>NC_083284.1:68770289-71270289 GCF_963506605.1 Zootoca vivipara | reverse complement strand
AATAATAATAATAATAATAATAATAAATTATTGCCCTTTTTGGCGTGCTTTCAAACTCTAGGTTGGCAGGAGCTGGGATCGAGCAACAGGACCTCACCCTGTCATGGGGATTCGAACCGCCGACCTTCCAATCGGCAAGCCCTAGGTTCTGTGGTTTAGACCACAGCGCCACTCGCGTCCCTGGTCTAAGGAAGATAGTAATGCAATAATTGTTATGGTTCTGAATTTTAATTGCTCACTTCTTCAAAATCCAATTAAAACTATTTCATTAATTCAACAAAAGTGATGAACTTGATCCAGTGATACCAGCTGTACAAGGTATAGTAGTCATTTGCCCCTGCAGTGCCCCCCCAGGGGTTGTTGGCACCCACTCTGGGAACCACATCTGTGGGGGGGCCTTTCGCCTCATTTATTTCTCTTTCCAGGAGAAGCAACGTCAGCAGCGATGCCATCAAGCCAACTTGGGCTCCCTTCAGCTCGACCATTTCCGCAGAACACAGGCTGAGCTTCTCCTTGCGCTTAATGAACGGTACTTGAAAATTAAGAAACAGGCCATTAGCTCAATGTAGGGTGGCCGCACCCGGCAGGACCCACTGCTGAGGCAAGGGAGTTTGAGGGCAGGAGGCACTTTCACCTTTTTCCAAGCAAGCACCAGGCAGCTGGATCTGGCCACCCTAAATGTATCCACAGCATCCCTGGCCAAGCATCACTCTGGGGGAATCAAAAGAGGTAGCTAGACGGGGCTGCCTAGGGCTACTGGTTAGTGACCATAGCCAGGCAAGCCTGCCAACCAGGGCCCACTAATGCCGAAGGAACCACAATGGCCTTCTAATCCTAACTCCCTGTTGGCTTTTCATCCGGTCAATTGTTTGTGATGGGTTTTACCTTTTCTGCTCCTGAGGGGTGCCTGGATCTGGGGGTGTCTAATGTGGTTAACTGAGCTTCAGGCCATTGGCCTCTGTGAAGTGTAACTTTATTTGGCAATCTTTATTTTTAAAAAATATTGTTCACTGCAGGACTTCCTGTCTTTTAGACACACACCCCACTCTCGAGACTTTGCGCCTGAATAGCTTTGTTTTTTTTGCTTCACCTTACATACTTGCCTCCTTTTCCTTTGTTCCTGGTTTTGATCAATGTAGCTGACACGCTACCTACTTTTGTTCCTTTTTCAATTTAAATAAAACTTAAATACAATTCTAAAGTTGTTAATTGAGCAGTTTTTCACAGCTCTGAGCCTTGTTATGCTGTATCCCCCCCAAACCATGGGAACTGTAGGTGACTGCTCATAGAGCTACAATTCCCTGCACCCTTAAACTACAGTTCCCAGGATTTGCGGGTGTGTGTGTGTGTGTGTGTGTGCTTTAAATGTAATAAATAAAGGCCTGGGACAAGAGTTTATCTTCTGATAAACAAGTGTTTAAATTTAAGGTGCAGGTGTGACTGTAATCTTTTTTAGAGCTTAGGAATACAGTACAGAGCCTAGCTAACGGCTGCTCTCTGCTCCTAGCCTTCGATATTTCTCTCCATGAATTTGCCTAATCCTCTTTTAAAGCCCTCCAAATTGGTGGCCATCACTGCCTCCTGTGGGAGGGAGTTCCGTAGTTTAACTCTGCGCTGCTTGATGGTGAATTATTGGGCATGACAAGCCAGTGCCGAGGTCTGTGCTGGATAGTTTTATTTCCCTCTAGGTAAGAGCCGGTGTGGTGTAGTGGTTAAGAGTGGTAGACTCGTAATCTGGTGAACCGGGTTCGCTTCCCTGCTCCTCCACATGCAGCTGCTGGGTGACCTTGGGCTAGTCACACTTCTCTGAAGTCTCTCAGCCCCACCCACCTCACAAGGTGTCTGTTGTGGGGGAGGAGGGGAAAGGAGAATGTTGGCCGCTTTGAGACTCCTTAGGGTAGTGATAAAGCGGGATATCAAATCCAAACTCCTCCTCCTCCTCCTGTCTTTCAGATGACTGGAGCGCTGAGAGAGCTTCCGGCACGTATCAGCTGGGAGACGTGATGTACATCCAGGCTGAAGTAAACACAAAGAACCACCTTCCTCTGAGGCTGTTTGTCAACCACTGTGTCGCCACGCTGAGCCCAAGCAGGGATGCTCCTCCCCGATATCCCATCATTGACCACAATGGGTAGGAGCTCTCTAGGGTTGTCCCTGATTGGGCAGGCCAGCAGCTGCGAGGGAGAAGGGACAAAGAGCAGAAAGGGGAAGTCATGTGGGCTGAGCCAGGCCTGCAGGCTGCCAGTTCCCCACCCTTGGACTAGGGCAGCCAGGAACCTCATGTTACAGGAAGTACTGCTGGCAGCTAGGGATGGGCAGAGGGCTTGATTCTGTTTGCATTTAAATACAAATCTGCATTTGTATTTACTAAATACTAACTTGCATTTGCGGTTCGAGGACCCGCCCCATGCGAGAAATAAAGACACAGTGACACATGGATTTTAGTTAATTCACTATTCTCTGAATTTTACAGTGCAATTATCCATCTCCATGTGTAATAAATGCATGTGAGGTGTGAATAAAAATACATATATTTGGAGGAATTAACATACATAATATCAGGAGAAATTGCTTTGCAGAAACATGTCTATTAATGGGAAATGGATACAAAAGCATATATTTAATAGGAGAAGTTGATACTAAAATGCTGGTAATTTTTAATGAGTTAAAAAAAAAAGCTTGGAAACTGATGTGGAAATGTGAATGGATCTTAAGAAAGGAAGAAAAAAATGAAGAATATGAAATACAGATTTGCCCTTCTCTGACAGTCTTTCTTTCTTTCTTTCTTTCTTTCTTTCTTTCTTTCTTTCTTTCTTTCTTTCTTTCTTTCTTTCTTTCTCTCTCCCTCCTCCCTCCCTCCCTTCCCCTTCCCCTTTCCTTGTGTTTTAGCTGCCTTGTTGATGGGAGGTCAGATTCCAGCTCAGCCTTTGTGTCTCCAAGGCTCAGGGAGGATTTGCTCCAGTTCACAGTGGACGTTTTCAGATTTACAGGACATCCTCAAGAGCTGGTGAGAAGCCTTGTCTTACACAGCCTTCCTTGAACTGGAGCCTAGAATGTCTAACGGAGTTTTGTTTTTTGTCTACTTGGCTTCTCCAGATGTACATCACTTGCCACCTGAAAGTGACTGCAGCCAGTCAGGCCCCTGATCTTGAAAACAAAGCTTGCTCCTTCAACCAAGCTAATAACATGTGAGTGAGCTAGCATCCTGCTCTAGGATTGATGGGGTTGGTTTGGGCAGAGAACTGCTGAGGGTGGTCAAGGCAGCCTCTTAAGTAAGAGCTGTTTGACAGTAGAATGGACTCCCTCGGGACTCTCCTCCGTTGGTGGTTTTTAAACAGAGGTTGGATGGCCATCCTTCGGGGATGTTTCAGCTGTGATTTGTGCAGGGGCTTGCACTAGGGTCCCATCCAATTCTACAGTTCTAGGATTCTATGTTAATAGCCCTAGCCAAGCCTGCCAAAGACCTTTCTACAGGACTAAATAGTTGGCTGCCATAGAAACCACTAGCTAGTGATGTTTCCAGAAGCTTCCCTCCAACCCACCCAATGGGGTTGGCAGCAACATCATTTTTAAGCCCTAAACAGCCTCGGTCCAGTATACCTGAAGGAGCGTCTCCACCTCCATCATTCTGCTTGGACACTGAGGTCCAGCACCGAGGGCCTTCTGGCGGTTCCCTCGTTGCGAGAAGCCAAGTTGCAGGGAACTAGGCAGAGGGCCTTCTCAGTGGTGGCGCCTGCCCTGTGGAACGCCCTCCCAACAGATGTCAAAGAGGAAAACAACTACCAGACTTTTAGAAGACATCTGAAGGCAGCCCTGTTCAGGGAGGCTTTTAATGTTTAATAGATTACTGTGTTTTATTCTTTTGTTGTAAGCCGCCCAGAGTGGCTGGGGAGACCCGGCCAGATGGGCGGGGTATAAATAATAAATTATTATTATTATTATTTATTATTATTATTATTATTATTATTATTATTATTATATTTTAAAATTTCATTCCATTTGTTATATTTTCAATGCCGCTTTTCACTCAAGTCTTGAAGCAGCTTACATTACAGCACTCATAATCTCACTATCCAGATTGTGGTGTGTGGCATCTAACAAAATTATGTTGAGTATTTGACCTTGTTGCCCAGGCAAACCAATTCTGCAAGTAACCTGGGCCTTTTTCTTCCTTTCCCCCATCCCTCCAGGTGGATTCCAGTTGAGGGTACCCAGGGCATCTGCACCTGCTGTGAGACTGGGAACTGTGGTGTCACTGGAGGGCAGCCAAGGAGGGTCAACCCCTGGGATAGGTGGGCAAGAGGAAGGAGATCTGGCAGAGATGCATCCACGAAGCATGGTGCGTTCCATCCATGTTGGCAAGGGAGCCAATCTGTTCTGTGCAGGGGTCTCCAAATGAGAGGGGTGAGGGTGACCTACTGATGGGTAAGTTTAACCTTGCTCAAAATGCAGGTCAACTGGCGAAGGACCTGGAGACTGACGTGATGATCGGCCCCATTTTCGTCCGTGATGCATACATGGGCTCAAGGAGTCTTTCAGCCCATCAAAGTGAAACAATGGAATCTCCAGCAGAACATGGTGATACCTCCTTCTCCTCCTCATTATTAGTAGGGTGGCGCTGTGGGTTAAACCACTGAGCCTAGGGCTTGCTGATCAGAAGGTCAGCGGTTTGAATCCCTGTGATGGGGTGAGCTCCCGTTGCTCTGTCCCAGCTCCTGCCAACCTAGCAGTTCGAAAGCACATCAAAGTGCAAGTAGATAAATAGGAACTGCTACAGCGGGAAGGTAAATGGCGTTTCCATGACCTGGCCACATGACCTGGAAGCTGTACGCCGGCTCCCTCGGCCAATAATGCGAGATGAGCGTGCAACCCCAGAGTCGGTCACGACTGGACCTAATGGTCAGGGGTCCCTTTACCTTTTATTTCAAGAATGCAGGTAATGGCAAAGGGAGAATTTGATTCAGGAACCTAGCTACCAAATTAGAATAAAACTCTGGTGCAAATGATAGTAACGTATGATCAGTTAGGGATGGCTTGTTTTTGCACTGAACGGTTAGTAATTGGATAGCTTGTCTGGAAACAAGTAAGGAATTGGGTCACAGCATGGGAATAAGCGACACTCCAGACTGCGTTTTGGGGTGAGGTTTGGGGGCTTTGAGCCAGAGGGTCTCCCCTCCTCTGGCTTAACCCTTCTCCCCCATTATCCCAACATAAACCTGCTATGCTTAGTACTTCCAGGGGCTTCCTTTGGGAAGAGATTGCAGGGGGCTTGCAGGCATTTGTGTTTTATTTACAAATAATGCAAGTTGGATATAAGTAGAGAGAACCAAGAGCCCACTCCTTTCACATCAGATCTTTTACAGAGAGGAGGCAGCCAGCGCTCTTAAGATGCTTTCAGCAAGTCTAAAACTGACCAAAATTGTAAGTTAGATTGCAGCATGAAGCCCTGCAGGTTTACTTGGAGGCAAGTTTCCTAAATCAATAGTAAAAGAGCTTGCAGCCTTATGACAGCTTTGATGTGAGTTGAACTTGTTCTCTTTCTTTCCCCCACCCCATTTGCAGGATTCCTCTCAATGCCTGGGCTGCTGGCTGGACTCATCCTGATGTCTCTGGCTCTGCTTCTCGCTCTGATTACTCTTGGGGTCCCTCTGCTCAAAAAGCGTCCGGGGTTCCCTTAAAATGTAATGTGATGCGTATCTCAATGTGAAAAAAACCTAAATAAAGAGATACAGATGGCTTTCTTGCTTCCTTCCACCTTTAAATGAGAAAGAGGGTAATAAGGGCTGGTGACTGATCCTATATATGGGAAATTATATATATGCTGAGTTGCGTCACTTTGCACTTTTTACAGCCCATTCGCTCAGTTTGGGCAGGTCCTTTTGCAGCGTTTCATAATTTCTTTTTGCTTTAATGACCCTGAAAACAGCTCATTCTGAGCATGTTTTAAAGAGTACTGACTCTTGAGGGGACTCCACTTTTTCTATCCCTCTATTGGAAGACCTGCCCATTCATTCCTACTTTCTGCTTCCTGTTTCTTAACCAGATCCTGATCCACAAGAGGACCTCTCCTCTTATTCCACGGATGCTAAGCTTACTCTGGAGTATATGGCGAGGTGCTTTTAGAAAGTCCAAGTTCAAATACACAGCGCCCACCAGATCACATCTAGCTAGATCCTTGTGACACTCACCAGTAACTCTATAGCAGGGGTCAGCAAGCTTTTTCAGCAAGTCCACTGTCCCTCAGACCTTGTGGGGGGCCGGACTATATTTTTTTAAAAAAATATGAACGAATTCCTATGCCCCCAAAATAACTCAGAGATGCATTTTAAATAAAAGGACACATTCTACTCATGTAAAAACATGCTGATTCCCGGATCGTCCACGGGCCGGATTTAGAAGGCGATTGGGCCGCATCCAGCCCCCGGGCCTTAGTTAGGGGACCCCTGCTCTATAGGCTTGGTTATGTTACCTTTAACAATATTGTTCTACTGGTTTTCCTGAAACAGAAAGACGTAATAAGCTACCCTGACTGTAACTTCCAGTTCTCTTCCACCCCCATCCCCAACCTGGATCCTTTTTTAAAAACGTGGGTGTTGTATTGGCTACTTTCCAGTTCTTATACAGAACCTCTTGACAAAGCAAAATGAATGCTCAATAACCAAGTCCTCTGGAGAAGCTCCAAACTAAAATGACACTGCTAACTAGAGCAAGACTCTCGTTCCCCAGGCACTGAGATGCCCAGGTTTTGCTGTTGATAAAAATTTTTATTCTTGTTCTAGTCACCGTGATGCAAAATGTGGGTGAATGCTACTTTGTCCCAGCGTAGTACTGTGGGGTATAAGCCGTGGGGTGAAGTATTCTCCAAATAGCACATATCTTCTCTCAACATAAGTCTTCTATCCATGAGCAATCAGCTGTGTATTCCTTGAAACGAGAGACCTGCTTAGCTGACTACCACCCTCTGACTTTAACAGCACCTGCTAGATTTATCTCGCTTACCAGAATTGGGGTGGGGGTGAGTTTTAGCTGCTCTAGGGTGGGTCCTTATAAACAATTAGTAGAAATTGGAAGGTTGTTGCTGGCCTCTGGACAAAAGTAAGTTGAACAGAGGCAGTGTGTGTAGTGGTTGGAGGGTTGGACCAGGACCTGGAAGCGACTATGAAGCTCAGTGGGTGACCTTTGGGGCCAGTCACTGCCTCTCAGCCTAGCCTACCTTCACAAGCTGCTTGTGGGTATTCAACGAGGAAGGGGAGAACCATGGTGGGAAATAAATGCAACAAATATAGAATGCACCTTGTGGGTTTGTACTACAGTAATTAAAAAGTAAGAGGTGAATCTTTGCTGTTGATGGTAGGATTTGGGGAATGGGGCTTTTTGGCTGGGCAGGGTGCGGCTGGGGTTGCATTTGCTTCTCTAAAAATAAAATTCAAAATCTAAAATATTGTTAAAAACAAGCAAAGAAGTCTCGCCTACAGGCCTAGTTTGACATGTATGTCCCTCCCTCCCTCAAAGATCTGGGCAATTTGCTTGAAGCTTCTACTGACTTATCCTCAGAATGCCTTTGCTGTGGTGTTTGTTAAGCTAACAGTGTGACTAGTCCTGACTGAGGCCACCTGAATTCCAAGGAGTGGGGATCTGCAACCTTCTCTCTGTTCCAACAGAGATATAATTAGGGGGCTAGAACCTCGGGTCTTTCGCACAGAGACCCAGTTTCTCCCTCCCACATCCCTTGCTTAAAAAAACCCCACACAATAGTTTTACTTTGCTTACAAAGGAGGTGGGTGCTCTGCAAAGCCTGAGAGGGTCCAGCAGGTACTTGCCAACTTAATTTGTCCAAGCAAATTTGTGTCAAGGGCCTCTGTCCTGAGTTGTTTTTAGGTGACCAGCAATGTGATTCCTGCACTGCAGGGGGCTGGACTAGATGGCTGTTTCCTCCCTTCCAATTCTGCAATTCTACCCCTGGGGTCCAGTATTCTAACCATAGCAAATGACGGGCTCTCTTGCAGACAGAATCAACATCTCCGTCTGGAACAAGGCGCACGAACAAGAAGCAAAATATTACTAGCTTAACTCGCTCAGCCCCTGTGCATGTTTACTCGGAAGTAAAACACACACCGCAACTTGGCCTTCGTTATACTCACGTGCAACTGTGCCCTTGCTACCTGCCTGATTTAGAGTTTTGTTTTTCGTCTGCTATAATAATTATTCTCTCTGTCTCATACATATTATAAAATGAAATAAAAAAAGATTATCTCTCACACACGCACACACAGTTCCCCTTAGTGCTCAAGGGGTCTTATTACTCCCGTGTAACTGTGTCGGCATTGCAGCCTCTGGAAATGCTGCAGGCAGCTTCCCTTTTTCCTCTTGCTGCTGCAACCCAGCGTTGTTTTGTTTCCTTTTTTAAATCTGTTTTTTTCTGCTGGAATAAATCTCTAAACGCCACGTGTAAGCGGGCGCGCAAGCGCAGCAGCGGCGAGAACAACCTCTCCGGAAAACTCGCCCTCGCCGCCGCCCGCCCACCAGAGGAGGAGCTGATCAGCTGATCGCTCTGGCGGGATCAGCTGGTGGAGCTGGATCCCTTCCGCGATTGGGTGGCAGGAAGGAGTCAGGTGATCCAGCCTTGCCAGGCAGCGAGTAGCAGTCGCCGCGCGGAGCACCATGGTGAGCCGGAGGCGCGTTGCGCGCGAGTGGCCAAGAAGGGCTTGTTGCGCCGCCTATTGCCAACGCCCTGGGGCCCTTGCCGTGCTCGCTGCATGGCACCCACGGCCCCGGGAACCCACGGTGGCGGGGCCAAGCTGGCACTCCTGGCTGCGAGGCTCATGACATTGCAGCACGAGTTCTTGGGCGATGCTCCGAACTAGGCTGGTGCCAGAGATGGGCCCCCTGAATGCTTGCCTTCCCTCGCGCTGGATCCGGAAGCGGCAGCTGGCGCGGCGGGATGCTGCAGCTCGAGTGCTGGCGATCCTGTCGCCGTGCGGCGCTTTTGCCTCTTCGTGCACAACCCCGGGCAACTTGGCACCGGGCGCACCGGCCTGTCGGCGAGGCCCCTGTGCCACACACGAGCCGGGCGACGCTACAGCCCTTTGCGGGGAGCGGGGAGCATTGGGCCGGGGTGGGGGCGCCTCGGAAATTGTGTTCCAGGACCACATCCTCTGCCCTTGGGCTACGGAAATGTCTGCCTTGCATTTCGGATTTTCTGCTGTCAAGAGAATAGGAGGCTGTATTCCGAGTTTTCCCACTGAAAAGGGGAAAGCATGTAAAGTCTTTCACTTCTTCGTGGGTTGGATAACCTCTTATTTTCTGCTACAGGCTGAAAAGTGGGTTGCTAAAACAAAGTGTGACTGGTCACAGGCACTAATGTTATTTCTTCCATCCAGAGGTTTCGGTTCTGCGGCGATTTAGACTGCCCTGATTGGGTCTTGGCAGAAATCAGCACATTGGCTAAAATAGTAAGTGCTCTTCTTTTCTCTGCTAGATGTGCATCATGCCATTTCCGTTAGGACGTGTTGGCGGTGGCACTTGACCACTACGTTCCTTGCTGGACTTGCTCCGATCTCTGTAGAATTCATGGCTGACCAACACTGAGGCCTTGTCAGCCTGTGACTCCTTTGCTCAAAGAGCTGCACTGGTTGGCAACTTGCCACTGGGCTGAGTTCAAGGCCCAGTGAAGTATTGCGGTAGTATATCAAGCCCAGAACAACTGGGGACCCAGATGTGCCCACTCAGCCACTTTGATCAGCAGAACTGGCTCTCTTACATGTGCCGCATACCTACCTATTCTGCATCTGCAAGAAATTGATCTCTTAGTGTGGAACTCCCTGCCTATTGATATCAGGCAGGTGCCTTGACGGTATTCTTTTGGCCAACTGCTATAAACATTTTTGTTTAGACAAGCCTACCCAGATCTTTACAAAGTTGGTGGGGATTTTAATAGGTTTTTAGTCCATTTTTTATTTTATATTCCATTTTTTATTTTATATTTCAAAAGTTTTTAATTGTTAATTTTTCTTACGGATAATTTTGTTTTATCTTTTTTGTGTGCCACTTTGAGGTTGGTTTGTTTTTTTTACAATCAGTGTATAAAGTATGAAATAAATAAATAAATGTTGTTGGGCGAACCTGCAAGCTTGAAAGAGTCAGAGTGCTGGTGGGCAGGTGTAAGTGCTTCTGTTTTCTTGGCCAGAAATAGTTGGACGCTGCCCCATCAAAGACAGTATTATCCACTGTTGCTTAAAAAGTCCAGGCCAGGGGTCCCCAAACTTACCCGGCTTTGGGCTGGATGCCCGCTGTGCCGATTGCGTGGGGGGCCGGAGGGTGGGGGAGCGCGTGCTGGGGTGCACACCCATGCACATGCACAAACGCTATTTCTGGCACACTCCTCTGACCCGGAAGTACACCGGAAATGACCCTTGCACGTGCGCACAAGCTATTTCCAGCACTTTTCCGGGTCGGAAGTCGGCAGCCGCGCCGCACCGCGCCGATAAGAGCGGGCGGCGGCAGCGGGCGGCAGGGGTCCCCGGGGGCTGCATAAAGGAGCCTTGGGGGCCGTGTGTGGCCCCCGGGCCGTAGTCTGGGGACCCCCGGTCCAGGCTGTTGTGGGGACTGATCAGCTTTGAGTGGAGTTTATGAAGAAGTTGGTGTTACAGGGGGGAAATCATCAGGTGTGTTTTTGTTCATGTTATTCTCCTAGTCCTCAGTGAAGCTGAAGTTGATCTGTGCCCAGGTGCTGAAGGATCTGCTTGGGGACGGGATTGACGTAAGTCACTAGGCCATTTTTCTCTTGTTTGACGCGTATTTGTGTAGACCCAACAATTGTACGAGATTTGATCTTCCATCGTACAACTTCTGGTGATGTGTTTTGACCTCTCCCAGCCTGGGGTCATCCTGATGGACCTGCAGCTCCCACCCACCCCTGACCTTTGACTGGTCTGGATGGAGCTGATGGGAGTGGGAGTCAGTAGCGCACCAGGTTGGGGAAAATAAAAAAAAATCCTTCAGTAGCACCTTAAAGACCAACTAAGTTTTTTTTTGGTATGAGCTTTCGTGTACATGCACACTTCTTCAGATACACTTGAAACAGAAGAGTCAGACCCTTATATATATACAGAGGGTGGTGGGGGTGGGTGGGAATGGGTGATGGGCTGATAGGAGTGGTAAACCTGTTGATGGCTGTTAACGACTGCTGATGACTGCAATTGGTCCTGCGGGGGGAAAGCAAGGGCTGAAGCGCTAAAGAAAGCTTGATCATGCATAATGAGATAAGAATCCTATGTCTTTGTTCATCCCAGGTGGCTCCATGGTTTTAAGCTTGGTAATGAGTTCCAATTCAGCAACTTCTCTTTCCAGTCTGTTTCTGAATTTTTTTCTGTAATAAAACAGCTGCTTTGAGATCTTGTAAGAAGATCTCAAAGAAGTGAGATCTCAAAGAAGTGAAGAAGTGTGCATGCACACGAAAGCTCATACCAAAATAAAAACTTAGTTGGTCTTTAAGGTGCTACTGAAGGATTTTTTTTATTTTGCTTCGACTCAGACCAACACGGCTACCTACCTGTAACCAGGTTGGGGAAGATTGGTTTAAAGCAGGTAGGAGATCTTCCTGAAGGTGGATATTTGTATGGCCAACACTTTCAGGCTTGTGTTTTTAAATGGGCCCTTGCATGACTTTGAGAGGTCAGGAAGAGTAAACCACTCCAGATTCATCTGCGTAGGCAAATTGCATTTGTCTTTTCTGATGCTTCCTGAGGAGCAGCAGCAGGAACAACATTGTGCTGTAGCTGCACACCTGCAAATTTAGGGGCATGTCCGACTTGGAATCCCCGTGATCCAGTTCTTCCTCCAGAGAAGTGTTTGAGCACCCCAAAAATGGAGATCACACTCAAAAGTGTTACATATTTGGCCTGGTTCCGCTCCCCCCCAGTTATATTTTCAACAACAACCTAATAGGTATGTTATACTGAGAGACAGCAATGGTCCCAGAGTTACCCATTGACTTTTGTGGCTGAGCAGGTGTTTGAACCTGGATTTCCCTGGTCTTAGCTCAAGACGCTTAGCCCCTACATCACCCTGCCTGCCCCTAGCACAATTTACACAATTTGCCCCTGAGTTTTGGAAGACTCAGAGGTGGTGCAGATCTCCCAAAGTTAAGTGTGATCTGATCTGGTTTTTTCTCTTGCAGTATGAAAAGGTTCTAAAGCTAACGTCAGATGCCAAGCTTGGTGAGTGTCGTTTTCTACTGGGGACAAAGGCTCATCCCAGCTTTCCTATTATGACATTGAGCCATGTGTTTCTCTTGCCTGAATTCATTGACCAACTGCTTTGATCAGCAGAATTGGCACTACTACAGGTGCTACAGAAATACCTGTTCTGCATTTGTAAGAGCTCGGTCGCTTAGTGTGATGGTGTCTGTACTTTAGAACTCCCTGGCTCTTGAGATCAAGCAGGCTGCCTTCACTGCACACTTTTTGGCGCCTGCTAAAAACATTTGGGGACGTGGGTGGCGCTGTGGTGTAAACCACTGAGCCTTGGGCTTGCTGATCGGAAGGTCGGTGGTTCGAATCCCTGCGACGGAGTGAGCTCCTGTTGTTTGGTCCTAGCTCCTGCCAACCTAGGAGTTCAAAAGCACATCAAAGTGCAAGTAGATAAATAGGTACCGCTCCGGCGGGAAGGTAAACGACATTTCTGTGCGCTGCTCTGGTTTCACCAGAAGCAGCTAAGTCATGCTGACCAAATGACCCGAAAAAACTGTCTGCGGACAAACGTCGGCTCCCTTGGCCAGTAAAGCGAGATGAGCAGCGCTGCAACCCCAGAGTTGTCTGCGACTGGACTTAACTGTCAGGGGTCCTTTACTTTTAAAAACTATTCTTGTTTAGAGAAGCCTATCCAGATGCTTTGAAAGTTTAGGTAGTTTTAATCTGTTTTAGTATTTTAACTTTTGCATCCCCAAACTGCGGCCCTGCAGATGTTTTGGCCTACAACTCCCATGATCCCTAGCTAAGAGGACCAGTGGTCAGGGATGATGGGAATTGTAGTCCAAAACATCTGGAGGGCCGAAGTTTGAGGATGCCTGGTTTAAAAGTATGGTTGCATTTCCACCCCCTTGATATTATTGTTTTATCTTCTTGTAAACTGCTTTGAGGTTTCTTTACAATCAAGTGGTGTTTAAATCTTATGAAATAAACAAATAAAGATAAATTGACTGCAGAAGTGTAGAGCCTGGGTTTTCCTAGACCACAACTCCCATTGCTTCTGACCATTGGTCATGTTGAGATTGATGGGAGTTGTGATCCGGTGGTGCCCGGGGAGCATGAGGGCCGCTCCCCTTTCCCCTCCCTGATTTCCTGGGTGTTTAAGGCAGCCTTTCCCTACCTGGTGCCCTCTGGGTGTGTTGGGCTACAGTGGCCATTGACCCCAGCCAGGAGAGTCAGATGAGAAACACTGTCCAGCAACACAAGGAGGCAATGCAGTTTTGTATGTGTGTGTTGGGTCACAGTTGGATGGCCGGTAGATTGGGGTCTCTTGTTAGATTTCTGTGATTTGAAGTAGATTCAGAGCCGTCTTTCCCATTGGGTTTACTGGCGCGTTGCGCCAGGGCGCCAGCCTCTCAGGGGCACCCCAGCAAGTGGGGGAGATTCGTGGCTTTGCCGATGGTCTCCCCTTTCCCTCCTGCATGCCCGCCAGCTGCACCCCATCAACCATATGGCTGGCGGGCATGCAGCTTGCCTCCCAAGCCTCCGCGGGAGGAGAGCGATCCCCACAGAGGCTTGGGAAAAGATCCACATTTCTGGGAAACGGGGTGGGGGGGTGGGGCGCCGGAGGGATCTTTGCACCAGGGCGCTGGGTATGCTTAAGACGGCTCTGAGTAGATCAATGACTTAAGAATAGCAAGAGGGCAGAGATATCAAATATATAAAATGAGTGTTAGGAAGAAAGCTTAGTGGGAAAACCAGGAGTTGACTTTGGGGAGAAATGGAGTGTGTGCTCAGTTCTGAAAGCAAATACCTGGGGCTGACAAATTCCTATTAAGAGCGGGGATGTCTTGTTCATTGGGAGCACTGTTCATTGACTCCGAGCTTGTGTCTGGACCCTGTTCTGTACCTGGCTCCACTTTGTGGATCTTGGGATCCTAGTAAAAGACTGGCGTCTGCCTGCCCCCCTCCTGGGAGACTGTCACTTTGAATGCCATGGTACATGAGCAGCTGTTAAGCTAAACCACCCCATAGGGCTTAGCTGAACTATGTGACTTAGCTGCAAATCAGCCAAGTGCTTCCTCCAGCTACATAGTGGCCCCAGGCAGAACAGTGAGGCCCCTTGTTTATTATCTAGGAATCCCAGTGTGTCTGGTGACTTAAAACCAGATCCTTGTGAGCTGCCTGTCTTTTGAGAAAGGATTGCTTTGTCTGCTGAATGAAGCGGAAGATTGGAAGGAAAGACTTTTCCTGTAGGAGGCAGCGACAGTAACCATCTTAAATTCCTGAGGAGAGACCTATTGATGGGTGCTTGTCCCCATGGCTCTGCTCTGCCCTCCACAGTCGGAGTCAGCAATGCTTGTGAATGCCAGTTTCTAGAAGCCAGAGAGAGAGAGTTGCTTTTGTGCTCAAATTCTGCTTGCAGATGTTCCTTTGGGGCATCCGGTTGACCACTGTGCTGGCCCAGATGGGCCATTGACCTGATCCAGCAGGCTCTCACGACTGCTGCGCTTGTCTCTCTTTCTCCTCTCGGCAGAGTCTGGGGATGTGAAGGCTACCATTGCTGTTCTGGGCTTCATCCTTTCCAGCGCTGCCAAACACAACGTTGATGGCGAGTCCCTCTCCAGCGAGCTCCAGCAGTTGGGGCTGCCTAAAGGTGAGCAGAGGAGACAGAAAGGGAAGCGGTGATGAAGGGGGAAGGGGGATCTCTATTCCAGCCCAAGGGCCACATTTCCTTGTGGGCAGTGCACCAATTGTGACTTTGCAAAATAGGCTGCATTCCAGCTGCGCAGAAGTCAGAATTTTCTATGCGTATAGATTTCTCTATTCTCCATCCAGGCAAGCAAAATCATAACTTGTAGAGTGGAAAGGGACCTCACAGTTCATCTTGTCCAACCCTCTGCAATGCAGGAATCTCAGCAAAAAGACGAATCCCTGACAGATACACATATAACCTCCAGTGAAAAACCTCCAGTGAAAAACCTACTACCTCCCCGGAGAGTCTGTTCCACCGTTGAACAGCTCTTGCCGTCTAAAAGCCTTTCCTGATCTTGAGTCGGAATCTCCTTTCTTGTCATTTGAAGGTCCTGCCCTCTGGAGCAGCAGAATTCAAGCTTGCTCCCTCTTCCCTGTGACAGCCCTTCCAATATTTGAAGATGGCTCTCGCATCCCCTCTCCATCTTCTCTAGGCTAAACCTGCCCAGGTCCCTCCACCATTCCACATGTGGCTTGGTTTGCAGGCTCTTCATCATCTCAGTTGCCCTCCTCTCCCCAACCCACTGCTGTAGTTCAGCAATACCTTCTAGCAAAGCAAAGGATTTCTAGGAGCTTGCAGGCTGGGAAGTGCCCCTAGGGCCAGACAGAGAAGCCCAAAGGGGCCTGTGCTTGGGGCCTGTGCTCACCCTTGGGGTGGGCCAAGGCAGGGTTCGAGATCTCAAGACAGGAGGAGCTGTGGGCTTGTAAGATCATAAGTCCTGGTATATCTGCCCTCGGAATAATTACCGGTAACTGACATACAATTTCATCCACATAGAGAATTGATCAGGTGGGGTCTGCAACAAAGTGCTCTTCTTTAAGGTTCCTGCCAGCCACCCCCTCCAAGCAGGCCAGTGGTTAGTGAGGATGCTCAGTCATCTCTTTTTTCTTTTGCAAACCCTCTCTCATTTTCACAGTGGTCCCCTTATAGCTCCGTTTCTCGTAAGGGAGTGCTGCCCTGCCTCTGAGATGGGGATCTTTTGCCCCTCCCAGTCCCATGAGCCCCAGCCAGGAGAGTCAGGAATGATGGGAGGAGAGGGGAGCTGTAGTCTGGCAACCTCTGAAAGACCACAGATTCCACCGCAACAACCTGAGCCCTTGGGAGACTGACAGTCAGCCTGCTTTCGGGGCAGTGGTGCTGCATCACATTAAAATGATGGGAAGGTCTGGCGTGAGAGCTTACTTTTGCACCTGTGTCTTTGTTCCCCATCCCTCTTTGCATTGCAGAACATGCCACTGGGCTGTGCCGGTCCTATGAGGAGAAGCAAAGCCCCCTGCAGGACAGCCTTAGGGGCTGCAGCCTGAGGTGTAAGTCAAGCCATCGGAATAGCCATATATATATATACAGTGGTACCTCGACTTATGAAGGCGATCCGTTCCGCAGCGCTCTTCGTAAGTCGAAACCTTCAGGTGTCGAAGCATTCATTTTGCGCATGCGCGAAGCATGATTTTGCACTTTGTGCATGCGCAGAACGTACGCGCGGCGAAAATACTTCAGGGTTTGCCAACTTCATAAGTCGAAACCTTCGGAAGTCAGGGCATTCGGAAGTCGAGGTACCACTGTATTCATATATTTGAATATCTATCTATATCTATCAAGACTGAATCCTATTGCCACCTATCAGACTGAACAGAATTGGAAAGATCTGAGTGGGGGGAAATGATCCTTTAAATATTACCTTTCTGTACTTTTAACTATATATTTTTACATAAAGTACATGCCTTTCACTTTTATTTTAATGTAACTCCCCCCTGCAATGACGAGTGTAGTCTCTTGTTTCCCTTATAACTTTCCTTTGCTTTCTGGCACCTTCCATGCTATGAATCTCCGTTTCAATTCCCTCTTTCAAAAAAAGTTTTTTTAAAGTAGCGAAAGTAAACATGTCACGCTTCCGAAGTGAGTGTGATTTGCAGTTCGATTAATTAATTTGCAATGTGCTCCATGAAACGGAGGATGCAAGACCTTGCACAGAGAGCATTCCTGATCTCTCAGTGATCTCTGTCTGCAGTGAACCGCCTGGATTCTGTCTCCTGGAGAGTGGATTACACCCTTAGCTCGAGTGAAATCCAGCAGATCAATGAGCCCATCGTGCACCTCAAGCTGAACGTGAAAGATGTTGACCGTGGGGTCCTGGAGCCTGTGGCCATGATGCTGTCGGCAGAGAAATTCCGCGTCTTGCTTGCAGGTGAGATCCCAGAAATCATCATGGGGGGGAGCAGGGGCACTTTTCTGCAACCAAGTCCTGCATGCTGTAACTCTGCCTGAACTCACGAGAAGATTGCGGGGGACACGGCAGGGATCCTGAGGCTATTTGTAAGGGCTGGGCAAGTCCAGGGATATATTGGCATCTTCGCTCAACTTATTCATTATTTGTTAAAATTTCTCGACGTCTCTTCACCCAAGGATCACAGGGAAGTTTACAATATAAAGACACAAAAATATATAACATATAGTAACAAACAAACAAAATGCTTCCCACCACACACAGTTTTAAAAGTAAATACCGTGTTTCTCATATTATAAGTCATGTCTTATAATTTTTTTTACTCAAGAAAATAAGCCTATGGCTTATTTTCGGGGGGTGTCTTATTATTTTTTTAAAAAATTACAGTATGGTACCGTACCTCCCCTGTCGCGGCTCGGCGCCCGGAACTGGCTGCTGCTGCGCTGCTGGGCGCGTTGTCGGCGCTTCAGCAGGGCACGCTGCTGGGTCCCGCCGGGTCGGGGCTTCACGCGGCGCGCGCTGCGGCTCTTGCCGGATTCTGGCTCGGAGCAGCGCGCGCTGCGGATCTTGCTGCGTCCCGCCACCGGGTTGGGGTTTGGAGCAGCGCCAGCGCCAAGCGCCAACCCAGCGGCGGGACTGGCGGGACCTGCAGCGCGCGCTGCTCCAAGCCCTGACGCGGCGGCGGGACGCAGCAAGAGCCGCAGCACGCTCAAGCTCGGGGCGTTTTTCGCTCGCTCCTGCTTGGCGCCGAGCTCCCAGCAAGACTCACCGCCGCTGCTGCCTCCGCGCGCAGCAGTTCAAAGCTCCAGTGGGGCAGCCTCTTCACAAAGGAGCTCCGGGAGGGACCAGCGAGTGGCAGCCGCGGCAGCCAATGAAGGCTCGGCCGGGTGTTTTTTGTTGTTGTAGCTGCGTCCCGCTGCGTCCCTCCTCTTCCTGTCGCGGCTCGGCGCCCGGAACTGGCTGCTGCTGCGCGCGTTATCGGCGCTTCAGCAGGGCACGCTGCTGGGTCCCGCCGGGTCGGGCCTCCATGCGGCGCGCACTGAGGCTCTTGCCGGGTCCCGCCGCCGGGTCGGGGCTCGGAGCAGCGCGCGCTGCGGCTCTTGCTGCATCCCGCCGCCGGATCGGAGCTTGGAGCAGCACACACTGCGGCTCTTGCCAGTCCCGCCGCCGGGTCAGCGCTTGGCACGGTGCATGCTGCTGGACATTTTGGAGGGGCAGCAGCAGCCAGTTCCGGGCGCTGACAGGCATCTTCCTCTTCCATGGCGCCATCCAGACCTGCTCCCACCACTACAGCTTATTTTTGGGGTATGTCTTATATTTCTTCAACTCAGAAAAATCCTGCCATGGCTTATTTTGTGGGGATGACTTAAAATATGAGAAACACGGTAGATTGCTTGATTAGCCAAAGGCCTGGGAGAAGAGAGATGTTTTTGCCTGGCGCCTAAAGATATGGAATGAAGGCACCGGGTGAGCCTCCCTAGGGAAAGCATTCCACAAACAGGGAGCCACTGCAGAGAAGGCCCGTTTTCGTGTTGCCACCCTCTGGATCTCTCGTGGAGGAGGCACACGAAGAAGGGTAGAGGCAGTTCTTGAGGTATTGCAATCCTGAGCCATTAAGGCTTTATAGGTCAAGACCAGCACTTTGATTTGGGCCCAGAAGCTAATTGGCAACCAGTAGAGTCTTGCCCCACTGAGCACCCTGGCTGCTGAATTCTGCACCCGCAGAAGTTTCTGAGCCGTCTTCAGAGGCAGCCCCATGTATAATGTATTTTTTTACCCTTTGCCCCTTCCTGCTTTGTTTTGCTTCCCTTCCTGCTGCTAGAACTGAAGCAGGCTGAAGCAGTCATGAAGACGCTCGACTGAGGAGCTTCCCGGATGGATAGTGGTGTGGCTGGAATGAGCTTTTTTTTGTCACAAGCCAAGAAATCTTAATTGGACGGTTGCTTCAGAGAGAGTGAGCCACCTTGCGTCCAGCAAGTTTTTCCCCAGTGACTGCAGGGCAAGAAGCTGTTACCAAAATCCACCCCTCTCTTCTGACTCATTGTGTTCAAAGCCTAAGGCTGTTCTCGTTGTTTGGTAGAGCATTCTGGCCAGAGTGGGTAACACTTCTGAAAGCAAATGACGGGTGTCCATTTTGTTTAAACGTTTGATTTCACTGAAAGCTCTTCACAGTCGGAAAGTTAGTGCAGTGGGGAGTGGACTGGAATAGAACCTGTGACTCTAATGTGCTGGAATTCGTTCTCCCCCGCCAGGAGAGTGTTTTAAGAAATGGCACCGCCGCCCCACTTTGAGTCATGCCCTGTCAACTCAGGGCCACAGCACCTTAGAGAACCCCAATAGTTTCTTGGCCCTTGTGACGGTATCCGTGTCTAGCGCCACAAGACCAATGCGGGAATCAAAATTGCCCCTGCCTCATTCTCTCAGGAGAAGGCAAATCAATTCTCATCCTACCCTGTTCTTTAGTTGCAAATGTTGGAGGCCCCGACAGACTTCCATTCGTTCCTTTCTTGCTCCTGTTTTCTTAGAGGCTTATTCCCCTATTACAGGGACATTGACCTGTAACCCTCCAGATGTTGCTGGACTACAACTCCCATCATCCCTGGCAGTGCTGGCTGGAACTGATGGGAGTTGGAGTCCAGGACTACAGGCCCTTCTTCTCCAAGTAGAAGAAACCTGCTCTGTTCCTTCTGTTTTCCAGCAATCCATACGTGTGGGGGTTGTGGAAGGAAGGGCAAAATAGCCTGCCCTCTCTCTTGCCAGATTCTTGATTTTTATTTTATTTTTGTCCTGGGAAGGCTCTTTGCATCACAGGGAAGAGAAAGGTGTGTGTGTCGTCATATCTTTAAATCTCAAAGGTTGCTCTTTGTACTGTTTCTATATTTTGCAGAACGTGAGAAAATAAAATCTTACTACACCCAGAACTCTTGTCAAGCATTTTTATTGAGACCTTCTGGAGACACAGTATTTCTCTCTGGTGACAAGAGAAGGAATTGTTCAGTTATGAAAGATTTAAGACTGCAATCCCAAATATTTTATAGATAGATAGAGTTTGCTTTTTAGTAAGAAAACTCAACTTGAGATGGCTTCAGCAGTAAAAAAAAAAAGATTAACAGAAGCAGATTTGGTAAGAAATGAACATTGCTGTAGCAGAAGCTTGAATGAATAATCAGAAGAGGTGCTGGGCATTCCACAGCAATGTCTGTGACTGAAAAGGTCCTGTCTCTATAGGGGACAAAAACCGCTGAGCTTCCGAATGAAGGCCAGGGCTTATGAGCTCGATGAAAATACATGGGAGGAAAAACATATACCTGTGGGATCACCTTCTCCACATTTGCCTTCCCAACTGCTTCGATCTGTGGAACTATTTATGCAAAAGATAAGAGGAAAAAGTAGCCCATATGGAAACTTGGAAACTTTTCGGTTCCCTGAGCCAAGGCAATCCAACTTTTCATGCCAAGTGGGCCACAAGAATCCTTGGACATGGAACTTGCGAGCTGCACACTGCATTGTCATGCGGGAGGAGGTGGAGAGCAAGGCCAAAATTTGACGCCCTTGTGCTGCCTTCCCCAAACCAGCTAAGCAAGGTGCCAGGAAAGTGCTATCTAGGCTTTGGGAAGGCAGCGCGATGTCAGGGGTGGGGCATCAAATGTTGACAAAGGCCGCAAAACTATCCAGGGCCACATGCAGCCTTTGGGCTACCTGTTGAGCAAATAGCATTTCTTACATAAAATTGGTATTTTTTTTAGTAATATATTTATTAAGATTTTTTCAAACAATAAAAAACATTTAAAAAACATACAAAACACAAAAAATACAAAAAATACAAAAAATATAAAAACAAAAATTCAAACTTATAACCCTTGTTGCTAATCTATTGACTTCCTCATTCCTCCTCCTGCGATTCTTTACATTTCTTCAGTAGTAAACTCTAAATCTTATATAATTCTAGTTATTACTTAATATTACCTTATTTCTATATCTTTTACATCTTAACCTTTTATATTCTCTCCAAATCTTTCTTCTTACTTAATTTATCATCAACTTCTAACAATACTTATTTTACACCATTGTATTATCTATAACCTCTATTTTATCTCCCTCACTTCCACTAGTTCTAATCTATTACATGCTTATTCTTTAAATAAATTTTGAATTTCTTCCAATCTTCTCCCACTTCTGCTTCACTTCGATCTCGGAGTCTCCCGGACAGTTCAGACAGTTCCATATATTCTATCAACTTCTGCCATTCATCCACTGTTGGTATTTCTTCATTCTTCCAATTCTTTGCGAGTAGAATTATTGCTGCTGTTGTGGCATACAAAAAGAAAGTAACATCCTTCCTAGGTATATCATCTCCCGTTATCCCAAGTAAGAAGGCCTCTGGTTTTTTAACAAAGGTGTTTTTCAACACTTTTTTCAATTCATTATAAATCCTTTCCCAGAAGTCTCTCACTTGGGGACACGTCCACCACATGTGGAAGAAAGTTCCTTCTTGCTTTTTACATTTCCAGCATTTATTGTTTTGTTTATGATAAATCTTTACTAACTTTACCGGAGTCAGGTACCATCTATACATCATTTTCATTAAATTTTCTTTTAGAACTGTACATGCTTCCATAACCTTTCCCAATCTTCCACGTTCTTACATAAAATTGGTATGCCACTTGATTGTAAAAAAAAACAAGATACCTTCAAGAAAGAAGATTCCACCTAAACCTTAGGAAGAACTTCCTGACAGTAAGAGCTGTTCGGCAGTGGAATTTGCTACCAAGGAGTGTGGTGGAGTCTCCTTCTTTGGAGGTCTTTAAGCAGAGGCTTGACAGCCACCTGTCAAGAATGCTTTGATGGTGTTTCCTGCTTGACGGGCTTGGACTGGATGGCCCTTTTGGTCTCTTCCAACTCTATGATTCTATGATTCTATGCTACTTGTGCATGGATGATACACATTTGGCTCAATGAGGATGGTTTCCCCAAGTGAATTTGCTCTCAGTAAGAAACAAGTAGGACAGGCATGTCCAAAGCCTAATATGGCCTGCCGGTCGGTTTAATCTGGCCCCCGTGGCAGTTAATTTCCTGGGGTAAAATCCTAAAAGAAGGTCAACATCTTACGGTAAATCCTTAAAAAAGATAATCAACTTTGGTCGGCCCTCACGCATGTTCACTTCATCAAATTTGGCCCTCTGAAAAAAGTTTGGACACCCCTAAAGTAGGAGTAAAGAAAGTTGCCTTAAACGGAGTCCGGTTTGGTCCCCCTCATACCATTGACACTGTGTGGCTGTATTGTCCCTCCTAGCCTCCCCCCCCCCAAGATGCTCAGGGTTGAAACTGGAGCCTTCTGTGTGCAAAGGGGGTGCTCTGAGCTATGGTTAATAATAATAATGGGATTTCTTAACCACCATATGGTCGCAAGGCAGGTTACAGCAAGATCAAAATATCAGAACAATTTAAGGGGCTATTGGTTTCCCCTCCTTGAACAATCTCCCTCCAAGCCGGGGATTAGAAGAACAATTGGTGCCTAACTTTTCATTATTTATCCCTTCCCTTGACTGCCTTTAAAGAAAATAAAAGAAAAAAACCAAGTCCTTAAACAACGCTGAATAAACTTGGGGTGCTTTAAAAAGGATAGCATAAAAGCATGATTAGCAGAACCTTCTGGATCAGGCCCCTCCTGCTCTTCTTACCGTGGCCCACCAGCAGGAGCTGAGCACATGGGCAGCCCTCTCCCCTCCAGTGGCTCCAGCAAGCGGTACTGGGAAGCAGAGGGTTGCCCTCCTGGCTAGTAGCCCTCCCTAGCCTTCTCCTCCGTGACCTTGTCTAATCTTTTCATGCCGCCACCGCACACCTCCTGTGGCAGCGAGTTCCATAGACTCTGCAGGATGAATAAGTTTCCTTCCTCCAGCTTTCCTCGAACTCCCATTATCCCTAACCACCAGGACACCCAGTCCAATTGTCGGGGATGATGGGGGTCGTAGTCTAACAACACCTGGGGGCACCCAAGTTCGAGATCTGCCCCAGCGTCTCCCAGCGTTCAGCTTCCTCGCCGGATGCGCCCCAGCTCTAATCGGATTCTGCACTGGCACGAACTGGCAAGGATCCTCCCCTGCGTGGGCGTGGAAGCACGCGCGCCCTCCCCCCCGAGACTTGCAAGCGCGGCCTCCGCGCGACAAGCGACAAGCCTCTCCGGACGCCGAGGGGCGCTTCTTGCGCGGCGAGCGCGGACTCTCTCGTGGGCCGGACCGGAGCCCTCGGAGGGAAAGGGAGAGGCGGCCAACTAGCGCGGGGGCGCTGCGCCGGTGGAACTGCTCCGGGCTGCGGTTATGCAACCAGCCGTTTGGGTGCTTCAAGGAGAAGCCGCGAAGGGAGCCTCTGGGCATATGCAGAGCGCCTTTCCCTTCGCTCCTCCTAGATCTCCGACGCCGCTCCTGTTCTTCCGTCTGCTGAGTCAATAGCACGCGTTATAGGTTTACTTTTAAGGTTTTATTGAAGGTTGGCAACGGTAGAGGACTCGAGGCCGTTAGGAAAGCCGAAATAGACGCCGTACCCCGTGGAGAGGGAGACCTGTTCGTCCCTGTTGATGGAACAGAAGGATTTTTTTTTAAAAAAAAAACCCAAACAGCACAGAATTCTCCAGGGTCCTCCCTCCCAGGCTTTGGCAACACATCACCGTAAGTGGAAAGAGGTGTCTCTTGTTTCCAGAACCCCTCCAGAGTTCTATACCAGGCACCCCCAAACTTCGGCCCTCCAGATGTTTTGGACTACAATTCCCATCATCCCTGACCACTGGTCCTGTTAGCTAGGGATCATGGGAGTTGTAGGCCAAAACGTCAGGAGGGCCACAGTTTGGGGGTGCCTGTTCTATACAGTACTGCATTTCTTTGCTGGCCATTTCCTCAATTTGCTTTATTCATTTACTGCATTTCTATCCCGCCATTCTCTCCGAGGAGCTCCATCCATGTGCTGTGCTTGGTTTCCTCCCTCTTTTGCTTAATGCCCAGGCTGAGAGGCAGCGAGAGCGGCCCCAGGTCACCCAGTGAGACTGATGTCTGAGTGGCCTCCCAGACCCCCGGTCTACCGCCTGTCATCTCCGCTAGACCTCCATTTCCTACCTCTGTCTTCTGTCCTTTAATGGTCTACTGTTGCTTCACTTCTGCGACTTTAATAATCTGACTTCCTGTTTGCTTTGGTTTACTTTTCGTTGTTTTATGACTGTATATTTTAATGGATGTTCATTATTCTTCTCCCACCTGGGAATCTCACCCTTTTGGATCCGGGCCAGGAACCTTTTCCAGCCTGGGGGCCCCACATTCCCTTCTCTGGAGCCTTTTGGGAGGGTGCATGCCAGTGGTGGGTGGGGCTAGAGGCAGAAGTGGGCGGGGCAACAGCTTTCCTTTTACTTTGGTGCAGAAGGGCAAGTCTCTACACATTCTAGGCAAGCAAGAGAATTGAAGGACACGTTTCAGCCAGGTAAAAACACCCCTGGAGGGTGCAAAGTGGAGCCAGTGAGGAATGTGGCCTGGGGAGAGTCTTGAGGGCCACATACAGATGCCCGGAGGGCTGCATTGGGACCCCAGGTGTGAGGCTCTCCGCCCTTCTCTTTAAGAAACATTTTTTAAACTCACCTTTTCCCTCTTGTTCCTTCAGCTGTGTCTCCTATCTCAGCTCCTCCACATCTTTAGGATGCCAGAAGGTCCAGAATTATTCCTAAACAGCCGGTACATCAATGAGGAGTGTGGGGGTCTCATTTTCTCAGGTAAAGTGGAGAAGTCGGAAGTGAGCAAGAATCCGGAAGT
This sequence comes from Zootoca vivipara, assembly GCF_963506605.1. NCBI lineage: Eukaryota > Metazoa > Chordata > Lepidosauria > Squamata > Lacertidae > Zootoca > Zootoca vivipara. The sequence goes on along the minus strand of NC_083284.1, from coordinate 71,245,332 downwards.
GCCCTTTGAGAGTGACAGGTACCTGATCTCGGCCATGTCAAGGGGCAAGGAGCTGAAGCTCACCCTCACGCCACTCAAACAGGAGGGCCCTGCTCCTGCTCCTTCCAAAAGGCGGGTCTCTGCAGCCCAAGGTAAGCAGGCAGCTCGAGAGCCAATGGATCTCATCTTCCGTTTCGGTATGTCTGGCAACTTCAAATTTGTCCCCGTGTCTGAGATGCCAAAGCATGCGCACCTGCGCTTCTACACCCGAGGAAGCCCACCCCGCGCCCTCTGCTTCGTGGACTTCCGCCGGTTTGGCCGATGGGAGGTGAGCAGTTCCTGGCAGGTGGACCGAGGGCCCTGTGTGATGCTGGAGTATGAGAAGTTCAGGTGAGGATCACCCATAGCAGCTTCCCCAAGTCCCTTTGCCGCCTGAGGCAGAGCAGCAAATAGTGTCCCCTGCTCCCCCTACCTCAAGTGGCATAATATCCGGGGCTGGTAAAGTTTGTTTTGGCCCCTCAATTTGGGTGAATTTCCCACCTCCTCAGCTGCCCCTTTTATCACGTCCAAATCCAGCTGCCCAAAGCAGCCACCCTCATTCATTGATGAAAGCAACTGGCTTCCTCCTCTGACAACATCTTGGGAAAAGAAAAGACCCTTCAAAAATGGGAGATAGCCTTGTTCTGACTTTTATTTATTTATTCCCACCTTTTCTCCCGACAGGAACTCGGGGGTAGCTTACAGATAAAATAGGAGCAGCTGAAAATAGGGAGGGGGGGGACACAAACCCGTAGTTATATTTAAAAAAAAACCCAATGAAATAGTATTAGAATTAAAATATATTTGTATATAAAAGATCTCCATATTTCTAGGTGGGGCCTGGATCAGATAGATTCATCTTGATTGGTGGGGGAAACAGCAGGCTCTGACTGGAGAAATGCATGGCTCTAATTTAGCCCTGAGGCTTCGGTGTGAAGGCGCTTCATTCCCAAAATGAGAATGTGTGAAGTACCACTTTGCCTATGTGGAAAACTGGCTTTGCTTCATACGCTCCTCCATGGGCCCACTGCTGCTGTCCCCTCAGCTGTTATTCTGGCCCGGGGTCACCCAGTAAGCTTCATAGTCGAGTGAGGATTTGAACCCTGGTCTCCAACACTAACCACTATGTCACACTGCCATTTAGTTTGTGCAAAGCTTTAGACTCCTGTTAAGCCCAGGGCTTGGGGAGCCTCACACCAAATGCGGCCCCCGACACCTCTTCATCCGGCCCTTGGGACTCTTGTCAAATCATGCCCCTCTCGCTAGGCTTCCCTTCTCACCAACCTCTTTGAGACCTTTGGCCTGGCTGGAATGTGTCCTTCAACTGGGATAATGCCTCTTGCTTGCCAGGCCACTTGGGCTCTGCGTCCCCGTCCCCCCCAGTAGGTTGTGATGAGTGACTGTGGCCCTTCAGATAAAAAAAAAAAGACTGGTGCTAACTAAGCGGTCCTTTTAACAAGCCCTCCTCTGTTCCAGGGAAAATGTGCTGAGGAACCTCTCGGACAAGGCTTTTAACAAGCCCATCTGTGAGGCTCTGCTAAACCAGAAGTTTTTCAACGGTGTTGGCAATTACCTCCGGGCTGAGATTCTCTACAGGTGAGCAGGTGTCTGACCCTCGCTTGTGCCACGGGGAGCAGAGTCTGCCAGGTTGGGAGCATTCCTGCCCAGGTCGCTCTGGTCCTGGAAAGCTCTGTACTCATGGGCACAAGTGATGACTCCTCTTCTGTGGTGTCCTCCTCCTTGTGCATTGCCAACTCCCTCCCCATGAAGTTGCACACGACCTCTACCGTGTTTCTCTGAAAATAAGCCATACTCCGAAAATAAGCCATAGTGCTAGGCAGGTTAAACTGTACCATACTTAATAAAAAAAATTAAGACATCCCCTGAAAATAAGCCACCGTGTTTTTTTTTGAGGAAAAATAAATATAAGACAGTGTCTTATTTTTGGAGAAACACGGTATGCTGCAAAATTGAAGCAGATCTTCTTTAACCATCAAGGCCTTTTAAGGAGCTGTCCTCAAAGGGAGAGTTTTTTGAGTTCTGACATTGCTGTCATGTCATGTTTTTAACTAGCCTTTTGAAAAGTGATTTTTTGAAAAAAATGGCTGCAATTGGGGCTTACTTAGGTGGCGCTGTGGTTAAACCACTGAGCCTAGGGCTTGCTGATCAGAAGGTCGGCGGTTCGAATCCCTGTGACGGGGTGAGCTCCCGTTGCTTGGTCCCAGCTCCTGCCAACCTAGCAGTTCGAAAGCACGTCAAAATGCAAGTAGATAAATAGGAACCGCTACAGCGGGAAGGTAAACGGCATTTCCATGTGCTGCTCTGGTTTGCCAGAAGCGGCTTTGTCATGCTGGCCACATGACCTGGAAGCTGTACGCCGGCTCCCTCGGCCAATAATGCGAGATGAGCGCGCAACCCCAGAGTCGGTCACGACTGGACCTAATGGTCAGGGGTCCCTTTACCTTTACCTTAATGGTTGTTAGTTACGTTGTGTTTGATATCGTGAGCTGTCTTGGGTGGGTTGCGCTCAGGTAGGTGGCATATAATAATAATAATAATAATAATAATAATAATAATAATAATAATAATTTATACCCCGCCCATCTGGCCAGGTTCCCCCAGCCACTCTGGGCGGCTTCCAACAGAAATATTAAAATACAGAAATCCATCAAACATTAAAAGCTTCCCTAAACAGGACTGCCTTAAGATGCCTTCTAAAGGTCTGGTAGTTGTTCTCCTCTTTGACCTCTGGTGGGAGGGCATTCCACAGGGTGGGTGCCACTACCGAGAAGGCCCTCTGCCTGGTTCCCTGTAACTTGGCTTCTCGTAGCGAGGGAACCGCCAGAAGGCCCTCTGCACTGGACCTCAGTGTCCGGGCAGAGTGACGGAGGTGGAGACGCTCCTTCAGATATACTGGACCGAGGCCGTTTAGGGCTTTAAAGGTCAGCACCAACACTTTGAATTGTGCTCGGAAACGTACTGGGAGCCAATGTAGGTCTTTCAGGACCGGTGTTATGTGGTCTCGGCGGCCCTGCAAATATTAATCTGTTTTTAGTTTATTAAGACTTTTTGCAAGTCTTAAATTATTGTTTATTCTTATTGGTAACTTCACTGTTGTATTTTTCTTGTAAACTGTTTTTGAGGGGTTTTAAAAATCAAATTTTATGAAATTTGCAGTGTGTCACTTAAATTTCACCGTTCCAACTCTTTGGCAGTCATTTGAAATCATTCCTGTGGCCTCTTCCAGGTTGAAAATCCCTCCCTTTGAGAAGGCACGGACTATTCTGGAGGACCTGAAGCCCCAGGAACAGGTGAGAGGACGTGAGGAGGAGCCCGCTGGATCGGATCACAGGTCCAGACAGCACCCTGCTTCCTGACTCCAGGCTTCCTATAAGCAAGGAGGGAGTTTTCCTGCTCTGTTACTCAGCCTTTCTCATCCCATCATGTGGAACAGCTCACTGTCCTTCCGCTTTAGGTTTTTGGGTGTTGCTGGACCACAGCTCCCATCGGTTTCAGCTGCCTCAGCCAATGGCTGGGGAGTTTGGGAGCCGCACCTCAAAAAGGATCTTGTAGAGTTGCGTAAGATTCAGAAACGGGGAGGGGGGCAAAATGATCAGCGGGGTGGAGTGACTCTGCTACGAAGGAAGGTCACAATGTTCGGGACTTTTTAGTTTAGAGAAAAGGCAAGGAAGAGGCAACAAGATGGACGTTTATAAAATTAAGCACAGCATGGAGAAAATGAGCAGAGAAATGTTTTTCTCCCTTTCTCATAATGCTGGAATTCATGGACATCCAACGAAGTGGAATGTGGGAAGATTTGGGAGAGTTAATATAAAGTACTTTTTCACATTGTGCATAGTTAAACTATGGAACTCTCTCCCACAGGAGGCAGCAATGGCCACCAACTTAGATGGCTTTGAAAGAGGATTAGATAAAGAGGGAGCTATTGAAGGCTACTATTAATTCTGGATACCAGGGGCTGGAAGCCACAGGAGTGAGGGGAGAGGGCCCTTGAGTGCAGGTTCTGCTTGGTTCTGCTTGTGGGTTTCCCAGAGGCATCTGGTTCAGGGCCGGCCCTAAGGCCAGGCTGGGTGGCGCAGGGCACCACGGCTCCGGCCCGCCAGGGGGGTACCGCGAGCTGCACCCGCCCGCTGCTGGCCGGTCTGCCGCGCAGCTGCGCCCACGGCAACTGTGCTGTGCCTGCCCGCCCGCCGCACAGCAGTGCCTGTGGCAGCCGCGCTGTGCGCGCCCGCCCACCACACTGGGAAACAGGGCGGGGGGGCGCCGGAGGGATCCGCCGCACCAAGGCGCCAGGGGCGCTTAAGACGGCCCTGATCTGGTTGACCACAGTGAGAACAAGATGCTGGACTATATCAGCCATTGGCCTGATCTAGCAGGCTGTCGCTATGTTCCCACGCCCCTCTTCAGTGTGCATGCTTGCATGGAGGAAACCTTTGTGTGCATATTGATGCCATCTGGAATTGTGATCATGCAAGGCTTAAAACATTATGGAACCTTTGCTGCATCTCTGCAGATGTTTACATGGGCATCAGGGGGCCAGACTATCTGGCATGCGCAATGTGGGGTGGGGCAAAGCTACTTGGCGTAGCCTCACTCACGCATTCAGCTTACTCATGAGAATAGCTTCTTATTTATTTAGAGCCACTTGTTGTGCCAGGCTCCTCAGTCAAAAAGGCTCCCAGAGCAGCTCATATAATAATAATAATAATAATAATAATAATAATAATAATAATAATACAGTGGTACCTCGGTTTATGGGACGCAGGTGGCGCTGTGGGTTAAACCGCAGAGCCTAGGGTTTGCTGATCAGAAGGTCGGCGGTTCGAATCCCCGTGACGGGGTGAGCTCCTGTTGCTCGGTCCCAGCTCCTGCCAACCTAGCAGTTCGAAAGCACATCAAAGTGCAAGTAGATAAATAAGGTAAGGTAAGGTAAGGTAAATAAGCGGGAAGGTAAATGGTGTTTCCGTGTGCTGCTCTGGTTCTCCAGAAGCAGCTTTGTCATGCTGGCCACATGACCTGGAAGCTGTATGCCGGCTCCCTCGGCCAATAACGCGAGATGAGCGCCGCAACCCCAGAGTCGGTCACGACTGGACCTAATAGTCAGGGGTCCCTTTACCTTTTTACCTTTACCTCAGTTTACAAACACAATTGGTTCCGGAAGTTTGTACTTAACCTGAAGCGTACTTAACCTGAAGCGAACTTTCCCATTGAAAGTAATGGAAAGTGGATTAATCCGTTCCAGACGGTCCGCGGAGTACTTAAACTGAAAATACTCAAACCGAGGCGTACTTAAACTGAGATATGACTGTAATTTATTATTTGTACCCCGCTCATCTGACTGAGTCTCCCCAGCCACTCTGGGCGGCTCCCAGTTGAGTATTAAAACAATACAGCATTAAATATTAAAAGCTTCCCTAAACAGGGCTGCCTTCAGATGTCTTTTAAAATTAGGATAGCTGCTTATTTCCCTGACATCTGATGGAAGGGCATTCCACAGGGCAGGTGCCACTACTGAGAAGGCCCTCTGTCTGGTTCCCTGTAACCTCACTTCTCGCTTACAATCTAAAACACACACACACACACACGGGAAAAGGAACAGGGAGGGAAGAGGAAAATCAAAACCCAAACTCAGGCACCAATTTCTAAACAGTGGTTCCTCTCATGAGCAACTGGCACAGTTCAAGGGCAGGAGATGCCCAGTGGAGCTGGGCCTCCAGCAAAGCTGATGACATGAGCCTTCTGCTTCCTATCTGCCCTGCTGAGGGGAGAGGAAGCCTGATGGTGCTGACGTGCCAATGGAGGGAGCCCTGCTTCCCAGCACACCCATTGAGTTTTATTTTTAGCACATTAGTCTGAGCCAAGGGCTTGTTGATCAGAAGGTTGGCGGTTTGAATCCCCGTGACGGGGTGAGTTCCCGTTGCTCGGTCCCAGCTCCTGCCAACCTAGCAGTTCGAAAGCAGGTCAGAATGCAAGTAGATAAATAGGAACCGCTACAGCGGGAAGGTAAACGGCGTTTCCATGTGCTGCTCTGGTTCGCCAGAAGTGGCTTTGTCATGCTGGCCACATGACCTGGAAGCTATACGCCGGCTCCCTCAGCCAATAATGTGAGATGAGCGCGCAACCCCAGAGTCGGTCACGACTGGACCTAATGGTCAGGGGTCCCTTTACCTATATAATAAATAATAATAATAATAATAATAATAATAATAATAATAATAATAAATTTTTATTTATACCCTGCCCTCCCCAGTCAAAACTGGGCTCAGGGCGGCTAACACCAATAAAATTACAATAAGACATAAAAGAAAAGAAAACAATTAATTAAAATACAGATTAAAACACAATATTAAAATGCAGCCTCATTTTAAGTAGTCCATCAATCAAAACCGTGAGGGAGGAAAACACAGGGGTCAGACTGAATCCAACCCAAAGGCCAGGCGGAACAGCTCTGTCTTGCAGGCCCTGCGGAAAGATGACAAATCCCGCAGGGCCCTGGTCTCCTGTGAAAGAGCGTTCCACCAAGTCGGGGCCAGTACTACGTGAGAGAGAACCTGGAGGAAGGCTGTATGGGAAGCACCTAAGTTGGGTCATCTTTGCTCGGCCTCCCTTGACTGCTGGCCTTCACCTTGCAGGCATCTGGACCAACCTCTAGGAAAAAGGTGAAGCTGAAAAGGGAGACCCCCGACTTGCTGGAGCTCTGTCACCTGGTGCCCATGGAGGTTGTGAATCTGGGTAAGGACCAAGTCGAGGACAACCCAGAATGCTCCCCCCCCCCCATATTCTGTGTATCATTCTAGAGCTGCAAAAGGGTGTAGGTTTGAGGGCGGTGGGTGGATGGATTTTCATAAAAATTTATACACTGCTTGATTTTTTAAAAAGCACCTAAGTGGATTTGCAGGGTTGGAGTGAAATTCGAGGTGGGGTGGAGGCAAAACTTGCTACCCTTCAACTTGTTGCTTCTTCTCCCAAGTAAATTTGTACAGTGGTACCTTGACTAAAGTCCAGTCTATTATAAGTCCATTTCGGACTAAGTCCAATTGCAACCTGGAAACGAGTGCTCCGGGTGCAACACGGAGGTGAGATTTGGAAGCTTTGTTTTTGCGTTTTGATTTGTGTGGCTTTTTCGGTTTTTTGACTGTGACTTCCGTTTTATGGGACTGACCTGTGACTGTGGCTTGTGACTTCGTTTTTGTGACTTGTTTTTGTGACTGTATGGAACCCAGTTTAGCTACTGGTTGGTTGTGTGACTGCAGAAGTGGATAAAAGCCCCCCATCCAAACAATGACTATCACCAGTGCACGTAAGGGAAAAAAATGTTAATTTTTTTCATCTACAATACTGTCTTATTTATTTTATAGTACAGTCCATTGATTATTGCCTTCATTTTATGGATCAATGGTCTCGTTAGACAGTAAAATTCGTGTTAAATTGCTGTTTTTCATTGTCTAGAACGGATCAATCCATTTTCAATTACTTTCTGTGGGAAAGTACGCCTTGTTTTAAGGCTGCTTTGTTTTAAGACCGGACTTCCGGAATGGATTACGGTCTTAAATCAAGGTACCACTGTACAAGGTTACCGTGTACAGCTTGATAGGGTGGGAATGCAGTCCTGAATTGACATTTCTCCTTGCCTTCTTCCCAATAGGTGGCAAAGGTTATGATCCCGTTAGGACGTCTGATTACAGCATCTTCCTGGAGTGGGCTCAGTGCTATTTCGTTCCAGGCATGCAGACCCTGCGCGATGCCAACGGCAGGACCATCTGGTTCCAGGTAGGAGCCTGAAGGAAGGACACCAGCTGCTTTCCTGGGGATGGGACGCTGCAGTGTGCTGGCCCCCCTTCCTTCAAGGTTGGAGAACATGTGGCCCTTCATGAGCATTTCAAAATGTCATGGTCTGCAAATCTTGGCATCTGGAAGACAGCGTGAAATAACCACAACTACTTAGCTGTTTGTGTCTTATGTTCTCAGCACCAAAACTCAAGAGAGGGTTTTGTTTTTTTGTACTGGTTACATTCTGGGCCATCTTCTTCCCTTGCAGGGCAATCCTGGACCAATGGCCCCAAAAGGTAAGTATCGAGGGCTCCTTGGATACCAATTGAATACATGGGGTTGCAAAGGGAGCAAATAGTTTTTGATCCAGCCTCTCGCAAGGCTTGTTACTCATGTAAAAACACCTGGCAGGCCCCACAAATAACCCAGAGATGCATTTTAAATAAAAGGACACATTCTACTCATGTAAAAACATGCTGATTCCTGGACCTTCCACGGGCCAGATGTAGAAGGCAATTGGCCGGCCCCCGGGCCTTAGTTTGGGGACCCCTGCTCCAAAACAAGGCCAATTTCTACAGCGCTTGATTGGGAGATGTAGGTTGGTTGCTCAAAGGTGGTAGTTTGTGTAAGTGCTACTCAGAGTAGACACATTGCTGTTAAGATTTATTTGTTGCATTTATATCCCACCTTCTCCGTGCAGCTCAAGGTGACTTACATGCCCCCCCTCTAAATTAATCCCTACAACCCTGTGAGGTAGCTTAGGCTGAAAGTGAATGACTGGCCCAGTGAGTTTCATGACGAAGTGGTGGATTCGAACTCTGGTCTCCCAAGCCCTAGTGTGACACTCTAACCAACTACACCACCACTGGTGTAACATAGGCATGACTAACATAGGGCTGTTAGTTTTTATGGGTCTACTCTTTACTTAGTTGACTCCAAACCCCAAACTGCACTGAGGATCTTTGGAAGAACCATAGTTGAGTTGCAGAGCCCTTAATTTGAATGCAGAAGGTCACGGGTTCAATCCCAGGCCTCTCTAGGTAGAAGGATCAGATATACATACAGTAGAAGCATCTCTGTGTTTAAGACACCAGAGAGCCACTAACAGTCGGACCAATGAAGCAGCTTCCTCTTCTCTTCTATGATTTTTGAGACAACAGAGACATTTTAAGATAATGCTGGCAAAACTGGGACTGGACCTTTTGTTTTGTTTTGCAGGAGGAAAGCCACGCAAGAGGCAGTTGCAGGTAAAACCCAATCCTGATACCCCAAGCTCCAAGGTAAGGCAGCTCTTTTTTAAAAAAAAAAAAAATTTAAATTGATTTTCCAATATTGTTCCAATAACAGCCTCATTATAACAATGCCAAATTTATCCAATTAAAACAATTATTAAAACCAATTATTTATATACCGAATTATACAATTCAGTTAAAGTGATTTCCTCACATGCTCATATTGATGGGTTCCTCTTTGCTTTTCTAAAAATTTCTGCATTCCAAAATCTTAATAATTTCAAATACATTCCCTTCAAGATAGTAATCCCTTATACAACAACTACAATCTTATGGTTTCAATTGGTGTTAATATATTAAGTAACGTAAAGTTTCAAGTAAGGTACTCAAGTCTGCAATCATTCTTTCCTGCTTGTAGTAATTTTCCCATGATATTGTCCCAACCATATATAATGTTGTGTCCTTCAATCTTCCAGCTGACTCGGGGGAAGCAGTTGTCTCAACCGTTTTCCAAAGCCTCTGTGTCACTTGGTCCTGTGATTCAAGAGCTTGTTAGAGACCCCTCTGTTCTAACAAATAAACTGTCCTCACCACTTTTTTTCAGCCTAGGAAGAGCGCTCCGATTCCAAACTGCCAATGATACTTCTCCCTCGTTCTCTCTCTCTCCATTCCATTCCTCTCACACATGCAGTTCCAGTGTGATGTTAAATTTCATGTTATTAATGCAGTATTTTCCAACCTCACTTTTTATAGTGCCTTTGCCTGCCCTCGCATTCCATAGGGAAGCAAGAGAGGAATTCAAAGAATTCTTTGTTTATCTCCGTCTGTCTCTGCGATTCCTGCATTGTTGGGGTTTGATACCTCCAACCTCTGCAATTCCATTATTCAGCTCTCTTTTGTCTCTCCTAGGTCACAAAACTGGAGACTAGCAGTTCTGTGACCAGTATTCCTCGGAAAGATGTTGTGGGAACAAGGAAGTCTGGAAGGAAGAAAGGGAACAGAATTGCCCCCCAAACAGAGGACCACACTATGGCCAAGGAAGCCAAGCTACCAAACACCAGAACTCGGAGAAAGGTTTCTGCCTTGCAGCAATCTCCAGCACCAGATTCTGTGGCTGAATCCCAGAAGAGGCGAGCATCAACCCGGAAAACTAGGGGTAAGAAGAGATGTGATCGGGCTTCAGGGTTCCTTAGGTGGCTTTACGGAGCAAATGAGACGCAACCACAGGAGGGATGGGGAACCTGCGGCATAGATCTGTGGTTACCAAAGTGGGGGGGGTTGCCATCCGTGGGGGGCGGGGGGGGCACTAGGACGAAAGGGGTGGAAGGGGGACACAGAAGGTGGAAATGATTATTGGATTTTGAAAAGCTGCCATCCCTGGATCAAATTCATCCATTTTGTTGAATTAAATAATTCATATTGGATTTTAAAGAAATGTGCAACTAATTGTTACCAAGTTGAATTGTACAGTGGTACCTCGGTTTATGAACACAATTGGTTCCGGAAGTATGTTCATAAACTGAAGCGTTCATAAACTGAAGCGAACTTTCCCATTGAAAGTAATGGAAAAGTGGATTAATCCGTTCCAGATGGGTCCGCGGCGTTCATAAACCGAAAATTCATAAACCGAGGTGTTCATAAACCAAGGTTCCACTGTACTGTGTTATCAACTTCCTTAGTAGGTTGTAGGTTGGGCAAACCACTCTTCTGAATAATGCTTTTTATAGGGTGGGGTGCAGCCCTGGGATGGTTCTATGGAACTTGGGGGTGGGGGGGCTGTGGCCACCAAAAGTTTGGTAACCACTGGCCTAGACCTTGCTGGATGCCAGCGACCCATCATTCCTGACCATTTGCAACGCCTGGTGGGAATTGGGCAGTGCAGAGTTAAAACTATGGAACTTACTGCCATAGGAGGCAGTGATGGGCACCAACCTAGATGGCAGCTTTAAAAGAGGACTGGACAGATTCATAGAGAATTTATGCATGATGGCTGTGCTCTGCCTCCATGGCCATAGGCAGCAATGCTTCTGATTACCAGTTGCTGGAAACCACAAGAAGGGAGAAGGCTCTTGTGCTCAGCTTCTGCTTGTGGGTTTCCCATTCGGCCTTCTGGTTGGCCACAGTGAGACCAGGATGCTGGACTAGGTGGGCCATTGGCATGATCCAGGAGGGTGGTTCCTAAGTTTGTATGGGATGGCAGGTTCCCACTCCCTGGCCTGCAAGCCATCTAACTGCTATTCCTTTTCAGATACTGCTGCTGTTTCCACAAGACCCAGGCAGGTGAAGGCACAGTGACCTCCCTGAAGCAGAACAGCCTTCTCCCCTTCTGGCCCATGTGCTGCCGAGGCAAAAGAGGGTATAAACTCTGGACGATGCTCACATAGCTGCCTTATGTTGGTTTCTGGATGCTGGCCTGGCAACAGGCGACACTGTGGGAATTGTCTTGTCACTTATGTGCTTTTTGAAGTCCTGCTAGGAACATATAGCAGAGCTACTATGAGGCCTTTTACACTGATTTTGCTTTCTGGAAATGCTGTGGTAGATTCAGGCCACGGTCTCAGCCCCAATTCCAAACAGCGAGTAGGCTTTGTGCATGCCACCGCTGCAGGAGATCTTCCTGCTCTGGGTGTCGAGGCCTGTGTTAAAGAGAAGGGTCTCTTGATACAATGGAACCTCTATTTGCGACCATAATCCGTTCCGGAGGTCCGTCCGGAGTTCGAAATGGATTGCTGGGACAGGCGCCATTGTGCGCAGGTGCAGGAGGCAATTGCCCGCCTCTGCGCATGTGCAAACGGCGATTGCTACTCCTGTGCATGCGCAAACGTCGGCAAACCCGCCAGTTACTTCCGGGTTTGCCGCGGTCGCAATTTCGAATGACCGTAAGAAGAGGCAGTGGTAAGCAGAGGTTCGACTGTATATTCACAACAGAGAAATCACATAGCTCAGCTTGACCACCACGAAAGGGAGTCATCCAGCTGCTGCAGGGGCTGCTGGTAGGGGAAAGCTAGCGCAACTCATTAGCAGATCATTTCCGCTTGGTTTTGGGTATAATTGCACTGTTGTATAATCTGCAAGAAGGACGCACAAGCTAATGGCATTACCTCCAGCACTCTGCTCCTCCAAGACCTGGACTCTTGGTGCTGCAAATTTAGGTGAAATGAGTCTTGCCCTGTTGCTTCCTGAAAAGAGATGTCAGAGGTTCTACCTTCTGAACAGGGTACATCTGATACATCTGTGCATTTAAGGTGCAGGTTGTTCGATGCAACTAGCAGGGGATTGCAGCAGGAATGAAAGGGGAGTTTGAGCCGTTCCAGTTTTCCCCAGAGCAAATGACACCTTCATCCTATTTGCATTAAAAACACATCTAATGTCATGTCTAGATCGGCCTTTGGATCAGGAGCACAAGAGCAGAGCTCAGTTGCTGAAAGAGTTGCAGTATTTCCTTCTCAGCCTTATTTCTGACAGGAATCTTCTGGCGGGGCTCAAGAGCTACATGGATCATTCAGGCCAACACTTCAGCTGACCAGTAAGATATCTAGAGCTAGTTCTGTTCAGCAAGGAGTGGGATTTGATCCACTGCTACATTACTGCCTAGATTGGAAAGAGATGTGCATTTTAACAGTTACTCAGTCAAATACTTTCTATATGGTGATAACCTGTCTCCTTTGATTATATTCTTACAGTGCTTTTTGGTGCAAATAAAGATTTTTTTTCTAGAAATGATGCTGTTGTAGGGTGTGGTGCTATGAGAAGGCAATTGTCAAGAAAAAGTCCTAAGTATGGTGCCCCACTCTGCTCATTGATTCCAGCCCACAACCTTTAAACATTGGGAGCTCCTGCTGGCAAGTCAAAGATGGTCTCCCGGGTGTGTAGATGGGTGATGGTAAATAAAGTCACCACCTGTGGGTGGTGGCAAGGACCGTCCTTCCGAGCCCCTTTGGCACGTGTAGCCCTACTACATGTTCCAAAGGGAATGACAAGGAGAGGCCTGAGCTGCCATGAGATGCTAACCTGGAATGTGGAAGCGTATTTCAAGCAGTTCTTCTGAATCTCCCTCCCCACCCCAGCTATTTCTCTGCCAATAACCATAGCCCAGTCCTCCTCTCTGGGGATTCTCAAGGGTACGCAGTACCGGCAGCATTTTTTCGAGAAGAAAAGCGTTGCCGTGTCCCCTTTTAAAAAGGAGGTTTGAGCAGTGACAAGATGATTCACAGCAGATAAGCAAAAGCTTCCTACTCCCAGTTGTTTATCAGTAGTAACACCGAAGCTGCCCACTCTGCCACAAAGTCAATTAAGCTGTAAGAATCCCAGGTGTAGATTTCATAGAATCATGGAACTGTTAAGGGTTGGAAGGGGATCCGAGGGTCATCTAGTCCAACCCCCTGCAATGCAGGAACCACAGCTACGATTTAGATTTGGAATAGGTAGGTCATCCCAGGAAATAGAAGTTCACTGGTTAAAGTAGGCCACTGGTGCCATCCCAGCCTGCCATTTTGCATTGGCAAGCTGTTTTGCCCTTGCCACAGGTTGGCAGACTTTAGTGCTCTAGTTAAAAGAAATAAGAAGAATGGCGTGGAACTTGCAAGTCCACCCGTGTCTGCCACAGCTTCAGGCCCTTGCCCAGCAGGAAGCCAAGGAGCCAGTCTGCAAGCTTGCAGTTTGTGCTCCAGAAGTTCAGCTGCTGCCTGGTTGTTTCAAAGTCAGCAGGACAGTTTGTACTTGGAAAGGTGTAAAGGAGAGGCGCAGGCCATGCTCCTCCAGTGGCAGGCGCTTGCTTGGATCAGGCCGCTCTAGGAGGTCGCACCTAAGAAAGGAGAAGAGAAACTCTTTGAGCACAGTCTGGACAACCCATTCACTGGGCACTCATCCTGATTTGGGAGGCGAGATGAGATCGGCTGCTCACTAAGCATCCATTCAGATTTGTTTGCAGGGTGGTTAGACAGCATCGTGACCAACAAGTATTATCTCACACTTTCCAGTACGCTTCCCCTCCGCTTTCTTTATTTAAACAATCCAAATTTTGGGAGTGCATTTATTTGTCAGGGGTGCCAAATAAACTTTAATGGAATGCCAGGAAGTGATTGAACTCCACCTGAAAACAGCAGCTCCTCAAACCACTTGTGGTGTTTACATTTACACACTTACATGACAGCCTCTTGGACTGGGAGACACGTCTGGAGCCAGGTGACCACAGTACTCCCGTGCGACTCGTACAGCCTGATCACCAGCACACCTGGCATGTCCTCAGCCTGAAAGGAGGGAAGGAAACAGACAAGCGCCCCATAATCAGCACAATGCTCTTCTCCAGCTCTGTGCAACCATTCCTCTCTCCTTGTGGCCCATTGGTCATGGCTGACCATTGACTGTATTTGCATCCCACCTTTCTTCCATCACAAAGGGCAAGGGTGGTGAGGGGCATGGCCAGTGGGGCACCGCTTGGAGAAATTCCCAAGGGCCAGAGAGAGATTTGAAGGGCCACGTTTTGCTCTCGGGCCTGTGGCTCCCCACCCCTGGCATACTGCAACGGAGGGCACCTGGGCAGTGCCCAGCTCTGCCTACCATCTCATGTTGTGCTCATCATTAGAAGAGTCCTGCTCGATTAGGCCAAGGGCCCATCTAGGGCTCAACCAGGTGCCCCTTGTGGGAAACCAATAAACAGGACCCAAGCACAAGAATTCTCTCCCCTCTTGTTCCCAGGAGCACTGCTGCCTGCGATCGCGGAGTTAGAGCTGAGCTTCCCTTGTGACTAGTAGCCATCGGCAGAAGTCACTTTGTGCCTTCTCATCCTCTTGGGCCCCGTACCTGCTTTATTGCTTCCAGGACAACAGCTGGGGATTGCACAGAGAAGGCGCTCCAAGCTGGGTGCCGCCCTGAGGCGCACGGCACCTTGTGAAGAGGGAAATTCAAGTTGTATGCCTGGCGGATCACCTCGGCCTCCTGGAATGAACCTGTTCAGAAGACAGCACTATGCCATCAGAGGCAAGAAAGGGACAGTCGCCCCGCCACCGTGCCTGAAGACGGCTGCTTAGTTGCTTCAAAAAGCTCCACTTTTATTCTCAGGGCTTTCTTACCTACATGCGGCATCACGGCATATGTAAATCGATGGCTCCCAATATCTGCCGTGGCGTCAGGTGACTTTGGTGCTCTCAACCTTCGTGCAGATGGAAAAGATATCTTACTACATAAGAAGATAAGAATTGGCCTGCTGGATCGAGCCAATTGCCTGTTTAGTCCAACACTCCGTTCCCACGGTGGCTGACCAGATGCAACCAAAAGGAAACCCACAAGTAGGATTCGAACACAAGAGCTCTCTCCCCTCCTGTGGTTTGCAGCAACTGCTATTCAGAAGCTTTTGCTGACCGTGGAGACAGAGTGTAGACATCTAGGCTAGCAGCCATCAATTGCCCTCTCCTTCATGAATTTGTCTAATCCTCTTTGTTTCAGAAAAACGACATTTTATTGGGTTTTCCAGGGCCGTCTTAAGCCCACCCAGCGCCCTGGTGCT
Source organism: Zootoca vivipara (assembly GCF_963506605.1). NCBI lineage: Eukaryota > Metazoa > Chordata > Lepidosauria > Squamata > Lacertidae > Zootoca > Zootoca vivipara. Next base: position 71,229,786 of record NC_083284.1, on the reverse strand, counting down.
AGGTCCCTCCAGCACCCCCCTCCAGCGCCTCTCCAAGGGCTCGGGAGTGCCAAGTGGACCGCGGCAGCAGCGGGAGGCCACCTCCGAGGACTCTGCGCTGTGCCTCCTTCGCGTTTCCCCAGCGCTGGGTTCTGCTCAGTCAAGCTTCGCCACCAGCGCACACACCGCGGAACCAGCAAGAGCTGCTTGGGCGCTGTGCGCGCTGGTGGCGAAGCTCGACTGAGCGGAACCCAGCGCTGGGGAAACGAGAAGGAGGCGCAGCGCGGAGTTCTCGGAGAAGGAGCGCAGTCCTGGCCAGATTGCCGGAACCCTGCGCTCACTTGGCGCCCTTCCAGCGCCCTCCAGCGCCCGGCGCCGTGGTTCTCCGCGCCAGTAGCCTCTATGGCTAGAACGGGCCTGGGGTTTTCTAAACAAGTATGAGAGGAATAATAAATGATACTGTCCAATCCTCTTTTAAAGCCATCCAAGTTGGTGGCCATCGCTACCTCCTGCGGGAGCAAGTTCCATGGTTTAACTCTGCGCTGCTCTGCTTTCTTTTTATCTGTTCTGAGCTTTGCAGGGGACACTTGTGTTATTGACTGTGCAGTTCCATCAACATGGCCATTCCCAGAATCACTTCTGCTACTCCATTCCTGACGTAGCCAAACAGGCAAACGTTAGATGTGCACTGAGCCAAGATACACAAGGCATCTATCTGCAAGCTCCCTTCTAAAGCGCCAGGAAATGCAGCAAAATTCTGGAATACCAAAGACCTCAAGCCCCATCCCGCCAGAAATCTTTTCCTGTCTGCCTCCCGAAACTCACAGGGAAAGGCTCATCACGTTGCCCCGGACGGAGCAGCCATATTTGGAGTCGTTCAGCAGTGCCACCCCAAAGCCATGCTCAGACAGGTCCATCCACTTGTGGCTCCACACCTTGGGAAAAGAGCAACCAAGCAGATATTAGGAAGAGCATCATCATCCAGGGCAGATGTAAGCGGACTTCAGGCTGGCAGGGTCTCCTGTGTTTTTAAAACGAGAATTCCTAAGGTACATTAACCAGAACCATGTTTTGGTTTTGGTTTTGTTTAAAAAAGCACTGGGGAGGGTGGACATACACACACATAATTAAGGAACAAGGTGCCTCTCAGCATATGTTCAGCCCAGGGATTGTGTTTTCAATGCCAGGACTGAGTTCACAGTCCTTTCACCCAGTTCAAGGGTCTTACAAAGCCCTGAACAACTTCTATCCCAGTTTGAGCATTGAGTTCACCTGCAAGAGCGTTGTTGCTCGTTCTCTGCGTTGGCGGGGCTCATTTGGCAACAGCAGGAAACAGAACCTTTGGGGCCATTGGCCTGGTGCTGTAGAACTCTTTGCCGTTAAGAGATTTAGCAGGGGCTTCCTGTGCCAACTTTGAAACACCCGCTGGAGACTCTTCTGAATTTATGGAACCAAGGGGGCAGTGGCCCCAAAATATCTGGGAACCACCGGTGTAGACAGTTGAAAAACAGAGGGGTTGGCAGCCAACCAGCAATACCTATCTTGGCCAGGAGTCTGGGGGCAGATTCTCACCTCAAACCGAGCCCAGTCCCAAGAGGTGTTCCAGTGCGTCGGCCTCTGAAGGTGGCCAAACTGTATCTCATACGTGGCGTTGGGGCTTCGGACCTTGGCAGGGAATTCCACCTTGAGGAACTTATGAGCCTCATTCCAGTCAACCTGTGGATCCAGCAAGACGTGTAGCGTATCAGAGGAGGAAAGGCGCCTTCTTCTCCACCCTGCTCCCAATCTCCCAAGTTTATTTGGAGGCTCCCCTGCTCTAGGAACTTCCAGGTCATCTACACCAGTGGTCCTCAACCTTGGGCCTCCAGATGTTTGGAGACTACAATTCCCATCATCCCTGACCACTGGTCCTGCTAGCTAGGGATCATGGGAGCTGTAGGCCATAAACATCTGGAGGCCGAAGGTTGAGGACCACTGATCTACACAACCTACTAAAGCTGATGAGTTCTCCTTATTGCAGCCCAGTCCCAAACAACAAAGAAAAATGAAACCAGACTAGGGCAGAGTTCACCGAAATGACAGATTGGGGTGGGGTGGGGGAAGCAAAGTTCCTTATGATGCAATGTTCAAAAGGCGTATCGCAGAGCCAGGCACACCAACACTAAAATGCAGTAGTAAAATTCTGTCTCAAGAGCCTTAAGAGATGCCTGGCTGCTGAACCAGTCCAGCATCCTGTTCCCACAGGGACCAACCCAGAAGCCCCAATGGGAAACTGGCAAGTAGGATTTGTGCCCAAGAGCCCTCTCCGCTCCTACAATTTCCAGCAGCATAGCTGCTTCCCACAGTGGCTGGTAGCCTTTGGTAGCCCTCTCCTCCAAGAAGCTGCCTCATCTTCTTTTAAATCTATCTAAGCTGGTGGCCATCACTGCCTCCAGGGGCAAGTGGGCTGTGTGTAGAAGTCCTTTCTTTGACCTGTCCTGAATCCTCCAACATTCAACTTCGTTGAATGTCCCTGAGTTCTAGTGCTATGAGAGAGAAACTTTTCTCTATGCACTTTCTCCATCCCAGGCATAATTTTTTAAACTTCTATCATGGTGCCTCTTCACCTTTTCTCTAAGCTAAAAAGTCCCAAAACGCTGCAATCTTTCATAGGCTAAGGTTATAAAACCAACCTTTGGATTTTGCACAGCTGGCCTCACTTATAATACTTTTTAAATTAGAAATATCAAGCATTCTGAGTTAACAGATTTTAAACATTGCATAATAAGGGCTTGATAGTGCACCTACTTATAGCAGCTGGAATGACCATTGCACAGTTCTGGGGGGGGGGGAACTGGACCCATCTAAAGTGTGGGATATTGCCTTGCTGGAAAATGTAGTAAGCTGAGTGTCTTTAGGGGCCAAAGAAAAAGGACGATTTCGTACTTGTTTGGTCTGACTTTATTTCACTTGTAAGCAAGGACCTCCCTTGGCCTACAAACAAATATGGCTTAGCACATTTAATCATTTTCCTTGGTATAACAGGGTCCGTGTTTTGTAACCTTGTGTTCTTTAACCATGATGCCAATGCTATAGATCAGGCACCCCCAAACTTTGGCCCTCCAGATGTTTTGGACTACAATTCCCATCATCCCTGACCAGGTCCTCTTAGCGAGGGATCATGGGAATTGTAGGCCAAAACATCTGGGGTCCGCAGTTTGGGGATGCCTGCTATAGATAGTTCCAGTTGCTACCTTCCACACATTCACATACCTGTGGTTTATTTATTTTGGTTTTATTTTATGCCTGTATTTGTTTGACAGTGGTCAGTAATGGTATATGGATTATGTATAGGTGGCGCTGTGGTTAAACCACTTAGCCTGGGGCTTGCTGATCAGAAGGTCAGCGGTTCGAATCCCTGTGACAGGGTGAGCTCCCGTTGCTTGGTCCCAGCTCCTGCCAACCTAGCAGTTCGAAAGCACATCAAAATGCAAGTAGATAAATAGGAACTGCTACAGCGGGAAGGTAAACGGCGTTTCCATGTGCTGCTCTGGTTTGCCAGAAGCGGCTTTGTCATGCTGGCCACATGACCTGGAAGCTATACGCCGGCTCCCTTGGCCAATAATGTGAGATGAGCGCGCAACCCCAGAGTCGGTCACGACTGGACCTAATGGTCAGGGGTCCCTTTACCTTTACCTTTTATATTGTCATCAGACCCTATTTGCTAACACTATATTTTGCATAATCGTGTGCAAACTTTTTTTGAAATGCAATTTAAAAAATATTTAATTTTTTAAAAAAACAGATTTACAAAACATACGTGTGTGTGTGTATTTAGGAGGGGGAAGAGGTTCCAGAGAAGATTACAAGCATATCGAACCTGAGTCTGGAAGCGGACGTGAGGGCAGGCTGCATCCAGAATGACCTCCTGGGTAAGGATGCTCTTCTCGCTGATCTGAAGGGAGAAGGTCACACTGCCCCGCAGTCCCCCTGGCTGGATGATTTCCAAGGGTTTAAGGAGATGTGCAATGGTCTTCCTGAAAGGGATATTTACAAGGAAATCGTTGGCTCAGAGTTCTAGGCCACAAGGGAAGAATATCCAAAGAGCTTTGCTGGATCAAGCCAATGGCCCGCCTAGTCCAGCCTCCTGTTCTGAGTGCCAACCAAATGCCCAAAATGGGAAGCCCACAAGCAAGACCCGAGCACAAGCAAGACCCGAGCCCTCTCCCCTCTTGTGGTTTCCAGGAAATGGTATTCAGGAGCATGGCTGCCTCTGACGGTGGCTGTGGGAAGCTTTGTTCTGAGTAGAAGATGGTGCTTCTCCTCACAAGAGGGAGCACAAAAAGTCCGATAACCTGCTGACTACTGTAGCGTAAATTAGACAGCCCATATGTGAAGAGATGTAAACAAGTGTGTGTGAAAGGATATGGTCGGGAGAATCTGCTTGCTCTGGAAATGCAAGAAAGAGGAAGGATCTTTTCATCATATGTGGTGGACTTGCCCATTAGTAAGGGATTTCTGGGAGAAGATTTATAATGAACTTAAGAGAGTGTTGAAAAACACATTTATTAAGAAACCAGAATCCTTTCTATTGGGTATAGTTGGAAAAGAGATTCCCAAGAAAAATGTTAATTTTTTTAAATGTATGCTACAACGGCGGCAAGAGTATTATTAGCCAAGAACTGGAAGACCGAAGAATTACCAACAGTGGATGATTGGCAAATGAAAATGATGGAGTACATGGAACTGGCTGAGATGACCGGGAGAATACGTGACCGGGGAGAAGAAGCGACAGAAGAAGAGTGGAAAGATTTTTTAAAAATATGGTAAAATTGTATATTGAGATTAGATTTAGAAGTTTATAGAAACTGCGGGTTTGAGAATTATGTGAAGTAAATTGATGTATGAGAGATTTGCAATTGTAAGGAGTTTTAAGCAATGAACTGGAAATTGCTAAAGATAAAGGAGAAATGAACCGCAGATAGAGGGAACTCGATGAAGTCCCCTCATACAATGTTAAAGGAAAAGGATTTGGTATTTTGATTTTTGTGTTACTGTTATTGATATTTTTGTAATGTTGTTTTTCTTGTTACTTTTTTGTATATTATGTGTTTAAAGTTTTGTGTTTTCTCTGTAAAATCAATAAAAATTATTATTATTATTTTAAAAAGGAGAATCTGCTTGCTCAGACTGTATTAAGGAGGTGCCAAGAACGTTTGTCCAGGAAAAACTCAGCCTTGGGCTAGTTTGATAGAAAGCTGGGGTCGTGTTCCTGATGGTGAATCAGGCATCCAGCTCTGACCATGCAGGCACTTTCCCATTGAGAACGTGGCTTCATTTCCACACAGGTGCAAAGCTAAGGTGAGGAAATGTTTCTATGTAAGCCTATGCGATTTATAGGTTTGGAGACTCCACTTTTGTGGGCTCCTCGAAAGGCCGCTATTGTGATCAAATAAAGCCATTTCAAGCATCACAATGGTGTGTTTGCTGAAGAAATCCACCACACTACCTAGAAAAGCCAAAAGGTTTCAGGTAGCAGATTAGATTTCATTCCGTTCCATGCCTGCCTGCCTGATCCCATCAAATAAAGTTCCCTTACACAGAGGCAGACATTTCTCCACGTAGATCAGTACTGTCTATACATCCTTAACATGAGGATGTAAAGAAGAACGATTTAAAAAAATTATGTACGTGCGAGATTGTTATTAGAACGGATATGGAAGTGACCCCATGTACCTTCAGTAGAAGATTGGCGGCAAAAGGTTATGGAATACGTGGGAATAGCTAAACTAACAGGGAAAATTAGACAACAAGATGACAAAATATTTGACAAGGAATGGGAAAAATTTATTAGTTACATAGAGAAAACATTTTGAAGCTCTAAAAGGATGGACCAGTAGAGTGGAAACAAGTATTCAATGCTGGTAAATGATAAATACTAAAAATCTATTGAGTCGGGGAGTAGGGGAAAATGTAAATATGACAATAACAATGTACATATACTCTGTGAAATAATTTTTTACAAATCAATATTAGGTTAAGCAGTGCACAAAGTAATTTGGAATATAAGAAGACAGTAAGGAAGAAGGGAAGTCAATCAAACAAAAATGTATGGAAACACAAATGTTAATTTTGACAAATGGTGAATGTAAATGTGAGTTCAAATATACAGGTGTTGGTGTATATTTTAATTTGTAAAGGGTAAGAGGGAAACAGCAGAAAATCAATAAAAATTATATTAGATCAGTACTGTCTACACTGGCTGGCAGCAGTTCTCCAAGGTCTCAGGCAAAGAGGAGTCCCCGCCACCATCACTTACTACCTTCTAGCTGGAGGTTCTGGTGACTAAACCTGCAAAGCAGGATCTCTACTGCACTGAACTGTGGCTGCTTCCTTTATTTGCTCCACTAGTGAATTAAGCATTCCGTTCCCCTTTGTTTTCAGTCTGTTGGCCATCAGTTTCATTGGTTCCCTCCATGCCACTCACTGACGCTAAGAGGCAGGTCTGCACTGCACCCTCCTCCTTAGTCCCTTTTCCCTTTCCTCTGCAAAGGAAGAATGGCTATGCCTAAAGATTTTTCAAGAGAAATGAGTATGCAACAGAGAGAGGAGAACAGGAGTGAGAAGGGTTCCAAAATGCCAGAACATTCCTTACAGCGGTAAACATTGCTTACCCTGAGTTACATAGTTTTTGAGTTTTGAGCTATGCTGAAAACCTGCAGTATTCTCAAACAAAGAAATGTGATATAAAAGATATAAAAGGGAAATTTTGAAAATATATGTAAATAACAGCTGAGGTAAAGCGAGGCAAAAGAAATTATGCAAAGGAAAGCGGTATCCAAATAACAGGAAGTATTTTAGATTTTACCATTTGTGTGTTTTTTTCTCTTTCTTTCTTTTCCTTCTTTTTTTTTCTTTTTTCTTTTTCTCTCTCTCTCTTCTCTCCCTCTCCCCCCTCCCCCCGTCCCCTATCTTTTTCTTTTTCTTCTCTCCCCTCCATCTCCCTTATCTTTCTATCATTATGAATATTAATATATTATTTATATATGTTCAACACAGAATAGGTTGTTTGAAGTACTTGATATGTTCTCCAGACTACCCTGTTCGTGTGTTTCTTCCTATTTCTATCCCAATTATTTGATTAGAATGATGCTTATTTTTGATTATACTTTTATAATTTGCTTATAATTTGTTTACTTGTTTACTTGTTTATCTCTTTTTTGTATTATTCATCAGTTTATGGTTTATGTAACTTTTTAAAGAATGAAATAAAGTTTTTTTAAATTTTTTTTTTAAAAAAAAAAACAAAAACAAAGAAATGTGTTATTTCTTTTCTGGCCAGCACCTTTTTAATCTCCTGCCCTCGGGCAGGAGATATAGAAGCATGATAAGCCGCACCAACAGGTTAAAGAACAGGTTAAAGAACAGTTTCTACCTATGGGCCGTGAGGCTGCTGAATGGAAGACAGCAACATTGCAGCTGACGTTCGGGGTTGGTGGTCGTGTAACAAGGCCTGATAGTTTGTGGGGGTGGGGGGCTCGTTTAATCTCATTGTAAACAAGTGGTACAGTGACAATAAAGTATTTCTATTTCTATTTCTGTAAGACCTTGCTTTTGCTTATTTGTTGTATGGCCATTTCTCCCTACATGCTTGTGATACACCTGGTTATTTTTTAACAACACCTGGAAGTGCTCCAATGGCTTACACCAAATTGTGCTGTTGGTGCAAAGCGTGTGTGATTCTCTCTGACCGATTTGCAATTCCAGCTCTGTCTGTAGAGAGACTGAGTGGATGCCGTAACCTTTGCTGCGAAGAGAAGCTCTTCAGCATCCTTTCGTTACTTACAAGAAATCTCAAGCTGCAGCGTTGTGCCAAAAAGATGACAGGCAACCTACCTGGTCTCCAAGTGATAGTCCATGACATCCCAGGCATCCCAATACAATGGAACGTCATCAAATATCACAAACTGGTTAGCGCAGCAACCTTCGGGAACTGACTCTCTAAGGAGAAAAAGCACACCCTCAGAAGTGTCAAGGAATTGCATGGCTTGATTTGAGAACAAATATAACGTTCAGTTTTCAAAGTACCTCTCTGGATGTATTAAGCAAAGCGATGTCACACGCCCCAGAGTATCCAGACAGACCCGGACAACACCATTCTCCATGATGACAGAGCCATCCACCTGCAGAGGAAGTTTTAAGAACTAAATAAATGAAAAGGAACAAGAGCCGCTAGGAGGTCACACCCTGATGCCTAAGAATAAGGGGAAAAACAGGCTGCCTGGATTCGCCCGGCAGCTAGAGAAAGAGGGGCTCTAGCTCCCATCAGCCCCAATGGTCAGGAGTGATGGAAGTTGTAGTACAGAACATCTAGAGAGGCAACGGGATCTCCATTCCCAAGTCATGGAATTTGCTGCACTTTCATGTAACCCATTCTATAGAGGAGCCATCCGTCCATATGCCTCCTTGTTCTGAAACTACAGTGGTGCCTCACTTAACAAATGCCCTGCTTAATGAAATTTCCGCTTAACGAAAGGTTTTTTCTAGTGGAGGTTGCCTCGCTAGGCGAATTCGTTTTACGAAAAAATCATCTAGCGAATCGCAGTTTCCCATGGGAATGCATTGAAATTCAATTAATGTGTTCCTATGGGCAAAAAAAAATTCAAAAAAATTCAATGCATTCCTATGGGATTCGCTAGACGAATTTTTCGTTATAAGAAAAGACCCGTGGAACGAATTAAATTCGTCTAGCGAGGCACCACTGTATATTAAATCAAACCATACTTCATCAAACTTGTCTTTTTGAACGATTCCACCTAGAGACAGTTTACGGGATTTTTCTTCCAACAAGGCTACATGCCAAACCCTTGAGTACCAGCAGGCCAAACTAACTAGCTCAAACGTTTCCCAAAACCTTGCTCCAGACATCCTTGCTGCCATCAAAAGGTGGCAAATGAATTCCTTATTTTTTCTTTATTCAGCTTCAGAAAATAGTTCTGGAGCACCAGATATGAAGAAGGGACGAGTTTGATTTGTTATTAGAGAAATATCTTTGCCCAGAATTCCGCAACCTTGAGGCCGTCCCACCACATGTGCCCTCAGGTGCCCACCATTTGGTAGCCCCTCGGCATATATTATTAACTCCGGTTTCCTGGCAAAAGCCACAGAGAAGCTCACCTTTTTGGTCACTGTCACGGGATATGGAGAAGGTAAGGAATCTTCAACAACACAGTAGCCCATGCTGGGAACTGTCACCAAGGCTAAAGAGGTACAAAGGAGACAGGTTAACATTGAAGCAGCCAAAAGACGGGTGCATTTGCTAAGGTTGAGTCCTTCTACACTCCTCTGCACTGTATCTCACTCCCACCTGGGGACACAATGCATACTCAAATTAATGGGCATGACTAAAATAGGTCCATTAGTTCCAGTTTTAGCACTTCTTCTTGTGAATGCAACAATCCCTTTGCTTAAGAATATTCCAAGGACTCTGTAACGATTAGACACACTTTGCACACTACAATGAGAAGGACTTGCTATAAAGTAATCTATCTGTGTTGGCAAGAGAAAGTAATTAGTTACATTGAACTGGCCAAATTGACAAATTTGTTAAGGGGTGGTTTGAATAAAAAAAAATTAAGAATAATTGGGGGGGGATTGAAATATATATAAAAGAACATGGGATTAAAACAAATATCTTGTAGAACTCCCAAGAGGAAAACAAAGGAAAGCAGCAGAAATGTAAATAAATCTGAAGCTAGGGAGGAAAGGAAGGGGAAGTCGAACTGTGTAAGAAGATGAAAATTTGAAAATGCAGAAGTTAGGTTGAAACAACATTGTAGAAGATAGGGGCAAGTGAGTTTGAACTTATGTGATTGTTTATTTGTGTACTTATTTTGTTTGTATTTTAGTTGGATGTTTTGTTTTATACTTATTTTAAAATCAATAAAGATTATTTTAATATTTTTTATAAAAAAGAAATCTATCTATGAATCAAAAGGCCTGAAGCACTGTTGGCACCTAAGGTCTTGGATCCTCCTGGTCCAGCTTTGGGGATGACTTCAGTTCGTTTCCACGGCAACGTGTTGACCACAAGGATGCTCCCGTTAGACTCTTGACTGTTTGACAAAAGGCCTCCAAACAGAGACTGCACAGCATCTTTCAGAAGTTGAGATCCAGTATTGCAAATTTCTGGGGGGAAAGGATTTCCATTAAGGGGACTTTGCCCATCCAGAGTGAGCTAAAGCGGTAGCACATATTTTAAAAGGGGCAAGTGGGACCTGCAACAAAATGTTGCCATGCAGATGGTTCCTTTCCACAGCTAGAACCTGCCCTCTTCCCGGTTACTCTGTTCGAGTCGCCTTCTGTCCTGGTGTCACACACCCCAACTGCCAGTTAGCGTTCCCTGGGTTGCTTTGGGTGCCCGCCCTCCGAGATAAGCTATGGAACTCCCTCCCACAGGAGGCAGTGATGGCCACCAACTTGGATGGCTTTTAAAAAGGACTGGATAAATTCATGGAAGAGGAGAGGCCTATCGATGGCTGCGAGCCATGTTGGCTCTGCTCTGCCTCCAGTCGGAGGGAGCAATGCTTCTGAATCCCAGTTGCTGGAAACAGCAGGAAGGGGAAATACAGTGGTGCCTCGCTAGACGAAATTAATTCGTTCCAAGGGTCAATTCGTGTAACGAATTTTTCGTCTAGCGAGTCCCAGTTTCCCATAGGAATGCATTGAAACTTAATCAATGCGTTCCTATAGGCTCTGGGGGACTGGCGGCGGCATGCGACGGGGCTTCGGAGAAGGTCTCCGAAGCCCCGTCCGATGCCGGCTGTGTGCAAGGCAGCAGGGGGAGAAGCTCTCTTCTCCCAGCCACCGCCTTGCGCGCCTCCCCCGACACGGAACGCAACTTCGGAGGTCTCCGTGCAGGGGGTGCGGGGCGATAGGCGGCCGCGGGGGACGGAGCCGAATCGCAGCGGGCGCTGCTTGCCCTCGCCTGTCTTCCCCGAGCCAAGGGGAAGACAGGCAGGGGCAGCCGCCGCACTGCCGTGTTTCGGGTCCGTGCCCCCTGGCAAAGGAATATTAGCTGTCAGCTTCCCGCGCTGACAGCTGATCTTCCTTTGCCACTTTCTATGGCCGCGCTTCGTAAGATGAAGCGGCGGTCATAGAAAATTTTGTCGTCTTACGAATGCCTCGCGCAATGCAAAACTCTTTCGTTGGCGCCTGACCCAGGATGCTTGCGTTATGTTCTTATGAATATGAAAACAAATCAAGCATTACTACACCAATTCTAAAACCATCTGTGCTAGTGGTTCTCAACCTGCCACCACCTCCAAGACCACTTGAAAATTTCTAATGAACTTAATGTTCCTGCTGGAGCAACTATAATGCATTGTGTTAGATAAAAAGGTAAAGGACCCCCGACAGTTAAGTCCAGTCGCGAACGACTCTGGCGTTGCGGCGCTCATCTCGCTTTACTGGTCGAGGGAGCCGACGTTTGTCCGCAGACAGTTTTTCTGGGTCATGTGGCCCGCATGACTAAGCCGCTTCTGGCGAAACCAGAGCATTGCACGGAAACACCGTTTACCTTCCCGCCGGAGCAGTACCTATTTATCAACTTGCACTTTGATGTGCTTTCAAACTGCTAGGTGGGCAGGAGCTGGAAGCGAGCAACGGGAGCTCACCCCGTTACGGGGATACAAACCGCCGACCTTCCGATCGGCAAGCCCAAAGCTCAGTGGGTTACACCACAGCGCCACCCGCGTCCCTTGTGTCAGATACTGCATGGGTTTTTAATTGTATGTTTATTGCTTCTTTTATTTCTTATACTGTATTTTATTGCAGTATGCAGATTCTAAGTGTTCTTCACAGACATGCCACAGACCACCTGAATAAAGCTTTTGGACCACTGCTGGTCTGAGGACCAGGGTTCAGAAACCCCTGTTCCACGCTATAGTCATTCTGACAGCTCAATACCTGAAGAGAAGAAGTGCTAGATTCTTAAACCCAGTAAAATATTGGCAACATGTGTCTCCCTAGGAAGTAAATTCATGTGACTGGGGCTGCCACCACGAAGGCCCTGCCTATCGGGATGACCAATCTAGCGTATCCCCATAGCAGGCTGAGGCGCAGGGCCTCTTGAGGCCTCTCTCAAGGGCCAGGGTAAATTCATACCTGAATAGTATTTCATGGCATCCTCAGCTACCAGTTGGATACAGCTGCCTGGCAAGACATCATGGAACTGATTCAGAAGGAGGAGCCTGCCACCAAAAGGGGACAAAAATCAGGAGACCCAAAGGAAGAGAGGAACTAGCTGGCATCTATACAAAGCATTTGAGGGTCAGGGGTTCCACCACCATGTCAGAGTCCTCAGATGGAGAGCAGGCAGGATCCATGATAGGAGTGGGGAGGGAAAAGTTGGTGGAGGACCTTGCTTAGGATTTGGTCACCCTTTCTTCTACGCCAACAAAGCCCAACATGATCCCATATTCTGAACAGCACCAAATATTCACATTCAAAGTTGTACCTCCAGAGGTGCTGAAGCTCAGCAGAAGGGTACTTGAAAGAACTTTTCTGTGACAAAGCAAAGCTACTCAGGACCTCAACGTCATGGAGCAGACGCTCACACTCCCGATTCCCCTTCTTAATCTGATTCCAAAAAGGAGAAAACATTTACAGAAAACAGCAATGAACAGAAATGAGCAGGCACTTTATTTTTATGATTGCAAGTTGCTTTAAATTGTTTTCAGTAGTGGATTTCAATGCTGTAATTAATTATTTAACTGATGATGGTGATAATCAGATACTGATAAGCGGAGATTGCAAATTGCAATATTGCAACTCTACATATTTGTACCCAGATCCTGCGGCCTTCCGGACCTTGTTGGACTACAACTCCCATCATTCCTGGCTATTGGTTCTGCTTGCTGGAGCTGATGGGATGTGGAGTCCAACAGCACCTGGAAGGTTGTCCTTTCCTGTCTCACAAAGCAAGGTAAGCAGATGCTGCAGCAACTGACGAGAGGCATATACCAGGCACCCCCAAACTGCGGCCCTCCAGATGTTTTGGCCTACAACTCCCCTGATCCCTAGCTATGAGAACCAGTGGTCAGGGATGATGGGAATTGTAGTCCAAAACATCTGGAGGGCCGAAGTTTGGGGATGCCTGGCATATACAATATGATACGATAATCTTTATTGTCATTGTCCCATGCAGAACAACGAAATTGAACGTCTACATCAAACTTACACAACTATCAGCATAATTACCCCCTTAAAAAACTCTAATACCCCACCTGATTTACCCCCTAGAACCCTGATGCCCAATGACTGAATACAGACCCTCCCTCACAGACCATGAGGACAAACGTCTCCCAAGTTGAGCTTCTAAGGCAGGGGTCCTCAAACTAAGGCCCGGGGGCCGGATGCGGCCCAATCGCCTTCTAAATCCGGCCCGCGGACAGTCCGGGAATCAGCATGTTTTTACATGAGTAGAATGTGTCCTTTTATTTAAAATGCATCTTTGGGCTATTTGTGGAGCATAGGAATGTGTTCATATTTTTTTCCCCAAAATATAGTCCGGCCCCCCACAAGGTCTGAGGGACAGTGGACCGGCCCCCTGCTGGAAAAGTTTGCTGACCCCTGTTCTAAGGTGATCCTGGTTTTAGAACTTCGGCAACAGAAGCTTCAGAGGACAGAAATTTTGACTCTGAGCCAGAGGACTGTCTAACTGGCATTTTCCTGTGTATACTAACTAACCTGTCCGTGTGTGGTGTATGTGCCATTATGGAGTTCCAGAAACAGTTCGCCAACCCAGGTGCACAGCCGAGCCTTTTCCTTTTCCAGGGCAGTGAAAAGCTGGTCAGGTGTGGACATCTGAACCCTGCGAGGAGAGAAAGAGAAACCACCAGTTGTAGCGGGGGGGGGGGGGAGCTTCACACCCAGAGACCAAATGCCTCTCCATCCATCCGTCCTGGGGGTACTCAAAAGGCCACACGCTCTTTCCTCCAGGCCACGCCCCCTCACTGGCCCTGCTGCGCCACCTCCCGAGGTGCAGGAAGGTGTCCTCCAACTAGGCAAATGCTCGTCCGGATGCAGGGGGGGAGATGCAGAGAGACAATGAGTGTTCATCCAATTTTGTTTATGGGGGGCATTTATATGGCTTCCCACAAATCTTTTATCCAGCCCCATACCTTTTAGTGCATGTCCCCCCCCCCCGTCCATCTTCCTAACCACAAGAAGCCAGGCTTTTATTTCTCCTTTTTAAAGTGGGCTTGTCAGAGCAAGCAAAGGGAGACTGACCTTGGCAAGCCGTCTGTGTCCTTCATTCTCCTCAGCCTGTCCAGGATCTTCTGCGTTGGGCCGCCTCCTCCATCTCCAAAGCCAAAGAGAGCGGCACTGTGGTTGACACAACCTTTGTCCCTGTTATTCTTCACTGTTTTTAACATCTAGGGCAGAGGCAACAACGTGTATGTGATGACGTGACCTCTTTTCGCAGGATATCAGGATATATTTATTTATGTATTTTATTCACAAAACTCACATACAGCTTCATTGTAAAAGAAAAGTTTGCAAGAATACAGTGGTACCTGTACTTACGAATTTAATGCGTTCCGAACGCACATTTGTAAGTCGAAAAAAAATATAAGTCGAATCCCATAGGAATGCATTGGGAGAAAAAATTCGTAAGTCGAAGCAACCCTATCTAAAAATTCATAAGTAGAAAAATCCTATCTAAACCGCATCCAAGATGGCGGACGGAGCTCCGTTCGTAAGTAGAAACATTCGTAAGTAGAGTTAATCGTAAGTAGAGGTACCACTGTATAAGAGAAAACATTAACATTATTGCATTAGAAAAACTCAGTTAAAACAGGTATTTTAAAATATTATTAAAAAGAAATAAGACCCATGTATCGTTTACATTTCTGGATAGGCTTTCCCAAATAAAAATCTTTTATTTTTTTATTTTTTTATTGAGACACCAAAAAAGAAAAAAAACAAGACAAGAAATACAAACCAAACCATGATATGGACAATATTAATTACAAATCAATAAAACAAAAAGCGGTCCTTGGACTATGGACCCGACCTCCCGTCCATTCCTTATTTCAATTATCTATTATTTGTTGCCAATACACGTTTTTGCCTTAAATTAACTAATTAACTAATTATTGATTTATCTAAGGTTTCAGATCTTTCTTAAATCTACTAAAAAATTTATTCAAATGCTGCAACAGAGTTTAAACTACTGTAATTGTTTTTCAAATAAACTTTAAAGACTTCCCATTTTGAGATGAATTCCTGTTTTGGTTTAGTGGCCGCAAGAATTCTTATCGCTACAAAGTGGCAGAGTGATGAAATCCCTTCTATTCATGAACGGATCGAAACATTAACAGATTATGCGGAGTTAGATAGTTTATCAGAAAAAATAAAGGACAAACCAAATAAAAATCTTTTAAGCAGGGACTGAAAATAGTACAGTTAAGGTTGCTTGCCTGATGTCAGGAGGTAATACAGTTGATCCACCATACATGCAAAGCACAGGGCTCCCCCAGAGGGGGTACAATTCCCAGCACCGTGGACAAACTATGGTTTCCAGATCATTTAGTTCAGTAGAAATGGGAGTTCTTGGTAAAGTCCAGAAATAAACAGTAAATTAGGAAAGGAGATACTTGGCCCGCCCAGCCAGATATTTATTCCACCTGGAAATACCCTCTCATAGAAGAGCATTCACTTTGGCCCGTAACCGCATAATGCCTTCAGCAGTTCTCCAAGGGAAGTACAAACGGATCCCTCTATGTGAGAGATGGTGCCTGTGCGGATCAGGAGAAATGGAATCTATCGGCCATATGCTTTTGCGATGCTGCTTCTACGGGAGGTGCGAGGCGAGCTTATCCACACTATACTGGCAGAGCTACCTGGACGCTCAGATAATTTCTATATAGAGTGGCTTCTTTCCAGTGCTAACTCTAATGTGTCAGCGAAGGTAGCCAAATTCTGTGCTAGAGTCATAAAAATTCGGTCTAATCTAACTAGCAGTGTCCAAATATCTTCAGAACATCTTCAGGACCCAGTGTTATTAATTGCTGTAGTCTACCTCCCTAAGTGGTAACACTCTTTTTAATCAGTTTTCTTTTAAACAATTGTTAAAACCTATATTTATTGCCTATTTTTAGATTATTACTGTTTTTCTTTTATTGTTTTATGTATTGCATATTTATGCGTGCTGGTCAAGAACCGTAATAAATCAATCAAAACAGTAAATTGCAAGAACTCAGGCCAGAAGAAAAATGGATTTCAAATAAATCTTCACAAGGTTTTATTTGTGTGATGAGGAGTTCAAATAGGAGTCAATCCCAGTATTGAAGGCAAATAAAGATAAATTCCAGTAAAAATCAGGACAAGGCCCTGTTTTGACAATTCTTCGTCAGCAAAGATGCAAGTCTGTACCAAGTCTGTTTGCCAAATAAAACCTTGTGAAGATTTATTTGAAATTTTTCTGGCCTGAGGTCTTGCAATTTACTGTTTATTTCCAGATCATTTAGTTCAGGCATCCCCAAACTATGGTCCGCGGGCCGGATATGGCCCGAAGGACTCATTTATCCGGCCCGCAGCGACCCCCGCCACCCGCTCTTACCGGCGCAGCGCAGCATGGCTGCCCACTTCCGGGTCACAGGAGCACCGGAAATAGCTTGCACATATGCGCGTCATTTCCGCCGCACTTCCAGGTCGGAGGAGGCTTGTGCGCATGCGCACAAGCTATTTCTGGTGCTCCTGCGACCCGGAAGTGCGCCAGAAATAATGTGTGCACATGCGTAGGGCCGCGCGCTCCCCCACCCTCCGACCCGCTGCGCGATCAGCGCGGCAGGCACCGGCCCGAAGCATAGTAAGTTTGGAGACCCCTGATCTAGTCCACTCCCTTGCGATGCATTCCTTGCAGTTGCCAGGCTTCAGAAGTGCTAGAAACCCCACCCCAACTTGGCCTTCACTTCCTTCTTCCGGCAGGCAAGTGGCCTTCACTCACCTCCTCCACACGACCAGCCAGCCCATAGGAATCGGCGGGTGGGAAGTGGGCTAAAACCTGGGACCCGTCAATGCCTTCCCAGACAAAGGTGTTGTGCTGAAAGAGAAGATTGTGGCCCAGAGTCACATGGTTTATGGCAGGGGTTCCCCCTGGGAGGCGGTGGGACTACCTAGGGGGTGCTAAGAGGCAAGGGGGCTGCAGGGGGTGGGCCCCTCCAAGGGGCACTGATCACTTCACATTTAAAGATTTACTATTCTTATCGCTCGCAGAGCTTTTCCCCTTTCAATTGTGAGTTGCCACAAGAGAGCCCGTTATTGGTAACAGCTATTGATTTTCTTACAAACTAGCCACTGGTCATCTGTGGTGGGTGAAGGTTTGTGCATGTTTGTTAAGTAAAAAAAAGGTAAAGGACCCCTGACAGTTAAGTTGAGTCGTGGACGACTCTGCGGCGCTCATCTTGCTTTACTGGCCGAGGGAGCCGACGTTTGGCAGGAGCAGGGACCGAGCAACGGGAGCTCACTCCGTTGCGGGGATTCGAACTGCCGACCTTCCGATCTGCAAGCCCAAGGCTCAGTGGTTTGGTAAGTAGTTATATATAAATATTGTATCCTATAAATCTCCTTCACCCGTATGTTTTCATTAGCAAGAGTTTGTAAAAATATTTTTCGTGCACTAGTCTTTGCTATATTTCTTAGCTGCAAGATACATATATCACAGCATATATTTATTTTTTGAATACACGTGCAATTAATTGTTACTGTTTTTAATTTAACTGTGTTACTACCTTCCTTAGTGGGTCGTGCAAACAGCTATTCTGAATAATGTTTTTTGAAGGGGAGGGGAGATATTGAGGATGAGTTTATGGAACCAAGCAGGTGGGAATTGCTGATTTAGCACTATGTCCAAACCCTAAACTGTGGTTAATCTTAACTACTGTTGGTGGTGGCATCAGGGGGAGCCAGCTTCATAAACAATGGCTTGAATAATCCTATGATGCTTCTGGGCAGATTTCAACTGAGCAAGAACACCCACCCGGGCACCCCTTGGCAATGCAAGGAAATGCTATTCCTTGCTCAGTTTAAACTATTATAAACACTTTTTCTTGACTGAAAAACAGCAAAAAAAAAACTCACCGGGAAAGGGTTCACGAGGTTCCAGCTAAGCTTTTGCGTTAGAAATCGGTGGATCCCGCAGCCGTTCATCACTTGGGGCAGCTGTGCAGAGTAGCCAAACGTGTCTGGCAACCAGAACTGATTGTCCAGGAGAGAAACAGATGAAAGAAACAGCAAATGATGTGACGGCTGCCCTGCTGGCCAGACAACCGGTCCATCTCGCCCAGCAGTGTGGTTCAAGCAGTGATCCAGCAGGTGCCCAGGACAATCTCACTGGTTAGGATGCAGGAGAGGGCCTTCTCACTGGTGGCTGCTCTTTGGAAATCCCTTCGTAGAGTGGCTAGACCAGGCACCCCCAAACTTCGGCCCTCCAGATGTTTTGGACTACAATTCCCATCTTCCCCGACCACTGGTCCTGTTAGCTAGGGATCATGGGAGTTGTAGGCCAAAACATCTGGAGGGCCACAGTTTGGGGGTGCCTGGGCTAGACTGCTTCCCTCCTTGTCCTTCTGCTGGTAGGTGGAAACTATTCAACTGCTTTGGGAGACTAATCTTTTTTTTAAGAAAAGTGCTTTTAAATAGTGCTGTGCTGTTGTTACTATCTGTACTTTAATAGTTCAGTTTTTATACCGGGTTTTTTCAGTTTTTGATTTTTTTTTTACTTTTTTTTATTAATAAACAAAATAAACCAAAGATAGAGAAAATAAAATAAATGCTGTTACAGCAGGTTGAAAGCAGTATAAGTTCAACATGATCATTGAACTTTTTGCCTTGAAACATTACCCATTTTCCCATATACTTGTTAGGCTGGTTTGTATATATTCTTTTGTAATAAGTTAGCTTAGTCATAGTAACTATGAACCAAATTTTCTTGGTCATTTAGATATAGCAGGAGCTGTGCTTCCCCCCACCCCCAAATTCTTAGCTATTATGATATTTGCAGCACTGTTGTTTTTTTGTTTTAATCCTATTACAGTTGAATTACTGTACTTTAAAAATATTTTCTTGTTACAAAATTGTACACACATAAATAATAAAAATTGACATAACTAATGAAAAATGGGTCACGGAAGGATAAAAATGTAGGCATTGCGCGCGCGGACGTCACAGCCTTACTCCGTAACTGCTAGACCGTAATGTAACAAATTTGGCCACGACGTTCCATGCCCATCAGGGAGAGATCTGGCATAATTCCCCCCCCAAAAAAAACACCTTTCACACCTAAAATAATGATTAAACACAAAAAAGTGGCGCCCAAATTAGATGTCACCACCAGAAGCTCTGAAGACTCCAGCAGCATCCAACAGAAAGGCAGATCGCATGCTGCTGCCTCCAAAGCTGCGCCGCCAGATGACACCACAAAATTCCACAGCAACCAACTGAAAACAGTCCCAGCTTTTTCAATAGGCCGCAGCATTGCCAAGCAGGGGGAAAGGGTCCACAGGGATGAGGCACAACAAAGGGAGGGAGGGAAAACACATAGCCATGGGGGGGGGGAGAACCCTGAGTCAGCCAAAGCAGTGGGGGGTGGGTTGGGACAGGGAAAACTGAGTAGGCCGCAACATTGCCCAGTAGGCCACAGGCAAAAACAAACAGAATATGGGCCTTTCACAGGGTGGGGGAATCACAGGGATGAGACACAACAACGGGGGAGAGGGCTCACAGGGATGAGACACAACAAAGGGAGGGGGGAAACACATAGCCATGGAGGGGAGGTAGGACCCTGAGTCAGCCAAAGCAGTGGGGGGTGGGGACATTTTCAAGAACACACATGGGTGGAAGAGTTATTTTTGAAACTTACAGTAGGGGAGTCAGGGTTGGGACAGGGCAGGTGAGGGGACTCTGAAGGTCCATTTAACAGGAAAAGGTCCATTTAACCCAAAAACCCACAGCAACGCGTGGCCGGGCCAGCTAGTATTTAATAAAATCAAACCATACCGTGTAAAAATTATCCCTTTTCTCTCTCTCCACTTCCCGCCTTCAGTTTTTGTGACAGCTTTTCCATTATGCCTATTTGCCAGACTATACTATAACAATGATCATTAACCTTCATTAATTGCAAGGTTTACCAAGTTGTGGCTATTACCCTTCCAGCTGCTGCTAATAAATGTGTTATTATTTCCTTACTCCTCAATTGTTCCATATCTGAAATATATAAATTAAGTAAGGCTAATGATGGAGTCATTGGGATTGCCTGAGCTGTAATCTGAGATATCGCTTTAAAACACCCTTCCAAAACTGTTCTGTACACACACATATACTGTTCTGTATACACACATATATTGGTGTGTACCTGGAATTTAATTACTTTTGAACCATTGCCTTTGATGAGTGCCCTAAGGGCCAAACTGAGAGGGATTGAGGGCTGCATTTTGCCCCCATGCCTGAAGTTCCCCCCGCCCTGGGACCAAAGGACGTGTCTGGGGCTGGGAGAGGAGGCAAAGCATGAATGGGCACCTACCTCCAAGCAAAGCTTCCCAAACTCCTGCTGGAAGAACCGCTGTCCCTGCAGGAACTGACGAACCATGGATTCTCCACTGGGAAGGTTGCCGTCCTGGGGGAAGATCACAAACCTGTAACCCTGTGCAGGAAGCTTAAGCCCATCACTCTTCCCCCCCCCCCCTGCACAGATTGGCAGTGTTCTTCGCCGGAGCAATTGCCCATCCCAGAAAAATTAGTGCTCCATCTAAGAATTATGGGCTCTAGCAGCCCAATAGAAGATCAAGCAGTACGGGCCACAGAGTACAATGGGATTCTTTTCAGGGCTGGCCAACGTGGTGCCCTCTAGATGCCCATCATCAGTGACCAATGGCCATTCTGGTTCAGGCTGCTGGGAATTGGCGTAAGGAAACATTTGAAGGCCGCCACATTGGCTTCGCTGCTAGAAACCTAAGCTACAAAGAAGTTCAGTTCAACACTTGCAACGCAGGCAGAAGGTGAGATTTTTGCCCTTTCTGGTGAGATTTTTGCCCTTTCTGTGTGGCCCAGCTACTGGGAAGGGTGCTTGCCGTCTTACCATTTCCACCCAGGTGCCCCCAACGGGAATGAAACGCCCTTCTTTCACAAAGTTCTTAATTGTAGAGTACAATCCAGGGTACCAGTTCTTCACCCATTCAAACTGCTGAGCCTGCATTGAAAATGGCAAACACATTCATTCATTAATTTCATTAATTTACACACTGCTTCGTTGTAAAAAAAAAAAATTCCTCGAAGTGGTTTAGAAAGAGAATAAAACAATAAAGTCAAGTAAAGGCAACTCTTTAAAACATTCACAAAACAAAATCAGCAAAATTAGAGCACCCATTCTACACATCTGGGGAGGCTCTACTATACAAAAATGTTTTTAGGAGGCACTGAAATCGGGAAGTGAAGGTGTTTGCTGGATGTCAATAGCCTGATGTCAATAGGCAGGGAGTTCCAAAGGGTAGGTGCTGCCACACTAAATGTTTCTGAGTTCTTACAACGTGAAACAGGTATTATGCGGCGCCTGTAACCCACACCTGCAACTTGTGTGCGAAAAATAAGTGCTACCATCCAGATTTGGAGAAGCATGGCTCTAAAAATTTCAGCTAACAATCAATGTGCCCCACATTTATAAAACACAGATCAGTCAGAGTGCTTGCAACCCTTTCAGTTCTCCAGGAACATAGAATAGTAGTACCAGGAGAGCAGGGTTTCATTTTGTATTTAGCTCCTTCATGAGAAATTATTTTTCATTAGCAATAATGTCTCTAGTCCTACCAGGTAGGAAATATTTGTGTGCAACAAATTCACATTCACCACCATTTGCAATACAGTGGTACCTTGGTTTAAGAACAGCTTAGTTTTTGAACAACTTGGATTAAGAACGCTGCAAACCCAGAAGTAGGTGTTTTGGTTTGTGAACTTTGCCTTGGAAGAAGAACATGTTCCGCTTCCTGTTGAGTGTGTTCCATTTGTAAATTGAGTCCCCCGCTGCTATGGGAAAGCACGCCTTGGTTTAAGAACTCTTTGGTTGAAGAACGGACTTCCGGAACGGATTAAGTTCGTAAACCAAGGTACCACTGCACCGGCAAATTTTTGGCAGAAGGTAAATGTAACCATCAACAGATCTGTACGGAACAATCTTACATTTACAGAGCAAAATATCCCCTTGAATATTTTCAAGCACATGGAACCTTACAAAAGGACAATATGAATGGAGTCTCCGTGCCCTGACCACAGCAACTAATCAACTAAAACATGGGCGTTTGATCACTAGCTCCTTGGATCCAGCCTGCAGCTTCTCTGCCTCAGCCCCACCCAACACAAGGTAATCAGACTAAGGTGAGCAGGGTAAGAGTCCCATTCATGCAAACAGGACATAGTCGTAATCCACATTGCTGCTGGGAAGCTGTGGCTGAATATGTGTGAGTGGGGCCTGTATGTGGCTTTGGCCCTGCTCACCACTGGCATGTTCAGTTTCTGTTAATTGGTTCTCATGGGAAACTTACAGATTCTTACACAGTTAACTCAAGACAGTGTCAATTTACTCTTGGCAGAAAGCCAAGGTCTGCCTGGCCTGGCAACAGCTCTCTGATTGGTTAATGACCAGCACTGAACTCTGTTATCTAGGAATGCTAGCACAGTTGTTTCTTGTTGGGTGTTAGGAGTAGGAGTGCTGCGTGTGGTTGGAGAGAGAGAGAGAGACAGAGAGGATTTGTTTTGCTTTGCTTTGTATGCAGAAACTCTGCTGGTTTTCTTTTCTTTTAATAAATCCTGTAAATAGTTATTCTGCGTCTAGCAGACTAGTCATTTCCACCTCAACTAGCTTCTGCGCTGTGCAGTAAAACTCTGCTACATTTGGGCTAAAGCCACTAGAGCTATGCCTGACACTTCAAAATTCTAAGATGGCATGTGGTCCCCAGAAGCTGACCCACGAGGGAACACAGCCCTTGACCTATACAAGGTCCCCCACCCATGCATAGACATATTAATAATACCTGTGAGCAAACAAAGGTGAACTTTGGGTTCTTCTCCATCAGGCGTATGACAGTCACCCAGCTGCGAGCACATTTACGGATCGTCTCATTGTAAGGCCACAGCCAAGCTAAGACGACAATTGCAGGCAGGAGCTGGTTTATTCATTTATGATGCCCACGTGGCCTATGGCGGTCACAATCCTAGCTTGCCCGGCCCCATAGCAGAACAGACAGAAAATAAGCCTCTCAAATGGCATCCAGAAGAAATCAGAATCTTGTCAGTCGCATGCGTGACTAGACAGATATATAATGAAGGTGCTAAATTCTGCAGCCAGAAAACCCGGATTTTGAGGTCAGCGCAATGTATTCATGGAGACAGAAATGTGCAGCAATTATGCCATTACAGAAATGCGGCCTTGAAGGAAGAAATGCATGCTGTGTGCAGCAAGTGGGGAAAACAAATGCACTTTTTAATGGTGCCAAAAGAAAAATAAAAGATTGTGCAGAAAAGTCTAAGTATATAGACAGGAATAAAAATGTCAGGGCACATGGAATTGGAGTTGCACAAAAACTGCAGTTAGACCATCTCTAGTTTTCTAGCCTGACCATTTTTGAGATTCTACAACATTCTCTTTGAAGCTGTTCATAGCTTTCATTATTCTATGGCCTTCAACTCCGCCCCCTCCATCCATTCCTCTCCCATCCAGTCCTTGCCAAATAATTCCATTTAAAAAAAAAAACTCGAAAGCAACACGATGGCCAGATACACTACAGAAAACTTTATGGAATGATGCAAAACATCAAAACTATCAAACTGAAGTCTCTGAAAGTCTCTGAAAGTCCTTGAATAAGTGCCAGACTTTAGCCGGCGGAGATCAAGCTTGTAAAGCTTTGCATAATCGGCAAATGTCCAACTATGATCTCCGACTCTGAACAGTGTTTCCGGATAGCAACTACTGTTTTGTTCAGCTCTTCATCAGCCAATTAGTTCAACAAACACTCGTAAGTAGAAAGATGTGTAATTTCTTCATTAGCCAATCTTTTTTTCGAATTGATATAATATACCTGAGAATGAAAAATACTCTGGTACAGTGCTCATACATAATCAAGTGTTTACAAGCTTGATCTCCACCGGGTGAAGTCTGGCACCGTGACTTATTCAAGGGCTTTCAGAGACTTCAGTTTGATAGTTTTAATGTTTTGCATTGTTCCATAAAGTTTTCTGTACTGTAATTGTTTCTTTCAATCGTGTTGCTTTCGATATTGCTTTGTGTATAAAGATTGTTTGCACGTTTGCTTGGGTGTGGACCAAGCATCTCCTTGCTGCCGTGACCATCTGGCGACTGAAAGGCTAAGAGATCTGGCAGGCGGCTGCTGTGCTTTAAGTCTACACCTTTCTCTAGTAAAGCACTAGAACCGGTCGTGCTGATGTTTTTGGCATCCTTATTTGGTATCCCTGCATCCCACCTCTCCCACAAAGCCCTCTGTTGGGCCTGCGGTTCAGAACAACCACCCGCCGCCCACCCCAGCCAATATTGCTGGTGCCCTCCCTACAACACTGCGCCAAAATGCACTTCCTGTTACCGGAATCAATGTGGCAATGGCCCATGGCGTGGATGGCATGCTGACTCTCTCCATTCTTTTGACCGAAGACGGAGCAGGCAAGTTCGTGCACTGCAGCAAAAGTTGATGGGTTGGCAACATCACACAGGTTAATCATCCGATTGGCTGTGTAGAGTGCCTGGAAGCTCCGCTGATTTTCCTCCCCAAGAAGCTGCGTAACAGGAAAACATAACCATATGCTGGCAAAATATGTCGTCCACACAAGCCTACACCAAGGAACTGTTGGGTATTTGTTTTGTATATACAGTACCACTAAATCACAAAACATGTCAATGCAGTTTACAACATCAAATGATAAAAACCATACAATAAAAGCATCAAAAAATATTTTAAGTTAAAAGGCAACAAAAAAGAAAGGCTAAAAGTTGTAAGCATCAACAAACCATTGTGGGAGAAGTATTCTTAATTGCCTGCTTAGGCCTGACAGAATAAAAAAAAATTCAGCAGGCCTTTATTTATTTATTTAAAGTGTCCCTGGATTTATTGGAAAAAAATCTGGTAACCTTAGAATAATGCTTTTTATAGGGTAGGGTAGAGGGACCCAGGTGGCGCTGTGGGCTAAACCACTGAGCCTAGGGCTTGCTGATCAGAAGGTCGGCGGTTCGAATCCCTGTGACGGGGTGAGCTCCCGTTGCTTGGTCCCAGCTCCTGCCAACATAGCAGTTCAAAAGCACATCAAAAGCAAGTAGATAAATAGGAACCGCTATAGTGGGAAGGTAAACGGCGTTTCCATGTGCTGCTCTGGTTCGCCAGAAGCGGTTTTGTCATGCTGGCCACATGACCTGGAAGCTATACGCCGGCTCCCTCGGCCAATAATGCGAGATGAGCGCGCATCCCCAGAGTCGGTCATGACTGGACCTAATGGTCAGGGGTCCCTTTACCTTTAGGGTAGGGTAGGGAGCACTGAGGGCGAGTTTATGGAACCAGGGGAGCAGTGGCCCAAAAAAGTTTAGGAACAACTGAACTAGATAATGAGGGAGGTGACTTCCTCCAGTGCACAGCCAGCATTTGAAGACAAAACCAGGAAGCATAAGCTTTACCTTAGCCATGTCCAGAAGAATCTCAAAGTCTACCAGAAGTTCATGGACATCCCTGTTGAAGACCACCAGCTCTGCCTTCTGCAGGGAGAACTTCTTGTCAGGATCAGGTGGTGCAATCATGCTGCCTTTCCCAGCTCCAAACAGACCATTGCAGGCAACCTCCACATACAGGGTCAAGCTAGGGAAGAGAAAAATGTCAGCAATCTCATCAGGTATCTAACTGTTTAATCCAGGGGTAGCAAGCACGGTGCCTTCCAACACCCTTCACCCTCAGCCAACACGGTCTGGACTTCTTTTTAAATGAATGATTGCTGAAAGAAAATGGGCAAAAATAGGCAACCTGACCTTCCTAGAAAAACAAGAGAGTAACCCTCTGAATGGCTAAGAGGGCTTCCTTGCTCACCTGTGGGGGTCCGTCTCCTTTAGATTATCTGTCAGAATGTAGCTGGTCTTCTCACCTTCCTGCGTCAAACCCTGTCAGATTTTGGGGGGTGGAAGAGAGGGGATCAGAGGTAACCTCTTAAATGTAACACAATAGTGGACAACACTGCCTAAAACGGAACAAGTGGCATAATGTGCCAACACAATCATTGACTTGTCACTAACTATTGACAATTGAATGCTGCACAAAGATGTACACTACCTCCTTGCAAGAGCCAGTGAGGGCTTTTCAGTTGCATGGCAAGATCTGCTGCTTCTCCCGTCACACACCCTGACATATATACTAGACTCTGAACCCTTTGTGGACATTGCCAACTCTTAGCTTTGTTTTTCAGAGAGAGAGAGAGAGAGAGAGAGAGAGAGAGAGAGAGAGAGAGAGAGAGAGAGAGAGAGAGAGAATCGTGTGCCTGGCTTGTTTCATCTCTAGTTAAAGTCAGCACCATTTAAAAGGCGCTGAATTATTTTAATTCTACTCTGGGCAAGGGGGCAGGATGCATGACTTTGATATGGTCATGAGCGCTAGCTAATCAGCACTCTGCACACCCAGGTGAGGTTGTCACTTACCTGCACAGGTTGGGCATCCCTCCAAATCATTCCCTCTCCTTCACTTTCCCAAAGAAGGTGGACTTCCTTTCCTGTCCATTCCATGGGGATGCTGAGATCTACTTTGAACCAGCAGGTCTGCCATCTTAGGGAAGTGACATGTACAATTTCAGGTGACTTTTTAAAAATAATAATAATAATAATAATAATAATAATAATAATAATAATACAAACAATACTTCTAATTTCCACAGGATAACTATCTCACTAGGATGGCAAGAAATGTATTAGTGTTTGCCCAATACTTCAGTCAGAAAAGGGCCCTGAAATCCCTGGCTCAACCAAAGCACACACCATTGAGGTTACTTACCGGTAGGTATTCAGCCTCATGTGATTTAACAGAGTAGCAGCAACAAACAGACAACACGGTAATGTTAGCAAAACAATGAAAAGGTAAACCACCGTGAAGTGCAAATATATAAATGTATATGCACCAACAACCTTCACATATACAAGGAGTTTCAAAAATGTGTACAAAATCTCATGCTCGAGGTCTTAAAAGTCCACTATAAAGTGCAATAATCAAGTCCGATAGTAAAGTGCTATGATGTATCATGCGTTCTTATCTCTTCCCATGCGTTCTTATCTCATCCGACGGGTGGCCAGCTTCTTCCCCGTTTCACAGGAATGGTTTCCTCAGGGGGCGGACTCTTTCTTAAGTAATAAATTTGTATAAATTTATATGATGCACCATACATACTTATACTCACAATCCTTCGGTAGTCTTGTTAAGCTTTTGCACATGAACCTTTGGTGAGTATTTTAAACATTTCTGTACAATGTTTTAAAGAAATGTATAAGTATGGGAAGAGATAAGAACGCATGATACATCATAGCACTTTACTATCGGACTTGATTATTGCACTTTATTCTGGACTTTTAAGACCTCGAGCATGAGATTTTGTACACATTTTTGAAACTCCTTGTATATGTGAAGGTTGTTGGTGCATATACATTTATATATTTGCACTTCACAGTGGTTTACCTTTTCATGTGATTTAACGGCACTCCGCTCAAGTTTGCTTTGTCCCATAGCTTTCCATAGCTGTGACTCAAGGACAGGGCATCTGCTCTGCAGGCAGGAGGTGCCAGGTTCAATCCTCGGCTTCTCCATGTAGGGCTGGGGAAAATTCCCTGCCCGAAACTACACTGTCGGTGTAGGCAAGACTGAGCAAGACAGACCAATGGTCTGACTAGTATAAGGCAGCTTCCTGTGTTCCGATTATATTTTTATTTTATTTATTAAATTTATATATCATCCTTCACCCAAATATCTCAGGGCGGTTTACAAGATAAAGATACAGGATAAAAGCACAAAATAAATAGTTAAAACAAAACAATACTCCCCACGTCCCACAAACGTGGTCCCATTAAAAAGGCCATAGAATATTAATCAGCCCAAAGCCTGGTTGAAGAAGAATCGTCTGGTGCCTAAAGATTTATAATGAAGGTGCTGGATGAACCTCCCTGGGGAGAGCATTCTACAAATGGGGAGCCTCTGAAGAAAAGGCCATTCTCATGTTACCACCTTCCGGACATCTCATGGAGGAGGAGGCACATGAAGAAGGGATAGTGTGACAAATTGAAGCACTTTTAAAATGTTTATTCCGGCCCGGCTGGCAAAGAGTTAACCCACCTCCAGCCTGACTGGCATAGAACTCTGATGGGGGCGGGACTGTGCCCGGTTTTAAAAAAAAGGAGGGAGTGTCGGTTTGGTGAGTTAGGAGGGAGAGGGAGGAAGGTGTGGTGTGATGTTATGAGGTGGCTTGTATGAAGACAGTTAAGAGGCTAGGAAAACTTAAAGTTAAATGTTTGACTGAGTTTATTTTGTACAACTGGAACAAAGCTAATTAATAAATGACACGTTAAAGAATCACTTATGTTTTTAACACAATAAAACTTCATCTCTGTTTTTGCCAACAAGAGGTCCGTCTGTATTTTTTCCAGCGAGGTACCAGGACTCACAGCCGTGGTGACTCAAGAGAGGGCAAAACTCACCTCAGGCAGGGAGGTGGTGATTTGTGTCCTGAGGTTACACGGAGGAGGCTTAGAAGGGTAACCTGAGGTGCCAAGAAGTTGCCAGAGTGCATAGGGCAAACTTCTACAGTGGGGGAATCCAACTGAGGGAGACCCTTTACTGGAGGCAAGAGGTTATTCCTGGGGGACAGCCTAGAGTTTCTTAAGGTACCAGGCCACGCAAGCTGGAAGGCTCTCCTTACTAAGAAACCCAGTAGTAAAAGGGGTTTATATTTTTTGAGGCGTCAGGAGAAGAGGGTGGGTGTTTTCCCCTCTGGATTCCTGTGTCGCAGTGATAGTAAGGTAGAGTGGGACACGGATCGTCACATTTTTGGTGGCAGCGTCGTGATCGAAATTAAAAGCTCACGCGCCTAGTTTGGTTTGAGTCTGTCAGGATTTTCCTGTGAGGAAAATGACTCACGTAAGAAAACCCAGAGAGGCAAAAGGAGATGAAAGAACGGAAGGGGCTGAGGGAAGCCCAGATTCTCAGGTTGAACTTATGAAACTACGAATTGAGATGGCTCGAATTGAAGCTGAGAGGGAAAAGATAGCATCTGAAAGTGAGAGAGAAAAAGCTAGGATTGAAGCTGAAAGTGAGAGGGAAAAAGCTAGAATTGAAAGTGAGAGAGAAAAAGCCAGAATTGAAGCTGAGAGGGAAAAGATAGCAATTGAAAGTGAGAGAGAAAAAGCCAGAATTGAAGCTGAGAGGGAAAAGATAGCAATTGAAAGTGAGAGAGAAAAAGCCAGAATTGAAGCTGAGGAGAGAATGCAGTCAGAGAGGATAAGGGCACAATTAGAACAGGACAGAATGAAGCTTGAAGAGATACGTTTGAGATCGGAATTAACTAGTAGCCCAGTTAATAATGATAGTATCGCAATTAATTTAAAAAGGTTCCCCAAATTTGGAAAAGACGATAATGTCGAATCGTTTCTATTTACCTTCGAACGCGTTTGTGTGGAATTTCAAATACCTGAGGAGAACTGGATGCTTTATTTAAGACCTCAAATTTGTGGGATACTAAGTGAAATTTATGCTGACCTGAGGGAAGAAGAGCTGTCAAGTTACCAAGTATTTAAGCAAAGGGTCAGGGTTCGATGTGGGCTCACGGCTGAACAAAGCAGAAAGGCTTTTCGTGAGGCAAAAAAGGAACATAAAGAGACTTATGCCCAACTAGCTAGCCGCTTAGATAAATTACTTGACAGATGGATTCAAGGGAGTGGAGTGAAGAACTTTGATGAGTTAAAACAATTAATTTGTTTAGAACAATTTTTTAAGCAAATCCCTAGCAATTTACGTTGGTTCTTGAGGGATAAAAAGCTGAAAACTGTGGCAGCGGTTGCCGAGGTCTTAGACGAACTACAAGGTGATTTCAATGAAATAGCATTCCCAAAACACTCACAGAAGGGTAATCCATGGAGAAACAGAGAAATTAAAGACAGGCAAGAAAATTTTCCTGTCAGGGAATCAGTTTCTGACAAGACAGGGTCTAAGAAAATCACTTGTTTTTTCTGTAATCGTGAGGGCCATGTACGTGCCAGGTGCCCCCTGCTGGTTAAGTCGCAAACTACACCTACTGCAGCTAAACAAATAAAACTGGTAACGCAGTCACAGGAAAGTAGCTCGCCTCAGACAGAAGGCTCAGAGAAAGCGGACAGTCCAGCTGAGACTACTTCTAAGGTCTTGCAGGTCTGGAGGGCTGAGCAGGAGTGCAACCAAGATTACATGGAGCCAATTGAATTAAATGGTCAGTTTTGTTTAGGTTTGAGGGACACAGGAGCAGAAGTCTCACTTGTCAAATCACAATTTGTTCCAAAGGAACAGTACCTCAAGGGTCAGTCCTATAGTTTAAAAGGCATATGGGGCCCACATTTTGAAGTACCATTAGCTGAAGTTGATATTACCTACAAAGGATTTTGTGGCAAATGGAGAGTAGGAATCCTAAATGAATTGGAGGTACCCTTTTTAATAGGGAATGACCTAGCTAGTCAGAAGCACCGTATTCAAGTGATAACTAGGTCACAGTCTCAAGTCACTGAGAGTAATCCTCCTGCAGTTATAGAGACACCCATAGAGCCTGGTGAGGATGAAGGGCTGATTAGCGTGCCAGTGGTCCAGGAGCACGGTGCCCAATTCTTGAGTGATCAAAAAGAGGATGAAACTATAAAAGAGCTGTGGGGTAAAGCACAAAGTCCTAATGCCGAAGTAACTGTGGAGAACCCCTGCTTATTTACCACCATTGAGGGAAGACTGTATAGAATTTCTAGGAGGAGGAAAACTGCTGCTGTTTGGGAAAGGAAGAAACAGTTAGTGTTGCCAAGAGCTTACCGGTTGCAAGTGCTACAAATGGCACACGACGCACCCTCAGCAGCGCATCTAGGCATTAGAAAGACTAGTGATAGAATCCAAGCAAGATTTTACTGGCCTGGGATGGGCAAAGACATCAAAGAGTATTGCAAGTCCTGTGTGATCTGCCAAAAAGCAGGCAAAAGAGCGGACAAAACGCGAGGCTTGTTACAGTCTATTCCCGTAATTACTGAGCCCTTTTCCAGAGTAGGAGTGGACATCCTCGGGCCTATCTCCAGAGTTACGAAAAGGGGGAATAAATTTATTTTATGCCTAGTGGATTATGCTACGCGCTATCCAGAAGCAATACCTCTAAAGAACATTGACTCAAAGACTGTAGCAAAAGCCCTCATGTCGGTGTTCTTAAGGCTGGGATTCCCCAAAGAAATTATAACAGATTTAGGGACATCCTTCACGTCCAAGACCATGGAAGAGCTTTTAACCCTTTGTGGGATTAAGCATGTTAAAACTACGGCTTACCATCCGCAGTCGAATGGCTTGACGGAGAAATTTAATTCGACCCTGAGCCGGATGCTAAAAACCTATTCCATCAATCATCCTAACGACTGGGATGAGAGGCTGCAACACTTCCTATTCGGTTATCGCGAAGTGCCGCAGGAGAGCACAGGGTTCAGTCCTTTTGAACTCCTATTTGGACGACAGCCACGAGGACCCCTAGACTTGATGAAAGCAGCGTGGTCAGGGGAGGAGCAGATCGACAGCCCTGATGTTGTGACGTATCTACAGGAGCTGCAGAGCGACCTTCAAGAGCTACGGGAGCAAGCTGCTCACAACTTGCAGCAGGCACAGCGTCGACAGAAGCAGTGGTATGATGCACACGCAAGAGACAGAACTTTCCAGCCTGGTGACAGTGTACTCGTGTTAAGAACAAGACGTCGAAAGAAGTTGGAGATGTCGTGGGACGGTCCCTTCAAAGTGGTCGAGAGGATATCAGCGGTGAACTATTTGGTAGAGTTAGATGGGGAAGGGAACCGATGTAAAAACTTTCATGTAAATTTACTTAAGCCTTATTTTGACAGAAATAAGTTGGTGTTACAAGTAAAGGGGAAGATGACACAAGGAATTCATTTAACTGGGTGGGGAGAGCTGAGTAAGGGCACAACTCTATCAGAGGTGTCATTCGATGAAAGTCTGACCCCAGAGCAAAAGGAGCAGTTAAAATTAGTCCTTGCTCAGTTTGCTCAGATCTTCTCAAACATCCCAGGGAGGACCAACCTAGCAACTCATAAAATAGATACGGGGGAAGCAAGACCCATAGCTACCCCTCCTTACAGAGTGACGGGGGAGCACGCCGACTTGGTCTCTTCAGAGATCGGGGAGATGCTTGCACTGGGGTTGATTGAGCCCTCTTACAGCCCCTGGTCATCGCCCCTGCTCTTGTTCAGGAAGCCAGACAATACCTTTCGTCCCTGTGTAGACTTCAGAAAGTTGAACCAGGTGACCGTGCCGGACGTTTACCCCATGCCACGGGTGGACGACTTGGTTGAGACCATAGGAAAAGCGAATTATATATCTACACTGGACTTAACAAAAGGGTACTGGCAAGTGGAAATGGATCCCTTAGACAAGCCCAAAACCGCTTTCATCACTAGAGATGGGTTGTTTGAATTTAAAGTGTTGCCTTTTGGATTAAAGAACGCGGCAGCCACGTTCCAGCGACTCATCGATAGGATGCTAAGGGGTCTGCAAACGTTCGCCCTTGCTTACATTGACGACATAGCGGTATTTAGCCCATCGTGGAGAGATCACTTACAGCACCTAAGTGTGGTCTTCCAGAGGATAAAAGCGGCAGGTTTAACAGTAAAAGCGGCTAAGTGTCAGATGGGGAAAAGACAGGTAAAATACCTAGGCCATGTTCTCGGAGGGGGAGTGATCAGGCCAGATACTAACAAAGTGGAAGCCATCAGAAGCTGGCCGGCTCCCAAAACTAAGAAGCAGGTGCGTGCCTTTATAGGAGCTATAGGTTATTATAGGCGTTTTATCCCCCAGTTCAGCACTCACGCGGCTGTGTTGAGTGACTGCACGAAGAAAAGCCGCCCGGACAGGATTATCTGGACCACACAGTGTCAACAAGCTTTTGAACTTTTAAAGGCTGCTCTGATGACAGAGCCCATTTTAAAAGCACCTGATTTCTTTTGCCCTTTTAATTTAATGACGGACGCTTCAGGTGTTGGTTTAGGTGCAGTGCTGGCACAGGAGGGAGAAGGAGGGTTTTTACACCCGGTGTTATATATCAGCCGGAAGCTATTAGAGAGGGAAAAGCACCTCTCTACCATAGAACTCGAATGCCTAGCGATTTTGTGGTCCGTAGGTAAACTGAAGCCTTACCTGTGGGGCCGAAAGTTTACCCTATATACCGATCACTCACCGCTGAAATGGCTAAACCAAATGAAGGGTAACAACAGCAAGTTAATCAGGTGGAGCATGCAGTTACAAGATTACACATTTGATGTCAAGCACATAAGTGGGAAGGAAAACATCATAGCGGACGCTTTATCCAGGTATTTTTGAGAGGTATAGAATGGTGCGAATTATTATATGAAATGGTGGGAACCCTAGCAGAACATTTGTGCTAAGGCGTTATGATCTAACACATGCCAAACATGGTTTATCTGTGTACAAGTTTATGAGATGTTAATTTAGTTCACTTTGTAATATGAATGTTATAAAATGCATTGAAGTATTTTTAACCCCAAGCCCATTGCTTTGGCATTGCTCTAATTAATTAAGAGCAAGCCGACACAATGTCTTTGTGGTGGGGGGAGATATGTGACAAATTGAAGCACTTTTAAAATGTTTATTCCGGCCCGGCTGGCAAAGAGTTAACCCACCTCCAGCCTGACTGGCATAGAACTCTGATGGGGGCGGGACTGTGCCCGGTTTTAAAAAAAAGGAGGGAGAGTCGGTTTGGTGAGTTAGGAGGGAGAGGGAGGAAGGTGTGGTGTGATGTTATGAGGTGGCTTGTATGAAGACAGTTAAGAGGCTAGGAAAACTTAAAGTTAAATGTTTGACTGAGTTTATTTTGTACAACTGGAACAAAGCTAATTAATAAATGACACGTTAAAGAATCACTTATGTTTTTAACACAATAAAACTTCATCTCTGTTTTTGCCAACAAGAGGTCCGTCTGTATTTTTTCCAGCGAGGTACCAGGACTCACAGCCGTGGTGACTCAAGAGAGGGCAAAACTCACCTCAGGCAGGGAGGTGGTGATTTGTGTCCTGAGGTTACACGGAGGAGGCTTAGAAGGGTAACCTGAGGTGCCAAGAAGTTGCCAGAGTGCATAGGGCAAACTTCTACAGTGGGGGAATCCAACTGAGGGAGACCCTTTACTGGAGGCAAGAGGTTATTCCTGGGGGACAGCCTAGAGTTTCTTAAGGTACCAGGCCACGCAAGCTGGAAGGCTCTCCTTACTAAGAAACCCAGTAGTAAAAGGGGTTTATATTTTTTGAGGTGTCAGGAGAAGAGGGTGGGTGTTTTCCCCTCTGGATTCCTGTGTCGCAGTGATAGTAAGGTAGAGTGGGACACGGATCGTCACAGATAGTTTATATGTTCCTTTAATTCATTGGCCTCTAAGGGAATACTTAAAGGTAAAAGGTAAAGGGGCCCCTAACCATCAGGTCCAGTCGTGTCCGACTCTGGGGTTGCGGCGCTCATCTCGCTCTATAGGCCGAGGGAGCCGGTGTTTGTCCGCAGACAGCTTCCAGGTCATGTGGCCAGCATGACAAAGCTGCTTCTGGCGAACCAGAGCAGCGCACGGAAATGCCGTTTACCTTCCCGCTGGAGCGGTCCCTATTTATCTACTTGCACTTTGATGTGCTTTCGAACTGCTAGGTGGGCAGGAGCTGGGACCGAGCAATGGGAGCTCACCCCGTTGCAGGGATTCGAACCGCCGACCTTCTGATCAGCAAGCCCTAGACTCTGTGATTTAACCCACAGCACCACCTGGGTCCCTTAAGGGAATACTTACGTGCTTCCAAAACTGTCTCCAACTTTCACAAGCCTAAATTCTTGTCTGATAGCTTCGTCATATGGAATCCGGTGTGAGGTTTCAAAGCAAGAGAGAGATGCCAACGGGCAGGAAGCACCAAACAGCCTGCAGTCAAACATACACCTGTGTCATCAGCTCTTTGATTTTTTTTTAATGAAATTACAAATTACAAGTATAATTGTAAATAAATAAATCTGATTGGTCACTGTGGAGAAAAATGTGCTTGACAAGATCTGATTTCAGCAGGGCTCTTCGGTTCTTAAGCCATAAGAACACAGGAAGGGACCTGCTGGACCAGTCCAATGGCTAATCTAGCCCAGTATCCTGTTCTCAAAGTGCCTATGGAAAGTCCACAAGCAGGACACAAATGCAAGAGCCCACTCCCCTCCTGCAGTTTCCAGCAACTGGTATTCAGAAGCAGCACTGCCT
Organism: Zootoca vivipara; assembly: GCF_963506605.1. NCBI lineage: Eukaryota > Metazoa > Chordata > Lepidosauria > Squamata > Lacertidae > Zootoca > Zootoca vivipara. Next base: position 71,194,254 of record NC_083284.1, on the reverse strand, counting down.
CCAACAGTGGAAGTAGAATATCAGATGGCATGTTTCACAGCAAGTTAAAATGGCTGGAGATCAAACTGTCCAAACTCGGGAATGCTTTTGTTGAGACATTGCAGGGGATTGGACTAGAGGACCATCAGGGTCCCTTCCAACTCCACAATTCTATGATTAAGAGGATGGGGCTAAGGATTAAGGGCCACTTTGAAACTCGGAACTCTCATGTAGCCTCTAACCGCAAAAGACAGGACTCTTGAAAGGCTCTTAAACTGTACTTCTATTGTATTATGCTATCCTCTGGACCCAACATGGCCACAACCACCTCCTAAAAACAAATATGGTCGCATCAAATCCTCCCATGCAGGCAAAAACTGTGTGTTCTTAAGAATGTAAGAAGAGCCTGCTGGATCAGGCCAATGGCCCATCTAGTCCAGCATCCTATTCTCACAGGAGGGCAATCAGATGCCACAGTGGGAAAACCGGAAGCAGGACCTGAGCATGGGCATAGCCATTATTTTTGTTGGGAGGGGCAGAAACTAAGTCAGCTATGCATTTTTAATGATTTTTATTGATTTGGGGGAGCAGTTGCCCCTACCTGCCACCCCCCCGCGCCCTAGCTACGCCCATGGACTTCAGCACAACACCACTTTCCCCGCCCCTGCAGTTTCCAGAAACTGACATTCACAAGCATTATTTGCTCCAATTGTGGAGGCAGAGCACAGACATCGTGGCTAGTAGTAGCCATCCATAGCCCCCCCCCCTTCCATGAAACTGCGACGGTAACCCACTTATAAAGCCATCCAAGTTGGTGGCCATAACTGCCTCCTGTAGGAGGGAGTTCCGTAGTTTAACTCTGCGCTGCGTGAAGAAGTAAGCCAGGTGGGGAGAATGGGGAAGGCTTTAGGTGTCGCACCAACACAAGCCCACCTGCCCCGGAGGTTGCAGTCCGTGAAGTATATCTCGGAGATAAACTTTTCGACCCGTTCGAGTGTAGTTCGCCGGTGCTTCAATACGGCAGGTTTTAGTTCTGCTCCGGACCCCGCCATGGCTCTCAAAGTGCAAAAATTAACCCCTTCGGTACTGCACGTAAATATATCCGCTGCGCAACACAACTGAGCACAATGGTTCCGCCTCTCCTGGGCTCCCGAAAGCTCGACTCTCCAGTTCCAGGAAAAGCGGAGGTTTTTTTTTTTAAGGCGCATGCGTATGAAGGAAATGAAGTCTCCGCCCTTCCCCTCAGTTTCACTTGCCACAGTAGCGAAGTTTCTGCCCTTGGTGGCCAAAGGAGGGCACTGCGTTTTCCTCTGAGCCCCACAGTATCGTACATCTTTAGCGGATGTGGAAAGCGCTTATCCGGTGAAAGATCACGACGGATTTACTGTATTTATTTTTTTGCAAGACAATGCAATAGAATCTGCACTGAATGTATAAGGGAGTTGGGCAGCCTTGCTGTGAAAGACAGAGTCACAGCCCGCTGCCCCCACTGTTTGCACCAAAGGGCAAAGACTAACATTAGGTATCTGAAGAAGTGTGCATGCACATGAAAGTTCATACCTATGACAAACTTAGTTGGTCTCTAAGGTGCTACTGGAAGAAATTTTATTTTTATTTTTTATTTTGTTTTGATAGTTAGGCTTTGCTCACCAGACTATATATATATATATATATATATATATATATATATATATATATATATATATGAGAGAAAGACCACATAAAAATACACAGAGCCCTGTGTGCTTGCTGTTCTAAAAGGACAAGGCTCTTCCCTCCCCCCCTTTTCAAAAACGCATTTATAAAAAAATATGTGCCCTCCCCCCAACTTCTGGCCCACAGTCAGACGGCCCCAACAGTAGCTTAAAGGTAAAAATAAAGGGACCCCTGACCATTAGGTCCAGTCGTGACTGACTCTGGGGTTGCGGCGCTCATATCGCGTTATTGGGCGAGGGAGCTGGCATGCAGCTTCCAGGTCATGTGGCCAGCATGACTAAGCCGCTTCTGGTGAACCTGAGCAACACACGGAAACACCACTTACCTTCCCGCTGTAAGGGTACCTATTTATCTACAGTACGTGCACTTTGACGTGCTTTTGAACTGCTAGGTTGGCAGGAGCTGGGATCGAGGAATGGGAGCTCACCCCGTCGCGGGGATTCGAACCGCTGACCTTCTGATCGTACTGCCTTGCTCTGCGTTACCCACTGAGGTGCGTGGTTTGAATTGAAATTTAACCAAGACCTGACTGCTCCTAGCCCAACACACCAGTGCCTCTAACGCGGAAGCAGAACACCCTTCTCTGGGCGACCTGGGGCCATGCAGTACAGAGGCAAAAGTGGGTGGAACAATGAATGCAGATTTTACCTTTCTACAGCAAGGTACTTTCTATACACACTCACACACCCCTCTCTGCCCAGGCACACAAGAGGCATCGTCTAAGTTCAAGGACACATCTCTCCAGAGGAGCACTGAAGGAGAGCGTGAAGCAGGACCAGTGAGGAGGGTGACCTGGGGAGGATCCAGTGGGCTAAAAAAGGGCTCCTGCTGAGCCACATTCAGCTCCCCACCCAATCTTATGAATGAAAAAGGCACATGAAAGGGGCAGGAACCCAACCAGCCTGGCAGCTAAATCTTACTAGTGGAAAGGAAGCAACATCATCTACCCATCGCTGTCAAGTTCTCTCTTTTTTTAAAGGGAAATTTCCTTATGCTGAATAGGCTTCATCGTGAGAAAAGGGAAAACTTGTCAGTTATGCCTCTACCACACCCAAGGGCATCAGGTGAGCTTCGGAGAGCCATGTGGCTGGCACACCCAGCTCAGCCCTTCAGCACCTGGCCACTGCTCTGCCTGGCACCTACTTGCTGCCCATTCAAACCAATGCCACAGGGCAGCGAGACATCAACAAGTGCCTTAATGGTCTGAGCATGCATGATGTCTGCTTGTGGATCACTCTTTCTCTCTACTCCCTGTCAGCGTCCTATGCTCACGGCGCAATCTGTGAAGTCTTCACAGATTGGTGGGAATTATACAATGCGTTTTGGTAGCCTTTATAGGAAGAGAGGAAAAAAGAGAGCAAATAAGGATACCGTTAGAAGACTCTGCTAACTCGGACTGTATGTCAAGGTAGATGCAGGGAAAATTCAGCCTTGAGCAAGTTTGAGAGAAAGCAGGTGCCCTGTAATTCTCGGTGAATCGGGCCCTGGGGGTACTTTCCCTCCGAGAATGTGACTTCATTTCTACGCAGGTGTAAAGCTAAGGCGAGGGAACATCTGTGGATGAGCCTGTGCAAACCATAGGCCTGGGGACTCCCCTTTTGTGGGCTCCCCTTTTGTGGGCAGCCACTTTCGCTAGGACCAAGGGAAGCCGCCTCGAACATGGCAGGGGCTTGTTCATGGCAGAAGCCCAGCCCCAAGCAAACCCTGCCGCCCAGGAGCTGCCTCCGGAGGGGCTCAGCGGCCAGGACTGCTGGCGGAGGGGGGCAGCCTCGCACGGCCCAATACGGACGCCCCCCACCCGGTAGGCTCTTCTCGCGTGCATCTCCGGCCAGCCCGGACCCTGGGAGGGAAGCCTCGCTCTTCCCGCCGCCTTGGCCCAGCCAGCGACGCCTACAGCTGGAGCACACGCGGCCCCTTTGGCCTCCCTCGGCAAACACAGCGGGGCTCACGTGTCGCGAGAGCTGCGGCCGGCCCGCTGGCCAGCGCCGCTATTCCTTCCCCGCAGTAGAGCCTCGCGAGATTTCCGGCCGTTTTCCTTTCTTGCCGGAGACCGAGCTCTCGCGAGAGCCCGTCCCCCCTCCCGCGACGATAGGATGGGATGGGCAGAGGCGAGCCTGTTATCTCCTCGCCGCGCTTAACCTCTCGCGGCGTTTGAGGGAAGACTCCGCCCCTCCTGGGCACTTGCCCCCTCGCGCCCCCTCCCCTTCCCTCGCCGCCGCCGCCGCCGCTTTTCTCGGGAAGGAGTGACATGGAGCCGGCCGGGCCAGGTCAGTGTGAAGGGGAGGCGGGCGGAGGGAGGGAAGGACCCCGCGCCCCCTCTGCCCTCCTCAAGCGCATTCTTTCTCCTGCCCCCCCCTCAGGCCTCCCGTCACCGCCTCATTTCACCTCCCCCTCAGAGCCCCCCCCGGGTCTTTTCTGCCCCTTTTCCTTTGTGCTTGCCTCTCCCCTCCCCCCCGCCCCCCGTCTTCAGAGGGACCGGGGTCTGTCGGCCATCTTCTCTCCCCAGCCCCGTGTAAAGGGAGCGGAGGAGGCGCAGCCCAGGTCGGCAGGGGCGGGGCTGCTGACCTCTGTCAGGGCTGGGGCACTTCAGGTTGCGGCGCGGGGGTGGGGAGTCAAAGAATGGGGTGGGGGTGGGGTTAATTTTTTTACTGCGCCTCTGGGCGCTTGATGTGGGGGAATAGGAGAGGCCTTGTTTTCGTGGGGTGGGGAGGTTAATCTCCGTCATGACTCTGCCGATTCAGGTTGGGGGGGTTGTTGCAGCGATTGCGGGGGGGGGGCTTCCCCTCAATGAATATTCCGCCATATCATCTATTCACAGAAGGCTAGCGTTTTGGAGAGAAGCGCACGCCCTCTGGTCCTCTGGCTTTGTGTACACTATACAGTATAAACTTTTCCGTTTGTGCATGAGTGCTGCAAGGGGGGTGGGGCTGCCATGTCACACTCCTGGTTTTCTATGTGTAGGGAGTTGTTTTTAAAGAAAGCTAGTGTGTCAAGAAACTTGTCTTTGCTGTGACACACTAGTTATCTTTGCGCAGGGAGTTAACAGAATGCTGCTTCATATATTTTTTAATGTCAATCTGCGCGCGCGCACACACACAGCCCCGACACAGGTTTGAAATGCATTCTCTTTCAAGTGAGAAGTAGGCCATGGCATTTGGTATAAACATGATAGGATTTTTGTGTTATGCCTTTGAGAAAATGAAACAAAATTGTTCTCTGTGCCTCATGTAACAGTTTTCATGCTCTCTATGTTGTGTTTAATTTTTTTCTATTATTTTTTGCACTCCTTGCTGCTCAGCCAGAAGAGCCTGGTTATTATAGTGGCTTGACAGGTGCAGATCAACGTGTAAAAGGGAGATTTAGGAGCTGGTCTGCGCTGTTGCTCCTGCTTCTTTTAATCTTTCCCCAGCATATATGCATTCCTCCTTACCCCAGCAAAAGCTGACAGCTGATGGCAGGAGATGGGCATGCTCAAACGGCATAGAAAATGCAAGTGATGTTAAGATCGAGTTGGGGGATGATTCTCTTTACTGAAAAGTATTTAATGTTAAGAGCAAAAGCCTCCACCAGCAAAATGGCCTCACCAGACAATAAGTCCAGCTTGCAAAATAGCCAGGAACTTTCCCCTTGGATTCAGTGCATGTCAGCATGGTATGAAGAATGGTGATTTTTTTAAAAGCACTTGGGTTACTAAAGCTTGAAAACTGTTGGGCCAATTATGAATAGTAGCAATGCTAGTACAGTAGATATAGTCACAACCCTCCTGCATTTTTCAGAATGCCACAGTCTACTAGCATGAGGAATCTATGCAGCTCAAACTTTCAAAAGATATTTTGTTTATGCTTCTTCAAATAACTTTTTAAAAAGGTATATCTTGTGCCTTAACCCTTACATTTTCCAAAAAAAATTGCTTGGGGCTACTCTAATATGATGATAACATGAAGCATGTTAATGGGAACAATATTTTATAGAAGTATGATCAGATTTGTATGGCTACATTATATATATATATATATATATATATATATATATATATATATATATATACATACATACATACATACACCCATTATGAAGCATGTAAACACCACTTAAAGCTATAATCAAAATATTTGTTATGTAATAAAAAATCACTTAGTCATAACCTCTAGTTCTGCAAACTCTTAATTTAGTCCCCCAGTAATATAAAGCTTTTTAGCCTCTTTAAAATTGATTCTGGTATTTAAACAATCAGGGGACGGTAAAATGGCACAGCAGCAATGAAGTACATTGCTATTGGTGTTTAGCCCACCCAAATCAAAGGGCTTAAATAGGACACAATTCCTGTATGTTTCTTTAGAAGTAAATCTCACTGTGTGTTCAGTGGGTCTTACCTGTAGGTGCATTGTATTTAGGATTGCAGCCTAAGCATGCTGACCTTTGAATTGTGACTGATTGAATAATACTGTACAGTGGTACCTCTACTTATGAATAACTCTACTTACGAATGGAACTCCATCCGCCATCTTGGATGCGGTTTAGATAGGATTTTTTCTACTTACGAATTTTTAGATAGGGTTGCTTCGACTTACAATGTTTTTCTCCCAATGCATTCCTATGGGATTCGACTTACAATTTTTTTCGACTTACAAATGTGTGTTTGGAACGCATTAAATTTCTAAGTAGAGGTACCACTGTACTGTATTCCTGTTTCAGGGGGAAATCCCCTCAGTTAAATCACAGTGCAGCTTTTTATTCATCCAGATGTTGCTGCTTCCAAATGTAGCTATAGAATAATTAGAATGGAGGGTTGAGAGAGGATTGGAAGACAGAATACGTTTAATCTATTATACACTATCTAAAGATTAGTGGCAGTAAATAGTGCAAAGCCACTCTAAATTGTTCCATTTGTACCTTAGAATTGTAATCAGTACAACTTGAGTAAATTATTTGAATAACGTATCTACAATATAAAAAAATCATTCCAGTATCACCTTAGAGACCAACTAACGTATTTTTCGGACCATAACACGCACATAGTTTTTTAGAGGAGGAAAATAAAATAAATTTAAAAATTCTGGTTTTCCACCTCTAAAAGGCTGGGAGGCGGCAGCAACAGCAGCAGCACCATTTCGGCTGCTTCTCTCAACCCACAGCTGCTGGCTGCGGAGGCAGCACCAGCCCGATTTCGGGCTGATGCTGCCTCCCCCCTTGTTGCTGTCGGCGAAGGGGGAGGAGCGGACAGTGGGAAAGCGCCGCTAATCGTGCTGTCCACTCCTCCCCGTCCCCCTTTGCTGACAGCAATGGCGAAGGGAAAGGAGCGGACAGCAGGCTGATGCTGCCTCCCCCCTTGTTGCTGTCGGCGAAGGGAGAGGAGCGGGCAGTGGGAAAGCGCCGTTTTCATGCTGTCCACTCCTACCCCTCCCCCTTTGCTGACAGCAATGGCGAAGGGAAAGGAGCAGATAGCGGGAAAGCGCTGCTTTTCGCGCTGTCCGCTCCTCCCCCACCCCCTTTGCTGACAGCAACGGCGAAGGGGGAGGAGCGGGCAGCGCGAAATCAGCTGCCTTCACTCCATAACACGCAGTGACTTTTTCCTTTCCGTTTTAGGAGGGGGAAAGTCTGTGTTATGGTCCGAAAAATACGGTAGGTTATGGTCCGAAAAATACGGTATGAGCTTCTGTGTGCGTGCATGCATACTTATTCAGATACACTGAAACAGAAGTCACCAGACCCTTATATATAGTGAGAGGGTGGGGAGGGGTATTACTCAGAAGGGTGGACCACCTTCCTCCTTCCCACCATCTCACCATATATAAGGGTCTGGTGACTTCTGTTTCAGTGTATCTGAAGATGTGTGCAGGCACACAAAAGCTCATACCAATGACAAACTTAGTTTGTCTCTAAGGTGCTACTGGAAGGAATTTTTTTATTTTGTTTCAACTACATCAGACCAACACGGCTACCTACTTGTAACCAGTGTCTACAATAGAAGATGTAAAAACATTTTTGATGTTTAAAGCTGCACTCCTAAGCTTGCATGTTGTGAATGCATTCGAATATAGCACGAAACCACAATTCAGTGCAATGGGAATAAGCACAAGTTATTTGCAGGGAACAAAATGGTTACTCATTTCATCCAAACTGAGAAGAGTGGTCAGTAATAGTGGTCGCTAACAGTGGTTACTGCTAAGGGCGGGATGGAAACAGAGTTATAAAGCACATTTTAAAAGTTAACTTGTTTCCCTAAACTATAGTTAATACTGTACTATATACGGGTTTTCTGGTTGACAACTGAAGCAAAAGCTTTCAGTGTCTTCCTCCTGACCACACTGGAGGAGTGCATGGGTCCTGAGGCTTGTGCACATAATGTATTGTGTGTAAACCACGCCCTTGAAATTAATGGAGCTTACAAACAATTCTGGGAGAGGAAATGCAGTATAAATACTTAGGTATGAAAAGCACTTCTCATGCATTATTCCAATCAGTTTGCGGATTTATGTGCCAGATAAATTGTACTGTACTCATATTTTCTCACTAGAACTTCACCCATATAGTTTTCATCCTATTTTTGTTACTTGGTTAACAGTGTGTGAAATTAGCCAGGACAATTTTGCACGTGGTTGTCGGTCACTTCCAATCAAGTGAAGATGCCTGGGAAGCAGGATGGCACCTGACATCTCCACCATCTAGAGGTGCATGCCTGGGGATCATTGGATCTCGAATGTTTTCACACACTGATACCACATCCTGTAGAATTCTATCAGTTATAGTTTATCTGTACAATCAGAATGAATTTCAGGAACCAAAAATGCTTTTTCTATGCAGGAGTAGTGAAATTGTTGTCACTTGTCTTCACTTACCCCACCCCACTGCCCTGCTCACAGTTGTGAAGAATATTATTACGTTATGAATGGTTCTTGTCACTATTAAGAAAAAGAGGTAGGAATATGCCAATATATGGATTGTCCCTGGGTAAAGTGACTTTTCTTTAAGTTCTTACAGTTCTTTACCTAACTCAGGGTTGTCATCTGAATTATACCATAGCTGCCAAGTTCTCCCTTTTTTTAAGGGAAATTCCCTTATGCTGAATAGACTTCCTCGCGAGAAAAGGGAAAACTTGGCAGCTATGCTATACAGGTGTTTAACTGAGAATCAATTGCAGCCATTCAGTCATTTAAAAAATAAGACTTTAGAGCCATCTTACCCAAAAATGGCAATTAGATATTCCGTTTTGGTGACTGTAATGTTGATTTAAGGAGTCATTTAGCACCTACCTTATATATGTGAGTTTCTAACACTGCTGGTTAATATGCATTCCTGTGGTCTAGATCAATTGTGCTTACCTAGGAGTAAATGTGAATAGAATTATAGCTGTAGTTTTTTAATCATATATACTGTACTTGTCTTCTTTTGGTAAGAAGTCATTGTCAATAGTTACTTCCCTTCTTCTGTTATTCCAAATCTGTGCTATTATCAGTTATATATATTATACCGGTAATAACATATTATATTAATCATCAGTTTGACTTGTCTTTCAGATCGCCTTTTCCAGCATTTAATTGAACCACTGAATGACAGAACAGACAAGAAGTTCTACAATGTTGCTAAACTGGGAGGCACCAAATACGGTAACACTTAATTTATTATTGTTTTTATTAATATGGCTTCATTAATAAACAATGTAATACCTGCAATATTGTATTACATAAGATTTAAATGCTGATTTTCTATAGGTTAGTATCAACTTCTGGTTTTCTTCAGAACTGTTTGAAATATATGGCATGATATAAGACACTATTACATGCTGATCTCACTGCCATGGAGATGATTACATCTACTGCATAAATAACACAGTCCTAAACCTGTCTGCTCAGAAGCAAGCAGTATTGAATCCAATGGAGCTTACTCCCTTGTGGGGTTCGGATTGGGCCTTGCTCCACAGTATTTGTAATTCAGACTACCTGGAATTTTTTTTCCACGTTTTACGCTTCTAATAAACTGAGACGAGGCCAAATTCTATTATCTGGTATATAACAAGAAGCTCAATACTATGTAGAGTTCAGAATTCTTATGTCCACTGATTTCAAAGTGTTCAAACTCATTATTGGATTTCAGCCTTAATGGACAAGAGCTATCACTGAATTAGTTGAAAATCACAAATCAGGGCAATCTCTTTGAAGTTCCTCACAGCTCTGTTACAGTACAACTTAGTTACGGTGCAAAGATAGTTAACTTTCCTGCAAGGGGGGTGGGGGAAAGCAACATTTTTTGTATTCATTGTTTGGTTTCCATTGATGAGCTGCTGGCACATACAAGGCCAATAGCCATGACTCCCAAACTCCCAGCCCCATTCATTTTTGCAAAATTTTATTAAAAATAGCACTCACTGGGTAATAGCGCAAATCCTTTACGTTAACTGTCATTTTCTGAAGCAAGAACAATTGAGCAGAATTTGGCTATAATCCTAACCAAACTTAATAGGGAGTAAGTCCCATGAAACACATTGGGTCTTATCTCTGAGTAAACATACCTAGGGTTCCACAGTTATTGCACATTGCTAAAATTCTAGATGGATGTCATGGCTTCCATGGTAATTGCAGTTGGGACACTAACTCAAGCAGAGTTAAGGTGAAGTTTACAAAGCAAAGTGTTTCACCTGAAGTGCTTCAGTAATATGTATTATTTGATCCACCTCAGTTCCAGTGGTGTGCAGTGATTTTTTTCCCTAGGGGAACAGTTAAGGCCAGAGGCTCCAGCTTGCAAGGGTGATTTGGAACTGGTTGTCACGCCTGTGAGCATCGCACCTCCCTCAGTAAGCCAGGCAGAAGCTTCCTGGGCTTCGGGAAGGAGGCGCCAGGCTTTAATACTGTACTGTAATACTCCAATTTACTGGGAACATTTAGGGGACTAGCCTAGTCCCTCTAGCCCAGGCACGTCCAACCGGTAGATCACTTGATGTCTGTGGTAGATCACTGGTTCCCTCCAAACAAGTTCAACAACTTTGGCTCCCCTAAAAAAAGTTCAACAGTGTTGGCCTGCACCCCCCCCCCAAACAGGGCTTTCCTTCCTAAAAAAAGCTCTGAACCCCCCAAAACTCAATGAGGTAGATCACAGTGTCTTGGGAGTTGGCCACCCCTGCTCTAGTCCACTGACTACACACCACTGCTTGGTTCATAGATTTTATTTGTTACATAACATAGTTACAAACGAAACCTATGAGCCAAGGTGGATCAAATAGACATATTGCTGAAGCAGTTTTTATGCTGTAAACCACCCTGTGATCCTCGGGTGAAGGGCAGTATAGAAATTTAATAAAGAAATAAATACAAAATATTTATTAAAAATACTTTTAACCACTCTTCTTACTAGGCCTCTAGTATCTCTTATTTACTTTAAACAAATATTAAACAGTGCAGTGCTTTCTTTCTCATTCAAACTTGATGTACCTTTGCAGAGCTCTAAAGTTGCCTTAGTTTTATAGAGCCACGCTATGTATGTTTACTCAGAAGAAAGTCTTGCTGAGTTCATTGGCACTTACTGCAGAATACGTATGCCCAGAGTTTTATCACTTTGTTCAGCCTGGCTGTTGCTAGGCTGCAACTGTTATCTTGTGTAAAACATGGACGCAAACAGTTTCTGCTGTTTATAGCCTTTGAGAAGCAGATTTATGAACACATCAAGCTGTCTTACCATGGGCTCTTCTAGGTCAGTATTGGCTACCAGAAGACAACCAGGATCAGGAGAGCATAGTCTAACACCAGGAATTCAGACTAGGCAGACTCTTGATAAAATTAGGGTTAGGAATAAGCAAGGTGCCCAGGGTAGGGTTTGTCTCCAATGTTGCCTCCCCCCTTCACAGGAACAGCTGCAGGGAAAAGAGACAGGGAAGTTAGGCAAGACACGGAACAGTGCAAGAGCCAAACTGAAGCTAGGTGACAGAGACCTGGGTTTCTAAGCAACTAGCCAAACGCCTGCTGTCACCTTTCAGGAGATTCCCTGTTACGTGTCAAAACAGGCAATTAGGTTGCAGTCTGGCTGGTCTACCAGACACAAAGGTGCTGTCCTCGAGTGTTGATTGTTGCTGGTTGCTGCTGCTCAAGGCACATGAGAACCCTGATTATTGAGCAAGGAAACTTGTAAGAGCAATAAAAAAAGGCCATGTTCAGGATTCTGGCCATTTTCTTTACATGACCTCAATATATGAGCTCAACAGTACTCTCCTTACTTGTGTTCCCCAGCACCTGATGTACTGAGGTTGGTGGTTTCCTGGTTGGTGCCCATCACTACATCACGTGGCAGTGAATTCCATTTTACTATGTATTGTGTGAAGTTCTTCACATCTTTTTCTGTCCTGAATGTCCCACCATCATAGGAACCGACTCCTGGGGGCCGAGGCCCCTTTGTCCCCCCCAAAAAATTTTTGAGGGAGCTGACCCCCAAAGTTAATGGGCATTGCCATTCAAATGGGGTGGGTGTCGTGTCTTGTGGTAGATTATGTGGGGTGGGGCTTATCTGGACCCCCCATATTTTATTCAGGTTGGCACCCCTGCCCACCATTCATCTTCATTGGATGACCTCTGGTTTTAGTATTATAAGGGAGGGGGGCTTTTCTATCTGCTTTCTCTTTTGTAATTAATGTAAAAAATGTATTAATTGCTCAAATTACTTGTTTTTCATGTTTATTCTGCCTTCCATTATGGAGCTAACTACATGTGCATAGGGTTTCCAACCAGTTGCCCGCCAGGCATGAACCAGGCCTGTTTTGCTTCAGTAAGGTTGCTGCATCAATAAAACATCAGTGCCAAATCTTGCATTTGACTCCTTTTGTTCTGATGCATTCTGAGGTTTTGCTATATAAATATTGAAAGTTGAGCATTGCTTGTGGGCAAACTGTATGTAGATATTGATCTGGTTGAAAATAATTATTAAAGTCTTTGGGATTCAGTTAGAAAAGTCTTGCATAGTGTCCATGTTCTTATTAAATTGAGGAAATTGCAAAAAGGACAAAATTTATGTTAAGTTCTTTGGCAGTTTGAATCTAAAACACATTTGCCGATTCATGGTTAGCCTTTGGATGAATCACCTAATGAGAGTGAAAATCATGCTGTCTGCCTTGTAAAGCCCAACTAATCTGAATGAAGCTAGTGAGCCCTGCAGCAGCACTTTGTGCTCTCTGGAGCTGAAAAAATAGTATGCGGACCTGTTAAACTTGCTAGTTAGTGCTGTGTCAGTCTACTTTATTGCAACTTTACATTGTGAATTATTTTTAAATGGCGTAACCGCTATCTCCTGAGGTGGTTGCTGTAAAATCCTCACAAATGCCCTCTATGAACACATGCATGTTAGAACATGCCCCAGAATCATAAAGACCCAGGAAGCTGCCTTATCAAATGATTGGGCCGTCTAGCTCAGTATTGTCTTCGCTGACTGGCAGTGGATCTGTAGGAATGCCAGGGATTGAACCTTTCGAGTACAAAACATGTGCTTTACCATCCGATTTCTGCTGTGTGAAAGAGTTCATGAGCAGGATTCCAGCAGGAATGTCAGTGCATAAGTATTCCCTGAAGGTGGAAAATTTGGCATGGCTGTGCTGCAGAGGCATCTAAAATATTGCTCACTTCAAGGGAAATATCTTAACATTTTCCCCATTGCTTTTAATCTGCCTAGATTTTTAATCTGAGCCCTTCTTAATCTCATTATCATTTTTCTCTCTCTCCCCACCCTGCCCCGACACTAATACTTTTATGAAATCTTTTTATTGCCACATGCTGGACTTAACATCATGGATTTGAAGCAGTAAAATTTTACTGGGCACATGAGACTTTAATAGGAAGTCCCTTGGTTTAGCCATATCCATTAGAGAAACAATTCTCTGTACTAATCTTTGCCTTCTCAAGATGTCAGTCAGTGTTCTTGCCACAACAAAAAGCCCAGAAGCACAATATCAAGGAGATCTGTCTTACAACTAAGCAGCATCATTTGTATGCTTATCTTTGTCAGCAAAGAATACCATTCAGTGTTAACTAGTACCGTGTTTCCCCTTTTTTAAGACGTAGCCATAAAGTAAGCCATGGCAGGATTTTTAAACATTTGTGAAATATAAGACATACCCTGAAAATAAGACATACCTCCATGCCGTGTGGAGCGAGACCGCCGAGGGCCCCAGCCAGCCAGCGGGACTCAGAACGCCGGCTGCAGCAGCAGGAGGCCTGCCGGCTTGGTGCCTGGAGCCAGCTGCTGCTGCAGCGGCGAGCGCGCAGAGCACCCGAGCCAGCGGTTTTGCCTCCGCCCGGCCGAGGAGGCCTGCCGCCCAGAACCGGTGGCTGCAGCGTGGAGCGTGCCAAGCGCTCCGCAGCATCGAGCGCTTGGAGCGCTCTGTCGGGCCGGGCGGAGCGCTTGAGCCAGCGGCCTCCGCTTGACCCGGCCGATGAGACCTGCCTCCCTGCCGCCCAGAAGTGGCGGCTGCAGCATGGAGCACTTGGAGCGCTCTGCAGGACTGAGCACTTGGAGCGCTCTGTCGGGCCGGGTGGAGCGCCTGAGCCAGCGGCGTCCGCTTGGCCCGGCCGAGGAGACCTGCCCTCCCTGCCGCCCAGAAGTGGCGGCTGCAGCATGGAGCACTTGGAGCGCTCTGCAGGACTGAGCGCTTGGAGCGCTCTGTCGGGCCGGGCGGAGCGCCTGAGCCAGCGGCCTCCGCCTGGCCCGGCTGAGAAGACCTGCCTCCCCGCCGCCCAGATCCGGCTGCTGCAGTGTGGAGCGCGCCGAGCGCTCTGCAGGACTGAGCGCTTGGAGCACTCTGTCGGGCCGGGCGGAGCGCCTGAGCCAGCGGCCTCCGCTTGGCCCGGCCAAGGAGACCTGCTTCCCCGCCACCCAGAACCGGCAGCTGCAGCGTGGAGCACGCCAAACGCTCCGCAGCGCCAAGCACTTGGAGCGCCCTGCTGGGCCGAGCGGACCACGTAAGCCAGTGGCCTCCGGATCGGCAGAAATCAGGGGCCTGGGTGGGAGGGCGACTGGGGTGTGCCTTTTGGATTCTTGCATTTTCTTGTTTTCTTCCCTTTTTGCAATGTACAGAAATGCAAACTATATCTTATCATCATCACTATTATTACAATTTCACCCCTCCGTTTCTTTTCTGTGTGTGTGTGTGTAATTGTGGAACCCTCCCGGCCAATTGAGAAATGCACAGACGTCTTTCTTTAGTTCTTTACAACCATTGAACTCTGTTGTCTGTTTAAATTTCACATTTAAAAAGGAAGATAACTGGGTAGTTTCCTTTTCCTTTTAAAAATATTATCTGCAGCAAAGCAGAAATGGGCACAAGAAACAGGAGGTGTGGACCTTTTGGGTTTGCTTTTCTCAGGGTTCAATCCAACCCCACCTTCCCCAGCTGCCGCCTCCCCACCTTTCCTCCCCAGATCGGCTCTGCCCCATCGTCACGTTGCTCTTAGGCATTTTGCTCAAAGCGTAGCGGATGGGGAGGGCTAAGGAGAAGATGTTCATCCAAGCCAGGCTTTCAGGTGCTGCTGGACTCCAACTCCCAATAGCCAGCATGGCCAGTGGTTGGGGATAATGGGAACTGCAGCCCCACAGCATCCGGAGGGCTGGGGGGTTGCTCTGGAACTTCTCTCCCTCCCTCCTTTTCCGTCTCTTTCCCCTCTCTTCAGACACTCATGTGCTGCATCTGCTTTGGGGTAACTTGATGGTAGAATTTGGGCTAGATGACAGGTAATAAAAAAATAAGACACCCCACTGAAAATAAGACACCCTGTGTTTTTTTGAGAGAAAAAAGTTATAAGACGGTGTCTTAAAAAAGGGGAAACACGGTATTTACTGGCCTTTTGTTGTGACACTCAAGGATACTGATACCCTGTTGCACTAGTTCAGCCTTCCCCAACTGGAGCCCTTTTATCTCAAAGACTAGCAAATGAAATTGACAGACTTCCACCACTTCCAGAATTCCATCTAGCTCTGGACAGCCTAAAATATAGGAGTTTAGTTTAATTTTCTTTCACCAATTGGCGTCCATTAGATATATACCAGTTTATGAAGGCTGTTAATCAAGAATAAAAGTGCATTGTTTGGTTCTAGCTTGCTTACATGGGGGATTGGTGCAAATGAATATCCTATTTTGATGTGTTTAATTCTCCTACTAAGAATACTTTGCTCTCAGCTGTAGTGCTATTTTGATAAAGCTATCAACATAATTTTAAAGGCTCAGTTTAGAAATGTGAAGGCCCAAAAAACACATTTGGGGAGTAGCCTATACACAGGTGAATCCGTCCCAAAGTATTTACTTGACCAATTCAGTTACTTTATCTTTTTGCAGATACCCTGCCTTACTCCATACGGGTACTGTTGGAAGCTGCTGTCCGCAACTGTGATGGCTTCCTAGTGAAAAAAGAAGATGCTATGAACATTTTGGACTGGAAAGAAAAACAGAACAATGTTGAAGTGCCCTTCTGTCCTGCCAGAGTCCTTCTCCAAGACTTTACGTAAGACACATTTTCCTCATTATATATTTTAGCTGGATCTAATGCGTTCTTCAAGCACTGCAGGCTTTATCTAAATGTTCAGGGTGGAACTTCCACAGTGTTTACAGAGAGTCAGAAGTTCAGCTATTCATGTAGATTTATACTGGCAACAGATCTACATAATGAATGTCTCTTTAGGAAAAGTGATTGAAATAATGGGGTATCATTTCACTGCTGACTTACATACTTACATATGCTGCAGGAGCTTTTGAACATCTCTGCTTCAGTTCTCATCTCACACTAATGACTTAACTGTTTCTTCACAATTGGGACATTCTTCCACATACATAAATATGGGCTGCTGCCTTATATCAAGTCAGGCCATTGGTCTGTCCAGCTCAGTAGCCATGGGGAATAGGATCCAGCCAGTGGCTCCACTTCACAGTTCCCTGTCAAGAACTCTGGAGTATAATTGATCCCGATAGGGTTTGCATTTGGCTCCAAATTTTAAAAGGTGCCCTGCTTCCTTAAGGTATGATCAGAAGTACACTTTGAGGTTTTTGCAGCTGCATCTTTACCTGCCCTACACCTGGCACAGGACATGGCATGGGGGGGGAAACCCTCATGGGTTAAATTGGGACCCTGGCTAGGTCTCATTAGGCCATGGGACGGAGGTTCCCCATGCTTGGTCTACATTAACTGACAGCTGCTTTCCAGACATGGGTCTTTCCCAGCCTTACCCAGAGGTTCCAAGGATTGAATTGGGACTTCCAGCATATAAAGGATGTGCTACTGTCCCTCGCCTAAGCATTTTATATGTTGTGTGTTGACAGTATTATTCCTGTTAGTTGGATTTGTGTCCTGGTCACTTTGAATCTAAAGGTGGCTTACAACCATTTTTTTTTTTAAATGTAAACCTTCAAAGTGCAGCAGCAAACAGTAGCAGTTAATTGTTGTTTTACTCCTTTAATCTGGTCTCTGTCTCAAACACAAATTCTGTGTAATGCAAAACATATAATTAATTGTGCTTTTAATCATTTGCATATCCAGTTAGCAAATTGGTTATAGCAGCATGGACATAGCAGGAGGAATTTGAATGTGTTGCTGTAAGTACTTTAAAACCATGGGAAGAAATTTAGGTCTTCAAAAACATGTCATAGGTGGGCCTATGTCAAGGATAAGCATGTTAATGGTAAAGGATGGATCAAGACTAGAAGGGCTTACAGTGTGCTTCAGAATCCCTAAAGGATGGGGTCCCATGTAACAAAAAAAAACTCCATCAAGAGGTAGGCCCAATGTTCTCAGCTCTGTTTGTCAGAGCAACAAGATGGTACGCACTCGATCTGTTTATACTGTACTAAATGCAGGGAGTAGGTGTGCCCGTTGCCTTCTAGTGTACCCAGACCTAATCAGACTGGACTTGAGGGGGAGGTTTAGATAACTTACGTTCATGTAGCAAGTGGCTCAGTATTAAGGCTGGTGTTTGATGCGAGCAATCTGCCTGCGATTTGCCTCTTGTTGACAGTTTTGTCTTGAAATCGCTGGCAACATTGTTGTCTGGCTGGCCAGTGCTGAGAATTAAGGTGATACAGAGGTCTCATTAGACTGATGTGCACCTTAACATACAACCAAACAACTATCCAAAGTGATTAAGAGGAGTAGAAACAAACCAGGCTCACATACTTCTATTTTCCTTCTAGTGCACAGCATCACTTTCCACTTTCTGCTTAGTGCAAAGCAGGGTTATGACATCTGTTTGTGTATGAGCTCCAGAACTGGAGGTTTGATTGGGTTTCCAGTTTTGTTTTGAAAACAGACACAAGCTATAATTGCTGATTCAGATGTTATGACTAACCGGAAACTGAGAGTTGAAATTGCACGTGAAGAGGGTAAGATGCAGTGTGTAAGTCTGTGGTTTGTTTCTGTTTCTCCAAACTATGTATTTAGAGGATTGTCACACCCAGTCCATTCAGTGCAAAGATATTCTGTAGCATAAAAGTTTTCCTGAGTGTTTCTGAGCTATCATGTGGGACCTACTAAGGCTGGGTAAACCAGTATGAGGCCCATGTCATTGGCTTTAAATGATCTTTATTCTGTATGGCAACTAAATATTTTTTACATTGGTCATTTTCATTAGTGGAATTCCTGCAATAGTGGATTTTGCCGCTATGAGGGAAGCTGTGAAAAATCTTGGAGGGGATCCTACAAAAGTCCATCCTGCCTGCCCAACAGATCTCACTGTGGACCATTCTTTGCAGATTGACTTCAGTAAATGGTATTTATTGTACAACTGTTTTGTTTTTATTCTAGTTTTTGAGTAGCATTTATAGTAGAATGTGGGTCGCTTCATGTATGTGAAATTCCTATTCTCGGCTCCCCGTCAAGCCCCTCTAACCACTACACCACACTGGCTTTCTTGTATTGAGGGCTGCATACTGGAGGTAAACAGAGCCAGATCCAAAAGTGGATGGGCAACCCCTTTTCCATTCCCTTTCTTTTCTGCCACCCTCCCCCCCCACTCCACTCCCCCCTCATCCTTGTTAAATTAGATGAAGGGCCATAGTTGCCCACCCCTGCTCTAAAGTGCACCACACAGGTGTCAGTTTTACGAGACACACAGGCACGGTGGATGTCTCCTAGCTGAAATTGCCTGCCTGCTGAAGTTTACCAAACCATGAGCATCTCTCATCTCTTGAGAGATAAAACATGATCTCACTATTCTAGTGTTGCTTTGTTTGGGGTTTTCAATGCACCGTATTTTTCGCTCCATAAGACGCACCTGACCATAGGACACACCTAGTTTTTAGAGGAGGAAAACAAGGAAAAAATATTTTGCTTTCTTGAATTGTCCTAGGCATAGCAGCCAACTCCTAGAGGCCTAGGTGCCTTTGCCCCCATTAAATATTTGAGGAAGCTTCTTTTGCAAAGGGGGAAAACTCCATTTTTTTTTAAGATCAGCTCAAAGTTGTGCAGCTTTTTTGCATATGGGAAAAGCCCTGTTTTTTTGGGGGGGGAGTCAGCTCACAGTTGTGCATCTTTTTTGCAAAGGGGGAAAGCTCCATTTTTGAGGATCAGCTCAAAGTTGTTGAGCTTACCTTACAAAGGAAAAAATCCTGTTTTCATGGGGTTCAACTCACATTTCTGCAGCTTCTTTAGGAAAGGAAAGGGACCCATTTCTACAGTTTCCAGACAGATAATCTAATCAGCCAGTCACATGTCGCTGGGGAAACAAACAGCCTCCCTCTGCAGACAACAATTGAGGCCTGGGCAGGAAGGGAGCTAGGTCCCTTATCTCCCTCCCCAATCTCTTGCAATCAACTGCTGTGCGGGTTCCTTTCAACACTCTCTTTCCCTCTTGTTAGCTTTTAGCTCTTTCTAAAAATAAAAAAAAGCATGATCTGCCTTTCACTCCTGGGCAATTCGGCTCCAGGGAACCACACTTTTGCTCCATAAGACACACAGACATTTGGGCCATTCCGTGAAAAATGAGCCTGAGAAGAAAAAAAGTATTTTTAAAATATACTTATTTTACTTATAGTTTCATAAACTAAACATATTAAAGTTCAATATTCCAAAGGAAAAAAGAATTTGAAATTATTGTTTTCATGAGAAATTTGAGCTTGAAGTTTCAGTATCACTTTTCTGATTGTGTAGCTTAGTTTTGTTCATTTAGGTTAGCATTATTTTTTAAAGATAAACAAAAATTGTGGTTGTCATTGTTGGTATATTATTAAAGTGAAGAACTTTGTCTACACATTGGACTTGAAATTTTTTAAATAGGTAAGTTATTTCTATTTTATTTTTATTATTGAATGGGATGCTGTTTCAGTGTCCCACCCGTGACAGCAAAAGGTACAAAAGTTTATTTTGTGATAAAACTAATTTATAGGTTATGTTTGTTTTATTGTGGGAGTATGTATTAGAGTATAACACACCTATCAATAATAAAAATGCAGGTAATTAATGTAAACACCATGAAATTTTAATAATTCTTTTTCTGTCCCACCCGTGACAGTTTTCAACTTGTTTTACTGTTGTAGCTTGAGTTAGTGATTTCAGCAAGTGATTTCAGCTCTCTGCAGACAGGAGACAGATTCCTCATGTAACAATTCTTTATTCTGGCAAACAAGACTGAGGGACTGAGGAGAGGGGAACTAGCTAGAAAGGGATACATTTTGGAGGGAACAATCTCAAGCAATCACGAAGCTGCCTTTTGGTGGAAACCAATAAGACTAAGGAGCCAAATGCAGTTGCTTGAATGAACCAATAGTAGCTGTTCCTTCTGGAACATAAAGGCAGTTACCGTTACTTTACCCTAATGCGAATACATACAGTAATACAGATAATATAACCTTTGAATCAATACACAAAATGGGAAAGACTACATCTGCAGAACGTATGAGAAAGCTGCGTGAAAAACTAAAACAAGATAAAAACAAATGTGGAAGCTTCAAAGACAAGGAGAGGGTCAGAGATAAGAAGAGGCGAGAAAAGATGAAGTTGGTAAAGAATTTGTCTGCAAAGAATGTACAATTTACTGTTAGAGTGGCATTTGAAAGATGAGCAAACAAAATCGGTTATGATTGATTGGGCCAAAGACTTGGGCCATAATGTTATGATGTCAGATTGGGAAAAATTGTGGAAGAAGGGTA
Source organism: Zootoca vivipara (assembly GCF_963506605.1). Taxonomy (NCBI): domain Eukaryota; kingdom Metazoa; phylum Chordata; class Lepidosauria; order Squamata; family Lacertidae; genus Zootoca; species Zootoca vivipara. Next base: position 71,173,460 of record NC_083284.1, on the reverse strand, counting down.
TGAAATTTACGGCATGTACTGTGCTGAAAGAGAATTTAATGAAAATGATGTACAGATGGTATTTGACTCCGGTAAAATTAGCGAAAATGTATCATAAAGGTGATAATAAATGCTGGAAATGTAAAGAGGAAGTTGGTTCATTCTATCATATGTGGTGGACATGCCCTAAGATAAAAGGCTTCTGGGAAATGATTTATAATGAAATGGGAAAAGATATATAAAAATACATTTTTGAAAAAACCAGAGGCCTTTTTACTTGGAATAGTGGGGGAAGAAATTCCCAAAAAAGATGTTAACTTGTTTATGTATGCCACCACAGCTGCGAGGATTTTAATTGCCAAATATTGGGAAAAAGAGGAATTGCCCTCTCTACAGGAATGGCAAATGAAAATGTTGGACTTTATGGAACTGGCAGAATTGACAGGAAGACTCCGAGACCAAGCAGAGGAAAGGATGGAGGAGGATTGGAGGAAATTTAAATTATATTTAGGGAATTATTTTTGAGAGTTGAAAGTTTGAATATCTAGATATACAGAAGTTAAGGCAATAGGGAGAAAAGTGGAGAGTAAAAAAAAAATTAAGAAAAATTCAGGATGATGAAAATTAAAAGTAAGGAAATAGAAACTGTTATAGCTGAATTTAAAAGGAAAATCAGATAGAGGGGAGTTGGGGAAGCAAAAGAGACAATGAGTTAAAAAGATAATATAAGATGATGTATGTGTTTTTTTTCTGTTTGTTTTCTATAAAAACTTTAATAAAAAAAAGGGAAAAAAAGAATTTGTCTGCAAAATCACTTATGGAATACAGACGGAAAGAAACTGAGCGCAAAAGAAAGTACAGACAAAAGATAAAAGAAAAAGAATCTAGGCCAATTGGCGACACTACTATTCCAGAGATTGGGTCATTTAAATGCCCACAATCTCTTGGAAAGGCTGTTACCAAAGTTAAAAGAGTGTTGCCATTAAGTCCACGGAAAAGAATAGCCGTGTTACGAAAGCTTGTGTATGAGAGTTCACCTCAAGTGCCAAAAACACTATTTGATAAAAGCCCTAAACAGAACACCAAAAGTTCTATTATTTCACAAGATAATATATCAAAGGTCCATGAGTTTTATAATTCAGATGATATTAGCAGGCAGGCACCAGGAATTAAGGATGTCAAATCTATTAAAGATCCAACAAGTGGAAAAAGAATCAAAATCCAAAAGCGGCATATGAATATGACAGTCCAAGAGGCCTATGCCTTATTTAAGATTGATAAACCAACAGTTGAAATCAGCAGATCAAAATTTTATGAACTGAGGCCTAAAAATATTGACTTAGCTTCTCAAATGCCACACAATGTTTGCGTTTGCAAATACCACGCTAATTTCAATTTCGTAATTGAAGCCATAAGTAGGAAAGACATTTTTTCCCTTCCACACATTCTGATCTTTTGAGCCTTGTTGTGATTTGGAAAATGAAAAATGCATGAATGGTGAATGCAAAAAGTATGTACTTAATTTGCACACCCTAATTGATGAAGACTTAAACATGTCGTCTGAGATTTTCTGGAAGCAATGGAAAGATGACTGTTCTAGCCGGCCTAAGGTTTTTGAAGCAAAAGGAACCATAGAAGAAGCTGTCAATGAGCTACAAAATCAATTTAGTAAATTTAAGAAGCACTTCTTTGTAAAGCGATTACAAGCTAAAGCTTTCAAAAATATGAAGGACATAGTAGCTGATGATGAGGTGATTCTTCAAGTGGATTTTGCTGGAAACTATTTGGCAACATCGCAAGATGAAATCCAAAGTGCACACTGGACCCACAACCAAATCACAGTATTTACTGGTTGCGCTTGGACTCAAGGCAAAGTACGTTCTTTTGCCGTGGTTTCGGATCACTTAACCCACGGCAAATACTCAGTATATGCATGCCTAAAAGCCATAATTGAAGAACTTAAGAAAGAATTTAACAGACTGACAAAGGTCAAAATCTTTTCTGACGGGTGTGCTGGTCAGTTCAAAAATAAGTACACACTGTCCAATCTGTGTTTTATGCCTGAAGACTTTGGTGTTGATGGGGAATGGGTTTTTTTTGCTACATCCCACTGCAAGGGTGCCGTGGATGGGATTGGTGGATTAACTAAGCAAGCAGTTTGGAATGCAGTGAAACAAAGGAGAGTAGTAATCAATTCAGCCTCAGATTTTGTTAAATGTGCTGAAAAAGCAGTACAGTGGAAACTCGGTTTATGAACACCTCGGTTTATGAATTTTCGGTTTATGAACACCATGGACCCATCTGGAACGGATTAATTCATTTTCCATTACTTTCAATGGGAAAGTTCACTTCAGTTTATGAACGCTTCAGTTTATGAACAGACTTCCGGAACCAAATACACCCATGCTTCAGTTTATGAACGCTTCAGTTTAAGTACTCCGCGGACCCGTCTGGAACGGATTAATCCACTTTCCATTACTTTCAATGGGAAAGTTCGCTTCAGTTTATGAACGCTTCAGTTTAAGTACTCTGCGGACCGTCTGGAACAGATTAATCCACTTTCCATTACTTTCAATGGAAAAGTTCGCTTCAGTTTATGAACGCTTCAGTTTATGAACAGACTTCCGGAACCAATTGTGTTCATAAACCGAGGTACCACTGTACAGAGAGTGAAGTTTGTCCTTTTAACACCTACTGATATCAGTGCAAATATGGCGATGCTAGATGAGCGCTGGACTTTGGTGAGGAAGATTCCAAACATGTAGTCCAACCATTTTTTTAAAGCTAAAGACAAAAGAAGTTTAGTTTATGGACCTTCTTTTCAAAAGTCCACCCACGTAGTCTTCACAGAACTGTTCAAGTTAAAAGTTTCTGATGTTTACAGAGATTCTGATAGTGACACAGAAAAACAAGATGGTGTAGCAAGTTGTACAAATGAAACAGGTGTGCCAGTGGTTGGAGTGAAGCCGGTCGTTGATGGAGTGACTATTGGGACATATGTTTTAGTTGAATTTGAAACAACTACAAAAAGACAAAGAACCAGGCCTACTAAATATAGATATGCTGCAATATGCCAAAGTAATGTTGAAGATGATGGAGAAGTCAAGGTGATGTGTATGCGAGCAGTTAACAATTCTGGAAAGCTGTTTCAAGTTGATGAAAAAGACATATAATATGTGCAGTTTGAACATATTCTTAGTATCTTACCCCAACCTAATGTTAAACGAGTCAGAAGGAACATTTTTTATGAATTTACTGAAAATATAGATGTGTTTGAAAGTGGTTGATTGGCCCAGAGATGGACTAGAAGAAAATATTTTTTTAATAGATTTTAATTTTAGTAAATACAACATTATACTTTGTAGGCTATGGTAGATAGTAAGTATAGTAATAGCAAAAGGTTTTTTGTAATTATTCCATTTTTAACAACCTTAATTGTATGTTAAATCGAGTGTATGTCAGACGCGTCCCACCCGTGACATTTCATTGTCCCACCCGTGACAGCATTTTTTCCTTAATTTTGTATCATTAAATTTCTTAACCTAAATTTCTGATTTCATAGTTGTAACCAATAAACATTGATTTAAACAGATATGCTGAGTTTATAATTGATTCACCTCCCAACTCACAGAGTTTTTCCATAAATCAAACTTATCTCAAGCTCCATGTCCTTTTTTTGTCCCACCCGTGACAATACTTTAACATTTAATAAAATTGTCAAAAATATCCATAAAAATAATAAAAAATTAGTAAAATGTTCAGTATCTTATTAAGAACATAGTTCAAATTTTGGTTGTTAATTTTTATGTATATTTACATTCTTACACATGTGTGAATACCAAAAAACATGGTCCAAGTGTCCCACCCGTGACAATGGAATGGCCCATTTCCTCTTACTTTTTAGGAGGGGGAAAAATGTGTCTTATGGAGCGAAAAATATGGTATATAATTTACATTTAGTTTATATCTAGTAATTAAAAGGGTTTTGATAAACTAAAACCGGTTTATTTTCTCTGTTTCTTTTTAAAGTGCAATACAGAACACTCCCAATCCTGGAGGTGGTGATCCACAGAAGCCACCACCAAAACTTTCTCCACTTAAAGCTCCTCGGAAGCTACCGTGCAGGGGCCAGTCCAGCTGCAGAGGGCCATGTGATGGAGAGTCTGGTCGTAACTCGGGGCCACTTTCTGTGCAGATTGAGAACACTCCTCCGCTGTGTCCTTTTCATCTTCAACCAGTGCCTGAGTAACTCTTATTTCCCAATTCTCCTTTTTTCAGTTTGTTTTCTTCCTGCAGATGAGCATGCATGCCATTGCTAGGGCTCGCTTCCAATTTCTCTTTAACAGTACATACCTTAAGTTTAACATGGAACATGTTAAGTATCGGGCACTGATTTATCTAACACTAAACACTGCCATACTTTAAGTTGTAACTTATTGGAAATAAAAAACTGGCAGGTTGGCTGCCTATAACAGTTCAGTCTTGCTTCTTTTGCCACAGTGAATGCTTGACAAGGCAATAATGTTTTTATTCTAAAGGCCACTTCTTTTTTTATTATTTCTTTTTAAAAACAAAACATGTGATACATCTTTCTCCTTTTTTTAACAATACACATCTACATGAAGAAAATTCTTAGTTCACTTTGTAAGTTGGAAAGTATTGTGTTTTATTTATTTTGGATCAGTCCATACGGTGCCATGGATGGTGGAATCCTACAACCACATTGTCTACTAGCCTGTTGAATGTTATTTATTTATATTTATAATTATTACACTTTTATGCTGCCCTTCACCCAACGACCCCAGGGTGGTTCAAAGCAACATAACAGTGTACCATCAAGCTACAAAGTCATCCTCATATTCAGACATTCTTGGGTTTGTTCCAGGGGTGCCCAAACTTTTTCAAAGAGGGCCAGATTTGATGAAGTAAACATGCATGAGGGCCGACCAAGGTTGTTGAGCTTCTTTTAGGATTGAAGTTGTTCTTGAGCTTTTTTATTTTTTGACTTTCACTGCTGAGTGGGGATTTGAACCCTGTTCTCCCAGGTCCTAGACCAACACTCTTAACCGCTGCACCACACTGGCTCTGTAGCTGAGTTTCTATACATGTATTTTATCAGTGGGAAACTTTCATGAAGGCCTGGTTCACACAGAATGGTAAGACAGGCTATGGTTTACTATGAACAGGAAAGTTTGCTGGTACATGCTTCTCAAATCATGCTGTTCTTCCATTTTTCCAGCTGGGAGGAAATGAACCAGAGGACTGATTTAGCATTCACATGTAATCCAGCAATCATTGTTTGTTTATTTTTTTCAAAACATGAGAGGAAGCCAAATTTGGCCTATCCATTTAACATTCTTCTGAAAGACGTGATGATTGGCCACATGCAGTAAAATTCAGTCTCTGCCAGGGATTAAGCAAAAGCATAATACATTATAGGAGGACAATTGTTGGACAGGCATAGTAGAAATACCTCCAGATATATTTCTTAATTTCTCATAAATGAATGAGATTCCTGAAGCCGCACATGCCTGACTTGTCACCTCACTGGTTTTCTAATTTGCAGTAACAATATATGAAGATAAACGGTTTTCTTATCATGCATAACATGACTCTTACTTGCTTCTTGCTCAAGGTTACTTACCTCTAAGAACAGTGGCTAGAAAGCACATATTCCCTTTATGGCAGCATCATTCTAAAAGCAAGGTTATTTTTTATAGACACCTTTTTAAAGCCAGTTTGCCCCATGCGAACTGAAGCAGTGCTTATTGTCACATAATAGACACTCACTGCATGCTTTACAAGAGACCTTGGCTTGTTTAAAAAAGGGAATGTGTGGGAGGCATGTGCTATTTCATGTGGAGTTAAAATGCCTCTCCTAACCAGTTCCAGACTTCTCAGTTTTCAACTGTAAGTGAAATATTAGGAGAGAAAACAGTAATGTTTATATGGGTTTGTCCCCCCCCCCCTTGTAGGCCGGAAACAGTGTTGAAAAACCAGGAGATGGAATTTGGTAGAAATAGAGAGAGACTTCAGTTTTTCAAGGTACGTTGGTTTGAAGAACCTTATGCAAGAACCGCACAAAGTGGTCTGGTGGAGATCTGCTTGGGTCTGTTCTGCAATCAGTTTTGAAGCTTCCACCTTTCTTTCAGAATATTTAACTAAGAGAACAAAAGGAGGCTTCTGGTATTGAACATGAAATGGAATACTCATTCTCAAATTAACTCCTGTTTACGATTGACATACTTCAGGAAAGGTATAATGGAGAGGCAGATAATGGCTAGAATGGCAGAGTTTTTAACCTGTGCAGGAAGCTTTAATTTTTCTGTGTGAAGGGGCACACTATCTTATGAACTGTGATAGCTATGTAGGTTCTCTCCTATACTTGCTGAGACACTCATACTTTCCAGCAGTTTGCCTTTCTTTACCCAGTAGATATGGGATGCATTGGTTAAAAAATAATAAATCCTGATGTACCTATTCTTATTTACAATTACCATTGCTAAAGCTTGGTTGGTTCAGAGAGTGCGAAGATCACTTATCTTAATCCCCCACGCCTTCTCTCTCTCTCTCTCTTTCTCTTTCTCTAGTGGGGTTCCAAAGTTTTCAGGAATGTCTCAGTAATTCCTCCTGGAACAGGAATGGCCCACCAGGTGAACCTGGAGTACTTGTCAAGAGTAGTATTTGATGTTAAAGGCTTCCTCTATCCAGACAGCGTTGTTGGCACCGATTCCCATACAACAATGGTGAACGGCTTGGGAATCTTGGGATGGGGTAAGATGACTAAGTCGGCAGTTCACAATGTTCTTCCTTGTTACATCTCTAGTTTTCAATTTCTTCTTTATTTTAATTTCCTCCTTAACATTTTCTATTGTGATAGTTAGATGGAGAGGGGGAAGTTGCAAGTGTGAGAAAATATAAAGATGTTCTATTATTATTATTATTATTATTATTATTATTATTATTATTATTATTATTATTCATGTGCTTAAAAACATACATCACTAATTCAGTCTTGAGATCAAACAGACCCCCAATGAATTTTTGAAAAGACTACTTTAATAATTAAAAAATAAGACTCACTGTTTAAAATATTAGGCTGTATTCCTGTGTGAGTGAGGAAGGGGCAGGGGAGGGCAGGCAAAGATACTGCACATACCTGTTCATGGCTCAGTGAAGAGCTTCCCCACTTTTGTATTCAGAGCAACTAATCCACTCTCTGTAGGTGAGGCTTATTTGTTCAGTATTTTGAAATTCTGTGTTTTACTCCTGCTCCCTCTCTTTTAGTTCCATTTTCTGTGGGGGTACAATGGGTTATAAATCTAAATAGACACTGCTACCTGGGGGCTAGGAGAGAGTACCTGCTAGATTTTTTAAAGTATGAGAAAAAGCATAAAATACTACATGACATAATGGAGACTAAAGCTATGCATAATACACACCACATCATGCTGCGTACAGGCAGCCTTAATCCTTATAGTTTCTGTAATCTAAAGTTACTTTCATGAAGAAAACCTTTGCCCCCACACAGTTTAAGAGGAAAGAAAGCTTCCTTTCTTTCACTAAGACAAAGATGGGAAACTCTTCATTAACCCATCAGAAGGTAACCTCATCTTCCATTTCAAATTTTATTTATGATCAATGCAACATTAGTTTAAATAATGTTTATCCTGCTTTTAAACCAAAAAGGATTCCCATAATAGCTTACAGTTCACTAACAATAAAAATAAATAAAATTGCTCATCATTACCCTTGGTTTACAATCTAAAAAGGCACAACACAAAAAGAAAACAGATTGGGGTGGGGAGAGGAAATTGGCAGACTCGGATATAAGTTCTTAGTTCTTCTAATCACCAGCTGGTGTGAAAATGTTCAAGACAAGGAGAGGTCCAAAGTTGCTGGTCTTTTGGCTGTACCAACACATGGGTCCTGCATCCTTTCTCTTCCCTCTGTTGCAACCTAGTGTAATGACTGCTGGCTTTTCCTTTGAAATGAATGAAAACCCCAATGTTGGGACCAGGTGTGCTATCTAAAATCTAGGAAGGTGGGGGGAGGCACTTCTGGGGGTAGTATGGTCTGGAGGTTATATATCCGATTTCCCAACATCTTTCCTAAAAGGCAGCTCCATGTGTGCGTTCCAGTCAGGTTAAAATGGGGACGATACAGAGTTATTTTACAGTAGTCAGTTTTGACTTTTGACAAAGAAGATTTATGAAGATACTTCCAGCATGCTCTTTGAACTTCTAAAGAATCTGCCAGTTAACAAGCTCTTTTAAGTGATGTAACGTCTCCTTCCAGGTGTGGGTGGAATTGAAACCGAAGCCGTCATGCTTGGCTTGCCAGTCGCCCTCACCCTGCCTGAGGTGGTTGGGTGTCAACTGACAGGCTCAGCCAGCCCGCTTGCCACATCAATCGATGTGGTCCTGAGCATTACAAAGGTAAATTAGAGCTCTCTTTGTTGCCAAGCCGACCATGTACTACTAGCTCTGCTGGAGGTGACATAAAAGTGACTAGGATTTTATCTAAGGTTACAGTGTCATTAGCAGTGGTTTGGCAAGGCCTTAAGAAACTTTGTGGCAGGTAAACAAGGGAAATTCAACTCCACCTCCATGGATGCACAATGAAGTTTGTGGTGAAGCAGCTGGTGCTCTTTCAGCATGTTACCCCTTACTGGGGACAAGGAGCAGCTGTCTCTGGGCAGGTTCCTAAGCAGCTCACCGTGGTAACCCCACATGAAGCTCTCTCTAGCCTTAAAGACCTTAAAGACACCGGTCCTGAAAGACCACGTTGGCTCCCAGTACGTTTCCGAGCACAATTCAAAGTGTTGGTGCTGACCTTTAAAGCCCTAAACGGCCTCTGTCCAGTATACCTGAAGGAGCGTCTCCACCCCCATCGTTCTGCCCGGACACTGAGGTCCAGCGCCGAGGGTCTTCTGGCGGTTCCCTCACTACAAGAAGCCAAGTTACAGGGAACCAGGCAGAGAGGGCCTTCTCGGTGGTGGCACCCACCCTGTGGAATGCCCTCCCACCAGAGGTCAAAGAGAACAACAATTACCAGACCTTTAGAAGGCATCTCAAGGCAGCCCTGTTTAGGGAAGCTTTTAATGTTTGATTTCTGTATTTTAATGTTTTGTTGGAAGCCGCCCAGAGTGGCTGGGGGAACCCGGCCAGATGGGCGGGGTATAAATAATAAATTATTATTATTATTATTATTATTATTATTATTATTATTGACCTTCTGGTTTCAGAAAGAGCCATGCCTGGCCAACATAGTGTGTATATGGTTCAGTCTTCTTTCTCCCTTCTTGCTGCAGTTTGGATGGGAGGCCCCTGCTCCCATCTGCTTGGGGATGAACTAGGAATCACCTTCTCCTCCTTCCTCTCCAAAGCCAATCTTCCACCATACCCAATTTTCCTGTAGACACTAAAGAACCTGCTCTGTGTTGGCTTCCAGCTGAGTGTTTATGAAGAAAACAAAGTCAACTCAGGGACTGATTTGATTCCCTCCCTTCCTAGATACTGAGGGCGAAGGACCCTGGGGTGGATAGCCATCCTTCAGCTATTAGTTGTAAGGCAGATATAGAAGAGAATATTACATCCATTCTAGACCAAGGCTGAATCTGTAAAAATAATAATGATTTAATTCAAGTCTTACTGACTAGCGATTTAAATCAAGTCTTACTGACTAGTGATTTAAATTGATTTGATTTAAATCAAATCCACCCTGGGTTAAACTAACTAGTTGTGTCATTGAATCAAATGAAAAAGTGCTATTTTGCCAGTTTGTAGTTTTAGATGTAGGCACCCCCTGTCTCTGTGACTCCAGAGGGTAGTGAAATGGAAACCTTCAGAAGCATTGCCCCACAGCCTTAACTAATTGCTGTGCAACAAAAGGGCAGCACTGAAGAATGGTGACACCAGAAGATGGTGTGTTTAAAGAATTCGGTATGTAGCTTGGCTCGCTTTCCCAAAACATCTTGCACTCACTCAGCATGCCATGCTCCATACTCTGCTCCTTGCTGATTAAGAGGGCCCAAGGGTAGTCTCCTGCCTCATGATCCTGTATATTTCTCTTGGTGGAATTGGTAGTAGCTCATTCAAAACCTTTATGTCATAAGATGCCTCCTTGTTCCGCATGCAGTTTTTGATTTTTTCCCCCCTTCCCCTCTCATTAGCAACTTAGGCAAGCAGGCGTGTCTGGAAAATTCGTGGAGTTCTTTGGGCCTGGAGTTTCCCAGCTCTCCATAGGTGACCGGACCACAATAGCAAATATGTGTCCAGAATATGGTGCTATGCTGAGCTTTTTCCCTATCGATAATGTGACATTAAAGCACTTAAAACACACTGGTAAGATGGAAATTAAAACAGCTGGTTCTCCAGAGCTTTAATATAGCAATATATTATCTAGAGGCTATCTGTTAAGTAACTGTTGTATGCATTTTAGACAGAATAAATTGGTGTAATATTTCACAACATGCTGCAGGATTGGAATTTTACCATGTGTAAGGGGCAGGGAACCTTTCCCAGCCCTGGGGCTGAATTCTGTTCTGGGCAGCCTTCTGGGGGATGCATGCCAGTGGGAAGCAGGGCCACAAACACAAGAGGATAGACTTGATATTGACAGCCTTAACTTTTGGGCCGCATTCCAGCTACATGGAAATCGGAAGGGTCTACATCATGAATCCCAAAGGAAAGGCATTGTGGGGGTGGGGGGAAGTTGGGGAAGCTGCTGGTTGATGACACTGGGAAGGGGCCCAGAAGTTTGGGACAGACTGCTTCAGGGCCTCGAGTGGCAGGGAAGTATGAACAAGGAGTCAGATCCCAAGGAGGGGCCCTGTAGCATAGCCTTCCTCCATCAGTTAGGCCACAGAGAAGCTAGCGGGGTGTGAACAGACAGTTCAGGTCCAGACCTCCAGAAGAAGTTTGGTTTGCTTACCTCTTTGCCATGCTGAAGTTATGCCTGCCCCATTCCCGTGTAATGGGACCCGAGGGGGTTGTGCTACTTGCTGGATCAATGTGTTAGCTCAGGCATAGGGAAACTCTGCCCTCTAGATGTTTTGGGACTACAACTCCCATCCCTAGCTAGCAGGGCCAGTGGTCAGGGATGATGGGAATTGTAGTCTCAAATAATCTGGAGGGCTGACTTTGCCTGTGCCTGTGTTAGCTCTGTTAGCCATACATAGTACCTGCTGTGCCTTTGAACCATGCTTTGTCTGCCTATCGTGCCGACCTGAGCATTAAAGATTTTGGTAGAAACCGTACTCTTGAGTTAGTTTCTCATCCAGTGAAATTCTTGGATCTCTCTAATGTACATGTCTCTCCATCAAGTCAAACGAGGCTCACAGTTCAGGGACCCATTGCAGCCAGGCGGAAATACTGCAGAAGGGCATGGAGGAGGCAAGGCCTAGAGTGCCCAAGGGTGTCAATGGAGAGAGGTGTGTGTGTGTGTGTGTGTGTGTAAGTAAAATGTATCTTCCTACTCAGTGTGTATATCCGAGAGACTTGATTTGGTTCACTTCTGTCTTCCTTTAAGTAAGATGCTGCAGGTGGGTTACCATATTTTTTCCTGGCTTATGCATGCAGGAAATTGGGAGTTAAGTGCTCCCTGGAAGGGACTCTTCAGAGGCTTGTGGTATTTCGAGTTAGGAAAAGGCAGTTAAGTTCAAGCCTTTTGTTGCACAGGTTCTATTGAGCTAGTCTGTTATGTCGCTATATCGGCAAATAATGTTGCTGTAAATTGTTTTGGTGACTATGGGGTTTAATTTGAAATTGCGTTAGCTGATGGTGTTCTAATTTTTCTTATTTTATATTGCTGGTGCTTGTTATGTGATTACTGTGTTTGTATTTGGGTACATTTTAATGTACCGTACTTGTCATGGCCTTTGGCACAATCAACTTACTGATTTGAATATCAGCAGAAGGTTCATTACTTAAACTTTTTTTCTGATTATTTAACCGTTTCCCACAGGCTTTGATGAGACCAGGCTTAAGTTGATGGAAACATATCTTAAAACTGTGAAACTACTTCGAAGTTATGAACTTTCCGCAGAAGAACCTGAATATTCCCAGGTAATGTCAAAATGGGCTTGCCTCTTTCATATTTGCAGCTTGAGTCTTGCTTGGATCTGTACCCCCTAGCTTGCCTCACCAGCCAATAGGGTCTCCTATACCTTCAAGAGAGCCCAATTCCCTGTTCCCAGGTTGGGGAGCATGTCCCCCTCTAGATGTTGTTGGACTCAAGCTTCCATCTGTCCCAGCCGCCGTAGCCTAACGGTCAGTGATGATGGGAGTTGTAATCCTGCAGCACCTTGAGGAGCATATACTCGCCTCATTCCAACCAACTTTCTCCTTCCCATTTTGTCCAACCTGTACCCCACCCCATCTACAATATAATAAAGCTTGGGCAATAAAGATCCAGTGAACTGATGATGTGACATTGCTGATGCTGCAAGAGCTTGGATCAGTACCTGGATGAGACCACTGGGGGGAGCTTAGCATTCTGAGCTTTCAGAGCATCAAGGGAGGGCAGCTCCTATAGACAGGAATCTTTACCATCAGTCAGCTACTGAGCATCTTCAGCTCTCCTGCCCCCTCCATCTGCAATAGGAATTGTGAACTAGGATTATATTAATTGCCACAAACCAGAAGACTCTACTGTGCATGCCTCTTTTACAGTTAAGCATTTGTGTGCATTTTAACGGTAAGCCACTTTGGTACCATGTCTTAGCCAAAAGAGCACACATTATATTTGTATAATTTCGTTCCTTCCCTCAAATCGTACCTCCTGGGTGGGTTGAAGATTTCCCAAAATGTCTCCCAAATTACAGTGTTCTTTGGCAATTTCTGATATTCACGGGGAGTTCTTGTTGGAACAGGGGTGGAGCAGACTATGTCAAGTGGTTTGGGATTTCAAACGCTAGCTCTTACCGTAGTATTTCAATCTTAGTATTTTTTTAAATTGGCATTTTGGATTACTGCTGTTCAGTAAAATGGCCTTTGTAAACTGCTAATTTAGGGAGAGTTTTTCAAAAATATTAAAATCGCACAATAATACGTTGCTTCAAGAAATTGTTTTCCATCTTTTGCTAGAAAGAAAAGTTGATAATTTCAGCTTGTCTGCAAAATGTGCCTTACATAAATTGCCAAAGCCTGATTTCTAGAAAGAAACTTGCAAAATTGTCCAGGTAGTCCACAAATTTTGGCTAGCTTATTTTGAAAGCCTGGGCAGCAGTGCAGTGGTGTATACTGTGCAATAATTTATTAACAAATGTTCTACTCCATCAGGTTATATGCATCAATCTGGGTTCCATAGTGCCCTATGTAAGTGGTCCCAAAAGGGCACAGGACAGAGTGGCTGTTACAAATATGAAGAGCGATTTCCAGGCCTGCTTAAATGAAAAGGTATGTGCAGTTGAAATGAAAAACTACTGTTAGGATTCCTATGTTTTCGAATTATATATTCTCTGTTGTGTGGGAAAGAGGCCTGCTTCTTTCACTGTCACAACATTTTGTAAAACAAAAATTAAGCTCTTTCCTGTCAGCCGTGATGTTTGAAAATCAAAGGGCACACCTAGATGGCAGTCTTCCCATGCTCCCAGCTGGGCACTGTAACATGCAAACACGAGTGCCGGACCCTTGTCTCTTTCACTGGTTGAGGTGCTGCCATGCGGAAAACCAAACATTTGTCTTGGTCTGCACTAAACCATTGGGAATGGGAGAATACAGATGGAGGTATTCCATGCAGATTTTGAAATCAGAATTAATAAAACAGTTTGTGGCAGTTTCCCCAATTTATTGGAGATGTTGGCTTCCTGGCCACCAAGACTATACACCAACACAGGGTTCTAGTGCCTCCTCTCTTGCTTTGAATTCGTTGTGTAATTGATTTTGCAATGCCTGTTTTGATTCCCTAGGCTGGCTTTAAAGGCTTTCAGATTCCAGCTGAAAGGCAAAGGGATGTGGTTCCTGTGGAGTATGAAGGAAATGAGTACAAGCTGGCTCACGGATCAGTCGTCATTGCTGCAGTAATTAGCTGTACAAACAACTGCAACCCCTCTGTAATGCTAGGAGCAGGTATACTCTGTCTGGCTTCGGTTTTCTTCTCTGTCTCTTGCTGTAACAATGGCATTATAGAGCCAAGTTAACCAAACCACCATCCTATAAATGTCTATAGAAGGCACATAAAGGGGTTTGTGCCAGTGTAGCTTAAGCAGAAGCTTGAAAAGTATGGAGGTCCATGGTTCACTGCCTTTTAGTTATAATCCCGTTAAATTTGGATAGCTGAAACTGTACTTGGGATTGTGGTTTTGCCTTGAACAGTATGTCTTTAAAATGCTTCACGGATTCTGCAGTACCCGGTGCAACACGGCAGCTTTTTCACAGTTCCCAGATTTCTTCTGGGTTGTGGACAAAAAATTCTTCAACATATAACTGGAGACTTTTTTTTAAGGGATATTGCACGGTTTGTACCCGAGATGCTTCTGCATATACATAATCTGTTCTAACCTAAAGAGCAAACTTTCCTCCAACAGTTCTACCTGTTGTGGTAATTTATCTATAGGCAGCATAACTTTGCCCCTTAGAATTTTTGTGCCGTTATTTCACTTCTGCTTTCATTCTTCCCTAGGTCTGTTGGCCAAAAAGGCCATTGAAGCTGGCCTGACTGTTAAACCGTACATAAGAACCAGCTTATCGCCTGGCAGTGGAATGGTCACGCACTATCTCACTTCCAGTGGTGTATTGCCATACCTCAATAAACTTGGGTATTAACTTCTTTGCTCTCATATGTAGAAGTTTTAAATACTCTGTGATCTTATATGTAGAGGCTTAAAATGCATGCTTAAAGTGACATGTTCAAATCCACAGTAACATGCAAACATCATATAGCTTCTGAATTAGTGTGTTGCTTGCAGACTCATTGGCATTTGATTCATTTTTAAAGTTTCTGCAGCTGATGGTTTTTAGCCACATCACATCTGACCAGCTCAGCATTCAGAAGCTAAATAATTGCTGTAAGGCATATGTTAAGCATTACTGTATTTATACTCATAGTATTTTTTTAAATAAAAAAAATCAGCCACAGATAATAATTTGCTGGGGGGGGGGGAGACATGCTTATTTATTGAAAATTTGGTCAACCACACAGAAACATGGGAAGCTGCATTATAAGGGGTCAAACTATTTGTCTATCAGAGAAACAGTCCTGGTCTAGAGAGAGTCCATCTAGTCCAGCATTGCTTCTCTGACTGGCAGCAGCTCTTAAGGATCTCAAGACATGGGGCTGGATCCAACTAAGATCTTGTCAGAGTAGACCAACTGAAATTAATAGATGTGACAAACAGAGCTCCATTAATTTATGTGAGTCTGCTCCAAGTAGAACATAGTGGGATACAATGTAGAGGTCTTTTTCTACCTGCTGCCCTTCCTTTTTTAAAAAACTGGAGGTTTTAAAGAACCCTGAAAGGATTTCAGTATTACAGGTAGAGAGTCTTGAGACCCTGGCCATGCAGCAGCTCTCTTCAAACGATCCTTTAGCATGCAGGGAAACTTCAGAGATTTCACTACAGTGAAAAGGTGAATGAAAAAGTAGGTTGCACTAATGAAACACTGACATTTTCTTAAAATCCTGGTTTTGCTCTAGATTTGAGGTCGTTGGCTATGGATGTTCCACATGTGTTGGGAATACTGCTCCTTTGCCAGAAACCATTCAGAATGCAATTGTACAGGTATGGTTTTAACAACTGAAGCATAATGGACTTTGTTCCTGTTGACCAATTGGGGGAAATAAAAGGTCCAGACTTTGCCTAGAGCTAGGACAGTAGGGGCCTTTTCCCTATTATGGCCCCTATGCACTTAAGTATTTTCTGCCTGTCTGTCCCGTACAGTTATGAAAGCACTCTTGGGAGTATATATCTTTATGCGCTAGGAAATTTAATACCAGTATTGGAGTTCAGTTCTAGTCCCAACAGCATCTGGAGGGCAACAAGTTCCCCAGCCCTGGTTTAAAGGCAAATTCTGTAGTTTGAGCATTAAGGACCAATATGAGGTTAGGAATATGAGAAGAGAATAATCATTCCTGCGCTAAGAGGGTAATTTTGTTGTTCCTGCAAGGGGACAATGACAATAAAGATATCTTATCTTCATCAAGGGGTTTCCCTCAGCTTTTCCTTTATAGCCACTTGTAAACACTCACAGAAATTCAAGCAACCATGAGAGTCAAGCAGATGTTGAGAAACGTATAATTTTCTGCCTTTCAGGGTGACTTGGTTGCTTGTGGAGTTTTGTCTGGAAATAAAAACTTCGAAGGCCGTCTCTGCAGCTGCATCTGTGCCAATTACCTTGCTTCCCCGCCTCTAGTTGTGGCTTATGCTATAGCAGGAACTGTGAATATTGATTTCCAGACTGAGCCATTAGGTAACTATCCCTCTCCTTCCAGCTCCTATATCATCCAGGACTTGGCTTGTTCCTGTAATGCTCTCAGGGCATTTAACTTGCTCTAAGAGCAAAGCTTACCTTTCTTGCGCTGTTTGAAGCATCACCTAGTATATGATGCATTATGGCCTAGATTCCGCTATGCCATAAAATAACCTACCTATGTTTTCTAACAAAACAACCAAGTTGATCGTTGTGAACCAGTTCAGCAATTTTCTCTTCTGCAAAAATGATTTGCTTTCAGGTGAGCTAAGGGGAATATTGTGTGTCATAGAGCGAATCATGTGCAGTATGTGCAGCTAAGAAAGCTCTTCGGTGTTCGTAATGTTTTTAAGGCGGGTAGAAATGGCAGAGGAATAATTTCTGCTATTATCATCATGATCAAAATTTCTTTTGTAGGGGTCAGTCCTGATGGCAAAAGAATCTTCTTGCATGATATTTGGCCCACTCGGGAAGAACTTCAGCAAGTGGAAGAAGAATTCATAATATCATCCATGTTTAAAGAGCTGAAGGGGAAAATGGAGGTAGTTTAGCATTGTTATTAATCAGGGATAGGGATCCTCAGGGCTGAGCACTGTCTCTGCCGGAGGCTTTGCTCCTCCCCTGGCCACACCCCCTGCGCTCCAAGCCCTCTGGCGCTTTGCCTGCCTAGCAGGTGCCCTGGAACTGTAATAATGTCTCTCGCTTGCCTGTCTGGAGAGAGGTGTGTGCATGGGAAACCTATTCCTTTTTTTGCATGGCTGGAATGTCCCCTCCTGTAGACAAGGTAACAGTCCCATAGATGGATCTGCCCACTTTTGCCTCTGGTCCCTCAGGTCAGTGGCATTTCCATGAGGGAATGTGGCGCTTGGGCTGAAAAAGGTGTCCTACCCCTGTTCTGACTCAGCGAGACTCAAATGAAACACTTTTTCCTGTGTATCACTCGGTGTGTCACGTTCCTAGCGGGGAATGTAGTATGTAAATTTTAAAATGAAATTATGCACACTGGTTCAAACATCTTTGTTAGCCTTTAGCACTTCTGTATGCCAGATCTATAGCAAATATAAAAAGCAAGAGCATAAACAGCCAAATGTCATGATTTATTTACTGTGTTTATAACCTGCCTCTAAGGATCTCACTCTCTCTTAGAATCCCTGCGACAGGGTGAGCTCCCGTTGCTTGGTCCCAGCTCCTGCCAACCTAGCAGTTCGAAAGCACGTCAAAGTGCAAGTAGATAAATAGGTACCGCTCTGGCGGGAAGGTAAACAGCATTTCCGTGCGCTGCTCTGGTTCGCCAGAAGCGGCTTAGTCATGCTGGCCATATGACCTGGAAGCTGTATGCCAGCTCCCTCGGCCAATAACGCGAGATGAGCGCCGGTCACGACTGGACCTAATGGTCAGGGGTCCCTTTACCTTTACCTTAAGGATCTCACACAGTCTCCTTCATTCTCACTGTTTTATCCTTGCAACAACCCTTTAAAGTAGCTTAGGCTGAGATACAAATAAATTAGGCAGGGTACAAAAAAAATATTATTATTTTAATTATTGACAGCAAAAAAAAATTTGGAAGGCTGAGTTAACAAGAGTTATCAGTTACAAAGAAAAGAAATGTTGATGTGGCATTTTGTTGTGGCGTTTCCACTGTATTATATCCAGTAACTGGCATTTTGGGTACAAGAAAGGAGAAGATAGATGATCAGAAGTTTATATCTCCTGCTTTGCAGAAAGGAAATAAGCGGTGGAATTCTCTAGAAGCGCCTGAATCAGTCTTATTTACGTGGGATTGGAAGTCTACTTACATCCGATGTCCTTCCTTTTTTGATAAGCTTGTAAGTATGGTAACACCAAATCTGTATGTTTGAGGTGTTTTGGGTATTGTAGGAAAGAAAACTTAACAACTGAGGGGAATGTTTCTGACCACAATTTAAGATGTCAACACCGTTCTGCTGTCCTTCTCAATGGAAAGGATCTCTCATAACACTAGAACTAGGTTTAGGACAGTCAAAAGGAAGTACTTCTTCAAATACCACAACATTAATTTATGGAATTTGCTGCCACAATATGTGAAAGATATTAAAGAAGAATGGGCATATTCTTGGAGGGCAGATGTATCGGTGGCTACTAGTCTTAATGGCTAAATGGCACCTCCGTGTTCAGAAACAGTATGCCTTAGAGTACGAGAAGCTAGAGGGCACCTGCTTTGTTTGTTGATTTCTCAGAAACATCGGTTTGGCCTTTGTGGGAAGCTGGTCCTTTGCTAGATGGTCTCCTTTTGCAGGGCTGTGCGCACGTTCTTGCTTTCATACTTTGAACATCTTTACCTTTTGACATTAGCTCCATTTTGTGCCTCTTGAGTGTGTTTTCAACTAACCAGGAGGGGGGGTGTATTCATCTACTTTTGTGTCCATTCATCTGGCAGACCAAAGACCCTCTTCCACCCCAGTGTATTGAAAATGCGCACGTCTTGTTGTATTTGGGGGATTCGGTCACGACAGATCACATCTCACCTGCAGGAAGCATTGCGAGGGGCAGCGCTGCTGCCAGATACTTAACCAACAAGGGGTAAGAAACTTCAGAGGAGCTGTGAGGGAAAGAAACTGACGGATTCAGCTGATCCTCACAAATTGCTTTACTGTGGTGGTTGCTGCTTGACCAGATGAACAGTGTGTGCCATAGCTAAAGTAGGTTACTAAGCAGGATTAACTGAATTTCTTTCAGGATTATAGTCAGAATTTTCTGCATAATCTGTCCTGTTTTTCTGGAGCCTATTGATGGTGAACCTTCTGCTTAGTTCAGTGTCATCTGCAGAGCTTCATGTATTAGGCTGCAGGTACCTGCAGGGTTAACAGGTAGTCAGAATGCCTTAAGTGCCTGCTATCCATTTATAACTGACACACATGATATAAAACTTTGACCTGTATTCTTAGGGTTCCCCACACCTGACCATAGCTGCCAAGTCTCCCGTTTTTCGCGGGAAACCCCTGTTTTTGAAGCTGTTTCCTGCCGTTATCCCGATTAGAAAAAAAATCTGGAAATCCCCCGGATTTCCTACCTGCCAGGGAGGCTCCTTCTGCGCATGTCTGGGCACCAGAAATTGGGCAGAGCAGCACCGGAAGTTGCTTCTATGCATGTCCAGAAGCAACTTCCGGTGCCGCTCTGCCCATGCCTGGACATGCGTAGAAGCGACTTCCGGTGCCGCACCGCTGCTGATCCCGGATTTTTCAATCTGGGACTTGACGGGTATGCGACCTGACTAGGAGTCTATGGCACAGGAAAACTTCCCTAAGTGATGTTTGTGAGCAAAGTGCACTTTTCAGGTTGCACGTTTATATTGAGCATGCTCTGTTGTCTCTCGTAGCCTCACGCCCCGTGAATTCAATTCCTATGGTGCTCGGCGGGGAAACGATGCAGTGATGACAAGAGGCACCTTTGCAAACATAAAACTTTTCAATAAATTCATTGGGAAACCTGCTCCTAAAACAGTTCACTTTCCAACTGGACAGACGGTGAGGACATATTTGTTCAAAGCTGTGGGGGGCAGCTGCGTATTGGAAATGTCCCCATGTCCTTTCCCCCCGTCTATTTCTCTCTCTTGCTCTCTCCCCTGCAGCTAGATGTATTTGATGCAGCTGAGTTGTATCGCAAAGAGAATATCCCTCTGATAATCTTAGCAGGCAAGAAGTATGGACTGGGGAGCTCGAGAGACTGGGCTGCAAAAGGACCTTTTTTACTGGTATGTTTCCATTGTATTAACTTCGAAGTAACAAGAAGCCTTGGTGTTTATTACTTCAGGCTGCTTGACAGGATTTTGCTTGCTTGTTTTTCATAGAGCTTAAAGCATGCCATTATGTGCCTTCTGAAAATGCATGAACCAGTTTTTTCACTGAGCTTTAAAGAGTGCCCGTTTGTGGTTTTGACCATTAAATTCACAAATTGGGACCAGTTTAGCGATAATGTACATCTGAATCAAGTACATCTGAATCAATGATTTGACATAGTTGCTTCTTGCTTATCAACCAGAAATCCTGGTAAACTAGACCTATTTAGAGGTTTTATTTCAGTGGGAATAACAGATCTAGGACTCCTAACTTCCATAAGTCCCGGCTAGCATGGCCAATGGTTAGGGCTAGTAAGAGTTGTGACCCCTCAGGATCCCGCATGGACTACAGTTTTCCTATCCATGCTGGACAGTAGTAGCTAGTTAACATTTTTACTACCCTCATGACTCTTGGCTAGCATTCCAGGCCACCTTCCAATAAACTAGATTTCTCTGTCTTGAGATTTTCTCCACGTTTTGTATTAACAGGAGGGTTGAGTGGTTGTATGAAGATGACTTTTATTATTGTTTAGATGGTATTTAAGCCTGATCTAACTGTTTCTACAGGGGGTGAAAGCAGTTATTGCTGAAAGCTACGAGAAGATCCATAAAAGTCATTTGATTGGAATGGGCATTGCTCCGCTCCAGTTCCTCCCTGAGGAAAACGCAACGTTTTTGGGCCTGACAGGCAAAGAACAGTTTTCAGTCTCATTTCCTCATGAGTTATCCCCTGGAATCTCCCTAGATGTAAAGGTAACTCGGACTGACTTCTGAATGCAAGTGTTAGCAATCAGAGAGGTTTACGTTTTCCTTGAAGTGCAAATGTGCTGGTTTGTCCTCTGTTGTAATCTGCTAATGACGAGGCAGTTTTATGGTATCCACACCATTTCAAATAAGGTGGAAGTGTAAAGTAAGTTAATATGAGCTGTGTTTTGGGGGGGGGTTCCTTTTGAGTGAGAAGTCAGCGCCAGAGTTGGCCTTTAGATCCGGGATGGGGAACCTGTGGCCCTCCAGATGTTGTTGGACAGGCCTTCAGACCTAACTGGCACAGCCAGCGATGAGGGCTGATGGGAGCTGTGGGCTAGCAACACATGGAAGACCGCAGTTTCCCCACCCCTGTAGAGACTTGGGGAACTGCTCTTAAGGCACAAATATATGCAAAGCAAGCTGTGCTAAGCGGCTCAATGTCCTGAAAGGTGCTCAGATAAAGGGAAGACTTATGTCAAGGTCATTTGAATGGTGAAAAAACATAATTGGGAGCAATGTTGTCTGAATTCATGAAGAGACACAGAAGCGCAAGGCACAGGCAATAATTTTTTTGAGTGCAGCAAAGTTGAGGGGCAGGGGCAGAGATATGACTCACCAGGTATCCAGTGCTAGTCCTACTCAGAGTAGACCCTTGGAAGTAGATAAACATGGGTAACCTGCTTTCATTAATTTCAGTGGGTCTGCTATGGGTAGGATTTAGTTGAGCACAACTCTGTTGCACAGGTGCCCCAGAAACTGACGAGGAGCTGTGCAGTTGCCCTGTGCTCTTGTGCACCTCCCTTCCAGTGAAGCTCAGGTTGACAGTTAAGCTGACCTACATAATTATTGTGGGGTGGTATCCTGTTTAAGTTAGTCATGATAAGCTTACATCCATTGATTTCAGTGGGTCTGCTCAGAGTATGACTCGCGTATCTGCCACAGTTGTTTCCTTATACATAGAGGGGCGGTTGTTTTTATTTCATAACTTACAGGAAAAGGAGAAACACTTAGAATCAGAGCTGTGAAGAGCATAAGAGTCCCAAATTGCTGCTTAGGGGCAGATCTGCATACTCAGTCCCAGATCCCCAGCATTACAGACTTTGCTGGTATTTTTATTAAGTCATTAACTTCCACAAGCAATAAAACTAGTTTAGTTCAAAGCAAGACTTGAGGGTCTCAGGATTTTTGTTTCTGTAATATGCTGTTGTTATTACAGAATATCCTACTATAGAGATGTTAGGAAATGACACAGTCCTAACATATTTCTTGCTTTTGCCTCTCATTCCTGTCTCTTTAAAGACAAACACAGGGAAAGTATTTCATGTGGTCGCCGCATTTGACAGTGACATGGACATAACGTTATACAAACATGGTGGCATTCTGAACTACATGGTCCGAAGGCTGTTGTAGAGGCCTGCTCACACCTTGGGGGACACTGCATCAATGGGCCAACCCCGCAAAGGCTTGCACAGGCCTCACTCCATCGATGGAACTGCGTACAGTCCTGCTGCACTCTGAAATTTCGTCCATGGATGTAAAAGATTGTGAATTGTTGTAGTGACTGCAGCAAGATCCGTCTGGATTTTAAAAATAATACTCGAATGGTGCTATTGACATTGCTTAAAAAATTGACGTGTGTGTTGTGAAGGAGAGCTGTAAGTATGGGGAAGGGCGGGAGGGGGTTGTCTTAGACCATTTTGTAAATAAAGTGACATGAAACCTGAAACTGAATTGTGTTGAAGATTTTAAGCCAGAAGACTATCTGTTGTTGGGCCCCACCCCAGTTTTGGCACCTTCAGCTTCCTTATTGCTGTCTGTTGGTTTGAGGGCAGCACATGGTTTGGCTTGTTGAGGATGGGTAGTTTCCTTTTAATTAAGGTTTCCATAAAATCAAAAGCAAACGTCAGCGTGAAGGCCACAAGTTACAAACTTGAAGGGGATTTGACCTAAAAGTATATGCGGTCTGTGGCCTGGTTTGCACAACCATGGCATAGCAAGAGCATGCTTAGCACATCATACAGACCAGATATATGTGAGGAGGCTGGGGAGTTGTTTCCTCTGAAGGCAAAACACTGCTATGGGAGAACTGTGTTTGCAGACAAACAAAAGCAGCACAGGGCGCTGGAATCTTAACAAAAAACTAGGTGAATTTTTGACAAGGAGCTCGTACGGATGTTTACAGGGTTGGCCTCACCTCCTTTGCTGAAACAGCAGCAATCTCTTTTCCCCATTTGCCTTTTGGAGTTAGTGGCTGTAGAGAAGCAGTGGCAAAACTAGACTTTATTTCACCCAGGTCAAAGATTTAGTTTGGCGGCACAACCCCCCCCCCCATTTCTGCACACACACACACACACACACACACACACACACACACACACACACACACACAGGCTGAGAGCTTCAATGGCATTTCTCTGGAGACTTCACCTGGGGCAAAAAAAAACCAAACAGGCTTGCCCCCCCCCCCCGCTATGACCCTGAGAGAAGCAACCTGGGCTACCAATCGCTGAGGAACTGAGCTGCAACAATAGGTTTCAATTAATAATTTTTATGAATTTTCATTTATAACAATCCAGTTAAACCACATTAATAAAATATCAAATTATAATACGATTTAAAAAGCCAATTATCCAATACTAAATTAAACCATTTTGAATGACTTCCCGGGTTCTGGATTTCAGGGAATGATGTTCTTATTTTGTCCTGCTCCAATACTCTTAGTCCAAATACAACTGTTCCGATCTTGATCCTTTATTTTAACAGCTACTGATCTGTTTACTTTCATTCATATTTAACTGTTCCATATCCATTAGTTTTGCAAGGGGAGTTTTTATCCTGTAAATTTCTGTGTGAAATGTTTGTTTTTCGTTCATCTTTACTCTTCATGTCGTAATCCATCATCCTCAGCATTTCCCTTCACTGCGCTTTCTGCACTCAAGGACTGCAATTCTCACTGCATCACATGCCATTTTGCTTATCCAAGACAAAGAGAAGTCTGGTGTCTCACTATAGCCCGGGGCAGATATCCAGAATTATCTTCTTTGATCCCTCTCCCATCCGTTAACAAGCTGGTATCTCGCCAAAGCCATGATAAGTCAGAACCTAAGTCCTCTTGACCATTCCATAGAAGGTCAATGCCACAAATCATTGCAATGTTTTCACACAGTGCAATTGTTGCAATTAATCTGTAAAAATTAGGAAGTTCTTGTTAATTCACTCTTGCATTTTTTCCAATCAATTAATACTTTGGGGGAGGTTTGCCGAATCATAAAACATGTATATAAAGAAAGGGTAAAGGCTCCCCTCCCCCTACATACCAATCAGGTTACAATGAAAATCCTTTCCAGATCGAGACCTTGGCACTCAGTGGCTGGTTCATTTAGCAGGTTATCTTGTCCCCTTAGTCCAGAACACGCCTGTTACTTAGATCCAAATCCATCCTAAGAAACAGAAGAACCTCCGCTCATAGTGACCGCGTTGGAGAGTTACTGATATGTGCATCAGCGTCCCCTGCCTCCCGCATTCCATCAGAACGAGAGGCAGCTATCAGACAATCTGCAAGTGAAGCTCACACACACCCCTCATCCGGGGGGGGGGGGACTTGCAAGGGTAATTACTCTCAAATTATCCTTAATTAGCTGCACGAACTATCTCCGCTAGTGTGGGAGCCGCTTTTCACCATGGTGGAAAGCATCAGAAGCCGCAACAATGGGTTTCTTCTAGTTCTGTTTTAACTAGCCTCTCTGGTTTCCTTCTCTTCTGCTTTTAGTATGCAGTGAAAAACAGCTGCAATTTTTTTTTGCCTAAATAATATTTTAAATACCCACTTACATTGCTGAGGCAGCTCTGTGGTCTTGTAGTCCCATTTACAGGACAGGGGACCAGTTCTTAAAGATCCTTGCATCCTGGGCCAAACCACCTATTAAAACAGGGATATTGCTGCTGCTGCTGCTGCTGCTGCTACTACTACTACTACTACTACTTTTTGGACTCTCATTGTTTCCTTTATATAATAGAGCATATTCTGTGTCACAGCAGGGAAAACAGAGAAGGCCCTGGTGGGTTTTTAATGAGTTGTCTCGGATTCTTTTTCACATGCTCTGTACCGTAAAGTAGTTTTAGTTAACAAACGTGGCCTGTGCCAATTATTCTACAGTAAGACGTAACCTTCAAGATTGACCCAGTACACCAGATGTACACAGCAAAATTGGTTTTGCTCTTCGGAAATTTCCACTGCACGGAAATGTCATTAGTAATTAAAGTCTATTTCAATTTATTGTATAAAGAGCAATTTAAGAACAAGCACACCTTCATGCAGAAAAAATATGTTCCAAGTGATTAGTGGACCACAGAAAATCTCCGATGACAACCTAGTAACCTTCCAAATAATTTTGAGGAAAGAAAGGTTAAATGACCAGGAAAGAGCATGTGAGCATGCGTATGAATCTAACCCATTTGAACCACTGTTCTTTTCAGTGAATGAGTGAGGTAAACAGCCCTTATTTTGTGGAGTTTTATGGAGTTCTGTTGGCATTCTTGAAAAGTGGTCTGGTTTGCACGTAACACTAAGCCATGGTTAATTAAACCATGGCTTGTTTGCTTGCTTGCTTGCCTGATCTCTGCCCAGGGGCTTAACTCTATTTTGCTTACTTACTGCTAACAAGCCATAATCTGAAGCTAGGCTTGTTGTTGGCTTATGACTCTTGCTTTGTTTTCACTGTAGCTTTGTGTTCTACACCAGTGTTTCTCAACCTTTTTTGGGCCACGGCACACTTGTTCCGTGAAAAAAATCACGAGGCACACCACCATTAAAAAAGTTACAAAATTTAACTCTGTGCCGCCCTATATTATAATTATGACTGTAAGAAACACTTGCCAAATATTGCTTTCCGGCGGGTTAGTGTTGTGTATTGGCGGCCGCCAGGCTCGTTTGCACTGAGCTTTGGGAAAGAGGAGGAGAAATATTGCTTTCTGGTGGGTCACTGTTGTGTATTGGCGGCCGCCAGGCACGTGACAATGCAAATCGCCCTTCTCGTCGCCGCACGTCGCGGCACACCAGCCAGCGTCTCGCGGCACACTAGTGTGCCGCGGAACAGCGGTTTAGAAACGCTGTTCTACACAAACCCATCACTCTTCGTTATTCACAGTTCCTTTGGCTACCCTATCCCAGAAGCTCACCAAGTTACAAAGGCATGAACAGCTGAAAAACAAAACTTTGGATAAGCAAGCTCTAGTTTGTTTGACAAGCCATGGTTTATTCTTACAGGTGAACCAGGCCAGTATTGTCTAAACTTCCTGTTCAGGGAAGTTTTCAATGACTGTATTTTTAATCTCTTGTTGGAAGCCACGCAGAGTGGCTGGGGAAACCCAGCCAGATGGGTGGGGTATAAGTATTATTATTATTATTATTATTATTATTATTATTTTATTTTATTATTTTATCATCATCATCATAATCTCCACTGTATATGATGTGCTAGGTGCTTTTCTTAAGGCTAATAATATATTTTTACTACCAACATACTGATAGAGGTCTCTTATCTGCATTAGCGTGGTGTTGTGGTTAAGAGCGGTAGACTCTTAATCTGGTTCTCCACATGCAGCTGCTGCGTGACCTTGGGCTAGTCACACTTCAGCCCCACTCACAAGAGTGTTTGTTGTGGGGGAGGAAGGGAAAGGAGAATGTTAGCTGCTTTGAGACTCCTTCAGGTAGTGATAAAGCGGGATATCAAATCCAAACTCCTCCTCCTCCTCCTCCTTGATGTTTGAATGAAATGCTTGGCATCAGAGTTCGGTCCTGATAATTGCAGAAGGCAAGGTAGTTGTTACTAAAGATACCTTACCAATAATAATATCTAAACTAACTTTTCTGGTCTGGTGGGATCTTCCTTGTTAGTGTAAGGGCTCAGTGACTCAAAAATACTTGCTCCTTGAGACGTGCAGCTGGTTTGTCTTATCAGAGGCACCCATCATTCCCTAATGCCAAACTGAACATGACATTTGTGAGGCCTGCCTGAAGGTGCAGACACATTTAAATGTTTGTGACTTGAATGCACACACAGGGTCCCTCATCTCTTGCTGCCCTATGCCTTTGGGAGTAAGTTAAAAACCACCCATAAAACGCCTTCATTAATGTTCTGATAAACTCAAATGCTTCTTTAAGCAAGCCAATTTCATTCTCATAGGCATGGCACTATTTTCCTGGTCCGTTAAATTAGTAGTAGACATTTCCTTAAAAGTACAGGGCCTCCCATTGCAGTTTTTTACTGTGTGTGACTGACAGCTTCAGCTGTCTTTATGGTTTGGCCATCACTTGGATTTTTCCTTTCAAACTCGAAATTCCTGTTGTTCGGTCCCTGCTCCTGCCAACCTAGCAGCTCGAAAGCACATCAAAGTGTAAGTAGATAAATAGGTACTGCTCTGGCGGGAAGGTAAACGGCGTTTCCGTGCGCTGCTCTGGCGGCTTAGTCATGCTGGCGGCTTAGTCATGAGCGCCACAACCCCAGAGGAGTCGCGACTGAACCAAACGGTCCAGGGTCCCTTTAACTTTAAACATGCTTTAAGTTGGGCTGCAGGTCTGGAATCATTTTAGTGGGACTTGAGCACTGCCCCCCCCCCCCGAGATCACACTCGTGGATATGAGTGGACTTGTTTTCCTGATACAGGCAGAAAGCATATCTGAAAGACCAGAGCTGAGTGATATACTTCGTCTTTTTTGACATGCAAAGTAGTTCCCTGTATGGCCCTATTGGGTTGAGAGAAATTACCTATACCCATTGCTTAGCAGCAGCACAATATATTTTGCTCGGAAAGGCTTGGGGTGAGTTAATAAGTGCTGATCTGAAGCCCTAGGAAGGGTAAAATAATGGGAACTGGAAATCTATTTTGTCTTCAAGTTCTCTTCCATTTTGATTTGAAAGTGAACCTTTATTCTAATACTTTATCAAATTTGGGGATTGTTAATATAAATTATACAGTACATCTGTGAAATAATGCATTTTATTAACCACACTTAAGCAACTGCAAATTGAATGCTCTTTTAAGCCAACAAAACAGTATATAATTGTTTTACATTCACTAATAAGTATTGTATAGAAATCTTACAAAACAAAGTTCAGTTTGCTAAGAACTGTGCATAAAATGTTAAAACTGATGTAAATTATTTTTAATAAAGAAAATTGTACCATTTCTCAGTTGCAATTGTCTGTGACTGATTTTCGAAGACATCATTGGTAAATGCCAGGGCATAGGATGACTGTGGGAAGCGGCTCAGTAGCAGTCACAAGCACATCTGTCTAACATTTCCCCAAGACACAGATTCTATAATGTGCATTTGATACTGTAAAAAGCGTAGCAGTCACATCCCAGGGTACAACAAGCTAATTGAAGTAGCAGGTGGATAAGTTGTGCCTTTCCAGTTGTTGGGACTCACATCTCCCATCAGTCCCAGCCAGCTTGGCCCAGTGGTCAGATCATCCATTGATTGATTGATTGATTCATTGATTGATTCATTGATTGATTGATTGATTGTGTCTTTTTAGAGAGCGGCTGTATCCCTGCTTTCCACTTTAGTACTGTACTTCAAAGAGGCCACTATGGTTGCACAGGCAAATTGCCCAACCTTAGCAAACCTAACCCCTGCCTTTGTTAGGTCATGACTGCCACCCCACCCTGTCATGTTAGCTCTCTTTCAGTTGCTCACATACTCTCTCGTAACCTCTCCCTCCTGACCCTCAACCGTATCATATTAAAAGTATATTGTTTCCCAGAACCGGGATCCAGAACCGGGATCATCAATGCGGGGCCTTTCAGGTGTTCGGACTACAACTCACAGTCCTTGGGAGCATCACCTAGAACATGTTTGGAATTTGGCTTGTAATTGGAAGTTGAGTGAATGGCTAAACCACCAGCCACCTGCTTGGCTACACCCATACATTCAAAGAGCAGCATGCTCCAAGTGGCTTGGAAAAAAAGTAGCATTCAACCCATCTGTATTTTATTGGAGAGAATCCAGAGTCCTATTCGATAAATTGACAAATTTTATCAGATGGTAGTTTAAATTGTTGTTTTAAATTAGGTATTGCTGAATCGTGTGACCTGTTTTAAATGTATATTGTTTTGGTCCAAGCTGATGGAATTGTTTGATATTGTTCTAATATGGGCCAATGGCCGAAATAAATTACCTACCTACCTACCATCTTAAACACATGAAAAACATTTTTAGGCCACCTCCCTGCTGGGGCATGTGCTGCAAACCAAGTGTCATGATCCGACACCTCCAGGCTGTTTTAAGAGGTTAGTGGCAGAGATTCCTCTCCTCTTTTGGGCAAAGTTCTGATGCCAGCTCTGCAGCTTTTAAAGAGAGTGGGGAAGTCTCGGCTGAGGGCGGATCTTGCCCCTTCTTTGCCTACTCCTCCAGCACAATCTGCAGGTCAAAGGTGTAGTCGATGATGTGCTGCAAAATTTCCACTTGGCTGACTTTGGTGCCTTGCGGGATCCCCGGCACCAGCTCACGTAGCTTGGAATAGCAGTTGTTCATGTCGTAAAGGGCTCTTGTTGTTCGTTCCCCGGGTGATGGCGAGGCTCTGATCGGAGAGGCAGCACACGGCTTCATAGCAGCTCCTGACTGAACTGACGGGGCTGATAGCTTTCATGGCCACAGAGGAGGAGAGACCAACACGGACTTGTAGAAGGGCAAGGTGTCCTTCCTTAAGGCTGAGAAGCAGTGAAAGAGGTCATGATTAAATGGGCCCAATACTTTGGCCATACAATAATGATGAAGGAATGGGAGACGCTGTGGAAGTGCTATATGAAATTTACGGTATCATACACAATCAAAGAAAACATGTTTAAAATGATGTACCGGTGGTACCTCATGCCCTCTAAATTATCTAAAATGTACCAAAGTATAGCAGACGTTTGTTGGAGGTGTGGAGAGGCAAGAGGAGATATGCTACATATGTGGTGGGGCTGCCGTAAAATAAAATAGTTTTGGAACCAGATATACGAGGAAATGAAAAAGATGCTTAGAATCAACTTTACAAAAAAGCCAGAGGCATTTCTCCTCGGAATCCTGAACAAAGATCTTCCAGTAAAATACAGAGAGCATGTCCTATATGCCACGACAGCAGCCCGCTTGCTGATAGCTGCCAACTGGAAAGGAGATAAAATCCCCACAGTTGGCGAGTGGCAAGTTAAGTTATTGGGATTTGTGGAAATGGCTCAATTAACAGATAATTTAAAGGGAAGATCCAAACAGGCATTTACGGAAAAGTGGGAAAAATTCAGGAATTATATGCAAGAAAATGACAACAGGGACGGAATCTTCATGGCAGTTTTGCATTGATGGGTATATAACAAAAATTCAGACAAATTGGTATGATTGGCTTTATTATGTACAAAAAGAAAAAATAAGAATATGATGAGGAATGTCAGTACATGAGTATCATAAAGGAGATGTGTTGCGGAAGGTGACGGGAAGTCAACGGCAGTGATGTATTTAGTTATATATGTGATGCAATGATGTTATGATGTTCTTTTTCTTTTTTGTAAACTTTTTGTAAATCATTACTTTTCAATAAAGATTTGCTTATTCAAAACAAAACAAAAAACAAAACTGATTGGTTCAAAATTGGGAAAGGAGTACGATAAGGCTGTATATTGTCTCCCTGCTTATTTAATTTATATGCAGAATTCATCATGCGAAAGGCTGGACTAGATGAATCCCAAACTGGAATTAAGATTGCCAGAAGAAATATCAACAACCTCAGATATGCAGATGACACAAGCTTGATGGCAGAAAGTGAGGAGGAATTAAAGAACCTTTTAATGAGGGTGAAAGAGGAGAGTGCAAAATATGGTCTGAAGGTCAACATAAAAAAAACCAAGATCATGGCCACTGGTCCCATCACCTCCTGGCAAGCAGAAGGGGAAGAAATGGAGGCAGTGAGAGATTTTACTTTATTGGGCTCCATGATCACTGCAGATGGTGACAGCAGTCACAAAAGTAAAAGTAAAACGCCTGCTTCTTGGGAGAAAAGCAATGACAAACCTAGACAGCATCTTAAAAAGCAGAGACATCACCTTGCCGACAAAGGTCTGTATAGTTAAAGCTATGGTTTTCCCAGTAGTGATGTATGGAAGTGAGAGCTGGACCATAAAGAAGGCTGATCGCCGAATGAATTGATGCTTTTGAATTATGGTGCTGGAGGAGACTCTTGAGAGTCCCATGGACTGCAAGAAGATCAAACCTATCCATTCTGAAGGAAATCAGCCCTGAGTGCTCACTGGAAGGACAGATCGTGAAGCTGAGGCTCCAATACTTGGGCCACCTCATGAGAAGAGAAGACTCCCTGGAAAAGACCTTGATGTTGGGAAACATGGAGGGCACTAGGAGAAGGGGACGACAGAGGACGAGATGGTTGGACAGTGTTCTTGAAGCTACGAGTTTGACCAAGCTGCGGGAGGCAGTGGAAGACAGGAGTGCCTGGCGTACTCTGGTCCATGGGGTCACGAAGAGTCGGACACAACTAAACGACTAAACAACAACAGGTTTGGTTCCTTTGTCTTATCCATGGAGCTGTCAGCTCTGCATGCATACAATTGGCTGAGACACGTTCTAATCCAAATAGGCTTGTTTCATTGAGAAATACAGTGTCCATTCACGATATATTGGCACATACTGTACAAGGAAGGGAAAACAGCAACTTTATTCTTTGGCGCTCGGGATTTATGTGGTACTTAGTGCAACATTGTGAGAGGGCGGGAGGAGCTCCCATGAAAGAGGCTCCCAGAGGTCATCTCCTCGAGTTCCCCCTGGTTCTAATGGAAATAGAAGTCTGTTTGTGCACCCCCCCTCAGGGTTCCGTAACAATGTTTATTTCTACATTGCCCTTTTAACAACAAAACCTTCTCAAGGCAGCATACTTAATAAAATCAACCTAAGAGACGAAATTTAAAGATAAACCAAGAGGCAAATAACAGAACATAAAAATAGGTCACAATATTATTTAACATGGCATCTAAAATCAGGCACAGAAACCACCCTAGCATACAAATGCAATGAATTGTACAATGTAAGTGCTGCGGCATTAAATACCCAATTCTTTGTGGCCACTGGTGAATTCATTTACAATATTCCTCTTGTTTGTACAGTATACTCATTCATTTTTTAATCTTACACATTAAATCCATTTCTTTAAATGCCCTTGTTTTCTCTCTCTTTCTCTTGCCTCCATCATCTTAATGAAGCAGGATCTTGCTTACAAAAAAACAAAAACAAAAAGCCTGTGCTGCAAGCCTGCAATATATTTAGGAATGCTAGTAGCTGCCAGGTAAGACACCTCCTTCAGTACTGTTTACTCTGGGCAGAGCATCTACTACAGAGTTGTCTACCTTGAAATTCTCAGGGGCCTTTCCCATTATCTGCTACCCAATTCCCTTTTTAAGTGATGGCCCAAGAGACTGAACTTGGGACCTCCTGCCTGCCGAGATGCAATTTCTCCTCAATTCCTTTCGCTTTAACGCACCTCAAGCTTTTAGCGAGGCCTCACTGGCACTGTTGCTCTCCTCAGGGCTTTTCCTCCTCTGAAAAAGAGCTATGGGAAAATAAAAACCAAGGAGAAGAGTGCCTCTGAGCACGTGCGGAGTGCCAGGCCAAGGCGCTTTCCCTAGCCTATCAAAAACGCCTTCCCAGCTCTTTTCCCGCCACTTCCCCAAGCCCCACCTCCCCACTCCCACGCCCTTCTCTGATTGGCTGCCGTCCGCCGAAGCCCCGCCCGACTCACTCCCATCCTTTGCCCCGCTCCCACCAGAATAACGCCGCGCGTGCTGGGCGAAGCGGTGACGAAGCAGCACGCGTTCTCGAGCACGTTCCCTGGCAGGAAAAGCAACAATTCCAGCGATACAAATGGGCATGCTTCCGTCCTGCGGGCCTCGCTCCCACACTTGCCGCCGCCTCCAGGGCGAGCGCGCCCCCCAAAGCCGCCCCGATGCACATGGGCAGCACCTGCCACTCCCAACCACTGTCGGCCATAGGGGCGCATGCGCGACGTTGCCCCCTGCACGGGCGCACGGCTTCGGCTGGCCGAACATCGAAGGAAGCCTTCGCCACCAATCCGATTAGCGAGCGGACCGCCCTTATAAGTGTGATTGGCGAGCCGCCTAGCCAATCCATCCGCCGCGGGAGGCGGGCCACGTGTTGTGTTTACCTCACAGCGATTCCTCGGTCAGTGAGGCGCTTGATTTACTTACGTTGCAATGTGAATGAATATAGTCGCCTATTTAATAAATATTTAGCAGGTCTACTCAGAAGCCCCACTGAGTCAAGACAGTAGCGACTTAAGCTGCTACACACCATGGGCGTACCCAGGATCAAAACTGGGGGGGGGGGGCAGGCAAGCCACGGGGCCCGGCCACCCCCAGCCCCCGATTGCCTAGCTGGCGATGACGTGACCGGGTCCGGGATCGGCTAAAAAGTAACCCTGTTCAATTCTTCCAGGTAGACTCAAGGTGCACTTGGTGTTTTGCTGATGGCCACAAGCTGCAAAGTCTCTCCTGAATTCTCAATAAAAAGCCATAGCGATCCTGAAGGGAGTTCATCACACCATTGGCTAGAACAGCCATCTTGCCGGCAACAGACTTCACCCCTTGCTTGAACTGGGCAATATCAGCAGCAGGCAGTACATTTGCAATTGAAACACCACCTGAGTTCCCTGTCTCAGACTCTCCAAACAGATCAGCAGAGCTGATGGCATTGGTGCCAGAGAGTTGTTGGAGTCGGGATGCGGCCTCATACTCAGCATCGGCTTGGCCCCAGAGATGGCTTTGGCCCCAGCAAACTTCTGTCGAGCTTCAGTGGACTCTACTACTGTACTGAGATCTTGCTCTCTGTCTCTCTTCTGTTGGTGGGTCTTTCACCAATGGGCCGAATACTGGAGATAGTGATGTCTGTCTCCTCTTCCCCCTTGTCAATCCCCCAGGTGTTGTCTGTTTCCCACTGCGAGCCAAAAGCATCTCCTAACGAGAAGGGATTATTTTTGTACTTGGGTGGTCCAGATGTAAAACTTCCAGTGTCTTCAAACATATCCAGCTGGGACCGAGAGGACTTTGCAGTCACTGGTGTTTCTTATTTTATCTTTTGCATCTTGGAAAGGACAGAGTGTGAGATGGAACTCCTGGACACCAATCCCATGCCCAGTCTCTCAGCTTGTTCACGCTCTTTTCCTTCCAGGTTCTGGAGTTTCTTCTTCTTCCGATCAATCTGCAACTCCTGGTATGCCAGTCTCATTGAGACAACTAGGGACTCCTCAGCTTGCTTCTTGCACTCTGCAGCCTGTCGTTCCCTCATCTTTTCTTTTTTTCTTTTTTTAAAAAAACTTTATTTCAGCTCTTCAAAATAATACCAAATACAAATAATATATAAATTATAAGGGGGGGGGGGAAATAACACAAGCGAAAGGGCCTACAAAGTATACAAAAGGAACAAATCAAGATTTACAAAGGAAACAAAGGAAAGGAAAACATAAAGAAAGCAAAATAATATTTCATACCACTCAATAATATAAATCATATAAATCAAACATATACAAAACAAAACATTACAAACAATACAATAAACATAAAACTTTAAAAGTTTACTTCCTACCGCTCATACATCACTTCCCTTTTCTTACATTCTTCTGATCTTGCTTTACATTAATTACCAAATTACAAAATTCTTTCCCTAATACATTTTTCCTATTTATATTAATTCTTATACCTGTTTCTCCTATTTTCTTATCTCATTTTCTTTAATTCCCTACTCTTCCCTCAATGTAAGCAAATCACCAAATTGATATTGAAATTTTCTTTGATCAAATATTCCTCCACAAATTTCCATTCCATTATATATTTTTCCTTGGGTATATTTCTAATTGCAGCAGTCATTTTGGCCAGATTCAAGAACAGCTCCGGTTTCTTTTCAAACGTCATTTTAAACATCTATTTTAGCTTTTCATACACCGCATTCCAGAATTCATGAATTTTAACACATTGCCACCAGCAGTGGTAGAAACTACCTATTTCGACTTGACATTTCCAGCATTTGTTTGAGCCGTTTTTGTACATTTTAGCGATTTTAACTGGGGTTAGATGCCACCTATAAATTAATTTTAATATATTTTCTTTTATTCCTGTGCATGCTGTGAATCTTAATCCTTCTTTCCATAGTCTCTCCCACTGGTCACTGTATATAGGTCTTCCTATGTCTTGGGCCCACCTTATCATTGTATTTTTAACAACTTCATCTTTGAGTTCCCACTCGAGCAAATATTTGTATAATTTTGACATTGATTTATTTGTATTTTCTATCAATAATTCTTGTATTTTTGATTTATTTTCTAAAAATCCAATTTTTTAATGCTTATTAAATAAATTTGGAATTTGACAATAA
The DNA here is from genome assembly GCF_963506605.1 of Zootoca vivipara. NCBI lineage: Eukaryota > Metazoa > Chordata > Lepidosauria > Squamata > Lacertidae > Zootoca > Zootoca vivipara. The sequence goes on along the minus strand of NC_083284.1, from coordinate 71,138,077 downwards.
TGCAGCCAGCTTGTGCAATCTTTTTTTCAATTGTTGATATGTTTTTAATCTTAATTGTTGCTCTTCTTTTTCTAGGATCTCCTGATAAGTTGGCCACTTCTCTTTTTTTTATTTACTGAACATTGTTGTCATCTCCATGGGGGAGGCCCACCAGGGTGTTTTTGGCTTCAAGATACTTCTATGTTCTATCCAAATTTTTAATAAAGATCTTTTAAATTCTTTGAACCCTCCTTTCCTTTCTTCAAACATGTACATATGCCATCCCTGGATATTATTAAAACCTTCTAAATTTAGGATCTCTTCATTTTCTAATTTTATCCAGTCCCCAATCCAGCATAGGCTTGCTGCAGCGTGATAAAGCCTTAGGTCTGGCACTCCCCAACCGCCTCTTTCTTTGATATCTGTTAGGAGTCTATACTGTATTCTAGGTTTCTTCCCTTCCCAGATGAACTTGCTCAGGCCTTTTCTCCATTTTTCGAAGACTTCCCTTTTTTCAATAATCGGAAGCATTTGAAATAAAAATAATAATTTGGGTAACACTACCATTTTAATTGTTGCTATTCTTTCCAATAACGATAGATTTAAATTACTCCATCTCTCTAAATCTTTTTCTATCTCTTTCCATTTCTTCCCATAATTATTTTCAAACAAATTTATATTTTTGGCCGTAATTTCAATTCCCAAATATCTTACTTTCTTCACTATTTCCCATTCCACTTTTCCCTTTAACTCTTTCACCTCTTTTTCTCTCATTTTTTTATAATTATTTTTGTTTCCCCCCGCATTTATTTTAAAGCCAGATACTTCCCCATATGCGTTCAGGATTTTTTCTAATTTTCCCATTGTTTCTAAGGGATCATCTAATATTATAATGATATCATCAGCGAATGCCCGGATCTTATAAATACTTTCTCCTACTCTTATTCCTCTAATTTTATCATCATCTTTTATTCTTCTTAGCAGATTCTCTATTGTTAATGTGAAAAGAAGGGGGGAGAGTGGGCATCCCTGTCTCGTTCCTCTGGATATTTCTATTGCCTCCAATAACTCCCCATTAATTATCAATGCACCCTTCTGCTTTTTATAAATTGTACTTACTCCTCTTAGAAAATTCCCTTCTATTCCTACATTTCCCATTATTTTTAGCATATAATCCCAATTCACATGATCAAACGCTTTTTCCGCGTCTAGGAAAACAAGAGCAGTTTTCTGGCCGGGATTCCAATCGAGATATTCCATTAGATTTAACAAGATCCTAACATTATTGCTCATCTTTCTCTTGGGGAGAAACCCTTGTTGATCATTCCCTAATATTCTATTCAACACTTCTTTTAATCGATTCACCATGATTCCTGCATATATTTTACAATCAACGTTTTATAAGGAAATGGGCCTAAAATTTTCTACCTGATCTGTTTTTTTAATCACCTTTTGGAATGAGGGTTATAAAGGCTTCTTGCCATGTTTGGGGCATAATTCCTTTTTCTAATATCTTGTTTGCCAACTCTACATATATTCCTCCTAATTCTTCTTTAAGAATCTTATAATGCTGGCTGGTGAGCAGGGGCGTAGCCAGGATCAAAACTGGGGGGGGGGGAGCCATGGTCGTTCAGGGGTGGGGCCAAGGCACGGGAGGGAAGGGACAACGAAGTGGGAACATGGGCGGGGCTACAGGGCTAGCGGGCCTGACGACATTGTGGCGGCAGCAGCAGCGGCCACCTTGTGCTTCTGGGGCTGGCAGTGTCAGCGGCTACCCTGCTTGGCTGGAGAGGACAGGAGGGTCGGGCAGGCCGAGAGGGGGTGGTAGGGCGGGCGAGGCAAGGCACAGCCGCAGTCACGACGGCTCCGAGGCGTTGCTGCATATCAGCATAATATTTCAACCATGTCGTGGGTTCAAGCCCCACCTTAGGAAAAAATTCCTGCATTGCAGGGGGTTGGACTAGATGACCCTTGTGGTCCCTTCCGATTACAATTCTATGATTCCATTGATATACTACCATAGCATATGCATCATTCTGCTTTCTTGAATTGTCCTACTCCTAGGCATAGCAGCCAACTCCTAGAGGTCTAGGTGCCTCCCCCCCCCCACAATTACTGGTAAATACCGTATTTGAAAGAGTCATTCTCCCCCCCCCCATGTTGATGGGCTTTCTATGTGGGGCTTATCTGCCCCCCCCATATTTTATTAAGGATGGAAGAGGGAGGGAGGGATGGAAGAAATAGAGAGAGGGATAACTCACATTTGTGGGTGCCTCTGGGTGACGCTGTGATGCTTGAACTCTGCAGCAAGAGGAAGATAACTGTACGCCTGTACAGGAGCAAAGAGAAAAGGAGATAAGATGCCCCCCCCAAGGTGTCAACATTGAACCCAGTGGCTGAGCCCCAAGAATCATTCTAAGGTGTCCAGAGGGAAAAATAAATTAATGAGTTCCAAGGCTCCAGAAGGAATCCATCAGTTCATAGTCTAACCACAAGAGGGAGATCAAGAAAGAATCACCAAGCTGCAAACTCTCCAGACTTAAGTCCCATCTAGAGGGAACCAGATTCAAAATTCCTTAACATGCTCTAATCATGATATTGGACAGCAAGCAACATTCACATTTCAGAATCAATTGGATGTCAAATTACAAAGTTTGATTGTTTGGGCTCTCTCATTTTCAGCCCACTCCATAGATATTTTCCAATTTTTTGGACTCAAAGCAGTTCCTGTCAACCCAGTGAAAACGCCTGATGTTTGCTGCTGCTGCAAAAGCTCAGAAGATCCTAATTCCAGCTCCCTATATCTGTCTGGTTAAGAAGGGATTAGGTGGCAGACAATTGAGGGGACCTGAGACCCTGGAAAGCCAGAGAAGACAAGGCTTATTCGAAGCTTCCATGGAGACCAGAATACATCCAGTTTTCACTGAGCATTTGCTCTGATCTGTTTGCAGGGGCATTCTAGGTCAACAAGCATTCATTCCTGATCTGCATGAGAGGTGCTTCCAGGTCGTCCCATAAATTTTTCTTTCATCCCACTCAGTTCAGGCAACTCCCTTATTATGCGAGGGTTACATTACACAGGAGCAGAAATCGAATGAATTACCTCTCATGCCATTAAAGCGTGTAAACAGTTATGTTATTCCATGGCACCGTGAGCTCCTGAGATAAAAAGGTGGAATATAAATTCTGTGCACATGTTTTAAAGACAAGGGGAGCTGCGCTGTACAAAAATACTTGAAGTTAATCTGAAGTTTATAAAACCCAGAGGTGGCTTTTTGTTCCTTCCCCTGCCTTTCTCTCTGGCAGGTATGCAGAGACCTGTGCACCTTTTCTTTTTTAGGGGGGGATCCTGCAATATTTTGGGTTACCTAAAGCCTGCTGACACCCCCTTCTTTAAAAAAAAACCCATTTATTTGTGCCAACACAAAGTGCCCAGAGCTTTTTCTAGGGGAATACTGACCAGAATGAACCCCTCTGCTAAATGCCATACATTTTACCTAACCGCCTTAAGCAGCCGCAAAACAAACTCCCAATAAACGCAGAGAGAGCCAATCAAAAACAGTCCTTGCCGCATCCAAAAAAACTCATGTCCAATTGCAGCAGAGAATCTCCAGCTTCCAGAGCAGGACAAGGACGGCAAGGGAAAAGCAGGGAAGGGAGAGCAGAGCAGGGAAAGGGACGCATTGGCGCCGCGAGGAAAATTGAACCCACGCTGTTTCACAAAGCAGGCACCGTCCAGTTCAGCTGAAATTTTGTCACCCTCCTCCTGATGGCACCCCCCCCCTCACTCCGCCACTGCCTAGTGCTAGAGATAGTCAAGGTCCTTGCATGTCAGCCTTGTTAATTCTCTTTTACTTTTTTCAAATGACTGTCTACTGTGTTTAAGGGGTTCTCTAATAGTCAGAATATTAAAAGTTATTGATACTAGTAGATTTGCACGCATGCAAATGCACTAAAGGCTGAGGCCTTGGCTTTGTAAAATGTCATATTCACAAGCAAAACTATGCAAAAAATACACTTATACCGGTACATGTAAGAATGTAATTACTCAGTCAAGTCTTTACAGTTTTTCATGGATATTTATACCCCCAAATGCTCCTCCCCCCCCCCGACTGCTCAACTCTACAGCTGAAAATGTTTCCATACTCACTCTAAGTTCCCCCACTTGCTCATTCGCAATGCTGTGATCACATAGCCAAATCTGATTGACTGCACTTTCATTTATAAATGTGCAACAATGTCATTACATCATGTATAATATTGTGACATTCCCTGTTGGCTATATCATCCTGAGTGGAATTAACCCTCGTCACAAACTCAGGTAGATGAAATAAAAGTTGGTGGGAAACGGTGATGTGCATTCACTTCTCACCAGGTATCTGAGGATGTCAGAGCAACGCTTCTTGGCCAGATGACAAAAGCCCACTTACCAACTCTGCCAGAGGGCTGCTGGCAGTTGCAATTGTGGAAGAGAAGTACGTTTTCTTCACTGCTACCACTACCTCATGGTAAGCACAGTGCTGCAGCCTCATACATGTTGTCAGGTTCAGACCAAGACTTAAGACATCTGTGCTGTAGCCACCAAAGACTCGCCTTGTTTGAACAGATTGTGCTGGAGAGCATGACCAATAAGATAGGTCAAGCATCTATAAGTTACTCATAAACCTTGAGGGTCCAGTAAATGGGCTTCAGGTGGGCTGGGAGCAAGATCTTGAAGGAGGAATAAATGGTGGATAATGGTTTACCTCACTTTAGGAGAATCCCTAAGTCCCCTCCACTGTGTTTGAAAGGAATGGTGTTATTGAAACAGATCTTCATATGTGGTGGGGATGCCATAGTCTAGGGAACTTAGTTTTAATGAAATTAGCCCCATTACCAAACAGCTTACCAAACACTCTCTGCAATTGACTGTTTAAAATTTATTTCTAGGGCGTAGAGATCTGAAAAGTAGGGAGCTGAGGATCCAGGCACCCTCTGTATGGCCCTGGAGCGCCACCGCCGGCAAACCACTACGTATAGCGCATGTGCGGCATCGCTACGCTCAGTTCCCTATAAAAATGATTGTTCAAGTACAAGCTGCCCAGATTGCTTTGGGGAGGTGCGTGACTTTCATAAGCCATGTCTTAATTTTGTAAACATTTATTTCTAAACCAACATTTGCTGAGGTCATGCCAGGTCATAGGCAAGAGGAGACTAGAAAGGGAGAAGTGACTTTGCCTGTATATTCTCTCCCACACCTGTTCCTGCTATTCCCCCACTCCCACCATTGGGTTTATTTCTGGCTTCAGGTCATAAAATATATCATAATAATTTCCCTAGCCACTCTGGGCAGCAATAATAATTTTATAATTTACGAGTGGTGATGGTAGGGTTGGTGGACTCGTATGGAAGAATCCTTCCCTCTGATCCTCTACAAATGCCTTCCAGTCTCAACCCATGTACCGGTAAGTATTACAAATGAAACATAGGATTGGGAACTCTGCATTTGCTTTGCAATGTGAAGCTCTGCCCTGAAACTCATTCGGACTGCCAAGGTGTTGCTAAGCATCATGCAGCAGTTTCCTTACACAATTTCCTTGTACAATTTGGAAAATGGAATATGAGGTGATTGCAAGAAGCCAATCAACAAGTTTGTTGTAGTGTTTGAACTACCTTAGATGCTTCTATGGAAACAGGATATTTGAGTGTTGCTGTAAAACATTTAACGTCTGTTTGATGAACGTGGAGCCAGGAAGGAAAATTATTATGCAGTAAGATTTGGTCCTGCAAACCACATTTGTGAGAAGCCTGAAAATGAATCTTGCTTCTGTACCAGGGTTTCAGGACTTGCCCCCCGGAATCCTAAACATATTGCATTTGTAGGAGGAAAAATAATTGACAATGGCCTCATTTTGGTCCTGAGCCACCTCTAGCTGAATATGACTAGTAGTCGTGCAACAACAGCAGATACTACAATGGTGCATTATTTTTGCTACTTTTATTTGCAAAAGCATTTCCTCTAATGGCAAATTTGGGTGGTTGAGTGCCTGTCAGTCAATCAACCAATCAGAAACACCCAAAGATAAGATCAAGGTCCCTCCTTGGAGAACAAAGGTCTCAGGGTTGCAAGGTGTTACACAAAATGATCCCTTCAAAGGGACCCATTCCCTTGTTGCAAGAACAGTGGTCCTCTCATGCAGAGGGTGATCTGAGGACAAGGGACATAAGTAGCTGGGCGAGTGATGGCTGTGCAGGCTCACTTTCCCCCCAAATTCTGACTGTGAAAAGTTAAAATTTGGCTTAAATTCGTGACCTTACAAAAATTGGCTTTTACGATACGTTCTTTAGGGGTTCAGGTCAGACTTGTTGAGCTTCTTTTTATGGGCTGCAGGGCTAAAATGTAAGCCAAAGTTCTTGGGGGGAGCCACTGATCTACCAGTTATCTACCACAGACGTCCAGTGATCTACCGGTAGATCACGATCTACCTGTTGGACGTGCCTGTTGGACCTGTTGGACGTGCCTGCTATATGGTAATTTATGGACCTAATAGGAGCCTACACAACACAAAACACTGTTGCTATATGTAGGTTTTATTTTATTTGGTTTTTATCTTGTTGTTGTTGTTTAGTCGTTTAGGCGTGTCCGACTCTTCGTGACCCCATGGACCAGAGCACGCCAGGCTATTGGTTTTTAATCTTATATTTTGGAAATGTACATCCAGGTTTTTTTTTGGTTTTTTTTGGGGGGGGCCCCAAGAGAGTGGGGCCCTAAGCTATAGCTTGTTTAGCTTATACGTAAATCCGGCACTGACAACAGTCTACTTATTTTTCCTCCAGACACCCTTCAAAGCCCAATCTGGCACTCAGCTACATGAAGAGGCTAGTATACGTGGAGAAACTTGTATGCAGTCTTCCGGCTGATCGTGGAGCAATGGCGGGGGCCGTATGGAATAATGTTCTCCCAGTGAGAGAGGGTGGGCAGGATCCATACTGGGGCCAGAATTTAGAGGGGGCGGGGCTGAGATAGGGCTGGAAAGTGGAAATATAACTGGATGGTTTTGTGCTACAATATTTAAAGAATTGGGGAGGCAGCAGGGGAGGATCAAGGAAGAATGGTGGGTAGGATGGGACAGAGTGGGAGTGGGATGAGGGGTATTAATGGATGTAATTTTTATTGATGGATTTGAATGGTCCAAAACTGGAATGACTTATGGAACTCGTTGAAACATCTGGCAGACCCTGAGCCCAGGGGAAGGGGGGGGTTGTATTAGTCTTAAGTGTTAAATGTTATTGTGATATAAGAATTATTATTTGAATTTATGGGAAATCTTTGGTAAGAAAATTTAGGCTAAAGGGAGAAATAGAAGATTGAAGGATGGGAAATGAATTTTTAATTGGGATTAATTGATTAATTATTGGTGGAATATAGTTGATGTTCCTAGAATAGAATAACTGAAAGATGATGATAAAAGGTATTAGATTGAATGAAGATATAAGATGGAAATTCCTTAAATGGAATTCTAAAATGGACCCAGTGAGAGGGGAATCGAGGAAGTCAACACTGTTAAGTAAAAATGTAATAAATGATGTTTTTCTTTTTTATGTTTTTTGTTTTGTCTTTTTTGTCTTTTTGCCTTTATAATGTTGTTTTTGTATTTTGGCAATATTGGAAAACGAATAAAAATTATTTGAAAAACAAACAAACTTGTATGCAAACTGGGTGCACTTTTAACCTGACAGATAAAATAGATTTTGAATATGTTCCAAGACCTGAGAGCAGGGCCCCTCCCTGTCCTGCTCTCATTTTCCAACCCCCCCTCAGCCAAATGCTCAAGCTACAGTTCAGATACTCTACATTATTATTTTTCTTTTGTAGTGACTTGTACAGCAAAGTCCGAATGATGTGTCTGCCTGTATGTTGCCTGTATGTTGGCAAACATACTTGGTACACTTTGACCTGTGAATCTTTGCTGACGAAGAATAGTCGAAACAGGGCCTTGTCCTGATTTTTACTGGAATTTATCTTTATTTGCCTTCAACATTGGGATTGGTTCCCATTTAAACTCCGCATCACATCAATAAAACCTTGTGAAGATTTTTTTGAAATCCATCTTCTTTTGGCCTGAGTTCTTGCAATTTATCTTTTATTTCTGGACTTTCCCAAGAACTCCAATTTCCACTGTAATTCAATAGGAACTGAGTTTCAGCTTTATAAACTGCAGTGTGCTGATTCTTCCACTGGAAGGCGAGGGGCGGCTGGAAACAGGTTGGAATTGCTGTTGACATACAGTTTAGGGTTTGAACCTCTGGTTTCTTCATGCATCCCATTTCATTTGCACTAAAATACATTTTTGTTCAAGTACTATTAAGCAAATATTTCAATATTTTTTTTAAAAAAAAAATTAGGCAGAGGATATTTTAGATGGTGACAGCAGTCACGAACATAGCTGCCAAGTCCTCACTTTTTAAAGGGAAATTCCCTTATGCTGAATAGGCTTCCTCACGAGAAAAGGGAAAACTTGGCAGCTATGGTCACGAAATTAAAAGACGCCTGCTTCTTGGGAGAAAAGCAATGACAAACCTAGACAGCATCTTAAAAAGCAGAGACATCACCTTGCCTACAAAGGTCCGTATAGTTAAAGCTATGTTTTTCCCAGTAGTGATGTATGGAAGTGAGAGCTGGACCATAAAGAAGGCTGATCGCCGAAGAATTGATGCTTTTGAATTATGGTGCTGGAGGAGACTCTTGAGAGTCCCATGGACTGCAAGAAGATCAAACCTATCCATTCTGAAGGAAATCAGCCCCGAGTGCTCACTGGAAGGACAGATCCTGAAGCTGAGGCTCCAATACTTTGGCCACCTCATGAGAAGAGAAGACTCCCTGGAAAAGACCCTGATGTTGGGAAAGATGGAGGGCACTAGGAGAAGGGAATGACAGAGGACAAGATGGCTGGACAGTGTTCTCAAAGCTACGAACATGAGTTTGACCAAACTGCGGGAGGCAGTGCAAGACAGGAGTGCCTGGCGTGCTCTGGTCCATGGGGTCACGAAGAGTCGGACACGACTAAACGACTAAACAACAACAAATTTTAGCACATTGTTATCTGAATGCTCTACTGTTAAGCTGTTTAACAAAATTGACTGTGAGTTGCTATTAGCATGAGATACAGTTCATTAATTCATGATAACAATCAATATAAAACAGTACAATTACTGGCTGAATCAGATTTGGATCTGAGCTGAAGGAGAAGCAAAACATGAGGTAGCTAATGTTGCTGCTGTTGTTGATACCAATTCATAGAGTCACAGAGCGATAGAGTTTGAAGGGACACCAAGGGTCATCTAGACTAACCCCTTGAAATGCAGGAATCTGAACTAAAGCATCCATGGCAGATGACCATCCAGCCTCTGCTTACAAACCTCCAAGGAATTAGAGTCCACCACCTTCCAAGGGAGTCTGTTCTACTACTGCTACATATTTACAATAATTTATAAATTATTTATAATCACTTCTCCTTCATATTTATTTATAATAATATTTGCATATCACCTCTTGGACCTTACAAGGACCCTCACAGATTTATTAGGTTTCTTATCCACCCCTTACGATAAGATCCCGGGGCAAGTTACAATCATGTAAAAATGCAATATTAAAATCAATTAAAACAACTTGCAATTGGAAGAATAGGGTGGTGCCAGGGCTATTTTTCCAGCCAGAATTCGCCAAAGCTGAACTCCAGCGCCTCTCAGGTGGGCACCATTGCCATTCTAAGAGAATAAGGGAGGTGTGTTCATTGTGAGTTCCGGCACCTCTTTCTCTAGAAAAATAGCACTGACTATATACTTCCAATTTTTAAATTATTATTATTCTCAGAAGCTTATGAGGAATTCCTTTTAAAAAAAATTTTTTTTTTCATTTTCTCATTTTACAGATATTATATAAAAAAATTACACTGTCAAATTAAAACACCAAATGTTGACCCCTTCCCTCCTTTCTGTGGTTACTTGTGTTATATATCTTATATCACTTCATATCCAATTCAAACCTGTTTGCTAGTCTTCCTTTAATATTCCGTTTAGTTTACGGTTACCAGACGTCCCCGGTTTCTGGGGACAGTCCCCAGATTCGCAAATCTGTCCCCGGACAAATTTCGTCCCCGGAATGTCCCCAGATTTGCACATCTGTCCCCGGGAAACGGGGCAGCGGCAGCCTCAGCAGCCTGGAGCCAGCCTGGTAGTGCATTTGGCTCTGGCTAGCTTCAGGAGCTGCTCACTGCCGCCGCCACTGCCAAAGGGGAACCAGGGACGTCCAGCGGTACAGATCTCCTGCCCCCTTCCCCCTTTGTTTTGACTGATTGGGGGAGGCTTGGGAGTCGCGGGCGAGTGGGTGTTGCCCAGGAGGGACACAAGTTTCTCTGCTGGGCAAGGTGCAAAGCCCTTCTTTTGCACCCTGTGAAACATAAATGTGCAGAGTTTTTAAAAAACTGGGCAGCGGCATGCCACCCGTCCGTGGCTCCTAAGCCTCCCCTGATCTCCTTCCCCCTTTTTGTTTTCACTGATCGGAGGAGGCTTGGGAGTCGCAGGCAGGTGGCTGTTTTCCAGTTTTCAAAAAAACCTGCGCATTTATGTTTCACAGGGTGCGAAAGAAGGGCTTTGCACCTTTGTACAATATGCATGTGTGCTTGGGCCCAGAGTCTTTTGCCTCACCATCCCCACTTCTGACTCCCTGTTGCTACTCAGCTTCAAAAAACAAACAAACAAACAAACAAACAAACAAACAAACAAACAAAGGGTCCCCGGATTCATGGGGAAAAAATTGGTAACCATACTTTAGTTTATTCTCACTGCATGTTTTTATGTCAGTCATGCTAATGATTTAAGTTGTTTTCAAAAGTCCACATGCCCTCTTTAATTTAGGCACAGATTTTAGGCAATGGGGGTTTCTTTACTAGTCAACCTGCCTGAGTCTCTATTTGTTTGGCCACAGATAGAGATATAATTCTTTCCAGCTGGTGGTGAAGATCTGTGGCATCCAAATAGGATTGAGATGAGTGTGACCCCTCATTCACTTGCGGAGGAGAAGCAGGGCATTCTCCAAGCTGTGGGTCAACTGTTTTAGAGTGTCTCGGAGCAATTGAGCATCCTTAACTAAATTTTAAAAAGGGTGGCGCTGTGGTCTAAACCACAGAGCCCAGGGCTTGCTGATCAGAAGGTCGGCGTTCGGCGGTTTGAATGCCCGTGATGGGGTGAGTTCTCGTTGTTTGGTCCCTGCTCCTGCCCACCTAGCAGTTCGAAAGCACGTCAAAGTGCAAGTAGATAAATAGGTACCTCTCTGGCAGGAAGGTAAATGGCGTGTCCATGCAATGCTCTGGTTCACCAGAAGCGGCTTAGTCATGCTGGCCACATGACCCAGAAAAACTGTCTGCAGACAAACGCCGGCTCCCTCGGCCTGTAGAGCGAGATGAGCGTGCAACCCCAGAGTCGTCCGCGACTGGACCTAATGGTCAGGGGTACCTTTACCTTTAACTAAATAAAAAGCAATCCAAAGTTTGAAAACCTGAAAGGAATGCAGGTGTGGAGTTCTCAAAAGGGGCAAGAGGTGTTTGGACTCCCTGTTCTTTTGTCTGTAGGAAGTCTACTGTTGGTAGACACCCACACCTGCCTACAGAAACCCCTTGGTTTTTCCAGTCTCTGTAGCTTACAGTTGACCGAACTACCCTGAGAACAGCCTTCCGGATAAAACCTGACTGTCTGAGTAGCTCTCACAATGGGATGAAGTCCATGTTGGTGATACATCTCCCTGCACCATCCCTCCGAGATGAGTGGAAGGAAGCGCAGCAAGCCGAAACATGCAGCGTTTCCTGTCAGATTCTGATTTGTGCCCTTTCTGTAACGAAATCAAAGGAGTGCTGTGCTTGGAGGTAACCTGGAGGAAGTAAATAATTCCATAAACACCAAGGAGCCAACGGAAGGAGCAGGACAAGAAACAAGTAAGGAGTTGCCCTGCCTCAGGCCCCATCTGCGGAGGGGGTTTAACAAAGCAGAGGGTGCGGAGCTTGTTATCTGAGCACATAAACCGTACGTATGAACTGAGGGGAATGCATAATATGCACACGGTGACAGATTGCTGAGCTGCCGCAATGGTTGGCCACGGGCAGGTGAGGCCATATGAGGAGGTTGTCAGTCATTGGCCCTAAGTGGGAAGGGGGGTGTATCTGAAGAAAGCGCCACTGACTCATTCATTGTATCCCCAGCAGGCTGTTAGGCAATGAGATTATGAAATAGGTGTGTCGCTTGTACCAGTGCCAAGGAAGGGAACGAGTGAGGTAGGCCATGAAAGGAGTGGAAAGAGATTTCTTTAAAACACACACACACACACACACACACACACACACACCATTTCCACCAGAAAGTGTGAACAGGAAAAGAAAACTAGGTGATTAAGTTTGCAGTATGCAAAGGGTCAGAGGCCCAAGGCTCCCAAACTTTCTTGCCATGGTTACTGGAATGTCAGATGAAGCTAAGTACAATTATGGGAGCCATTGGGATGGAGTAGGAAGCTCCCGTGTTCCTCAGTCCCCATGTCCGTAGTCGAACGATCTTTCATTACCTAACAGGATGTTTGCAAGGAAACCCGAGGCAATTTTTGTTAAACATTTGTAAGTGTTCAAAAACTCAGTGTAAATGCTCAATGTTATTCCTTTTCTTCTTGCAGTGAAAAACTGCTGTGGTTATTGGAAGGACACCATGATGATATGCATATGCCAGGGTGCTTAAGTGGAACCTCCATGTGAAGGAATTGGATACCCCTGGGTTGGGGCAGACACATGCCTTGACATCCGGGAAGCCACGGTTAAAAACAGATTCTTGGGCTAGATGGAGATCTGGATGGACTAGTTCATTGGTAATATGTAAGTTCCTAATTTCTTATGCCAAGTTTATTGGGGTGCACCCAGAGAGTGGGTTTTTTCCTCTTGATAATGAAGCAGCAATAAGCAAGTGCAAATCTAGCATCGATTAAACCACAATGATGCCTTCTAACACCTCATGATGGTGGAAGAAGCAACAGACCTTCCCAACCTCTATATCCTACTCTTTCTGGTTTCTGAAGATTCTTTTCATCATCTAAAATTAATCTCTGGCATTGCATTGCCAGAATGAGGAATGAGGGAGTGCCCTTTCCCCCTCTTCTCCTCTCTGCTTTACAAGGTACATGTGTGTTCCATGTGGCTTTAGGAATAGATCTGAATAACTGCTAGCTTTTATATATTCAAAGGAGTGACAATTTCTTCTCTCTCCCAATATGCTTTGTTAGCACCTGAGAATCTTTACACTTGGCACAAAGTTGCCAAGTGTACTTTGTGGACAGATCCTGAAGCTGAGGCTCCAATACTTTGGCTACCTCTTGAGAAGAGAAGACCCTCATGTTGGGAAAGATGGAGGGCACTAGGAGAAGGGGACGACAGAGGACGAAATGGTTGGACAGTGTTCTCAAAGCCACCAAAATGAGTCTGACCAAACTGCAGGAGGCAGTGCAAGACAGGAGTGCCTGGCATGCTCTGGTCCATGGGGTCACGAAGAGTCGGACACGACTAAATGACTAAACAACAACAGCCTGCAATAAGCTTCCACAATGGCCAACTATCACAGTGTTTCTCAACCTGGAGGGCATATGGGGATCTCTGTGGGATATCCATTTCCCTCTATTGATGGGCACCACCACCTCCTTCATTAACACATTAGGCAGGGGAAGCTGGAGAAGTAATATCCACAATAGTGTCTCATGTCTTTTGTTTTCAAAATGAAGAACACTTCCTGCCTCTATTTAAAAAACTGGACTGCATTTCAGCAGCTCGCCCATTTTCCTTTGAGATGCGTGTTGTGATCCATCTGTCTCAAGAGACAATGGAGTGTGTCTCTGGGGGTAAAGTCAAACCGCTGGAGAATCACACCGCCTGCTGTGACTGCAGAGACCAGTAACTGCTACCCCCTGTATTGTTTTTGCTGTGTTAGTGGCACTGAAGTGACTTCTCCAGGGTGCAAGCCAGGGCAGTGTGTATGGAGGTCCTGGGCTGCCCAGATGACAAGACCTCCATCCTGGCCTCACTGTTGTGGTCCAAAGGAAAACAGAGCAATACATTTGGCACTAGCTTGTCTACAGGAGTTGGCAGAAGAAGGCATACAAGGGGCCACCCAATTGTCTTAGGGACTCCATTCCATATTTGTGTAGGGCTTGCTCCTTAGCCTTTTCTTCACCCAAAGATATCCCACAAAGCAGCAGAGGTTTAGGATCAGACTTTTCCTTCTCCTAGATGAGCTACGTTCTGAAATGGATGAAATCCACCTACCCCTCTTTTCTCTCTGAAGCACATGCAGAAACCACCTTCTTGACCACTGGGCCCACTATTGGTCCCGTCTGCTGGAACCTATCTACACATGCAGGGGAAGTCCCAAACTCACTGAATGTTTGACACCCATTGGCCACCGTCACCTGGTTTAGCCATCCAGTCAAAATTGTTCCCAGAGTGTGGCCACTGTTGCCTGCTGACAACTTTGAGGAGCCACAGATGGGAGCTGAGTGCAGGTTGGGACACCAAAGGTGGATAAACTACCCCAAAAGGAGCACAACATGTTCTCCACCAGAGATACTACGCCTCTCCTAACACCCCCATATACACCATACACTTCAGACATGTAAGTCATAAAGATTTCAAAAGGTGAAAAAGTCTTATACTAGAGGGGGAGGAAAATACATATATGGGGGTAACTTCTGTTGAACACAGTGGGGCATTTTACTGTCTAAACATGCATAGGATAGTGGAGTCTATAGTCTGGGAGGCACGCGAGTAGTGTTGTGGTCTAATCCACTGAGCCTCTTGGGCTTGCTGATCAGAAGGTCGGCGGTTTGAATCCCCGCAAGGGAGTGAGCTCCCGTTGCTCAGTCCCAGCTCCTGCCAACCTAGCAGTTTGAAAGCAGGCAAAAAGTGCAAGTAGATAAATAGGTACCGCTCTGGCGGGAAGGTAAACGGCGTTTCTGTGCGCTGCTCTGGTTTCGGTGTTCCACTGTGCCAGAAGTGGCTTAGTCGTCCTGGCCACATGACCCAGAAAGCTGTCTGAGGACAAACGGCAGCTCCCTCAGCCTTTTAAAGCAAGATGAGCACCGCAACCCTAGAGTCGTCTACGACTGGACTTAACTGTCAGGGGTCCTTTACCTTTACCTTTACCTTTATAGTCCGGAATGTGTAACCTGTGGCTTTCCAGATATTGTTGGACTACAAATCCCATCAATCCTGGTCACTGGCCATGTTGGCAGAGACTGGTGAGAACTGGAGTCTAGGGAAGGGGAGAAATTTGATTCAGTTCATATTTAAACATGAAGCTACCTGTTTTGCACATTCTGAAACCCCAGGTGAACTGAAATGCAGCCATCCTTTGAAATTTGCACCTCTAAATTTTGCAGTGCAGTTCTATGGCCAACTAGTGTGTACAAAAATGCATATGCCAGGGGTCAAATATGCAAATAAATGCAAATATTAATGAAAGACCAACAAAAATGCATTGTATTGGGGAAATTGCTTTGGGAAAATGTGCACATTAGGCAAAATTGCATACAAAGGTGTGTACGTTTGGAGAGATTCACACTAAAATGCTGGTGAATTTTCATGACTTATAGAAAAACACAACTCACACCTCAATGTGAAAATGTAAAGAGCTGAACTGAGACTGGAAAAATGAGAAACTGAGAGAAACTGAGAGTGAGAGCTTCGCCCATCCCTAGGAGTCACTGATTACCCATCCCTGCTAAAGTCATTTGTTAGTTTGCCACAAGCAGGATAACAGGTGGAAAAACAGCATTACTGTATCTTTTGTTCCGGGCCAAACTGGAAGGGACATGAACAATCGAGCTTCTTTAGTCTGCTCCACTTGTGTAATAAGCAGGGCCAAGGGGATGAGTCTTTTTTTGGCGTGGAAAGGGATGTGCAAGGGAGAGGAACTGAACTCTCTCTTCCCACCCCACATTCTGTCGCCCCACATTTGTCCCAGCTGAGATCACTCCTGGGAGGAAAGTACTTGGGGTTGCAGACTTTCGGATCCCTAGACTTCCTATCCCTTTTGATATTCAAATTAGACGTCTCCCCTGGCCACTGTTTTATATGTGAACAGGGCAGGCACCTTACTTAACATACAGGGACATCCATGCATATCACATCAATTTTAATGCTATGTGTGCTTCATCAGAAGCTGAGATGTGACGAGCATTATAAGTGATCTGTCATGATGAACCACAAGGGTGGTTTCTTCTGTGTGGGTGGTACTCCCGAGGGAAGAAAGCTCAGACTTTGGGGTTGGTGATGACAATGAGTGGTCAGAGGGAGAAGAGGAAGAAGACTGGGAGGAGGGGGTGTTGGAAACGGAAGAGGTCACAGGACTTAGTGAACAGGATGAGACTGGGGCAGAGAGCTGTCCAGAATCAGGGGGCTGGAGAGAAGAGGGGGCCAAGAAGCAGAGATCTGACAGGCTGCTGAAGAAGCCAGGGAGTCTCCCCCTCTTGCTGTGACTAGCTCCCTTTCTCCCTGGTCTCCCAGAACACGTAGAGGAATGTAATAGTGGAGAAAAGAGAGACAAGATGAAGGAGCCTCAGGTTGCTGGCGAAGGACCAGGAGGAGTCATTGACAGTTGTGAGAAGGCAGGGACCGTAAGTCCTCGCAGCTGCTTAATTGGGGCAAGATCTACTGGGAAGCGTTGCTGTGATCCCCAGACCTGAGGTGGTTTGTTTGAATAAAGTGTTAACTTCGCTGACACCGGGTGTTTTATTGCTAACCTGCTCCTGACAGCTATTTTGGTGCCATTATTATGGACAGACTAGTTTGAGGCTTTTACTGCCACCTGACCTCTGCAGGACAGGGGAGATGATCTACTCGCCCTTGATGGATTCCGATAGATTTTCCTATTGACCTTTCTGGTGGACATATCCTGATGCTCTGGTTGTTCTCTGGATAATAGAAATGACTGCGTAGTAGTATACGCAATCACTCTCAACTGCCTTCTCCTGAATTGTAGAGTTAAACCACCACCCTGGTTTTCTGAGAAGCTGGGGCAATAGCACAGGACGAATGGTGCTTGAATGGTATGCGATTTGTGACAAATCCAATGAAAAACATGCTAGAACGGATGTTAGAGTCTAGCCTGCAGGGCTTTGCTCAGTGTCAGTCGCATTGTGAGTGGCAGAAGTCCTATTGCAGCTTGGTCTATGAGGAGAGTTGGTAGAACCCATGACAGGCTACTGCGGCCAATTTGCAAAATAAAATCACTCATATCAATTCTGACTTAGACTCCACATTTCTGACTGAGTCAAGGAACTTATAGTAAAGTGTATATAGGGACATATGCATATATGTCTGATTATTTGGAGACTTGTGTCGTAGCATAGTCATCTTGTTCTTACGAATGCTATTCTAAGATAGCAGTCTGAGGCTGTGTTCATGCAATAGTTGATTCCATTTTCACAAGATTTCCCTAACTGTTAATTTCCACATTATATTTGAGTTTTCACACGATGTAGAAGCCACTTGTAGATATCTAGTGGGTGTTTTGTGCTTATTTCTGTGTTAATTGCTTCCAGGAAAAATAAATTGCTTGCAACACTGTTAACCCAGAAAATTGTGGGAATAAAGTGATGACATTTGGGGTGGTATCCTGGCATACAGCTCTTCGTTGCTGTTTTCATGGGTGGATCATGGGAGAAGAAATGCATGTATGTGCAGAAAGCGTGGCATTTAGTGACGTTCATTGTTGTGTCATTCCATGCCACTGGTGTGAATGAAATTGAGTGTGACATGCTGAGATATTGATCAAAAAGCCAATAGCAGGTAACGTAGCAGTGTAAAAGGAACATTAGAAATTGAGGCAGACTCCCTCAGGGTCAAATTATATCTCTGATCCATCATGAGTGGAATAACTGGGGTTTTTCTTAATAAAAAAAATTGATTACATAGACTTATGTACTCAACATGCATGCAAAAGGCACATATCCTGTGTTTGTCCTGTGTTGATTGATTTTAAGTCTATTGAAAACTCACCAAATGGTCTTAGCGCACACAATTGTCTTGCAAGCTTGACAATATCCAACAATTTGCCTTTGGACGTTACTGAATTGTCCCCCTTCAAAAACCATTTTATTTATTTTAAAAAAATAAGATCCTGTATAGTACCATTAGTCTGGGTTGTAGATTAGAATTTCATACTACCGTATATATATATAATCTGGGAATATGGAACATTCATGGACTTCTCTTGGATTTGACATATTTCATTCATTGAAGGAGAGAAAAACCTCTTGAATTTTTTTCCATATGTCAGTCACTTAAATATATGAAAATGTAAATTAGAAATAAATTAGAAATAAGTTTGCCCCTACTCCAACAAGGTTCCCAATTCTATCCCATTTATTTTGGGATCTACGACAGCTGAGCCCATTTATATAGTTCTATCTGGGATTCCAGGTCACAGTGTGATTAACTTACGAGGAAACACAATGATGTTCACTGCAAGTAATAATGAACACATCAGAGAGAAATCTGGCTGTTAATTGTGGATATAAGATATCCACGATTTTTTCATACAGAAAGAAATGTTTAACACATAGAGAACAAACCTGAGTAGATATTTAACTTTATTAATTTTCTGCAACTCTGAAAGCAAAAGTACAAAAAGTGCATAGCACTGAAATAATCACTTTGGCTAGACATACCGTACTCAAGGGAAGGAGGAGATATTCAACAAAGCATAATATGTACATTTTTACAGAGGGCTTGTAACAGCCAACGGTAACATTTATATAGCATGCGATATAAATCAATTTCTCTCTTTAGAAAAATAGAATATACAGCATCTTTGATGACCTGACAAAAACAGTATCTTCTGGGGGGGGAGGAGACCTTTAAATATTCACTTTGAAGATGTCACCCTTATATGATGGGAAAACCAGCATGATATCGGCCTCAGTCCAACCTCCCTCCTTAAGTTGCATCATGTGACCTCTTCCCCACAGTTACGTGGAGGTAATGAGGGTGCAAGTGGGATCAGTAGTTGTGGCCATGGGGTTTGGCAGCAGCCCATTCTGGAGATGAAAAAGGAATCACCTTTGAGTGTCTCCAGGAAAACTGGTTCCTGGGCAAATGTATTAGAGGGCTATTTTGAATGGTTCGTCCTTCTACAATGTGATTTACATGTGCGTCTGTAGTAACTCATGGAACTATTTGCACTTCTTATCTTGTATCATTGAAATGACGAAATGGCAAAGAGACCGCCATAACTCTGAGCAGTGTTCTTCAGCCACTTTTCTCTGATCAATATAATCGACATCTTCAACACAATTGCTGGATGCTTTGTCTGGCTGAGTTCCAGGTGTATCAGGTTCCAGAGGGGTCTCCCGTCCATGCTGAACTGGCTTGTCTTCTCTGGAAGTATGTGGTGCCACCATTCTAAGGTGAGCAGCCGGTGGCCCTTTCCTACAGATTTTAGATTTTAAGATGCTCTTTGGGTCTTCACAGATGTTCTTCTGCCTCTTTAGAGACCGAGTAATTTGCTTCCAGAACACCTTCTTGTTTTGTGCGTACTGGGGACAGCTGGAAGGGTCGCCTGAAAATTCACAGGAGAAGGTGCTCTCCGATCTTTTGCAATCAATTTTCAAGGTAGCAACCTCTGCTTCATTCAGTGCCCAGGTACACTCAGACTTCTCTTTGGTGACGAACTTGCCTTTAAGTGAACCCTTCTGACCTCGGGTTTTCTGATCTCTTCCATTCTGGTTATCAGAGCCAGGCTGCGGCCTCTCACCTTTCCCATTTCCCCTTCTCCTCTCTTTCTGTATTTCACAGTCAGCTTGTAGCATCTGGGAGAACACAATAAGGGCACACACAACAGCGAAATGTCGGACCTTCATGGCTTGCTGTTCTCTTGAAACCTGTTTCGGGAGAGTGAAATGAATTTGTGACAAGCCATTCCCTTGGGGTTTACTCATATTTTCATCTTTAGCCATGTTGGCATCAACATTATCGATACCAGCAAAGATCATAAAGCAGTATGATAATCAGTGTCTCACATCATGGTACCATTCTAGCTTGGATTTATCTCTAGGGGGGAACCTCTGTTGCAATGCCTTAGCCTCTGGAAAATCAAGGTATTGATTGCACAAAATGCAAGCAGATACCTTATGCATGATCTATCCCCTCCATTTCTGAAGGATACTAGTTGTCTCTAAGCCTCGTGTTTACAAGATCTTGAACAGGTGGAGGTAAGAGCCAGAGCCAGTAGGCTTGATCCTTACCCTTCCTCTTTCTAGTTTTGTCAGGTGATGTGTGAACACCTGTATAGAGTTAAAGTATATGCTTTTCAGAGTGAGGGACATGACTGGGCTTTATCCAGGACTGTATGAGCAGAACTTAGGTAATGCACACAAAAGCTGCCCTTCCTCTTCTACTCCCTCCTCCAGGAGCACCCCCAAATCCTTCTACAGAGGGTATAGGAGACCTCCTGAATATTATGGGCTTTTATTTACAAGGATGAGGGATAGGGGGATTGCCCAAAAATGGTGAGCAAGGATCCTTTCCTGGATTTGGGGTAAGTCCCCCTCCCACTGCAGCCCTCTTGTGGTCGTGGACACAGCCACAGTGCCCCTAGCCTTCGGGAAGGGCTGCAGGGTGGTAGAGGAGGAGAGAAAAATCGAGTTGCACGAGCTGCCTTCTGCTTGCACAATGTCAGGTACAACCCATGACCATATAGTTAAATAGGGGGCAAGTCAATAAACTAGGAGCACCTTAACCAAAAGTCCTATACTTTTGCCAGGAATTGGCAAATAGGCATTAAAAAGACTTAAATAACAGAATTGGGTGCCTAATTTAAAGTAAATATTAAATCAATCTTTCTTGGTTTGGCCAGGACCAAACAGGATATTATTTTAAAATGACAAACTCAGATGTTTCTTGACCAGGAACTCATATTATGATCGTGACTACCTGACTGTTGCCACAACCAGTCTATAAGGTTAAATCTCAAAACTGCCCCAAAGGTAAAATTGGCTTTGGTACTATGTTTTAAGACCCCCCAGATAACTTTTGCACAAAAAGTGAAATTGTTTCCTTTCTCCCACATTCGCTTGAGAATGATGGCGGGTGTCGCCCAGGGTCGGGGGGTCTCTGCCTGTTAGCGCAAAAAGTGAATTTGTTTCCTTTCTCCCACATTCACTTGAGGATGATATCAATTTCTAATCTCATCCTAGATCTGTCTGACTGCCGAACCCACCTCTGAAGACAATTTAGGTTAGGAAATGATACTTCCACTCAGCCAGAAAGCAAACAGGGGTGTGTTTGAGAGCTCAGACGAACTGATTCTTCAGTCCAGAGTTTCCCTTTAGACGGAACATCGCTTGCAGCCAATATTGCTTGGAATTTATTCAAATATGCAGCTGTTTCACATCTGGCTCCCATTGCCCTTTCTTACTATCCCTTTTCTTTCATTTCAGCCAAATCCAAGTTAAAGAAGGATCAGGGAAAGAGCCACAAACAGGATGAAAAGTCTGCCAGAGGCAACAGAAGTGAGGGCAGAAAGCTGATGCCAATGTGTAGGAGTGCCCATAGAAAAGTGCTCCACCGTTTTCCAGGATGCTAGAACGTTGGGTGTGTATCTTTAAGCCCCTGCTTCGCACAGATTGGTTTGTTGTGAGGTTTAAATAATATTCTGAGTTCCTTGGGGGCAGGATCAGTGCAATCTGTACAGCAGATTTCTGTGCTCATGGGAAGAGCCTACTAGTAAAAAAAAACCAAAACCCTTTATCCTCAAATGGGAAAGTATGAAGCACAGGGCCATTCCTTATTCAAAGCTCAATAGCTAGTAGCCCCAATCTAGAGAGAGACTGCCACGCACACTTTAGGCTGCACATGCCAAATTGGGTGGCTTGGTTTATATTTAATCCAGGAGCTCTGTGCTTTATTGATTATTGAATAATCAAACCGTGTTTCAGATTCCCCTCTGATAATCATAATATAATAGAATTGTAGAGTTGGAAGGGACCACCAAGATTCACCTAGCCCAATAACCTGCAATGCAGGAATGCAGGAATCAAAGCTCTACTGGAGTAAAAGTTCATGTAAAAGTACCTCTCCAACTTAGACTTCTGAAAAATAATGAAAAAGACTGCAATCCTCTGTGTGCTTACGACTAACCCAATGGAGATGCATACAAGTC
Organism: Zootoca vivipara; assembly: GCF_963506605.1. Lineage (NCBI taxonomy): Eukaryota > Metazoa > Chordata > Lepidosauria > Squamata > Lacertidae > Zootoca > Zootoca vivipara. The sequence continues at coordinate 71,115,877 of NC_083284.1, read as the reverse complement.
AGCTGAATATTAAATATGATGCTATGCTAAAAAATAAATAAATCAAGGAACGTGTTTCCTTTACAATGCAGATATACACATAAAAAATGATTGGGGGGGGGAATGTACATTTGGAATTCGTTCTGCTGCCATAACCTGTTTTACAAACCTGAGTCCTATTGCTGGTGAACCACCCTGGGTGGATAAGCATCATTTATTACACGCAAGAATTGACGGTTATTGCATGATCTGTAACCACAGTTAGTGTGAAATTATTAAAGCGTGCCACTGCCACATCTTCAGTGCTTGCTACCACACCTCCTCCAACAGACCATTTCCAAGGCATTCACATTAGCAAAATGCAAGATTTACTCCCTACTTAATCAGAATACTGCTCACCCAAAGGCAAAAGTGGATACCCAATGGTTTTTTCTTCTATCCAACTCTTTGCTGCCTAGTTGGGGGACAGAAATCTTAACACTGCAGTTCTTGGCCCACAGACTTCAGAGGAACTATTCCAGAGCAAGAGACTGGATCAGCACACACAGATACTGCTATTTTAAGTCGGCATACTTGGCATAAAGCCCCACTGAGGTCAGTAGAATTACTTCTGAGGAAATAGGCAAAGAACTGGGCTCCACCCAGGCCTCAATAAGATTTAAGTAACCTAATGTGAACACAGGAAGCGGCCTTTCTGTTGAATTTAGTCCATCTAACCCAATAGTGTCAACCCTGGCTGGCAGTGACCACATACAGCAGTTGCATCTTTCTTTCCTGATTGTTGTTGGTGTTGAAAAGGAGCCTCTGAAATTTCAATCAGGAACAGAAGAGCAGTAAGGATGCTAGGAACATAGGAATCTGCCTTATACGGAATCCACTGGTCATTGGTCCATATAAGCCAGTATTGCCTATACAGGCTTGCAGTGGTTCTCTAGGGTTTCAGACAGACAGACTTCTTTCACACGGCTATCTGGAGATGCCAGGGATTGAACTTGGAACTTCCTGAGTCCACTACTGGTGTGGAGTGACTGCTTAGTTCTTTTGCCTCTTGCTATTTGCCCACTCACAATCACTCTCCCCAAGTCGCCTTTTCCACTATCTTGGGAAAAGCTGCCTGTAAAATGTAGTTTATAGTGGAAGACAGAGGGGAAAGGGTAAGCAGCCATCCCCCTCACCCCTTCTGCCCTCCTGCTGTCAGTTAATAAGAGCCTGCTTTTTAGTTTTAAAATGTGAATGAAAAAGAAAAAAAGCAGACTACTGTAGGTGAAGTGTAGTTTGCCTTTGAGCAGGCAACCGAGATTAGCATCCTATTGCAGACAAATTGCACGATAGCTATTACACATACCTCCTGCTGTCTTTTCAGCTTGTCCAAGTGTAAAACTCAAGGTGATTCCCGTCTCCTTCAAAGTACTGGCGCTTCTTGCCTATTTATACAGTCAGACACACCTACACGCCTTCGGAAGGGTATTACTCCACAATAGCACATTTTATAACCTTAGTAGTTTACTGGCCAGACACACCTTCTGGAAATATGCCAGGTCTTATTTGCAACAGTTAAAACACACACACACACACACACACACACACACCGGTTACACTGCAGAGGCAGATATATGTTTGAAAGAAGGAAAACGTGCCAAATCCTTTCCCTTTCTTGCCTCACAAAGGGAGTCGAAACACTCTCTTGATATATGCAGTATCAGAACAGGGAAGAAGGAGTAGCAAATGATTGCTACAGACATGAATGAAATTCAGAAGGGGGAAAAAAAGAGCGCTCTCTGGTTGACATGAGTCATTACACTTATTTTCTCTGATTGTTAAAAGTTCCGTTCCCTTCACTACAACTTTTGATAAAGGGCGTCTCCAGCTGGTCAGCATTTTGCCAAAGTGACATATCGGGAATTGCAGGTCATGCAATTAAAGCACTCTGTCACCCTAAGACAAGGTTTGCCATGTGGCACCCATGAGTGCTGATGTACCGTCATCACCTTTTATGTTGCCTACAAAAGGGACACGAGTGGCGCTGTGGTCTAAACCACAGAACCTCGGGCTTGCCGATCAGAAGGTCAGCAGTTCAAATCCCCGCGACGGGGTGAGCTTCCGTTGCTCGGTCCCTGCTCCTGCCCACTTAGCAGTTCAAAAGCACGTCAAAGTGCAAGTAGATAAATAGTGGGAATCTGGTGGGAAGGTAAACGACGTTTCCGTGTGCTGCTCTGGTTCACCAGAAGCGACTCAGTCATGCTGGCCACATGACCCAGAAAAACTGTCTGCAGACAAACGCCGGCTCCCTCGGCCTGAAAGCGAGGTGAGCGCTGCAACCCCAGAGTAATCTGCGACTGGACTTAACTGTCAGGGGTCCTTTACCTTTACGTTACAAAAGATAGATACCCCCTCAAAAACCCCATAATATTTGTGAGGCTGTTTGCTCCTCTTGCTCAGAACCTGTTTGGACTAATTTAACCCCTCCTGCATTGAACACAACATGTTCATATTTCATAGGATGCCAGGACTGGAAACCCACCCTCATATTTGTTCTGAGCAGAAAGGGGAGAGGTGCAAAGATTGAGTCTTTTGTCCTCCCCCCTATTGATGGGGCAGCTGGGGGGGGCATTGGTGTGCCATTTTGTGTTCCTGTCTCTCTTTTTTGGTCTTTTACATATGGCAGTCATTTTATACAACCCCATGGCACATACTCAAAATTCAAAAGGTGCCCCACTGGCCCCCAAAAGTTGATGATCCTTATCCTGGTGCAGGAAGTTCCCTTTAAAAAAGAAATGGACGTTTTGTGGGGCAGTGCATTGAAAAGTGTGGAATGAATGGTTAACAGGAAGATATAAAAATATCTCACAAGTGAATCAGGATGAGTGCTGATTGTTTTCTATCAAGTATTAATCAAGAGTTTGTTCTGATTTGTTTGCGGGAAGGTTATAATTTCACCTCTAGGTAAGTTTTGTGCTGGCAAATCAGGAAGAATGCTGAATAAATATGTCCTCTGGAGGTGTCCCTAAAGAGCTCTTCTACAATTAAAACCACTTGTATGTCAGCAACCGGGACTGAAAAACAACAACCCCCCCCCCAAACAGATTTAGGACACTGATGTTATTGCACACGAACAGCTAGCAGTCTCGTACCAGGCATTGCTTGGGAATTCTAAGAAATGAGAAGATCAGTGTAGTTTTGAAATGGATGGTTAAAATCAGTGTTAGTTTTGAAGGGTTCAGTCTGCTGTCTTGATTCAAAATGCCTTTGTATCAAAACATGGATGAAAGTCTGCAAACTTTTGTTCACTCTTAAGAGGTGTCCAAATGTATAGTGAGCAAACAACTTTTCAAAATATATACAGTAATATAGATAATACGCAAATAACAGATTGCAGTTTGTTGCTTTGAAAATGCCCATTAATGGGAGTTCTTCTATCTGTTCCCTGCAATGCCCTTATTTCAATAATGCTAGAAGAGGAGGAGGAGGAGGAGGAGTTTGGACTTGATATCCCGCCTTTCACTCCCCTTAAGGCAGGCATCCCCAAACTGCGGCCCTCCAGATGTTTTGGCCTACAACTCCCATGATCCTAGCTAACAGGATCAGTGGTCAGGGATGATGGGAATTGTAGTTCAAAACATCTGGAGGGCCAAAGTTTGGGGATGCCTGCCTTAAGGAGTCTAAAAGCGGCTAATAATCTCCTTTCCCTTCCTCCCCCACAACAAACACTGTGAGGTGAGTGAGGCTGAGAGGCTTCAGAGAAGTGTGACTAGCCCAAGGTGAATGTGGAGGAGCGGGGAAGTGAACCCGGTTCACCCGATTATGAGTCCACTGCTCTTAACCACTACACCATGCTGCCTCCCATTGCTCCCATTGCTGCAAGGAGCGGGTGAGCAGCTATGGGTATTTGGAAAACCCCTGCATGTTTTTGTAGAAATGCCATTCAGTGCATTTCTTACTTATGTAAATGACTTTTGGGGAATCTGGCCTGTCACATGACTAAAGCTGTCTTCATTGAAATCTGCAAGGTGAAAGTGCCAAGAAATACATTATACATTCAGCAGAATTCCCAACCATTCCACCGCCCAGCTTCACACGGAAGTGTAGGGTGGAAATCCCCACTCGGCAGACTTCTTTTCATTTACTTGCAAAGTAGCAATATTGGCTAAATTTTCAATCCTGGTTGCTGGGATTGATCATCAAAGCCATTGGCAAGGTCCAATTCTTACTTGCCAGCTATTCACCTTGCCACTTAATACTTGGATTTTCAGGGTAACATTGTTGGCTTGGGCTGTCTGGTGTCTATTAAATGCTGGTGTTCGGTGGATAATTTCTTCTGGCAGCAGAACATTTGTTACATGCAACCCCTTCATGGATCAATGCCCCCTTCATGGATCAATGCCTTGTCGTGGCGAAGGGGCTTGAATAACTCAGAGAAGCTATGAGCTATGCCATGCAGGGCCACCCAAGATGGACAGGTCATAGTGGAGAGTTTTGACTAAACGTGATCCGCCTGGAGAAGGAACTGGCAAGCCACTCCAGTATCCCTGCCAAGAAAACTCCATGGACAAAGACAACAGGCAACCCCCATACAAAAGGCTTTTGCCAGTTTAGGATTTTGCTTGTTCGCATATGAATGAATGAATGAATGAATGAATGAATGACCACTGTCTACTTTTATTGTCTCATTCCCCCTATAATTTGCACGCACACAACAGTTTATTGCAATCAATTGCTTGATATCTGGTTTCCCCCCTACCACTCACAATGTAGGTTATATATATATATCTTATGTGAGAAAAGTCCTCGTATATGTAGCTCCCACCTGGTTTTCCAACATCAAATTGGGGTCAAGGCTGCCCAAGATGTTCTGTTCCTCAGACAAAGAACAAAATGACACCTTCCATTCCACATACAGAAACTGGCTGGACTAGAAGTTGAATCTGGAGATGAGACAGCATCCATCACCACACCCGAAAGCAGCAGCCAGCTTAGCTCCTTGACCCTCAACAGTGACCGCCAGAGCCAGCCGCCTCACTCTGCCTGGGACAGGGGTACCATCTCATCCTTCATCTCAGGCAACAAAATGTCTTGACCTGGTGGTGGCTGGTGGTGCCCATGAAGATTGGCAGAATGGAAGGAAGGGAAGACTAAACGTAGACGAAGGCCAGAGGCAATGGCAGGTACAGCCGATTAATTCTAATTTTGTCCCCATTCTTCTCTTGGCAGAATCCTACAAAGGACATTGAGACTAGGAAGGAGGAAGCTGGTAACCAGTGCCACCCCCTGGACTAGGTGTAAACACAAAGGTGGGGACTGCTTGAGGTTGTTGGGGCAATACTCCATTTGCTCAAATGGACCACCCTCCACTGGGCAACCTTCACTCTGATCACCACTTCTCAGCCACCTCTGCCCATTTTCCTATGCCCTCACATCTTTCCCCACCCCTTGCGCTCTCCATTATGTTTACCAGTCCCCCCCCAGGGGGCGCAAGGGGGCCCATACCTCTAAACATTAATGAATCTTTGTACTTTTGTCCATTTACTGTATTTATTTCCCCTGATTTATTTGAACTATAAAATGGTGATTTTCTTGAGTCAAAATGAGAGTACCCCGAAACATTTTTTTTTAAAGGAAAAAAGCACTGTTGACTGCCACCACGCCTATTTGGGCATTAAGCAGTGTGTGTGTGTGTGTGTGTGTGTGTGTGTGTGTGTGTGTGTGTGTGTACATATATCCCAAATGGTTCTGTTTGAATTCCTGCATAACCAGTGAATTGAGTACAGTATATAGGAGTTGGCTTCTGGGACATGCCTGAAGATCATTACACTTCACTGAAAATCTCCATCTTCATCTCATTGTGATGAGCCTGTACCAACTGGCTCGTGAAAGTTATAGTTTTGCTAGAAGTTCTTGTTAAATGAATACAAAACACACATTGTTTAATAAAAGATTCCCCCCCCCCTGAGATCTTTGAATGAGTTATCCTTCTTGGATCATCAACATCTATAAATCTAATATGTGGGCATGATTAAAAAGCAAACCTTCGTAATCACATAATTACATAAGAGAACAATCTGCTTGTTTTTAACTACCAACAATAACTCTGCCAATTTAATTATTCAAGATGAAAGAAGTGCTGTGTGGAAGTGTACTAGGACTGCCTAATTGTGTGCTGGGTTGCAGATTTTGGCTCCACTTACAGGCCATGAATGTTATTCCTGCTGCAATTCCCATTATGGAATTTCCTGGAATTCTGGCTTAACTTGCATGCCAGCTGGTAAACAAGTTAAGGCAGAATGATCGTTCAAATTTCTACCACAGAAACGTATTTTAAAATGGCGAAAGAGGGAGGCTTGAGGGCAACAGGGACTGGAAATTTTTCACCTTGACAAAAAAACCTGTTACCGTTTGAGCGGCAAGGGGGCAGCAAAACAACATTATCGTCATTCTTCCTGGCCATCGGGCTGAAGTGTGTGTAAATGAGGCAGCTCTTCCTAATTCAGTTCTTAAAATAGGTGACAGACAACTGGAAGCAAGGATGACTAATCTTAGTCCCTAGTATATAGCGCCACCAAGTTGTTTTTTTTTAAAAAGTATTTTTATTAAAGATTTCTTGATTTACAAAGGTATATGCAATGCCTCTTTCTCATATTTTTACATGTATCATTTTTGCAAATCAGTTTCATTTTTTGTTGATGCCTGAAGCCGAGCATCAAATTACATCCCTGCCCCAGGGATAGGACCAATAGTTGTAGAAGACTTACAGCTGCATTCAGGCAGCAGTTCCAGGCTAGGGTTGTCACCTTTAGTTGGGCAAAATACGGGACAGTTCAGGGGGGATTTGGGGAGCTAAAAATTGCTTTACCCGAGTGCTTTACCTTCCGATCTTGCTTTTTGGCCAACCACCCTTCCTTGCTGCTCATGCATCACAAACTCTTCCTCTCTCCACTGGAGCAGTCCCATTTGCAAACCCCCTCTCACTTTCTGAGTGTGATCAACCTTGCCCCTCCACAGGGGCGTACCCAGGATCAAAACTAGGGGAGGGGAAAGAGAGGGGAAGAGGGAGGGAGGGAAGAGAGAGAAGGGAGGGAGGGAGGGAGGGGTGAGAGAGAGAGAGAGAAGAAAGGAAGGAAGGAAGGAAGGAAGGAAGGAAGGGGTGAGAGAGAAGGGAGAGAAAGAGAGAAACGAAGAAAGAAAGAAAGAAAGAAAGAGGGGGAAGGATGGAAGGAAGGATGGAGCTCCCGTCCGCCCCCCCCCAGCTCAGGCTGCTTCTCCCCCCCCCACGTTCCTGTCGCTGGCTGCAGCCCGATTTCCATAACCCGCAGCAACTTTTCCCCTTCGGTTTTCAGAGGGAAAAAATGTGGGTTATGGTCCGTAAAATATGGTAATTTTTTTTTTTTTGCTTCTGGGGGGGGGCAGATGACCCCCTACCCCTCGCTGGGTATGCCCATACCCCTCCGGGAGCACAAAAAGAAGTTTCTGCCTGCAGAAAGTCCGGCTCAGGCTCTCTCTTTCCTTCTTGCACTGGACCCATGCCCTGCCCATACAGTTTTGAGGAGGAAAAAAGGCATCCCGTTTGAAGTCCAAACTGGACAGGGGCACTTTACCCCAAAAAAGGATGATCAATTTTTTCTAGGGATGTGCAGCAACCCTAGTTCCTACCTTCGTCTTATCTCCTGTTCGGTCTCTTGAAATGGTCTGCTTTACTTTTCGGCCTAAGACAGTCCTGCTGCCACTGCAACACCTCATCTCAGTGACTCCCAAATACACTTTAGCCACTTTTCACCCAAAGTGAAACAGACAAAAGCTCTTTTACCTGAGATGTGGAAGGAGAAACTCTGCTGAAACCTCTGTTGTTTTTCAATTTGGGGGTGAGGGGCCTCAATTGGCTCTTTGCCTGTGTCTTGGTTCATGTGGGCAGCCTTCTTGGCCAAGGTTGCTTTGGGGGACGGGCAAGGGAGGGCTCCGTCTGGGTGGCTTTCCCTTCCCCCACCCCACAGTGAGCCGGGGAGAAGGGAGACGCGGCCGCCCGCCCCTGCGAGAGGTGGCGACAGGATCAGCACCCCAAAAGTGCTCCTTTCGGGGCACTCATCCCGCCACCGCCTCTGGCAAGAGCAGGCTTCCTCCCCCCCCCAGCAGGCTGGCCAGCGCCCCCTCCATTTTGGCGCCCTAGGCAACTGCCTAGTTCGCCTAAATGGACACGCCGGTCCTGTTCCTCCCCCCTTTGGCAGTAGGGACGTGGGTGGCACTGTGGGTTAATCCACAGAGCCTAGGGCTTGCCGATCAGAAGGTCGGCAGTTCGAATCACCACGACGGGGTGAGCTCCCGTTGCTTGGTCCCAGCTCCTGCCAACCTAGCAGTTTGAAAGCACATCAAAGTGCAAGTAGATAAATAGGAACCACTACAGCGGGAAGGTAAACAGCGTTTCTGTGTGCTGCTCTGGTTCCCCAGAAGCAGCTTTGTCATGACCTGGAAGTTGTACACCGGCTCCCTCGGCCAATAATGCGAGAAGAGCGCGCAACCCCAGAGTCGTTCACGACTGGACCTAATGGTCAGGGGTCCCTTTACCTTTACCTTTAAGCAGAACAAAGGAAAAGGGGTCTTCTTGCCAGTTAGAAACTTTAATGATCACAGCCAAAGAACAAATAATCCACTTCCTAGGAATGGTGGTGCTCCTAATTAAGGGTTCCACCCACATCCTCCCTAGTCACCCATGTCACTACCGCATCTTGCAACCTGAGCTCGTAACAACTGTGCTTTCTCTGCTGCCACCTCATTTGCTCTCCTTGATGTTGGGCTGAGCAGATGTATGCTTTCCAGAGACAGTGAATCTGTTAACTCTCTCCCCCTCATGCTTCTCCTACTAGCTGTTCCCCATCCAGTACTTCCCAGCTTCTACCTTCTGAACTATGTCCCTCTGCAAACCACTGTTCCAAATCTATACTGTTCTCCTGCTCCTGGGAAGAGTCAGGATCCTGATCAGGAGCTGGGGGAGGCTCCCACCATTCCTCCTCAGTGCAGCCCTCCTCAGCACGGTCCCTGACACACGGACCTTCACGTATATGGCATTGCAGGATTCAAACCTGTCCCCCATACTGTCTAACATCCGCATGAGATCACTAAGTCAGGTCACCCTGAGCTCTAGAGCGCATTGCCAGTAGTATGCTGATGATAAGCTGCTCTGCTTCTCCTTTACATTTGCAAGCCTAGTATAAGGTTACCAGATTTTTTTCAATGAATCCAGGGACACTTTTCAACTTCAGTAGGAATGATAGGATTTTGTCAGGGGACCGATTTGTAAATACGGGGACTGTCCCCACGAAACAGGGACGTCTGGTAACCTTAGTCTAGTAATGGATGTGCTAGATTGGTATCCAGCCATAATAATGAACTGGATGAGAGTCATTAAACTGCAGTTCAATCCAAATATGGCTGGGGCACTGTCAGTGGCTGGTTCCCTATACTGGATGGGGTATGTGTGTCTGGCCTATGGATGGGGTTAAACACCCCCCCCCCCCCCAAAGGAACAGGTATGTAGTTTGGGTGTGCTTCTGGATCCATTACTGTCAAAACCTTATGTGACCCGGGACCCCAAAGAGGACTCTTCCCAAATGGATCAACCTGGAGCCTGCATTTGTCTCTTTAGCAAAGTGGGAACTTTTAGCTTGTCTTTAACATCTGGGAACCTTGATTAGTTCCTCAAGGCATGTATTCAGGTGTTAAATTAAGTACACAGCACCCACATGTGCACATTTGGTGTGCCTGCAGCAAACTCTGCAGGAAGTGTAGATCTGCCCTGAAATTAAAGAGGAGGCCACCCAGATCTTAATATGGGTGGTGGTGAGAAAGATAAGACTCTTAAAACTACATTCATGACTATGCCAATAATACATATTCACTTGCCGACCTGTTTTTAAATATAAAATCAGATCACTTTTGCCAGATACCGTTTACTAAAGCTGCTGAAGTTTGGGTGGCATTCAGCTGAACACACAACTTTGGTTTAGGCTACCCTGGGTGGTGACAGATGTATATTCCAAGTGGGGTGGGATTGGCTCAAAGATGCATTCACTACCCTGAAAACAAATGCCTCTGGCTGGACCACGGTATGTCTTTTAAACTGCTTCCACCCCACACAATGTGCAATCTTAGTCATATTTGCTCAAAGCAAAGCCACTTGTACTCAAAGAGGTTTCTATCCAAATAAATCTGAAGGGCTGCTTGCCTTAAAATGCATGTCCTTAAAATGAGCCCCTTCTTGTCAGTCTCTGTAGTTTTCACTGGTTATGCTTCCTTCCTTGTTTCGGTGGGTTAATGGAGGACCAGGTTAGTGCTGGTGTTTTGGCATGGGATGCCCTGACCTCGACTGGATCTCCAACTTTAACATGATTTTATTGTCATATTGTTTTCCAAATTAGGTCTTGTGATTCAAAGAAAACAGAAAGAGACTTCACTGTTCTCAAGTTGTTACATTTTATGAATTATAATATATGCCTGCAGCCAGGTAATGGAAACGACTGACTTGGCTTTCTCCGTAGCTTCCCCCGCAACCCCCACTCGGAGCAGTGGTTGAGTGGCCTGCATTAAGACAGTCTGAGAAGTGTTGGTTAAAGGAGACAGCTGCTTTAAAAGATTTAGAAAATAAGGCACTCATTTCAGTCAACACATCCGCTCTTGTATAGTAAAGGTATCTTTCCCATCCAACCCCAAATTGTTTTAATGCATTTCACTTTATCTATAATTGCACTAGAGAAATGGCTTTTATGTTCTTAATTTTCTCTATACAGGGAGATTTTTAAAAATATTTGAACACTGATGTTACTCATAATGCATGTTCTCATGTTGTCAAAGGAAATTGATGTATGGGAAAAGGAAATATTTTAGGAGTAGCTTAAGTTGTGTGCTTGCTGTGTTTATGTATTGAGCTGCCTTTCATGGCACATTTCTGTCCTTAAAGACACCCAATTTGGTTTTAAACTACATCTTCAGCCCTTTGAGGACACTGGTACTGACTATACTGTACTGAGTGCCAAATTTGGAATATTTTGGGGGAAACTGTTCACCAATAACAATAAGTCCTGTTGCAACAGTCGTTTGAATAAAGACCAGGCCTACTGGCTGCTGCTTTGCTCCTATATTCCTGGCTGGTATCTAATAAAGGATCAGGCTTCCAGCCACTTTGCTTTCTGAAAATCCTGGTCTGGTCTCTGTTTACTGGTATTTCCCCACTGTTTGAGCTTCGATGGTTCAAGCCTTCCTTAAGAAGCTGAACCCCTTGCAGGGACCCCAAATTTACTCCTATTTCATAACTTAAATTCTGTAGCAACCTCTGTAAATAATTTATGAAAAAAGGAAAATGACATAGACACGTATACTTTATTATTAAACAATTAGATAAGTTTCTGCAATAGACTTACAATGAATGAAATATGGTCAGTTACTTTAGAAGAAAATTTATGGTTAAAATGTTGCGATTTCTGAGGATGCCGTTTATCTGTAACATTGAATTTAAGTTCATGTTGTATATACGCAAGTAAGTATAAAAAAGCATTATTATCTATCTATAGAACAAGTTGGTACAAAGTACTGTACATACATTATTCAAGTTTGGAGGAAGATCAAGATTTTATAGTTCAATACAGGATATAGTTCAGCACAACAGGGGAGACATAAAAAAAAGGAAGGGATTGACCTTTATTAATACAATTTTCCCCTTTGAGCTTGAACCAGGATGTCTGTCATCTCCCACATGATAACCATTGACTATTTTCTTGGTGATGCCCCTCTTTAGCAGAAGTCTCTTAGTGAACACACACCAATTAATTGACCCCCTCCCTCCCCACAAACACACCGCCTGCTGCTCCTGCTCTGGGACGTGCCCCTTTGCACCCCAGAATAGGCTCCCTGGCCCAGAAGGCATCCCCCTCTGCACAGAGTCCTCCTCAGAACTTGACCCACTCCTCTGCCCCCTCAGCCCACCCTGCAAGATGTCAATCCTAGGAATGCACCCATCCCTGCAGTGCATTATTCCGCTGCCTCCATTGTCAGCAAGAGCAACCAGGTGAGTGAGGGACTTCTAAAGTTTTTTCCACTACTGTATCCTTTATCTTAGGAGAAGCTTTCACAGACCGCTATCTCATCAGATGCATGAAGTCTAATAATCCTATTATTACATATCATTTGTTATAGGAAAATCCTTGGGCTCACTTGGAATGGAAGAGGGCATATTCTGGCCAGTATTCAGGGGTATATTCTGCCCAAGTTAAAGAGGGCAAGGGAGCATAGTGTGGGAAGGTTTCAGGGTGGGCAGTCGAGCTGCGATGGGGGCAAGGGTTAAGAGGAAAGGCTTGGAAACAAAGGGTCTCTTCATACAGGGAGGGCTCAGGGGGCAAGGGGCTATATTGTGGGGATGTTTTAGGGGGGAGGGGCATATTGTGGGAAGGTTTCAGGGGAGGGGGCATGTTCAAGGAGGGTGTAGGGGGGAGGGGGCATATTCACTCCTCTGCTCCTTCTCCCTTCTACCCACCCCAGAATATGCCCCCTTCCCCCCTGAAACCCCCCAAATATGCTCCCTTCCCCCCTGAAACCCCCCAAATATGCTCCCTTGCCCCCTGAAACCCTCCCTGAACCTGCCCCTCCCCTCCTTAATCCCTCCCTGAACATGCCCCCTCCCCCCTTATACCATCCCTCAACATGCCCCCTCCCTCCTTAATCCCTCCCACAACATGCCCCGTCGCCCCCTGAAAGGTTCCCATTACATGTCCCCTTGCCCCGAGCCCTCCCTGTAAGAGACCCTTTATTTCCTTTTTAACTCCTGCCCCCATCCCAGCTGTCCCCTCCCTTCCTTAATCCCTCCCTCAACATGCCCCCTCTCACCCTGGTACCTTCCCACAACATGCCCCGTCCCGCCCTTAAACGTTCCCATTACATGCCCCCTTGCCCTCTGAGCCCTCCCTTCAAAATACCCTCCCTGAACCTGCCCCCTTCCCCCCCGAATCCCTCCCTAAATCTCCCCATTCCTTATGTGCCTGAACACTGGGCAGAGTACGATGAGGATTGACTGCCTCCTTAATCCCTCCCTCAACATGCCCAGTCGCCCCCTGAAACGTTCCCATTACATGTCCCCTTGCCCCCTGAGCCCCCCCCTGTAAGAGACCTTTTATTTCCCTTTTAACCCTGCCCCCATCCCAGCTCTGTCCCCTCCCTTCCTAAATCCCTCCCTCAATATGCCCCCTCTCACCCTGGTACCTTCCCACAACGTGCCCCGTCCCGCCCTTAAACGTTCCCATTACATGCCCCCTTGCCCTCTGAGCCTTCCCTTCAAAATACCCTCCCTGAACCTGTCCCCTCTCACCCTGGTACCTTCCCACAATGTGCCCCGTCCCTCTCTTAAACGTCCCCATGCCATGCCCCCTTGCCCTCTGAGCACTCCCTTCAAAATACCCTCCCTGAACCTGTCCCCTCTCACCCTGGTACCTTCCCACAACGTGCCCCGTCCCTCTCTTAAACGTCCCCATGCCATGCCCCCTCGCCCTCTGAGCACTCCCTTCAAAATACCCTCCCTGAACCTGTCCCCTCCTCCCCTTAATCCCTCCATGAATCTGCCCCCTCCTCCCCTAGACCCCTCCCTAAACCTGCCCCATGGGTATGTCCCAGAAATGTGGACAGAGTACGATGATGATTGACTGCCTCCTTAATCCCTCCCTCAACATGCCCAGTTGCCCCCTGAAACGTTCCCATTACATGTCTCCTTGCCCCCTGAGCCCCCCCGTAAAAGACCCTTTATTTCCCTTTTAACCCCTGCCCCCATCCCAGCTCTGTCCCCTCCCTTCCTAAATCCCTCCCTCAACATGCCCCCTCTCACCCTGGTACCTTCCCACAACGTGCCCAGCCCCTCTCTTAAACGTCCCCATGCCATGCCCCCTTGCCCTCTGAGCCCTCCCTTCAAAATACCCTCCCTGAACCTGCCCCCTCCTCCCCTTAACCCCTCCCTGAATCTGCCCCCTCCTCCCCAAGATCCCTCCCTAAACCTGCCCCATGGGTATGTCCCAGAAATGTGGAAAGAATATGATGATTGACTGCCTCCTTAATCCCTCCCTCAACATGCCCAGTCGCTCCCTGAAACGTTCCCATTACATGTCCCCTTGCCCCCTGAGCCCCCCCGTAAGAGACCCTTTATTTCCCTTTTAACCCCTGCCCCCATCCCAGCTCTGTCCCCTCCCCTCCTTAATCCCTCCCTCAACATGCCCCCTCCCACCCTGGTACCTTCCCACAACGTGCCCTGTCCCTCTCTTAAACGTCCCCATGCCATGCCCCCTTGCCCTCTGAGCCCTCCCTTCAAAATACCCTCCCTGAACCTGCCCCCTCCTCCCCTTAACCCCTCCCTGAATCTGCCCCCTCCCCCCTGAATCCCTCCATGAATCTGCCCCCTCCTCCCCAAGATCCCTCCCTAAACCTGCCCCATGGGTATGTCCCAGAAATGTGGAAAGAATATGATGATTGACTGCCTCCTTAATCCCTCCCTCAACATGCCCAGTCGCTCCCTGAAACGTTCCCATTACATGTCCCCTTGCCCCCTGAGCCCCCCCCGTAAGAGACCCTTTATTTCCCTTTTAACCCCTGCCCCCATCCCAGCTCTGTCCCCTCCCCTCCTTAATCCCTCCCTCAACATGCCCCCTCTCACCCTGGTACCTTCCCACAACGTGCCCCGTCCCTCTCTTAAACGTCCCCATGCCATGCCCCCTTGCCCTCTGAGCCCTCCCTTCAAAATACCCTCCCTGAACCTGCCCCCTCCTCCCCTTAATCCCTCCCTGAACCTGCCCCCTCCCCCCTGAATCCCTCCATGAATCTGCCCCCTCCTCCCCAAGGTCCCTCCCTAAACCTGCCCCATGGGTATGTCCCAGAAATGTGGACAGAATATGATGATTGACTGCCTCCTTAATCCCTCCCTCAACATGCCGTTGCCCCCTGAAACGTTCCCATTACACGTTCCCTTGCCCCCTGAGCCCCCCCTGTAAGAGACCCTTCATTTCCCTTTTAACCCCTGCCCCCATCCCAGCTCTGTCCCCTCCCCTCCTTAAACCCTCCCTCAACATGCCCCCTCCCACCCTGGTACCTTCCCACAACATGCCCCGTCCCTCGCTGAAACGTTCCCATTACATGTCCCCTTGCCCCTTGAGCCCTCCCTGTAAGAGACCCTTTCTTTCCCTCTTAACCCTTGCCCCCATCCCAGGTCCGCCCACCCTAGAACCTGCCCACCCTGAAACCTTCCCAAAATATGCCCCCCTGTCCCCGATATCCTCCCAAAATATGTCCCATCCACCCCTGAAACCTTTCCAGAATCTGCGCCCTCCCCCTTAATCCTTCCCTGAACATGTCCCCTTCCCCCCTTAATCCCTCCCTGAATATGCCCCCTCCCCAATACCTTTCCACATGCCCCGTCACCCCCTGAAACGTTCCCACTATATGCCCCTTTGCCCTGATCCCTCCCTGTAAGAGACCCTCCCTGAATCTGCCCCCTCCCCTCCTTAATCCCTCCCTAAATCTGCCCCTCCCCCCTTAACCGCTCCCTCAACATGCCCCCCGATTATACCCCCGAACATTGGGACAAGTATGATTAAGAAAAAAAACCTGCTTAGACTGCAGCGCATTGGATAGTGAGGGCCAGGCTGTGATCCCCCCCCCCGTCACCGTATTCGCACTTCAGAACAGCAGGAGACCATGCTGACAGTCATCAATGTGTACTGCCCTCATGCAGACCCTAAAAAGCCAGAGGCTATGTGGTCATCCTGGGGGACATCAACACAGCACACAAGTCTATTGACCACTGTGACCCAGGAGATCTTCAATCCTTTCAGGAGCATCCCAGGCGTCGCTGGCTGGACAGTTTCTTGTGGGAGCCAGACAAGGATTCCCAGGATGGGAAATGCTTTGTCAACACGTTCCGTTTTCTGCACCCTGGTCAGAGTGACACAGGTGCAACGTAACCGGGTCCCGGCAGCTCAACTACAGCACCCGCATTGACTATATCCTGGCTGATCTTGCGCTAGCATTGTCAGAGCTGCAGGATGTCCAGCTCATGCCAGAGGAGCTCTGGATTGTGGGAAAGGCTCTGTTCCCTCTAGTTCAAACCAGCCCGCTGCCCTGGGGAAGTCACTGCTGCCAGGCCCTGCTCGACCACCTCACTGCAAGGCCCATGGAGAGCCCTGTGTCCTGCGGACAGTGAAGAAACAAATTGGTTTGTGTCAGTTTCCACAATAAGTTCAAGCCATCAAAAACAACACACCTCTTCTTTAGATGTCTTAAAACAGATGCCTAGAGACCAACTTATATAAAATATGTAGCATTTCATTTCCAAAATGCTGTTATTTTAGTGCAAAGGTAAACACTTGTTGTCAGCATGTCTGAATACAGTAAGGTAGATTTTGAAATAATTCCCCAGATGCTGCTTCAGATTCACTTTAAAGAACTTGCAGGTGACCAGATTTGGGAAGTACAGTATTTCATTATATCACTTAAGTACTTAACAGGCATTGAAAACTAGCAGTGGTAACAGTAGAATTCAACAAATGAAAAGTTTAGAAAGGATTACCGTCTGACATGTCACAAGCGTGGAAAAGTAACTACATGTGCCACTTTGTAAAGATAACACAGTGAGCCAGAAGCCTATAAACTCATGGGTCTCTCTGATATACCTATACATTTAAAGGGGTTTGAAATTGGCAGTAAAGGGGCCAGATGCAGCCCCTCCATTCAGTCTGCAGAACCCCCTTCTCCTCTCAGACAAGTTTTAGAGTTAAAAAAAAACCCTAGGGGGCTTTTCAAGTCTAATTTTGGGAGGGAAGAAACAGGCAGGGCTTGCATCTGGGGAGGGAAGTGCTTACCCTCTTTTCGCTGTGAATCCCCCATGCCAGAGTAAGGCTTGAAAACAAAGCCTTGTACTGCTGCTAATGGAGGGCTGTTTTCAATGCTAACTGCCACTTGGGAAAATTGGCTGTTTTTAAAGGAAGTACAGCTAGGAAAGGAAGGCTTAAACTTCCCCTTCCTAACTAGTATCTATGAAGATTACACACCCACACCTCCATCAGCTCTTTTTCCACCCTAGTGTGGTGGAGGGAAGAAAGAGTAAGAATCTGCATACATAGATGTGTGAGGAGTGTGCTATATGTGCAGTCTTGTGGTGTAGGAGAGAAAGAGCATGATTTGCCCATGGACCCTTTAATCACATACTCCAGAATTAGCCTCTCCTGCCAATGGCATACGACCCCCAAGAGGGGTGGTCAAGATGAAACATAGTCCTCCCACTGAAAAAGATTCCCCACCCATCAAATCTGAAAGCTATGATGTTCTTATTCATCCACATCCCATGTGACTCCTGTTTATAAGGTGTGTTATTCAGGCATGTCCCACTGCCACAAGTGTCAGCTGCTGACATCGCCCAAACTGCTCTCAACAAAAAGCAGCTGCTTGCTAAGAAGTAAACCATATGTTTAGAAACGTTCCCTTCTACCTGAAGGAGTCAATAAAGGATGCACAATAAAGTGATGACTAAGCTTGAAATTCTAAAGCACACTTACAAGAAATAAGCCTCACTAAGCATAGCATGGATTCTTTCTAAGCAAGCATATATACAACCAGCCTTGTGGCACCAGAACTACGCTGAGATTGCACAAATTCACACATGATCTCAGAAATGTGATTTTGCATTCCACCACCCAGAAACCACACACTCTTCTTTCTGAAAGCTCACCTTCACATTCTTCAACCCTTTCTCAGAGGCCAAGCATTTCTAATAATTTATTATCTGAGTGTACATTAGACACACTCCAGTTGCATTGCTGAAGTAATCCAATTATGTATTCATCTTCAATTTGTTCATGCATTTTGAATTCCTTAAAAGTAGCATATAGGGATTGAAGGAGAGCCCCGAAGTTACTGTTGTTGGAGAAGTTGGTCTTAGAAAGCTGATGAGAAGAAACAAAATATGATCAGTTTCTTTCTGGGCTAATACTCAATAAATCATGTTATCCTCTAAAAAGGTATTTGACACCATCCCACTTCCCTGGTCAGATGCGTTTCCCCTCCCCACCACAGGTGTTTCTAACTCTGATTAAGACAAAACCTACCTGACAACACATTATTAATACAGGTAAAAAGTCCTTTAAAGTTATTTTAACATATGGCAAATATATCAAAAGCTCAGTTTTAACTTCAGTAGTACTGTAAATGTATTCTACATTTTTTTGTAATTATAGAAAAAAGGTTTCGCTTATAAATCTGGTAAGAGCACAAGCTTTTAAAGTGCTTTTAGGGTTGTGCTGTCGTTCAGTGCTGAGGTTCAGAGACTTTTCTTACACACACACACACACACACACACACACACACACACACACACACAATGCTCCCACTAAGCTGAAGGAACCATCAGTGACCCTCAGCTATGGATTGCAAATTAATTTTGTCACAGACACCCTCCACAATTGATGAAGTGTCTTGGGATACACCCTCCACAATTGATGACGTGTCTTGGGATATCCAGTCTCTGGCATCCTTTGACTCTCAACAGAGGTCATCCCAGAATACAAGGACAGAATACTGGAACAGATGAGGCTGGATGCTTCATCCTTCTCTCTTGCCATCTCCACACATCCAGGACAGACTCAATCATTAGTTTAGGAAAGATATCACATTCAGCTCACTCTCTAAGATGTGTCAGTGCAGCTATAATGCTAGCACCAGTGCAGGCAGAAAATGAAATGTCTTGAAAAAGAAGTTCAAGGAAATCAGTTCCTACACTCAGCAGTATAGCCCAGGACGATGCTCTTCTACAATAAATTGGCAACCATCCTTCTACACTAGAAATATGTGACTATGGATTATTCTGAGGTATCAGTGTTCCCAGCCAGAGTCAAAGGACAAGCTCCAGAACAACCACAGAAGCAACATTCAGGCAAACCTCATCACGGAGACCAGGAACATCTGGCCAGACAACAAAGTGCCAAAGGCAATTTTGGCCTTAAATGGAAAGCCTGGACTTTGAAGTCATCTTATTTTACTTGTTATTTTGTATTATATTTACTGTTTTTAATTAGGTTTTTGTAATTTTGGATTATGCGGAATGCTTTATCGCAGTGGATGTAGCAACCGAGTAATTTCGTTGTTCCCGCAAGGGGACAATGACAATAAAGATATCTTATCAAAGACTGTTTCCCTACTTGGGACCCAAGCTCTGCCACTAGTATCCAGAACTCGTTTCTCAATTGGCACCCACAGCTGCCCTTTCCAAGATGGCTGCTGCTTGCAAGCTGCCACAACCTATCTTGAACAGTTTGTGCTTTCTCACTCCATGGGTGTGTCCCACTCTTCGGGGCGGGGGGGTTGCTCCCATCTTAGTAGTTCTAAAAAATGTACAAAAGTGAATGCCAATGTGGAGACAGTATGAGATCACTTTAAGCTTTGTATTTGGTGTGCATAGAAATAACACTATGAGAAGAGCAACTGTCAAACACCACAAGCATTACCATTTACCAAAGGGAACCATTACGCCACTACCCACTGAGACTACAGCATAGCTACAGAATGAAGCTTTTGGCACTTCTCTCTTTTGCAACAGGAAAGAGAAGACATAGGAGCATCTGTTGGAACTAGATGACAACACCTTCTCAGAAGCAACCTAACCTCTAACAGAAATATATAAAAAATACAATAAAATTGTCCAGTAGCACTTATAGACCAATTAAGTTTGTTCTTGGTATGAGCTTTCGTGTGTATGCACACTTCTTCAGATAGCAGGTGTCTGAAGAAGTGTGCATGCACACGAAAGCTCATACGAAGAACAAACTTAGTTGGTCTCTAAGGTCCTACTGGACAATTTTATTATTATTTATATATATTTCTACTGCGTCAGACCAACACGGCTACCTATCTGAATATATAACCTCTAACAGTGTTCCTCCTTCTTTCCTACACTTTTCTTCTACAGTGCAGATGAACAAGAGTGACATGAAAAGTCTGCTTGTCACCTTGAACAACAGCTGCAGGTGCTGCTGCTGCTGAACATGCAAGTAGGAGGTAGGCTAAGGAACCAAGAGAGATGGGTTGTATACAGCTCAAAGGACTCGGCTAACACTGCTAAAATAATTGAGAATAGAGTTACAGAATAGGGTTGTGTGGGGGTTGCATTCTGGGTCATCACATGCTTTGGTGGAGAAGACGCAAACCCAACCCACCGCCTTCCAGGGCTGAAATTGCCATGCACGTTGGGCGGGTGAGTGTACCTTGGTCACACACAAAATGATCATTCCCTGTATTGAGACCCTTTACAAGCTTGATAACTGCAAACATGTCCTTGTTTATGTAGAAAAGTGCATGAAATATTTAATCCAGGGGTCCTTCATTGGGTGAGGGAGAAAAAGAAGACAGAGAAATCCTTTTGCAAATTGCAAACAACACAATTAAGGGCAAAGGTTTATTTCAGAGATTATGTAGCATTTTCTGATGTAACTGTGCAAGCCCTGCAAAGGCACTAATTAAAGACTAAGAATTTCAGAGGACTCCTCTTCCTCCTCTCTTCTTTCCACTCCCATATTCCAAAGGAAAACATCAACCCAAATTGATAGTGTCCTAAGTACTGGAAGCAACAAATGACATAACTTGAGAGGATAGAAGAAGAGTTTGGATTTGATATCCTGCTTTATCACTATCCTAAGGAGTCTCAAAGCGGCTAACATTCTCCTTTCCCTTCCTCCCCCACAACAAACACTCTGTGAGGTGAGTGGGGCTGAGAGACTTCAGAGAAGTGTGACTAGCCCAAGGTCACCCAGCAGCTGCATGTGGAGGAGCGGAGACGCGAACCCAGTTCCCGAGATAAAGAGTCTACCACTTAGCCACTGCACCACAGTGGCAGGGGCAAGGTGGTGATTTAAAACACCAAGGGGTGGGGAGGCAAATTTAAACCACTAATTTAGATCAAGTTTCCTACTGATACTTTTCATATACAGTCATACCTCGGGTTACAGACGCTTCAGGTTGCGCATTGTTGGGGTGCACACTGCGCCGAACCCGGAAGTACCGGAACGGGTTACTTCCGGGTTCCTGCGCTTTGGGCAGAAGCACCGAATCGCGACCTGCGCGTGCGCAGACATGGTGCTGCATGTTGTGAACATGCCTCCCGCAAGGATCATGTTCGCAACCCGAGCGTCCACTGTAGTACCAAAATAATAGTGTAAATATGACCAGTACACCATGTCAACTTCTAACTACAGTATCATAATATTTAATTACTACAGTGAAGCCTTACATTTATTTGTTGCACCTGCCTCTCATAAAAGCAAAAATGAAATACCCATGACTGAAGAAAATGTTTCAATGTGACTGTGAAAGGAAGACAGCAGAAGAAACCACAGGAGATGGGTAAAAATACTCTGAAAGGCACGTGGGGATAGAAAGGGGAAAATATAAAGGAAATGCCTTCTCTACTAGAAGCTTCTGGTTCAGAAAGTTCTGCCTAAAATGTGGTGGCTGAGTCAAAATCCCTTCAGAGAAAATGTCTGTACTTGGCCTGAGAAAAGCTGAGCTATGGAACTTCTTGCCACAAGGAAATGTGACAAAAACCAAATTCAAAAGTTGGATTAAATATGAGTGGAAAATGATGTCCGTAACTGCCCACTGATTTTGTTAAACCTCGCTTCCATCTGCCACCATTTGCCCTGCACCATCATCTTGTTGGGCCTCAGTATTTTCCAGTCATCTCAAGTTGGCTCTGGGGGTTGACAGCTGTACTATAGTAACACACACCACATGTGATCATATACAGTAAATTCTGTGTATTTGACATGCATATGGCCAAGTAAAATGGCCCCTCACCTGAAAAAAAAACTGCAAATAAAGTTGACCCTAGCTTCTCTTTTCTACAAAGGCTTTCCTGTAGTAGAGCAGGGGCAGGGTTGGGGGGGAGGTAGATCGGGATATACCTGTACACCTGGGAGTGACCTGAAGTAGATCAAATCTTTCTTACTCCCAGATAATTAACAACGGCAACAATTATGCTACTGACATGAAGTAAGGGTGGGGAAGAGGCATACACAGAAATGGATATTTGTGTATTGGAAGGTGTGTGAGTTCAATTCAGTTCTGGTTAAAAAACCCCCACATGGACTGAGATTTAATTCTAAGTAATGTACAGTACCTGTATTTTGTACCTCTCTCCACTTAGTAGACCTCAGGAATCTAGTGAAAAACTAAGTCCTACAAGCCTGGAATCTGCCCTGCCCTACAGTTCGATAGCTCCCACCTGAAACCTACAATTTATATTGTTCTAATTTATTTTTTACTGGCACCTTGAAATAAAGGCGCATGAACACACTCAATAATCAAAATCTGCATTGCTACGTGGGAAAAAACTGGTAACAAAAATTGTAGTTGCAAATTACCTTTGAGGGAAGAGGGGCATGCAGCTGCCAGGTAAATCAGTTACGGTATGTTCCTCATTCACAGTGTGGGAATGCCTCTTTTACAGAGTGTGCTAGAGACCACCTTTCTTCAACCTTGAGCCTTTAATTTAAACCTTGTTGGGATTACAACTCCCATAACCCCGATCATTGGCTAAACTGACTGGGTCAACCCAAACATGCCATCAGCATCAGGAAGCTGCAATAGCCAAAACACATTGAGCAATACATTATCTTCGGCACATCACTGAGGATTGGGCCCCTGTGAGGGAAAGAGGTTCGCAACCAAGAAAGAGGGGAAATCTGCCAGCCGAGGAATGTGGCGGTTGAACGGCCGCCGGCAGCGGGACAAGAGGAGCGAGAGGAGTCACGGCGCGCGCCAGGCGGTGGCAGTTGCGCAGGCGCACCTCCTCCCCAACGTCTCCCCAGAGGGTCCGCGCGCATCCCCTCACGCAGCAAACGAACGCGGGCCGAGCGAGGCCTGAGGGGCGTGTCTCGGAGGAGCGCGCGACCTCCCCGCCCCCCCCCACGGCTATGTCCGGCGCGTCACCCCCCCCTCAGAAACCCCCTCCTCCTCCCTTCAGACCTTGTCACAGTGAAGCCCGGCGAGTTGCTTCATCCGCCAGTGCGGGGCCGTGAAAACATCCACCTCCTCAGGGAAGGGAGCCATCTTCTCTCCCCCATATATATACGGTATATATATATAGACGTCTGTATAGACCGAAAAAGAGAGCCAGGCGCTCTCGCTCGGCAGCCGCGTCCAGAGACGCTGCCACTTCTGCACGTGCCTCCAACCGCCGCTATCGCGGCCGAAGCGACAGTTTGCGCAAGCGCCGCCGCCTCCCTCGCCGGGTCACGTGCTTGATGGACAAACCCGAGAGCTGGGGTGGGTAGAGGAGACGCGCGGACTGGATAGGCAGTTTCCGAGTTTGTCATTGAGGCGGTGAAGAAATCCATTCAGGGATCTATATCCGCACACCAGTTAACAGAGAAGTTCCAGCTCTTCCTAAATCAGTTCTCAGTTTGTGGTCAAGCATTTAAGTTTTTGGTTTCTTTTTTACATATAATTTTTATTAAATTTTCTGTTTTACAATTTAGAATGTTCATTTAAACATCCTTAAAACATCATGTTTCATTTTGCATATCATAAGTCCCTGCAGATTTTATATAAACTATACCATTCAGTATTCCATTATTAAATCCATCAAAACTTATTTACACTGTTGATTTCATCTTAATGCTGCCAATGTTTCCAGGTGTACATAATTTCTCCCCATATAGTCAAACATTTCCCAATCTTTAAATGTACTGGTATGTTCTTCCTGTTCTCTTATTCTATGTTAAGTCCGCAACCTGCGGATATTCCAACAAATATAACAGAAACAAATATACTGTGAATGAGAGGTGAAATATACCTGAAATGAGAGGTAATCGGGTAAGATAAAAATATTTAAGGAACTAAGGATTATCAGAAAACTAATAGAAATAACTGATATAGAAATACAGTAATTTATGAAAACAATCAAAACCTTAACAGGTTGCCGGCTACAACCTCGTTTCACTGCGATTAACAGTTTCCTCAGAAGGAAATTGAAAAAACTGTCTTTTAAATAAACATCTTCAGAGATAAAGGGTAAGAAAACTCCAATTTTGCATCTTCAAAGCCTGCAACACAGGCAGAAAGGGGTTCAAATAAAGCTACATAGCTTTCTAAAAAAACTCAAAGCCTGGGCTGTGTAAACACCATTCAAAGATAAAGGGTAAAAAACCTCAGATTCTGCATTCTCAAGGCCTGAAACGCAGGCAAACAAGGGGTTCTAATTAAGCTATACAGCTTTCTGAAAAACTCAAAGTCTCAGCTGTGATAGCTTCATGATCTAATGCTGAAGGCCTATCCCAGTCACAGGTTTATATACTCCATAGTAAAAGACTTCTTAAGGGGGCATATTATTACTCAAAATGGGCGAGGCCAAAAAGCATTTTTAAGGGAGGAAGATTGAATACAAAAATACAGAATATAATTAGAACCCCTTGTTTGCCTGTGTTTGCCTTGTTTGCCTTGAGAATGCAGAATGTGAGTTTTTTTTACCCTTTATCTTTCAATGGTGTTTACACAGCCCAGGCTTTGAGTTTTTTAGAAAGCTATATAGCATAGGCGTACCCACCGCAGGGCAGGGGGGGAGCTGCCCCCCATAGAAGCCGGTCCGGACCTCTCCGCTGTGCACGGGAGAGCCTGGTGAGTGACGACGAGCGGCTCTCTCCCCGAGGTGGAGCAGTAGCGCTGCGCAACTTGCAGTCAGCCACCGCGCGGCGCGAGACGAGCGCAGGGTGGTCTCTAGGCCCGGGTCGGGTGGCGCGGGGCGCCAGGCCACCAGGGGCGCTGCTGCGCCCGCTGAGAGGTGCAGTGGAGGCGGCACCAGGTGCGTCTCTGCTCCGGCGCCAGGGCTCAGCCCTTTGCATGCAAATCCAAGTGGCTGCTGCATCATGGCAATGGCCGCAGCGCCATCTGGCCGTGTGCCCGCGGGGAGGCAACCTCACCTTTCGCCGCTCAGGGAGGCGACGCTAAGGGCAGCGGAGTGGGGCCGAAGGTACTGCGGTGACGCTGGGCATACAGAGCGGCGAGGAGGAGGAGTGACGGGGGCTGGGACGGGCAAGCAGATCAAGTTCCCACTGGGCGGCGCTTTGGCTCCGCGTCGGGACTCCCTCGCTGCCTCAGTCCTGGAAGGAGGAGACACGGCGTGGAGGGAGCTTCCTTTTTCAGGTGGGCCGGCCTCGCCTCGCGCACACGCCGAAATGAGGTGATTGGCTGTGCTTAGTTTGGGTGGGGTGAGGTCTTGGCGGGAAAGCGCCACGAGGACCCTGTACTTGGTTGGGACCTCCGTGGCGCAGGCAGGGAGTCCCAGGCTCTCCTCTCGTGCTTGTGAAAAATAAGAAAAAAGTTTTGCCGACAGCAGCAGCTCTTAGTTGAGTTGGCCGCTCTTCCCAACTTTGTGGCCCTTCCCCTCCCGTGCCTTGGCCCCCTTGCCCCCCCCAGTTTTGATCCTGGGTACACCCCTGCTATTTAGCTTAATTTGAACCCCTTTCTGCCTGCGTTGCAGGCTTTGAAGATGCAAAATTGGAGTTTACTGTAACACTTACCCTTTATTTCTGAATGATGTTTATTTAAAATACAGTTTTTTTAGTTTCCTTCTGAAACCTTCCCGTTAAGGTTTTGATTATTTCCGCAAATTATTTCTACAGCATCTTAAAAAGCAGAGACATCACCTTGCAACAAAGGTCCGTATAGTTAAAGCTATGGTTTTCCCAGTAATAATAATAATAATAATAATAATAATAATAATAATAATAATAAATTTTTATTTATACCCCGCCCTCCCCAGTCAAAAACCGGGCTCAGGGCGGCTGACACCAACAGAACCACAATAAAACATAAAAACAATTAATTAAAATACAGATTAAAATACAGTATTAAAATTTAAAGTGCAGCCTCATTTCAAGTAGGCCATAAATCCAAGCCATGAGGGAGAAAAACACAGGGGTCAGGCTGAGTCTAACCCAAAGGCCAGGCGGAACAGCTCTGTCTTGCAGGCCCTGCGGAAAGATGACAAATCCCGCAGGGCCCTGGTCTCCTGGGAAAGAGCGTTCCACCAGGTTGGGGCCAGTACTGAAAAGGCCCTGGCTCTAGCAGAGGCCAATCTAGCCATCTTATGACTCGGGATCTCCAGAGTATTATTATTTGTGGACCTTAAGGTCCTCCGCGGGGCATACCAGGAGAGGCGGTCCCGTAGGTACGAGGGTCCCAAGTCACATAGGGCTTTAAAGGTCAAAACCAGCACCTTAAACCTGATCCTGTACTCCACCGGGAGCCAGTGCAGCTGGTAAAGCACTGGATGAATGTGATCCCGCGGCCGGGACCCTGTAAGGAGCCTCGCCGCGGCATTCTGCACCCGCTGGAGTTTCTGGGTCAGCTTTAAGGGCAACCCTGCGTAGAGCGAGTTACAATAGTCAAGCCTGGAGGTGATCGTCGCATGGATCACTGTGGCCAGATCGGGGCGAGAGAGGTAAGGGACCAACTGCTTGATGCGGCGGAGATGGAAAAATGCCACCTTTGCTGTGGATGCAACCTGCGCCTCCATGGAAAGGGAGGCGTCAAAGGTTACACCCAAACTCTTGACAGTTACACCCAAACTCTTGACAGAAGGCGCTGGTACCAATTGAGCCCCTGCAAAAGATGGGAGTTGGCCCTCCAACCCCATGTCGCCCCGACCTAGCCAGAGGACCTCTGTCTTCGAAGGATTTAACTTCAGTCGGCTCCCACGTAGCCATCCAGCCACAGCTTCCAAGCACCTAGTGAGTGTGTCCGGGGCCGAGGCAGGGCAGCCGTCCATCAACAGATAGATCTGGGTGTCATCAGCATATTGATGACAACCCAGCCCAAAACTCCGGACAATCTGGGCAAGGGGGCGCATAAAGATATTAAAAAGCATTGGGGAAAGGATTGCGCCTTGCGGGACTCCACACACCAAGGGGTGCCGCGGCGACAACTCCCTCCCTAGCGCCACTCTCTGTCCCCGACCTGAGATGAAGGAACGCAGCCATTGTTGGACTGTGCCCTGAATCCCCACGTTGGCAAGGCGGTGGTCTAAAAGTTCATGATCGACCATATCGAAGGCTGCTGACAGGTCTAAAAGAATCAGCAGTCCCGACCCACCTCGATCCAGCTGTCTACGGAGATCATCTGTTAAGGCGACCAGAGCTGTCTCGGTCCCATGACCAGGGCGAAAGCTGGACTGAAATGGATCTAGAGCCGATGTTTCATCCAGAAACCTACCAAGCTGTTCGGCAACCACTCTCTCAATTATCTTACCCAGGTACGGAAGATTCAAAACCGGGCGATAATTGGATAGATCTAAAGGATCTAGAGATGTTTTCTTTAAGAGTGGACGCACCACTGCCTCCTTCAACTCCTCTGGGAAAGTCCCTGTGCCAAGGGACAAGTTGATGATCTCACCCAGGGGGGCCCGTACCTCATCTGGACACGCTCTAATCAGCCAAGACGGGCACGGGTCCAGGGAGCAAGTGGTGGGCCTTCCAGCTCGGAGGAATCTGTCTACATCGGCAGGGAGTATCTGATCGAATTGGTCCAATACTGAACTCGAAGACAGTCGAGGGGCCTCCAGTTCCGTTATTGTATCCAAATTGGCAGGGAGGTCACGGCGGAGTGTCAAGACTTTCTCCGCAAAAAAGCTCGCAAATGCCTCACAGCTATGGGTCAAATTCGTATTTAAATTTGGCTGTTCCTCTAGGGTTGTTAAAGACCTAATTATTCTAAAAAGTTGTGCTGGGCGAGAGCTAGAGGATGCAATGGAAGCTGAGAAGTAGGACTTTTTTGCAGCTTTCACCGCCATCTCATAGGCTTTCATAAGTTTCCTGTAAGATGTTCTTGAGGCTCCGTCGTGAGCACGCCGCCATACTCGCTCTAGCCGTCTAAGGTCCCGCTTCATTTTCCGAAGCGCCTCGGTAAACCAAGGGGCCCGGTTTCGGCGGGGTCGCAAAGGGCGCTTAGGTGCGATCTCATCGATGGCCACCAAGAGCCGGTTATTCCAGTTCTCGACCAGCTCTTCTAATGAGCCGCCAGGGGGAGCAGGGTCCCGCAAGGCCTGACGGAATCCGTCAGGATCCATCAGCCTATGCGGGCAAGCCCAAATAGGCTCGCCACCCAAGCAGGGGAGGGGCGGGAAGTCAATCCTGGCTTTCAGAGCATAGTGATCAGACCATGGCACTTCCACAGTTGGGGACATGATCACGTCTATACCCGCACCAAAGATCAAATCCAGCGTGTGGCCTGCTTGATGTGTGGGACCCAAAACAAACTGGGAGAGCCCTAGTGTCGCCATGGAAGACACCAGATCTGGAACCCGTGAGGAGGGGGTGGCATCTGCATGGACGTTGAAGTCCCCCAAAACCAGTAGGTTAGGGAACTCCAAGGCCCAGCCTGCCACCACCTCCAGCAGGTCCGACAGGGTGGCTGCTGGTGCGCTAGGTGGTCGGTACACCAGCCAGACAGCCAAGCCCCCCTTGGTGCCCCACACTAGGCCAACACATTCAATGCCGGTGATTGATGGTGATGGCAGAGCCCTGAAAGAGCAATCCTCCCGGATTAACAGCGCTACCCCTCCCCCCCCCGACCCACAGTTCGCGACTGGTGGAGGACGGAGAAGCCCGGGGGTGTTATCTCATGCAGGGCAACTACTTCGCCCTCACGCACCCAGGTCTCAGTCACGCAAGCCAGGTCGACCTCCAGTGAGATGAAAAAGTCTCTCATAGTGGCGGTTTTATTGCCTATAGACCTGGCATTGCACAACACCAGTGACGGAGGTGGGTAATCCCTGCTCGCCCTACCCTCGTCCCTCGGGATGGGGCGAAGATTGGAAGGGATTCGAGCATCACCACATCTCAAAACCCTTCGCCTGTAAAATCTACCCCCACCGCCATACCTCCCTCGCCCTTCCACGGTGGTGATCCCAAACCCCATGTTGGCCTCATCTATAAAGGACTGGTATCCCCTCACTAACCAGTCATCCCTGGGCCAGGTCTCTTGGGTCGGAGGGGTATAATGATGGAGTATGGAATCAGCTGGACAAACATCCCCACTAGGTATGGCCCATCCCGCAGCACCCCATGTAAGGAGGGCGGCCCCACAATGGCCCACTAGCTGTCAATCCCTTTCTTGCTCATGGGATGACCGAGGGGCTGCTAACTCTTTCTGGGCCCTTGGGAATATTAAAGAAGCATGTGCTGTAAAATGGGGATCATTCGCCAACAGAGAGCCAGCTTCCTGCTGAGGAGCTCCATCTGTCCTATCTTGCCAAAGATGGAATGGGGAGGAACGGTTGTCTTCGTGGGTTTTGGGAGTATTAAGCAAAGGACCAGACTGGGTATTTTGGATCAAGAGTCTATCAGCAACCTGAAGTTCTTTGGGAGTTGTTAACATGGAGTTATCATGGTCGCCAGGCTCTTCCTCTTCATTGCTATCACTTAGGAAGAGATCCGAGTGTTGGACCGATGTCCTTCCTTGGGATGGAAAGTTGTTGGGCATATTTAAATATTGTGTTCCAGGCTGTAGTGTCCTTATACTTTGAATTGAAATCTCCGACTTTATGCTTAATAATCTTCTCTTCAGTTCTTGTATTTCTGAGCTCACGACTTCCTCTTCCTCTTTCGTATTCATGATGTCTCTATTGTTTAGTTTGATTTCCCTTCTCAGCATTTGTTTTGATTCTCTGTCAGGGACCAACTGTCTCACTACTTCATCTTTGAAAACCCTTACCGGGTGGAGAGAGTAAGACCGCCATAAGTAAACGTGTGGCATTTCTTGTGTTGGGCAAGAAGTGGAAGTTTTCCAGGTCTACTTTTTTATAATGGCAGTTCAAAAGCTGGGATAAGGATGTTGTAATTGACCTGCGATTCGTCCACCTGTACACATTGCGATGAATCTCAAGCATAATCTGGTTCTTTTGGAGAACTTGGCAGGACCTTATTTGGTCCGTGACTTGTATTGGCAAATCGTTAACATAGCTATGCCTGGGCTTTGTAAAGGGAGGGCAGATATCCAATTTCTCCTCTATATTAACTATTTTTGTGAGAATTTCATTCAGTCTTTGGAGAACTAAGACCATAGTTTCTGCAGACATCATGCATATTTCTTGGTAAGGGTGCATGTCTGGAATCTGCTGGCAATAAGCTCTTTTGCTGTTTTGTTCCAAAGACATGGGTGGGTCAGCGTTTGGAGTAAGGGGAGTCTCTCCTCCTCCTGTCCTCTGGATCGAATCATCTCCAACCCTCCTTAAGAGGAGAGGAGTCAGGTCATCTCGTTCCCTTGGAGAAAAGAGTGGGGGGGGGTCTCCCGACATCATTACTCACAGTTTGCTCTCTTTCAGGGTTAGGAGTAATGGTATTCGCTTTCGACCGCTTCTCAGCTTTAGAGGATTTATGAGTCCCAATTATGCTGTTTTGGTTCTTCTTGCTTCGTTTTTTCCTTCTAACAGGCATTCTAAGGAATTAGCAAAGTTCTGTCGAGTCAAAACCAGGTCTTTTAACAGGTGGAGGAAAAACAGCCAGTGAATAAAGACGAAACTGCAAGTTAATCGCCAGGGCTGCGATCAATCTTCACTCGGCGTTCAGTGATTACGCTAAGTCGAGTTGAGCCATAAAACCATAAAATAAAACCACAAAAACCAAGACTGCTTTGCTCAGGGGCCCCACACAACCTTGGAATAGTGATGTATGGAAGTGAGAGCTGGACCATAAAGAAGGCTGATCGCCGAAGAATTTATGCTTTTGAATTATGGTGCTGGAGGAGACTCTTGAGAGTTCCATGGACTGCAAGAAGACCAAACCTATCCATTCTGAAGGAAATCAGCCCTGAGTGCTCACTGGAAGGACAGATCCTGAAGCTGAGGCTCCAATACTTTGGCCACCTCATGAGAAGAGAAGACTCCCTGGAAAAGACCCTGGTGTTGGGAAAGATTGAGGGCACTAGGAGAAGGGGACAACAGAGGATGAGATGGTTGGACAGTGTTCTCGAAGCTACGAACATGAGTTTGACCAAACTGCGGGAGGCAGTGGAAGACAGGAGTGCCTGGCGTGCTCTGGTCCATGGGTCATGAAGAGTCGGACACGACTCAACAACAACAACAACAACAACAACATGAACTTCTTGAGAAAGGAAGAGTATGGCACATGTCCTCTTGTATTAGCATGTAGCTGCCATGTCTTCTCACTCTTTGACATTAAAGATGCCCCTAATCTTGTGTGCATTTTGCAAGGGTCACCATGCAATGCACACTATGCAATGAGGAGGCTGTTTCCCAACAGCTGCAGTGTCACCTAGTGAACAAACAATTATAGTTCTGTGCCACTGTCCCATGTGGCACAGAAAGGATAAGCATAGCATTAGACAAGAGAGTCATTATTAGCTTTCAAAACAGACATTGTACAGCATCAGGCAAAAAAGCTGCTGTTTGAGTTATGGCCAGGGCCCAGCACCATCTGAAGAAATGTGCTATAAAAGCCCTTTGGCTAGTCAATCAACATGATGTATTTTTCCTGCTGTGGCATGTTTTCTTTAGTTCTACAGTGGTTTTAGTGAAGGGACAACAGAGAGCCTTTCTTTTCTGAACTAGCTTGCTGGCAAACTGAGCTACCTGAAAAGATCCAGTCTGTGAAAGTATCTGAAAGCAGTTTCTGCCTAGGCATTCAGTTCTACTGCATGCACGGTGTGTACTGCAGATATATTCCTTGTTCCAGGTTTATACTGAAATTGAAATTTACCTGAATGATTCCCCTTCCCAAATCAGATGAGCATGCTCTACCATTCATAAAAGACAAAGGGCGCCACCTCTGAACCTCTGACCAGGGTTGTTTGAATGTTGCCCGCTCTTTCCCGGGAAGAACACCACCAAGATGGGCTCCTTCTTTCTCTCAAACAGAAATCCATGTTTCTGTCCTGTGGTTGCAAAGGTGAGCATAATACCTCCATCCCAGCAAAAGGAAGATCAGCTTGGTCACAACTTGATTCAAATCAGTCACAGTAATCTTCCCCTAACTTTTAACACTTCACTGCTTACTCCTGTGCTTTCTTTCCAGAATGTTAGCCTAGAGTCAGGGACTGTAGCATTGTTTTTGATTTGTATCTAGAAGTCTCCTAACCTCTGATCCCTTGCACATGGAATTTTGTTATTTGTATTAAACGTTAACTGATGAGAAGATTTTGTAGAAAATTTTGGCTGAAAAACAGCACAATTTTTTTAAAAAGAAAAGGATCACAACCAGTCAGGATATGATAGTCACCACTATCTGCTGTATAATAAAGCAACAGAATTAGTAGCACTAAGTTGTATGTCATATTTACATCATGAGACCTCAGGGTATAGGGCGGCATATAAATTCAATAAATAAAAATAACCACCCATACATTAAATTTATGCAAGTGCTAAAAGCAGGCAAAAGTAGGACCAAGTAACTTGGCAAGATCCTTTCAAAGGTCCCCTTTACCAATCCTTGCATCTGGGTTATGTACTAATCTCAACCACAGAACAGAATATGACCAAGAACAAGTAAACAGTCTCAAGACAAGCCCAGATCCATTCCAAGCAAATGCTGTGTTTCTGCTCGCTGTGTTAACTAGCTTTTGGGCACTTCCCCTAACTTTTGTTTGTGCTCCCATTAGTGACCACTCTACCCACAAACTTCCAAGACTGTTTTGCTCTGCTGCTTTAGATGTCGTTGTTTGCATCCATCTGTCTTGTGAGACAATGGAGTGCACCTCTGAGGGTGAAGTCAAACCACTGTGCTAGCAGCACTAAAGTGACCTCTTCGGGGTGCAAGCCTGGGCAGCGTGTATGAAGGGTCATGAGCTGCCCAGATGACAAGATGATTCCCCTGCTTGGCCTCACTGATCTGGTCCAAAGGGAAGCAGAGCAATACTGTTATGTACTCAGCTGAATCCTAGAACAATAGGATTCAGAATCAGCAGTCTGATTGGTCAGCAGGAGCTACCCAATCCAACTCCAGGTGGAAGTGAATCCGCAACCTGATTGGCCTGCAGGAGTAGCCAATCAGGCGGCTGGTAGAAGTGAATCTGCAACCTGATTGGCCTGTAGGAGCAGCCAATCAGGCTGCAGGCAGAAGTCAATCCACAACCTGATTGGCCCACAGTTGTATCCCTGAAGTAGCCAATCATACCTGCTGCAGGAGTTGCTGAAAGGAAGTGTACAAGGTGCCATCCAACCATCTTAGGGTCCCCACTCAAGGTTCGTGTACGGTTTACTCCTTAGTCTTTTCTTCTCCAGAAGATATCCCATGAGGTAGCAGAGATTTAAGATAAAGAGTTTTCCTTCTCCTGGATGGGCTTCCTTCCCAGGTTGACGAACCTTTAGATCAGGCATCTCCAAACTCAGCCCTCCAGCTGTTTTGGGACTACAACTCCCATCATCCCTAGCTAACAGGACCAGTGGTCAGCGATGATGGGAATTGCAGTCCCAAAACAGCTGGAGGGCCAAGTTTGGGGGTGCCTGCTTTAGATGAACCTTGGGGCAATCATTTTACAAGGCTGATCATCCAAGAATAGCAGTAAGGCTGTCCCTGTGGTGGGTGTTATTTCTGGAGTTATTGACAGAGAAATTGAACCCAATGTAGGGGTTTCAGCAGACCAATTCCTGCTCTACTCGCGCCTTCCATTTTATTCTGTGTTCCTAATGTTCCATGTCTGAACTGCAGATGACTCCATAGGGACCGAGGGGTCTTCAGCCTTCCCAATAAAATATTTGAGGGGGGGGCAGTTGATGGGCATTGCCATTCAAAAGGTGTGTGTGCACCATGTGTCATGTGATCAATTATGCAGGTGGGGCTTACCTCCCCCCCTAATATTTTATTTAAGTTGGCACCCCTGATGGACTCAGTCTGCTCAACTCCTTGAAACAAAATAAAAAAATTCCTTCCAGCAGCACCTTAGAGACCAACTAAGTTTGTCATAGGTATGAGCACACGAAAGCTCATACCTATGACAAACTTAGTTGGTCTCTAAGGTGCTGCTGGAAGGAATTTTTTTATTTTGTTTCGACTACGTCAGACCAACACGGCTACCTACCTGTAACTCAACTCCTTGGTTATTATTCAGTCCCTTCCCCATTCCCCTGATACAACTGCCACCAACAATCTCTAAGTCCTTGATGTTGATTGTGTACCATGTAAGCTTCTCCATATACCGTATACTTCTCCATGTCTAGGGTGTGTCACCCCTGCCTGCAAGCAAGTATGCAGAAACCACTCCCTTATTTTTGGGTGACCTCGTATTGCTTTCAAATGGATAGGCACTCAGTGTCACCTGTGTTCACTGGAGACTCGCATCAAAACGCGCCAATGTATCCCCCACCCTCTAAGACACATGGGTTAAGAAAAGGGCTCCTGTTCATGGAACAGACTCTTTAAGCACTTCTCTCTCTTGTCTTTCCCCCTGATCTTCCTCTACTGTGGAATATAGTGAGAGAGAGCTGGCTACCCCAAACAGAAGCATTTTGTTGCTTTGATGCTCTATATCAGGGATGGGAAAGCTGTGGCCATCCAGATGTTGCTGGACTGCAACCCGCTCACCCTGGCTTTGTTGGCTGGGGCTGGAGCCCAACAATGTCTGGAGGACCACAGGCTCCCCAACCTAGCTACGTGTACTGGGATGGTGTACTCAGTTCAGGAGAATGAGACGGGGGAAATATGTCTTTTTTCCTTTTCCTTGTCTTCTGAAGCATGAGAGGTTTCACCTGAATGTTATGCACCACCACCGTAACCCCACCCAGAATACTTACCAAAGGTTGTTCAGGGCTTGAATAAACCATTTTTTTTCATTCCTCAAAGTTGGCAGCCCTGCTCTAGAGTGATAAATTGCCCTTCTATGAACACAAAGCCCCTTCCTCATTGTTTGCAGCATGTGGCTATCCATTTGTGGCCCAAGGGTTTAATTCACCCGTAGCCATCTATGGCCAAAGCTTTTTTTTGCACCTTTTCTCATGTAGAAGTGTCTAGAGCAGCCACTTGCAGCCACTGTTCTTGCTAGCTAGCGAAAGATGAGGGCAACCTGCTTAAAAAACCAAAAACACCAAAACCCCTAGTTACAGGTACCGGTAGGTAGCCATGTTGGTCTGGCGTTGTCGAAACAAAATAAAAAAGTTTTTTTTCTTCCAGTAGCACCTTAGAGACTAACTAGGTTTGTCATTGGTATGAGCTTTCGTGTGCATGCACAAAAATCTGAAGAAGTGTGCATGCACACGAAAGCTCATACCAATGACAAAGAAATTTATTTTATTTTGTTTCGACCAAAACCCCTGACATTCACTTTTTTGTCAATTCAATGGCAGCAGGAGGAGCCACCATGGTGGGTTCCTTCCTGCATGGTCTGGAACTTTGCCTTTGGCAGAACTGGATTTAGAGAAGTGTGACTGGTTCGGTCATGCTGGGCACAAAGCCTCTGGGCAATGCTAAAATTGGGCAACCCCTGAAATTTGAAACCCCAGGGTCTGCCACTGCTTCTGGGCATAGGAATAAGATGCTCAGTTTCACCATATGAAGAGGTTCTTAGGGGTGTGGGGCCAAAACTACTGCCTTCAATAGAATCCAAATGTCATCCACATTGATATATTGGGGTAAGGACAGAGTGTGCACCAGCAATAGCTTTATCAACATGCTTACAACTGCACCTTAAATTACATTTTCTGCCACTTCAATTAACAGACTCGTCTAAATGGAAATTGACTTTCTTAGCCCATATTATGCAATTTCAGTAAACACACATGGATTTTTTTTAATTAGTTGTACAAACTCGAACAATATTTATAGCCTGGTGTTCAGCGGGCCATTAGTGTGCTTAACATAGTACAATTTAGAGCACAATGTCATTAAATTGGCATCTGCTATATGACTCGTAGCTATCTCCTCCTGGAGATCTTTGGGGCTGTAGTTTAAAATACTCAGAGATACAGGGGAAAAAGAACAGCTGGAAAAAAAAGTAATGTGGTTTATATAAACCCAGCTGAAAAAAGTAATGATGTCGGGAGCTCAGCAACTGTAAGGCTTTTGCCCTGCAAAACAAGAAGAAATAAATAGTTTAGAAAGCTGTCTCCTTAAAAGCAGACACTGGATCTTTCTTTTCTATAAAAATACATAGAATTTAAATATTGCATTGTACTTCATGTGACACAAATATTTTATCATAAGTTCTACCAACATTTTGGCGGCGGCGGCAGATTTCAAAGGAGGCTTCACATATACTGTATCTACTAGTAAATTCAGTTTGCATTCTGTAAGCATAAACCCAGGTTTCTGGAAGCTACTCCAAGGAGCCACATAATTCATAGAATCGTAGAGTTGGAAGGGACCCTGAGGGTTATCTAGCCCAACCCCTTGCAATGCAGGAATCTCAACTAAAGCATCCTTCACACATGGCCATCTAACAGCGGCTTTAAAATTTCCAAGGTAGGATAGTCCATAACTTCCAGAGGGAGTCTATTCAACAGTCGAACATCTCTTCCAATTAAGGTTTTTTGTTTGCTCTACCTTGGGGTCCCTATTATGAATTTCACACTTATGTCCTGAATGTTGACTATTGGGTACTATCGTTCCATTTTCAGCCTTTACCAACAAGCACAATGTTTTGGGTTCTATATCTAAAAGTTTCAGCGTTCTTGGTGGTATGGAATGTTAGCTTCTTAGATACCGCCCATCATATATTCCATATGTTGTTTAAGGCTTTTACTGGACAAAGACTCACACATTTATCCAGAATAGACCTGCATTTTCTCATACATGTAGCAGAGGGTTTTTTTCTTGGACTATCACTTTCAGGGTACCAGTATACCTTCCTTCTGAAGGAAATGGCTCTTACTTCAACCATAGCATGGATGCTGAGGGTAATTTCTGGCTAAGAACTACCAACAAAATCTATGGTCGAACTTAGATGAGAACCTTACAACAGTCAATCTAGTGAACACCACTGGCTGCAAAGTTTTCTGTACAATGTTCTTTTATATTCATTTTACACATTAAAATGCATACCTCTTCTATTTAACTTCAAGCCATAAAATTAGGACAAAAAATTTAGATGTTTAATAATCTGCTTTGCTGATTGACTAAGTTAAGAACAGATTTGTAAATCAACAACCTGTAGTTAGATGCCTCTCAAGACATTAAAAGCAGCATAAGTTACCATTGCCAGAGAGAAACTCGCATTCCCCACCCCACCCTGTCCCTTAATACGGTATGACACCAAAATGGAAACAGCTTTTATAAAACAACACACTGAAAGACGGAACTTTTGTCTGTTCTCCCATTAGGTGCAATTGGCTTGACTGCACATGTGCCTTGGCTGAATGACCTAACAAAACAAACTTACAAGCCAACAAATATAGTTAAAATAATATATTCTTGGGGAACAGAGCTCAAAGTACTCTGGTGCAATAGCTCTTTAGCAGGAAATGTCCTATAAGAAAAGCATTAGAGTAATACCAGTTAATAAGGTCTTATGCATAACTTGAGTAGAAATAACTTGGGTAGAACTTTTGGTGCACCTCAGAACTATTAACTGAAAATGTATCTCACTGGAAAGTGCTCGTTTCATCACTAAATAGCTGGGGTTCGTCACTAAACAACCTGGCTCATAGCTAAACAACTTTATCCAGCTAAAGATTAACCAATCTAAGTCATGTTGATTTCAAATGGAGAATTAAGTGCATATGCTCAAATAGTTGCCATTAAAATCATTTGGATATAGAAGCACTTAATTTAGTGGGATTTTGCTAATACATGCCCCCCCCCGGTACTCTTAACTTATTACAATAAATCAATCTTGCCATATCCTTTCTTTTGAGTTAAGACATGCTCCTGGGTTCAAGCTGTAATTCTAGAACCAGCTCTCAGAAATTCAGAATGATAGAGACAAAATTACCTTTTCCTCCTCAGCCTCTAAAGATGCTGATGATGTAGGAACAGATGTCGTGCAGGGACTCCCAGCAATGCTTCTGCGCTAACTTCATAGCTTCAGAATCGTTTCCAGACATCTGACCTTCTTGGGTTGCTTTTGTAGGAGGCAAAGGAGATGGTTTGGGTTTCCCTGTTTTTTTAAGTAAGGCTTTTCCTGCCTGGCTTTTTTTAACTTGCTTTGGAGAAGTTGCGGGGTTCGGGACTGCCTTTGCTTGACTGACAGTATCTGGGTTTGGCTTTATGCTGGAAGCCACTTGCTTCATGTGAGCTTCAGGAGGAGCCCTCTGGCACATGGAAGGCTTCAAAACCACATTGGGCTGGCAGGCATTGGTCTGTTTCCTTCGGTCCATGGCAATCTGATTCCAATAAATCCTTGGGTTGTTATTAAAAGAACGACAAAGTGATGGATTCCCAGTATATTCACACCAGTAAATTTTGCCTTGACTCCTGCATTCTATTCTGAGTTTCACTTCGCCATTTCCACTCATATTCATCGTGCAGGCATCTTTCACTTTAGTATAAAAATTTATTTCGTCACTGTTGCTCCTTTTCTTTGGCCTTGGATTTTTTCCTAAGCCTCCCATGAAACTGATAAAAATTACGAAAAAGATTGTGGCCGTCTTCATAGCAAAGCAGAGAGTGAGCTCCTTAGAGAAACTTAGTTCTCCACGCAAGAGAAAGTTGAAATGGGCTGCTTTAACGGGCTGACGTAGAAATAAGTCTCCCTTCTTTTTCAGGGTGTGCGTGTATCGTTTTCCTACTCCAGCCTACTTTTAAACAAACAAGCTTATGGCTGTAATTTATAGCTCAAGGGAATGCCAAATAACCTGTGAACATTCAGGAAGGAAACAAGACAAATCTTGCTGCTCCAGCACACAGCACAGCAGTTGTGTAACTAAAATAAATATTTCTGTCTAACATGCACACATCACATTGGATCTTTAACAGATGACTATTTCTATTCTCCAGTTGCCTTCCATGTCAGGTCTTGTCAGATTACACAGAAGTAGCCAGAAGCATGGTCAAGGAATTAGGGATGCTGACCTGGCTTGTATAATAGAAACCTAGATAGAAGGAAGGGGAGTGTAAATCTCTTCCAGATGTGATTTCTAGGGTACAGAGTGCAGCAATAGGCTCAGCTGGGGGGCAAGGAGGCAGAGATGCTATACTGCTGGCAAACCTTCTGCCAAGACCTCTCCTCCTTGCAAGAGGGGAGGCTTTGCGGGCGGGAGCTGTTTCCCACGCTAGCAGGGGCCGTTTCTTCGCCCCCCTGCCAGTGCACCAGCCTATGCCCACTGCTGCGCCAAGCCTCCCAGCTGGCCAATAGTGCCAGCTGGGGGGCAGGGTGTAGCTCCCACCCGCAAAGCCTCCCCTCTGCAAGGAGGAGAGGTCTTGCGGTTCGAGGACCCGCCCCCCGCGAGGAGTAAAAAGACACAGTGACACATGAATGACATGCAAAGCCGGCCACAGTCAAGAGACCTTTCCACCAGGCTTCCTTGCACATGAATGTTGTGGGAATCTTCAGTAACCAGCAACTATTTACCATCTCATAACAAACAACACCCCCCCCCCAGGTGAGAAGGGGAGCTGTCCTTCACCTTGACCACTCTGCCCATGGAAAGTGTCCTTCACCAAGACCATGGGATAATACAGATGTTCACTCCACATCTGTGTGGTGTCTAGTCCTCAGTGTGACAAGGCCTGTGCTCTGGAACTACTGTACCTTCCCATTGACATTTGGCAGATATCCTTGTTGTGCCATTTCTGCTAAAACCTTTTCGGTTTTGGAAACCTTACGCAGACATGTCATCAAGCTATGTATGCAGGTGGCGACCATTTTGCACGGGGGTTCCGCTACTGCCCCCCTGTGTGCATTGGTGGAGTGTGCGTAAACATGCCCTGCCCTGTTATGCCACACCCTCCTTCTGCTCCTGTTATGCCCTCTTCCAGCTCCAAAAGGACCTGCGCATTGGTGATCATGTGGCAATTGGACACGCCTAAAATGGTCGCCGCCTGTACCTATTTTTAAATTCTGTGGACTTCCATTTGTATATTAATCATTGTTTTATGTGTGCTGCTTGGGGGTTCTTTGATCAAGCAATTTATAAATTATTCTAAATTTATAAATTATTTGATGCGATGCCTTCAGCTGTCTTATACGGCAAATTCTTGCATATACCAATCGAAGAGCGCCTCTGTCCATGCATGTCCAACAAGGTGGAATCTATTATTCACATTCTTCTATTCTGTGAATTCTATAATGAAGAACGATCACGACTCATTTTACCCCTATTATCAAAATTCACACCCTTGCAATATTATCTGGAATTTCCCCCTGAAAATGTGTTTTCGGAATGTGTTACGCACATTCCTTCTGGAAGACTCTTTGAGCTCAGTATCCTACGCTGTGGCCAAATTCTGCACCTTAGCTATTAAAAAACGTAAATCTCTTTTATTGAATAACATATTATAACAATTTGTCCTGCCCTCCGATGATGATATTGCGGCTACAGTTCTTAGTTAAATTTCTTATTCTTTTATGGTGTTTTATTCCCCTGGACCTGTATTTTAAGTATTGTATATTGACTGTTAAAACCCCATATCAGTTGCTTTTATTGTTCATGTAGAGAATTATGCAGAATTTCTGGTTTAATATGCTAGCTGTTTGCTGTAATAAACATTGACTTGACTTGATTATTCTAACCGTTAAAAAAATCAGTAAAACCCCAGAAACATTCTGGGGGGACGGGGGGACGGGACTCTGATACCATATGAACAAGTGAACAGTCCCAGGAGGGGCAAGTGATGTAAACAGTGTGGAGATGTGAGGCCAGCTTTGTTCTCTTGGTGGTTCCTGCCATAGATTGCAAACCCCTCCACCCCCAGAGCATTGCAAAGACTGGTGAGTTGTCTGCCTTTAGGAGCAAGCTGCTTTTCAAACTTGGGAGAGCTTTAAAACCAACTTCTAGTTTAGTGCAGGGCTGCCATTTGGGGCAGGGGAAGAGCAAAATGCTGCGTAACTTACACAAATAATAATAATAATAATAATAATAATAATAATAATAATAATAATAATAATTATATCCCACCCATCTGGCTGGGCTCTCCTAGACACTCTGGGTGGCTTACAAGTTAAGTTGCAATGCAGTTCTTTCTCAACTTACCAGTTACTACAAAAAGTACCTCAGTTCTTTATTTAAAATGGACTAGGTTCACCTGTAGGCCAAAATCACATCATTCCAAATTAAGTGACTCCCTTTTAGAAAGAGGCAGAAATCCATTTTACCTCTGGTCGGAGGCAATTTTAATGCAATGCACTAGCTCCTTGCATGTAAAAATTACACAAACATTAATCAAGATATTTTATTTAAATGATTTGAGGATGTTATCAAATTAAAAACAGGAACTTATTACAACCTACAACTTGGAATGTCAGATATTGAGATATAATTTACTTACATATTTTAAGATATTCTACTCATTGCCTAGTAGAAATCATCAGTTTCCCTAGTGAAAAACTATATAATACCAATTCCCATTCAGTTTGAGGGTTGCTTCATGTGCGCCATTTCCCCACCACTGAGATATGGGGAGAAAAGCACAAATTCTGCACGAGACACAGCACAATAATGCATTTAGTCCCAAGTGTGCAGACTGGGCAACTGATGTGCCATCATCATGCAGTTAAGCAATTCTAAGATTGCCAGGAATTATCCTTACGCGAAATTCTACCAAAAGGGTTTCCAAATGAATGGAGACCATCTAATGAAATCAGCAAGTCATGTGTAACGTTAGAAGACCCATCATATTCCCCAGTGCTGACTGTTGCCTTAAAACTTTCCAAACTTGGCCCTCTAGGTGTTTTGGGGACTACAATTCCCATCATCCCTCACCACTGGTCCTGTTAGCTAGGGATGATGGGAGCTGTAGTCCAAGAACAGCTGGAGGGCCAAGTTTGGCCACCACTGCCTTAAAAGATAAAAAGCCCTCCCCAGCCATGCCCCCAACAGCCCATATTTCCCCACACAGCTTTTAGTTATCATCAGTTAGATAGCTCTTGACAGCTTTTTTTGTGCAGATCAATCCTATTCACAACTTTTACAAGTAAAAGGACAGTGGGGTGAAACAGCTTCCCCATATACTCTCAACACTTTACACCTATTTAACAAAATATAGCCAATTCTTTATTATAGATATAACACAGTTTACAAGTTAAACCTATGAACACCTCATCAGGGCCATAGTGTATTAACTTTAGGCCTAGACACACCTTTGGCAAATTGAGTGAAGCAGCTGCAAAGTGGGATTTTGCCCCACAGCCACTTCATCTCCACACCACTGTAACATCTAAGTGAGGTCAATAGGTGTGCCATCCCTACGCGTATAAGTACAAGCTTTCTCTCTCAAAAAAAATGTGTATGAAAATAATGATTACCGGTATGCATATTAGGCATGTATAGCTAGGGATGTACGCGCATACGCTACATTTAGGTGTTACAGCAGGCTTCCTCAACCTCAGCACTTCAGATGCTTTTGACCTACAACTCCCATGATCCCTAGCTAGCAGGACCCATGGTCAGGGATGATGGGAATTGTAGTCTCAAAAAGATCTGGAGGGCCGAGGTTGAGGAAGCCTGTGTTACAGCAACACAGTGTGCAGTTTGGCATCCATCACACATGCCCTCTATGAAATTTGCCGAAGGTCTGAACAGGCCCTTTCCACTTTTATTACTTCTTGCTATGACAATTCAGGTTACAAAGAAAAAAATTGTAATATCTTTCCGTTGCACATTTCTGCAGAATTTGTTTGTTTTAAGCTAACTGCTTGCAAGAAAACAATATGCTTCGTTAATTAGTAATTCAGAAATAGGGAAGAATCATCTGCCAAATGGCATTCACTTTTCTGAAGACGACACAAAATATATTGCAGGTTTCCATACGTTTTACAGTCAAATGCAGCCACCCAAGAGCACCGAAGAAACACTGGCCATGCGGAACAGGTCGCATGTGAAGTATAACAAACAGTATTAAAAAATCCGCTAAAATACAGCTGTAAAAAACACAGATACAAAAAAGTGTCTGTACACAGGTTGTATTCTTCATGTAAACACATATTTTATACATGGTATTAACATCTCTGGACATGATAACAAGAACCGAGTTAATTTCGACTGGGCAGTTAATCCGAAGAAGAACAACAACCCATAGAAACAAATATAAACCACGGAGCAGTCTGTTTACAATAAATAAATATATTATGTGATGAGAGACAGAACCCCCAGTGGGAAAATGGTATTAGAAAACAAGAATGGAAGCCACTAATTCCATGTGTTAATGGTAATCCACACACACACAAAATAGATGCTGTGTGGCTTGGCATTTCATGGCATACGTTTGCACAGTTCTCTTTCCATTCAACATTAGTTAACTAGACAGGCCCCGGACAACATGGCTCAGAATTCGGAATTCAGCATTGACGGGAAAGGTGCTTCCCAGAGGAGCTACTTGCAGCATTATTTCCCAAGGCTGAAAATGAAGCCACAAGAGACAAGTCAGAATATGCTCCTAACCACCACGTTTACAAGAGAGCGGAAATAAAATGCAGTGACCTTTGGAGAACTAAGGGTCAGTTCAGACATGGCTCTGTGGACCCTCGGAAAAGAGCCCTTGGTGCCGCTGGGCTCGTGATCTAAAGGGCCACATTTGACAACTGTTAACTCCATGAGAGCTGGACCATAAAGAAGGCTGGTCGCCAAAGAACTGATGCTTTTGAATTATGGTGCTGGAGGAGGCTCTTGAGAGTCCCATGGACTGCAAGAAGATCAAACCTATCCATTCTGAAGGAAATCAGCCCTGAGTGCTGCTCACTGAAAGGACAGGTCCTGAAGCTGAGGCTCCAATACTTTGGCCACCTCATGAGAAGAGAAGACTCCCTGGAAAAGACCCTGATGTTGGGAAAGATTGAGGGCACTAGGAGAAGGGGACGACAGAGGACGAGATGGTTGGACAGTGTTCTTGAAGATACGAACATGAGTTCGACCAAACTGCGGGAGGCAGTGGAAGACAGGAGTGCCTGGTGTGCTCTGGTCCATGGGGTCATGAAGAGTTGGACATGACTAAATGACCAAACAACAACAACAACAACAATTCCATGAGGGGCCATACTTGCTAGGTCAAATGAGTTAAGGTGCGCATCTTTCAAAATGGACAATTTTTTAAAGCAGATAAATAAACAATAACACTTACCCATCACATTTCCAGTATGCACTACCACTGTTCCACAGAGCTATATATATATGCGAGAGAGAAAGAGAGAGAGAAAGAGAGACATATGAAACTGTTGGGGGGCAACTTCAGTATAGAAAAGTGACTGAATGGAGAAAGTTGTGGGTGGTTGTGCTTTTTCTGAATGCTCTTTTTAATAATTGTCTGGACAGTGGAAATCTACTAGTTTGTACCGGTAGGCAGGGGAACTTCAGATCACCAACCCTTTTCTACTCCACCTTTTCACTGGCTGCTAGATATAAATTATTATGTAATTCTCTTATAACTGCTAAGTTAGGTCTGAAAAATACAAACAGGTCATTAACTTTCTCCACAAGCAGCACATGCGTTTGCAGTCAGAAAATCCACTGGGAGATCTTCTAGACCTTAGTCGCTCTTTATTGATAGCAAGAAGACAAAGCCCCTTTTAATCA
Organism: Zootoca vivipara; assembly: GCF_963506605.1. Taxonomy (NCBI): domain Eukaryota; kingdom Metazoa; phylum Chordata; class Lepidosauria; order Squamata; family Lacertidae; genus Zootoca; species Zootoca vivipara. The sequence continues at coordinate 71,071,242 of NC_083284.1, read as the reverse complement.
ACTAAAAGCAGTAGTGGAAAGTAGAAAAGCATAGGAGGAGTGTTGCCAAGCAGGAAACAAAGTGGAGACGACCAGACTGTCATACTAAGAAGCAGGGTAAAGCAGTTCAGGGATGGTTTTTCAAACTCTGTCTCAGGTACCACTCCTCTGCAAGTTTTAAGTTTCGAGAGGGAAAAGACAATAAGATGCCTGCTTTTCAGTTAGACCAATTTTCACTGATACTTTTAAAGCTTAGTGTTTTCAAAGTTAGCGTTTCGCTTCTCAGCATATTTCAAATAATTAAAAAACGCTAACTCAATGACCTTATACACAATTTTGTAATGTTATTTATTATTCTCTCTCAAGGTACACCAACATTTATGCAAGTTAAATGCTACCAATGGGGGCACCAGGAGGCTGGCTGGGGTGTGTTTGTGTGTGGGAACAACCAGGATATTATATTTAGGAGCCTGATATAAAACGTAGAGCACTCCTGATTTCATCAGCAAAAAGAAGAACTCTGCAAGATGAAAACACTCCCAAATCAATTTTTGCCACTTTCACACGGATGCTACCACAACCTTCTGCAGGTCAAGTGCTTTCTTGAAGTGCAATTTTATGTGACCAGACTCAAATTTATTTGCATTTGCTTTAAGCAACACCTTTTCTCAGCTTTTAAATTATTCAGACAAAATTGGACTTTCTCTCACCAAGTCCAGGGGAGCTGCAGAAATCCTGAACCGATGCCTAGACCAAGCGACAAACTGCACATGGGCTAACAAGCCCAAACTTAATCCAGACAAGTAGAGGTGCTCTGCATTGGTAGGAAAGCCAACTGGCAAGAGGTATTCCGCCTTGTTCTGGACAAGGTGGCACACCCATTGACAGAGCAGCTTTTCAGTGTCTTGGGGGTTCTCCTGGACTTAACTTTGCTCATGGATTATCAAGGGGTGTGTTGGGCTAGTGGCACCTTTGCGTTTCCTTGGCTGGTGCACCAGCTGTGACCTTTCCCAAGAGGAGTGCCAGTTTGGCCCCATGACGGTGGGTGCCTGGGGCCATGGGTGCCATGCAGCGTGCAGGGCCCTGGCACCAAAATTTGTAGGTGCCCGGCCCCTTCATGGGGAATTCTGTGGGTGCTTGGGCCCCAGGGAGTTGGCAGCAGTGCCTTTTAAAAAATGCTTAGGGGTACTCTCATTAGGGGCGGGGCAAACCGCCCATAGGGATGGGATGGGGCACATGACACTCATTCCCGCCCCCTCTGTTGTTTGCTCTCCTGCCTCCTTCCCATCCTCTCCCTTGCCTGCCTGCCTTCTCCAGCTGGGAGCATGGGGTAACGGCGGGCCGCCTGCCCGCAACACCAGACCCTGACCAGGGGACGCAATCCAGGGTGGCGGCCCGGCGGGGTGTGTGTGCATTGGGCCCGCTGGGATTTTGTCACCCTCAGGGATGTCACATGGGGCAGGCCGCCCTCACCTTGCTCTGCCTCTGTGTGTCATTTGCAACCATGTTTGTGGTTTGCTTCGCGCAAGCAAACCATGACTGATAATTGAAGAACAAACCTCAATTGTCACCGATTGTTTGGAAAGGACAAATCATAAGCTTGGGCTCAGATAACGCGACATATGGCTAGGAATTTTTTTTTAGCACTGTGTACCAGCATAGTGCTTGTTCACATTAAACCATAGTTTCTTTTAAACCAAGCCAGTATATAATGTGATATAGGGCATATATTGAAAGAGAGAGCTAAGCAATGAAAAATCATGCAAAACAAAAAGTGGTTTTAAAATGTGCAGAAAAAAAGGAGTGAGTGATTAATACACTTATAAGGCAGGCAGTTTCAAACTTGGTTTACCTTGTCAGAATTGGATTGTGTATACCATATAAATGCTCTTTATGATAACCATTATTACCATTTTCCAAACTGTAATAAAATAAATATACCAAGAAAGGACTGTGTTAATGATAAGATGCAACTCCATACACACTATGGTTACAAAGATGATAATTAAAAAAAATTAATAAGGTGTTTGTTTTAAATGCTATCAGTTTCCTTTCCGAACTCTTTGCCTAAAGCAGCTGGCAATAGCCAACAAAAACAGAAGAATATAAGACAACTAAAACACCTCATTATATATATATATACAGTATACTTAAAAAAACAGTGTTAACTAGGCATGTCCATAGCGGAGCCTGTGGAATACCAAGGACTGTACGGTATGTCACGTATATTGAATTAATTCTACAGAAAGCTCTACTTCAACATGATCTGCATGAAGCTATTTGTGATAGGTATGGTGATCAATATGCCAAAAAAATGTAGAAAATAAATACAATATATATCAAATATGTAACACCTACGAATTAAAAAAAAAACCCTCCCACTTTACATGCTATAATATCAATTAAAATCTCTTACTTTTTCATGGGCATAGTTTCAACACTACAAAATATAAAAAAGAAGTAGTTATCATGTGTGTTAATAAGTAATGGTACGTGATAAATATTTGGCTTTGCAGTATTTCCCTGTTGTTGTTTTTCCACTGCTATTGTAGCAAAAGTATAATGTCATCATGATCTAAACAATAAAAATAAACAAATGAGGAAAAGGCACTGGACAGACTTACGGGGAAATGTGTGTGTTTTTTTTAAAAAAAGGTAAAAGTGAAGACAAGTGAAAAATAAGTAAAAATAGCTATCATAAAGTAAAATGCCAAGTCCCTGAGACAGAGGAACTGCAAATGGAAGAATAGAAGACTGGTTAGGGAAAGCAGAATAACTACACGCGACAAAAGCAAAGGAAAATATGAGATCAGACATAATATGTTTTTAGTTCATACCGTAGCTACCACAAAGTTTCCAATCTATTGCATTATGGAATGTTTTAAGTGCAGGTTATTCTCTAAAGCTTTAATCCTGAATAACTATTCACAGGACCTATCTACACCTCACCCCTCAACTGTCTTGAGTTATCCGGAAGAACCACTATTTCCAGAGCTCTGTACCAGGCAAACCCTCCCATTCCTGTTGTCTCTCTCTGTTTACTGTGTGTCTGTGCACTATACAGTGGTGCCTCGCTTAACGAATGCCCTGCTTAACGAAAGGTTTTTTCTAGCAGAGGTTGCCTCACTAGACGAATTCGTTTTACGAAAAATTCGTCTAGCAAATCGCGGTTTCCCATAGGAATGGGATTCGCTAGACGAATTTTTCATTATAAGAAAAGACCCGTGGAACGAATTAAATTCGTCTAGCGAGGCACCACTGTAAATGCCAAAGCTGAAGCCTGGGGAGTAAGCATTGCAGAAAATACCCACCTACCAAATATATAAAAAACCTCTGCATTCTATTCTTAAAAATAAAATAAAAATATATCTCTGTGTTCTTTGCATATCCAGGGAATTGTAGTACTGTGAGGGAAAGAGGGTCCTTCAGATTGCTCAGTGCTGAATTAAATGAAAGCTATATAACACTGGGTTGTATCCAATGGAGCAATAAGTGAACATTCCATCAGTGCAAGGATTTCCACTTGTGCAACAGAACGCTCTCCTTGCCCTCGCCCCCAAATCTATTCTAGGGGTTCCCCAGCTCTTTGTAATGGATCTGGGTAGGGTGCAGGTGGAGAGAGGAGAGGAGTGAGGAGGGAAGTCTTATTGTGCAAGCAGAAATCCTTGCAGGGACTCAAATTCACTACTTTTTGCCTACGGTTCTCGCATCCCCCCCCTTTATTGCCTACATCTCCCCTCCCTCTGTCTTCTCATATGCTGTTGGAATTTAAATGGGCAGCTACTTTCCCAGGAAACTGTAAAACTCCTGTAAATGTCGACGGCCCCAGATAACGAATTCCATGCAACCTGTTCCTTTGAGCTGCTCTGAGACACCCTGATTTGCAGTACTATACGCAATCACAAAAGAAAACTATGAACATATTTCACATAATGTGCTTTCTTGCATTTCTGCACTCTTCCATTTTGAGCTTTCTGCTTACTTACTCATCGTAAACATCTTCTGTATCCATCCTACGGTAGAATTTGGCTAGTTTCACAGCACAAATGATGGCAGGGATTAGAAATACTGAACAGCCCCCCAAGCCAAACCAGAAGGCATTCTAGGGAAGACAAGAAACAACATTGAGGCACTTAATATATTCTCCGTTATCCATATTCCTTCTCACACATTCTCCAAGATTTCCTACAAAGTTCTTCCCAACTCAGAAGGGGAGTGGGACAAGAGCCAGTGTAGATGTGATGTTGTATCATCATCATATTTCTACTGCATTTCGTAATCATTTCCGGTGGTTCCTCTTTTTCTTTCTGTTGTTATCCTTCATTCTTTCGCAGTCTCTGAGTTGTTCCCACAAGCAAGTTAAAACAAACAATGATGTGTTTCTGTGTGGATTTTATGTCTATGATTCCCTTCCATAAGTTCGCAGTATCTCCTCACACGCTGGTATTTCTGCTGAATCAACCCAAAAGTCTTTTCACTGCTGGCAGCCGCCATCTTCACATAGTTCCAATAAAATCAAATCTAAGCGTCCGCTCAATAATTTTCCCAAACCCGGTTGTCTCTTTTAAATTGGACCTTGCTAGCCTGTGGAACCATCAACTACAGCAGGCACCCCCAAACTTCAGCCCTCCAGATGTTTTCGACTACAATTCCCAGCATCCCTGACCACTGGTCCTGTTAGCTAGGGATCATGGGAGTTGTAGGCGAAAACATCTGGAGGGCCGCAGTTTCGGGATGCCTGAAGTACAGCAAATTTCCACTGGGATTGATATAAAATGGATAACAAGAATGGAAAGAGTTCAACTCTTTGCCACTTTTGTACAAGTTGCTTGGGACTGTTCACAAATTCTCAGTCACTTGAGATCATGGCATCTCGGATAACAAGATTAAAATACAACATCAAAACCTGTCAGCATTAGTGAGGTAAGGACGACAACAGCCATGGCTCCTAACAAATGTGGAATCGTAGCAATACTGGACTGTTTTGGAAAACAAGTGCCCTCTGATCGTTTGAACTGAATTTTCCTTCCGCATTAAACAGTGTGCTGGAACCAAGGTTTTTACCATAGTTAAGTTTTGCTTTGGTATGAAATCAACTTTAAATGGTGGTTAAAGATCCTAACTGAACAGAAACAATAGTTAACCATCTTCAGAGCACCAGTCAGCTGTGGGGCTGCAATAGTAGATACTATGTGCAGCAACAACGGAGTAACGGAATGTGCCGTTCAAAGTTTCAACCCCAGGTTAAGGCTGGAAAAGAATCCAGCCAGTGTGGTTGATACTGAGGTAGCTGGACCAATGGTCGGCCTCAGTATAGGGCAGCTTCCCTCATTCACTGGAACATCCCATATACTGGGCCTCATAATTTGCAATCGAGCAAGCTAAAGCCACTAGCCATGTATTGTGGGCCTGTTTAGTGTTTAACATGCCTCTGGTTATTTTCCTCAGGAAACCGGGCTGACCTTCATGGCAAGTTGTGCTGCGCTGAGCTGGAGGGAAGCTTTCAAGCTATACAGCCCCCTACAGTATATGCAGAAGGGCTCCTGTACTGCAGAGCCAGACCACCTGTGAGGCAGTGTGAAGCAGCCACCTCAGGCGGCAGAAACGCAAGAGGCTGTGGGATGGGAAACACAGAGCAGTCGAATACAACATTCCTAGAGTGGACATAAAAAGAGGATGTCTGGACCAGCCAGTCAGAACTTCCCGTTTCCTCCTGGGCTGCGACAAACTTCCTCTACATGTGACCAGAGTTGGGCGTGACCTCACCTGTGCAGGTAACAAAATAGCACAGGGGAGGCAGCCATCTCTCTCTCTGGCTCCATTCCTCGAAGAAGCAACATCTCCTTAGCCTGAGATGCTTCCAGCCAAGAGAGGACAAAGGCACTATCTCCCTATGGGATACATTCCAGGTGTATATATTTTGTAACTTAAGTCTGCCTCCTGGGATCCTTCCGTGAACAGAATGAGTGAGTAAACTATTTGATATACTTTTATACAATGAGCATAGTAGTGCTCATTTATAACAGGGAATCGATATGGAAATGCTGGGAAGTTTACTGAATTTTTCTTTTACTTTTTATTGTATATTGGTGTTTTTTTTGTTTTTTTGGTATTTTTTCCTTATTTTTTCTTTTTTCTTTCTCTATTTTCTCCTTTTTCTTCTTCCCTTTCCCTGTTTTATTATAAGTTGGTTCTTTTGTATAATTTTGACCTGTATTTGAGTTATGTTGATTTGTATTGATTTATGTTGAGTTATGTTGATTTTATGGATAATATGTTTAATATTAAATAAAGATAATTTTTAATTTTTTTAAAAAAGATATACTTTTATACAAGACTGTGTCGTGTCTATTCTTTTAAGAGGGAATAAAGGGGAATTACCAGGAAACTTATTTTAGAGGCTTATGCAAGCCTGGCAAAGACGTTATCCGATGTGCAAATTTAAAAGGGGAATGTTATTCTGCTAAATCATAGAACTTATTAACGTAAGTTGGGAAGGATATAATTTAAAAATATATCCTCTCCTGCCTCCCTGAACATTCCCACAGAGGCGGCATTTCCAGAAGCCCTTGTGAAGCTTGCCCTTTGCTTGCCTGGTGGTGGTGAGTCTTTTGCAAGGGCTTTTCCTTGAAGGGAAGCTCTTGCGGAGATCTGCCCCCGGCACACACATTGTGTGCTTGGTGACAGGACCTTCTGCCTCAGGCGTCCAAATGTCTGAGGCCCTGCCTGCTGTGTTGTGTTTTAGTGGTAGGAACCAGGATGCTATTGCAAGCCCTGTGCTGGCAAATGCTCAGTTTTTACAGAAAGTAAATAAACCAGGGAAACACCTCGCCCTCCATAACGTAAGCAGCCAAACCAAAATATACTTGTAAGCCAAGCTAAACTCAACTGGAGTGTGCCATCAGTCTAGCTCTACGCTGGGATGAACACAGAATGCATGTGAAACCCTTACAACAACTTTAATAAGAATATAAAAAAATCACACAAGCACATTGCTTTATTCCAACCAGCCTACAACAAACCGCAATGTATGTGTAGGCCTCAGAAGGTTAATATCCTAGCCAGGCTTTCCTCCTTCTGTAAAGAGCAACAGATGTAGCTTTATCCCTGCTTGCAGTCGAGTAAATTCCTTGGTATCTTAGTGCAGTTTTCTGGGTCAGGAAATATTGTTTATACAAGAAATAGTAATTTAACGATTACACACACTAGCCCAATTAGTTCCAGCTGTTAAAAAGGTGGTTTTACACTTTGCTTTCAACAGAACTGGAGACAGTCTGAACTTGTTCGCCCAGTTATGCATGAAAAATCCAGGCCCATCCTAAATTAAGCCGCAAAGAAAACAACTCATGGTCCTTTAAGTACCCTCAATTATTAGCAGTAACTGCAGGCAATTTCTGAGGAACATTTAGCTTATTCCTTTCCATGGCTTTTACAAAAAAAAAAAAAAAAATCCTCACACAAATATACAACTTCTGTATTTCTCAAGGCAACTAGGAAATGCAGATGTTGCCATTTCAGGACAAAAGGAATCGGTGAACGCTGCCACTGTTCAGGAATGCACCCAAAATGTCTTTCTGTAAGTCAACAGAAGAAAGTTTTCCATTGCATTTAAATACTGTAGATTTCATTATAAACTGCTTGATAAAATGATTAGCTCCAAACATATGTTTCCAGACTGGGCAGATGGAAAACCCATGTTAAAGCTCAAAATTTTGGGACTTTTTAGCTTTTATAAAAAGAGAGAGAGATGAACGAGGATGAAATCGTAAGGGCTTGTTTATTTATTTATTTATTTACTTATTTAGTTATGAGATTTATATCCTGTCTTTCCTCGGGGTTATCAAGGCTCCTATAAAATTATGCATGCCTATCACACTAAAATTCCAGGCCACTCAATGAAATTAATCAGCAGAAAGTTGAGAAAGATGGAAGTGCATTTGCCTTATGTCTTCCCATCCACATCCACATGGAAGCAGCCTATCTGTGGAACAGATTCCATGTGACTAGGAGAACATCTAAGCATGTGGCCAGGAGAACAGAAAGGCCATGTCAGGTGGGTTTTCAGAAGGGATAGAACCACTGATAAGACCACTTGTGTTGTGTTGTAAAAGTCTAACCGTTGGATATTTCTTCCAGGGTGGTGTCTATAAATGCTAATGGCTAAGCGTGCCTCTCAATATCACATGCTGGGGGGTAAACAGGGTCATCTATCTGGCCACCACTGGAAGCAAAATACTTTGGTCTGATTCAGCAGGTCCGTTTGTGTGCATCATTCCTCTAAAAATTGAGGTTTCGGCTGAATAGTTTTTTTGAGAATAGGGCCAGGAGAGAGTTAACCACAGATATCTGATGCCAAAAAATGGCCGAACACTCCATTTCACATTATGTCAATTGGCTTGGCTTTTCAGCGGCAATTTCAAATCTTGTATCGGCAACAAGCTGTTCCTCACGATTACTTTCCAGACATGAGATTTCCAAATTCCCGAAAGATATGTGAACTGCAATTCTTTGGGAGTTACTGTATAATACACATGTACCTTTCCTATTACCCAAGTCTACCTTTATGCAAATGTACCGGTTCTCTAGTCTTAGAGAAATAAAAAGATTTAACCCTCCCTCCTTCACAATTTTTTTTTTTGGAAGAATGCAAAATATTCTTACCAAAGAATCTGTTATATAGCTGCATAGAAATATATCTATAGCAGTATCGACCACATTGGCAATGGGCTTACAAGTTGCAACTTCCATAGCAATCTACAAGAGATCAGAAAAAGAATTCAAGTGCTGAACAATAGAGACAGAAAATTCCCAGTAAGAAGCATTTTATATTAAGCTGGAAAGATAGAGATATGATTCTGATACCCAATCTGAATTAATCATATTTGGTAGGATAATTAATGCTATGTTCTAATTTACTATGTTGTTTCTACCGTAGTAGCAGTGTTGATACACCAATATGTTTCATTTTCCTTTCCCCCCAAAACTGGAAGTTCTCTAAATGGCCATTGCCCAAGAGGTGAGGGTGGGGAGATATCTTACCGATTCCTTCACCCATTCAGCATACTGCTCAAAGTAACCGATTATAGTATCCATATACTTTTTAGTTTCCTTTTGGGAGGGAAAAAAGAAATGGACACATTAAGTGACACACATAAGAATTCCAAAAAACAATGCACCGTATGTGGGTTTTTTTTAAAAAACAACAACATTAAAACTTACCTGAACAATAACGAACGAAGCATTGTTGTTTATAAGAAGTTGTGCAGCATTAACAGCACTGATCACACTTCTGACTTTTCCCTGGAAGAAGAGGGAAAAGAAGATTATGGGGTGGTGAAATAAAAAGTACAGTGGTGCCTTGCCAGACGAATTTAATTCGTTCCACGGGTCTTTTCTTACAACGAAAAATTCGTCTAGCGAATCCCATAGGAATGCATTGAATGCATTGAATTTTTTTTTGCCCATAGGAACGCATTAATTGAATTTCAATGCATTCCTATGGGAAACCGCGATTCGCTAGATGATTTTTTCATAAAACGAATTCGTCTAGCGAGGCAACCTCGGCTCGAAAAATCCTTTCGTTAAGCGGAAATTTCGTTAAGCAGGGCATTTGTTAAGCGAGGCACCACTGTAAGCTGTTGAACCACCCAAACCGCTAATCATTATACAGTTAAAAGAAAAATTCTCCAACACACAGTCAACAAAATCTCTTCCCCCTAAGGGGAGGAGATGTTGTGGGCCCACGAGGCCTTCATGTGTGAGCCCATTGGTCGGCTCCCTGTCGCGGTGCGCCCTCAGCGCATCCAACTGGGATGTACTGTGGGGCGTGGCTCGCTGATTTAAGCGAGTGCACGGCAGGGAATCGGCCTCGCTTCTTCGGACCCCAACTGCTGTGTTCTGTATTGTAATTGTGTTTCTCCCACCCACCTCCCCCTTTAGGCAGGGTTCTACTTTGACATTGCTGCGGACTTCGGTTGGTCGCTGTTGAGGGGCCTGGTAGGAATTTTCCGACTTGGCAAATTGGCTCAGGCCTGGTGGTTTTCGCCTACCTCGTAGCAACTCGTCACAACTTTGGTTTTGGCGGTAGGCATTGGATTATCTCTAGAAGGTTACAGGTGTGGGGGGGAGGTTGCTGCCATCACCTCCCCCCAAATGCGGAAGTGTACTCCCTTAAGGAGTCTGGGGGCGTTGCCAAGTCCGAAGCTGTGGTAGGTGGTAGCCGTGGTGGAATGCCCTCCCACCAGAGGTCAAAGAGAACAACAATTACCAGACCTTTAGAAGGCATCTTAAGGCAGCCCTGTTTAGGGAAGCTTTTAATGTTTGATGGATTCCTGTATTTTTGTGTTTTGTTGGAAGCCGCCCAGAGTGGCTGGGGAACCCGGCCAGATGGGCGGGGTATAAATAATAAATTATTATTATTATTATTATTATTATTATTATTATTATTGGTGAGGGCCAGAGGGCACACCCCCTAGTGGTGGCCCCAGGATGAGCTCCTAGTTGATGTACATCGCAGGACTCATCCAACGGTGGTTAACCCCTCACAGACTGCCAGCAGAGCGGGCTGGAGTCGGATATAGTCAGTTAGATCCAATGCCTATGCCAATACCTCTCTACATCCGTAATCAATAAAGTTGTGGCCATTAACCTTATGCAATGTGTCCTGTGTCTTTATTTCTCCCGTGGAGGCATCGGGGTATGGCCAAACAAAGGGGAGTGAAAAGCTAACAACCCAGACCACCATGGCTGCTTCATACATGCATGTTCATTACTTGATGATACAGTGAATCTTGGTTTTGGATTTGAGACTCTTGTCATTCATATGTAAGAGTTTCAAATCCAGAACTAAGATTCACAGTATCATCAAGTACAGTCATACCTCCAGTTGTGTTTGCTTCACATTGCGGCTTTTCAGGATACGAATGCAGCCAACCCGGAAGTGTTTATTTCTGGGTTCGCTGCACACTTTGTGCATGCGCAGAAGTGCTCTATTGTGCTTTGCGCACATGCAGTAGTGGCGCTCTACTTACAGACTTTTAGAATCGCAAGTAGAGGTACCACTGTAATTCTATATGTGTGTGTGTGTGTGTGTGTGTGTGTGTGTGTGTGTGTGTGTGTGTGTGAATGAGAGAGAATGATTTCAAAAAAAGAATGATATAGATTACAATACAGAACACAAAATGCACAGTATTCATATGTGTGTGTGTGTGTACACAAACACACATGATAAGCAGTAATTCAAACATAGGATCTTTCCAAAATAAAAGAACAGTTTGATGAAATAAAATAAGGATCGTTTCCAGTCAGATACGAAGTCTCTAAATTTATGGCATCCCCTGATACTTTAAAACCAAGTATAAAATACATAGGATTTATATATACTATATAGATAAATACCCTTCTAGTCTCACATTACCATAGTTGAGATTCCAATAGTTGGTAAAACAGTTCCATCTCTCTAGTTGCTCACATCTGCTACTTCTTCCTTCCTTCCTTCCTTCCTTCCTTCCTTCCTTCCTTCCTTCCTTCCTTCCTTCCTTCCTTCCTTCCTTCCTTCCTGCTAGTTCAGTCAGTTGATTCATAATGAATACATTTCATTGATGTATTCACAACTGAATACATTTCATTGACCATTCCCATACTACAAGAACATTTGAGTCCTTCCACTTCCTAACCAAACTATCTTAGCCGTAGCTAATCAAACAGAAACCAATTCTATCAGCCGTATATTGATTTTATATAGTTAATTATTTTTATTGATGTTTTAAATAGCCTCAAAGTATTTTATACAAAGTCATTCATAAATGGAATGAAATCATGCCATGTCAGTCAATTATTCAGACCTTAATGTAGGTCAAACTACATGTGATGTGGGAGGTCTGCAACTCAGTCTCCCAGTATGTTTTTCTTTGGGTGAAAGCAGCTGTGAGGGACAGGAAAATTTGGACTGCCGCAGGGGAGGAACTCCCTAGCACTGTTTCCCTGACTTAAACACCTCCTGTCCAGGAGCTGTAAGTCAAAAGAAGGGAGAATGCAGCAGTCTTTTCCATCTCCACAGCTAATAGCAGCTTGTGGATTGTTGTTATTTAGTCATTTAGTCGTGTCTGACTCTTCGTGACCCCATGGACCAGAGCACGCCAGGCATTCCCGTCTTCCACTGCCTCCCGCAGTTTGGTCAGACTCAAGTTGGTAGCTTCAAAAACACTGGCCAACCATCTCTTCCTCTGTTGTCCCCTTCTCCTTGTGCCTTCAATCTTTCCCAACATCAGGGTCTTTTCCAAGGAGTCTTCTCTTCTCATGAGGTGGCCCAAGTATTGCAGCCTCAGCTTCAGGGTCTTCTTGCAGTCCATGGGACTCTCAAGAGTCTCCTCCAGCACCATAATTCAAAAGCATCAATTCTTTGGCAATCAGCCTTCTTTATGGTCCAGCTCTCACTTCCATACATCACTACTGGGAAAAACATAGCTTTAACTATACGGACCTTTGTCAGCAAGGTGATTTATCTGCTTTTTAAGATGCTGTCTAGGTTTGTCATTGCTTTTATCCCAAGAAGCAGGCGTCTACAATGCTAGCGAAAGCGTTACAGCCCTGATTCAAATTCTTCCATCCTCCATAGCTGCTTTTAACCAAAGACCATAGATTTTCCCCATATCACTCATGGTCCTGAGAGACAGGCAAATGACTACACTTATGACATTATAATATTACATCCAAAAAGTTATGAAAACTCTGTGTGTGGCTGCCAAAATGCTATGATTGTTCCTTACCATGAGATAAACAAGCCAGTTGCAAAAGCTTCATGCTATACATTTTTAGGTGTTTTTGAAGATATTTAAGTGTACCCCGGTGGCGCTGTGGGTTAAACCACAGAGCCTAGGGCTTGCTGATCAGAAGGTCGGTGGTTCGAATCCCTGCAATGGGGTGAGCTCCTGTTGCTCGGTCACAGCTCCTGCCCACCTAGCAGTTCGAAAGCACATCAAAGTGCAAGTAGATAAATAGGGACCGCTCCGGCGGGAAGGTAAACGGCGTTTCCGTGCGTTGCTCTGGTTCGCCAGAAGCAGCTTTGTCATGCTGGCCACATGACCCGGAAGCTGTCTGTGGACAAACGCCGGCTCCCTCGGCCTATAGAGCGAGATGAGCGCCGCAACCCCAGAGTCTGACACGACTGGACCTGATGGTCAGGGGCCCCTTTACCCCTTTAAGTGTACACTTAAAAATTTGAAGGCTGCATGCAGACAAACCACAGTTGGAGGGTTGGGAATGGGCCCTGTGCTCACATGGTCCCTTCCTGTCCCTCCCTTTGTGCAGCTTTATTAATTGCTTCCTGGTTTGAGCAAAACATGGTTTGCTACATTCAACCACAACTTCAGATAAGCAATTCCATAAACTGCACACACAAGGGGAGTTGGGAGCACTTGAGCACAGGGATGATTTCCAGTCCTCTAAACTATAATCTGGAGGATCATCCAATCACTACTGGAGGCCTAATTTTCACTAATCTGTAGTCTGAATACTTCTAAGTATTAACAATTTCCCTTTGTGTAACAAGCTAGCATATCAGAGAGTTCACTAAATTTTAACACTTCCCCCTAACATGTAGTTTCCTATGTGGAGATTATTTTCTCTGGTGGACTTTCAAGTACTCAGCATTGTCTGAATGGAACTGATAATGTTTGAACTCGGTTATCAGCTGAATTTAATGTACAACATTCCATCTCTTCACTAGAGTAAAATGAACACAAAATACTGCCTAGCAAATGCGTCGCAAAATAGGTAGTTAATGTTTTAAAGAAACAACCCTAACAGGGGTTTTATTTCAGGAGAAACAAATGAGCAAAAACTTACTGGAAGCTCTGATGATGTTTTCTGCAGTAACCTTATGCTCTGGTTTAAAGTGCTCTGGTTAAAGACACAAAACAAAAGGAAGTCTATCACACAAACCTCTTATACCATATTCCAGAGAAAAAGCTTGATCTGTAAAGCCATATTTCCTGAACGTAAAGCCTTGTAAATATATATCTATTTTAAGTAGAATGGAAACCATTCTTGTGGTGTAGTTTTATATACAGTGGTACCTCTACTTATGAATAACTCTACTTACGAATGTTTCTACTTACGAGCAGAGCTCCATCCGCCATCTTGGATGCGGTTTAGATAGGATTTTTTCTACTTACGAATTTTTAGATAGGGTTGCTTCAACTTACGAATTTTTTCTCCCAGTGCATTCCTATGTGCATTCAGAACACATTAAATTCGTAAGTAGAGGTACCACTGTAGTTTGAAATACCTACATCTGGAGCATGAATTTACGGTGTCTGCTTGTTTTCAATGCTACAAAGTTCAGGCAATGGAAAACGAGAGTGCATAAAAATTAAGAAATCCCTCCCATTTTATAGACTACAAAGCTCTAGGCCAGGAGCTGCTAATCTTTGGACTTGTGGGTATTATTGAACTGCAATTTCCACCTGCCCTAGCTAGAAAGACCAACAGCCAATGGTAGAGATTGTAGTCAACAGCACATGAGGATCGCAAGCTTCCTCATCCCTTATCTCGGTGGTCCTACAGTTCCATGAATCTGCAGTGTGGACAAGTGTCCACTGTTAAGATTACATGCCCACTTCAAGATCTCTATGGGAGAGGTCATTCAGTGTCACGGATGCCACACCAATTTAAACCCAGGCTTTCCAAGTCCAAGGTGAGAATTACATGTCATGAGAAAGATGGGCTGCCCAATATCAACACCCTATGGGTTTCCACAGTGCCTGCTCTATGTCATGGGCTGTCACTGGTGAAGAAAAATAACCTAGTGACATTAATGCAGGCATAGGCAAACTTGGGCCTCCAGATGTTGTGAGACTACAATTCCCATCATCCCTGACCACTGGTCCTGTTAGCTAGGGATGATGGGAGTTGTAGTTCCAAAACATCTGGAGGGCCGAGTTTGGGGGTGCCTTCATCAATGCATGTACTTAGCTTGTACAACATGTTGAGGGGAAGGGGAGAAACTTGGACTGGGCTGGTGTTTATGGAGTCAGCCCTAATTTATTGGAACATGTAATTACACCCAACTCAGCTTTGTACTACAATGTTGGCTTGTAACATGCTATATGCATTTAATGGAGCAGCTGCAAGATGTTATTATGGACCCATATGCAAGGACCAGCATCTGTCTACAACCAAGAGGACTGCTGTCTTATACTCTCCCTGTCCCCACTGTTCTGGTTTTCTGCTTAGGTTTCTCTGTACCGTATAACACAGGCATCCCCAAACTTCGGCCCTCCAGATGTTTTGGACTACAATTCCCATCTTCCCCGACCACTGGTCCTGTTAGCTAGGGATCATGGGAGTTGTCGACCAAAACATCTGGAGGGCCGCAGTTTGGGGGTGCCTGCTATAACATCACCAGGTTGATCAAAGTATCACACTGAGGTTGAATGATGCGGAGTCCCTGATCTGAAATGTGTCTAAAGCTCCCACTTGCAGTGTAAGAAAGGAAAAGCACTTACCCTAGCTCTAACATATTTCTTGACAGTCAGTTTTTGGAAAAAGAAATATTGAGAATGATTAAGAGTTAATTAGAAGAGTGAGGGGGGAGGGAGGAAACAAGCAAACAAGAACACAAGTACTTTTCAGCAAGGAAATTATTTCAAAACAAAATATAGCATCCTGAAGCAGTAGTAAAATCACAAGAAAAGCCAAATTAAAGCCTAACATGTAGAAAGATATGAAATGCTACAACTGGCCCCTCCCCAGCTCAACTCAGCTTTACACAGCTTGTATGCTGGATGTTACAAGAAACTCTGCTTAGTTTTAAAAGCAGAAACGGGAGAGAAAGCTTCAGATTTCTTCCTCATAGCTGTGCCAGGGAACAAGAGGGGAGTGCACTAAACACAAAACCATAGTTTAGCTTACACACAAACAAGGACACTAAAACTTTACTCCAGAAAATCTTTGTACAAGAAGCATCCTTGTGTAAGAAGCTGGACCATATCTAGAAATTGCATGAATGGAGGTAATCTTGACTGGCCTCCCAAACTGATTTGTAGCTTGTTGAATACACTTTCCCAATCAAGTCCTAGCCCAACAACTGCAAAGTTTTTTTTTTTTACCATTGCTTGCTCCAATGGAACAACTTGTTGGTTATGTATCACGCGAATACTATTTGCATGTCCTTTTAATGCATTTTCTAATGCTCCTTTAGGCTGCAAAGACAAACAAACAAGTTACTAAACAGCTTACAATTCCAGATAAAAATAAAAATAAAATCCTTCTGGTAGCACCTTAGAGACCAACTAAGTTTGTCATTGGTATGAGCTTTCGTGTGCATGCACACTTCTTCAGATACACTGAAACAGAAGTCACCAGACCCTTATATATAGTGAGAGGGTGGAGAGGGGTATTACTCAGAAGGGTGGTGGGAATGGGTGATTGGCTGGTAGGTGTGGTGACTAATTCTAGATAAATAAGTCTTATTTTCCAAAGAAGTGAGTCATTTCTCATTTTGTGTCAGAAACAGCAAAATGCCATTAAAGTTCTAAGAAAATGTATGCCCTTCTACCAATTCTTATGCGTTTTTATTTAGATGCTTTCCCTACATGGCTGTTTCTCTTTGCAATACTGAAAAAACGAAGTTCAAATACTGAAAAATATGTTTTGGTAAACTTTATTTTTTATTCAGTTATTGGGATAAACACATTTTCCTTTAAGATAAAGGACAATGATTTTTCCAGTAGACCAAAAGGTGCAATGGCGCCCTCCACTGAGGTATTTAATTATGGACAAATACTTATTGGAAGCAAATTTTTGCTTCTTGCCCCTTTTTCCTGGATGAGTTGTTGGAGGGAGAACTCTCTGTGTGTGACAAGCAGGAAGATGTTATGCCTCATGTTAGCAACACTGGCCAGGTGGAACATGCAAAGCTGACTCGCATTAATGCCCACTGCCAGCAATTATTTATATGCCAAAATAAACTACAGATAAATTCACCCAAGTTCTGCTTTCGCAGGCATCCTACTTCGCTAGCTCATATGGCCCACTGTAAGGACATACACAGTATCTTGTATTAATCCTGTCTTCCAGGGAAGTCATCAAGATGCTTTAGGTGAGCTTGGCTAAGTGGATATCTACTTTAAAAATACAGTGGTACCTCGGTTTAAGTACACAATTGGTTCCGGAAGTCTGTACTTAACCTGAAGCGTACTTAACCTGAAGCGAACTTTCCCATTGAAAGTAATGGAAAGTGGATTAATCCGTTCCAGATGGGTCTGCGGAGTACTTAAACTGAAAGTACTCAAACCGAGGCATGCTTAAACCGAGGGATGGCTGTATATTCTTCCATTTACAGCTGTGTCTCAACAATGGAAAATGGAATAAACACGTTCTCGTCAAAGTTTCATTTCGATCAAATTAAAACTCACCAGTTGGTCTGCTCGTGCTTCCAAATCATTAGCAAAGGACAAGAGATCCACTCTGGTAACACTCTTATTGATCTGCACAAGACAGAAGCAAAAATCACATCATTGTAGCACTGAGAGAATGAGGATTGTTGGGCTTCTGGTAGCTGAGCAATATTGTCTCTCTGAATTTAAACTGGAGGCACACTTGAGTCTTACAACTGAAAAGGCTGAAAGAAAGCATGCAACACCTTGCATGCAAACACACAGTGGATGACCTCCTCAGAGGGCATGAAGTTTTGGTCTCCCAGTGTGAGAGAGATGTGACCTTGCAGGCGGCTAAAAGGTGCACACCCAAAGCCCTATAGGTGTATTCAATACTGAATTTATTTCTCACGGAGCACTAGCCATTCTCTCAAGCCACACTAGGGAGCACTAGTACACAGAGCTTAAATCAACTGCTTCAAAGGTTTATGGTGATTTCATTGCAGTTTGAGATGAGTATATACAGGTGAGTGCTTATATCTTTAAAAGGCATGCCTTGGTGTCAAATACCTGTATTTACTGGGGTGGGGGTGGGTGGGAAAAAAACTCTCTAAATCACATGAAAACAGAAGTTACCTCCCCAGTGTCTTACCTCTGACAGATACGCTGCAAAGTTTATCTCATTTATTCCCGAGGAACTGAAATTCATCAAATTCTCCTTTCCCCTCTCATCAAGCAAAACTATATTGCTTAGATTTATATTAATATGCTTGATTTTCAGTGATACATCTTCTGCATACTATAGGAGACAAAAGCAGGAGGAAGCAGCTCTCACCAAAAGTTAGAACATTTACAACAGCAAGTGGAACAATCCCTACTGCCAGCTTCTCATTTGAGACACACACAGCTTTCATCTTGACGTGCAGCAGAACTAGTGTGGTAAAGTTATTGTTTGTCATTTTCTGCTCTATGGATTTTTTTAAAAACTGCCTTGAGTGTTTCATAGAAGAAAGACAGGACAAAACATTCTGAAAAGAATAAACAGAGTATCACCACTCGAGACTGCAGATAGGAAATATCTTTTCTGAATGGACCTTTTCATTTTATATTATTTTTAAATTTTTCCTGCAGGAAAGTGCTGTGCTAGGCCTTCTGTTATGCTTCTTTTCTATTAACGAATATTTCTTTACTGTATGTAAAAATGTATTCTCCTCTACGTGCTATGAAGTACCCAGATCCTATTCTATTAAATCAGGACTCTACTGCCTCATCCGGACAAATTTCAGTGAGTAACCAGTTTACAGAAATGGCCAGAAATGACCATCATTTTAAAATTCAGGGGTGCCCAAACTTTTTTCAAAGAGGGCCAGATTTGATGAAGTAAACATGCATTGAGAGCTGATCACAGTTACCCCAAAGTTGTTGAGCTTTTTTTAGGATTTTTTTTAGGATTGAACTTTAAATCCTAAAAAAAGTTGTTGGGCTTTTTAAAGGATTTTACCCCAGGACATATACTGCCATGGGGGCCGGATTAAATCCCCGAAACGGGGACTTAAAACATGCCTGCTTTAAATGGTGCTCCATTATAGCTGCCTTGATGCAGTAAGCCACATGGTCCAATAGATTCTGTGCACAGCATTTTTTTAACAGCACTGTGTTGCCCCCTATTTTGCACTCAGTAGACTAACAGGCAACCGCCACAAGGCAGAGGAAGACTCTCGGCAAGGCAGAGAAGTCTGGGAATCAGCTTGCTTTCTGGCGAAGATGCAGCAGCTGGGAAGAGAGTGGTGCTTGAATGAGCAGTCTATTGCACCCCTTAGGCTTTCCCCCCTCCCTCCTCTTTGGTCTGGTAATCCAGGAACAACACCGCATGTGCATTCGCACTGCAGAGGAAAAGTGTGGGACGGGTGAAAGAAGGAAATGTGTTTGCTTTGGACTTCCTCTGGTGGGCGACTAACACAGGATGGTGGACAGTGGGGAAATGCGACCCTGCTGGATTTATGGGTGTCCTGTTGAGTTATTTGAAGGGGTTGTGCTTGAAGAACCCTGTATTTTAGTGGTTCCCCTGCTGCCTGGAAGGCTGGTCTCAAGAAAAGGGGGGGTGTTCTGGGAGGATACTGGCCTCTGGGCTGTAGAGTAACACAGAGTTCCAGCTTGTCTTCCATTATTTTCTATACATGCAGGAAACCACTGAATTAGGTCCTCTAGAGCATGGGTAGGCAAAGCTGGATCCGCCCAATCACCTTCTAAATCCGGCCCACAGACGGTCCGGGAATCAGCGTGTTTTTACATGAGTAGAATGTGTGCTTTTATTTAAAATGCATCTCTGAGTTATTTGTGGGGCATAGGAAATAGTTCATTCCCCCCCCCAAAATATAGTCTGCCTCCCCCCCCAACAAGGTCTGAGGGACAGTGGACCGGCCCCTGCTGAAAAAGTTTGCTGACCCCTGCTCTAGAGGTCCTCTAGTAGGGAACCTCTCCTGCGAGCCGTCGGGTCTGTCTCTGGCCTCTTATTTCCCTTGCCCACACCTCTCAACCTTTGAGTGATTTTGCCCGGCTCAATTGTGCCCTTGGACTGAGATGATGCATCGTTTGTCCTGAAGGACAGTAAAAGTCACATCCATTGACTCACCCACTTTTGGCTCTGGCCACATCTGCTACAGGCTTGCAGCCCCTGGAAAGCTGTCCAGGAAGGAAGGAAGGAAGGAAGGAAGGAAGGAAGGAAGGAAGGAAGGAAGGAAGGAAGGAAGGCCTTGGGCTGAAAGAGGTTTCTGTGCCTGATCTGCTGGCTTGGGCAAATTGGCTCCCAGTACGTTTCCGAGCACAATTCATAGTGTTGGTGCTGACCTTTAAAGCCCTAAACGGCCTCGGTCCTATATACCTGAAGGAGCGTCTCCACCCCCATTGCTCAGCCCGGACACTGAGGTCCAGCACCGAGGGCCTTCTGGCAGTTCCCTCACTGCGAGAAGCAAAGCTACAGGGAACCAGGCAGAGGGCCTTCTCGGTAGTGGCACCCGCCCTGTGGAACACCCTCCCATCAGAGGTCGGAGAGATAAACAACTACCTGACATTTCGAAAACACCTAAAGGCAGCCCTGTTTAGGGAAGTTTTTAATCTGTGACATTTTAATGTATTTTGGTATTTGTTGGAAGCCGCCCAGAGTGGCTGGGGAAACCCAGCCAGATGGGCGGTGTATAAATAATAATAATAATAATAATAGGGCTGATTTTTCATCAATATGCAAATGGCAGGCACTCAGCTCAACCAGAGGGGCAGCAAAAGTAACAAGTCAGCTGAGGAGTGGATGGGCAGGCTGAACAAATAAACTAAATCCAGGCAAGACATAATTTATTTATTTTTAAAAGAAGATTGCAAACATTATACTAGACTACATTATACTATAGGTTATGCTCACAACCGGTATTAACTTACCATTCTAACATTCAGAATTTCATGGATGTTGAAAAGGTTTTCCAGGTGCAGGGAAGTATAAATGCCTTTGTTTTCCTTGCAATCACTAAAGACACATGTAAAATAAACACCAACAGGTTAACAAAAATAGCTGGCAACATTTGCCATCAAAAATCCCCCTTTTTAGATAAGGATGCCAAATAGCCAAATTCACTTGTGAGAAATAATAGTGTCCTTGAGAACTATTTCCAGGTGGCCAAGGAACACTTGTGTATCGCAAACATACCCAACCAGGCCTCCTGGAAAATCCACATACCACCTCTTTTTGAAACAGAAAGGAGTAAATCAGTTTGCAATATGTTGTGGAGGTCTGCCAGCGGTACTGGATTACCAAAGAGGCAGGTTACGCATGAGCTTAGGGCACCACAAAGCAGGGGCACACAAAATAATAATAATAATAATAATGAATTCAACTTTTTTTTTAAAAAAAACAACAACCACAGAAGCAGTCATTATGGGAAAAATCATAATTTTCTTAGACTGGCTTTCAGTCCACTACAGACCCCCCCCCCATGTTTCTGTCTTTGCTTATTCCCATCTAAACCTGGAGGAGTCCTACTAATTTATATTGAAATAATACGAGGAAATCAGATTCGGCAATAAATCTATTTTTTATTATTGATACACTCTTCTGACTTATATGTACTTGACTGGTTTTTCTTCCTTTTGTGTGTGTGTGTGAGAGAGAGAGCAGAGATTTAAAGGGGGCATCTATAAGAGATGGAAGATCATGGAAGAGAATACACAAGTAGCCAACAATTGTAGGGAGGTCAGGTGGGTTTTGCGAGTCCAGACTTGCAAAAGAGGTTAATGTCTATGTCTGAAGCCAGAGAAATACGAGTTTTGTCAATTAGCTTCAATCATGTAGCAGTGCAAAATTTCAAATAAGCCATAACTGCATTTGCTTATATCATCATACATGCAGAGTTACCTGTAAACTTTTTCAAATGTCAAGTTAATGTTTGGATTTTTTAAAATGATTGCAGAAAGATAGTATTTCAGCTGCTGATTCAGCAAATATGGCGTATCCAAAACCTGGAACACAAAGAAATAAGCAATGTTCTTTTTCTGCACATCACAATTCTGAGAGCATCTCATGTGACTTCTTGAGTCTAATTTGGTTTCAAGGAAAACCATGGACCTTAAGGTTAGAGAAATCACGCACAATCTACTCATGTCTTAAGGTTATGGTTATAGACTTAAACCAATCCTGAATTTGGTTTTAGCACCTGAGGCTGCAAACTTTTATAAATAAATAGGTAACACACTCCTTTTCTATAATCTGATCACCTAATTTAGACTGATTAGGAACTCATTAAAAATAATGTCTTAGGATATGAGAAGTTTTAGATGATATGAAGGCCGTGAGACCAGCAAGACTTTGCTGTGTCCAAGTGAGACACATTTTATTGTTGCTTAGGAAATTTAACAATTTAAGAAAGAGAAAAGCCTCAGCTTAGGTGAAAAGTCTGGTAAGTCAAATTTATTCTTTGCTGTTGATCTACAAATGACAGAATGGACTTGGAGAGCTAGAGAGATGCAATTTTGCTGACCTGAAAGAAGACTTCTTTTGAAATTCAGTTTCGGTTGTATTTGGCCCCATTTAAATTTATAACCAGTCATCTGATCTGTACTGGCACTTTTAAACAATGCACCTTTTGGACATGGTCCATAACAACTCTTCTGGAATGTGTTATTAATCTAGATTTATTTTGTAGCCCAGACTTCACGGTTATGTATCCTAAGTGTAACCTAGAATTGACAGTGACTAGATTATAGCCACTAAGAGGTGCATTGAGGCCAATTAGGGAAACAGGAAGCATCTTATACCAGATTACACTATGATGATGGCATAAATTGACGAGGCTGCAATCCTATACCCACTTACCTGGGAGTAAGCTCCACTGAATTCAATGAGTCTAACTTCTGAGTTGACAGTGGCTGAGGGGTGCTGTAAAGAGACTGAACTACCGGTAGGAACCTGGAAGTCCAAGTTCAGATCTCACCTCTGCTACCGGTAAGAACAAATCTCTCTCTCTCTCTCTCTCTCTCTCTCTCTCTCTCTCTCTCTCTCTCTCTCTCTCTCTCTCTCTCTCTCATTCTCAGGTCCATTCACCAAACTGCAACAGGGGGATTATACAGTGGTACCTCTACTTACGAATAACTCTACTTACAAATGTTTCTACTTACGAATGGAGCTCCATCTGCCATCTTGGATGCAGTTTAGATAGGATTTTTTCTACTTATGAATTTTTAGATAGGGTTGCTTCTACTTACGATTTTTTTCTCCCAATGCATTCCTATGGGATTCGACTTACAATTTTTTTCGACTTACAAATGTGTGTTCGGAACGCATTAAATTCGTAAGTAGAGGTACCATTGTACTACTAACCTACCCTATAGAGCTGCTGATGGGATAACAAGATGTAGAGGAAGTGCTTTAAGCAAAAAAACAGCACTATGTAAATGTAAATGATTATCTAGTGTAGGTAAACAGTGAAGTTATGCTTTCTAAGGCAATACTGACTTCAGTGTATTTTCTCATTGTTGTGGATCACTTAATGGCCTTGAAATGAGGAACCTTACTTTGAATAGACTCCTGTCTTCAAATGGTTCACAAACAAGCTTCTCCACATTTCCTCCCGTAATGAAAGTGACCACTACTATTAGCATCAGAACCCAGGAGAAAAGAAAACTGAATCCAACTCCGCTGAAACAAAACGAGGGGGGAAATAATAATACATCTTATGAGTTGGTTTAAGAGGCAAGTGAAAAGGACCAACTAAAATCAACTTACTGAAAGAGAATCGTGACAAGGAAAACAAAGACAAGCAAAGTGATTTTTAATCAAACAAGCACGGCACACAAATACCGTATATACCATAGCATTCCTAGCAAAGATTGCTGTCATATAAGCTCACATGAGCAAGTATTTGTTGTATCTATCACACACAGAGACCCATTCCAGTTTGGGGAAGAGTGTCAACTGTAATGAGAATTTGTGAGAACAAGGAGGCAAATCAGAACGTTGGGGGCAAGCGTAGCTTTCAAGTAATAGGAACCAAGAACTTCCAGACTATGTGTTGGAATCGGCGACAATCTATCCTTTCAAGTGAAGAAGACAGCATTACGGTGCAATTCTAGCCATGTCTACTGAGAAGTAAGCCCCACTCAATTCAGTGGGGCTTAATCCCAGGTAAATGGGGTTAGGATTGCAGCCTTAGTACTTTCCCATAAGTGGACCCCTCGGGGTGGGGGGAAGCATTAGAATAAACTTTGAGGAACAGCTTAAAAGTTCTCTCCTCCATCCACTTTTCGATTTCCTCCTTTGAGACTTCAGATGGATTTTGAAATGCCTGCTTCAAACAGGTTTGCTTTAGAGACTGCAGGGAAACACTCCTTTTATACCCTAATTAGCATTAGCTTTTTTGAAGTCTTCAATTCCCAGGATGGTTTAAAAATAGTTGCTTGCTGCCAAAAGCAGTTTCATCACAGCGATAGGATTCAATATTCTTTTCTCTATTAAAGAAATTAGCCAGATCAGACACTATAGAGCTTTTTCTAATACCCCCCCCCCGTTCTTCTAATTCTTCACGTTTAATTAAGGGCCCCTTCATACATCACATGACAGCAAACTTGGTTTTCTCACCAGGTGTACATGGAGCAGTCACCTGGAGTTTGCAGACAAGCATACCTGTCTGGTACAAGTGCCTGCAAGGAAATATTGGTCACATTTACATGTGACATGTTTAGGTCTAAACAATATCATTTGTGACACATGAACCCACACTTCTGTAACTTTCTCCAATGTATCCTCCATTGCTCTGTACAAAGATCAGATATTTTAGAAAGGCTCAAGTTTTAATGTCATTAGACTGCAGAGGGCTCCCTCACCATCTTTTTAGGAATTCAGTCAGCTCTCTAAAGCATCAACAGTGTTTGCTTAAAAGACCTTTAATTTATATATATATAATTTAATATCCTGCCTCAGGAAGGAATTCAAAAGCTCACACCCCACATTGAGAACATCCATTGGTGCAAAAAAGGATTTCTTTTGTTTTGTTTCTGGTTTTTGTTTTGTTTTTTGGTCTCCAAACTTATTTTGTCAATGTTGTTGTTGTTTAGTCGTTTAGTCGTGTCTGACTCTTCGTTACCCCATGGACCAGAGCACGCCAGGCACTCCTGTCTTGCACTGCCTCCCACAGTTTGGTCAAACTCATGTTCGTAGCTTCGAGAACACTGTCCAACCATTTCATCCTCTGTCATCCCCTTCTCCTAGTGCCCTCAATCTTTCCCAACATCAGGGTCTTTTCCAAGGATTCTTCTCTTCTCATGAGGTGGCCAAAGTATTGGAGCCTCAGCTTCAGGATCTGTCCTTCCAGTGAGCACTCAGGGCTGATTTCCTTCAGAATGGATAAGTTTGATCTTCTTGCAGTCCAAGGGACTCTCAAGAGTCTCCTCCAGCACCACAATTCAAAAGCATCAATTCTTCGTCGATCAGCCTTCTTTATGGTCCAGCTCTCAATTTTGTCAATGCAGCCCTCTTAACCTGGTGACATTCTTTGTTTTTTTATGTTTTCATTAAAGATTGTTCTTGTTATTACAAAAGTACATGTGCTGTCTCTGTTTTCCGTCCATAGAATCTTTGCTACAGATTAGTTATAGTTGATGTGAGACACTAATGTTATAGACAGTGTAAGGCTGGGGAAGATTCTGAAACAAAGAATAAGATGACTCACGCCATCAGGAAGTTTCCTCCAGTGTTTGAGATACAGCCTCTCGTTGTTGGAGTGGCATTTTTGTCATAACCACAGGTACCACATAACAATCCCAGGTAATAAAATACAAGGATCAGTATCACCATGCAGCAGAGAATTAAGCAACCCAGCCACCTAGACAAATCAATAAAAAGACAAATGTAACATTAACATGCATGGCAGTGGGCAATTTAAACACAGATCCAAGACAAGAAAACCTCCAGGCTAGAACAGGGGTCCCCAAACTAAGGCCCGGGGGCCGGATGTGGTCCAATCGCCTTCTAAATCCGGGAATCAGCATGTTTTTAACATGAGTAGAATGTGTCCTTTTATTTAAAATGCACCTCTGGGTTATTTGTGGGGTCTGCCTGGTGTTTTTACATGAGTAGAAAGTGTCCTTTTATTTAAAATGCATCTCTGGGTTATTTGTGGGGCATAGGAATTTGTTGATATTTTTTTTCCAAAATGTAGTCCGGCCCCCCACAAGGTCTGAGGGACAGTGGACCGGCCCCCTGCTGAAAAAGTTTGCTGACCCCCTGGGCTAGAAAGCAGTTGTGTGTTGGAGAAGAAAGGCATGCAAATATTTAAACATTCAAAAGCCATGTCACTGGTACATCCTTGAATTTCTAGTACAAACCAGCTTTAGAAATCCTATATTGGAGTCACACACCCTAAAATGAGATGGGAAGAAGAAAAATATATACAAGGTGACAGAACCTACTTTGTTTATTTACTTCAGCACCCCCTACTTCTTAATCACTGTGATTGGATTGCACTGGAAAAATCCACCAAAATAAGATTCCCACACCCTCATTGAGATATGTGCATTTCCCATTCACCTAGGTTTCATTTGTCAGAAAAGAAAAGGGGAAAGTGAGGGGTGGAGGGAGGTTGTGTGTTCCTGCTAAGCGGTACAATAGTGTTTTAATGTATGATGTGGATGTGAGCTGGCACACTAACTGCAGTGTGGCCCTTTGCGCATCAATACCCAGATGAATTACGTACCTGTAGAAATCATACTGCTCCACTACTGGAAAATATTCTTGAACGTATGTCTCACCCTGAGTTAGATATAGGGTGAAGTCTGCTATTATCTTGTGGATGGGAAGCATTTTAGTAAAGCTTGTGATATTTGAACCAACAGCTTCCAGTACATTTTTAATATCTGAAATAAATGAGTGTGTTTATGATGATTATTATAATACTGCACAAGATAAAACGATTTATCACATACTAAAAATAAAAAAAAGCTTGTTGGATTGCAGCTCTAGGCAGCAGAATAAGGCATGAAGAGAAGCATGAAACTGAAAAAAGCAAGCTACAAATACAATTTCAATGAAAAATGGCATTTTAATGTTTTCTCTCTCTCTCTCTCTCTCTCTCTCTCTCTCACACACACACACACACACACACACACAAACATACATACATACAAATCGAGTGCTAAATGTAACGCATGTTGATGCAAGCCACAGTTTTCTGCTTCTGTGTACTGAAATTGTGGTCTAATGTTAAAGCTGTGTCAGATTGCTGTGTGTGTGTGTGTGTGTGTGTGTGTGTGTGTGTGTGTATCTCCTGAGGTTGTACAGCCCAGACACAGATTTCTCACTTCAGTGAGACCAGACCAAAGATTAGAGTGTCTTCTCTAGGCAGTTTCAGTATTACAATCACCGGGTTAAAAACTTGAATCCCAATTTACCATAAGCCTCTTATTTTCTAGAGAGAAATCTCTATCTGGTCTGCATCCTGGATATGCATGCAAACCTCACCCAATCTAGAATGTAATACATGAACTGGGTTGTACCATGTTTATTTGCACACAATCTCTGATTAAGCATCTGTGGGTTAAACCACTGAGCCTAGGGCTTGCCGATCAGAAGGTCAGCGGTTCGAATCCCTGTGACAGGGTGAGCTCCCGTTGCTCGGTCCCAGCTCCTGCCAACCTAGCAGTTTGAAAGCACGTCAAAAATGCAAGTAGATAAATAGGAACCGCTACAGCGGGAAGGTAAACGGTGTTTCCGTGTGCTGCTCTGGTTCGCCAGAAGCGGCTTTGTCATGCTGGCCACATGACCTGGAAGCTATACGCCGGCTCCCTCGGCCAATAATGCGAGATGAGCGCGCAACCCCAGAGTCGGTCACGACTGGACCTAATGGTCAGGGGTCCCTTTACCCTTTAATAGTAATAAAAACAGTTAACATATGCAAACACTGCATAGCCCAGTTTACCGCTTTCTTTCTCTACCCAGCATTGGGTGGGACCGCAAAACAGGGAGATTCACTGTGGGCTGAGATTTGTATCTGGAAGTAACAAGTAATCAGGACCCATAGAGGGAGCGCTGCATTAAGCCCCACCTCAGAAAACGGAAATAATGAACACTGGCTGCTTTTAAATTCCTAACAATTTCAGTTGGTCTGTGCAACAAACATGATCAATTTCATCCCTAATGCCTACACAGCAGCAGCAGATATTTTTAAAGCTATCTAATGCCACTTTGTTGGGAAAACAATATCATGCAAAAGGAGTATAAGCACACTGTTTAAAGTTCCTAGGATGGAAAGAATGGGCAACAGTGACTTTCAATATGCATTAAAAGTAATTTTGAATTTTAAAATCCAACCATTGTGTCAACCTATGCCAAAATGAACCCCGTTCAAAAATTTAGTGTCTCTACATGAAATCTTAGAGTACACATCCCCCCCAAATCGAGGTATATCTCTTTTCACTGAAATAACATGCCATAATCATTCTGTTTGAGAAGTAAAGTACCTGGGACAGCTCTCGCCTATTTTATTCAACTGCATTGAAACTGTTGTAAGCGTGGGACACAAGTCAGACCAAGTGTGAAGACAGACAGACATATTTAAGGAGAAGTGTAGAAGATGAACACCAGTCAATCAAAATCCACCTGTCTTCCAATATTTTTGTATAACACACGTGTGTGCGTGTGCACCTGTGACATGCATTCAATTTGTCACTTTTAATGAAAAAACCAACATAAATAACTGGGAAACTGCTTTAGGGACTGAGTTATATTCATATCAACTACAACTGGTTTCCCCCTTTTAAAAATCAACCACCTGGAAAATGGCACACAATGTATGTTTTTCAGAAACGGCCACTTACCCAGTAAAGGGGTGGGGGGCAGTTGCAACCCAGCATGGGGGTTTCCCCTCCTCCTGAACCCACGCCATATTTGCCCCGACCATTGGCACCTCTCCCCGGGCCGCCACAGTGCCTGCTGGGTTCCCACCAAATCCAGTTTTGAAATTTCTGGCCAATCCATGGCGCATACCTGCCAAGTTGCTGTCAGAGAAATAAGGGACCGGGCCGGAAATAGCAGACCGGAAGTAGTGCTGCCACCATTTTGGAACTGGGCGGAGCATGATCAGAAGTGACTTTTGATGCTGCTTTGCCCAGTTTCAAAATGGCCACCGCAGCAGAAGTCGCACTGCAGCCATTTTCGAACTGGGCAGAGCAGCATCAAAAGTCGCTTCTGAGCATGCTCCGCCCAGTTCCAAAATGGCCACCACGCCAGAATAAACCGGGAAAAAACAAAAAAAGCTGGAAAAACTGGGATTTCCCGGGGAAAATGGGAGACTTGGCAGCTATGCCATGGCGGCCTTGGGGGACGGCCCCATCGGAGCAGACTGCGTTGGAAGAGGATTCACTCTGCTCCAAGAGTACAAAAGGGGGGCAGAGCCACTCTCAGCTGCACACTTGGCCCCAGAGCATCACCCAGTCCACCCTCTAATCTTATTTTTTTGCAGGCTAACCTTTGCTTTCCAGGCACGTGGGCGTTGCTATGGTCGTACGATGGTTGCTGTCTTCAGAGCCGGGAAGGAATTTCCCCTGCTCTGCAGGTTTTGCCTCCCATAGCAATTATCAGAACTTTGGGGTTTAGACCTTGGGCGGAATCCTTTAGTCAAACACCTGAAGAAGGGGTGAAGTGGTGACTCACCTGCTTCCTGTGGCGGCGATAACGGGGTACCCCGTTAGAGGGGTCATGAGGGTAGTCTCTGTCCATGAGCACACGGTGGAGGGGCCACAGAGCTACCCTCAGCGATTTGGGAGGGACCAGCTGCATAAACTCGCGTTTTGCGTTGGTCCCATCAAATGCTAACTGACCCTGTCATGCCTCAGACCCCCAGCCCAATACCTCTCACAAGGCACCTGAATTCAACAAAGCTGTGGCCATTTTAATCCCACATATATGTTGTTGTGTCTTTTCCTTTCACCTCCTGGGGCAGGGGGTGCTGGGTCTGGGTTCGCAAGGAGTCAACCTCTGACAGGAGGGCGTTCCACAGGGTGGGTGCCACTACCGAGAAGGCCCTCTGCCTGGTTCCCTGTAACTTTGCTTCTCGCAGTGAGGGAACCGCCAGAAGGCCCTCGGCGCTGGATCTCAGTGTCTGGGTTGAACGATGGGAGTGGAGACACTCCTTCAGGTATACTGGCCCGAGGCCGTTTAGGGCTTTAAAGGTCAGCACCAACACTTTGAATTGTGTTCGGAAATGCACTGGGAGCCAATGTAGGTCTTTCTACTTCCAACGTTGTTCCCACTGTTCTATACATGTTATGTCTGTCTTCACCCAGAACTGAACAGTTTCGAGTCCCAATAATTTCAATGGGAAGAATGAAAACAATGGAGCTTCACAAGCTTAGTTTTGTTATAATTCTGCCCTTTGCTTTTACTCCCCTACTCAGGTACAGGAGCATGAAGATTTTTTTAAAGCTTGATGCATATTAATAGTAACTGAGAAATAACGATCTTGCTTTGAAAGTCCCCCAGGTTGAAAAATTAAGGAAGAACATGACATTTTGAAAAAAACACTTGGCATTTCTTGATGAGTTACATACTGTGGATTGCTTTTTGCAAACTTACAAGGTACAGCTGGTTATATGGGTAGAACAGGTCCACAATGCAAGAATAAAAATTGAGAGAGATTAATAAATATTTTCTCACTCTGGGTACACCAACACTTGCCCATCTGGAAAATGCTAGCATGTTAGCTATTTTAAATGTGCTTGAGGGCTTAGTTCTGGAACATTTATGGCTTAGTGCAGAGCTTAACTCAAAAGGAAGACACCTGCAATTATTAAGAGATAGTCTACATTTCTTCAGGTTTTATCTGTGACATGTATATCATTTCTAAACGTGCCTACTTGTAAACAGTGTTATGCCTATGGCACCCATGTTCCTAAGCTATGAGCCCCCTCTTGCTAGAAATGGACAAACAGTCTTGCATTTGTGTCCTAAAGAACATTTGCCACCAGTTCAACTCTCAGAGAGTGCTAATGCCAGCCCTCTTTTGCTGCTGAGGCAGCCTCTCCTCTCCAGAGCAAAGCAATAAAGAAGTCCCTAGGCCTTGGGGAAGAGAAACAGAATAGGAGGTGTCAGAGAGGCTCCAACAAAGATTGGCATGTCCCCAGCAGGCTACCCATTTTGCACAGAGTGCCATTTTTCTCCTGTGAAATCCTGGGGTTGCCGCCTTCCCATTTTCTCCAAAGTGAGGGCTGGAGGAGAGGTAGCAGCCGCTAGACAGCATGGGGTGCAAGAAGAATTGAGGCAAGGAACCTCCTGGAAATGGGCTATGTCTGCCCGTATTACACTCCCAACCATTTGAGTACCCCCACATTAAGAACTTTTGAGTTCTCCTCCCATCTACATTCATGGTTAGCTTATGCTATTTTTATTATGAAGGTTGACCTCTGGCCCCTGGACCACTATCTAGAAATCAGAATGGCCAGTGAAAATGTAGAAACTTGCTACCCATAATTTAAGGGATCCTACACTAAGACTGAATACCAGTGCTAAGCCATTGTGGGTTTTTTGGGGGGGTCTTATGTCAGTGTATAAAGATGGGGGGAGTATACCTCACCACTGCCACACCGCAGTAAGATCCTTATACTGTACAGTGGTACCTCGGTTTAAGAACAGCCCTGTTTACGAACTATTCGGTATATGAACTCTGCAAAACTGGAAGTAGTGTTCCGGTTAGTGAACTTTACCTCGGTCTACGAATGGAAGCCGAATGGTGGAAGGGCACCGGGAGGCCTCATTAGGGAAAGCGCGCCTCGGTTTAAGAACGGTTTAAGAATGGACTTCCGGAAAGGATTAAGTTTGTAAACCAAGGTACTACTGTACTCTTCTTCCAACCTTCCCTCTCTCCCCTCTCACATTACCCATGTTCCTTCTGCTACTTGGCACCCAATTGGGTGAATTGCCTTCACCCAAAGAGTTCCTTGGTCTCTCCCTACATTGTATGGACACAGTCAACACTCTTAAGCCACATTTTGGTCCCCCTTCCCTTCATCTTATCAACAGAGCCTCACTTGTGAGTAGATTAGACTACGATTTCCTCTCCTAGCTGGGAGAGTGTTTTAGGTCATGGCATTCCACTGCTCCTGGGTCAGCTACTAAGAAGTCATGGCTGGATTAGGGACTCCTCCACAAACCACCCATCCATCTCTTCCTTCTTCTTCCCCTGGAATGAAGCCTTTGCCATAGCCTTGATGCAGTGGAGATCTCCCTCAACCCACCGCAATCAAGGAAATGCTCTTATTCAATAAAAAAGTACTGTAGTCAATATTATGATTAAGCATTACCCCAAATCAACTGGGATACTGCCTTGGAATGTCACTAGGTATTTAGAAATGGAGATGAGCAACCTATATTTTAATGGCTTCTCTTTAATAGTTCTGATTTACTTCCCTAAGTAAAAAATAGATGATACTAAAATGATAGCTCACGTCAATAATTTTAACCAATCCAGTTGGAGAACCAATTATCTCATCCTCCTTACCTGATAAAATGTTCCTTGTCTGATTGAGCACCAAATCAGGTGTATCATTAAATGCTGCATAACCCTGGAATAAAAAAACTGAGATGTCCAACAGTGTCTTGACAACAAAAGACCAGTATGCTTATTTCTACCTTTAAAAGGGCCACACCCAAAAGGTTTATAGCACCACATTTTAAAGTTAGCTTGTTACAAAGGAAGTTGGGCTAACCTGCAAGCTGGGTTTATTCTATTAGACTGTACCATGAGCTTTCATAGCGCTGATGCACATTCACTATATGCCTGGTTCACGCTACCAGTGACAGCCTTTCCACGGTGGAGAGAACACCTCTCTCTCCTATCAGACACTTCAAACCATGTGGAGACCTCAGTTCTCACACAGATGCCTAATCACACAAATGACATGTGCATGCTTGCTCTCCCAGCACGTTTTCACAGTCGCGTGGGTGGTATCACATGAGTAGACATCATTATGGAATACTTGGCTTACACATTCTTGGCTTACCTTCCAAGTCCCGGACTGCAGAATCCGGGACCGGCAGCCGTGTGACACTGGAAGTTGCGTCGACGTAACTTCCGGTGTCGCTTTGCCCTTCTATGGGCACCAAAAATGGCCGCCGCCGGCTTCGAAAGTCGCTTGTACGCATGTCAGGAAGTGCGTCGACGCAACTTCCGATGTCGCTCCACCCATCTATGGGCACCAAAAAATGGCCGCCGCCGACACCGGAAGTCACGTCTATACTTCCAGACATGTGTAGATGCGGCTTTTGAAGCCGGCGGCGGCCATTTTTGGTGCCCATAGAAGGGCAAATCGGGGAAAAAAATGGCCGCCGACAGGAGAAAATAACGGAGAAAAATGGGAGACGAAGTGATACGGGGGACCACTGGGAAAAGGTAAGTAAAAACGGGGTTTTCCCGGAGAAAACGGGGTACTTGGCAGCTATGATTCTTGGAGGTGTGCAAAGATGCCCACTCTTCCCCACCGCATGTGAACTGGGATCATGCTTCTTTGAAGAATCTATGAGCTTCATTCCCCTGAACTGCCTGTGTATTATATGTGTCACAGAAGGGGGTGGGCTACTCCCGAGTAAGCACTCCACACATCCTCTGGATTTTCAGAGTTTTATTGTTGTGCATGCTATATACAGTGGTGAGATGTCTCAAATCATGTCTGCTCTGCGTGGGGCAGAAGCCCACAATGGCGTCTCGCGAGCTCTGACCCCCCTTTTAAGACTGGGCATCCAAACGTCCCTCCTCCTTGCTCTATGGGTCCTCCGTGGTCCCAAACCAGGCTCCTGGGGTGCCTTTCTACCTACCTCCTCCCTTCCAGTCCCTGCTGAAGCTAGCTCCACCCCTGCTTCCCTGCTCCCAGCCTGGAGCTGAGCCTCCAGGACTCTGCAGAGCCCTGGACCCTTCTTGACCACTTCCTGTTCCTGGTTTTCCCTCCCAGACTTGCTGCTCTCGCTGCTGCTCTCCCAGCTGGTAGAAGTAAGCAGAGTGGGCTGCTCTCTACAAGCCCTCTCTCTTACAATTGGGAATGCATATTTTTGCTTATATGTATTATGGAAATGTCCGTCAAGCTGGCATGCCTTGTTGCAACCCATGGGGGGATTTCAGAGATAACTTAAGAGGCCTAGCAATTGCACTGACGCTCTAAACATCAAGAGAAAGGCATCCACAATTGTGTCTGCCCTGCCCTGCACATCCCTTGTCTGAGGGTGGGAGATCTAAATGCATCAGACTTCAGGACTGATGCTATGTATCAGAGCAGGTAAAACAGCCCCAATGTAGTTTTATTTTATTATTTTATGTACGCCGCCATGGGAGTCCTTCTGAACCAACAGGTGGGATAGAAATTTAATAAATAAGGCATGCCTCCAATTTCACTTTAGGAAAGTGTAACATTGGCACAAAGGCTGCGCACCCCCTCTTGTCTTATGTGCCTTGGTACACAAAGATACTCGGAGCATCTATTTGCTGACACATTTTCTTAAGGCGCAAAATTCGACAGCTTCTTGAGCACCAGGTGTGATCCTGAAATTAGAGTAAATGGATTTATACCTTCTAGTAACATACCTTTTGAACAAGACTAGAGAGGTCTGTTTTAAGGACCTCATTGACTTTGACAAGTTGAGCATTCACTCCCGGCAACTGAAGGGAAGAAAAGAGATGTTAAAGTTTGTTTTAGTCTGTGCATCATTTGTTTAAAGTCAAGTCTTCCTTTGTTCTTTGCATCATTTGTTCAGCTTCACTGTAATTCCCAATATCATCCTGTGGGCTTTCCTCTCCCGCAAAAAATGGTTAAATAATGGCAAACAACAACCAACCTTCCCCTACAATATCCAGGCCCTGATTATCATTGGGCATGTTGTGTACTTGGCAGCTGAGAATACATTCATGTGCTGCATGTGCTGAGAATACATTCTAAAATACGATCCCAAGTCTGCTGCAACATGGAATCACAGAATTTTAGAGTTGAAAGGGACCACGAGGAATCTTTTGCAGGAATCTTTTGCCCAACATGGGGCTCAAACCCACAACCCTGAGATCAAGAGACTCATGCTCTACCGACTGAGCTATCCAGGAAGAAAGGCTCCTCAGCAGGCAAATCAACATGGAAGAGGTTTCTAAAGGGTGTAGTGTTTTTAAGGAGGTACTATGCTGGCCTAGGTCTCACTGATTTGGTAAACCCATGTCTGGGGTGTACCACATCAGATTGCAAATAGGGGCTCACATGAGTTTTCCATAGCTGCCAAGTTCTCCCTTTTTTTAAGGGAAATTCCCTTATGCTGAATAGGCTTCCTCGCGAGAAAAGGGAAAACTTGGCAGCTATGGTTTTCCTGCACATAGAAAACATTCCCCAGTCAAGGAAAAACTTGCACATCAGAGAGAAGACAAAATAAAAAAAATCCTTCCAGTAGCACCTTAGAGACCAACTAAGTTTGTCATAGGTATGAGCTTTCATGTGCAAGCACACTTCTTCAGAAAGCTCATACCTATGACAAACTTAGTTGGTCTCTAAGGTGCTACTGGAAGGATTTTTTTATTTTGTTTTGACTGCATCAGACCAACACGGCTACCTACCTGTAACCAGAGAGAAGGTTAGACAAGAACCACCCCTACTCATCAGCACCTTATTTTCCACGTCCCAATGAGCATTTTTGTTTGGAAAGGTGCTTGGTCACATGAGGCCCTACCTTCAGTCTGAATAGACTGAGTGAACTGACCTGAACTCTGTAACCATCATCAGAAGCCCTTCTTCATGTGCCTGCCCCATGAGAGGTCCGGAGAGCAGCAACATGAGAATGGGCCTTTTCTGCAGTGGCTCCGCACTTGTGGAAGGCTCATCTCTTGCCCTATGCCTCCATTATACATCTTTAGGTGCCAGGTGAAAATGTTTATAGCCTTGCCTTTGGGCTGATTGATATTCTATGGCCTTATAAATGTGTTTGTGGGAGGTGGGATTGTTTTGTTGTTCCAATTTTTTATTAAGCATTTTGTGTTTTTATTTTGTACTTTGATGCCGAAGGGTGATGTGCAAATTCATTCATTCATTCAATGGCCAGAAAAAAGGCTGACTTCTGAGTGAGAATTCGGCCACTGAGAAGAACTGGTGGAATGTTGATGGAATATCTCCCTTACCTTGCTGAAGTTGGCATTGATGTTTAGCTGATCTAAGGAATTCCTGATGACGTTGCAGGTGGATGACGCTTGGGCAGCTGTGCAAGCTGAATCCCCGAGTGTGTTGATCAGGTGCTCTTTAACATCCGTCAGGTTGGCATGCAGCTTCTCGGTGCCCTCCTGCAGGACCTCCACAGACACACTCACGTTCTCCAGAGCCTCCTTTGTTTCACGAATAGCTGTCATGATTGAATTAAAAACAAAACAAAACAACACCCAAGAACTTTAGCGGTATGGTAGGGTTGCCGTACGTCCGGGGAAACCTGGACATGTCCTCTTTTGGGGGGGCCAACATTCCCATCCGGGTGGATTTTTACATTTTAAAGGAAATGTAAGGGTTGGGGTTTTTTTAATTGGGGGGGGGGGTGTTGGCTCAGGCTTGGGCAGTTTGGGCTGGGGCTGCTCCACATGGCACAGCCGTTGCCAGCCCGAGCTGGGGAAAGAGGCACGCAGATGCAGCGGCTCCGCGCGCCTGCAAATCTCTTTCCCCCAACTCAGGCTGTCCTCTTCTTTGCTCTCCAAGATATGGCAACCCTACCAGATGGCTTAGGCACCAGCTTTGTGCATCATCTAGCAACACAGAAAGGACTACTACCAGATCAAGGTACCAATACTGCAATTAAGAGGACAATACAGTTCTAAAAGGAGGAGCTTGAAATTCACAGGCCACATTTGTTACCAAAGTCCTCTAATCATGTTCTATCACTAGAGCCCCGCTTAGCACCAGCTTCTCCAGGACGGCCATTTACAAAGCAAGTACAGTGGAACCTCGGTTTATGAACACCTCGGTTTATGAATTTTCGGTTTATGAACACCGTGGACCCATCTGGAACGGATTAATTCATTTCCCATTACTTTCAATGGGAAAGTTCGCTTCAGTTTATGAACGCTTCAGTTTATGAACAGACTTCCGGAACCAATTACACACATGCTTCAGTTTATGAACGCTTCAGTTTAAGTACTCCGCAGACCCGTCTGGAACGGATTAATCCACTTTCCATTAC
This sequence comes from Zootoca vivipara, assembly GCF_963506605.1. Lineage (NCBI taxonomy): Eukaryota > Metazoa > Chordata > Lepidosauria > Squamata > Lacertidae > Zootoca > Zootoca vivipara. Next base: position 71,034,174 of record NC_083284.1, on the reverse strand, counting down.
TTTCAATGGAAAAGTTCGCTTCAGTTTATGAACGCTTCAGTTTAAGTACTCTGCGGACCGTCTGGAACGGATTAATCCAGTTTCCATTACTTTCAATGGAAAAGTTCGCTTCAGTTTATGAACGCTTCAGTTTATGAACAGACTTCTGGAACCAATTGTGTTCATAAACCGAGGTACCACTGTAAGGGATAGTAGACTGGAGCCTCGAGACCCTCGCCTGAATTTGTCTGCTGGCAAGAATACTTGCCCTGCAGTTTTCTGCTTCTTGGTTGCTTGCCAAGTGGGGCCAAGCAAGCTCTTTTCAAGGGCAGTTGAACAAGTTCAAGAGCCTCTAAATGCCAAACAAGCTACAATGTCTACTTCCGCTGAAATAAACATATTATTACAAGCTACGTTTATTGGAATCAGAAACATGAACAACCCCTTTATATCCATATCTAATATCTATTCCATAATTAACCACTCACTGAACACATGAAACAATGGTTTGAAGTGTGTTTATAAACTATGGTTGTGTTAATCACCATAAACCATTCTAGCCTCTCTGGTTGCAAAGTGACAGGCAAGTCTCACTTCCTTTGCATGCCCTCTGGGATTCGTCCAAAAAGAAATGGTTTCACTGGACATTTCACAATATTAATCGGGGTTAAAGCAGCAAGAAGCCATGATTGCCATCAACCATTGTTAAGCGTCGTCTATTGTCTGCACCAGGAAAAACGTGAAGCAGGGAAACAACACCCCCCCTCCCCCCGATTTTTTGTTACCCTAAAATTATTTCCCCCCTCCCATTCCTGTTCATACAATTTATTGCCAGCCAAAACCCAACTTTCCTACTGCAAGAGAAACACAACCAGCACTCTTGCCTACTAGCTAGCTTGCCATTTCCGGTACTCTCATTATCCATATAGAGTCGTACCTTGGAAGTCAAACGGAATCCGTTTCGGAAGTCCATTCGACTTCCAAAATGTTTGGAAACCAAAGCGTGGCTTCTGATTGGCTGCAGGAAGCTCCTGCAGCCGATCGGAAGCCGTGGAAGCCCCGTCGGATGTTCGGCTTCCAAAAAGAGTTCACAAACTGGAACACTTCTGGGTTTGCGGCGTTTGGGAGCCAAAATGTTTGAGAACTAAGCTGTTCAAAAAACAAAGTACTACTGTATCTGCTATGCTGAACTGACGCTGTAAAACAGAACTTTCCAAACTTTTCACGTTAATGAGATGCATCATTTTGCGACACAGTAATGCAGTTTTACTAGCAAATCAGAGGTTAAACTAACCTCTTTCCAGCCCTGTGAGGAGTGCAAGGAACATTCACACGACACACCCACACACTGCAGCTGACACACAAAAGTGTCGCGACATACAGTTTGGAAAGCTCTGGTGTACAAGTTATTATCCACAGAATACAAGTCCTATAGCTTCAATCCACAGCCTGCTTACTCCAGATCAGAGTTATTTCGCAGAGTATATTAGCTATAGTTTGCAGCTGATAACTGGTTAGCCTTTGCTTCTGGGATCCATCCTATGGACCCAAAACAATAAAGGGTTGAACACAATGGAAAGATGACCACGAAGCAACTGCACAAGGGGGATTAAGCAAGGAAGACATTTAACACGAGTCATTTGTGATATTTTACCTTTAATGGCCCTTTCCACTTTGACTTCAAGACAAACAGAGAAATAAAGCAAAGAGTGGAGGATGAGAAAAGGTTTTTGTGAGGTATGCAAACACAGTTGCCAACACACAGCAAAATAATAATAATCATAAAGAGAAAGAGATGCCTCTCCATTGACACAGAACCATTTAAGGTATCTTGTACCAGGACATTACCTTCATACAGAAAAGAGGTTAATTTCAGCCTCGGTCCAGTATACCCAAAGGAGCGTTTCCACCCCCCATCGTTCTGCCCGGACACTGAGGTTCAGCGCCGAGGGCCTTCTGGCGGTTTCCTCGCTGCGAGAAGCCAAGTTACAGGGAACCAGGCAGAGGGCCTTCTCGGTAGTGGCACCTGCCCTGTGGAACGCCCTCCCACCAGATGTCAAAGGAAAAAACAACTACCAGACTTTTAGAAGACATCTGAAGGCACCCCTGTTTAGGGAAGCTTTTAATATCTGAAGGACTATTGTATTTTAATATTTTATTGGAAGCCGTCCAGAGTGGCTGGGGAAACCAGCCAGATGGGCGGGGTATAAATAATAATATTATTATTATTACAGACCATGTTTGGAACTATGTTTTTGGCAGCAGAACCAGGTCTAGGAACATAAGCATCCAAACACCTTGAAAGCGTATTGTCCAAAACCATTTTGAAGTCTGTATTGTGATATTGGTTTCATAATTTTTTACCTGGCAATATATCACAAGTCATGATTGTGTGTGTGTGTGTGTTGCGCAAAAATGACGGTGTGGGAAAACCCGTGAAGCCAGCCAATGCCTCTTCATAGCTCCATCCTTATTTCAGACATTGTGATATATCAATATATGGTAACGTTTAGCTGGTGATAAATCGCAGTGTTGAAAACCAGATGTCGCCCAGCCCTAACTTTTCCTCCACCCACCCCAAAACTGCCATTATTGTTATTGTTCTTTGAATTTATATACCACCCTAAACCCAGAGGTTTCAGAGCGCTTTACCCAGTGCTTTTTTTCCTGTGGGGGCATGCAGGTGTTTGCATACGCCTAAACATTTTGTGAATCTCTGTACTTTTGTCCATATTCTTTTCCAGATTTGAACTATAAAATGGTGATTTTCTTGAGTCAAAATGAGAGTACCCCCAAAAAAATTTTTAGGGGAAAAAAAAGCACTGGGTTTAACCCAGGCACCCCCAAACTGCGGCCCTCCAGATGTTTTGGCCTACAACTCCCATGATCCCTAGCTAACAGGACCAGTGGTCGGAGATGATGGGAATTGTAGTCCAAAACATCTGGAGGGCCGAAGTTTTGGGATGCCTGGTTTAACCCATGATGTGACAGTCACACCTCCAGAATCCCATTGGGGGGGGGGAAGTGAGGAAAGGTTAAGCAGCCACACACTTTGACTAGAGGCCAAAGAGAACAACAATTACCAGACCTTTAGAAGGCATCTCAAGGCAGCCCTGTTTAGGGAAGCTTTTAATGTTTGATGGATTTCTGTATTTTAGAATTTCTGTTTTGTTGGAAGCCGCCCAGAGTGGCTGGGGAAACCCGGCCAGATGGGCGGGGTATAAATAATAAATTATTATTATTATTAAAAGTTTAATTTATTAAAATAAATAAATGGCCGCCTTGTGGATTTTTAATCCTAAGGGACTACATTACGAACACATAAAGAAATATTTCGAAGTGCATGCATGGGCTGCCATTCAACCAACTTGGGAGCCTGGGGAGCATGAAATGAGTTGATCCCTGCTGTACTGCAGAAGCATCCATCAGAACTTATGAAGTGGACAAATGGATTGGCAATGACAGTGGTCTCTTTACCTCCTGCCATGGTTAGGGCTCCATCGAGTGCAGGGCGCACCTCCTTTGCCAGCTGCTCTTGGACTCTTCTGCCAAGCAATGGCCCAACATCTGTTAGAAAAGGACACAGGGAGAAATAATCCGATCGAAATGGCTCCTTGATACAGTTGGGCATCACCAACATGGCATGCAAGGATTAAATGCTAGTGGACTGGACTAACACATTTTACACTGCATAGAGCTGGTGTCTTTTATATCCCCCCCCCTAAAAATCCAAGAATAAAAACTGGAAGCAGGAAGAGCGCTGTCCTTTGATTGCACTGGATTTAAAAGTTGCAGTGCTATTTGTAACCATGACACAATTTTGCAGTCGATAGATAGTTGAGTGCTGGGTGCCTTCGTATCGTCCTCATGCTTTTTGAGATAGAAATCATTGAAAAGCATTTCTTCCTCCTCTTTCTGAAGAGACCTCCTAAGCTAAAATGACCCACCTAGAATATGATAACTGCCAGTACATTAGGACTTTCAAGGAACAGTAGGTTGCAAAGGCAAATTTTCCTTTTAGTGTTATGTCCAAAAGAGCCTTTGCTCTAAAGAGAAACTATACAAACAGACCTCATATTATTGAAGCATGGCAGTTCAGTTGCTCATGGTCACCCTATTTTTAGGTTTGAGATCATGAAGATCAAAAGGAATAAAGACAGACACCTCCTCCCTGTCCTGAGGTCTTTGCCACCTTGAAATTTGGGGGAGATCTCATTTCTCCTCCGGCAACTGCATGTTCCACTTTAGGGAAGAATGTCTTTATTTGGAGAACCATTGTTTTATCCTGCAATGTGGATGCAAACTATGAGGCTCTTGTCCATGGTATATAACCCAAACTCCCTCCCTAAAGATGTTTACCTGGCATCAGTCAGAGTTAACCCGATTTCCCTGTGTGATTTTAATGGTTTTAAGAAAATCTCTTTACTAGTTTCTAGCAGTTTTTTGCTGCTTTTATCCCAACGGTTTTATTGTTGTTTATTTTAATAGGTGTTTTTTAACGCTTGCAAGTCACCTTGAAGATGCTCATATAAAATGGCAAAGGGTTTGCATTCTAAATTCTAATAAATGATAAAAAATACAGTAGCTAGTGGTTCTCTTCTGCTTGTTATCTAGCATGAAAAATATCCATGCATACACTCCATTCCAAGAGCTCAGGTATGACTTTCATGCTGTGCTAGAGAATTCCCCAAGGAACACACAGAGAATCCCTTCTTTAAAAAGCAGCTAAGAATGTACATTTCTAGCTGAACCTGAGCATGACTAGAGCAAAGCTATGCTAATGTTGTTTCATTATAATTGGTGGTATTCAATGTTAGTCATAGGCAGAACAGACTGACGGGAATCGATGGACTCAAGTCACTTTATGTCCAATTTGTTTTCAATGGGTTTACTCCAGGTAACTCAGCTGGACATTACCCAAATAATTTTTCTTGGTGTTTAACATAATCCACTTACAACCACAAGTTTGTTTCAGATCTTGGTAATAACTTAGGTTCATTTTGTTAACACATAAACCTGCTATTTAATACTTCAGTATTTCTTAGGAGAAGAAATAGTATTTCTTAGGAGAAGGGGACGTCAGAGGACGAGATGGTTGGACAGTGTTCTCGAAGCTACGAACATGAGTCTGACCAAACTGCGGGAGGCAGTGGAAGACAGGAGTGCCTGGCGTGCTCTGGTCCATGGGGTCACGAAGAGTCGGACACGACGAAACGACTAAACAACAACATTTCTTAGTTATTACAGTGGTACCTCGGTTTATGAACACAATTGGTTCCGGAAGTCTGTTCATAAACTGAAGCGTTCATAAACTGAAGCGAACTTTCCAATTGAAAGTAATGGAAAGTGAATTAATCCGTTCCAGATGGTCTGCGGAGTAAGCGTTCATAAACTGAAGCAAACTTTCCCATTGAAAGTAATGGAAAGTGGATTAATCCGTTCCAGATGGGTCCGCGGAGTACTTAAACTGAAGCGTTCATAAACTGAAGCATGGGTGTAATTGGTTCCGGAAGTCTGTTCATAAACTGAAGCGTTCATAAACTGAAGCAAACTTTCCCATTGAAAGTAATGGAAAATGAATTAATCCGTTCCAGATGGGTCCGCAGCGTTCATAAACCGAAAATTCATAAACCGAGGTGTTCATAAACCGAGGTTCCACTGTATAACTTGTACAGTCGAACCTCTACTTACCATCGCCTCTTCTTATGGTCGTTCCAAGTCGTGACCGCGGCAAACCCGGAAGTAACCGGCGGGTTTGCCGCCGTCCACGCATGCGCAGAAGCGGGCAATCGCTGCCCGTGCCTTCGCACAACGGTGCCTCTCCCAGCAACCTGTTTTGACCTCCAGGCGAACCTCTGGAATGGATTATGGTCGCAAATAGAGGTTCCACTGTATTTAGAATTTATACGATGTATTTTAGCTGTAATGCTTCCATATTTCATTCAGGGAGCTGAGACTGAGAGAACAGTGGTATCCCTAAGGAAAGTTTTATGTACTCCAATGAAATGCTGTTGATTATACTTACTATTAAGGTCAGAAAGTGCTTTCTTCTTGGTAGTGTCATACTGACTCACCAAATAGTCAATTTGCTGCAAGATAAAATGATTAATAGTTTAAATGTTACTCTTAAACATAAAGAAGAACACACCAATACATATAAGCAGCAAGCTCCTTCCTACACTTCATTCCATTTTGGGACAAGGTGTTCTCTAATGTATGTACTAATTAGACAGCCTTGATTATTCTGTTGAGTGGCTTTCTGAAAACCTGAAGAGGAGGGAAGAAATCAAGTACAACTATAGGTTTGGCTTCTATAAAAATGTTGTACCACAAAACAACCAGTCTGATCTTGGAAATGCATTGCGCAGTCAGGCGGAGTCCCCCAAAACCCTGGGCAGCCCCCGAGCGGAATAATGACACAAGACCACGTTTGATGGGATTAAAATTGGCCACAACTTTATTAAAATTCAGATGTAGGAAGACCTTGGCGCAGGCATTGGGCGTATATCCCTCCCAGCCCCCAGCCGGGGGTGGGGTAATTTTCAGGGTTGTCCAGCATGTGTGGGGGTTGGGCTAACTCTGGAGAACATATGTTCAAGCAGATAGCCCGCCCCCCCTCGATCACAGCTGCTGGAGGGGGAGGGCAATGGCAGCCTATGCATATGGTCAATGCCCCTCCCTTATGCCCCATTTACAGGAACCCTGTTACCGCCGCCGCAATGGGGTGGGGGGGTTACCGCCCCATGCCCCGCCCATTTATGCAAATGACTAAAGGATTCCGCCCAAGGCCTGCACCCGCCAAACTTGTGGCAAATTGCTACGGGAAAGGCGAAACCTGCCAATGCAGGGAAATTCCTTTCTGGCCCTTCAACAGCAGCCTTGTCGTAGCAGCGCCTGCGTGCGTGTATGCCTGTGGAATAAAATAACCTGTAATGCAATCATTAATTAATTTTTTATTTTTGGGGAGTGGAGGGTGGGAAAGCTCTGGAGCCATTGACTGCTTCCCAAGAATGTCTCCACTTCACTGTGTGCAAGGTAAGGCTACCTGTTCCTACCTGGCCCATCTCCCCGGCACGCCTCCCTGAGCTGGACTGGATGGCTAACTGCGTGGGTGGAGAACACCAGTATGCAGCCCCAGGTTACGCAGTGCCGGCTTCCAAACCTCCAGGGCTGCCTCAAGGATCCCAGGGGGCTGTGCGCGACTGCGCAAAATGCACCTCCCCTTTGTGTGGGGAACGGTCATTCTGCAATCTAAAACACATCCAAGAAAAACTGCTTTATGCAGTAAGCTTCAATTATCGATATAGTTCTATCCAACATATGTACACCACACCAAAACAAACTGTATTGGGTTTCCAGTTGCCAGGATCATGTACAATCTTTTAGAAAGGTAAATAAAAGCTTGATCTTTTTTCTGCATCTGGTGTTTGCTGGCAAAGATTCCCCTGGATTGTGCAGGGTGAACTCAACCCCTTTCATGATCCTGTGGACACCAGAAATGGTCCCAAGCTCTGTCTGAAGGAGGGTGGCCTCCATTCTGTGAAGGACTGGCCAGGCTCCCATCCTTATGTTGAAACGAAGTGGTACACCTGTTGGCTTGGGGTTGTTGTCAGTGTGTTCAGCAGCATCAGGAGGGTGAAGCCAACCCACACATTCCCTCGGGCCCTTTTGCGAGCTGTAAATAAGGTTTGTTCTTCCACAGGGAGCTCACAGCTTGCCTGGTGTGAGACAAACTGGGAACCCAGGTTCAGACAGAACACTAAGGCAAACCATGACTTGGCTCACAAAAGAGCACCAGCAGCAGAACCAGGAGGAGGAGAAAAACAGTTGGCTTGGGGTGTTACTTGCAAACTGACTCACAATGGCTTGGGTTCTACCATACCATGAGCACAAGCCATTGTTTGATATAATGTCCGAAATCTGCAATTTTGATCTGTGCATTACTGCTGTGCCCACTTTCTTTCTTACTTGCTGTAACAAAAAAAGGTATTACTTTACCCCAGGTGTCTCATTCAGGAAAATCCTCAGGTCTTTGAAATTACTGTTCACCAGCTTCCTTGCTCCTCTGACTTGACTTGTGAGGTGCTGGTTAGCAGCATAAGCAAAAAGCACACCAATACTATGTGTAAAAGGGGAGGGAAAGCGAAGATTTTACTTTACTGTTTGCCAAACAGATCTTAATCTAGTTTCAAGTCAGAGTAAAACTATTAACAATCTACAAAAAGAACAACATCTGATGAAGAACATAAAAATGCATAGCCTACTCTAACTTCCAAGACACAATCCATTATTAACTATTATGTGGTGTCAGAGAAGTAACTGAGAAAGAGCTAACTGGACATTCGTGCCAATTATTTAACCAGAATAGTTTTAACTTCAACCTTTCCGACATATGTGTATATTTCCAGTTCCCAAGAATTCATAGGCTAAAGCAGGCTTCCCCAACCTTGCCCTCCAGATGTTTTGAGACTACAATTCCCACCACCCCTGACCACTGGTCCTGCTAGCTAGGGATCATGGGAGTTGTAGGCCAAAAACATCTGGAGGGCCAAGGTTGAGGAAGCTTGGGCTGAAGACTAGCAAACTAAAAGAGGATGTTAAGACAACTGGGAAGTTGCCATGATTCTCATAACAACCCTCATTGTGCTAAGTCAACATGAACTGTCACTTCTCAATATCACAACATGGGCTCAACATGCACATATCCAGATTTATTTAACAAGATTTTGCAAAATTGTTTTCCATGATGTCTTTTGTCACAATCTGGGCACACACTAAAGCATTCACTCAAATGGAAAGCTTGAGAGCTATACATAAACAGCAACAAAATTAGAGGAAAATGTTCAACTATTGGCTATCCGTAATAAGTAAGCTTATTTTTTTTTAAGGACATAGGGACTTATAATATGGACTTGTAGTGGTCCACAAATTCAGTTTAATAATTCCTTTGTAAGCCCTCAAGGTACAGAACAGCAGAGAAGCCTGTGCCCTTAGGCCAACTCAACCCATTCATTTTTAATCATGACGATTCTTCCCATCTTCAGGTGAGAGGAAAAATTGTGTCCATAGGTCAAGGGGTACAAGAAATGAACAGAAATGACCCCTTTCTCTGATATAGCCTGGCAGGATGGGAATGAAGACATGTCTTACGTTCTGATCTAGAGTTGCAAGAAGAAGTCACCTCTGGAAAAAGCCTTGGCATAATTTCATAGCTTCTCATATGTACTTTGAATCTAACAGGGTACAACTTGCTATGAACTAAAGCCCACGGATGGGCCCAGGGTTTTATTTTATTTTAAGCTGTCCAATTGGCTTGCGTGGCATCAGCTGCTTAGCCCTGCCCCACAGTGTTTCATGTAACTTCCTATCCCAGGCATCCCCAAACTGTGGCCCTCCAGATGTTTTGGCCTACAACTCCCATGATCCCTAGTTAACAGGACCAGTGGTTGGGGAAGGTGGGAATTGTAGTCCAAAACATCTGGAGGGCCGAAGTTTGGGGATGCCTGTCCTATCCCATTTGTGGGCTTCTAGTGGCTGGAAATGATGGTGAAATAGACAGACTTTGGTATGATTCAGCAAAGACTCTTATGTGGGGCTTTTGCTCTGCAGATGCCAATATCGCAAGATGATTTGGCAGAAGGCAGAGACTTGGGCACAGAACTGGACACCTACAAGGGTAAGCAATGCTTTCCCGTTTCCCTGCCTGTACAGTCTGTACTGGGTGTTATTATCTATTCTTGGCTGCCTGTAAAAAGGAAAACATTTCACAATGGACAGTCAGATGAAAAGTGTATTTCCAATTCACATGGCTAGAATTACAGTAACAACTATGTTCTTTGGAGGCTATTGTTTCGGTCTTTCTGCTCACACTACAAAAAGGTCAGTAGCTCAATGCACCATGAAGGTTTTCTGTTTGCAAAACTTTGATAATTTCTCATTTTGAGCCTCTCCAACAGAGTGGGAAAAACACTTTACAAAAAAAGAGGAAAACCAGTCACCCCACTGATCACATTTGTGAAGACTATTAAACCGAGTTCTCCTTCATGTTTAGTGATATGAAAAACAAACTTTGGCTTAACGTTCTTTAATAAAGCGATGGCCAGAGACCTTGGTTTCCCAGAAATGAGGAGAGTATGCTACTCAATCACACTTTGAGAAGCCAACTGGCCCATGCACAAGCACAAGATTTCTTTAAATATATAAAATGTTTCCCTATACAGTACATGTTCAGCAAAGAGGTGGGTGCCAATTACTTGGGGGGTGGGGAGACAGAAATCCTGCCTCTGCCGCAAATCAGCACAAGTGCAGGATTCAGAAGGAAAGATATACCCAGAAGCCTCTTTTCGGGCAACAATTGCCCTCGCGGAAGGGGAACCAAAGATTTTAGATATGCCTGCTTAATGTTCAAGGGTTCTGGTTTCCTCCCTTCCACCAGAAGCCAAAGGCTCCTACATGAGTGTTTACTCACTCAAAGACAGCAGGCTATGGGGCTACAATTGGAAAGACCCCCTTTCCATAGGTCCATGCAACCACAAATGTACCATTTATTCTCTTCCATACAAGGTAATGGAAATCGCTTGCTTCTTTTAGGTGAAAACAAAGAGCTACAACTAGACAAAACGTTGAGGATTGTGTGCATATACATGCATAACTCTTGATATCTGTTTCCAAAACTCTGGTGAACAAAAGGACAAGAACAGAGGACATTTTAGGAATATTCCCGAATGTAGTTCTGGACAGAGGTCCAAGAAAACAACAATTACCAGACCTTTAGAAGGCATCTCAAGGCCTGTTTAGGGAAGCTTTTAATGTTTGATTTCTGTATTTTAATGTTTTGTTGGAAGCCGCCCAGAGTGGCTGGGGGAACCCGGCCAGATGGGCGGGGTATAAACAATAAATTATTATTATTATTATTATCATTATTAATGGAAATCAGTTGTGTTTAAGAGACAAAATGAGCAGAGCTGCTCATTCCGGTTAGAGGCAGCCAGGCTGCCCTTGGTTCTTATTGGACTGGCTGAGAAATGAGTCAAGACCATTACCCCAAAACTGGTAAACAGTTTGGTTCATCACAAAAAGTCCAGCACCGAACAGGATGCTAGGTGAACCAACAGAATATGGCCTGTGGACCACAATCTACTTTCTGCCCATATGACTCAAGGTGACTGCAAGTTCAAACCAGGGTTTAATTCTGGAATCCTGAGTCAGCTCCATCAACCCTAAAGCACTTTATATTCCTAATCTTCCACTATATATGCCCACACTTAGGAAACATGTTTTGTTATGTTAGAGAGTACAGTCTAGTCATGAAGGGGCCAGGGGTTCTGACCGCTTCTAGCTCATAAGGAAAAAGCAGGATCAAATTTTGCATTACCCATCCTCAGCAACAAAACGGGTACATTCAGAGTGAAAATGGAAGCAGCCATACAAAATTAAAAATGACGCAGGTATGATACATTGATTTTGCAGTGGAAAAGCTAGCACAGGCAGTTCTTATTTAAAAAATGGCAAAAGCCTTGCGTACTCAGTTCCAGAACAATAATCACAGAGAGAAGCTGAACGATCAGCAGTCTCACATGATGTTCTTCTCTTCTGTATTGTACCACTCTAGGCTGTACCTGGGGGACTGACTGAATTACCATCTCCTCACATTCAAATCCTACATAAACAACATTAGCTATCCTAGAACCTTTTCCTCGGCATGCTAGTTTTGCTATTGCAGAGTGGGAATGTATTAAAAAGATAGATTTGAGGGGGACCCCACTAAACCCTGGAAATTAATAAATTGTAGGATTTTGATTAATTAGGATATGGGTGAAAGTTCAAGCTCTAAAGCTGTGTCAGACAAGGAATCCCAGGGCTGACTTATGCAAACCAGCCTGGCTGGCCTACTCAAGAGCAAATCTCTTAACATGACAAAAGGTGTTGATGGGCCATCTGAGAGGAATCCTCTGGCTTGGGGAGACTGATGGGGCGAGGGTAACTGGGTGTGAGGTGACAGGAGAGGGGAGTCTTTCAGTAAGGTATTCTGGGAAGAAGAAAGAATGGGATCCATCTTGGGCAGGCTGGCTGAAGGCTGGCTGGGACTCCAAGATGGCTTGGACTCCAGGGCATACCTGCCAAGTTCCTGCTGGAAAAATAAGGGATCGGCAGACCGGACGTAGCGCTGCCGCCATTTTGGAACTGGGTAGAGCAGCACCGGAAGTCACTTCTGAGCATGCTCTGCCCAGTTCCAAAATGGCCGCTGCGCCGGAAGTCGCGCTGCGGCCATTTTGGAACTGGGCAGAGCAGCATCGGAAGTCGCTTCTGAGCATGCTCCGCCCAGTTCCAAAATGACCGCCGTGCCAGAAATCGCTTCTGCGCATGTCCAGAGACTCCAGACATGCGCAGAAGGAGCCGCCACCGGCCGGTAAGTAAACCGGGGGGGGGAAATAAATAAATCTGTTTTTCCAGCTGGGAACGGCTGGAAAAACGGGGGTTTCCCGGGGAATACGGGAGACTTGGAAGCTATGCTCCAGGGCTTCACTGTTGTGGGAGACAAGCTCCTTTTGAAATGAGCTTGCTGTAATACCTGGACTCCCTCCATCCAGACTGAAGGTGTAAATAAGTGAATAAACCATATTTCTTAAAGCTATGAAAGTTTATGCCGCGTCTCAATTCTCCAAAGGAACACAGACCCTGGGTGAGTACCTGGAACCCCCTGGAATCTGGCAGAGAGTGGGGGGTGGCACCCAACTTTTGTAAGAATATTCTATATCCTAAACTATCCTTAGTACAAAGTGGTACATTCTGACAAGTACAAAGTGGTACATTCTCAATACATCCGAAGCGCCGGCTGATCACGTAGCTTGGCTGCAAATCTTTCAGTCTAGTTATGCAGTTAAGCCTGTGGGCATCAAACAGAGTGGCTCTCTTTTAACTAGTGACTTTTATCTTCCTTAAACTTGTGCACATTATTCCCAGCCTTATAAAAAACCCCGTAAATGATAAACCAGACTTAACCCACCTTGCTTACATGGCAAAGCAAAATTCACACGGTGAGCAGCTTGGCTATACTTGCCTGATTATTAAAGCAGCAACGAAAAGTACTGTAGCAAAGCAGCCCCTCTGACAGTCAGCATTTTTCTTCTGTCTTTGGTGCAGCTCCCCGCCACAGTTGTCACAGCAACGACACATGCAGAAGCAAAGCCCCACTAGAGGCAGCAATAGAAGAAACAGCACTCCCAGAGCAGCAGAGACTATAAACCCGATTTCATAGTAAACTGCCTGCAATGCGGACGGAAACAATAGCGAGAGCAGATATATTATAACTGAGATTCACATGGAAGACATAGTTTCCAAACCAAACTCAAAGACTACATGCTGGAGGAAACGTATTGCGCGGTGAAAGGGGCTGAAGGGTGCCTTGATTAACTAAGTCAGCACACTGGATGGAAGTACAACTTTTGCCCAGTTGGAGAGGCACCGTGCAGAATTGATCCGGCTTTCTCAGCTAAAGGAACCGACAGCACCCCAAGGGATGAATCATGCACATTCCCCGATGCCGCCCACGCTACAGAGGAGAGGGGCGGGAAAACTCTAGCAGTATAGTCCCATCCTTGAGCTCCAACTGTACAAACTGGAACGCGGGGTACTAGAAAATTATTAACTAGGATATCCTGGAGTTGCAAAGAAGAATCCTGGCCATTGTTCTGGAAAATGATAAAAACAATACATTTGTTAGTCCAAGAAAGAAGCGAGCTGGCAGCTCTAATTTGGAGGCGAGGAAGGACACCCAGGCAGTATGGCTAAGTGGTCGTCCCCCCCTCCCGAAATACACTTTGAAAAGTCGCCTGTGTTAGGAGTTCTTGTAGTGCACACTGTAGTGCTGCAAAAAGGGACAAAGTCTGGAAATTCCTACATTAAACCAACAGTTCTCAGAGGGAGTCATGCCTAAAGGCTTTCTATGGTAGACTGATACAAGACTACCGTATTTTTCCATTCATAAGATGCCCCCATGTATAAGACACCTCCTATGTTGGGGGACTCAGATTTAAGAAAATGGGGCAGATGGCCCCTTGTATAAGATGCCCCCCTAATTTTTGACATTATTTTTAGGGGGGGGGGACAATAGTCTTATACATGGAAAAATACTGCACTAAAAAAAGAGATAGATAAGATATCTTTATTGTCATTGTCCCCTTGCGGGAACAACGAAATTACTCAGTTGCTACGTCCACTCAGATAAAGCATTCCGCATAATCCAAAATTACAAAACCTAATTAAAAACAGTAAATATAATACAAAATAACAAGTAAAATAAGATGACTTCAAAGTCCAGACTTTCCATTTAAGGCCTGAGTTTTGCAAGTTTTTAAACAGAGGTTGGATGGTCATCTGCCATGGGTGCTTTAGCTGAGATTCCTACATTGCAGGGGGTTGGACTAGATCAGGCACCCCCAAACTGCGGCCCTCCGGATGTTTTGGCCTACAACTCCCATGATCCCTAGCTAACAGGACCAGTGGTTGGGGAAGATGGGAATTGTAGTCCAAAACATCTGGAGGGCCGAAGTTTGGGGATGCCTGGACTAGATGATGCTTGGGTGCCTTTCAACTCTACTCAAGTTAACACAACTTCTCTTATTTCACCTAATTTATTCTGCTTCCACTAGTTGTAGGAAGACACACTGCGGCACCATCCTTGGCCACTGGAGACCCTGGTCAGCAACCCTCCCAGGTTATGAGGACCAATGCAAGACATAGGGCTGCTTTATTTCATACTTGTGGACATTCCCTTGCTCCTTCAAGCCTGTTTTCTCTGAAGCAACCCCACATGCACACATGTGATTGAGGAGTTAATTAGCAAAATGTTAAGGGTAAATTAGCTCCAGAAAGGAAAAGCGCTACAGAGCAGAACTGCACACTGAAACCACTCTGAAATCATAATTGCAATAATGTAGTTCAACATAAACTTAAGCCAGCATGGGTGTTGCTACCTCTGCAGTTTCCCCCCACATCAGTTCAGGTGTAAATGGATCCACCCACACGGCTCGTTCTTTGGCATTTACCTTACCACTGCTTATGTGGTGTGTAAATACAGGATCCAGATCAGCACTTTTAGAAATACCTAAAACAGCATGAAAGCAACTGTCGAGGTAGCAAGAGCCACACTAGTACAGCTCAGCTGTGCGTGAAGGGATTTCAAGTAAGAGACAGAAATAGGAACTCAAGAGTACTGCAGTTTAAGCACTAGGAATGGAAATATCCCTGGATGCCTTGAAGCCAAGCACTGGTGTGCACTTCTTGCACACATAAATAAGAATGCCTGGGAAGAACTTGGGGTTCACAGAAGAAACTCATCTTAAGGTCAGAAGAGAATAAACTTCACACGATGCAATTAGCTGGGGGAATTTGCAACTGGAAGATGTGCTCTGACCTCTGCCTTAGGTAGCTTTACAAAAGGGGCTAGACATTGTTTGCTGTCAGCCATGACAGCACTATACAATTTGTGGGATAACCAGCCTCTTACAACCAACATGGTTGTGTCTAAATAATGCATGAAGGAGCTCATACCATAGAGTAAGCTGTCCTGCCCGGTTTAATGAGGTCACTTCCCCTGGCCTTGGGAGGAAATGGGCAATCAGACCTATTTTTCCAACCTTCAGTCTACCTGACCAGCTCAGCATGTGAGGAGGTCTGAGCTGGTTGCTCCAAGCTCACACTGCATGGCTCTCACAAGCCACTCTTGAGTTCCTATACCAATAATTTAGGAATTTTCACCAATCTAACTAAACCTAGTTTTACTGCCTGTGCAACGTTTTGAAGCATGTGAATCTGACCTTTGGAGAGGGAAGCTTTGGAACTCACTTTAAAGGGCCTATATTTTCACACTTTGCTGAATACTTTTCCTGAATTCTCCTTTTTATATACCTATTCTCCTGAATTCTTCTTTTTATATACCTATTTTTCCTTGAACGAAACAAAATTTGGGACCAAACAAAATTCAGGGGGAAGCCAGTGCCTTCATATGCTACTTGTAGACTTTGTGGAAGCATCTGGCTGGTCACAGCTGAAAACCTTGAAGCTGGTCTAGACCATGGATAGGCAAACTAAGACCCAGGAGCCGGAGCCGGCCCAATCACCTTCTCTATTCGGCCCATGGATGGTCCAGGAATCAGTGCATTTTTACATGAGTAGAATGTGTGCTTTTATTTAAAATGCATCTCTGGGTTATTTGTGGGGCATAGGAATTCATTCATGTATATTTTTCAAAATATAGTCTGGCCCCCTGCTGAAAAAGTTTGCTGACCTCTGGTCTAGACAAACCTTTGATCCAGCAGGAGACCTGCATGTTCTGAAGACCGTTCCTTGATTGTACCTTTTTTGATGCTAGCTGGGCACTGCATTTTTTTGTCTCTCGTGACCATTCTGTTTATTGCTTTAATTTACCAACTTGGGAAATATTTTTGTTTTGTAGATTATGTGGCTTCTCTCCCACTGCTATTACACATTTGTGAGTGCCAGCCTATTACAAGCACAGAGGGAGAAGAGCAGTCGGACACCTTCCTCCAGGGCTCGTTGCAAGCCAGTTTCTCACCAGCTATATTCCCTCATGCTCCAGTTGTACTCTCAATGAATCTGCTTCAGATTCCCCCATTTCCTCAATGAAAATAGCTCTAAGTGAAAACAATTGCAACACATGGCCATTTATACCAGTGACCTAATTACAGTTACAAGGAGAGTTAAGAATTTTTGTTAGATAATGGGAAATGGGAATGTTAGGTTCCTTTTGAAAACCACAACAAAATATATTAACTAACTAAATTTACAATTCTGAAAATACTCCAACTAAAATGTTAGAACCCATGATCAGAAGAGGTTACATGTTAGTTAAGATAGGCTTGCCAGACATCTGGAAAATTCCTGACATGTCCTGGTTTTCGGATCTAAAAATGGTGTCGGGGGGGAATTTTGCCGAATTGGTGAAATGTCTGGGAAAACCCGGATATGTGTCAACGCGATGGAAAAAGCAGCGGAAACAGCTCAAAAAGCTGAAAATCACTATTAGGGGGCGTAGGTTTCCCCTCAAAAGCTCAACAATTTGGGTTTGTTCTCCCAAAATTTTGGTGGTCTCCTAGAAAAAGCTCAACAACTGCGGGTGTCAGGAATTTTACTTTTTGAAATATGGCAACCCTAGTTGAGAATATATATATATTTCCAAACAAAGTGTGCATCAGAAACAATAAGAGGTTTTACCTGAAGGGTCAGGACAACATTTTCTGGCTGTGGAAGTCAAGGCAGATGGAAAATGTATATGATGCAGAGGCAGCATGCATAAAAAGAATGCAGATGAGCAATGAATTAAGCACCCAAAGATAATGTTTATGATGCCCATCAAAGTAAATAAAAATAAAAATGCACAAGGGCAGTAAGCGATTTAGCACATCAGGTATTCACACACAAAACCATGATGCAGTGTGGGTCCAGAGGCATCTTGCCAATTTTGCAAAATCAAATGCTTTAGGATTTTCATGGCTTTTACTTATTTGTATTCAATTTGTGTACTGTTAACACTTGCCAGAATAAAGAGGGCCAGTTGCAGAACAGCTTGCATTTTCTTCCCAATTGACTTGAACACTACAGAAAAACTACAGTAGTAGCTCGCAAGATGAATGCCCTGCAAGACGAATTTTTCGCAAGACAAATGCATCTTGCGATCTGATGGTGACTCGCAAGACGAATTCGTTTTGCGAAAAATTCATCTTGCGAATCGCAGTTTCCCATAGGAATGCATTGAAATTTAATTAATGCGTTCCTATGGGCAAAAAAAGAAATTTCAATGCATTCCTATGGGAAACCGCGATTCGCAAGACGAATTTTTTGCAAAATGAATTGACTCGCGGAACGAATTAAATTTGTCTTGTGAGGCATCACTGTAATTTCTATTACTGTTTGGATTACTGCCTTCCATCATAAAAGTGGTGGAATTTATTTATTTTAACACCCTGAAGAACATTACACTTAAGTCTGTAATCCTAACCCCATTTATCTGGGAGCAAGTCCCACTGAATTCAACAGGACTTGCTTCTGAATAGACATGGTTACGTAAGACGTGTTGTTTACCACGTTCAAAACTGCACAACCATATCTAGGGAATTGAGTTCCCTGTGGTATTTAATCCAAGCAGCTGGGCAAATGGAGCAGAAAAATGCTGTTTGCCTCAAACCAGGGAAGGAATCACCTTGCATGAGGAGAGGTGTTAAGTAGGAGGAAGAGTCAGAATTTGAAATGAGGGTGATGTTCGGCTGTGCAAGCAGCATGGCGCCTACACAAGAGCACATGTGCACACGTCTTGATGTTCCCAACATGTTCTGAGAAAGTCACTCTTTATCAAGGGCATCTTTTGTGTTTGACCCTATTGTCTGGCTTGGGGCAATCTCCCCCTTCCCTTCCCAGTTGTTGTGGTGGTAGCGATGATGGCACAAAGGGCAATTTGTCCCCTTTTATCTCTGGAATAGTGCATCAGGGCACAAAGCCTGGACACCAGGCGAGATGTTGCTCTCCCGTGGTTCCTTGAGTTTTAAACTGCACAGCACTGATACCCAGGGCATCAGGAAAAAAGAAAAGGGAGGAGCAAAGGGACAAGCTTTCCTCTTCTATTTGTTTATCCAAGTTAGGAAGAATTCAATGACTTCACAAGCTCACTTATCATTTAATGCAGGCTTTTACAAATTTCTGAAGTCTGTATCAAGCCTGGGCTTGGGAAAACTTTCAATAATGGTTTCTTTTCCACAAAGCACATCCACACAGGACACAAGAAGAAGAGAAGAAGAGGAGTTTGGATTTGATATCCCGCTTTATCACTACCCGAAAGAGTCTCAAAGCAGCTAACATTCTCCTTTCCCTTCCTCCTCCACAACAAACACTCTGTGAGGTGAGTGAGGCTGAGAGACTTCAGAGAAGTGTGACTAGCCCAAGGCCACCCAGCAGCTGCATGTGGAGGAGCGGAGACGCGAACCCGGTTCCCCAGATTACGAGTCTACCGCTCTTAACCACTACACCACACTGGCTCACAGCCATCACAAGTATATTATAGCTATTTGCAGTAGCATACACTGCAATGGGACAGAGGTTCTTACCTGACTTTCCAGCAGGTGAACTACTGCTGCTTACTGGGAGCGGCAGGGGCAAGCCAGTGGGTCAGCATGGTGCAAACACAGCAGCAGGGCCAATCTGGTGCTCCTGGTGGCATGTTTATACTGCGTCAGCCTGCCCACCACCTTGTGTCTCTTGGTAAGCAGCAGCAACTCATTTGCCCGGGGGTCAGATAAGCCTCTCTGTCCCACTGCACTGCTTGCTGCTGGCCAGCTGCACAAACCCCAACACCATTTGAGCAAAGAGTTCATCAGGAGATAGTCTGTCAAAAGAAGGAGAACTCTAGGTCTGCCCTAAGTCCGGACACTACCAGGATTTCAAAGGTGGAATTGACGCCCAGGGGGGGTTTCCAAAAGGCGGTGCTTTGTCCTGGATCTTAGGCAAGTCAATTGAAAATTCACATTTTTTTGTATTTTTTTTAAAAAAATCTCCTGCTTTATACTTTTTTTTAAAAAAGACGGCAACCCTAAGAAATCACAACTATTACTATTTCCTATAAAACATTTGAAAAGGAGCCCATGATTTACTGACTCAAACACTGATGGTTAAAAACACCTGAATGATGCTGTGATTGATACAACCAGCATTATTAAGTACATCAAGTGATTTTCTCTCTTTGTTTTGCATGACGCAATTCGAGTTTCCTTCTTTCCAAATTAACACACAAAAAAGAGCCCTCAAAGGTTTGCAAGCTGCAGCCACTCCTCATGACCATGCCTTTCTGCAGTCATAATTACTATGTTCTGATTAGTCAGAATGGGTGAATATATCCACAGCTCTGGGCTTCCAAAATTACAGAAGAAGAAGAAGAAGAAGAAGAAGAAGAAGAAGAAGAAGAAGAAGAAGAAGAAGAAGAAGAAGAAGAAGAAGAGTTTGGATTTGATATCCCGCTTTATCACTACCCGAAGGAGTCTCAAAGCAGCTAACAATCTCCTTTCTCTTCCCCCACCCCCACAACAGACATCCTGTGAGGTGAGTGGGGCTGAGAGACTTCAGAGAAGTGTGATTAGCCCAAGGTAACCCAGCAGCTGCATGTGGAGGAGCGGAGATACGAACCCGGTTCCCCAGATTAGGAGTCTACCGCTCTTAACCACTACACCACACTGGCTCTCTACAGGTAGTTTTCCACCTGAAACAAGCATTTAAATGCTCTTTGAAAAGTTAAAAGGACTGGTTCAGTTCAGAAGTCACTGTGCCAATCAAAAAAACCATAGTTTGGCAATTAGAACCATCTCTGTGTGCACCTCCCCTCCCTACCGCCCTGTGAGATAACCATAGTTTGCTGCGAAGGCAAAATTGAACAAACAATGGTTTGCTAGCTAAAGACTGTCTACAAACTAGAAACTGAAGGAGGTGCATAAACCCACAGCACTTATTCCAATCACCAAGTTAGAATCAACTAATCTTTTAAATAAATCACACCAGTGGGTTTTCATCTTCAGGGAACACTTTTTTGCAATCTTCCATTCCAATCCTGAATATTGCAAAGGATGGAGGGACAGGTTTTAGAGTGCACAGCCATCACCCTTCATGAACTGAGCATGGACTCAGGAACGCACCCAGTAGCCAGCAATCGCAGGAAAAGATTGAAGGTTAGTGAGCAAGCTGTCTTTCAAAGACAGTCGTCTACCCTTCCTGAATGTATAATTAAGAAACACAGTTTGAAACCCATTCAGTGAAGTTTATCCTATCTTTCCCTGTGCCTATGGCACACACCTCTCCCCCCCCTACTTGGAATATGCTCCCTGAAAAAGAGTGGTTGTTTTAAAATGGGAAGTGCAATGTGTAGTGTGTGTCTTCTGGAGCTGATAATGCAATGGGGAACAATATAGGGACCAATATCAGATGCTTAATAATATCCAGTCTCCAGAATTGGAAGACATGGGCTGCATAAAAAAAATCTATGCTACGAAGGGAAATACTAACGTGTTCATATATTTCAGTTTGCCTAAAAATATTTACTCATCAGTATCTTAATCAGCAATTCGGATGAAATGTCATTAAAAAAAAAGCCCTATGCAAAGGAAGCAAAAGTTTCTATTTACACCGATCAAAAATATCCCCCAATCTTCTTGGAAAATATTTGATGCGGAAGCTAAGCAAAATGAAACATTTGTGAAACCTTATCATGCAGTTTTGACACACTTGCATCTGGAAACTTACTATTTAAAAGATAAACAAGAAGCAGATATGGGCAAGTTAACATACTGTGCTCTTCTGTTGTTGTTGTTGTTGTTGTTGTTGTTGTTGTTGTTGTTGTTGTTTTAAAAGAATCAGCTCCACAAATACAGACACACAGTCATATGCAAACCATAATAAATACACGTGAAAGAGTTACCTTTTGATAATCACCAGCGGTTTTGCCAAACGATTGCTGTGCTAGTTTTTTGATAAGATCTGAAAAAAGCAAGAACACTTCCAAATTTTAGAGAATAAACTCATCATTTTTTTGTAAATTTAAAAACCATTCACACAAAATATGCTGATCAAATATCGTTGGTGGTTATTGATAAAATACAAGAGTCTCTGTTTACATATGCAGTTGTTTTACACTTGGAGGGAAATACATTTTGCTAAAATGTTTAGAGGTCAAAGCTAAGCACTTTATGGGACATGTTACCCAGCCTTTATCAGTTTGACTTGGTCGAAATTTGGGAGGAGGTCTTTCTAGAGAAAGAAACTTCCTATTTACAGCAGAAAAGGCTACAGTGCTAGAGTGGACTGTAGCACTCAGACCATAGAGGTGTGTGTTGTATTTATGAAATATATAGATAGGCATTATTTATTATTTATTTATTCCATTTAAAGGCTAAGCTAAGAGACAGTGACTGGCCCAAGGTGCGCACACACATACACTGGAAGAAAGAATTAAAATATCACGGAGATAAGCTGTGGCTCAACTCACTCCCTGCTATGCCAGTTTCTATTGGCAGGGAGGCCTTTTGTTTCTTGGAGAGCATTCAAAAAGATGATAAGCTCCTGACATCTAGAATGGTACAATCTGTTTTATCACTTCACTTCAGGATTTTACCAGCTCATTTTGTCACATATGTAGACCAGGTCTAAGTGACTAGAAGCAGGCTAACCTGAAGAATCGACTAAGTTCATACCCATCACAACTGATCCAAAAGCAACCCCTACAGTTTGGCTAGTACAAAGATTCAGCCCAACTTTTATTGTTGTTGGTGGCGTTAAGAGCTCTTTAGCTATTGCAAGCACAATTTTTTGAATTTGCTAATAAACAGTGTTAACTGTTAGCATGGCAACTCAAAAAAGAAAGGAAGAATAGGACAATAAATAATATTGCCCCAAGGTAGAAGCCAATACCAACTACTTGACTGGGTGATAATGATAGAAGCTAGA
The DNA here is from genome assembly GCF_963506605.1 of Zootoca vivipara. NCBI lineage: Eukaryota > Metazoa > Chordata > Lepidosauria > Squamata > Lacertidae > Zootoca > Zootoca vivipara. The sequence continues at coordinate 71,011,698 of NC_083284.1, read as the reverse complement.
TAATATACATGTAGCAGAATGAGGTGGAAAAAACCCTTTGGACTGAGCTGGAATGTGTAGAAGACTACATTTCTGAATGGTTGTAAACATGAAAAAGACTCTCTGAAATAACTATCTCATCAGAGAGAGAAATGCTTAAAATGTCTCCCTGTTAAGCTACTTTTCTCCTAGCAGGGTGTTTATACAGAGAGTATTATAACCCTCCACCTGCAATCTACTTACTATCTCATTCTGCTATATGCACAAACCAGGTCAGAACCAGATCAAACCAGGTCTGTCGGAAAAACTGGAAACCAAAAATGGCTTTATTGTGAGGACGATGACATCATATATTTACTAAATTACTTTTGCACTATGCCACAGCAGATGCAGGAGCTTGTTTTGAAAGACTAATAATCCAAGGCTTTGACACAGCACATGTCTTATAACAGAGGTTAAAGGGGATTTATCTTCTAAAGCTTACTGGAAGGACTAATTACATTAATTCTTTACTCAGTTGCTTTCCTGGTATCCTTGCGTTTTCAAGGATGCCATCTGCCCGATCAGATACATTATTCTTTTTGAATACATATATGCATACGTGTGTGTGAATCTCTTTGATAAAGTGCTAAAGAAAACTTTAACTAACAATTGCACTTTCAAGTATCAGCTCAGTGTTCGAACACTCAGAAGAACTGGGACAGCAATAAATAAAAAAAGGTTTGCGTTGCCACACCACATCGCTCACAGACTAAGAGATAGGAAGAAAGAGCAAGGGCTTAGCAATAATCTCTCTAGACATTAAGCACCAACAAAAAATTGGTTTGTCATTCCTCTGCCAAAAGAGCTTTACAGGAATGGATGACAGGTAAACAGTTTAGCTAATAAACAATGTCTTCTCAGGGTATACAAATTCTCCCATCTGGATGTCGAATGGGCTTACATCAGCAAAGCAGCTTTTTAAACCCCTCTTGCCCTGGAGTTTAAGGTTACGTCACCCTTTTGAAACAGGATCCTCTATTCCAAGATACTTCTAAGCTGGGGGTTGGGAAGAGGCATTAAGATGCACTGCACTTTTGATTCTCATGGACCAACTGAAGGAGGAAAATGGCCAGGATGACATGAAACCAGGAATAAGCGTTAAAAAAATAATAATTAAAAGTAGCAACCATCTTAGCATTTATGCAGCACTGTTTAGCGTGGGGTTTACTCATGAGTGTAGGGAAGAGTAGGGAAAGGGGAAAAGAAAGACAGACACTTTGACCTGCAAAGCTCTGGTTCGAAAAGGGAGCGAGAGAGAGAAGGGACCTCTCGACCCTCCGCCCAGGCTACTTTAATCACACAAAAGAATTGCGTCATAGAATTCAAAACAACCAATCAAACGCATCAGCACATCCCAAAAGGGTATCACATGGGAGAGGATCAGGTAGCAGAGAATACGTGAGGAAAAACCAGGAAGGCCTTTCCTAGGCTACAGATCTATCTGCACTACAAAGCATGTAATAAACTGAAGCTACAATAAACAGCCCTGAGCACTCACTGGAAGGACAGATCCTGAAGCTGAGGCTCCAATACTTTGGCCACCTCATGAGAAGAGAAGCCTCCCTGGAAAAGACCCTGATGTTGGGAAAGATTGAGGGCACTAGGAGAAGGGGACGACAGAGGATGAGATGGTTGGACAGTGTTCTCGAAACTACAAACATGAGCTTGACCAAACTGCGGGAGGCAGTGGAAGACAGGAGTGCCTGGCGTGCTCTGGTCCATGGGGTCACGAAGAGTCGGACACGACTAAACGACTAAACAACAACAACAATAAACAGGACGGGAAGAGCAGTAGGAATTCCTGAAAGGATTAGGCAGGGGGAACATCAGGAAACAGGTTTACCACCTCTAGGATCTACTTCAAAGGATGTTTACAAAGGGGGAGAAATGCAAAATGCCTCTTTGCTTGATTTGCACCAATTGGCTTAGACAAATGACTTGTGCCTGCTTACAGCAAATTGCGAAATTATAAACAGTGACCATGTTGCAGAGCCTGTAGAATTAGATGCCAGAACTCATGTATCTAAACTGGATACCCTACTCGACCAGATTTGAATCCAGGAGTATCCTGCTTGATTAATCCACTGACCAGATTATTTCATGGATTCCTTTATCAAACCCACAGGGATGCTACAGTTTAGAGCATGGGTAGGCAACCTAAGGCCCGTGGGCCGGAACAGGCCCAATCGCTTTCTAAATCCGGCCCGCAGATGGTCCACGAATCAACATGTTTTCACATGAGTAGAATGTGTCCTTTTATTTAAAATGCATCTCTGGGTTATTTGTGGGGCATAGGAATTCGTTCATTTATTTCTTTTTATTTTTTCAAAATATAGTCTGGCCCCCCACAAGGTCTGAGGGACAGTGGACTGGCCCCCTGCTGAAAAAGTTTGCTGACCGCTGGTTTAGAGAGTTTGGAGCATTTCCTATACATAGTCATTCTTATAAGGGTAGGCCAGTAAATATGGAACTGAAATTGCACACTCAACCTTATCAGGAAGAAGTGGAAACTTCAAACAACTCACTACTGTGAAAGCAAGAGTCCAGGATAAACAAGACCCTTGAATGCTCATCAGCACAGCCTCAAGTCATCAGGAGTACTGGACAGCCCATAATCCTGCAGAGCCTTTTGCCTTTATAACTGAAAATTTCAAAAGGGTTGGTAAAAGGTCCAGTTCATATATTTAATATGGCGCTGCGGTCTAAACGACTGAGCCTAGGGCTTGCCGATCAGAAGGTCGGCGGTTCAAATCCCCGCGACTGGGTGAGCTCCCGTTGCTCGGTCCCAGCTCCTGCCCACCCAGCAGTTTGAAAGCACATCAAAGTGCAAGTAGATAAATAGGAACCGCTACAGTGGGAAGGTAAACGGCGTTTCCGTGCACTGCTCTGGTTTCGCCAGAAGTGGCTTAGACATGCTGGCCACATGACCTGAAAAAACTGTCTGTGGACAAACGCCGGCTCCCTCGGCCAGTAAAGCGAGATGAGCACCGCAACCCCAGAGTCGTTCGTGACTGGACTTAACTGTCAGGGGTCCTTTACCTTTTTACATATCTAAAATGAGTTTAAAATGGCAAACCTGTTGGATACTTCAGCGTGTAATTGGGATACATCGGGATTGCCTTCAGCTCCTTGATGAGCGTACACTCGATGGCAAACCATATAACGTGTGAAACAGCCAATAGAATGTCTGCACTTTAAATTTTGCCAACTTCTTACATGATAAAACTAAATTGGGAATGTACAGGTGAGGGCTCACATTGAGTTGAACACTACTCTATGCAGATAATCCCCTGCAAGTAGAAAGCTACCACATGGAGGAGAATTGGAACACAGATCTCTTCTTAACATGCTAACTTCTCTGGGTGTGGGCAACTGTTTTTGCATGTAGGTTAACCGTCTCAGGCCTTGAATACATCCAAGCCTAGTATCCTCCCACACTTCTTCCATGAGGCCTCTCCCTTCATTGAGATGCAATATTTATATACAGTGGTGCCTCGCTAGACGAATTTAATTCGTTCCACGGGTCTTTTCTTATAACGAAAAATTCGTCTAGCGAAACCCATAGGAATGCATTGAATTTTTTTTGAATTTTTTTTGCCCATAGGAACGCATTAATTGAATTTCAATGCATTCCTATGGGAAACCGTGATTCGCTAGACGAATTTTTCATAAAATGACTTTGTCTAGCGAGGCAACCTCCGCTCGAAAAATCCTTTCGTTAAGCAGGGCATTCGTTAAGTGAGGCACCACTGTACCACATTTCAATAAAAAGTTATCAAAGCAATTTTCAAAGCAAAAGGGGAACTTGCAAATATGTGTCAGCTTGGTACTAGAGGAATATACTGTAGGACAGCTACAAATTTTTTTGGGGGGGAGAGACTGCTTCAAATGGTTCAGTGTTTTACTTTGATTGAAAGACATAAGTCCTTCCCGATATTGGGAGAGGGGCCTTGTCGTGTGTGCGTGATGTCACACGTGTGATGTCATGTGTGTCAGAAGGAGGCCCCGTGGGGCCTGCCACCGGAGGGAAGCCCAGTCCCTCAAGATTGGGGAGGGGGCGCTCAGTCCCAACCCCACATACTTTGAGGGGGCTGAGGTGTCACAGAGCTGGCACCTATGTGGAAAGTGAAAGCTTTTCTGCCTGCCCAGGTTATTTTTCCACTGCCACTGAAGCTGAGAACAGACAAAGCTTGTCCCAGTACAGTGGAACCTCGGTTTATGAACACCTCACTTTATGAATTTTCGGTTTACGAATGCCATGGACCCATGTGGAACGGCTTAATTCACTTTCCATTACTTTCAATGGGAAAGTTCACTTCAGTTTATGAACGCTTCAGTTTATGGACAGACTTCCGGAACCAATTGTGTTCATAAACCGAGGTACCACTGTATTCTACAATAGGCTTGCTTAGCTAAAAATTAAGTATAGCATTAAATACAAGGTCCTTACCATCCTCTTTTTCAAGAGTTATTTTGAAGAAGACAGCCAACGCATATTTAGAAATAGCCACTCCATATTGTTTACACTTCTATAAGTTTCCCCCATCATTATATTTTGCTTATCATGGCTATCCAGAGTTCTTTCTGCAAGCCACCATCTGGTAGGGATTTGCAATAGATTAAGGGCAAGAGTTCAAATGAGGGTACCCAGTCTCCGGATGCCCAGTCTCAACTGGTTAAAGTTTCAAAAAGCATATTTTTCACTATTCATTGCCCTGGGTCCTCTCTCCAGAACCACAAAACGATTTTTAATCGATACAGCCAGCAGTTCCCTACCCTCCCAATAAACTAAAACTCCATTCTGTCAAAATAGAGTTTTTTGTGTTGGTGGTTACTCTCATTCAAGAAGATGGGGTGAACCTATTCTGGAGATGTTTGCACTTTCGCGAAAGCAGGAGTGGCCAATTCAATGCCCACAGGCCACATCTGCCCCCCCCAAGTGATTTCTGGCAACCCCCAAAGCCTCCCAGAAAATTTGGCTGCCGTGTCCCACTTAAAACAACAATGGCAAGCAGGTGGGGGTGTTGGGGCCCAATCCCCATGCTGATGGGAGCAGAGAGGTGTCCATCTCTTTGCTCAGGCTAGAACTCCTTGGCCTTCACAAGTGCGACGCCAGCGTGAGACAGTTTAATTTGGTATGTAGGGCAGTAGCAGTTAACGCCTTTGAAGCTGTGAGCCCACTGGACCCTGAGCGCATGGTTCAGGATCAGGAGAGATCAGCGAGGCATGCTTCAGGCAGCAGGCCACCCAGTTGCCGGCCAATGTTGGGTGGGGAAGGACTTTGGTGTCCTACCTTCTGGAAGTCATTAGGGGGCAGGGGCTGAAAATCGATAGGGAAAGGAGCAGGGAAGTGGAGATCTCCCGAGGTGACAGACTGGGAGACGGGAATCGGCTCCCTTGAGAACTGGAAGCGCCTGACATTTTGTGGAGGGGAGGGTGTGATTAAGGGCTAATCTTGTACACAGAGAGGAATGTGCATTTTGCATGTGGTTTCTGCTGCTTATGTAGCTTATACTGCTGCCTATTTCCCCACCCCCCTAATTTTCATAATGCTGAAGCAGTATTATATTTTAACCAGGCCTTTAGTTGATCTGATTGACATCCTATACCCTTTTAAAATGTGGCTCTTTTGGGGGGGGGTGTTATTTATGTTGATCTTTTCTGTGAACTGCCCTGAGACCTCCAGGTATAGGGCGGTATATAAATTCAATAAATAATAATAATAATGTTTTATAGCTGTACCTGAGATGAGTATATAATAACTGACTGCTGTATTTCACAGAAGATCAAGGTAACATGACACTGTTTCTCATTACGTAATATCTAATACAGTCGGACCTTGGTTCTCAAATGCCTTGGTACTCGGATGTTTTGGCTCCTGAACACGGCAAACCTGGAAATGAGTATTCCGGTTTGTGAACGATTGTTGGAAGCCGAACATCTGAAACAGCTTACGCGGCTTACAATTGAGTGCAGGAAGCTCCTTCAGTCAATTGGAAGCCGCACCTTGGTTTTCGAATGGTTTTGGGAGTCAAACGATTAAGTTTGACAACAAAGGTACCACTGTACAGTCATACTTGGGTTACAGCTGCTTCAGGTTGCGTCTTTTCATCTTGCGTCCTGCACCGAACCTGGAAGTACCGGAACGGGTTACTTCCGGGTTTTGGCATGCGCACATTTGCAGAAGTGCTAAATTGCGCTTTGCGCATGTGCAGAAGCGCCTAATCGCAACCCGTGCGTGCGCAGACACGGGTTGCAAACATTGAGGGTTGCAAATGTGCTTCCCACACAGATCACATCCACTGTATTATGTATTACTGTGCATTGCATATTATTGTGAACTCCATTGATACAACTGTTTTAATTTTTTATATATGTGTGTATATTCTGCCATGTATTTACATTCTGTTATTATTACACTATTTTTCTATAAAGCACCCTGCAGCTTTTTGATTAAGGCTGGTACAGCAGGCTCGTAACTTATGCGGGGGTTGTGTTCTAAACCCAAAATCACGTATAGTCAAAACCCATTGGGTTCCATGGTGGGTGGGATTGCCAACGCCAATTTTCCTGGAACCCCGCCCCCTTTCGGCCCCCTTTCCATTACTTTTTTTTGCCACATTCGCAAAGCTGAATGTGCACAAGTTAAATGTGCGCAAGTTGCGGGCTTACTGTATATAAATGTAGGTTTTCTTTTTCCATCGGTAGAGCAGGAGACTCTTCATCTCAGGGTCATGGGTTCAAGCCCTACATTGGGCAAAAGATTCCTGCATTGCAGGGGGTTGGACTAGATGACCCTTGGGATCCCTTCCAACTCCACAATTCTTTGAGTCAATGCTTCTAAGTTTCAGATATGATAAATCTATTAATATAACCCAAAGCAACACCGGCGATTCTTGCCCTGGCAATGTAGGTTCACATTTAAATTTTGTCATTCGTGATGTCAAGAGCACTCTCACCTATTCAATGCCCCAACATTAAGAATACTCCTGGCAGGCCCCCAGTATCCTCCAATGAAGTGAAGAGATTATTATCTCACCTGTGTAGAATGAAAGCCCCTGGGGAAGATATGTTCCCCTCCCCCGCTCCGAGTGTACCTGTAACTATCTTGCTTTGCATGTGGTGTTTCTGTTTTTGCCCCTTCTTTCCTGCATGCCAAATGGTATTTTTGTTCTGATTAAGTTTCATTGTGATTTATCTTCTGAGTTGGGTATCGTTTCAGAATTTTAATCTTAATGCTAAAATTGCACCATACTCAGTATTTGTCATTCCTTTCAAGATATTTATCACCTGTAAATTTGATGACTGTGTTCCCTTCAATAATGTTGAACAGCTAGGGAAATATCCCTTGTTAAGATGCTGGAGGCAACAGCAGTTGAATACTGATTGTTTAAATAAGTCTTCAAAGTCTTAGGCCAGGGGTCCCCAAACTACGGCCCCCGGGCCGGATGCGGCCCACTCGGCCTTCCAATCCGGCCCGCGACGACCCCCGCCGCCCGCTGCCGCCGCCCGCTCTCACGGCGCGCGGCGCAGCGACAATCAAAAAAATCGGCAAAAAATCGCCGAAAATCCTTTGTGCGCATGCGTACAGGCCTCTCCCGACCCGGAAGAGGTCATTTCTGGTGCACTTCCGGGTCGGGGGAGGCCCATACGCATGCGCACAAGCGATTTTCGGCTATATTTTTCCGCCCGTGTGCGTGTGCGCATGCGCACGGGCGCGCACTCCCCCGCCCTCCGGCCCGCTGCGCGCGCACTCCCCTGCCGTCCGACCCACCGCGCGGGCGGCGCGGCGGGCACCGGCCCGCCGCTCGGTAAGTCTGGGGACCCCTGTCTTAGGCTAACGATATTTTCTAATGCAAGTCTTATTACAACTTTTTAAAACGGCATTCCTAATACTAATGTGTAAACTACACTGACTAAAACAAACACTTCATTATTTCGAATCATCACCCTTAGTTGACTCGAAGAATTTTAATTTATTTTGTCATTTATTTTGAAAGAAGGCGGTTTGAATCCCCGCGAAAGGGTGAGCTCCTGTTGCTCGGTCCCTGCTCCTGCCAACCTAGCAGTTTGAAAGCACCTCAAAGTGCGAGTAGATAAATAGGTACTGCTCCGGCGGGAAGGTAAACGGTGTTTCCATGCGCTGCTCTGGTTCACCAGAAGCGGCTTTGTCATGCTGGCCACATGACCCGGAAGCTGTCTGCGGACAAATGCCGGCTCCCTCGGCCTGTAAAGCGAGATGAGCACCGCAACCCCAGAGTTGTTCGTGACTGGACTTAACTGTCAGGGGTCCTTTACCTTTAAAGGTTCAACTAATGTTGGATTACACAGGCAAATTCTCCTGAATGTTGACTTCAAGATTCTGCAGATGTATGACCTAGAAGGCTTAATTATATTATGGGGGAACATATTAAACAGAGAGATCACTATTTGGAATATAGCATTCACTCTGTCACATGCTCCCCTTAACAATGCTTCACACTTCAGCTACAGGAAATGAAGTAAAGCTGAGGACTTGCTGTGCAAATCCTACTGTAAAAAAATAATAATCCCAGATTAACATCATCTTATTTGGAAGAGCACCTGGTTTCCATAGTGACCAAGCAGAAGCCACTAAGACATTCCAAGCAAGCTAAGATCAGATGAAGTTTGCCTCACTTCTTAAACAATTATTTCAACTCATAAAGGTAAAAGGTAAAGGGACCCCTGGCCATTAGGTCCAGTCGTGACCGACTCTGGGGTTGCAGCGCTCATCTCGCATTATTGGCCGAGGGAGCTGGCGTACAGCTTCCAGGTCATGTGGCCAGCATGACTAAGCCGCTTCTGGCAAACCAGAACAGCGCACAGAAACACCGTTTACCTTCCCATATATGCACACTCAAACTCTAATATCCTCTTTGGGGAGCCTGCTCTCCGTTCCCCACCCCAAGTGAACTGTTATGGTTCACCACCATAGAGAAGACTTTTCTGGTATTGTACCCAGGTAATACAATAGGTTCCACACATAAAGCCTCACCTGGTGCTTCTCTGTGGACTTTTGAAGTGCCAGGTGAATACTTTTTCATTCACCTATGCTTTTATACAGTGGTACCTCGGTTCTCAAATGCCTTGGTACTCAAACAACTTGGAACCCAAACACTACAAACCTGAACATGTTCTGCTTTGCGAACTTTTTTGGGAAGATGAATGTGCTCCGTTTTGAGTGCCACCCTTCCGTTTTGAGTGTTACACTGATGTCTGTCTGTTTTTGCTATTTATTTTGGTTTTGGTTTTTGCGGCTTTTTTGTTTTGTTTTTGTGACTGTGTGGAACTCAGTTCAGCCACTGATTGATTGATTGTGTGACTGCAGTTCATTGTTTATTGCTTTCATTTTATGGATCAATGGTCTCAATAGGTAGTAAAATTCATGTTAAATTGCTGCTTTAGGCATTGTTTTTAAAAGTCTGGAACAGATTAATCCATTTCACATTACTTTCTATGGGAAAGCGTGCCGTGGTGTTGGGAATGCTTTGGTTTCGGAACGGACTTCAGGAACGGATTAAGTTTGAGAACCAAGGTACCACTGTTTTGCATTTTAAATCCAGGCTGAAAATTGTTTTACACTTTACTGTTACAAGGATCTTTTTCTGTAAACAGCCCAGGGAATATTTATTCCTGGGTGGCTATACGTAATTAAATAAATCTCTACACAATAGAGAAATTATTCCCTAACCTGGTGCCTAAGAGCAGTAGAGGCCCTGCTCCTAGCTGACACAACATTATTAGAGCAGAGCTATACTGGTTTATATGAAAATACACCCCCTACGTCGGGGTGCCAAACCATTAAAAATAAAAATGTCAAAACCAGCATTTAATTAGGCCTAGAATATCACACACAGCTCGTGAAATCTGCCTCACACAGGTAAGTATGAGCATCTCTCAGCATGCCTTCGGAAGATGAACAGCGTTTTGTACCAGGACTTCAAGGGGCAGCCCCATGTTGATCACACTGTAGTAGTCAAGCCTTGGAATGACAAACATGTGAATTTGGCTCTATATGGCAAAGCCTTTTAACAAATGCAATTTATAAGAAGTATCTCTTGCCACAGCTATTGTGCTTTTCATCAATCATGCTGTTGTCTAAAAGCATCCTTAGCTCCTCTACCAATCAGAAGGGAATCATAGAATTGTAGAGGTGGAAGGGACCCTCAGGATCATCTAGTCCAACCTCCTGCAGTGCAGGAATATGCAGCTCGGAGATGCATTTTAAATAAAAGGACACATTCTACTCATGTAAAAACATGCTGATTCCCAGACCATCCGCGGGCAGGAATTAGAAGGCAATTGGGCCACATCCAGCCCCCGGGCCTTAGTTTGGAGACCACTGGCATAGAGCCTAAGGGTGATTAACCTTTCTCAGCTTAAGGGTTGCACTGCCCAAATGCAACCCTTCTGGGGGCTGAAAACCATCAGCAGGTGTGTTGACCACAAAGACCATGGATAGGCAACCTAAGGCCCGGGGGCCGGATGCAGCCCAATCGCCTTCTCAATCTGGCCCATGGACAGTCCAGGAATCAGCGTGTTTTTACACGAGTAGAATGTGTCCTTTTATTTAAAATGCATCCCTGGGTTATTTGTGGGGCATAGGAATTTGTTCATTATTATTTTTCCCAAAATACAGTCCGGCCCCCCACATGGTCTCAGGGACAGTGGACCGGCCCCCTGCTGAAAAAGTCTGTTGACCCCTGACAAAGACAAACAGAGAGAGCTGGGTAGTGAGAGCGACAAGAGACTCCACATGCATTTGTTCCCACATGCCACCAACAGTCGCCACTAGCTGCCCACCCCCACGGATTCATCAAAGCCCCTCTGATACAGTCAGGAGAAGCAAGCACTTCTGTGGAAGGGAGGCTCCCAGTACCCCATGGGCTTTTGCTTTTTGTGAAAGAGATGACCAGCTCCAACCATCAATGCACAGTTTGCCAGGGTCCTGGCTGTTCTCCCTAGCAGCAAGAGAGTTTGCAATGGGAATTCCTCAAAAGGTAGGGGGCTGGGCTATAGTATTCATATCTTCCACACAAACAAACACCCACCCCACCATGTGTACCCTGTAGGACAGTTTCCAGGCATTCATCCCACTCAAATCCAGCTCTAAGTTTGCCCCACATTCCCAACCAAATCCTCCCCTTTCCAGGAAAGCAGGTCACTTCAGCTTCACGCAGTGTTAGAATCTCAGGTACAGTGGTACCTCTACTTATGAATTTAATGCGTTCCGAACGCACATTCGTAAGTCGAAAAAAATTGTAAGACTAATCCCATAGGAATGCATTGGGGGGGGGAATCGTAAGTCGAAGCAACCCTATCTAAAAATTCGTAAGTAGAAAAAATCCTAAACCGCATCCAAGATGGCGGACGGAGCTCCATTCATAAGTAGAAACATTCGTAAGTAGACTTATCCGTAAGTAGAGGTACCACTGTATATAAACTCCTTAAACCAGGCTTCTTAAAACCAAGGTATCTCAGTTTCATAAACTTCTTAAATGACTCCTTAAACCAGGGTTAGAGTCCCCAAAACACAACGCCTAGTTGCCATTTTTGAGCCAGACGGCTCGAAAGTCCTGTTTTCCAATATGACTTTTCGGTTCCTGAAATTCATTCTGTAGATAAAATAGAATGGGTATAATGCTACAGGATGGGAGGGCGTTCCACAGGGCAGGCGCCGCTACCGAGAAGGCCCTCTGCCTGCTTCCCTGTAACTTCGCTAGGGAACCACCAGAAGACCCTCGGAGTTGGACCTCATGGGGGTGGAGACTCTCCTTCAGGTATACTGGGTTGAGGCTGTTTAGGGCTTTAAAGGTCAGCACCAACACTTCGAATTTTGCCCGGAAACATACTGGGAGCCAATGTAGGTCTTTCAGGACCAGTGTTATGGTCTCGGCGGTCACTTCCAGTCACCAGTCTAGCTGCCGCATTCTGGATTAATTGTAGTTTCCGGGTCACCTTCAAAGGTAGCCCCACGTAGAGCGCATTGCAGTAGTCCAAGCAAGAGATAACCAGAGCATGCACTACTCTGGTGAGACAGTCTGTGGGCAGGGAGGGTCTCAGCCTGCGTAGACAGCTGCCCTGGACACAATTGCCTTTCCTACCCCACAGTGGTACCAGCAAACAACTGCAGCCTCTGTTTTCCTCCTTTCCTTCCACCCCAGCACTATACACTCTCCTGCTGTGCTCAGTTCTTTGGTCAAGGGGTGTGAGAGTTAACAGAGATACAACATCTCCCAATTGTTCCAAAGAACAGCCAAAGCATAAAGCTAAAGAAAGCAAATAGTGACCAGTAGTGCAGAAAATGGGGGGTGGGGAGGTTAAAGCACTATCAATGACCGGGGGAGGGGACACAATAAAAATTTGGGTTGACATACAGGTGAAACTCGGAAAATTAGAATATCGTCCAAAAGTGCATTGATTTCAGTAACGCAACTTAAAAGTATCTGAAGAAGTGTGCATGCACACGAAAGCTCATACCAAAATAAAAACTTAGTTGGTCTTTAAGGTGCTACTGAAGGAATTTTTTTATTTTACTTCGATCCAGACCAACACGGCTACCTACCTGTAACCGCAACTTAAAAGGTGAAACCAATATATGAGATAGATGCATGACATGCAAAGCAAGATATGTCGAGCCTTTATTTGTTGTAATTATTTGTCGTCAGGCGGGTCAATTATAAATGGAATGTAATTAATGAAATGTAATAGCGATGTTTATTTTTGTATTATTGTAACTATTTGTTTTATTACTGCGGAATTTCCAAAAGAAAGCATTTGTAAAAATAAAAATAATAAGTTGCATTACTGAAATAAATGCACTTTTTGACGATATTCTAATTTTCCGAGTTTCACCTGTATATAGCTCATGAATTAGCCTCCAGGGAGTTCATGGCCCACTATGGTGTGGTTTGAACCAGGGATTTCGGGTGCTCACTCTTACAGCCAACTTGCCAGTATAAAGGCACGCATTCATTTCAGCAACTCTTAGGCAACAGCTTTGCAATCCTTCATCTTGAGAATGTAAATTCAAGAACTATGATTTCTGTATCGTCTGGAGTTACAGATAGGGTGGCTCTTCCTGAATACAACTCACGTGGCAAGAAATGGCTGGTACATTTTCAGCATGGCACACTTCCAGCATGGCTCAACTGCTCTGATATCTCAGTCAGGAGGCAACGGGATACTAAAGAGACCATTTACTTAGCAGAGAGATTCTGCTTCTACCTCCGTTGGCACCTGGATGCTGGAAGAGGTGGAACCAATCCAAGGCATAAGTGTAAATGGAAGCCATTATTAAAGAGTTTTTCTGAAACGGTAGCAGTGTCAGTCTTGTACCCTTTTAAGTATTTCCAGTTCCAAAATAATTCCACTCAGTTCCGCTAGTTAATGATGTTGCTTTAGATTTAGGTCTAGGCAGTACTTTTTTCTGGGGGTACGCAGGGGTACGCATACCCCTAAACATTTTGTGAATCTAATGGGAGAAGAAACTAAAAAATTTTTTTAAAAAAAGTTTCATCTTTAGCACGGTGAATCATCAGTTCCATTGTTACTTCTGATGGCGGCTTCATTTCCTTTCCTGGTGTTTCCTCAATCTCAGACAGAAGCGAGAGTACCCCTAAACATCTTTTTTAAAAGGAAAAAAAGCACTGGATCTAGGTCTTCTCCTGCTTTTACCAATGACAACTCTGATGAAGATTAAACCACACTTTCTGAAATGCTATTCTCTTAAAAGTGCTTGGATAGTGTTTCTCAAGTTTTATGAAACCACAAATCCTTTCCAACCACAAAAGACCCACAGCAAGCCCCACCCCACAAACCTAGAAACATTGTTCAGTATCCCTGTCTTCTTTCTGTGCCCTATGCCACACTTTTCTTCCCATGTTCCTACGGACAATTTCCAACACATCTCATGCCAGAGGTATTAGTTTATCACTTCAAAGAAGTTCCCACAGAGTTGCAATGCAAACTTTGGAAATTTCTTCACATACTTTATGTCAGGGGTCAGCAAACTTTTTCAGCAGGGGGCTGTTCCACTGTCCCTCAGACCTTGTGGGGGGCCGGACTATATTTTGAAAAAAAATATGAACAAATTCCTATGCCCCACAAACAATCCAGAGATGCATTTTAAATAAAAGGACACATTCTACTCATGTAAAAACACCAGACAGGCCCCACAAATAACCCAGAGATGCATTTTAAATAAAAGGACACATCTACTCATGTAAAAACATGCTGATTCCCAGACCGTCAGTGGGCCGGATTTAGAAGGTGATTGAGCCACATCCGGCCCCCGGGCCTTAGTTTGGGGACCCCTGCTTTATGTGGATGTCCCCATCGAGAGGCATTGTGACCCACCAAGTCCAACCCACTGCAATGCAGAAATCTTTTGCCCAACGTAGGATTCGAACCCACAACCCAGAGATTAAGAGTCTCAACTGAGCTAGGTTTGACCCTGCCCCAGGGCCATACAAAGCAGCCCTTGAGAGCTAATGACATTTTATAAAAGGAAATTTGGCATTCTTGGAATATTTGGCAATGGTCAAATAATAATTATTTAAGTCAATTGTCTTATGTACCAACTCTATATCGTGGCAAATGAAATTGCAATGAGGAGACAGGAAGGCTACTGAAATTGTCACATGCATACAAATACATTTGCTTCATCACTGCCATGATCCAGAACACCTTTGGCCAATGCTACCTGCCACTCTGAGAAGCATCAGGAAGAATTCTGAAAATGAAACTGTAGAGTTTGAAGAGACCTTGGGGGTCATCTAGTCCAACCCCCTGCAATGGAGGAATCTCAACATGTGGTTCCCCATCCAATTTGAAGTCATACCAGACCCTGCTTAGCTTTGCAAATGTGCTAGCGGTTTTATTGCTGCACCACTACTGTTGCTGATTTCTTCTTAATGTTTTACAGTATTTTTGTTTACCATGCTGTATTCTATTGGAAACCGCTTTTGTTGATTACTAGAAAAGCAGCACATTGATAAATGAACGATGATCTGCTAATCTACATGGGATTAAGTCCCATGTAGTTCAGTGGGATTTACTTCTGAGTAGACATGGTTAAGAATGCAGCCCAAGTCTGGCACAGAAGCCTGAAATGCAGGGCACACCTAACAGCCGAAGAATGCATGCAGAATCTCAGATTGCTCTCCTTTCACATTGCCGCTGAGGAAACCTGCTTGCTCCGACATGGTCTATTGCTCTATTATTGGGGAGTTCAATAATAGACCTCCATTATTCTGCTCAAACCCAGTTGGACATCAGACTTTGTTTAGAAAGCAGTCCAAAAATACCTGTGTGTCACTAACACACTTAGAAAGAAAAACAGAGGAACATATGGCAAGAGAGATTATGGATTAGCCAATTAAGTGATGTTGCTCAAATCCACATGATCCGGGCTGGGGTGGGAAGGGAAGGCAGAAGCCACTGAGAACTCCAGTAGTTCCCTCTAAAAGAGTTAAATATGTTAAAACATGCCAAGAAAAGCTCTAAGTCTCATTCACTTCTCTTTCCTGCTACTCCCCACGAGCCATTAAGCACATAATTTATTGAATGAGCTGCCAGCTCTATATTCAATAGATATTTTGGAGTGAAGCACTTTCAAGCTTCACTCCAAAAATCAATATTTATTGGGCTCTCGTCTTATTCATTGCCATCAAAATTATTAATTGGACTACTCATAGACTGGAAGGAACTGCAGGGCCTGGTATCAATTTTTAATTAATTAATTTATTCTATATAAAAATATATACCCCACTCTTCCTCCTGAAGGAGCCTTGGGCTGCAGATGCTAGCATATCAAGGGATTCAAGATGGCAAGTTAACTTATTCATGCAAGTGCAGCAAGCAAGGAACCTTTTACTTACTTACACACACACACACACACACACACACACACACTATAGTTTGGATTTCTCCTCTACCCTGCCCCCAAATGTTTAAGCCCTTCACCTTCACACTTGCAACCAAGGATGGAGCTTGTTGTCTATATCATCTGGTGGTGCTATGCCTGGAGATCCTTGGATCTTGACTGTTTTCACACACTAGCAACACATCCTGTAGAATTCTATCAGTTATAGTTTATCTGCACATTCAAAATGAATTTCAGGAACCAAAAACGGCAACTAGGCATTCCGATTTGGCGACTGTAGCCCTGGTTTAAGGAGTCATTTGGCACCTACGGTAGATTTTCTAACACTGCCTCCGGCATATATAAAATTTAAAAAGGGGTCCCTGACCAGTCGTGTCCGACTCTGGGGTTGCAGCGCTCATCTCGTTCTATAGGCCGAGGGAGCCGGCGTTTGTCTGCAGACAGCTTCTGGGTCATGTGGCCAGCATGACAAAGCTGCTTCTGGCGAACCAGAGCAGCACACGGAAACGCCGTTTATTTTCCCGCCGGAGCGGTCCCTATTTATCTACTTGCACTTTGATGTGCTTTTGAAATGCTAGGTGGGCAGGAGCTGGGACCGAGCAACGGGAGCTCACCCCATTGCAGGGATTCGAACCGCCGATCTTCTAATCAGCAAGCCCTAGACTCTGTGGTTTAACCCACAGCGCCATATATTACATATATTATATGTAAATATAAAATTTACATATGCCAATTTTTCAATAAACAGTAAATTGCAAGAACTCAGGCCAGGAGGAAGATGAATTTCAAGTAAGTCTTCAAAAGGTTTTATTTATGTAATGATAGGATGAATTCAAATAGGAATCAATTCCAATATGATAGTGAGGCAAATAAAAATGAATTCCAGTGGAAAAATCCCAGGACAAGGCCCTGTTTCGCTAATTCTTCATCAGCAATGTTTTAATGGTCAGAGTGTACCAAGTACTATCATTACATGAATAAAACCTTTTGAAGACTTACTTGAAATTTTTCAATAAACAGCAAGCTTCTCCTTGCGCCATTTTACTCTAGTTTTCCCACTAGCAATTAGCATATCCATGATACACTAAGCCTCGGAATCAGTGGGTTTTAGGGATCTTGTTGCATTGTAATATGAGTTCTTATTCATTGCCTGTATTTCCAAGTTCGTTTTGAATGAAAATTCTATGGAAGCAAGCCTGGTCTCTAATGTTTTATTCAGAATAGAAGCCTAAGGCTAAAACTATATGTTCCATGGGGTTTGTTAATTCTGTCATCAGAAAACGTGATTCTTTCTTAATATAAAGCAGCCTAGATGGACTATCGTCGTACCTCGGCTCCCAAACGATCGAAAACCGGAAGTGAGCGTTCAGGTTTTTGAATGTTCTTTTGGAAGCCCAACATCTGACGGGGCTTCCACAGCTTCCGATTGGCTGCAGGAGCTTCCTGCAGCCAATCAGAAGCCGCGCTTTGGAAGTTGAACATTTCGGAAGTCGAATGGGCTTCTGGAATGGATTCTGTTCAACTTCTGAGGTACAACTGGGAAGCAGAAAGGCACAGGCAGCTTAAACCAGGCATCCCCAAACTGCGGCCCTCCAGATGTTTTGGCCTACAACTCCCATGATCCCTAGCTGACAGGATCAGTGGTCAGGGATGATGGGAATTGTAGTCCAAAACATCTGGAGGGCCAAACTTTGGGGGTGCCTGGCTTAAACTCTTCCAAAACGTAGCTACTAGGCTGCTGGCTGCAAACTGGTGGTGGGAACAGATTGTGCTGGTTCTTAAAACAACTACATTGGTGGCTCATCCATCTCTGATAAAAACTCAGAGGGCAGGTGCTTGCCTTTACAAAATAAAACCTCTATTGGAGCTTGAAAGCTGGGCACCTGAGGGGTTGCCGTCTCTCACAGGAACCTGCCTGCACTCTGCACTATCACCTGCTCCCCATACACAAGCCTTTATAATGCTCACCTGATTCCAGTGCTTGTCTTTTCAGCACCAGGTGAAGCTCTTTTCACTGCTCAAGGCCTTTGAAAGAGCAAGCCTGGCACAAAGGCAATCATCCCCAGCTTTCAACTGTTCAACCGCTTGCTGTAATAATTCTGCTCTAAGCTGCATAACGGTTAGCTGAGTTTGAAACAGTACTGTAATATGTTTTGAAACCTTTTACATCCTGCAATTTTTTACACGTTTCTCAAAAAAAGTGAAGCGAAAAACGAAGAAATACACACACACAAAAGGTAACTCAAAATTGAAACTTTGCTTTCAAAATTGCTACAATAAATAGGAGACATCTTGATCTTTGGAGAAGAAACATTATCCACTGTTACACTGAAATGAGCTGAAGGTTTGCCAGTCACTTACATAAGGATTTTGAAGAGTCTATGGAGATCAGTAAGAACCCACTCCTTAAAAATGAAATAAAACTTTGCACCATTCATTGTGATTCCCTTTAACTAGAGAAGTTTTCTGCATAATGACTTCCCATAATTGCTCCTACCAGCCCTGAATCATTTCCACATTGCAATGCTTTTGCAACTTACTTGTATCTGACAGCTATTAATAACTGGACTTTTTAATACAAAGATTGTTCAAGGTTCAAAATAGTTGAATAGTATTTTGTAACCAATGATATTTTTAATACCACCTACTTACTACCTTCTCTAAACCTTGCATGGCCGTCACATGCCAACATAAACTCATCTCTTCCAACATAGAATGCCTTAACGTGCCTTACAAAGCTCATCTGGTGCTAAATACTACATGGCCAGGAATTTAAAGATGAAGAGATTACGGTTGGGAACAACCATGCATAATTCCATGCTACCTTGGTATGAATTTCACCCACTTCATGATCCCACTACAAGATGATGAAACCTGAAGACTTACAGCAGGCATAGGCAAACTCGGCCCTCCAGATGTTTTGGGACTACAATTCCCATCAGCCCTGACCACTGGTCCTGTTAGCAAGGGATCATGGGAGTTGTAGTCCCAAAACATCTGGAGGGCCGAGTTTGCCTATGCCTGACTTACAGCATATCTCACCCACAAACAAGAGAGTTCCTGTTCAGAGTTTTAACCAGCTAGGTCCTTCTCCAGAATACAGTTAGATATGTAAGTCTCAAGAAAGCCAATCTGATCAACCCAACCAGGTTTTCTGTTTGCTTGCCAGCTGACACAACGTGTTGTGGCTTCTAGAGCCCAGTGAGCATGCTCAGTCACCACTGAATTGTTATTTTGTGTGTGTGTGTTCAGGGCAGTCTCGAGCAGGTCACACGCCCTGGTGCTGAGGGGCGGAGATCACTCTGGCGCCCCCGCCCTCGCAGGGCGTAGCATGGTTTCCGCCCGGCTTTGCTGCGCGGCACCCAGCCTACTGGCCCGGTGCCCTGGCACACCGCGCCACTGGGGGTCTACCTAGAGCCGGCCCTGTTTGTGTTTATACTACTGCATACCTCATAGTTCACACCTAGGCATACTATTACCTCCCTCTTCTTTCTGTCCTGTCAGGACTCACACACCAAATTTGCTATAAGGAATGATGTAAATATGACATATTTTTAGTACGTTTACTACTTTCAGTTATTGGAACCTCAAACCTAAGGAAGTCTGTCAAATTCTTACTTAGCAACTTGCTGTTACAGCTGACTCTTGGATTCATCCTGCAAATGTTGTGATATCCAAAAATCTATTTAAAAAAAGATTACGCACTACTGTAGTCATTTCTCAATTCAAACGCTACTGAACTTGCTTTTCACCCACTGCAGAAAGGATACAAGAAAGCCATGAAAGAGGAGCTTTTGAACTGGAAAATGACCATTGAGGAAAGAGTTGAGCAGCTTCTCCACACCCGCCCTTAACTCAGGGAGGCATCCTTCTTGAATTGCTTGGTTTTTTTAAAAAGAAAAAACCAAGAGTCGGACACGACTAAACAACAACAACAACAAAAATGCTGCAAAACATTTATACAAACACCTTAGATAAATGAAAATAAAGACACAGAACTCCACGTATTCTGTTGATTATACTTCAATTCTCTTACAAAGTTATGCATAGCTAAACAGAAGCAGACAGAAAGCACACCTCATCATCGGTACCCCTCCCTTGCCAAATAAATGCCTCTACTTGTGGTCTTAAAATCACAGTTGAAGGTTTTCCATTTTTAACCCTTTTACCATAAACGTCTTAATATGTTTAAAAGGTTGAGAACCATGAATGACGAGATCTGCCTGCACCGCAATTAAAGCACTCAATTAACAATTTACAAAGTCAGCTTCAAGTCACACTGAAAGCACAATAAACTTGAGTGCTCATATTTTCAAATCCTCTTGTTTGTATTGAAAACATTTGCAGGTGATCCAGGCATACACTTTGAATGCGTTAAAGTCAGTCTTATATGATTTACTGAAAAGCAACCCAATAATTCAAGGAAGCACTTTAAAACAGAAAGGATGCATCGCAAGTGTTTTGTACGGCCAGTTAAGGCCTCCTGTGATTTAAGGGCACATTGAGAATGCCACCATGCACAAAATCTGATCAAATAGGCCAGCTGTCGGACCATTTGTCCTGCTGGCTCAGTATTGTGTCTACACTAGAGAAAGCTAACAATGGCGCACTCCAGATATTGTTGTAGCCCAATTGCCATCAGAGCAGGTGGCAGTTGTATTCCCGTAGCACCCGAAGTTTGTTAAAGTGGAAGGGCTGCGGAAGCCACCTACTTATGGGAACACTTGTCCACTACTTCCAATGTGACTGCTAAAATCGAGGGAGATGGAACATGCAGCAAGGTATTGTGTTTGCCGCCGATGCTAGCTAAAACAACTAATCGCCATTATTTGCTTTCTGCAGTAAAGATGGCCAGATCTTAACTAACCCTGCCTATGTCCTTAACCCTAGCTTGGCCATTTGGGAGAAGCTTTCCTCACCTCTAATATCCCCCCCTTAGAAAAGTGTCACCTGCTAACATTCTACACAACACGCTGCCGAGCTAAACGCCCGGGATCAAGACCAGCAAAAATGAATGGGAGCCCTCTGCGCAATATTTGCATGGCTCATTATATAGAAGTCTTCAAAGAGATGCAAATGAATTAAAATCTTGCTCAAGTAATTAGCATGCAAGGGAAATCGTTCAAGGAGAAATCTTAAATATTAGCTGAATCAGCCAAGGAGAATTAAACCCAAAGGAAAACAAATTAAAGCAGCAAATGGAATGCAAGAATGGCAGGCCCCCTTTTATGCTAGGGTTGGTGAACCTCTCCCTTTGGCAGATGTTGCTAGACCGCAATTCTTGTAATCCTCAAACACCAGCTATGATGGTCGAAACTAATGGGACTCTGGAGTCCAACTTCTAATAGAGGGACGCAGCTTGTTCACCCCGACTTCCTGCTGTACTTCCTGCTCAAATGTTTTCAATTCCCCCTCCCCTTTCTTAAAAGTCATGCTACCCTATGAACCCATCAACTCAACTTCCTGGTAGTCATTTCTTTTGCAGGCAAAACACCAAGAAAATGCCCCGCGCAGTCCAGGATCCTGGCTTGGAGCACTAATCCCATAGGAAGGGGAACAGGGCACCCCAGATTCCCTGCTAAAGTCTGCCAGCCAAGGAACGGGGTTGGCAGATCCTCCCATATGTTCTCTGCCTCTCTTCTGCTCCCGTGATTCGCTTAGCTAGTTGGCCACCCAAACTGGTGCAGCGTCAGTCCTCTGCTGCTAGGAAGTCTCTAGCGCTGTCCTGCTGAAGACTCCCTGGAAAAGACCCTGATGTTGGGAAAGATTGAGGGCACAAGGAGAAGGGGACGACAGAGGATGAGATGGTTGGACAGTGTTCTCGAAGCTACGAACATGAGTCTGACCAAACTGCGGGAGGCAGTGGAAGACAGGAATGCCTGGCGTGCTATGGTCCATGGGGTCACGAAGAGTCGGACACGACCAAATGACTAAACAACAACAAGCGCTGTCCTGCTGTGAGATCCTATCTGTCCTTGGCAGCCTGTGCCACTATCAACATGTCAACATCCCTAGGGCCCGCTCTATAATTTGAGAATGCTCTGTGCCAAGCACTTTCACAAGAATGGGCAAAGCAATGCTAACCTGCTGCTGCCACCACCAACAAGACTCTGCAGAGCAGTGGAATTATTGTAGCGTCCACAATCTGGCAGCAGCTATGGAAGGTCAGGTGGGGCAGGCACATCAGGATAGTTCCCAACACCAGCTTCAGGCTGCTATAGCAGCTGGTCCCTGGCCCTCTGTCAGCCAGAGTTGGCTGAGAGAGTGGCCTGGGATCCAGCTCAGCTCCATCCATCGAGGTCTGTATCAACAGAGTGACACCAAGTGTCACTCCATCTGTGGCAGACAGCAGCCCCTGTCCCTTGCCCCATTGACCAGCAATGGGTGGGAGGAGGAGATTGCAGTCCAAAACAGCAAAGAGACTCTTTTGCACAGAACTATGTTTTAAGCCAATGTGATGGTTCTCATACTATGGATCAGAATCTGGGCGGGGGGACAGGCAGAAGAAGGAGGTTGCACAATACCTTAAAAGAGCTGCCAACACAACTCTGGGAAGGTCTGACATTGTTAGAAGATGAACATCAGCCATATTGATCCCCCTAACTCTTGAGGGGAAACTCAACTTCTGGGTTGTTGTTGCTGCTGCTGTACACTACCTAAGGTTCAAGTTAGCCGAGATGCCAAGATATCTCTTAAAAGCAGAAACATGGACCTCTCAAACTGGATCAGGAATGTGCCTGTGTGGTGGTTATCATTTCTCCACAATTTCACAATCTAACTCCAATTCCAGCTGCTCCTTTATGGAAAACATATGGACATGATTTCCCCCAGTGGAACAAAAAGCAGGGCAGGGCAGGGGGTGAACAATGAAGGGTAAAAAGGGTACAGCACTATTTCCTTAGTACCACAATCCTGTTCAAATTCCATGACCCCTACAATTGCTTTTAAGAGAAATCAAAAGAGATCTAATTGTTCCTCTCTCACTTGTCTGAGCCTTAATCAGCTGGAGGAAGAGACATCACTAGTGATCTTCTGTATCTATTAACTGCAGTCCAAAAGATTCTCACACTACTGCTATATAGTGCAATCCTGCTGCAGAGATCACTGAGAACCCATGTAGGAGAATATAATGGTACAGACAAGTGTAACATCTGAAGTATGGCAAAAGAAGTTACAGTCTGTACTCTAGAATGGGCTTTCAGGTGACCAATTAATTTCACAATACATACAGTAAGTCTATCATTAGTGTAATATATTTTTATTTTAAAAGATCTACACCTATGGACAAGAAGGTAGCCACTCCATAGGGGAGGGTGGAGTCATTCTGATAAATTTTAAGGGCTCCCCCAGTTTAGGAAGTTTAAAGCACACTGCCCTCTCATCTACATATTTAGAAGTCCACAAGAAAAAAAAAACTGCAGCAGACTAAAGAAACTTCCACACTCGTCCTGTTTAATGGACTGCCCATCCCGTGTCGATTCTAAATTGCTGACTTCTAGGTCTGTCTACATTCCCTTTGCAGTTTTTTTCACCTGATCTATGGTAACTAATATATTATTATTATTATTATTATTATTATTATTATTATTATTATTATTATTATTAGGCAATTGCAGTTCCAGCCCATTCAGAGCTGCAGGTATCGGGTGCTATACAAATGTAATAAATTATTATTATTATTATTATTATTATTATTATTATTATTATTTTTCTGAAGTCTCACAAACTCACAAACTATAGTCTGTGATAAGAGCTGCCATGCCAAACCAACAGACATGCTTTAGGACAGTTCAATACTAATGACTTACCTTGAGGGAAATAATTTGGTTGCACTAAATAGAGGAAAGTGTGGACTAATCGAAACAAAATCCCTATTGCTCCAGGTTCGTGGTACGCTGCGGTGTCGTAAGTCTTTGCAGGAACAAACCCAAAATCCAGAGTTTCAGAAGGCGGTTGGTATAAAGGCTGCACTTCTGAAATCGTTCTTCCACAAAACAGCAACAGGAGCAGTAGACACAGTTCCCCAGCCATGACTGACCAAAATGCATAAAAATGAGGTAGAAGTTGGGGGGAGCGGGGCTCAAATATTCTGCACAGATCTGTCAAGCAAAACTGGAGTCTTTCCTCGGCTCTTTCCTCAATCCAGAATGTGCTCTTGCTTCCGAAGGCTTTTTTGGCAGCTCTTCACAGGACTTGGTTAGGGCTCCATCTCTGGCAATGAAAGAAAACAGCTGTTTATTATTAAGTGGCATTTCAACCCACAAGAAAGCCTAACAGTGTGAAACACATGCAGTCACCTGTAAGGTTTTAACACATTGCCATGTTGGAAAGCTAAACAGATAGATGTGATCCTGTTCAACATTGAAAGACGGGGCTTTCCACTAAAGAGAGAGGGTAAAGATTATAAAAATACAGTAAAACATCAAAACATTTAAACTTTCCTATAGAGGGCTGCCTTCAGATGTCTTCTAAATGTCATATAGCTGTTTATCTCCTAGACATCTGATGGGAGGGTGTTCCACAAGATGGGTGCCGCTATCGAGAAGGCCCTCTGTCTTGTTCCCTGTAACTTTATTTCTCACTGTGAGGGAATTGCCAGAAGGCCCTCAGAGTTAAATCTCAGTGTCCAGGCTGAGTGATGGGGGTGGAGACCCTCCTTCAGGTACACTGGGCCAAGGCGGTTTAGGGCTTTAAAGGTCAGCACCAACACTTTGAATTGTGGTCAGAAACATAATGGGAGCCAATGTAGATCCTTTAGGACCGGTGTTATATGGTCCCGGCGTACAGATTCTGGGTCATGTGGCCAGCATGACTAAGCCGCTTCTGGGGAACCAGAGCAGCGCACGGAAACGCCGTTTACCTACCCGCCAGAGCGGTACCTATTTATCTACTTGCACTTTGATGTGCTTTCGAACTGCTAGGTTGGCAGGAGCAGGGACCAAGTAACGGGAGCTCATTCAAACCGCCGACTCCAGTAAAGCGAGATGAGCGCCGCAACCCCACAGTCGTCCTCTACTGGACTTAATTGTCAGGGGACCCTTACCTTTACCTTTTTATATGTACAGTATATAATGCAAGATAGTCATAGCCCAGACTATTTTCAAATGGAATTTAAACTTGATTACATATGAAAAGGTTATCTACTCAGCATATTCAGTACCTAACCTCCACACAACAGAAGAGTAATTTTGAGCTTCAATTTGGGGCATTTAATTTCTTATATAAACATCCTACTTACCCAGCCTCTCCAGTTACTTGGATAATAAGGTTTTTGAGCCATTAAATTTGTACTTTCTTTTCCCAAGCGTAAAGATAAACCTGTAATAAAAAGAGCATATTCCTCTAATGTGTCTGACCAATGCACAAAGAGTAAACAATTCTTAGAAGCAGAAAATAGCAGCATGCCTACTTCATCACAGCAAAAATAAAGCGGGTAGTTCTGCTATATAAATAATGTTTTTAACTGACAATGTATTTAGTTCACACACAGAGCTTTATTGTGGTCTGTAGACGCAAAATACACAGTACAACAATAGGAAATATCAACAATTACTAAGGTATAAGATCGGCCTTGGTAGCCAACAGAGGAGCTTTAGTCTGTACATACTGATTTCTGATTTTTACTGCCTCTGAGAGGAATTTTGCTACAGCCAGTGTAATAGTATCAAACTTATTGACCTTAACAGATTAGACAACTGGGCCAAAGCAAACAAGATGAATTTTAACAAGGAGAAATGTAAGGTACTACACTTGGGCAAAAAAAATGAAAGGCACAAATACAGGATGGGAGACACCTGGCTTGAGAGCAGTACATGTGAAAAGGATCTAGGAGTCTTGGTAGACCACAAACTTGACATGAGTCAGCAGTGTGATGCAGCAGCTAAAAAAGACAATGCAATTCTGGGCTGCATCAATAGGAGTATAGCATCTAGATCTAGGGAAGTAATAGTACCACTGTACTCTGCTCTGGTCAGACCTCACCTGGAGTACTGTGTCCAGTTCTGGGCACCACAGTTCAAGAAGGATACTGACAAGCTGGAACGGGTCCAGAAGAGGGCAACCAAAATGGGCAAAGGCCTGGAAACGATGCCTTATGAGGAATGGCTTAGGGAGCTGGGTATGTTTAGCCTGGAGAAGAGAAGGTTAAGGGGTGATATGATAGCCATGTTCAAATATATGAAAGGATATGGAGGAGGGAGAAAGATTGTTTTCTGCTGCTCCAGAGAAGCGGACATGGAGCAATGGATTCAAACTACAAGAAAGAAGATTCCACCTAAACATTAGGAAGAACTTCCTGACAGTAAGAGCTGTTCGGCAGTGGAATTTGCTACCAAGGAGTGTGGTGGAGTCTCCTTCTTTGGAGGTCTTTAAGCAGAGGCTTGACAGGCATATGTCAAGAATGCTTTGATGGTGTTTCCTGCTTGGCAGGGGGTTGGACTGGATGGCCCTTGTGGTCTCTTCCAACTCTATGATTCTATGATTATCCTCAAGAATAGTTAGCAACTCAGCATGCAAAGCTAAGCCATAAAATACTGCTCACTACTTCCATGTCTGTGCATACATTCCCAAAACAGCTACAGTACTTTGCTCCTCTCGTCATGTGAACGGGTAAGCTAAGCACAGCAGGGCTTGTTCATCATGAAATTCAAACTCATGGTCATGGTTTGTTTCGCCCCAGCAAACCACAATTGCCAAGTCAACATCAAGCCATGGTTTATTATTTAAGACTGGCTAACTATCATGGTCTCTTACGGTGAACAAACCATGAACCGCGGCTCAGACATAGTTTGTTTAACCTGCTAATGTGAAAAGTAGAAAAAAGTGGAAGGGAATGCCTAATACAGCTGACTTACACAACATGTTGTGGCTTAGTATTATGTGTAAATGCAACCAAGCGTCTAGAATCTTTAAAAGTAAAGTATGCCATTGTGAACAGGATTGGCTTGCAGTTTTCCAATGATTCTTTTCCATTACAGTGGTACATCTGGTTGTGAATGAGATCCGTTCCGGAGGCCCGTTTGCAACCTGAAAAGGCCACATTCTGAAGCACTGCGTCTGCGCATGTGCGCGATGCAATTGGGCACTTCTGCACATGCGCACAGGTTATGGCTGCGCCGAACCCGGAAGTAACCCATTCCGGGCCTTCCTGGTTCAGCGCGTCCGTAATCTGAAAAGACGCAACCTGCAGTGGACGCAACATGAGGTATGACTGTATTTTAAAAGAATTACATTGTCTCCATACCCTCCAACATTTCTCCATTGAAAATAGGGACATCCTATTTCATAATAATAATAATTTTGTTATTTATACCCCGGCTATCTGACTGTGGTCTTGCCACAGCCACTCTGGGCAGCTTCCAACAGATATAAAAACATAATAAAACATAAAACATTAAAAAAAACTTTCCTATGCAGGGCTGCCTTCAGGTGTCTTCTAAAGGTTGTATAGCTACTTATCTCCTTGGTTTGGGGTGTGTGTGTCATATAACTCCATACCCTCTGACATTTATTTGATGAATATACCCTGTTTCTCCGAAAATAAGACATACCCATCAAATAAGCCATAGCAGGATTTCTAAGCATTTGCGCAATATAAGCCATACCCCGAAAATAAGACATAGTGATAGGCGCAGATCTGGAGGGCACCAAGGAAGAGGCAAGGCTGGACACGTAATAAAAAATAAGACATCCCCTGAAAATAAGCCACCGTGGGGTTTTTTTGGAGGAAAAATAAATATTAGACGGTGTCTTATTTTCGGAGAAACATGGTAGGGACATCCTACCATACCCTACAACATTTATCAGATGAAAATAGGGACGTCCTAAGGAAAAGGATCTGAGATCAACTCAGAAACTGTGACGACTTTTGTAAATTTGGGACTGTCCTTGGAAAATAGGGACACTTGGAGGGCCTGTGTCTCCGCTACAAACATTCCACCTACATTCCACTGCTCTTTATACATCATGCTGATAACACTTCCTGTTTACTCATTTCTAGATGCATAGCACATTCGATCCATACCAGCAGGCATTAACTGACCTTCAAAAGATCTGAGGGCATAGCAGGTACACTGTTTTACAAACTGAGAAACCCTACCTAAGAATAAAGTTAGCAGCTGCAGAGTCACACTGAGTCTTAATAACAGAGCTATAGAGCAAAGGTTAAGTTGCCAATTTTAAATTCCATAATATCAGACAAGTCCTCTGAAATATTAAAGCATGTAAATAATCTTAACACACCACACAGGACCACACTGCCTTCCCTTCCAGACTGAGGCACACTTAACATTCACATAGCTTTCAACATATTACATGGAAGGGGGCAGCAGAAAGAGAGCAGCTTGCTTAAGGCTACCTAGTGAGTTCATGGCAGAGGCAAGATTTGAACCAGGGGCTTCCTGGTTTGCATCACAATTGGGCTGGATGATAGCTGGTTTTCAACATCGTGATACACCACCAGCTAAACAGTGGTATATTGATAGCATCAAAATGTCTGAAATAAGGACGGAGGCATTGGCTGGCTTCACGATTTTCCTTGCATCCTTCTTTTTGCCGGTGCCTGCTCTTGTGATTGGCTACCCCCCTTGCATGAGGCAGGGGAGAGCTGAGTAGGCAGAATTAGCGGGGGCTGGAGGAATCGAGAGAAACATTGGCTGGCTTCATGGTTTTCCCCACATTGTGTTTTTTGCACACACAAACACAAACACAAACATATGCACACACAAACACACAAACACAAACACACACACACACCAAGATTCACAATATATTGCCAGGTCAAAAATTATGAAGCCAATATCATGATATGGACTTAAAACCGGTTTTGGACGATATAGTAACAACACCACGAAATCAGCAATTTGAAGAATTGGGGCTTTACAACTCCATTTACTTGTTACTATGCACTCATTTATAATAAAGAAGTAAAATAAATATGTAGACTGGGAAATCACCACACACACACACACACACACACACACATGCATCTTGAACTAACGGAACCTCTTCCTGGGATTGCCCAAGATTCAAGAAGCTGCAACTTGTTGAATACAAGGAGAATTTAGCCTTGAAAACAATGCAAGAATGTGTGTAGGGGGGTGCACAGTAGCACTGGGTTTTTTGTTTTTTTTACTGCTCTTTCGTATTGTGGTGGTTTAACTTTAACTTTTTGACATCAGCCTGGGCCATGGGGAATTTATCAAGAGAGAGGAATACAAATCAAATCTATATATGGTATATAAAAATGTAAACTGGGCATGTGGGTGTGTTTCCACTTTTCACCAAAACCGCTTGACCGATTGAGGTGAAATTTTGACACAACATCACATTCGGAAGTCTGAAGGCTATAGGAAAGTTTGCGTAGACAGATGTCACACCTGCGCAATGTAAAACCCCAAAACCCCGTGTTTCAGAACACACAACTCACCCAAAAGTGCACGCTGGGTAAAAGAAGCCAGAAGAGGTTGCAAAACAGCACTCTGTTACTCTGGTACTGCAGCTAGAAAACCTTTCCTCTCCACAGCAGCTCGATTCGCCTTTACAGACTAAGCCGAACGGAGGTGGGGACTCGCCTGGGTGGGTGTTGGGAGGAGGACGGGACGGAATAGGTCATGGGTTGGGACAGGGTTGGGGGAATCACAGGGATGAACCGGGGGGTGGGGGGGGAAGGAGACGGGATAGGTCATGGGTCAGGGTGGGGGAAATCACAAGGATGACCCGAGGTGGGGGTGGGGGAGGAGATGGGATGCGTCATGGATCGGGACAGGGTAGGGGAGAAACACAGGGATGAGCCACAGCAACACGTGGCCGGGCCAGCTAGTAAGTAAATAAATGACAAACAATAATCAAGGGTACGTGAGTGATCAAGCATTGCTGGAGATCACTTTAGAAGAATTAACACAATGATTATGAGTTGGGTGACATTTTAAAAAATGGTTTTCAAGTCTCTGTTAAGACTGGAAGCCCCTCTTTGTAAAACATGAGCTGCGCTATAATTGGCTTATTAAAGCACAGTAAAAGCATCAAAAGAGTGATAATCTCCAGAAGCAAGATTCAGCCATCTCCAGACTGGCAGCTGGTTTGAATTGCAGTCAGCTTCCAAAATTCTTGGGATTATAGTTTTGCTAATTGGTATAAAGTCAATTATTATTTATAAAGCACACCCCATGAGGGCCCTGCAAAGCAAGTGAGGAAACATTAATAAGCAACATAATACCACCCCTAGAAAATGCCAAGAGGAAAAACAGGAGGAGGGCTTTCAACTCACTTGGGGGGGGCAGGGATGGGGCGGAGAGAGAGAGAAAATAAACGACAGAGGATGCTCAGGTTGCAAACGTGATCCGTGCGGGAGGCATGTTCGCAACCCGCAGCGTTCGCAACCCGCATCTGCGCATCTGTGCATGCGCAAAGCATGATTTCGTGCTTCTGCGCATGCGGAAAGCATGATTTAGTGCTTCTGCGCGTGCACCGAAACCCAGAAGTAACCTGTTCTGGTACTTCCGGGTTCGACAAGGAGCGCTACCCAAAAAGATGCAACCTGAAGTGGCTGTAACCCGAGGTATGACTATAAAGATTTCGAGGAGAAAACAAATTCAGTTGTGTGAATCATTCCTCCTCTTTCTCAAGGTGCCCAGTGCTAATTGGCGGTAAGAAATGCCTCCAGGCATTGTTGTTGCTTATCCTGCTTTTAAAAATAAATATAAAAACTTTTTAAAAAGAAAAGAAAAAAAATGCCTCCAGGCAGCCAGGCAGACCTACCATTTTTTATATGGACTGGGTGGCAGGCTGGCTAGAAAAAGCAAAATCATAGGCTAGTAACTTTGGGGAATTTACAACACTTTATTACCCCCAATTTGGCCTTGCAATTTGAGGGCACCCTCCACTTTCCTGCTTCAGTTTCTGCTTGACTTAGGTGTCATGAAGGAATTGCATTGCATGGGCCACTTTAAACTCAGGGTCTGACGGATGAAAAGAGACAATAGTATTGTGTAGTGCTATTTTTCTAGAAAAAAGAGGTGCCAGAGCTCACCATGAACGCCTCCCTTGTTCTCTTATAATGGCAATGGTGCCCACCTGAGAGGTGCCAGAACTGAGTTCCACCTGGGGGGGGGAGCCCTGGGAGTGGGCATTTCATCAGTCAAAATAGGGTTTTGTTCAAGTGACTTGTGAAGAAAGATTTGGTCAAGTATTAATTTTATTAGCACAAACAGAAACACACACGTATGCTTGCAGTTAGCCTAACATATTGGAAAAGTATGAAATGGTTTTAATTGAATTTATAAAGAATTGGTCGTTCAAAGTTTCTGTTTCTGCTTGGAGAAGACTGCTGTTATTGCGGATAGTTTGGCTGCTAAGTTTGCTCTCGCATGACTGCTGTAGGACTATGGGGGATCAGCCCTCGCTCTTGCTATCGTGTGGCATTACAAGGGGGGGGGGATCTGCCATTAAGACTGCAGCATTCTTGGCATTGTGGAATATGTGACAATGGTTAAATAACAGGTGGCCAATTGACAACACTTGCCTGGTCAATTAGGCAGTGTGCTAATCTCAGGCAAAAATAGAGAGGTCATTGCCCTGCAAGTATCTTACAGTCCGACAAGCTGAGATGGCACTGAAGCTGGATAATGAAGTAACATGCATACAATTCAATTCAGAAGAGTGGAGAGAAGATCTGGCGTTTCTTATGGACTACAGTACTTTTGGCCAGTCAGCAGCACAGCAACTGCCACCTCACTTAAAAAATAAAATAAAAATCACAATTTTAATTTAATTTTTGGAATTATAGGCAAAACAAAAGTTCAATAGCGCTCTCACAATGACACAAATTTGGTTGCTGTAAGTATGCTAAGCCTAAGCGGTATTAAATAGAGCTTTTCAACAAACAAACGAAATAAAACAAAGACCCAAAGCTACATCTCTGACAGTTCAATGAAATAATCAAGTTGTAACAAAGTCACAGCCCTCACCATAAACATAACAAAATTAAAATTAAATATATCACCGAGACTAAGCAACTACATTGGTAGCAGTAATAAGTATTCCACTAGTTCTCTAGAGCTAGTAAAAAAGAAATCTTTGTTTTCTTTTGTACCACAGGTAAGAGGGGTGGTTAACATAAATGTTATGTAGTTTATCTTTTAAACTAGGAAACATTTTTAACTGTGCTTCTAACTAAGAACTTAAATTAGTTATTATCACTTAAGCTTAACCCAGACTTTTGTTTATACAATTATGGTGGGTAAAGAGCAGGAAAAGTACCAAGTTCAATAACCTTGGAGCTGGGGAGAAATGGGAACACTTAAGGTGGTGAGAACACTCTAATAAATATACATTTAACAAGGAGAGAAAGGATACAGTCCTTTAATAAAAACAAGTGGCTGGGCTAAAAGGTTAGCTCCTTCATAACAAGTGAGGTGCAAACTTGAGAAATCCAGCATGAGGTTGTACATGGAAAGCAGATGTTCTTTGTTATCAAGTCCCAAACTGGATAACGGTACTTAGGAGAGACCATAGCTCAGAGCAGGCATCCCCAAACTTCGGCCCTCCAGATGTTTTGGACTACAATTCCCATCTTCCCCGACCACTGGTCCTGTTAGCTAGGGATCATGGGAGTTGTAGGCCAAAACATCTGGAGGGCCGCAGTTGGGGGATGCCTGTCTAAGAGGGTCAGCACTTATCTGCAAGCCCTGGGCCCCAGATTTGATCACTGGTATGATTAATTGGGCAGCTGGAATAGACCGAGAATAGAAAATAGATGCTAGAGTGGCTGACCTATACACTGGATCCATCTTCTAAGAGCCAAAAAGGCATAAGCTTAAGATAAGGAGCAGGCAACTGCCTATCTACTTTTTCGTAACTGCTAACAAGGGCAAGGAAGCTTAACATTCACTGTGCAGGCAGCACCAGGGAATGAAAAGGCTTATCTCTTCACTCTTTCCACCAAGATCAGAAGGGACACCACACACCTGTACACAGGGCCGTCTTAAGCGCCCCTGGCGCCGTGGAGCGACGGATCCCTCCGGCGCCTCCCCGCCCCATTTCCCAGCGTGGTGGGTGGGCGGGCGGGCGCAGCACGGCTGCCACAGGCGCTGCTGCGCGGCGGGCGGGCAGGCACAGTGCGGTTGTCGTGGGCGCAGCTGCGCGGCGGACCGGCTGGCCAGCGGGCGGGCGCAGCTTGCGCCGCCCTCCTGGCGGGCCAGCGCCGTGGTGCCCTGCGCCACCCAGCCTGGCCGTAGGGCCGGCCCTGCCTGTACACAGAGTAGGTGGGTAGGGGTGGGAGAGTCTTCCTTGGTGCCAAGGAAAAGCAATAGATGTAACTGCCCATTATGTATTAACCAGTTCATGTCCGCTTCCAAGAGCTTTACCATATTTGTGAACATGGTAAATGTTCACATCCCACAGAGAGCTAGGGGTGGCTGGCAGCTCCCGTAAAGCAGACAAATCTACAGTGGTACCTCGGGTTACAAACAGCTCGGGTTACAGACTCAAAGTAGCACCTCAAGTTAAGAACTTTACCCCAGGATGAGAACAGAAATCGTGCGCCGGCAGCGCGGGAGACCCCCATTAGCTAAAGTGGTATCTCAGGTTAAGAACGGTATCAGGTTAAGAACGGACCTCCAGAATGAATTAAGTACGTAACCAGAGGTACCACTGTATTCCAAAGCCAGTCCTCCTACCCTATAACAGTGGTGCTGAAACAGTGTCAATCTATTGCAGAGGACTACATATGATCTAGGGACCCAGGTGGCGCTGTGAGTTAAACCACTGAGCCTAGGGCTTGCTGATCAGAAGGTCGGCAGTTCGAATCCCTGTGATGGGGTGAGCTCCTGTTGCTCGGTCCCAGCTCCTGCCAACCTAATAGTTCGAAAGCACGTCAAATTGCAAGTAGATAAATAGGAACTGCTACAGCGGGAAGGTAAACGGCGTTTCCATGTGCTGCTCTGGTTTGCCAGAAGCGGCTTTGTCATGCTGGCCACATGACCTGGAAGCTATACGCCGGCTCCCTCGGCCAATAATGCAAGATGAGCGCGCAACCCCAGAGTCGGTCACGACTGGACCTAATGGTCAGGGGCCCCTTTACCTTTACCTTTACATATGATCTAAAGCAGGCATCCCCCAAACTTCGGCCCTCCAGATGTTTTGGACTACAATTCCCATCATCCCTGACCACTGATCCTGTTAGCTAGGGATCATGGGAGTTGTAGGCCAAAACATCTGGAGGGCTGCAGTTTGGGGTTGCCTGCTCTGGACATTTCATGCCTGACAGTGCTGTTACACTGATGCTGTTACCGTGGAGTAAGCTGCTGCGTTTTGAGGTGCTGCTGTCGGCCCTTCCATAAGCAGACTCAGGTTGTATGTTTGGGGATGCCTGATCTAAAGCTACTTCATGTGTACTTACTAAATTTCAGATTGACCCAGTGCTCCTACACCCAGTTTTTCAATTCCAAAAACTATCTGAGTGGAAGCCATAACTGAAAATATCCCATCTAAATAACAACAGCTTCCCGAAAGTTACTCCATATACAGACTAGCACCCTACTAACCTTATCTCCGGCTTATGCATTTAAGACACTCACCTAAACTAGCCTTGGAGATTGCTCAACTTCAAAATTCCTTTCCCACAAGCAACCTTGCTGCATGCCACTCAAGAGTGTCCGGATTAAAAATTATGTGAACCGAGTAGTGTGACTGTCACAATTTGGGGGAGAGATTCAATCACATACTGGCAAATTCAGGTTGTGCAATTAAAGTGGCTTTGAATGCCCCGCGGAACAAACCCACTTCCTCAAAAGATCGAACTTTTTGCAGTAAGGAAAGTGAAGGGAATGGACTTGCTTTGATGCAACATTGTTTAACCTCCCCACAAACAAATGAGAGTGAATGATCATTAAACAGCAGTTGCCCTCTAATCTCCCTGCCAGCATTTCAGGAAGGCTCAATAAACAGGTCACCTGGAAGCAGCCAGTGAAAAGTTGTGTTTATAGGTAAAGGTTGATGGGGGGGGGGGGAGTTCACCTAGGAGAATTTATGAAACCCAAATATTCTTGACTAGCTCACTAGAGGCAACAATTTGCAGAGCAGAAAGGGAGGCCAGATCTCAAAGTCCCTTCCCTTCTCCCTTTCACTCCTGAGCTTGTTCCAGTACTAAGTGATAGCAGCTCAAATCTAACCCTTATCAGGCAGCGAGTCCCAACCTTTTGAATTAATTTAACACCACGCATGCACTGCTGGTGGATCGCAACCTACAGCAATCTTCTAAATATGCACGGAAAGGCATGCGGTCACACATTTGCCATGCGGTACAAAAGGTGCTGTGAAAGGAAATTATCATAGAAGTGTCGAATTGGAAGGCACCCCAAGGGTCATCTAGTCCAACCCCCTGGATTGCAGGAATCTCAACTAAAGCATCCGTGACAGATGGCCATCCAACCTCTGTTTAAAAGCCGCCAAGGAAGGACTACCAGTCAGTTGCGCTGTCAAACAGCTCCCTTCTTACCGCAATGCCCAGGGTAGGCTCTGAGCGAGGCTTCAGCCCGCAAGGGGAAATGGGAGCCTCGCCATGGAGCTTTCCACCTGGGTCCCTGTCCTTCCCTCGACGGCGGCGCCCACTTGCGCAGCGCAAGCCCCCCTAAGAGCGCAGCAGCACCTCCTGGGCAAGCGAGCCCTGCGGGAATCCTCGCCTTAAAGCAAACGGAGCAGCGGTTCGGGTTGCAACGCGGCGCGCGCCCTGCCCGGGGACATTAACTCCCGCCGGGACCCCTTTGCTGCACACCTTGGAAGAAAAGAAGCGCCCTGGCAGCCTCGGGGTGCCGTGCAGCGCGCTCTTGCGCCTGTTTCCATCTCCCAAGAAGAAGCGTGCCTTTGCAGCACGAGCCTCGCATGCATTTACTCGGGAGTAAGCCCCGCCGAGTTCGAGGCTTCCCACGGGGCTGCACAGCTTCGCTTTTCTTTCGGGGTGTGTGTGCGTGCGCAAAGTCCCGAGGATTGCGCCTTTTCCCCCAGGAGAGGATCTACCGCCCTAGGAACCCCGGGACCGGCCCGTGCTTGGGTATGGGGGGGTGTCCCCCAGCCAACCCGAGCGCGCAATCCGGAGCGGAGGGTGGGCGCGGCGCAGGCTACTCACCCGGACCGCAGGCACCCGCCCCTTCGCTGCGAGAGAGGCTCCAGCCGCGTAAAAAACTCGCTCTTGCCGCGCCCGCGTTGGTGCTGCTGCTGCTTCTCCACCCCCTGCGCGCGGCATCTGCTCGCCTCCGGGCCTCCCTTCCCCGCTACGCGCTCGCGCGCTCGCCTCAGCGCGATCCCGCCCCTCTCCGATGCGTTGCGGGCTCGAACCACCTGCGCAGGGAGCGCGCCTGGGAAAGCGGGTGGGTCGAGCTGGGGGTGGTGGGAGGGGGTGTTCGAGGGATGGGAAGCGAGAGCCGGGCAGGCTTGGTAGTTAAAGCCCGTGGGGCGCAAGTCCTGGCGCAAAGCGGGCAGCTTTCCTGGGTAGGGAGCAGGAGCTTCGTGGGAAATTAGCGGGATTGGGGCCCCTGCGGGCGCAGGCTGCATACCAGGGGTCGTGGGAGTAGCCAGTGATGTAGAAAGACGCTAAATAAACCAAATGAAGACAACCTAAGAAGGAGATATATAAACCTTTTCCTCAATTTTGCCTTAAGTCTGCTCTCCTTTTAATTCGCTTCTCCTGTTATTCCCCTCCTTCCAATCCTTTCCCTCCCTTTCTGTCAAAGAAAGCATTTTTCTTTCCTCCCTGCGCTGCCTA
Organism: Zootoca vivipara; assembly: GCF_963506605.1. Taxonomy (NCBI): domain Eukaryota; kingdom Metazoa; phylum Chordata; class Lepidosauria; order Squamata; family Lacertidae; genus Zootoca; species Zootoca vivipara. Next base: position 70,975,012 of record NC_083284.1, on the reverse strand, counting down.
TTACCCTATTTCCTCAATTTACCCTATCTCTATTTTTATAATTGTATCCGAGTATTCTGAACTTAACTTTGGATGGGGTCCCTCATACCATTTTTCATCTTTGTGTAGGGAACCCAGTTGCAACCGAATAAAGGATCTGTGCATAGCTGCCAAGTTCTCCCTTTTTTAAAGGGAAATTCCCTTATGCTGAACCGGTTTCCTCATGAGAAAAGGGAAAACTTGACAGCTATGGATCTGTGCTTTTGAAAAGCCACTTGCTTCTTTCTCTTCTTGGTTGGACATCACCCGTCTTCTCCAACCCTAGCAGACACCTTTGGGGCCCTGAAACCAAATTCTAAGTGTTTCTTTACATCACCAGGCCTTTTGTTGGTGGGGGAGAAGCTCAGTTAGCTATGTACAGTATTTTTATTGATGGGGGGGAGATGCTCCTCCCTGCCCCCCTGGCTACGCCTATGCCAGGGGTGCCAACTTGAATAAAATATTGTCGGGACCCAGGTAAGCCCCGCCCCACATAATGGACCACATGATGCAATGCACACACGCCATTTGAATGGGAATGCCCATCAACTTTGTGGGGGCCAGGCCCCCTCAAATATTTTCTTGTGGGGGGTGAAGCCGCCACGGCCTCCTATCAAGGGTGCCAACTTCCGGCCCCTGCATACTCGACCACACACCATTTGAATGGCAATACCCATCAATTTTTTTGGGGGGGGGAGGTGACCACCTCAAATATTTTAGGGGGGGGCTGAAGGGGCCTTAGTCCCTAGGAGTTGGCTCCTATATGTGCTTCTCTTGGGAAGAGGTGAGTCCAAACATTTCCCAAGTGTGCATGGGGTTTGCTAGTATAGGCAGAAACTTAAACTTCAGGGCCCCTGATCCCAGAGGGGCCCCAGATTAATTTTAGCCACATTGCTTTAAAAAAATTGCTTTAGAAAATGCCTCATGCATGTATATTACCTTTCGCTAATTTTCCATAATTTTCATCCATCCCCATAACTCAACAACTATAATGCATGGGACATTTTTATTAACACCAGTGACTTTGACATGTGAGATAATCCAGTGCAGCCATTTTAATCAAAATCTGAGACGTAGTAGCTAATTTTTTACTTTAAAAAATAAATGTGGCAATCTGTCGTGGAACAACCCCAGGGGTTCCCCAGACCTTGCTGCTGGTTGCGAAGGGAAGCCCCATATCATTTCTGGGCTCCTAAAATGTAGGTCCGTTACTGGTTGCAAGGGGATGGGTCTGTGGCAGGCTGCGTCTGTGTGCGTTTGCTCAGAAGGGAGCCCTAGCCCTGCGGGAGTCCAGTCCCAAACCCCAGCCAGGAATGCAAGCTTAAAAGCAAGCAAGGAGCAGTTCAGAGGATTGATCCCCCTGGAGATCTGCACAAAGGACGATGGCTAACTGCAAAAGGCAATAAATAGTTCATTTATTGTGCGCTCAACCTGGGAGGGGGAGCAGATGTTAACATAGAGCGTAAATTAATTTATCCATCGATTTCCTGTCCTTGCCCTTCCTTGGTTTCTGTATTTACCCTTGAATGCTGTATATTTCACTGCCAGCTCTTCTCACTTCTTCCTTGGCAGGGGGAGAAGCAACTGCAGGGTCTAGCGAGGTCTCACAGACCTCTTGAAAGATCTCAACAGAAGCACCAGAAACCACTTGATCCAATGTGCTGCTTTTTAGTCCTCGTTTTTTGTGGGTTGTAACATAAGCAGTCAAGTACATCACTTCTTGTTTGCCTAGAGTGGACACAGATGGGGGATGTTGATCCAGCCACTTGAACTTCCTGTTACACCTGGTCTGGAGCATCCTTCCCCCTGCATGTGACCCTTGCAGACACAACAAAAGGTCCAGTCACGCAACCACCTTCCTCTTTTGATGCCTTTTATTCTCTTATACTGTACTGCACTGCTGGCTCTCTGCCAGCAGCACATGGGCCCATCTTTACAAGGATGTAAGTCACACTGTATCTGTAACTACAAGCTAAAGCCTGCCTTCAGGGATCCAACTGTGAACTGAATGTGAGTAAACTTCTTATTACTTTTAAAAGTAGCTTCTCGTGTCTTTATTCTTTTTTAGGAGGGATAAAAGGGGTCTTACCAGGAATATACTCCAATCTGAACAAAGCCAGATTGGATTGCTTAGGTAAAGAGATTCAAGCGAATATACCAAGCTAGCTTCCTGCTATATATTGAGCGATGTCACTCTGCTGATGACTCACAAGCGTGAGTTAGGAAGGATACTATTAAATCAATATATCCTCTCCCGGTATCTACATAATTCCCAGAGTTTTCCAGTTGCATTGTTTTTTTGGGGGGGCGCTTTAACAGACACTTAGAGTTCCATTGGTTAGAGCGTGGTGGTGATGACACCAAGCTTGCAGGTTCGATCCGCATACAGGACAGCTGCGTATTCCTGCATTGCAGGGGGGTTGGACTAGATGATCGTCAGGGTCCCTTCCACCTCTACAGTTCTATGAGAATGCACAAATGGTATCCCTATTCTGCGGGATGAAGTGATGGTGGTTTGAGCCTTACAGGGTGAGGGGGAGAGCTGGGACAAGTCCATAGAGCTGCTGCCTCCCTCCGGTGTGACCCCGTTGGTAGCTTCACCACCTTCCAGGAATCAGAAAGCATGAGATTCTTAATCTCAGGGCCATGGGTTAGAGCCACACATTGGGCAAAAGATTCCTGCATTGCAGGGCATTGAACTAGATGGCCCTTGGGGTCCCTTCCGATGCCACAATTCTTTGATTCTATGAAGCAACTTTACAAAGAGGAAGGCTGCACATCAGGAAAGCTCCATGAGCAGAGCTTGCTTCCCACTGCTGATGCTCCAGGCCTCCCAACTCACTGAGGGCAGCTGCGGAGGGGATAGAGGTAGCATGTTCACAACTGGCTCTTCTCCTTATACAGTCTTAAACCATGTGCAGCACCCTTCCCCAACCTGATGCCCCCAGATGTGTTTTCGACCAAAGACACTGGCTGGGGCTAATGGAAGTTATGCTCCCAAACATCTGAAGAGTGGGTTCTCTGCCGTGCATGTGGAGGAAAATCTTAAACACATTGTAGGTAAAGGTAAAGGGACCCCTGACCATTAGGTCCAGTCGTGACCAACTCTGGGGTTGCACGCTCATCTCGCATTAGTGGCCAAGGGAGCCGGCATACGGCTTCCAGGTCATGCGGCCAGCATGACAAAGCCGCATTGTAGAGTTCCCAAAAATAGACCTGAGGCAATTGCACTTAACCCACAGAGCTTTACTGCTACTGAAGGCAAATGAGCATCATGGTCACAAATCCAATACATTCAGGATTAGCACTGTCCATAAGAAATCCAGTTGCAGCAGACTTAAGTTAAACTTGCAATAACTTATAATAAGACTAAACCTTAAAACACTATATACAGAACAAAGCATCACACCAGAACAAAGAGATAGAAAGAGAAATAAGTGAAGACCCAGGTTTCTTTTGGCCTTGCTATTATAGTCAGTGTGACCTTGACAGAAAGAGATAACAGAACCAGTTTAAGCCAGCTGTACTCAGCTTCTCAGAAGGAATAACCCAAACAATAAACTTCTTTCACATAGAAAAGAAACCTTCCAGAACCCTCTTGAACTAAGCAGAACAGGAAAGATCTCTACACATCGGATCAATAGTTTCTGCACTAAGAAATGAAAACTGACATTCTCATCTTCTCAAATGCCCAGAAATTCTGCAATAGGCACACCCTGCTATTCAGAGATTGAATATAATCTTCATCGAATCATAGACCCCGAGAATCATCTAGTCCACCCCCTGCAGTGCAGGAATATGCAGCGGTCCCTTACAGCAGTGGTCTTCAACCTTGGGCCTCCAGATGTTTTTGGCCTACAACTCCCATGATCCCTAGCTAGCAGGACCAGTGGTCAGGGATGATGGGAATTGTAGTCTCAAAACACCTGGAGGACCAAGGTTGAGGACCACTGCCTTACAGGGATCAAACCTGCAACCTTGGCATTATCAGCATCACGCTCTAACCAGCTGGACTATCTGGAGAGCACCAGGTTGGGGAAGCTGATGGGAGAGGTTTGGATGTCCAAATATGTAACTATTGCATTTGTAGCCCACCTTGCATCTTCAAGAAGCTCAAGGTGGTGTACATAGTTCTCCCCATCCTCAATTAATCTCCACAACAACCCTGTGAGGTAGGTTAGGCTGAGAGGCAGTGACTGGCCCAAGGTCACCCAGTGAGCTTCATGGCCAGGTGGGGATCCGGACCCTGCTCTCCCAGGTCCCAGTCTAACTACTACACTGCCTAGAGTGTCTGACCTCTCCCTCCACATTCCATTGTATGTGCAGCCAAGGTCTTTCAAACTGAAGGCCACACAAACCCCCACTCAATTTGTATCCCCCCCCTCTCTCTCTCTCTCTCTCTCTCTTCACCTCTGTGATGTCATAATGCCAAAAGTTTTTTGTTGGCCCCCAAGACGCCTCAAATTATTATTTTAAAAACTTTTTTTTTTACTGCCTGCTCCTCTATATGTTCCCTGCTGTGATACGGTGGTGCCAAAAGTTTTCCGATGACTCCTCTGCCCCACAGCAATTTGCCATTTTTTTTAAAAAAAATAGTATTAAAAAACCAAACTCTTTTTTACTGGCCACTGCCATGGTTTCCATGCTGCGATTCCAAAAGATGTTTGTAACCTCCCAAAGACCACTACGATGTGTCCTTAAAATCAGGGCCGGCTCTAGGTAGACCCCCGGTGGCGCAGGGCACCACGGCGCCGGCCTGCCAGGAGGGCGCCGCGAGCTGCGCCCGCCCGCTGGCAGGCCGGTCCAACGGTCCGACGTGCAGCTGTGACTGTGGCAGCCGTGCTGCGCGCCCGCCCTCCCACCGCGCTGGGAAACGGGCCGGGGGGGGGCGCTGGAGGGATCCGTTGCTCCACGGCGCCAGGGCCGCTTAAGATGGCCCTGCTTAAAATAAAATTTAAAAAGGCTGCACCTCCTTTAACACCTAAGTCACAGGATTAACCCTGAGTCAAACACCAGTAAAGGTTAGGACACTGAAGTCCAGCGGTTCTCTCATGGCGAGAAGTGAGGTTACATGGAACCAGACAGACGGCCTTCTTGGTAGTGGCACCCACCCTGTGGAACGCCCTCTTTTATGTCAAAGAGATTAATAACTACCTGACATTTAGAAGACATTTGAAGGCAGTCCTGTTCAGGGAAGTTTTTAATGTGTGACATTGTAACGTATTTTTAATCTTTGTTGGAAGCCGCCCAGAGTGGCTGGGGAAACCCAGCCAGATGGGCGGGGTACAAATAAATTATTATTATTATTATTATTATTATTATTATTATTATTATTAGGCAGCCAAGCTTAAAAAAACGCGGGAAAGAACAATCAGAGCATGGATGAGGAGCTACAAATATGTGTTTTTACAGTCCTTCACACAAAGGTATCCCAGGAAAAGGAAGAGGCGAGTTGTTCATCTCTGCCTGGCTGTTTGTTCAACCTTATAGGCAGTCACACTGATTTCCAAACTCAAGTAATGATTATATAAATGGGAACAGCAGCCAGGGGAGTTTTGCAGCTGTAATCTTGACAGGTAATCAGAGCAGCTAGTCCTTTTCTTGTAAACCAAACATGATAGTTGCTTTCACAGAGTTACTTTGAAATAAGTTGCTCAGGTCTGAAAGCCAGCATACAAAGGTGCTTCTTTAAACCTTAAACAATGGCATTAAAAATAAAAATAAAATACTACATATACCCAGAAGAGTTTGTGGCATGTTTCCCCCTCCCCCCCCGTTTCCTAAAGTGCAAATGCATACCTAGTCTTAACTCTATGTGGGGTTAGGCCTGCCTAAGACCATTGATTTCAATACGTTTAGGCATGCTTAACTTTGCATAGCATTGAGTTGCAAGTTAAATTTTAATAACATTGTATTAAAACATGCTGCTCCTTTTCCCAACTTCACTAGTTTTCAGCATCGTAGCAAACTCTTGCCTGCTGCATCATTGCTAAACTGAGATGCGCAGACTGTGGCTCAAGCTGGCACATGCGTGCACTTGTAATTGTACATAACAAAATCTGCATAGATCCACTCAGCTGCCCGTGCGGACATATAGCCTGGTTTGCAAATTGGAAACAAGCCATAGGAACATACTGAGCCAGCCCTCTCTTCTGGCTGTCCCCCTCCCCACTACAAAATTCTCCATTCACTGATGCCGACAATGGATAATGCTAATCAGGTTCTTTCTTCAACTCCACTTCAAACATCAATTTAAAATCCAGGCTAACATAGCTGCCAAGTTTTCCCTTTTCTCGCGAGGAAGCCTATTCAGCATAAAGGAATTTCCCTTAAAAAAGGGAGAACTTGGCAGCTATGGGCTAAAGCTGAAACCCTTGAAAGGAAGTGGTCAGGAAGGGAGGAAGTTTGTATACATTACATGAATCTATGCACAGTGATTTTTAGGGAGCTGGTGTTACATCTGAGTAGGCTAGGTCTTACATTTGAGGCAAAGGACGATCACAATGTGGTTTTGGTAAAATTAATAGTTTGATGCTGCTTTTAAATGTCCAGAGTGCTTTACATACATTGCACAATTACTATAAGCTAGGTCAGTGTTACCTATATTGTAAGGGAAGTCAGTCTTATCCCTATAAACAGTTTGCGAATAAAAATGTACATTGATATGGTGCACAATCCAAAACATTTTAACTCGCACGGGCTTTGGCTAAGGAATACATATAGGTTACTTTCTGAGTAATTGGTTTATTTCTTTTACCAAGCGGATAATAAAATCTGTTGTTGGTAAATTTGACTAAGGTCCATTATCTTTTTATTTATTTATAAAAAAATACAAAATAATTTTTACCTGTCACTGTGGAGCAACAATGTGGAATACTATTGAGCTCATGATGACCTACTTGTGGGCTTGGGGTAGATAATCTGGGTGGCTGCTGTGGGAACAGAATGCTGGGTTCTTAACTTATCCTTTATATCATTGTGGGGGCGCAAAGGTGTTCTAGTCACCTCCTGTGATGCAGGAATCTCAGCTAAAGCATCCATGACAGATGGATGTTGTGGCAGAGGACATACTGGGCAGCCGCCCAGAGCGGCTGGGGAAACTCAGCCAGATGGGCGGGGTATAAATAATAAATTATTATTTAATTATTATTATTATATTCTGGATAAATAATGTCACAAATCTTCCATTTTAAGGTTTTTACACTGCATTTCTGAGTTTGCTTGGGACTCACTGCGTTCAGTTAGACTTGCACCCTAGAAAGTGTGCTTAAGGTTGTAGCCTCACAGCCCAGCCATGAGCATTACTCAGAAATAAATTCCTCTGAGTTCACTGGGGCTTGCTCCCAAGCAAGTGTGCTTCGGATTGGAATCTCAGTCAATAATTCATAAAAACCAGGCCTCTAAGCTTTCAGCAATATGCCAATTTACACAATCATTTCATAGGTTTACATTACATTCTCCTTGACTCTTGAATAAGGGGTTAGCATTTATCATGTAATGAATATCAGCAGAAAGAACCTTAGGGAGCAGACTTTGCAGCTGTCTGAGAAATAATGTTTAAAACGCTCATTGTTAATTTATTGGAATAAACTCAGCAATAACCCATTCATTGAAAACCTTGATTCACATTAGGAACAAAAGACTGAGCGTAATTAATTTCAAGACAGTAGCTGAAAGCTATCGAGGGAAGGTGTCAAATTGAAATTTGAATTCAGTTTTTTTTAAATTTAGTAATCCAGCACAAAGTGTAACATTGCTATTATTTCCACAGATGTTCTTACTTGCTAAAATAAAAATCATCACCAGTGCCCATCAACTGAACATTGCTTTTTCCCATTGTGAGCCTGTCCTCACTTCCATGTCTTCTGTACTGCAAATGCTACCCTGACACTGCTCTAAATACAAAAATTATTAGATTCCTCATGGGCTTTTCTATGAACTGGTTGCCATAGTATCTGAGTGCTTAAGACATCCATATATTTATCTTTACTCATGAGAGAGAGGGAAAGAGAGAACGGCCCAAACTCAGAAACATCGAAACACAGAATGGGTGTATTCGAACCCAGAGCCCCTTGTGCCTGCTTCTGGAATGAAAGCTGGGGACTTAGTGGCAGGAAACAGAGGTGCTGCTCCACTGAGCCAACCTGGCTTCCAGGTGAGAGGTGGGATGCTGGGGAATTGCACCTGGGATGAGAGCACAAATGCCGCTCACAAACACTCACCTAGCATCATTGGTGAGCGGCATTAGAGGTTTTCGTTTTTATTTTGTAAAAATAAGCAAGCTCCTGCATCCTGTTATTGAGATAACTGCATTGTAAAGATCCTTTGGTTGGGCAGGGGGTACCAGCGATGGCTCACTGTTTGTTAGCCCTGATGTAGTGAGAGGGGAATTTAGACTACAGAGCTGAACGCTGGGGTAAAATGTGGTGCCTGGGTTGGGCGAAACAGCCTATCACATTTTGGCGGGTTCACTGTGTTGGTACTGCCTCTTGGATACTTTATTTTGCTAAACAGTGGTACCTTGGTTCTCAAGTGCCCTGGTACTTAAACAACTTGGAACCCAAACACTGCAAACCAGGAAGTGAGTGTTATGGTTTGCGAACTTTTTTCGGAAGCCGAACGTGCTCCGTTTTTAGTATGATGCTTCCGATTTGAGTGTCACACTTCCGATTTGAGCGTTACACTGAGGTCTGTCTGTTTTTGCTATTTATTTTGCATTTTTGTTTTTGAGGCTCTCATTTTTTTGTGTGTGACTGTGTGGAACCCAGTTCAGCCACTGATTGATTGACTGTGTGACTCAGGACCGGCTCTAAGACAAGCCCGGGTGGTGCCGGGCCACCAGGGGGGCGCCGCGTGGCTGCGCCCGCCCGCCCGCAGTGGTAAGAAACCGGGGTGTGTGTGTGCTAGAGTGACCACAGCACCAGGGCACCTGATATGCGTAAGACGGCCCTGGTGTGACTGCAGTACATTGTTCATTGCTTTCGTTTTATGGATCAATGGTCTTGTTATACAGTAAAATTCATGTTAAATTGCTGTTTCAGGGGTTGTTTTTAAAAGTCTGGAATGGATTAATCCATTTTGCATTACTTTCTATGGGAAAGCATGCCTTGGTTTTGGAACACTGGTTTTGGAATGGACTTCCGGAACGGATTAAGTTTGAGAACCAAGGTACCACTGTATTATTTTGACAAAAATATTGATGATTGACTTACTGTGTATATTGTGCTTCTGTTGTATCTCAAGGGCAGAATGCAGACTCCCTCAGTATTCCCAGGCTAGCCAATCTAAAGGCTTATTGGACAATTTTGTGTGTGGCTTTTTTACATGTCCACCACGCATGATAAACCAGACAACGATGATTTTTTTTTTTGCCTGTTGTAGAAGTTGTAATGAACTGTGCTAGATGCTGTATGATTTTAAATTGTTTTTTTTTTTTACAGATGTGCCCTGGACCATCTGAATGAACTTGCATCCTTGGTCTAGAGTCTACAGAATATAAATGAAATAATATATAAACTAAATAAACTGAAGTACTGTAGCAGAATGAATATAGGTATATTCTATTTAGACAACTCCAGCTTTCTAATCCTATTCCTTTTCGTTAAAAATGGAAAATTCAATAAGTGCAAAATGGGTGGGAAAGGGAAACTTGCAGAAGAAAAGAGGTCAGCTTCTCATTTGACCTCAGACGGAGAAATGAACACAGCATTTGGCTGTAGGCATTTCATTTGTCCACTTTGTGTCAAAACACACGCACACAAACAAGGAATGATTTCAAGTTGAGTGAAATTGACCCAGCTGAATATCACTTTGCAATCCCTTGGGAAGTGTGTCATCCCACTTGGGCCTTGTTTTTAGGCTGGGCTCTCTTTGCCCTCTCAGAGCCAGGCAAGATAAAAATGACAACTCATCATGGAAGATTTAAAATGATACCCATTGTTTTTCATATTCGGTGAAAGCCGCAGCTTGTTCTTCAGGCTTCCCAGCTAAATAAAGATGTGAAATGACAAGTGATTACATGGCGCATGTACGCTCTTGTGAGTTGTTCTCCCCTCGTGATTTTCGGTAATTTGTGTTTTTATTTCTACCGGCAGGATTTGACATCCTGACGTATTGGTACATCAGAAACAGAGAAAATAGGAATTAAATAAGGGGGAGCATGCATATCTGCAGCAAACAAACCAGATGTCAATGTCCTCTAAGGTCTGTTTTTGCTAGCTGGGCAGCTGGAAGAGATGAAAAAGGATGGATATTTTAATAATGTAGAACTTAGCCTTATTAGTGCCAACCTGGTGGTCCAATCATGCCATAACAAGCATATTTCTTCAGCATATGACCTGAAACCCTCTCAGTGCAGGGATGTCCTCTTGTGATGCAAGAGAGGAGATGTAGGAAGCAACCAGGGCTAGATTTGGTTTCTGCAGGAACAACAAGACCCAAATGGAAAAAACCGAACCATCCTATTTCGTAATGCTCATGTGAGGAGTGATAAGGACCTCTGTGGCCAAGCCATTTGAAACAAAGTAGCCCCTCAAAAGCCCCCTCTTCCTGACATTCTCATTTTCCTACATCTCAAAAACATTTAACCGTATTTCAAAGCAGATTTGAAAGTTCTTCTGGCCTCTTTATGCCTGTCAGATTTATTTTGTTTTCAAATGTGTGCCCTGACTCCTGACTCCAGAGAGACCTCAGGACAATTTGCAACATTTAAATAATGGGGGGGGGAGCTCCTCTGAGCGGAGTGTCCCTTCAGCTGGATCTCCTGTGGCATAGCTGAGGTGGCCTTGCAGATGAATCTGGTTCCTCCTGAGCAGAGGTCAGCAAACTTTTTCAGCAGGGGGCCGGTTCACTGTCCCTCAGACCTTGTGAAAATGGGGGGGGGGAAGAGGAAAGGAAATAGGTGTTAGAATTGAAATGAATGGAGCCCTCCCGCCCTCTGTAAGTGCAAGGTGGGTGCAGTGTTGTAACAAGGAAGCTGAGAGGGACATTTGAGATGGGATGTGGCCTGCAGAGCAAGGGAGGCTGCAGAAAAAGGATGCTGGCTGTCAGGGATTAGCTAGAGGGGGTGGCTGGATACTGAGCAGTAGGTATAAGGAGAAAGGGGGTTGGAGTCTGACTCGGATCAGTGAACTGAGGGAACCGGTAGCAGCCAGGAGATGAGAGACAAAGACAGGAGATGCTGCAGGAGCAGGGAGAGATAAGTCAGGCTGGTGTAGGGCCAAGAGCTCCCACACCTCCTCCTCCTGCCCCTGGGATGCAGGTGGCGCTGTGGTCTAAACGACTGAGCCTCTTAGGCTTGCCAATTGGGAGGTTGGCAGTTTGAATCCCCACGACTCCCGTTGCTCTGTCCCAGCTCCTGCCAATCTAGCAGTTGGAAAGCACACCAGTGCAAGTAGATAAATAGGTACTGCGGAGGCGGGGAGGTAAATGGCGTTTCCGTGCGCTCTGCTTTACATCATGGTGTTCCGTTGCACCAGAAGCGGTTTAGTTATGCTGGCCACATGACCCAGAAAGGCATCTGTGGACAAACAGTGGCTCCCTTGGCCTGGAAACAAGATGAGCGCTGCACCGCATAGTCGCCTTTGACTGGACTTAACCGTCTAGGGGTCCTTTACCTTTATATTTTTACCTCCTGCCCCCCACCTCTAGGGTTGGCCAGATTTTCCTGGACATATCCAGAATACTGCAGTTGGCAGCAGTGTCTCAGCGAGTATTGGAAAAATCCAGACATATGGCAAGCCATGTCGCTAGTGCCGTTTCCCCATAAAAACAGCTCAAAAATGGTTTGTTTGCTTTTTGCGATTTTGCAAAAAGCAAAACAAAACTCAACACCTTTTCTGTCCACAACTGCCTCATTGGGTGCCAACCTAGTAGTAGCCGAGAGATGTAGGACTGATAGACATGCCAAACCTAACTTGTTAGTGTACTTTCGAAAATAAAGCATTAATTCCTCACTCTGGACCAGGCATCCCCAAACTTTGGCCCTCCAGATATTTTGGACTACAATTCCCATCTTCCCTGACCCACTGGTCCTGTTAGCTAGGGATCATGGGAGTTGTAGGCCAAAACATCTGGAGGGCCGCAGTTTGGGGGTGCCTGCTCTGGACATTACATGCCTGACAGTGCTGTTACACTGTGGAGAAAGCTGCTGCGTTTTGAGGTGCTGCTGTCAGCCCTTCCATAAGCAGACTCAGGTTGTATATGTTGTTGTTTAGTCGTTTAGTCATGTCCGACTCTTCGTGACCCCATGGACCAGAGCACACCAGGCACTCCTGTCTTGCACTGCCTCCCGCAGTTTGGTCAAACTCATGTTCGTAGCTAAAAGAACACTGTCCAGCCATCTCGTCCTCTGTCGTCCCCTTCTCCTAGTGCCCTCAATTCCAGCTGCCTAATTAATCATGTTGTTGTTAATCCCACAGTTTGGTCAAACTCATGTTCATAGCTAAAAGAACACCGTCCAGCCATCTCGTCCTCTGTCGTCCCCTTCTCCTAGTGCCCTCAATTCCAGCTGCCTAATTAATCATGTTGTTGTTTAGTCGTTGCTGTTTGTCATTGCTTTTCTCCCAAGAAGCAGGCGTCTTTTAATATGTGTAACTAAACCATATGCCATAAAGACACTAAAGCCTCTGTTGTGCCTCATTCCCGAAGGAAACCCCAAGCCTGGTTAAGTACCAAGAAACCTGGAATCTAATGCAGCAGAGATTGGGGTGGTCAGTAACATTATGTTACATGTTATACATGACAGGACTCAGAATGTGATTCATGCTGCATTGTGCCATATACAAACAAGTCCTCAAAGGTTTAGAAGCCAGAAGCCTAATACATAAAGGCAAACAACTGGCGTAATTTATTCACTATCTTTGAAGAGTGCAGGGGAATAAAGTCTCCCATGGATTCCCTCTGTGGCCCACGCAGAGCAGATTTACTGATACAAGAAGTAACTTAAGATTGGCTGACATATCGTAGGATTAACCTGACGGGGCCCCTCTGAGCATCAGTTTCTATGATTAACTTTAGCAGCCGTGTGAGGCTCCTGGAGTGAGCTGCCTAAATCTGATACACAGCAAAACGTAATGCATTTTAGTTGAATATTCTTTTGAGAATATTTGCTTCTGGGACTGGGAAAGCTTTGGGGAAACTCAAGGAATTGTATGTAATTTGAACTGTGATGTGCAGAGGCACGCTTTCCCCCTGTTGTTCAACAGAATTGGGTTAGGATCTGTCCCTGAACACATACATAAAAGCACGATGCAATTAAAATTCATACTGAATTTTACCAACCTTCCCTACTACCAAAAACAGCATAGTTTAACCCCTCTCTAGTCCCACCACATAGACCTTTCTCCAAATATGCATTTTACTTTTATACCAGAGCCCTGCATGGAATACAGTAGCTTAGTGTGCATTGTAGCTTTACAAGTGTGACAGGGGTTGAAAAGCATTGTAGTGAGAGCTGCCAATAGGTCAGCAGCAAACTAAAATGCCATTTTCACCAACTGTAGCTTCAGGTAGGCAAGTTATAAATATCATTGTAATGATAAATTCTAAGAACACACATGCAGAGCTCAAAGGCATAGAAAATTTAGATTAATTTGCAATCTCAGTTTGTATTACGAAAATATTAACTTTTGTTGGATTGTAGCCAATGCTTGTTATACATTTAAGAAATAGAAAGATACTAGGCTTGACATAAAAAATGATACGTTTCACGTTTCAGTCTATCACTAGTCAGAAAGAAGTCCTATTCAATTAAAAAGGTAAAGGGACCCCTGACCATTAGGTCCAGTCGTGACCGACTCTGGGGTTGCGCGCTCATCTCGCATTATTGGCCAAGGGAGCCGGCGTATAGCTTCCAGGTCATGTGGCCAGCATGACAAAGCCGCTTCTGGCAAACCAGAGCAGCACATGGAAACGCCGTTTACCTTCCCGCTGTAGCGGTTCCTATTTATCTACTTGCATTTTGACGTGCTTTCGAACTGCTAGGTTGGCAGGAGCTGGGACCGAGCAACGGGAGCTCACCCCGTCACAGGGATTCAAACCGCCGACCTTCTGATCAGCAAGCCCTAGGCTCAGTGGTTTAACCACAGCGCCACCTGGGTCCCTCCTATTCAATTAAGATCCCCTATAACTTTAATTATGAGCTTCCTCGTGTTTCACAGCCCGTGACTGTTTCCTGTTCAGTGGCAATAAGAGACAAAACAATTTTTACATGCCAACTCAGACATAAGCCTCATTAAATTAGGTGGTACTTATTCTCAGTGGACCCAGGTGGCGCTGTGGGTTAAACCACATAGTCTAGATCAGAAGGTTGGCGGTTTGAATCCCTGGGACGGGGTGAGCTCCTGTTGCTCGGTCCCAGCTCCTGCCCACCTAGCAGTTCGAAAGCACATCAAAGTGCAAGTAGATAAATAGGGACCGCTCCGGCGGGAAGGTGCGCTGCTCTGGTTTGCCAGAAGCAGCTTTCTCATGCTGGCCACATGGCCCGGAAGCTGTCTGCAGACAAACGCTGGCTCCCTTGGCCTATAGAGCGAGATGAGCGCCGCAACCCCAGAGTCGGACATGACTGGACCTGATGGTCAGGGGCCCCTTTACCTTTACCTATTCGCAGCCAGATGTATAGAACTGCAGCCTCACTCCTTGTTCCTGGGGGGCACAGCTTTTATTACTGTCTTCCTCTCAGTTCCCCCCTTTTCTTCTTAACATAGCCCATGTGCGTTACATTTCATACCTGGGTAGAGACATACCAGTTAGATAGGAAAGTAAAAATAACTGATTTTAGAGGAAGTTACATTGTAATTGGTACTCAGCCAGATGTTACAGTGTTGCTACAGATAAATAAATGTACACAAGAACACTCTTATTCTGCGCAAATTGTAAACTAATAAACACTCCTCTTCACCCTACCTCATTTTTTCTACACTTAATATTAATAATAATAATTAATTTTATTTATACCCCACCCTTCCCAGTCAAAGCTAACAAGGCTAACAACAAGAATATCAAAGCAAGGATAAAAGAAACAATTCAACTGAAATACAGATTAAATACAATGTTAAAATTCAATTTTAAAATTAGGAATCTACAAGTGGAACCTCTTTTAAATATCTGTAGGATAAAACCTTAGGGGGGGGTAACACCCGGGTCAGACTGAGTCAGTCCAAAGGCCAAGCGGAACAGCTCCATCTTGCAGGCCCTACAAAAAGATGACAACTCCCGCTGGGCCCTTGTCCCCTGAGAGAGAGCGTTCCACCAGGTCGGGGCTACCGTAGTACTGAGAAGGCCAGTCTAACCACCTTGTGACTCGGGATCTCCAGTATGTTATTATTTGTGGACCTTAATGTCTTCTGCGGGGCATACCGGGAGAGGCGGTCCCGCAGGTACGAGGGTCCTAAGCCGCATAAGGCTTTAAAGGTCAAAACCAGCACCTTAAACCTGACCCTGTACTCCACCAGGAGCCAGTGCAGCTGGTAAAGCACTTTCAATTACTAGAATGAATTAAAAGCTTGGCGTTATCTTAGGGTCATGTCATTGTTTACTATAGACCCTTTCAGAATCCCCCTTCACATTTTTTATGAACACGTGAAGAGGAAAATGAGGTGGTTTCCACTTTCCGCACACCAGCATCAACTTTCCCACCAGCTCCTCCGTGCTTTGTGCAAAAGAACTGGATGGCGAGCTTCCTTATGTGCAGATGAACGTATTTAATTTCCTCCCAGGGCCGGCCCACACCTGAGGCAAAGTGAGGCGACTGCCTCAGACGGTAAGATCCACAGAGGCAGCAGATCCCAATGCAGATATTTATTCCTCCCTTGTTCCTGTGGTTGATCTTCTCTCACCCTTTCTTCCCTGGCAAGGAGGGGAGCACCATTTTGTGCCAATATGCATTGGGCCAGCCCTGGCTGCTCCACACAACTGGGAACCTCAACTGCTTGGTTCCTGAATGTGAATGGAATAGCTAATGCACACACAACTGTCAGGTACACAGGTTTCCCCATTCAGATGTTCCATGAGGAGGTCAAGGAGCAAAAACAGCTGGCACAATGGCATTGGGAATCAGGCTCAGGGCCGTCTTAAGCATATCAGGCGCCCTGGCGCCGTGGTGCAAAGATCGCTCCGGCGCCGTCCCCCGCCCCATTTCCCACCGCGGCTGTCTGGCGAGCGCAGCGCCGCTGCAGTGGGCGCAGCCACGCGGTGCCCTGCGCCACACAGCCTTGTCTTAGAGCCAGCCCTGATCAGACTCCATACATTCAGGAACACGTGCAGGGTCGCAACTTTAAATTTGCAAACTACCGTATTTTTCCATGTATAAGACGCTCCAATGTATAAGATGACCCCTGTTTTTTGAGCCCAAAATTAAGAAAGAATTAATTCCAACATTCCGTGTATAAGACGACCCACAATTTCAAAGTTTTTTAAAAATGGGGGGGGGGAGAGAGAGAATATAGTCTTATACACGGAAAAATACAGTATATACTTCTCTGTATCTGGGAAGACTTCTCACTATATAGAATCAGTTACCTTCTTTATGGGGGGCCCCACTGGGTGATATTGAACCTCACAAGTTCAGTAAAAGAAAGGGAATGATAAGAAACAGCCCTTTAAGATAGCTCAGCGATCCTATCCCACATTGATTCTGAAGCTGAGACGTAGGAACGGTAACAACCCTACAACGCTGACTTCTGAAAGAGATTAGATTAACTGGAAATTTTCCGGTTTCACAGCTCAGAGTAGTGCTAACATGTTATAAAATAAAATAAAATATCGCAGGATTTAGATATAATAATTTATTATACACCGCCCATCTGGCTAGGTTTCCCCAGCCACTCTGGGCGGCTTCCAACAAAATATTAAAAATATATTAAAGCATCAGTCATTAAAAACTACCCCAAACTTTTCTTGCAAGTTTGTCTGCCTCCCAAGTCCATTCCGGGAAGCCCTGCAATGTCATCCATGATTAGCTTTTCGAATAGCACTAAGAGGTTTACAGGAGCTAATTTTTAATCTGTCTCATTTAACCTTCATATACATACTGCCTTAGTTGCATTCTAAGATCTGATGATGTCACTGCTTGTAATTGGCTAGGACAAAATTTAGTCCAGATTTATGAATGCTTTGATGGCAGTGGAATCATGCAATTATTTTGATCCAAATAGTCTCCAGAGGGAAAATATCTACCGGCTAATTTATGTGTCATTAGCCCTAATTGGAGGAATTTCCCCTCTTCATTAATCTCAAATTGAAGAGAATTTGCAAATCAGAAAAGCACACACACCTGTCTTTGGCCAAATGGATTAGTATTTCCTGTGTGATACTGCAAGGAATGCTGCAATTACTTCTTGGGTAAAGATGGGGAGAAGCTTTTTATGGGTCAAAATGAAGGGGGCATAACATGGTGACATAGAAGGCACCTGGCTTCGGTTAAAACAAGGCAAATTGTCACAAGGTGGGAGGATGGGAATTCATATGTGGCTTTCCAGATAATAGAGGACTCCAGTTCCCACCAGTTTTACCCATTGTCTTGTTATGCTATCAGAATTGTACTGTACACAATAGTTTGTTGTGTCTTTCTCCATGCTTTTCCAAACATTATCACTGGGAAAATCATGTTGCTTACTCAAATCCTCCTCTTCCCCACTCCCACATCTCTACCAACTTTTAGCTCTCTTTGCTCTGCTACAGGAACCTTTTTTGGGGGGAGGGGGGGAAAGAAGATAGAAGAGTACTTGGAGCTGAATAGATCTAATGCAGGCATCCCCAAACTTCGGCTCTCCAGATGTTTTGGACTACAATTCCCATCTTCCCCAACCACTGGTCCTGCTAGCTAGGGATCATGGGAGTTGTAGGCCAAAACATCTGGAGGGCCGCAGTTTGGGGATGCCTGATCTAATGCATACCCTATTTCTCCGAAAATAAGACATAGCCATAAAATAAGTCATAGCAGGATTTTTAAGCATTCAAGGAATATAAGCCATACCCCGAAAATAAGCCATAGTGATAGGCAGTTTAACCTTGTACAGTGGTACCTCAACTTACGAACGACTCAACAACCGAATTTTTCGACTTACGAATGGGGGTAATGGCCGCCCGCCTATGAATGTCTCGACATCCAGAAAAAACCCGCGGCGGTTTTAGATAGGGATTTTTCGACTTACGGATTTTTAGATAGGGTTGCTTCGACTTACGAATTTTTCCATTTTCAATGCATTCGTATGGGAAATCGCATTTCCAATGGCGTTTTTCGACTTATGAATTTTTCGACTTATGAAGGTGCCTTCGGAATGGATTAAATTCGTAAGTCGAGGCACTACTGTAGGTTAAACTGTACCATAGTTAATTTAAAAAAAGACATCCCTTGAAAATAAGCCATTGTTGTTTTTTAAAAGGAAAAATAAACATAATACGGTGTCTTATTTTCGGAGAAACACGGTAGAACCTAAGGTCTCACACGGTAAGGCAGCCGCCACCAGACAGGAACGGGGGACATCAGAATTTGTGTGGCATGCCAGAGGAAGGATGCTGAGATCATGGCAAATAAAGATGCTGGATTATATGGAAGTTGCTGACCTGACCGGAAGACTACGCGACCGGGGAGAGGAGAAGGTGGAAGAGGAATGGAAGAAATTTCGAATCTATTATAAAAAATATTGTAGAATTGATGTATGAGGAGAATTATAAGCAATTGTGAAGTTGCAGGTTAAGAAATTAAGTGAGATATAATTGAAAATAGGTTAGAATAGTGTAATGAGTGGTAAAATTGAGAAAAGGATGTTGTATTTAGATAGTAAGATATAGAATTTGCCAAGAATGTTATGCAATGAACCATTAGAAGGGGGACTCGGGGAAGTCACTTACTAAAATGAGGAAAAATGAAATGTATATGTTGTTGTTGTTTTTTAAAAAAACTTTTTTCATTTTTGTATTTTTGAATATCAATGTTATAACAATGTATAATTATATGGATGTTAGTTTTTTCTTCTTATAAAATTTAATAAAAATTATCTTTTTTAAAAAAGGAAGGATGCTGAGATCAGTGGCGGAGCTTCATGCCTGGGGGGGTGGGGCTGGCACGCGTCCCAGGGGTGTGGCGTGCGTCCTGGGGGTGCGGTGCCCGGCGTGGACGGGGAGGGCAGCCACGATGGCACCCCACCGGGATTGCGCTACCGGGGGTGGTGCGCTCCCCTTGCACCCCTCTACCTCCGCCAGTGGCTAAGATCACACCACACCACCCAAGAAGTGAGTAGGTTTACTGCCTCATCATAGAGGACTCCCTCTTGATCTGCATTGAACTTATTTTACAGTTGCCAGTTCAGTAATGGAACATTAGCATTTTTATTTATGATAAATCTTTGGTGTTCCTTGTGCTTCAGTCTACGACAGGGTGACACTGGGTAAAGGCTAAACTGATCACTGTAAAGGCAAATGTGATGGTGGTTTCTCAAGGCAATCACAGCATCAGCAGACCAGTCTTTCAAAGCACAGCTCTTTTTATTTTAATCTGGTTCTCCCTCCCCCTCCCCCGCTTCGTTTCTAGTCCTCGAGCAAATCTAAACATGAAACAGAGAGAGATGGAAACCCTTAATAAAAAGGCTAATTAGGACAACTGATATGCGAGATCCAGCTCTAACCAGCTGTTAGATTTATTTGAGCCAGTTAATGAAGATAACTATCTTTGATTTATTTATTTTTTAGGAGAGAATAACGTTCATTTATATTTTCATTACTGGACAAAAGTGGTCCAGTTATTATTGTGAACCTTTATTTACATTGTGATATATCATTATATCATGTTTATCTGATGATATATCACAGTGCTGAAAACCAGATATTGCCCAGCCCTATTTGAGGCATGGCTTTTTTTGGCAAATGCTTGTCTATGGCATTAAAATATACATATATTTAGGTTGCCGAGGCACCATGAAGTGCTTCAAGTGTCCCCAATTTGATGTGGCACCTCATATGGATCCTGCTTTACCTCTGGCAAGCCAAAAACACCCTCTACCTCTTCGCCACAGGATTTGGAATCAATCTGAATCAGATCCACGTTTCTATGAAAGTCCACAGTGCTTATGTTACCGACTATCTACACTGACCTAGGTAAAAACCCAGGCTCTCAAGGCCAGAAGCGAGATGAGCGCCGCACCCCAGGGGCGTTTTGCCTATAGAGGCAAGTGGCGCAGGGTGCCAGGGCGCCAAGTTCTGGAGGGCACCAGGGAAGAGGCGGAGGCTGGGTGCAGCACCTCCTAGCATCAGCTTGCCGCCCTCGCCCCATAGCTGCCAAGTACCCCGTTTTCCCCGGGAAACCCCTGATTTTACTTACCTTTTCCTGGTGGTCCCCCGTATCACTTTGTCTCCCGTTTTTCTCCGTTATTTTCTCCTGCCGGTGGCCATTTTTTTTCTTTCCGATTTGCCCTTCTATGGGCACCAAAAATGGCCACCGCCGGCTTCAAAAGTCGTATCTACGCATGTCCGGAAGTGCATAGAAGCGACTTCCAGTGTCGGCGGCGGCCATTTTTGGTGCCCATAGATGGGCGGAGCGACACCGGAAGTTGCATTGACACACTTCCTGACATGCGTACAAGTGACTTTCAAAGCCGGCGGCGGCCATTTTTGGTGCCCATAGAAGGACAAAGCGACATCAGAAGTTACGTTGACGCAACTTCCGGTGTCACACGGCTGCCGGTCCCGGATTCTGCAGTCCGGGACTTGGAAGGTAAGTTCGCCTGCCTCGCTGAAGCAGCACCGCGCCCGGAGCCTCCACCTCCTCCCTGCTGGAGGAGCCGCCCTCCAGCCGCCGCCCGCCTCCTCCAGCCCCGCAAAGCTGCCGGCAGTGCCGTAAAAAGGTTGGAAACTCTGGGAAACGGGGGGGGGAGCCGGAGGAATCTTTGCACCATGGCACCGGATATACTTAAGACGACCCTGCTACACCCCATAGTCGCCTTTGACTGGACTCAACCGTCCAGGCGTCCTCTACCTTTTACCTTTACCTTACACTGATCTTGTACAGATGTGCAAGTTTTCAGCAACATGCACCAGGTGATTTAACAAAGGGGTGGGGATTTGACATTGTCTCGTTATTGAGCTCCCATTCAGATGCTAGCATAGGCTTGTGTTACTGTTCCCAGGCAAATTGGCTCCTTTTGAAATCCACCTGAAGTTCAAAAATGGTCTTTTAAACAGAAATGTTAAGGCTAGGTACATTAGCTCAGGAGGGAATGTAGGCATTTAAAGGCCAAATATAGTCTCAGCTTTTCATTTTCCTTCCTAATTAGATAGGTCTAGTTTCCAACCCCATCCATTTGCCTCACAGCAAGCAATTAGTTCTTGGAACAATGGCAGGAAGAAGTAAGACTCCGTTTCCTCCTGTGCTGAGAATGTACTATTAAAGAGAACTGTTACATGCCCTGTTGCTTTTAGATTACTTCATTGTAATTTCCATTACGCATAAAACTACCTTATTTGACAAATTGAATGGAAATTGAAATGACTCTGTGGCTAGATTCACATCTTATCAGATTAAGAATTTTTGTCATATATCTCCTGCTTTTTCACATCGTTGCCAACATTTTACCACCTCAAGAGACAGTTTTTATCAGGAGATTCCTGCCAAGGCACCACCAAGCAAAAGTTATTTACCTGTTCCCTTTTTGAAATGACCTCGCAGAAGCTATGCACAAATACAAAGATCTGAACTGTTTCTTCGTGCGTCAAGATTGAATCATAGAATCATAGAGTTGGAAGAGACCACAAGGGCCATCCAGTCCAACCCCCTGCCAAGCAGGAAACACCATCAAAGCATTCTTGACATATGCTTGTCAAGCCTCTGCTTAAAGACCTCCAAAGAAGGAGACTCCACCACACTCCTTGGTAGCAAATTCCACTGCCGAACAGCTCTTACTGTCAGGAAGTTCTTTCTAATGTTTAGGTGGAATCTTCTTTCTTGTAGTTTGAATCCATTGCTCCGTAGCCGCTTCTCTGGAGCAGCAGAAAACAATCTTTCTCCCTCCTCCATATGACATCCTTTCATATATTTGAACATGGCTATCATATCACCCCTTAACCTTCTCTTCTCCAGGCTAAACATACCCAGCTCCCTAAGCTGTTCCTCATAAGGCATCGTTTCCAGGCCTTTGACCATTTTGGTTGCCTTCCTCTGGACACGTTCCAGTTTGTCAGTATCCTTCTTGAACTGTGGTGCCCAGAACTGGACACAGTACTCCAGGTGAGGTCTGACCAGAGCAGAATACAATGGTACTATTACTTCCCTAGATCTAGATGCTATACTCCTATTGATGCAGCCCAGAATTGCATTGGCTTTTTTAGCTGCTGCATCACACTGCTGACTCATGTCAAGTTTGTGGTCTACCAAGACTCCTAGATCCTTTTCACATGTACTGCTCTCAAGCCAGGTGTCTCCCATCCTGTATTTGTGCCTTTCATTTTTTCTGCCTAAGTGTAATACCATACATTTCTCCTTGTTAAAATTCATCTTGTTTGCTTTGGCCCAGTTGTCTAATCTGTTAAGGTCATTTTGAAGTGTGATCCTGTCCTCTGGGGTATTAGCCACCCCTCCCAATTTGGTGTCATCTGCAAACTTGCTCAGGATGCCCTCAAGCCCATCATCCAAGTCATTGATAAAGATGTTGAATAAGACTGGGCCCAAGACAGAACCCTGTGGCACCTCACTAGTTACTACTCTCCAGGATGAGAGTCTGCAGGGAATGCCTTCACTTTGGGCAATATCCAACTAAGTCACCCCCGGTGAAGACCCATTGAATAAAAGGACTTTAGTTACCAAGTTCCTTGGTTTTATTGGGTGTCTACTTTGAAGATGGCACAGCCGGCGATCACCCTTTGGCTTTTGATTACTAGAATTAGGAACATGATAAATTATAGTAGGGGCCAGGCTACCTTATGTATCTGCCTTGGTCTTAAGATGCTCAGAAGAGCCCATTCTCTTTCTCCCACCAGTAGCCATTGCTCATTTGATGGGAACTTGACAGACAACTTTCTCAATGGCCGTGCCTAGGCTCCCTTCCTCTGGCCAGATGAAGACTTTACTTACAGTTGCCTTTGGCCTGTGATTTAATATTATTTTCTTGCTGCTAATTTTAATGAGGCTTAATTGCTGCTGCTGTTATTGTTTGGTTGCATCTGGTCGTGTTTCGTTTGTACACTGTTGCTTTTACTGTGATCATTTTCTTATCATCGTTAACGTTCTTAGGCACTCTGCAGAAAGGTGGAACAAAAATATAAATAACAGCAGGAATTACAGTATATGGTGTGGGGCGACCCCACGTCAACACAGCTGCATAGAGTGCATGTAATGTGCCCTCTTCCAGCCAGCCATAGACCCTGGGCCATACCAAGTTGGAGCTGAAGCGGGCAAACAGAGGGCAATGGCAAGAAACAAACAGCCCATTGCAGAGAGCTGGTCAAACTCAAGTCTTGAAGAAACTGGAAAAGCTCCCAGTCAAACAATGATATTTATATTGTAGAATTTCATAAACATTGTATACTGCTGGATTGCAGAGAAAACCTCAAAGTGGTTTACAAAAAAGATGAAACAATAAAATCATTTTTTAAAAAAACTTTTCAATCATTATGCAAAACACACAGAAGATCAGAAGCAATAGAATCAAACCAAATAAAACTCATACAAAAGTTTTTATTGAGAGATTTTCATGGATAACAAAGGTACATATAATGTCTGTTTTCAGTTCATAGAGTCATATCTACTGGCCAGCTACATTTGGTTTGAGACATTTGGGGGGGAGAAAGAGATGGGGAGAGGTGGGAGAAAGAGGGAGTGATGATTTTTACTTCTTTTGCCTAGTGTATGTGTACATGGGTGTGTGTGTGTGTTTGAGTGCCAGGTGGGTAGGTTCTTCATCTATTTTTTTATTAGTTTTCGTTGGCAGTGAGAGAGCTTGGGGAGCCTAGGCATGGTTGGTTGCATTTGGTTGACCGCAGTGAATAAAACTCACAGAAACTTTCTGAACACCTGGATAGGCTTGTTCAAATAAGAATGTCTTCAGCAGATGCCAAAAAGAATACAGTGAAGGTGCCTGCCCGATAACAATAGAGACGGAGTTTCAAAGTGCCCGTGCTACCAAACTCAACAATCACTTTCTTACAGATACGGTGGGGGTAGCATGTTGCCCTTGCAAAAGTGCCAATTCTTCCAATTAAGATGCTCAAGTGGGTGCATGTGGGGTGTGGCGATCTCATAAAGTGGTCCTAAATTGTTATATGCCCGAGTAAATGAGCCTTGCTGCCAGGGGCGAGCAGGACGCTGGGGAGTGTGCACTGGGGGAAGTGGGACTGGAGTCTGTGAGGCAGTGGTTTGTGGGGACCTGTAACAAACAGGAGGCAAGAGGCAGAGGAAACTTCAGGGCTGGAGGGTGGAGCACAGGAAGGGTCGGAAGAAAGGAGGAAAAAGCAGGCCAGGCAAATGAAGGATTGGGTGCTCCCCCACACTCTACTTCACCACTTTCCCCCAGAACCAGGAAGAGACTGAAGAGGGAAGAGCAGAGGACATTGTTACGCAGGCGCAGTCTCTAGTTGCATTCAGGCAGCCCATCGGAAAAAGGTACATAAGGTAAATGTAAAGGACCCCTGGATGGTTAAGTCCAAAGGTGACTATGGGGTTATGCTGCTCATCTCGCTTTTGGGGCTGAGGGAGCCGCTGTTTGTACACAGACAGCTTTCCGGATCATGTGACCAGCATGACTAAACTGCTTCTGGTGCAACAAAAGACCTTGACAGAAACCAGAGTGCATGGAAACGCTGTTTATCTTTCCAACTGCTTTCAAACTGCTAGGGCTTTCAAACTGTGCGCTTTCAAACTGCTAGGAGCCAGGACAGAGCAATGGGAGCTCACACCGTTGCATGGATTTGAACTGCTGACCTTCTGAACAGCAAGCCCAAGACAGCACCATCTGCGTCCCGGTACAAAAACTGGTGGAGAGGGAGTGGCCCATAGAGCATGGACCTGGAATTAACTGCCTAGCCTTTAGACTGGTGTGCTGGAGAGCTGTAGAAGCAACTGTGTAATATTTGACAATAAATACCATGTGCATTCCTTTGGCTGGGAAGTGCCCTTGACACCTGGCATTTCAATGAAGCTGTAAAGAGAAGGGATGGTTCAATATCAAATGGCCTCAGCTTGCATCTTTTATTTTCTCCCACAGCAACCTTGAGGAGAAAGCAAAGCCTTGGGTGACTGGCTGGCTGAGAATGCACATAGACAAAAATCATTTGAGATGCCAAGCTATTGTGGACCTGCACTCGCCCTGTTTTGGTCAATTTCCACTGTAGGATCAAGGCCAGCAGAAATCTGGTTCTGATAGTTCCCAGCAGAAGCCAGCTGTGCACAGCACTGGTTGGCTGGCCTTTGTGACATCATGAAGTCACCTCCTGTCAACCCAGGCACAAGAATGAAAACTGTCTTCATATGAGAATGGGGCGGATATTTGAATAAAGCAGAGCTTTCCAAACTTTTCATGTTGGTGACACACCATTTCACGACACAGTAATTCAGTTTTACTAGCAAACCGGATGTTAAACCAATCCCTTATAAGAGCGTTCGCGTGACACACGTAAACACTTTGGGCAACACAATAACATGTCACAACACCCAGTTTGGAAAGTATCAGCTGCTCTAATTAGTTTGGCCCTCAGTTTGAACTCTTAGTTTCACACTGGGTGGCTTCAGTCAGCAGTTCACCAAATAGTTGTCTAGCAAACTAATAGTCACTCACTATGGTTTGTGGCAAAGGCAATGGCAAAGAGCGCTCTGGGTGGTTAAATCCAGTCAAAGGCAACTATGGAGTGCAGCGCTCATCTCACGTCAGGCTGAGGGAGCCATTGTTTGTCCACCACCAGCTTTCTGGGTTTGTGCACATGATACAACAGCCATGTTTTAACATGTTAGGATTCTACCACACACCCACAGTCACTCACAAATCAGGAGAGCAATAAAAGACCTTCACCACTTAACACAACCAATCTGCCAAGGGATTACAAGACAACCGTGTTAAATAACCCTGCAGGAAATATATACCGTATCTACCCCCAGTGGCCAACACTTCTAAACCATAGTGTTGTACTATAAATAGAACGCTTCTTTCTACCTGGAAGAACTATCAGGATTTTGACTTTGAGTCATTTGGAGTCAAAGATTTCGTTCAACCATCTTCTGCTGAAGGAAGCAGTGATTTTATTTAACACAAAGTTCCCCAATCCAGATCAAGTTAGCTACATTTAAATCCTAATGAAATCAAGTGGGTCACTGTGGAGGATAGATCTAAGATCTGCAGCTCAACTGGGTGTTCCTATTGAGTTGGCAATGCAGACAGGTCAGAAAATAAGTATTATATTACTGTAGCTGCTGCTGCTACATTCAATCACTGCTGTTGAGCTCATAGGTGCAAATATATTGAACTCAAACCTGATGCTTGTTTAAGCGGGACACTTTTAAGTGGGTGATATTTAAGCTGCCATTCTACACAAATACACTGAGAAATAGGACTAACACCTGGGTCTGGCTTTGGAGCATATTGTACATTTCTCTAGCCTGGGCCTGAAATGACCCAGAAAGAGTATGAGAGTTAGGATTTTATTCCTTATCCAGCAAAATGTTTTAAGCAACAGTCATTTATCTTGTTTATGAGCTGGACTTTTGTACAGTATGTGAAATCTCTCCCACCTGAAGATCAAGTTTGTTACATTATACCCCACCCCACCCCCAATCTTCCTTTAAAAAGTATCCTGTGGCATATTTGATACAGAATTCATCCTTCCCTCGTCTGTCATCAGGTATCATAATTGCAACAACAAAATGTGGAATCTCAATTATAGGCATGAGAAGAAACAGAGTATCATCTTCTAAAATGAATCTGTGGATGTAACTGGACCATTTACTTACTACAGCATAGGGTCAAGTGAATAGGAAACTACTTGTACTGGGACACAAAGGTGCATTATTTATAGTTACAAAGAGGACTTTGAATCGAAGTCTTTCAATTCCCCCCCACCTTCAATCGAAATCTGAAGTTATACTGCAATTGCAATTTGCTTGCGGGCAAGGGAGGGGAATTGAACCTTGCCAAACCACAGAGGGGAGGCCATAGAATGTGCACCGTACCAGCATTTTCTCAACACAGTTGCTAAGGCTTGTACAATCTGTGTTCACAGCTGGCATGCAGACTTGTGGGGCTGTTGGCAAGGCTACCGCATGTGAACAAGGGGCTCAAACTGATTTGTGGTAATCAAAGGCAAGTGGGCACTGATAGATTCCATTCCAATAAATAAAAATAATAAGAGACTTGTGCTAAAGTTTCAGTCACCCCTTAAAAGGGGTGGGGGTAGGGAAGAGACCCTAGTCTTGCATGGAAACCTAGAAATTGTATTTTTGTATATATATATTTTTCTGTCGCCTCCTCCAGGCAATCAAGTCAACCCAGGCTTGCTGTCCAACATGAATCACTTGCCTGAGGTCTATATAAGTGAGCTGTAGACCTGCAGCTACTGCTGACCGGTTCACTAGGCAAACACATGAGCAGCTGTGCTCACATGTAAGGCCAGAGCAGTCAAATCATCTGGCTTTCTGTTTCCCTGATTAAGGGTACAGAGGCTGGCTTTCTTTTGACATAGGCCAACTTAATGCAGCTCCCCACTCTGTAGCCAGAAGCAAGCCCTGTGGACTGAATTGAGCACAGCTGCTTCGTTCTTGCAAAGGAGAAACTGAAGATGGGAAAGAATCTCAGGTCTCGGTGGTAGGGACACTTATTTGGAAGCAAGTCTAGCTGACGTCAGCGGGACTTACGCTGAAGACATGAATAGTAGTGGTTTGTCTTACACACAGAGCCATGCAAGCTGTTCACAACCAATTCAATCATAAAATAATGAAAGCTGAGCTCTGGTACTGCAGCAATGGCCAGCACCAATAGTCTGAATCCCTGGCAAGTGCATTTACACCAAAGGTGCCATGTGCAGGCATGTGAGGAATATACCGTAATCCACAATGCAGCATGCAATAAAATTCAACACAAGAACCCTACTCCAACCCTACAGTCTACTAGATGCACTGTAGCTCATGCACATTGTCCATACAAAGTAGGGTTGCCAGACTCAATAGAGGACAGGACTTCTGTGCCTTTAATTGCCCTGCTCTCTTTTGAGTCTGGAAACCTTAAAGAGAAACCAGCAGACCCTTTGTTTAATTTCCAAGCAAAGGGTCTGCTGGTTTCTCTTTAAGGTTTCCAGACTCAAAAGAGAGCAGGGCAATTAAAGGCACAGAAGTCCTGTCCTCTATTGAGTCTGGCAACCCTAATACAAAGTGGTAATGCAACTTGAGAGTCTTGGCCAGCACTGTTTATGAATGCATGCCCAATTCATCTGCAACATGATAAGACTGCTCAATGTGGATGGGGAAAGTGCAAAGTCTGAAAACTATGGCTCTATTTTGATCTATTTTGCTCACATTGTATTAATCAACTAATGTGGTTAATGTAGAAAATTTGTTTGAAATTTGGGAGAGATAGGAGAAATAAGTCTTGCAAGGGTAGAAATGTTTTCTGCTAACACAAGCCACCCCCTGCAGTTTAAAACAGCCACGCTGGCTGGAGCTGAGCAGAGTTGGGTTGCTATCTTCTTCTTCTTCCTCTTCTTCTTCTTCTTCGGCGATCACTCATAGCTCCGAGTAAGATCGTCTTCCATAAACACGGTTTTAACAATGAGTCCGTAAGTGACTGTGGAGGCCAATTCTGGATCCACACGTCCTTCCACAGTGGGGACATTGGCTTCCGGGTGGGAGTTGATCACGGTGTGGATTTGCCAAGCGTGCCTTCCTCTTAGCATGTTTCACCCTTGCAGCCTGAGTTCAAGTGTCTTCAAAGCCCATGACACCTTTGGTGAAGGCTGTTCTTCAGTTGGAGCACTCGCAGGCAAGTGTTTCCCAATTGTTGGTGTTTATACTACATTTTTTAAGATTTACGCTTTCCATTTTAAAGTTCGGAATAGAGTAGCTGCTTTGGAAGACGATAATCAGGCATCCGCACAACATTAAGGTACCATGGACTATTAGCTATTAAGGTACCGTGGACATGTGAATGAACAGGCAGAGTACGGATTTATTAAAAGTTGGTTCACACTTGCAGAGGTTCCTAAAGCATCAGGATGGTAGACTGAACGTTGAACAGTAACTTTTATTGGGTTCCAACATTCACCACAAACTTGAGTCTCATGCCTCTCATTCCTACCCAGCCTGGCTTTGGAACTCATGAAGGATCAGCAAATCCACATTATATCCAAAAGTGTCATCTAGACATTTCACATCAATTTAACTATGATCAATTCATGTCAGCTCCAGCAGCAAGCCCTCAAGTGAGGAACATGAAAGCATATTTTTCCCAAGGGAGACATGTTGTTAACCAACCTTTAGTAAAAAAAGTAGCATTTAGTTAATTGAAAGGTATTGACCAGGATCCAAATGACCACATACAGCACTTCTACAGCACAGAGAGGTTTTCTTTGTTTACTTAGGTCTTCCTTCCACAGCCAGATTCCTGTCCTCCAGAAGCATTGTGGAATGGTATGAGATGCTGCTGGTGGAAGGAAATATCACCCCTCATTTGTGTGTACACAGTAGCACTTTGTACTTATGTAGAACGTATTCTGGATCCTAGTGTTAAGTATTATGTTCCATATAACAATATTCAACACTCAGTTTCATTCCAGCAAGAGAAGCAGAGCCTTGAATTTTTTTAAACAAAGGATACAAAATTGATTTTTTTATTGTCACACAAGATGCACTTATAAAATTCATACAGAATATCATTTAAGAGGGGGGGAATCATTCCAAGCTTCCCTTGAGCAACAATTAAATAAAAATTAAATTACAACAAATTCACAAATATTCTGAATTAAATGTTAATGAATCAAAATTTGTCAAAATGAACACATCTGAAACAATCATTTCTGTATATTTCTAGCTTAGTTTTAAAATTCCTATTCCCACAGTATTCTTAACTTTGGCCACTTCAAGCAGAAGTGAGAAAATAGGCTTGACAAAAGGGGTGTGGGCTGGGAAATGGCTCCTTCAGAACAGCCTATATATTTCCACCTTTGTAGCATTCACTGAAGCCTCTTTAATCTGGATTTAATTTCTGTACACTGATTTTATTTTAGCAACAGCATCTGTAGCTTTGGAGGAATAAATGTGTATTTTGAATTTTAAAATTTAGTGTAACTTATCATTTTTTCCCGGGCCACTTTGTAATAGCTAATAAATGAACCAACAAAGATCTAATCAGCACAAAAAATTCTCATATTTAAAAAGTTTTAAATATTGCATTGTGTTTCTTAGACATTTGCTGATCAGGTAGCAAGAAAGCACCTTGAGTGCAACAGGCTTTCTCACTATGCTGAGCTGAAATGTCTGTTATTCCAGATTCAACCCTTCTGGAGTTCCTCTTTGCCTGTTTCCCAAGCCCTATGCACCCCAAGTAAAACAGCTTAATACTTCAAAGCCCAAGTACTTCTAAAGCAACATTCATTCTACTTAAAGTCTAAAACTAAAACCACCTATTTGGGGCTGTCTCCATTTTTGGCCATGTGCAGCTTTTCCAGCAAAGTCAAAGAAATGGGTCTTAGCTGATTGACACATTACCATGTGCAAGTAACTTATCTTGTCTATTTCAACGCAAGGGCTCACAGTTGCAAGTGAAACATCTTTAAGTGCCAAGTGCAAACCCACATGTTGATTTCACCCTTCCTCTCTCAAGCTTGTACACTTTTAACATTTACAAACTCAAGCTTTTCATGTTTAAAACAGTGCAAATTAAACAGAAAGGAAGAAAAGGCTGTTCTTGCCCAGTTATCACACATTCCACTATTCCATGTTGTTGGTCAATTTCTGGCTACTGGCTTAACATTTAGACAAAAATATGATGCAGTAAATATATCCTTTAAGGGTGATGAAATACATTTTGAACAATCCTCTCATAGCAGGAATATCTTGATTATGTATTCTACTAAAAGTTTGAAAAAGTCTTTTGGCAGCTGAAGAATTTTGAAATGTTTTGTAGCGGCTTATGAAAAAAAGCAGAAAGGGATGCTTGTTGTTAAAAGACGCAAACACGTTTCCAATGTTATCCTTCTAATTAAGGGGCTTTATGAATAGTGATGCATTCTGGAAGCACTGTTTCGTAAAAATGGATTTAAATGTATTTCACACGTTATTTTTCAGGAAAGCGATGCCGTAGCTCTGCCAAGCGGAAGCTCTCTCAAAACTCACATTTCCCAAAACAACCAAGTTAATGATGTGAAGCTTGATTGGTTATCAAGCCAAGTTATTCACTGTAATAGGTCTGCCATTAATAATTTAAGTTTTTAAATAAATATTTTTAAGTGCCTGTTTGGCACCCATCCATCGTGGCAGCGCCTGCTGTCCCAACAGCTCAGTATACTAAGCACATTTTATTTACAAAAGTTTAGTCAATTCTGTTTCCACAAATTGTAAACCTGTCTATCTCCAACAAATCTTTCTTTGCAGATCTGTGTTTTGACTCGGAATTGTCCTGGCCTATATCTTTCTCATCTCCATCAGGAGTTGTCAGGAACTGATCCGAGTTGCTCGTCACAAGTTGCGGCGCTGCATTTTCCTTCTGGTGTACAGGCTGACTGGTCACGGAAGCAGACAGGTTTTCATCTGTGGAAATTCATGCGTGGAAAACAGAAATTAGGACTTCGCACAGTGGGGGAAGATGCTGATTACAGATCTGCGCCCGTATGTTTATTGGCTTGTCACTGCACTGCAGGGTTTGCAAGTTAAATATCTGTTCAACAGATATGCAAGGCAACTCAGTAAACGTGGGATATCAGGTGCATAAAATCCTGCCACATAATTTCTCTCTTTTGTTGACAGTAGAGTTACATACTCCCGTTTCAGCCACGTTAGTAACCTTCTAAGTTTTGCATTTCTAATGTAAAATAACTTTTTTGAAACCTTCATATTTTTAAAGATAAAACCATACCAGGCCTCTCTGACAGCTCCAATAAGTAAGGGAGCTCAGTTATGGCAGAAGTTGCTAGTGATTACTATATAGTGGTATACAAAGAAATGCTAAACAAAAGCAGGGAATGATGAATGACTCGCTGACACATGATTTACACCAACTCTACACTTTACTGTCCTTCAAAAGCACAAATGGAGATAGTGATTTTATTTTACTTTAATTTGCTACACTGGACGGAATGTTCTTTATTTTCTTTTGCCTCATTCTCTTTCACTTTGAGCCTGCCCAACCGTTGGAAGGTTGGCTGTTGGGCCAAAAGAGGTTTCCCATCCCTGCTATGCTGAAATCGGACTAATAATAATAATAATAATAATAATAATAATTTTATTATTTATACCCCAGCCACTGGGTTGAGTTGCCTCAATCATTGCCACATCAGATACTGAAGCTTTAAACACTATGGAATTAATCAGGCTGCATATTAAATAACTTGAAAACCATTCTTAAATGGTTTGCATTTTCTTAAAGCTTAGTTCCTTAGAAGCCACGTCTGTTGTTAGGGGCAATGAAAACAAAGGCGAACCTTTTAAGAAATAAAATGATCAAATTCAATATAATTTTTGGAATTGCCCTGTTCAAAGTGCTTATAAATAACCCAGATAAGATGAGGTAGTTTGTTAGAAGTTCATCACTGACTGGACTAACATATTGTAATCCCAGTACTGTGACTTGAGTTCCTCAGTTCTCAAATGTGGTGCTATTACTGTTCAGAGGGCATGAGGAATGGACCAGGAGTGCATGATGTTTTAACATTACTGAAACTAATGGAGTGTAGACCTAGTAAGCTGCTTTACTGAAAAAATGTTGGGAGCCCCTTGTAAGAATAGGATAAAACAAAAACCAAATGCTGTGCTTTGAAAAAAAAATCTAGAAATGGAAAAGACCTTAACTTCCTGTGGGCTCACATACTCAGCTTTCCCCTCTCCTCTCGGCAAGCATGGCTGCAAGAAGTCCAGGGGTTTTGCTTTAGATTTCAATTCAGCTTTAATTGTGAACCCCAAGCTGTGGTTAATTTTAACAATGGTTTGTTGAAACCAGCCAGCTTCATTAACTTTGCCCTGATCCCACAATAAGGCCTCTTACATTCCCAGAGTTCTCCTGCCAAATTCTTCCTGGAGAAATTAAAAATTCAGGTCTGTTCTAATTCAGAACAGTAAATATTTGGCATTTCCCCAAAACTGCCAGATATTTTTAAGTGATCAAAAACACGAAGATGCCTTTTGGTGGGTCGATACTGGAAGCAACACTTTTGAGTTACATGGACCCCTGCGGTTTCCTAACACTTTAGCTGGTGCTTCCAAGGACAAAGCAAGGCTGCGCAGTAGACGAGAGATATGACAGAAGTGCAGAAGTAAAAGGTTCTGCTCACCTTGAGTGGGCTTGTACTTGCTTTGTGATTTGCCTAGTGGTTTGCCTGGGGTGCTGGCAGGAGGTGGGTTGAACAACTTCTCTTCCATGTTGGCTTCTTTGACATACTGGCATGACTTTCCCAAGAGCACAATGCTATTAAGTACTTTGAGTGATATCAACCTGCAAACAACAAGTATGTATGAAGTGATTCCAAAAACAGGAAGTAGATATGTCAGAATCACCACTTCTTCCCTCTCTGTCTCCTCCATCCCTGCCTTATTCAAATTTCTGCCATTCTTTTAAGTCACTACTTTCCCCTTCTGGGTGTTTCCACCTTCTCACTCCCATGCCATGGCCGCTGCTGTTGTGCGACCTGCTTTCGTTTTGCTCCCCTACCCCATCCTGACTTCATGCAAATACAGGATTCTGATGTAGCGCTACAAATCCTGCAATTAGGGTCCCTGGACCACATAAATTGTCATCCAGATCCATAGGTGTGTGTAGTATGGGTTGCTAGAAAGAAGCTGGAAGTACAGTGAGGGGGGGGGGAGTATTTGATCCCCTGCTAAATTTGCCCGTTTGCCCTCTGACGAAGAAATGACCAGTCCATAATTTTAATGGTAGGTTTATTGTAGCTGTGAGAGACAGAATAACAACAGGAAAACACCCAGAAACCCAGAATTGCTTACATCAATTCTTCCAATTAAAGTCTCCTAAATGAAACATTTTTACAAATTCTTTGATCTGTACTTACCCACAGTAGAAGAGAACAACACAAGCATAAGCCAAGACTCCTTGAACTTTTACTGAACTTGTAACAACTCTGATGAGCTAGAGGAAGAAATGAGTTAACACAGTTAAGCATTTTTTAAATAAAAGAACGGTAACAAATCTGGACATTAAAAATGAAAATAGTTCTAATAATTATGTAAAAGAATTTCAGGTATTTTCTATCTTTCTACACGTCATCCTTTTAAAGAAACCTTGCGTCTTTTGAAACACATGAAGTAATAATTTCAGTAGCGTGACATTGGCCTCCACAGTCACTTACGGACGAGTGATCGCCAAAGCAAAAAAGAAGCGTGACATTATCTTAACTACGCTTCAAAGCTGGCTATGGGATCTCTCCTCCCCTTTCATATTGTCTTTTCATTCAGCTGTCCAATGTAGTGGTGGCACTACTGCTTTGTAGTGGTTCCGGTTCTACTTAGCCAATTCCAGCAGGTGAAAGGGGAGTGTTCTCAGACCCATAAGCTCGTGGGGGGTCTGCAGGATTTGGGAAGGTTTTGTCATCAATATGTTGATCACACAGCTCTATTTATTCCTTTCATCCCAAGCAGTTGTGGCGGCTGATATAATGAACCAGTACTGACAAAGGAAATGGACTGGACAAGGGCCAATAATTGGAAGCTCAGTCCAGACAAGACAAGACAAATATACTGTTGGTGAATGGTTCCTCTGACAATGTAAGTGATAATGATAAACCGGTCCAGAATGGGACTATGTTTCCCTTGGAGGACCAGGTTTGTAGCTTGGGGAATACTTCTGGACCCAATACTGTCCAAGCAGCTCAGAGTGTCTTCTACCAGCTTTGGCCGGTGGTCCAGCAATGTGGGTGTGGATAATCTAGCATCTAGTCCAGGCATAGGCAAACTTGGCCCTCCAGATGTTTTGGGACTACAACTCCCATTGTCACGGTCCGGTCGGCGGGCGTCAGGACCAGAGGCAAGATGGTGGTGAAGAAGCAGGGCCGAAGGCAGAGGCGAAGGTCCACGGGGCACGAAGCAAGGCGAAGGCAAAGCGAGGGTCCAGGAACAAGAAGCAAGGCGAAGGTCCACGGGGCAGGAGCAAGGCGAAGGCGAGGCAGGGGTCCAAGAAGCATGGCAGCAACAAGGCAAGGGTCCAAGGAACAGGAGGCCAGATGCAACCAGGCAGGGATAGCGTTGCTGTGGCAAAGAGCTGAAGGGAAATGCTGGGCTTTTATCCCTCCCAGCTCCTGCCACCAGGTGCAGTGAGATCTCAAGTGGCCTCACCTGGGTGATTACTCCTTGCCTCTCCAGCACAAGCTGAGGACTTCACCTGTGTGGCCACGCCTTGCTTCTCCAGCACAAGTTGAGGCATGCCCCAGTCCTGCAAAGCACTACAGGCCCCAGAGCCTGACTCCTGCCCATACTCCTGACACCCATCATCCCTGACCACTGGTCCTGTAAGTTAGGGATGATGGGAGTTGTAGCCCCAAAACATCTGGAGGGCCGAGTTTGCCTATGCCTGATCTAGTCTCTGCTCTAGTAACTTCAAGGTTAGATTGCTGCAATGTGTGGCACCTGAGGCTGCCTTTGAAGATTGGCTAGAAACTACAGGTGGTGCATAACTTACTGAACATATGTACTGGCTTCCAATAAATTTCTGGAGCAAATTTTAAGTGCTGGTTTAGACCAGGCATCCCCAAACTTCGGCCCTCCAGATGTTTCGGACTACAATTCCCATCTTCTCCGATCACTGGTCCTATTAGCTAGGGATCATGGGAGTTGTAGGCCAAAACATCTGGAGGGCCACAGTTTGGGGATACCTGGTTTAGACCTAAGAAGCCTTATATGGCTTGGGACTCCAATACCTTATAGAACACTTTTCCAGCAGTAGACTCCTTGGACTTTGACGTTGTTATTAAAGAAAGGCCTTCCTCCGAGTGTCCCCTTCAGCAAAGATGTGGAGGCTGGTAACAAATGGACCTCCATTTGTGGAGTACTCTCCTCAAGAAAGTTTGCCTGCCACCAACATCATCATCTTTCCAGTGCAAGGCTACAAGCCGTTTCTTCTCCCAGGCATTTGTTAATTTTGCTCTCTCTCTGCTGCTGGGGCTTTCTGCTGGTTGCTTTTTATGGAGAATATTTTTCCCTTTTCAGACTTTTTTGCAAGATCATTTTAGGTTTTGTTTATGACGTTTTTAACTTGGAAGTCTGTATCACCAAGCTCTCACAGTAAAGTCCAAAGAGACATTTTGATTGTAAAAGCTCGCTACATAAGAATATATACCATTTTCAGCCAAGCTTTAACCTCACAGTACATGAGGAAACTATGTTCTGGGGCTACATCACATCATACCCCTCTTCAAAAATAGCAATCCAAGGTTTTAGGAATATATTTCATTCCTTGGTAAAATTTTCACCACTTGCCAAGGGAGTTTGCAATATGACAAGAAAGACATGACTTACTAGAACAGCCAATGGGAGGGGAATAAAGCCCATTCTTCTGGAAACAGAGTCGCTGTAATCTGTGTATGCCTAGGGGAAAAGAATTGAACCTGAGTTTTTAAATTAAGTGTAGAAAACAAAAATAACAGAGCAAGTTCCACTGGGACTGGCTACGCATTTTGGATGACATCAACTTTCCCTGAAGTATCTATCTGAAAAAGGACAAAATCACATTCTAAACCGGTGAAACTTGCCTTATAAAATGGCAAATATGTTTGTGAATACAATTAAAATTAATGCAATTTAAATTCACTGACCTATAAAGAAGGATCAAGCCATCACACATTCATTCACCAGGCTTTTTCTGCTTGCTTCTTCAACACTGCACTTTCTGTTTTCAATTATCACTGACTTCACCTCTCACATATTTGCTCCATTCCCCAGTGAACTATACACATCCCTTTGATCTCCAGCCCTGGCTCACACCCATGCTCTCATCCAGACTCTCCCGCTTCTCACCTGCCATCGAGCTGAACAAATGACACTGCTACCTCGGAGCATGTGAACATGCTCTGCTGATGTGCTTGTGAAGTTTGCTACTAGCATTCCGTTAGGTACTAGCA
Organism: Zootoca vivipara; assembly: GCF_963506605.1. Classification (NCBI taxonomy): domain Eukaryota; kingdom Metazoa; phylum Chordata; class Lepidosauria; order Squamata; family Lacertidae; genus Zootoca; species Zootoca vivipara. The sequence goes on along the minus strand of NC_083284.1, from coordinate 70,937,752 downwards.
TCCTATTTAGTTTGAATGCTGAAGATTGCAAATAACAATATTTTAAAATAGAGTGGCAAAAAAATAAACTCCTTTTAATATAAAACTAAATGTCAAGTGAATCACATTAAACTTGTACACATCATTTTAATTCCCTGTGCAAAGAGTGAAGTAAGCTTTTTCTAACACTTGGAGACCAACATAATTTCTGATTAACTGATGGATTCCATTTTCTGGAATAAAAACCAGGCACATCCTTTAGTATAAGGAACAGGCATTTTTCATTCTGCTACTTACATTTTTCTGTCGACTGCTAACAAGGTCAAATGCAAGACTGGCTCTGTATTCACTGTAGACCTGAAAAGAGAGCAACACAAGTCCTTTCATTCTGATCAAAGTAAATACCAGCAATAAAATTAGTACTGTTACAGCGTCTAATTATTTAAAATTAATTTAGGATTAGCACACTTAGCATTGTTGTACTGTTTCTCAGATACTCATTTATCATTGAAGAGTATGCTTAACAACTGGATTCCTATGATATGGGATAGGAAAAAGCAGATTCTGTTGGGTCAGTCCAGTGCCATGTGGATATTCTTATGTACACAGGGTTCTGCTCAACCCACATGCAGAGAAAAAGATGCATGTACTAAGATGCAGCATCTATTCAAGTGTATCCATGCAAGAGCTCCATAAGCATTTAAGAGCCCATATCCAATAGTGTGCTGTAGATATGGCTAATAGTTAAGTACTTTGCTCCAGAAAAGCTCAGTTGTTGTTGTTTAGTCGTGTCCGACTCTTTGTGACCCCATGGACCATAGCAAGCCAGGCACTCCTGTCTTCCATTGCCTCCCGCAGTTTGGTCAAACTCATTCGAGAACACCGTCCAACCATCTCGTCCTCTGTCGTCCCCTTCTCCTAGTGCCCTCAATCTTTCCCAACATCAGGGTCTTTTCCAGGGAGTCTTCTCTTCTCATGAGGTGGCCAAAGTATTGGAGCCTCAGCTCAGTATGAATAGATAAAAATTGAGTCTATAAATCATTATACATCATTGAACTGCTTTGCCGCAATCACTTTAAGTATGTTTCTCTCATAAAAACTAGTATTTCTAGGCTTGCTTGTTTATAAGTTAATCTTCCCTCCAAGCAGATATAGTGCAACTCTTGTTTTTTGATATTAAAAACATTAAAACTCGACAAGTGGGTGGAAAGCTGAACATCTACTTGGACACTAGCTGAAAAAGCTTTTTTTTTTTTAAGGTATGTGTCTACTTTCAGGCTACTAAGCCTAATTCTGATTCAGCATCTGCAACAGCCAATCACTTCAAATGTGTGTGTGTGAAATCAGGTACTTCGTAGTTTCAGTATTTTTTATTTTATTAATAAAATCTATGTGTTAATAAGAAACCTCACAGGTCTGGGTACCACAATAAATCTAGTAGGCTAGAGCTATCATTTCCATTTTTCACTGCATTATTTTTGCACTCATTATACAAAAGTAGGCCATGTATAACTGCCTTTGGCACAATATAACTTATTAAGTGCATTTATTAAATGTGCTTCCACACTATACTGCTGCTACTTTAAACAGATACCAAATCCAGCCACCCTGTCTAAATCTGACCTTGCTTCCTAAATGCACATATGTGCAGACAAATGCAATGAAGGGAAAATATTTGCCTCTATTCTTATCCTTTATAATGTCCTTGACACTAAAACACAATTTTAATAGCTAATATGAGATGGACAAGGCTTGTGGCGTTAGCAGACAACACCACTTCATCTTGTAATTTTGGGTTTGTTCCTTTTTTTACTAAAACCCCAAGATCAACCAAGCAGAGCTAGGTGCAAAAGATAGACACTTTGAATTAAAGAATTCTAAAGCCCAGGAACTTGTTTTGTGTATCAGATCTGAACTGAGCTCACACTCCTTCCGCACTAAAAAGCTCCAGACACTGGAACCCTTTTTCATAGGGAAGTCACTCTAGTCTCATGATCATTTTTTCCCTTTGCTCTTTTCAGCACCTTTTACAGGCCTTCAACACCCGTTTTGAGGTGCAGCAACGCAGCACTCCAAGTAACAGAGTGTAATGGCATTATGATACTTGTAGGCAGCCTTGTTTAGGGAAGCTTTTAATGTTTAATAGATTATTGTATTTTAATGTTTTGTTGGAAGCCGCCCAGAGTGGTTGGGGGAACCCAGCCAGATGGGCGGGGTATAAATAATAAATTGTTGCTGTTGTTGTTGTTGTAGCATATCCATGAAATTTGCATCATTTTACAGTTGCTTACAAGTGCTTACAACCATATTTGCCATTTCAATGCCTACTTAACAAATATGGATTTTCCAATTCTTGATTTACCACCCTAAAAAGAAAAGAGGTATTTATTGAGCCCTACATGAACCTTCTTCATACAGATACTGCATCCATGCTAAGACTGCATCATACCCAATTTCAAATTTAAATGTACAGTAGTTCAGCAATATACTTACATCAGCTGTGATGTCATTGAATTTTGTTATAAAAGCATGTTTTACAATATCTACTGCAATTTCTGATGCAATCACCATACAAACATCTGGAAACAACACCCAAAGATGATCTGTAAAGACAGGGTGAATGTCAGATGTACAAATGTGTCACAAAAAGAAATGACAGAAAAAGGTAATTCATACTGTTTGGCCCAACAGTCAGAACCTGAAGCTGCAAATGTCTATGTGTTAGAAACCTCAGGAAATGCCAAGGTAAGAATTGCAGAGGTTTCTGCACCACACAGGCTACAATATTACACACTTATTCTTGGCCATAATCCGCACCAATGTAACTCTTCTGAAGAAAGTGTTGTGCATACAAATTAAGAAAGTCTCATGTGATTAATTTCTGTTCTTCTCATAGACAAGGGTGCCGTTCATTATTTGGGGAAGGTCCCACTTCTTAGGATCAGGAAGGCCTAAATTATGATCTGGATAGCTAGAATCTATGAGAATAACAGGTGTTCACCAAGTAAGATGTTTCTTCTTCTTCTCTCAACAGGGTCCTGCAGTGTAATGAAGATGGGGATAGCCAAAAGCAGTGTATCTTAGTGAAAGCATGAACACTCCTGTGCCAAAATATTGTAACAGGGCCTAAGCGTCCAGTGCTCTCTGGGAGGGCTTTGTGATCAAAGGCAGCCATAGGAAGAGAAAGGGGTCAATAAGGCATTGTTCGTTTGTGAATGAAGACATAGGCTTTTGCTCTGAAAATCTTTTCAGTGAAGCTCTCTTAAAAAACAACAACTGCAGACATCCTTCTAACAGAATGTGCCAGGAGATCACCCAGGAGAAACTGATGGAGGAATGAGTTAGGCTTGTATTAACAGCCACCCAGTGAGCAGCAGTAGAAACATTTTTATTTCTTTCTGAAAGTCAGATAGTGCTATAATTTATATAGAATATAAGGTCCCTGCAGATGTCCAGCAAATGCCACTCCTTCTTAGGCTTAACAGGGTATATACAAAAGAATGAGCTCTGGAGTGGTAACTTTTGGTATGAATGAGGAGTCTGGCAGGAAGATAACACTATTTTGTTGAAAAATTAGAACACTTTTCAGTCCACAGAAAACCCTCTATAGTCTCGTTAGCACAGTGGTTCCCAACAGGTGGTCCGCGGACCCCCAGGGGTCCGTGAGCTATGCCAGAGGGGTCCGCAAGATGCTATTAGAATAAAAAATATATTAAATATATTTCGTATGATAACAGATTTTTTGTTTTGGCCGCTTCCTGCATGAGCAGAGTCTAGCGCAAAACTAGAATTAGATAAGAGGCAGTAGTTCTGCTGTATGCCGTTAGGTGGCGCTTTACAAACACTACTGTTTTGCAAAGAGGCAGCGTGCGCATTCTACTAACGCTCACCTCCCCAAGATGCTTTGCGCGCGTCGGCTTCATTTGTGCGCTACTGCGAAGGTACCCTGTCTTCTCCATTCCCCTCCCTCCTCCCTGGCGCGCGCGCTGCCTCTTTGCAAAACAGTAGTGTTTGTAAACAAAGCATTGTTTTTCGCGGAAGCTACAGTTCGCGTAGTTAAAAATGGACCGTTGGTTAAAAAGTGGTTCATCTCAGTAAGAACTGAAAATTAAAACTAACTGTATACTGATGGAGTACTCCGTTGTAACTGTAAAAAACGTATAAATATAAAAAGACTCTTAATTTGGCTCTCACTTTTTAATTTTAGGATTAAGAATTAATGGGGGTCCTTGTCACAATAGCGGCTTGATGAGGGGTCCTCGAGAAAATTTTGTTGGGAACCCCTGCGTTAGCACATAACACTGTCGTGTTCATGGCTCACTGTGAAAGAATAAGTGTGCTCGTGCACAGAGAGAAAATTGCAACACTTTGCTCCTCTCCTGCTCTGTTACCAAGAACATTATGCATTATGTTTTAACCTGAATTAAAGCATTTGGATAAATCATTAATACAGCATACACACACAATAATAAGATCCAGTGACAATACACAGATAACATACTGAAGAATTAATCAAGTCAACCACTTTTGCATTAAAATAGGTACAGCCAAATTACGTTTACGCTGCTAGCAGTCAATACAGTGGTACCTTGGGTTACAGATGCTTCAGGTTACAGATGCTTCAGGTTACAGACTCCACTAACCCAGAAATAGTACCTCAGGTTAAGAACTTTGCTTCAGGATGAGAACAGAAATTGCACAGCCGTGGCGCGGCGACAGTGGAAGGCCCCATTAGCTAAAGTGGTACCTCAGGTTAAGAACAGTTTCAGGTTAAGAACGGACCTCCAGAACGAATTACGTTCTTAACCCGAGGTACCACTGTACAACTAAAATGTCTCCAATTTTTCATTCTATATTTCTTTTCTGGAAATAGACTTTACCTGGATTCCATGAAAACTGTTCCATGTTTCTTAGACAAACAATCAGTAACAGCACATAGTTGGTGAATCTCTCCTTTATATCTAAAAAGAATAATAAACTTTTAAGGCTACCAAATAGCAATTTGCATCACCATTCTACAGAAGAGTTCTTATACAGAGGCTAAATTTAGCAGTGGGTTAATATTACTTATAAAGAGCTGGACTCTATGCAAGAGCATCGAACAAGTTCTTGACTGATGTATGGATTCATCAAATCCAGCCTAACAATCTGAAGATGGGAAATAAGTTGCCTTTATTGTTTATTTGTTCTATGCACAACTGGAATAATATACAACTGTATTCTTCCTCAGGGAACAACATACATCTGACAAAAGTGATGCTCTACAATACTGGATCATAAGTTGGCTTGATTTAATAATTACTGCTAAATGTAACATATGAAAGAAATGAAACATCATTGCTAATCACACACTACAATCCTATGCATATTGACTCAGAAAGTGAGTCCCACAGCATTCCATGTATCTTCCGCACAGGCCTCTAGTTTAAGGAGGCAGGAATGAACTTAAGTTTAAGTGTTTGAAACATGTCGAGAGTGACAAAAGATTTTCGGTATTTTTAACAGTGTTATGAATTTAACACACAATAAAATCTGGAATATAGTGTAGCTGCATCACACATGGGGGTTCCATGTATAAGCAACACTAAATATTGTCAAAGTTTACCTGGTTGCTAGCGGGGGGGGGGCTCACTGAGACCCTCCCCGTGTCTTTTAACTGCCTTCCATTACTTTCTCTCTCCCCAATGCATAGAAAGGCCGCTGCCAGAACCAAGTGTGTTTAATTGAATTCATGCAAGTGATGCGCCTACGCTGCACAGAATTAGAAGCAAAACATGACAGCGGTGGGCTACATGGACTGAAGACTGGATTTCATCTCAAAACCAAATAAGGTGGACAAACCTTGGTCACAATGTATGACTTGTCTGGATGGAGTTAAAGCACGAGTCTGGTTTGGGTGACATGCTAAACCAAACCATGGCTTAGGTCAATCCAGGAGCAGACACAGCCTCTTCTCCAAAAATTTGCATTGGGCTATGGTTTGGCTTAATTTTATATGTGAACCAGACCAAAATAAATACATTATCTATAAAAGAACTGCTACTTCATTATGGTGGGAGCCAAAGAACGTTACTCATGAGTGGGTTTCATGAAAGTCAGTATGAAACAATAGTCATCATGACTAACTTCATTATTTTCCTCTGTGGGACTTGATTACAGCTACGGTAACTTAGTTTGGTTCCATCTTTATTAGCCTGATAAAAAATAGTGAAACCTCAAATTTGTACACCACTTCATAACTCACCTATGGTTTTATTTTCAGTACTGCTGTTCAAGAGAAAAACCTTTTCCAACCCGGAGCAGGGTGGTGAACAAACCCCTTGCCATACTTGAAGAGGAACACCACAAATTATGATCACACAGGTTTTTATGAAATACCACCACCTATATTTCTGTCAAATCCACCCACTGATTTCACATATGCTACATGATATATAATGTATTAGAAGCACATACTCCTGAATTAGCAGCTCACATATATGTACATACCACTGTTTGACATCTGAAACAGATTATTCTTTTCAAACTTCTTGAAAACGCTTCCTTTAATTTCAACAAACTGCAATTTAAAGAAAGTAACACTCTTATACTTTTATTTTTTAAAAAAACATTTTCTACAAAATATGTCAACTCTGGGAACATATAAACCATTTAATAGAAGTACTGTCACACATCATAAGTTGCCAAAGCCAGTAAGGTAAATATATCTATAAAACACTTACATTGTTAGACATCATGATAGTAAGAAGTGACTTGTTATGCGAGTTGAAGGCTACATTGAGTGTCGTTGCTTGGACCATTATCAGGATAGCATGCAAGACTGTAGTCATATACGTTAAGGTAATTGCTTTTTAGAAGAAAACAGTCAATTGCAATATATATTATGCCAAATTTTAAGACACCCCCCCCCCAAAAAAAAATTAACCAAAGCAGACTTTTAGATATATTTGTGCTATACTATACTATGGAGTAGCTTGCTGATAAACATGCAGTTATATTAACCATGTCCTTTGCATGATTTTAAGCATTCCAAGAGAAGGTTCAACAATTACTAGTACTGCTTTGCTACCACTATCCCTGAGAGACGTGTGTGTGCATGCCATACTAATATTTGTTATCCATTTGGTAATGCAGTGAACCACTGTGGTTTTTCTTCTCCAGACAAAATACAACCCTGGGTTTAGGTGTAACAATAAACACAACCATGGCTCAGCTCTAGGTAGCAAACCCGCAACAGGACCAGGGAAGGAAATAAGTAGCTGCCATTTTTCCTCTGAGCACCTGCACACTGGCTCCATGGTTTAGCTAAGAGTTAATGCAAGCCAGGCCAGGGGCAAACATTAAAAGCAAGGTTAGCAGGAAAAACATGCAATGTGGACAAGGCAGGATATCAACAAGATTTGTTCTTGGCTATAGTTTGGGGTAAGTGGACAGCTTAAGTACAAGTCCTGCATGGCTGGACTGAGGAGTTCTCCTTAATTAATTCTTCACCCAATAGAAGGTTTTCAATTTACTTTCTTAAGAAAATCCAGTTTTAGTTCTTACATTAATTAAGATGAAGATTCCAACACAATTTCACAGAACTTTGAATAGGTTTGTAGATAAAATGTAGATGGTCCTCAAATTCATGCATTGTAAATACCACAGGTGAAACTTGGGAAATTAGAATATCGTCGAAAAGTGCTTTTATTTCAGTAACACAACTTAAAAGGTGAAACCAATATATGAGATAGATGCATGACACGCAAAGCAAGATATGTCAAGCCTGTATTTGTTGTAATTGTAATTATTTGTCGTTAGGCAGGTCAATTATAAATGGAATGTAATTAATGAGATGTAATAGCGATGTTTATTTTTGTATTATTGTAACTATTTGTTTTATTACTGTGCAATTTCCAAAAGAAAGCATTTGTAAAAATTAAAAGAAAAATAAATAATAATCAGCTCCATTACTGAAAAAATGCACTTTTCAACGATATTCTAATTTTCCAAGTTACACTTGTATTTTAGCATGCCTAGAGATGAAAATGAACTGCAATTCCGACACAAAAGGATACAGACATACAGCACCGCCATGAAAAAATGGGGAATCACACCTATGTGTGCCCTTTTTCTCTCCTTTGGTTCTGTAGCTGTCCAATAAAGAGCATCCAAAATATCTTGACCAAAAGATGAAAACAAACGGTCAGCTACCTAGAAAGAGAGAGAGAAAGAGAGAGAAAATACACCAAGGAAGTATAAACCAAGGAAGTTTAATTTTGTCAAGCTATGTTCCTCTTAACATGTCAGTTTCCAACATGAAATATAAATAGGATTTTCAAAAGTTAGCTACAATTTTTGTTTTCAAAGTTTCTACTTCCAAGTAGCTTTCCCCTCAACATCTGCAAAGTATCCTTGCTGCTGACTGGCCATGGAATGCCTGTGTGTTATAGAAGTTTTACAATTCTGCTTCAAGCACAAAGTGACCTTATGTGGAGCATTGGTCAGACATATCGGATTCCACCATTAGTCTGTGTGAACAAAACAGTGCAACCCAGAACCTCTGGGGTTGTGCATTGCAGGGAACCATTGGTAATGGTCAATAAATGTCATTCAGAGATGCTTTTTTTCCTGAGAAGTCCCTAATAGTATTCTAAGAAACTAGAGCCCCACGGAATGCTGTTTGAAGCCACATCTTTAAAAGGATGCAGAAGTATTTGTGCATCCTCCAATTAATGTTTTCAAATTCAACTTAAAAGACTAAATCATGGAGCAGAAAATGTCATATATTGATAATATAAACTGACTGCACATGTAAGTTCCCCCCAGGGCAATAGCAAAACTGCTGGAATTGTCACATCACTGCATCTGTGGAAATTGAACTATGAATGCCTGGTCAGAGGGCTGATACAACGCAGTTGCTGCAACAGAAGCAGCAGGGTTGTGTTTTTTTCCTCTGGGAAAATACTCTCAAGAAAAAAGAAGATGCCAAAGAACCCCGAGAGCTGTGAGAAGGAGAAAAGGAGGCACCCTGAGAAAGAAATCTGGAGTGAGCACTGAAATGCAAAATGGGGCCTGGGGGGAGATAAAGAAGAGGCAGCAGATGGACGGGAAGGAAAGACGTGTAAGACTCTGCACTGCCCACCCCCATCCCAAGCAGGAGAGGGAGAATAAATGGGGATCATCTTCCCAGATAGAAAGCAAAGACACTGTGCCACGTGCCTGGCCTGCCAGAATTCAGCCTGGTGCTGTATGATTTGCCTGCCTGTTTGTACCTGTAGTGCTTTTGCAAGAGAGTCTCTCCCAAGATGGACCAGCCAGGCCTGACTCAGCAGTTTCCAGCCAGCAGACACTCGTCACCCAATTTCAACAGCTTTCTGGTGGCAGGAGCTTAACAGGAACACTGGGGGGCAGTTTTAGGAGCTCTTTCGGGAGAAAATGGGCAAGAGCACCACCACCCTTTCAATTTTGCTTGGTGTATGTGTGCGCACAAGTTTGTTTGGCTTGCACTCCTTGCTGATCTTCTCACGGATGTGAGAAATGTTCATAAACATGAACATTTCCTAAATGATCAAAATCCAGAAGGCAAATATAATGGATGATATCTACCTACATCATACTAGACTCACTAAAATCTACAATTTCATATTTTGGCCTCGGCCATCGTTCAGCCCAGACACTGAGGTCCAGCTCCAAGGGTTTTCTGGCAGTTCCCTCACTGCAAGAAGTATGGCTACAGGGAACCAGACACAGGGCCTTCTTGGTAGTGGCGCCCGCTCTGTAGAACGCCCTCCCATCAGATGTCAAGAAAATTAACAACTATCTGACTTTTAGAAGACATCTGAAGGCAACACTGTTTAGGGAAGTTTTAATGTTAGAAGTTTTATCGTGATTTTAATATTCAGTTGGGAGCCACCCAAAGTGGCTGGGGAAATAAATTGTTGTTGTTGTTGTTATTTCACATTAGCCTTTAATTATTTTAAAGCCAGTTATTATTTTTAACATTGCTAATTAGCAATACTAGGGCTCTTTATCACTTCAGGTAGCTGGAAGCCGCACCTGATGAAGGGGCTTCCGTGGCTTCCAATATGCACAAGGTGCTGAGCTAAGGCATACATCATCAAATGCGCACCAAGAGCTTCCTTACTGCAAAAAGTGTGGCCCTTCGTCTTTGGATCCAGGTACAGAAATTCACAGGGTTGCAGGCAGGCTTTGAACCATAATGTACAAGGATCAGATATGAACTAGACCTCAAACTGAAGGACGGATCCACTGTGCTTTATACTTCTGTGAGTTTGCTCACCAATGTTCAAGCACTATTTGGGCTTGACATAATATAATCCTGGCTTTACGAAAATTAGTCAAAAATTAGTAAAAAAACCAACAACCCCACTTTTGCTTTTGAACTGTGATACAGTGGGGTGGGGTGGGGACCCAATCCGTTCCGGGGTGCCGTTTGCACCCCAAAAAAGTCCGCAACCCAAGCGGCGCTTCTGCGCATAGCGTGCAGAACGCTTCTGCGCATGTGGTGGAACCTGGGAGTAAACACTTCCGGGTCCGCCCCGTTCGCAATGCGGAAAAACGCAACCCACAGCGAGGTATGACTGTATAAGAATGAGTGAACCCGGGTATATATTTTTATATTTTTATTATTTTAATAATGTTTTGATGTTTCACTTTAATTGCATTTAACCTTTTAGAATGTATTAGGCTTGATTTTTGTGTATTCTGCATTTGTGAGTCTCTCCCTCCTACTCTGCATTCCATCTCTCCTTATCTACCCCTGAAAGTGGTACAAATGGAAGGATATTTTAGCAGCAGTGTTAATCAGCTATCCTTGAAGCTATCTGAGACCCAGGATTTTATGATGCTCCTCCCTCCCACTGATGGCTAGGTTGCCAGGGTAACGCTGGACATCCAAGACCTAAAATGGTCAAATGGCCTCACCCCTCCAAGGTGACTGTAAGGGTGAAGGTACGAGTATAGCCTGTTTTACTTTTCATGGCCTGTAACCTTTCCTGACATATGTGAAGATGTTTTATGACTCTTGTTTGTTGTGTTTGAACTACTATACAAGCCTTTGTTCTGAAGTGCCTCGGGACAGACCTTCTCAACTGGCACATTGAATTGAGTGAGCTCTGTCCTGTTGCAATAGCTATAATGAATGTTGGTTGCCTGCTGGATGCTGGATTCAAAATTAGTCTCCTTGGTTCTGTGGTTTATTCAAAAGATGGTTGTGCCTCACCTTGATAACAAACAAGGTGGTGTAGATGTGAATTCTTACCACAACTGGAAAATACAGAACTGACATAATAAAAAAGCAGCTTGGTCCAGTGAGAAGTGTCCTTCACAGTACAAATTATGTAGATTATGAACAAATAGTAAATTATTCAAGGCCTTCCAGTTTCATATATTTGTGTGCCTTTCTCCATACAAAAACATATTTTAAGTGTTATCCTCCTCTCTATACCCTTATGGGTATTGCCTATGGTTTAGGTTGGTTCAGAGTTCTGCAACCTCCAGCCCATGGGCTGTATCTGGTCCATGGAGGCCGTTTACCCAGCCCACGAGCTGCCCGGCACAGGGACTCACCACATGGTGCTGGAAATGCACATGCACACATGCCAAAAACAGCGTCTGTGTATGCCCAGGTGCCGGAAATCGCTTCTGCGCATGTCCGGCCCATGTACGATCGTCCTTGGGAATGATCTGGCCCACGGCCGGAAAACGTTGCCGATGCCTGGGTTACTTCAATGAAACTCTCAACAAAAGTAATTTTTTCCCTAAACGACAAAGGAAGTTCAACCTCTTCCAGCTCCTTCTTTCTCCTTTTTTGGAGGAAAACCAAACTTAGTATAATAGCTCTAAAGTATATTGTGTGGTTTGTTTTTTATAGTCTCTAATTTTTTAATTTTTATAGGACTCTTAAATGCTTACATGCCACACAATACCGCCCCTCTGTTTAAACTGGACTTACCTAAACCCTACATTCCGGCTCCAGACTCCAGAAGAATTCCATGATGGGGCTATGTCACTAGCATTATGTACATTGGGAGTTCATAAAGGAGCAGGAGCCGGGAGACATGAATCTAAAAACAAAAACAAAATGTCATTTGCGGGTATTCAGCAAATGCCTACGTTACTGGAAAGAGCTCACTCAAAAAAATCTGGCTTTTTGTTTCTTTATAGAAGTGCTGTTTTTTTTTTTTTTTGAGGGGGGAATCTTTGGGTGTTCAGTATGCATGGATGGAAGAATGAAGCCGCACATTTCTATTTACGGGGCAAATATAACAAATACATAATTGGCCCAGTGTGCACATCTTGGTAAGTCACAGTTAATGGTTCACCATGAAAGTGGAGATTTGCTCCTTCCCTCTTGTCAGTGGAAGCAACAAACCATGATCTATAGCAGAGTGTCACATCTATCCCAAGTACTGTAGTTTCACCCAAACAAACTATGATTAGTAAGTGATGAACATACCATTGCTTAACATGACAGTTTCACACCTTCCAAGTGTCCCTACTTTCCAAAGACAGTCCTAGATTTACAGAAGCCATCCCGGTTTCTGATTTGATCCCACAATGACCCACTTTTCCTTAGGATGTCCCTATTTTCCTTGGAGAAATGCTGGAGGGGAAGTTTCTATTTTCACTGGAGTAATGTTGGAGGGTATGCAGTTTGAGGAAAAACAAATCACGAGCTCCACTTCAGATATAAAACTAAGCCAGGCAACCATCATCTGTTGCTCTTGCTGGTTAGAGAAGTGGAGTGAAATGGGAGCCAAGTGACTGGCAGAAACTCTCCAGGATTTCAGATAGGAGTCTTTCCCAGCACTATCTAGAGATGTCAACTTGTATCTGGGACCTTCTGCATGCAAAGCAAATGCTGGCATGGCTTCAGCAAAGGGCAAGTCCTGTCTGATTAACCTTTCAGAGTGTCAACATGCATATAGTGTTGATCCTGTTAACATTGTCAAAAGCTTTTTGACAATCAAAGTGCACAAAGAACCTCACCAAAATTTCCTGAGTAAGCTTAGCAGTCATAGAAGAGAAGTTCTCCTGTGGATTATTAGTAACTAGCTAAGAAACATAAGGCAAAGAGATGGGGGGGATGGACAGTTTCCCCAATGGATGGATGTAGAAACTGGAGCTCCCCCAAGTACTTGGACCTGTGCTTTTTACGTTCATTAATGATTTAGTGTTGGAATGAGCAGTGAGGTAGTCACATTTGCTGATGATACCAAATTGTTTAGGGTGGTGAGAACAAAAGGGATTGATATGAAATTCAAAAATATCTCTTCTAACTGGGTGAATGGGATCATTAAGAAAGGGATCAAAAATGAAAATGCCAGCATCATAATGCTGTCGTAAAAATCTATGGCACGACCACACTTGGAATACTGTATTGCCACATCTCAAAAAAGTAACTGACGAATCAAGGGGTTGGAGCAACTCTCCTACAAAGGACTTTTTAGTTTAGAAATAAGCCAAGTAAATGGAGACACAATAGAGATGCATAATATTATGATGATGTAGAGAAAGCAGACAGGGAGAAGTTTTTGTCCCTCTCTCGTACTAAACATATTGGAGAACTGGGCCAATATGAATTTCAATAGGGACAAATGTAAGGTTCTACACTTAGGAAGGAATAATCAGCTGCACAAATATAAGATGGGGACACCTGGCTTGGCAGTAGTATATGTGAAAACGATATAGCGGTCTTCGTAGACCACAAGCTTAAATGAATCAACAGTGTGATGCAGCAGCAAAAAAAAGGCTAATGCTATTCTAGGCTGCATCAACAGAAGTATAGTGTCCAGATCAAGGAAAGTCATAGTACCACTCTATTCTGCTTTGGTTAGACGACACCTGGAGTACTGTGTCCAGTTCTATGACAATTTAAGGAGGATACTGACAAGCTGGAACATGTGGAGAGGAGTGTGAGCAAGATGATCAAGGGTCTTAATATTTAGCCTGGAGAAGAGGGCACTGAGAGAAGATATGATAGCCATCTTCAAAAAGAAAGCTGCAAAGGTTAGGACCTGAACCAATGGCTTCAAGTTGCAAGAAAAGGAATTCCGAAAAAATATCAGGAATAACTTTCTGATGGTAACAGCTGACTACCTCTAGAGTTGCCATACATCCAGGAAAACCTGGACATGTCCACTTTTGGGGGGCCAACATGCCCATCCGGGTGGATTTTTACATTTTAAAGAAAATGTATTCCAGAGACTACAGTCCATAGCTGCTGGGGGGAAATGAGGCAGAAAAAGTCACATTTTGCCAACCTTTTTCTCTAGACAGATCTCAGGATCAAACCCAAAGTCCTGGATCTAAGGGTCTGCTTTGCATAAACAAGATTATATCCATTCACATGAAAGGGGATTGCTCTGGGATAAAACTGTATTTTGAAATATTTCAAAAGATTAATAATAGCAGAGCTGAAAAGGATTTTTAAAAAACCCACTTATGCACATGTAGTTGCCTCCTCAATTGCTATACTATTCTTCTGCTTGCTTTAATTATTTTATTTTTATCCCTTCCTCCCTTCAAGAATTCTTGGATGGCACTATTAATGGCAAATCAGTTGTTTTCGAAGTCGAGGGACTTTGAAAAGCAGCTTGCTTTTTCACATGTAGGTCTACTATTCATAGAAAACAAAGTATAAGCTTCTTCAGACATGTCCAACTTCTGAGATACATGTGAAATAATTCTTGAGATACCTACCACTTTTTAAAAAACTCCTAAAATTGGTTGGGAATATATCTATTACTGTGTTAAAAATCCACCACACTTTTGTGAGAGTTGCTCTTTTAAAACCCATTACAAATTTAGCTGCTTACAAATACTAAAGAAACTATGGCATCCACAATACGATTTATTGCTTATCATTGTTGAAGAAAAATCGATCTTTGTCCCATAACAGGGCAGAAAATATATTACCATAATTCTTTTACCAACTTTGACATTGTTCCATCTGGAATATTCAGGAAGGAAGCATATTCTGACAGTTCCAATGGCAATTTGCTTACCTCAAGCATATTATAGATGATGTAGAGTTTAATGACAGACTGTCCTCTGATCAGGTGGTACATCATGGAATAGTCAACATAGTGCATCATGAAGTAGCAGATTAGCAATATAACTCCTTTGAAAACATCACACACCTGAGCGGGCTGGAGCAAGCGTCTATCACTGAAATATGGAAAGTACACAAAACAAATAGTACATTTGTAAACAATAGCCACGTATTAAATAAGTTTTTTCAAAAGTACATAAAAAAGCACCAGAGCCACTGAACGCAAAGCACTTGTACTGAATGGTATGTTTTCTATTTTAACAACAAATGCTTACATTGCTGCTGGTTTTGCCCCCAGTCAATCTAGAACTAATGGTTCAGACTTAACTCTTTGGTGAGGGTCACTCAGGACTTAAAAATGATACTGAAAGTAATTTGCAAGAGGAGAGCAGGCAACCTGTTTTGCTGAAAGCAGAATACCTCCTTTTTGAGTTCAAAAAGATCATCATTCCAAGACGTAACCCAGAATAGTCTATTACAGGGATAGGCAACCTCAGTCTCGTGGGCCGGATGCGACCCAATCGCTTTCTCAATCTGGCCCGCGGACGGTCCAGGAATCAGCGTGTTTTTACATGAGTAGAAGGTGCCCTTTTATTTAAAATGAATCTCTGTGTTATTTGTGGGGCCTGCCTGGTGTTTTTACATGAGTAGAATACTGTATGTCCTTTTATTTAAAATGCATCTCTGCATTATTTGTGGGGCATAGGAATTCGTTCATTTTTTCCCTTCAAAATATAGTCCGGCCCACCACATGTTCTGAGGGATGGTGGACCGGCCCCCTGCTGAAAAAGGTTGCTAACCCCTGGTCTATTACTATTACTATTAATTAAATTAACTAATTGGCAAACCAGTGAAGTTAGGCCAGAATCGGTCTAATATGCTCAAACCGTCTTGCCCCCATGAGCAACCTGGCTGCTAAATTCCGAACTGTCTTCAGAGGCAGCCCCATCTTCCAACCTTTAATCTAACCTTACAGGTGGCACAGAATCCCACAAATCACTGCCCACTTCCCCTGGATCCTCCTCCCCACCTGCCTGCTCTGCTCACTTAAGACTCCTGTCTTCTTTCTAACAGTAATTTATTCAGGATTTTAAAACAAAAACGTAGGTTTATTTCGTGAGATGGAAATGCAATCAGCAAACAGACACAACAGAAATTTGTTTGTGGCGTTTTTATGGCTTTGTGTTTGGAACGCTCAAGGAAATGTTTGGACATTTGTAGGCAAACGGTGCAGAAAGGGGGGGTATATGCACAGCCAAAATGATAATTCATATCTAGCTTTATCAAACTTGAGGTACAATTGTCTGAATGTGGCCATCATGTGCTTTAAATTGCCTGAACTATAGAAGAAAATGGACCATACTGATAAGAGGGCAGCTACACAATCTATCAAAAGTATATTATACTGTCAACATTAACTCAGAAGATGTGGGAATACATTTTGATGAATAATTAAACACTGAAATCTGACTCTGGTTGTTGTTGTTGTTGTTTAGTCGTTTAGTCGTGTCCGACTCTTCGTGACCCCATGGACCAGAGCACGCCAGGCACTCCTGTCTTCCACTGCCTCCTGCAGTTTGGTCAGACTCATGTTGGTAGCTTCAAGAACAGTGTCCAACCATCTCGTCCTCTGTCGTCCCCTTCTCCTAGTGCCCTCAATCTTTCCCAACATCAGGGTCTTTTCCAAGGATTCTTCTCTTCTCATGAGGTGGCCAAAGTATTGAAGCCTCAGCTTCACGATCTGTCCTTCCAGTGAGCACTCAGGGCTGATTTCCTTCAGAATGGATAGGTTTGATCTTCTTGCAGTCCATGGGACTCTCAAGAGTCTCCTCCAGCACCATAATTCAAAAGCATCAATTCTTTGGCGATCAGCCTTCTTTATGGTCCAGCTCTCACTTCCATACATCACTACTGGGAAAACCATAGCTTTAACTATACGGACCTTTGTAGGCAAGGTGATGTCTCTGCTTTTTAAGATGCTGTCTAGGTTTGTCATTGCTTTTCTCCCAAGAAGCAGGCGTCTTTTAATTTCGTGACTGCTGTCACCATCTGCAATGATCAAGGAGCCCAAGAAAGTAAAATCTCTCACTGCCTCCATTTCTTCCCCTTCTATTTGCCAGGAGGTGATGGGACCAGTGGCCATGATCTTGGTTTATTTGATGTTGAGCTTCAGACCATATTTTGCGCTCTCCTCTTTCACCCTCATTAAAAGGTTCTTTAATTCCTCCTCACTTTCTGCCATCAAGGTTGTGTCATCTGCATATCTGAGGTTGTTGATATTTCTTCCGGCAATCTTAATTCCGGCTTGGGATTCATCTAGTCCAGCCTTTCGCATGATGAATTCTGCATATAAGTTAAATAAGCAGGGAGACAATATACAACCTTGTCATACTCCTTTCCCAATTTTGAACCAATCAGTTGTTCCATATCCAGTTCTAACTGTAGCTTCTTGTCCCACATAGAGATTTCTCAGGAGACAGATGAGGTGATCAGGCACTCCCATTTCTTTAAGAACTTGCCATAGTTTGCTGTGGTCGACACAGTCAAAGGCTTTTGCATAGTCAATGAAGCAGAAGTAGACGTTTTTCTGGAACTCTCTAGCTTTCTCCATAATCCAGCGCATGTTTGCTATTTGGTCTCTGGTTCCTCTGCCCTTTCGAAATCCAGCTTGCACTTCTGGGAGTTCTCGGTCCACATACTGCCTAAGCCTGCCTTGTAGAATTTTAAGCATAACCTTGCTAGCGTGTGAAATGAGCGCAATTGTGTGGTAGTTGGAGCATTCTTTGGCACTGCCCTTCTTTGGGATTGGGATGTAGACTGATCTTCTCCAATCCTCTTGCCATTGCTGAGTTTTCCAAACTTGCTGGCATATTGGGTGTAGCACCTTAACAGCATCATCTTTTAAAATTTTAAATAGTTCAGCTGGAATATCATCACTTCCACTGGCCTTGTTATTAGCATTTGACTTCACTCTCCAAGATGTCTGGCTCAAGGTCAGCAACCACTGACTCTGGTTAATATGTAACCACTGACTCTGGTTACATATTAGTAAAAAAAATGTTTTGTAAAGCCAAGATTTACTGAAATAGCAATTGTGATTAATTATTTTTCTCTAAATGCTCAAGGCTACACCAAAGCAATATTAGCCTGTAGCACACAAATGCAAGAATTGCTATAATCTCAGATGCTCATATAAAATAACTCTATTTCAGTCCAAACTCAAATAGTTTACAGAAAATATTTGCAAACTTCAGGACCTTTTCTTGACAAGTTAGAAGTTTTTTAGTGTTCTGAATGGCAGTGGGTAACAATACCAGTGCTCCCAGGTTCACCCTGGCTTCCTATTTTCTCCTGAGCATTTTCAGATTACAAGTATAATGAAAAGTCAAGCTCTTCTAAGAGTTAAACTAGACACAACATAGTAAAGCCTAAATCACCTAGACAAGGGTGAGTGATTAGTTTGATTTTAACTGTACTAAACCCTCCCTTCAGGGAAGTGGGTGGCGTTGTGGTCTAAACCACAGAGCCTAGGGCTTGCCAATCAGAAGGTCAGCGGTTTGAATCCCCATGATGGAGTGAGCTCCCATTGTTCAGTCCCAGCTCCTGCCAACCTAGCAGTTCGAAAGCACGTCAAAGTGCAAGTAGATAAATAGGTACCGCTCCGGCGGGAAGGTAAACGGCGTTTCTGTGCGCTGCTCTGGTTCGCCAGAAGCGGCTTAGACATGCTGGCCACATGACCCAGAAGCTGTCTGTGGACAAACGCCGGCTCCCTCGGCCTATAGAGTGAGATGAGCGCACAACCCCAGAGTCGTCCGTGACCGGACCTAAAGGTTAGGGGTACCTTTACCTTTACAAACCCTTCCTTCAACCAAAATGGGAGCAAATTCTTTCTCCATCTTAAAGATAAAGGTAAAGGGACCCCTGGTCATTAGGTCCAGTCGCGGATGACTTTGGGGTTGCGGCGCTCATCTCACTTTATTGGCCGAGGGAGCCGATGTACAGCTTCCGGGTCATGTGGCCAGCATGACTAAGCTGCTTCTCCATCTTACTTTGCCACAATTACTCTCCCCAAGTGCACTTATTCTCAGCTGAATATTGGAAGTTAACACAGCTAAGACAAAATTACTTGCAGAGAAGATTCTGGAGAGGTTAATTGGTGGGCAGGCTTCTGAAGGGGTCTGTCACACCCTTCCTGATATCTTTTTCATTTTAAGCCCTCCATTCTTCTCTGTGTGATTAGGGTAGATTTGTGTTCACACACACAAAGTTGCTACTATCACATTTAGGTGGGCTCCAACCTCTACCACAAATCTCCAAAAATTACCAAAAGTCCCACCTACCTGGTTACCGATTAAGAGCAACTAGTGCACGCAAAGGAGAGTGACCAATGAATATTCAGCTCAAATTGTCCCTAAACAATCATGAGCTATTTCCATAAAATATGCAAGGTCTTTTCTACCTGAGCACAACACTTAAAAAACAACAACTGTTTGATGTTTGTCAGATTGGTACATAACAAAAAAGCTTTGTAATGTATATCAGAATTTGCCAAAGAGTAAAGATAGCATTCCAAACAGATTGCAGTTAAGAGCTACCTTTATTATGCGCTGCAAATTTAAATAAATTCTGAGCTTGTTTCACATAATCAAAGTACTGACTCCATCTGCTGGTTAAGAAAAACATCTACATAGGCAACGCTGACCAAAAACAAGATTAACACGAGCATACCCTATGCCTGTACAGTGGTACCTTGGTTTACAACCATAGTCCATTCTGAAGGTCCGGTTGTAAACCAAAACAGGTTGTAACAAAACGTGCGCTTTTGCCAATGGGGCCTCCCCCCCAAAATTGCTTGTAATTAAAGGGACACACACTTCCGGGTTTGATGTGGTTGTAATCCAAAACAGTTGTAATCCAAAGTGGTTGCAAACCAAGGTACCACTGTACTGAAAAAGCTTCAGGATCATACTTCACGGGATAAGCCCAGTGGTTCTCATACTTTTCTCAGGGCCACACTTTCAGAATAAACATTTGACTGCGCCACATTGAATTTTTTATTGATAAAATACATTGAAAAGCAATAAGAAACAACTCCTAGCAGTACTCGATTTTATAATACTGCTTTATAATATGATCCAGAAGGTATAAAACCTTCTTATGCAGCTTATGTTCTTATGCAGCAACATAAGAACAGGAATCATTTCCAAAATATAAACGAGCCTCTTAAATATGTATGCAAACTCAATGAGAGGTGTGAGCTTGTTTTTACCAAGTAATCTCATTTATATTACATCTAATTTATGACAAACTCATCTCCCTCATCAACACAAAGAAGCCTTTCTCTTTTCTGAACTTTCATATTTGTCAGTTGAAAATCCTTGTTCATAACAATAAGTCGTAGAAGAATAGCCAATGCTCTTGAAAAGAGGCATGGATACTGCTTCTGTTGTTTATCCATACTACACAGAAATGTTTGAATGTTTATTTGATTGTCCTTGAATCTTCCTGCTACACTTGCCATCCTTTCCTGCCATACCCACTGAATTATCCTGTGTCAAACAATTATCCCAAGAACAGCTGTTATCAAAATTCTGCAATACTACACACCCTAAAACTACTTCTGAAACATGCCTTCCACAGAACGTATCTAGGGTCAACTAGAGGTGTTTCCTGCTTTGCTTGTGTGTGTCAGTAAATACTGTACACACAAAGACTGCCTCACTTGACAGTTGTTGTTGTTGTTGTTTAGTCGTTCAGTCGTGTCCGACTCTTCGTGACCCCATGGGCCATAGCACGCCAGGCACTCCTGTCTTGCACTGCCTCCCGCAATTTGGTCAAACTCATGTTCGTAGCTTCGAGAACACTGTCCAACCATCTTGTCCTCTGTCGTCCCCTTCTCCTAGTGCCCTCAATCTTTCCCAACATCAGGGTCTTTTCCAAGGATTCTTCTCTTCTCATGAGGTGGCCAAAGTATTGGAGCCTGAGCTTCATGATCTGTCCTTCCAGGGAGCACTCAGGGCTGATTTCCTTAAGAATGGATAGGTTTGATCTTCTTGCAGTCCATGGGACTCTCAAGAGTCTCCTCCAGCACCATAATTCAAAAGCATCAATTCTTCGGCGATCAGCCTTCTTTATGGTCCAGCTCTCACTTCCATACATCACTGCTGGGAAAACCATAGCTTTAACTATACGGACCTTTGTCGGCAAGGTGATGTCTCTGCTTTTTAAGATGCTGTCTAGGTTTGTCATTGCTTTTCTCCCAAGAAGCAGGCGTCTTTTAATTTCGTGACTGCTGTCACCATCTGCAGTGATCAAGGAGCCCAAGAAAGTAAAATCTCTCACTGCCTCCATTTCTTCCCCTTCTATTTGCCAGGAGGTGATGGGACCAGTGGCCATGATCTTGGTTTTTTTGATGTTGAGCTTCAGACCATATTTTGCGCTCTCTTCTTTCACCCTCATTAAAAGGTTCTTTAATTCCTCCTCGCTTTCTGCCATCAAGGTTGTGTCATCTGCATATCTGAGGTTGTTGATATTTCTTCCGGCAATCTTAATTCCGGCTTGGGATTCATCTAGTCCAGCCTTTCGCATGATGAATTCTGCATATAAGTTAAATAAGCAGGGAGACAATATACAACCTTGTCGTACTCCTTTCCCAATTTTGAACCACTCAGTTGTTCCATATCCAGTTCTAACTGTAGCTTCTTGTCCCACATAGAGATTTCTCAGGAGACAGATGAGGTGATCAGGCACTCCCATTTCTTTAAGAACTTGCCATAGTTTGCTGTGGTCGACACAGTCAAAGGCTTTTGCATAGTCAATGAAGCAGAAGTAGACGTTTTTCTGGAACTCTCTAGCTTTCTCCATAATCCAGCGCATGTTTGCTATTTGGTCTCTGGTTCCTCTGCCCTTTCGAAATCCAGCTTGCACTTCTGGGAGTTCTCGGTCCACATACTGCCTAAGCCTGCCTTGTAGAATTTTAAGCATAACCTTGCTAGCGTGTGAAATGAGCGCAATTGTGCGGTAGTTGGAGCATTCTTTGGCACTGCCCTTCTTTGGAATTGGGATGTAGACTGATCTTCTCCAATCCTCTGGCCATTGCTGAGTTTTCCAAACTTGCTGGCATATTGGGTGTAGCACCTTAACAGCATCATCTTTTAAAATTTTAAATAGTTCAGCTGGAATATCATCACTTCCACTGGCCTTGTTATTAGCAGTGCTTTCTAAGGCCCATTTGACTTCACTCTCCAAGATGTCTGGCTCAAGGTCAGCAACCACACTACCTGGGGTGTACGAGACCTCCATATCTTTCTGGTATAATTCCTCTGTGTATTCTTGCCACCTCTTCTTGATGTCTTCTGCTTCTGTTAGGTCCTTACCACTTTTGTCCTTGATTATGGTAATCTTTGTACGAAATGTTCCTTTCATATCTCCAATTTTCTTGAACAGATCTCTGGTTTTCCCCATTCTATTGTTTTCCTCTATTTCTTTGCATTGCTCATTTAAGAAGACCCTCTTGTCTCTCCTTGCTGTTTTTTGGAAATCTGCATTCAGTTTCCTGTATCTTTCCCTATCTCCCTTGCATTTTGCTTGCCTCCTCTCCTCCGCTATTTGTAAGGCCTCGTTGGACAGCCATTTTGCTTTCTTGCATTTCCTTTTCCTTGGGATGGTTTTCGTTGCTGCCTCCTGTATAATGTTACGAGCCTCCATCCATAGTTCTTCAGGCACTCTGTCCACCAAATCTAAATCCTTAAACCTGTTCCTCACTTCCACTGTGTATTCATAAGGGATTTGATTCAGATTGTATCTTACTGGCCCAGTGGTTTTTCCTACTTTCTTCAGTTTAAGCTGGAATTTTGCTATAAGAAGCTGATGATCTGAGTTACAGTCAGCTCCAGGTCTTGTTTTTGCTGACTGTATAGAGCTTCTCCATCTTTGGCTGCAGAGAATATAATCAATCTGATTTCGATGCTGCCCATTTGGTGATATCCATGTGTAGAGTCGTCTCTTGTGTTGTTGGAAGAGAGTGTTTGTGATGACCAGCTTGTTCTCTTGACAGAACTCTATTAGCCTTTGCCCTGCTTCATTTTGAACTCCCAGGCCAAACTTGCCAGTTGTTCCTTTTATCTCTTGATTCCCTACTTTAGCATTCCAATCCCCTGTAATGAGAAGAACATCCTTCTTTGGTGTCATTTCTAGAAGGTGTTGTAGGTCTTCATAGAATTGGTCAATTTCACTTTCTTCAGCACCGGTAGTTGGTGCATAAACTTGGATTACTGTGATGTTAAAAGGTCTGCCTTGGATTCGTATCGAGATCATTCTGTCATTTTTGAGATTGCATCCCATTACAGCTTTTGCCACTCTTTTGTTGACTATGAGGGCCACTCCATTTCTACTACGGGATTCTTGCCCACAGTAGTAGATATGATAGTCATCTGAACTGAATTCGCCCATTCCCTTCCATTTTAGTTCACTGATGCCCAGGATGTCGATATTTATTCTTGTCATCTCATTTTTGACCACATCCAGCTTACCTCCATTCATGGTTCTTACATTCCAGGTTCCTATGCAATATTTTTCTTTACAGCATCGGACTTTCCTTTCGCTTCCAGGCATATCCGCAACTGAGCGTCCTTTCGGCTTTGGCCCAGCCGCTTCATCAGCTCTGAATCTACTTGTACTTGTCCTCCGCTCTTCCTCAGTAGCATGTTGGACGCCTTCCGACCTGAGGGGCTCATCTTCCAGCGTCATAACTTTTATATGCCTGTTGTCTTTGTCCATGGAGTTTTCTTGGCAGGGTTACTGGAGTGGCTTGCCAGTTCCTTCTCCAGGTGGATCACGTTTAGTCAAAACTCTCCACTATGACCTGTCCATCTTGGGTGGCCCTGCATGGCATAGCTCATAGCTTCTCTGAGTTATTCAAGCCCCTTCGCCACGACAAGGCATTGATCCATGAAGGGGCACTTGACAGTACTCAAAGTATAATAGCTGGATCAGGAGTAGCCCTTCAAATGTTACTGGACTACAATTCCCATCATCCCTGATCAAGCAACATGCTGCCATGAGGCAATGGGAGTTGTAGTCCAATAATATTTGTAGGGGGCCACATTGGCTTCCCTTTACCCAGATGGTTCACAAATTGGGTGGAATTTCACGTTACAGTCTTCTGATTGTTCCTTCATTTATGCTTGCCAGGTGGAAAAAAAACCACCTCCTTCCCCTCATCTCTTCTCAGGGTTCTCCTGACGCTCCAGGAGCACATCTGGGGAAGTGGAAGAGGGGAGGAAAGAAGCCCCACTGCACTAGCAGGAACCCTTGCACTGCCTTAATGGAATCCAGGCCACTGTTTTCAGTTATAACCTAAATTTTTAAGTGCACTCCAAAAAATGTAGTATGTGAATGGGACACATTTGGAAAGACAGGCATCACTCAGATGCACTTACAAGAGCCAAGCTGCTTCAAAGCATGCATTTTGTGTAAGAAGCATTATTTAAAAGAAGCTAAACTTCCGTAATGTGTTTGCTTTTATCTTGATCAACAACAAAAACTACATGCGCACAGATAGCACAACAGCATGCTAAGGGGAAAAAAATCAACACCAACCTCATCCTTAGGCCTCGGTGAGAGCTGTCTCAAAACAAACAAGGCGAAATGAGAAATCGCACGATGATTAGTAAGATTTCAAAACACTTTCCCTAAAGAAATTTATCTTGAAATTGAATGGGTGAGGTACTTTTCATGAGGGATAATTAGTATCTACAGTATTGTTTTCACTCATCCCTGTATCTTAGCATGCACATTACTGACTGTGTGTGTGTGAGAGAGAGAGAGAGAGAGAGAGAGTGAGAGTGAGTGAGTGAGAGAGAGATTGTGTCACACCTGGGCAGGGTGGTCTGCACTATTGAAGGTAAGCTTTCTTTCATAAACCATGGTTTACGAATCCAGAAATGAATGCTCCAACCCACATACCCTTCTTTTCATAGCAGTTTTGGCATTTCATCCCTGTTTTAGATTAAGCCAGACTTCCCTCCTTTGTCCAAACCAGGAAACTCTGTCTTAATTCCTTTTTACACACCCAGGTAATCCTATTATCCTGGTTGTTAACAGCCATTAAGCCCGCCTCCCAAGTTGAGACTTTATTATGCAATAAAGCAAGGACTGTAGTACGAAGAACACTTGATATGCCCTGCACATCATTTTTAAAATTAAAACTGCTTTAGATACAGCTTACATCTGAAATATGTCTTGAATACAGAGGTGTTCTTGTGTGAATTGCAGACAAGGTAGTCCTCCAATTACTGAGGACTCCCTCCTTCTACAGCAGCCCCCTTTGTCATATCCAGGGCTGGTCTCAGAGGGGCCCAACCCTCAGGAGTGGCTTTTCATGGACAAAGGAGACTGTAGCGGGGAGGAGAGGGTTAAAAAGCCCTATTAAGTGAGCAGAGTTCCACTTGCACAGTGATATTTATCTTTCATAAGTAGCTAATACGGAATATTTTGAAACAAACCCATAGCATTCACAAAGTTTACTACTCACACACAAAAACACTATTTAGTCCTTCTTCCCGCAATTGTTTGTGGCTCATGTGAAAGAAAAAAAGAATCCAAACTTTTCCTGCCTGGTCTCTGTAGTTGATTTTTCACTTGCCACAGTTAACTTGACTAGTGGTCATTTACAAGCCTAGGACAGGCATCCCCAAACTGCGGCCCTCCAGATGTTTTGGCCTACAACTCCCATGATCCCTAGCTAGCAGGACCAGTGGTCAGGGAAGATGGGAATTGTAGTCCAAAACATCTGGAGGGCCGAAGTTTGGGGATGCCTGGCCTAGGATAACAATTCATTTGACAGCTCCTGGAAATTCAACTATTAAGATTTTCAGCGAAATAGGCAAAATTGCATGGCGTCTGTTAAAATTGACCGGACAAACTCTTCTTAGATTTAATGTAAGAATGTACTCTAATTTAACACTTTATTTCATTATCTTCCTAAATAATTTTCAAAATAAATGATACTGCAACAGGTAGGTACCATTTGTACCATTTGGTTTTCTCTAATTTCTCTCATCCCTGGGTCTACTCTGGTCAGGAAATAGTTGAATACAACCCAGCAAAATTTATGAACAGAAGTGTGATGTTAATAATTCGATGTTGGCTTTTTAACAACATGACATACAGGTTTACAATTTATGGGGAGAAATCATTTTAGCTGATAATTTAGAAGAAAAATCAGGATATATACTCACCATGAAGGAGGCCCATGTGACATCATATTCCATCCTATAAAGGAAGTGAAAGTGCTCTCCCCTTCAGTCTGATTTACAAGAAATAAAAGAGAAAGAGAGAGAAAGAAGGTTGTAATGTTGCTACACTAGGTACGTTGACCATCACGGAAAAGAGGGAAAGTGATTGAAAACTTTATTTTCCCTCATGTAGCACATACAGATTGAAGCAGGAAAAGAGTGTTATTCTCTTTGAGATGAATTGAATGAATCATATCTGCCTAATTAAGAATTGTGGGATAATCAAGAATTTAACTCAGCAAAAAGGAATTAGATCAAATCTGCTACTGTCAAACTTCAAATATGAGACAAAAGAAAAAAGAAACAGAGAAGAAAGCCTGTATTTCTAAAAAGCTGGTATTACTATTTCGTGGAATTAAATCCATCGATGATGTACATATTATCTACCAAAAGATTGAAAGCCCTATGGTCTCATATAAGGGGAATACAACAGTACATATATTTATTTGTTAGTGAACACAAACTGATCCACAAAACGAGTTACATGAATTTATGCCTTTGGGATCACACTGTAAACTTGGCAGAACATGTAGTCACAAATTACTTAAAATGTGATAAGTTTGAAACAACAGGGAGAAAAACCTTAATGGAGGTATTAATGTATTTCTCCAAAAGAAATTAAAGATATGACTGTGGAAATCCACTATTTTCTGGTTACCAACAAAGGCTCAATTTGTGGCAAAAGTCATTGCTGTATTTAGTAGAATGTGCCCTATGACAAAACTACCATAATCTGTGCTGAGCCCATCACATAGGGCACAACATAAATATTTAAGTTATGAACAAAGCTTTGCTTAAAACAGGAGGAAGGCTACCCCAAGCTTGATTTAATGCTGCAGCCCTACATCCGCTGTGGGAGTGATGCAATAACACCTAGCTTGCCTTTTCTTCCATGACTCCTGTTCTTTTGGGCAATGTTCCAAGTGCTACCTCGGGCCCCAGGCTTTGCTAGACCCAGATCTGCTATCTGGCCCAGCAATGAGTGACATAGCCGCATTTGGCTTGCAGAAGTTGGGTGTACTGAGGCAGCGCAACTGACATTCTGAAACTGTTCACCTGGAAATACTCAGGATTCTCAGGCATCAGAAGATACCTGTAGGTTTTCATTGCATGACTAAAGATGTACAAATTTTAATACAAATATATATATATATATTAAAAAGTAATTAACCCTGTTAGCTAAACATCTTGCTCAAACAATCCAAAATTAATCTGGCAGTCTTGAAAGAACCCGCCTCCTAAGAGGCACAAGTACAAAAGAGCAGGAAATAATCTTAGCTATGAAGAAATCACCTTATTCTGTTTTTATCTAGTCCAAGAGTCTGGATGCAGAAACACAGCTATATGCAATATTTGCACTTTACATGAATCATGAGAACGTGAATGACGATTAACCTCACAAAAGAAAAGGACTGCTATACTTTCAGAGCAATAAAGAATGGGGGAATAGAATCCAGTTTAAATAATTTCTAAGAGAATAGAATAAATGGAGTGTAAACGAAGGCTGGAGATATAGGATATTTAGTCTTTCTGCTGAGATCTTGAAAAAAAAACAGAATGAAGGGAGGAGCACTTTTTGTTTTTACATAGAATGGAATATGATGTTGTATCTATAGGAAGTCCTTTAAAACAGCTCAAACAAACCAATGCCCACATAATACTGAAATATGATCCACCCACTTAAATCTAATTATTTCAGTACTTTATTCCTCAGAATGTCATTTCTTAACAGGCCTACATATATTTTTCTACAGCAATATTTTCACTGTTAAAAACATACAATAATCAAGAAACTTGAAAACAGCCATTTTTTAACCATAGAAGACAAAATTTATAGTGCATTGTAGAATTAAGTGCTGAATAAAACGACCCAATTAAAGGATTTATTAAACAAGTTGCAAATTATACAGCATCAAAAATGTATTTGCAGCACAGTTCAAAAGGGACATTTCATTCTAAAAAAAGGAGCACATAACCTGATTCTTTGCACTGACAAACTCAATGAAGTCAATGGGGAACTGATACCAATTTTGATGTTTCTGGATTGTACTCAAGTCCTTCAAAGAAGCTGGATATGCTGAAGTCTTAGCTTCTGACTTCAGTAACAGGTTTTTCCCAGTCCCCTACAACTGGTCTTAACAACAACAACAGCAACAATAAAACTAACAACTGAGTACAAGCACACTGGGCATGGGATACATGGTACATTCCCAATTGTATCATGAAGAATGTGAATGTTTATTGGTAAGACAATTAATTTATTAAGCGGGCAATATATGGTATGTTCTTTCTATAGACAGGACAATTAATAAGATGGCCAGCACATCTCACAATGTTTTCAAGTTGGCTTGTTTCAAAGAAACTATAGTTAAAATTAACTATCATTTGATCATGTCTGGATGAGTTGACAAGCTGTTGTTAAGCAGAAACTATTACTACTTAACTTGTCAGCGGAGGTGTGAGCATATGAGCCTGGGGCTTATAACAACTAACTCACATCACTCTACATTATGATTTACCCTGATGCTAAATAAATATTGCTACCAGTATTTAGAGGTATTCGAATGGGTTTATTTTATAATCCTGTTATTCTACATTATCAGAGATGCTAAATGATCCTTGGAACTAAGAGGGCTATTCTCTTGAATGGTTTTTGACAAATTTACCCTGCAGGAATTTAAATACTGGGGTAAAATTCATAAGCTTTAACACATTTAAATAAAGAGTATAATCCAGAGTAACATCCTGAGGTCCACTGAGGTCCAGCGCCGAGAGCCTTCTGGCGGTTCCCTCGCTGCGAGAAGCCAAGTTACACGGAACCAGGCAGAGGGCCTTCTCGGTAGTGGCACCCGCCCTGTGGAACGCCCTCCCACCAGATGTCAAAGAGAAAAACAACTACCAGACTTTTAGAAGACATCTGAAGGCAGCCCTGTTTAGGGAAGCTTTTAATGTTTGACGGACTATTTTAATATTTTGTTGGAAGCTGCCCAGAGTGGCTGGGGAACCCCAGCCAGATGGGTGGGGTATAAATAATAAGTAGTAGTAGTAGTAGTAGTAGTTGTTGTTGTTGTTCACTAACAGAACTACTTTGTTATGTATTTTGGTCCTTTTAGAAAAATCATTATAACTTAGAAAAACAAAACCTAGAAAGTAAGGTTCCTGGCATGCCCTCAACACCAAATTCTGGGAAAGCATGGAGAATTTTTGAGCTAACTGCTATTCAAAACCACAAATGGATGAGGCTCAAAAATGAATGTCAAGTGTTAGGATTATTTTTTGTTTGCTTTTCAACATGAAACTGTTTGCAATTTCAAACCAGCTCAAGCCTTAAGACTGACAAAGTTAAATCGGCCAATTAAAGTATATTTAGATCAACTTAGTTTAGCAAAATAAGAGAAATAAAGGAACTTACCGCAAGCCATAACAAGGTAATGTGATGAACCTGAACATTGCCAGAAAAACTCTCAATGGGAGGAGTGTGAACACATAGAGAAAAGCATCCAGGCACAAAAAAATCCCAAAAATCATCAACTGCAGGGTAAAAGGAAAGAGAAATCAGAGTAAAAACTGTTACTTTAAAGATTTCCATGCTGATCAGCATCACAATTCTAAGTCTATAAAATCACCCTTACCTTTACCCAAAAGTAATACTTAGAAAGCACTTACACCCCAAAGACCTTATTAAAACTGCCACAAATACAGAATGCAGAAATCCTCACAAAACCAACATCAGCCAACAAAAGAATAATTTAAATCTTTCTAAGGGTTTGGAAGAACAACTATTTTTTTCAGCATTTCCCTAAACCTAAATGTGTGACACCATGCCAGTAAAGTGGTGGTCGTGGTTTTATGAGTTTGTTTAGTTTGGTAAACTTTATGGAACAATACACTGTGCACTTGGAAAGTGTTCAAGAAAATGTCTGCACTGTAAGAATCAGTCAAAGTTTGCAAACGTTCATGGCTCAATGATTCCAATCTTTCCTCAATAGATGACCTGTTCTTGCACACAATTTTAGATAATCAGCCCTGACCTTCCTTTCACATCATGGTGACTAGTAAAGACAGGCAGCTTTTGCAGAAGTTAGTTTAATTTCGAACGTTGCCCCTCATATGGAACAATATGGGAAAATGTTTAGCTTTGATACACCAGTATTTTTCAGTTTGTCAATTAGGGAATCCTGGGATTTCTCAATAAGTTGATACACCTTCTTAGTTGATGCAGAGTAACAATGAGGTCTAATGGGCCTGGCCAATGTCCCACGTGAACTGAAGGTGTGTCTTAGCCTGGAACATGTGGCAAAACCATCTGTATGAAATAGATATGGAAAATATTTCCTGAAGATAAGGAGGGTGAAAATAATTAGTCTATGGTTCACGTGTTATATGTTAACTGTACAGTATGGAATTGTGTACAGTACTGTTAAATCGTCTTTCAAATGACTTCAGAGTTATCACTT
Organism: Zootoca vivipara; assembly: GCF_963506605.1. NCBI lineage: Eukaryota > Metazoa > Chordata > Lepidosauria > Squamata > Lacertidae > Zootoca > Zootoca vivipara. The sequence goes on along the minus strand of NC_083284.1, from coordinate 70,906,961 downwards.
TAAAAGATTTTTTTAAAACCCAGTAGGATTAAATTAGATAAACATATTAATATCTAATTCCAATGTGTAAAACTTAAATTTGAAAAAAGAATCCCACCAACATATTCCTATTTTATTCCCACCAGCCACCAGTTCCAAGTCCCACTCTTTCAGTAGGAGAACTAAGTAGATTCTTATGGGACATTTCGTGGTCTGCTTTGGAGTCTTCAAAGAAGCTCACCACACTGATAAGATATAATAGTTCAGGGAGCTCAGCTTGTCAGATAAAACTATCTACCCCCCATGTACTTTCTGGGGGTTCTCCCAACTGTTTGGGGGAGATGCAGGGGGAAGGTGGGGGAGAAGCCCTGTTGAGCAGATGGAACTCTTTATTCAGGCTTCTGCTAGTGGGACTCCTTACCTGAATCCTGCCAACCGTTAACAACTTTATACTTTAACTGCATAAAGCACACATAAAAAAACCCACAGACTTCTTGAAGCAGCAACGTGGGAAAATAGGAAAGTGTCTTAAACAGAGTCAGACCATCTTGCTCAGCATCTAACCCTAGCTTTTCAGAAAGGATGATGCAGGATGTAAGTGTTGTCATTGTTTTTGCTCAGCATCTTTTAGAATAGAAATGATGTTTATAGCACCTACATAAGGTTTACCCATGGAAAAAAGTTTACAGATGAACCATTTGCGAAGGGGTTCCCCATGAGTGTGCCTCGTAGCCTGTACAAGATCCACTCATAATGACTGGCATCTGCTGGCTTTTTTTGCCAGAGGCAAGCCACTTATTGAACTACTGCTTTTCTCCTTGGCAGTGCTACTGCTGCAAAGAAAACAACAAGTGAAGCTCTGGCTGCACAGGCTGTTCTCTTCAGTCCACACACCCTTTGGATACAAGCCTACACATTCAATTATGGCATCACCATACAAAAGACAAAGTGATGCTTTTGGACTCCATACATAAGACACAGCCCTCAGACCACGTACAGGGAAAAAGTAATTTACTTTTTTGTAATTTAAAACCTATTCAAAATGCATGTTTAGAAAGTTGTGTTATTTTTTAAATTTAATCAGAATTTTAATTGATCAACCCAAGTAGAATGCTGAGAAAGTAGTTTACCTTTTCCAACTCTCTTGGTATTCGCATGCACGTGTACACTCGCTCTCTCCTTTCTGTGTACTTCGCTTCATTATGTTCCAGGAAGTAACCCCTTGTAAGCTCTGCATTGATGAACCTCAATAGTGAAAGATCTGCATTAGAAGAGGGGAAATTTGTTTTAGAGCAAGTTGTACTTCAATAAAGAATAACGCTTTACAGGATTTTTTTCTAGGCTAAAAATATTTGTTTACCAAGTTCAAAACATGTATTGTCCCTCAGACTGGATGGGTTTAAATCAACATATTACCTATAACTACATAGTATCTTTTCAATGTTGTTGCTTTCCACTTCACATCTACTCCTTTCTCTCCTACACTTGAGCCCCAAATCTTGCTCAAAGCCCAGACGCAGGGCAAGCCAACAATCAAAATGTTTGCTCATTGCAGCCCATGCGGTTAGAGACAACTAGGGGTGATTAACAACAACAACAACAACAACAACAACAACAACAACTTATTATTTATACCCCATCCATCTGGCTTCCAACAGAATATTAAAATACAATAATACAATAATCTATTGAACATTAAAAGCTTCCCCAAACAGGGCTGCCTTCAGATTTTACAGAACCGATCAGTTGTCAACTATGGTTTGGTGGTCAACTGCAAATGCCTCAGATGTAATGACAGACTATGGTTTGCCCAAATCAGGAAGTCAGAGAGGAAATATGGACATGTGAAGTGATGGAAGGGGGAAAGGGGAGAACACCAGCATGATGATGGCCAAAACTTGGTTCAGAATTACAGTACATTCCGTACATAATATCAAACCCTGAGATACTATTAGAAAAACTACAGTGTATCATGTCATTATCTCTACAGAAAGAGGCCTAGTGAACAGAAAGTGGTGAGGATGACATAAGGGCTTGTGTCACTCTCCCAAACCCTGGAGATGACAAAGCAGTCACTCCACACCTCCTTCCATCGACTTTGCACCATTTGCTTGTGCATGCACCCCAGTCTTACATGTCCCTGCTATGTCAGCTTGCCCTTACTATTGCTTGTTGTCTGCTCCAAATGCACCTGAGACACACCTGAGCTCACCTGGACTGTACCTCTGCCTTTCTGTCACATGTCTTTTGGCTCCTGTACCTTATCCACTTCATGCCAATGTCTTGGGCTTCACTCCTGTGACCACTCACATCTGAAATTATGGGCAAGAGCTGCCTATCACCTAACAGTCAATGATAGCATCAAAAGCAGCTCAGCTACCATATTTAAGTTTGCACTGTTTTACTAGAATTTGTAAGACTTCAGAGACCACCTCTCTGGCATTGTCACTATGCCAATTTTGATAAACTCACACAGAAATTCAGGGCAATCTCCACACAAAGGGAAAACTGCTGCAGCTACAAGAAAGGCATCCATGTTTATTGCCCCAAGGCTGCAGAATGATATCTTCTCTAAGGTGCATTATTTGCCCTCTGTTTCCCAGAAGAAGGTAAAGCACACCTCTTTCAGCTTGCCTTTTGCATGACTGGTTATTCTTTAGGGGGATTTGGACTGTTCATTGTTTTTAATCCACTGCAGGTTTTCTATTCTGCTGAACTCTGGAAAAGTGGCTAGTAATTGTGCTTAATAAATATAATACAACAACTGGAATCAAACTCTGTTTCAGAAGATACAGGGAAAAGTTGCACCAGTGCACCTGTTTTTATGTTTATTAAAAATATGAACTACCAACTAGTAATTGCAATAACGCTTTATCCTCTTTGGTGGAAAAATATATGAAAAGTTCTCAAGTTGACAGGCTCAAATCTAATTAAACTGTATTTACCTGATCCCAGAGAGCTCAGCAACTGTTGGCTCAATCCATTATAGACTATTTATTACTCCCTAGCTCAATTTCTGCTGCATGAGCCAAGAGCTATGCTCAGGAAACACAGATCTTGCCATGTCATCTGCCTAGTAAACAAAATCGTTGCTGGTCTGAACCTAAATTCTTAAAACAAGATTTAAAGAACAGAACTAACCTTTTCAACCAAAAGTCATTGAAGTTGAACTGTGAAATCATTAGGTCAAGCACAAACATACAAAAAATATTGGAGTGGGGAATCACCTTCTCTACTGTTAATTCTACAATGGGAACGAAACTGCTATTTGCAGAGAATGAACCTACTATCTGCCAAGAGAGGAACTTAAATGCATATCCAAAATCTCCTAATATAAAGGTTCCAATTTTGGTTAAGTAACTTGTGTATTCTGGAACGTTTACAAAGTACAAAGTGCTTCAAATATTTGCACATGTATATGAACTGTAGCTTTTCCAAACAAAAGAAACAGGTATGATGCAATAAAAAAGGTTGGCTGCACAAGGGCATTTGTAACAGTCGCTGCATAAAGACAATAAACTGAACCATAACTTGGTGGATTGTAAGCCACAAATGAGATCTCATTTCCTTCTACTCCTGCATAAAGAACTTCATTGATTATTTCTTGTTTTGATCAAACCTTAGTTTCTTATTACATCTGAACACACAAACTCTGGTTTGAGTTATCCCTTCAAGTCACAATCAAACCATGCTTTGCATTGCAGACTTGAAGCTCCAGAAGATGGGAGGCAGTGTTTGAGATGATTGCTTATTTGGGATATTCCAAAGAAAGATGAAGACATTTATCTGAATGAAGCCTCTATTTGACTGTGACAAAATAATAGGCAAGCAAGTGACCAGCCAATTGGTCAGCATTACAATCCCACCAAGAATTTACCCTGAAACCAGACAAGATGGGAAATGATGTTGGCATTCAAGCTGGGCTCTCTCTGAGGCTTTGCTTGTTATTGAAATTTCTCTAGCTCTATTGGACCAAACACAATGTGGGAGTGGGGGGTGGGCCTGGGTGATATATTGATCCCAGGAGTTGTATGAGGGGCAGATCGTGATGACAGCTTCACTCGGCGGTATATTGCAGGTGAAACCGCCACCTTCTGAGTCCCTCTGCTACCAGCGCCCAGCATGCCGAGGGAGAAACAAGCTGCAGTCGGGTGCTGGAGGCAGAGGGACTAAGGAGCGGTGGCAGCTTCACCAATATACCACTGAGTAAAACCACCATAGCAGTCTGCCCTCATACCGGCAGAGGGAGAAAAAAAGCTGCATTGGCAAGGCACGATACAGCTTGTTCCTCCCTCTGCGTCTTTAAACTGCTCAGCTAAGGAGCTCAAGGCTACCCTTGCCTATGCCAAGCAGTTTTACAGAGCCTGCAACCTGCCACTGGCTTCCACTCCCCAGCTGAGAGAGCCCTGATCTGGCTCCTGTTTGCATGTGAGCAGGATCAGGATCACGGCTCCTCAGCTGGGGAGGTGTGGGATCCGTCACATTCTCCCTTGGGGGGGCGGGGAGTGGCTGTACCATCCCAAGGGAGAAGGTTAAAGGAGACCCCACCTCGCCTCCAGCTCATGCAGGGCAGGCCCATGCACTTGCCTCATCCGCAGCAGCCTTGGCATGGGGTTGGGCAGGCTCAGCCAGGTGGTGCGAGGGCTGTGTGATGCTGCTGCAGCAGCGGCAGCCCCACTTTGTGGACTTCGCGCGGGAGGGTGGGCTCCATCTTCCTCCAGGGGTGAGCAACCACCCTAGGAGGAAAGAGGCAGCCACAGGTGACGGTGACACCTGGTCTGTCTTTGGGTAGTGGGGGCCGAGAGAGCAAGGTAGCTTGCCTGCACTGGCAAAGGGAGCCTTAGGAAGGAACCCCAAGGTCCCTACTGCTTGCGTGTGAGTGGCAGGGACACCAGGGCTGGCTCCAGTGGGGCCAGCTAACAAGAAGAAGCATGCACATGTTTAACTAGTCTTCAGCCATTGCCCTGGTCTCCAGTAAGTTTCTGGGTCAAATTCAACATGTTGCTTTAAACTTTAAAGCCCTGGGTGGTGTGAAGGTGTCAGATAGCACCTCTATGTTAGCCTGTCAAGATGATGGTCCTGCTCAAGTTATCATCATTAAGGGAACTTAAGATATCAACAGGGTCAAGCCCTTCTTAGGAGTAGCCTTAAAAATTCAAAACAAGCAAACATGAGAAGTTGTCATTTGATATTGGTCATTCACAAAGCTGTCCAAGGCCCATCTACCTACATACAACTTTGGCAAAAGAAAGCTGCTCTAAATTTTTTTGCCTGCTGTACATAGAAGCCATATGACATAACTATATTTTCAAATAACTCTGCAGTGACTGTTGCACTATTGTATCAAGGTTGTCCATGATATTTGTCTTTTGCTACTGTTGAATAAATTAATAAATAATACATTTTTTTAAAAAAGAAAGAAAGTGTGGTTTAAAGATATTTTTTAAAATATTAAGGAATCTAAGAAAAGATCTGCAGGATCAGACAAAAGTCCTACCTAGCCGAACATCTTGTTCCCCACAGTAGCAAGCCAGATGCTCCTGGGAAGCTGAACACAAGGACAAAACGCTGTTTCCCCCCTGCATTAGATATTCAGAGACCTCCAGTCCTTGAAGTAGTATATAGCTATCATAACTAGTAGCCTTAACCTCCATGAATTTCTCTATTTCCCCTGGCTATCACTACATCTTCTGGTAGCAAATTCCAGAGTTTAACTCTGCACCATGTAAAAAAGTACAGTATTTTCTTTTGTCTGTCTGAATCTGAAAAAAAATCAGTTTCACTGGATGGCACTGTTGTTGTTGTTTAGTCGTTTAGTCGTGTCCAACTCTTCATGACCCCATGGACCAGAGCACGCCAGGCACTCCTGTCTTCCACTGCCTCCCGCAGCTTGGTCAAACTCATGTTGGTGGCTTTGAGAACACTGTCCAACCATCTCGTCCTCTGTCGTCCCCTTCTCCTTGTGCCCTCAATCTTTCCCAACATCAGGGTCTTTTCCAGGGAGTCTTCTCATGAGGTAGCCAAAGTACTGGAGCCTCAGCTTCAGGATCTGTCCTTCCTGTGAGCACTCAGGGCTGATTTCCTTCAGAATGGATAGGTTTGATCTTCTTGCAGTCCACGGGACTCTCAAGAGTCTCCTCCAGCACCATAATTCAAAAGCATCAATTCTTCGGCAATTAGCCTTCTTCATGGTCCAGCTCTCACTTCCATACATCACTACTGGGAAAACCATAGCTTTAACTATACGGACCTTTGTCAGCAAGGCGATGTCTCTGCTTTTTAAGAGGCTGTCTAGGTTTGTCATTGCTTTTCTCCCAAGAAGCAGGCGTCTTTTAATTTCGTGACTGCTGTCACCATCTGCAGTGATCATGGAGCCCAAGAAAGTAAAATCTCTCACTGCCTCCATTTCTTCCCCTTCTATTTGCCAGGAGGTGATGGGACCAGTGGCCATGATATTGGTTTTTTTTTATGTTGAGCTTCAGACCATATTTTGTGCTATCCTCTTTCACCCTCATTAAAAGGTTCTTTAATTCCTCCTCGCTTTCTGCCATCAAGGTTGTGTCATCTGCATATCTGAGGTTGTTGATATTTCTTCCAATATTCTTAATTCCAGTTTGGGGTTCATCCAGCCAAGCCTTTCGCATGATGAATTCTGCATATAACTTAAATAAGCAGGGAGACAATATACAGCCTTGTCATACTCCTTTCCCAATTTTGAACCAATCAGTTGTTCCATATCCAGTTCTAACTGTAGCTTCTTGTCCCACATAGAGATTTCTCAGGAGACAGATGAGGTCATCAGGCACCCCCATTTCTTTAAGAACTTGCCATAGTTTGCTGTGGTCGACACAGTAAAGGCTCTTGCATAGTCAATGAAGCAGAAGTAGATTTTTTTCTGGAACTCTCTAGCTTTCTCCATAATCCAGTGCATGTTTGCAATTTGGTCTCTGGTTCCTCTGCCCCTTCGAAATCCAGCTTGCACTTCTGGGAGTTCTTGGTCCACATACTGCCTAAGCCCTCCTTATAGAATTTTAAGCATAACCTTGCTAGCGTGTGAAATGAGCGTGGTAGTTGCAGCATTCTTTGGCACTGCCCTTCTTTGGGATTGGGATGTAGACTGATCTTCTCCAATCCTCTGGCCACTTGCTGGCATATTGGGTGGCATATTGCTGGCATATTGGGTGTAGCACCTTAACAGCATCATCTTTTAAAATTTTAAATAGTTCAGCTGGAATATCATCACTTTCACTGGCCTTGTTATTAGCAGTGCTTTCTATGGCCCATTTGACTTCACTCTCCAGGATGTCTGGCTCAAGGTCAGCAACCACACTACCTGGGGTGTACAAGACATCCATATCTTTCTGGTATAATTCCTCTGTGGATGGCACTAGGTTCTAGTATTAAGACAGTGAGAAAAACATATCTGGTTACTTTTTTCATACCAGTCATAATTTTATAAACCTCTATCTTTAACTAGGATTTAGTGCGGTGTCACCTCACCACTAGTCAGTTCCATGATAAATTGTTCTAGGCTTGGGCACCATCATTTATGATATCTAGAAATTTTACCTATTTATCTTGACTGGAACATGCATTCACTCAGTATATAAAGCCACAGATTACTATCATGCTTTCCCTTTTGGATGCCAATATCGACCTGAACATTTTGGTAGGTGGGGGCAATAAGTTGCTTCCAGTACTGTACTAAATTACTTTTTGGACTCCATGTTGCCACTCACAGCAATTCTGTAAAGGAGTCTGTCCTATCTGAAATATCGCCTCCAGTATGCTTTTCCTATAGAGTTTGTATGCAAAGATCACAATTCTGCTCACTACGGGCAACCCCCCCCCCATTTCATGGGGGTTACGTTCCGAGGCATCGTGTATGCCAGTGAAATCATGTATATTTTAACACCATTGGAAAAACCTGCAAACACCCCATTCCGCCCCTTCCCCGTCACTTCTGGGTTTGGCGTGATGCACATATGCATAGTTGCACACATGCTGAACACACATAAATGGGAGGTTCGTTCCTTCACAGGCAGAGACATAGGGAAAGTGTTCTAATGGCAATTTCTTCTATCAGTTCACTCTCTAGCTCCCTGTCATTTTTTCCTATCATGTACACATTAGTTGTTCCAATACGTCTGGTACTCTAATGATTGTGATCCCATTTTCCTGGGACTGTTTTCCAACTGGACAAGGACAACAACAGCTGTGATGGGGATAAATGGCCAGTTTATGCCACATGTATTTTTAGTTGCCAGCATCATCTTTTTAGGCACCCAGGAAAACAGGTGCCTGGGGGTTTTCCAGCCCTGTTCACAGCCATTTTAATGGGAAGTGCATTAAAGTGGTAACGCCTTTGGACTTACTGCTTTTGTGACCACAGGCAGTCAGAATTTGTGTATTAAGGTATGTTAAAATGCATTAATAAAGTTACTTTGCCTATCAGAACTCAGTCTCAAATTTCTACAGCTTAAGAGAATCACAGGGCCTATCCAAATGTTGTCATTTTAAGAATACACCCAAAAATTAAGTGAGTACTTAAAAATGTTACAGGTTAACATTGTAAACAGATGTTTTGTAGAATCATAGAATTATAGACCATGAATTGTAGACCACAATGGTCATATACTGTACTCCAACCCCCTGCAATTCAGGAATCTTTTGCCCAATGTGGGTCTTGCTCAAACCCATAATTCTGAGATTAAGAATCTCATGCTCTACTGACTGAGCTATCCCAGCAGTTTGAAAATATACATATTATACAAGTACCCTTATCAGAGAGCAGGAATGGCTGCAACTTCCTTTTGAGGGTACACCTGGTGGCAAACCCAGAACTGCTGCTGTGTAATGTGCAAAGCAAGCAATTTCTTCTTCCAAAGCCAAGAACTGAATTTCCCTTATTTTATTAATTTGAATTAAATATCATCCTTACTAAAAGTATGTATCATTTCCAAACTTTCTGGTCCCTTCCCTGAGTTTGCAGTGCATTGGCTGTAATGCATTTATGGTGGGAAAAATGAATTTTCTCCTATTGCAGTTTGATCCTTGCAGAGCATCTGAAGTTTGTTCTTTTACACACTAAGGGTGTTCCCTTCTCTGGTCTCGCCATGTACATACTGAAATGTCAATTTTGGGTTCGTGTGGCAAGGTTTAAAATACAAATTGTCTGCAGGTGAGAATACTGTGAAGCAAATGCAAAGTGGCAGATTAGCTAAAGTCTTAAAGGTAAAGGTAAAGGGTAAAGGGGCCCCTGGCCATCAGGTCCAGTCGTGTCCGACTCTGGGGTTGCGGCGCTCATCTCGCTCTATAGGCTGAGGGAGCCGGCGTTTGTCCGCAGACAGCTTCCAGGTCATGTGGCCAGCATGACTAAGCTGCTTCTGGCGAACCAGAGCAGCGCACGGAAACACGGTTTACCTTCCCTATTTATCTACTTGCACTTTGATGTGCTTTCGAACTGCTAGGTGGGCAGGAGCTGGGACCACACAGCGGGAGCTCACCCCGTTGCAGGGATTCGAACCACCGACCTTCTGATCAGCAAGCCCTAGACTCTGTGGTTTAACCCACAGTGCCACCTGGGTCCAAACTTTTAGACTGCCCCAAATATATTTTGTTGCAAAGCTGCAATCTGATAGCAATGAAAGAAAGATCAGTAAAAGAGCATTCTAAACAAGGAAGCCTTAAATACTGGACAGCTCAGCTGGTTAGTGTGTGGTGCTGACAATGCAGGTTCGATCCCAGTAAGGGACAGGTGCATATTCCTGCATTGTGGGGTGTTGGACTAGATCAGAGCTTTCCAAACTTTTCATGTTGTAACACACTTTCTAGACATGCATCATTTTGTGACACAGTAATTCAATTTTACTAGCAAACCAGAGGTTAAACTAACCCCTTTCCGGCCCCGGGAGGAGCGTGGAGAGTGTTCACACAGCACACCTACACATTGCAGCTGACACACAAATGTGTCACAACACACAGTTCGGAAACCTCTGGACTAGATGACTTCAGGGTCATCCAACTCTATGATTCTATGAGAACTGACAGCAGGGACAGCATAACAAATATAAGCTCTTAATACAGTAACATTTATTTGAATTGCAATAAAGCTGCAGTCCTAAACTCAGTTATCTGGAAGTAAGCCCCTGTGAATTAAATAGGACTGAATTCTGAGTGAATTTTTTAAGGATTGAACAGGTATAAAATGCAAAGAACACAGTGGGACTTACTTCCAAAGAAATATACTGCTGATTTTACAGTGGATCAGTAGCCTGCAAGGGTTATATGAGAATTATCTGAGATATTAATTTGTTTAAAAACTCAAAAGTAGAATTCGCAGAATTGCAAATGGTTTCTGTAGTGTATTGCATTCAAAGCTGTGCAAAGAAGTGTTTAGCATACAGTGGAACCTTGATTTACCAACGCGATCCGTTCCATGGAGGCGTTCGTAAACGGAGGCATTTGCTCCCCGAAGGCACGCTTCTGCGCGTGCGCAGATCGCTTCTGCGCATACACGAGCTGCGCAGATCGCTTCTGCGCATCCGGCGCTGAGGAACCTGGATGTAAAAACTTCCAGGTCCGCGGCGTTCGTAAACGGAGGCATTCATAAACGGGACTGTTTGTAAACCGAGGTACCACTGTATCCTGAAAAGCAGTCTTATTATATTTGTATCCCAACCTTCCTATAAGAACTCAGGGTAGCATACATGGATCACTAAGCAACATTAAATGTTGGATATGAGAATCTACAATATAGATCAAGATATAATTATTTGCTTTGCCAACCCCTTGGTGATATAACTACACTCACAACCATGTTACAACCATGATCCTCCTATTTTCTGTCTTTGACTAGAATTGGCACACCTTTCAATACAGGCTTCAATGAGCCAATCTGTCTGGCTGTTAGCCAGCAAGTTGATATTTTGATAGCCTACCCAGGGATGGCTCTGGGCAGTATTGCAGGGGGTTGAACTAGATGACCCTCACGATACCTTCCAACTCTACAATTCTGTGATTCTATGTTCACTTTCACCACTCCTGTTTCCCCCTCAATTTAATAGAACACTTTCCAATTTTATGAAATCACCGTTTGTCAGTTCAGACAGCAAACTGGTATGATCAAACCAGTAAGCATCCTATTTTTATTAAGTGAAGTGCTCAAGGGGAGGAAGTGGCAAACTAAGCATGCCACTAAGCAAGCTAGTAAAAGATAGAAGGATGTAAAGCACATTTGTTAATTCTTTCAGTTACAATTTGCTTTGCTGACCACTAAGTTCTTATTGACAGGCTTCCAAGATTATCTTGAACAAAGCTAATAAAAACCATTTCCCCACCAGAAACACTTTGTATATTCATTTTAACAATGTTTGATACCATTAATCGTTCGCCTGAACTAGTTTTATGCAATGGGCACTGGGGACACTGTTTTGCAGTGGTTCCAGTCCTATCCCTGGGGTCAGTTTCAAATGACAGCATTGGATTATTATCTCAACTCACCTGTAAGCAGTGTTAGAAACTGGGACAGAAAAGCTTTTGCCACATGGTTCCTGGTACCTGGGCACAAAAACAGAATGGCTAGTCACACCCCCCCCCCCCAAAAAATGCAGCAGCACTTTCTATTTATTTTTTCAAAATTCATGAAGACACAATTCACATCAGTGACACTGTTAATAGCAATTACTGGACACCTCAAATATAAATGGGGCTCAGCCCCTGCAGTTTTAGCCAAAACAATGACATCTGAAAAATTTATATTTACGAATACCAGCATGTATATAAATTTTATATGTGTACGTGTTATGTAAAGTATTGTGCTAGATTCGTGAAGGGGCTGGGACACCTCAATGTTCAGAGAGCCCCCCCCCGTGCAATGTCAGGACATCACACAGCATTGTGTGTGGGTGACCTCAATCCTCTGATTGCATGTGGGTGCCTCTGATGAAAAGTCATTGGAGCTGTCATTAGGAGTTTGGGGGAGAAGTGTAATCAGTACATTAATGCAGTCAACTCTATTTCTCTGTAATATTTGACTCAGAAGAGGCCACATTATCCCTGAACCAGTGCCTGGACTCGTTGATGGGCTGGAACAAGGCCAACAAACTGACACTAAATTCCAAGAAGACAGAAGCACTGTGGTTGGGTAGGTCACAAGTCCAGAAAATTGGTCATTTGTCTACTGTGAATGGGGTTGCACTCCCTAAGAAGGAGCACATTCCTAGTCTGGGGGTTGGATCCATCTCTGATGACTTCATGATCTATGGGTTTCTTTACCAGCTCTGGCCATTTCTAGGCCAGGATAGCCTGAGAACTGCCACCCATGTACTGGTCCTCCAGAATCAAACTGTAGAGTTGGAAGGGATCTTGAGGATCATGCAGTCCAACCTCGTGCAAGCTGTCCCATATGGGGATCAAACCTGTGACCTTGGTGTTATCAGCATCATGTTCTAACCAACTGAGCTATCCAGTGGTCACCAATGGATTACTATCATGCATTGTACATGGGGCTGCCCTTGAGGTTGACCTGGAAAAGCTGGCAGCTAGTGTAGAATGTGGCAGCTCAACTGCTCAGAGGGGAAGAATTCTGCTGTTGAAAGAATTGCAGTGGCTGCTAATTAGCTACTGGGCCAAGTTCAAGATGCATAAAGCCCTATAAAGATTGGGGCCAGGGTAACGAAAAGATAATCAAATCCTTTACATGCCCAACCAATCATTGCACACTGCAGGAGAAGGCATCCTGTTCGCAACATCTTACCAGGAGAGCTATTCCACAGCATGCTGAAATTGAGCCTTTATTATGACAGCATCTACCTTTCAGAACTCCTTCCTCTTACGCACGAGACAGGTGACATCTCTCTGATGTCTGTTGAAGACTTTCCTCTTTCAGTAAGCCCTTTAAGTCGAGATTCCACCTCTGCACCCCACCCCTTCCCAGTTAGTATCCATACTGAATGGAAATGGTCTTTACATATGTAAATGTTTATATATATGAAATGTTTTATACATTTGTTGTATTGTGAAATTCCTTTGATTGCTTGATCCATAGATGAAATAAATAATGTAAGAGCTCCCTGTTATTATAAATCTTAAATCAATGTTCATCGTAATGATAGACCTCAAAAGGTGACGTGACATGTCATGCTAGATTACAGTTGAGTAACATTAACAAGCCAGGACAAACCTTGAGTTCACACTCTCCACCCTTCTCTCCTTCTCCTGTATAGCCAGGATTAAGAGTTCATATGTTTAAATCATGGTATGCAGTTTCATTCGTACCCAGTGTTTGAAACTCCCATTGTTCCAGGCGCATTTTGCGACAGAGAATTTCATTAGTACAAGCAGTTTCTGAGCTCTGGCAGCTTAACACCTCAGAGCACTGCTTATACAACAGGTAGTTATCAGTGTCCCTGTATTTAACCTGTGCAAAGAAGACTGTTGCAGCTGTTGCTGCATATTGATTGGTGCTTTCGGCTAATGTGGGGGAATTCTTATTATGTAACATAATGATGGGTTATGTGGTGCCATTTGTAGGGACACTGTAAGAATAGGCACTGGTCTTGCTACTTTAATTTTTGTTTCTGCAGCCACTTTTGTGCTGCTGACATAGATGCAATCCTTTAGAAACATTTCCAGTAGTAATATGGTCATCTTTTACAGACCACAGGATAGCCCACTAAGCACTTTTTTTCCTGTTTTATAATAATATTTTATTATTTGTACCCCACCCCTCCAACCAGGCCGTCCCAAGTCAAGTCAATTTGCCAATGAGATCACACATTAGTACAGTTTCATCCACATGAAGAGCCGCAGACTTCTGTGACATAATGTTCTAGTCCAGAATGTTATAGAATCTGCGAGTGTCATGAAGAGGAAAAACAACTGCAGCTTTGAGCAAAAAACTGAACTTAATTTTCACATAATCTAATCAGCTCCAATTCCAATAAAGAAATGTATGAGGTATGCATGTGTTACAAAATTAGTTTCCTATCTGTCCATATTTCATGGGCACCAGCAGTGCTTATCTATATAGAACAGATGCCTGCAATTTTAACACTATTTGTTTCCTCTTGTAGTAAAGTATTTCTAGCACCTCCTTATTTTTTCCTTTTTAGAACACAGTTTTTTTTAGCATGGTTTGATAAAATGATGCCTGCTTCCATTTGAATAATACTTATAATTCTGGAACAAAGCACACTATCTATTTGACGTCTAGCAGCTTTGTGGTATAATTGCTCTATCACCTACTGCTGATAGTCATTATTCAGACAGCCCAAATAGTTCTTCTGCTCTTGAGTTCCTTTTCCTAACAATTAACCCTAATATAAATCTGAAATATAGACTTTAAAAATCTGTAAATCCTGTCTCCTGAACCAGAAATGGAGAATGGCAGTGTACCCAACAACTTCTAAGGTGTACAGTACTCTAGTAGTAAATATGACTTCTGACATAATTTAAACAAGACAAACCTCAGTTTTAAACTCTGCACTCAAGTCTCTGTGTGTGCATTGACACTTTCCATCCTACAAGTCAAGACACTAGAATTGTGAGTTGACAAAACCCACCTATACTGTCACATCCAATGCTATTATCTCCACTCTGGAGAGGAAATTTTTTTTTTTACACAGATGCATAGTTATATATGTTCAAGCAATAACCTCTTTCCACACCTAGATACTGCATCAATACAATTTGATGAGCTGCAGAATCTCTAAGCATTTTTTTCCAAACCTCACAGTGTCTAAAATTAGATTCCCAAAAATAACTTACTGCCTTTGCCGACATGCCTAATAAACTTCAGTGACTAACTATGGATCAGAACTGGTGTGCACCAAGCGCCTGACTTAGCAAGAGAAATGTGTAGTAGTACACAAGCTTCAGCTTAGGTGCTTGTAAAACTAAAATTCCTCCAAACTTTTGACAGCACCGAATCTCAAACTTGGAAAGGGCAAGAACAGCAGAGCCAATCAGAGAGCAGTTGACAAGGCTGTCATGAGAGAGAGAGAGAGAGAGAGAGAGAGAGAGAGAGAGAGAGAGAGAGAGAGAGAAAGAAAGAGAAATCCTCTTAAGTATAGTACTTGACTTCAGAGGAACTCTTGTACTGTCTCAAGAGTAGAACTGCCTGATTCACTTCTTGGAGCACAAAACACGCACGCTGCTGGAATGATATTTCTACTTCTACAACCTCCTTGCTACCTTTTGATTTAAAAGAGCAGCAACACTTGGCTGAGAAAGGACAACTTTCCGCTTTGATTTCTGCTCACTCACTCACTTACTTCCTCCTGCCCCCCCCCCCCAGCTCCAAACACTGTCTGCCAAAAGTCACCCGCCACCTAAATCTCTCCATGCTCCTGAATCTACTCAGCCCTTCATTTCTACGGAAGGGGGGGGACACACCACTGGGGCTTATGCTTTTGTTTGGAAAGGTCTTGCCCTGGCACCCTGAGCAAGACCCACCTCGCAACCTATGAACCACCACGAAACACTAAGCGCAAGGTGCATTTATTTTCCCTGGTGCCGCCAAGACATTCCCCGAGAGAAGCGGGCGTCATAACCACAGGCGTAACAAGCAGCCCCTTTCGTTCCCACCTCTTGGGAAAATCTAAGCCCCTAAATTTGACTCCTGCCGCCCCCAAACAACCGAGAAGCGGCATGGGTTCGAGTGCGTGTGAGCCTGCTCTGCACGTGCCCAGAGGCACTCCGCATTTCTTTTTGCCCGCGCCTCCTGGGCCCGCCGCGATGCACTCTGTACATGCTCACGGGCACGCCTACCTGTTCTTCCCGCCCCCGCAGGGTCAAGCCCGGCGGAGGAATGGCCGCCCCCCCGCTCGCCCCCCCCCTCACCTGAGGCCCCGCTGCGCTTCTGCTGCCTGCGATGGTCGCTCTCGTAGAAGCCGAGCGTCTCGGCGGCGCGTTGCTGCTGCTGCTGCTGCCCGAGACCGGGCGACGGCGGGCTGGAGGCGGGCGGCGCGGAACGAGCAGGAGACGGCTGAGGGGAGCGGCACTCGCCGCCCGTGAAGCTGCTCCGCCGCTGCTGCCCGGAGCCCGGCTGGAGCAGGGAGAGCTCCGGGGGGCCGCCCCCCCGCCGCCCGCCTTCCCCGCTCCCGGCGGAGGCGGCATCGGCGACGCCCGCCATCTTCACGCGAGCGGCCGCCACAAACTCCGCTCCGCGCGCCGGCGGCTGCTGCTGCTGAGGGAAGCCTCCGCTGGCCCGTCGGAGCACGTCATCGCCGCGCGACAAGGAGCGCACGAGACGGGCCCACCTCTCCAGCGCGCGCGAGCGGCGAGCGGTCCTGGCGGCCATCTTGACGGAGGCAGAAGGGGCATTGCCATAGCAACCACCTTCGCGCGGCCTGCTGTTGCTGCTCCTCCTCCTCCTCTCGCCCAGCCCGAAGCCTCGCAGCGACGACGCGGAGGGAGGGCGGGCCCAGCCTCCTCTGTCATAACAACACACAGTGCAAATAGAAATAAAAATAAAACAATCCCCCGACGGAACGAAATACTCGTGCACTTGGAGGCACGCTTAGCTGAGAGCCCCAAAGCCACGAGGACTTTGTTCCCTAAACGGAAAATAGCCTGGCAAAGTTTCTTCTTCCCCACCCGCTACTCCTGCGCTTCTCCGGTGGGGCTGCTGGCTGGGAGTTTCCCCCCTTTGAACCGCGTTTAGGATGGGGCTGCGCGCAAATGAAGCTCAGATCTCCCCTCGGGGTTGCGCAGCTCGGGGCGCCCCCTGCAAATCCCACCTGAGCAGCTGCAAAGGACAAAGCTGTAAAAGTTTGCTTCGTTTTATTTAAGAGCATTCAAGAAAGCAGAAATGTGGGGGACTTGCATTTGAAGTTTTAAGGTTTTTTGGGGGGGGGGTTTCGCCCTCGCGTTTCTGATAGCGCACAACGCCTGCTTCAAGAATAAACACTCCTTGCTCTCAGCTAGTAAAGCTTAAAACTACAATCCTATAAAGGGCCCTATTAATACACTGGGATTTGTTTCAAAGTACGGTAAACACGCAGAAGTGTGCAGGCACATGAAAGCTCATACCAATAACAAACAAACTTAGTCGGTCTCTAAGGTGCTACTGGAAGGATTTTTTAAATTTTGTTTCGATAGGCTAGGAATGTAATTTTCTTCTAGATTTATGGAAACGAGAAGTTAAAAAAGATTCCCATACGTACTGTATAAGATTCTTTATACTATACATGGGTGTAGCTAGGAACCTCAGTTTGCTATTTATTTTTATTGATTTGGCTACACCTACGGTATGTCTTTAGATCAGTGCTTTCATTTAAACTTACTCTCTATTAAGCCTCTTTCCTTTTTCTTTCTCTACTCACCATGGACCAAACATTAACTCCTCATCTCTATTTTTCTCTGCACTTCCATTTCTTAAGCTATGCCCTCTTTTGGAGACAGGTTTCCTTGCACTCCTCCTGAGCAGAAGCTTTGCAGGATGAGACCAAAGGTGGTAGACACACAATTTCTTCCAGAGCCTTGTGAGAACTGTAGTTTCCCACTCAGAGATCTACAATTCTCACCTCCCCATAACAAGCTACATTTCCTGGAAATCTTCAGGGGTGGGGGTGGGAATAATTTGCTTTAAAAGTATGGGGGTTGGTAGCCAACTGACTTTGCAATAATTCTCTCTCCGGTGATTATGCAGTGGCATAATACTGGCTTGGAATAAAATACTTTTTTTAATACCGGTAGATCTGACAGTTAACCTGGTAGGTTCTGCTAAGCTGCTTAACAGATCTATCCTCCATGGATTTGTCTACCCCACTTTGTAAACTAACTAGAGGTGGGCAACAAATTCAATTTAGTGCACATTTAAAGGTGAATCTAATAAATTTGCACTTTCCAGAACAGTATGCAAACTGAAACACAGCCATCCTTGGAAAGTTGCACTTATGAATTTTGCGGTGCAGGTTTCTAAGCAATGCTTGCAAAAATACACACAAGGGGAATGTGTGCATAAAAAGAAATGTATTTGTGAAAATAACAAATAAAGTGCGTTACATTAGAGAAATCTGCTTGCGTGAATGTGTGCATTGTTCAAAACTGTGTTAAGCTGTGTTTCATGAGGATCGTTTTTTTAAAGTGCACATGGCTGCAGAAATGTGGAAAACTGAATTTAAGACTGGGAACATAAGAAACGGAGAGAACCAAAAGTGACAGTTCCTTCCATTTCTAGCAGTGACCATCCCCACATCATGTGACAGTAAAGTCCTTTCATTAATTATGTGTTGTGTGCAAAGTAGTACTTCCTTTTGTCTGTCCTAAATCCTGATTATACTGCCAGTCAGGTGCAGTGTGGGACTGTGATTTCTAGTATTCTCTCTATCCACTTTTCCCACACCCATGGATCGTTTTATAAACTTCTATACGTCATCTTCATTATCATCATACCCCTCACAGCCCCTGTCACCCTTTTACCCTAAATAAAATGCTTTTGCCTTTTGTTATAAACCAAGGGTGCTCCCAAACCCTTCTTATTCTGCTTGCAGCTTTTCAGCAGCTTTTCTAATGCTGCCATATCCTTTTTGAGATTTAACAGCTAAAACCTACACCATCTTGCTGCATCACAATATTTGCAGTTTTAGTTGCAGTCCTTTCCCTAATAATTTCTAACATGGAATTTGCCTTATTCACTGCCCCAGCATAGCAAGCCAATGCTTTCAGTAAGTAAATTATGCAGTATCTACTTTAATTTCCATAGCCCAATCAGGTCCCATCTGTGAATGTGAAAACACTTTCCCATGAATCTCATTACTGTATGTCATTTTGTTATCCATTCACTCAGTTTGGGGAGTTACTTTTGGAGCTCTTCACCCTGATTGGAGTCTTTGTTCACCTTGATTCTTCCAGAGAAGGAAGGAATAAGTCCTTTGCCATCTCTTCCTCTGTGCATTTCCTCTTTTCTCTACACAGCAGGCCACAGTTACCCACTATTTTTCTTTCTGTCATTCTCTTTAGTGTTCTATTTGCTCCACCACCACACCTTACTTTATTTATCCTCCTATAGCAACTCACACTAAGGGAGTCAGAATTGTGGGAGGGGAACTTGTGCAATACAGCTGGTTGCAACAAGCTGGATAAATTGGCACCAACTTTATAGTATGCCTCTGACTACAGAGAGGAGGAGCAAGAGAGAACATACTGTTTGTGTGTTTGTTTTATTGTTATTGTTATTAACTTTTTTAAAGCATTCTTACCCCAGTTTTCAGTCAAAAAGGATTCCCAGAGTGCCTTACAGGTTTCCCAGGTTTACAATCTATAAGAGGGAAGAGGCACATGTTTTAAAATTCAAAGTTATTTATATAGCATCAGCAGTGTGCCAGGTGTTTTGTACAAGAGGACAGGTTCCTGTACAGAAAGTTTTCCAAGTTGCAACTTAACTCGCTTCCGTGTATTTCCCAGTCATCTCGATAGTGCTTCTTTACACCATTGATATATATACCAATGAATGCCTTATTTAGACCATTCTTACTATGGGCTTTGGTGACTAGAAATGTTCCAGTGCAGCCACCATCTTTTCCTTCAGGGCTTCGTTACATTGCTTCCATATTAGGTTGCGTCAAGGATAGCCAACATGATTTCCTTCAGAAGTGTTTGGCATCCAACTTAAGAGAAATGTCTCCAAATTAGTAGTAACTCCCACCATTTATTTCTATAGAAGAATATTGCTGAAACATTGAAGCAAGTGGAACACGGAAAATGCACGTGCGGAGCAGGGAGAACGAACCAAGAAGCACAGCAATGTCACTTTTAGGGGTGATTTTGCAATGTGTTTGGGGGACATGTGACATTCTTGTGAAACTGAAGAGATGGCTGTCTCTCTAGGCTTTTGCATAGGTTGATCAAGAAAAGAGATTGCTTAATGGGCACTGTTGGTCAAGTAAAGTTCCTGGAACAACATGGCACGCAAGTCGCACGCCTCCTGTTACGGTGACAGTTGAGACCTGCTTGCAAGTTGGGAAAAATCAAAGAGAGCTTCCTGGTCGTCTAGAGCAGGGCAGTTCAACATGCAGCCCTCAGGGCCCTTTTTGGCAACCCTCAGCAGCATTTGACGCCCCCACCTGCAGCCCTCACACTGCCTTCCCAAACCAAGGAAACCAAGGAGCTGGGCTTCTGGAAGTACCGTAGGTGGGAGGGCTGTGGCAGGGTCCTGGAATCCTCTCTAACCTCTTCCCAAAGCCTAGTTAGCACTTCCTCAGCTTTGGGGGAAAGGACCCTGACAGAACCCTGTGCCTCCATCCCAAAGCCCAACACCTCATTTCAGGGCCGTCTTAACCATATCTGGCGCCCTGGTGCCAAGATCCCTCCGGCGCCCCCCATGAGTGAGGCGGGCAGGAGGGGCATGCAGGGAGCTGAGAAGCGCAGAGGAGGCAGCCCCAGGCTCGCGCTCCCTGTGTGCCTCCAGAGAGCTGCCTGAAGCCGCTCAACAGCAGAGGCACGCGGAGGCAGACACCAGCGTTCGGCGCCCCTGATGGCCGGGCACCCTGGTGCCTTGCACCACCCAGCCCGGCCTAGGGACGGCCCTGCCTCATTTACCTGGCTTTGGGAAGGCAGCACGAGGGCCGGAGTGGGTGTGTCAAATTTTGGCCTGCTTCCATCTTCTTCAAACTCCCCCCCCCCAACATACACACAAGGCGGCAATGGGAAGCCTCGGGCTTCTGTGTCAAAGTATTTTTGCGGCCCACTTGGTAAGAAAAGTTGGACCGCCCTGGCCTAGAGCAATATGGGGAAACCACAAGGCTGCGGTGCTACTGTGTGGGAGGGAGCAGGTCGCACCGGTATTTTAAAAGCTACCAACCCCAACCTCATTTGTTCTATACCCCCCCATCCCCATTTTAAATAAATCAAGACTTTCCTACAGAAGCAGGGAGCATTTTTCAGCATCAGCACTGGACCGAAGGCCACCAGTGTGCAGGTCTGGAGTAAAAAATGGGCAGAGCAATTGATATGGCTAAATTCTAACCCCACAAGAGGTTTCTTGTCAAGAGGTTTTTACATACATACATACATACATACATACATACATACATACATACATACATCGCTCCCTCCGCCATCCAAACAAGAAAGACAATGTATAGCTAGGTGTTCAAGAACACATTCCAGAAATACAAAAGCACTTGAGGAAAACATGGAGCACAGACTGTGAGACCAGACAGAGAGGCCATGAGGGCTTAATGTACATCGCCTCGCAGCAGGGAAACATCCTTTGGAGGAGTGGAGAACATGAAACACTGATGTCCATGGTGGGATCTTGTTTCCTTGGACACAACTGTTAGTTTGCTTGAGCTAAGGTAAAGAAATAAGCAGCGCTCCTAGTAGAAATTGGACCCTTACCCCCAGCCCCTAAAAGATGAAAGAAAGCCTGCACAACATTGGACCATCATCCACAAATACACAACTGCAAGCAATCCATTTAGCATCCCATGGAGCTTGGTGTGAAGTGGAAGAGCATCTTGGAAAATAGGGGGTGGCTTTTAATTTAGAATGGGGAAGTAGGTTGAGTATTGTAAAGAGACTTTGGAACTTGATATGTGGCAACTCTACAAACTCGATCAGTACACCCATATGCAAGGGTTTCATTTACTCGGGTTTGAAGAAGTCAATTTCAGTTGATTCCTCATCTTATCCAGAAACAGCCATTGTGGCTGATTCTCCTGAATGGGAAACCAACTCTGCGGAGATCACATCTGGCATGCGCTCTTTGCCTCAGAACAAAATGAAAGCCATGTGCATAAAATGTTTCCATGTGGGTGTATAAATTTGTAGGGAAAACACTGTCACCAATACCATGGATGGTATTTAGTAGTACCTATCTTAATTGCAGTTTGCCATGATCCATTCTAGACCCCAGGTTTTATGTCTATATGTTCCATTTACACTTCGGCTCTGGGATAGCTCAGTCAGTAGAGCATGAGGCTCTTCTTCATCTCAGAATCATGGATTCAAGCCCCACGTTGGGGAAAAGATTCATGCATTGCAGGGGATTAGGCTAGATGACCCTCATGGTCCCTTCCAACAGGGGCGTGGCAATGGGGGGCGGGGTGCCTCCGGTTCCACTCTGGGGAGGGTGACACTCGCGCCCCCCCCATGAGCGAGCATCCAGTCACTGCCCGGTAAAACACCTCACTTGGCGGCTGGCTGCTCACTCACTTGCTCGGCCAGCGCGTGCTTTGCTTCTTCCTGCGAAGGGCAGAGGCGAAGGGCAGGCCAGGGCCTCCGCGGCTCCGCCCAGCAGGAAGCTTCGGCATATCTGCCAGGGGGGGGGGAAGCGCTGTGTGCTCATGCGGGTGCTGGAGCGGTTTGCCGGTGGAAGCCGCTCCAGCGCCATGCGGGGATGGTGCTGAAGTCCTGTGCTCACGGCTGCCACCGTGACCAGAGAGTCCCGCCATCATCCCCACGTGGCATTGGAGCGGTTTGCCGCTGCTGCTGCTGCGCAGTGCGCATGTGTGTAGCACACATGCGTGCGTGGTGACATCACTCGTGCATGCTGCGTGGCAACGCTCCGCCCCCGGGTGCACGCCCCGGGTGCCGCAGCAGCTTCCTCCGCCCCTGTCTTCCAATTCTATGATTCTATTCTATGAAAAGCAGCCACAGCTCTAAAGTGCTCTTTTACAATCAACAAATACCAGAGCTATTTCTTCTGTTTCAGTGTACAGTATCTGAAGAAGTGTGCATGCACATGAAAGCTCATACCTATGACAAACTTAGTTGGTCTCTAAGGTGCTACTGGAAGGATTTTTTATTTTTATTTTGACTGCGTCAGACCAACACGCCTACCTACCTGTAACTAGAGCTATTTCTACCGGTAACACTTTTGAAAGTAACTTAGAGGAAAGCATTTGCGTTGCAGCAATGAATAAGCAGATGTTTTGAAGTGATTACAGTGGTGACATAAGCAGGCTAAGTTGAGTAAGAAGTGTGGATAATTAGATATGAATTGCATTTTTCACGCCGGGTCTCTAGCCAGAAGAAGGAAGTAGAGAGGCCTGCTCCCTCTGCCCTCCCGATCTGTTGACTTTTACCGTCTTCGTTTAAAAAACTGGCAAAGGGCAACCCCAGTTTATGGCTAAGAAGGGTGAAAACAAAACACAGAATGAGTCACTTTGGGAACTGCTTCCAAAAAAATGCACACTCAAAAAAAGGTGGGGCTTTCTGCACTCCTCTGCCAAGGCACCCAGAGGAGCCTGTGTCTGATCTCATCATTTTCAGGCCCCAATTCAAGGTGCACATATTGCCACCTTCCCTACAGACCCTCGCTGGTGCTAAGGTCATCAGAGGTGGCCCTCTGGGTAGCTTCAGAACCCTCAGGGGACTTTTATTGTGATTGTCATTTGTTTTGGACTGCCACCCTGGAACCCTAAGGTGTTATCTGAACCTTGACTCATCCCCCTTTCTGCCTTGACACCATTTCCTTCCTCTTCATCCTATTGCTTTATTATTTCATAGCTGCCAAGTATCCCGTTTCCGCCGGGAAAACCCCTTTTTTCCTACCGTTTCCCGGCGGTCTCCTGTTTAGTTTTTTATCCCGATATTCTCCCTTAAAACTGCTTCTGCCGGCGGCCATTTTTCTGGTGCCGCTTTGCCCTTCTATGGGCACCAGAAAATGGCGCCGGTGGCGCCGGAAGTCGCTTCCACGCATGACCGGAAACGCGTAAAAGCGACTTCCGGTGGCGCTTTGCCCTTCTATGGGCATCAGAAAATGGCGGCGCCGGAAGTCACTTTTACGTGTTTCCGGTCATGCGTGGAAGCGACTTCCGGCGCTGGCGCCGCCATTTTCTGGTGCCCATAGAAGGGCAAAGCGCCACCGGAAGTTGCGTCTACACAACTTCCGGTGTCGCGGGCTGCCGATCCCGGATCTTTCCATCCAGGACTTGGCAGGTATGTATTATTTGTGTTGGTGCAAAGAGAGACAGAAAGGGGAGAATTCTTGGATGCCAAGAGCCAAGTTTTGGGGCTTTTAAACTCAAACGTATTTTGATCTGCATGAGAGAACCCCAGCAAAGATTTAAAATCACAAAACATGCAGCAAAGCATGGTAATATAGGCTAGTAGACCTTTAAAACATGTCTCTCCAAGTGAATTCCAAAATGTCCCCTTAAAAGCTTCCTTCCAAAGTTTCCCTCTTTCCCCAGCATAGGAAAAGACCACACATTTGGTAAATTAAAAACTAGTTTACTTACAAATTCTCCAAAGATCAGATTCATGAGCTTTTCCATACATCAGGCAGAAAAATTGCACAGGCAGTAAAACTTAGCTGAATTACAAAGTTGTGCAAGTTCCTGAATTTTTGACGTAGGAACCCAAGAATGGCTACTGAGAGCCATGTAGCTGAGCTCAAACCCTTTTCATGCTGAGCTTCATAGGTAGACTGGGGCGGGGATAATACAGTAACAGGCTTGATTACCTATTTCCTCCCAAGGTAAAGGAAGTGATATAGCTAAGCCTGGCAGGACAGCTTACTCTATAGTATTAACCCCTTCATGCATTAGTCTTAAGCATGTTGGTTATATGAGGCTGGTTATCCCTTACCTTGTACATTCATTATAACTGCAAATTAGATATGATGTGGAAAATTCATTGTCATAACTCCTGATATTATTAGCATTGAATAAGGGTTGGAGTTTTTTTCACCCATTCCCCATATTTTTTTCTTCAGTTTAAATCCGGCTCTGAAGCAAATGCTTCAGAATAAAAGTAAGATCGGGGAAATGACCCTCCTTCACTCCAAATCACCCCTTCTTTTGCTTTACTTTGTTTTTAAGAAAAAAAGGGGGCGATCTCTCTCTCTCCCCCCTCCCCTTTATGTCTTGTTTGTCCCTTTTCTCTAACAGGGATCTCAGAACAAATACAACATGCTGTTCCTTTCTTATTTAAAGTAAAACAAGATGGATGGAGTTACATCTGGAAACACACCAAGCCCAGTATTTCCTAATAAAAGAGCAGAGAGAAACATTTGGTTAATTTAATAAAAGAGCTCCAATTAGTATTCACTGAAAAAGTTTGTAAGTGGATGAACTACTTATTGCACTTTGTCTGTAATCCATATAGTTCTATGCCAGGGCACAGCAAGGCTGCATGAGAAATAAATTAATTGAATTAAAGTCTCCCGTGAGCCCAAAGTACTCACTTAACACATGACTGTTGAAGTGGACTGTACTGTACTCTACAGAAGCTTATGTCGTAATAAAACAGCGAGTCTTTGATGTGCCACAAGACTCTGAGAGGTTTTGTTGAAGGAGACTAACACAGCTGCCCCTCTGGAAAATGGAAACAAATTGCTTTGACCTTGCCCTTTGCAATAAGCCTCTAAAGAGAATGGATCCTTTGTTTGTCCCCGACTCAGAGATGTAGCGGAATTACTTGTGTTCAGCGAAGACTGCATATTACATCTCTGCAGAAGTTAGGAGCTTCCTGCAGCCAATCAGAAGCCGCAATTTGGTTTTCGAACGTTTTGGAAGTCGAACGGACTTCTGGAACAGATTCCGTTCGACTTCCAAGGTATGACTGTACACCTCTTTGTCTTGTCCAGGCTTCATCCCACTATGTGGTGGGTAGGCATTGTGATTGAGATGGCTATCTGTCTGACACTCTTGGGGCAGGATATCACCGGTCATGACTCCTTGCGAAGTCCCTGTGGATGTGATTGTACATCTCAGGGATTTTGGTGGGCTCACTCACCCCAACCCTTACACCTCATTTCCCTGGGTCCTAAACGCCATTGGAACTGAGAAGATCGATGTGATTTCTTATGAATTTCCTCAGGCTTAGAGAGGTGCCATCCAGGAACAAAGACCAGAGATAGCAGCATCAGTACCCTGGCAAAAGGTGAAACATTCAGCATCAGGCATGGAGGAGGAGGAGGAGGAGGAGGAGGAGGAGGAGGAGGAGGAGGAGGAGGAGGAGAAGAAGAAGAAGAAGAAGAAGAAGAAGAAGAAGAAGAAGAAGAAGAAGAAGAAGAAGAAGAAGAAGAAGAAGAAGAAGAGTAGTTTGGATTTGATACCCCACTTTATCACTACCCTAAGGAGTTTCAAAGCGGCTAACAATCTCCTTTCCCCTCCTCCCCCACAACAAACACTTTGTGAGGTGAGTGAAGCTGAGAGATTTCAGAGAAGTGTGCCTAGCCCAAGGTCACCCAGCAGCTGCATGTGGAGGAGCGGGGAATCAAACCTGGTTCACCAGATTACAAGTCCACTGCTCTTAACCACTACACCACACTGGCTCTCAATCAAAGGTGTGCTAAAGGAGAAAAGTCTATTGTTCATTGGAGAAGCTGAATTAACTCTCTACATCTGTCTTCATATCAGAAGATATAGTGCAGATGCTTGTGCCCGAAGTAAGGTGAGGCTATTCCATGAAGCTGAATGTTAGAAGATTCAAGGGAGACAAAAGAAAGGACTTCTTCACACAGTGTTAAACTGTTAGTTAGTTAGCAAAAGACAACCGAAGAATTGAGAGGGGAAGGTTGCCAGGGTCACAGGGGGTGTGATGTCACCACAGGAAGAAAAGTGTCCTTTTAAAAACTGAGGTTTGAGGGAACGCCATGTGACGCTGGCTGGAGGAAGCTGCACTGAGAGACTTGGGACCACGGCTGCCCACTGCTTTGGACCCAAGCTGGCTGAAGCTTTGAGAGGAACAATGAGAGACACTCTTGGGGGTGCAATACTCTGCACTCCCTCCATCAAAGCTCAGGTGTCAATCTGTGTAAAATAAACCATGTTTCTTAACTTGTCTCTGCTGTGCTTCATTCCCAAGCAACATAAACCCTGGTTAAAGTGCCAAGACCCCTTGAATCTTTTGCCACCACTCAGCAGAGATTGGTGTGTGTGTGTGTAACACTATAAAGTGAGGGAAGGGGGTCCGCTATTAATAACAAAGGCATGTACAGTACAGCTCAACGTCCCCTCACGTTGCCTCCTTGTTCTTACTCACACACTTTTGTCTCAGCTTAAGTTTGACACCAAAAGTAGATCAAAATGGGAAGAAAGGCAGAAGAACGAGGGGAGGCAAGTTTGGGAAGGTTCCCCTTCCCTTCACATTTTGGTGTGAAAATTGTGGGGCAGTCTCGCAAATAACAACCTCACAAACAGTCTCACAAATAACAACAACGGCAACCTTACTTTGGCCCTACACTGCCTCACACATTGATAATAGTGTAAAGCCTCTTTTTTGAGCCCTGTGGTTCCTGTCACTTTAATAGTTTTGCAGACACACCAATTTTGGCGAGGACAGCTTGTGATATCAAACCTGAATTTTTAAAAAGTAGCCATGGGGACGGGGAACCCTGCAGCTATTGGAAGTACAATGATCTTTATTGCATTTGCTAAACCTGTGTGCTCCTGTGTCACAAGACCACGAGATAACAATGTTTTCTTTACTTCTTTCCTTGCCAGGTTGGTTGCAAAAACAGACCTTAGGCTAATTTCCACGAAGCTGCTTTCACAAACACTGGGCATGATTTCTTTATATAGTTATAATTTTAAAGGGTATAGCAATTTATTAATTAAAATGCAATCAGATTTATATTGCAGTCCTTGATTTGGTAGAAAGGTGGGGTGCAAATTTAAATAAATATGTAATATATCAAATCCAATTTTAAAAGCAGAAAATTAAAAATGTACAGTAATGAGTGCATCCTGTTCCATTCGTTGTTTTGGCTATGGATGTGGAGGCCATAGTCATAATTAGAAAGCATGTTGCTGAACTACAACTCCTATCAGCCCCGGAAAGCATGGCCAGGGATGATGGGAATTGCAGTTCAGTGGCATCTGTAAGGCCAAAGATTAAACACAATTCATTGACTGTAGGGTTACTATTTTTAGAACTTCATTAACTTTTTTACATATCTGTTTATTGAAAAGTGGCATGTAAACTTGATAGTTAAGCATCAAGAAACACATTTGCTTTTTTAAATGTTCTGAAGCAACAAACAGAATACTGTACATGGATTTATATGGAATATTGGTTGGCATCCATCAGTCTAGGGAGACAGCGGAGAAGTGTGCCTTCGCGGTTGAAGACAAACCATTGGAGAGTTGCAGTGCCTGCTGGGGCTGTAGAGACTGATATGGGAGAGACATGTTTCGTTGCAGCTGAGTTAGATGAAGGTGTTTGGTTGTGCTGCTGCAGATGCACCATGGCATTTCTTCTCTCTGCACTCTTCCCAGCGGTCTTTCCTTCCTTTGCTCGCTGCTATGGTTGCCCAACCTGACTGATTGTCTCCCAGTTCTGCAGTTGTCTTCCAGGGATTCCCACACAGTGGGGCAGGGGCGTCACAATGGGGGGGGGCGATGGGGGCAGCCTGTCCCGGGTTCCATTCTGGGGGGGGTGCCACTTGGCGCCCCCACCTCCGCGATTCCCAAGCCGAGCCTCCTGGTAAAATGTCTGCTCGAGCGGACTTTTACCAGGAGGCTTGAGGCTCGGCTTGGGAGTCGCGGGGGTGGGGGCGCCAAGTGGCAACCCCCCCGACCGCCGCGCTGAGTGGGCTTTCTACCTGGAGTTTGTAGCTGGAGGCGTGCGGCTTGGGAGGCGCGGGGGCGGCGGCGATACCCCGCCATGTAACGGCGCATGCATCGTTACATAATAATAATAATATCTTTATTACAGTCATAGACCAGCAAAAAAGAAAAAGAAAACCAATAATACATAAAATAGATAGTTCTTGAGTATCATCTTTGAACAATACTGTTTCATAATCCTATTTTAAATTAAAATTGGGTTAAAATTTAATGAGGGATAGTTCCCTTTAACTATTATCCGCTGAGAATTAATAGGCGGCTTTATCATTGTTATTGACTGATGTCACGGCGTGTCTTAGTCTTGACGCGTAGTAACAGAATTTAGCTACATTCTTAGTGCACTCTGGATTACAATCCGCTAGTAGGTATCTAGTAAGCGTTTCTGTTGAGCGGCCTGGTAAGTTTTTTAACAAGGGATCAATTATCTCCTTCCTCATGTCTCGTGCATCGTTACATAACACGCATGCATCATTACGTAGCGATGCTGCACCCCCCCCCGGGTGCATGGCAATTTGCCGCCCCGGGTGTCGCGGCGGCTCGCTACGCCCCTGCAGTGGGGTTGATGTTGTCAGCCTTTGTGTCTCATTTGCCGACGTCTTTGTAACACAGAGTTGGTGTGCCAGCCAGTGACAAAATTTGGGCTCTCAATTTTGAGCGGCGCCCTGTTTGACGCTAACATTTGGTGCGCCCCACGCCTCTCATGCTGCGCAGTATTGCTGTGGCACCCCCTGTAGTGCGGTGCCCAATACACGCTACCCTAAAACCACCTCTGTGCCAACAGGCCTGGTGCCTGAAGCCAGTTCCCCGTAGAGCACATCCTTGGGAATACGTAAACACTAAGCCAAATGATGGCTAAGCAAAATATCGGAAGGGTAAAGCTGGAATACATGTTTCTCAATCTCTATAAAATGTTTTGTTTTGTTTGCTGTAAACTTCTGAGGAAGGGATTTCAGAAGGCAGAGCTGGATTAAAATATATTTATTTTACGAAATAAAGAATAAATCAAAATATGCGGCCAACACACATTTTATCGCTTCATCTTAGATTTGTACTTTAATATGGCCAGCTTTATTCTGCCAATTTTATTCTGTACATTAGCAGAAATTTAGGGACATTTCTGCTGATGAGCTCTGATGTAGTAGAATGTATCTGCAGCTGTTCTGTCAGCTGGCAGGCCATGCAAGAAGCACTTAGGCTGAGTGTTTGGTATTTGTAAGCAGTAACTCTTGTTGCCCTACCTTTGTGTCAAATATGATGGCAAGGCCTTTAAAGCTTCCCAGTTCCATTTTCAAATTGCCAAACGTTGTCACAACGGTCATTTCCATCATCTACAATCAATTACGCAACCCCCAAATCGGATTAAAAATAAGGAAAATATACAAAGAGCATTCAATTTTTAATCCAAATCGGATTAAAAATAAGGAAAATATACAAAGAGCATTCAATTCAGCGAGAAGGTGATCTGTATTGGCTTCTCATTGAGCCTGGGTACCACAAGAAGTATATTTAAGGAAATGGTATTTATTTAATGAGAATGGAAAAACTTGGCCATAGCCACAGAACCTGGGATTCAATCGTGATAGAAAGGTCTTGGGGCTCAGACACAACAATGGAGTTTAGCTAAAAACTTAGCTAAAAGCAGCAACACCAAGAGTTTTGAAAGCGGGTGCTGTAGTTGGTTCTTACAATGACAGGGCTATGCTTGGCTGGGCGTTGAACCATCTGTGGGGTGTAAGGGCATAAAACCTCAAAAATGAACAAAGAAAGTGTAGGGAATACTGGAAGCAGAGCGGCCAGGATGGACAGAATGAAGTGAAAGCGATCAATTAAGGAGAAATGGGTTGTGAATTCTGCAAACCCCTTTCTCTTACTTAGCCACATCTGGGCATTCCCTAGAGCAGGCATCCCCAACCTTTGGGCCCTCCAGATGTTTTGGACTACAATTCCCACCATCCCTGACCACTGGGTCCTGTTAGCTAGGGATCATGGGAGTTGTAGGCCAAAACATCTGGAGGGCTGCAGGTTGGGGATGCCTGCCCTAGAGTCTTTTTTAAAAAATCATGGCTAAGAAGGTCAATCACAAAAGGTAGAAGTTCTGTCCCACTGCCACCCTACAATGACAGGTCATATACCAAATGACAGGTCGTATTAACGTTACCAGATTTTTTTTTAATGAATCTGGGGACACTTTTCAACTACAGTGGTACCTCGTGTTACGTACCGTCCCCCTTACGAACGCTGCAGGTCACAAGCTCTGCTAACCCAAAAGTAGATGCCCCTTGTTGCGACCTTTGTGCCGGGATGCAAGCGGAAGTCGCGTTCCGGCGTTCCGGCAGCAGCGGGAGGCACCATTAGAGAAAGAGCAGTTTCCTGTTACGAATGGACCTCCAGAACGGATTAAGTACGTAACACGAGGTACCACTGTAAATAGATGGATTTTGTCAGGGGACAGATTTGTAAATCTGGGGACTGTCCCCGGGAAACGGGGACATCTGGTAACCTTAAGTCATATGCCAAATGATGCCCTTGTAGGTCCAAACACCACCCTAGACAACGCTTTCTATGTTCTGGAAGTGCCCCACCCGACCCTGTGAAATGTATACCTTCCATCATTTCACAGGTTAAGTTGAGATACCTTGCTTGTCATGCCAAGAACCACCACTGGAACTAAATTGCATGCCAACAAACTTACCTCTAAAAATAATAATGTATGTTAAATACAATGCTAAGGATAAAGGCAGGTGAATAATCTGTAGTGGAAACTGTCAGAACACATATTTGCCGCATTCAGAGTAGGGACGAGGAAGAGATTCAATTCAGTTCACAACTGAAACCGAATCTATAACAAATTTTCACTTTCTGAAAACACTGGAATTCTCACTTGCTTATTTGAATTTTGTGATTGGTATACTAGCGAAGATAACATACAAAATGCATTATGTTAGGAGAGATTGCAAAAATGTGTATGTCAGACAAAATGACATACAAAAAGATGTTTATTAGGAGAAATTATCATATTGTATCACAGTGTGGTACATTGGCTTGATAGCCATGGACAGAAAGTCTTTACAGAGGGTGGTGAACACAGCACATGATATCATGGGCTGTCCACTCAGCCTGCTAGATGACATCGCAAGGGATCGTTGCCTTAGGAGAGTGAGAAAAATTCTCAGGGACGATTCACACCCCAGCCAGCACCTCTTTAATCTTCTACCCTCGGGCCGGAAATATAGAAGTATAATCAGTTGTACCAACAGGCTAAAAAAAACCAGTTTCTACCCGTGGGCTGTTAGGCTGCTGAACGGAAAATAATATAGTGCAACTGACTTACGGGGTTGGTGTGTTGTGCGACAAGCACACAGAGTGCAATGAGATTGAATATTTTTTGGGGAGGCGGCTCGGTTAATTTCATTGTATACAGGTTGTACATTGACAATAAATGTATTATTATTATTATTATTATTATTAATTATTATTATTATTATCTCACAACGGGAACACAGCATCAATTCCTTCAAAAAACCATATTCCTATTTATCTGTTTCAGAAGCCACAATCCCTCACAAAATCAAGCATGCTTAGGGCCACTGAAATCAATGAACTTAAGTAAATTTACTTCTCTGTTATAGATTACAGCCAATCTCTTTAGGGCTCTGTCACCATCCATTGGGATTTGTACAAGATTCCTGGGAAGTTTAAAAATACAATTGTTGTTGTTGTTGTTGTTTTTAAAAAAATACTGTGCCAAACGATTGTTGACCGGATAAACTTACAAGGTGCTTAGGAGAAACTTGTTGAGTAGCATGAAAAGGGGCAGAGAGGAAGAGGAAGCCAGATTTGGATACAGAGGCAGGTATGTTTGTAAAAAGCAAAGGGGGGGGAGAGTGTGGAACAGAGCTTATTGTACAGAAGGGAGGGGGGGGAACCACTCTGCATCCTTTATATTATTTACAAGATCTCAACCAAACTGTTCCCTTTTAGAAGCCTTCAACATTGCTCACAACACTAAGAGAGAAGTTTTTTCTCCTCTTTCACGAGAGCCAGGGAGACTGAAGGTTGAAAGATTCAGGACAAAGGGAAGCAACTTCTTCAACACAGCACATTGTTTAAATTATGGAATTCGCACCAGAAGATGTAGTGATGGAGGATACCAATTTGTGGGCTCTGTCCACTGCTGGCATGCAGTCCCCAGAAGACTACCCCTGAGAGAATCCAGTCTTTGGCAGAATCATAGAATCGATGAGTTGGAAGGGACCGTGCGAGTCATCTACCTCAAATCCTTGCAATTCAGGAATCTTCTGTCCACCATGGGGCTCGAAGCCACGGCTCTGAGATCCCCCCCCTCACCAAACTTGGTATAAACCAACACAAAATGTGTAGATTTCATACCTTAAGATATCTTTCTCTGAATCTTACTAACTTCATGCCTTTTCTGCGAAAAATGGATTGTCAGAGCTCATACCATCCAAAACTACAGAGGCAAATTGCAGTGAGGAATGCTAGAGACTATCCTATGAAGAACTGATCAAAAGACCACCATGAAATAAATGGTGCAACAGGGTATCAGGAGATATTGCTCAAGTAATCATTCAGATATATACATATATAAAACCCTGTCAGAATCTCAAGAAGTATTGGAAGCAGTAGACTACTCA
This sequence comes from Zootoca vivipara, assembly GCF_963506605.1. Lineage (NCBI taxonomy): Eukaryota > Metazoa > Chordata > Lepidosauria > Squamata > Lacertidae > Zootoca > Zootoca vivipara. Next base: position 70,873,801 of record NC_083284.1, on the reverse strand, counting down.
TTTAAAAGAGTAGTTTTAAATCATTTTCTTCTGGCACAACCTTTTCTCCTATTTGTGCTACGATTTCTTAAACCAAGGCCAATTGGCCAGGGGTCTTTCTTGGCCAGGAAGTATGGAATAAATTGAAACTCTAAATTGAAGCAATGAGTAATAATCTGCAGATGGGGTGATCACATCATCAATTTGTATGCTGATGTTGTACCAGTGGTTTTTGAGCCATGCTCTGTTGAACCCTGGCGGCTCCTTGAGAGCTTCTGAGCAGCGCTGCAGTGAGACAAGCTTCATGGAAACAGAATTCAGCCACCAAGCTTGCCATGCAATGTGTTTGGGGGCACATTTTGTTCACGTGGGCAAATGCCAAGGTTAATCACCTGTGAGCTCAACATGTCTCGTGTGAATGGAGTGTGCTCATTCCTGAGTCCTCCTAGGGCTTAGTAGTATATATGTGAAATTCCTCAGCAAAGGAGTCCAAAGGTGGGAAGAAATGTGAAAATTGCTTGTTTACACTGAGCACTTTTGGTGCAATATTGTTCTTTCCATGGCTGCTGTTCACATTGGGAAACATTAAACACCTGCCATAACTAGGAGTCATTGGGAGAACGAGGAAGAGGACACCATCAAGTGCTCAGAAGCTGATAAAGACCACTTTGATGAAAAGCAAAGGAAGGATTGGAGATTAAAGCGCACAAAAATGAGGAGATGAGGTTGCCAAGCTGAAGGACACAAGAAGCTACCTTATATTGCACCAGAATCTCGAGTCCTGTGTTGACCATTCTGAGTGGCCCCTCTTCCTTTTTCACCTGTCTAAAACAAAACAAACAAAAACTGAAGTGTAGGTGGTTTCCCATTAGGCAAGACTACATACTGGGAAACAGAAGCAAAGAAACTGCTTATATACATTCCCGAAAGCCTGGGCCACTCCCACTCCCAACGTGATTGGCTGTCTAAACTTCCAAGCTGCGGATCACAACTCAGAGTTCAAGGGCCAATGGCAGAGGCCCGAATCCCAATACAGTGGAACCTCAGTTTATGAACACCCCGGTTTATGAATTTTCGGTTTACGAACGCCGCAGACCCATCTGGAACAGATTAATTCACTTTCCATTACTTTCAATGGGAAAGTTCGCTTCAGTTTATGAACGCTTCAGTTTATGAACAGACTTCCGGAACCAATTGTGTTCATAAACCAAGGTACCACTGTATGTTCTGTGGTTGGACATCATATATTGAATCAGAACACAGGAGCTCAGAATCCTTAGTCCAGACTCAAGCTCAGGCAAACACAGGTCACTGAATACATAACAAAAACCCCTGTGATTAAACCATTATACCACCTGAGACTGCAGAAAACCGTTTCAGAGCAAGAGAGCGAGAAAAGTAAGGTGAGGAAGCTAGCCTTCTCCTCAATATGCTAGCCTTCAGTCTGTGAAGGGTTTAAAAATAGAAATGGGGGGGGGGGGCTGGGGATGGGTAAGGGATATCTAGTTCTACATAAGTCCTGGAAGAAAAGCTGTGAGCCCAAACAAGTACTCAGAGTCCCAGAAACTTCTGTAGGAAAAAGTTTGTTTGCAAGCTTTCCTGCTATCATGCAGGAGACTTGTACAGTAGTTCTCAATATGGCTGCTCCAAGCTTGGCCAGTACTGTACTGTAATTGTGAGATGCCTGCCTCCCATCTCTCCTTAGCATGGTTGGGATGCTGCTTCTCCCACCTCCCGTTCTGCATTCCACCACCCTGCAGCCTCAATGGCTTTACTTTAGCCTTGTCTTTACTTTAGTGAATTACTTTAGCCTTGTCTAGCTCCCCATGTCCCCTTCTACTGGAATCTAATCTATGTGGTACAATTACTGCCTGGCTGACTATTTATGTGGGCCTTAAAGAGGTCAATTATTGCGTTACACAAAAGCAAAGCAGACTCTCAAGTAATTCTTCTGTTCACATTTCCTAGGCGACACCAAAAAGAGGAACTTGTGCATCTATCTCTCTTCCAGTGCTACATTTGCTTATTTCATACAATTCATATACTGTACTGCTTAATACTAAAGAAAAAACCCTCAGAGTGGTTTACAAAAAGAATGATACAATAAAATTGGCAGTGAAAACAGTTAAGAACAACTACTAAAATAATTTTAAAAAAGAAATTAAAATAAGTGATAAGCTAAAAACAAATTAAAACACAAGTCAACATATCTGAGCGGGATTGTCTAAACAAGAAAGTTTTTAGCAGGTGCTGAAAAAAGTAGTGAAGACATCTGCCTGGTGTCAATAGGCAGGGAGTTCCAAAGTCAAGATGCTGCCAAAAAAAAAAAGTTTCATATCTTACAAAGCCAGGACAAATATTATGTGGCCCCTGGAACAGTGCCAGTTTCACAGATCAAAGTGGCTGAGTGGGCATGTGTGGGTTAAGGTGATCTCGCAGGTAAACTGGTCCCCATGTTGTGTTGGGGCAACAAGAAAACATATTAGAAGGAAGCAGGCCTCTGAAACACAACACTCCTTTATAACTACACAACAACAAGAATAAACACACTCTGGAGCTCTGCAGCATGTAAACTACAGTACAGGAGATCAAGCGTTCCAAAAGGAATACACTAATAGCAGCATCTCAAACCTGGCCTGGTAGCAAATCAGGAATCAGTTCAGATCTCAGAGCACAGACGTTCTATGCGGGCAAATTCTCATTCTCGTTAGCAATCATGCTGCAGCATTTTGCACTAACTACAGCAGGGGTCCCCAAACTAAGGCCTGAGCCAATTGTGCGGCCCCAACAACCCCTGCCACCCACTCTTATCGGCACGCCACGGTGCGGTTGTCCATCTCCAGGTCGGCACGGTGCTAGAAATAGCTTGTGCGCACGCGTGGGCCGGAGGGTGGGGTAATGCGCTCCCATACACACATGCACAAGCTATGTCTGGTGCTGTGCCGACCCAGAAGTGCACCGGAAATGACGTCTGCACATGCACAGAAGCCATTTCCGGTGCCGCGCCGCGCCAGAAAAAGCAAGTGCATGCGTGTATGGGAGCGCGTTTCCCCGCCTTCCGGCCCGCTGCACAATCAGCGCTGGAGGAACCGTTTGGGGACCCCTGAACTACAGTTTCTGAATCAAGTGCAAGGAGCTGCTCATGCACTGTCTTGCTAAGATTTAAGTTCAGCTTCCTTTTCCTCATCCATCTCACCACTCCATCCAAGCACAGCTTTTCCCGAGTCTAATTTTATGGATAACTCCTAATGGCTGCTCTCAGCATAGATATTAATTAGCATTGGGGACAGGTAGCTGCCAGGGGGTCAAAAGGCATTCCCCCAATGCTACTCTCAGTCCCAAAGGTAAGATTGGAACCACTGTAATTCAGTACACACACACACCCCATTTCCATTTCCATTTCCCCAGCTGGTCCAGGAAGATACCATCGTCAATGACATCAAAAGCCGATGAAAGATCAAGAAGCGGAGGCCAGGCCACACTCCCCTTATCTTGCTTGAGGCAACAATGAGTGGCTCCGTCTCATGGCCAAGCCTGAACTAAGTTGGAATGGATCTAAATAATCTTGCAGCACAGCTAGCTTCTTCTGGAAACTAGGAGAGTAGACCTCCTAAACTCAGGTCCTGCAGGTTAGTTTTTATGTCTGCCCAAACTGGGTGAGTCCAGTTCCACGTATCTTTCTGTACACATCCTGTGTTACCTCCACCTCAGGGGTAGGAATGCGGGTGGCGCTGTGGTCTAAACCACTGAGCCTCTTGGGCTTGCCGATCAGAAGGTCGGCAGTTCAAATCTGTGCGATGGGGTGAGCTCCCGTTGCCAACCTAGTAGTTCAAAAGCACGCCAGTGCAAGTAGATAAATAGGTATCGCTGCAGCGGGAAGGTAAACGGCATTTCCGTGTGCTCTGGTTTCCATCCTGTTGCGCCAGAAGCACTCTAGTCCTGCTGGCCACATGACCCGGAAAGCTGTCTGTGGACAAATGCTGGCTCCCTTGGCCTGAAAGCAAGATGAGCGTCGCAACCCCATAGTCGCCTTTGACTGGACTTAACTGTCCAGGGGCCCTTTACCTTTTTACCTACCTCAGGAGTACAACACAGTGGCGAGGCTGCACAGCAAAGTTCTGTCCTGGCACTGGGGTCCCCTATTTTGGCTCCAGCTCAGAGCCGTGATATGCTATGGGGTCACCATGAATGATTGCCTGCATTGGGATGGCCACCGATCCTCTTCAGAAAAGGACAGTGGTGCGGCAGATACATCTCAAGCCTAAAAGTGAAGTTCCAGTTAAATGCCTAGATGATTGGCAGGGCTCCCTGTGAGCCAGAGATAGCAATTCATTTTAATTTGTGTAAATTACCTGGATGCATAATATCCAATTACGCTAAAAGCAACAAGTCAGCTGATATGGTGAAGTAATTAGCTAGATGAGGAAATGGTATTAAATAGAGCAAATGACTGGATTCGTTGTCTGCCAATCTGCGATTTATTGAATGCTGAGTAGTGCCGGACATGGGGGGGGGGGAGATACTTTGTTTTTAGCAAGCAGCCATCTCAGCAAGTCGAACAGGACGCCACTGCTCACAAGATGGGCCGGACGTGATACCAGGCCCAGCAAGGAATTATTGGCTCCGTTGTTAAAACACAGGGAACAAGGAAAGCTGGCTTCTCTTCCTGGAGGGAGAACTCCACGTTAGTCTTTTTGTCCTTCAGTTTCTGTGTCTGTACAATGGGTACAAGTGCTAACCACCCCCTTTCCACTCAAGGATTGCAGGGCTGAGTTTGTTAAGACCCGTAAAGAACAGGGAAACCTTCAAATGAAATAAAAAGTGCTGCAACATTTTGTAAAATAAGAGGAATATTAAATGTATTGTACACAAAATATCACAATATAACATGTACTAATACTCCAGTTGGTATGATCTTAAACAGTATATACATACCGAATATATAGTGTACAATCCTACAAATCACTATTCAATGTCTCCATTGAATAGTACAACTATATTGTACTGAAGTCCAGAGTGTAGATTCTCTGTGTTAAATCTTCTGGTTGAAAAACGTGGAAAATTCCGACATATGGGTAAAATCTCTGTTTCATCAGGTCGGTCCAAGTACATTGCTAAATGATACATGTCATGCTGTTAATGACTAATATAATACAATCCAATATGCAAAAAGCCACATATTCAAGTATTACACTTACATATACAGTCAAACCTTGGTTCCCAAACGATTCAGTTGCCGAACAAATCGGCTCCCATACACTGCAAACCCAGAAGTAAATGTTCCGGTTTGATAAAGTTTTCCGGAAGCCAAACGTCCGACGTGACTTCCTCTCGAGTACAGGAAGCTCCTCTAGCCAATCAGAAGCAGCCCCTTGGTTTTCGAATGGTTTCCCGCAACAGATTAAGTTCGAGAACCAAAGTTCCACTTTATAGGCAACTAAATGCTCAACAATTAGGTCAGCTCCTGCCTTGCGAGGGCACTCAGCTGCTGGTGAAATGCTGGCTCAGATACTAAATCTGTGCTGTAGGGGTGCCATCTTTCCCTCAGGATTGTGGGTGCCTGCTGCCACAATGCGGACATGCGATGTCACATGTACACACCTCCAGGCAGGTTTTCGTTGTGGCTCCTCCTCCTCCTCTCCGCAGCCAGAGAGGCACCCTTTTCTGTGGGGAGCGGCACGGACTCTCTGCCTCCACAACCAAGGTGCCCCTTCCCAGAAAAGGGTGCCTCGCTTGCTGCCTGAGAAGGGTGGGTTGGACTGCTCTCTCTTAGAGCAGCGCTGCTGCTGCCTGCTGGCTTTTCTCATTGACTTTGTGGGTGCCCAGCCCCCACGATTATATACAGTCGTACCTTGGAAGTCAAACGAAATCCGTTCCAGAAGTCTGTTCGACTTCCAAAACTTTCGGGGGGGGGGAGGAGCTCAGAAGCTCCTGCAGCCAATCAGAAGCTGTGTAAGCCGCATCAGACATTTGGGTTCCAAAGAACGTTCACAAATCAGAACGGTCACTTCCGGGTTTGCGGTGTTCAGGAGCCAAAACTTTCAGCTTGCAAGGCCTTCAGGATCCAATGTATGACTGTCCTCTTATTTTTCATATACAGAATTGTTTTTTATGAGGTTTTTCTCTCTGCATTCCTTTGTTGTTTGGTACACTTTGTAAAATGGCAGCTTTCTACAATATGTTGACTAGCCTTCTTGAACGCTAGAAAAGAGCACCTCAGTATACATTATGCCTTCCTTTAAAACTATCCTAAAGGTAAAGGTAAAGGTACCCCTGACCATTAGGTCCAGTCGTGACCGACTCTGGGGTTGTGGCGCTCATCTCACGTTATTGGCCGAGGGAGCCGGCGTACACCTTCCAGGTCATGTGGCCAGCATGACAAAGCAACTTCTGGCGAACCAGAACAGCACACGGAAACGCCGTTTACCTTCCCGCTGTAGCGGTTCCTATTTATCTACTTGCACTTTGACGTGCTTTCGAACTGCTAGGTTGGCAGGAGCTGGGACCGAGCAACGGGAGCTCACCCCGTCGCAGGGATTCGAACCGCTGACCTTCTGATCGGCAAGCCCTAGACTCTGTGGTTTAGACCACAGCGCCACCCGCATCCCTAAAACTATCCTACACACACACACACACAAAAAAAAACCCCAAACAAACACCAAAGTAAAAATTTCTTCTCCCAGATGGAGGAAAACAGGTCTACCATGATCCTATATAGTCACATGCCGTTTTAGATACAAGTAATGAAAAATGGAGGATCAGTGCCCTGGGAATATATATTATCTATATTAGACATTCTGTAATAAATCTTTAGAGCAAAGCTATTTTATGCCTGATTTGCTCTGAACGTGTTGTTCCCATTTAGCATCAGCTCTTCAAAGCAGATGCCAAAATGGGGGCACTGGCTGGAACAGGAGCTGTATTGAAAGAGTCCTTGCTTCTTCAACTACAGATTCACTCATGAGCCTGCTGATCAAGCAGTATATTGAGTCTTATATAAATGGGGGGGAAACTCTACTTCAGTAGATGGCAACTGGCACAGGATGCCATTCAAAGAAGTAACCCATTAAAAGGCAGGGCTGTCAAAACTTTCGATCTTCACTTCTGCAAGAGGCACAAAACTGCAGCAGGTGGAGCAATTGTACTTGACCCACCATGGCTGCTCTTAAGTTTGTGTGCAACTTGAGAGGCAAAAGCGTAAGTTAATGCTAAAGGACCGTTACAAGCAAGATAAAACATGGTAGCTCTGCATCTAAAGAAAGCGCATAGATTTTAGTACGTAACCAATGCACTAACAGAGGGCCCTTTGCCAATAAGAAGTTGCTGTTCTGCAATTGAAAGATAGGTTGAGCGATTGGTTTCAGTATGTGCAGATAAATGAAGCATTCAAGTTAGATAAAAAAATAGGATTCCAATCAGAAAAGTCGAAATTAGAAATAGAATTATTAGAGACAGATAGCAAGAATTTGTCCAGAATGTATAATTTGTTGCTAGAATGGCATTTGAAAGATGAACAAACAAAATCGGTTATGATTGAATGGGCCAAGGATTTGGGTCGTAATGTGATGATGTCGGATTGGGAAAAATTGTGGAAGAAGGGTATGAAGTTTACGGCATGTACTGTGTTAAAAGAGAATCTGATGAAAATGATGTACAGATGGTATTTGACGCCGGTTAAGTTAGCGAAAATGTACCACAAAAGTGACAACAAATGTTGGAAATGTAAAGAGGATGTTGGCTCATTCTACCATATGTGGTGGACATGCCCTAAAGTAAAAGGCTTCTGGGAAATGATTTATAATGAAATGAAAAAGATTTATAAAAATACATTTTTGAAGAAACCGGAAGCCTTTCTACTTGGAATAGTAGGGGAAGAAATTCCCAAAGACGATGTTACTTTGTTCATGTACGCCACCACAGCTGCTAGGATTTTAATAGCAAAATATTGGAAAAAAGAGGAATTGCCCTCGTTACAGGAATGGCAAATGAAAATGCTGGACTATATGGAACTGGCAGAATTGACAGGAAGACTCCGGGACCAAACGAGTGACAAAGTTGAAAAAGAATGGAGGAGGTTTAATATATATATAGGGAAAGTATTTGATAATTAGGATTCTGAATACCCAGGGAAATAAAGAAGTTAAGGCAATAGGGAGAAAATATGAGGTCAAAAGTAGTAAATTTTGGTGGATGGTAGAAAGTTGAAAATAAGAAGAGTTAAAGGGATTATACGATGGGTAAGAAAGATGAAATAGAAACTGCTACAGATGTATATAAAAAAAGGAAAATCAGTTAGTGGGGAATTGGGGAAGCCAAAAGACAATGAATATAAAAATGGATTGAAGATGATATGTTTTTGTTTTGTTCTGTTTGATGTATTTTGGTATTTTGGTATTTTTGTATTTCTATGTTTTTGTATTCTTATGTTTTTGAAAATTTGTGTTTTATAAAGCAATTAATAAAAATATATTTAAAAAAAAAGAAGAAGTTGCTGTTCTGAAAGAAAAGGAGTGGAGACAACCAATAAGGTAGAGACTCTAGTGGAGGAGAAAACACAGAAGAAACAAACAACTGGGGGAGTGGTTTTATAGGTACGGTACTCTGGGCCAATGTTTCCATTTCCCCCAGGAAAACCTGCTGTTTACCGCTGAATCAGAACAAATAGCAATGTCTGAAACAGTACAGGACAAAAGTCCTGAAACCATGTTGTCTTTTCCAAATTGACCTCAAATGTTTCTCTGCGGGGAAGAAGCGACAGAAGAAGAATGGAAAGATTTTAAGTTATATTAAAAAAAAAATGTAAAAGTAACATATTAAGATCAGAATTAGGTTAAAAAGAAACTGTGGAATGTATGAATATGTTAAGTGGAAAGGAGTAAAATAAGTATAGAAAAGGTGAATAAAATGGTTTAGAAATTGCTAAAAATTTAATTTTGCCAAAGAACCGCAGTGGACCCCCCCCAGGGGGTCCCCATATATAATGTGAAGGAAAAAGGAATAAGTAATTTGAATTTGTGTGTTTATTTTCTTTTTTATTGTTGTTATTGTAGTGTTTTCTTTTTGTGTCATTTTTTATTCTGAAAAAATTCTAATAAAATTTCTAATAAAAAAACCACAAATGTTTCTCTGCAAGGAGGGAGGAAATGGGGGAAAACCTCCCCATTGTCTCTTTGCTCACAAATCCTGCCTTAAGGGCACATTTAAGGTATGAATAGGGTGAGCCTGTGACCTGGGCGCAGGAATTAAGTATTTATCATCACAAAAGAATGGCCAGGCTTTCCAGGTAAACCCATTAACAGCTTTCCTGCCAGACAGGATTCTGCTGTAGACCGCTCCTTCTGTGATGTATGTATGATGTTTTGGGGATTGGTCTTGGGCTACAGGGTGGGCAATTTCAAAAGTCTATATAAGGCCATGCGCACTATTGTTCTGGGTTCCTCCTCCCTCCTGCGTGTGGTGAGTGAGGACCCTGTTGCAACAGCTTTAATAAAGATCAGGCTTACTAGCTGCTTTGCTTCTCAATATTCTCTGGTTGGCCTCTGTTATTTTCTCCTACCAATAGAGAACCTACATAAGGACTCTATACGGGTTCTTGGGTACCCCATAAGGGGAAAGGAGCAGTTTTTTTTTCTTATAACAAATACATAGCCTAGGTTCCACCCCTCCTGCATATATTGAGAGCCAATGCAGTAAGAACAAATTTTATGATTACCAGATCTTGGTCCTCCTCTGTTACAGCAATATGGTGTATTTTATGGTCCCATGATGTAACATTTGGCAGAAGCTGATACAAGTGCCCCTTATTAACATTCAGCTTCTTAAGCAAGCATGACTTGCCCTCCTTGAGTTAGAGTTCACTCTGTCCTATAGTGCTATTGTCCAATCATGCCTGTCAGAAATGATTTATCTATGTTACTTACACTTCTTTTTAAATTTGGAAAGAATTATAGTCACAGGGCTGGAACAGATACAAAGGTCAATTTCCGTAGATGATCCTTGACAAAAAATAATATTTTTTTTAAAGGGCCTATCAATAAAATTTATTTATGACATTTACGCGTAGCGTTTTTGACTTACCTGAAGTGCCTCTATGAGAAAGGGTGTTGGTTTTTTTTTAAAGCAGTAAACAACCCACACAAATAAAAACAGCTGAACAGTGCAGCCCAATATAAGTCACCAGCCCCCAGCAAAAAACATATTGGAGACCAAATATATTTTCAGCTGGAAATTATACAAGACCTATCAGACCTTCCTTGGCAGGAAGTTGCAAAGTGGGGGACATATAGCTGAAAATAATAATAATAATAATAATAATAATAATAATAATAATAATAATAATTTATTATTTATACCCCGCCCACCTGGCTGGGCTTCCCCAGCCACTCTGGGCAGCTTCCAACAGAAAAATAAAACACAGTAATCTATTAAACATTAAAAGCCTCCCTAAACAGGGCTGCCTTCAGATGTCTTCTAAAAGTCTGGTAGTTGTTTTTCTCTTTGACATCTGATGGGAGGGCGTTCCACAGGGCGGGTGCCACCACCGAGAAGGCCCTCTGCCTAGTTCCCTGTAACTTGCCTTCTCGTAATGAGGGAACCGCCAGAAGGCCCTCGGAGCTGGACCTCAGTGTCCGGGCAGAACGATGGGGGTGGAGACGCTCCTTCAGGTATACTGGACCGAGGCCGTTTAGGGCTTTAAAGGTCAGCACCAACACTTTGAATTGTGCTCGGAAACGTACTGGGAGCCAATGTAGGTCTTTCAGGACCGGTGTTATGTGGTCTCGGCGGCCGCTCCCAGTCACCAGTCTAGCTGCCGCATTCTGGATTAGTTGTAGTTTCCGGCCTAATTCTACCCCATTTGAATTCTTATCACCATTAAATAATAATAATATAGGTCACAGAACAAGGTCAATAACTTGGTGTCAATAACACAGAACTTGGTGTCAATAACACAGAACAAGGTCAATAACTTGGTGTCAATAACTTGTCAATAATTGAATGTAATCAGTCTCTCTCATTTAAGCTAGGAGGGAAAACCAGCTTCTGACAGTGTAAAACAAACAAGGACAACACATAATGGAGAATTGTGCTGATAAAATTATTGCAGGTAGCAGCAGGAATACGGCTCTCTTAGCCATTTAACATTAGTTCTTTCGAATAACCGGAGTGAAACAGAATTTCTGTGCTTCTGTAAAGGTTTCCAATGCTTTCTGCAAGCCAATGCCCAGTTATTATTTTGCTTTAGCACTTTGCTTGGGAATTAATATTTTCCCTATTATTAGTCAGGATGTAAATATTTTAAATCAAATAAAACAAATATGCAGATTAAAATTAGTGGATATCATTTAGGTGTCATTCACTATATGTTCGATTAGCCTGAAATCTGCTGCCATCTTGTGTATACAAATGTGTACTGCAGTTCTGTGGACGGTTTCTTATCTACCTACCTACCTACCTACATACCTACCTACTTATCACAAATTTTCATAAAAAACTACATTGAGAATCTCTCTTAATTGATTACTCAAGTAATCTATTTATACTAGAAATAGAAAGGACATTTTATTTTTCTTTGGCATTTTTAAAAAAGGAAGAAACGTTGCTGGTTTAATATCAGAGCTAAAGCTATTGGCTCAAGCTCTACAAACCTGGGAAATGTCTTGTGCCAACCCTTGCACTGCCTGCTGCTCTCAATAAAGATCTGACCTCATTTTATCCCATCACCATTATACAGTCTGCTTATTTTCCAGTTCTCCAGATCCTCCAAGTGTCCCTATTTTCCACGGACGTCCCTGATTTAGAGAAGCCGTCCCAGTTTCTGATTTGACCCAGGAATGTCCTGCTTTTCCTTAGGATGTCCCTATTTTCATTAGAAAAATGTTAGAGGGTATGGAGTTATCCAACTACCGAATCATCTGAAGGAAATCCTGTATAGGGAAGAGGTTTTTCTTTTAAAAAAATCTTTAATGTTTTATTATGTATTTGTATATGTTGGAAACCTCCCAGAGTGGCTGGAGCAACCAAGTAAGATGTGTGGGGTATAAATAGAAAATAGAATATTTATCAAATATTAGCACAGGGGTCACCAACTTCGTGACCACATTTGGAAATACAGTCATACCTCGGTTTAAGTACGCTTCGGTTTGAGTACTTTCAGTTTAAGTACTCCGCGGACCCGTCTGGAACGGATTAATCCACTTCCCATTACTTTCAATGGGAAAGTTTGCTTCACGTTAAGTACGGACTTCCAGAACCAATTACACCCATACATCGGGTTAAGTACGCTTCAGTTTAAGTACTCTGTGGACCGTCTGGAATGGATTAATCCACTTTCCATTACTTTCAATGGGAAAGTTCGCTTTGGGTTAAGTGCGCTTCAGGTTAAGTACAGATTTCCGGAACCAATTGTGTACTTAAACTGAGGTACCACTGTATGATAAACTTGTGGGTGCCACCACAAAACAGGTGAGTACAAGGCTGGGGCCATCTTTGAGGCCCTAATACCAAATCATAGCAACAGAACTAAAAAAACCTTGGGGAAAACTGGAAAGGAATTTGCATATATAACCAATACTTAAGGGTACAACTAAAAACCAACAATCTAACTAAAACATGCAGTTTACAATAAGCTTAGTTGCAAATGAAACACCTTTAAATTAAAATATCTTAGGATTTCTTATTTATGTGAAAACTTGGCAGACTTTAAGCACTTAGGCACACTGTTTACCACTTAATAAATGGTAGAGGTCACACAACCTGCATTGTGTGTGTTCTGTACATGATATAAAATTTTAAATTATTTCATGGTTTTTTTAAGAGCAAAGCCATTGATGATGTCAAATGATAAACTACAAAAATTATAAATTTTGATGTACATAAGGCTAGGCTGGGACACGGCTGGCGATGTGGTCTAATCCATTGAGCCACTTGGGCTTGCCGATCAGAAGGTTGGTGGTTCAAATCCCCACGACGGGGTGAGCTCCCGTTGCTCAGTCCCCACTCCTGCCCACCTAGCAGTTCGAAAGCACGTCAAAGTGCAATGAGGTAAATGGGAAGGTAAACGGCGTTTCCGTGTGCTGCTCTGGTTTCAGTCTTCCGTTGCGCCAGAAGTGGCTTAGTCATGCTGGTCACGTGACCCAGAAAAACTGTCTGTGGACAAACGTTGGCTCCCTCAGCCAGTAAAGTGAGATGAGCGCCGCAACCCCCGAGTCGTCTGCAACTGGACTTACGTAACTTTCAGGGGTCCCTTACCTTTACCTTTTAAAGGCTAGGCACAGACCTCTTCTTGCAACATTGTGGTCTGTAGTTCATTCTTGATCTTTTTAGCCATGAAAATGACTTTTCTCCTGAGCAGTTTGTTGCTATTAGATGCAAAAGGAGCTGCAATTTTGCTTCCACGTTAGGAAAAGCCAACTGAATCTTATCTTTGATGCAGTCTTGTTAACGTTCCTGGTGGCATAAATGTTTTTGATCTGACTAATTTTGTTTGATGTAAGCACAGAAATGCTGTATTTCCCCAATGAGGTTAACACCAACACTGTCAGGAAAGCCTTTCATCAGAAGCTTTAAACCTTCACACAACAATTTTTATAAGTAATCTGAATCAAGTAGAACGGGGAAAAATTGTGCAACATTTTCATATACTGTACGAGTGCTCTTTTTTCAAGTTGGTTTCAAGCACACCCACAATAGGAATAAAGGATTTCACTCAAAACGTGTCTCTTAGAGAAAGTCTTTCATTATTAGCTTTGGTGATCACTCGTAACCGAGTAAGATTGTCTTCCATAAACACGGTTTTAACAATGAGCCCGTAAGTGACTGTGGAGGCCAATTCTGGATCCACACGTCCTTCCACAGTGGGGACATTGGTTTCCACGTGGGAGTTGATCACGGTGTGGATTTGCCAAGCGTGCCTTCCTCTTAGCACATTTTCCCCTTGCGTCCTGAGTTCGAGTGTCTTCAAAGCCCATGACACCTTTGGACATCTGGTGCATCGCTATAATTTTTTCTTATTCATTTTCTTTTATCCACACACCTGTAGTCTACGTCAGGGCAGGTATTTTTTTGCACTGAGATAAAGGTTTTTCTGGTTTTTTCTCTTAAGAAGTGAGAGAGTGATGGGCAAAGCTCTACACATGTACCAAGGGCTTTCTGTGGATCATGTAGGCCTTTGCTGGTTTGGGGTAACTAAACTAACTAATTATATAGGAACATAGGGAAAACATGCTGGGTTAAGCCCATGGCACATCTATTCTTACATCCTGTTTTCATAGTGGCCAATCAGATGACCAGAGGAAACCTGCAAGGGGGATCCAGACATAAGAGCACTCTCCCCTCCTGAGGTTTCTGATCTAAGTACCGGTACAGTGGTACCTTGATTCTCAAACGCCTTGGTACTCAAACAACTTGGAACCCAAACACTGCAAACCTGGAAAGTAAGTGTTCCGGTTTGCAAACTTTTTTCGGAAGTTGGATTTGGATGTGCTCTGATTTGCATGCCACACTTTCGGTTTGAGTGTTTTACTTCTGATCTGAGTGCCACACTTCCGTTTTGAGTGTTAAGCTGAGGTCTGTCTGTTTTTGCTATTTATTTTGTGTTTTTGTTTTTGCGGCTCTTTTTTGTTTTGTTTTTGTGACTGTGTGGAACCCAGTTCAGCTACTGATTGATTGATTGTGTGACTGCAGTACATTGTTTACTGCTTTCATTTTACGGGTCAATGGTCTCGTTAGAGAGTAAAATTCATCTTAAATTGCTGTGTCAGGGGTTGTTTTTAAAAGTCTGGAATGGATTGATCCATTTTGCATTACCTTCAATGGGAAAGCGCACCTTGATTTTGGAGCACTTTGGTTTTGGAATGGACTAAGCTTGAGAACCAAAGTACCACTGTACTGCCAAGCAGTACTTTGTAGAGGCACAAAAGAACACACACACACACACACACACACACACACAAAACCCCTGCTTCTAGAGAGCCAGTGTGGTGTAGTGGTTAAGAGCGGTAGACTCGTAATCTGCGGAACCGGGTTCGCGTCTCCGCTCCTCCACATGCAGCTGCTGGGTGACCTTGGGCTAGTCACACTTCTCTGAAGTCTCTCAGCCTCACTCACCTCACAGAGTGTTTGTTGTGGGGGAGGAAGGGAAAGGAGATTGTTAGCTGCTTTGAGACTCCATCGGGTAGTGATAAAGCGGGATATCAAATCCAAACTCTTCTTAGGTAGCAGTCAACTGCAATGCAGCTCAGTGGTGTAGGGACAGTTGCCCTGGGCGCAAAATCCTTAGGTGCGCAAAATTTCAAAAAAGATAAAGAAAAGAAAGTAGTACTAATAAATAAATAAATTGCACACCCTCCCTCTCAAATATGGATTTGAATATCAAATCCAAACTCTTCTTCTTCTTCTTCTTGCACAGAAAACACAGTGTTCGTGTGGGAGGACTGGGGAGTGAATTTGGGCGAATCCCCCATCTCGTTTGTCTACTCAGAGGCAGATCTAGTGTAGCATGACTGGTCATGCTGGAAGTGGAGTCTTGGGGGTGCCACACCTATGAAATAAAATGGAAGGCGAGAGGTGGTGAAGGTGCCAAATTTTGGTGTCACTCAGGGTGCCAAAGCTTTCCATGGGAGTACAGTTGCCACCAACTGGTATTCAGTAGCACCCTGCCTTCAACAGTGGAGGTTGAACACAGCCAGCATGGCTAGTAGCCACTAGCCTGGTCATCCTTTATACTATTTGCCCCTTAAAAAGCAAGATAAAGGTAAAGGTACCCCTGACCATTAGGTCCAGTTGCGGACGACTCTGGGGTTGTGGCGCTCATCTCGCTCTATAAGTCGGGGGAGCCGGCGTTTGTCCGCAGACAGCTTCCGGGTCATGTGGCCAGCATGACAAAGCTGCTTCTGATATACCTGAAGGAGCGTCTCCACCCCCATCCTTCTGCCCGGACACTGAGGTCCAGTACCGAGGACCTTCTGGCGGTTCCCTCGTTGCGAGAAGCCAAGTTGCAGGGAACCAGGCAGAGGGCCTTCTCAGTGGTGGCACCCGCCTTGTGGAACGCCCTCCCATCAGATGTCAAAGAGAAAAACAGCTACCAGATCTTTAGAAGACATCTGAAGGCAGCTCTGTTTCGGGAGGCTTTTAAGGTTTAATAGATTATTTTATTTCATTTTTCTGTTGGAAGCCGCCCAGAGTGGCTGGGGAAACCCAGCCAGATGGGCGGGGTATAAATAATAAATTATTATTATTATTATTATTATTATTATTATTATTATTATTATTATATAACCAGAGCAGCGCATAGAAATGCCGTTCACTTGATGTGCTTTCAAACTGCTAGGTTGGCAGGAGCTGGGACCGACAACGGGAGCTCACCCCGTCACGGGGATTCGATCGGCAAGCCCTAGGCTCAGTGGTTTAGACCACAGCGCCACCTGCGTCCCAATAAAAAGCAAGATAAAATGCCCAAATAAGGGGGTCATCTAGTCCAACCTCCTGCAACGGAGGAAAATTTGGCCAACATGGGGCTCGAACCTGAGATCCAAAGTCTCATGCTCTGTTGACCGAGCTATCCCAGTTGTACGTTCTGCCTTTTTTGTTTTATTTACAAAAATAAAACAAAAGCAGCTTACATAAGCAACAAGCATTAAACACGCCAGTGAAAGCAGCAGAAAGCCAGCAGACGATTCTGCAAGCCTCATCCACAAAGGCTTCTGATTTATTTGACTATGCTCATGTCCTAAATGGCCTTGAGACCAAACCGGAAGCCAAGGGAGCCTTCCAAAGAAGGGAGTCACGGCTTGGGCAGCTATGCATCTTCATACCCCTGGCGAGGCCTGGCCTTATTATTTTCTGTATCTCTCCTATCCACCCAGCAAAGGTGTCTCACTGAACAGGAACTGCAGCCGTCAAGGCACAGCAAAGGCAAGCAAATGAAACTTGCACACCAGTCTCCCACAAGGTGGCACTGTGGGCCCAGGTCCTCAGAAAGGCTGCTTGGATACAGCAGAATATATTGTGCCAGGCAGGCAGAGGTGGGCGGGCGGGCAGTTTCGTGTTCATTCGCTCATTCACTTTTTTTTTTTTAAAAAAATATCCTTGTCTAATACAAAGCAGCTTTATCTTGTATAAAATTTATGGCACACAGAGCTCATGTTCGAAACGTCGCCATTCATTTTATTGATTTAGATGTGTTTTAATTATTGTTGTTGAAATATTATGGTGATCAAGTGCGGTCCATGAGAAAACAGCCATTTGGTTTCCATTTGGAATACAGAATGTTGCCCAAACCTTGGACGTGAGCTCTTGTTTACAGAGACTACGGGTATTTATTGCTGGCATTTATGGCTCCTGTGAGAGTTAGAAAGAGGCTGAGAGGGGCGAGAGAGAGAGAGAGAAGGCAAAGCCATAATTTTGATCACTATCACCAACTAAAAGCATATGTTGGAGTCGGGTTGCATTCAGACGTAGCCATGTGCACAGTAGACCCACTGGAATCACCATTTATTTCACCGAGTCTGCTTTGTGCAGTAAAATATCCAGCCTATAAACAAATAATCTACTGGCTGGAGAACAGGTGTTGATGCACACGGCATTATAAGTTATGTCATTATCCTGGAGATTTAAAGAGTACAACACTATAACACTACAACACTACAACACTAGAATAATAGAATCATAGAGTTGGAAGAGACCACAAGGGCCATCCAGTCCAACCCCCTGCCAAGCAGGAAACACCATCAAAGCATTCCTGACAGATGGCTGTCAAGCCTCTGCTTAAAGACCTCCAAAGAAGGAGACTCCACCACACTTCTTGGCAGCAAATTCCACTGTCGAACAGCTCTTACTGTCAGGAAGTTCTTCCTAATGTTTAGGTGGAATCTTCTTTCTTGTAGTTTGAATCCATTGCTCCGTGTCCGCTTCACTGGAGCAGCAGAAAACAACCTTTCACCCTCCTCTATGTGACATCCTTTTATATATTTGAACATGGCTATCATATCACCCCTTAACCTTCTCTTCTCCAGGCTAAACATACCCAGTTCCCTAAGCCATAAGGCATCGTTTCCAGGCCTTTGACCATTTTGGTTGCCCTCTTCTGGACACGTTCCAGCTTGTCAGTATCCTTCTTGAACAGTGGTGCCCAGAACTGGACACAGTACTCCAGGTGAGGTCTGACCAGAGCAGAATACAGTGGTACAATACAGTGTTGAGGCACTTCCTATTAAAAAATATACTATTGGAAGCTGAAAGTACACGATAGCATTCAGGGCTAAGGCTCGATGATGCCGTCTATCAGATCAGGAACAATTCCAGCAAGAGATTGTCTCTTTTTTCTGTAAAAAAAGAGAGAAAGTCTCAAACATCAATGAGAAAAGCCAAAGATTTGACTGGCCCAGGCCTCAAATTTCACACCTCCCATTCATCAAAATGCTTCTCAAAAGCAGGAATTAGGTGGCCATCGGCTTTCATCAGCTTGTATTTCCAGATGTAAGAAAGTTCCAGACTCCCTTAGCAGTGTTTAAGAAGCTTTCTATTTTTAAAAATTGCAGTAGCTTAATCTACATAACAAAGAAGCTCATGGCACCTTACTGCCATTTCAGATGCAATAGCTGAAGAAACAATGCACTATCTGGAGTCTGCAAAATAAAAAAAATTCCTTCAGTAGCACCTTAAAGACCAACTAAGTTTATATTTTGGTATGAGCTTTCGTGTGCATGCACACTTCTTCAGATACACTAGAAACAGAAGTGTCAGACCCTATATATATACAGAGGGTGGTGGGGGTGGGTGGGAATGGGTGATGGGCTGATGGGAGTGGTAAACCTGTAGATGGCTGTTAACGGCTGCTGATGTCTGCAATTAGTCCTGGGGGGGAAAAGCAACTTCTCTTTCCAGTCTGTTCAGCAACTTCTCTTTCCAGTCTGTTTCTGAAATTCAGGAACAGACTGGAAAGAGAAGTTGCTGAATTGGAACTCATTACCAAGCTTAAAACCATGGAGCCACCTGGGATGAATAGAGACATCGGATTCTTATCTCATTATGCATGATCAAGTTTTCTTTAGCACCTCAGCCCTTGCTTCCCCCCCCCCGGACTAATTGCAGAGCACAACATTATAACACCTTTTTGTATCTTATTTCCCCTAATACACACATTCCTGCACACACTTTACCCTGGCATATGCATTATTATTATTATTATTATTATTATTATTATTATTATTATTATTATTATTATACAGATTACACGGCTGGAGAAATGCACTGCAACATTCAGAGAAGTGCGTATTTTGAAGGATGGCTGTGTTTTGGTTCATGAATTGCTTCAGAAAGCGTGAATTAGAGAGGCTGGACTGTGAGCTGAATCAAGTCTCTTCCCCCTCCCTGCCTGGCAGGCAGGTAAATAAGTCACACCGTGTGAGTCAGTGTGCAATATTTACTGCTGCAAATTTTACAAACAACACAGACAATACACTAGTGTGTGAGATAAAGGAGCCTTAAAAGGTAAAGGGACCCCTGACCATTAGGTCCAGTCGTGACCGACTCTGGGGTTGCAGCGCTCATCTCGCATTATTGGCCGAGGGAGCCGACGTATAGCTTCCAGGTCATGTGGCCAGCATGACAAAGCCGCTTCTGGCAAACCAGAGCAGCACATGGAAACGCCGTTTACCTTCCCACTGTAGTGGTTCCTATTTATCTACTTGCATTTTGACGTGCTTTCGAACTCCTAGGTTGGCAGGAGCTGGGACTGAGTAACGGGAGCTCACCCCGTCACAGGGATTCGAACCACCGACCTTCTGATCAGCAAGCCCTAGGCTCAGTGGTTTAACCCACAGCGCCACCTGGGTCCCCAGTGTGTGAGATAAAGGAGCCTTAAAAGGTAAAGGGACCCCTGACCATTAGGTCCAGTCGTGACCGACTCTGAGGTTGCGGCGCTCATCTCACATTATGGCTGAGGGAGCCGGCGTACAGCTTCAAGGTCATAATAATAATAAGTAATAATAATAATTTTTTATTTGTACCCCGCCCATCTGGCTGAGTCTCCCCAGCCACTCTGGGCGGCTTCCAATCGAATATCAAAACAATACAGCAATAACACAATTACAAAAGTCACAAACAACACATAAACCACATCAAAAATACACAACCGAATGGAAAACAGTTTTGACATGAATCAAAATCTAAAACTAAGAATACATCCTTAATACAGTTTAAAATAACATAGGTAAAAATAACAGGAATTTAAAACAAAACAAAATGGAGCCCTCTCTGCCCAGCAGCAGCGGCGGCAACAGTCCTTTATAAAGCCCATCAGGCCCCACCCTGGGCCAGGTGGTGAGTGGCAGGACTGGGGCCTTCAGGCGCTGAGCAGGGGAGTCCTCCTCCCTGTCATGTGGCCAGCATGACTAAGCTGCTTCTGGCAAACCAGAGCAGCACACGGAAATGCCGTTTACCTTCCCGCTGGAGCAGTACCTATTTATCTACTTGCACTTTGATGTGCTTTCGAACTCCTAGGTTGGCAGGAGCTGGGACCAAGCAACGGGAGCTCACCCCATCACAGGGATTGAACCGCCGACCTTCTGATCAGCAAGCCCTAGGCTCTGTGGTTTAACCCACAGCGCCACTTACGGAGCCGTAAAACTGTGCCAGCAACATTATTAAATGGCTGCTGCTCTAAATTTCTACTCCTTACTTGGTGTTTTCACACAAATTCTCCCCTCTGTGCAGTCACTCGCAGAACACCTTGGCTCCTATTCTGAGCTGCCATCATTACACAATGTGTTACATCATTTCTGGAAGAGACACCTGGAATCAACGCCCACCACCACACTTAAAATGCAGAGACAGCTGCAGCACAGTTTTCGCCCTCTTCTACATGACATTCCCATGTGAATCAAGCAATAAAGGAAGAAGCCACACTCCAACAGTTCCCACAATACCAACATAATATACAGTAGTATAAGAAAGATGCCAGGGGCTGGCTAGGCCATACAATTCTGAATACAGTCATACCTCGGGTTATAGATGCTTCAGGTTGCGTCTTTTCAGTTTGCGTCCCACGCTGAACCCGGAAGTACCCAAACGGGTTACTTCTGGGTTTCGGCGCTTGCACATGCGCAGAAGCACTAAATGCGCTTTGCGCATGTGCAGAAGTGCTGAATTGCTACCCGCGCGTGCGCAGACGGGTTGCGAACGTGCCTCCCGCACGGATCACGTTCGCAACCCGAGTGTCCACTGTAATACTACAAGACATAACTTGGGCCCTTGGTATCTTCCTGTGACTGCTGTAGGATTGTATATTAAAATGCTGTTTAAATCAGTTTACTATTAGTATGTGTCGTTTGAACATATTAGTACTGACACAGCCCAAGCCTAACCATATTTTCTGGAAGGAAGAACCATTCTCCCAGTCTACTAGTTCCATCTGGTACGCAGGCTAAGACCCTACCTTCCCGCAATCTGTCTCGCCAGAGTGGTGCATGCTCTGGTTATCTCCCGCTTGGATTACTGCAATGCGCTCTACGTGGGGCTACCTTTGAGGGTGACCCGGAAACTGCAATAAATCCAGAACGCGGCAGCTAGACTGGTGACTGGGAGTGGCCACCAGGACCACATAACACCGGTCCTGAGAGATCTACATTGGCTTCCAGTATGTTTCCGAGCACAATTCAAAGTGTTGGTGTTGACCTTTCAAGCCCTAAACGGTCTCGGTCCTGTATACCTGAAGGAGCGTCTCCACCCCCATCGTTCAGCCCTGACACTGAGATCCAGCGCCAAGGGCCTTCTGGCGGTTCCCTCAATGCGAGAAGCCAAGTTGCAGCGAACCAGACAGAGGGCCTTCTCGGTAGTGGCACCTGCCCTGTGGAACTCCCTTCCAACAGATGTCAAGGAAATAAGCAGCTATCCTATTTTTAAAAGACATCTGAAGGCAGCCCTGTTTAGGGAAGTTTTTATATTTAATGCTGTACTGTTTTAATATTTGATTGGGAGCCGCCCAGAGTGGTTGGGGAGACTCAGCCAGATTTTTTTTGGGTGCAAATAATACATTATTATTATTATTATTATTCCTTTATTACAATAGGATTTATTTCCAATAAGTCTGCTGTCTCGTACAATCCCCCCTCCCCTCTCCTGTGCTAGTTTCCTCTGCCACGCTCTGTGGACTCAGCTACATTAGTAAAGAAACAGAGTTTTGAATGCGTTATAAACATGCAACACCAGATGGCGCTGGAGAGTAAAATAAATTTCAATGCGATTTTCCATAGCGTTTTGTTTTGTTATAATGATTTAATTTCTTGGTTATTTATAGTGGGGTTTCCCCCTCTATGTGTAGATCCACCCTGTATTTCTCTAACCACAGTTTTCTGTGACATCCAAAGTGGCAAACTGTGGTTGGCACCTTGCCGCCAAATGACAATTTCAGCCTGCAGTTTGAAATGGGTCTGCAAACTAGGGTTTGTTGACAAGGCACTAACCATTGTTTGCTAATTTGGACATTGTGGCAAACTATGGCTGGTGAAAAATAGGAGGAGGAAGCTCAAATTGTGTTTGACATTACATCTCAATTGTGCCAATAGGTACCAGGGATTCTTTTACCCACTGTGGATGATGACAATGGTGATAATCTGACGCATCAAGCTTTTCAAAGTGAAGAAAACTTTATATTCTACTTATCCCACCCACCCTCTCTGTTGGATTCGTAATTCTAGAAGAGCCGTCGTACTGCTATTACATTTACAATGTAAACATTTTCTTTCAAGGTCAACATTTCAAAGCACTCGACAGCCAGTGAAACTGCAGGAACCTAAGCAATTCCTCTGCTTTTCTTCCAAAAAGGAGAGGAAAAAACGAGTTTTCTCTGAAAACTGCAGGATACATTTGGAAAGAAAATATCTCCACATCCCCCCCCCCTTTTCATTGCCACTTGAATCCTCTTCTGGACAAAGGTGCCACTATTGCAAAACGGAAGGAGCAAAAGAAATCTGCTTAGAATCAACACTCTTGGATTCTTGCAATTTTGTTCAGTTTAACAGTGCTGGTGGTGAGCCATTCTTTTCATGAGTTGATTCTCAAGTACATTAGCATGCAGTCTGAAAAACCCAAAGGGACAGAATGCTAAAAATAAACCCACAGTATTGAGAACGCCAACTTGGTTCAATTCCGCCATGCTTCAGTGCTACTATCTCAATGTCATAGCTGAAAGCTGAATTGCTATAATTTCTATTCATGTATAGTATGAACGCAGTGCAAACATGGGACTCAGCTATACAGCTGCAAATATAATGTTTTAAGTGCGTTTTAAGTGCACTATACAAATGTTTCACTAGATGGCAATGGTGAGCTAATGGCAAATTCAATATATATTTCAAAACATTTTTAAAGCATTTTTAAATATATGTCTAGATTCAGCCATGTTCTTCCATCATTTATTATAACTTGGGGAGAAGACAAGTATGTCTGAATCTGTTTCAGGAGGGGTTTTTTTAGTATGGGGAAAGGTCATCCATTGAACCTGCTTTTCCATTTTATTGTCCACCATTTCATTTATTTATGCAGATCATTTATTAGTGTTAAAAGTACTTGTACTTGTATAGAACCCCACTTCTCTACATTATGAGAACTGCCTTCCTATTCCTATTCCCTATTTCTTGTTCTTTACACATTTATTAATACATAAAATGAAAAATTTCTAACTGCAGCTATGCTGTACAGATTATAATCCCATAAATGACTATACAAATTATAGCCCCATAACATTTAGACTCTAGTATGGATGGATGCCTGATCCCCATATCAGCAGTTCCAAATCACATTTTGAAAAAAATATATTAAGTAACATTTCATATTTGGAACTGCTTTTAGATTCAGGTTTTGAATTCGTGTAATAAAATTTGTAAGGGTGCTGTGAGTTATAGGGATTTTTTTTAAAAAATTAATGCAAATTTAAAAGGCTCTAGGTCTAAAAAATCTCAAATGTTACAATAAAATGGCGAAGAAAATGCCAAAGAATATATTAGGTGACAGGACTGTCTTATAGGAAGTCCAGATGAATTGCAAATCAAGACTATAATTCTCTGCAATTCAAGATTATGGAAGATTATTGTTGTACACCCACCATCTTGAAAATGAATCAAAAGCATTTTCTGTGATCCACCCCCGCCCGCCAGTGGGGCTTTTGTATGTATATACAGTGGACCCTCGGGTTACGCTACCTTTGGGTAACATAACTTTCAGGTTGCGAATGCGGCAAACCCGGAAGTGTCTATTTCTGGGTTTCTCCGCGCACGCATGCGCAGAAGTGCTCTATCATGCTGTGCACGTGCGCAGAAGCGGTGCCTAGAGAGGCAGACTTTTCGGGGTACGTACGGACCCCCAGAACAAATTAAGTCCACTATATTAGAAAGTTCTACTAGATTTCACACACACACACACACACGTTCCCAGTGGTGTCATGTGATTTTAGTAATATATCGATGCCTGTGAAATCTTGAGGCTCATAAAAAGGAACGGTAAAAATAAGGCATGCTGGAGCATTTTGCGGTATTCATGCTCAGTAGGCCATGGAAAACCCAGATGATTCCTCAAAGCGTACATGGCAATAAGAGTCCCCGGGGCATCTCTGAGAACTCTGTCCATGTGAACGCTTTAAGGATTGCAGTGAAACCTATTAAACTCAATAATGCCCCCAGAACGTGAAAGAAAAGAGTTCCTACAGGAAGGTAAAGGTAAAGGGACCCCTGACCATTAGGTCCAGTCGTGACCGACTCTGGGGTTGCACGCTCATCTCGCATTATTGGCCGAGGGAGCTGGCGTATAGTTTCCAGGTCATGTGGCCAGCATGACAAAGCCACTTATAGCGAACCAGAGCAGCACACCGAAACGCCGTTTGCCTTCCCACTGTAGCGGTTCCTATTTATTGATTGCATTTTGATGTGCTTTCGAACTGCTAGGTTGGCAGGAGCTGGGACCGAGCAACGGGAGCTCACCCCGTCGCAGGGATTTGAACCGCTGACCTTCTGATCAGTAAGCCCTAGGCTCAGTGGTTTAACCCACAGAGCCACCTGGGTCCCTGGAAGCTAGTACAGGAAGCTAGTGCGTAGTAAATCTTTCAACTTAATGGACCAGGTTTCTTAAGCGCTGTAAGGAAACTTTATTAAGTACTATATACAGGGGTGTACCCAGGATCAAAATTAGGGGGGGCAAGGGGTGGGGCCAAGGCACGGGAGGGGGAGGGGCACAGTGGGAATGTGGGTGGGGCTACATGGCCTGCGCCTTTCAGCTGTTCCGAGGAGGCGGCCCCAGGCTCTCGCTCCCCGTGCGAAGCTCCGGAGGCGCGCGGGGAGCGTAAGCCTGGGGCCGCCAACACTGCGCCCCTCAGCCTTTTGCTTCTGGGGGGGGGCAACTGCCCCCCTGCCTACGCCCATGACTATATAAACAGAAGAGATCTTTAGATATCATAAGCAGTGGTGCAAACGGATGAAGCACATCAAGTTTAGGGTGTTATCCATAGCTGCCAAGTTTTCCCTTTTCTCGCGAGGAAGCCTATTCAGCATAATGGAATATCCCTTTAAAAAAGGGATAACTTGGCAGCTATGGTGTTATCAGAAACGCAGGATTGTCCGGGAAAAGCCTGTCTTTACTTTCAGTTCTCTCCTCCATAATGTGCAATTCCATTTGCTGCCTATTTGCACAGAGTGTTTCTCTGTCTCTGCCCTGCTACATTGGCTATCCCTGAAATGGTGTGGTCAATTGAACTGTACAAAATGAATCGAAGTTGGGGAGGGCAAATTGTATGAAAGGCTACTATATGTGGTTGGCAATGTAAAGTTATCAAAAGGGCCTGGGAAATGACATATAAAGACTTGAAGATAATGTTGAAAATGATTTTTGTTAACAAAGCGGAAGCCATGATATTGGAAGGTACAGGATCTAATGGACTTACGGAGTGAAAGACTTTTTTCCTGCATCTGAGTATGGATCCCTACAGAAGGAAGAAGCTACCCTCAAAGAAGAGAAAGAAGATTGGAAAAACAAATTCATGAACTATGCAGGACATATTAGATCATTTGAAACCCAAGAAAGAAAGAAAGAAAGAAAGAAAGAAAGAAAGAAAGAAAGAAAGAAAGAAAGAAAGAAAGAGGACAATGATTTTTAAAAAGGGAAATGTTTAATGCATAATTTTTAAACTGTTGTGTATAGACTTCTACATTAGTAGAATTTTTAAAAGTCACTTGTATTAAGATGAACAAGGTTTTAAAATTGGATTGTTAGGAATATAAGGCTTTAATGGACATGCATGCATAAGCATAAAACAATGGGACCAAGAGGGGGAGTGGAGGGAAGACAATTGAGTTGAGATTTATGATTTGAATTTTTGTTTGTGATGGATTGTTTTTTGTCATTGTGTTGTTGTTGTTGTTTGTTGTTTAGTCGTTTAGTCATGTCCGACTCTTCGTGACCCCATGGACCATAGCACGCCAGGCACTCCTGTCTTGCACTGCCTCCCGCAGTTTGGTCAAACTCATGTTCGTAGCTTCGAGAACACTGTCCAACCATCTCGTCCTCTGTCGTCCCCTTCTCCCTTCTTTTGTCATTGTAAAATCAATAAATTAATAAATTGCATTGGAAAAAAAGAGGTAAGTTGGACTACACGTTACAGAAAGGGTGGAAGAACTCTACTTTTTTGATCGCAGCTCCATACTTACAATTAATTGACAGGAACCAATTTTCATGAGTAGCAGAAAATTTTGTCAGTGGGGCTGAGAGTAACAGTGAATGTGCTTATATTTTCCAACTCTGCTTTGTATACTTGACCGAGGATGACAAATAAAAATATTTAAAATTGTATTTTCTGTCAATAATGCATGGTGCTACTTTATGCCTGGTTCAGCTCTGCCTTAAAAGGATATCTACATTGAGTTCAGACAACTTTTTCTCCCCAAATTCAGTGATTCATCAACAAAACCCACAATCCTGTAACCAATTACCTGGGAATAAACCCCATTGAACTCAATGAGATTTACTTCTGAGTAGGCATGATTAGGATAGCACTGTGAGTTTGCAATCCTTATCCTAATTACTCCAAATGATCATAAATGCTGAGGAAACATGCTTGGGTTTCTACTGGAAAAACAAATAATTATCTGATTGTTATTGAAATATACATAAGGAACCCAGTAGCTTTCCATGACCAGAGGTAATCCTATTGAATACGTCCTATGTGATTTCTCTTGGCCTGGTTGCTACAGCCCCTTGAGAACCGAGCCTTGGCCCTGGCATTCCTTTCTTCTTCATCCTTTTATTTTCTTGTTATTTTTTCTTATTTTGTTACTGCAAGCTAACAAAATGAATTTCAATAAGGACAACTGTAAGGTTCTGCACTTAGGCAGGAAGAACCAGATGCACCCTTGGCTTACTAGCAGTGCATGTGAACAGAATCTACGGGTCTTGGTGGACCACAAGCTTAACATGAGTCAACAGTGTAATGCAGCAGCTAAAAAAACTAACACTGTTCTAGGCTGCATCAATAGAAGTATAGGGTCCAGATCAGGGGAAGTACAGTAATAGCACCACTCTAGTTCGCCTTAGTCAGACCACACCTGGAATAATGTGTCCAATTCTGGGCACCTCAATTTAAGAAGGATGTTGACAAGCTGGAACGTGTGTAGAGGTCGGCAACCAAGATGATCAAGGGTCTGGAAACCAAGCCTTATGAGGAATGGTTGAAGGAGCTGGGTATGTTTAGCCTGGAAAAGTGGAGACTGAGAGGAGATATGTGAGCCACCTTCAAATATCTGAAGGGCTGTCACGTGGAAGAGGGAGCATGCTTGTTTTCTCCTGCTCTGGAGGGTAGGACTCAAACCAATGGTTTCAAGTTACAAGAAAAGAGACTCCAACAAAACATTCGAAAAAACTTTCTGACAGCAAGAGCTGCATAGCTGCCAAGTACCCCGTTTTCCCCGGGAAACCCCCCGTTTTTACTTACCTTTCCCCGGTGGTCCCCTGTATCACTTCGTCTCCCGTTTTTCTCCATTATTTTTTTCTGCCGGCGGCCTTTTTTCCCCTTTCCGATTTGCCCTTCTATGGGCACCAAAAATGGCTGCCGCCAGCTTAAAAAGTCGCATCTACGCATGTCTGGAAGTGCATAGACGCGGCTTCCGGTGTTGGCGGCGGCCATTTTTGGTGCCCATAGATGGGCGGAGCGACACCGGATGTTGCGTCGGTGCACTTCCTGACATGCGTACAAGCGACATTCGAAGCCGGCTGCGGCCATTTTTGGTGCCCATAGAAGGGCAAAGCGACACCGGGAAGTTATGTCGATGCAACTTCCAGTGTCAAATGGCTGCCGGTCCCGGATTCTGCAGTCCGGAACTTGGAAGGTAAGAAGAGCTGTTTGGGAGTGGAACAGACTCCCACAAGAGGTGGTGGTCTGTCCTTAAGCAGAGGTTGAGTGGCCATCTTGTCACAGATGCTTTAGCTGAGATTCCGGGATTACAGGGCTAGATCAGTGTTTCTCAACCTTTTTTGGGCCACGGCACACTTGTTCCATGAAAAAAATCACGAGGCACACCAACTCTGTGCCGCCCTCCCCTATTCGGTGAGAAAACTGGGCCTGGAGTTCAATAGTACTGTAATCAATAATGATTGTGGTGGTGGCGATGCAATCGGATCGTCCCTGTGACGGGTAGGGGGCTGAAGGCTCTTACGCCCCCCTCCTTTTGAAGCGAATAATATTGGGGAGGGGGTCAACACCCCCAGCACCTCACACCGCCTGCCCCCCCTCGTCGATTACTATTATTCCTATTACCATGAATTTATTCGTCACCCGCCCCTCACCCTAAGGACCCAGGGCAGGGGTGGGAGGGGGCACTTACCGCCCGCAGGAGGAGGCGGTTGAGGAGGAGGAGGAGGAGGAGGCCTGCCGGGCCCCTCCGGTGGTCTCGAATAGAAGCGCGTCGCTGTCGCTGTGCCTCACAGGCGCTCCCCCCGTGGCGGTGCCGGGCCTCGCCGCTTGCTGCTGCTGCTGCCGCCGCCTCCCCTTCCTCCTCAGAGGGGGCTTCTCAGCCAGAGGGCCTCTCTCCATGCCGGGCGAGACCAGACTAGCCTCCGGTTAAGCCCGGGACGAGAATGGTTAATGGCGGTGGCTGAGGGAGGAGGGACGCCCGGCCGCCTCGGCAAAAAAAAAAAAAAACCATTTGAAAATGGCGGTGGGAGCCACGCCGGCCAATCAGCGCCGCCGCCGACCAGTTGCTAGGAGACGGCGCGGGGTGCGAGTGGGGAAGAGGCCTAGCTGCCAGGCCTGAGGTCTTCTTCGCTTTGGGGATTGCCCTTCTCCCCAAATCGCCCTTCTCGTCGCCGCACTCGCGGCACACCAGCCAGCGTCTCGCGGCACACTAGTGTGCCACGGAACGGCGGTTGAGAAACGCTGGACTAGATGACCCTTGGGGTCCCTTCCAACTCTATGATTCTTCATTTACTTGCACAGTGGTCCAGCAGGGCTGCCATCTTCGTTGCTCCAGAATGTCTCAGAGGCCGAGAGCACTGGGCTGGATGTCCCCAGTTCAGTATCCAAGTAATAATAAAAAATGTTCTGAAAAAGAAGGAAGAAAAATGAGTGCTACTCTGCAGCTGTCCACCGCCACCATTTGAAGCTGGAGAAAGCCCAGAGGGTGCCCTGAAAGCTGGCATACCTACGCTGATTCCCTTATGCTTTATCCTTCCCAAACTCCTGCAAGTGAGTGCAGGTTTAAGATTATTACCAACCTAGAATCTCATCCAGTTCCTTTTCTAAGCAATCCATTTTCTCAGCTTCTTTGAGTTTGACGCTACACGATAATCTCTACCTGGGTTTGCGCAAAGTGAGGAGTGGGCAGAGAGGGAGGGGTGGGGTCAACAGTGAAACT
Source organism: Zootoca vivipara (assembly GCF_963506605.1). Lineage (NCBI taxonomy): Eukaryota > Metazoa > Chordata > Lepidosauria > Squamata > Lacertidae > Zootoca > Zootoca vivipara. The sequence goes on along the minus strand of NC_083284.1, from coordinate 70,843,934 downwards.
CTGAGTGACATTTTTTAGTGCTAAAACATCTTTTATTTACCTCTCTATGAATCAAGAAAACCTCTTATTCTTATCACTTTTGAAAAATTGCCAAGCTGTCGCTAAATTGTACACTGCCTGTTGCTGACAGTTCGTTCTCACCTTTGTGTCAGCCAAGGTAGAATTCATTGCTGTAATCAATGTAAATGCCTTGTTTGCTTACATTTCCTTCTGAGGATTTTTCAACCCTTCACATCAAGGTTCCTGTCCTCTGAGATGAAAAGAAAAATAGATAAGGAAGATCAGCTCTTTTCTTCAGTGTTTCAAAAACAGATTGTGGAAGGTGCGTGTAATCATCCGAGTGTTATACATGAAGAAAACATCCTCTTGGTTATTTAATTTATTTACAGCTAGACATGGTGTACTTCACCAAGGAGCTATGTAAGAACAGCTCTACAGAGAAATAATAATAATTTCAGGCCAGACAGAGAACATCTGAGTAGCGATCCTTTCATACATTAGCCTATGGGATGCTCTCCAGGCATTGCACATCTTCAAATCTTGCCTTATGACTGTTTCATCAGGGGATCAGGGCACACGAGAAATCGCCTGAAAGGGCAGGCATGGAAATCCCACTCCACTTGCATCTCCAAAGTAGACTGCTGTAATCCTCATTGGCACAGGCACCAGCGCGGTATTTGGGATGGTGCAGGGCGCTGAGCCAAAGGGATGCAAAATTGAGAAGATCCATAACTGAGAGGATCCATTTGGGCTCGCACAGGGCACCATATTACTAAAATCTGCCCCTGACTTGCTACACACTTGCCTCTGTGCTGATCTGATGGGGTGGATGGTAGTCCTCAGACATGGACCACTTATAAACACCGCCTCCAACCCCTTGAAAGATTCCATCAACGGCGTCTCTGAAAATTTTTCCACACCACTTGGGAAGAGAGGCGAATTAATGACAATGTACTGGAAGAAGCAAAGCTCACCAGTGTATGATTCTTCAACATCAACTTGCTTGGACTGGTCATGTTGTTTGGATGCCTGATGGTCGTCTTCCAAAGCAACTACTCTATTCTGAATTTAAAAATGGAAAGCATAATGCTGGTGGTCAACAACTGATGTTCAAAGACTCTCAAGGCAAATCTAAAAAATGTAGTATAAACACCGACAACTGGGAAACACTGGCCTGTGAGCCCTCCAGTTGGAGAACAGCCTTTACCAAAGGTGTCATGGGCTTTGAAGACGCTCAAACCCAGGACAAAAGGGAGAAGCGTGCTAAGAGGAAGGCACGCTTGGCAAACCCTCATCATGATGAACTCCTGTCCAGAAACCTATGTCCCCACTGTGGAAGGACGTGTGGATCCAGAATTGGTCTCCACAGTCAGTTACGGACTCATTGTTAAAACCGTGTTTATGGAGGACAATCTTACTCGGCTACGAGTGATCACCAAAGAAGAGAAGAAGACTCCTCAGATTGGGCTCTACGATAGCTATGATCTATGCTAATGCTTTCTTGTAATAAATCAGGCCTACTATTATCTGAGGGTTGTATGGGGAGGTCCCTCTGGTGGAGACACGTTGTGCTTCTTCAGGGGTAGTTTGTCCACCTTTGGTCCCCCATCCTAACTCAGCTCTCACCTGTGCCTCCTAGAAGGTGCTCCATCACATCTAGTTTGACTCTCAGAGTCTCCTCAGAATGAGGAATGAAACCCAACAATCCTATTTATTACAGGCCCAGGTCCATAGAATCCACCTGTACCTTAAAAAGCAGTCATTTTGCCATTGCTTGTACGTATGCATGTATTATTTACTTCATTGTGCTTTAAAAAGGGAACTTATTTCAATTAGCCTTCATGTGGACCACAAAAGCACATAGCTAAATATTTTATGTTCTATTCTAGATTAATCACTAAAGCAGAGTGTACAATTTCAGTGAATAATTTATTTGAGGAATATTATTGTCCTCCATTTTCCTGGAAGCATTTCTGAAGTTTCTTCAGTCCCTTTATTTGAAATTATACTCTAATTGATGCTTGTTCTCTAGACGTTTAACACTCCCATGACCTAATACTGTGTGCCTACATATGACCAGATTTAGAGAGACAGAGATTTGTCTGCAGGTTGAGTCTTATTTCCAAACGGCAAGCTAATAGAATATTTGTTTTATCTATCTCATCCTATTTGAGAGGCTCGGGGAAGCTTGCGGCCTGAAAACAAAAGCCAGGAGACTGAGGAAAAGATACAACACTAGTTCCAGAGGTTTACATTTGTATCAAGGCCAAAATTCCTCACAGAACTGTGCAGCACTAACTGTCACCTTTCCAAAATAAATGTTATTTATCTCAGTTTGATGGCAAGAGGCAACACAGAGCTCACCCCCACACCCAACCGCCTGATGCCCCAGCTTGTCCAACCTTCCTAGCTTCAGTTAAGCCTTTCCACGCCAACCTTACTTTGGAGGGACCTTGCTTGTTTTAGAGCATCCTGAGATGACGGGTTCTCCATTACAGAGAGCACGATTTGCGGTGGGGGCTGGCAAACCACGCATGGTGCAAAGGTGGGGGCATGAGTGGCCACTGTTGATTGGATAGGGGCTGTTGTTGGGCATATTTGTATGTAACGTTTTGTAAATCAAACCTAGGGGGTATATAAGTTGGAACGTTGGATTTTTTCTTACCCTGCTCTTTGGCTGCGTTTCTGATCCCCACCCTCCCTCCCTGTTTTTAGGCCTCTGTGTTGACATTGCTATGACTTTTCTTGGTCGCCTGTATTCAGGGGCCGGTAGGAATTTTTCCCATCTGGCTGATTGGCTGGTGCCATTTGGGTTTTCGCCTACTGCATAGCAAATAGTCACAACTTGTAAGGTTCGCGGTTAGGCATTGGTTATGTTGTTTGTATTAAGGGTCTTAAAGATTAGTTGGCCCCAAGTTTATGCCTGAGTGGTGGGGAAATCCTGGTCAGGAATACAGTGGCTCTATGCTGTGTCCGTAACCCCTAGGCAGGGGCCAGGACGGCATATTGAAGCCTCTGGGAACCTGAAGGGAGAGGGGAGAGTTCTGTACACCCGGTCCCCGTCTCTCCCTATGGGGATTTCCCCGTGTTGACAAGGCAAGTTTTTTATTCTATTATTAGTTCTGTCCTTAGGTGACAGTTGGGAACCAATGCCTACGCAACCACTCACATTGTTTTGGATTTAATAAAGTTGTGGCCAAATTCATGCCAAAAACCATTAAAACTTAATTCTGTGTTTGTTGTGATTTATTTAAGGGTGGTTTGGGGGACCTCCACACGCAAATGATGCAGGACACTCTTTTTGTCACACAGGGTGCTGGCTAAGCCTGCTGTGGCTCACCAGTGTGCCGTGGGAACCGAAAGTGCCAGAGGAACACACAAAACAATTATTATTATTATTATTATTATTATTATTATTGCTCTTAATCTCAGGGTTGTGTGTTTGAGGCCCATGTTGGGCAAAAGGATTCCTGCATTGGGCCCTCGTGGTTTCTTCCAACTCAACAGGTCTGTGATTCTATTATTCTATTTATTAAATGTGAACTTCATCCGTAGATCCCAGGGCAATTGTGCATGGGGGGGGGAGATATTGGTCGAGGTGAGCCAGAACAAGGAGCCCCAGCATCTGTTCAGGGCTGCCCCAAGGCGCCCAGTGCAACAAATTCATGTTGTAACACCTCTGTAACACCTCATTCTGCTCACAGCCCTTCTCAATAGGGGCCTGACTTCAGATTTGTACGACCTGAATGCAGCTCCTTAGCTCTCATTGGAGGCAGACTATAAATTGAAATGAAATGAGCTCCAATGAAACAGTTAGCCGAGACTGGATTTCTGAGATTCTTTGCAGAGGAACCATACAGAGGGCCTTCTTGGTAGTTCACAGCTGCCTACAATTTTGCCGATTTGAGAACTGCTGACTTGTTTAATATGTTTGAGTTTGTTATGAGCTGTATTGGATTTAGTCATAAAGAAAAGTAGGATAAAATGCTAAAATAAATATATTATTGCACACCACCCCAGTTTCCAAGGGGTTCAAGATTTCGAGGATTCCAGGTGCTTACCCAGGGCTAGGCTTTCCTCAGAATGAGTGACAGCGGAGACTGTGGTGTCTTTTGGATATATAGTTGATTTGCACATATATACAACCGGAGCCCTTGGTGGAGGGCTTCACAGGGTTAATACCTTTCTTCTCCCATAGCCACAGCTTTTGATCCCAGCACAAATGGGCCATCCCATTTGTAGTCTGGCACAGAGCCACTTCCTTTGTTACCTTAACATTGCCAAGAAACTTGCCTGGCTTTTTCAACAATTTGAATCCTTGTCTATATTTTAGCATTTGCTGGATCTAGGAACTAGAGGAGTCTCGGGCAGACAGCCTACAACCCCCCCCCCCCACTGTCCTGAAACCTATAGTAATATCTATCTGTCTGGCTCTCTGCCTCCTTCTGCTCCAAATAAACTCAAGTATAAAAAAATAAAGTTCTGTTTTGCATCAATGGGACTAAATTAATGAAAGCTTCACACACACACACACACACACACACACACAAGTCATAAGTTGATTTAATTTTTTTGATTACTATATTTCACTTTCACATTGCTGGTGTGGTTCAATAAATTTTCTTATTGACAGAAAAGCTATGTTCTAATCAGGCATGCTTCTCACATAGAAAGGACAGGAGAGTTAACATGCATATGGTGTTTGCAGAAGATGAGGTCAAGCATTTTTGAATCCTCAGTAATAAAACTTTCTGACTCGTGAGCCTACTATAAAATGTACAGTTTTTCTCCGGAGGTCCCAGTCAAATGCATCAAATCATTTGGAAAATATATCTTTGACATTTAGAGGAAGGTAATATGGAAATATTGTCTTCACTGCAGGAAAGGATTTCGGTTGGTATAATAAAGGAACACCCCTTTATGCAAGAGTTTGGCTCCAGGATCCATGCCAGGGTCGTCAAAATTAGGCTTTCTGTCACCCAGGGCAAGTCTCTCTCTCTCTCTCTCTCTCTCTCTCTCTCTCTCTCTCACACACACACACACACACACAGAGAGAGAGAGAGAGAGAGAGAGAGAGAGAGAGAGAGAGAGAGAGAGAGACTTGTTCATAAGGGGCATAAAAAATAGTTTGAAAGAGGCTGGAGAAGAGGTTGTCTTTCCAAATAGTAAAATTGATAGTGTATGTATCTGGCTTACATTCAGCTTTAAGTAGTTCTCCTCAGAGAGTAATAGATCATTTGAGGAATTCTAAGAAGTGTTATGATGGTATAATAATAATAATAATAATAATAATAATAATAATAATAATAGAAACTGTGATAATGATGAGGCACATACTAGAGAGTAAGTAAGCTGGAAGTCACATCTGCGCAGATGCAGATGCTGGACATTGCGAGTGTGTGCGCGCACTCACACACACGCCATACAACCCATGGATGAATCTCCGCTGGAGTGAGCTGGCCCAGGCAAGCTAAATCTTGCCAACCTCTGCTAAGCTACTGAAGGTAACGGGGCCCTTTATATGTCCAGCTGTCCTTTGTCAACAACAAATTGTCGCTGTTTTTTGTGTTGGATATATGCTATATGGTAATTTATGGACCTAATAGGTCCATTTGCACATAACAAAATATGTATTTTATCAAAGAAATTGATGAACTTATATTTTGGAAATGTGCATCCAGTTTTTTCCTTTAATTTTTTTTTGGGGGGGCCCCTAAGAGAGTGGGGCCATAAGCTATAGCTTGTTTAGCTTATACGTAAATCCGGCCCTGGCCCCGGTCCATGCACAAGGCAACATCTCACAAAAGCAGGGGTCATGAGTCGTAGGACTGCTTATCAGAGTCTGGGAAGACCTTCCAGAGGCCAGTAAGGAAGGGCAGCCATGCTCAATGGGCTTTGGGCAGTGCTCTGGCAACATCTCAGAGCCCTCACACTTCCTTCCAAAAGCCTGGCACCTCAGTTACCCGGCTTAGGGAAAGCAGTGTGAGGAAACCTCCTAGAATCCTTGCACCTCCTTCTCGAAGCCTGCTAAGTGGGGAGAACCTGCTGTGTGTGTGGATGGCGGCAGCTAGACTGGTGACTGGGAGCGGCTGCCGAGACCACATAACACCGGTCTTGAAAGACCTACATTGGCTCCCAGTATGTTTCCGGGCACAATTCAAACTGTAGGTGCTGACCTTTAAAGCCCTAAACTGCCTTGGTCCAGCATACCTGAAGGAGCGTCTCCACCCGCATCGTTCTGCCTGGACACTGAGGTCCAGCGCCGAGGGCCTTCTGGCAGTTCCCTCACTGTGAGAATCCAAGTTACAAGGAATCAGGCAGAGGGCCTTCTTGGTAGTGGCACCTGCCCTGTGGAACGCCCTCCCACCAGATGTCAAAGAGAAAAACAACTACCAGACTTTTAGAGGACATATGAAGGCAGCCCTGTTTAGGGAAGCTTTTAATGTTTGACGGACTATTGTATTTTAATATTTTGTTGGAAGCTGCCCAGAGTGGCTGGGGAAACCCAGCCAGATGGGCAGGGTATAAATAAATTATGATGATGATGATGATAGCAGGCAGGCCAACTATAGGGAGAAACCTACCCACGTGATACTGGGCACTTCGCACATACATTGTGTAAAAGGATTAAAGCTTCTTCCTCCATCTCGCCTTCTCCACTCTCTCCCCCAGTCCCACATCAAATATAACTGGTCTGTAGAAAGGACTTTATGATCTGAAAATAGTACAGTAATGATGTGCGTACTTTTGTAAGTCAAAAGTACTTTTGTACTTTCAACATCATCATCATCAATACTTGTCTAGATCAGGCTTCCTCAAACTCAGCCCTCCAGATGTTTTGGGACTACAATTCCCAGCATCCCTGACCACTGGTCCTGCTAGCTAGGAATCATGGGAGTTGTAGGCCAAAAACATCTGGAGGGCCGAGGTTGAGGAAGCCTGGTCTAGATGGACCAATGGTCTGATTCAATATGTCTGTGTACTGCTCCTCTGTTCTTCTCTCTTTTTGCATTAGCTGTGTAAGGGGAAGACAGTATAGAGAACCTCCCCCTTGCATCAGGAGTAGCTCCTCCCCAAGCAGCGATGGAAGTGCGGGCTCTGAAGAGGCTAGTCAGGAAGCGGAGGGAGAGTGCCCGGGCTCTGGCAGCATGGGAGAGCTCTGGCTACGCAGGAGGGAAGAGAGAGAGAGGTGGAAGGGGGGGGAGGGAAAGCACGGAGCGTAGACCCTTTCCCCCGGTTCTGGAATTACGGAGGAGGAAAAAGGGGAGGAGATTCACTGTCCCAAGACTCTTATGTTGGGGGAAGTCACGCAGGGGGGCAGTGCCGGATTCTGGATCGGAATGAGCAGACATGTTTCCAACACCCCGTTTCACTGTAAATAGAGTGCACCAATAAAGACCGTTAAAAGACAAGCCTGCGGAGAGTCGTTACTCTGGAGTAGTCGCAACAACCTCTGACAAGCTGTCACAACCAGGCCAGTTGAATAGTGTGAGAGAGACTTGGGATTGAGAGAGTGTGCTCTCCAGCTGAGGCTACCCAACATCAGTGGCAGGAGCTGGAAACGCCAGCCAGAAACGCATTCAGAATATAGGACCTGGCCTGGCCAATCCAGGGAATCCACACTGCCTGCCAATGGCAAGGTTCAGTGTTGCATACCCCAGCCTGCTTCCATTTCTGGGGGTGCTCCAAATCTTGAGCCCACCAATATCTTTTGCCAGGCTAGGTTCCAGCCTGAGACTGCCAGTTCCAGATCTGAGGACTGCACAAGCATTAATATGAATGGCAGTGGACTGTGATTTTTCTGAGAAAGGTGCCTGGCATTTACACGATGACTGTAGTTTATTGTTTTGCATGTTCCACGGCCGAGACCAAATATTGAAAACAGGTTTGGGGGCTCCCAAGTTAAATCAAGGGCTCACTAAAGGTAACTTCTGATTTATGTTGGTATAAATAAGTAAAGTGCTGTGTGAGGGTCTTCACAATCAATTGCAGATGGTGAACAGCTTTCCTTAAGTAGATCCCCTTCCCATTGATTAAATTCAGAGTTATATATGTTGAAGGGGGACAGGATCATAATAATTTAAAATGATACTTTGTTAGCCAGCACAGGGGAGAGAGGAACAGAACAGGAGGAGGTCAGTCCATTTCAACACACCCTGTGAGTGATGTCTATGGAAGTTCGGGGCTAACACAACTTCCAGCATTAAAGCCTAAATCTTTTCTTTTGGAGCCTAGGAAAGCTGGCACCCTGCCTAGTAACAGGATCATTATATCTTGTAGTGCAGATTCATGCATCTCAGCGAAAACATTCCCAAGAAGCTCCCTTGATCAGTTAAAGATGTGTTTCCTGAAGCTCCTTCGATTCAAAGCGAGGCTCCAGCGTTTTCTGTCTTTTACTGCCCGGTGCTTTCCAAACAATCAATGACAAATATGTGATTATTATTTTTATTTGGTCTGTGACATATATATATATATAATTCCTCCTGATGAAAATAAATGAGAAATCGATGCCATTTATTCACTTTTCACGAGTTTCAATACAACCCCGTCTGGAAAGTTGTGCATAGGCAAAATTGCCAGGAGAACTAGGACTAGAATCAGGGTGCCCCACAATGCTTTGCTGCCCTTTAAGGTTGCTCAATAAGGCTGAAACGCATCTTCCAGAATAGCTCCAGCTGTGATTCCCTGCTTTGCCTTGGACTGACCTGGCTAGAAGAGCTTCTGCAGAAGATCTGGATTTGTCAGTGTGACTAACCATGCAATGTGTTTTGCAGGCTGTGTTGCAGATATTAGTACAGTGGTGCCTCGCTAGACGAATTTAATTCCTTCCACGGGTCTTTTCTTATGATTTTTTTTTTGCCCATAGGAACGCATTAATTGAATTTCAATGCATTCCTATGGGAAACCGCGATCCGCAAGACAAATTTTTCATAAAACGAATTCGTCTAGCGAGGCAACCTCCGCTCGAAAAATCCTTTCGTTAAGCAGAAATTTCGTTAAGCAGGGCATTCGTTAAGCGAGGCACCACTGTATTGTGCAGTTTGAAGCGACTAGATGCATGCAAACTGACTCCTTTTAGAAATGAAGCATTGTCCAGACCCATGTAAATATTGTTCAAATTTTACTAGCAGAACTCTTCAAAATAAAACAGAATGCACCAAACGATACATCCAGAATATCCACACAATGTCTTGTGCCCCTCTCTCCTATTCTAGACTGCTTTAGCCTGCCCCAGGCAACTGCAGCCCTTGAGAGCCATTTCCGTACATTCTTCTCCTTGTGGTTCAGAGAGACTGAAATGGCCAACTCCCTTCAAAACGGAGATTTGCAACTCAGTACCTTCCTCACATGATCTAAGGTTACAACACTCACCAGAGAAACATCAATCAGTTAATCATTAATAATAATAATAATAATAATAATAATAATAATAATAATAATATTTTCCCAGCCACTCTGGGCGGCTTCCAACAGAAAAATAAAATACAATAATCTACTAAACATTAAAAACTTCCCTAAACATATACAGTATAGACCTATCAACACAACACTCTGTTTGTCATAACAATGGACATTTGGCTAACACAATATTTGTGATTACCAGTGCCGCTCCTCCCTTTTCTTTAGAAAAAAAGGTGCCAGTATTCACCATGGAGTTGTTACAGTAAGTGCCATACTTTTAACATTTGGGGGCGGGGGAAGGTGCCAGTACTGCGTACACTTGAGTATCCCCCAGAAAAACAGCACTGGTGAATACCTTCTTGTTATTACCTGTGGCCTTGCAGGACATCTTTGGGAGGAGAAAAGGCTAAGGAGTAAACCCTACACAAATCCTGAGTGGAGTCCCTAAGATGGTTGGAGAGTGTCTTGTAAGCCTCCTTCTGGCAACTCCTGCAGCCAAGCTGGTGCCAAATGTATTGCTCTGCTTTCCTTTGGACCACATCAGCAAGGCCTTGTCTGGGCAGTCTAGGACCTCCAGACACACTGCCTAGCCTTGAGCCCTAGAGAGGTCACTTTGGTGGTGGCTGCTGACACAACAAAAACAATGTGGGTGGCAGCAGCTACAAGTTACTGGTCTCTGCAGCCCATAGCTGCCAAGTTTTCCCTTTTCTTGTGAGGAAGCCTATTCAGCATAAGGGAAAATCCCTTTAAAAAAGGGATAACTTGGCAGCTATGCTGCAGCCGCTTTGGTTCTCCAGCAGTTTGACTTCACCCCTAGAGGTGCACTCCATTGTTTCTCCGGGCGACAACAACAATCTTGTTGCATTTCTCTAGCGAAGTTCAACTTGTATCAAGGAAAGGGCAAATAGATAATATGCCTTTTCTAGGGGGTTCCCATAGACCAAGGCTTAGCTGCATATGGAATCATTTCACACATTGCCATGATACAGCCTGGAAATTGCTATGCTGAAATCTAGTTACTGGCAACAGAGAGGCAGCCACTTTGCAGTACCAGGCAGTATTTTAAAGAGGAAAATGTAAAGTATGTGAGCCAAACAAAGTGCCCAGGGGAGGTGTAAACAGTCAGAATTTAATTATCCATCTTGGAATTTAGCCTGGACAGCAGAGCAGGGCTCACACACTTTCTCACATGGCATCAGAGCTTTAGTATTAAAAGAGGACATGGATTCTGTATCTGTACCAAAACAACAAAACTCTACCTGCTGATATGGGTCGGCAAACTAAGGCCCGCAGGCAGGATCAGGCCCAATTGCCTTCTAGATCCAGCCCACGGACGGTTCGGGAATCGCCGTGTGGATCGCCAGCGCACGTGCTTTCCCTCTCCCTCCTTCTCCCTCACACAGCGGCACCTCCTCCCTCCTCCTGGCTTCTGCCCACCCTGCCTAGAGGAGGAAGAGGGCTGGGCTTTTTGCTGCCAGCCCCTCTCCAGAGCCCTTTCACATGCCGCTCAACGTCCCGTCGCCAGCCCCTGCTGCTCACAAGACACAGGAGCTGCAGTTGGCTGAGCATCCCTCTCGAGCGACCGCCATTTAAAGCAGTTCCTCTCCGGAGCCCTTTCACGCACCGCTCATCTTCCCTCCGCTGCTGTTCATTCCCCCCCTTCAAAATATAGTCCGGCCCTCCACAAGGTCTGAGGGACAGTGGACCAGCCCCCTGCTGAAAAAGTTTGAGGACCCCTGGTATAGTCTGTAGAACTGGCAAAAATGGAAATTATTTCATTGGAGCAAATGGTTGGCTGGCAAAGAGTCTTGACTCCAGCAGGGGAAGATATCAAAACATTCCTAGAAACAAGGGATTCTTCAGATGTTCTATGTATGTCCCGGACACTGTAGAGCATATTCTCTTTCATTGTCCATTGTACAGCACGCTCCGTCAGTGTGTGTTGTCCCGTCTTTTGGGTGGTCTGGAACCCCAGCAAGGTGAAAGTGTGGGATTCTGCCTATCTGACGTTGACCAAAGGGGGGAGCCGAGTTTTTGGTAGCAGTCCTCCAAGGAGCAGGTTAACAGAGAAAATCCCAGATTCTACATATACATATATACAATCAGTCTATGTAGCCAACTGCTGCCTATATATATATATATATATATATATATATATATATATATATATATATTTCAAGGCTCTAATAATAATAATAATAATAATAATAATATTATTATTATTATTTATACCCCGCCCATCTCTGGGCGGCTTACAACAGAAAAATGAAATAAAACAATTAAACATTAAAAGCCTCCCTAAACAGGGCTGCCTTCAGATGTCTTCTAAAAATCTGGTAGCTGTTTTTCTCATTGACATCTAATGGGAGGGCGTTTCAGTAGGGCAGGCGCCGCCACCGAGAAGGCCCTCTGCCTGGTTCCCTGCAACTTGGCTTCTCGCAATGAGGGAACCGTCAGAAGGCCCTCGGTACTGGACCTCAGTGTCCGGGCAAAACGATGGGGGTGGAGGCGCTCCTTCAGGTATACTGGACCGAGGCCATTTAGGGCTTTAAAGGTCAGCACCAACACTTAGAACTGTGCTCGGAAACGTACTGGGAGCCAATGTGATTTTCTCTTTTATGGTTTTATTTGTAAAATGCCTAATAAAGGTTTGATAAGTAGTAGACTCCAGCAGCAAAGGGACAAGGCAACTAGCAACTTAGGTACCAGTGTGAGTTATGGAGAAAGGTGAGAAAATGGACAATAGACTTTTCTCCTTTAGCTTTTCTCTTTTAGAGAAACTGGAAACTGGCCAAGGAAGTGTTTGAATTTTTGGCTGACAAAGGAAGAAGAAGAAGAAGAGTTTGGATTTGATATCCCGCTTTATCACTACCCGAAGGAGTCTCAAAGCGGCTAACATTCTCCTTTCCCTTCCTCCCCCACAACAAACACTCTGTGAGGTGGGTGGGGCTGAGAGACTTCAGAGAAGTGTGACTAGCCCAAGGTCACCCAGCAGCTGCATGTGGAGGAGCGGAGACACGAACCTGGTTCACCAGATTATGAGTCTACCACTCTTAACCACTACACCACACTGGCTCTCAATCAAAGGTGTGCTAAAGGAGAAAAGTCTATTGTCCATCGGAGAAGCTGAATTAACTCTCTGCATCTGTCTTCATATCAGAAGATATAGTGCAGATGCTTGTGCCCGAAGTAAGTTGAGGCTATTCCGTGAAGCTGAATGTTAGAAGATTCAAGGCAGACCAAAGACTTCTTCACACAGTGTTAAACTACGGGCTAGAAAATGTACTAATGCCCATCAGCTTGAAGGGCTTTAAAGGGGCTTTAGAAAATTTCGTGGAGAATGGAGCTCTCAATGGCTAACAGCCATGAGGCTTGTGTTCTACCGCTAGCATTCACCCCTTCCAAAAGCACAGGGCAACCTGGACGTAAAAGTTGGCAGAGTAGTTACCTTCCCCTACGAGTGGTAGGCAGGTGTGCCAACTCTAGGGGGCTGAGGTGTTTTTGGCCCCCTTGAAATCTCTGGGAAAGGAGCTGGGCCCCCTCAAAGTTGAGAGGGCAGAGGAGGCTCCTGATGGTAGGCCTTTGTGACTGCTGACTCCTCCAGTTGTTCGTGTGACATGCATCCTGATGCTCTGCCAAAGGTCCAGCACTCTGGCGTGACCCTCAGACAACCCCAGAGAGCCGGTGCCCTGTGTGCATGATGGCACGTGTGTGCAACATCACGCACGTGCAACTGCCCCCCTCCAATGTTGGGCGCAACTCGGTGGCAGGCTAGTTTCTTTCCACACCATTATCTGTGTTCCATCCAGACACATACCTGCCACGTTGCTGTCAGAGAAATTTCAGCTAGGAACAGCTGGGAAAACATTGATTTCCCGGGGAAAATGGGAGACTTGGCAGCTATGTCCAGACAAGCCAGAGGCATGGTCAGAGTTCAAAGTCACATTCCATCCAGGCCAAAATACTCTGGCTCCAAAGAAGGGCCACTGGGTGGGTGTTGCCTTGGGAGATTTCCAAGGGGCGGCTAGAGAGGCTGAAGTTTCCACCCCAGGCCTACAGCCTCTGCTTTTCTGCTTTCAAAAAACGAAAGAACACCCTAAAGTTGCTATTTTGCAAGGACAGAACATTGGCGACCAAAGCAAAATTGTGGCTTGGATGCACGCTACTAGCAATTTATTAGGCGATGTTCCAGGCTGGTGAAATATAAGCTAACCGAGGAATGTGGGTGCATGATTGCTCGTTGATGGTGATTACTACTTGATGCATAATCAAGATATTTAATATGGCGATGAGGAGAAATTCAGTACCACCGAGGTGAAGAGAACATCAGAAGGAAATCCCCCACCTATTTGTAATCAAAATGTTTAATGCTAAACTATTATTTAATTATGCATGTCTTGGAAGGGCTTGGTAGATTCTTCTGCTCACTGCTGTCAGCCGGACAGTCTTTGATCGCCAGAGTTGGTTAAATGGCTGCCTTTGATCACCTAGAGAACAGCTCATAAAAAAAACCGTGCTTTTGTTCGGCTTTCCCCTAACTTCATGGGTAAATAAGAAGGTGGTTCTGAGCAGAGAAGGGAGTGGGCGGTTTTTAATAAACACTTTCTCTCTTTGAAGTAGACAGAGTCAAATTAGCATAGAGATGAGGGAAGTTGCTGTGTCAAGGCTTGGAGACAGGGACGAAGGAGGAGAATTCGCCAAAGAACTTAGTTAAGAGTAAATACAATATTTTGGCCATTTCCGAAAAGGGACCAGGCAAGCAAGCAGGCTTGTTTCAAAAGCATTGGTTGGCATTGGCATTTGTATATTTTGCCGATTACTCTCTCACTGTGCTTGTTGCTGTGACCCCTTAGAATTAGTATTTGAAAGCTACAATACACTGAAGCATATCAGGCTTTTGATTTAGAAAAAAACAACTAAGTAGGAACATGGAAGAGGTTTGCACAATTCAGAATAGTAGGGAGAGTTGATAGCAGGCAGAAATGCCCCCTTAACTCTCCCCTAAGTCAGAACACTAGAATTCAGAGGTACCCTATGAAAGAGATGGGCAGCAAAGACAGGTTGAAAGTATTCCTTCACACAACACTTGGGATTCACTGCCACATAATGTGGAATCACAGAATTGTAGAGTTGTAATGCAGGAAACTCAACTACATCATGCCTGACAGAGGCCACCCAACCTCTGCTGCATGGAGAGAGAGAGTCTGGTCCGCCCCCTCTTGTGGGTGTCTGTCCCTAAACATATTACAAAAAAATACCAGAGTTCGCCAGTACTTGGAAATTAAAGAAACTGAACCTTCAGTTCAGGCCAAAGTCTCTCCTCGGCACCCAAAATGAGATTCTGTACTGCAGTCTCTAACCCCCCACCCGAAACACATTCAGAGTCGCCACCACCTAGAACAGGCGTCCCCAAACTGCGACCCTCCAGATGTTTTGGCCTACAACTCCCATGATCCCTAGCTAAAAGGACCAGTGGTCAGGGATGATGGGAATTGTAGTCCAAAACATCTGGAGGGCCAAAGTTTGGGGGTGCCTGACCTAGAATGATGAAATGGGCTGGGAATTATAGCTTTCCTTGTCAAATTTTCAAAGCAGCCAAGGGATTGCAAAACAAAGGGGCGTTTTACAACTTGGCCCAGAGAATTTATGTTTGTGCTCACTCACCCATTCTGGAGTACTATCTTTCTTTGGGTCAAATGTAGCAGGTGCAATCATACACTTAAATTGCAAGCAGGAATTGTCCATTTGTAACCAAACCTGAAGCCACCATATTCCTGGAAATAACAACCAAATGGCTTGAAACTTGGGCAAGCGTTTATATGGAGTAATCTTGCCATAAAAATGAAGACTACAGTAAAGGACTTTGCCCAATGACTAATACTTGAGCTCCCTCGTGGGACATTTATATATTTTCTTCTACTTCAGTCAGAGTGCATGTTGGATAAGCCACAGCTGTGGCAATATGTATGATGGTGCAATGTGATATTGCAAACAAATGGTTCTGAGTTGGCACATCGCCACCAATGAGTTGATATAGCTGAAAAATATTGCCACCAGAGGTCCATAAAATGCAAGCGTGACCAAAATGTTACATGATTGTGTATACTCAAATGCTAGCCTAGACAAAGATAATGAAGCTCTGCTTGCAAGAAAAATGCTCTCGTGGTCAAAATATGAACTCTTTGCTTGAAATCCCTCAGTTATCCTTTGTATGTTGGCATGTGGGGGCAAAAGGGAAAGAAACCTTGCGTTAAAGAAGAGAAGTGCCATCAGGCAGCACAAAAGTATCACTGCAGGAAATATACAAAATAAACTCAGTAGGCTGTGTTCTTCTGCCTCTACGCTAGGAGGCAGCTTGCCTTGGAATTACCAAAAGTAAGGCCAACTTCCTTGCTGCACAAGGTTGCTCCCCACGTGTTTTAGACCCATATTTCCCCATGGTGCTAAGGAGCCTCTATGAGTACAGGAGCCCCCCCCCTTCACAACTTTGGAGGGGGTTACATGAATGGGATGTGGAGACAGCACGTTCACCCACACAACTCTGATACTCTGTGCCTGAGGAGGGCCTCCTACCTCCCTCCTTCCTAAATGCACAGCCCTCAACTGTTGGGACATCCCATTTTTTGTCCTCAAAGCACGGCACCAAAACATGTGTTTAGGGGTGCCACAATCTCACCCTGAAAGAGTGCTGGGGGCCCCCCCTGAAATCTTGCACGGCATCCCAAAGCATGGGTTCTAGGGCACCACTAGAGCATGCCCCCCAAATGTGTGTATTTGGGGCCACAATCTCGTGCACGTCATGTGACTCCTGTGAGCAGGGTATGCTAAAATGAGGGCTTGTACCAGCAGCTCCCTCTTCAGAATGCGGTTCATGCCATTCAGCTCTGCTTCTGATTGGTTCCACAGCAAGCCTCACGTGATCTGGACAACACCATTGATTCAGTCAAGCACTATTTACAATTTAACCTCAATTTCCCCCCTTCACAATAGAGGGTTTGAAGCTCAGGGTGGGCTCCCTAGACCAGAATGAGGCATTTCCTTTACCCCATCCATGAATAATATTGGAGAAAACTGGGTATTGAAACTTGTTTAACCTAAATCATATATCCCAGTTTTCAGCGGCCCTTTAAAGTACGCTTCACGCAGAGTATACACAGTCAGAAGTCGACCTGGCCAAGAAAGCACCACCAAGAGCGTAGGGAATTATCTCCCTTATATGAAACCCCTTACTAGCTGTACGCTTGTAAAAGTATACAGAAGAAAATACAAATGGTTGGGTTTCTTTAACTGAAAAGCAAACTGACTCAAAAGAGACTTTAAACTAAAGATAAATGCTTTCTCTCTTAGCAACTTTATCTACCCACATTCCAACCCTTCAATCCAATTCAAAACTCCCACAATACTCCCATTAAACTACCCAAGAATCAAACAGTAAACTAGCATTATAACTAAGCAACTCTCATACTAAGATTCAACTGGGAATCTCTTAAACTGAGAGTTAAATCACACTGAGAGATCGTTCTCCTAAGAGTGAGATCTACTGAGAGATCTAACCAAAAGATAAATCAAACTGAGAGATCTATCTAAGAGATGAATCAAACGGAAAGATACAGAAGGCTTTCTGGCAGAGCCTTATATACAAGAAGCAGAGCCCATGCCTGTGAGCAATTAACAGAAATCACCGGCACCTGTTTCTCTTAAACAGACAGTATTTACATTAGACCGGCCCTAAAGTAACTTGACTATTCAAAAAACCCAACAGCTCCCTCCTACTGCAGCAGTTCTGCAGGGTCTTTCTGAGTGTTAGCTGGGATCTTGTTAGCTGGAGATATTAAGAACTGAAACTGGAATCTTTTGCTCCCAATGCAGGTATTCTACGACTGGGCTATGCCACTCTGCTCCTGCATATTCCTCAGTCTGGTTCTTGACCTGCTGTGTCTGCGCAGAAGTTTAGAACAATGATTCGCAAGGGTGAGGTTGCTAATTCAGTTTCTACCCCCAAAGGGGGTTTGTCTCGGGCACCTAAATTTAAGTCGACATCTAAAGATGTCAGCCCCTAATCACTGATATATTAAGGAAGGATGGCAGAGTCTTTTTACAGGTTGATTAAAAGAGCACATTTCGAAAAGTTGTTATGTTTCCACCTTTTCAGCCTCACTGAAATGTAAGTGCAGTGGCAACATTGCATTTTAAATCTTTTTTAAAATTCAAAAGGTGTCGTCATTCATCATGATGCATAATAAAATACGGCTTCCTAAATGTGTGCACATGCAGATTATTAGCCTTTGAAAAGATTATAATAATTGTAACATTTTCATGGCTGCCCTCTTAATGGTGAGCCATTAATGGGCTTGGGCTGGGATTTAATAATTTATTGGGGTGGGGGTGGAGGTTAGAATAGCTGATAAAGTCATTTTCACTCTCCTCCCCCACCTATTACTGCCATTTAGCTCCATTCTTGTGAATGGGTTCAAATATATTTGTTTTATAAAAAAATGCTACACTGCACTTAATGTGGCCTACCGGACTTGAAGAAAATGCTTATTATTTATGGATTCAATTACAACAATTTCTACAACAAAAGTACTGAGTACAAAGTTCTTCTAGATTTCTACATGCAGATTTGTTTGTGATGGTGCTGTTTTTATTGTTGGGAAGAATTAAAAACAAAACAAAAAACACTTTCCACCTGAACTTTCAAGTGATGCAAATCCAGAATTCTCACATCTTTTCGACCCACTGCAATCTACTTAATGTGCAGCTTGTCTCTTAGAAATTAGATGAAAGCAAAGGGTGAGTTCACCTCTGGAACACTCAGAACAGAAATACATTGCAATTTGGTTTTGTTTAGAATCAAGACCTACCAAAATCTTGTCTCTGTCTCTAGAAAACACGTGGAATGTGGCAAACTCAACTTCCTGTGAATCTTAACTTGTCTTGATTGTTTTAAATCAATATTGTCACCGGCGATGGGTTGTGACTACTCTAGAGTAACGACTCTCCAGACCGTTGCCTTTTCATGCTTTTATTGTGTGCAGACTATTTACAGTGCTAGAGCTGTACAGGATACATGTTCTCAGTCTGACCCAGAACCCTGGAATGGCGCTTCCCACGTTTTCTTCCAACATAAGAGTCTGGGCACCCCAAATCTCCTCCCGCGTTTCCTCCTGCGTAATTCCGGAACCGGAGGGGAAAAGGGTCTCCTTTCCATGTTTTCCTTCTCCCCCTTTCCCCCCGTTCTCTCTTCCTCTCCCACGTGCAGCAGAGGCTCTGCTATCCTGCCAGAGCCCTGTCTCCTACTTCCTCCTTCCCCACTGGACTCTTCCCCCTCCCCGCTGGCTCCGCTGCTGGTGGAGGAACTACTCCTCAGGATGGGGGGGGGCTCTCTGTACTCTTTCCCCCTCACAAATATGCTATCTTTTGTGTTTGCAAAGAAGTTTGGAAATGTAGGGGCAACGTCTGATGAAAACTTAGAAGCCAGGTAAGAATCCCAGTAGGGCACAGCTTCAGAGCCTGCATAGTGCTTTAGACCCCTCAATGAGCAGGGCAAGTTTTACAAATGTAAGAGAGGATAAATATATAGATTTGCTTAACTTGCATTATTCATACTGTTCTCAGAAGATCTTTTTGTGCTACAAGACATGGAATTACTTTTGCGGAATTTTAACGTTTTGTTTTTTAAGCTCAGAGGATGCAAAGAAGTCATGGGGGCATGGCCAATGAGGTCACAGGGACCTGAACAGTTCTGGTTTTCTCCCTTGCAAAGATACCGTAGACACTTAAGCATTGCAGTTGCACAAAAATGTAGCACGTAACTAAACTGAAAAGTGAATTATAAGATTGCTTCAGCAGAAGTGTCTGCCGTCACACTTGCTTCTCTGCTGGGAGCAAAGTTTTGTGGTCTCCACCTGTTCTCATTGTCACGCTGTCTCCCCCCTTTGCAAAGAAACATTGGACACTTAAACATTCCATTTAACACCTAACTAAGCATCTTACCTTGGCTCAGAATTGCTGCCACAATTTCTAGTGTGGGTTCATGCCCCCAAAGCTACACATTACTCAGATGAAAGGCTCACTGGAGTCCACAGATATTGCTTCCAGGTAAGAATGTACAGAATTGCAGCCAGAAATGGTTAATCTTAAAGGTGACACACAGGATTCATAACAAGGGCCTCCATAAATGCCCAAACGTATATAGGAAAATATTATTCTCCTCCTGCAGCTTATTTACTTGTGCATCTTCTTTCCAGAACAGGGAATAAGGTGGAAGGTTGCTAAGTCAACTAGGACCTGTGATACCAGGGTTAAAGTCACCAGCCAGCCATGGAACCTCGAGAGACTCACCGTCTCTCAGCCCAGCCAACCTCACAAAGTTGTTGTGCAGATAACAAATGGAAAATGAGAATGGATGCAAACTCAATACTGCCACATTATGGATAGCCATTAATGCCTCTTTCCAGTCCCTGCTTTTGACCAGGGTGTGTGTGAGATTGCCCAAGCTTGGAATCAACCTAAAAGGTAAGCTAAAAATCGAAGGAAAAATAATCTGGGCTACAACCAGGATATACTGAGACCTATAAACATTGGACTTTACATGTAAGTCATTTGCAAATCCATTGTGTGGCTTCAATTCATGATCCTGTACAGTATTATATAAGCAAGGCCAGAAGGAGCCTGAGTTTCACTTTCTCTATCTCTTTTCCTTCGGGTGTGGTGTTCTGTACGTAGTATGCTTAGTGTTAAGGTTTAGACTTATTATAAGCTATTGTAAATTAAGTCTGCTGCAAATGGATTTCTTATGGATAGTGCCATTCTTGAACATATTGGATTTGTGACCATTACGCTCGTTTGCCTTCAGTAGCAGTAAAGCTTAGCTGGATTAAATACAATTGCATCTGGTCTGTTCTTTGGGAATCCTGCAACGTGTTTTAAGTTTTTACTCTGCTAACTATACATTGGAATCTGCTCTGGATCAATATTGAGAGTAGAATTCAAATGACAAATGCACGAGTTCTCATCTGAACTTGTGGCATCGGGCCAAATCTGACTACCCCTGACCTCTTAATCAAAGGCTAATAAAACTCCATCTTAATTGTAAAACTCCATTTTAGTGCAAAACTCCATTTGTCTGAGGCACATCTCAGGTCTTGTCTGTAAATGCAAATTTCCCGTTGCACACAAGCCAAACACCTGTTGTTTTTAACGGTTGGGAATTCCCCTTGACCAAACTGGCCGACCCGAAACTAGACGAGCTAAACTGAATGTCTAATTTAAGGGGTATATGCAAAGCGATGTCCCAGGTGCGTTTGAGTAGGTAACAGGTGCAATAATAGTTATACAGCACCACCTAGTGGAGTAGGCAAAGGGCTTTGCAGCTTGAAACTAAGAAGGCAGCTGATTGGTTAAAGAAATACTGCAAAGGGGCTGAGTTTTGCTGTTTGGGAAAATGTATTTATACTCTGCACATGCACATGTGGGCATGCAGATAGAGAAGCATTATTCTCCTGCATCATCATATTGCTCCTGTCTGACAGAAACAATAAAATTGTTCTTAGAACTTTGCAATTTTGGCTGCCTGAAGTTTTTCATCTGGTCTTAAACACAGTGCAACAAACTCTCCTCTCATTCTCTGCACCACCCTACTTTTTGTAATACTGTTATAAATTCACATTTTAATGGTTGATTCTCTTCCGTAAGTTCATAAAAGTCATTAGAAGAAACATGTGCTATTCAAAAACGAAAATGGGTGGCTCAAATATTTCACCCTGGTGAAATAACGTGTGTGTATTCTGTTGATAAGGAAGCACACAAAGCCCTTCTGTTAACACAGTTTATTGGCACACGTATTGGCAAAGCATACATAAAATACAGTTGTATCGTATAACACACTGACTCGCTGTATTTTTTCTTTTTACATGATGAATTGAACATATTAATATGTAAATGAAAATTTTTTAGTTTATTTTATAAAGTTTCACATAAATATACTGGAATCAAAAATTAGTTTGGAGGGCTTTACAAAAGTATTATACAAGAAATATCGCCTGAAAGAACAACAAAATAAACTTAAGATATAATAAAAACACAAAAAATAGTCTTTGTTTAAACAGCTCACAAAATTAATGGATTACATGGCTTTCAAAATTCAGTTCCACAGCAATTTTACAAAGCATAAACTCTCATAAAGAATGGGTGTCTTTCTCCACACAATTCCCACCCCCCTGCCCATCTTGGATGAAACAAAACTACATTTTTAGCTGTCTTGGTGCTTTTGTAATCAGTTGCAAATGTAAAGCGGTGGGCTTTAAAGATTGCTAGAATAAAAAACGGAGGGCAGCACCAACGAGGGGAAGAAACAAGGGCAGAGAGAGCCTCAATTTGTGCCAGGAAACAATTAAGAAGTTAATTCTTCAGGGACCACTAAAGTAGCACAGGCCCCAATCTGGGTAAGAGCAATACTCCGTTATATCCCTAGCTGCCTCCTCTTCACCATCCAGCAGCCAGATTTTCATGCACGTAGCCCATGACAGAAACCTAAAATCTCACCCATTATCTTTGTCTAAAGGATGCTGTTTGCCGAACAGCTCCTCCGTGGGATTTCAATTTTTGGGGGGTCAGAACCAATTCTGGATCAGCTTTCCATTTTCTTCTCATCAGTCAATATTGCTGGCCTTAAAAATTTTAATTTCACGAATTGTACTTTGTAACAAGCAATGTGTGGGCGATTGAATTTGTAACACCTGATACTCCAGGAAGCTCCTACAGTATTTGTACATTTTATGGGACGTATTTTTAAGAGGCAGAATCACTGTTCTCATGTATGTTATTGCAGCTTCCCCTGACAAAAGTCTTAGAACACAAAACCTATTAGGGTGCAGCTTTTCTTCATAATGAAATTTCCTCCCTTTAAAATGGCTAACCTGGGAAGGAAACTCCATGTGTTTGTGTACACACACACACACACACACACACACAGAGTCGTACCTTGGTTCTCGAACAGAATGTGTTCTGGGAATACGTTCGACTCCCGGAACCGTTCTATAACCAAGGTGCAGCTTCTGGTTGGCTGTGGGAGCATCCTTCAGCCAATCGGAAGCCGTGGCTTCTAAAAATTGTTTGAAAACCGGAACACTCACTTTTGGGTTTCGATCGTTTGGGACATAGCTGCCAAGTCTCCCATTTTCCCCGGGAAACCCCCATTTTTCCAGCTGTCCCCAGCTGAAAAAACGGATTTTTTTGGTTTTCCCCGGTTTATTCTGGCACAGCGGCCATTTTGGAACTGGGCAGAGCATGCTCAGAAGCGACTTTTGATGCTGATCTGCCCAGTTCCAAAATGGCTGCAGCGCGACTTCTGGTGCGGCAGCCATTTTGGAACTGGGCACAGCAGCATCAAAAGTCACCTCTGAGCATGCTCCGCCCAGTTCCAAAATGGCTGCCGCGCTACTTCTGGTATGCTAATTTCGGTCCGGTCCCTTATTTTTCAGAGAGGAACTTGGCAGGTATGGTTTGGGAGCCAATTTGTTTGAGAGCCAAGGCATTTGAGATCCAAGGTACGACTGTGTGTGTGTACACACACACCCCTCCTCAGGCACAAGTTGGAAAAGAGGATGTATTTTGTTCACCATGTTTTTAAAACGGCCAATAGATCCTGAGCACTAATGGTCTTCTGTTAGATAGGGCCTTTAAGGGATAAAGGGGGGTCGTCGTAGGGAAGAATCTTCCACTGAAATGTGAGTGTTAATCAATGTTCATGAGGTGCTACTTACATATTCAGTTCTTTTCATGGAGGTCAGTGTCAGTATCATGTCATGTGCAAGAGCTTATAAATTATTTTCCTAACTTAAAAAAGAGAGAGAGAGCTGTACACATTTAGAAAGAGGTTCTATATCTGTTGAAAACTGGGAGTTATTGTCGTCATAAAGGATGCTGCGATATAGTGATTGTGACTTGCTTCAGGCAACTTATTGGGAAGCCTGAGGTGTTGGGTTTTCAGGCTTGGTCTCTTGGTTTGCAGGAGGTTTACTGCTCCACGGGCTGTTGTTCCCCAGCGCAGGTGAATTGTTGAAGTCTTCATCATCGTCCATGCCATTTGCTGCATCATACTGCGTGTTCTCTAGCCTTGTGATGAGTCGCTCGTCTTCGTCGCCAAATTCTCCCCCCATTAGCGTTGGCTCCCCGACTACCATCACATCCTGTGAAAAGCACCCAACACTTGTTATATAAAAATGCCTGAAAAGAATCCCACACTATCAGTGACCCATTTCGTAGGAGAAGTATCCCTGAATGCAAGCCCCATTGATATTGTGCACTGATATAATAGCCAAGCTCAAAAACGGAACAAAGTGAAATAAAGGATTAAGATCAGAACTGTTGGAATTGGGTTAATCTAGATTATGGAAGCAGAAAGAAGTAAGAACTTTGTACCCTGAAAAGCACACGGAAAGCCACCCAAAATTATTTAATTTGATTGGAATAATTGGCTCTTTTGATTGTATTTTGATTTGGTATTGTGTTAATGTGGCTACTATTGGATTATTGCAATTAAAATGAATTAAAATTATTATACAAAAAAAATTGGAACAAAGTGTTCTTCCTATGCATGTAGAAACTTGTGGTAGGATTCTATTCTGTTGTTAACGCTCAGATCTCGTCTGTTGTTAACTCTCAGGTTCAAAATACAGACAATAACAGGTAACAGGTAGGGGAAATGTGCATTAAAAAAATCTTTCACTGAAAGGATTTAAACAGTTGCTTAAAATGATTTCAGTGACCCTTTTCAAATTCAGTAAATTATTTCTATTTCAGGTTTTGTGGTTTTCAAGCAACAAAGGAGTGAAGTGTCAACACTTATACGTTCAAATTAAAGGCACACTTTATCTGTAAGTTTCCCATACACAAAACACCCTCGAATGAAGAGGAGCCATTGCTGTCCTCATGTATACTTCCATTCATTTCAAGGGGGCTTGTGGAGGAGAACTTCCAGACAGATTATGCGAGAGGTTCTCTGCTTTATTTCTCTAGTCATTGACTACAGCAGTTAAAACGAAGCTCACAAATGCTACTTTGAATGCACCAGCCATTGGAACACAGAACTCAGCACCTCTTATCCCTAACCAACTCACTTGACACCTCACCACTTAATTATGGCAATTAATTTAGGTAGAGCTTTTTTTAAAAAAAATAAAAATAAAAACAATGTTCACACTAATTTGACAATTTGCATTACTAATTAAGTAATTAGCAAAAAGAAAAAAAGAAACCCTGATTGCCAACAAGCCCTGGATCTGCCATCTGCTATTTTGTGGTGCTTGTCACCTCTCTGTGTGTAGGCAATGCTGCTGCCAATCTGTGCGATAAGAGGACCAATCTGCCCAGCTGGTACCATGAAAAGGAAGACAGAACACAAATTATTATTACACCAATGAAGCTACCAGTTGTCAAAAGCCGGAAGGGGCAAGAAGAAAAGGATCTGTCCCATTGCTGCTGTGAGCGCAAACAGTCCTTTCACGGAGACATGCAAAGCACCACAAGTACAACTGCACAGCACATGGCTGGTTTTCTGCTGATCCTTAGCTAGCATGGGGTACTAAGAAAGAGTGCCGGACAGGAACCAGAGGGATTTCTGGAGCTCAATGCTTAAAGGAGATCCCCTAACCACAGCATTCGGTGGAAAGAGCTTATCTATGGGGCACATCTTTTGGCCCAGTGTCGCTGGCAAGGCTCCTTGTGATTCAGCCCGAAGTTCAGATTTGTACGCAGACATTTTAACAAGCCCTGCAAAGGACTGAATGGTGAAAATAATTCAGTTGTAAATGGCCTGTTAAAATCAAGGAAAAGTTTAATAGTGTTTGGACCTCCCTCCAATTCTGTCAGTCCCAACTGCCTCAGAACATCCTAGTACAACTCTACCTATTGTCCCCGCTTGCCCTTTTGTGTCCTGAACTCCCTCTCAGTCAGTACATCTTTGAGGTGCCCCCTCTATGCCTAAAACCCCACAGATATCTCCAGCTGAAAACCAGTCTAAGAAAGTTTCTCTCCGCTTGGAGATATTCCTTCTGCTTCCCTTGGCCAACCCTCCTGTTGGGCATTGTACATATTATTAAGATTTCATGTATCGAAAGGTGTCGAGATGTCGTACATTTGTTAATGAATTTTTGTAAACCACATACAGAGTCGTTCAGTCTGTGATTTATCTCTCTATTTTCCTTGGGCATGGTATTAATCCCCATTTGAAGGCACCTAGGCCCTTGAGCATCACCACCAGTTTAGTCCATGCAGAATACCCTGTGGAGGGAAGGACACCCAACTGCTCACTTATCAAGCAGAAATTGTTGCCACTCAGGTCTCATTTTGTGGGTTTCTGGGGGGTTGTGGGTACTGAGGCTGGAGAGCAGCTACAGCTATGCCCACTGAGGCAGCCCCTTTCAAGAACTTGTATCCACAGTGATACATGAAGACAGTGGTTTTCAAACTTTTGAACTTCCAGGAATCCTTTCTGCCTTGACTAGACGGCCCAGGAAGTTCTGAAGCACACACAGTTCATGTGCAGCCCTGGCAGTCTAACTAGGCCCCTCGCAAGCGACTGTGAGTGTGCCAGAGAGGTCATACCAACACTCTCCTGTGGTAACACATTGCAGGGGAAGATGGATGTGCAAGCTCTTTCAGAGACGCACTTCTGTCATCACTGCTTTTCTGGAGAAAACAGCTCAAAAACCACAGCATTTATGCACTGCCAAGGTCCATAATCGAAACAAAGGGAGCGGGTGGCGCTGTGGTCTAAACACGGAGCCTCATGGGCTTGCTGATCAGAAGGTTGGCAGTTCAAGTCCACGTGACGGGATGAGCTCCTGTTGCTCTGTCCCAGCTTCTGCCAACCTAGCAGTCCGAAAGAATGCCAGTGCAAGTAGATAAATAGGTACCGCTGTGGTGGGAAGGTAAACAGTGTTTCTGTGCACCCTGGAACTCGTCACGGTCCTCTCTGCACCAGTGGCGGTTAAGTCATGCTGGCCCCATGACCCAGAAAAGCTGTCTGTGGACAAACACCAGATCCCTTGACTTGAAAGCAGATATGAGAGCCACACGCCACAGTCAAATTAGACTGGACTTAACCATCCAGGGGTCCTTTACCTTTTTACCTTACAATCAAAAGTTTTGAGGGATGCTTGAATGGTAAAGGTAAAGGGACCCCTGACCGCTAGATCAAGTTGCGGACGACTCTGGGGTTGCGGCGCTCATCTCGCTTTACTGGCCAAGGGAGCCGGCGTACAGCTTCCGGGTCATGTGGCCAGCATGATAAGAAACCAGAGCAGCGCACGGAAACACTGTTTACCTTCCCACAGGAGAGGTACCTATTTATCTACTTGCACTTTGATGTGCTTTTGAACTGCTAGGTTGTCAGGAGCTGGGACCGAGCAACGGGAGCTCACCCTGTCACGAACCACCGACCTTCTGATCGTCAAGTCCTAGGCTCTGTGGTTTAACCCACAGCGCCACCCACTGATGTTCCAGTTGATTTCAGTGAAGCTTCGTCCATTTCTTTGGATTAGCCTCATTGCTTCTGCCCCACAGTGGGACCCTCTGCTCCTTGGAAAGCAACGCCAGAGACACCCGCCAATTAATTCCACACCAAGTCATCTCAACTCCCTAGTGCAATAGCCACCAACCTCTGAAGAGGACTGGAAGTGACTCCTTTTACAGCCCCTCAATGCTTCTCCTTAAATTGGCCAGTAGGGGTTACTGTTGTCGAATGACACAAGGTTCCATCCCTCCCAGGGTTGAGGCTGCAGCTCTGGAGTGCTCCTAGCTCCTGCTCATGGATTGAGAAGCAGAATCCAAGAATTAAACCCCAGGGCTTTCTTTTGCAGGGGACACACACACACACAGCGAAGGGCTAGTCACAGCAGCTTGCAAGTCAGCTACCTCCGCTCATTTCATGGTTACAAATAGCAATAGTCAGTGTACGAACAGGTGGGTCTATGCTTGCAAAATATGGAGTACAGCAAGGCCCCGACAGCCCATAATAGTTGACTTGAAGGCTGTGCTTGGGTTACTGTGACCAAAGGCAGCTGTACTGCTGGAGCTCTCGACGTTACCACACCTGTGGGGAAAAAATCTTTCTTTTTACCCTTAACCCCATGACAGCTTGTTGAGTTATTAAAAAAGCAGAATGTGCAGATCCATTGTAAATACGGCAGACAACCTCCTAGTAAGGTGAATGGATTCTTCATGAATATTATCAATATTATTATGTTTCCATTCTGTTCTACTTTTAAAATTGCTATCTGTGTACGGATGGTGAACTTGAAAATGTCCTGTTCCAAGTAATGTTGAGTGTTATCCCCCACCCAAAACAAACTGATTCAAAGAGCAGGCCCATCATCCCTGGAGCATGAAAAATAGACATATGGAAAAAAAATAGTTGCCAGCTTTTGATTACAAAGCAGTTGAGGATGTGGAGTTGATCAAGACTGGGGCAGCTGCTCAGACCAGTAATGGGGAATGCCAAAGCGCTTACACCAGGGCATCAAGGAACAAATGAAGGACAAACCAACCAAATGGGACAACAGGCAACAGTTCAAAATACCATCAGTTTCTATATGCGCTGTAATTTTAAAAAAGCTTTTTCATAAAGAGCAACACATTTCATGGAGTTGATCAACCACTGTGTGATGCGAACCTGACTTAAGAGTTTCCACAATATAATACCATAGAAGGTAAAACAAACAAAATCTTGGGAGAATCTTGGGAGAGGCTTAGATCATTTCAAAAGAACTAAAGCTTCATTCCCTGAAGCTCCTAGACGGGGGTTGGGAAGCCATTTTCGTCCATGATCAGATTATTTCCTAGATGTCTGAAATGTCCTCTTAGTCCAACAGGCTCCTCATGGGGATACCTGAAGGAGCGTCTCCATCCAAAACCGTTTAGCCCTGACCCTGGGAACTAGCTCTGAGGGCCTTCTGGCGGTTCCCTCACTACAAGAAGTGAGGTTACAGGGAACCAGGCAGAAGGCCTTCTCAGGAGTGGTGCCCACCCTGTGAAACGCCCTCCCATCAGATGTCAAGGAAACAAACAACTATCCGACTTTTAGACGACATCTGAAGGCAGCCCTGCTTTGGGAAGTTTTAAATGTTTGATGTTTTATCACATTATTATTATTATTATTATTATTATTATTATTATTATTACTATTATTATTATTATTAGAGCCACCCAGAGTGACTGGGGAAACCCAGCCAGATAGGCAGGGTATAAATAATAATAATAATAATAATAATAATAATAATAATAATAATAATAATAATTGCATACCTTTGCAGCTATCATTGGCAAGAAGGAGACTCTCTTCTCATAATTTGTCATGGGGGGGGTGTCATTGACTAATTGGAAAGAGAATGAGGGCTGATCAGTAATGCCAGGAGTCCAGATGTGTCTCAGTTCCAGGCAAGCGCAGGACATAGCTCTAGGCGCAGAAAATTACTTTCCTGGTAATCTTGACCTTCTTGTTTGCAAGTAAATTTTTAGTGATTATGGTTCCAAAGCTATGCTTAAAAGTACTTTTGGGTAATGCCTGGGGAAATTTCACAGACACCAGAGGCTGTTGCTGAATGTTCACAGGAACGCCTGTATATGGCGCATGCAAAAAACAGATTTCTCACAATACTCAGCCCTGGCTAGGATCAGGAGCTGACTTAGCCACTTTTCTAGCAAAGAGTGGTCATCTGGAGTCCATGGATTGCCTTTTCATTTATCAGCTTCACTTTCCTCATTTACAGAGAAGTGAATGGAAGCATTTCTGGGCTGAATAAATGCTGTTTAGAGAGGGGGACTAAAAAGTGCAGAAACACATGCAGAAACCACTTTATGGTTGCCTGGCTCTTGGCCTATGTGAAGTGTGTGTGTGTGTGTGTGTGTGTGCGTTATTTGTGGTTGTCATCTTATACGGAGGCCTAACAGGAAGGCGAGACTTACAGGTACCTGACTTGAAAGACTCAGGTTTGCAGCCGCCGCCGCCGCCGCCTTTTTCTTGCTGTTGGTGCTGTTGGCATTGTTCCCGGCACTGCTATTGGAAGTGCTGCTGGTTGAGTTTTTCCTTTTCCTCCGTTTGGTTGCTGGCTGCCTTGTAGGCTCTGCTACAGTAGACACACAAGAGAGAAAATGAGTGACAGGTCTCAGTGCGTGCAGGGAAATGAGAGTGACAAGCAACGGCATTCTCCTCCCCCCTGGTTTAAAATTCCTGCATGCTTACTGACATACCTGCCAAGTCTCCCGCAGAAAAACACGGGATCAGCACTAGCAGTGGCACCGGAAGTTGCACCGGAAGTTGTCCAGTGGCCATCTTGGGGGTGGCCGCATGACGGCGGCCATCTTAGGGGTGGCCATGCGGCCACCTCCAAGATGGCCGCCGGGCATGCGTAGAAGCTATTTCCGGCACCAGTGGCAGCCATTTTCTGGTGCCCATAGATGGGCAAACTGGCACCAGAAAAATGGCTGCCGGCAGGAGCGGATTTACGGGAGAGGAGCTCAAACAGGAGACCGCCAGGAAATGGTAAGGAAAAACGGGGGTTTCCTGGGGAATACGGGGTACTTGGCAGCTATGCTTACTGAGCTGAATGAATCTGCTAAACATTGGACACGTTAGCCTAGAATTGAAAGCAAATTTAAATTAAGGGGCATGATACCTATATACAATTCTAACCATTCATAGATCTCAAACCCAAATAGCTCCCTGAGGTGGTGTGGAGTTGTTCACCTCATAGCTCTTCTTCAGAGCAGATTCTCATCACAGACACCCATCAGTCACCCTCCATCTTCCACTGGGACAATGGCTGCTGCTGATTCTGCTGCCAAGGGGCACCTGATCCTGACACCATAAGCCAATTAATGACTACATCTGGCAATGCATAGTGTTAGCTGACCAAGTGATGGGTCGACATGGATCTGGCCAGAGCTGACATTTCTGTGGCGAGAACTCTCTCAAAGGTCTGTGGGAAATGTACAGCTGATGGCTCAGTCAGGTCCTGAGGAAAGGCTACCTTAGCACCCTTTGAAACGGGACTCTCCCCTTCTGAAGCTTCATACCTGGAGGTGCGACCATCCGCTGCCATTTCTGAAACAAGCATGTTTTCAGGCAGTCTCGAGGACTTAAATTATAGGTTTTATGCCTTGACATCAATTCTTGCATTGGCTCCAATATTACACACAACTGCAAAAAAAGAAAGGAGGCAGGAAAGCAAATTTAAAATGAATTGCATTTGCTGAAAAACATACATCTAGTCTGAATTGAAACTCAGCTTATCGCCCTAGTCTGTGGCTCCTATGCTTTCTGCTAAACAGAGGGTTATGTGATAAGCATTTCAAGCAGCGACGCTGTGGAATCTCACATTTCTGGGCTCAGGAATCTAGAATGCAGGTTTGCCGCAAATATGAGGTGAGCAGGACAACTCCATTTCTTCTCTGGCTTGAGTTGTATTCTGAGCAGATGAGGTTGGGGTAACAGCCAGCGCTTGTGCTTCCAAAAACAGGCAGTAGCCATTGCTTCTTTGTCCCAGAATTCTAGCTGTGTAAGCTGACACATGCAGCACATGGAGACTTCTCTAGTCTTCAGTTTTCATCTTGGAACTGAGGTCTAAAAACTGACACTATGGCCATAACTTTGTCCGCCCCGCCCCCCGCCTTCAAGCTTTGTGCAACATCTTAACAGATTAAGAGTTGTTGGAAACTCAAATGTTTGCTCCCTATTTTGTGACATTTTGGTTGGTTCTAATAAATTCATTGCCCAACTGTGGATTTGGGAGGTGTTTTTTCCCCCTGATGGACATGCATGGCAACCTTTCCTTTTTGTATCTCCTGGAGAATACTGTAACCTGTGTTAATTTGTTGTACAGGTGTATAAAGAATGGAAGGAAACATACAGAATACAACATTTTCATATCTCAAGGCTAACTTATTTCTCTTCGCCTACAATTTTCATTTTACTTTTTGTTACACACAGGCTTATGCATCTCTTTCTGTTTGCAACCTGTGCTTTCAGAAACCCTGCACTCCTCAATCTGTCGCCTTAGTCCTCTGTAATCTGCCCATTCATTCTGCTATGCGACTCCTTTCTCTGACCCTGAAGGACTCTTCTTTTTCCTATCCCTATTTCTATAACTTGTTTCCACCATCTTTTTACTCCTTGCCTCCGTCTTCCCAGTTCTCTTTCTTTCCATTTCTCTGATTGTCCCCTATTTACCGTCCTTCCCACTCTAACTTCACAGATGTAAAAAGGGTGAGCACACCAGAAGTGGGGTGAAGCGAGGAGCTGCTTGGCCTGCTCAGGGCTCACAGATACAAAGAGCATGGAGGTTCTAGGGAGTGAAGAGGGCTTCGTTTTTTCAACTAGCCATTCCAGCTATTCCTCACCAGCCTCAGATTTTAACTCACCCATTATGAGGAGGATTTCAGTCTAACAGAGCATCCCTGGGCGTACATGGGGGGGGGGGGTGTTCTGCTTTGAACCTTTCTGAAACATCTAGAAATCTACTTAATAACAAAAGGCAATTGTGTTTCTTTGCCCTGCCTGTTGCCAAATAAATATATATATATTAATGCTACATTTATGATTAGCAAACATATCACACGAGCAAAACTCAGATAAGGTTGTCCTAAAATAACCCAGATCTCCAAGTTCATATACTAACTGTTATTTACAGATATAAAGAAACATTTTGCCGCTATAATAAAAATGTCCTGCTCTGGAGTTATAATTAATACACAGATCAATCTTGCAATGTATTTTGTCTGCTAGTTTTTCTGTAGTCAGTTGGGATTTCATATAAGAATAGGTCACTTTTTGGAGTACACAACTAATATTTACACTCTCTGTTGGTTATATTCATTCATATTTTGGTTGTCTTCAATCATTCCTATATTTCCACCAGACACATTCTTTCCATGTCTTTACAAGCAAGACTTCCAAAGAAAGAGCTACTGTAATTCTACCAGTTCTAGGCACCAGGTGGCAGAACTAACTCAGCTAAGGAACCTAAAACCTCACTAGGGTTGTTATGGTGGAAGAGAAATGCAAATTACTTTCAAGTGAGCTAATTCATTTTGGTTGGCCTTTGCATTTTAAGCAAAGAATACAGTGTTTTTTGAAATAATATGGATGCCATATGGCAAGTATATTCATCGTATTTCTTGAAAGATTCCCCCCCCTTTAAAATCCTGAAAGTTGTTAAATTGAAAACCTAGAATGGAAACAGCCCTTAAATCCTAAAAAAGCATCAAAAAAAGAAAGACATAATTCTGTATATTGCTTAAACTAGATGCAGTCTACTGGCAGTGCATGAGCAGGATCATACCAATAGAGTGTATGGATTTTGTATCTATGAAGTTTTTGCTAATAAGGGATACAAACTACATTACATCAAGATTGCCCCAAGAAGGACTATTTTTCAGGCAGATACTGTATCTTCTTTATTGTCTTTGCAGAATCTGGAACAAAGATGGAGACCTTCATTCCAGTTGGTATCTGTGGACTTGAATTGCTTCAATGTTGTGCTGTTTACAATTGGTTATAGAAACCAATATGGTTGTTACATTGTTTTTATATGTGCAACTGTTTTAACTGTTTTTTTTTACTATATATATGTAACTGTTTTATAAATGTTTCTTGTTATATTGTAAATCACTATGGGATGTTTCATGGGAAAATTCATGAATAAAATACTGTAAAAGAAATACATGCGACATCAGATGGTTGAAGCCTCTAAACCAGAGTTCAGAGAAATATGTAAGATCACCGTCTCAGACAAAACCACTCTTTTTCATCATATGACTGGGAGACAGCCACTGCCATGAATCATTTGCTCTGGCAAGGTTTGCAGGACTCAAGTCATCAAATTAGTTGAACACATATTATGTTTGTTTTTGGAAAATTTGGAAAATTGTTCAGATAGGACAGAATGCAGCAGTGAGAATTCTGACTGAATCGGTTTTCTGCGTTTTTGTTGCAACAATGCTGGTTTCCAATTCCAGGCCCAATTCAAAGTGTTTGGCTACTATCTTTTAATTTGTGTGAGGTTGAGCTCTGAATACTTAAGTGTCGATCCACCCATATATTTCATCAGCAGAGGCCCTTTCTTTGCATTTCGCTGCCTTTTAAGGCTCAGTTTTAATGATAGCACACGAGCACTGGCGGAAGAAGAGTAAACTGGTAAAGGTAAAGGGACCCCTGACCATTAGGTCCAGTTGTGACCAACTCTGGGGTTGCGCGCTCATCTCGCTTTATTGGCCGAGGGAGCCGGCGTACAGCTTCCGGGTCAAGTGGCCAGCATGACTAAGCCGCTTCTGGCGAAACCAGAGCAGCGCACGGAAACTCCATTTACCTTCCCTCTGGAGCGGTACCTATTTATCTACTTGCACTTTGACATGCTTTTCGAACTGCGGGGGGAGCGCACCGCCCCAGCACCCGGTGGGGTGCCATCGTGGCTGCCCCCCCATGCTGGGTGCCATGCTCCCGCAGGTGGCGCACCATGCCACTAGGACATGCACCACACCCCTGCTGGCGCGCGTCCCGGGAGAGTGGGGTGAGGCGCCAGCCGTGCCCCTGCCTGCTCTCCGCCCCTGGTGCCAGAGTATGAAGCTTCAGCACTGCACACGAGGAGGTATTCTCCTTAGAAGAAGAAGAAGAGTTTGGATTTGATATCCCGCTTTAACACTACCCGAAGGAGTCTCAAAGCGGCTAACATTCTCCTTTCCCTTCCTCCCCCACAACAAACACTCTGTGAGGTGAGTGGGGCTGAGAGACTTCAGAGAAGTGTGACTAGCCCAAGGTCACCCAACAGCTGCATGTGGAGGAGCAGAGACGCGAACCCGGTTCCCCAGATTACGAGTCTACCGCTCTTAACCACTAAACCACACTGGCTCTCGAGTCTATAGAGCCTATAGTTTGAAACTCCTCATCCAGGAGGTTCTTTGGTTCTCATGCTGACCATCTTTAAACACCACTTGAAAGCTTTCCAATTTGACAAGCCCCAAGGCCTGGTTGCTGCCTGATTTGTTTTTATCCTTTCCTTTTTCTCTCTCCTTCTCTGTGCTGAAATGCTTGTTTAGCTATTGGAAAATCAAATGTGTATGGTTATATTTTAGTATTGTAGTTGTAAGCTGCACTGGACAACTTGTGGGAGTTGGAAAAGTGAGGTAAGAAAGTCTAAAATATACAAAATATAAAGAAACAAGACCATAACCAGCTACCCACTCTTTCATCCCTGTTCTGCATTTGCAGTTTCGGTATATAAATACTGACCTACCTTACACAGTAGTTAATATCATAACCAGATTAGATATGTATAATTGTATTACATGATATTATGGAGTTCTGGATTTTGCTTCATGGGATTGATGGTTGGAAATGATCTCTCTCTCTCTCTCTCTCTCTCTCTCTCTCTCTCTCTCTCTCTCTCTCACACACACACACACACACACACACACACACACACCTGCCTTGTGTGCTATATGTAGAAAGATGGGGTATAAATTGAAATAGATTGGGAGACAGATTAGACAGAGGGAAAGATTAGACAGACAGACAGACAGACAGACAGACAGACAGACAGAAAGTGTTTTGGGACATGGGAGTAACATATCATAAAGGCCTCTTCACATTATGTACTTTGATGTTGTACACGTAAGATTTGTAAGTGTACATGATCTGGAAATTTAAAGTTTGAACACGACACACAAGTGTTCTTCTGGCTGTGCATCACCTACAGTCCAATAGGCCCATGTCTTAGCTCTACCGCCTGACTTCCTTTTAACTACAGATATCTGGAGCTGAACCTCAGATCACTTGCATAGACAATAGGACTCTTTTGTGGAACTAAGCCCTAAATCTGAAACCTACTGTTGACTTGGCTGATATAAGCAATGTAAGTCTGACCAGAATGCAAAATTCAGAAGCTTATTTATTATAAATGGTCCCCAGATAAAAAATTATTTAAACTTGCCTTTGGTCCTGTAAATTTGCTACTTCGTGGACAACCAGTGCTTTCCGTTCTTATATAAAGCTGGTTTAAAGTAGCAGCATTCAGAAATGGCATCCTGATTACCTTTACAGATTAAAAAAGCTTTCTTCTACTCCCTTTCGGAAATGTTTTGTGACCTATCGGAGATTCCCGTGCAAACGGTATCTAAAGGAAACAGCACGGGAAAAAGGCTGGTTTCCCTGTGTGCTGTTTCCTGTCACATGGTGTCTGTGCATGACACTTCCTTCCTCTCAACTTCTCCAAAAGGCAAACAATCCGCTATTCAGCAGTTCTGACTCAAATCCCAACACCTGATGTTTCTGATATGCAAACTGCCAGCTTTTCCTATTTGTGCAACAATTAGACCTTTATCTGTTTGCAGCGTTCCACTTTGACTGTAAAAAACACTCCCAATGTCACTTTTGACGTGTGTCCTTGGCAGCCTGCTGAAGTGCGGAAGGACTGCAGAAAGGGGCTCGCCTTAGTCAGGTCATCACCAATCCAAAGCAAATGACAGTCATAAAAAATATATATAATAATAATTCAAGCACACTTCAAAGTGTCCAGGCAAAGTGAAATTTGGTAAATTTAAAACGTTTCAATGAAATGTGCTCGCTCTACAGGCACATGGGAGACAGGGGGTGCAACAGGTGTGCCCCAATTGCAACCTCTCCCTCAAGCCAACTGCAGCCCACAAAGCTATGGGTTTGATCTGAAGGATTATAGGAGGTCCAAATTACTCTCTTCAGATGAGCATCTGTAGCATGGAGGCAGGACCTGCATACACGCAGGGCTGGTGGGTCCATTTAGGCGAACTAGGCAGATGCCTAGAGCACGTAAATGGAGGGGGTGCAAAACCCCCGCGCCACCACCGCCCTCCCACGACGCACGCTTGCGCTCCTCCCACCTATGGAGGTCCTATGGAGCGCGACCCAAAAGGAGAGCTCAGCGCTCTCCCGCCTATGGAGGGGACGCTGTGAGCTCCTCAGTGGCTGCAACGCTGGGGGCGCTGCTGCTGCCGCCGTCGCTGAAGAGCTCACAGCATGCTCTCCATAGGCGGGAGGGCACTGAGCTCTCCTTTTGGCTTGCTCTCCTCCCGCCTATGGAGGTGACGCAGGGGCGCCAGGAGGTGATTTTGCCTAGGGTGCAAAAAGCCCTAGCACCAGCCCTGCATACACGACTGTACTTTAAAGGTGGAATGCACCCATTCGGCACCCACGTGGCATAAAAGATGCTTTACTGTTATTTCAGGTACTTGGTGATCTTTTTCATATGAATTCCCCAAATACCACGACAAAAAGCAAAAGCAATTAAGGGTACAATTAAGCCTCCCGAATCATCACATAAAACTTTCAGTCAATCTGCCTTTTAACTGTTTTATTCATCAAATAATGAATTACAAGATTTTGCCCCTGTTTCCTTCTCACCTTGGCTACTGCAGTCCAATGCGCTCTATGTGGGGAGAACAGAGCTTTCATTGGGTGCAGACTGCAGCTCTGTCCACGACCACGTTAACAGTAATGCACCAAAACAAAACAGTCTTTAACATTTATCATGAATGTGTCCTTAAATGATAGCCCTCTGGTGAAATTATGTGCTCAGCGGTTGAAACTGGGCCTTGTCAATTAATCAACTGAAGTTTAGTTGATTCATCCATCAGTTAAACTGATTAAAGCTTGCAACTTAAAGTATAATCTACATGCCTGCAATCATGTAAAAAAAGAAGAACTAACAATGTAAGGTGAAGCTCAACAATCTGCTTCTGTAACAAATCTTATTTTAGGTCCATACGAAATAATCTCATTTCTTCACTTCAGCTCAGGCACAAATGTCATGTAATTCACATAACCGGTTCTATTTTTAGACTGAATTGTAGGAAACTTGCTGCATTAAGAAATGGCAGAAAAGCACAGGACTACACTGGCTAGTAATGTGGTAGTGAAATGTAGCCCTGGCCTTTAACCAATAAAGTGCTGTTTGCCATCAAAGCCCTGCAGGTAAAAACAGATATTTGGAGAAAAAAATAAACATATTCCTATGCCCCACAAATAACACAGAGAAGCATTTTCAATAAAAGCACACATTCTACTCATGTAAAAACACGCTGATTCCCGGACCGTCCGTGGGCCGGATTTAGAAGGCGATTGGGCCGGATCCGGCCCCTGGGCCTTAGTTTGCCTACCCATGGTTTACATCAAAGAAGTCCTCACTCAGATAGAAAACAACATGAGAATGACATACGTCTCATAAAACAAAATGTGTTTTTTAATAGAAAGAAAGAAAGAGAAAGAAAGAAAGAAAGACACAAATGTTTAAAACCATGAATACACTAACACATAGAGTAACAAAATGGCTAACACAAGGTGTTCCAAGGACAGGGCTGAGCTTGCCTGGGATCCACTGGATTCCAAGTCAGACCCACTGCAATCACCCAAAGGCATCAGGTCTGGATGACATGGGTTCAAATCTTATCTCTGCCATGAGCTTTTTCTCTCTCACTCCTCCTAGAATTTGGCTTGGCTCTATAGTTAGAAGCAAACACAAACGCTCTTTGGTTTTTGTTTGGAAAAAAGGACGCAAGTTCAGAGTTTCTTAATCTCCTCTGCTTCATTACAAACCTCTAGATTCATGCCCTGTGGCCAGATGGATGTTTACATAAACACAGTTACACTGCCACAGAAGTCCATTTCGAGGTTACATAAAATAAAAGAGCAATTACTGGAAAATGGAACTTTTTAATTAAATGTATTCGAAAGAAGTAGGGATTAATGATTTTAAAGCAGGAGAGTATTTAATTCTTACAGCCATGAATCATCCCCACCAAAGCTGCAATCCTACTGTTTGTCAGTAGTGCTTTCCGGTACTGATATTCCTTGTACTGAATGACGCCTTAAACTCCAGGTCATAGTGAGAAACTCCTTTCATTGGATGGTGACTTCATGGTGGGCAGCAGGTGTGGGATCCACCTCAACTACCCCCCCATGGCCTGTTGGCCCATCCCGTGGCTCAGATGCTTCTCCTATGCAAGGACCATCTTTGCAAACTGGCAGTCAAGAGCACCCTTCTGGTGGTAACACCATTTGCTGATCCCTATCCTATATTATCTCCTTCATGGATCACTGCCTTGTTGTGGCGAAGGGGCTTGAATAACTATGAGTTATGCCGTGCAGCACCACCCAAGATGGACAGGTCACAGTGGAGAGTTTAGACTAAACGTGATCCACCCGGAGCAGGAACCGGCAAGCCACTCTCCAGTATCCCTGCCAAGAAAACTCCATGCACAAAATCCTATATTATGCTTACAACAATATTATCATTAACACAGTTCTTCAATCCAAAACTAAAAACCTCGTGGAATATTATTATTTGCATGCACATGACAATGAATGCAGTATGTGGCTTTCCCCAAGCATCAGATTGTTTATTTTACATTTCAGACTACTTGAAAGAAATTAACGTGTGATTTGTAGGTGCACATATCTCTGCAAAAAAACCCCTGCCCTATGAAAACTGAGAGCTGTGCATCTTAACGACCTGCTGTGACCTCATAACAAAGCCAGGGGGTATTTCATTTTTGCTTGTCTTGCACAATGTCAGTCTAAGAGGCCGGGTTCTGCATGCTTCTAAAAGACACCCCAATCTAGAAGAAAAAAATATTGGTTAATAGCCTGGAAGAGGATATTTCAACATGCAGGCCTTTCCTCAGCTACAGACATCCAAACAGAATGGGCATTTATTTTTCTGTTTAGAATTTCAGGCAGAGACTGAAGCTGCTATTGAATACTTTATTGGTCCACATATTCCTGTACAGCAGTCTAGGTGAACTCTGCACCCTCCCATCATTGCTAAATCCAGGGGGAACTGGCAGGCAAAAGAATTAGCTGAGAGAAAGGGGAGGATTCTAAGTGACCGTGGCACTCTCTCTCTCCCTCTCTCTCCTAATACCTTTCTCTTTCATTGAATCATATCAGATATATGGATACAGACTGCAGCTTGCCCCAATACAATACCTGCATATCTCCATGCCTAGCCAAAACTTTCTCAAGAAAAAGAAGAAGAACGATTTAGTGCAGGGGATCGGGTGGGAAGCCCAAGTAAAAATGTAGTACGAGGGTTGTTTATTAAAGATTCCCCCTGACCCACTTCCGGTTATCGTAGGAGGATGAAATTGCACATGTATAATGCTACCTCTCTCCACAGGTAACATGGTAATTTGTAGCTCTGAGCTCCTAACAGTTTCTCTGTTACTGGTGCTAACGTGGAGTAACGTCTGATAATGGAACCAGTTGAAGCAGAGCGGCCATCAGGTTCCTTTACTTGAAAGGGCGCACACCATGGGAGACGTTCAATGAGATGAAAGGGACTTATGGGGAAGACGCCCCATCGTATGACGTAGTCAAGCACTGGCTCCATCAGTTCAAATGTAGTCGGACTTCGGTGGAACGGCTCCCGTTCCTGGGCGACCACAGTCCGCCAATGATGAAGACACCATCCAGCAAGTGGAGGATCACTGCATAACCGTTCGCCAACTAGCTGCAGATGTCAAGATCAGTGTGGGCTCTGTAGAAAAAACCATCCATGACCATTTGCAGACAAGAAAGGTGTCTGCACCGTGGGTTCCCAGGCTTTTGACGCCTTTCCAGAAGCAGGAACGAGTCACATGCTCACGGGTTCTTTTGGCCATGTGTCATGAAAACCATGATGACTTCTTCGCCAGACTATTTACTCAGGAGGAAACATGGGTCCATCATTATGACCCAGAGACTAAATCCCGGTCCAAACAATGGAAGCACTCTGCCTCACCACCTCCAAAGAAGGCACGTGTCCAACCATCAGTGGGCAAGGTCATGTGCTCAGACGGAAGCACAGTGGCTATGAAATCCTTCCTCACCCCCCTTATTCTCCCAACTTCACAACATCAGACTTCTACCTCTTTCCGACCATGAAGTTATTTTTGAAGGGCAAGCGTTTCCAGACGATGAAATGCTGATTTCTGAGGTCAAGTCGTGGCTTCTGACACAACCTGTCAACTTCTGCAGATGAGGTCTCCACACAGGACCGGCTCTATGGCAAGCCTGGGTGGCGCAGGGCACCAGGGCGCTGGGCCGCCGGGGGGGGGGACGCCGCATGGGCACGCCTGCTGCAGCGGTGCTGCGCCCGCCCGCCATGGTGAGAAACGGGGCGGGGGCGCCGGAGCGACCATCGCACCACGGCGCCAGGGCGCCTGACATGCTTAAGACGGTCCTGTCTCCACAGCTGCATAAAGCGATGGGAGAAGTGTTTGACTCTTGCTGGTAGCTATGTAGAGAAGGACTAATAACTGTGCCCAGTTTCGTTTGTCTCAGTCCACGGGAAGTACGTCAGGGGAAATCTTTAATGAACGCCCCTTGTAGTGATGGGTTTGTGCTGTTAGGGAGAGCAAAGCCTGCTGTTCAATCTGGAATACAGCCTTGAGGTACTCCTAAACCCACTACAGCATCAGAGGCCCAGGAGCAGGTGTGACTATGGGTCCTTCTCATCCGATTCAGAGGTTCTGGTTTTTAACTCGGTACAGTGGAGTTTAATCACTCCCTCTGCTTCTGTTGTCTCTGCCTGGCAGCTGTGGCTGCTTAAGTAGGGGCGCTGTACTTTCCAGAGTGCTTTGGTCTAGCATCAGATCTTGCCAATGTATCCACCATTACAGCCCCTTCGTTCAATTCCAGAGGATGAATCTGGGTGGCGGTTAGGCATTGGAGTATTCGGTTGGAGGTGAGGTGAGGTGGTGGCCATCACCTACACCTCCTATTTCAAGGGTATTCTGTTAAAGGAATCTGGGGGGCGTGTCCTCTGTCTGAAGCCCAGACAGGGGACAGGGCCATAGCACAACCCCTATCGGTGACCCTGGGGGAATTCCTAGTTGATGTGCACCAACAGGGCTCCCTGTATCGGTGGTTAACCCTTACTAGACTCCCAGGAGGCGGGCAGGAGTCAGATATAGTCATTGGTTCCAATTCCTAAGCATTCTGTAATCAATAAAGTTGTGGCCTTTTTCAGTCCATTAACCTAAATTCTGGTGTCATGTGTCTTTATTTTACAATGGGGGAGGGTTCAGGACCTTGCCGCGCATACCACACCCATGCACATCAAATCACTATTATCACTCACCAGGAAGGCACACGTACAGTGGTGCCTCGCTTAACGAATGCCCTACTTAACGAAATTTCCGCCTAAAGAAAGGATTTTTCGAGCGGAGGTTGCCTCACTAGACGAATTCGTTTTATGAAAAATTCGCCTAGCGAATTGCAGTTTCCCATAGGAATGCATTGAAATTCAATTAATGCGTTCCTATGGGCAAAAAAATAAAAATAAAAATAAATCCAATGCATTCCTATGGGATTCGCTAGACGAATTTTTCGTTATAAGAAAAGACCCGTGGAACGAATTAAATTTGTCTAGCTAGCGAGGCACCACTGTAGTTAACTTCCTTCTCTTGTATGAATAAAAACACGAATGCATGGTTACATGATGTAGAGGATCAGGTTTGGTTCTTGCAGCATGGAAAAACAAGACCGTTTCCCCTTAAGTTAGCAGACTGCTCCCCCCCCCCCGTCCAGATATGTTAGTTTGATGAATGCTATGTTCTGACCCTGGGCAGAGAGCTAGCAAAGAGGATGGACAAATTCCCCGAAGTACTTGAAGATTGGTTGTTGAACCAGAAGAACATGCAAAGTCCAAGTCTGCAGGTGTAACTCGATTTATCTTCTCTGATATCCCCTTATAGGCTGGGGGGGGGGGGAGAACTTATCAGTGAAATACAGTGTGTGACAGAAGGAGGGGGGAGAATTCAGCAATAACTGATAGTCAGAAAGTGACAGAAGAGATTCATTTGTAAGTATGTACAAAGTGATGGCCACTGAAACAAAATGTGCATTTCACACATACACTACGATGAGAATCTGATCAGGAGGTAAATAAACAGGAAAGAGATCTTTAATATCAGGGATATTTAAAAACAAAAGAATGTTATAAATTGTGTGTCTTTGCTTCTCAATTTGCATTTTGTTATATTATTCCCTTTTTATTTTTATTTCTATTCTTTGTATATTGTATTGTTGTTTTATTGCTATGGCCGATGGCTGACACAAATATTCATTCATTCCCTGTAACTTGCTGTTATTTTTATTCATTACAGACTAGAAATTATTTATTGTAATCATTTGCTGATATTTAACCTTATCGTGTACTATTATATTCTAATGGGTTATTGAATATTGCCTTATTTGAAATTATTTGAAATAAGCTGTTTATTTAAAAGTTACGGATTTATTGTGACATTTTTGCAATGGAACAGGTTGTTATAATGTGTGTGATCTTTGCTGCTTCTTCAGCTTGTGAACCGCCATGTGTAAAGTAATATTGAAACGCGGTATATAAATTAAGGACAATGGTGACTTAAAATGACTGATGAGGGACCATGTGTCTTGCTTTTCTCAAAGCCAGATTCATACAAGTTGGTGGGCCAAACTATGGTTTACCAGGACTACAGCTCACAGCTGCTATGTGGTCCTTTTTACTCTTGTGGCATACTGAGCTAAGCTAAGTTTGGGCTTAGTGTGTTGTCCAAACGCAGAATTTGGGTTACGCTCTCTCCTCACTAACCATGAGCTGGAGCTGTTTCCCATAGGGAGTATGCTATATGTCTACGGGGGGGGGGGTGGTGTTGGTGGTGTTGGAGAACCACGAGGAGATGGAATGGTATGGAGGATCATGGAATAGTCCAAGGAGCACTCCGTGCTGCAACATTTTGATGCAGGTCACCCTTGCATAGCCCAAATAAATTAATGCATACATAAATAAACTAAAA
This sequence comes from Zootoca vivipara, assembly GCF_963506605.1. Lineage (NCBI taxonomy): Eukaryota > Metazoa > Chordata > Lepidosauria > Squamata > Lacertidae > Zootoca > Zootoca vivipara. The sequence goes on along the minus strand of NC_083284.1, from coordinate 70,800,683 downwards.
TGATGCCTAGGGTGATTGAAATGATAAGAAGAAGCTGGCTTGACATTTGTGGCTTCTTGGCTTCGAAAAGAGCTGAATTATGTGGAATGCAGTAGTGGGTCGTCATGTTAGACATCAGAAATGACACAAGAGCCTTACGTCAGCTTAGGTTGCCAATCTCTGAGATTTATGGGAGATGGAAAATGGAGAGAGGGGGTGTCTCCCCTAGCATACTGGGTGGAAACTAGAGACACTCGGTGGATACAGGGAATGGTAACTGATGGATCAGCAGCAGCGTAGCCTGGCTATAACTGGAAGCTGAAGAATGGATGCAGCAGGCACGGGAGAAGAGCTAACAGCAAAAACTCTCGCCAATTCTGGAGAACTTGCAAAGGCTAAAACCTGGACACATCAGGAGAAACTCCCAGACCTGGAAGACTTAGGTTTTACATGTCTGCTTGAGTGCTTTATTAAAGGATTTTGCAGACAACTACTGATCAGGACTAATCATCCCTTGTTTATAAGATACAATAAAATCAAAGTCTAAGATGGGATGACTTCAGGAGTTACTTAATGTCCCTCATACATATTTTATGTGAAACAGTCTGATTTGCAACAGAAAAAGAGGCTGTGGACCGTTAATTAAAGCAGCCTCCTATGCTCTCGTTCTGCTCTTAAATCTGTTTTCTTGGTCTAGATGAGTTACCCCCCCCCCCTGCCATAACAATTCTGTTTTCTTCTTCTCGGATCCTGAAAGCTCCTATTCATTGCTTTGGGCTCACCATTGAGCCAGAACCTATGACTAAATTGAAATAATGTTTACCTTGCTACAAAAAAATAAAGTAAAATGCATAATAAAAACAACTTTTCTTTTGCGTGCATGCGGTATGGCATTTCCACAGTGAGAAAATAGCTCAAGGGGGTGGTGAAATTAATTTCAAGAAATTGGATTTTTGTGGGTACAAAAGACTTCAGAGTGAATGACTAACTGTGGGGACATTGGGATAAGAGGAAATATTCTCCTTGACTTCAGCAGAAGCAGGGCTGAACTCTATTAATGAAATTTAACTTCAAATATTGCAATACAGAAACAGTCATAGCCCCAGAAAAAGAGGGAAATTGAAGAATTTCAGAGGGCCAGTTTCAAATATATAGTGGTACCTTGGTTCTCAAACACCTTGGTACTCAAACAACCTGGAACCCAAACACTGCAAACCAGGAAGCGAGTGTTCCAGTTTGCAAACTTTTTTCAGAAGCCAAACATGCTCTCTTTTGAGTGCCACGTTTCCGTTTTGAGTCTTACACTGATGTCTGTCTGTTTTTGCTATTTATTTTGTGTTTTTGTTTTTGCAGCTTTTTTGTTTTGTTTTTGTGATTGTGTGGAACCCAGTTCAGCCACTGATTGATTGATTGATTGTGTGACTGCAGTACATTGTTTATTGCTTTCATTTTATGGATCAATTGTCTCACTGGATAGTAAAATTCATGTTAAATTGCTGTTTTAGGGGTTGTCGTTTTTCAAAGTCTGGAACAGATGAATCCATTTTGCATTACTTTCTATGGGAAAGCGCACCTTGGTTTTGGAACACTTTGGTTTTGGAACGGACTTCTGGAACGGATTAAGTCTGAGAACCAAGGTATGGCTGTATTTCCAGTGCTTTGCGCCTAATGCTATTTGGACAACATTCTAGGTTGACCTACTCCACATGTGAGAGCCTGGTTCACATGTCTGCAGAACTGAGGATGCAATGAGTTGCTAAGAGCCCTGAGCTGCTAGAACAGAGTGTCCACGTTAGACTGTTGGTGAGTGATCATGGGATCTATAAGTAGAAAACCCGCACATCAGGGAGTATGGCGTGGGTGCAAGCACTCTTATTCATATGACAGATTTATTTATTTTCGTCAATGAGGGTTACCCCCCCAAAATGTAGTACAGTGGTACCTCTAGTTGTGGACATGATCCGTTCCAGGGTGCCGTTTGCACCCCCAAAAGACTGCAACTAGAGTGGCGCTTCTGCGCAAGCTCGGAGCGCAATAGAGTGCTTCTGCTCATGCGTGAAGCACGCAGGACGCTTCTGCGCAAACAGCGAAACCCGGAAGTATACACTTCTGGGTTTGCTGCATTCGCAAGCCGAAAAGAGCCACCATGAACCTAACGCAACACGAGGTATGACTGTAAAGAATTCAAAAGCTGCACCCCAACCAGCTGCTTGAAGAGTTGATGCCACTACTTTAGGATTCTACAATAGGATTCAGTCCCATGTTTTTGTCTAGCTTTAGTTTTTCAATTAATATGCTACTCTAGTTCGCACACCAGAAAAAACAACAACACCCAAATTCTTTGGTAAAATATATTTAAATCTTGATTGTTTCCATATTAAGTTTTGGATGCAACATTTAGCTATTCAGCACTTTTTACAAATTTTACATTGCAAGTGGAAATTTAAGCATGCAGTGCTCTTTGCCGCCTCCTCAGGATTCTGTGTGCCTCCTCATTTGGCGATACATCCTGCAGACAGAGTCTAGGCCCCTGCCAGTTGGGACGCTGGGGCAGGTAAATGTTTCACTGCTGCAGACGGTGGAAGCACGGCCTTGAATACCAAACTCCAAAATCAATTCAATTTGCATAAACCGCTAGCGATGTTCGCGTGGGAATTTCTCCAGCTGAGAGTGAAAGCAATCCCTTACATACGGCACAAGGGGACAAAACTGTTCTGGTTGTCTCTTGTGTGCTGACCCTCTCCCTATCTGTACTGGGGGGAAGGGGTTAATTCCCCCTTCTACTCCACTATAGTCCTAGCTCAGATAGCCCTCCCACCCCCCTTATTTTTTAAAGAAAAGAGACATGACCAGTTCTAATTATAATCTAATTACAGTAAATGAAAACACATTTAAAGTAATGTACAGTCATACCTCTAGTTGCGTTAGGTTCATGTTGCGGATTTTTGGGTTTAAAACGTGGCAGACCCAGAAGTATATACTTCCGGGTTTCGCCGTGCGTGCGCAGAAGTGCTCTGCGTGCTTCGCGCATGCACAGGTGCGCTCTATTGTGGCACGCGCAGAGGCAGCACACTTCTTACGGACTTTTCGGGGTGTGAACAGCACCCCGGAACGGATCGCGTCCATAAGTAGAGGTACCACTGTATAGAGGCAGAACTAGCGGGACTCAGACACCCATGATTTCAAAGTAATTTATCAAGATGCTTAAAAGGGGGTCTAATTCTCCAGTGGAATGCAAACTTGTGCCTGAAATGTACCTCTATAGGCTAAAGGTGGATGGATCATGGAGTGAGTGTGTTTGCTTGCTTGTGGAGGATGCTGTGCACAGCAATCATCATCTGTGGGGTATGGCTGATAGGGCTTAAAAAAAATAGTACCATAATTATACATAGATACATTCAGTCATGTTCATCTGTCCACTGCAGAACTGATTGAACTCCTCATTGAGAATAAGACACGGCATAACACAGGGGTTGCCAACACCAAGGTGGCAGCTTGAAAAAAAGTCTCAGTAAACATCCCATCAAAGCACACAATGCATTGCTGGTTCTTCCTGCTCAATTCCTGTTTGCACTGGAACAGTCTCTGCTACATAGACCCTAGATTTGAAACATGGGCTACCTAAAGGTAGCTAATGAGTTTGAGGCTGAAGTAAGATTTGAAGTAGGGGACTTCCTGGCTCAAACTTCACCACCCGAACCTTCCGGCTGGACTAAAACAGGCAGAAAAATCCACCAGAAAGTCCAAACTTCACCCGATTACCATAAACATGAAAATAAAATGAGGAATTATTTCAATCATACTGCCCCGAACCTAGAGAAATATATGGGATTTGTGCAAGTCCTAGAGAAACTGAGCCCTACACAAAATATTCTAACAGTACAATCCTATGAAGAAAGTTCCACCGAGGATTGAAACCTAAGTTTGTTGATTTATGCCCTTCTCTAAAATAAATTTGGTGCTATCTTAAACATGGATCCATGGTAACAGTAAAACAGACCTTTCTCACAATTTTGTTGCCTTTGATTTTTTTTTTTAAATGGTGGTGGTGGTGGAGAAATTGCACCTTCTTATTCTCTTGGTTGCTTCTACTGAATGCTTCAGAGATTCTTTTCATCTGTAGTTTCAGTGTCATCCTCTTTAATTTTGACCTCCAGAGTTCACCTATAATCAGCTTGGGTTCTCCTACACAATATACCTTGCCTTGGGGGCTAACTTAAACCAAGACCTCTGCACCCTTCACAATATCCTGCCTATCAAAGCCTGCCTCAGAAATGGCAATAGATTTCATTTCTGCTTGTGTTGTGTATCCTTAATGCTCTTAACAAACAGCTTTATTTCTGCGGTAGCAATTCTACCTCTCAGAATTTTATTACTTGCCAGCATAGCTTCCCAACTACACTGGTGTCAAAAAAGCAGGAAAGATCATTCGTGTAGTCATCATTGTAAAAAAAACCAAACTCAAATCCTATCAGTTTCCAAGCCCTTTCCATTGATTTGTTCCAAGCTATCTCATTCTCCCTCTAGCTCAGGTTCTCCATTAGAAATATATGTGGATCAACTTTCTTAAGATTTGGGCTCTGCATTTTTTGGGGGGTACCACCTACGACCTAGATAACCCATCTCAAATGGATCTGTTCAGTCACACCCAACCTAAGCAACAGACTGTCACAAGCTCCGACTGCACCTAACTAGATCAGACACTGGATGTAAACACAGCTGGGCTGCAAAAGCAGCCTGAGGAGGACAACTCAGCCCCCACCTGCAAGAAGGCAAGGGGTGGGGTGCTGGAGTAGAAACAATAAGCAGCAGCTGCAAACTCTAGAACAACGAAGAAGGGAGCTTTAGGAATAACATCAACATAACTTTAGAGGCGGGACCCAGGTGGCACTGTGGGTTAAACCACAGAGCCTAGGGCTTGCTGATCAGAAGGTCGGTGGTTCGAATCCCTGCAATGGGGTGAGCTCCTGTTGCTCGGTCCCAGCTCCTGCCCACCTAGCAGTTCGAAAGCACGTCAAAGTGCAAGTAGATAAATAGGAACCGCTACAGTGGGAAGGTAAATGGCGTTTCCGTGCGCTGCTCTGGTTAGCCAGAAGCAGCTTTGTCATGCTGGCCACATGACCCAGAAGCTGTCTGCGGACAAACACCGGCTCCCTCGGCCTATAGAGCGAGATGGGCGCCGCAACCCCAGAGTCGGACATGACTGGACCTGATGGTCAGGGGCCCCTTTACCTTTACCTTTAACTTCAGAGGCAGCAAAGAACACCAAGAGGCAGATTTAAAGTGGGGGCGGTTATAATATAGGACTGGGAGTAGAATAACCACATAGTTCTGGACATTGAAGAAACCCTGAGGAGATGGAACCTTCTCCAGAACACTTCGGATAGAGACAAAATCTGTATAACTAAGCTTCTCAGGAACCTTACAATGACAAGAACCTCAGACCTCCTTAACAAAGAAGAAACTTGAGAAGGCCATGGGGCTCTGAAGGAATGTTGCCAAAACCTTTAGGGGCTACAGACTAGGACCACTGCTTTCCCCATGTTCAAAGTGGTTGTAGGAGTGGGCTCAAACAGCCACCCCCAATTCACCCCCACTCATTGTGCAAATGGGAAAACGGGGTGGCTGGGGTTTTTTTTGTTAATGGGGGGGGGCTGGTGGTTCTGTTGACACCTGAAATGACTTTCAAAATGGTTTGAGGGGCTTAAAAATTTGCCCCCCCTTTCTGTAAATAATGCTTCTTCATTTATTTCTGCAGCCTATGATTAGGTGAATGGGGCTCCCAGTTAAAGGAATATGATGTCCATGGAGACCTCATATTTTAGAAATTATGCACAACTCCAAATAAAAATTTAAATGCTCCCAAATATAATTGTCTCAAATACAGTGTACACAACTGTATTGTAGATACAGAATGAAGGCTATAGTCTACACTTGCTTAACAGTTCCCTATGGCAACCAAAGTTTATCTCCTATTGCTTTTGCGGTTGGCTGCTTCTGCTCCTGCATAGTTAACTACTTTAGGCTTGGAGAATAAAAATGATTTGTTCTGGCCATCAGTGGAATTTTTCTTAAGGATTATGACCAACATTTGCAATATGCAGTGAAAGAAAATTTGATGCCTTTTATTTGCATAAATTTAAAAACCTATTTAAAAGCATATTAAACAATGTTAACAAGTCAAAAATATTTGACTAAAATAATGTGAAGTGCTGACTTTAAAAATTGCTTCTGTGCAGTATATAGCTTTGTGTATGTCAATTGAGGAGAATGTTTGCTTCCAAGTGCATAAAATGAAATAGCTGGCTTCCCTGCCCCAATATATATACAATCACCTTAAACCCAGTTCTCCAAATTCACTATCTGAATTCCCCTCCATGTTTATGTAACCCTGTATCAGGGAACCAGAGGCTCTCCAGCTGTTGCTGAACTAAGACTCCCATCATCCCTGATCAATGACCATGTTGGGTAGGTCTGATGGAAGTTGCTGGAAGCCCAGAAGTTGCCCACCCCTGCTGTTATATAAACAGTATTGCATTTATCTAAGTTTCTGATTACCCAGCATGTGAGGTCCTTGTGTGACACGGAGACTACTTCAACACTGAGGTCCATCATCTGCTTCTCTCCTAGATAGGTCATCCCCTAGATCAGGCATAGGCAAACTCAGCCCTCCAGAAGTTTTGGGATTAGGGTTGCCAGACTCAATAGAGGACAGGACTTCTGTGCCTTTAATTGTCCTCCTCTCTTTTGAGTCTGGAAACCTTAAAGAGAAACCCTTTGTTTAATTTCCAAGCCCCACAGCTTTCCTCACAAAAACATCTTTTAAATATTTCTGCATCGCAAGGGGTTGGATAATAATAATAATAATAATAATAATAATAATAATAATAATAATAATAATATATTATTTATACCCCGCCCATCTGGCTGGGTTTCCCCAGCCACTCTGGGCGGCTTCCAACAGAAAAATAAAACGCAATAATCTATTAAACATTAAAAGCCTCCCTGAACAGGGCTGCCTTCAGATGTCTTCTAAAAGTCTGGTAATTGTTTTCCTCTTTGACATCTGTTGGGAGGGCGTTCCACAGGGCAGGCGCCAGCACTGAGAAGGCCCTCTGCCTAGTTCCCTGCAACTTGGCTTCTCACAACGAGGGAACCGCCAGAAGGCCCTCGGTCCTGGACCTCAGTGTCCGGGCAGAATGATGGAGGTGGAGATGCTCCTTCAGGACTAGAGGACCCTCAGAGTCCCTTCCAATTCTATGACATCTATGGTGGCCATTTGTTGCTTATATGATAGGCCAGTCACAAGGAAGGCAAGTCCTGGTGAAACGCTCTCTACAATCCATGGAAAACGTTCCAGATCGACATTAAAGAGTGGGGAAAGCAGTGGGGCAAAGAAACATTACTCAGCTATGAACTGTGAAAGTGTGGACCCGTGTCTAGAAAGCATGGGGCAAAGCATGGATGAAGCCCCTCCCTTCTGAGATATAACTGGCATGGTCTCATGAATTTTCCACCATCTGAAGATTCAGGTCTTAGTGCCTGAGGCTGTTCACAATTGCTCTAACTATTGGTGGTGTGTTTTAATATTTCCTGCCTTGTTTTTAAGCCCTGTTGTTGCTAATTTGTGCAGAATTGCTTTGGGAAGCAAGGGCTGGCTTAAGATACCTTAATTTTTTATAACAAAAAAAAATCAGATGCACACAGTGCCGTTACTCACTGTTGTGGACAGGGGCTGTGGTTGACAAATGGCTTGCTGCACCTTGCGGATAGCATTGAGGGTAGCTAGCTTGCTAGCCAGCAGCAGCAGCAGCACACTGTCACAATGCTAACTGAAGCATCCCCTACCTCCACTGCTGTTTCCTGATGGATTTCAAGACCCAAGAAATTCTTGATGAATTTTCCTCCATCCACAACTGCACTGCCCTGCTGGCTGACAGTACTCATAGCAAACCGCTTCCCATACGTGGCTGATAAAATAATAGAGGGGCAGGAGGTCAAGGGCTGGTGTGTGGGTGGATGTGCTAAATATTGATCTGAAATCATCAGCCAGATGTTTAGCTGCAGGTCTCTCTAGACTTATGGTTTTGAAATACTGTTGTGTTCGCCAAACCTTCAAGGGACTGCCTTCTTTCTAGTTGCAGGTAGGTAGCCGTGTTGGTCTGAGTCGAAACAAAATATAAAAAAACAAAATAAAAAACAAAAAACAAAATAAAAACAAAAAAACAAAATAAAAAAATTCCTTCAGTAGCACCTTAAAGACCAACTAAGTTTTTATTTTGGTATCAGCTTTCGTGTGCATGCACACTTCGTGTATGCACACGAAAGCTCATACCAAAATAAAAACTTAGTTGGTCTTTAAGGTGCTACTGAAGGAATTTTTTTATTTTGCCTTCTTTCTGTTCACTTCTGTTCCATATTTACCTGGCTAGACATGACCCAAGAAGAGGAGCTGAGCAGAACAGATCCCGGGTTCCCCAGAAAACTGGTTTGAAAATGAAGGGGAATTATGGGGCAGGCCGCGACAAAACACACATGGTCTTTAGGCTACAGAAGAGCTTCTGAGGGCTGTGACAGTAACCTTTTCAAAAATGACTCATGGTGAGCTTACCCTGAGGTAGTTGAGGGTGAAGTTAGTGAGACCCATGCGGGTGATGTTTTTGGACAGCTGCTCCAGCACCTGAGGGTCTTGTGCCTGTAACGGAAAACAAAGAGACAGTCTCATATGCTCATGTGAGAAAGAAACACAACAGTAAAATTATAAGTCGAGGACATGCTTAAAAATTTGGCAATCCTATCTGAAAGCAAGCTGCCAATTTAGGAAAAGCATCCAAGATTTTATGCCGAACATGAGACACTAATTCACTGAGGGAAGGAGAGCGCAGTGCCCATTTCATTCCAAACACTGGGTTATTAGCAATGGTACTGCTCAGCTTTTTGAAAACCATACTTTAGACTAGTCGTTATATCAGGAAACCTTACTACAAGGTAAGGAAGACTAGCATTGTCGTTTCCACACTGAAGTAAAGGAGCTAAAAATGAGAGCAGTGTCTTGTTTTGAGGTCATCTAGTTATTTTATGGTATGGGCAAGGTTTGAACTAGGACTTTCTTGGATCACAGCTTACTCTGCTGCATGAGAGCAAGACTTTGAATTCCACTGGCGGAATAATTCCCATTCTCCTCAAGGGTTTCTTACACACATTACCTCACAGCAGCAAAGCAACTAAGTGTTAGTGAAACGAATCGGGAGGGGGGACCCTACCATAAAAGTAGTTTCAGCCTTACAAATTACCAATGGAAAAAAGAAGCTCCCTAATTAATACGCTCGAGAGCAAAAGCAAACATGCAGACGACATCCGGATGCTAGCTTGAATCTACCGGTGTAGTTTGGTATCACCAACAGAAAGCACGTGAAATCGGGTCCTCCCTTAAAGAGGCAACATGTTGCGGTGAGACCTGGCAACCAAACCCTTGTGTTGTGGGTGGGTACGATTGGTCAGCCACAACACCCTATTGGTAGGTCCCTTGATGCTGGGTTCATTCTAACCAATGGGGACGCTAGCCAAAATGGATCAAGGGACCTATATATGCCAATGCATGTGACCCTGAGCTTTCTCTCTTGGTCAGTGTATTGGAACACCCACCCACCTCTCCCTATATTTAGGGCTTGCGTGCTTGACCTTGCTATGCCGTCGTGTGTTGTCTGTTGTTGGGACAGGGGCATGGCAGGAATTTTCCCCACTTGGCTGATTGACTGGTGCCATTTGGGTTTCACCTGCCGTGTAGCAAATTGTCACAACTTGTAAGGTTGCAGATAGGCTCTGGTTCAGGTGATGGGGATGGCGGAAACGCTCTCGCCATCCCTATGCGAAGAGGTGTTCCGTTAAAGAAACCCAGGGACTCAATGGTTTGGTCAACCCTGAGAGGGGTTGTGCCCGTGTGTGCCTTAGTCCAGGGGGACATCTGGGTGGTGGACATAGCATGTCCCCGGCTTTCTGCCATTCCAGGTGTTCACCCTAGGCTGACCTATGATGGAGCTCTGGGTCAGCACTACCTGCAAGGGTGCAGGGAGCTAGTCGAACCAGAGCCTATGCAACCACTCACTTGCTGTAATCAATAAAGTTGTGGCCTAAATTCTGCCAAAAAATCAAACCAAAAATTGAGTCTCGTCTGAATTTATTTAAGGGGGAGGTTTAAAGGTCTTCACACGCAAATGCGCCGGAAGAGAAAGCAGGAACCATTCCCCTCACTTAGAAAGCAGGAGGCATACAAAGACTGATCCCATTTTTGTACAGAGGAGCAACCTGGGCCTGGATCAACAGTTGGGACAATGCTGGCGATACCCTATATGGGTGCTGCAGAGCTCAGAAGGATCCAATTAACCAACCCACTTCAAAACTGTTTCTGACATGTGCTCTTGTACCATTGGAGCGCAGCTGGGCAAAAGGTAACTCATGCAGAGATTGCCAACATCTGTGTGACAAGCAAGCAAGGTCCCATCTGCACAACACATTTATATCGTACCACTTTAAATAGCCGTGGCTTCCCCGAAGAATTCTGGGGGCTGTAGTCTGTTAACTATTCTCACAATGCTCAGAGTGGTTTGACAATCAATCCCCCTTTCCCAGGGAAATATGGGGGTTGTGGCTCTCTGGGGCAAATAGGGGTTGCCCTAAGAGTCTCAGCACCCTTAACAAACTACAGTACCCACGACTCTTTGAGGGAACTGTTTAAAGTGGTATACTTTAAAGGTAGGGTGCAGATGGAGCCCCAAAGAATGTAAAAAATAAAAAATAAAATAAAAATCCAAGGTGGCGTATTCTTACTCTTTAAAAATAACTTTTATGGATATAAGAATGAAATGTGCCTCTGAATTTAATTCAGAATGAAAGTGTGCATCAGCTTAAGTTGGGGAGACACTAGTCTGTCTACTTATTTGCATCCACAAATGCTTGTGACACACCAACATAACATCCTTGTTTGCAATGCGCATAACTCTAAGATAACTGGCTGTGACAGCAAATGGTGGGTGTCGATTGTTAGTCAAAATTTAATGGATTTTTTTAAAAAAGCAATTCTGGCCAATTACTTACATGCATGGCTAAAATACTGCGAGGGACTAACTCTCTGTATTGTCTAATTGTAAAGTGCCAGGTTTTTATTCTCATAAGGTCATCAAATGTAAATTCCAAGATAAGACGTCCTTCTGTGCACACCTAGGAGAAATAAAGAAAAAGGAAGGAAAATAAACAAACACACACGCACACACTTCTTTGGGAAGCCTCCATAAAACTAAAAGAAATCAAACAAAATACAGTTCTAAGCAGGCTAAATAAATTCCAATATACTTTGTTATTCAGCTTTATTGGGGGAAATTGTATCCCCTCTGGAAAAAAAAGAGGAATTAAGAACAAACAATTAAATAAGCAGTGGTTGATCAGGTTGTGGATTTTATAGCTCTGTGCCATCTAAATCCTATGTTTTGTTTCCCTCCCAAATGGCTGGTGCTGATTAATGGCGTAAAGGGCACAATTCTAACCCCCTGAGGTTGATGGTGGGTGGTTGTATAGCATGATGTGCAGGTTCCTCTCTTTTGGCGGAGAGGAGCATCATGGGGTATGGGGAAGGGGGGACTTCACCATGGCGGGTGGGAAGCCACTGGTGGTGGCGGCTAGCAGAAAGCCCCCAAATAGGCTGTTTCAGAGAATGGATTGCCCCATGGAGTTGGATTCTTCGGCCAATTGGCCGCAGCAAACCCATGTATGAAAAAGCCCCCCACCCCACCTTCTGCCTTGGCTGACCTGAGTGGCAAGGCTTCAGATGTGGCGGTAGATCTGCCCTCCACTGCTCCCAACCAGGGATCTCAGTTGCTCTGTTCACCTTTCACTCTGGATAACAGCTGCAATTGTGCAAATATAATATCTAGCTGCTGAACCAGAGGATCCTGTATTCTTTATGTAATATACATTAAGCAATCTTGTGCAATAGGCTGAGCTATAAAAGTTCTACATGTTCCAACTGGTTGTTAGGTTTACTCTGGCATGTGTCACATTTGGTAGTCATTCTTCAGAAAGTTATTTTCATCCTTTCCGTTATCTATTTTTTGCTTTCTGTTTTTATCTTTCAATCCCTTTTGTCATTTTGGGGTTCCTCCTCGTCTCCTCCTGGTGCCCCATGGCTTGTATCATGGATTGCACACCAATTGCTTCTCAATTTTGAAAAAGTTTTAGTCCCAATTTCCTTCACTGATACTTTTTGTTTAAACATTTCTGTCTGCCTGATTTGTATTCGCAGTTGCATTCAGAGCATCAGGAAACCACAATGCTTAATTCACATAAAAAGGAGTACTGTGGAGTCCCTGAATTCTTCTCCCACATAACAATCGGAGCCAGAGGAGAATTTATAGCATACCCAACAGATAATCCTTTTATAGGTCAGATGCCACATAGCGAGGGATATTGTAAGATGGGCAAACCGTGGAACTAATGAGGGGCGAAAGAAGAGTCTGGAGGGACTTGTGGATATAGGAAAGTAATGATGGCACATTTTCTCTCTGTGTCCTGTGCTGGCTTTTCAAAATGGCTCTAGGACAGAACCAGCGACTGATCAGGAACAGGAAGTGGGGAATTTCAGAGGAGGACATAACCAAAGGGAACATCTATTTACTTTGGAGCCCTGACAAATTCTGGAACCTGCTTTGGTAATTTAAGAATGGCATATCTTACAGAAGCACCCCTGTTGTTTATGGCAATATTTAAAAACATGTTCTTAATTAGTGTAAACCAGGGGTGTCCAACTTCCAAGAGACTGCAATCTACTCCCACTATAAATAAACTGGGAGTGATCTACCCATTGGATTGCCCAGTTGTTGAGCTTTTTTTAGCGGGAGAGAAAAGAGTTGTTGAGCTTTTATTGGGGGGAGAGACCAGGATTGACCAGGGACAGACCACAATCGACTGGTAGATCGCGATCGACCGCTTGGACAGGCCTGGTGTAAACTGGGGGGGGGGAGTTTTTGGGTTTTTTAAATAAAAAAACTGCATTAAAAGCTGTAGTAGTAATGATGTTGGTGAAGTTTCTGGGAGCGACTTCCCTAAAATCACAAAGCAGTAGGGCAGGCAGAAGGGTTTTTGGTTACTGTTGGCTGAGCTCCACAGCTACTCCCAAGGGTTATGCTGGTCAGCCTAAGGAAGGGGAGAAAAGCACCCTAGCCCTAGGTTAGGAGCCTGGGAAGACAACCAGGCAAGGGAAACTGCTTGACATAAGAAAGGAGTGAGCTAGGGATTGGAAGAGGCTGTGGTCCAGAGGGATACAGTATGTGTGAGACTAGTGAGAGCAGCATGAGAGGAGGAAACAAGTGGGCACAGAGAGAGCTACACAGGCCCAAGAGCTGCAGAGATGAGGTGAGATGAAATTTCACATACTTATTTGGGGAAAAACAAAGCCAGCCCCCCCCCCCCCAAGTCTTTGACTGCAGGCTTCTAGAACTAGGGCTGACGTCTGCTATGGCCTAGGCCAGGGGTCTCCAAACTAAGGCCGGGGGCTGGATGTGGCCCAATCACCTTCTCAATCCAGCCCCCAGATGGTCCAGGAATCAGCATGTTTTTACATGAGTAGAATGTGTCCTTTTATTTAAAATGCATCTCTGGGTTATTTGTGGGGCCTGCCTGGTGTTTTTACATGAATAGAATGTGTCTTTTTATTTAAAATGCATCTCTGGGTTATTTGTGGGGCCTGCCTGGTGTTTTTACATGAGTAGAATGTGTCCTTTTATTTAAAATGCAGCTCTGGGTTATTTGTGGGGCATAGGAATTCGATCATATTTTTTTCCATAATATAGTCCGGCCCCCCACAAGGTCTGAGGGACAGTGGACCGGCCCCCTGCTGAAAATGTTTGCTGACCCCTGGCCTAGGTCTTCCTTCTTGAAGTTACATGCCCTCTTTGAGAAAGAGAAGCAAGAGAACCACAAGAATAACAGTGTGAATGAGCTGCAACCCCAAGAAATTTGAACTGCTTTGTTTCATTTTGGTTCTTGTTTTTATGTTTTTATTGTGTATTTTAAAATAAAAACAGACGTGACTTTTATGCATGTTATAACAGGAAGGAATCTGTAGCTGCTGCTCATACAGCAAGTAGCTCTCTGTGCTGTACCCAAAAGCACAGGTCTGCTTATTATGGCTACCTTGGAAGAATAAAAGCGTTCTCTTTGGACAGGAGGCAGCGTTCTCCCACTGACAGATCCTGACAGCAAAACCAGGGCTCGCTTGGCTTCAAGTATTTCCGAGAGCTTTGATTTTTCCTGTTCCCAAAAGCAATTCTCCTCTACTGTTGTATACTAGTGCTGTTTTTATTTTAATTATTTAACAAATAAAACAATCCATCTGCAGAAGAGTCAGAATGCATACGACACCCCAAATTAAGATATGATTAAATACCAGCTTAAGCAGAATTATCTTAAATCCCATGTTCACTCTGTCTCCTGACCACCAGGATCCACTTTCTGACCCTTTAGTTTCCTGCCCCTTGAGTGTCCAGGGGAACTAGCAACTCTATATGTTGGCTAGCAGGAGCAGATGCTAAGGAGCACAGGGCTCTCATATATTTAAGAGTTGTCAAAGCAAGGAGATTTTGCTACCAAAGTTTTCCTAACAGGGCCCAGGGTGGGGAAACGTGCCACAATTGTTTGCAATTGTTTCTTGTGTATGTGTGTCTGTTTTTGTTCCCTTCCAATTCAGACCTCTCAGGATGAGGCCTGGGTAGGTTGCAGAGTGTGGGTGAAAGTTTGATGTTTCTCAAAAGCCACAGGGGGGAGAGTCTGTTGGCTCAGAGTGCGAGGGACAGAGGGGCAGGGGGAAGGCTACCATACATGAAACATGGAGAGGGAACTGTTGCCAAGACCATAGGTTGTTTAATCTGTTTGTTCATTTTGTGTTTGTTTGTTTTTACCTAGGTATTTGCTTTAATTGAAAAATTGATTCTTGTCATCATAGGTTTGCTTGCTTACCCTGTGACAGAATTGCCAATTTGTTATTTATTGGACCTGTTTATATGAGCTGGTAATTGTTGTATATTGTTATTTTTCTCCGTTTATTTATTTTTATTACTTTTCCCCCTGCCCCTGGGACTGGAAATATTCTATCAAGAGCAAGCTATGAATACTGTAAGTGAATACAGTAATAAAATGCATAAGAGCAGAGGGTATTTATAAATGAGTGGTGCACACTGGGCAAAAGATCTGAGCTTTTATAAACCTTCGCAGCTCAGGAACACACTACGGAACTGATTGGCAGTAGATTCAATAGACAAACTACTTCTTCATATTGTGCATAATTAACTTACAGAATTCACTGCCACAAGATCTGGTGGCTTTATATCGGAGGATAGGTCTATCAGCAGCTATATGGCATGGCAGCTGCACAGGATTTCCAGGTTTAGAGGCATAGCCTTTGAGTATACATTTCCTGGTGGGGAACCGAGTGGGATAGGGCTGTAGCCTTCATGAACATCATTCATGGGCTTACTGGCTGCCCACTGGGTGATATTGGACTAGATAAGTCAGCAGACCAAATGTACCTTACATAGTTTCACATCAAATATTTAGATGGAGAATTTACTCCCATCGTTTTTGCTCGTAATTCTGATAGATGTTAGTTGCTTAACAGTGACAATCATTGGACTTGATGTGAATTTTATTTATATCTACAAATATTATACAGGGCATGGCAGGAAATTCATTTCCCCGCCCCCTTCCCTGACCCCGGTGCCCCCCGACAGTTGAGGAGCCTCTGGAATTGTATAGGTCAGATTTTGCACAGAGAGCTGCAATAGGTAAGGAGAAATTGGCTTTGGCCCTGTGTAAGAAGCTGCACTTGCCTTTTGCACAAAGCCACTGTTAGACATGATCCGCAATTTCTCCATGGTATTTTTTTTTAATGGTGCATTTGTTTAGTGTCTAAAGTTTCAGTGCAATTGCTGATCTCTCTGTAGTTTGAATACCATTAACATACTCTTTAAAACCCAGAGCTCATGTGTTCAGGGACTTTCATTTAACGAGACATTATCTAGGAAAGTATAAAATGCAATTTTCTGAAAACGTTCTAAGCTTTTCCCTCTGTAGTTGTCACCTCGTATACCCTACAAGCCCGTTCAATGGGTTTCTCTTGCTGTATTGAGTAAGAAAATAAAATTCCAGGCTCATATAGTCACATGTCATTAACCTGCCAGAATTTGTTAAATGTGGTGGTGCCTGCTAGTTTAGGATGGTTTTCGAAAGGACCAGAAATTCATTAAAGATCGGTTCTGGTAAAGGCTGTTAGTCACAACAGTGAATGTGGATATTGGTTTTCTGGTTCTTCCTTTGTACCCACCCGGTGATGAGACCTAGTCCTGTCTCCTGTCCCAGCAGTTAAACTCACATATTTAAAAGAAATGCAAGTTCTGGGTTGTGGCAAACCTACATTAAAAATCAATGGATCATGCCCACATGTAGGATTTCAAGTATGACCATTTTTAAAGAGATCACATACACTCACAGATCGTATCATCGAACAAACATACTATGTGACGATATTTAACTTTCTAATTTTCTAATTCCATACCAAACTATTTCTCTCTCTAATCAATTAAGCCAAAATCTCAAGTGAAGCTGCCTTCCTTCCCTGCCCCCCCAAAGCTGCCTTTCCTATAAAACCCAAAATGAAAAGGTCTCCAATTAAGAAAACATTTTCTGTTGTGCTGCATTCATGTTACCGTGCTGTGAGCTCTGACATTTTGTTTCTGTGGTAACCAAAATCAGCTGATTAGTTGGCATGGCAACAGAAAAGATGTAATCCCGGCAGACACACTCTAATCAATGCCCCCAGCACAGATGGTCTCTGGAGGATCAACAAGAAAGAGGCTGGCAGGCATTCAGGAGATCACGTGGCAACTCCAGACTAGGCCAGGGGGGGAAAAGAAAGAAAACTAAAAAAGAACATTTCTCAAAACTAACCAGTAGCTTTTTAACCCCTTCTTTGTCTTGCTTAATTGTCAAAGATTCTGCAACTTGCACCACCAGGAGGGAGAATAGCATCACTTTAGCTTTATTATTATTATTATTATTATTATTATTATTATTATTATTATTATTATTATTATTATTATTGCACAAAATGTAAATTTTACAAAGTAATAAATTCTTCCTTGACCTTCAGTTTTTATTGCTTAGAGCTTCTTATATCTGCCCCAAATCCTTATTTGATATATGGTTTGTATAAATTCATAAAAGTAACGTGCTCCTTTCCTTTTTTATAAGGTAAAGGAACATAAATTGATCCTTGGTGTTATGTCCAAGGCTGAGACACAGACTGTTGATTCGAATGCGCAGAAGGGAAAAGTGTATTTCAGCTATGCACATGGGCTGTTATTACAATTTTAACAATGCTGATCATTTCCGCATTTATGTGGTGCTATAAGGAAGCACAAGCAATGCTAGCCTTAAATAAAAACCATTTCTACCACGCCATCAAAGTCAGATAGGGCTGGAAAGAGACAGTTGTTTTAAACATGAAGGCAGGCGTCACACTTCATGCTGTGGAAACTCGTCTTACCATTGATTCTAGTAAAAAGGCTACGCAGGGTTAAAAAAAAATCAGAAGCCTGTGAACCCTTTTGACCAAAAATGACAGCAAAACCAAAGAAGTGTCATATACATGGTGGAAAGCAATTAGAGGTGAATGGGAATGAGGGAATTCATTTTGAAAAAATGTATTTGCATAGGGTTGCCATATTTCAAGAAGTGAAAATCTGGACATGAAGTTGACGAGCTTCTTTTGGGGGGGGGGATGAAGCTATTTCCCCATAAATTCACCAAAAAAATCAATACAGTGGTACCTCTACTTACGAATAACTCTACTTACGAATATTTCTACTTACGAATGGAGCTCCGTCCGCCATCTTGGATGCGGTTTAGATAGGATTTTTCTACTTATGAATTTTTAGATAGGGTTGCTTCGACTTACGAATTTTTTCTCCCAATGCATTCCTATGGGATTCGACTTACAATTTTTTTCGACTTACGAATGTGTGTTCGGAACGCATTAAATTCGTAAGTAGAGGTACCACTGTACTTCCAATATGGGCTGCCATACGCCCAGGGTTTCCCTGGACATTTTAACTGGTTTCTGAAAATTCTGCCCCAGACACAGTTTTCGAAGGACGAATCCTGGCTATGTGTGGAAAATTCCGGACATATGGCAGCCCTATATTTGCAACCTTGGACTTACTCTTTATTTGGTAGATTCCACCCCCCCCCTGCCAGGGGCCTTGGCATGTAGTGCCATGACGCCATCACTAAACCGAAGACCTGCCACCAGTTTCTGGATATTTCTCCAGAAGGTGAGAATGGCTCCTATCCTTGCACAACTGTCGGTGTTTATGGACTCTTTCCAACTTTTAGTCAATTTGTAGTGGTTGGGGGCAGGGGCAGAGAAAGGAATCCTGCAGCCCGCCATATATTGAGAGGAGCATGGCAATAAGGTTTACATTATCTATTAGCTGGAATTACATAGCTAAGAAAAAAGGCATTAAAAAGACACCAAAGCAGCATTATTTGGGGGTTGCAAATCTTACACTCACTCAAAACTGAGAACTTAGGGGCAGGTTGGCTCAGTTAGTAGAGCAGGAGACTCTTATTCTTAGGGTCATGGGTTTGAGACCCATACAGTATTGGGCAAAAGATTCCTGCATTGCAAGGGGCTGGATGAAATGAACCTCCAACTCTACACTTCTATAATTCTATAATTAGTTTTGTTGCTGTTTGTGCAAACGGAAGGCAGTTTTCACCTTGAAAATGCTGGAACATGAAAATTCAGCACAGTTGCAGAAGTAATGCTTCTTCTCCAACCCACTTTCGTTTGGTTTGGTTTTTTTATACCCATTGCCTGTCTCCAGTGTAACTGCTAAGAATGTTGGACTTGGTGGTCCCTATTCATTCCAATGCTGCTGGAACAGGAGAACTTTCCCATAAATTTCACCTCCGTCTTTCATTACTGGGGCTGCTATAGGCTAAAGGGGAAATGCCAATAAATATGCAATTTTTCAGGTTGAAACGATATCGCTTCTATGAATGCTATGAAATCTAACATGATGCCCTTTTCTATGGGGAAAATTTTGCTACATTTTAGGTGCTGAGATAAACCAATGCAATTTTCTAAACACTTTGTTTCGGAAAGATTCTTTCCCCACCCAAGCAAAGTCCAATATAGTTTTGCTTCAATCTGCTGGGTAGTTATTTACTAAAGAGAAGACAACATGCTGACCTATGCAGCAGAAATTAATTATTATTGTTTTATCTTATTTTATTTTATTTGGTTCTTTTTCACTCCCACAGGGAACACGGAAATTAACATGCAAAACAAGAATGCTAAAAACTGCTGTCTGTATAGAAGCTTCATAGGTGCGTATAAACAAGAAAATAATCTAAGAAATTTTGGGTGGCACCATATCAGAAACAAAGAGGAATGTTTAAGAATGTGATGATGGTGAGTCTTTTCAGCTGGCAGAACATGGCTTGATAGGTCCGTCTCCCTGGAAAAAATGCTCTAAAGCAGAGGCCCTGCCAAAACTGGTCTCACATTGGTAAAAGGCGGCCCATAAAACAGGGTGTTATCTTCTGATCTCCTGGGACAGGGAAATCTATATGCTCCCCAAGAAGCATCAGAGCCTGGCCATTGAAGGATAATATCTATTCAACTATTCTATTAATCGAGGGTTAAACATTCCAGAGAACCAATTTCCTACGAAATATTGCATTAAGTCAACTGGGCCATAATCTTGAGGCTAGTGCTACTCAGTCTGGAGGCTAAACATGGAAGTAACAAGGATGATTCAAGAACCATGCCATAGGTGAGAGCTACATGGAGTGATTCAAAGGTATTCCACTGCTTAATCCTAAAACTCGATGGTTGCAATGGGAAGACTCTATGGCCAGAGGGCAATGTCCAACTGCTAACAGTGAATTACCAGCACTCAAACCAAATTCCAGAGTCCTGAGAAAAGACAACTACAGGTAACGTGCAACATGTGCATTTAACTTGTGCATTCAGCTTTATGCGCGTGACCAAAAATTTAAACATGTAAAAAGGGGCAGAAAGGGGGAGGGTGTCCAGAAAACAACACTTTGGCAATCCCACCTGCCACTGAACCCAATGTGTTTGGATTATACATCATTTTGGCTTTGGAACGTAAGATTGTATTGACTGCAACACCTGGAGCTATAGTACATCCTTACTTTGGAAGGAGGTGCAAGGGACATGCAGTGGATAATGCTGGTGGTATATGATGAGAGATGTTATAGCTTCCCCTCTCACACTGCCTGGGGGCAAAAACCTACCTGCGTTACTTTGCTGCTGTAGCAAAGGCCCTCCAAACTTTAAGCCACCATCCCTGACCAGTGGTCATGCTGGCTGGTGCTGATGGGAACTGAAATCCAGCATAAGAACAGCATGGCTGGATAAGGCCAAAGGCCCATTTAGTCCAGCATCCTGTTCTCACACTGGCAAACAACATGTCGGTGAAAAGTCTGCAAGGCAGTAATATGAACACATGCTATGTGTGGTGGCCCTATTAATGTGACTCGTCATGAAGTAGATCATGAAAATCTGGTGCCTGCATAAACAGGTCTCTGCTCACCTTTTGTATGTGAGTATTGGCTGTTCTTTCATACACAATTGGAGCACTGGCTTTCTTGCTATATATGAGTGAATTATGCCTAAATTTCAGTGTTGTGTTTCTTTTGCAATATAAAAAGTACTTGTGATTTCTCCCAGTTTGTGATTCATGACCAAGGATCTAGTCATGCAATAATAATAAAAAAATTGTTCAAAGATTGAATTCTACCTGAACTTAAGGACTCAGTACTATTTATTTATAACTGTCTGGATGGATATAAATATGAATTATATAACTGTATTAGATAATTGGTTGAGTTGGACTTTGCGATTTCATTCATTGGCTCGACAGCCAGGTTTTGGTTTTTACTGATTTGCACTTAATTAATTTTGTTTTATTTCTTATCTTAATAGCTATATAATTACAGGTAGGTAGCCGTGTTGGTCTGCCATAGTCAAAACAAAATAAAAAATTCCTTCCAGTAGCACCTTAGAGACCAACTAAGTTTGTCATTGGTATGAGCTTTCGTGTGCATGCACATGAAAGCTCATACCAATGACAAACTTAGTTAGTCTCTAAGGTGCTACTGGAAGGAATTTTTAAAATTTTGTTTTAACTATATAACGCCCATCTTTTCTTTATATGCCAATGACCTATGGCTATAAAGCAATAAATCAGAAATGAACTGAAGATTGAAGTTTGTGTACAATATTGTAAATTTTCACATAAGTTCTTTTTCTGGTATTATTTAACAGAACTTCTACTTCAATGGTGTTTTAGTTTTAGCAAATTAAAATTCAAGATATCGGGAATCACTTCTGCCATCCACAGGTAAAAAACCCCCACCAAACCACCAGTTATTAATCTCTAATGTAATCTGAAAAGGGATGCGGAAAACCCAATAACAATTGCATGTTTCATATTAATCTTTCCTATTACCTTTGTAAACATTGGCTTTCCATGTTGAGTGACCATGGTGCATTGATCACAGTCCACTGTGATGGAGGAGTTGTGGTATGATTCTTTTGAATGCTTTAGGATGTAATACAGGTCTGTCACACCTCCTTCAAAGACAGTGCTAAAATAACGAGGAATGAGGGTCCTTCCAATTGCTGTTGGGAAAATACAAAGCAAATGAGCAAAGGGCACTAGACAGAACACGTTTAAGTTGTTTTACTGCTGTTCATTTACTAGAACAATGGTAAAATCTGAACAAAACTTAATGCAGATTCCAATTAAACCAGTAAGAAATAGACTACACTGTTCCTTGTGGAGAGCAAGACCTGCAACAACAAAAAACTGGAGACCTTCACATATTGACATGTGGTCCAAAAAGGGTATTATGATGGAGGTCCAGAAGAGGTCCAGAAAAATGAGTAGGGTTGTCTCTGCCCATCCTTTCCCCAGCAGCATGGTGACCAAATCCAGAAGGGAAGCCAGGCTCCACCCCAGAATCTGCTTAGAGGTGATCAGCTTCAGCCCTAGATGCACCCCTAATCAGGGCCGGCTCTAGGTAGAGTCCTGGTGGCGTGGGGTGCCGGGCCGGTAGGCAGGGCGCCGCACAGCAAAGCCGCGCGGAAGCCATGCTGCGCCCTGCGAGGGCGGGGGCGCCGGAGCGATCCCCGCCCCTCAGCGCCAGGGCACGCGACCTGCTCGAGACTGCCCTGCCCCTAATTGCTGGATTTTGGCTCTGGCTCTGCTAAAAATTGTTCCTACACCTTCACCTTCCTTCCTTCCTTCCTAAATAAATGAATAAATAAATCCGTTTCAAGAATAGAAACAAGTAAAAACATTCCAAATGGAATAGAACAGTCTAGACTTTCACTGGCCCCCGAACAGGTATATCAGATTTTCAATTTTTCAAATATTGGCATGCCTAAAAGGCAGTCAAATACCTAGTAACAGCAGTAGCAATAGGTGAAGAAATAAATATAAGCTGTAGAAGGAGGGTTTGTGGGTCAGGCATCTATGTAGGGATCTATCCGGGTTTCCCAAAAATATGTCTTATTATTAAAATTAAGTGAGAAACATTACTAGTAAATGTAGTATTCTATAGATTGTCTACTTAATAGACAATCTATAGAATTTTAGAATTGAATAGTTTTTAGAATAATTAAGATTTTACTTATTGATATTAAGTATTTTGTTTAAAATACTCCTTTGGTCCTTATATATCTTTGAGAGTGAAATTGCAATTGACAATGCATTTTAGCATGAAAACAAATAATGTGGCTAAATAATTTAGGTAAAATTATAAAATTGCAGAGCTGGATTTTCTGGCCCTCATCGTTCAGTCTATATAGCAAAGCAGCATTAACCATTCCAGATGTGGTGACTGGTATGCATTGCCTGTCAGAGAAGTTTTTCCCCCAGGGCCACAAATGGGTTTATTCCGTCTGTTAGAGAATCACTTTATTTAGGCAAAAAACCACCATAGTTCGATACTACCTCAATGAGATTAATATTGGTGGAGGTTTTGCTATTGAATTAATTTTCCACCCACATTCTGCAATCCCTTATTGTCCCGTGTAAAATTACTGTCCTTATTGCCATCTGTGGACAGGCCCGTCCTAGCCATAGAGGCTAGTGGCGCGGAGTACCACGGCGCCGGGCGCTGGAAGGGCGCCAAGTGAGCGCAGGGTTCCAGCAATCTGGCCAGGACTGCGCTCCTTCTCCGAGGACTCCGCGCTGCGCCTCCTTCTCGTTTCCCCAGCGCTGGGTTCCGCTCAGTCGAGCTTTGTCACCAGCGCGCGCACAGCGCTCAAGCAGCTCTTGCTGGTCCCGCGGTGCGCACGCTGGTGGCGAAGCTTGACTGAGCGGAATCCAGCGCTGGGGAAACGAGAAGGAGGCGCAGTGCGGAGTCCTCGGAGGTGGCCTCCCGCTGCTGCCGCAGTCCGCTTGGTACTCCCGGGCCCTTGGAGAGGCTCTGGAGGGGGGTGCTGGAGAGACATAGCGCCAGGGCGCTGGACGGGCTTAAGACGGCCCTGTCTGTGGACACTTTTGTGATGAGTTGAGGACCTTCTGGAGCAGGTGGTGGTGGTGGGAGATGAGGAACCAGATGTCCTGCTCTGGAAGCAGATTTCCACTGCACAAGCAGGTGGACATAATCTAACATCATTGCATGCAGGGCTTGATGTAATATTTCACCTGACTTTCATCTATAGTAGAGACCTAAGTTATTTTTAAGTCCTACTACTGCTAGAGAGAGTGCACTTCTGTGCATGCCCAATAAGGTTCATGTCTGATGAAATGGCAAGAGCAGCAGCCCAGGTGAGGAAATCCACCTTTGAGGTATTCTAACACCTGGTATTCTAACGTCTGCCTCAGTCAGGGTTAAGACATGGAGTGCTGAGGAGATTCAGCAGCAGAACGGCAGCTGGAAAACGTGAGAATGGAGACGGGGGGGGGGAGAGGTTTGAATACACCAGGGATGGCCAAACTTGGCCCGCCAGCTGTTTTGGGACTACAACTCCCATCATCCCTAGCTAACAGGATCGGTGGTCAGGGATGATGGGAATTGTAGTCCCAAAACAGCTGGAGGGCCGAGTTTGGCCATCACTGGTATACACCTTTGCCCCAGCCCCAGTAAACCTTGTATGTGCTGCTGGAAGGCAGGACTTGCCGCAGTCTGTGTAAGGAAGCTTCGCTCAGTGAGAAACCCTGATTGTCCTTTTTTATAGTATTTTAAATATATTGTGATACACCTTGAGAACTTCAGTTAGTAAGAGGGGTGTAAATATTTCAAAGAAGCAAAAGCAGAAATAAATGTTTGCATACTACGCAGGCAAACTGAAGAACTTTGATACGGTTCGTTAAGCATTGTACATTTCAAACAAATACAGTTCCTTGCAATCCTCATTAAGACTTCTGTGTGTGCCCTCTATAGTGTATAATTTAATGAGGGGAAAGAAACTAGAAGTCCAGTGTACACGCATTTGTTTTTCAAAAGTGTTAAAAGATTCATACATTGCTTTTTTGTGATATACAACAAACATGAAATTAACCCATCAAGTTAATTCCTTCCTCCCCTAAGGCTAATCAGCACAAATTAAATTTCATGCTAATCATCTTGTACAGTTAACATGTGACAGAAAACCTTGAATTTGTTTTGATAGAATTAAATACATTTGCGTGGCTTATAAAAAAAGTATACCATTTATGATAGTTGATCTCAGGAGGTAAAAGAATACTGTCCCTCTTTCTCCTTACATCTATTAGAAACAATGCAGCATAAGAAATAATACTAGTTCTGTATTGGTGTTATTTTTTATTATTACCCTTGTTCTCCGAAAATAAGACGTAGCCATAAAATAAGCCATGGCAGGATTTTTAAGCATTCAAGGAATATAAGCCATACCCTGAAAATAAGCCATAGTGATAGGCAGTTTAACCGTGTAGGTTAAACTGTATCATACTTAATAAAAAAAAATTAGACATCCCCTGAAAATAAGCCATAGTGTGTTTTTTTGAGGAAAAATAAATATAAGACAGTGTCTTATTTTCGGAGAAACACAGTATTATAAAAGGCCCTGAAATATTGGCATCCCATTGCTATGGAGTACATTTTGCCTGCAAAGGTATAGAAAAAGAATCAGGTGCCATTTCCCTGAATTCACC
The DNA here is from genome assembly GCF_963506605.1 of Zootoca vivipara. Taxonomy (NCBI): domain Eukaryota; kingdom Metazoa; phylum Chordata; class Lepidosauria; order Squamata; family Lacertidae; genus Zootoca; species Zootoca vivipara. Next base: position 70,775,436 of record NC_083284.1, on the reverse strand, counting down.
TATAACCTGTAGGTAAAGGTAAAGGTAAAGGGACCCCTGACCATTAGGTCCAGCCGTGACCGACTCTGGGGTTGCGCGCTCATCTCGCATTATTGGCCGAGGGAGCCGGCGTATAGCTTCCAGGTCATGTGGCCAGCATGACAAAGCCACTTCTGGCAAAGCAGAGCAGCACACGGAAACGTCGTTTACCTTCCCGCTGTAGCGGTTCCTATTTATCTACTTGCATTTTACCCCCCCCCCCCCCCCAAGACTGAAAGAGATCATGGAGATGTTGCAATATAACGTACAGTGGTACCTTGGTTTGCAACCGTTTTGGATTACAACCACGTCAAACCCTGAAGTATGTGTCCGTTTTGGATTACAACCCATTTTGTTTGGATTACAACCAATTTTTTTATTTTTTTTGAGGCCCCATTGGCGAAAGTGTGCCTTGGGTTACAACCTGTTTTGGTTAACAACCAGACCTCCGGAAAGGATTATGGTTGTAAACCAAGGTATCAATGTATTTTCTAAAAGATATCACTGTATTTTCTAAAAAATAAAAATGCTACGGTAGCGGCGAAAGGAAAGGGGCGGAAGGGCTTTTTGGATGTTGGATGAGGAATGGCATCGCCTTTCCCCTCCCTTCTCAGCCGGAGGAAGAAATAGCGAATCTCTGGAACTTGTTGACTCGGTGCCAGTGGACGGAAGGGATCTGCTGTTGTCGATTTGGAATGGCTTGAGTATTATGAGAAGGAGCTGAGCCTGAGAAAGAAGAGGGTTTAACCTTGAAGTTGCAGCTCCGCCCCAACTAGGCTGGAATAAGGAGACAGCCCCAAATGCTGCAGGAAAAAGGAAAACATCAGAGAGACATACAAGGCCAAGAGACTAACAACTGACTTTTGGATGTGGCGCATGCAGGATGAAAAGGGAAAAGCTATTGTTCCTCGCTTGGAGCCTTTTTTTGGAAGTTAAATAGTATAATAACACAAATAGAAATCATTAAGAATAAGAGTGCAGCTGCTAATTATGTGACCATTTTGAAAAATGGAATGTAACAGAAATAAATAAGAATAAAGACCCATTAAGAACGGTGCGCGGGAAGCCTCTTTAACGAAATTGCATTAATTTGGAATTAATTTGGGTAATTGGGTTTATATTAGAAAATAATAAAAAAACAATTGGCAGATTTTATTTAGAAAAATGCATAAACTACTTTGTAAAAAACTCTAGGTGCTATACACGAAACGATATAAAATAATTATATCAATAACAGACGTAAAGGTAACCGTTAGGTCCAGTCGCAGACGACTCTGGGGTTGTGCGCTCATCTTGCTCTATTGGCTGAGGGAGCCAGCATTTGTCCGCAGACAGCTTCCAGGCCATGCGGCCAGCATGACTAAGCCGCTTCTGGCGAACCAGAGCAGCACATGGAAAGGCTGTTTACCTTTCCGCCGGAGAGGTACCTATTTATCTATTTGCACTTTGACGTGCTTTTGAACTGCTAGGTTGGCAGGAGCTGGGACCAAGCAACGGGAGCTCACCCCGTCACCGGGATTCGAACCGCCGACCTTCTGATCAGCAAGCCCTAGGCTCAGTGGTTTAACCACAGCGCCACCTGGGTCCCTAGAGACATCATCAAATTGCCTTGCATATCTCCCTACATTGGCAGTGAGAGATTTCACTTTCTTGGGCTCCTTGATCACTGCAGATAGTGACAGCAGTCACGAAATTAAAAGACGCCTGAAAAGCAATGACAAACCTAGACAGCATCTTAAAAAGCAGAGACACCACCTTGCCTACAAAGGTCCGTATAGTTAACGCTATGGTTTTCCCAGTAGTGATGTATGGAAGTGAGAGCTGGACCATAAAGAAGGCTGATCGCCGAAGAATTGATGCTTTTGAATTATGGTGCTGGAGGAGACTCTTGAGAGTCCCATGGACTGCAAGAAGATCAAACCTATCCATTATTAAGGAAATCAGCCCTGAGTGCTCACTGGGAGGACAGATCGTGAAGCTGAGGCTCCAATACTTTGGCCACCTCATGAGAAGAGAAGACTCCCTGGAAAAGACCCTGATGTTGGGAAAGATGGAGGGCACAAGGAGAAGGGGACGACAGAGGACGAGATGGTTGGACAGTGTTCTCGAAGCTACCAACATGAGTTTGACCAAACTGCGGGAGGCAGTGGAAGACAGGAGTGCCTGGCGTGCTATGGTCCATGGGGTCACGAAGAGTCAGAAAATTATTTTCCGCCCTGTCATTTGGTATCATTTGCTGACAACATCATAACACAGGGTACCAGATTTCTCAAGATGGGAGTCGCTGATAAGGTAGTGGAGGAAAACAGGAACACAAGTGGATTCTTCCCTGGATCGACCAGGTACTATATTTTGCCGTCACTAGGCTCCCTAATCTACCAAACTCCGCCCCCTGATCCACCGACTATCACTTTTTAGCTCATAGGCTCTGCCCCTGAGTGCCAGGAGAAAGCAACTCAAAATCTCACCTCCGTAAGTAAAGACCGGGCAAGTTTTGCCATCGCCACAACAGTGTCTGCAGGGAATGATTGATGACTCTTCACTTATAGGCTCTAAAGAACCAAAGCGGTAAAGTGGATAAGGATGATATGAATGTATAATATTAAATGGAAAATAAAGTGTGTGTGTGTGTGTGTGTGTGTGTGTGTGTGTGTGTGAAATCTTCACCTATAGAGGTGAAAGTTTAGGAATGTTATGAGAGGCTAAACCTGATCCCAGCCCAGAAGACAAAAACAGGATGGGAGGGCTGTACTGTTAGATCACAAGAATCTTTATTTGTATCAGCCACTAGCTATAGCAATAAAATAAAATGTACTGAAGATAGAGGTAAAAACTTAACTATACAAAACACATTTTGGAGGTTTACATCAATAATAAAACAATAGATTTTATTCTAATTACCCCCACTAAAAACCTTGCAGTTTTTGCTGTCATTTGATCATCTTGATCTGCTAGAAGAAAGGACCATAGCTGCCAAGTCTCTCGTATTCCCCGGGAAATCCCCGTTTTCCAGCTGTTCCTAGTTGAAAAAATGGATTTTTTTGTTTTTCCCCGGTTTATTCTGGCGCAGCGGCCATTTTGGAACTGGGCGGAGCATGCTCAGAAGCGACATTTTATGTTGCTCTGCCCAGTTCCAAAATGGCTGCAGTGCAACTTCTAGCGCGACGGCCATTTTGGAACTGGGCAAAGCAGCATCAAAAGTCACTTCTGAGCATACTCCGCCCAGTTCCAAAATGGCGGCAGCGCTACTTCCGGTCTGCTACTCCCGGCCCAGTCCCTTATTTCTCCGACAGCAACTTGGCAGGTATGGAAAGGACACAGTAGCAAAGGTTGAGCGACCTGGCATGGACAAGAGTAGAGGGGTAAGAACCTCAAATCTTTATAAAGAGTGCAAGCCAGAAGCACATAAGCCACATGGACATACAGTAACCGTTTTTCCAGCAGAATTATTTGAAACCATCCCCTATAAACCTCTCTGGGTATGGGAGGTGCTGGCGACCTGCAGCCGCCTCAATAGCTTGCCCCCACATGGATCAGCGAGGGGACAGGCAGAGGCACTGGGCGCTACGCAATTCACCTGATGTGAAACCCCCAAATCGCCATTGGATGCAGATGTTCTCCTAATAATGGGGTTCTAATTGCTATTAAGAATAGGCGTGCACCAGAGGAGATGAACATTAAAACATCAGAACATCAGCTGCATGGAACTGAGATTTGAAATTGGGAGAAGATTCTATTTTGTGTTGGAGGTGGATGGAGGGGGGGAATCTCTGCTATATTTTATGGAAGTTTTTACATTTATGATTCAGCAACCAGCAACCCTCTCCTAATACTGAATTTTAAGATCTACAAGGGAGGTTGGTTTGATGTACGATGTAACATTGAGATGTAAAAGAAGTTGTTAAGTTGTGTGTGGCTTGAAAGGAGTAAAGGGGGAGGAGAGCCTGGTTGCTTTGTTTGGAAATGTGTCACTGGAAAGTTAGAGTCTAACCACCACCCCCCCCCAAGACTGAAAGAGATCATGGAGATGTTGCAATATAACGTACAGTGGTACCTTGGTTTGCAACCGTTTTGGATTACAACCACGTCAAACCCTGAAGTATGTGTCCGTTTTGGATTACAACCCATTTTGTTTGGATTACAACCAATTTTTTTATTTTTTTTGAGGCCCCATTGGCGAAAGTGTGCCTTGGGTTACAACCTGTTTTGGTTAACAACCAGACCTCCGGAAAGGATTATGGTTGTAAACCAAGGTATCAATGTATTTTCTAAAAGATATCACTGTATTTTCTAAAAAATAAAAATGCTACGGTAGCGGCGAAAGGAAAGGGGCGGAAGGGCTTTTTGGATGTTGGATGAGGAATGGCATCGCCTTTCCCCTCCCTTCTCAGCCGGAGGAAGAAATAGCGAATCTCTGGAACTTGTTGACTCGGTGCCAGTGGACGGAAGGGATCTGCTGTTGTCGATTTGGAATGGCTTGAGTATTATGAGAAGGAGCTGAGCCTGAGAAAGAAGAGGGTTTAACCTTGAAGTTGCAGCTCCGCCCCAACTAGGCTGGAATAAGGAGACAGCCCCAAATGCTGCAGGAAAAAGGAAAACATCAGAGAGACATACAAGGCCAAGAGACTAACAACTGACTTTTGGATGTGGCGCATGCAGGATGAAAAGGGAAAAGCTATTGTTCCTCGCTTGGAGCCTTTTTTTGGAAGTTAAATAGTATAATAACACAAATAGAAATCATTAAGAATAAGAGTGCAGCTGCTAATTATGTGACCATTTTGAAAAATGGAATGTAACAGAAATAAATAAGAATAAAGACCCATTAAGAACGGTGCGCGGGAAGCCTCTTTAACGAAATTGCATTAATTTGGAATTAATTTGGGTAATTGGGTTTATATTAGAAAATAATAAAAAAACAATTGGCAGATTTTATTTAGAAAAATGCATAAACTACTTTGTAAAAAACTCTAGGTGCTATACACGAAACGATATAAAATAATTATATCAATAACAGACGTAAAGGTAACCGTTAGGTCCAGTCGCAGACGACTCTGGGGTTGTGCGCTCATCTTGCTCTATTGGCTGAGGGAGCCAGCATTTGTCCGCAGACAGCTTCCAGGCCATGCGGCCAGCATGACTAAGCCGCTTCTGGCGAACCAGAGCAGCACATGGAAAGGCTGTTTACCTTTCCGCCGGAGAGGTACCTATTTATCTATTTGCACTTTGACGTGCTTTTGAACTGCTAGGTTGGCAGGAGCTGGGACCAAGCAACGGGACCTCACCCCGTCGTGGGGATTCGAACCTCCGGCCTTCTGATCGGCAAGCCCTAGGCTCTGTGGTTTAACCCACAGCATCACCCGCGTCCCGCAACAGACGTAAAAGCATATACTAAATTAAATGTGGTATTCACCCACAAATCAAATCAGATCTGATTTGATTTGATTCAACTAAGTTTTACTCAGAGTAGATCTATTGACATTAATTGACCTAACATTCATTTCAATGGACTTAGTCTGGGTAAAACTTAGTTTAATACCACCACATATCTGGATAGCTTTGATTTAATTTTTTTTAAAAATTTTTTTAACAGGTGTCTAAAACTGCAACAGGAGTGCCTGCCTAAATGTTAATTGACTCCTAACAGAAATGGAGCAAACTTGATGTGGCACTTGTAAAAGATTGAAGAGCTTGAGTAGGCGCACATGGGACAAGGCAATCCTTCAAATAAACTAGTACAAAGCTGTTTTTATATGCTAATTGTAAAAGCATGAACTTGACCAGTAACAAACCAATGCAGTTCTTTAACCAAAGGTGTAACACCCTGGCAGGATTCCACTTCTATCAGCAATCGAACAGTAGCATTCCTGACTAACTGCTCTTTCCAGACAAGCCATGCTGTTGCACTCCCATCCCAAAGCGTAACAACAGTGGCTGTTACTTGGAGAGTAAGGAAGAGGTCATTATTCAGGCTAGTAATGGTACAGGCTCTGCATCAAACGCAGGGTCCGGAACTCATGCCTTCGAGGTGCGTGAACAAAGTGAGACATGCAGAACTGAAGAGAAGCAAGGCAGCTGTCCCAACAGGTGTCACGCCCCTCCCGCTCAGCTTTCAAAGTTGAAGCAGGGAGAGCTCATCCACGAGACTCTCCTGCCTGAAGAGATCGATGCACATGCAAACACAAGCTTTATTTGGGCTGCTGCAGGATAACCACTTGGTTTGTGGCAGCAACACTGTGTCCTGTCCCTCTGACTCCAGCCCCGCCGCCACCTCCTCCTGCTCAAACCCTCTCAGTAGCTGGTTGAAGCATCCCCTCCTATGAGGTGATCTGCCTTCTCTCAAACATCTAGTGTTGCAACAGGAGAACTGCCACCCTCCATTCCTGACTACCACCACCCCCTTCAAGCTGCCCCCTCCTGCTTCTGCTTCTTCTCTCTCCTGGCCACCAAACCGTGCCTGATTCTGACTGAATCAAGCAGCCCACGGCAGACATAGCATGCATTAGCAGTAATCCAGCAGTAATCCAGTCAAATCCCCCAGACAAGCGGGGCAGGGATCAAGAGGGCATTTGGTCAGGTATAGACCTACAAACACCTTGTCCACATCATCAGTTTGAATAAACTGAATAAAAGTGTGCAACAACACATCACAAACTGTAATGCTGGGCACTTCAACAGGAACTGCTGCAACTGTAAAATCAAGGTTTCTCGGAAGTTGAGCAAGTTTATCCTCAAAATGTACAGCTAGCTGGTTACAGCAAGTCCTTCCCCTCAGAAGTACCTGAAAGAACTCTGCTGGACAGCATTTTACCCATATAATTCTGGGTTACCTTACAGTATTTTTAAATAATATAATGAATGCAACCTGTTTTGATCATTCAAAAGTGCTACATGAATGCTAAGCGGTAGCAGCGTTATTGTGGTTAATTACTATAATAATTATTTTATGCAACTTCTGAGCATACAAAGCACTGCAGTTCTTATCTAATTTATTGTGGATGGGATTTTAAATAATGAAAAGGAAAATAGGATGAACATATTTCAATATGAATAAAAGGTATATCATTGGACCATATCATTGTGTCAATGTTTCATTTCACTGATAAGCCAGATTCTAAAATGAAATAGCAAGGTTTTGATAGTCCCTGAAGTGTTACTACATTTGTCATCATCTTCCTTTGAGAAATGTGAGAATGAATTTCAAAGTGCTGATGATGTTTCCTATAATGTCCTGTGGTGTGAAGCAAAATGGGTGCAATAATTCATCAGTCGGCAGTTAATTGTTTTCACTGATGTTGCAGAGATGGTTTTGCCTATGATGTGGAAAATCGAAACAGAAGGATTACAAACACACACACACACACACACACACACACACACACACACACACTGTTCCCACAGCCAAACACTGCAGTTTGCAAAGATTACTCAACTTTGATTTCAGCAAACAGTTTCTTACCCCCAGATAATATGCATTTGATTTTAATATGTCCGAATATATCCTTTGTGAACTTTATCCTGAACTGAGAATTGCTTGTTTCAATAAAGCTTTTAGAATATAAATATAGATGGTTAGAAACTGTTACCAAACTACAGAAACAAAACTGTAAACAAAAAAGGGCAAGTAATTGATGGGTAATTTTTCCCAGATCAGTTCTCATTCTCCGTTTCCTTTTCATACATCCTACTCTGCCAGTCTTTAAATTTATTCGAAATAATTTATCCAATTAATTTCAAAGCTGGCATGTGAGCAATTGGCCACAATTTTCTTGTTTTTCTGCTTCTTAACGTGTGCCAGAGCATGAGCACAGTGATTAAATCACAAAATAAAACTTTATTCAAACATATCAAAATTCACTTTTGCATTGCTATTTAATCAATGTTCATTTGCGCTGGTATGCATCAGTAACAAGTAAGAGAGAAAGAACACTTACTCTCAGGTAATGGCTTAAGGATCATAGCCTCAAGTGCAATCAGTCTGGTTTCGGTTTGTAATTGGTTTGGAATATCTTCTGATATTCTGGAGGAATAGTTTAATTTCCTGAGTCTATTTATGAATTAAAATGTGGGGGGGTCAGGCTTGCCCATCACTGGCTGAAGGTGATACCCAGAGTACATAGGGCATAAAATAAATGCAGCAGACACATGATTTGCATGTGGAAAATGAGAAAAGAAAACAAAAGAAAAGTATGCCATGTTAATACGAGGTGCAGTATAAATATCTCAGAAGTTTTTCCAAGAGCGAAAAGTAGTTGAACTGTAATGGAAAGAAAAATCAATAAAGTGCACTTAGCGTGGTTTAAATGTCATATTCAAACACTTCCAAGCTTCAGATTATTTCTATTTGAATACTGTTACATATTTAAAGGCTTGACATCTGAATAGCATATATCTTTCTTATAGTTTTGATTTTGGAGGAGGGGGGATGAAGGCACTGAAACCTGAAAAGGTGCACGCAATCAAAAACGCCACTTCCTGGGGATAGTCACCTTAAAAAAAAGAGTTAATTACAAGTTTGATTTTAGATCTGCTTAGAATTTTATCCATTCCAAAGGCTCAGTTTAACTTGTATTGTGTTTATTCATTGTGTTACTTATTAATTTTTACCAAAAAATTTAATGTCTTTCTAAAAGCGGAAAAATTCCCGCAGCATAATATAGTACGGTGCTGGAAAGTTTTCTATTCCATGTCATTATTTTGGACTGGTTTTCAACTGATTTGGATTATACATTTGGAACAGATTAACTTCTCCAACAGCTGGCAGAAAGCTGCTGGGTGTGTAACTTGTAGCTAGGTGGGGGATAGGGGCCAGAGTGTCTACATCAGGCATCCCCAAACTGAGGCCCTCCAGATGTTTTGGCCTACAACTCCCATGATCCCTAGCTAGCAGGACCAGTGGTCGGGGAAGATGGAAATTGTAGTCCAAAACATCTGGAGGGCTGAAGTTTGGGGGTGCCTGGTCTACATGCTCCAGCCACTGTGTTGGTGTAGGTTGGTCTTTACGCCTGTGCCTACTCCATCTCCTATCCCTTTTCAGTTATAATAATAATATAAAAATTATTATTTACACCCTGCCCATCTGGTTGGGTTTCCTCAGCAACTCTGGGCAGCTTACAGCACATAGAAATGGTAAAACATTAGACATTAAAAATTTCCTGAGTCAGAGTTGCCTTCAGATGACTTCTAAAAGTCAGATAGTGAACCTAGCTAGGTTCCCTTAAGGAGGGGCAGGATAAATTACAAGAGACACAAGATAAACATACAGAGGAATTTAAGGAATTAAAAGAGAAGATTGGCACTTTGAAACAAGACGTTCAACAGGTGAAGACTGAAGTGGCAGGAGTGGAAACTAGAGTGGCACATTTGGAAAACATAAGAGTGCAAGATTTGGAAAGTCAGCAATACCAAACGCAGGTGCAAATTGCGTTTTTACAGTTAAGGGAGAGGCAGATGAACTTGAGGATAAGGAATTTTCCGGAGATAGAAAAAGAGGATTTAAAAGCTACTCTAATTCAGGAATTTACGACGGCCTGGAATTTGACAAGAGAAGAATTAGAACCAACAATTGTAAAGGCATATAGATTTGGAGCAAAATCAAAGAAGAAAGATTCCCAATTCACTAGCGATTGTATGGTGGTGTTCCAGACAAAGGAGCAGAGAGACAAAATTTTGGGTCTACATTACCAGAGAAAGTTAAAGGTGAAAGGAAAACAGGTCATCTTTTTTAAGGATATTCCGAAATTCTTCCTGTCGCTCAGGGAGAAATATACTGATTTAACGAACCTTTTGACAAAGAAAGGCATTCTCTTTCGCTGGGAATTTCCGGAGGGAATTTTCTTTAAATTTCAACAGAAGAAAGTGTGGATTAAATCACTGGAAGACAAGTTAAGATTTTTAGAGCAAAACGCAAAAGACTTTGAGAGAGAAAAAGGGTTAGATACAGATCCACAGGTGAAACCACCACCCCTCTTCGATCCGAATCTGCTGGGAGGAGCTGGACCAGGAGCAGCGCCATTTTTACTACTTGCAAACTAAGCAGTCATGATGGCGTTGAGAATACTTACATGGAATGTTCACGGTTTTAATTCTAAGGTGAAAAGAAATCAAATCTGCCACGTGTTAAGAAAACAGAATTTAGATGTGATAAGAAGGGAAGAAGAGATTAGAGGAGTAGTGGTGGGGTCAAAGCAATACAAATTAAAAGCCTTTGCGGATGATTTAGTGCTTACTTTAGAGGACCCAGAAACCAGCGTAGTTAAAGCGCTGGAAATAATTCAGGAGTTTGGACGTGTTGCGGGGTTTAAATTGAACAAGACTAAAACGAAGGTTTTAGAGAAAAATTTGACGTTAGAGGAAAGAAATAAGATACAAGAGGCCACTGGCTTGAATTTTGTAAAAAAAGGTGAAGTACCTGGGGGTAAACATGAAAGCAAAGAATTTGACTTTGTATAAAGATAATTATGAGAAGATGTGGAATGAGATAAAAAGGGATCTTGAAACATGGTCTAGCTTAAAATTGTCACTGTTAGGTAGAATCTCAGTCATTAAGATGAATGTACTGCCAAGGATGTTGTTTTTATTCCAAGTCTTACCTATAATTGATAATGTGAAATGCTTCAAGGAATGGCAAAAGATGTTATCGAAATTTATCTGGCAAGGGAAAAAACCCAGAATTAAGTTTAAGATTTTAACAGACACTAAAGAAAGGGGGGGCTTCTCTTTGCCAGACTTGAAATTATATTTTGAAGCGGCGGCTTTATGCTGGATGAAGGAATGGTTCTTGCTAGAAAATACGGATGTATTAGACTTGGAAGGATTTGATAATGTTTACGGATGGCATGCATATTTATGGTATGACAAAGCAAAGGTGTATAAAGGTTTCAAGACCCATATAATCAGGAAATCATTGTTAAATGTCTGGTTGAGGTATAAGGATTTGTTAGAGAGTAAAACACCCAGGTGGGTCTCACCATTGGAGGCTAAAGCCTTTAAAAGGCGTAATATGGAAGCCAGATGGCCAAAATATAAGGATATTTTAGTACAGGAAGGTGAACAATACAAACTTAAACCATATGACCAGTTGAAAGATGTACTATCTGATTGGTTACAGTATCATCAAATCAATGAAGTGTTTAAAATGGACCAAAAGGTAGGTTTTCAAAAAGAAGAATCCAAGTTGGAAACATTGTTGTTAAATTCGAAAATTAAAAACTTATCTAAGATGTATAATTTATTGCTGGAGTGGCAAACGAAGGATGAACAAACAAAGTCAGTAATGATAGAGTGGGCCAAAGATGTTGGGCATAATATAATGATACAGGACTGGGAAAAAATGTGGAAAAAATCTATAAAATTCACAGCATGCAATGCTTTGAAAGAAAATATGTTGAAGATGATGTACAGATGGTATCTGACCCCAGTTAAGTTAGCAAAGATGTACCACACACATGATAATAAGTGTTGGAAATGCAAAGAAAGAGAAGGGACGTTTTATCATATGTGGTGGACTTGCCCCAAGGTAAAAGACTTCTGGGATAAGATTTATAACGAATTAAAGAAAATGTTTAAAAACACGTTCATTAAGAAACCAGAGGCCTTTTTGTTGGGGATTTTGGGGGGTGAGATACCAAAGAAAGAGGTTACTGTTTTCTTGTATGCCACAACAGCAGCGAGAATGCTGATAGCACAGAAGTGGAAGACGCAGGAGATACCTTCAGTGGAAGAATGGCAAATGAAAATGTTGGACTATATGGAACTGGCTGATCTGACCGGAAGACTCCGTGACCAGGGGGAGAAAGCGACAGAAGAAGAATGGTCAAGTTTTAAAAGTTATTTGAAGAAATATAGTATTGTAATTGATTAAGAAGATAGGGATTTTGAATGTTACTAGGAATTGTAGTGTAGTATGAAAGTAAAGTGAAGAAAGATAGAGGATGAATATAATTATAGAATATTAGAAAAGAGGAGTGAGATATAGTAATTTTAGAAATGGATAATGAGTTAGAATTGCTATTTGTGATTAATAGTGAATCGCAGTGAGTAGGGAGCAGAGGAAGTCGAAGTAAGAAGATTAGAATAAAGATTTAGAATTGTGATATTTTTTTTCTTTCTGTTTTGTATTTGTGTGTATATGTATTCTTTTATTTGTTTTTGTTATTGCACTGTTATTCTGTTAATGCTAAAAAGAATAAAAATTTTTGAAAAAAAAAGTCAGAGTTATTTATTTCCTTGACATCTGATAGGAGGGTGTTCCACAGGGCTGGTGCCACTACCGAGAAGGCCCTGTAACCTCACTTCTCGCAGTGAGGGAGACATGTACCGGTATGTCAGGGAATCTTTTTAAAACAAAACGAAACACTCTCTCCCCTCATTGCAGCCTGAAGTGGTCCTGTACAGAAGCAACTAGTGTTGGCAAGCTGGAGACAAGTCAGTGAACATGTAGCAGCCTGGATAGTTCAGCATGGTGCTGATAATGCCAAGGTTGCAGGTTCGATCCCCATATAGGACAGCTGCATTTTCCTGCATCTCAGGGGGTTGGACTAGATGATCCTCAGGGTCCCTTCCAACTCTATACTTCTATGATTCTAAGTGATCTGGTGTCAGCTAAAAAGGACCTCATCCCAGTTCCAATAACTTGCAAAAGAAGGCATGGGATTTTCACAGACTAAATAAGCTGCAAATAATTAAAATATATTAGAAACTAACGCCATGCAAACTGTACACACATTCTGTTAAACACCCCACTGTTAAGCCTGTAGACTTCCAACGGAGATGTTATTAAATATGGTAGATAGATTCTTTCCAGCTGTTCTGTTTACATCTAGGAGAGCCATTAAAAACAGCACCTCTGAGATTTCTTCCAAGCACTTTGGAAACTTGTATTTTGAAATAGCTGCTTGTGAGATAGAACACAGCCCGGTAGTGCATCTTTAAGTAATGGCAATGGATTATGAGGTTTTTCAGATTGCATTCAATGTATTATTCCCGCCCGCCCCCCATCTCCCACAATGGAAAAGTAGCAATGTTGAAATCAGACCACAAAATAATATGTAATGTAGCATGGAAGGGGAAACTCATACCAAAAATGTTCAAGGAGGCCTGAACAGTTTTGCTAAAGCTAATTGAGTTTTTCAAAGAGATTTTACATCACTCAGTTTCTGGTCAGATTTCACCTAAAGTGGAATTAATGAGAATTCTCAGAGTGGCTTAGTGATTAATCCTTCTTCCTAGGAAAATATGGGAATTGTGAGGCAAATATGAGGCCCCCACGCTCTTAACAAACTACCTGAGTGTTAAAGAGGGATGATACTTTTTTAAATGCATAATGCAGATGGGGACCTATGATGAAAACTCAATAAACAAATTGTCTGAAAGCACCCAAAGTCTGTAAATCCTCAATATTTTCCTATGGCAGCTGCCCCTGGAAAACCCTTTCACTTGAGTAAGTAGGGAACACAAAACCATGTACTGGCCAGAGAGATCTACTCATACTGGAAGTTGCGGCCATGCAATATCCAATACTGTAAAGATGACAGTTACAGGTAGGGAGCCGTGTTGGTCTGACGTCGTATCTGGAAAAGTTGGTATCTGAAGAAGTGTGCATGCACACGAAAGCTCATACCAATTGCAAACTTAGTTGGTCTCTAAGGTGCTACTGGAAGGATTTTTTTTATTATTTTGTAAAGATTGCAGTTACCTCTAAATGATAACTTTCTAGTTGCACCTTTCATTATGTACCACAGTTCATTATGTACCCCCACCACCCCCGGGGTCCCATTTTAGTTTTCAAAAAAAGCCTCTGTTTGCTTGGTGTGTTGAAAAGAACGCTCAGGAGACGCGATTAGCAGTCGCTTGTTTCAGTAAACATTGAACACAACATATGCCTCTCAAGTAATGTGTATCCAAACATACAATTTACAAATAATTAACATCATGTTAATTAGTCACATTAATTTATGCCACTTTGTGGAATTATTTCCTCGGAGTCTTTAGGAAGGCTGCCAGCAGTTCGAGCCAAGGAACTGTGAAAATTTGCTGTTGCGATTGGCTGCGACACACTGTTTGAGCAGCAGCTCCCAGGGGCCGCAATGACTGATTGAAGATGGCTGAGTCTTGGAGGCGGACTATTAGGGATGCTGCACATTGTGCACAAATAGCCCAACCTCCTTCCGCACCTGGACATACTGGGACAACTGTTTATTACGTTGCCTTATTACGTTGGCTGGCTTGCTAACAGAATGGAAAGCAGCAAGAAGGCATCACAATACAGTGGTACCTCTACTTACGAATAACTCTACTTACGAATGTTTCTACTTATGAATGGAGCTCTGTCCGCCATCTTGGATGTGGTTTAGATAGGATTTTTTCTACTTACGAATTTTTAGATAGGGTTGCTTCTACTTACGAATTTTTTCTCCCAATGCATTCCTATGGGATTCGACTTGCAATTTTTTTTGACTTACAAATGTGCGTTCGGAACGCATTAAATTTGTAAGTAGAGGTACCACTGTATATCAAGAAAAGAAAACCATGAACTTTATCTAACAAGAAGTCACTACTTGGATACATCTTTTACTCCTGTTGACGGTGATATTTGATTTAAGTAGGGTTTAAGAAAGCACCACAACCTGGGCTAAAGAAATCAAAGGGTGATGAAAGGTGACCATTTTAACCAGCCCCTGTATTAAAATTGTCCTTACCATTTGGAAGACAATGGACTACAGACAAAACAAACTGACCTCAATCCTGCAAGTGTTTCATTTGTATGGACAACTGGTGCTTTCAGTTAAGCAATATTTCAGAATCAGTGCTTTTCATGTGGTTATTAGATCTACCTACCTATATCTGTCATGTTTTTAATTCCACCCATGGTCCAAGCTGCTCAAGAGTAAATTGAGTTTTTCTTATTTTAGCTTCAGAAAAGTTCTGTAGAATAAGTTACGAGTTGAGACACAGCGGCTGCACCCCAACAATGTGCTAAGCCAAACCTTGGTTTAGTGAGATGTTGCAAATGTAAGGGCACCCTGTCCCTTTGGCTATTGTACTGCACTAAACTAAGTCAAGGTTTGCTTTAGTGTTTAGATTTAGTACAGCAGAAAAAAAGGACCAACTTCTCTTCTGGCTTAACATGCCAGTGACTGACTGAAGATCACCAATTAATTGAGCAGTTAGTGGAGATTGAAGAGATTCGACTGATTCAGGTATAACACTACACAGTTCATGACTTTTCATCCTAGAGAACTGGAGGTATATTTTGTCTGGATTTTCTGCAACCAGATAATTATGCTAACTATTCTTAAGCATAATTAGAATTATGGGCTTCTTTTCCACTAAGACCTTGTTAGAAGCTGCCAGAAGCTTGTGCATCTGCTACAGCCCCCAGAAGCCTAATACTTCCATATACCCACAGTTGCAACCTCCATAACATTGCACCCAAAACAGTATTATATCAAGCAGTATACTTTACCATGCCCACACATTTTATCTTCCTTTCCTTCCTAAGCTATCTTTGACAAATGTATAATTGTAGATCATTTTACACATACAAAAGTTGATGCATGCCTATCAAATTCTTGCAAACTGCCCTCTGTAGAAGGAAGAAGTGAAA
Organism: Zootoca vivipara; assembly: GCF_963506605.1. Classification (NCBI taxonomy): domain Eukaryota; kingdom Metazoa; phylum Chordata; class Lepidosauria; order Squamata; family Lacertidae; genus Zootoca; species Zootoca vivipara. Next base: position 70,759,814 of record NC_083284.1, on the reverse strand, counting down.
GGAATAATGAAAGAGTATGACTTGGATTCAGATTAAGACAGTTGAACTTAATCTGCAAGGTATTGCAGCACTTGGTATTGGGCCTGGAAACAGGCAGGCAGCCAACAAGATTTCAGCAAGCCTTTGACAAGGTGCCCCATGATATTCTTGTAAAGAAGCTGGTAAAATGCAGGCTAGACAATGCTACCATTCAGTGGATTTGTAACTGGCTGACTGACCGAACCCAAAGGCTGCTCATCAATGGCTCCTCTTCATCCTGGAGAGAAGTGACTAGTGGGGTGCCACAGGGTTCTGTCTTGGGCCCAGTCTTGTTCAACATCTTTATCAATGACTTGGATGATGGGCTTGAGGGAATCCTGAGCAAGTTTGCAGATGACACCAAATTGGGAGGGGTGGCTAATACCCCAGAGGACAGGATCACACTTCAAAATGACCTTAACAGATTAGAGAACTGGGCCAAAGCAAACAAGATGAATTTTAACAAGGAGAAATGCAAAGTACTACACTTGGGCAAAAAAAAGAAAGGCAAAAATACAGGATGGGTGACACCTGGCTTGAGAGCAGTACATGTGAAAAGGATCTAGGAATCCCAGTAGACCACAAACTTGACATAAGTCAACAGTGTGATGCAGCAGCTAAAAAAGCCAATGCAATTCTGGGCTGCATCAATAGGAGTATAGCGTCTAGATCAAGGGAAGTAATAGTACCACTGTATTCTGCTCTGGTCAGACCTCACCTGGAGTACTGTGTCCAGTTCTGGGCACCACAGTTCAAGAAGGATACTGACAAGCTGGAACGTGTCCAGAAGAGGGCAACCAAAATGGTCAAAGGCCTGGAAATGATGCCTTATGAGGAACGGCTTAGGGAGCTGGGTATGTTTAGCCTGGAGAAGAGAAGGTTAAGGGGTGATATGATAGCCATGTTCAAATATATAAAAGGATGTCATATAGAGGAGGGTGAAAGGTTGTTTTCTGCTGCTCCAGAGAAGCGGACACGGAGCAATGGATTCAAACTACAAGAAAGAAGCTTCCACCTAAACATTGGAGAAACTTCCTGGCAGTAAGAGTTGTTCGACAGTGGAATTTGCTGCCAAGAAGTGTGGTGGAGTCTCCTTCTTTGGAGGTCTTTAAGCAGAGGCTTGACAGCCATATGTCAAGAAGGCTTTGATGGTGTTTCCTGCTTGGCAGGGGGTTGGACTGGATGGCCCTTGTGGTCTCTTCCAACTCTATGATTCTATGAAATCATGACTCGCCTTAAACCCAATTGATTTCTGTGGGAACTATGGGCAACAAGCTTAGCCTAAATCCAAAAGTATGTCTGCAGTCACTTATATGATGGAATCAATATTCCAACAAAGCTCTGGTAAGAATATGAAGTGAAAACATACCATATTTAGATTGCTTTAAGAGCCAAATAAGGTAAACCCTGTTTTCTTCCTCTCATCCATATCGTGGAGGGGTTGACTACCGCGTGTTATTGTATCTTCCTCCTATTCCGCATTACAAATTCTTCCACACATGCCATCTGCAGCTAAGGATGTGGCAAAGGGGTGGTACAGAAACAATGCAATGTTGCTATAATATAAGGTATACATTATTCTTTATATTACACAGGCGAGGAGGCAATTTGAACAAGGGATGCCAGATTCATCAGCAGCCCAGTATCCCGTGAAATATGGATGACCATGGACAAAATGATGTGATCTTAAAAGCACTCTTTAAATGTGATCTTAAAAGCACGCTTTAATGTGATCTTAAAAGCACAGCTTTCGACAACACTTGATAATCCCAATCAAATAATAAATAATAGATTTATTTACTCGTTCTAAAATATGCTGTTTGTAATCTCTATTCAGAAAAATTCTACAGGAAAATTAAGTACCCATGCTTTAAAAGTAGTAGATACAAACATTATATGTAATTTAGAAGGGAAACATTCCTCAGCTGAAAAAATGGGGTGACGATGATGATTTTTTAAAAAAAATAAAATAAAATTATTTGGACCATTTGTATACTGCTTGTAGTTAAGCAAAACTCTTAAGCCATTTACAACATAGGTTAAAACAACTTAAATAAACCGCAAATGCCAAAACAAAAAGGAGAGAATTTCTACGTTCTATATAACATAACTTATCAGCATCAAAACAAACATTGCCACATAAAAATTAGCTGCAAAAAATGCAAGGAAAATCCACAGGAAAGGACCAAATCCAAGCAGCAAAATAATTAAAAATGAAATTGAGGGGGTTGAGGGAGGTCGCAGCTCAGAGGCAGATGAGGGGGGAAGTTGGGAAATCATGGGAGAGAAAGAAGATACAGAGCAGGAACAGCTGGCTGACATGTTATCACTACAAAGCATTCCAGACCATCTCCCAGAACCCGGCAAGCCTTAAAAGCAGGAGAGCAAAGGGCTCAGAGACAGATTGTCCAAAGTAGCAGCTATGGGTGTGGTGGTACTGTTGGTGAATGAAGAAATGGAAGAGAAGGGGGTGGAGATTTACTCGGAACAACGCCATTATTCCAGGAGGCTGCATTCCTAAACCTCTCTCTGTAAATATTGAATAAAAGCAGATGGTAAGGACTTTTCCTTGTCTTATCCATTCCTGGCAACCTGCCATGGGGGTTGGTTCATCTACCGCCTGGTAGTTAATAATCAGAATAAAATAAAATAAAAATCCTTCCAGTAGCACCTTAGAGACCAACTAAGTTTGTGATTGGTATGAGCTTTCGTGTGCATGGCTACTGGAAGGAATTTTTTATTTTGTTTCGACTATGGCAGTCCAACACGGCTACCTACCTGTAACAATAATCAGAATGTTAGAGATGGTTCTCAACTCACCGCTTTCCTGTGGACAATTCTACCCATTCCATAAAGTCTCGGCAAGTTTCTCATTCTCTTACGTATCCATTGTAAACATTTTTTTAATGCCAACTTGTGCCTCCGTATCACAAATTGCAAACTAGAACATTATCTATAAGCGGCACAGTTAGGTAATTATAAACTCTGGGCTTAAAGATTTGAAGAAGGTCCCACTATTTAGATGATAATGCATATTGCTTCACTTCAAAATGTGGTGAGGTAGCTCATTCTTAAGAGTGGTCATATGTCCTAATTTACCGAGGACAACATCTCTGTATGGAAAAAAAAATCATCTGCTGATTGGCTGTCTGATCTGTTCAGTTTAAAGATGAAGATGAACCATAAGAAAGGAGAACAGGGGTGTTGTAACTGCCCATCAACAGTTACATCTAGACAGCTGACTGAGAAGCACACATGTCACTGGGTCAGAATCTCTCTCACTATGGCCAGATGTATTATATTCCTATTTAAATTACTGTACAGTAATTGCTTCTAAATTTGTCTACACTATTTTATATGTATAGCTGGAAATTTGATGGAAACCAATATCTTGGGGGGGTGGGAATGCATAAATACTCATCCTGTAGAGTGGGACTGTGATCCAGGGTCTTGTCCTAATGGCACAACTATTTAAATTTTAGGAAATAAAACGAATGGATGAATGAATGAATGAATATTAGCCTGTGTTGTGTGTTAAGTGATTGAGGATTAACTTCATGATAGAATAGAGTTTTGTTTTGTTTTTTTAAAAGAAAATGTAGGTACAAGATTTGACATTTCTCATTTCCAAACAGCCATCTCCTGATGCTGCTTTTCAGAAAGAAAGAAAGAAAGAAAGAAAGAAAGAAAGAAAGAAAGAAAGAAAGAAAGAAAGAAAGAAAGGTTTTGTTACACAAGCTTCCAGTTTTGGCATCCTTGCTTTGAAACTTTCTGCCCCCTTAAAGTTCACCTAGAACCCCTTTTTTATTTCCATTCGCCTTTCTGGTTTGCGTTTTCTGAACTGCTTTTATCTGGTGATGTTGCTTTTCTGCTTTGTAATGATTTGTCACTTAGTTCATTTAATCCGATTATGGTTGTTTTCAGTTTGTACTGGGAGCCATGCTGAGAATTTGTATTGAAAAGTGGGAGACTGAAACACAGAAACTAATTATAGGCATGCAGTTGGGCCTTAAGCGCATGCATGTGATTGTAGGAGATTTGGGTGGATCATCCCCAGAGTGGCGGGAGGGACCCGGCCAGATGGGCGGGGTATAAATAATAAATTATTATTATTATAGGGGGGGAAACTTCATTATTGTTTTTCACATACCTCATCTGAAGGCAACTATATAGTTTGCCAACAATCCCATGCATGAATGAATGAATTTATTAATATGGTTGCAGACCAGCATCAATCCCATGCATGCCTTTCCTTGATATCTCGTTCATTTTCTTGTTTTAAATGACCAAAAATTTAATGGCTGCATCGTGCAGTGTTAACTACCCAAATGGCTCCTGAAAGAGGTACAAAACACAGTCATGATGCTACAGTTTCAGGTCTTCAATAAGAAGGATTGTTCCTCTGTTATTATGTTGGTAGCTTATAAATAATTCCAAAACTCTGAATTATTCCAAAACACTGATTTTGCACTTCCTCTCTTCCTGTCCTGAAATACCAAAACATTCCTGTGCACATTGTACAGGAGCAGAGATGCCGGGACATACAAAGCAAGCTAAGGCAGAAGCACGCGTTTCATCCCGTCACAGGGCCCAGGAAAACCTTTGAGCGTGCAGTTTGTCTTGATCCCTAGAAATAATGAGAATACTCCCTTGTTTAGTGTCAGTCGGGTTGGCTTCACTGCAGACGATAGATCTATGGTGACTTAAACGGGCTGAGGATCTAATCTATTGTCTGCAACCCCATCTGCAATGCTGTAGGGAGCGACACATCACCTACCATGGCCTTCCTTTGAAAAAAGTACATCGCTAGCTTGGTCTACAAGTCTGAACTGGCCACAAGGGACTTGCGGCAAGAATGTCTGCTCCACTAAATAAACTACCTTTTGACAAACATATCCATAGCTGCCAAGTTATCCCTTTTTAAAAGGGATTTTCCCTTATGCTGAATAGGCTTCCTCGCAAGAAAAGGGAAAACTTGGCAGCTATGAACATATCCAAGCAGTACTGTCCTCGGAACTATCAAATTTCCTCTCCTTAAATAGTTGCGAGGAAGGTAGAATTTATTTCCCCATCAGCATTTTGTCTTAAGTGGTGCAGTAGCTGAAATTTAATATGGAGTGGGTGCAGCTTTTGGGAAGAGAAAATAATCTTTCCCTGCTTATTGTTGCAAGATTGGAGGACCCTCTGGAGGGGTGAAAAGGGGAGAGGATAAGAAGGGAAAGTCCCATTGCTCTAGCAAGAGTTAATTATGCTGGCTGTCAGCCACAACTGGACATCATCCTCTGAATATTACCGTTATCATCACTAACCACGGGCAAGCAAACAATATTTTTCTTTTAAAAAATGGTTACCTGAAAGCACCTTATATCTAAATATAGAAGAAACACACCCAAGAAAATATATATTTAAAATACTGGTCTTAAAAATCAGAGAGAAGAATTAGCTTCTGAGAATAGGGAAGTTATGGTGGAAGGGGGCAATCTCTCTGGATCAAGGCATACAGGTATGGTTTTGTTTTCCTTCCTCTTGAGTCTCTCTCTCTGTCTCTCTCTCCCATACACACAAGACAGCTGGCATTCTGGTCAGCCCAGTTGATTCATTCCAAAAGCCAGTATGCCGACTCCAATAACGGGTTCTGCGTAACGTGGCAAACAAAGTGCCAGAGTTGGACCAGGTTCAGATTTCCACTCAGCTATGAATCTCACATGTTGAACTGGGCCCAGACCTCCTTCCCAGATGAATCTATGTCACAGGTTTGGGGTGATGAAAAAATGGCCAAAACTGTGCCTGACGGTATAAATGAAGCTTATGCCCTGCAAGTTCCTGGCAAAATCATTTCAGTCCTACTGTCAACATCTTTATACTCATTTTATTTTAAGCAAGTAATCAACAGACCCACTTTATGCTCAAGTTGCCATGTGACAAACGTGGGCAGGTCAATAATCTCAAAAAACAAACCACAAACCTTTTATTTATTTTTTTGCAAAGTTGAACTGTTTTCTACCCATCTGAAGCCCAGGACCAAAATCTATTCAAAGCTCACAGCATGCTGGCTGAAGGAGGGGGAGGGGAAGAGGGGTGTGTGTGTGTGTGTGTGTGTGTGTGTGTGTGTGTAGAATAGCTTTGGGCTCTAATGTTAGCAATTAATCTGTTACTGAGGATTAAGGACAATGGATTATTCTGATGCCAGCACATCAACGGCCATATGTCCGCTTCTGGGAGAGAGGAAATACACACATTATGGTAGAAGTGAGGCACATACAGGTGTCAGTGTGCAACCTGTTCAAACTGCACAGCAGTTTTTAAAGGTTCCAGGTGAAGAATAAGAGTAGCAGCAGCAAAACATCCATCTGGCTTATGGAGTCATATTTTCAGGAGGAAAGCAGACGGCTGGGCTCTTTGAGCACTGCACAGAAGGCACTGCAAAGGTTTTTGCAGAAGTAGGCCCTTGAAGGGGAAACGCACAACAATGTTTTCAGTGATCACCGAGGAGAGACTATGTGGGTACCATGAAATTTCTATGCCATCCTTTCAAGAACAGGTCTACGGAAGCCAGCACAAACAGATAGGCCTCCAAAGATCAATGTTTTTCTTTCTTTTTTAAAAGGGGTAGTGGTACACCATTTTTCTGGCTATTTATTTATATTTTCAAATTAGTTAAAAGGCTATTTATTTATAACCTTTATGTCCTGCCTTTCCTTCAGGGAGCTCAGTGTGCCTGGGCTTCCCATCGCAGCACTGCAACACTTAAGGCTAATAATAATAATAATAATAATAATAATAATAATAATAATAATATGCAGCCCATCTGCCCAATATGCAGCTTAGGTTCAAAGGTTTCTGGCATCATGACCCTTCAGAACAGGTCAGGACTGAAATAATAAATTAGTAGGTTCATCAAGTGCCTGATTTGAGCCTATTCCTTTCAAACTCAGGAGGTGCTGCTGGTGGTGAGACAGAGAAGAAGTGGATGCCACCCCTGCTTGTCCATTTCAATTCTGCCTGGCAAGCAAGCAGGATGCTCTGCTTCCACAAGGGAGTAGAGCAGCACCACGGATAGCTCCACAGGAGCAGCAGATGCCAACAAGGGTTGGAAGTGATCTGAGGACTTTTGAACCTGCCTCCCCTCCACCTCTCCAATTTACACATCTCCATGAGGTGCAACCAAGATTTGCTCTTGGCTTACCACTTGTGGTTTGTCTAGGGGAAGCAAACCACGAGCCAAAATGGGACGGAACGCTACGCAAAAGCACATCTTAGCTTCTGGTCATGCAGAGAAGCACCAGGAGTGAAAAGAGAAGCAAAGTGGCTGTAATTTTTTGCCAGCATGTTGCATATTCATCTTTAAGCCATAGGTGAGCTTAACTGTGACTTAAAGTGATTGTGAACCAGGTCAAAAGACTTCAAAGAATGTAAGTAAAATGGGAAAACAGAGAGGCCAATGGATACAGGGACAATATAATGTCTGCTTTGTGACCCTTGTGTCATTGGAAGATTACAAAACCCGGTTATGGGGGGCAATCCTCACCACACCTCCCCCCCAAAAAACCCCTCTAGCTTTCTCCAAAATTCCTTATTTTGCCTGAACCAGAACATCCCTGAAAAGGTGGCTCAAGTTTGATAGTCGAAAGCCCTTTGTTTGCTAGTTTTAATGAAGCTCTTTTTAACTTCATAACACAGGCACGTGTGAAACAACAGCCTCACTTAAGAAATGTTACTAGCTAGCCCAGTCACAAGTTTTTAGTTTTCTATCAAACCTCCTGGGTGTTCTGCCTCAGCAGAAATCTTCAAAAACTTATTTTGACCAAAGATAGACAAACTGCCCTAGACGGAACGCTCCCCTAACACCTCACCCACCCACCCTAGGATGTCTATAGAACACAAATAACTTACAAGAATATGTATGGGCTATTAACTTTTGTAGGCTTGTGAGCTTGCACAGTATATCTAAAAATGGTCCTCTGACAACACACTACAGTGTGGCTAAGGGACTTAACTCTTTTTCAGAAACACCTGAATGCCAGAGGCAACTGTTGCTATCCATGTGACAAATTGTTGTTTATTCGTTTAGTCGTGTCCGACTCTTCATGACCCCATGGACCAGAGCATACCAGGCACTCCTGTCTTCCGCTGCATCCCGCAGTTTGGTCAGACTCATGTTGGTGGCTTCGAGAACACTACCCAACCACCTCGTCCTCTGTCATCGCCTTCTCCTTGTGCCCTCAATCTTTCCCAACATCAGGGTCTTTTCCAGGGAGTCTTTTCTTCTCATCAGGCGGCCAAAGTATTGGAGCCTCAGCTTCAGGATCTGTCCTTCCAGTGAGCACTCAGGGCTGATTTCCTTCAGAATGGATAGGTTTGATCTTCTTGCAGTCCATGAGACAAGTATCCAAGATCAATAAATATTTGCTGCTTTTTACCAGTGTGATAGGCTACTGTGGGAAAAAAAGCTTCATCCCTCATTCATGCAGATATACTGAAGTCCTGTTTGAACATTATTCTGCGGAGAAGTGAGAAGCCATTCCCTTCCCCTCACCTAACTCCCAAACAGGGCTTGAACAGATCCCAACCTTCTGCCATGGCTACTGCATACTTCCGAAAAGAAAATCCAGTTTAAAATGCAGTAGCTGAGATGTGGCAAGAAATGCAAACCTCTTGACAGCTGCTTCTTGCTTGCTGGAGGCGGGGGTGGGGTGGGGAAGGAGAAGGGAGAAATGTAGCAGAAAGGCTCCCAGCTCAAATGACTGAAAACCAAATTATAAAATTAAAATGGGTGGTAGTGGAGGAAGGCAAGTCAGCAAGGGGTTAAAACAATTTAATCTGTGCCCTTGTTTGCTGCCCCCCTTCTCTCTCTTTAATACTATACTACTGGGGAAATGAGCTGCAAGACTTGCTTTCTGCTTATTAAAAAAAAGGCAGAAACTGCTTAGGCAGCAGCTGCAGCAAGACTCTGTTGTTAGTAGATAGTAAAGACATATGGAGATGAGTTTCAAACAGTATCAGTGGAGACATTTACAGGGAAGGGAATCATTCTGCAAATGCCACATTTTCAGCTTGTAATTAAGCATTCATCTTTTAGGTGGATTAGGAGCAGGGAGAGCAGAATTAGCAAACAGGGAGGTGTTGGTCTAAGGAGCCACAAAAGGATTTGCTTTTAGGTGGCAATTTAGGGAGACTTTGAAATAAAGGATAGCTGGGACACGTAATAGAGATATCTTCACATCAGCTCTGAAAACAGTCTAAAATGTGGAAATCATGGAGGATTTAACTCAGAATTGTTATTTTATTATTTAAGATATTCACTTTTCAGGCAAAACTCACAAAGTAGTTAACATAAAATGTGTAGCAGTACTAGTTGTTTAATTTATATGCCACTCTTCCTTGTACAGAGCTGTGCACAAAATGATAAAATGCAATGCAGCAATAATCAGTTACAACAACCAACTTAGCAACGATGATACAATAAATTTAAAATATATAGTAAAACAACAGAGACAAACTATATGGTCTTCTGGCTTTGGGGGGGTTGTTGTTGTTTTAACCTAGATCTCTTCTCCTAAAAACAAGATGTTTTTTGAGTAGCCTTGGAGTGGGTAGTTAAGGGAAATTCCACCTCAATAGGAACATGTGGAACTGGATGATAGGTGACTCACAAGCCATTTTATTTTACTTTATTTTTAGAAATACTTGTATACCACCATTACACTGGGGGACACTTTTCTTGTTGCATTGACACCTGCAGTTGTTCTAACCTAATTTCAACGTGCTGATTTCATATCTGAAGTCGGTTTTGTTCTGTAAGCTCTAGGTTTTTTTTGCAATTCATGTTTTTCACTATTCACCTGAAGATCCGTTTTTCACAATGCAAGAATTAAATATTTTATTAAACACATAGCCAAAGTAGTACAATATCATTATAAATGTAAGTGACTTGTATAGCATTGAACTTGACATGTAAAGCATTGAAAATGAAATGTATATCTATGTACAATTGGTGGTATGCAAAAAAATGTATTCCCCCCTGGGATACTGTATATACAAGCTGTTGTTATCCAGGTGAGAGCGAGAGCCAGGTACTGAGACAATCTGCAGGTGAAGCCATTTATTCCCATCCATGGGAGGAATTTCAGAGAATGATTTAACTCCTATCATTCTCTTTTCCTATAGGGTAATTATTTTGGGCAGAAGCCTTCATGGGCCAAATTGACTTCATTAAATCCATGAAGGGGTCATTTCCAAGGACTGTTAGATATTCCCTGAATACAGAGAGATGAAAATGTGCTCTGCATTATACTATGAGGCCTAACCTCAAAAAACAAAGAGTATGCCTAGCCACTCTGGGAGTTTCATGCTGGAGGTGATGATTTTTGGTTACGCCTTGAATGGTTTGCCTCGCTAATGTGGCTGTGAGCTTTAAAATGATTTAGCAGCCCAGTACACTGGTCCCATCACCTCCTGGCCAATAGAAGGGGAAGAAATTGAGGCAGTGAGAGATTTTACTTTCTTGGGCTCCTTGATCACTGCAGATGGTGACAGCAGTCACGATATTAAAAGACGCCTGCTTCTTGGGAGAAAAGCAATGACAAACCTAGACAGCATCTTAAAAAGCAGAGACATCACCTTGCCGACAAAGGTCCGTATAGTTAAAGCTATGGGTTTCCCAGTAGTGATGTATGGAAGTGAGAGCTGGACCATAAAGAAGGCTAATTGCCGAAGAATTGATGCTTTTGAATTATGGTGCTGGAGGAGACTCTTGAGAGTCCCATGGACTGCAAGAAGATCAAACTACCCATTCTGAAGGAAATCAGCCCTGAGTGCTCACTGGAAGGACAGATCCTGAAGCTGAGGCTCCAATACTTTGGCCACCTCATGAGAAGAGAAGACTCCCTGGAAAAGACCCTGATGTTGGGAAAGATTGAGGGCACAAGGAGAAGGGGATGACAGAGGACGAGATGGTTGGACAGTGTTCTCGAAGCTACAAACATGAGTTTGACCAAACTGCGGGAGGCAGTGGAAGACAGAAGTGCCTGGCGTGCTATGGTCCATGGGGTCACAAAGAGTTGGACACGACTAAACAACTAAACAACAACAACAACAGTGGTACATTGGTTCTCAAACTTTATTCGTTCCGGAAGTCCGTTCCAAAACCAAAGCGTTCCAAAACCAAGGTGCGCTTTCCCATAGAAAGTAATGCAAAATGGATTAATCCATCCCAGACTTTTGAAATCAACCCCTAAAACAGCAATTTAATATGAATTTTACTACCTAACGAGACCATTGATTCATAAAATGAAAGCAATAAACAGTGTAGCGCAGTCACACAATCAATCAATCAATCAATCAATCAGTAGCTGAACTGGGTTCCACACAGTAACAAAAACAAAACAAAAAGCTGCAAAAACAAAAACGCAAAATAAAAAGCAAAAAACAGACAGACCTCGGAGCGGAGTTGTGGCACTCAGATTGGAGTTGTGGCACTCAGATCGGAAGCGTAACACTCAAAACGGAGCACAATAGGCTTCCAAAAAAAGTTCGCAGACTGGAATACTTACTTCCAGGTTTGCAGTGTTTGGGTTCCAAGTTGTTTGAGAACCAAGGCGTTTGAGAAACAAGGTACCACTGTAGAAGGAAACTAACCCATGAAGCGCAGCTCCAGTGACACTTGCTGTAACATTTTAAGCGCCCCCTCATGGGGAAGAGTTGTTTTCAGACTCTTGAACAGAGGTCAGCAAACTTTTTCAGCAGGGGGACGGTCCACTGTCCCTCAAACCTTGTGGGGAGCCGGACTATATTTTTTTGGGGGGGGGATGAACAAATTTCTGTGCCCCACAAATGACCCAGAAATGCATTTTAAATAAAAGGACACATTCTACTCATGTAAAAACACGCTGATTTCCGGACTGTCCATGGGCCGGATTTAGAAGGCGATTGGGCCGGATCCGGCCCCCGGGCCTTAGTTTGCTTACCCATGCTCTTGAAAGTGTCCTGGTTTTTCTACTGCTATCCATGTAAAACGGAACCATTTCCCCCAGGTTGCAGGATTTTGCAGGACTTTAAAAACCTGTCAAACTTCGCCAAGGATGAAGATGGGATTTAATAAATGAGTGTGTGCACCGCAGGAAACCAAGCTCCAGGAAAAATTAGGTCAAGCCCAGTACTTGTAGCAAGCCAAACAAAAGAAAGAAAGAAAATAAAATGGTTTACTAGCTGTAGTTGGCTTGTTTTCACTGCCATGGTCTCCACACAGGGAGTTGGCTACCAGGAAAGAAGAGCAAGAAGTTTATTCCAAAATGTAACTCTGAAATGTAGTTAGAAATGTTATCTCATTACGATTCTGGAAATACTAGCATGGGACTAGTGATATGGTAGTCTTTCAACAACATACGAAGCTCAGCTAAGACAAGTAGATTTTTTTTTAAAAAAAAACATAGGGCTCTGTAACAGGGGAAGAACAGATAGAGTGAAGCTTAATTAATATTTGTTGAAAGTTGCAAGATTCAGCAGCAAAAGAGGAATATTTAATACAGTGTACTTGTTTCCCCCTCATATGAATGAATGCATTTTTCAAAGAGGATATCCCTTAGTCCCAGCATGTGAATATTTATGTATACTTTGTGCCAAAATCCTGAGATGTACAAAAGGGTTAATTTAAAAATACCCTCAGAAACCAGAGAACTACAGGTACTCCTGGTACCCTGGCGCATGTAATATTTATGACATTCATACAACTTTAATTTTTTCGTTTTTGCCTTAGAAAGAAATAGTACAGTTTTCCCCCCAAGCACATCACTGCAGAAAGTGAAGCTCTTGTTAGTTTGGAATTTTCCTTTCCTTTCCTTATTTTTTTTTTTAACCTGAAAAGAGTCAGAGCTAGGAGGGTTTCGACAGCAGAAAGAATTTGCAGCCTTCCGCCTTTCACTTGCAAATACGAACTGTCCGTATGATTTTCAAGAGCTTAAGGCAAATGTAATATCCTAAACTAATCATTAAGCTCTAGATAGTAATTAGTGATGTTGTCAAACTTTCAAATGGTGAATTGAGTTGATCATTTACAGAATGCTTACAGAATTTATACACATTGCAGTAGCGGCTGCAAGAATTGCAATAGGAAGTGATGTCTATGCCACTGGTTTAAACAGGCTCAATAGTCTCTGCTTGTCCCCATGGAATCCTGGAATTTGTAGTTCCGTGAATGGGGTGTCTGTAATTCGTAACATTCTTACAAATTTTCAGGATTATTTGGGGGAAGCCATGACAGTTAATCTATTATAATAGCTATATTATAGAAAGTGTCCTTTCATACTGCATCACGGTGTGGTACGCTGGCTTGACATCAACGGATAGGAAGTGCCTACAGACTGTGGTGAATACAGCACAAGGTATTATGGGCTGTCCCATGAATCTACTGTATGACATCGTGGAAGACCATTGCCTCAGGGCAGTGAGGAAAATTATTAGGGATGTTTCACACCCTGGCTGACACTTCTTGATCTCCTGCCGTCGGGCAGAAGATATAGAAGCATGATTAGTCACACCAACAGGGTAAAGAACAGCTTCTATCCATGGACTGTTAGACTGTTGAATGAAAAGATAACAACAGGGCAACTGACTTGCAGCAGCTAAAGAAGCCAATGCAATTCTGGGCTGCATCAATAGGAGTATAGCGTCTAGATCAAGGGAAGTAATAGTACCACTGTATTCTGCTCTGGTCAGACCTCACCTGGAGTACTGTGTCCAGTTCTGGGCACCACAGTTCAAGAAGGATACTGACAAGCTGGAACGTGTCCAGAGGAGGGCAACCAAAATGGTCAAAAGCCTGGAAACAATGCCTTATTAGGAACGGCTTAGGGAGCTGGGTATGTTTAGCCTGGAGAAGAGAAGGTTAAGGGGTGATATGATAGTCATGTTCAAATATATAAAAGGATGTCATATAGAGGAGGGTGAAAGGTTGTTTTCTGCTGCTGCAGAGAAGCAGACACTGAGCAATGGATTCAAACTACAAGAAAGAAGATTCCACCTAAACATTAGGAAGAACTTCCTGACAGTAAGAGCTGTTCGACAGTGGAATTTGCTGCCCAGAAGTGTGGTGGAGTCTCCTCTTTGGAGGTCTTTAAGCAGAGGCTTGACAGCCATATGTCAAGAATGCTTTGATGGTGTTTCCTGCTTGGCAGGGGGTTGGACTGGATGGCCCTTGTGGTCTCTTCCAACTCTATGATTCTATGATTCTATGACTTTTGGGTTTGGTGGGTGTGCTCGTGTAATCTCACTGTATACAAGTTGTACAAGTGACAATAAAGTATTTCAATTGTACAATTTCAATTGTAAAATATAAACTTGTAATTCTAGCACATTAAAGAGATGGATTTAACACCCTCCTGGTGTTAGTTTTCTATATGCAGAAGGTCGTTTTTTAATGATATATTTCAAAAGCAGGGCTTTTTTTTAAAAGCTGAACTCAGTTCTGGCACCTCTCAGGTGGGCACCATTGCCATTATAAGAGAACGAGGGAGGTTTAATCTAGAAAAATAGCACCGTTCAAAAGTATAACATACTGTAAGTGCAACAGAAGAACAGAGCATGCAACATGGATATAGATGTAATCCACTGCTTAAATAAAAAGGTTTTATCCTTAAAATTTAAGACGTTTGCTCAGTCCTTTCAGAATAATTCAAAATAATCTTTAAAACTCTGTTTGATTGTGAAAGTAACACATTTACTTTATAATAATCAATACATGGCTTCTAGCTTTTTAAAAAGCTACCTTTTTTCTTTTGTTCTTATGGTCAATCTTACTACTAATGCAATCTCAGCATTTATCAGTTTATTCATTTGCTGCTAGTACCATTTGCATTCTCCACTTACTGGCATGTTCTGCTCTTTCTGCTAACAACATATATGAAATGTCTTTCTTATATTCAGTCCATATAAGAACTGTCCATATAAGAAAAAAACAATGGTTCTAACACAATCTCACATCCTATAGTTCTTCTGAACTTCTTGAACATTTTCCTGCCCCGCCCCTTTTAAACCAACTGACAGTCCAACCACATTATAATAATTTCCATTCTTTTCCTGACATTTCCAGCAATCACTAAAATATTTCATATTTATTCTATTTACTCACTGTGGTGTGTTAATATCAGCATGCTGATATTTTCTCTTACATTCACACAGAGAAACCCACAGGTTTTCCCTTAGCACCATGAGGATATAAATTCTTTCTCATGACTTGCCTCTTTAATCATGAATTCCTTCACCTGTTCAGGTTCAGTATTATACTTAAGCAGCTGCTTATATATCTTTGACAGCAAGCAATCCATCTTCTGCATTAGTATTTTCTCAAATACTGTTAGGTTTCTTGCCCGCTGATTAATTCTCAGATAATTATTTACAGGGGCTCTCATTTGAAAGTATTCATGATGATAGAATTCCCTTCTTTTAAACTTCCTTCATTTTTTGAACACACTAGACTCATTTGTTAAAATCACTTATCTTTTCTTATCTCTTTATCGTTAGTGGGGCTCAACAGCCTTTTGTATTCATCCCAAATTCTGAACCAGTTTGAAATCAATGAATTTTGTTTTATATGTTTCATTCTAACTTTGCTCTCATCCTGCAATACATTGTATGTAATGGGACCTTCACCAAATTTCTCTCAAATTTAGATAATGTGTGCACATCTGCCATACATTCTGAAAGCTAATTGATACAGTTAGCAGTGAAAATATCACCTTTCATGTAGAACTGATAAGCCCATCTTTCTCCCTTTTTCATCATAATTCTCTTTTTTATTTATCCAAATGAATTCCACCACTAATTGTTGCCATCCCAGTTTGTCAGATTTTAAAAATGTATTCCCCTTTCCTCTTGGTTTTTATGTACTTATGTGGGATATACTTTCTATTTGTTTGTTTGTTTGTCACTTTGGTTTGCCCAGGGCAAAACAAAGTGACTGATTGACTAAATAAATAAATAAATAGTTACATTGATATTCTAGTTGATAATCACAGAAAGTCTACCTTAGTTAATATTATCATTTTAACTGTCGAGATTCCTCCTAAAATGTACAAATATAAGTTTTCCCCATTGTGATATGAGTGATGTACATTATTTATGCAAATGAAGACTTGTGGTTGTTTTCGTCATTATTGTCTGATAGTTTAATCCAGGCATAGGCAAACTCGGCCCTCAAGATATTTTGGGAATACAACTTCCATCATCCCTAACTTAATAGGACCAGTGGTCAGGGATGATGGGAATTGTAGTCTCAAAACATCTGGAGGGCCGAGTTTGCCTATGCCTGGTAATCACCAAATTTTTAAATCAATCTTTTCTCCAATTAAATTTCTCCTTTAATTGTTTTTCTAGATTTCTCATAATTCTTTACTCCCAAAATCCTTTCCCCCTTTATTTAACATTTAATCCTGCAAAGAGACCTAAATTGTGTTATAATTGACTCGGTGGGTATTAGGGAGTTACTTTATGTAGGGTAGAGAGGTGATTTATATACCTGGGCTAGGAAGCTCTTCTGAGTTTAGATCAGCCCCCAGTTCTGAACATCAGAAGTCATGCATTAGTCCTACCTGACCACTATGAGATGAGTTCAAGCTCAAAAGCCTAGCTAGTCTAATGGCTTACCCACACTTACCTTTTGTATTGCTCTTTCCAGTCACAGCTCTGAGTTTTAATGCTCGAAGTCCAATTGTGTGGTTTTTTTGCCCCGAACTTTCACTGCAAAAAACCACTCTTTTGCGCTCAATCTGAGCAAACATCAATTCGGGTTTACCACAGATTGTCGTTTGCTCCAATTCAGCTTTAAAGAGCAGTGATTTTTTTTTTTCCCTGGGGGAAGCTCTGGAGCGAAAGAAAAAGAAAAAGAAAAAACCATGCCTGGAAAGAGTGGAGGACAGTTCACTGTGGTAGCCATAGCTGTCAACCCTCCCCCCCTTTTTTTGCGGGAAACTCCCTTATTCCAAGCCACAGCTGTCAACTTTCCATTTTTTAGCTGGAAATTCCAGCGCCATTTCCTGCTGCTATCCTGGATTGTGAGATATACCGTGTAGACTGTCCCTGGGACAATTGAGGCTGCTGATCCCTTATTTTCAAATCCAAAAGTTGACAGCTATGGTGGAAGCAGAGGGCCTTCTCGGTAGTAGCGCCTACCCTGTGGAATCCCTCCCATCAGATGTTAAAGAGATGAGTAATTATATAACATTTAGGAAACATCTGAAGGCAGCCCTGTATAGGGAAGGTTTGTAAAATTTTACAATGCTTTTATATATGCTGGAAGCCACCAAGAGTGGCTGGGGAAACCCAATCAGATGGGTGGGGTACAAATAATAAATAATTATATTATTATTATTATTATTATGAGCCCTAACTCAACTCACAACAGTGTTGTCTTGAGAATAAAACTGGGTTGCAAGCTCCCAGGTATACCATCCTGAAGGAAACATAGAAATGTAGTGAGTAACATTTTTTGGCTCACTTTGACAACGAACTATCCCAAGGTTGTGCGTTTGTGTGTAAGAGAGAGATGCAACAGCAATTAATTCACTTATGAATTATGATAGGGTTTCTATACAAATAGAAATATTGGTGTATATATATATCCACACACTCAAGTAAATAATATCTTAGATTAAGTATATACATAGACGTAATTATATACATATAATTTCCACTCTAAGCATTTAATCAATACTTTAATCACCAGCAATTAAACGAAATTTATGGGCCATATTATTTTCAGGAACAAGATGAACCCACTTTCCCAGTGATAATTTCTAGGGTTAATTGTTGCAGCTTATTCAATGCAATCTTCTCCACCGGCTTTATTTTATCTGCCAGAACCACCAATAGGCTGTGATTAGCATAAATTAAACCAAATGAATTCTGTGGGTTACTAAATTATTTCACTCTGATCTCTCTTATTTATTTATTTTAAACACTTCAAGATTAGTGATAGTTGAATAGCTCGATGGTGATTTCCCTTAAGCCCGGGGTTTCGGAGCTGCCTCAGCTCCCCTGGGTAGGGAGAAATAGGGTGGCTGAGCTCCTGGAAATGCCTGGGAGATGGGGGAAAAACTTTTTATCCTGAAAGTGCTGTGTAAAAAGCTGTAACTTGATCTTCCCCATCTCCAGCTGTTCTTGTAGGATTGTGCCATGAGGCAAGTAAAACCAAAGCACATCCTCTCTCACCTGCTGTTGATTCCAGGATTTTTGCACGCATCCTGGTAAGGCATCCTCAGTGAGATCCCTCAAATGGGACACGCAACTCCATTTTGTGCAACTCATGTTGCCTCAGCCCAGTATACCTGAAGGAGCGTCTCCACCCCCATCGTTCAGCCTGGACACTGAGATCTAGCTCCGAGGGCCTTCTGGCGGTTCCCTCCCTGTGAGAAGTGAGGTTACAAGGAACCCGGCAGAGGGCCTTCTCGGTAGTGGCGCCTGCACTGTGCAATGCCTTCCCATGAGATGTCAAGGAAATAAACAACTACCTCTAGCTCTAAATGGCCTTGGCCCAGTATACCTGAAGAAGCGTCTCCACCCCCATCGTTCTGCCAGGACACTGCGGTCTAACTCCAAGGGGCCTTCTGGCACTGCAAGAAATAAAGCTACAGGGAACCAGGAAGAAGGCCTTCTTGGTAGTGGCTCCCGCCCTGTGGGACACCCTCTCACCAGATGTCAAGGAAATAAACAACTACCTGACTCTTAGAAAACATCTGAAGGCAGCCCTGTTTAGGGAAGCTTTTAATGTTTGGTGTTTATTGTGTTTTTAATATTCTGTTGGGAGCCACCCAGAGTCGCTGGGGAGGCCTGGCCAGATGGACGGGGTAGAAATAAGTAAATAATAATTATTCCTTATTGCATGCTCCATGTGAAAGGCAAATGCTATGAGGCTTTAGCAAATGCCTAACCGCACCATTCTCCAGAGCTGGATTTGTTCTAAGCTGCCACAGATGAGGTAATAGGTTTGTAACAGCTCTACAACAACCACTGTCTACACACTGTACAAGGTACTGTGCACACTTTATCACAGCTGTTGCTTCATGCCCTTTCCACGTGCTTCTTTTGTTCTCCAAAGCTTACCTAGGCATGTGCAAAGGGTAGCAGAGAGGGTTCAAGGTAAGTACCATGCTGTAGCTTCTGTTGAGCTATAAATGTTGCTGCGAGCACGTTCAGCAGAATCCAGGATAGCCAGTGTTATGTATTGGTTTAATTTGTGTACATGAGTTTCTCTGCTAGTCCTGTAACTACCTTTCCCGCTCCTGGGCGATTCAAATGGGTGCGGTGACAGTTGCTATTGGTTAACTTGTTAGCACAATTTGGATCCTCACTCTGATAGGTTCCCGCCAAAATCTAAATGTATCCTTTCCCCAACCCCTGCTCCTGAGAGTATAAAAGGAGCTCACCCTTTCCCTCCAGTCAGTCAAGATTCTTACTGCAATAAAGAAGACTGTTCTTGTTATACTTGACTCATAGCAGTTCCTTGCTAGTATGCTAAATCACTATTCTGAGCTGACTTCATGAAGAGCTGAAATCACACTCACGACATAACAGCCAGGAACATGAAAGTAGTAGTTTCTGTGGCCGCTGATGTCCCTAGATGCACCTATGTAGTACACTTGCAAAAGTGTGCAGGGCTTAAAAGAAGCCCTACTGCAGCACTGACCACAAACTCTCCCACTGCTGCATCAAGGCAAAGTCTAAGAAATATAAGAGATTGTGTGCAGGCTTGATTTGCACCAGACTCAGCCTGCATGCAGCATGTTATACTTTGAAAGAAAATTGTATGAAAATGATGTATCGTTGGTATTTAACCCCTATCAAATTAGCCAAAATGTATACAGGTGAAACTCGGAAAATTAGAAAATCGTCGAAAAGTGCATTTATTTCAGTAACTTAAAAGGTGAAACCAATATATGAGATAGATGCATGACATGCAAAGCAAGATATGTCAAGCCTTCATTTGTTGTAATTGTAATTATTTGTCACTAGGTGGGTCAATTATAAATGGAATGTAATTAATGAAATGTAATAGTGATGTTTACTTTTGTATTATTGTAACTATTTGTTTTATTACTGCGGAATTTCCAAAAGAAAGCATTTGTAAAAATTAAAAGAAAATTTAAAAATAAGTTGCATTACTAAAATAAATGCACGTTTTGGCAATATTCTAATTTTCCGAGTTTCACCTGTAAGGTAAAGGTAAAGGGACCCCTCACTGTTGGATCCAGTCACGGACGACTCTGGGGTTGCGGCGCTCATCTTGCTTTACTGGCTGAGGGAGCCGGCATACAGCTTCCGGTTCATGTGGCCAGCATGACTAAGGTGCTTCTAGCAAACCAGAGCAGCGCACGGAAACGCCATTTACCTTCTACTTGCACTTTCACATGCAACTGCTAGGTTGGCAGGAGCAGGGACCAAGCAACAGGAGCTCACCCCGTCGTGGGGATTCGAACCACCGACCTTCCGGCAAGCCCTAGGCTCTGTGGTTTAGACCACACCACCACCTGTGTCCCTCAAAATGTATAAAACAAGGTCAAATACATGCTGGTAATGTAATAAAAAAGAAGAAGGCACTTTTTTCATATGTGGTGGACATATAAAGTAGTAAAAGAATTATGGGAGATGATATATATAATAAATTTTGGGGGGGAGAGTTTACAATATCTTTCTCTAAAAAACCCGAAGCTTTTCTTTTAGGAATTCTAGGTGCCCAAATTCCAATGGATCAGAAAAGACTATTTATGTACGCATGCTGCTTGGATGTTCCTAGCCCAAAGATGGAAAGAAGACAGAGTCTCTACCAGAGAAGAATGGCAGGTGAAGTTGATGGACTATGCGGAAATGGCAAAAATGACCGTGAGAATCAGAAATCAGAAAGTCCAAAATTTTAATAGGGAATGGGGAAAATATATAATTCACCTTAAAAAACATTGTAAACAATTAAAATTATTAGTAGGATTGGGAAAACACTTGTAGTTTAAAGTAGAATTTTGCTTATAATGGAGATTTAATAGTTTTGGATTAATAGACAAGATGCATGTTTCCTAAGGACCCACAAAGGCGAGAAGGGAAGTCCAGGAGATTCTTTGGGATTCTCTTTCTCTGTTGGTTGTCTGATAATTGTTTGTTAACTTCAAAATCTGAAACAACAGAAGAAGAAGAAGAAGAAGAAGAAGAAGAAGAAGAAGAAGAAGAAGAAGAAGAAGAAGAAGAAGAAGAAGAAGATTGCACTGAATTGCACCATACCCGGTTCATATTTCATTGTATGTTGCCAAACGCAAGCAGCAGTATTTAAACCATTTCTGAAGTGGATGCAAGGGAAGAGGTCTTGGGGGACTGTTTGAGAGCCTACTGAGATAGCTCATTTGGTAGAGCATGAGACTCTAGGATCACAGGTTCGAGCCCCATGTTGGGGAAAATATTCCTGCACCCTCATGGTGCCTCCAGACTCTACAATTCTATTATTCTATGAAAAATCATAGAACCCTGTGAGAAAAACCCACTCAACCGAAATAATAGAAGACAGTGGTACCTCGGGTTACAAACACTTCAGGTTACAGACTCTGCTAACCTGGAAGTAGTACCTCGGGCTAAGAACTTTGCCTCAGGATGAGAACAGAAATTACGTGGCGGCATCAGCAGTAGGCCCCATTAGCTAAAGTGGTATCTCAGGTTAAGAACAGTTTCAGGTTAAGAATGGACGTCCAGAGCGAATTAAGTTCTTAACCACTGTTATAGAATTGTAGAGTTGGAAGAGATGCTGAGATCACCCACCCCACCCCCTGCAATGGAGAAATATGCAGGAATGCAGGAATATGCAGCTCTCCTATATGGGGATCAAACCTGCAACCTTTGTGTTAAGACAGGCATGTCCAAAGTCCGATTCAGGGGCCTAATCCGGCCCTCCAGTCAGTTTAATCTGGCACCCTGTGGCAGTTTATTTCCTGGGGTAAAATCCTAAAAAAACATCAAAAGGTTAACAACTTTGGGTGGCCCTCACGGCCCCTCACTTCATCAAATCTGGCCCTCTTTGAAAAAAGTCTAGACACCACTGTGTTAAGAGCACCTCACTGTAACCAACTACAGTAATCTAATCAGGAGATAAATGGAAGCTGGGCAAATGACTTGAATTATATGGTGGGTGGTGTTTTTGGCCCTTCAGGTCTGGTTAAATTCAGAAGATGGGTGCTGTTAAAGCTTACCACCTTCTGTTTAAAGTTAAACTGCTGCTGACCAAAATATTAGAATTTTTTTTTTAAAAAAGGCAAAAACACTCCTCCCCGCCCTCATTCCATACATCGTTCTGTTTCTGTTTCCCTCCATCTTCTGCATTCACAGTAAAAACAATTTTTTAAAAAAAAACCACAACACTATTGAGTTGACAGTGTTAATAAAAAATAATGTCAAAAAATCATCTTCTCACTGTTTTCTAGAGTCTTGTCATCTCAATGATTTCACAAGATAGCTGTCTGAAGTGTTCCAACCCGAAATCAAGTGCGTATTGTCACAGCATTGACTGACAGTTTTTCCTCACAGATGCTCTTAACTGAACTGTGAAACAGTGGATAGAATTAAGAAGAGTATAATGTAAATAAACTGCTCTTTTTAACCCTCAAATAATATGTGCATAATTAGTTCATATTTGCAGGGGTGCTTTGTTCCTACAATATTTTAGACCGAATTATTTCAGCCCGTGCTACTATGGTAGAGATCATTTGAAAGGATAAATATTGTGTTAAAGGATTTAATAATAGCAAACACTCAACATGTTAACATCCACTAATAGGGTTGTGCATTAAAAATTAAGTGTCATTATAATTAAAACAAAAAAACACGCAGCATTGCAATTGTTGTATTTTTTATTTTAAACAGAGAAAGGGTGAACAGGATTTTAAAAGCAAGGTAGCAAAGAAAACAAGACAAGGCACATCCACACCACAGGTTGATATGCATTCAAATAGCCACTCCTTTATTGGGACGGCTGGGGGCTGTAGTTCTACTAAGACCCCTACATCCTTTTCGCACGTACTACTGGCGATCCAGGCATCTTCCATCTTATATTTGCACACCTGGTTATTGTTGTTGTTTAGTCGTTTAGTCGTGTCCGACTCTTTGTGACCCCATGGACCATAGCACACCAGGCACTCCTGTCTTCCACTGCCTCCCGCAGTTTGGTCAAACTCTTGTTCGTAGCTTCGAGAACACTGTCCAACCATCTTGTCCTCTGTCGTCCCCTTCTCCTTGTGCCCTCAATCTTTCCCAACATCAGGGTCTTTTCCAGGGAGTCTTCTCTTCTCATGAGGCAGCCAAAGTATTGGAGCCTCAGCTTCAGGATATGTCCTTCCAGTGAGCACTCAGGACTGATTTCCTTCAGAATGGATAGGTTTGATCTTCTTGCAGTCCATGGGACTCTCAAGAGTCTC
Organism: Zootoca vivipara; assembly: GCF_963506605.1. Lineage (NCBI taxonomy): Eukaryota > Metazoa > Chordata > Lepidosauria > Squamata > Lacertidae > Zootoca > Zootoca vivipara. Next base: position 70,736,361 of record NC_083284.1, on the reverse strand, counting down.
CTCCAGCACCATAATTCAAAAGCATCAATTCTTCGGCGATCAGCCTTCTTTATGGTCCAGCTCTCACTTCCATACATCACTACTGGGGACTATACGGACCTTTGTCGGCAAGGTGATGTCTCTGCTTTTTAAGATGCTGTCTAGTTATTTGTCCCTACGGTAGTGATTTTCATTTTTGTTAGTTTGGCCCAATTCTTCCAATTTGTTAAAGTCATATTGAATCCTGATTCTGCCTTTTGCGGCATTGACTACCATACCTCTCCCATTTTGGCATCATCAGCAAATCTGATGAGCACCCACTCAATACCTTCACCCAAGTCATTTATCAATATGTTGAACAGCAACAGGCCCAGGACACAATCCTGCACACCCCACTTGTGTAACTTTTTCCCAGTATGACGAGGAATCATGAGTGAGCACTCTTTGGGTTCGGTCAGTTAACCAGCTACAAATCCACCTAACAGTTACCTCATCCAGCCCACATTTGCCAGCTTCTTTCAAAGTATATCAAGACCATTCAGGGTTAGGAGAACATGAGTGGGGATTTAGTATACTTTGGGAAATCAGTGTTTTATTTACATGAACCAGTGCTCATCTTCTTCAAGTGGTACAGTAGCTGGCACACCTTCACATGTCTCCGATCCAGATGATTGATTGTATGATGCATCTACACTATGATAATTCAGATGGCATATGAACGGATGCTGTCTGCTGGAAAATTCACAAGGGCTGTTATTTGTTGCCGTTTCTTTGTATTTTGTGACTTCTTTTGTATTTTGTTACCTGTGATTAGAACTGTGCTTTGATATTTTTATCTCATTTATTTTTGTGAGTCACTTTGGACCCATCTTGATGTGGAAAAGTGGATTACAGAAACCTAGAAGAGTAGAGTTGGAAGGGATCCCAAGGGTCATCTAGTCCAACCCTCTGAGATGCAGGAATCTCCGCTAAAGCATTCATGACAGGCAGCCTTCCAACCTCTGCTTAAAAACCTCCAAGGAAGGCTTTAGAATAGAATAGAATAGAATAGAACAGAATATGTGATTACACTTCAACTAGAGGCCACGTGGGCAGCTAAAAGGAATTCAGGCAGATGGTTACTTATGTAATTCCTGTACTCTAATCATGTTACACTGGCTTATGTCTAGGAGTTTCATGTCCACATCACCAAAGCATAAAGTAAAAAAAGGACACTGATTTGCATATGCTAATTTGCATGCCTGGATTGGTGTTGGCATCCATCTGTTTCAAGACACAATGGAATGCGCCTCCAGTCTTGTCTTTCATCGGATTTGTCTAGATACAAATATGGTTATAACATCTATAGTTTAAATAGAAATATACAACATCTCACAATAGTGAGGTCAACTGTGGACAGGTGACCTGACTGCCATCCAGGTTCTTGTGTCACAAGTAGCTGCGCTTTTAGAAATATTACCCTCATCATTTTTTTAAAGCTATTTGATGTTGTCCTTACATGGATGAGAGTATAGTTGCTGGATTTATTTGTGGTAAACTTAGAAACTGGCAACCAGAAAACGTACCATTGTAAGATGATATCTGTTTAAAGGAAGATGTACGACATCAGGACAACTGGATTAAACGGTAAAGCTTCAGGAAGCATATTCCAAATAAAAGATTTCTTTCAAAAATCTGTTACACAATATTTGCAATGGTGTCTGGTACAAAACATGCATTCCACGTCACTTGAGAAAGCACCCAGAGGAGCTGCCTTAATCTAGTCAAGTCTCAGATGCAAACATATTACCTCTCTTTGACCCGGTTTACAGATTATCTGGCCCTTTTTAACATTGTTACACACAATGCGCTCTGCCCTAGGTAAAATTCCATACAGGCCATTGGTTACCATAGCATCTACCCCGTATTTTAGCCCACATTTGCTGTGTAACAAAATCCACCAAGATGTGGGAAAATTGAAAGACTTTTTACACTAAATTCCAGTGAGGAAGTGCTAAAGAATTCTTAAAATGTGGGGAGGTTAGTTACCGTAAGTCACAAGCATTGCCGATAGCATTTTTGGAACATTTACACTCCTGCAATCCAGATGGAGCGCTCATAAGTACAAATGACACTATGGCTTAGGTGGGGGGGGGGAATTGACATTTTACAAATGAGTTACAAATGAGCAATTGTTGCATTAGACGTTATCTTGAAAGGTGATCGTTGAGACAAGCTAGCAATGAGGTGGTTCTTGAGATGCGGGAGGGCTTTACAACAGGACAAGGCTAACTTCCGTTTTAAATTCCCAGCCAGAGGACAGATCATCAGATATTAGTACTTGTCCTCATTCGCAGCAGAGAACCCCAACCCCCACCTCATGCGCTTTTCAGAATGGCACAATTGTTATATTCTGCCGAAGCACAAAGAGTTAAGGAAGGTAGCAGAGGCCAGCTTGCTAGTCCTGAAATACTTCTTATTTCTGAAGCTCAAAATTCTTATCTAGAATAGCAACGGAGGGGAGGGGCCGCCACAATGCAGCGCAGAGCGAAATTTAATGAATCTTTGCAAAACTAAAGCTGCATAATCTGCTGTATTTCAGTCAGTCTTTATCCTCAAAATCCCAGATCTTTGTTTAAGCTAGGAACAGACTATAGAAATCAGCTCACTGGTCTCTCCTTATTATCCCTGCACAAATCAAATGAAGCCTTTCCAACAGAGCTGATAAACATACACACTCCATTCGCGAGTGTGCACAAACACGAGGGCACGGCTGCAGCTAAAAAGAAGCTAAATGTGTCTAATGCCTTTCTCTGTCTCCGGGGAGCACCACCTTTTCAAGGATCACACAAAACCTCACAGCTGAGCACACACCCAAACTTACGCTTGTTTGTTTTGGGGATTTCCTAAAACAACAAAGAGCAAAGACCTCTGGCATCAGTTTTTATTTATAGCACCGCCTAGGGAGTTTGTAAGACAGTGAATCACCATGGCAAATATTTGGGTTCATCTCCATCTTGTCAGGAAAACTTGAGAGGGTCCAATACTGACACAGCATTAGAATGTTTTCTTCAGTCCTTTTATTGAAGATAGCAAACAACTTTTGAGTAAGCTGGGATGGAGACTCGAGGCAGGAGTCACATATGAAGAAGAATCTTTCATGACTCTGTATGGCTACTGAAACTCATAAGGTTCTGCTCCAGAAGTAATCCAGACATGAATCTCTCCCACTATCATATGTACAAAAGGGTGTTTATTCATCCTGTCCGATAGCCTTGGATGGAGGAAGCCTTAGCCTTGTGATCAATGAACTCGGCACCAGGCACCAGGAAACCTTCCTATCCTTTGTTACCCACTAGATATGGGGCAGGGAGCTTATTCCCACGTTCTGTGGGTGACTCTCTTTTTAAATAAAAATCAGCAGTAAGCCTCAGAAATGTACACACTGCGCAACACATGCAGGTACTAATTTTATGGTTCATTTTTATCTGGTTTTATATTTTGCAAACCTCAGTGTTTGCTGCTTGGAAACTACAGTTAAGGGGTGTATAAATGGTTGAAAGGAAGACATATTTTCATCCATGGGGCAGAAAACAGCTTCACGGGTACAATTCAAATCAATGCCGTGTTCGTGATCTTACGCCAGGCATGTGGCAGTTTATTTCCTGGGGTAAAATCCTAAACAAAGCTCAACAACATCAATCTTTAAAAAAAGGTCAACAACTTGGGTCGGCCCTCACGGCCCTTCACTTCATCAAATCTGGCCCTCTTTGAAAAAGGTTTGGAAACCATCCCCTTTGTGCCAGTGGAAAGAGCTTTTATAGCTGTGGTTCACCACCTTGGTCAGAGGGTTTTATCCCATTCCTGCTAACATCTGATACTGAAAATGGGCCCCACCTTCTACTGCAGCTTGAACTGCTGCTTCTGATTTGACTACAATTGCTTAAGGAGCGAGTTTTGCTACTTGCCACTTATCATCTTGGCCACGGGTGTTTGACTCTGGTCTAGCTAATACCTGGGACTTGATGACCAGCCTCATCTCCCTCCATGGCTCCTCCAAAGGGCTCGATTCACTGTTGTCAACTCCCAGCCAAATGGTTTTTCCGCTCTCTTCCAGTTAGTAATGAATACTTAATGAATTGTTTTGATCATTTGATATAATGGTAGTTTTATAGATCTTTAAATAGAGATGCAATCATTGATCTCCCACTGTCTCATCTAGTTTGGCCCTTTTAAATTTGCATTTATATCGCTGCTGCAAAACCCTGAGTGCAGCTTTATATTTTAAAGACTCAGTGCAGCTCACGGAAATATCTGTCTGCCTATCCATTTAACTACATACAGTTTTACATCTTCAGTTATTCTAGACTGTTTTTTCTGCAGGCCATCCAGCGTAGATGAAAAAATGTGAAACAAACATTTCACTCCTCCCAAGAAGATTCCACCTGCTGAAAGAGTTCAAAGTTATAATATAGATGGAAACATTTAAATTACAGCAGGGTGTGTGTGTGTGTGTGTGTGTGTGTGTGTGTGTGTGTGTGTGTGTAACTTAAACCATGGCAAGATTAAACACACAATTCCAAAATATTATTATCCACAGATGAATGGGGCCCTCTGTTATTTTTATGCAGTCACTTCAAATAAATGAATAACTAGGTAAAATAAAAGTGACATTGGCTTAATATGATGTGGTAACAGAGGTGAATTAGATTCAGTCTGTATCAGCCACTGCAAGGGGAAGACTGGCGTCTTGGCAAGGTAATTCACACTTGTTAGGTTAATTTCCAATAGACTTCTGTCTTCCAGAACATCTTGCATGACATGAAGAAAAGGATAATGGTACACAAGTCCAATTAGCCTGAATGACAAACTCGTCTTCTGCTTTCCTGGTATGAAGCTACACTTGACAGATTGGAATGCTTCTGTCTGGAAAGCATCGGAAAAAAGCACAGGTCCCATCGATGTACCATTTGAAATTCACATCCACCTGTATGTTACAGTACCTTAATTACCAGTAGAAAAGTTGATGCGAAGCTATATAAAAACTTAGTGTTCATTAAAAGGTAAAGGTACCCCTGACCGTTAGGTCCAGTCGTGGACAACTCTGGGGTTGCGCGCTCATCTCGCTCTACAGGCCGAGGGAGCTGGCGTTTGTCCGCAGACAGTTTTTCCAGGTCATGTGGCCAGCATGACTAAGCTGCTTCTGGCGAACCAGAGCAGCACACAGAAATGCCGTTTACCTTCCCGCTGGAGCGGTACCTATCTTTCTATTTGCACTTGACGTGCTTTCTAACTGCTAGGTTGGCAGGAGCTGGGACCAAACAACAGGAGCTCACCCCGTCATGGGGATTCGAACTGCCGACCTTCCGATCGGCAAGCCCAAGGCACAGTGGGTTACACCACAGTGCCACCCACGTCCCTTAGTGTTCATTAGTTTATGTCTTGCCCTACTTTTCAACTATATAAGCCACCCCTGATTTGAAACCCCAATTGCTGGGTCTGGATACCAAAATATATTGCTGATCTTTTGTTTGGAATTGTGTTGTTTTGTATAGCTGGCTCTTGCTGTAATAAAATCGACTGACTGACTGATACCAAAATGGCACCTGGGAGCTGACTTGGGACTCCCCAATTTAGCATGTCCTGCATGCTGAACCTAGCCCTTTAAAAGGTGCGTGTGCAAAAATAAAAATAAAACCAGCATGTGCAAAATTGCTTTATCATGGTGTATCCTGGTCGCTCCACTGCAAATCTCATGAAAGTGTGTGGGCTTAAGTCTGAAGCACTAAATAATAATAATGTTTTATTATTATTTGTACCCCGCCCATCTGACTGGGTTGTCCCAGCCCCTCAGCTCATATAATGCCTTAGATTTGATGATTGTTGCTTCCACCACAGAAGTGATTCTCATCCAGGTGTGTTTGTTAAACTGGCTCCTGCTCTATGAAAGGCGACATTATATTGGGCCAAAAAGAGAGATGTTTTACAAATAAGCTGTAATAAAACTGTTAGCTGCCCATTTAAATGTGTCCTTTACCTATCTGGTTTGAAAGGAGGGGCAGAGCAAGAGCAAATCTTGAAAAATTATTTCAAGGTAGAAATAATCGAAGTAAAATTCTTTCTTTAATCACTTTCAAGGAGCTCAAGGTGCTATACGTGGTTCTCCTCCTCCCCAGTTCATCCTTGTGACAACCCTGGGAAGTAGGTTAGGCTAAGAGATGGAGATAAAGAACTATATAACTTTTAGAAGACATCTGAAGGCAGCCCTGTATCAGGGAGTTTTTAATGTTTGATGTTTTACTATGTTTTATATATGCTTTTTAAGTAGCCCAGAGTGGCTGGAGAAACCCAGCCAAATGGGCGGGGTATAAATAATAAAATTATTATTATTATTATTATTACTGGCCCAAGTTCAGCCAATGAGCTTTATGACAAAGTGGGGATTTGAACCCTGGTCTCCTTGATCATAGTCCAACATCCCACACTGGCTTTCTATTCCTCCTTCTTTATATGTGTAATTCAGAACAGTGTCCCCCGCCACCCAGTGGAACAATCCCACAAGGATAATCATTTTAAATCAGGGCCTGATTAGATGTGATGCTAAATGTGTCACTTCAAGCTTGGTGAATCTTCTAAACCTCTAAGCAGCCAATGCAGCTAGAGAGAGGGAATAATTTCATACTCTTTCATGGACAGGCAAGAATCTATTATGCCTGGGAGAGAATCTTCCATTGGGACACCACCCCTTAAATTTCCAGCTAGAATACAGAGAAGGGTAGTGGGGTATTTATTCCAAAAAAATCGGTTCTAATTTTGCCCTATTAATCGGGAGAGATGACGAAAGGAGTCCAAGGCTGCATTCCTGTGCACAGGTAGCTGCAGTTGATTTCAAAGGCACTTTCTGGTCGAAAAGACCGCCCGCCCCAAGGTCACTCACAGATGTTTAGTTATTTATTTTTTTAATTGGTAAGGTGCTATTCCACATAAATGTGCCCAAAGCGCCTCACAACACGGCAGCAAAAATGAACATGAATGCATCGTTGCAACAGCAGTCCAACACTAAAAGGTAAAGGTAAAGGACCCTTGGCAGTTAAGTCCAGTCGCGAATGACTCTGGGGTTGCGGTGCTCATCTCACTTTACAGGCCGAGGGAGCCGGCGTTTGTCCACAGAGAGTTTTTCCAGGTCATGTGGCCAGCATGACTAAGCAGCTTCTGGTAAAACCAGAGCAGCACACAGAAACACTGTTTACCTTCCTGCCAGAGCAGTACCTATTTATCTACTTGCACTTTGACGTGCTTTTGAACTGCTAGGTTGGCAGGAGCTGGGACAGAACAACAGGAGCTCACCCCATCGCGGGGATTTGAACCGCCAACTTTCTGATCAGCAAGCCCAAGAGGCTCAGTGGTTTAGACCACAGCGCCACCCGTGTCCTCAGTCCCACGCTAGTTCATGTCAAAACAAAATGTGCCAAGTCAAATCAATAAATAATTTTGACAATGTGACCATTATAATGTTTAAAGTAGCCCAGATGCAACTTTTGCATACCTTAACAAAAATGTAAGACAGCAATATCAACAAAAATAATATCTCATTTCTCATATATATATATGACTGTAATATACCCTGTTTTTCATATTTTAAGACATACCCATAAAATAAGCCATAGCAGGATTTTTAAGCATTCAAGGAATATAAGCCATACCCCGAAAATAAGACATAGTGATAGGCGCAGCAGCAATGCCAGCCGCGGCAGGAGGAGGAGGAAAAAAATAAGACATCCCTTGAAAATAAGCCATAGTGTGTTTTTTTGAGGAAAAAATAAATATAAGACACGTCTTATAATATGAGAAACACGGTATATAGGGTATATTACAGTCATATATCGAACACAGAACATAAAAACAAGATTCCAAGGAATCTCTTGTACTTCCCTTTGTGGGTCCTATTATTAATCATCTGTTCCCACATCTTTTATGAGGATCCAAATCTTTTACATCTCCATTGTATCCTAAAGTTACCATTAAACTACAAGTGATATTCCAATCCTACTAACAATCTTAACTGATAACACTGGTTTTTAAGATAAGTTATAAATTTTTCCCCATTCCTTATTAAAATTCTGGTCTCCCTGATTTCTGATTTTAGCCATTTCGGCATAGTCCATCAACTTCATCTGCCATTCTTCTCTGCGTGGATGTTATTGGCTAAATAATATCTTTAAAACAAGAAACCAAGAACCAAAACTCACCCTTCCCCACTGCCTCAAAGCTAGAACCAATCCCTCTGAAATTTCAGAAAGAGACCGGTTTTAGGCAAATCACCAACGAGGCAGCTGCTCCTTAGTCGGCTCCCAAGTGTCTTAGTGGATGTGGGGGTGAAGCAGGTGGAAGAGCTTGATTCAAAGTACATGCATTATTTGTGCACAGGGGCTGTGGAGCTGCACACCAGTTGCTGGAAACCACAGGAGGGGAGAATGCTCTTGTGCTCATGTTCTGCTCGCTGGTTTCCCACAGGTTGTCCCTGTGAGAACAGGATGCTGGACTGGATTGGCCACTGGCCTGATCCAGCAGGCTATTATTATTTTTAGCTCTGTCCCCCAAAGTTATGTGGCTCCTTCAGCCCCTCAAATGTTGAGGGATAACTTCTGAAGGGATAACTCTGCCCATGTAGGCTCCCCTTGCAATGAGGAACCCTGATGTTCCACATCAGAGGCCAAGAGGAACTACGTGAACTTCTGGGCTGGGTTGAATTCATGGCGCTGGAACAGCTTTGCTCCAGTAACATGCGAAGAGGACTAGTCTCTCCCCTTAACAGAACCTACTTCAAAATAAATGTACATAGTATTGCATGGTGAAAGTACCTCTAATTTCAAGTTTATCAGCAAAGAGCAAGGCACCGCCTGCATAAAGGACAATTGTTGTTGTTGCTTAGTCATTTAGTCGTGTCTAACTCTTCGTGACCCCATGGACCATAGCACGCCAGACACTCCTGTCTTCCACTGCCTCCCACAGTTTGGCCAAACCCATGTTCGTAGCTTCGAGAACACTGTCCAACCATCTCGTCCTCTGTCGTCCCCTTCTCCTTGTGCCCTCCATCTTTCCCAACATCAGGGTCTTTTCCAAGGATTCTTCTCTTCTCATGAGGTAGCCAAAGTATTGGAGCCTCAGCTTCACGATCTGTCCTTCCAGTGAGCACTCAGGGGTGATTTCCTTAAGAATGGATAGGTTTGATCTTCTTGCAGTCCATGGGACTCTCAAGAGTCTCCTCCAGCACCATAATTCAAAAGCATCAATTCTTCGGCAATCAGCCTTCTCAAAAATCCGAACGAATCAGCTTACAGACAAAGCTTTCTGAAAACAGGATTTTACTAATGATGAATGAATTCCCCCAGTCCTACCTTATTATTAGTCCACAGTTCCATTATGCCTTGGGTTTCACTCTGTCCCCACCCCCCAAAGCGAGAAAAGAGAATTTTGGACTGCAGATAATGGATTTGCACATGTACCCTCACAATTGGCTTGCAGCACATTTTCTCCTTTTGAAGTTTCCTTTAATTTTTTCCCCTACACTACACCTGCAGTCCAGTATGTTTTTTTGAAAGAACAAAATAAAAAGCTTTTCCTTCCCTGATATACTGTGGCAGAAACTATTTTAAAAATAAAAATAAAAAAAATTATAGAATGTGTATTACATTCTGGGGAAGCAGGCCTTTTAAAATTAAATAATTAATATTGCATTACAATTTCCCCCTTACAGCCTTTTTTATAGAACTTCCTGGCAAACTAATACAGTACCTCCGTACCTATCTAGAAATAAACACACATACAAAAAAATATTTCTGCAAGTGTGCAGTGCAACATGGCTTCAACCCCAGAAAATATATCTGTTTTAAGACATTTGAAAATCCGTACTTCCGCAGAAGACAAACTCCAATCTTTGTGCTTTTTCCAATTTTGCATTTCTGCTCCAGTGCTCCAGAAAGCTTGCCCAGAGAACTTAGCTCAATGAAGTGACATCTTCCCATCCTGTATGAATCCACATATGACTACTTGTAGCACAAATTCTGTAAATACTGGCTAACAGAATCCCAATAAAAAAAAGATTTTATTAATCAATGCTGTCTAATTTTGTTCCTTTAGTGCAAAATAATATTTTCGTTCCTTTAGTGCAAAATAATAACAATCCTTTATGCGAGTGCTTAAATGTAAGGTTAGATGTCTGCAATCCTGCAAGTAGGTTTATGGAAGTGTTTCAACATTAATCTAAATTGGTTATTATGCCAATACAATTAACAATATTAAATTATGATTATTATTAATTTACACAGCAATCAAAACATTACTAGAAACAGCATTCATGAAGAAATTAGTGAGTAATTTTGTAATTCAGAATACCCTATTTAATTATGAATTTGCTTCTTTACAACCGCCAGCAAAATCTCACACTAAAAGTACCGTATATTCCGGCGTATAAGACGACTGGGCGTATAAGACGACTCCCAACTTTTCCAGTTAAAATATAGTGTTTGGGATATACTCACCGTATAAGAAATACGACCCGGTGTATAAGATGACCCCCGACTTTTGAGAAGATTTTCCTGGGTTAAAAAGTAGTCTTATATGCAGGAATATACAGTACTAATGCTTGAAGCACTTATTGAACACTTACTGTGGGCAATAACTTTAAAATCTCAGAGATTATTTCATCATCTTGTAACTGAAATAGATGCGCGTGTTTGTTTCCCTACTAAAACTGGGAAAGGGCCCATATGGTGCAATAAAAACTGTTCCTGGTGCTGCAACCTGTGAGAAATTGTAATCTGACACGCTGACAAAGTTTAGAACCAGCTTGTAAGGTTTATTACCTTTTGAATGGCCAAAGGTTATTGTACTCATGGAGGTGTGTTATGCATGTACCTCTGCAGGGCCAAGACATTTTGCACCTGAGGTGAACCCCATAATGGCGCACCCCTCCCTGCCAGGGAAGATGGGGTAGGTGAAGATCTACGTCAGGAACATGGGGTATCAAGATTAGGATCTGCTGCGCCTGGGCACTGTGTCGCCTGCTGGTGCCAGTAGGGATGCGGGTGGCGCTGTGGTCTAAACCACTGAGCCTCTTGGGCTTGTCGACCAGAAGGTCAGCGGTTCGGATCCCCGCGATGGGGTGAGCTCCTGTTGCTCTGTCCCAGCTCCTGCCAGCCTAGCAGTTCGAAAGCACGCCAGTGCAAGTAGATAAATAGGTACTACTGTGGCAGTAAACAGCATTTCCATGTGCTCTGGTTTCCATCACAGTGTTCCATTGCGCCAGAAGCGGATTAGTCCTGCTGGCCACATGACCCGGAAAACTGGCTGTGGACAAACACCGGCTCCCTCGGCCTGAACGCGAGATGAGCGCCACACCCCATAGGCACCTTTGACTGGACTTAACTGACCAGAGGTCCTTTGCCCTTTACAGCTGGTGCCAACACTGTTTTCATTTCAGAGCCAAATTAGAACATATTTATTTTCTCAGTCTTTTGAAGGTTACAAATTCAGTCAGCCTCATGCAGCAAGGAAAGAACCATCATGCATTTTAAAATATTTTTTATCCGTGTTGTTCTATTTTGATATTTCACCAGCTGTGTCATTCTGTGGACTGGATGTTATGGCTGCTGTTACTGGCAATTTTATGTGGTTCTAACCCATCCTAGGATTGATTACAATGAAGGGTAGGCTAGAAATAAAATAAAATAAATAAATGCACCACCACTGACCAATGGACATGGCCAATAGACACACTCATTTCAGATGGGCAGTCCAGATCACGCTTTCACTGAATGTGAGGCAACACACTGTGTAATCCCTTCTTTAAAAAAATTGGTGCTAGGACAACTGACTCACCTATAGGAGGCAAGAGTGAAATGTATGAGCGATATTATTCCGAAAGCCTCCATCACTCCATAAAAGCCTTCCTTAATAGTATCTGTCAAAGCAAAAGCAACTATTTGTAAATTTAAGAATATTTATTTAATGCCAGCCTTCTTCTGAGGACCTCAGGACATTCCCCCCACTTTATCCTCGCAGGCTGAAAGGCAGCAATTCGACCAAGGACACCCAGTAAGCTTCACTACTGTGTGCAGGGAATGGAATATGTCTACCCTCACTCCAGTCTCAAATCCAGCTCTATGCATTATACCAGGCATCCCCAAACTCGGCTCTCCAGATGTTTTAGGACTACAACTCCCATCATCCCTAGCTAACAGGTCAGGGATGATGGGAGCTGTAGTCCCAAAACATCTGGAGAGCCGAGTTTGGGGATGCCTGCATTATACCAAGAAGGCTCCCTTTTAATATTTCGTTTTCAGGTCAATAGAAAAGCCTTGAGCCTCCCACATTGGTGTGAAGAAGACCAGTAACCACAGACATTTAAACTTCTTTAAAAACTCCAGCACAAAAAAACTAATAGAAGCACTTGATGGTACCACCAAGGTTTCATGGATCGTTTCAAAGAGCAATTTGTGGAGGTGGATTGTTTCTTTTTGTTAGTATTGTATACAATTCTAATTCATTCATTTGGTACTTCGCAAAAAGAACATTTCAGAAGCACTTCTCAGAAAACCATCCTGGGTTTTTCCTAGTCTGCAATGACCTCTCTCCTTTATACATAACCCTATAGTTGATACTGCTCTTTCACACTACATAACATATAAGATTCCCCCCCCCTGCATTATTGACACATCATGCACTATTATTAGTTCATGGAGAAGCTGTTTCTTTCTTCCTTCCTTCCTTCCTTCCTTCCTTCCTTCCTTCCTTCCTTCCTTCCTTCCTTCCTTTCCTATTCTCAGTTTTGTTATTTTAGCTTTACATATCAAACGGTGTCATTTCCAAAATGCAACAATGCAAAACAACCAATGCTCAGAAATTATTTCTCAAATAGGTAGAAATACAAAAGAAAGAAAGATAGATATGTACTTTTGCTGAACATGTGATAAAAGGTAATGTTTTTTTGCTATACATGTTATATTATGTCCTGTTATTAGTGCACGAAAAACAGCCTTTCAAGAGACACCTTTTCCCACCCCAGACTTCTAACTCTTTTTCTTATATAACCTTAGAATGTATTGTTCAAAACTGCATGAAAGGAAAAATTTGACATAATTTGAATTGCTATGCTCTCCAAAACACAGTAATTCTCATTTACAATTTCATGCCTACACAATGCACTTCTTTATAAAATGCAATCTGGGGATCATGCCATGGTGTGAAGGGGAGGACATCACTTTAATACAAGATGATAAATGCTACATAATTACAATAACCTTTATTTCATAGAGAAGGTGATAAGGGTGAAATATATGTGAAACAGCCAGCTGAGATCCAGAACACACTTAAAGGCAGGCAGTCCTTTGAAGAAGTCAATGGAAGTAGCCACATGCAAGTGTTTCTGTTTAGAACTGTTACCACCAAGGTCAGTGAAATCTTCAACTCAGGATACTCTGATTATAACTAGAGATAAATAACGGTATGAACTTCCATTCCTAGTAATAGGATTCTTTTTGCATAGCTTTGTTTTACTACCAGTTACATCATGTACTAGAATGATATTTAATGCAATCAATCCATCTCTCCTACATAAACTCCTTCTGCTGTAATAAAGGAAAGGAAAGGCATTAAACTCTGTTGACATTCTGCCCCGCCACCCTGTTTGGCAACAGATTTATAGTGCAAGAGCACTTGTTTCCCCCCCCCATCATCTACTCCAGGCATCCCCAAATTGCGGCCCTCCAGATGTTTTGGCCTACAACTCCCATGATCCCTAGCTAACAGGACGAGTGGTCGGGGAAGATGGGAATTGTAGCCCAAAACATCTGGAGGGCCGAACTTTGGGGATGCCTGATCTACTCGCTTACACATCCATTCTCATCTTGCCCTGCTGATTGAAGGTCTAATGTGATTCCATCAGCATAACACTTTTGAGAATATGGCTAATCCTGGTTTTGTTTCACCAGCAAATTTTCCTTCCCTCCTGGTCTTGGTTTCCTTCACAGATGGTGCCATCTAGGACCAAATGAGACAACTGAGTGATTCTTTTCAATTGTCTTCTTTTAAGCACCTATTTCTTTCTATCCTTCCAAGGAAATGGAGCCGGTAACTATGGATTGGGGTGGGTAAAAACAAATGAAGAGCAAAATTTCCATATAGATGGATGCATGGTTGCATGGATGAAAAAATAGATCAGGGGTCGTCAACCTAAGGCCCGTGGGCCACCTAAGGCCCGTGGGTTGTTTTACCAGCCCACAAGCCCCCCCCCCCCGAACCGAGCTGCCCACTCAGTGAGTCCCTGCACGCTGCGCTAAACCGGCGCAGCAGTGTGGGGACTCGCTTCTGCGGTGCCAGAAATCACGTCTGTGCATGCGCAGACGCCGGAAATTGCGGGGGGGGGTGCACTCACAGAGCCCACAGAGGGGGCTCCGCAGCAGTGAACCGGCCCAGGCAAGGTAAGCCTTGCCGACCCTGAGATAGATCATTTATCAAAACATGAAGCTAACTTTTCCACTTGTTACACCAAACTCAGTCATTTCTGTTCTGATTAGAAGCAGCTCCCTTGGGTCTCAAACTGAGAAGGGACTTTCTCAGTTCAGTTATCTGAAATCCTTTAAGCTGGGAGATACTCTGGACTAAACATTGAACTTTTTACATACGGTGCTTGTGGTCTTTCATAGAGATATGACCCCTCCCCCCAAACCTATGGTTTGTATACCTGCCACACATCCCAGGAGTGAAACCGGAAAGGATTTGTGTGAGCTTTGCAGGGTGATCTGAGGAGCCATTAAGAGATTCAAGTCTGTGCATCAACACCTATCTCAAAATTATGGCACATCCTATCAATATTACTTTGCCTTTTTGTAAATTGTTTTTTCTGGAGTTATGGGTGCTCTGTGTTTCAGCTGGCCGCCTCGTTCATCTTGTCACAGCCACAAAAGCCCTGAAGAGGTCATCGAAAGGTGGTTTTGTCTTTGGAAATAGAAGATCAGCCTAACTAGTCATCTACCCTGACGAGCTAGAAGCATGCAAGGTCAGGAATCTGAAACTTCAGAATATTTTCATCTTATCAGAATCAGCATGATTGTGAAGATGTTTAATCATGGTGTGGCGTGATAAACCGGCAAAGGGCCCCCGGACGTTTCACGGTCTATTGACTCAGAGCCTCCCACACCTTTATACTCATTTGTTGCCACCAACCAGTAACTGTACTGGTACACATATATTGGATCCCAGTCAGGTGAAAGGTAAACCAAACAATTAAGTTTATTTAAGATGATCTCACAAGCAAATAAATTCTTCAGAGTTTCTCAGGTACATTTGCTTGAACTTATCCTTTCCTACTAGTTCCCCCAACGTCCTCCTGACTCTGAAATCCCCTTCTTAATTCTCTCTCAGACTCAGCACAATAGCTCACCTCTCTAGCTCTACAGTGGAACCTCGGTTTATGAATTTCGGTTTACGAACGCCGCGGACCCATCTGGAACGGATTAATT
The DNA here is from genome assembly GCF_963506605.1 of Zootoca vivipara. Classification (NCBI taxonomy): domain Eukaryota; kingdom Metazoa; phylum Chordata; class Lepidosauria; order Squamata; family Lacertidae; genus Zootoca; species Zootoca vivipara. The sequence continues at coordinate 70,720,882 of NC_083284.1, read as the reverse complement.
CACTTTCCATTACTTTCAATGGGAAAGTTCGCTTCAGTTTATGAACGCTTCAGTTTATGAACAGACTTCCGGAACCAATTACACCCATACTTCGGGTTAAGTACACTTCAGGTTGAGTACTCCGCAGACCCGTCTGGAAAGGATTAATCCACTTTCCATTACTTTCAATGGGAAAGTTCGCTTCAGTTTATGAACGCTTCAGTTTAAGTACTCCGCGGACCGTCTGGAACAGATTAATCCACTTTCCATTACTTTCAATGGGAAAGTTCGCTTCAGTTTATGAACGCTTCAGTTTATGAACAGACTTCCGGAACCAATTGTGTTCATAAACCGAGGTACCACTGTATTCTAACCCTCTCTCCCTCAACTCTCTGACTCTCTCCCTTATATCCTCCCTGCTTCTGCCTACTGAGCTCCTATTGGCTCGTCACTCTCCCTTACTAATTAACCCTTGCTGGTCCCCTAGAGGTAAAACACCACACATGGTACAAATAAATGCAGAAGGATGGGGAGTGGAATGAGTTTGCACTTCTAACCCTGACTTCCATGCATCCAAGGACCCCTGAATATACAGCTCAGAGCGCGTAGTAGGCCATGTCAGCAAAGATCTGTACCCAGCAAAACTGACGTGTTCAAGATCCGTATGCAGGGACTTTGTACAAGAGGCTGTACACACAAAGTGTCCTATGCACAGGTTGGGTGGGGTACACTAGCAGACATAACCTCATTTCCCTTGCATTCCCATTTTCAATGTCTGTCCGGGGCTTCTGTGTCTTTGCAGAATCCACATTGATGAGAAGAGCAATTAAGAAAGCCAATGAACAACATCCCCAACTGCAACCTGTAATGGGAGGCATTCCCTTTAAACATCCACAGCGCCACTTTGATATTCTTCAGAAAGCTCCCTCTTTACAACTTTGCTCTGCTGCAATGGCTATAAAAAACACTTCTAATAAGCACCTGATATATCCAAGTCCACGGCCTATTAAATAACTAGCACTGTTTGCTTTCTGTCCTCTGATAACTTCAGTCTCATCCTCCTGTTATTCTTGTAATATCTGTTTGTATTTTATCTGGTCTTGGGGACCTATTTTTTGTTGTTATTCATATAGCAGCTACACACCTTGGGTCTGCAGTAAAAATCAGCTGTCGTTCTTTAGGGAGTTTTACCTTTTGATGAGGTAAAAAATAATAATTGTATGGACACGTTGACGGAACATAAGAAGCCACACTTGTAAAACTGATGTATTTATTTTGTATTTGAAAGAGAAATACATCTAAAAAGAGGTATTTGAAATGTGAAAAAGTCACACATAGCCAAAATATTGATCTGTTTGTCAACTGCGTTAGATGTAAATAAATGAAACCCAAATGTGTGATGTATTGCAGTAACGCCCCGGGGCATCTGGTTGCAAGTGCAAATATAATTTGCTTTAAATGTGTGAGATTAAATAAACAGTTCTTTAGTGTTTCATTTTTCTTAAAAACCTTTATGAGCTACAACAGGCACCGACTACCTTTTTGTCTTTCCAGGCTTTCCCAACTGGATATATGAGTCTTTACCACGAGTGTCCACTTTTTACAGTTTCAGGATTGTTTTAAATTTATTTATTGTTTTGGTGTTTTTAAACTGTTTTTAATAACCTTATGTGTAAATCACCTTGAGGTGGTGGTTTAGAATGCAGTTAATAAATTAATTGTAACAACAGCAGCAGCAACAACAATTTATCGTTGGTAGTAAAGGTAAAGGGACCCCTGACCATTAGGCCCAGTTGTGACCGACTCTGGGGTTGCGCGCTCATCTCACATTATTGGCCGTGGGAGCCGGCGTATAGCTTCCAGGTCATGTATCCAGGTCATTGGTAGTACAGACCTTTATTTTCGCCAGTCAGGAGAGAATTTCAAGGTGTCCTGAAGCTCAGATCCTGACTAATAATAATAATAATAATAATAATAATAATTTATTTATACCTGCCCATCTGGCTGGGTTTCCCTAGCCACTCTGGGCGGCTTCCAACAAAAGATTAAAAATACATTAAACAGGGCTGCCTTCAGGTGTCTTCTAAACGTCATATAGTTGTTTATTTCTTTTACATCTTATGGGAGGGTGTTCCACACGGTGGGTGCCACCACTGAGAAGGCCCTCTGCCTGGTTCCTTGTAACTTCGCTTCTCGCAGTGAGGACCTGGGTGTTAAGCAAGTGTGCCTGAAAATCCAGGAGTATTAGAAAAGCCCTGCTCGATCAGAACAGAGGTTTATTTAATCCTGCATCTTCTTTCCCACAGATATCAACCACATGAATGAAAAGCTGGAACGTGTCCAGAGGAGGGCAACCAAAATGGTCAAAGGCCTGGAAACGATGCCTTATGAGGAACGGCTTAGGGAACTGGGTATGTTTAGCCTGGAGAAGAGAAGGTTAAGGGGTGATATGATAGCCATGTTCAAATATATGAAAGGATGTCATATGGAGGAGGGAGAAAGATTGTTTTCTGCTGCTCCAGAGAAGCAGACATGGAGCAATGGATTCAAACTACAAGAAAGAAGATTCCACCTAAACATTAGGAAGAACTTCCTGACAGTAAGAGCTGTTCGGCAGTGGAATTTGCTGCCAAGGAGTGTGGTGGAGTCTCCTTCTTTGGAGGCCTTTAAGCGGAGGCTTGATGGCCATATGTCAGGAATGCTTTGATGGTGTTTCCTCCTTGGCAGGGAGTTGGACTGGATGGCCCTTGTGGTCTCTTCCAACTCTATGATGCTATGAAAAGGTAGCCATAAGTTTCACTGAGGCGAAAAAGCCCCAGCTGAAAACGCTGGCAGCGGAAAGATAAACTCAACAGGGTAAATAATTTTTGATGGATGTAAAAGTGGGAAACGGATTTGAATGGTTATAGTAAAATATGCAGGAACGTAAGATACATAAAATGAACCCTGGAAAGGGAAGTCATTGGATATGTTAAAGTTTGTAAAACGTTTATTTTGAAATGTGAAATTGAAAACTTAATAAGAATTATTATAAAACAGCCCCACCCAACCAAGGGCCAATCAGGTTGAGGGGGGGGGATTCTTTCCAGCCCTGTCAACCAGTGACCCAGATCACTCACTGACAGCTCTAACCCAAGAGTGGGTGAGTGGGAAGCTTGCGGGGCAAAATGACCCCGAACTCTTGAAGGGGGAGCATTATAAAGACTTCTTCCCTCCTCTCCCTCCCATGAGGCACCACAGGAGCTGAGATGTGGGAGGAAAATTGCCCCAGTTGCTGCTTTGTGGGCCACACCAAATTTGCCCAGCATGGATTGTGCCTGGAAATTTTGGCCTCTGTTCTCTGCCAAAATCGGAGGAACACAGCTGACATGTTGATAGTGGACTGAGGCCCCTCGTGCTGTACCCTCCGTGAATATATTTGCCTGGCTGGAAAGTGTTCTTGAATGCCTCTCATTTGCTTGGACAGAGTTGTGGGCAGCGTTGAAACATGCGGCTGCAATGCGGCCTCTTGAAAAGGCAACAGCTACACCTGTTGCTTTGTCCAAATTGGTCTGTACCCTGCCCATCGCTGGCATTCAGACGGCAGAACACAAGGCAACATGTTCCTTGGGCTGAAAAATGTTCCCTGCCCCATGCCAGCTGAATTCCCCCTTTATTGGAAACTGAAACAGTTGTTTTCCCCCAAAGAACTAGAAAGCTCAACAAAGGATATCTGCTCAACGCAATGACAACCATCTTTTCGATGTGGAGAAAACTGTGTCGGGTGTTTTTTGTTTTTGTTTTATCATTAGGCTTGATTCAACCCTTTCTTTCGCCTTGAAATTTCAACTCTGAAATCAATCCAAGTACTAGAATCTTGATACTCGGTCACTGCAATGGCATACTGCAATATTATAAGGATGTGTGTGGTTGTGTAACTATAGTGAACCGAGTGAGGGAAAAGGTGTGTTGGAGAGAGAAACAAGTTGGTAATGTACCACCCTCCTCTCTTGAACAGTTTCAATAAATATTGCTTCCAAAAAACTGGAACACACATTATTTCCTTTACTAAAATAAATAAGGTGTGTTGGGAAAAGACCCTGATGTTGGGAAAGATTGAGGGCACTAGGAGAAGGGGACGGCAGAGGACAAGGTGGTTGGACAGTGTTCTCGAAGCTACGAACATGAGTTTGACCAAACTGCGGGAGGCAGTGCAAGACAGGAGTGCCTGGCGTGCTATGGTCCTTGGGGTCACAAAGAGTCGGACACGACTAAACGACTAAACAACAACAAAATAAATAAACAATCCATATGTATGTATGAGGGTGGATTGCTTTGTTTTGTTATTGTTGCTGTTGTTTATTTTGTGTTTTTATCTTGTATTTTTATGTTGTGAACTGCCCTAAGATCTACAGATGAAGGGCAATAGACAAATTCAATAAAGAATAATAATATGTATGTGTCACAGATGGGTGTTGGCTACTCCCGAGTAAGCACTCCACACATCCTCTGGATTTTTCAGAGTTTTATTGTGCATGCTATATACAGTGGTGAGATGTCTCAAATCATGTCTGCTCTGCATGGGGCAGAAGCCCACAATGGCGTCTCGTGGGCTCTGACCCCCCTTTTAAGACTGGGCATCCAAACGCCCCTCCTTGCTCTATGGGTCCTCTGTGGTCCCAAACCAGGCTCCTGAGGTGCCGTTCAACCTCCTCCCTCCTTTCCAGCCCCTGCTGAAGCTAGCTCCTCCCCTGCTTCCCTGCTCCCAGCCTGGAGCTGAGCCTCCAGGACTCTGCAGAGCCCTGGACCCTTCTTGACCACTTCCTGTTCCTGGTTTTCCCTCCCAGACTTGCTGCTCTCGCTGCTGCTCTCCCACCTGGTAGAAGTAAGCAGAGTGGGCTGCTCTCTGCAAGCCCTCTCTCTTACAGTATGTATGTATATTTTAGGATATTTTTGTGTGTGTGTACAACATTTGTGTATGTGTACACACACACACACACACACACACACAGAGAGAGAGAGAGAGAGAGTACACACACACACACACACACACACATGCATATGACCAGTGTAAGCCATAAGCTGCTCCTGTAAGAGGGAAGTGGGGACTTTTAATTTACCATTTTGCTCAAACTCCCTACACACAACTGATGACTATGAGCCCAGCTTCTTCAAGCCAATAAATGCCCAATTTTAGCTCCTTCAGTAGCAAGATTCCTTCCGTAGCCAGAAGGGACCAAGGGGGCTATTGCCCTGGGTATACAAAGCAGGCAGCTTGTTGCCAACTCCACCCCTCCCCACCCCAAGACATCAGTCCTTGCTGAGTCCTATTAGCATAATTTGATTGGGAAAGTGGCAGCCTAGCTACTTCGTGCATTAAGTTCATGGTCTTGCCCATCATTCAACAAATCCATTTGAACATGTGCACTCACAGCATACAGCAACTTAAGGCCAACTAATTCATGTATAACTTAGAGAATGCCTTAAGGGGGAGGCGTTGGGTAGGCACTGTGTAGCCATTCAAGGGCAAATGATGGGGTACACTGCCAGCTAGAAAACACGATACCGGGAGCCAATGTGGGAATCAGAACAGCTAGGCAATCACGCGTAATTCTTTTCTAATGCCCTGGCACACTTAGATTCTGTTGGTTGGAAGGAACTAGCAGTATGTTTCAAACAAATAAACACTATAGATGGATTTGTAATATGATTACTACAAGAGGCAACTGCTAAAACAGCAAGGGGTCAAGAAAACTCAGATTTTCTTTTTTTATGGCTTTCAAAGACTCCAGCTTTATGCATGCGCCGCATAACACAGACGGCACAGCAATTATCTCAAAACATGGCAAAAAGAAATGGGGGGTGAGGATAAGTAGGAACACAAAGAAAATAGCCTCAAAAAAGTAGAAAAGGAGGAATTATTCTGCCATGTAGTAATTATTGAGTGATGTTTAATTATTGGGACTTTGCTGAAATGAAAAGGAACAGGCACAAGCCTATCCCTGGAAACAGTAGCAATTTATTACTTCTGGCAAATGCAATTTTTGTCTAGAAAATTATGCAAGGAATGTCAGATAACAGTTTTGTCATATAACAGGGACAGAAAATGAGTGGCAGAGACTTGCAATGGTTTTGTCCAACAATGGAAGCAGGCGCAAAAAGCAAGGAAGTTGGCTGTTGGTATGTGATCTTTGGAAATCCCAGACTATACCTTGTCAGGGGAGTCCCAGTCTTTGCGCTGATGGCAACCAACTGCATTCCCCAGAATTAAGATGCATATATACATTAAGTAAAATTAGATTTGGATGTAGAGGAAGACCTGTAAGCGGGCAGTTTCAAACAGCAGCAAGGTGCCTGGTTGCAGTTGTGGAAGAGATTTGAGTTTAAGCACTACCGTGGGGAACAAACATGGGTGATAATTGTATGCAGTACCCCAATTAGTAGTTGATTCTTTGCTGCAATAGCTAAGCTGTAAGTGTCAGTGCCTTAAATAAGAAACCACTCACAATTAAGCTGTTTCCCCCCACAGCTGTTTTTATTTTATGTTTATTTGGAGGGGCGTATGTACATGGACCCAGTCGGCGTATGGATGCGTATGGACCTAGGTGGCGCTGTGGGTTAAACCACAGAGTCTAGGGCTTGCTGATCAGAAGGTTGGCGGTTCGAATCCCTGCAACGGGGTGAGCTCCCGTTGCTCGGTCCCAGCTCCTGCCCACCTAGCAGTTCGAAAGCACGTCAAAGTGCAAGTAGATAAATAGGGACCGCTCCGGCAGGAAGGTAAATGGTGTTTCCGTGCACTGCTCTGGTTCGCCAGAAGCAGCTTTGTCATGCTGGCCAGATGACCCGCAAACTGTCTGCGGACAAACGCCGGCTCCCTCGGCCTATAGAGCGAGATGAGCGCCGCAACCCCAGAGTCGGACACGACTGGACCTGATGGTCAGGGGCCCCTTTACCTTTACCTTTATACACAGTGGTGCCTCGCATAACGAATGCCCTGCTTAACGAAATTTCCGCTTAACGAAAGGAATTTTCGAGCGGAGCTTGCCTCGCTAGACTAATGCATTTCATGAAATATTCGTCTAGTGAATCGCGGTTTCCCATAGGAATGCATTGAAATTCAATTAATGCGTTCCTATGGGCAAAAAAAAAGTCGAAAAAAATTCAGTACCTTCCTATGGGATTCGCTAGACGAATTTTTCGCTATAAGAAAAGACCCGTGGAACGAATTAATTTCCTCTAGCGAGGCACCACTGTACAGGGATTTTTTGGGTGTGTGTGTGATAAAATAAGTGTCTTTCCATGAAATGGGAAGAATGGGCACTAATGATCATTTGAGAAACTGGGGGAAATCCCACCCAAATGGAAGTGTAAAATCTGCTTCTTCCAATACCTGGCCACTTTGTGATGATGCAGCCATTCGTCAAGGAAATAAAACGGGAGGTTTCACACATGCCTATGAAAACAAAAACTAATGAAAGGCACAATTTTGAAATGAATGGGAGCAATGCAAGGGCACAGTTGCTTCTCCCAGGCGATTATATGGGGCTTGTGTAGGGAAACTTCAAGATACCCTTCCCTTGGACACGACCACACTCGGCACATTCATGGCAGCAGAAAAGAGCAAGCGTGCTCTTTTGGTACTATTGAGAATGTGCTTTGAGACCCAAATACATTAAACTGTTCTTGTGTCTTGCCACACACACACACATCATCATCATCATCATACAAAGGATAAGACTGGAAAATATATTTCACTTGAATGCCCTGATTGACTTGTAGCTAAATGATTGGGTATACAGTGGTCCCTCGACTTATGAATTACTCGACATCCGATGTTTTCGACTTACGAATGGGACAAATGGCCGCACGCTTATGAATTTTTCTACATCCGAACAGAAACCGTTGGCGGTTTTAAATGCGGTTTCCTCAACTTACGAATTTTTCCAATTTTTTCCCCTATGGGAAACCACTTTTCGACTTACGAACTTTTAGACCTACGAATGTGCATTCGGAACGGATTAAGTTCGCAAGTCGAGGGACCACTGTACTATGCAAAGTATATTACACTCCCTCTTATCATGAAATTGACAGCTGTCCATTATAAAACAAAGCATTTGTTTCTGAAAATGTAACTATTCAAAATCTCGGTGAAATTCTTAGGGCGCGGGGATTCCCTGAATGGCTTGGGGAGGTGAACTTACCACAGCAGTTGTTTCCTCTGTCTCTTTTCCCCCACTTTAAACTGTGAAAAGAAAAGAAAAGTATTTTTACCGCTATTTATGGCGGTGGCTGCCCAGTGGCCCTTGGGCAGACTGCCCCTAGAATAACTCTACATCACATAGTGTCATCCCAGGGGCAATCTGAGGGCAGAAATAGCAGACGAGAAACACCCGGCTGCTGCCAAAGGCAGAACAGGCAGCAGCAAAAATACTTGATTTTCTTTCTTTTCTCCTAAAAGCAGCTTAAAGTGAAGAAAGAGAGAGGAAACTGCTGCCATGTGCTGCCGTGGGAAGCACGTCTCTCTGAAATCATCCTAGGAATTTCAACTCCATCCTGAAAACTGAGAAAATGTACTTTCCAATTAACTACCTGTGGATGGTGGGGTTAGATTTTTTTTGGGGGGGGGGATGTTGCTCTACAAATTTTCTAAGCACCAATGAAAATGTGACATGAAAAACATCGAGACTAGCATCTCTGTGCTTTAAGGAACATTACATTCTTAGTGGTCATGTGTGTGACACGTATCTGTGTAACAGGATTCTCACCTTTACAAGGAAATCACATCCAAATTTTGATTCCAATTACTGGCTAGTTTCAATTTCAAGCTTATGCGGCAGAAATCAGAAAGTGGATTAATAGCGCAGTCAAAATAATCACCAGAAATGTCTGAGCAATTGTTATGGAAATCATTGCTAGCAATTTATTAATCTTGTTTGTGTTTCACTGAGAGTGTTACATAACCTATAGCTCCTACAATAAAATATAAATCACAAAACACAACTGTGTGGGGAGGTGGGAGGAAATTCTATGCAAACTCTCAGTCTCGGCACTCGTGGGCATGTGTTCTGTTTTGCCAACTGGCTCTGAAAATGCTGCCTTCCCAGCTCTCCTTCTCTGCAGTGCTGCACAAACCCTGCAGATTATTCTTACTGAGCGTGCTTCATCTTTCCCCGTCTCCACAGTCTTGGGCTGTCAGTCACCTGTCAGCCTTCACCACATCAGCAAAATGAACACCAATACACTGTCAGCACAGGAGCTGATGAGACTCTGCTCAGGACTGTCAATCAAGCTTGCTTCTTTTATCTGTTCTGGAAATATTTTGTCTCCGAGAAACAAAGGGCCTGGTCAACAGTGGATCAGAGTCTAGCATTGTACAATGATTAGGAAACTCTTAACATGTTTTTCTCCCGTGAAAAGTGATGTTTTATTATTGGGACAAATGCAGATTTCTTCTCCATACCTTACCATCCGTCCATTTTTGCATACATAATTATTTCTTTTGAACCACCAGAGTGCAACAAATGAAGTAAAATTGCATTTAGGCAATGATTTAAAATTTAAGATCTATTGTTTAGGAAAATATTGCCTGCCCTAAGCCATGGGATAATTTCTCATTTATCCCAGCAATCCACTGAAATGGATCACTATTATTTCCATTTAACCAGGGAGAATCTGGAGTTGTTAAGGGAGTGCTTTGCCAAAAGCTAATATGGGTATCCAATCCTGAGGGGCTTTTGTTTCTAATATTTTTTTTTTTTGATAAATCCAGGCATTGAAATAGTCACTTTTCCAGTGGCTTGCAGTAAAAATTAACTCCAAGGGATCCGATGTAGACGGTGGTAAATTAGAAGATAATTTATTCCTCGCAGTCCTCTACAATGAGATACAAATGAGGCAACTTACAGAGTTCCACATGGGAAGGCAAGTCAGTAAAAGAATTGGTGAGATGGGTTTGGGCACAATCCGAACCATGCATGGAGATGGTGGGAGGGGGAAAGAGGCAACCCATTGTGCCAGACGGCAGTGGTCAGGCCAGGTTCTTGATGCCAGCTCAAAAATGGATTTGGCTTGCACCTTTAGTCAGCTATCTAAATGAATATATATGGCAGAGCAAAGTGCAACATTAAGTGCCCGAGATTTGAGTCTCCAAGTTTCAGATTTTCCTGGAGGCAGGCATCAGTTGGGTTGTCCTTGTAAAAAAAAAAATGGGGGGGGAGAGAGATGGCAGGCCCTCCCTTCACCTCTGGAGGAGCTTTACTGAAAGTTTTGTTTAAGTTGGCGCTGTGTGTGTGTGTGAGGGAGAGAGAGGGGGGGATATGTAATGATGATTACATTTGCAGAGGCATTCAAAAAAAAACACTATGTATTCTGCAGATCTCTGATAGTTGAAGGCCATAACATAACAACATAACATAACATAACATAACATAACATAACATAACATAACATAACATAACATAACATAACATAACATAACATAACATAAAACATAACATAACATACAAGATCTAGGCGCTGGTGATATAGAGAATGGAATCTCTTAGGTTCTAGTACCCATAGAAACCCCACAATGCTAAATACAATACAGTGGTACCTCGGTTTATGAACATAATTGGTTCCAGAAGTCTGTTCATAATAATAATAATAATAATTTATTATTTATACCCCGCCCATCTGGCTGGGTCTCCCCAGCCACTCTGGGCGGCTTCCAACAGAAGAATAAAGCACAATAATCTATTAAACATTAAAAGCCTCCCTGAACAGGGCTGCCTTCAGATGTCTTCTAAAAGTTTGGTAGTTGTTTTCCTTTTTGACATCTGTTGGGAGAGTGTTCCACAGGACAGGCGCCACCACCGAGAAGGCCCTCTGCCTAGTTCCCTGCAACTTGGCTTCTCGCAACGAGGGAACCGCCAGAAGGCCCTCGGTGCTGGACCTCAGTGTCCGGGCAGAATGATGGGGGTGGAGACACTCCTTCAGGTATACAGGACCGAGGCTGTTTAGGGCTTTAAAGGTCAGCACCAACACTTTGAATTGTGCTCGGAAACGTACTGGGAGCCAATGTAGATCTTTCAAGACCAGTGTCATAAACTGAAGCGTTCATAAACTGAAGCGAATTTTCCCACTGAAAGTAATTGAAAGTGGATTAATCTGTTCCAGACAGTCCGCAGAGTACTTAAACTGAAGCGTTCATAAACTGAAGTGAACTTTCCCATTGAAAGTAATGGAAAGTGGGTTAATCCATTCCAGATGGGTCCGCGGCGTTCGTAAACCGAAAATTCGTAAACCGAGGTGTTCATAAACTGAGGTTCCACTGTACTTGAGTTCTTGTAGCGTTTATAATGTTTAACCAAATAGCATGATATTTATCTCCACGGTTCCTTTTGAAACATGTACTATTTTTTCTTTTAAAAAAACACCTGATTTAAAGTGTAAAAATAAAAATGTTTTTATCCACCGAGAAGTTAAGATGCAGTCCTAATTCTGTCAAGGCAGTATCAGGCCTTAATGGGGGGTGGGAAACCCCCACCCCAATATTCTATCTGCAACCCTGCCATTCATATGCCCCAGGGCAGGAGGGCCCCCTGAAAACCTTGTCATTTTGCTACTCCAGTTCCCAGACTGGCACTGATAATAAGCCCAGATTGAGTCCCCACAACTTGTTGGGAGCAGGTCCAGCTTAGGATCCAGTCAGGGGCGGAGGAAGGGGGTGCGGTAGGGGTGGGCACCCCGGGTGTCACCACTGAGGGGGGTGACAAAATGCCGGGTGACACTCACTGTGGGGCCTGCAGCACGCCCGAGCGACGCGTCTCTCCTGGGAGTGACACAGTGGCTTGGGCGCCCGCAGGTTCCGCGCTGCCCCAAACGGTTTGCCTACCGCCTCCCCCTCAGCTGTAGGGCGGCTGAGTGGGAGGAGGCAGGCAGACTCCTCGGAGGCTCCGCGGAGCGTCCTGCCTTGGCTCACCCCACGGGCAGCTGGCCCCACCCCTGGGTGCAGGGCACGTGCGCTGCTCCAGGCACCCGATCAGCTTGCTGGATCTAGTGAAGCTCTCCCTCCTTTCCCCATATGAGAGATTTATGATAGCTACTACAAGTGGTCGCTTGTGCCTGCCTGCATCTAGGTGCATTAGGGGCTGAGCGCCTTCTGGGCAGCAGGTCTGGGCAACAGTGGCAGGGTCGCTCTGTTGGTATGACTTAAGTATTTCACTTATTCACATCATGAAACAAGGCAGATTAAAAATGTACAAAGCCATGCAGCAAATACTTTCCAACACATTCAGTCGGAACAATCCTCATTTCTTCACTCTCTCTCTCTCTCTCTCTCCCACCTGCAACACCTTCATGTTTTGAGTTCAACATCTTGGAAGATTCTTACATTTCTTGTATTGTCTGGCTGTCACTGCATCACCCACACACATTAAATTCACTTTATCAGTTATCTCTGGGTGTTTATTTGACAAGTGCTGCCTCTTTCCGGAGGAGCCAAAGGAAAAGCTACTTTGAACACCATTTAAAGGATTATTGTTGACAGAATTACTATTTCTAGTGTTTCAAAGCAAGTGATAACTGTACAGACCTTTGAATTACAGCCTCCAGCAAAACTGGTAGCGGCTGATCTGTCCCAATTAGGTTGAGTCAACTTGTCAGATATCAAATTTGCTAGTTGTATTATCAGTCTAAGAGGCAAAGATATATCAGTAAAAAAAGCAATTAATGTCCAGTTAGATTGGACAGGGCTGTGCTTCTTCCAAACAGGGCTACTACATACGAAAGAATTTGTCAAAGAGTAAAAGAGATTCCTGTCGCCACAACTAATTTCTAATGACTGTGCTGTCTGCGAAATGTGGAGAGTTCAAAACAGAGCATGCCTGTAAACCTAAGCCCTGATGGAAAGATGAAATAATTGCAAGACCCCCTTGAGAGTTGGTGATCTAAGAACAAATTGTTGTTGTGATTTGTACAGCTTTTGTTTTCTCCTTAACTGGGGAAGCTCAGTTCAGATGAGGACCGACAATGGCAATGGATGGTTCCATGTTCTTGTTCTTTTTTCTTTTTTAAAGAAATAATGTTTCACTTATGTTTGTGTGTGTCATATACAAATGTATAGTTAAGCAAATCGTATTTAATATGCCCATAATTCTGGCTCTGTTTGGTGATTCAAATGCAGCAAAGATGTTAACCAATTATTCCTTACAAGAGCTACTAATTGTATCCTTCCCTTCCATAACTACTTATATCAGTTACATTTATTCATTATTATCATATCCCATAATTCCCTCCTTTGAGGTCAATTATTCAGGCAACATCTGTTGACCAGAATTTAGAACAGGGGTAGCCAACAAGTTGCTCTTCTATTGCCCTCCATCCCCCATCATCTCCATCTAGCACAGTCAGTGGTCAAGGATGATGGGAGTCGTAGTCAAACAACATCCAAGGGGGTCACAGGTTCGCCACCCCTCACTCAGGGGTTCTACCTTCTTGTACCATCAATAACATATTTGCTTCTTCGCTGCCATTATATTGGGTCCTCCCATTTCTTCCATTTGTGTCAGAACTAGCAATGAACTAATTCTTTGTGTATAGCCTGCGGCAAGCTTTAACAAGTCCAAACATTCATTAGTCAGTCAAGCATTAGCCTAACAGGATTTGACCCCCAGAGCCCAACAGGCCCAGAGTCCTCTTCAGTTGTTCTCGCCTCCTCGCACAACTGCAACTGTGTCGTGTCTGCTGATCCTGCCCCACCATTGTGTGCTCATTCTATGGATGTTAGGGATAAATGCCCAAAGCAGGGTGCCTGCTGTGTGCCCACACAATTCAGAATTCACAAGCTGGCCACACAATTCAGAATCCTACGTAGTTGTGCAGGCTTTTAATTTGCACGGCGGTTCGAATCCCTGTGACGGGGTGAGCTCCCGTTGCTCGGTCCCAGCTCCTGCCAAACTAGCAGTTCGAAAGCACGTAGATAAAAAGGTACCACTACAGTGGGAAGGTAAACGCTGTTTCCGTGCACTGCTCTGGTTCATCAGAAGCGGTTTTGTCATGCTGGCCACATGACCTGGAAACTATATGCCGGCTCCCTCAGCCAATAATGCGAGATGAGCGCGCAACCCCAGAGTCGGTCACGACTGGACCTAATGGTCAGGGGTCCCTTTACCTTTATACACTGAAAGACATGACATGTGCCATGCTTCATCTGCCCTCTGAGACTGTATAAATACACAGAAGCAAAAGTGAATATTATAATACATTTGCCTCTTACTGTATCGCTTTGGTCCATCTTCCAAACAAAATGAAAGTGTTAAGGTTGCGTCATCTTCAAAAAACTCCGTTGCAAAGGCATCCCACCAGAGGTTGTCACTGTCCTAGGAGGGAAGAAATCATTCTTTTAACAGAAAGAAACCAGTTGTAATTTGCCTTCTTCTTTTTTTCAAGTGCACTTTATTTTTAAAATATTCTCAGCGAAGAAAAATTACGAAAAGCTGTTGTCAGTAATTCAGTACTATGGCTGGGTATTGAAAAGAAGGATCTCATTTGCAAACGTATAGAAATAAGCACCTTCCGTAAAACAGCGATTCTGCATTAAATCAAAACACAATTTAAGACACAAACTTCAAGGTTTGGCTTAATTTTTGGCTAAGCCTGGTCACATACCGGTAGTGTTTTGCCCAGGATTGTAAACACTGTCTGATAAGGCTGGACAGTTGTAGCCTTGGCTGCCATTTCCACAAAAATTACCTCACACCACCACTGCTACCATATCACTTTGTCCCCACGATCTGTTCCTGTGGTGCATAAGATCAGGTTTCTAAGTCATTTTTTTATATTAAAAAAAACTTTAAAAAATAAATAGTATAATTATTTTTATATAATATTTATTTTATGCTTATAAGTAATCTGCCACTAGGTAATGTAAAATCACACTAGAATAAACACTGCACTAACATAGTAATAACACTTTAAATGGTGTTATCAGCATCGTAAGTACTATTATTTATTTTTATTTATTAAATTTCTATAGTGCCCTTCATCCGAGGGTCACAGGGTGATTATACAATATAAAAACACAAAAATACATAACATAGTAACAAACAAAAACAATAACCCGCAGTTATTATTTATCACTACCAGTAAATAATTATTAATAATTGTTATTTATTGCTACCACTACCAACCACATATTTCTGCAATTATTGCATCCAAGACCTAACCACCCCACCGCCACTTAAAAACAATGTAAATTACAATGATAATCTCAAGATTAGAATCCCAAATTCAGTGATTTCCCCTAGTAATTGGTCCCCTTGAGAAAAGAATATTAATGACACACACACCCTTCAGAAGAAATTATTTCCAGACAAATATTTTCCTTTGTGAATTTCACTTCCATCTTAGAAGATAGCCACAGTGAAATAATTCCTGATCGGTTTAGGGCTGTGATACGTCGTGATCTTACTGGGATTTCAATTGACGTCTGACTAAAAAACGAAACGAAACAAAAAACTCAATAATTTTGGGCTGTCCTGGTTTTTACTTTTCGAAATATGGCAACCCTAGATAAGCTCCAAAGCATAAACTTTCTAAATCTGGACAGTGCACTGTCAGTCCAACTTTTGAGATACCAAAACACAAACAAACACACACACACACAACACAAAGTATATGGTTGATATCCAGCACTTTATTTTCTAAAAAAATATGTTTAGGATTTTTTTCCCTACTCATATTGAAATACTGCCCCTCTATGAGGCCAAACTTCGATTCACAAAATGTTTAGGGGTATGCGTACCCCTGTGCCCCCCCCAAAAAAGCAGTGATATCCAACGTTGCCTGGCAGAACAAACCGCCCACTCCGCCAAATCTGCTTCAGACGTTGTTGTTGTTGTTGTTGTTGTTGTTGTTGTTGTTGTTGTTGTTGTTGTTGTATTTATTTGCACCCCTTTTTCCATGATGGAACTCAAGGTGGCTTACACATAAAAAGTGAAAACATAAAAATAATTTTATGTATTTTTAATATAATTTTTATTGGGTTTTTCATCTTTAAAAAGATTACATCTTATTATAGTATAACCACAAAATAAATTCCCAGCCACCACCCCCCCACGACTTCCCCCAACTTCCCTTTCTGGTTTGTAACATATTAACTTGTCCTGGTTGTTATCTGTCCCTAAGTCTTTAAATCTTTAAATTAACCATTGTTAATTTTTCTTATCCTTTTAACCTCATATTTATATTTTCTACAATTGTTTTGTTGTAAATGTTTTTAGTCAAACCCTGCTAGTGAATGCTGAAATAGCAAAACTGGCTGGGAGACTCAGGAACCCAGAAGATACAGTGAGGACTTTTAAAAAGAATGGGGGGGGGAATTCTAATTTACTTAGGAGACCATTGTAAACAACAAAAACAAAAACAACATTAGATGGACTGTAAAAATAACTGGCAAAGAAACGAAAAATATGGACAAATTAGAGATATGGAAAATGTGGAGAATGTAATGAGATGTAGTTTCAGAAGAATTATTTGGAGGGCCCATGCAGGGGGCTGGAGGATTGGAAGTCGCGAGATTCAGAGAGTCTCGTATATGGATACAGTAAAAGCTTTTTTCTTTCTCTTATTTTGGATTTGTTTTTGTCAAAACCAATAAAAATATTTATTATAAAATAAAATAAAATAAAAAAGAGAACTGTTGGGCAGAGGTTAGCAAACTGTGATTGTGGAAGAGTCAAAAGTATATGTATTTGCTACTGCTCTTGATTTGTTTCCATACCATACCCACACACCCTCACAATTAAGATAAAAGTTCATTAGGACAAAGATCAAATTCATCAAAAAGCCTAAAAAGGCCCTGGCTTACAGCTCAGGATCTCTGTAATATGGCACAGGTTTGACTGATGCAAAGGGAAAATCAAAACAAAATAAAAAAATTCCTTCAGTAGCACCTTAAAGACCAACTAAGTTTTTATTTTGGTATGAGCTTTCGTGTGCATGCACACTTCATCAGATACACATTTTCGTCAGATACATATCTGAAGAAGTGTGCATGCACACAAAAGCTCATACCAAAATAAAAACTTAGTTGGTCTTTAAGGTGCTACTGAAGGAATTTTTTTATTTTGTTTCGATCGACTCAGACCAACACGGCTACCTACCTGTAAAGGGAAAATCAGGACGGACGGTATGTGGTCTGCTGAACCCCGCAGCAGCCTTCAAGTGATGGTGGGGGAGCAGATTTTGAGAACTTCTGCCCCAGGGGAAACAAAACTCACATGGCTTCTGGTCAAGTCATGTACAGTATTTCTTGCTTTCATTTATGTATAAATATAAAAATTCTAGTGGCTGGAAAGTGTAGTAATTCAATTATAAAGTTCTACATGGAAAAAGTATAAACATCCATTTTCTATTGCAATTTGAAAGCCATCCCAGATTTTTAATCAGATGTTTTTGGCATCCAGAAGAAGAAGAAGAAGAAGAAGAAGAAGAAGAAGAAGAAGAAGAAGAAGAAGAAGAAGAAGAAGAAGAAGAAGAAGAAGAAGAAGAAGAAGAAGAAGAAGAAGAAGAAGAAGAAGAAGACTGAAGCCAGTTGACTGCAAAAAGTTCGGTAGTGAAGGCCTATTCTCATATGTTCTGATATTTGCCAGGATGCCAAATGGCATTCGGAGCCAAATGGTGTAGGAAACCAAACCAGGGTGGGTGGGTGGGGAGTATAATTATAAGGAGGAAAGATGGTTTTTAAAATTCCACTTTTCCAAAAAAGAATCAAGCCTTCCCCCCCAGGCATCCTCAACTCAGGCACTGACAGGTTACCTGGGATTTTGGCAAAGTAATTATTTTCCATTTCAGCAATAATGAGATATTACCATGGCAACACTCCTTTCATATAGCACACTCCTGCTCTCAAACGTTGAAATAATGGACCAAAAAATTAATACTTTGAAAAGTAGTTTAAAAATGCATTTAAAGCAGAGGACAAAAGGAAAGAAAGATCAGAAGGAACTAGACAGAAGGGTCAGGAGAGTAGAAGTGACCAGTGACCTTTGACATCTACTACACGTCAGTTTTTCTTCCGTAAAAATTCCATTTAGTTAATTTTTTCCCTTTTTATTTCCTATCATGAATTTTCTTCAAATAAAAATAATTTAGAGGATTTTTAGAGAAATGCTGGCTTTCATTGTTACCGTATTTCGAAATGTCTGAATGCTGGATAATGCAGGAATACTCTGTACTGCTGAATTGGCCCACAGGTGCAATATAAAGTCTGACTGTTAAAACTGTTAAGTTACCCCCACACTTTTTTTCTTTTGCAATTTCAGCTTAATGTATAATATTGAGAAGTTGCCTCTTTAAGAGCTCTTTACTGCAATCATGCTCTCATTGTGAGTCATGGGTAACAACTGGGGACTTTAAATGTACAGTGTTACCTCGGGTTACGAACACGATCTGTTCTGTAACCCGAAATGCCATTTTGCGCATGCGCAAAGCACAATTTTCGCGATATGTTTCCAGTGTGCATCAGGCAGAAGGCTGTTCCCCCTTGGATGAGGCCAAGGCAAAAGGTCTTTAAGACAACATTAAGGTCACATTCGGTCATTTCTTGAGTAGACTACTATGTGAGGGGCAACGCTTGTTGGTGGTACAGTCGTACCTCGGAAGCCGAATGCCTTGGCTCCCGAACAAATCAGCTCCCGAACGATTGAAACCCGGAAGTGAGTGTTCCGGTTTTCTAACAATTTTCGGAGGCCAAACATCCAGCATGGCTTCCGATTGGTTGCAGGAGCATCCTGCAGCCAATCAGAAGCCGCATTTTGGTTTTCGAATGGTTCTAGGAGTCGAACAGACTCCTGGAACACATTCTGTTTGAGAACCAAGGTACCACTGTATCTGTACGATTTGCCCCACAAATAAATAATAATAATCCTGGGGAGAGAATGGCAATTTTTATCACAAAAATGACATGGGAAAACAATATTAAGTGCCTCTTGTCCTAGCACTGTGTATCAAAGTGCTCTTCTATTCTGTTTTAAAGGCAGGAGATATGATCATGGGTGTCCTTCATGGGTTGGATGTCCATCTGTCATGGATACTTAGCTGAGATTCTTGCATTGCAAGGAGTTGGACTAGATGACCCTTGGAGGTCTCTTCTAACTCTACAATTCCACGATTCTATGCTTCTGTTCCACTTAACTTGGCTCTTGCATTGTTGAAAACGGCCAGACTATTTCAAGAATTATCATTATGTTTTGTTAAGAATAGACACAAATTATTGATTTTAATAAGCACTGGGTTTGGGGGAGGTATACATATGTAAACTTTATTTCAGTGCCCGATGTGTAAGAAGAGCTAGTTTTGTGGTAAAATACGCATGCCAAAGGTCTCAATAACATTACTTTTAAAAAGGGTAACTGACTGACTTGTGTCAAGAGCAACGGTTCATAGAAGTATAGTATCTATATTTTAAAAAAGCAACTACAACAAATGCTCTAAAAAAATGTTTTTGCTTTAGTTTGGTTTTGGTTTTGCAATTCAATCTTGAGTACATCCAACAGCAAGCCTTTGAAACTTATCCTTTATCACACGTGAACTGAAAACTTTGGGGCCTATCCCAAAATTTGAGACAGCAGCCTGGACTATATTCCTGCCGATCATTGCTTCACATATCTCTTGATATGGCTTGGCTTGAGCGCCAGTGCTTGCTTCATATCATTTTGGAGAATGGCTAGATTCCACCTCTGGAACAATGTGTGTTTAAACAGGCAGCAAGATCTGAAGGCTTGGCGTGAGGAGCAATGTGTTTTCTATTTAATGATATTCATCCAGTTTCTTGCCAGAAAATCTACTTGATACTCAGAACACAACACCAGTTTTGTAAGTGCCTTATTAATTAGCTTACATTTTTGTTTAGGTTCCAACTTGGAATCCATCTGAGCTTTCTGCAAGAAAGATGGTTCCAGGTTTCATTTTAAAAAAACCAAAAACAAAATCCTGAATCGGCGCTATATGAAATCTCTCAAAGCACTCTGAAATATCGCCTGAAATTCTCTGTGCATGTAATTCTGTGCGCATGCTCACTAGTAAACTAAAATGACAGCTTGGGATCAACTGGTGAAATGGTACAGGCAGAAAAAACGAAGTACTTTTTCAACAATGAATACTTAAATTAATTCTCGCAAGATGCAATAGTGCCTAATCGATATGATTTTTAAAAAGAGGAATTGATTCCTTTTGAGGGATTAGGTTTATGAATGGCTATTCGCTGTGGTAACAAAACTGAACTTCCATGTTCAGAATAACTGTACGTGTGAATACCTGGTATGAAAACAGAGAATGGCTGTCCCTTCGTGCCCTATTTGTGTGCTTGCCCCAAAAAGGCAGATATAGCAAGGCAATTCCAAGGGGGATTTATGTTTCGGGAAATGTCAGTTTATACTGACATTCAGACAAATCAACCCATTAAAGACTTAACCTCCAGTATTGTGTGATCTTTTTTATTTTAAAAAAGAATAGCACTGAGAGAAATAATCAAGTGCTTGAAACAAGCTACCCTTTCAGGGAGTAAATAATCTTATTATACATGCAATCTGGCTTGTTGCATCACCATATTCTGGAAAAGGAAAGTACTGCAGCAATACTCTATAATGCAATGGGAAAAAATGTATCATATTTCCGGAACAGACACTCTGCACATTCAGAGACAGTAATACTTTTCGTCAACTGATGAACTGGCATGGTGAACATGCCATCAGGAAGTATCAAAAATGCACAAAATAGCCTTTTCTATTGGGTAAGTGGGTTTATTCCCACTTATGTTTGCTAAGTCTCTTTCAAACAGGAAATCTTCCAAATGGCAAAATCTAAAATGCAAGTGCAGGGCAGATGTAGTCCAGGGGTCAGCAAACATTTTCAGCAGGGAGCCAGTCCACTGCCCCTCAGACCTTGTTGGGGGCGGGCGGACTATATATATATTTTTGGGGAGGATGAATGAATTCCTATGCCCCACAAATAACGTAGAGATGCATTTTAAATAAAAGCATACACAGGGCCGTCTTAAGCATGTCGGACGCCCTGGCGCCGTGGTGCGGAGATCGCTCTGGCGCCCCCACCCCGTTTCTTGCCGCGACTGGTGGGCGGGCGCAGCACACGGCGCCCCCCTGGCAGCCCCGCGCCACCCAGCCTTCCCCTAGAGCCGGCCCTGAGCATACATTCTACTCATGTAAGAACACCAGGCATGCCCCACAAATAACCCAGAGATGCATTTTAAATAAAAGGACACATTCTACTCATGCAAAAACATGCTGATTTCCGGACTGTCCGCAGGGCGGATTTAGAAGGCAATTGGGCCGGATCTGGCCCCCGAGCCTTAGTTTGCCGACCCATGATGTAGCCCTGTTGTTTTGCTAGATCCACTAAGGTGAAATTGTCTATTGTAAGAACAAAAAGGGTTATTACTCAACCTGCATACCCCAAAGGGCACCTGTTAAGCTTGCAACATGTCATTATGCTGAGAATTAGGTTTTATCTGTTTTGATTTGCAGGGCCGTCTTAAGCATGCCTGGCGCCCTGGCGCGACAGATCCCTCTGGTGCCCCCCGCCTCATTTCCCGGCATGGCGGGCGGGTGCAGCATGGCTGCCGCCTGGAGGGCCGGCACCCTGCGCCATCCAGCCTGGCCGCCCCCTGTTGCGACGCGCATGCACGTGGCGGAGGCGGCCCCAGGCCCGCGCCCCTCCAGAGAGCGGACTGAACAGCTGAGAGATGCGCCTAGGGCTGCATCTAGGCCTCTCAGCGGGCGCAGCGGGTGCAGCGGCGCCCATGGTGGCCTGGCGCCCTGGTGCCACGCGCCACTGGACCTGGGCCTAGAGACAGCCCTGTTGATTTGTGAGAAACTCAGAACACTCAGGGGCACTGTTATACAGTGGTTCCGCTCCTTTCTCCGGGGACGTGTCCAGAAAGTGGTGTTGGGGGATGAGTGTTCAGACCCCTGGGCTCTCACTTGTGGGGTGCCTCAGGGCTCTGTCCTCTCCCCCATGCTTTTTAATATCTATATGAAGCCGTTGGGAGAGATCATCAGGGGGTTTGGGCTGGGTGTTCATCAGTATGCGGATGATACCCAGCTCTACCTCTCGTTTAAATCAGAACCAGTGAGGGCAGTGAAGGTCCTGTGTGAGTGCCTGGAGGCGGTTGGAGGATGGATGGCGGTTAACAGATTGAGGTTGAATCCTGACAAGACTGAAGTACTGTTTGTGGGGGACAGGGGGCGGGCGGGTGTGGGGGACTCCCTGGTCCTGAATGGGATAACTGTGCCCCTGAGGGACCAGGGTCGCAGCCTGGGAGTCATTTTGGACTCACAGCTGTCCATGGAGGCACAGGTTAATTCTGTGTCCAGGGCGGCTGTCTACCAGCTCCATCTGGTACACAGGCTGAGACCCTTCCTGCCCGCAGACTGTCTCACCAAAGGAGTGCATGCTCTGGTTATCTCCCGCTTGGACTACTGCAATGCGCTCTACGTGGGGCTACCTTTGAAGGTGACCCGGAAACTGCAATTAATCCAGAATGCAGCAGCCAGACTGGTGACTGGGAGCGGCCGCCGGGACCACATAACTACATTTCCGAGCACAATTCAAAGTGTTGGTGCTGACCTTTAAAGCCCTAAACGGCCTTGGTCCTGTATACCTGAAAGAGTGTCTCCACCCCCATCGTTCAGCCCGGACACTGAGATCCAGCGGCGAGGGCCTTCTGGCGGTTCCCTCACTGCGAGAAGCAAAGCTACAGGGAACCAGGCAGAGGGCCTTCTTGGTAGTGGCTCCCGCCCTGTGGAACACCCTCCCATCAGAGGTCAGAGAGATAACCAACTACCTGACATTTAGAAAATACCTAAAGCCAGCCCTGTTTAGGGAAGTTTTTAATCTGTGATATTTTAATGTGTGTTGGAAGCTGCCCAGAGTGGCAGGGGAGACCCGGCCAGATGGGAGGGGTATAAATAATAAATTGAAATTGAAATTGAAACATGATATGAGTAGGACTATGCAGGAGGAGGGACAACTCCACAGAAGCCCACTGTTCTTGGCAGCAAAAACTCTTATACCACAGAGTTCTGCCTTTATTTATTACGAAGCCATAGATCTAGATAGACATATGATGGGCAACACTGAAGAACGGTTGGTTTCCAATAGGCTTTGACTCCTTACAATTCAGGGCAGCAGACAGGCAAGAGGAGAATGAATTATCTGCTACTCGGAACCAACAATAACCTGAGTTGCTAAATGAAAGCATATGTCGCAGACCAAGCTATTTTGGATTTGGTGTGCCTTTTCCCCAGTGGACTGAAGGTGGTGTTTTTGTTTTTAAATCACATATGTGTAGAATAGAATAGAACAGGACTAGAAAGGAACTGGGGGAAGCTGTAATAAAAAATGACATCTCCCAAGATTACAAGACAGCATATAGTGAAGTCACTAAGGTTTATAAAGCTATTAGTTTATCTTCTACAGCAGGCATCCCCAAACTGCGGTCCTCCAGATGTTTTGGCCTACAACTCCCATGATCCCTAGCTAACAGGACCAGTGGTCGGGGAAGATGGGAATTGTAGTCCAAAACATCTGGAAGGCCGAAGTTTGGGGGTGCCTGTTCCACAGCATTTACAATGAAATCCCATAGATGCCTACCCAGAAGTAAGTCTCATTGGGGTTTACTCCCAGGTAAGTGGGCACTGTAGACTTACTCTGGTGCTTTGGAATAGAGTAAGCTTTTGCCTGCAATGATTTGGAGGCTGTCCAACTTGGCTCAGGGTCTATCCAGATTCAGAAAAAATGAAGCTTCATGCTAATCCCAGTCACTTTGGGAAAATAAAAATGGCCATATTTTCCCCGCATCTGACAGAAATGCATGAAATTTGCAGGCATATTAACCCCTCCTAAGTGAATAGTGTATGCCAAATTACAGACAAACAGGTCCAAGGGCTTTGGTGCCAGGTTGGTGGGAGTGTATGATTTTATTTATTATTTACTTGTTTATACTTTATTTACTTATTCCCTGACAGGGACTCAATGCAGCTTACAGATAAAATAAGAACAGCTAAAAACATAAGAGGGGGGAATCATTAAAAATGGATTTGCTCCCCCTCCATCTAGTTTTGCAGGCGGCAATTTTATTATTAAAATGGCGCATATCACAGAGGTGCAGCCAGAAAAATAAAACCTGCAAAATATCAGAAGGATGTAGAACTAGGGGCTTGGGGGTTATGATGAATGGGGGGAAAAGCAGCTTCGGGCTTGTGTTCTTCTCAACTGGCACTAAAAGCCAAATTCTATGCAATGTTCATTTGACAGAAGAGAATGTGTGGGCCCATGGCATCAAAGCAGAAGCACAATGTTTGGCATTTCTTCCTTTCCAGCAGAACTAGAAAAGAGAACCGAACAGACACGGTGGAGATGACAAGGTGACTTCAGCAAGAACTTTCCTTAATCATTCCCTCTGATTAAACCTAGAGCTCTCAGTTGCAAAAGTTGTCTACATCAGTGGTAGTGGTGGGGATGCCCATGGAATATGGCACAGAGCTTTTTCCTAGACAGCTTGCAGTTCTGTAGGTGCCATAGTGGATGCTACCTTATCTTGATTTGGTGTCTATTTACATGAGTTGCTATTTGAGAAAGTCATTGCTAAAGATCACAGCAAAAAAAGAAAAAGAAAAAAGGTTTCGAAGAAAATGCTATGAATTGCAGCCACCCTGCAAAAAAGAGGGGGGGGAGAATCAAGTTCTGTTTACAGTTCTCCCTCTTCCCCTGAGTGTGTGTGTGTGTGTGTGTGTGTGTGTGTGTGTATCAAAAAATCGAATGCTGCAAACATTTAGTGCTGCCCTGTTGTCAGGGAATACTATTGCATGGTTAGATTATTTGCTTGGAAATATCTCAAAGCACCAAAACATTAATTTGAGTATTTGTCACACACAAAAAATTCACCGTTACACTTTCATAAGTAAATTATTTCAAAAGAACCTCCCAGCACAAGTCATATCTTTCAAGTCTAGCCCATTAAAAAAACAAACTCCTAGCAACAACTTCTCCCTTTCCATAATGTGACCCCCCCCCCAGTGCACAGATCAAATGGGGGAAGCACAACCCAGCATTTGTGGTGAAGTAGTAATTTAGAGTTCAATTTGCACAGGTGTGACTCTGCTTTGTGTATCTATGAGCCAGTGTTATCCACTGAGTTTAGCATGCTGTTCTGAACACTTGCATGCTGAGAAGCATTAACAAACAGTTGTGAACATAAAAAACCTGCCACTTTAACTGACAAATTAACACAATGATAAGAGTTGGCATTTCACCACTTCCCATGACACACAGTGGGACACCTAAGCTGGGTCTAATCTGATTTTCCATCTTGCCTCAATTTCTGCAGGAAAACCCACAGCCCCATTTATAGCCTACATACTCCATGAAGTCAGCTCACACTAGAGAACAAAATCTTAGGATTCAATATGATTCAAGGAATAAAAATTAAATTGATGTGATGTGAGGCTTAATAACAGGTGTGAACCACACACCCTTTCCCTAAAATGCTGTAGCCTCCAAATTCGCTTTCCTATTATTGGGTGGCAACTAAAGGCAGCTTCATACACTATAACAAAAGAAGGGTATAGTTTTGGGTGTTGTCAAGATGCTGTCAGCGGCTCCCGGTTGGTTGGCCAGGAAAGTATAAAGACAAGGAAAAGTTTCTTACAGTCCTTTTTTATTTCAATATTTACAGAGAGAGGCTATAGAACCCAACCTCTTGGATAATGGCATTGTCCCAAGTGAATCTCCACCCCACCCCACCCCACCCCATTTCCTCATTCCTCATTCTCATCACCTCCTCTACGGGTGCTGCTAAGTGCCCTCTGTCTTTGAGCTCTTTGCTCTCCTACTTTTAAGGCTCACCGTGTTCGGGGAGATGAAGCATCTGGAATGCTTTCTAATGACAACATATCAGCCAGGTGTTGTTCTTGCTCTCCAATGATTTCCCAACATCTGCCTCTGAGCTGCGACTTCCCTTAAACCCCTGTTGTAAATCTATACTGTCTTCCTCTTCCTCCTCCCTGGAAGGGTCAGGATGGGGAGGCGGTCTCTCTCCACCATTCCTCCTCTGTCCGGTCCCTGACAGGTGTAGAATTCAGAATATAGTTAGGGGTATGGAATTCAACTTCCTGCAATGAGCCAAAGCTCAGTGGTAGAACATCCCTGGTGTTATCCCTGGCCTCCCTAGGAGGAGAGGCTCCTGTCTGAAACTCTAAGTGGACAAATACCCCGACTTGGTATAAGCCAGTTTCCTACATCAATTCTCAGCTTACATTGTGTTAAAAAATATATATATCCTTACTTTCTAGTCCCTATAGCTGTGAAAATATGCTCAAGAAGGAGTTAACCAGCATGGCTATGCCGGTTGAAATCTCAAAAGCCAGAAAGGTGGCTAAGTAAGATTATGACTAGCTGCTGTGGAGCTTTTGTTCCCCGAATAGCTTTACACTCTGCTTGATAAGGAAAACCAGAATGAATTATGCAAAGTAAGGCAAATGATTCAACGTGCTCGGTTTACATAGAACGTGAGGGCTGCAGGATTTTGTCTACTGGTTTTCTTCTTCTTCTTTGGCGATCACTCATAGCCGAGTAAGATTGTCTTCCATAAACACGGTTTTAACACTGAGTCCATAAGTGACCGTGGAGGCCAATTCTGGATCCACACATCCTTCCACAGTGGGGACATTGGCTTCCGGGTGGAAGTTGATCACGGTGTGGATTTGCCAAGCGAGCCTTCCTTTTAGCACATTTCTCCCTTGCGTCCTGAGATTGAGTTTCTTCAAAGCCCATGACACCTTTGGTAAAGGCTGTTCTCCAACTAGAGCACTCGCAGGCCAGGGTTTCCCAGTTGTCAGTGTTTATACTACATTTTTTTGGATTTGCCTTGAGACACTCTTTAAACCTCTTTTGTTGACCACCATTATGCTTTCCATTTTTAAGTTGGGAATAGAGTAGTTGCTTTGGAAGACAATCATCAGGCATCCGTACAATATGACCAGTCCAACGAAGTTGATGTTGAAGAATCATTGCTTCAACACTGGTGATCTTGGCTTCTTCCAGTACACTGATATTAGTTCGCCTGACTTCCCAAGGGATGTGTACAATTTTTTGAAGACACCGTTGATGGAATCTTTCAAGGAGTTGGAGATGGCGTTGATAAGTGGTCCATGTTTCACAAACATATAGTAAGGTTGGTAGTACAATAGCTTTGTAAACAAGCATTTTGGTTTCCCTGCAAATGTCCTGGTCCTCAAACACTCTGCACTTCAATCGGGAGAAAGCCGCACTCGCAGAGCTCAGGCGATGCTGGATTTCAGCATCAATGTTGGCCCTTGTGGAAAGGTAACTGCCTAGGTAGGAGAAGTGATCAACATTTTCCAACGTTACGCCACTGAGTTGGATTTGTGGCGCTGCAGAGGGGTTATTTTGTACTTTTTGGTGCAGCACTTTGGTTTTTGGGATGTTGAGTGATAGGCCAAGCTTTTCGTAAGCTTCTGCAAAGATATTGAGGATGGTTTGGAGGTCATCCTCTGAGCGTGCGCACACTACATTGTCATCAGCATATTGAAGCTCTATGATGGAAGTTGCGGTAACCTTACTTTTTGCTTTCAGCCTGCTCATATTGAAGAGCTTTCCATCTGTTCGATATATGATTTCTACTCCGGTGGGGAGTTTCCCGTTGACAAAGTGTATGATCATGGCAATGAAAATAATGAATAGAGTTGGGGCAATAACACAACCCTGTTTAACACCTGATCCCACTGTGAATGGTTCACTTTGAGAGCTATTGTTATCTGCGATTGTTGCTGTCATATTATCATGGAGGTGCCGAATGATGTTTACAAATTTATCTGGGCAGCCAATTTTCAGAAGGACAGTCCACAGGGCATTACGATTTACAGTGTCGAAAGCCTTAGTCAGGTCAATAAACGCCATATACAGGGGTTACAGTCATAGGGGCAGAGTACAGCCTGTAGGATTCTGCGGCTTTCCTCAGGTGTTATTAGGTGACAGCATTGTGAACTAGCAAGGTTAGAACAAAAGTTGACACAAGGGTTGTTGAAAATCTTGAAGAGGGAAGTGCCAAAATGCTTTCAAAAATCCATGAAGTTCCAGCTTGGCCATGTGTATAACAAAAGTCACTCACCATGAAAAGAAAAACAGGTTAATTAACTAAAAATATAGTCAATCCTAGGGAATAATCACACGTAGTCTGAAGCCAGGAAAGATGGAGGCAGCAGTCTCCCTGGTCCTCACTAAGTGGGGGCCTCAGCTCATTATATTGTCAGTTTCACAACATGGAGTCATAACAGTAAAGTTAAAGGCATCAGAGAGCCCTCCTTTCACAGGAGCCAATTGTTAAATATTATAACCCATTGCAAACTCCTGAAATTTCTATGAAGGTCCCTGGAGGGCAGACCCATTTAAGAAAACAAACATCAATATGGAGGGTGACACAAATCTGTTTGCTCTCACATTCCATCGGGTAGAGTTTGGCTGCCACTGAAGCAATTAGAGAAAACTATGATTTAATGAATAACTTAAAATTCTAGCCAAACACAGCTGTCTTTTAATAAGTGTCCACTTCAGCAGTTATCACCATCACTGAAATGCACAAAATCCTTCAGCTCTTTCCAGCGGCAGCCCAAGCAACTACTTCCTAAAAAGCTCAGTTACTCGCTGTTCCAGTGTGAGAAACCATGAAAAACGTTTAGGGCATTTTAACAAATGATACTAGGCCAAATATAAATCATTCGCCGGGAAATTTACTCAGAAAGGACATTTTTGCTACCAAATACTTACATAATTAAGATGTAGGATCACAAGAGTTCAGATTTTAGCAGGATATTTTTAAAATAGTAATTCTTTACATCATGTTTCAGGCTCTATTGGAACTTCACCCCGGGTCCATAAACATCACATGAAATTTTAAATGTCAGTTCACCACAGCTGTACTCTCCTACTGCCTCAAGGTGTGCCTAGATCTGTTAAAATCAGCAGGAAAGCTCAAATCACGTGAGATTTCTTTACATTTGATGAAATGTGTTTGGCCATTCCTCCTTGGTAAGGCTTTCCCTTTTACATTATTATTATTATTATTATTATTATTATTATTTAAAAAATAACCCACTGCTGAAGGATGTTAAGTATTAGGAGACAGGAACCCAAACAATAGAACTGCAAAGCATTGCCATTGTTCTTTGAATCATGATCTAGTATTGTACATTAGTTTCATCAAAGGATCAAAACAAGGTCTTCACAAATCCACTCCCTATACTTGCCACGATGATGATGATGATAATGATAGAATCACAGAATCACAGAATTGTAGACTTGGAAGGGACCCAAGGGTCATTTAGTCCATGGGTAGGCAACCTAAGGCCCGGGGCCCCACAGCACAGGAATCATGCTAGAAGGTTTTCAAAGAAGGAATTTACCATGAATTTAAAACCCCACATTTTTACTGAAATAAAATAGGATTACAACTTCCATTTCATGACACAGTACAAATAATATGACTGTGTGGGAGCTGCTCGATGCTACTTGACAATCTACAAATTGATTCTCCTCTAAAAGAAACACGTCCCACTTGTTGAAGATTCATTCCCTGTGTCTGCTGCCATGGGATTGTTGTCTATCACATGACTGTATATGTTTTTCATTCCACAGAGTGGGAAGTGACGAAGACAGGATGCTTGTGTTACTGTGCTTCCTGAAGTGGGACTATTGTCCTTTGTTCATTCTCTTTGCTGCCTGATGCTAGAGAGAGAGGGAGCCATGTGGCAGTCCTCCGTGTGTGTTTATATGTAAATAAAAGTAGATTAGCCAAATGCTGAGTTGCTGGGGTCTGTTACGCAGGTGCTGATGTCAGTTGGCATCAATTGCTGTGATGTTCGGGCTGGAAAAAGCTTGTGAAGCTCCCGAACAATCGACCAGGAGGGAGGGAACATGCCAGTCGGGCATGTGTCTCTACCAGGGTCCTACTCATGAGTAGGAGATCCTAACACCACATTCAGTGAATATTATGAACCTATTGCTTTTCACCCTTGACTAGCAAATCATTAGGAATCCTTTCTTCTCCCTATCTGCCCAGAAGGTTGGTAATCTTTACAAAGTGTCAAATGGTGTCAAATATCAAATACATTCTGCTTGTTTACTAAATCCCTTTACAGAATGCACGATTAGCAGTAATTGATAACACGGTGTTTTGTATCTTTCTTATTGCGTAATCTAAATGCCAGGTCGTCTTCTCTGGGTTGCAAAAGATGGAGAGAGATATAAAGAAGCGCAAGTGTAGGCATAAACAAACTCCAGCCCTCCAGGTGTTTGGGACTACAATTCCCATCATCCCTGACCACTGGTCCTGTTAGCTAGGGATGATGGGAATTGTAGTCCCAAACATCTGGAGGGCCAGGGTTTGCCTATGCCTGCGCAAGTGAAAAAGCTCAATGCCCTCAACCCTTTCTCTGCAACCAGCCGTCTCCAGAACATCTTCCCCCCTTGCTGAAACTATCCGAGTAGCAGCAGCCAAGTTGAGGTGTGTCGCCTTTAGTTTACCAGGGCTTCTCGCTCCTAGGAAAAAGCCCAGGGGCCACAGGAAATGGCAATCCTCGGGAATCTTGGTGCTCAAAATCATTTTCCAAGCTGCTGCTCTTGGCATCTGTCTGTCTCGAGAGACAATGGTGTGCGCCTCCAGGGATGAAGTGAAATTTCTGCATTAGCAGAACCAAAGTGGCCTCCCAGGGTGCAAGCCTGGGCAGTGTGTGTGGAGGGGCTGCCCAGATGGCAACCTCGTTGATGTGGTCCAAAGGAAAGCAGAGCAATATGTTTGGCAGAAGCCGCAGGAGGCAGAGGCTAAAGCCAGTCACCGAATGATGGGTGATGTGAACCGGAGATGTCCCGGGTCTTGCAACTTCTGCTCTTAGCCCTGCCCTATACCAGATGCTCATGTGATGTTGCTGAACTGCTTGCATTCTGAATTCTGACAACTTGAAATTCTCATTAGTGTTGTTGTTGTTGTTGTTGTTGTTGTTTGCTTGCACCACCCAAGGCAGTGGTTCTCAAAGGCTGTAGCTGGAGTGGATGGCAAGTGTGGTGGGAAGATTCAAGGACAATCAAAGAAGCATTTAAACATTTCAATGTAGTTCAGTATAGTATCAAATTAAGGGACCCAGGTGGCGCTGTGGGTTAAACCACAGACTCTAGGGCTTGCTGATCAGAAGGTCGGCGGTTCAAATCCCTGCAACGGGGTAAGCTCCCGTTGCTCGGTCCCAGCTCCTGCCCACCTAGCAGTTCGAAAGCACGTCAAAGTGCAAGTAGATAAATAGGGACCGCACCGGTGAGAAGGTAAACGGCGTTTCCGTGCGCTGCTCTGGTTCGCCAGAAGCAGCTTTGTCATGCTGGCCACATGACCCGGAAGCTGCCTGCGGGCAAACGCTGGCTCCCTCGGCCTATAGAGCGAGATGAGCGCCGCAACCCCAGAGTCGGACACGACTGGACCTGATGGTCAGGGGCCCCTTTACCTTTTTATAGTATCCAATTATTATTTATTTATTTACAGAACACAGGTAGATAAGATAACATTTCAAAATGAGAGCAGGAGCATCCTAGTTGCGATCCAGAACCCCCGTTCAAACAGATTGCTGGAGTAGGCTCGTTTATAATTATATTTTAGGAATGATTCGTGTTCTTATGTAAGCTGTTTTATCCTGGCTGCCCCATGATCATATTATAAAGCAGGGTGTTTTATGTTATAAATCAAGCACTGCTAGGAGTTGCTTCATTTTGATTTCCAATGCATTTGTTATCATTTTTTTTAAAAAAAATGGTGTGGCGCAAGCAAATTTTTATTCTGAAAGGGTGACCCAGAGAAATAAGTTTGAGAACCACTGTCCTATGTATTATAATCAAAATTAACACAGCTACAGACCAGTCTGTAGTACAGGCCACACAGTCTTCTTTTTAGTTTCAGTACACTGTCTGCTTTGTATTTGCAGCTGACTAAAACTTGGGTGCATGCATTATCAAATCATCTTTTTAATTCCTCTTGTTTTGTTACAAGCTATTACATAAACAGGAACAGCTGGTATTGATTTATAAACACCAGAGTCTACTTGAGATTTTAGATATTATTTTCCCAACACCCTGGCCTAATTATTTGCAGGCAGTTACTCAGCATGCTGGACGGCAGTTTGCCTGGAGTTTGAGGGGGGAATGCATCTCCTCACTAGAACAATATTTCTTTAACACCTTCTGCCACACTCTGCAGAAGTGTGGTATGAACTTTTTAAAATGCTTGCTGTCTTTAAGGCAAAACACAGCTTTGGCTCAGGAAGGCAATTAATCACATGCCCAAAATCTCAAGCACAAACTTGGATCAAATACTGGCTTCACATTTTCGCAATCTGTAAAACTTACCAAAAAGTTCTATTGACTATAATTTACGTTTTTTTAAAAAACAACAACAACACAGAATTGTAGAATCATAGAATTGTAAGGTTTGAAGGAACCTTAAGGGTCTTCTAGCCCAACCCCTGCCATGCAGGAATCTCAACTAATGCACACATAATAGATGGCCATCCAACCTCTGCTTAAAAATCTCAAACGAAGCACACAATTTCCTGAGGGAGTCCATTCGACTATCTAACACTGTCAGAAAGTTCTTTCTGCAGTTCAGTCGGAATCTCCTTTCTGGTAACTTGGAAGCCATTGATCCGGGTCCTTTAGATATTTGTAGATGACTGTTGTATATCCCCTCAGTCTCTTCTTTCCCAGGCTAAACTTACCCAACTCCCTCAACCATTCTTCATAAGGCTTGATTTGCAGACCCTTGAACATAGAATTACAGAGTTGGAAGAGACCACAAGGGCCACCCAGCCCAACCCCCTGCCAAGCAGGAAACACCATCAAAGCATTCCTGACAGATGGCTGTCAAGCCTCCGCTTAAAGACCTCCAAAGAAGGACACTCCACCACACTCCTTGGCAGCAAATTCCACTGTCGAACAGCTCTTACTGTCAGGAGGTTCTTCCTAATGTTTAGGTGGAATCTTCTTTCTTGTAGTTTGAATCCATTGCTCCATGTCCGCTTCTCTGGAGCAGCAGAAAACAACCTTTCACGCCCTTCTATATGACATCCTTGGCTGCCCTCCTCTGCACACATTCCATTCCAGTTTGTCAATACCCTTCTCAAACTGTGATGCCCAGAACTACACACAGGGGCGTAGGAAGAGGGGGGCGATAGGGCTGCTCCGCCCCGGGAAGCGTGATCCCGAGGGTGCCATCATGGCTGCCCCCCCTGCCCATGCTGGGTTCCCCCCCCCCACAGGCAGTGTGCCACGCCCCCAGAGCGAGTGCCAGATCTGCCCCCGCCTGCTCTCGGCTCCCAGTGCCGGAGCATGAAGCTCCGCCACTGACTACACACAGTATTCCAGTGTGGTCTGACCAAGGTACTATTACTTCCCTTGACCTGGACACTAAACTTCGGTTGATGCAGAACAGAATAACATGCCCTTCTGGGTCATGTGGCCAGCATGACTAAACTGCTTCTGGTGCAACGGGACACCGTGACAGAAGCCAGAGCGCATGGAAATGCCGTGTACCTTCCTATCACAGCAGTACCTATTTATCTACTTGCACTGGTATGCTTTTGAACTGCTAGGTTGGCAGAAGCTGGGACAGAGCAACGGGAACTCATCCCGTCACATGGATTTGAACAGCCAACCTTCAGATCGGCAAGCCCAAGAGGGTCAGTGGTTTAGACCGCAGCGCCACCGCGTTTAGACCACAGTGACACCGTTATATATATATATATAATCTCATAACAGGGATTAAGGGTGAGTAACACTTGTTATCTGCAAGGTGGATATTCTCTCACCGGTATCAAGTCAGAGAATAAAGATTTAGAAATGTTATTATGGAATAAACATTCACGGAAGCTCTAATCTTTCACAGTATTTGTCATAATAAGAGTTGTTGGTCTTTAAAGGGTGCCACAAGACTCTGGTTTTGTGTGTGTGTGTGTGTGTGTGTGTGTGGCAGAGATAATGTTTGCACTATAGACCTCTTGGTTCAAAGGTTAGCTTCTTAGTCACAAATGCTACATTATCTCAAGAAATCTAAGGTGAAAACATTCTACGTAAGTAAATAATCACTCAGAGGAAAGTAACAGTTCAGAACACAATTTTCTCATAGCCACCTTTTCTTCCATACCTTGATTCCTTCAGAGATTTCATCTTGATCTCTTATTTGAATCGGCTGAATCCTGACAAGACAGAAGTACTACTGTTTTTGGGGGACAGGAGGCGGACAGGTGTGGAGGACTCCCTGGTCCTGAATGGGGTAAATGTACCCCTGAAGGGCCAGGTGAGCAGCCTGGGAGTCATTTTGGACTCACAGCTGTCCATGGAGGCACAGATCAATTCTGTGTCCAGGTGTTTATCAGCTCCATCTGGTACACAGGCTGAGACCCTACCTGCCCGCAGACTGTCTCTCTAGAGTGGTGCATGCTCTAGTTATCTCTCGCTTGGATTACTGCAATGCGCTCTACATGGGGCTACCTTTGAAGGTGACCCGGAAACTACAACTAATCCAGAATGCGGCAGCTAGACTGGTGACTGGGAGTGGCCGCCGAGACCACATAACACCAGTCTTGAAAGATCTACCCTGGCTCCCAGTATGTTTCTGAGCACAATTCAAAGTGTTGGTGCTGACTTTTAAAGCCCTAAACAGCCTTGGTCCAGTATACCTGAAGCAGCGTCTCCACCCCCATCGTTCTGCCCAGACACTGAGGTCCAGCGCTGAGGGCCTTCTGGCGGTTCTCTCGTTGCGAGAAGCCAAGTTACAAGGAGCCAGGCAGAGGGCCTTCTCGGTAGTGGCACCTACCCTGTGGAATGCCCTCCCACCAGAGGTCAAAGAGGAAAACATCTACCAGACTTTTAGAAGACATCTGAAGGCAGCCCTGTTTAGGGAAGCTTTTAATGTTTAACAGACCATTGTATTTTAATATTTTGTTGGACGCCGCCCAGAGTGGCTGGGGAAACCCAGCCAGATGGGCAGGGCATAGATACTATGTTGTTGTTGTTGTTGTTGTTGTTGTTGTTGTTGTTGTTGTTGTTGTTGTTATACCACTTTTTCATCTAAGTGCCTCCAAATTCAAGGGCAGGACCTGAACACATGAGGCTTACTTTTGAGTAAGCATGCATACGATGGTGCAGTTAGTGGTTTAATGGCTGAGCTGCATTTTGAACCCAAGTCTCCCTAGAGTTTAATGTGGGGGTGCACTTCATAAGCTGTTGGAGTCCAACTTCTATCAGACTCCCAGCCATCATGGGATGATAGGGTTTGTAGATCAACAGCATCTGAAGGGTATTACTTTGGCAAACCCTGCTCTAACACTTTGTAGCGGGTTGGAGAAAGGAAAAGCTATGTATTTTCAAGGAAAATAAAATGTACCAAAAGACACATGTTCGCCAGTTCAATGCATACACCATGCAGTTTTTAGTAACAGGGACAATTAAGTAGCAGCTGAATTCTATGGTACTTTAACAATATATTTTATTTTTTTTATTTTGTAACATGTCATTAAACTGAAAAAGTGCTTGCCATCAGAGCTGAAAAGCAAAGCTTAATGAGTCCATCCACCTTGCTAATAGCTTGAAGCCAATAATAACCAGTGTTAGATTGTTTCCAAAAGCACAGGATCATAGTTGTTTGGAGTGCATTTCAATAGCAGAAGTTGGCTGCTTGAAGCCTACAACAGCAAGGAATTTCAAAATCAAGTTTGTCCTTCTCTCACCCATTGTGCATAGGTAAATGGAAATTACATGTTAGGCAAGATCACCTACTGCTCTAAGGACTCCTGAGATGAAGTGTATAATTGCAAGAAGAGGAATTAAAGACAGAATTACAAACTTGATCTTTTGAATTTTCTGGCTTTGCAGTGTTAACTAAAGCTTTAATGGGAGTTCAGTGCTGGTTTCCCTTCCTTTCCTTCTTTTTAAAAACATTAATCGTCTTTTAAAAGCTGGGGATAAAGTTCTGTTCTAGCTGGTAACTATCATGTTGTCAGCTTGCAAAATAGCTACTTGTTGAAAGGCCTCATTTCTGTTGAGCAGTACGGTATATTCTGTTGCCGAGTAAAAGGGATTAGCGCAGGCATCCCCAAACTTCGGCCCTCCAGATGTTTTGGCCTACAACTCCCATGATCCCTAGCTAACAGGACCAGTGGTCAGGGATGATGGGAATTGTAGTCCAAAACATCTGGAGGGCCGAAGTTTGGGGATGCCTGGATTAGCGTGTGTGTTTACTTTCTGTACCGCAAAGGAACTTCAATTGCATGGTGCCATGTGGACTTTTGTGAGAAATTGCAAAAACTTATCACATGCAATGCTGCCAAAGACAATCAACAGTCACATGTCTACTGGTTTTTCATTAAAACTAATATCTGAATTGGTGCATGCTTACTTAGCCACAGTTTTCAAATCATGTGTCATTTTTTCCCCTCTCTCTCTTACAGGTTACTGATGTGCAGCACTGCCTGTGTGCGCTGATTATACACTATGCAGAAAGGAACCCTGATGTGATCGCATACTCTCAGCAGGATACTTTTTTCCTGCCTTGATTCAATCAAAGCATAAACGTGCAGGCACATAAGTAACAGAAGTATGTGAACTGTGCACCGTAGCAAACTATGCCTCTACAATGGTCTGAACCGAGTCAACAAATCGGAAACAAAAGAACGACAGATTGCTGACACACCAGTGCCACCTTGCAAAGGAGATCGGGCAATTCAGAATCAAGGAGGGACTGACTGGAAGTTTTCTAAATTCCTAATTGAAACGCTTAAATTGACTTTCTCTAAAACAAGAGAAATAATTAATAGCAGAGCCTCCCAACTCTGAGCTTCCATTTTAAAATAAAGTGATTCTCTTGCCCTCCTAGGAAGAAAATTTGTACTGGCAAATTTCTAAAACCTCTCCTCCTTCCAGAGGGGAGGGGTTGTGAGCGGGAGCTGGTTCCCGCTTCGGCAGGGGGGTGTTTTTTGTGAGGTATTGATTACAAAGCTGTGATGTAGGAATGATGTATTGGGGGTGTTTCTTGGTGATGGGGAAACTGATAAAAGTGGAGGTTCTCTTTTGCTCTGGGCTCCTTCCTTGTTCTCCTGTGTGAGGGGAAGGACCCTGTTGCAACAGCAAAAATAAAGGCTTTGCTTCTCAAAATTCTCTATATTCTCCTCTGTTATATTCTCCGACCGATGGAAACCCCAATAAGAGCTCTTGTGTACCCCATAAGGGAATAAGGGCAGATTTTTGCTTATAACACTAGGGCAGGGCAAACAGCACCTCCCCATTCCCCAACCCACCAGGGATGCAAACACTCTTTTTCAGGTTTCACAATTACACAGAGGGCTGAAATCCAAGCATGTACAACTTCCCAGAGAGCTTCACTGCAACATGCAGAAGGCTGGGGACGGGATGGGCAAGGCAATAGGCAGAGGAATACTGTGGCAGGACTGGCGTGCATCCTCCTGCCCATCTCCACAGATTCAGCAGTCACATTTTCAAAGGAAATGCTTGAACCGGCCACATCTCTAGACCTCCAGCAGACACAGTGACTGGGCAAATGCACCACACTAGTGTGTTTTAATGGCATTGCCTTGACGACCACATACAAAGTCCTACGGATAACCACTCAACCCACATGCCAATTCATGTTGTGAATTTATGTTGGGATCTACGGGGGAAGGGCAGTGTGCACATTTAATAAATAATAAGAATAAATAATAGTCTACTTGTATGGCCTGACTCCAAAGACAGCCACATTGTCACTGCTGCAGCATACCAGTTTGACAAGCATTTGGACACGGGTGTAGCTCTGGTTAAAGTAACGAGAAAGGCTGAGCCTTGATATGATGGAGGAGCCACTAAAGGAGTTTGCCCTTCAGTTAGCAACCCTGTCAGAGACTGTCAGGATCAGAGCCAGCCTGTGTTATCTGTTGCTGAGAGCTACCTTGTTTTTCATTCAGAAATGGCTGTTCTTCGCTTGTTTGGGAGGGTTTCATTCCGGCTGCTTTTCCTTATCTCACTTCTCAGTTTGCAACCCCAAACACAAACGGAAGAATCTCTTATTGTGCGCTGAGAGACCCATGATAAACTATTGAGATAGAAGAAGACCATTACTTGGTGTCTGCATAGAAACGGGGAGGGGGGTTGGATTCCAAGAAGGGCTGCTATTTGGAAGGCAGTGTTAGCTGTTGTGAAGTAAATAGCTTTTTTTATTTAATAAAAGAAAACCCCAAACCCTTCTGTTAATTTAAATGAGGCAAAGCTTTAACCTTAGGAGCTAACAGATTATGAAACAGCATCTGCCTTGTGTTCATTAGCACTTTTAACACCTTTTTGTTTATACATGGTTTTTAAAATGCAGATTTCCAAATAGTATTTTTTTATATAAAAAATACAACCTTGGAGAACAATGCACTCCATCCAAAGCAACAGATTGATTAACTTTGTAGTAAAAAGAAAAGGGAAAAAAGTATACTACCTCACAAGGAGATGTTTTTCACAAAAAACCCTTTGCAAATTCGCAAATTCCCCGACAGCTTCCCTGACTTCCATTTGCAGAAGTCTCCCCTAGATAAAAGAGCTGTTCATGAATGGGACACTGCTGAATTCAACACATGACAAAT
This sequence comes from Zootoca vivipara, assembly GCF_963506605.1. Taxonomy (NCBI): domain Eukaryota; kingdom Metazoa; phylum Chordata; class Lepidosauria; order Squamata; family Lacertidae; genus Zootoca; species Zootoca vivipara. The sequence continues at coordinate 70,682,195 of NC_083284.1, read as the reverse complement.
ACTCCATTTATTTATTTTTAATTGAATTCATATACCACCCTATACCTGGAGGTCTCAGGGCAGTTCATAGAACAAAATCAAAATATAAAACCACAACCCAATAATACACACACACACACACACACACACACACACACACACACACACACACACAATGTCCTTTGCCACCAGTTTGACACTAACAGCAAGAGAATAATAATAATAATAACAATAACAATAATAATAATAATAATAATATAAATAAAATTTTATTTGTATCCCACCCTCCCCACCCAAAGCCAGGTTCAGAGTGGCTAACAACAGGTAAAAATAGCACAGTGTGCATAAAGTTGCAGTCAATTAATTAAAATACATTCGAGAATCAATTCAGAATCAAATTAATGGCAACCATTGGGTTAGAGTTCTATGAGGATTACAGAAGGAGAGAGGGGGGTCAGACTGTGCCTTGGCCAAAGGCCTGGCGGAACAGCCCCGTCTTGCAGGCCCTGCGGAAAGATGTCAAGTCCCGCAGGGCCCTAGTCTCTTGTGACAGAGCGTTCCACCATATCGGGGCCACGGTCGAAAAAGCCCTGGCTCTGGTCGAGGTCAGTCTAACCTCCCTGTGACCTGGGATCTCAAAGATGTTTTTATTTGAAGACCTTAAGGTCCTCCATGGGACATACCAGGAGAGGCAGTCCCGTAGGTACGAGGGTCCTAGGCCGTATAGGGCTTTAAAGATTAAAACCAGCACCTTAAACCTGACCCTGTACTCCACCGGGAGCCAATGCAGCTGGTATAGCACTGGATGAATGGGGTCCCGCGGCAAAGACGCCGTAAGGAGTCTCGCTGCGGCAATCTGCACCTGCTGGAGTTTCTGGGTCAGCTTCAAGGGCAGCCCGACGTAGAGCAAGTTACAATAATCGAGCCTGGAAGTGACCGTTGCGTGGATCACAGTGGCTAGGTGAGGGCGAGAGAGGCAAGGAGCCGACTGCTTGGCTTGGCCTATTGAAAAAGTAACATTCCTCAAATAGAGGTCAGGATCTGAGAGCTCCTGGTCTACTAAAACCACCCTATCAAACGTGCCCAACCATAAATGTGTATGGAGTGAAGGCATGTAGGGTGCCGCTTGGCAGGGGAGCTTTAAAGGATTTATGGGAAATCTACAAGCTTCAATACACTTTGCGGTAAATAAACTTAACAAGTACAACCCCTATCGATTCTTGTTGTGCGGTCAATGGAATCTTTACTTCACTAATTGTCAGTATTGACAAACAGTTCATGGTCTAAATGAGCGGCTGCTGGGCTCGCTTTCCAAATGAAACTCTTCCAAATAGAGCTTTAACCAATCTCTCTCAGTAGAGAACCGTTGCCACTACTCACCTGCAATCAATTGAAAAGTCTCGTTTGAAGATTAGGAGCACTCTGCTAATGCACATGGCTGTGTGGCTTCCTAGTTAAATAGTTTCCCTGCATGTTTAAGGCCCTAGAAGCCCAAGCCACTTGCCCTTTCTTGCAAAAGTCCAGCTGCAAAACAGCTGACTATCTTATCAAACACAGGAGAACTAGGAAGAGAACCTACAACAGCCCAGCCATCTCCAGCCTTCTTCTTCTTTTATATTTATTTATACCCTTCCTTATTCCCAGACAGAGACTCAAGGCGGCTTGCAGATAAAGATAAGAACCACTAAAGACATAGAAAAAGCAATAATTTAAAAAACAAACTTTTATAGAGCTAAAACTATTGTGTGTGTGTGTGAAAACTATTAAACCCATACAAATAATTGCAATCAAAAGAGCATGGCACCAGCTATTCCTTTTGTCTACAGTACAGACTTGTCCGTATTTGAGCACCCTTTAGCTGTTAATCCACATTTTGCCCATTCAAATTGGATTGGAGTAGTCCATACCCTCACCCATCCGATTTTGAATACAGTCATACCTCGGGTTGTGAACGTGATCCGCAACCCGCAGCGCCATGTCTGCGTGTGACACGATTTTGCGCTTCTCCACATGCGTGTGACATCATTTTACGGTTCTGTGTGTGCGCGAGCTCTGAAACCCGGAAGTAACCCGTTCTGGTACTTCCGGGTTCAGCGCAGTCCGCAACATGAAAACGCGTAACCCGCAGCATTCGCAATCCAACGTATGACTGTCTGAGCAAATTTGGTATTTATTGTGTTCTCCTTGCCTTCTAATTTGTTGATTTTTAATGGGAGTTGGGTACTGACAGGACACGTGAATCTTCTGTTTTTTAAAACACACAATAGGGTAATTGTAAATAGGCTTTGCGGTTTTCTGGTTTAGTGCAATTGTTGTTTGTTGTTGGTGGTGTTGTTGTTGTTAAATTTCTATATCACCCTTCATCGGAAGATCATAGAATCATAGAATCATAGAGTTGGAAGAGACCACAAGGGTCATCCAGTCCAACCCCCTGCCAAGCAGGAAACACCATCAAAGCATTCCTGACAGATGGGTGTCAAGCCTCTGCTTAAAGACCTCCAAAGAAGGAGACTCCACCACACTCCTTGGCAGCAAATTCCACTGCCGAACAGCTCTTACTGTCAGGAAGTTCTTCCTAATGTTTAGGTGGAATTTTCTTTCTTGTAGTTTGAATCCGTTGCTCCGTGTCCGCTTCTCTGGAGCAGCAGAAAACAACCTTTCTCCCTCCTCTATATGACATCCTTTTATATATTTGAACATGGTTATCATATCACCCCTTAACCTTCTCTTCTCCAGGCTAATAGGGCACTTTACAATATAATAATAATAGAGCACTTTACAATATAAAAACACAAAAATACATATCATAATAAAAAACAAAAATATGTTTTATATATTCTATAAGCCACCCAGGGTGACTGGGGAAACCCAGCCTGATGGGCAGGATACAAAAAATATTATTATTATTATTATTATTATTATTATTATTATTATTATTATTATTATAGCACGCCCACCCACACATACAGTTTAAAATGCCATACAGGGATGTCCAACTCCCATGTTAACAAACATGGATACATATGCTATAATGTTATTGTTTTAGCTAAATAAATTGTTTAAATTGTTACAGTATTAAGGAAATGATTATTTTTCTCCTTCCAATAAAGTACAGCAGAAAAGTTTTCCAAATATAAAGTTAACTTATTAAACCTCATAATTATCTGTCAATGTATTTCTAATACTATAAACAAATCAGTAATTTTTTATATAACTGTAAAAACTACTCCTGAAAATTTATTATTCCAAAAATGAAACATTCCTCTGGTTATAAATATTAAGATTCTATGAACAAGAATGAGTCTTTCTGTAAAAAAAAAAAAAATTAAATCAAGTCTTACTGACTGTAACAAATCATGATTTAAATCGATTTGATTTAAATCAAATCCATCCTGGTCCAGACCACGTTACTCATGACTAAGTTTCACTGAAATTGCAATCCAAAACTCACTCACTCGCAAGATAAAAGACTTATGAGTAAACCTATACACGATAGCTCAGCTGGTTAGAGCAGGGGGTCAGCAAACTTTTTCAGCAGAGGGCCAGTCTACTGCCCCTCAGACCTTGTGGCGGCCGGACAATATTTTTTTTGGGGGGGGGGGAAATAATGAACGAATTCCTATGACCCACAAATAACCCAGAGATGCATTTTAAATAAAAGGACATGTTCTACTCATGTAAAAACAAGCTGATTCCCGGACCCTCCACGGGCCAGATTGAGAAGGCAATTGGGCCGCATCCGGTGCTCGGGCCTTAGTATGCCTACCCATGGGTTAGAGCAGGCATCCCCAAACTGCGGCTCTCCAGATGTTTTGGCCTACAATTCCCATGATCCCTAGGTAAGAGGACCAGTGGTCAGGGATGATGGGAATTGTAGTCCAAAACATCTGGAGGGCCGAAGTTTGGGGGTGCCTGGGTTAGAGCATGGTACTGGAAATGTTGCAAAAATCAACGTTTGAGGCTGAAGAAAATCACGAGGCGGTGAGAAAACAAAGGGTGTTTATTGCTAGCAATAATAGCTCGGTGGGATCACTCTCCAAAAGCTGAGCAAAACCCCAAATATTCATAGCTGTTATCTATTAAAGCAATACATATATGTATAAACTTCCTCCAATCTAAAGTTACAACACAATACTAATTATACCATGTATGGTATTTCCTTCATTACCTACTCATTGAGCATTATTTTACATACTGTGGCTTGCCATTGTATTAATTATACAGTCATACCTCGGGTTACAGCTGCTTCAGGTTGCGTCTTTTCGGGTTGCGCTCCACGCCGAACCCGGAAGTACCGGAACGGGTTACTTCTGGGTTTCGGCGCCCATGCATGCGCAGAAGCGCTAAATTGTGCTTTGCGCATGCGCAGAAGCGCCACATTGTGACATGTGCGTGCGCAGACGGGGTTGAGAACACTGCGGGTTGCGAACGTGCCTCCCACACGGATCACGTTCGCAACCCAAGCATCCACTGTAGTTTAGAAATTATTTATTTTAACTATTGTGTGTATTTCTGTTTAGCTTTTATATGTTGATATTATTATTTAAACTATTCTAATAATTGTTGAATGTTACTTTTTATGTGGGTTGCTTATTTTAAAGTTTTGCTTTATTATCACATTTTTGTATTGCATTAGATTGTTATAAGATGTACATTTTTTGTTTCTTCGGCTTGTAAAGTATTCAGGAGCTCCAGAATGCATTTGCCCAAGCTCGATTCCCATTTCCTTCCTGCAATGGCTTAATTGATAACATTTTTTTTATTTATTTAAACAAAAACCTTCCGGTATGATATGGGCTTGCAGAAGCATCTCGGCACTCGCTTCGTCAACATCGCACGGTTTTATTTATACAGAACCCCCTGCTGAGAGACAGTAGTTACAGTTCCAATTTCATAAAATGTGATCCAGTCACAAGCTAATTATTAATAACATACTGTAATACGTTCTCTCTCCTTTTTAAGGTTATGAGGTTGATTAATTACTCAGAATTTTTAATAGCAAAGCGCAATTAATGAGAAAATAGAATATTTGCACCCTAATCAGCTCTGTTCCATTCAATATTTAGCTTTCAAGTTAGCTGCACTTTAATACCGTTTTCTGGTGTTTTGTATTCTGCCTAATAGTACAATTAGAGATTCCCCTCATCCCTTTTGTGTTCAGCATTCTGTGTCCTCAAAGAAGGGGGGGAGTTGAGATTAAATCAAACAAGCAGCAAAATAAAACAGAGCTTTAGACCCTGAACTCCGAAACCAGACAAAGTGACACTTCTGTCAGGATGAAAGGACCACGGGATTTTATTTGGGGGTGTGTGTGTGTGTGCATTGGAAATCAAGGAGAAAGACTGGTTTTGTTGTTCACTGGCAGCTCCTCTGATTCGGCGTGAGTGTAAATGTTATTAAACGTTGACAGCAATTCAAAATGTTCACCAGAGACATATAATAGTCAGAGCCAACGTCGGAAATAAATTCATCAGAGTTGCTAGGAATGCAAAAAGGTTGGCTAGAGTACCAGCCAGGACATAGCAGTGGCACATTGATTGGGGGGGGGGGGAGAGAGATAAAACAAGGACAACCTGCTCTCCAGCCTATCCTCTGGTTTTCCTGGAACTTATTTTTAGTCATAGGCAATCAGACAAGTGGCTGCTTGCAAACCTATGCAAAATTACCTGCACTTGCAGCTTCCTTAGTGACAGAGTCAGATTCCCTTTTCATTATCTTCGGTTATTAAAAGCCCTGTACAGTGCAACTGCGTATCATGTCATTTTATAATTATATAATTCCATTCACATGTCCCCTGCACCCTGTATAGGTTTTATTGTCATGTGTTGTCCAGTATGTTTATGGAATAAAGGTAAGGTAAGGGGGCCCCTGACCATCAGGTCCAGTCGTGTCCGACTCTGGGGTTGCGGCACTCATCTCGCTCTATAGGCCAAGGGAGCCGGCGTTTGTCCACAGACAGCTTCCGGGTCATGTGGCCAGCATGACAAAGCCGCTTCTGGCGAACCAGAGCAGCGCACGGAAACGCCGTTTACCTTCCCGTCGGAGCGGTCCCTATTTATCTACTTGCACTTGACTTGCTTTCGAACTGCTAGATGGGAAGTCAATAAAGATTTGGCCTGAGTTTGTCCCAACACCCTGGTGTTCTGTAGGGCCATTTGCTGCTCTGCTGGGTCATAGAATGAGCCTTCCAGAGCAACAGGAATTTACCTATGAGAGAAAAATGTAGATAATTTTAAGCTCTTAAATTTCTTCGGAATACAGTCGTACCTTGGAAGTCGAATGGAATCCGTTCGACTTCCAAAACATTTGGAAACCAAAGTGTGACTTCTGATTGGCTACAGGAAGCTCCTGCAGCCAATCGGAAGATGCGGAAGCCCTGTCGGACGTTCGGCTTCCAAAAATAGTTCACAAACTGGAACACTCACTTCCAGGTTTGCCAGAAAGTTTGAGAACTAAGCTATTCGAAAACCAAGGTACGACTGTATTTTACTCTAGGTGTAGGGCTTCTTTATTTTTTATGACATTTCCTCCAAGGAGCTCAAGCCGGTGTAAATGGTTCCCCACCTCTCCATTTTATGCTCACAACAACCCTGTGAGGTAAGTTAGGCTGAGAGAAAGTGCCTGGCCCCAGGTCACCCAGTGAGCTTCAAGGCTAAGTGGGTATTTGAACCTTGGTTTCCCAGATCGTAGTCCAATGCTCCAACCAGTACAACCACATTGGCTTTGCAGGGTTGCTGTGTGCATGTGCATTTGAACTTGTAGCAAGAGTCTCCAGCTCTACAGAGACTGCATGAGGGAAGCATTTCAATTAGCCAAGTGAAATTATCGTGATGAGAAAGCATTAAAGCAGGCAAGCTCATCGCCACTGGTAGTTTAGTTTCACATTTTGCTGACAAAAGGAGGAAAGCCAGGCTTCCAAAACACAAAATGAAAGGTTACGATTTGGCACTCAGGTGTTCAAAGTTATATTTGAATGTTTTAATAAACTTTGCAGTCTGGCTTTATTTTATTTTTAGGACAAAAACAAAACCTGAAACAGATTTAAGAGAGGGAATAAAAAAGTCAAGCAGCACATCTAACAGAGAATTGCAGGGAGACGTAACACAATATCAAAACATTTTGAGTCATTAGAAATTAATTCAGAAATAGAAATTAATTATAGGTAATTTCTCCAAAGCTAGAGGACTAAAAGTATCCACAAACCAAACAAAAAATATCAAGGTTGTGATCATGAAAGACACAAAAGTCCCTGGAACTCCTTGAACAATTAAATTTCACAGAGATCTCCAGCCCCTCTATCGTAACAGGTTGATTGACATTAGGAACCAGAGTGGTTTTCCACTGTGATAAGTGCAGCGTGGAGAGCCTATTAATTGCATTGTTAGTAGAACTTGGGATTGGATGAGGAAAAAGCTGTGGTCCTGCTGCAGCCTCAAGTACAATGCTTTAGGCCAGTGATGGGCAACCTTTTGAGCCTGGTGTGTCAAAATTCGCCAAAAAACTGAGCATAACCCGGGTGGTGTGTCACTTCGAGAAAAAAACCATAATTTCGCGATATTTATAGTTTAGATAACAAAAATGTATAATTGTAATATATAACTGTATTTAATAAACCCCAAACTAATTATTTAACCTAACCAAACCAAAAAACCCTTATTTATAACAAAGTGCTCAGAGTTGTTGAGCTTTCTGGGGAGAGCTGCTAACCCTTGGAGGTTTTTGGGGGGGGTGCAAAAGTTGCTTTGCTTTTTGGGGGGGTGCCCCAAAACTGCTGCGTTTTTTTGGGGGGGGAGAGAACAGAAATAAATGACGAATAATACCTTCGCTGGAACTAACACGCAGCACAGACATAGTCTGCCAAAGCACCAAAAAAACAGCACAGAACGGGTTAAAAAACGAACGCTGTTATACCCAATCATCGTCTGCCAAAGCGCCAGGAAAAGCAGCACAGAAAAGGTTAAAAAACCAATCTCTGGCTACCAGCAACAACAACAAAAAAGGATCTGGGTTTTAACAGCGGAGACAAGCTGTAGCGTGAGGAGGAGTGGGAGAACAAATGGGGGGGAACCAACAACAACAGCGTGAATGGGCCGATGGGGCGCGTGCCAACAGTGAGGGCTCTGCGTGTCACGTCTGACACGCGTGTCATAGGTTCGCCATCACTGTTTAGACTGAGTGTCTACATGCAGAAGAATTAAATGCTAGTGTTCTACTGTGTTAGGGTGTGAATGGGCCACTTCCAGTTGAAGCCTTGTTCACATGCCACAGCAAAGCATAGGTAAGAAATAATATTTCCCCCTGAATGTGTCCATCTCAGCCACTTTGCTCCTCCCCACTCGTGCTGGAAGGGTACACACCTAGAGTTATGTCCAAACTAAGGACAGTGGGTTGTTTACCCCCCAACAAACCATGGTCTGTAACCAACGTTTCTTCTTCACTTCCTGGTATACTGGAGTGAAAAGCCACAGTTTGAGTATAACACTATGCCAGGGATCATAACCAGGGAAGAGATAAGCAATCAAGAAAGGCAGGTTTATAACAAAGCGTTAACTCTTGAGAGTCTTGAGAGTCCCATGGACTGCAAGAAGATCAAACCTATCCATTCTGAAGGAAATCACCCCTGAGTGCTCACTGGAAGGACAGATCATGAAGCTGAGGCTCCACTACTTTGGCCACCTCATGAGAAGAGAAGACTCCCTGGAAAAGACCCTGATGTTGGGAAAGATGGAGGGCACAAGGAGAAGGGGACGACAGAGGACGAGATGGTTGGACAGTGTTCTCGAAGCTACCAACATGAGTCTGACCAAACTGCGGGAGGCAGTGCAAGACAGGAGTGCCTGGCGTGCTATGGTCCATGGGGTCACAAAGAGTCGGACACGACTAAATGACTAAACAACAACAACAACTATGGTTTACTGTGACATGCAAACTGGCCAGAGAAAGGCAGCTGCCTCAGGCAGTAGAGGCTTGGGAGCACAGACCCTCCAAGTGTCCCTATTTTCCAGGGATTATTATTTATTAAACTAGCTTCCCCCCCCCCCCCATTTTTGCAGACAACAACACTTTTGAATGCTTCCCATGGTTTGTTTGTTTTTTAAAAGCACCCTCCCTGCAAGTAAATACTAGCTGGTTGTGGAGAAAGGCTCTAGTCCAGCCCTCTGCCTGCTTTATCCTCCTGCACGTGTAGACCTGCAAAGCACAACTCTACCACAGAGCTAGAATACAGAACACACCCTTTTGCTAGAAGACAGAAGCTGGCTTTTATATAAATAGGGGGCAATGAATACAAAGGTCGCAATCCTGTCCACATTTGGTTGGAAGGAAGCGCCAGTGGAACTTAATTCTGAGTAAGCACATGCATTGGATAGTGCTGCACGCACGGGGGGGGGGGGTGTCTATTCCCTGCCATTAAGTTCAAAGGAGCAATGCCACAATTTCTTCACAGAAACCACAAGGCTGCTCTAAAGTAGCTACATACACCCAGCATGCATTTGGAAGTTTGTAGCAGTGGTTACTCAGTGAGGACAACCCACAATCATCCACACCCATTAATGGACATGTATAAGAACAACACTGTCCACTGTCCAACCAGTGTTGTTCTAGTGTTCTCGAAGCTACGAACATGAGTTTGACCAAACTGCGGGAGGCAGTGCAAGACAGGAGTGCCTGGCGTGCTCTGGTCCATGGGGTCACGAAGAGTCGGACACGACTAAACGACTAAACAACAACAACAATAAGAACAACTTCAAAGCGTGTTTTTTCTGTGTTTTTTCTCATCCATTGGTTCATACACACCAACCTGGAAACTGCTTGTTATAAAACATCTTGTCTTGTCATTTGCAAAACAAAAAAACCCAAACAGGGTGCGTGTGATCGTAACTATAAAATTCTCAAACTATTCACAGGTTTCCTGTGTCCAGTCAAGACATCATGTGCTACAGTCTTTGCGCCAGCGCCAGCCTGCATTCTGCTTCCTTCAGCTTATGTGCTTTCCTTTACTGCTGGAATTCCCCCCCCCTTTCATCTCTCAAAGCCAGAGAACAATAATTTCTTCCTAAATGCACCGCAGCTTCCACCTCTTTCCTCCACTAAAAGAACCTCCCCTGCTAGGGATCCCATCTGCATGTTAGCCCGTCTTGTTCACCTTTTCTGTGGTTATGTAATCAGGCTTACAAATGCAGGGCTTTTGCCAGAAGAGGGGAAGAACTGCATTTGCATGTTTTCAACTTGTAGCTTTCTTCAGTGATGTAATTTAGCTGGCCTCTGCTAAGCCCTTAACTGGGAAACGCCAGAGGGTGGGTCTGTAGATCAGAGAAAGTGGCAGGCAACTGTATACATGCTCAGCAGCCAGACTAGTGCAACACGATTCCTTTTTCTCATCCGAGATAAAAGGAAAGAGGCGCGGTGCCTCTGGTAATCATCGTATTGGTTGATCCCTTAATGGCTGAAGTGATGCTAGCAATGAAGAAGAAAACCAGCTGAACAAAAGCCAAGTACCATTGCTTCAATCTTACACACACACACTTGTGTTTCTAGGAAGGAGTGACAGAACCATGTGCCCTAGAACAGCCTGCATAATGGAATAATGGGTCTCAAAGCATAGGCAGTTCTTAAAACTGTGTACCTTAGATTAACTAATGTTTTTCAGATTTGTATAATTAGGCATGCTTCCAAAATGGCACACGGAGAGCCAAATAGTAGCTTGCTCAGAGGTTTATGGGGAAGAGCAAGCCAGGCAGTGAGGATTTATTGCCACTTTTCACTCGCCATCAGCCTGCAACTTAACACAACCCTCCTAATTAGGCTGCAGCAACCAGCAGGATTTTTGCTGGGGGGTTTGATCCCACAGGGATCAGGTGTATAAGCTAGGTGCCAAAGTATAACCTCAAGCCAAAGTTACAGATGCCAAAATGGAATGTCTAGTTGTCATTTTTCCGCAAGACAGCTCTAAAGTCTTAAAGTCAAATGATGGACAAACTGTGATAGATTCTCAGTTTGTTCAGAGGACAACCGTGAATTAGGTTCAGAACTTTGAGAACTTAAAGAAGAAAAGGCACTCAATCCAGGGACAGTCCACATATATATTGTCCCATTTCTACCTATTTTTCTTAACGGTGACACAGACCATTCATAATGCAAGAATATTCTTCACAACTGTGAGCAAGGCGGTGGGGTGGGGAAAGTGAAGACAAGCTACAACAATTAACTATAACATTGTTCACCGCTGCTGGCCAGGCTGCACAGAAAAAGCGTTTTTGGTTCCTGAAATTCATTCTGATTGTGCAGATAAAATAAAACAGATAGAATTCTGCAGGATGTGGTCTTAGTGTGTGAAAACAGTCCAGATCCAATGATCCCTAGGTGGTAAAGATGTCAGGTGTCATCCTGGCACCCTGGCATCTTCCCCCGGTTGCAAGTGGTTGATAGCCAGGTGCAAAATACACCTGGTGCCTGGCTAATTTCGAACACTTGCCTTCACCTTTTGTAGCAGAGGAAAACAAACTTCCAGATCAATGCTTAGCCCATATTTGAGGTGAGCATGAGAAGTCCTTTTTCTGTGCCCAGTTATATGTGTCTCGGTGATATCATTTATCACTAGGTGGCCTCAGACAAGCTATTCTCTCTCAATCTCCCATCTGCAATATGAGAATAATGCATGGTTGCTGTAATGCAAGATAATGTATGTGAAGTACTTGGAACATTGGAAAGCACTGTATAAATGCAAGGTATTGCTGTCATTATTTTCTATGGCATCTCATGGGCTGGTCGGTGGCAGAGGATTTAGAGATGGTTCTATTCCTATCCAGCAGGCGTAACTGAAGAACAGGACTGTGATATTAGTTCATGATGCTAAGGGGTAATCAGGGAAAGAGAGAGAGAGAGACTTATCTACCCTGACAAAACGCTAGAGGGCTTGATGGCATCTCACACTGGAAGAGCCTTACTGTGCATTATGAATATTCAGCAGCAGCAATTGCAGGTAAATTGTTATGCAAGGGGTAATATCAATTGCATGCACTAAAATCCCTCTCTCTTGGTGCACAACATTTTCCTGCAGACAGCTTCATACAAATATACCTGGTTCTGCAAACACAGTTTAAAATTTAATCTCAGCTTTTCGGCAAGCAGTTTTAACTGGAGACTTTTGTTCTAAGCTATTCGAAATCTAGTTTGCCCAGCTATTTTGTTGCTGCTGTAAACAGTTAAACAAGCGGTTTCATTTAAACTTGTGCATTTTCTTTTCACCCCCTTTGACTTCAGAAAAAGCAAATTAAGTCACATGGACTGGAGGGAAGGAAATGGAACGTTGACGGGAAAATGCTGACATTTTGTCGCAATTTTGGATTGATTGAATATTGTATTAAACTAGATTGGATTTGTAGCTCAATCCAAACAGCCAGCGAGACATGGGAAGATTAGTGTAAGGATTTTACAGGTTTGGGGGGGAAACCCATAAAAGCAAACATAGCTGTACTTATCTAGCATATATAGGAACAGTCCTGTGCATGAAATGAAACAGTGGGGCAACAAGCAGAGTCTAGCAGTCCTGCATCCTGGGCTGGTAGACAATGATGGGACCATGGATGCTTTAGCTGAGATTCCTGCGTTGCATGGGGTTGGACTAGAGGACCCTCAGGGTCCCTTCCAACTCTACAATGGCATGATTCTGTGACTGAAAGCAATCACAACAGATTTTTCACTGGGGATGGGCCCTTTACACACTATTTAGCAACTCCCATCATGTCAGGCTTCAGGGAATTCGATCCCTCTCCCTCACAGCTGGAAATGGGAAAATAAGAAGTTCATACCATGATATTTTATTCAATATTCACAGAGAGAGACGGATGGTGGCGTCTCTCAGATAATGGCGTTGCTCTGAGTAAAGTCTCACCCCTTCAGTCTCTCCTATTCTACGTCATCCCTGCGCCGGCTGATCTGTGCTTTCTGCCTCTGAGCTTTCTGTTCGGCTACTCTCAATGCACGCCGGGTCCTGGAGAAGGGGGGTCTGAAATGCTTTCCAAAGACACTGAGTCTGTCAGCTATCTCTCTTCTTCCTGATGCTCTCCCAATATTCCCCAGCTTCTCCCCTCTGCAGCCTCTGAACTATGACCTTCTGCAAACCACTGTTGTGAATCTATTCTGTGCTCCTCTTCTCGGGAAGGTTCAGGAAGAGGGGGCTGTCCCCACCGTTCCTCCTCAGTCCTAACCCTGACACATCAACCCTAACCATGCTGCTGAGCCGATGGGAGTTGGAGTCCAACAAAATCTGAAGAACCACGAGTTCTCCACCCACAATCCAGACTATCCTTAGAGAGACACTGTGAAGCAGACTAGCCTGCAAGCTGCTTCACCAGTAAAGACCACAATTAAAAACCCAGAACTTATTTATGCCTGGCAAACAAGCCACTTATTAAATAGCCCACATTGCTTAGGTGGTAAACGTTTCTTGCCGCTGACTGCCTCTTGTGTACCATGAGGTGATATCTAATGCAAGCTTGCAAACAACTGCCCGCCTTGTCATGCGTTGTGAGTAGAAATTGCCTCCAAATGACCAGAAAGAGATTCTGTACAAAAGTTGGCTTTGTTTTCTCTTACAGTGCAAATATAATATAGTAGGTACAAGTATGCAAAGTATTACTTCGGAGGCAGTATCTGTTTGCAAGGTTAAGTCTACTGAGTGCGTACAAACCAGAAGCTGTTGTTCTTCGCTGCCATGAAGTCTTGCCATTCACTCCAATAACTTGAGATTGAATTACAGAATTACAGTAATGCATTAGAAATAGCGCTCTTCTGAATATTGTTTGGAAACTTCACTTTCATTTTGAATCATGCCCTAAACCAGGGGTGCCCAAACTTTTTTCAGAGAGGGCCAGAATTAATGAAGTGAACATGCATGAGGGCCAACCAAAGGATTGAAGTTTTAGTTGAGTTGAGCTTTTTTTAGAAGTTGTTTTTAGAAGTTGTTGAGTTTTTGTTTTGCTTTTTGCTTTTTTTTACAATTTCACCCCAAAGTTGTTGTTGAGCTTTCTTGGGGATTTTACCACAGGGGCCAGATTAAACTGACTGGCAAGCTGGATTAGGCCCCCCGAAACAGACTTTGTACATGCCTGCCCTAAACATAAGGGAAGCCAGGGAATTTTTTTTAAAAAAGGGGGGGGACCACTAGCACAATATGGTAAATTTAGCATGTTCCATTTGACACTAAATTCTGCAGTAACTGAAACGGGGAAAACATATGCTTGAGCATCTCCCTCATGCATAGAAATGTAAGTTTACTACTTTTCCCTCTTTACCCCCTCCGTTCTTCTTCCCTAACCTTATTCTGTATACAGAACTTATATCTCGCATCATATGTAACTTATATATAGAAAATACTTTACAACCTGAGAAAGGAGACAGTGCACGTACTTTTGTAAACCAATAAAATCTTTAATGAAAATTTATTTTTATTTATTTTTTAAAAAAGTACAAAGCTGTATTGCAGCATGATAGTTCCTGCAGCAGTCACCAGTGAATAATTCCAAAGGTACGTTATGTGACCCAACTGCTGAAGCTAAAGTGGATCACAGGTGCAAGTGGTTGGTGTTGGGTGGATCTGAGTAGTGCTTGGATGAGAGAGTGCCTGGAAGTCGTATCTATGTGCAGGGCCGTCTTACCCATAGGCGCTAGGGGTGTGGGCACCCAGGCGCTGGGATCTCAGGGGCACCAGGCCGTGAGTCCAGGGCCCAAGAGTTGAGTCTGGGGAAGAGCGCGTCCATCGGTCAGAGCACCGTGGTGGGTTCTTCTTCTGCGGGTGGCTCCACGTCGCGGGTTCGGGGGCGATCGAGCCAGCGAGATGTTGAGGCGGCCACCTGGCTCCGCCCTCCTGTGCACCTGGGACTGGGCAACCAGAGAGGGCGGATCTTTGTACCCCGATACCACATATGCTTAAGACAACCCTGTCTATGTGACTCTGAGTGCTAGAAGTACAGTCCCAAAGATTAATTGGGAAGAAATAATTTGCAATTTAAACCCATAGCATTTGTCTTTAGAGTCATTGTACATGTTAAGAAATGGAATGTGGTTCCACTGTCCTGGAATTGTATGGCAGTGCAGAGTTCAAGTGGGAAATTCCATGTTTGAATGCTCCCTTATGTAGAAAAAGAAAGAACGAAAAACCCTCCTGTAAGGGTCACATACCAGGGATAAAAGCTGGCCTAGGAACCTCCTTGATATGATAGCGTTTTATACTTAGTGTGTATGTGGGGTTTTTATGTCAGCATAATTGGGGTAGGTTCTGTTTTTGCTTGTTTATTGAGAGAGGTTGGGTGGGGGACCAGGGCAGGCATAGGCAAACTCTGGCCCTCCAAATGTTTTGGGACAACTCCCAGGATCCCTAGCTAGCAGGACCAGTGGTCAGGGATGATGGGAGTTGTAGTCCCAAAAGATCTGGAGGGCCGAGTTTGCCTATGCCTGGGCCAGGGCATGGTTGGTTGTATTTAGTTGGCTGCAGTGAGATTTGTTTGTGTGTGTTTGGGGGGGGGACTGTTGGAGCAAGTTAGCCAGATTGATTTGTATTCTGATAGTGTGCTTTTGTTGTTGTCTTGTTGGGCTGTGTGTTTGTGATAAAGTGAAGCCATGCAATACAGCTTTGTAATGGAATTTCTAGCTAACATTGTCCTCTCCACAAAGCTCATTCCACATAGTTTTCTCTCTTGTGGCTAGGATTTGGATTTCAGCAGAGGATTTATTGGCTGTCCAGTTGAGAAATCGTAATTGTGGGCACGCATTTACAGTGCTATTCTTTCCTTTAATACTTCTTATTTAAGCCAGTAATATTCGGCAAACTAAATATAGCAGCTGGAATTAGGCAGCCCTGTTCTCTTGTAGATGATGTTCGCAGCCTTACTTGTTCCTCTTCGGAGAGGGGAGAGGATAAGATAGGTAAGATGACAACATTTACAATATCATCTTCTGTTGGTAATAAAGTTTAAAGGCTCTAAGCTACGGGGATCTTTGGGAGCAAATGCCAAAAATGCATACATTAATTAATTAATTAATTGATTGATTTTTAAAAATGCATCTCTTAAAAGTCAAAAGGCTGAAAACCTGACTCAGACACTGGCCTCAACCATTTCGGCCTCTAGGCATCCAGGCTCATGGCAAATTTTTCGCAAAGACCTACTTATTTATTAAAAGTGTATATCATGTGGACATAAAAATGCATAAAACTGGTACATGATCAAGGACTAAACCAGAGTGGTGGGTAGAGTCTAATTTTTGCATTAAAATTGGGAGTGCAGGTGATGGAGACTTGAAGCCCTCCTTCTACACCTTCCTTGAAGCTCTGTCTCTTCAAACACTTTGCTGTCCAGTCCAGCTCATTCCCAGTTTCTGAGCCAGGATGGCAGAGAAAAAAATAATCCCTTTCTGGTGATCTTATCAAAGTGTGTATGTTTTTCCCTAGTTAAACACTTCTTTTTTTTATAATATTTTTTATTGAACATTTTTTCAACAAACATACAAAATACAAAATACAAAAACATATCAAAAACATCAAAATACAAAATACAAAAATATAACAGAAAAATATATCATTTCTCATCCATTATAATACTCATTGTCTTCAGGCTTCCCCAATTCCCTACTATCTGGTTTTCATTTTTTTAAAACTTCTATAGCAGTTTCTAAATCATCTTCTTTCCCATCATGCAATCCCTTTAAAACTTCTAAGTTAATTCATCTTCATATCATTTACCCTAATTTCAAACTTTAAATCTTCTATTGTTTCCCTAATGCCTTAACCTCTTTACTTTCCTGGATTTTCAAACTCTAATTATCGAATACATTCCCTATATACATTTTAAATTTCTTCCAGTCCTTTGAAACTTTGTCATTTGTCTGGTCCCGGAGTCTTCCTGTCAATTCTGCCAATTCCATATAGTCCATCATTTTCATTTGCCATTCCTGCTTCGAAGGCAATTCTTCTTTTTTCCAATATTTTGCTAATAAAATCCTAGCGGCTGTGGTGGCATACATAAACAGATTAACATCATCCTTGGGGTTTTCTTCCCCAATTATTCCAAGCAAAAAGGCTTCCGGTTTTTTCGAAAATGTGTTCTTAAACATCTTTTTCAATTCATTGTAAATCATTTCCCAGAAGCCTTTTATCTTAGGGCATGTCCACCACATATGGTAGAATGAGCCAACATCCTGTTTACATTTCCAACATTTATTGTCGCTTTTGTGGTACATTTTAGCTAGCTTGACCGGCGTCAGATACCATCTATACATCATTTTCATCAAATTTTCCTTCAACACCGTACAAGCCGTAAATTTCATACCTTTCTTCCACAATTTTTCCCACTCCGACATCATCACATTATGACCCAGATCCTTGGCCCATTCAATCATAACTGATTTTGTTTGCTCATCTTTCAAATGCCATTCTAACAACAAATTATACATTCTGGACAAATTCTTGTGATCTGTCTCTAATAACTCCGTCTCTAATTTCGATTTTTCTGATTGGAATCCTAATTTTTTGTCTAACTTAAATACCTCATTTATCTGCACATACTGAAACCAGTCACTCAACCTATCTTTCAATTGTTCGTATGGTCTTAACTTAAAGTGGTTTCCCACTTCCATCAAGATATCTTTGTACTTCAACCTATTCTCATCCATATTTGTCCTTT
This sequence comes from Zootoca vivipara, assembly GCF_963506605.1. Taxonomy (NCBI): domain Eukaryota; kingdom Metazoa; phylum Chordata; class Lepidosauria; order Squamata; family Lacertidae; genus Zootoca; species Zootoca vivipara. Next base: position 70,664,538 of record NC_083284.1, on the reverse strand, counting down.
TAGGTTTCTTTGCCTCAAGAGGTGAGATCCACCTAGGAGTTCTCCTTTCCAACAAATCCTTATATCTCATCCAGACATTAAACAATGATTTCCTGATTATATGGTTTTTAAAACCTTTATGCAATTTCACTTTATCATACCATAAATATGCATGCCAACCAAATGCGTTATCATGACCCTCTAAATCCAACAAATCATCATTATCTAACAAAAACCAATCTTTCAACCAACAAAAGGCAGCAGCTTCAAAGTAAATCTTTAAGTCCGGCAGGGAAAATCCTCCTCTTTCTTTAACATCAGTCAAAAGTTTATATTTAATTCTTGGTTTCTTCCCCTGCCAGACAAATTTAGACAATATCTTCTGCCATTCTTGAAAGCATTTCATTTTATCAACTATCGGTAGGGCCTGAAATAAAAACAACATTCTCAGCAAAACATTCATTTTAACAGTTGCTATTCTACCCATTAAAGACAATTTTAACCTCGTCCATACTTCCAAATCTCTCTGGATTTCTTTCCATAATTTCTCATAATTGTCTTTATACAAATTCAAATTTTTTGACGTCATATTAACTCCTAGATATTTCACCTTTTTTTACACACTTCAGTCCTGTGCATTCCTCTATATTCTGTCTCTCTTGTAGTGTCAGATTTTTATCCAATACTTTAGTTTTCCCTTTATTCAGCTTAAAACCCGCCACACTGCCAAACTCTTGAATTATCTGCAGTGCTCTCACTGCACTCTGTTCGGGATTCCTAGTTAAACACTTCTGATTCATTTTTTAAATAATTAAAAAGTAAAATTAGAGAAGTACCGGGGAAACAAAAGTGTTATACCACAACTGTACTAATTTTAAAAGAGGGAAAAATCATTCTAATCACTGACATTGTAGCAACGCAGTACGTAGTATATTCTGGCGTATAAGACGACTGGGCGTATAAGACGACCCCCAAGTTTTCCAGTTAAAATATAGAGTTTGGGATATACTCGCCATATAAGAAATACGACCCGGCGTATAAGACGACCCCCGACTTTTGAGAAGATTTTCCTGGGTTAAAAAGTAGTCTTATACGCAGGAATATACAGTATTTTCCAAGTGAAATACTTTTTGTTTGCCTTTCTGATACGAAACAGGCATATTCATTATTCCCAAGCCACTATGTATTTGCCATCAATTGTGCAAGGCAAAAGGGAGGGAAGAGTTCCTTCCCGCATCTCACTGTTTATCCTCAGCAAATGCATATCAGCAGTATACCGGGGTTGGGAATTCTACCGGTATGCCTAATATCAGAGATGTGATCCCATTCTGAAGAAGCTGAAGACACCTGCTTTATCCCAATATGGAAGTTGTAAGCAAAGTAACAGTGACAGTGTGAGCAAAGTTTGGTGCTTTGTTACAAGATAGCTCAAAATAAACAAAAACAAAAACAAATCACGGAGGACATAAAATATATGTGGACATATGTACAAAGAGATAGGGCAAAGTTACGGTCCACCTCTTGGATCAGCTTTTAAAATTAGCAATCCCAAACCACTCACTTGTACTGATAGTAAGAAATTCATTTGTATAGAGGCAAATATTGTGACTAAACAATCCAAACTGCAGCTTGGGAGAAAGAAAAGTCTGTGTCATAAAGATGGTATGATTTACACCGACGGTTTTAAAAAAATCTTTGATTTGAAAATCTCTTTATAAAAGACACTGACGGTCATCAGGTGGATCTTTGTCAAAGAACATTTTCCAGATGTCTAAATAAAACAGGTTTACTTTGATGACTTCTATGCAGATAGCTGAAGGCAGGAGGCAGTTCTTGCTTCGATTGGAATCCCTTCACTTCAGTGGCACAGAACAAGCACCTGCTTTTCTGATGTTACCCGGCTACAACTCCCATCATCTTTTACCATTGGGCATCCTGGCTGAGGCTGCTGGGACCATATTGGCAGCCATGTCCCTGTGTTCTGCTTTCAGGCATCTGAATAAGCATAATTGGTTCAGGGCGTAAGGCTTCACACTTTCAGCCAAACTACATTCAAGAGTGGTAAGCACACTGCCTTTTTTGCACAGAAAAGGATGCTTCCCAAAGAGGTGGTTGGGAGTTGAGAGCAGAATTAAGCAACAGAGAGGAAAGGGGCACTTAACCCTTTCCCTACTCATTGTTGCCCTGCTCAGAGTTGCTCTCCCAAGAGCCTCTCCTCTCCTCACTTTAGCTTCAACTCATGTCTTCAAAGCATCATTTTGCAGCAGGTGCATAGTAGCTGGGCAGAAATCAAGCACTCTCCTCTCGTGTCTCCACACTCAACTTCCTCCTCTGGAAGTGTTTCTTCCAGTACAAAAATTGCCACCTAGCTACCATGACTCATGTCCTAGTGTAATGTATAGTTCCTATATAATGACCACTCACACTATACAGAGCTTATAGCCCACCTACTCTCAGCAGCCAGAAGTGTCATAGCCAGACACTGGAGAGACCTGCCAGGGGTGAACACGGACCAGTGGTACCAAATCATATGGGAAACAGCCTTACAAGGAAAGCTAAGCAATAAACTGAAACTGACACAGGGACAAATAGAAGAGGATGCCTTCACCCCAGTATGGCTCCCCTTTATCACATACACAGCCCAACAAGACAACAAGAAGAACCCACCAACAACATATGAATCAATCTGGCTTACATGACCCAACAAGCCGCGCCACAAACACACACAGCCCAATGCTAACAAACCCCATTGCAGCCAACCAGATAACCAACCATACCCTGGGCCCCCAACTGCTCTCACTACCAAGGAAACGTAACAGGCAAATAGAAAGAGAACCTATCTAATTGACGCTTTTTTTTAGGAAGGAAACCCTGTTTTTTTGGGGGGGGGTGCAGGCCAACACTGTTGAACTTTTTTTTAGGGGAGCCAAAGTTGTTGAGCTTGTTTGGGGAGAGCCAGTGATCTACCACAGACACCAAGTGATCTACCGGCAGATCGCAATCTACCTGTTGGACGTGCCTGTTATAGAACATCGAGATTAAATTGAGTTTTGAACAAGATAGCAAGCTCCATTCTCTCTACTACAAGGAAAGGGTCCGCAAGTAAAGTTATGTGTGTGGTTTTTTAAAAAAAGAAAATCTTGTGGCTACTGTATACTGTATTGAGTACTGTATAGAAAACCACAACTAAGGTCAATATAATTGATAGCCAAAGAAGAATCACACTTACATTCTGAAATTACACACATACTAAAAATAATATTGTCTGCCTGCTAGATACTACCAATGCAACAAGACAAAGCTTGAGCAGGTTTTCTGTTTAGAAAGCTTTTAGACACACGAAAGAAAGGTGCCTCTAAACATGCTAACAATTAAATAATTGTTGAGCTGGTCGTTCAGTTCCACTTCCATTTCTCCTAGTCTCTGGACGACTAGGGTTCCTTCAGCCTAACCTAGTGGTTGTGAGTTAAGACCTACCAGTGCCACTCTGTGTTAGAAAACATGTCAGATCTGGGATCCAGGACCCGATTCATAGAGTCATGGAAGATGCATTAAGCCAGAAGCCAGTACAAAGCGAGTCTCTGGACTGCTGTAGCCCAGAGAAAGGCCCAACACAAAAGGAGGTCTTTTGTAGCTTTTCCCGCCCATAATGGCGCCTTGATTGATGTGGCTATTCCAGAATGTGGGAATAAATGATGGCTCAAGGAGAGGCTCAAGGTAACTCATCACATGGGGCAACCATACACAAGGCTGACGTCTCCTAGTTCTAACTCGGTGAGACAGTAGGCCAGGACACCAAGAGTCTAAATATTTCTTAATGCTTTTGATGGGTGTTTTATTGTAGTTAGGGTACAATGCTATGCCCTCACAGCAAGCAGCGGCAGGCAACATGGGACTTACTTCTCAGTAAACATGCATAAGATCAGGCTGTTAGTTGTTGGGAGAGCTCCTTGCATGCTGAAAAATAGGGGAAATTTTTTCTTAAAAGAACACACCTATGGCATTCAGGATTTTAGTTGGAAGACAAAAATATAAAACAAAGGGAGTTGATAAGTTGGCCAACTGTGCTTTTCTTTGCCGGGCAAAGCAGAAAGGGAAGGGTGTTGCCAAAACGCGGTGTTGATCAGATGGAAATGTTATTTTTAAAAAACAATTTCCACTTGGCACTCAGTTCAGTTCAGGTCAAAGTATTATCAGTTATTCATATTGCCTGGAAGGAACTCTGGGTAAGTCACAGGAAAAAGGTGGGAGTATTGTTGGTGCTTCCTGATGGTCAGAAGACTAGCTCATTGTTTTCCTTTTGCTTTTTTTTGTTATCTTTTCATGAATTTGAGTGCACTATCACACCGTGTCATAATTATGCTCTTTCCATCAGAGACAGTTATGATAGCAGAGGCTACATACTACACTTTTCAACTTTATGTTTACTTTATTGCACTTCCATCTCACTCGCCTTCTCTCCATCCTTCTGCACCATACGTTTAAAAATATAATCCCTCGGGTATTTGATTTACCTTTTGATGCCAACAATGGCATCCTTCTGGAACAGCTGTCCATGCCCAAGGCCCTGCTAATAGTTAAAGGTAAAGGTAAAAGACCCCTGGACAATTAAGTCCAGTCAAAGGTGACTATGGGGTTGTGGCGCTGATCTCACTTTCAGGCCAAGGGAGCTGGTGTTTGTCTGTAGACAGCTTTCCAGGTCATGTGGCCAGCAGGACTAAACCACTTCTGGCTCAATAGAACACTGAGATGGAAACCAGAGTGCACGGAAACACCATTTACCTTCCTGCCACAGCAGTACCTATTTATCTACTTGCACCGGTGTACTTTCAAACTACTAGGTTGGCAGGAACTGGGACGGAGCAATGGGAGCTCACACCGTCGCGAGGATTCGAACCGCTGAGCTTCTGATCAGCGAGCCCAAGAGGCTCAGTGGTTTAGACCACAGCGCCACCAGAGTCCCTCACCTTGCTAATGCAGCCTGTGAGGCAGTGTAACATAATGTATACAGTGCATACATGAGACCAGGGAGATCTGCATTTAAATAACCATTCTGCCACGAAGTTTGGTAGCACCCACTTTTAGACCACTGCATCTCTCAGTTTGCTCCACATTACAGAATTTTTGTTACTAATTGTTGATTTTGTTACTAATTCTTGATTTTGAAATCAAGCCACCCAAACAATCTGGGATTGACAACTGAATACACTCAAGTGTGGTAAAATAAAAACCAGAACCTGCTATTGTGTATTAGCTATGTTAGGAGCTGCCGGGAGGTGGGAGGAGGGGGTCCCGCCATTGTCCCGGCCAGAGGTGTCGCGCTCCTCCTGCTGCTGCTGCTGCAGGAGGAGGAGGAAGAAGGAGCCCGGAGCTCGAGGCGGCCTCCCCGGCGGCCCCCTCAGCTCGACGCCCACCGCCTCAGCCCGGGCCACCCCCCTCAGCCGCCTACCCTACGGAGAGTAGGCCCGCCGGCCCCGGGATCCACCCACCGCCGCCTCCTTTCCGCCCCTTGGCTGCCTGAGCCCCGACACCTCTTCTTCTCCCAGCGGCGCCCATGGTGGCAGGCAACCAAGGGGTGGAAAGGAGGTGACGGTGGGTGGATCCCGGGGCCGGCGAGCCTACTCCCTGTAGGCCGGGCCAGGCTTGGCCGAGGAGGCGGCGCCGCTGCCCCGGCTTCTCCTATAGCCGAGCACCGGGGTTGCGATCCGGCATTGCTGCTGCCGCGACACGCGCTCTAGCACCCGTTATTTTAACAGGCTTCAAGATACTAGTCAAAACATTTTAGAGGGGGTTTTTTAGCACTGCTTTTTGAGCTGAACCAAATATCTCTTGACTTCATACTCTGCAGTGCCCTGAGACTAAAAACAAAAATGCACGAGAACTATATACAGTACACTGCTTCCAAGTCAGTCAAAAACCTCAAGCAGCAGCGATGGCATCAAGGGAAGGATACCCAATGCACAGAATGGCAACTTCCAAGGCTGCCGCTCTGCAAAGCAACTTACACACATGGGGCAGATGAATTGCAAGAGGTTTTTGTTTTGTTTTTTAGGTTTTCCATGCTTTATTAAGTTTCATACATAACAAAAACAAACTTCTATAAACAAAAAACAATCTTGTGTAAGTAATCTTATGTAAATATACAAATAAAAATTGATTCAATCTTATACAGTCTCTTTTGTTCAACGTTCTTACTAATGTGTGATAGACTTCCCATCAACTCCTAGTGCATTTAAAATTTCTAATATTGAATGTACATATGATTATTACCTTCATCTTTTCATTTTTTCTAATACAGTCATACCTCTAGTTACGTTCGCTGCGGGTTGCGTACATCACAGGTTATGAACTTGCCGAACCCGGAAGTGCCAGAACGGGTTACTTCTGGGTCCAGCGATTCACGCATGCACAGACGCACTGAATGACATCACACGCATGTGCAGAAGCGCCGAATTGTGCGACAAGCATGCACAGATTCGGCACTTCAGGTTCCATACTGCTCTGGATGGGAACGGGGCTCCGGAATGGATCCTGTTCGAATCCAGAGGTACCACTGTACATTCTTACAACGTATCGTACCAATTTTCCTTATTTCTTTGTTATTGTTTTTTACAGGGGTCATTCAAATGCAGCCATAGATGTCACACCACTGTTATATTTTTGTAAATATATCTTAAACAGGTCCCATTTTTGAATAAATGATTGTTTTGTATTACCTCTCAACCGATTAGTCAATTGTGCCATTTCTGCGTATTCTAGTAATTTATTCTGCCATTCCAATCTTGTTGGAACCCTTTCCCCTTTCCAGTTCATCACGATTAACATTCGGGCGGCCACTGTTGCATATAAAACTGATGATATGGCGACAAGATTGTACTGGCCTATTTACTTTGAATGTTTGTAAGTGATGCCAATAAAGGTTTTGATACTTTGATATAGAAAAAATTCTTTTACATTTTTTGGTAACTCTGCCAATGAAAGCAGCTGGTTTTTTTTTATGAATGTTAATTTTAAAATCTTTTTCATTTCATCATAGAGAAGATTCCAAAACCCTTTGATTTTCCTGCATGTCCACCACATGTGGTACATATTTCCTTCATTTTCCCCACATTGCCAGCATTTGTTCGAGACATTTTTATACATCTTTGAAAGCTTTGGTGGAGTGAGATACTAGAGTTTTAAATGCAGTAGCTTGCACAGCGAAACAGGCAAGCAGAGGTTCTGTTTCAAAATGAGTTGTCCATTCAGCTACATGAGCACCCACAGCAGAATCTTTGACGATGCTTCGGAATATAACTACACTTATTTCTCTTGCATGCATGTATATGGTCAGCCCTGATAGAGTGCTTCATCAAGCGTTCACAGTCCTTCACATATATTTTTTCAATAATCTTAACAACTCTGCAATGTCACTCAGAATTGTTTTTTCTGTATTAGAGATTGCTGGGTGAGGAAGGGAGTGGAAGGAGGGCACTGAAGAGGAGAGGCAGCAGACTCAAGAAAATTGCACATTATATGCATGTTTACTGAATCATGTTCCCGATCCAGCAAGCCTGTCCCTCAAATTTCCTCTTTCCCAAGGAAGTTCAAGAAAATGAAGGGGGAAACAACATACATTTAAACAAGAGACCAAATGGAACAGAACACACATTTATTTATCTACCCTCCCTTCCCTTCATTGCCAAACTTAAATAGCTGAAGAAAGCAAATGACGAAAATTCTGAATTTAGTCCCACATGATGTCGTCAAACGGAAAAGGAAAAGATACACAGAGCAGGAAGAGAAGAAGGAAAAGCTCTGAAAGTTCAATGGAGTTCAATGGAGGACTTATCAATCATCTGGCTGTGACTGTATGCATATCCTGCCTCTGCGGGTATCTGCTTCTGTGAACCAAGGCCATGGACATCTAAACAGGAATTATATACAATGAAGATACAATATGGGAATTCTTTTCACACAGAGAGAACTGCTTAAAGGTGAATAACGGGCATCTAAACCATAAATGAAGCAGGGAGAGTTGAGGATTTCTTTAGAAATCTTATCCAAGGACCAAATTCAGGCATGATGTTAAATGCATTAGAGAGCACATCAGGTGGATTATTTACAGGAGGAGGAGTGTAGAAAGTAATGAGAAGAAGAAGAAGAAGAAGAAGAAGAAGAAGAAGAAGAAGAAGAAGAAGAAGAAGAAGAAGAAGAAGAAGAAGAAAGTGCAGAAAGTGATTTACTCTTCGCCCTTGGAGGTTTTTAAGCAGAGGCTAGATGGCCATCTGTCATGGATGCTTTAGCTGCATTGCAGGGAACGGTTCAACTAGATGATACTTGCAGTCCCTTCCAACTCTACAATTCAATGGTTCTATTCTATGACTGGCCTCCCTTACAGGGCAGCTGTGGCAAAGTCAGACTTCACACCCACCTACTAACAAAAGCTGTCAAGTGGTTTACAATCTATTTAGAATGCACACAAAAAAGGCCAAGACTTGCTTGGAGTTATTAGGTATTCTAGCTGCCATTCTGATGGCCCTCTCAAACCAGGGCTTCATCCCTGGCCTGCTTCTCCATCTCTCTCAGCGGCTGGCTCTAGTGGCAGATGCAGGAGACACAAGGGTAACAAAGGTGTCCTCACACACAAACACACTCACATGGCACCCAATGGTTCAGCAGCCACTGAATAATAACCTTGTGTGAGGATTTTCACTAGGATTGTGGGTTTAAAGGCTGTATGGGAGAGAGGCCCATGACAACAGAGTCCTTAGCACTATCTAGCACAGGCATCCCCAAACTGCAGCCCTCCAGATGTTTTGGCCTACAACTCCCATGATCCCTAGCTAACAGGACCAGTGGTTGGGGAAGATGGGAATTGTAGTCCAAAACATCTGGAGGGCCAAAGTTTGGGAATGCCTGATCTAGCACCACTCCCTCGCACATCCATTTCTTCTGAAGGAAAGGAAAACACTCGGAAATTAACATACTGGGGGTTGTGCAACATCTGGCACAGTTTACCACATACAGCGAGAAGGCAAGTTCATATTTTGGCTTTGGAATGAAATACGTTATAAAATTAGCACAAGCACAGGTTTAATTGATCCCAACCCCAAGATGTTCCTCCTGGGTACGTTTCCAGGTTGGCCTGATTCCAAACGGATCTCACTGTATCACATTTTGCTATAGCTTGCATCAAAGTTGTGAATAACTTAGCAGCACCCAGAGATTCCTGTGCCACAGATCAGCTTTTGAGTAAAGAAGAGATAGTTTCAAAAACACCGATTCACTGTATTAGCACTAAGAGTGCTTCCAAAAGTATATACTGTAACAGCACATGTCAAAAATCTTTTTTTTTCTGGACGTAATCATATATAAAAAGATTCCTTGTTAAATATTTATAACAAGAGAGCCAGTGTGGTGTAGTGGTTAAGAGCAGTAGACTCGTAATCTGGGGAACCGGGTTCGTGTCTCCGCTCCTCCACATGCAGCTGCTGGGTGACCTTGGGCTAGTCACACTTCTCTGAAGTTTCTCAGCCACACTCACCTCACAGAGTGTTTGTTGTGGGGGAGGAAGGGAAAGAAGATTGTTAGCCGCTTTGAAACTTGTTAGGGTAGTGATAAAGCGGGATATCAAATCATAGAATCATAGAGTTGGAAGAGACCACAAGGGCCATCCAGTCCAACCCCCTGCCAAGCAGGAAACACCATCAAAGCATTCTTGACATATGCCTGTCAAGCCTCTGCTTAAAGACCTCCAAAGGAGACTCCACCACACTCCTTGGCAGCAAATTCCACTGTCGAACAGCTCTTACTGTCACGAAGTTCTTCCTAATGTTTAGGTGGAATCTTCTTTCTTGAAGTTTGAATCCATTGCTCCGTGTCCACCTCTCTGGAGCAGCAGAAAACAATCTTTCTCCCTCCTCCATATGACATCCTTTTATATATTTGAACATGGCTATCATATCACCCCTTAACCTTCTCTTCTCCAGGCTAAACATACCCAGCTCCCTAAGCCGTTCCTCATAAGGCATCGTTTCCAGGCCTTTGACCATTTTGGTTGCCCTCTTCTGGACACGTTCCAGCTTGTCAGTATCCTTCTTGAACTGTGGTGCCCAGAACCAAACTCCTCCTCTTCTTCTTTTTATGTGGTGTTTTACCACAGCAAGGAACTGTATGTATGCACCAGTGGAGGACTCTAGAAAAAGAATGTGGTAGCCTCCTCTTCCTAATCAGCACTGCTTTGAATCCACCATGATATATCCAGAGCCAGACAACTCTATTCTCCAGAATAGAGGCCACACATACACATGACTTGCAAGAATCGACAAGAAACTGTCCATATGAACACAAGTCCTTTTGCACTCTCTTATGCAAATTCATGAGAATCTAGACTTGATGAATGCAGCACTAAGTTCGATAGTGGTGCTTCTTTGGCACAGTAGCATTTCCTAGAACAACCAGTGAATCTTATGCAAAAGCATGTGCATGAGATGGGCAGAGCCATAGAATCCAGAATCGCTTCAGTGATTCAATCCACAACCAACCTCCTGCTGCATCTCAAAGGGGCAGAGGTATGGTGTTTGTGCACACACTTCCTAGCAATTAGCTCAGTGTATTTTCCGCATTTGTGCTGAATGTTTCAGAGATGTGGGGAGGGGAACCGCTATGAGTCACTAGTGAGTAATACAACTTCTGCCATCAGGAATGTGTTTAGCTTTTATCACATTTCCCCCCCCCTTAAGAATTAAGCAATTCAACAGATCGCTTAATAGCAGTATGCTCACAACCCAAATTTAAAGGTGCTTTAGATAAGAAAGATCTGATATGTGGGTGGCGCTGTGGTCTAAACGACTGAGCCTCTTTGGCTTGCTGATCAGAAGGTTGGCAGTTTGAATCCCCGCAACGGGGTGCGCTCCCGTTGCTCGGTCCCAGCTCCTGCCAACCTAGCAGTACAAAAGCACACCCAAAAGTGCAAGAAGATAAATAGGCAGGAAGGTAAATGGCGTTTCCATGCCCTGCTCTGTTTTTGCCAGAAGCAGCTTAGTCATGCTGGCCACATGACCCGGAAGCTGTCTGCTCCCTTGGCCTATAGAGCGTGCAACCCCAGAGTCATCCGCGAATGGACTTAACAGACTTTACCTTTACCTTTAGATAAGAAAGATCTGATATGTGATTTACTAAACAATGCTTAGCCATAGGCATTAATTCATGCACATTGCATGACTGACATTCTATGTACTCTGTAATGATATAAAAGGGAGGGAAATTTCAAGGAAGCACCTTGAAAGAAACATAGAAAGGGCTTTTTCCACATTGATATTGTAATGAAACATGCACAGACAGATATAAACATGTATGTATGTATGTATGTATGTATGTATGTATGTATGTATGTGTAAGGGTTTTTTGTATGAACAAAATCATTATAAGAGACCACCTATTGTATTTAGAGGTAAAGGGACCCCTGACCATTAGGTCCAGTTGTGACCGACTCTGGGGTTGCAGCGCTCATCTCGTGTTATTGGCCAAGGGAGCCGGCGTGCAGCTTCCAGGTCATGTGGCCAGCATGACAAAGCCGCTTCTGGCGAACCAGAGCAGCACACAGAAATGCCGTTTGCCTTCCCGCTGTAGTGGTACCTATTTATCTAATTGCACTTTGACGTGCTTTCAAACTGCTAGGTTGGCAGCAGCAGGGACCGAGCAATGGGAGCTCACCCCGTCGTAGGGATTCGAACCGCCGACCTTCTGATCGGCAAGCCCTAGGCTCTGTGATTTAACCCACGGCGCCACCCGCGTCCCTATTGTATTTATCACATCTATATTCCACTAATCTGGGCAGCAAACACCAGCTTCAAGATTTTGAAGCCTCCAACAAAAGATCATCAGTAAAAGTTTTTAACTTGGAATGTACTCTGTCCAGATAACCTGTGGAAGCTAGTCAAGTTATGTGCCAAGTTCAACAATGCAGTCCAAGCTTCACACCAATACAATACAGTTTTGGGTGTTTGAGTACCGTTTTGGCATCCATTTCTTTTCAAGTGTGGTCAGTAAAAATCTTAGTTAAGATTTCTTGGTTTATAGTCCAGCTTCTCAGGGCTCTTCCGCCTTGCTGATCTCAGGATCCTAAAAAGTCTCCCATCCTGTATTCCAGAGCCACCACAGCTGTGGGATCATCCTTTTATCTTAACAACCTTGTGAAGTAAACTAGCCTAGGAGATTCCCACCGCATGGTGTTTCCTAGCCCCAGCCCAGCCCTGTTCAAATAGTTAAGAATAGTAAAGTTAAGCAATGTTTATTTCATTTCATTGATCTATTGCAATATTTGTACTGTTCCTCTCCATTTAATGGCAACTAAATTAAAAACTAACAGTATCACAATTTTTAAAACAAGACATAAGAAAAATTGTAGCAAAAGTTACAATGTTTCAGAAATAAGTTATGAAGAGAGCACAAAAAAGGCACAAACATGTCACAAATACGTTTTACATTCATAAAACATACAGGTCAAGTTGTCATTTATATTACAATTTAAAAACACCAATCCATGTTGCCATTATCCTCAGCACATTGTATTTTGTTGTGTTACAAGTATCTTTCATAATATACACACTAGCATTTGCTGGAAGCATTCTAACCTTGTGCTCTTTCTGCACAGTGTACAATTGTTTAGAAGTGTTTCAATATCCATAAAAACACAGATTCTGTTCCTCAACACTCAGAGGCCAACAAGTAAGCGCCACTCATTAATACACAAATTCTCCTTTCCCCGATCTCAATGTCAAGTTTCCTTCGATTACACCGTATTTCTCACCGAGGACTGCTAATCTCCTACAAAACTATGTCATCTTCTTGTGCACATCCTCTCGTAAAATAAGCCTTCCTTCCCCAGTGTTTGTACAACATTAGAGCCTATGTGAAATTGCCTTGGTACAGACAACGGAGCTAGTATCAACCAGTCCATTTCTGACTTGGGTCAGTACTGTAATTTTCAAACAGTGTTCTTAAGAATCCTGGGCTCCTCGGTGAAGGAGGAACTACATTTTGCACATAGACATCTGGAAAGCAGCCTCTATGATGTTGTTTTAAATAATAATGATGATTATGACAAAGTAGCCCCAAGGCTTTGTGAACGGTAGCAGACGGATTACTTAACCCTTCCCCACAATCTGTTTCCCTACTCAAAACCTCCCAAACGGCTACCCCACTGCCTGGATTTCAGATGCTTACCGAGGTAAAAACTCACCTGGGACCTTGCAAGAGGAAAGTGGTTTTGGAAGGTTGATTTTGAATGGGAAAGCAGCTGGGGGGAAGGGGGCTGAACACCCTCTCCCTTCCAATTGCACCGCTGCTCAGAATAACAACCTCTTGAGGCTGCTTTTCATCAAAAATAGATAATGGATGGAAGTTTTGTTTGATGCATTTATGTGTAATCTTAAGATTGTGTTCAACATAAGATTGGTAATAGTACTTCCCTGTAACACATAGCCATAGCATGTTTAGGACGCTCTCTCTGTTTGTGCGCAACAGCAAGGTCCAGAAAGCTTGGTCAGCGCTTTATGGGAACTGAGACTATACTCTAAAACTGCCAATAATCCTTTGCAATATGCAGAGATTTTGTGGCTAAGGTACAACAACTACTTAGCAGGTAAAAGGATGTGAAAAGGGTACAATTAGTGTAAAAACTTTTCAAACCACCAGACTGAATCATGCCTGAAAATGAGAAATGTTCCCATTTCTCTTTTATAGGTTTGCCATACGTATCCCCTACCCTGTTGAGCCCCTCCAAGATGCACAAGTATAACTGCCATGCATTTTAGAGGTGCAATCATTAAAGGTCCCAATTAAAACAACTTACAGCTGGTTCAATGTCTACTTACTAGTAAGCCACAAAGGTTATGTCAGAACCTCATCAAGCAGTGTGGTCTCCAGGTAGCTGAACCACAGCTGTATGGCAACATTCAGGCTTGGTTATGATGGTGGCAATTCCATCTCAATGAGTATATTATCTTGGCAGAATGATAACTCGGTGCAAAGAAATCCAAGGCGTACTACCGTATTAGCAGAACTGCCACGTGACCATTTCTTTCAAGCTTATAACAGGCAGTCAATAGTTAATTTAATACATTTAAGGGAATTAATGTGAATGAATTAACACTGGCTGTCCGGCATACACATACACCCCTCTAGTAGAAGTAGCAACTCTTACATTTAGCTATGGTGTCTGACTTACGTATGCTACTAATTCACATATGGACATCAATTTCTTTAGTTCAACTCCTTTCTCTCTTATTAAGAGCAATGTGAAATGTGCCCATCAATGAACTAGCAATAGATTTGTAAGGTAAAAAAATGGATTGAAGTCAGAGCAATCTTCCAAAGTTTTAATGTAAAATCATCTGTATAAACGTAGAAGAATTTCCAAAACAATGACAAACATAGTTGGTCTCTAAGGTGCTGCTGGAAGGAATTTTTTTTATTTTGTTTCGACTACGTCAGACCAACACGGCTACCTACCTGTTCCAAAACAATGTTCATTAAAACAGCCCCAAATGTCATATATGTAAACGTATAGCATTATTTAATCAGTTGATTAGTTCTGTGATTAAAAGCAAGACAACTTTACACTTGGGTCATTTGATAGCTCGACAAAATTTATTTTAACAAAGACAGAAAGCTTTTTTCCACGAAACTGCTGTGTATATACTTCTCTTATAAATGGTGTTGCTTCTTCAATGTTTATGTTTTAATTAGATTTAATTATTTGCAAGCCACACTGAGACCTTGTGGAAGGAAGGGGGGCATTAGACCTAGCCCCCCCATAATTGTGAAAATGTAAAAGTCAACCATAAACTCCCTTTCAATAATACAGTGATACCTGGGGTTAAGAACTTAATTCATTCTGGAGGTCTGTTCTTAACCTGAAACTTTCTTAACCTGAGGTACCACTTTAGCTAATGGGGCCTCTCGCTCCTGCCGCGCCGCCACTGCACAATTTCTGTTCTTATCCTGAGGTAAAGTTCTTAACCCAAGGTACTATTTCTGGGTTAGCGGAGTCTGTAACCTGAAGCGTCTGTAACCTGAAGCGTCTGTAACCTGAGGTACCACTGTACATTCAAAACGGTTACTGCAACCATCAGCTTGTTTTTGTTTTTGTTTTGTTTTTTAGTTTCCATTTTCTTAGGTAAAGTCATACATACTCCTAGGACTCTATTTTCTAAAATCTATTTTTAACTTCAGAGAAAATTCCACAGTGTCTGTTGCCTGATATATTGCAGAGACTGTGGGTCTGCCAAGTCACCAGCAACAAGCCTTAGATATTACCAGTCAAAGTCTGAACCCCGGTCTAGGCAGCTAGGCATTTAATTGAATTTTGCCTTTTCCCTTAACAGCTAAGCACCAGGCTACTCTGGCTGATGCCTCAGAAATACGCTGAAAAATTTCTGAGTGCCTGGATGCTGTGCTGAGCGAACTGAGGGAGAAAGGCAGCAGGGGGAGGGGAGACTACTGGCAAAAATGATAATTTGCCAATGCAAAATCAGCAATGTAACCTTCCAAATCCCATTTGAACAAGCAAGCGCACAGGCAGAGCTAGATGGAAAAATCCAAAGGAGCATTTTGCCAATTCATTGATAGCACTATTCATATTTTCCTTTGGGCAATCTAAAGGAATGGGAAGAGCTCCTTAAATTTTCCAGCAATGCTGCATTTAATGCCTGTTAGTTAAAATTAAGTTCTCAGGAAGATGTTGATGAACAGAATTCATTTCCTTTTATGACAGGGATTCACATTATCCAAAAGTTGTTAAAGTGTCTAGGATAACATTTACTAAATTCCAAGAGAGTGTTTATTTTTACTCTCCTCTCTCCTGTCCTTTATCAGGTCTATTACCCTCCCTCCCCTCCCTAATCTCTAGCCAGGCACCCCTCCCCCTCCCACAGTTAACACAGCCAATTCTATTTACTGCTTTTCCACTTTACTAATTGCCCATGGCAAGGTACAAAGCACAGGGACACATGCAAATCAAAACAGCCAAGCCTTAAAAACAGAACCAAAGCTCAATTTAAGATCAGCACCTGCCACAAATTCGAAGTATTTCTGAAGGCTTAGCCAAACCGGCAGGTCTTTTTCACCATTTACCTAAAACTAGAGAAAGGTGGAGCAACGCAAGCATTTACAAGCATTCAAAAGTAGCAATGCCACAATGAAGAATGCACTACTACAGGCTGGCACCCTAATGCATGAAAGAGCCAAGCTGGATGACTTTGTCAGTTCCATATGTTTAGCCTACTTCCGTGTTTAAATGGTTCCTTTCACAAGGAACATGATTAGCAGCAGCGACATAGTACAATTCTTACCATGTTGGAAGGTGCTGCAAATGATGATGTTTCAATGCTGGAAACTTTCATCTACTGCCACGCAATATAAAAAAGATTGTGCGTAAAGGTAAAACTGTGTAACATGATGGTGGCCTCCAGGTAAGTGCCTAAAATCAGGTAAAGGTAAAGGGACCCCTGACCGTTAGGTCCAGTCATGGATGACTCTGGGGTTGTGGTGCTCATCTCGCTTTACTGGCCGAGGGAGCCAGCGTACAGCTTCCAAGTCATGTGGCCAGCATGACTAAGCCGCTTCTGGCGAACCAGAACAGCACACGGAAATGCTGTTTACCTTCCCACAGGAGCAGTACCTATTTATCTACTTGCACTTTGATGTGCTTTTGAACTGCTAGGTTGGCAAGAACAGGGACCAAGCCATGGGAGCTCACCCCGTCGCGGGGATTCGAACCGCCGACCTTCTGATCAGCAAACCCTAGGCTCTGTGGTTTAACCCACAGTACCACCCGTGTCCCAATTAAAGTCAGATGGCAATGACACCCCCATCGTTCTGCCCAGACACTGAGGTCCAGTGCTGAGAGCCTTCTGGGGGTTCCCTCAGTGTGAGAAGCAAAGCTACAGGGAACTAGACAGAGGGCCTTCTTGGTAGTGGCTCCCGCCCTGTGGAACGCCCTCCCATCAGATGTCAAAGAAATAAACAACTATCTGACATTTCGAAGACATCTGAAGGCAGCCCTGTTTAGGGAAGTTTTTAATGTGTGACATTTTAATGTATTTTTAATCTTTGTTGGAAGCTGCCCAGAGTGGCAGGGGAAACCCAGCCAGATGGGCGGGGTACAAATAATTTATTATTATTATTATTATTATTATTATTATTATTATTATTATTATCATCATTATCATTCCTCCCAACATACAACTGTCATCCACAACGTAGAGTTGCCACATTTCACTTTGAAAGCTCTGTGCAAAACTGAACATTCAAGGGCAACGGTTCTCAAACTCCTCATCTTCATATAACACTTTCTACAACGAACCCCTGAGCAACTGCTACAGAATCCCTGCACATTACAGAGAATTGCAAGGCAAATTCTAAAGTGCAAACCCTGTTGAAATGGGGCACCTCTACAACCTCACTTGTCACCTTCCACAAACTGTGTGTACACCTTAGGACATGCATATTGCAAGAGGGAATTAATAGGGGGAATTGTGCAAAATTTATATATTTATTTTAGCTTTCGAATATTTCAATAGTGCAACCTGTTGGCAAGCAAGTCAATAGTGCATGAGGCTTTTGCATGCAATTAAATGTTTGCTTTGGTCTGGAAGTAGGTCTAAGCAGGGGCTATTTAGCAACGCAGGTTTGTTGTATAAATTATTTTACCAGTTTCAACCCAACCTAATACTTCTGGGCAGCACAAGAGAGCCTGATCTGCAGCGGTCCCTGTGAACTCTCACAGCAGGGGTGCTATAAGTCTCTCTCTTCCAGCAGCTGCCCCTTCGGACCTGCAATTTGGGGACAATGAGCTGCGTTTGCCTTGAAATTTCCCTTAGCAAGGGCTTTCCTTTTAAAATGTTTCACACTATGTCCGAGTTAGTTTGCTCCTGCCTTTGGGGGATTGGAGGGAGGGAGGGGCCACATTCTTCATCAATATCTTTGGGCAGCTCTCTCTTTCAGTCCTGCGTTTAAAAATAGCTTCTCAATGTGGAAGAGATGAGCTGAAAATCTCAATCTTTCTCTCCGTCTCTCACAAGCTTCTCTCTCTCTCTCTCTCTTTGTATTGCAGGGTGGACTATTGCAATGCGCTCTACATGGGGCTGCCTTTGAAAGTAGACTCGGAAACTGCAACTAATACAGAATGTGGCTGCTAAACTGGTGACTGGGAGCAACTGACTGGGACCATATAGTCCTAAAGGATCTACACTGGCTCCAAGTACAATTCAAAGTGCTGGCACTGACCTTTAAAGCCCTAAACGGCCTCAGCCCAGTAGACCTGAAGGAGCGTCTCCACCCCCATCGTTCAGCCTGGACACTGAGGTCCAGCTCCGAGGGCCTTCTGGCAGTTCCCCCACTGCGAGAAGTGAAGATGCAGGGAACCAGGCAGAGGGCCTTCTCGGTAGTGGCGCCCACCCTGTGGAATGCCTTCCCATCAGATGTCAAGGAAATAAACAAACCATATAACTTTTAGTAGACATCTGAAGGCAGCCCTGAATCATGAGGGTTTTAATGTTTCATGTTTTGTTATGTTTTTATGTGTTGGAAGCCACCCAGAGTGGCTGGGGGAAGCTAGCCAGATGGGTGGGGTATTATTATTATTGTTATTGTTATTATTATCCAGCAACTCTGTTCTAGTCACCCTTCCTCCCTACCTGGTAGTCTTTTGCTCACTTGGCCAATGAACAGTCCATGCCACTGAATTATTATGAGGCAACTTTCGGGGGGTTTGCCACCTTAGAGTCTTTCCTTCCACTAAAGATTTGTGTGTTTGTTGATATTTGTCTATTGTGTGCAAGGGTGCAGTTTTGGCTTCCAAAGCTCTGCATGCTCAGGAAGAATCTCACTGGGATTAGCATATATGATCAATAAATTAACCAATTTGCTGGACATAAAAGGGGGAGGGAGAGAAAATATTCTATTCCCTAATCTACTCATTTAATGTCCTCTTGCTATGCTACTTAGCAATTATAAAACTACGCTGGGGGGAGGACAAACAAAAGCCCACTTGCTGGCTTGTGAGGTTCCAAGTACAGTATATTCAAGCAAAACCCTAATTCAGAATAATTAGCATACTTGATAGATTTCAATTCTTTCTTCTCACAGAACAGCCACTGATGGAGTCCTCCTGTGACTTTATGAATAATTCCCCTCCCCCACTGCTAGTCCTTGTTTAATCTCTCTATTTTTGCCAGTTGCCTGCTGTAAGATTTTTGATATCTTTTATTAGAAATGCAAGTAATGGTTAGCAGAATGTCAAACTTCAGGCTGAAACTGAAGTTCCTGAATTGTGGCATTCACTAAACTGGTGACCCTTTTGCTGTAAGTCTGATACTGATCAGACTTATAGTCCAAAACAGCGGAAAGAAACTGGTACCCTGTTTCTCATATTTTAAGACATACCCATAAAATAAGCCATAGCAGGATTTTAAGCATTCAAGGAATATAAGCCATACCCCGAAAATAAGACATAGTGATAGGCGCAGCAGCAATGCCAGCCGTGGCAGGAGGAGGAGGAAAAAAATAAGACATCCCTTGAAAATAAGCCATAGTGGGTTTTTTTGAGGAAAAAATAAATATAAGACATGTCTTATAATATGAGAAACACGGTAGTGAAGGTTGTCCTACTGGGTAAACACACTATAGGGTATCTGAAGAAGTGTGCATGCACACGAAAGCTCATACCAAAAAAAAAACTTAGTTGGTCTTTAAGGTGCTACTGAAGGAATTTTTTTATTTTACACTATAGTGTGTTGGGATAAATTCAGAAGACCAGCAACAATCTTGCAGCAGCAGCCGTACAAAAATGAGGGCCCACTTGCAGCAAAGAGGATTTCATGATACTGTTGAGATTCATGATTAATGCAAATGGAACTACTGTATTATCATTTCCTATGATGTTGCCTGACAGAGATCAGGGATTTCACAGAAGCATGTTGATAGTCTGAGATTACAGGAAATCTCTCTCCAGTCCTTGGAATCCAATACCTATCAGATTTAGCACAGCTAACTGGGGGTGGCAAAGTTTTGGTGCCAGTCTTCCATCGGGTGTGAGTTGGCAGAAGAATCATTGGGGTGTTGGTGGTCTTGCGGTAAGGTTAAAGCTTACTGGAAAATGATATATAATGAATTGAAAAAGGTGTTTCAAATAACATTTGTTAAAACAAAACAAAACAGAAGCTTTCCTTTTGGGAATTATAGGAATAGAACTACCCAAACTGTATAGAAATTTATTCATGTACTAGCTGGCCCGGCCATGCGTTGCTGTGGGGTTGTGTGTTAAATGGACCTTTTTCTGTTAAACGGGCCTTCAGAGTCTCCCTTTAGAGTCCCCTCACCTGCCCTGTCCCAACCCTGACACCCCTACTGAAAGTTTCAAAAATAAGACTCCCCCACCCACACATGTTCCTGAAAATGTCCCCACCCCCCACTGCTTTGGCTAACTCAGGGTCCCCCCCCCATGGCTATGTGTTTTCCCCCTCCCTTTGTTGTGCCTCATCCCTGTGAGCCTCCTCCCCCGTTGTTGTGCCTCATCCCTGTGATTCCCCCTCCCCATGAAAGGCCCATATTCTGTTTGTTTTTCCCTGTGGCCTGCTGGGCAATGTTGCGGCCTACTCAGTTTTCCCTGTCCCAACCCACCCCCACTGCTTTAGCTGCCTCAGGGTTATTCCTCCCTCCCCATGGCCATGTGTTTCCCCTCCCTCCCTTTGTTATGCCTCATCCAGATGACCCCCCCCCAACCCGGTTGTG
The DNA here is from genome assembly GCF_963506605.1 of Zootoca vivipara. NCBI lineage: Eukaryota > Metazoa > Chordata > Lepidosauria > Squamata > Lacertidae > Zootoca > Zootoca vivipara. The sequence goes on along the minus strand of NC_083284.1, from coordinate 70,643,781 downwards.
AAAGGCCCTATTCTGTTTGTTTTTCCCTGCTGGGCAATGCTGTGGCCTACTCATTTTTCCCTGTCCCAACCCTCCCCCCACTGCTTTGGCTGACTCAGGGTCCCGTCCCCCCCCATGGCTATGTGTTTTCTCCCTCCCTTTGTTGTGCCTCATCCCTGTGTTCCCCCCCCCCATTGTGAAAGGCTGTATTCTATTTGTTTTTCCCTGCTTGGCAATGCTGCAGCCTATTGAAAAAGCTGGGCCTTGTTGCTGCAAAAGGACTGTTTTCAGTTGGTTGCTGTGGAATTTTGTGATGTCATCTGGCGGCGCAGCTGCTGGAGTCTTCAGAGCTTCTGGTGGTGATGTCTAATTTGGCTGCCACTTTTTTGTGTTTAATCATTATTTTAGGTGTGAAAGGTGTGGGTTTTTTGGGGGGGGGATTTACGCCAGATCCCTTCCTGGTGGGCATTGAACGTTGTGGCCAAATTTGTTACATTACGGTTCAGCAGTTACGGAGAAAGGCTGTGACCTCTGCGCGTGCAATGCCTACATTTTTATATATAGAGATGTGACTACAGCGACAAGAATGTTACTTGCCCAAATATTGGAAAGAAGAAGTGAAAGAAAAAAGGATACAAAGTTATGGAATATGCAGAAATGGCAAAACTTACTGGAAAAATAAGAAATCAAGATAACAAACTTTTTACAAAAGAATGGAGATGGTTTATTGAATACTGTATTTACAAATAAACTGTAAACAGATAAGAGCATTGTCAGGCTTATTGTAACAACCTGCAGTTTTATAAGAGTATATAATTAAAGTAGATGAAAGAATGAGTAAATTAAGTTCATTTGGAATATACAGAAAATATTTTTTTAAAAAAATTAAGGAAACGCAGAAAGAGGGCGGAGGAAGTCAAGTTTTGAAATGTTAAAATGATTGTAAAGTTATTGAAATGTATAAAACTGAAAATCATAAATTTTAAAAATGGATCCTTGGGGCGTCTTTGGGAGACTAAGGAAGGATCAGTGGCTGCACAGTTTGCCTAAGGGAGTATACTTGTCCTCTGTTTGTACATCTCTACTGAAAAAGAAAATATTAGAAATAAATGATAAGATCCCAACATGCTACCTTCCAAAGAAAATGAAAACATATAATACTCCACAATGTGAAATGGGAGGATTTACAGAAACCTATAGCATTGTTATCAATGCAATATAAACTCTGTTAAGCAAAAAGAAAAAATCTGCCTTTTGCCTGCACACCTTCCTTCCTTCCTTCCTTCCACTGGCCTTCATCCGCAGATCTCAGGGCAGTTCACAACATAACTCTTATTGAATCGTTCATAACAAAGGTGTCCCTCCACTGTGTAGAATCACTACAACTGGGCCAAAGAGGCTCGTCCTAGCCATAGAGGCTAGTGGCGCGGAGAACCACAGCGCAGGGCGCTGGAGGGCACTGGAAGGGCACCAAGTGAGCGCAGGGTTCCAGCGATCTGGCCAGGACTGATCTCCACGAGCTAAGAGGCTGTGCTGCGTCTCTCTCCTTCTCTGAGAACTCCGTGCTGCACCTCCTTCTCGTTTTCCCAGCGCTGGGTTCCGCTCAGTCGAGCTTTGCCACCAGGGCACACACAGCGCCCAAGCAGCTCTTGCTGGTCCCACGGTGCGTGCGCTGGTGGCGAAGCTTGACTGAGCGGAACCCAGCACTGGGGAAATGAGAAGGAGGTGCAGCACGGAGTCCTCGGAGGTCGCCTCCCACTGCTGCCGCGGTCCGCTTGGCACTCCCGGGTCCTTGGAGAGGCTCTGGAGCCAAGTCTGGCCGCTCAGGAGCTGGTTTGGCCAGCAAGGCGCGAGGGGGCTGCCTGTAGCCCACCAGCTCATAGAAGGGCGGCTGCCTCAGCATGATCGCTTTGGTGCTGCACTTTCAGAGGGGGGCGCTGGAGGGACCTTAGCGCCAGGGCGCTAGATGGGTTTAAGACGGCCCTGGGGCCAAACACAGGAGGAATAACCACATAATCTCATGTGACTAGCTTATCACTACCAAGTACATTTTTTGCTCTAAATAAATAAACTTGGCTTAGATATTAACACTTGCTGGATCCAGGGCATAGAGAGGTTTGGGACCCACAAAATCATAACAATATTGTGTATCTGGAGCTGCACTCAGAACCTAAACCCTCCACCTGTAGAGGATCCATTCTCTCCATTCCGTGTTCTACTATGTATTTTTGTCACATGTATATAGTCAGACTAAACCACTTACAGTATTACGTGAACAAGAATAAACAAATAGGTGATTGTGTTACCACAATCCATCCAACAAACACAGCACCAATGAATGACCACTCTAGAGAAAATATTGCACTTTTCTATGTAACAATTCAGTGGTACCTCGGTTTATGAACACAATTGGTTCCGGAAGTCTGTTCATAAACTGAAGCGTTCATAAACTGAAGTGAACTTTCCCATTGAAAGTAATGGAAAGTGAATTAATCCGTTCCAGATGGGTCTGCGGCGTTCGTAAACCGAAAATTCATAAACCGAGGTGTTCATAAACTGAGGTTCCACTGTACGCTATTCCAGTCTTAACCTTGTCATACATGCGGATACCTTGGTTTCACAATGACGGAATCAGAACACATAATAAATCTGTAGAATAAAAGGCAAACATACATTTGGGGTACTTTTCATCTTAAAAACTAAGCCGTAGCAGCTGGGTGTTTTTTTTTTAAAAAAAAACAACCTAATACCGCTACCACAGTTTAATTGTAATTTTAATTCATAAATTCCTTGCAATTTTGTAACATGTTCTAGCTCAGGGGTGTCAAACTCAAATTCATCGGGGGCCGCATCAGCAGTTTGGTCACCCTCAAAGGGCCGGTTGTATCTGTAGGACTATGTGTCCACTCTTTATTATCATAAATTATTGTCACTGCATTCAATTATTACTGTTTTTTGTAATAATGTAAGTAATAACTAGCTCTGAAAGCAGAAACATAGTCAAAATAATGGCAAGTAGATATTCAAATGTACAATTATTGTACAATTTATTGTAAAATGATTTTTGGTAACTGTACTGGGTGGTGGAGGCTCGCTAGGGTTTCATGCAGGACCTTTGCAGAGCTACTAGTACCTGGAGATGCTGGGGTCCTTCTGCATGCAGGACAGATGTTCTGCCAGTGAGCCACCACCCTTCACCAAAGGGACTGGCTGAGGTTGACTCACTGGAGCTGCTCTCCTGGTTCCAGGGTTTAAGGGCCAGAAGTATAAAGCAGCATCCTATGTTTCTGAGGAGAGGGAGGGAGGGAGGGAGGGAGGAAGGAAGAATAGAGGGAGTGGGAGGGAGAGAGGAAGGAAGGAAGGAAAGAGGGGAGAGAAAGAAGAGTAGGAAATAAGGAAGGGAATAAAGAAGGAAAGAAAAAGAAAGAGGGAGAAAAGACGGAAAGGGAGAAAGAAGGAAGGAAGTAGAGGGAAAGAAAGAATAAGAATGAGGGAGAGGAATAAAGATGGGAAGGAAGAAAGGAAGGAAGGAAGGAAGAAAAGAGGGAGCAGGAGGGAGAGAGGAAGGAAAGAGGTGAGAGAAAGAAGAGTAGGAAAGAAGGAATAAAGAAGGAAAGAAAAAGAAAGAGGGAGAGAAGACAGAGATAAAGAAGGAAGGAAGGAGAGGGAAAGAAAGAATAAGAACGAGAGAGAGGAAGAAAGAAAGGGAGGGGGGGTCGCCACCTTGATTCAGCGCCAGAAAAGAGCGCGAAGGGACCCCCCCCCCCGGCACCAGCTGTTTGTCGGCGCTTTGTCGGCGCGGCGCTTCAGCAGCAAGGTCCCGCTGCTGGGTCCCGCTGGTTGGGGCGCTCGGCGGGCCACATGACGAGGTCTGGCGGGCCGGATTTGGCCCCCGGGCCTTGTGTTTGACACCCATGTTCTAGCTGCTAATTTAGCAAACGGCACCATTAAGTAAAAGTATTGGATGTTCTCAAAGCCTGCTGTGACCCATCCCGGGATCTTTGGATGAAAGGTGCATACAAATTTAATTAAATGATTAATTATACTAATAATAATTCCCCTGTTCTGCTCTGTAGTGAGGCTACCTTTTGTGACATTCAGTCTGAATACTAACAAAGAGCAAATCTCTGCTGTTGCTTCAGCAACAGTAAGACTTAGACCAAGGACTCAAACTACATTGGTAGAGAAAAAGCACTTTACAGTATACGCATTATAACACTGTGAAGCCAGGTGGCGCTGGGGAATCCCATCTTTAGCCAACATGATTTCCCTTAATGAAGTTTAGAACGTGTTTTCCTGAAATGCTTTTTTTGATGGGTCTAGATCCAACCCAATCCCGATATAAGAGCAGCAGTTGTTTGTATTCCAACTGCAAGCTCTGCATTCACTGAAAAGTGCCAGCACACCACTCCAGCCATCGCTTAATCCTACATAGCAGGGAAGACTAGTCACACTGAAGCTTCTGAAATGGGTTCTTCTGAGTCCTAGGGTAGCAGTGTTCACACTATGGGGTATTCTGACAACAGTAAAATTCATTTTTACATCGGCAAGCAGGTTGTGTGCACAAACTGATCACACACATTTGCTGCACACACACAAAAAAACCCAACTGTGTGGAATAACTTGTAAAACCTCGGAAGAGAAGATCTGAGAAATCCCATTCCTAGAATCCGACTAGTGTTCGTTCAATGAGGTATAAGCCTAGGCAATTCAAAGATTGTGTGCTTTATCTTATACAAGGTACTACTGTCGGGAAAGGCAAACTCAAAGGGGAGGCAAGTTCAAAAAGTTGCAGAAATGCAAACATACTGCAATGAAACATACTGCAATTTGGAAAGGCAAGTGCGGTGTTATTACTGTTAGCTTCTAACTTACGCCAGAAACAAGCATGATTAGAATGTCGACTGTAGAAGTAAAAAAGAAGCGCCGGATTCCACTACCTTTCAGTCTATATAACATACTGGTACCGCTACGATTCATTTAAAAAATGAATCTCGGTAGTGGCTCCTGCCCTGTGGAACGCCCTCCCACCCGATGTCAAAGAGAAAAAACAACTACAGTACCAGACTTCCCTGTTTAGGGAAGCTTTTAATGTTTAATAGATTATTGTACTTTAACACTTCTGTTGGAAGCCGCCCAGAGTGGCTGGAGAAACCCAGCCAGATGGGTGGGGTATAAATAATAAATTATTATTTTTATTATTATTATTTAAAAAATCTGAATCTGGTAGGAAAGAATTTACGAACATTTCAAATTGCTCATTTTCAGTTTGGAGAGAAATCTTGATTCTTGTCAGAGTGGCCCAACTGAGATCTATAAACTCCCATTGATTAAGCGTATAAAATACAGTAATGTTGAAAATACAAGTACAGAATTCTAGGGAGGAAAGTCCTGAAGTCCTGAGCAAAATAAACAAAACAATGTCACCACCTTGACCAAATTAAGAATGTTTTGTTCACCACAGGCTTATTACTGCAGGTTATCCTATTGGAAAGAGACAGCTGTAAAAGATGCTGACCAAACAATGAGAAAGAAGGAAATATGGACTGCCAAGATTACGCTCACACACATACACAGCCCAGTCAGATTTTTCGTGAGCAGCAGCAAACTGGCCAGCCCTTCAAATGGGGACAAAGGGCAGGACCAATGGCATGGCTCAGTATAAGGGGCATTCCTAAATTAAAGCACTTGGGGGGGTTAGTGCAGGGGAAATGTTATTAATGGGTTTTTAAAAATTTGGAACAGTGGATAGCAAAAGATTTCCCCTCTATCCCAAACTTCAGCTATAGCAGGAGAAAATGTGTGAGCCTGTCTAGTATTTAACAGCTCATCTGGTAACTACTGACATGCAAGTGAAGAGGAGGAATCCTGTACCAGGTTGTAGAAGCTTTTTGTTTTTATCAGTGGCTACAGCCTGTGTTTCCATGTGACTGCTGGGGAGAGGCGGTTCTCTTCCTTCCAGTGTGGAAATGCAAGCTAGCAGGCTTTTAGGCAGCCTAGTAAAACAACTGAAGGCTGGTAGTTCTTGTGAGCTTATTCACAATACAAGAAGAATGAATCTTAGACATGCAAGACCGTATTTTTGCATTACATCCGATTGCCCATTGGTCTGATCCAGCAGAGTCTTCTTGTGCTTGCATAGTCTTAAGATGTGAGTGTGCCATTCCAAAAATCAGCCCTTAACACACACACACACACCCCTGAATTGGAGAATTAACATTCTCATTTGTTGACCTATTTTAGCCATTTATTTGCTACTCTTCCATATGAAATAATTCTTGGTATAACTTGAACATCAAATCTAATGAAAACAAAACGACGCGAAAACAAAATAGTGGGTTGAAGCCAGAGGATGCTGCTTCATGCCAGACCAGACCATCTAGGCCAGTATTGTGGCAGCAGATCTCCAATATTTCGGATGGGATTACTCCCAGCCTTACTTTGAGATGCAGGAGACTGAACCTTGGAATTTTTGAATGCAAAGCATGCGGTCTACCACTGAACCATGCCCTTTCCCCACAGGCTAGTCACATTCAGTGCCAAATGAGCAAGCCTGTGGAGAGCATTCCATAGATGTGGTGCTATCACATATAAGATGCTCCCCTGGTCGCCACCCACCTCCCTCCAGACGGCAAGGACGCCCAAAGGAGAGCTGCAAAGATTGCATTAGTGCACAAGTGGTCCCATAATTGGTAGCAAGTTCAGCATTTCCTCTATCAAGGTCCAACTTCCTGTTAGCACAACCTGCAAGTCTCCTGTGAAGGCTGGATAGAATACCATTGTAAAAATTCCTATACAGTGGTACCTTGGAAGCCGAAAGGAATCCGTTCCAGAAGTCCAAACATTCGGGAACCAATGTGTGGCTTCTGATTTGCTGCAGGAAGCCCCGTTGGACGTTTGGGTTCCAAAGAACGTTCGCAAACCGGAACACACACTTCCGAGTTTGTGGCGTTTAGGAGCCAAAACGTTCAAATCGCAAGGCATTCGTCAACGAAGGTACAACTTTATAGGTAAAATACTTACTCTTCTTCAATTTATATCAAGTACAGTGGTACCTCTGTTTATGACCTCAATTGGTTCCGGGGAGCCGGTCGCTCTCTGAGCAGGTCATAAACGGAGCGTCTCTTCTGCACATGCACAAAGTGCTGATAGAGCGCTTCTGTGCATGCGCGAGCTGTGCAGATCGCTTCTGCACATCCGCACGCCGTGGAAACCGGATGTAAGCACTTCCGGGTCCGCGGCAGTCACAAACTGATTGATCGCAAACCGCAGTGATCGTGAACCGAGGTATGACTGTACAGGCAAGTCCCAACTCGCATGTATTCGAGTCACGCACAATTGTGCACTCATGAGCCGTTTTCAGTGCCAAAAGGGGGCAAGGGGGCAACGGGCTGACACGCACGGCAGTTGGGAACAGAGTGTCTGCATAAACAGGGATTCCTCTGTACAGTATCCTTGAAACTTATGTGCATTTAACTTGCGCACATTCAGCTTTTGCGCACATTCAGCTTTACGTGCTTGGTAAAAAATAAATAAATTAAGGGGGCAGAAACGGTGTCTGGGGGGGGAAGAATTTGCCAAGCCTACCCACCACTGCACCCAATGTGTTTTGGCTATACATGATTTGGGCTTTAGGCATGATTCCCAGAAGAGAACCCTCGTGCAAGTTGTGGGCTTACTGCAATGTCAATGTCCAAATTATTTAGCTAAATGAATCACAAAGATTTAAACCCAAATACTTCTTTTGCTGTATTCTACCCCCACAGAAAAAAATACCCGCCAAAAAAACCTAAATCTAAAACAATGGCGGGGAAATGTAAACATTATCTCCTTTCTTAGTCCTTTGCCTGAAGCCAGTCCTGTTGATTCCAACTGACCTTATTTTCAGGTTGAAACAAAATATAAAAAATTCCTTCCAGTAGCACCTTAGAGACCAACTAAGTTTGTCATTGGTATGAGCTTTCGTGTGCATGCACACTTCTTCAGATACACTGAAACAGAAGTCAGGTGTTTGGGTCAGGGTCTACAAAACTTTGTAGGACCGGCTCCCAGAATTCTACACTCAAGATTACAAATGGTAGTCTTAGTGCTACAAAACACACTTTGGTGTGGAGGAATCCTTGAAGATAATGAAGAGCAGAGGCACTACTTGTCAGGGGACAAGGCATGAATAAATGGGCCCCAGTGAATTTCCCCCGCTTCTGCCACAAGAGTGCCATACTTAGCTAAAGCAGATTGCTAAAACTTCTTTCTTAATCACAATTCTGCAACGGCCTCCTTGGTGGCCAAATTTCTTTTTCTGGCCCTTAAGGTTAAAATTGACAGCATTGAAATGTGTCTAAATGTGCAGCCTACTTCTTATTGTAGGTTTAAGTTTTAAGTTCCTTTAGATGTTTAGATGTTTTAATTTTTGTATGGATAAATGTTTGTTTCTGACTGACGGTCAAATGAAATCTGATTGATTGATTGATCACAATTCTTTACTTCTATACAGTGTTCAAAGCACTTCACAAATGCCATGTTTTTCCTTGTAACAAACCTATAAAGCTTAGTTGCTTAGCTCAGTTGGGCGTGGTGCTGGTAAAGCCAAGGTTGCAGGTGTGATCCCCCTAAGGGACAGCTGCATATTCCTTCTAGTTGACTGGTTGATCCTCAGGGTCCCTTCCAACTCTATGGTTCTATGATTCTAATGACATCAGTTATTATCCACATGTAGCAGTAGAGCAGGTGGGATGGGAACATCAAGGCTGAGAGAATAATGGCCTGCTAAATATCATTTTGTAAGTACTTAGCAGAACCTGGGGGTTCTCCACTTCCACACCTCAGGCTCTTAGTGTAGGCATAAAGCTACACCAGCTCTTGACCCTGCAGTTAATATTTTGGAATTGCTCATCACCATGACAAACTGTTGCAGATGCTCTTCACATTTTTCATTTTTAGGAGTATACATTTTAAGAGCATGTACCGTATTTTTCTGTGTATAAGGCTAGGTTTTTCCCCTAAAAATAATGTCAAAAAATAGGGGGTGTCTTATATTACGGGTCCATCTCCCCCCATTTTCTTAAATCGGAGTCCCCAAAAATAGGGGGTGTCTTATACATGGGGGCATCTTATAGATGGAAAAATACAGTTGTGTGTGTGTAAATGTAAATATGAATATAAATATTCTTAGATACACCTAAATAATATTTCAGACAGAATGTCTTATTTTCCAGAAGTGAAATTGGCTACAGCTCACTCCTGAGTGATTATTTTGTGGCAAACCTGGGCTTGTTGCCCCTATCAAGAGAAGAGGTCATTACCTGAATGTGCAAGGCAGTCCAGAAGTTAGGAACAGGGTACATACCATGGGGAAGAAGCTGATGACCATTGTTTGGCGCATCAGTTAGGTGGCACGTCATGTTGGCACACACTTTAAGGAAAAGTATAAAGTATCATTGGCCAGATGATTATTTGCCAGTAGCGAAACCCAAAGTAAAAATACACAGGGATTCAGGTTTACCTAAAAGCTTTGTTTCCAGTCACAGAAGTATGCATGCTGGCCCTTGCTATCTGATATTTGATAAAGACCATTTATCATTATTTAACATAAAAAACAGCATTAAGAACATTTTCCAGGGTGGATGCTGAATTTCAGCCAGGGCTCTGTCAGTTGCTGAAATGACTTGTCTTTCAAAATGGGCTCATAGATTTCTGAGAAAATCGCCAAAGTTAAATCCCAGGGGAGAATTCCCATTATAAAATGAATGCGCAGGTACTCATTTTTAGAAGACAAACATTTATCTTACCATTCAAAATACAATGAGTTCTCTAACTGAATTTACTGCTGACATCAGATCAGATACTGATAAAAACTCCTTTAGCCTATTTTATTTACAAGGCACTGTATCCTGAATTCTTCAGCATGGAAGAAACAGCTGCTGCCATGTATCTTAAAGAGTCACTACTAGATTCAAAATTTAAATGACTCACCAGAATGTTTTCATTGCATCCACACGTTTAAAATAGGATTGCAATATAAAGTTGCTCCAACAGAACAGCCGTGAGTCCACGTCCACATGACCTGGGCATGGACCTCTCCTAGGTTCTTCAGTTTAACCAATATGATCTTGAATATACATTTATTGCGGGGGGGGTGTCATGTTGGGTTTTTTCTTTGTTTCTTTATAGTTTCATGCACATGGGAATAGATGTAGTGGTAAACCTCAAATCCCACAAAGAGGAAGGGCAAAGTTTAAGAAGTCTGTGAAAGTCAGAATAAACTATCATCATCCCCTAAATACGAAGTGGCACACCTGTTCACACAGCAAACAAATTAAGCCAGGCGCTGTCTTAGTTTGAGTCAGTTCTCATGAATCAAATTACGGGGAAATGTCTTCCTACAAGTCCTATTAAACAACAACAACATTCATCCAACATAAGAAAGGGTAGGTCAACTCAAGCAAACTTGCTACAGTCATGGAAAACTGCAGCAGCCAAACCTGATTTTAATTTCCACAAATCACAAACTATAGTTTAAAAACTCAAGAGGTGGAGCAGAGAATCTACTATCCTGTGTAGAACACCCCAGAGAAATTTCAAAACTACTTTTGCTCCCCTTGAAATTTGTCAGAGGGACTGTCTCAAAATCACATCAGAATTTAATTTCAGGCAAAATTGAGAGGCAATTTCATAAAAATTCAAAGAACACACTGACAAACAACATCCTAAAGCAAGTCAACCTTCTTAAAGCATTCATTCTTGCAAGCTTCCAGCAACCCAATAACTATTAACTAGACTGCAAGAGCAACAACCAGAGTCAAAACGGAAAACACAACCTCAGTTTAAAACATAAAGGGCAGGAGCAGGGTGATCCAAACAGTAATGTTATTAGTGCTTGGAACTCAATTGCTGCCCACCAATTCACCAATCATAAAGCAGGTCACATCTTGTTAACTGGATCCCATATATTCAGTCTATAGCTGCAGTGGACAATTGAAGAGTATGCTTCTTTTACAACCACCTTGGGATCCCTTGAAAAGTTATGCTATTATAACTACCAGCAGAACTCTCAAAATTATTCAGTAACATTGTCGACATTTTCACTTCCAAAAGTCTGAGTTCTCTGACGTGTTCTGTTCCCAGCTGAGCCCATTCAAAGAAACCACTTGAGGAAAACAAAAAAGTAACTGTGCATAGTTGAAGGCACACAGGGAAGAAATGAAGCCCTCCTGCTAGTTTTATCACCCCACACATCCTTCATGTAAGAACACCCCGGAATTATGGCTTCTTTGAATCATTTCATTAAGAGAAGCAGCTTTAGCTTTAGATGAAAGACAAACCTAATGTTTCTATTCTTCTTTTCAGTGAAGAGATTCTCTACTCAGCTATGCATCACTCTAGTCAAACACACATACACTCATGCTCATGTTGTGGTACAAAACCAGCAGATTCTACATTACAAAGCAAGACAAGCACTGGATACAGCTTCTCTTACCCTTTGCGGGGTTAAATGCCGGACTGTTTATTCTTCCCGTTAACAGAATAATAGAAACCTCATTCATTCATTGATACATACCCTCCAACATTTCTCCAATGAAAATAGGGATGTCCCATTCCCTAATGATAATTTTACTATTTGTACCCCACTCATCTTACTGGGTTGCCCCAGCCACTCTGGGCTGCTTCCAACACATATAAATACATAATAGAACATTAGACATTTTTTAAAAATCTTCCCTGTACAGGATTTCCTTCAGATGGCTCCATACCCTCCAACATTTCTCCAATGAAAACAGGGACATCCTAAGGAAAAGCAGGACATTCCTGGATCAAATCAGAAACCTTCTCTAAATCAGGGACGTCCCTGGAAAATAGGGACACTTGGTAGGGTCTGAGTGTATTTGCCATCAGCATAAGGCAATAAGTTTGTCCAACTCTAGCCCTCTTTTCTGCCTTCATAGGCTCAGTGCTGATAACCGGGGTGGGAGAAGTACAGGTAACATCCATCGCCGCTGAAACGTGGTTTGTTTGTTTGTTTTTAAACACGCGCACGCACACACACACATTCCTTCAATGCACACAGCACCTCGAGAACGCTGCGGTTGCAAATGCCAAAAAAGAGAAGAGAGGTCAGGTACCTGACCAAAACCTGCGCGCTTGCACAGGAGGGGCATTTGAAACCGAGCCGTCTCATGGGCTGCATTGCATCCCCCCCTCCCGGTGCAGCCTGCGGTGCCCCCCTTCGAGTGCCCGGGATGCTCCTTCCGTCGTCGGCAGCATCTGGCCGGTGCTGCCCCGCGGGAAACGGAGCCCCCCTCGAGCCGGAGAGCGGCGCGCCGAGTTCCCGAGCCGGAGGAGGAGGAGGACTCACCTCGGTGCGAGTCTGCAGCCTCTTGTTCATCTCATAGATCCGGTACTCGGGCTGCACCATGTACGGCGTGTGCCTCCGGTAGAAGGGGCCGAAGGGCGAAGAATAGAAGGGGTCGTGCGGCGCCGCGCTCGACATCTTGGTCGCCGCCGCTCGCCGGCGAGGCTCAGGGCGCGCGGGAGGCGGCAGCCGACAGCCGCGCCGAGCACATGGGCTGCGCGCGCGGGGCGGGCTACTGCTGCTGCTGCGGCTCCCCGCGCGGAGTCGGCGGCGGGGAGGGAGCGCGAGCGAGGCCGGCAGGCGGGCGGGGAGGGGAAGGCGAGGCGGGCAGCCCGGCGAGGCTCGGCGGCGGCGGGGAGCGAGGCTGGCGCGAGGCTGTGGCGGGGAGCTTGTTTTTCAAGGCGCCGTCGGAGAAGAAGGGGTCATTTCCTGTCCGCCTCCTGCGAAAACAACGCGGGGCTTCCCCCCCCTCTCTTTTTCTCCTCAGGGTGACACAAAAGGAGGTTTCCTGTGAGGAACTGGGCTGGGTGGGGGGCGCCAGGGTCGGCGCTTTCCCGGCTTCCCCACCCAGCCAAGTCGGCAACAACACCACACACACACACACACACACACACACACCCAGTACAATCGCCCCCAACCAGAAACGTGCCTCGAGAGATTCATCCCGCCCCTTCAAACTTTGTTGGCTTGTTTCATGATTTGCGCGCCCAGGCGCAGTCCCTGAGGTAGGAAAACACACGACGGCGTCTTCTATGGGATTAAAATGGACACAACTTGGTTAAATTTCACATGCAGGAAACCTATAGCTGTCAAGTTCTCCTCCCTCCTTTTAAGGGAAATTCCCTTATGCTGAATAGGCTTCCTCGTGAGAAAAGGGAAAACATGACAGCTAGGAGGAAACCTTTGGCGTAGGCACTACTGGGTGTGTAGACGGGGTCAGTCGGGAAGTGGACACTGCAAAACGTGCGTTTACACAGCTGGCCCCCTTTATCCACACAGCTGAGGGGAGGGCTATGACTCGCAACTGTGTGCTTGTGGCCAGAGACTCTCCTCCAGTGGCTAGCGAGGTCAGGTGGTACCCAGTGTGGGAAATTACTTGTCACACAAACACACACACACACACCCCACACACATTGAAATCTAGTTGGACTCCCAAGAGACTGTGATCTACTCACAGTATAAAAACACTGGCTATGATCTGCCCATTGTCATTGCTAGGAGTTGTTGAGCTTTTTTTAGGGAAGGACTGACCAAAATTGTTGCGCTTTGGGGGGTAGGAGGTGGGCGGGCCACGCGCTGAATGTCACCCCCCTAGGCGATGACACCCAGGGTGTGCCGCACCCACCTTGCTCCGCCCCTGCTCCCCTCAAGACCCCTTTGATGGGGAACCCTGATATCGCTGAAGGGGTGAGTCGCCACATTAGCCCCTCACTGAATATGGGGCAAAAGCAGGCACCCCCAAACTCTGGCCCTCCAGATGTTTTGGGACTACAGTTCATCCCTCATCCCTGACCACTGGTCCTGTTAGGTAGGGATGGTGGGAGTTGTAGTCCCAAAGCATCTGGAGGGCCAAGTTTGGGGGGTGCCTGGGCTAAAAGATTCCACCCAAGGCCTAAAACCGCCAAAGTTGTGACAATTGCTACAGGGAGGGCAAAACATGCAGAGTAGGAGAAATCCCTTCCTGGCTCCGAAAGACAGCAACCATCACCCATGAACCTAGAGTGGAAAAGGTGAGCCTAAAAGAAAAGATACAAGTACAGGGAGGGCTGGGGTGGTGATGCTCTGGGGCTGACTGCGCTGCTTGATTTCAGTGCAAGTCCCCTTTTATTCTTTAGGAGTGGACTGGAGTGAAGACTGCTCAATCCCAGTCCACTCCCTTTGCCCCGCCCCCTCAGGCCACCGCAGATAGGCCGGTTTTAAAAAGGGGTTTTGGCGGGAACCCAGACTGCAAACCCCGTCCACTGTCTGACCTGGTGAGTGGATATGATCTTCTCTAGCCCCCCAGGATTTGTGTGTGTGTGTGTGTGTGTGTGTGTGTGTGTGTGTGTGTGTGTGTGTGTTTAGGTGGCCAAAGCAGCAGATTAAGAATAGTGACAAGGACGGTTGCAAAGGGGGTTCATCCGTGGCTCAAATCCTGGTGGAAATATTAATTTGGTTAAATATCCTTCAAAGCTTGAAGAAGAAGAATGTAAACCGTTTGTTAAGGGAAATCAGCAAAGTAGGGGCTGGAATGGATTATGTAGGATATTCTCCTGTGGAATGAAGCCTGGATACCCTCCAAGGAATCTTATTGGTATAATAACCAGCAGCGTTAAAAACAGAAACAAAACGAAACACCCAACTAGCCAGAACTTTTGAGCACAAGTCCCCGTCCCCCCAAGTCTGGCATATGTTATGAAAGGGAAATGGTCCATTTGAAATAATGAACAGACTTAATCGTAATTTAGCATTTATGGAGAGCTTTCATTTGAACACCCTGAGTACTTCACATGCTTGATCCCGTTATGTCTGTAAGGTGTATCCATATTATCACCATCCCCATGTTCCAGATGGAGGGATGAAGGCATGGGAAGTTGCTGGTTCAAGGCTAATGCACAAATTCCTGGCATGTGTGAGATTTGGACGAAGTGCTTTCTAATTCGCAGCTGAGCACCTTAGCTACATAGAATATTTTGTTGAGTTGAGCGTAACCCACAGTGGCATTGCTAACTGGCTGGAATATATTCTGACTGCAATTCTTCCTTGCATAATTTCCCCCAAAGTTCTCAAACCTTTTTCATAAACGACTCCTGCAGGGAAAGTGTTGGTCCCTGAAAAGTGTTTGAGAAGAAATATTCGTATTCCCAGCTGCTGCACTGAAAAATAACCATTATATGGTTATCACGGTCCTTTGAAAGAGCAGACGATTGAATTAATCTATGTATAACATACTCAATTTTATTAACCCCCCCAGCACAGTCTGCAGAACATGAGACTCTTAATCTCAGGGGTTATGGGTTCGAGCTGCATGCTGGCAAAAATATTCCTGCAATGTAGGGGTTGGACTGGATGCAGGCGCAGAGGAAGGGGGGCAGTGGGGGTGGGCCACCCCGGGTGTCCCCACTAAGGGGGGGAATGCTGGGTGGCACTCACCGCAGGGCTTGCAGCACACCCAAGCCACATGTCTCTCCTGGGAGTGTTACGGTGGCTTGGGCGCGTGCAGGCTCCGTGATGCCCCAAACAGTCCACCCCGCCTTCCCCTCAGCTGTAGGGTGGCTGAGTGGGAGGAGGTAGGCAGATTCCTCTGAGGCCCCGCAGAGCTGGTCCCACCCCGTACGCAGCTGCCCCAGGCACTCCATCGGCTTGCTCCGCCACTGACTGGATGACCCTTATGATCCGTTCCAACTCTTCAATTCTATGATTCCTATATCAGGCGAGCCTGTGAGACCTCTATGGTAGAGAGGAAGGAAACATACAGTGGCCTCCATAACTCTGCTCCAATGACTTGTTCCAACGTCACTCAAGCACCAACACAGGGAACATGTTCCCATCAAAGCCCAAACATATCCAGTAGCAAAATTCAGGACGTAGTTGTCTTAATGTTCAAACAGCCTAACATCTTGGACCTAATAGTGATTTTATCTGGGCACCTTGAAGGACAGTTTGAATAAAGAAAACAAGAACTTAGTGGACATGTTAGTGGTAGCTGTTGTTGCCAAGAAATGGAGTGAGGTTACTTCTCCATTAAAAGATCTGGAAGAAAGTGTCAAAACTGACCAAATATATCTGCCTGCTGGCTACAATCCTATACATACATACTGGGTGTAAGTCACATTGAACACAGTCCACTTCTGCAATGTTGGATATCACCCATACAGTTTTAAACAAGTCTAAACTGAACAATTAAATTGAATGGGAATGAATGTGATTAAGGGTGACAGAAGTCTTGGGAGTTAAGGCTGTGAAGGATTGTAAAGGACTTACATTGCCCTGGTTTTTATTTTTATTTTTTTTAAAAAAAATGTAAGTGAATTGGCAAGAAAGAGAAGCTGACCAAAATAGGACTGAAAGAGAATTAAAACTGCACTGCTGGGTTATAACAATTTGTGGTGATTATCATTTAGTAGAAACTGTGCACTTAAAGTTGAAAGGAAAGTGAACTGGAAATAGAGATTGAAAATGTAGTTTGAAAAATAATGGAGTCTGCTGAAGTGAATTCTATAAAAAAGGAGGTACACATGAGGCAAGTCTATTAGAAACAGAATTGGACCCTGACAAAAATAAAGAGGTTGTGTGAGATTGTGATGAGAGTAAAAATATTTTTAAAATGCTAAGGAGAGCAAGACAGAATTTGAGACTTAGAAAATTAATGGGTAATCAATCTGTAAACATTATATAACTATAATAGGTAAAGGTAAAGGGACCCCTGACCATTAGGTCCAGTTGTGACCGACTGGGGTTGCGGCGCTCATCTCACATTATTGACCGAGGGAGCTGGCATACAACTTCCAGGTCATGTGGCCAGCATGACAAAGCCGCTTCTAGCAAACCAGAGCAGCACACGGAAATGCCATTTACCTTGCACTTTGATGTGCTTTTGAACTGCTAGGTTGGCAGGAGCTGGGACCAAGCAACGGAGCTCACCCCGTCATGGGAATTCGAACTGCCGACCTTCTGATTGGCAAGACCTAGGCTCTGTGGATTAACCCACAGCACCACCCACCTTCAATTTTCACTTAAATTTGAACAAATGACATTATCTGAAAAAACACTGATTAGTATATGGAACAAGACTGATAAATGTTATTTTAGTTTATCAGTTTTTAGACTTTCTGAATTGTTTTGAATATATAATAGGTTGCATTTACAAAAATAAGAAAGGATTTGAATACCTACTTAGAAACACAAAATGAAATATTAAGTATCTGTCCTATGCCCTGGAAACAAAAGAAAATTATTTTCTTTTGAAGTAATTATTTATATTAATTAGTTTTTCATGCGAAAAAAGTAAAAAGAAGCTCAGGAATAACTTGTATTATTCTGGCTTTTTTTTTAAAAAAAAAGAAATGTCAGGAACCATAGGTAAAAGGAACACTGGTAAGTAATATCAGGAAACAACATGAACAAAGCTGGAATGATCAAAAGACTTAGGAGATGTACACATTAGCAGCTTAAGATGCAGCAAGGTCATTTTATATTGCTGCATTTCAAGGCATGTTTGCACAGCGGAATATACGTCAGAGTAGGGATGGGAAAGTTTTTGGCAGATTTTTCTGAGCACTTGGGGTCAGAAGAATGTAATTTCAAACAACTGTTGTTGAGACGTTTCATTCCAAATCTGCTAGACAGAGCCAGACAGAGGACAACTGCCCCCCCCCCCAAACATAGATCCTGGCTACACCCAAGGGCATGAATTGCCCCTAACATCATGTGTTAGCAGTGGGAGCACAATGGGTATGAAGTAAGTGCTGGTGTGCATGCCCTGACTCACAGGAGCCAACCCCTAGGGCTGAGGTCCCTTCAGCCCCCCAGTAAAATACAGTGGTACCTTGGTTTAAGAACAGCTTAGTTTAGGAACAACTTGGATTAAGAACACTACAAACCCAGAAGCAGGTTTGTGAACTTTGCCTTGGAAGCAGAACATGTTTTGCTTCCTGTTGAGTGTGTTCCATTTTTAAATTGAGTCCCCCACTGCTATGGGAAAGCACACCTTGGTTTAAGAACTCTTTGGTTTAAGAACAGACTTCCGGGACAGATTAAGTAAACCAAGGTACCATTTGCATTTGAGCCCCTCCCCCCCAAAAAAGTTGATGGACATTGCCATTCCAATAATGTGCACATGCTGTGGTTGCTACCATGCTCCTCCAGTGGTCCCCACCTCTCACTCTGCTCCTTGACTGAAGAAGATGTTGACATCTCTTGATGCCATTGACATTTCCTGCAAAAGGAAAAAGTGAGCCCCTTTGAAAAATCTGTCAGTTTTGGAAAACCAATATTCTGGAATACAGTATGCGCTGCATTCTCGAATCAGATCATGTGCAAAACTGCATTGCAGATTTAGTCTAACTGTGAAAACTTTTTTTTTTAAGTATAGACTTATTTGGTAGGTAAAGGGGCCCCTGACCATCAGGTCCAGTCATGTCCGACTCTGGGGTTGTGGCGCTCATCTCGCTCTATAGGCCGAGGGAGCCGGAGTTTGTCCACAGACAGCTTCCGGGTCATGTGGCCAGCATGACAAAGCCGCTTCTGGCGAACCAGAGCAGCGCACGGTAACGCCGTTTACCTTCCTGCTGGAGCGGTCCCTATTTATCTACTTGCACTTTGATGTGCTTTCGAACCGCTAGGTGGGCAGGAGCTGGGACCGAGCAACGGGAGCTCACCCCGTTGCAGGGATTCGAACCGCCGACCTTCTGATCAGCAAGCCCTAGACTTTGTGGTTTAACCCACAGCGCCACCTGGGTCCACTTATTTGGTAGATATTTTCCTCCAAATACTTATCATGAAGGACATGGCTGGCAGTCAACATATAGAGTTGTTGGGCATTTCTCCCTCCCTCCCTCCCTCTGGCTCTCTACAATAGCAACTACTCACCCACAGTTGCATTACATTAATGTTCAAATAGAAGTTCAGGAGTTGCTAAGGGAAAATTGCAGGAAATCTGATTCAGCTGTGTTGTGTGGGAAGTAGCAATGTGGTATTCTATAGCTGAATGACATAGGGTTTACTCACACAAGCTAGATAAAGCAGGCCACTATGATTCAGGTCTTAATTTGAACTTAAGCGCAACTCACAAACATATTCAATAGTCCCAAAGTTCAATCTGAAAAGTTTTAATGCCATTTGCATTGCTGTTGCATCCTAAAGAAAACCAGTTTCCCATAACTCCAGCAGCACATTCCTGTTCTTAAGAAATGTGCTAAAATATGAAAAAGATTCTTACCCACATAACCCAGGGGAATTTCTGCAGTGCAGTGCTAGCAGAACCTGTCATGGCGGTAGTTTAAATGGTGGCAGGAAACAAAGCAAACTGTGAGTGCATGAAGCAGAGAGGTCTAGTCTAGTGAGCACCAGCAGAGAAGAGAACACAGGAAAACCTATGGCAGCAGCCATTTCAGAATCAGTATTTATGGTAGCATTTGCAGGGCATTGAGCAAAGCTGTTCAAACTTTCAGTCACCTGTAGCATGATTTTATAAGATATTTTAGAAGCAGTTGTTTCTGCTACTGGCTACATACGCTGAACTGGAAAGGGACCTGGAAAGCAGGTACGGTAGAAGGGCCCAGGGATGGAAATAATTGGCAGATCCACTCCGTGCTTTGAAAGAATAGCCATCAAACATTCAAAGCCCATGACTGCAGTTTGTTAAGGAGGCTGGGAATTGAGGGGAAACTAAATTTCCCAAGATTCTTCCAGGGAAGTTGTGTGCTTTCAATGTGCCTTGAATGTGCTTTAGATTAACAAGTCTTGTGGAAGCAAGGAAAGGAGTAAAGCAATCCTTTTATGTTAGGTGTGTCGGTCGCTTTCATAGCTAGGGCATCGGGGACATGACAAGTGCTTGACAGAAGCAAGTGGGGGCGGAGAGTGACCCAGGAGAGACGGGGGGGCAATTTATGTGGTTTGTTGCCACCTGCGAGGCAGGAGCCAGGCTGGGGGGGAGGGGCAGTTCTGAGCAGACAGAGGAGGGGGTGCAGACCATGTTGAATCCTTGCCACCCCCTGCCCTGCTGCCTCCTAGAACCAAGAGGGGCTTAAAGCATAGCTGCCAAGTTATCCCTTTTTTACAGGGATTTTCCCTTATGCTGAATAGGCTTCCTCGCGAGAAAAGGGAAAACTTGGCAGCTATGGCTTGAAGAGGGGCATGGTCCCACGGTTGCCTCAGCTGCTCTGCCAAGCACAAACCCGGAAAAGCTAACACCAATGACATGTGCACATGTGCAGCTTAGGAGCTGCCATAAGTCTGTGCTTTTGTCAATAAGGAATTAACTCTCGGCCATTTGTCTTTCTTGGCTGGGTGTGAGCAGGACACAGACCAACAAAGGAGGAAGCAGCTTCAGCCATTAATTGTTTTAGGGACCTGCCACTGTTTGGTTCCGGTATACAGTGGTAGCTTGGTTTAAGAACAGCTTAGTTTATGAACAACTTAAGAATTAAGAATGCTGGAAACCCTGAAGTAGGTATTTTGGTTTGTGAACTTTGTCTTGGAAGAAGAATATGTTTCGCTTCCTGTTGAGTGTAAATTGAGTCCCGTGCTGCTATGGGAAAGCACACCTTGGTTTAAGAACGGAGTTCTGGAATGGATTAAGTTCATAAACCAAGGTACCACTGTATTTCAGAAGATAGTGGCAAGTCCTTATTTGAAATCGCTCGAATTTATTTCTTTACTTCTGTCGTCTGGCTGACAAAAGCAGTGGCCCCTGATCATTTGCAGAATCCCTTTCGCTCTGTTTGGGATCACAACACAAACCCAGGTCTCTCGCCACAAGAGCCCTCCTGCCCTCCTTGTGGATTTTCCAGAGGTATCTGTTTGACCAAGGTAGGAAACAGGATGCTGCCCCAGTAAGACTTTTGCTCTTCCGTTTTTGTGCCTCGTGGACTGTTCTCTTAATTCTATAAAATTCCAGGTTTATCCACTAGGTGCCACAATGGAAAACAACAATTTCTACATTTATTCCAGCAGATATTCCAGTCCACAACCCCCAGATTTACACACAGATTTAAGAACAGGCAACCAGTTTGTTATGTAACTATTGCAACAACTAGGGTAGAATGCAACAGTAGCTAATCCTCATGTTTAGTACAAAAGGGTACAAATGTGTCCATTCTACCAACAGAAATTATGTATCTCTGTAACTCCAAAACACATGGGCCCCAAAACAAACAGAAAATGATTGGATTAAACCTGACCGAGAACTCCCAGAAGTGCAAGCTGGATTCCGAAGGGGCAGAGGAACCAGAGACCAAATTGCAAACATGCGCTGGATTATGGAGAAAGCTAGAGAGTTCCAGAAAAACATCTACTTCTGCTTTATTGACTACGCAAAAGCATTTGACTTTGTCGACCACAGCAAACTATGGCAAGTTCTTAAAGAATTGGGAATGCCTGCAAGGGCGTACCCACCACGGGGCGAGTTAGGGCAGCTGCCCTACTCTAGAAGCCAGCTGCCCCCCCCCCCAAGCTAAAAAGAAAGAAGAAATCTCAATGCAAAAAGCGGGGCGCGCGGCCCCAGCCAGAAAGAAACAGACCAGCCCTCCCCCCTTTCCCCTTTCCATAACCCATCACACTTTCTCCTCTCCCCCTCCCACTATCGAGCTGCAAAAGCGGTGGGGTGTAAACGTAAGAGACAGAGGGATCCTCACTTGTTCTCCCCACCCTACCCTGACCACCCCCACCAAGAAGTCACTTCTTTGTAGTTTTCTCCCCTGCAGCAGGAGAAACAGACACTCCCCCAATTCGAAATACAGTCAGTCAGCAGCAAACGCACACACGAGCACACACACACACAAGACCCTTCCAAGACCCTCCCTCCCCCCACTTTCTCCCCGGATCGAGGCACTCACACTCACTTTTCTGGCTGGGTGCCTTGATGTCTATGCAGAGCAGCTGCAGGGGCAGCTCAGCCAGGGACAGTGGCTGCGGAGCCAGCCCAGGAGGCACAGTGGGGAGCCGGGTGGGAAGCAGAGGAGGAGGAGGCTGAGCCGTCTGCGCTCAGGGCAGAAACAGCGCACCAGGGGGATGGGGCGAGCTGCCCAGAGGGGCGACCAGTGCCGTGGGCAGGGGGGCAGGAGGGGGCAATTGCCCCCCTAGAAGCAAAAGGCTAAGGGGCGCAGCGTGGCAGCCCCAGGCTCCGGCTCCCAGCGCAAAGCTCCAGAGGCGCGAGGGGAGCGTAAGCGGAGGAGCACTAAGCGGGAGCGGGGAGTGTAAGTGGAGGAGGCTTCGCGCCGGGAACGGGAGCTTGGGGCCGCCTCCTCGGAAGACCTGGGAGGCACGGAGGAGGCAGCCCCAGGCAAATGATGCACAGTAGAAGGTCATTTGACTTTGAGGACAAAGCTGTCCCATCAGATATCTGCATGCAAAATAATGGAATGAATCGAGCACTTCTATTGTACATAAAAGTTCTATAGTAATTTTGTATTGTTTGCCCATCTTTCATGGGGCAAACTGACAGCATACGCAAGGAACAACATTTAATATCAGATTGAGGAGCATGGGTCTGCTCTTCTTAACCTTGGGTGTTGCTTTCGGAGAGCGCTTTGGAGTCAAGGGGATTCCTTGAATATGATGTGTGGTTGAAATTATGGAATGAAACATTGAAATTCACTGCATGTACCGCCTTGAAAGAAAATGTTATGAAAATGATGTAATGATGTATGATGTATTCAACACCAGTTAAATTAGCAAAAATGTATAGAACAAGTAGCAAAAAGTGCTGGAAATGTCAAGAGAAAGAATTCTATCATATGTGGTGGACATGCGAAAAGGTGAAAAGATATTGGGAAATGATATATAATGAATTGAAAAAGATGTTTAGATACACCTTTCCCAAAATAACTGAAGCTTTTTTCCTGGGTATAATGGGAGGGGAAATTGCTAAAGAAGATCAGAGATTGTTTATGTATGCTACTACCGCGGCAAGAACTTTATTGGCCCAAAAATGGAAATTACAGGACTTACCGACAGTTGAGGAGTGGAGTACGAAGATGATGGACTATGCAGAACTAGCTAAGTTGACCCACGGGATCTGATATCGGGGGAAACAAGGTTCCAAAAAGAATGGAGTAAATTCGTTGAATACATGAAGAGGAACTGTAGAAGTTTAAGGACACTTGCAGGACTAAAATAAATCCTACGAACTGACTTTGAATAAGTAGGTAAAAGAAACTGTGGGATAAGAGTGGAGAAACAAAGCCGAAGGACAGGAGTGAGGGAAGTCTTAGCTCGGCGGAGCGAATTTTATTAAGATAGAAGAGTATTAGATGCAAGAGGTTGTGTTATGTGTGTATTTTTGTGTGTGTGTTTTATGTTTGTTAATTTGTGTGTTTATGTGAAAACCAATAAAAATCTTTTTTTTAAAAAAAATAGAGTCAAGGGGATTCCTAATGGATTGAGGCTTCACAGGCCTTCTTCACATGTTACGCAACTGATTGACAAAGATGGAGCGTTCGGGTAGTTTTTCCTCTTGGATTGTTGAGAGGTTTCCGTGATAACCTTATCAACTCCCGCCCTGCCCACTATTGTTAAGTAATTGCCTGACATAAGAGACAATTATCCACAGGAACAGGTCTGTGATGGCTGCTAATCCTCCAACCCACCCCTGCCTGAAGCAATGTCAAGAAGGAAAAACCTACAAGCTTCCCATAATAAGACGTCTGTCAAAGGAAACACTTTGTCTGCAAAACTGTATAAGAAGAAGAGCTCTCGATTGAGAAGCTGTGGGAAACTATGCAAGGCTCTACATATATGAATCATGATATTATGCCCTAAAGGTTTAAGAGTGCACCTTTAAGTTTTAACAGAAGAGCAAAAGTGCTTTCACATTTACCACTGCATGGAAAATCTAAGTAATGGTTGCTGCCTCAATTTACAGGTTGCTTAATTCTATAAAAATCCAGGTTTATCCACTAGGTGCCACAACTTAGCTTCCATTTACTTTCCCTTGATCTTGCAACCACAATCCTATATCTAGGCACCAAATTTCTTATTGATTTTTTTAATGGGACAACACTGGAGAATTTATTTAATTTTTGCCCATATTTATGCAGTTAAACAAGTAACTGGTGTACATTAAATAAGTGATAGCTGTATGTTCTTGTGAATGACAGAAAACAGAGATTGTCTTCTGTCCAGTGCAGATTCCCCCAATCTCACACCCTCCCAATGTTTTCACATTGCAACTCCTGTCATTCTGAGCTAGCACAGCCGAAGGTCATGCTGGGTTGAGCTGACAGGAGGTGTCATTCAAAACATCTGGAGGGTACTAGGCTGGATGATGATGATGGTGATGATGATGATGATGATGGTAATTGAACCCCACCCATCTGTCATTGTTGTTCTGGTGAATAATGTCACCTACTAGCAGCATTCATAGTAAAAATATAAAAACAATTCCCAATATTTCCCAATTCCTAGCATATATACTTGGATTTAGCAAACGCTTTCAACAGCCCTAAAAACTACACTCCCTGGACAATGTTTCTGGGATTTCTTTGAAAGGGGTTGAGAATGTTTGAGCATATGAAGTGAGAGCTACATAGCACTGCAACATCATCTGATCTGCTATGTATGTAATCTCTGGTAGGCTGGGAATGTTCGTTTGATTAACAAGGAAGATCAGATACAAAAATCTGAAAGCAAGAATGTGCTGAAGTTGCAGCAGCATGGAGAAACAATGGCTTTAAGATGTTTACATTAATGAACTATTGAAAATAGTTTCAGCCCCAAAGCAGAACTGGTTGAAAATTTAGTGAAGCCTTAATTTACACTAACTGTCCCCTGAAGAAAGTCAGAATGTCTGTCTTCACCCAGTTTATTTGTACAATACTGTATAAATGTTTTAAATTAAAAGGAAACAGAAATATTACAATGTTTTTATATTGTGCAGTCATGACCTAGTTCTTACCATATAAATATGCCTTGCCTCTTGAAGTGTAGTATAAATAACAAAATATTGTTACAGATTCTTGTGTAGAAAGTTGTCACTGTTTAAATGAATGCTATGCAGAGCCTTCTTGGTGGTGGCACCTCAATTGTGGAACATGCTTCCCCCAGAAAGTAGACTGGTGCTGACCCTGATGAGCTTTCCATGCCAGGTGAAAATGTTTCTTTTTTGCCAGGACCTCTGAAGTTCAGTTTGTTTTAACTTTGTTATTGTGGCAGATAGACAGACACATTGATTGATTTTACTTCAACTCTGACATATCCGGATCATCGCGGATCCAACATTGCTGGATTGATCTATGTAGCGTGTTTGTTGTGACACGACCATTTTACAGTACAAATCTCAAAATAAATATAAATCTCAAAAATCAATAAAGTGCTTGAGAACATTTCCCCACCATTTTGTATTGTTCATGTAGGGTGCAATGTGCATTATAATCTGTGTTCTTGGCTACAGTACCAACACTAAGGCAGGCTAAGAGAAAGAGTGCGACTTGCCAAGGGCCACCCATTGAAATTTATGGATAAATGGGTATTTGAAGCTTGCACACCCCTGTTGATACCCATCACTTGATTTCATTTGTTCTCCAGTGATTAAGGGCTGGTCAGATTTATGAACCACTGTGTGTTGGTCACACACCCAAACCATGGACTTCTTCAGGGGTCAGCAAACTTTTTCAGCAGGGGGCCGGTCCACTGTCCCTCAAACCTTGTGGGGGGCCGAACTATATTTTGGGGGGAAATGAATGAATTCCTATGACCTACAAATAACCCAGAGATGCATTTTAAATAAAAGGACACATTCCACTCATGTAAAAACATGCTGATTCCCAGACCGTCCGTGGGCCGGATTTAGAAGGCGATTGGGCCACATCTGGCCCCCAGGCCTTATTTTGGGGACCCCTGGACTTGTTCCTGCAAGGTGAATACTACCAGGTCTCTAGAAATTCTGTAAGGACATGGGTGTACTAAGGAGACACCGCAAGTCAGTGGGAAACAGCAAACATATTTAATGCAAATGACCTAATATATTTCAACTAAAGTTGGCATGGGGCATAACACCCAGCTCTCTAGCCAAGGATGATGTCATCTAGGTATGTCTATGCATAAAGGAACAAGAGAAGAAGCGATCTGAGTGAGATTGAGCAAAAGATAAGAGAGCTAGTTTCCAGCTTTGGAAAGCCCAGGGGTGGGTGGGTCTCTGCCTCTCTGGACCCAGATGCAGAACACTGGAATTGCTTCTTGATAGAAATGCAAGCTGCCTGATCATCTTGTAAACTCTATTTGTAAGGCATTTGGAGATTTTTAGTTTAGAAGACAAGCAAAGGCAGACATTGAGAGATGTGTAACTCAGTTTGGAGAAAGTGTACAGAGAGACTTCTTCTCTCCCTCTCGCAATATTAGCATTCTGGGGTTCTAATGAAACTGAAGACAGGAGATCCAAGATGGACAAAAGGAAGTACTTATTCACATCACACATCAAGCTGGTTTGCATGACACAGTAAGACAAACTATGGCCTGCTTGGGGGGGGGCATGCAGATGTGGGGTTTCCTGGAAAGCAGAGAGCAGCTCCCAGCCACTTTGATTTCCCCCAATCCTGTGCACAAAGTCAAGGGCTGGCTTAGTGTGTTATCCAAACTGGTACTTGCATCGTCCAAACTGGTATCTGTATAATCAAAACCAGTACTTTCCTCATCAATCGTAATCAGTAGCCAAGGTTTATTTCCAAACTCTGTGGCAAGCACTCTGAGATTTTCATAGAATCATAGAGTTGGAAGAGACCACAAGAGCCATCCAGTCCAACCCCCTGCCAAGCAGGAAACACCATCAAAGCATTCCTGACAGATGGCTGTTGAGCCTCTGCTTAAAGACCTCCAAAGAAGGAGACTCCACCACACTCCTTGGCAGCAAATTCCACTGTCGAACAGCTCTTACTGTCACAAAGTTCTTCCTAATGTTTAGGTGGAATCTTCTCTCTTGTAGCTTGAATCTATTGCTCCGTGTCCGCTTCTCTGGAGCAGCAGAAAACAGCCTTTTTCCCTCCTCTATATGACATCCTTTTATATATTTGGACATGGCTATCATATCACCCCTTAACCTTCTCTTCTCCAGGCTAAACATACCCAGCTCCACAAGCCATTCCTCATAAGGCATCATTTCCAGGCCTTTGACCATTTTGGTTGCCCTCCTCTGGACACGTTCCAGCTTGTCAGTATCCTTCTTGAACTGTGGTGCCCAGAACTGGACACAGTACTCCAGGTGTGGGTCTGACCAGAGCGGAATACAGTGGTACTATTACTATTTTGGCTCCTTCTGCACCACCCTGCACTATTCTTCTCTTCCCTTCTTCCTTGTACCACACCCCCTTACACTACTTGCCTTCCTCCTTCAAGTAACACGACATTTACCTCGGTTTTGAGTGGATCACCAGTTCAGGAAGAGATTTTTTTTCCCTTTTGCTTCCTAACAGGTTGTTCTGCTCAGAACAGGTTGTTTCCTGGTTTTCTTTGGCAAACAGAACCACATCTGTTAGAGAGAAAGTCAACGCTTAATGCACCCCCTTTAAAAACAATACCGGGGTGGGGGTGTTGGAACTGAATGAAGTTTCAATAAAGGCCAAAAGTAAGGAGAAGGTGGAAGTAGAACCTTTTGTCTCCTGCATGTTCAGTACAGTATCTGAGAAGACAAGAAGGTTGCAAAAAAATTGGAAGAAGCTTGCATTTTTGCAAGGAAAATGGAGAGAGGGATAGATGAGAGAAATAAGTGAAGAGGTTTGGAAGCCTGATCAACAAAAGTAGCCATGTAAACAAACAACCCTGACGCTGGGAAAGCCTGTTTAGAGATGGAAATCCATTTTCAAATTTCTTTCCTGCTGCTGAATTTAAATCAACAGAAAGGCTGCTTTGGACTCAGGTGGCAAACCTTGGCTTTCAAGCTATTTTAGCCAATTGCTAATTAACAGCCAGCTAACTGTCTTTATTATAGGTGAGGAGGGAATTGAACATTCCCATCAGAATTAGATGGCCATAAATTCCATGTAAAGCAGACGGACGGTATGTGTGTGTGGAGGGGACAACTTACAATAATAATCCATCTAAACAATCTTCACACAGTAGATTCTTTATAAACAGTCACTAATGTAAATGGTTGTATTAATAGGTGAGATGGAAAGCATTAACATTTCCTTTTATGGAAGAAGCAGAGGCATCAGTAAATTCCTCGCCAATAGCCACTGTTGGCATCTGCAATATCCAGGCCTCCGTGATTTCCAGTTTACAGCTCCCTTCTTTTTTCCTACCCTCCTGCTTCAGAGAGTAACTCCTGGCAACAGAGTTAAACTAGCCGTTAATACCCCTTCTCTCTTTTTCCAGAGAACGCTGGGAAATACAGCTCGGTGACAGAGAAGTTCACGAACACAGCACATAACCAATTATAATTCCCCAGGAGTCTTTGTGGGAATTAAAGTGCTACAGAAGCCAGTGCTTTCATGAGGTGGCTAAGCCAACGGGGTTGAAAGGAGGGGGGAAATGCTGCTATGCTTGTCAGCTTTCATGCTTGCCGACTCTTGAAGGTCCAAAAACTAAGGATGTGTTCACATTATCACCTCAGAGTGCAGGAAAGGTGCCCTCACCCAGGTGCATTTCACAGCTCTCCCTCACACCCCTGCAACACACACACACACACACACAGAGAGAGAGAGAGAGAGAGAGAGGGAGAGGGAGAGGGAGAGGGAGAGGGAGAGGGAGAGAGAGAGAGCGCTGTTGACATCAGCACAGTTTCATTGGTGTCAGATTCATTTTTGTTTGGCTACATGGGGAGGGGGCAAATGTTGATGGGGCAGGATGTCTTTCCTATGCAGAGCTATTCACACCTTACCTAGAGAGAAATTAAGAACAGTTTGTCGTGTCCAAACTTTTTTCAAAGAGGGCCAGATTTGATGAAATGAAAGACCCGTGCGGACCGACCAAAGGGCCGGTCAAAGTTGTTAGGATTGAAGTTGTTGAGGTTTTTTTTTTAGGATTCTACCCCAGGAAATAAACTGCTACAGTGGCCGGTTAAAACTGACCGGCGGGCTGGATTAGGCCCCTGAAATGGACTTTGGCCAAGGACTCCAGTCAGCTAGCTTGAGAAACATCACATCAAACAGTAGCATATCATAGCAAAGTACATGATACATATGCATTTTGATTAACATGGTATATTAAAAATATTAATAGCCCAGCACTAGAAATGCATTCTTAAGGAAATCAGCCCTGAGAGCTCACTGGAAGGACAGATCCTGAAGCTGAGGCTCCAATACTTGGGCCACCTCATGAGAAGACTCCCTGGAAAAGACCCTGATGTTGGGAAAGATTGAGGGCACAAGGAGATGGGGACGACAGAGAACAAGATGGTTGGACAGTGTTCTTGAAGCTACCAACATGAGTCTGACCAAACTGCGGGAGGCAGTGGAAGACAGGAGTGCCTGGCGTGCTCTGGTCCATGGGGTCACAAAGAGTCAGACACGACTAAATGACTAAACAACAACAAGAAGAAATGCAGTAAGTTTACAGTAAATGAGAGTAGGACTATGACAGGCATCCCCAAACTGCGGCCCTCCAGATGTTTTGGCCTACAACTCGCATGATCCCTAGCTAACAGGACCAGTGGTCAGGGGTGATGTAGTCCAAAACACCTGGAGGGCCGAAGTTTGGGGATGCCTGGATTATGACGTAAATCTGAGGCCTGGTCAGATCTCTTAAATTAAGAAGGTCAGTATGTCCACATTATAGATATTTAGAGTAAGCTTACCAGACATCCCTGTTTCCCAGGGACTGTCCCTGGATTTACAAATCAGTTCCCATGCAAAATCCATTGAAGTTGAAAAGTGTCCCTGGATTCATTGGGGAAAAAATCTAGTAACCTTAATTTAGAGGCCTTTGGCAAAACAACCAGCCTTTCTTTGTATGCGCTGTGTTGTACCTGGTGTTGTACACTAGCTGTGATGGGCGCCTCACTGATCTCATCGCCTTAAATCCCAGACCAGTTTATTTTATTTATTTCATGAAATTTATACGCTGCTTGAATGTGTATTAAAAACACACACACAAAGCAGTTTACAAAAAGATAAAACAAGGAAATCAAAAAAAATCTGCACTCAGAAGGTTTACAGTATAAGGTGCCTGCTTGATCTCAACAGGCAGGGAGTTCCAAAGTGTACCTCTTATCAATGTAGAACGGGTATTATGTGGCATCTCTAGCAGTGCCAATTCTGCCAATCGAAGCGGTCAAGGTGGCACATGTGGGGTAAGGCAATCTCGGGTGTAAACTGGTCCCAAGTTGTTAAGGGCTTTATATACTAATAGTAATGCCTTGAACTTGGCCTGCTAGAAAATCAGAAACCAGTGTGGTCTCTGAGCACAGGTGTTCTATGCTGACAGGGCCACAATCTTGTCAGCAATCACGGTGCAGCATTCTGCACTAACTGTAGCTTCCAGATCAAGCACAAGGGCAGCCTCACAGTGTGTGTGTGTGTGTGTGTGTGTGTGTGTGTGTGTGTGTGTGTGTGTGTGTTAGCTGGAGCAAGTTCAGCTTGCTGGTCCGCCTGCCTGCCTGCCTGCCTATCATGCAAACTGCGCAGTCTGGCTCACATTGCAGAGGAAGGACCCATTGTTACTGCTGTTTTAAAAATCATGCCCATCAGTATTAGAATCTCAATATAGAAGCTAAGGAGCACATCTATAGGCTTTTGACTGTTTCACACTTTCCAGATAGGGAGTCTGAAGCTGTTGCCCAGTACCAGAGAAACTTGGTTTAGAGACCCTCCCGATGACTCAGAACACTTACAAACCCTTGCCAAGCTGCCTAGTACACAGAACTATTGATTTCTTTCAAGGATACACTTCACCACAATCATCAGTACTGCACAATCATTCATCATTAATGGACTTATCCTCTCAGCTGCCCTTCTGAAATATTTTTATTTTTATTTTCCTCTGTTGTTGAGACAGGAGAAAAACCTGGCAGAAAGCAAAGAAATGCCACACACCTTCGAG
Source organism: Zootoca vivipara (assembly GCF_963506605.1). NCBI lineage: Eukaryota > Metazoa > Chordata > Lepidosauria > Squamata > Lacertidae > Zootoca > Zootoca vivipara. Next base: position 70,612,784 of record NC_083284.1, on the reverse strand, counting down.
AGAACACACACGCCAACACCCTGTTGGAACGCCCCTTGTCTCAAGGTATACCTGGCATGGTCTTTCAGCCTAACACCAGAAAACTGGTGGGTTTTAGTAGGTGAGTGAGGGAATCTATTAACTATATGTTATCCCTCTACAGACCCACGTGTGTGTTGAGACAAATAGAAAAGGCAGCTGCAAGGCTTTTTCAAAATACAGGGCTTTTGCAGTCTCCCATGGGAGAAAGCCCACTCAGCAGTTTCTTGAGCATTTTAATTGAAAGCACAGGAATTAGCTATGAAACTGGCTACGGACTGAAAAGTAAGTTTAAAACATACAGACTTCTCACAGTAATGCATTCATCCTTAGCAGCAAAATGAGTGCAGGCCAAATACTTGCATTTACAGCAAAAATAGCTTCAGGCATGTGCCTGATGCTGGGGCAACAGTAATAATAATAATAATAATAATAATAATAATAATAATAATAATAATAATAATAGATTATTATTATTATTATTATTAGTTTAATAGTTTATTACTTATCCCTCACACATCTGGCTGGGTTTCCCCAGCCACTCTGAGCGGCTTCCAATAAAATATTAAAAATAAGATAAAACATCAGTCATTAAAAACTTCCCTAAACAGGGCTGCCTTCAAATGTCTTCTAAATGTCAGATAGCTGTTTATTTCCTTGACATCTGATGGGAGGGCGTTCCACAGGGTGGGCGCCACTGCCGAGAAGGCCTTCTGCCTGGTTCCCTGTAACTTGGCTTCTCGCAGCGAGGGAACTGCCAGAAGGCCGTCGGCGCTGGACCTCAGTGTCCGGGCTGAACGATGGGGCTGGAGACGTTCCTTCAGGTATACCGGACTGAGGCCATTTAGGGCTTTAAAGGTCAGCACCAACAATTATACAATACAATTCAAGAGTAAAGAGGTAGCCAGAGCAGCTATAAAAACTAATTTAAATCACAAATCCACTTGTACAATATAGTACTGTAAGAGGAGAGATTCCCCCCCCCCTTCTCTCTCTCTGTGTGTAAAAACATATTTGGGTGATTCAAAATACACAAAAAGTTCAACTTTTAAAAGTATCTGGGCTTTATTGTAGACATTCTTCTTTTTATTTAGAAATCCACAAATTCTCCTGGGATAGTTGAAAGGGTGGAAATCTGTTCTAAACAAAATTTCATCTGTTTTGAATTACAGATGTGGTTTCTTCCTTTCTTTCTTCTTTGTAAATAAGAATTAGCTGGCTATTTATTTCAGAGTGCTAATATGAGGTTTTGCAGGAGGCAGTGGAAGATGTGCTCTGGTCCATGGGGTCACGAAGAGCTGGACACGACTAAACGACTAAACAACAACAACGACAATATGAGGTTTATTTGAAACATAATTGATTGTCTTCTTCATTTATATTATTCCATGCAGGTCGTTTTAATTAGATGCATCACACATGTATTGCAGTGCAAAACTGAAATATTGCTGCCTTTGAAAACCAGGTTTAGTTTCTGAAAGATGGAGAAAAACTGTATACTTGCACTTCTGTTTACTGCTCAGCAAATGTATTTAAACCCTAAGATGTCTTCTCTTCTCCCTTTTCAAACGTCTGTTGTGTCGAACAGTAGCTAATGGAATCTACTAGTGTGCACATATAGCATTGAAGCAGTGGTTATGGAGAAGGAAACTGCACTGTGGCTCTCTCGAGAACTGGCATTTTGGCAAACATACTGGTATTTTTAATTTAGAAACTAGTCTAAAAAATAGGGACACAAAGGATCGACGTCACATAAACACTGTAAAGGAAAATAAAAGATGTTCTTCAGCAGTACTGGTGGTGGGGATATGAATATGTCCAAGGAGTATTTAAATTCTACATTAGTTACAGCCTGGTTCCATATATATTTATTCAGAATTAAATCCGAATTGGAGCCTCAGCAGCATTTGCAAGAAATGCCCCTAGTATTGTTTTTGCAAGATATTAGAAGCAAATATTTCAGTTGTAAAAGAATGGCTAAATGAAGTATGGGAACATGCCACAAATCTCAAAATTAATTAACAACATACATATCCAGAAACTCCCGGACAATAATTAGATACTATCTATAAGGCACGGATACCATTTATTAATATTTTGTTACATAAACCAGTGAAATCCAATGTTCCAGAATGTTTCAAGATGCCCTAAAGATTAATGTACAGTGCTGTAAATTACTATAAACATCTATAAAAATAATTGAAAAACTAAATAGGTGTGGGGGCAACTATGCGAAAACGTAGGCCTTTACCACTTTTCCCAGAAACCTCAAAACCTACACACATTCTTGTATGCAATTTTTGCCTAATATACACCTTTTTTTTGCAAAGTAATTTCCCCGAATAGAATGCATTTTCATATGCTATTTTCATTATATGCATTCATATCCACCTAAGCAGGTGCATTTTTGTTGCACATTACTTGGCTGGAGAACTGCGCCACAAAAGGAGGATTTGGGTTGTTGTTTTTTGGAAAAATAATGATCTTCTCTGGAACTCCCAGTGGTGTGCCATCTATGTTTCTAAGCTGTTTCAGCGATGCTGCAGTATCAGGTAGTCCTGGACCATGTTCCAGGTCTCCTTACTAAGTATGCTGAGATGTTGGGTTGGCTGATTCTGAGGTCCAACTATCAATGTTAAAGATCTTTCTTTTTCTTGCTGGCTTGAGAATTTCTCTATTGGTGGACAGGACAGCTTGGCAAGAAAACTGCCTGGCTTTCACCCAAAGCAATAAAAATGAGGTAAGTGAAGCAAGAGGTGTCTTCTGCATTTTTATCCTAGAAAGTAAGAGGAGGAAAGGGGCCCATTCCCCCCCCCCTAGAGAGCATACACAGTACCAGCTTAAACAGCAACCATGCTGTCCTTTTTTTCTCGATTTGGATTGAAGCTGGTTGGGGGGGGGACACATCAAAATGCAATATTTCACAAGGCACAACCAGATAGATCCGGATTGTGACTAACATTGTATGTGCACTGCTTCCTAAACAAGTCGTGGGAATGAACTAGATGCAGAATAAACAGGAGTGCATACACAGCCAGAGAGATAGAGAGAGAGAGAGAGAGAGAGAGAGAGAGAGAGACCAGTTCTAAATTATTAGCACAAGGAAGGTTTCTTGCACTGTACAATAAATATGAGTTTGCACAGCTGCTTTTAAAAGGGTCTTGTGCAGCACAACATGCCAGAAGATTGTTTCCTGAGTTCTTCTGAGCAGACAAAAAAAGGCAGCACTCATTAAATGTCTTCCTAATCCTCCTGACTCTAATTGATATATTTTAAGCATGTGGATATCCCTTACTCTGCTGGTGACATTATTTTTCCCTCCACAATTTTCCTTGCTGTCAAACTCTATTTGCTGAAAACGTGAAGCTGTGACAGGGTTTGTGTGGGTGGGTGAGCCATGTGGTATTAAGGTTGTGCAGGAACAAAGATTGCTTGAGACATCTGCAGGAGATTCTGAGCATCTCTCTCTCTCTCTCTCTCTCTCTCTCTCTCTCTCTCTCATAAACACACATTACCTACAAGCCAACAGATTCAGAGACAGCAGTCACTCCTGCTACTCAAATAAACAATGTGATGTCAAAAAAAGACCTGCGGTAATAATGTATCTTTCCAGTACTGTATATCTGCATGTGTGACAATGAAACTTAAGCTGCTGTTTTTCAATTACGCATTAAAGAGTGATGCCTATGCATAAAATTGTTGCGTAATAAATATATGGAATATACAGAAGAAAGTTAAGAATGTAAAAGGACTGTTGTGCTGGATCAAACCAAATACCGACCTAAAGAATTCTTTTTTCAAGCGTACTTAGTCTGGTGCCTCTGAAAGCTTTAAAAAAAACAAGGCACGGAGGGGGTACAATCCCCTGGTATTTAGTGGTGCATTGCTCCTGACCATGGAAGTTCCATTTAGCTATCATAGTTGAGAGTCATTCATAGGTCTATCTCCCGTGGATTTGTCTAATTTCCTTACAAAGCCATCTACACCACGGGGCATGACTACATCTTGAATTCTGCATGTTAATTGTGTGCTGTAGTCCTGTTGATTCTGCTAGTCCTGGACCTGCTTCCAGTGTGTTTTCATTTTTGTGACCTTTATTCTGAAAGGATAAAATGCCCCATGGTCTTCCCTTCACAATATTAATAACCGTAAGCCTCTATCATGCCTTTTCAGGGGCGGTGTGTCCCGTTCCACCACCTGCAGGAAATATTTTTAATGGATCTTACCTAGTGGGTGGTATTTCTCCACTGTAACCAATTACAGCCGGAAAAGATTCCCTTCCTCAGTTTGAACAATAAAAATAATTTATGTGTGTAGCATCAGACTAGCAGTGCAAGACTACAAAAGAAGACTCCTATTAGCTATACAATTTATATTAGCAATTGTAATTACTTAAATTAAGTGTGTTTGTGTGTGTGTGTGTGTGTGTGTGTGTATACCCTTAACATTTTACAAAACAGAAGTGTTCGTGTGTGAATTGGCCGTAAACAAATCACACATTATTTCATGATCTTTCAACAGGTTTTTTTTTTAAAAAAAGAAATAGATACAATGGGGTAAAAGTACCTCATATTGTTGCTGCAAAGCAGGACGCAAGGTGAGAAGCATCAGAGCCAGAATCTGACTACAGGATGGATCCCCTGGAGGAGCGGATCTCAAAACTATTCTGGAGAACCCTTTGGTTCTTCAATGAGAATCAGTAATTGGCTTCTTTATTTCATAGAGCTCTAGGTTGGCAATGTGAGCAAGCTCCCATGAAATTTAGCTTGCAAATCCTACTGATTTCCACACGTCTCCTGCAGTGCAGTTGTTGCCATCTGTCTGTGGTTGTAGAGACAGGCACAGGAGGTACATGTGGACCAGATGAAGGCATCTGGTTTTGCTGCTACAGGTGCATCATGGCGTTTCGTCTCCCCACACTCCTTGCAGCCGTCATTCCTTCCTTGGCTTTTCATTATTATTTTATTTATGATTTATCATTTTATTTATGATTTATCATTTTATTTATGATTTATCATTTTATTTATGATTTATCATTTTATTTATGATTTTCAATTTTATACATTTCAATAATTTTACAATCATTTTAACATTTCAAAACCTGGCTTCCTTTCCTCTTTTCCTTAAATTTGCTTTTTGTATTTTCTGCATATCCAAATTAACCTAATTTACTCATTTATTCATCTGCTTTAAATATACAGTGGTGCCTCGCTAGACGAATTTAATTCATTCCACGGGTCTTTTCTTATAACGAAAAATTCGTCTAGTGAATCCCATAGGAATGCATTGAATTTTTTTTTAATTTTTTTTTTGCCCATAGGAACGCATTAATTGAATTTCAATGCATTCCTATGGGAAACCGCAATTTGCTAGACGAATTTTTCATAAAACGAATTCGTCTAGCGAGGCAACCTCCGCTCGAAAAATCCTTTCGTTAAGCGGAAATTTCGTTAAGCAGGGCATTTGTTAAGTGAGGCACCACTGTACACTCTTATAAAACGGCAGGTTATTACAATAATCCGCCTTCACCCCGGTTTGGTTCCCCTTTATCACATCACAGCCCAACAAGACGACAACAAGAACCCACCAACAGCATTTAAATCAATATGGCCAACCTGATTCAAAAACACACACTCATACCCCACTCTCACACAAAACCAAAGTTCACCACAGCCAACCAAAGACAACCAACCACACCCTAAGCCACTCCAAACCTCTCTCACCACCAAGGAAATACAACAAGTGAATAGTAAGAGAACCCATACAAACTCTCCCACTAAGTAGAACAATAAAATAATAGAAGTAGAATAATAGAAGCATAGCCACCCGACCCCTCCCCACTCCCCTCCCCTCTCCTCCCTGTTTTCTTCTTCTTCTTCCTAATTGTTTAAACCAATTCATGAACCAAGATCTTATACACTGACCACTAATAATGAAACATTATGTTGTAGATATTTTTTCCACATTTATTATGCTATATTTGTGATATGCAAACGGCATGAGAAAACTTGGTATACTTGTTTGTATAACATTATTCTTGTTTATAAAACCCAATAAAAGAAAAAAGAAGAAGAGTGAGAGCCAGCGTTTGATTCTGAGGGTACGGAACCCAATAATCCTGAAGGAATGCTCAGACAGACAGTTCCTCCAGAGCTCGGTTTCCGTATCCAAGACACCGTATCCAAACAATCCAGGTCCCTCTTTCTCCAGACGCATACTTAAGCAGGAAAGGGAGCATACCAGTTTGGAGATGAAGGGAGTGAGTGCTTGACTCTAGGCCTACCCAAGGGTTATCCCTTTGCATGATCTCTTCTCCTCCTCCATCAGGGCAGAATGGGGCCTGGGAGGTGTGGTCAGGGCCTAGAAGGGTTTAAAGTGTGAGCTAGAAATAAAATTCTGTCGGTGCTAACTGTTCACACTGAGGGATCTGTCAATGAACCTGCAAACCATCTTCTCTGGACCCCACTCTTCTGCATTTGCATGTCCGAAGGCTCTGCAGCCTTTGCCTTTCCTGAGTCATGCCCACCTCCTCAACCACTTTCTTCTCTCCAGAATCCCAGACTGTAGACAGGGCCTCCTGCATCATTGGTTGCCTGACCCAAGCCAGACACTGGACGGATAGAATTCCTGGGGCCTGATCTAAGCCTGTGGAGCCTGTTGTTATTGTTGTTGAATACTGAAGTATTTTTTTTCAAGATTTCTGTGTTAGTTGACGATTCTCCTTCTCCCTAAAATTAAAAGCCAGGAATCATGGAGAGAACAAAACTTGCAATCCTGGACATGGATCCATGTGGCCCCTTTATCACCAAGTGCCCCATATAATGAATCACAGATGCCCACTCTGAGGGTCCTTTCTACTTCTGGGAATCAAGCCTGGGCTCTACTGCATCGCTGCTAATAAAACTTCTAGAGATTCTATGAAAACATGGAAACTTGTCCGTACTAACAACTGTCGCTAAAAGCATTTTAGAGAAGAGGATCTCAGGGAAACAAAAGAGTGACAGGCGTCTGATCTGAACATGTGGACCTGCCTTCTACTAAATCAAACCACTGGTCCATCTCACCCAGTTGTCTGCTCAGACTGAAAGCAGCATTCTTCTAGGATGAACGCTTCCCCAGGTGAGAGCCTTTTTAAGCAGAGAGGTCAAGACTTGAATGTGGACCTTTCTGCTTCAAGAAGCTTGTGCTCAACCTACCAAGCTATGACCATGGGACACTGAGCCTGGGAGTAGAATCAGCTGAAGCGTATGCGTTGCTAAACGCCTAGGGAACTTGTGCCAAGAGGAGGCTTATGCATCTGAGAAACAAGCAAACAAAACAACATTGTCACCGGTGACCCTAAGAAGACAACCTGGGGCACAGAGCAAGCAGTCAATGGAGACTGGATTTCACCTATTGATTTGAACTAACTGGTAATGCCTTGGCCGCAGCCTTCCAGTTTAATTTCAACATTAGCATGACAGATGTAATTAACACCATAGCAGTTCTGTTCCTCTTTTCTCTTGGGTGTTTATGTAGGATTGAAGTCAACAGCAATTCCTGTAGCAACAGGAATTGTAGCTCGAAAGCGAGCCGTGTAGATCACTGAGCCCTACAGTGACTCTCCTCCCTTGCATATCTGCCTATTTAAGTGGGCAGGCATTATCATGAGAAATCATTTCTCATTATTTCCCATCTGCTCAAGTAAAGAGCAATGTGTCAAGGATGGAGCGGAATCCAAAGTGAGGGGAAGCTACCAGTTGATAGGAGTGAGGGGGTGCATGGCAATGCCTGACAATGATGATTCACACACACACATATATATGGCATATACATTGCATTCAAGGGTATTAGAACAACAGTTTTGATACAAAGTATAAAAAGTAATTTTTTTATATGCCTGTTGTCTTTGTCCATGAAGTTTTCTTGGCAGGGATACTGGAGTGGCTTGCCAGTTCCTTCTCCAGGTGGATCACATTTAGTCAAAACTCTCCACTATGACCTGTCCATCTTGGGTGGCCCTGTATGGCATAGCGCATAGCTTCTCTGAGTTATTCAAGCCCCTTCGCCACGACAAGGCATTGATCCATGAAGGGGATGGTGCTGGAGGAGATATGGTGCTGGAGGAGATATGGTGCTGGAGGCGACTCTTGAGAGTCCCATGGACTGCAAGAAGACCCTGAAGCTGAGGCTCCGATACTTTGGCCACCTCATGAGAAGAGAAGACTCCCTGGAAAAGACCCTGATGTTGGGAAAGATTGAGGGCACAAGGAGAAGGGGGCGACAGAGGACGAGATGGTTGGACAGTGTTCTCGAAGCTACAAACATGAGTCTGACCAACTGTGGGAGGCAGTGCAAGACAGGAGTGCCTGGTGTGCTCTGGTTCATGGTGGTCACAAAGAGTCGGACACGACTAAACGACTAAACAACAACAACAAATAAAAAGTAATAGGGCTACAACTATATCCACTTGTTGATGCAGCCTTGACAGTGCAGATCTACAGAGACTCATCAGCTGTTTTGCCTAAGCCTGCAGGGTCTTCAGCTTAATGAAGACCAGCATCTTGGGTCAGGACATTGGCAGCAATCCACGCATCAGCATTGGTGATCATCACACGCTTGAAGTGGCAGACAATTTTGTCGACCTGGGTTGCACCATAACCAGCAACCTGTCCATTGATGCTGAGCTGGAAAATGTATCGGCAAAGTCAGCTATGGCAATGGCGCACCTCTCCAGAAGGGTATGAGAGAATGTGACGCCAACGTTCAACACCAAGATGAAAGTCTACCAGGCTAACATGCTGGTTGAGCATGCTGCTATATGGATGTGAGTCGTTGGCGACTTACAACCTCCAGGAGCAATGCTTCCATGCCTCCCACATGTGCTGCGCCATGAAGAATTTGGGCATCACATGGCAGGACAGAGTCTCAGACAAAGATGTGCTCTCCCGAGCCCAAATTCCCAGCATGTTCACATTCCTGTCTCAGCAATGGCTACGCTGACTTGGTCATGTCCATAAAATGGAAGATGGCAAGATCCTCAAGGACATGCCCTATGGCAGGCTTCCTCAACCTCGGCCCTCCAGATGTTTTGAGACTACAATTTCCATTCCCATCATCCCTGACCACTGGTCCTGCTAGCTAAGGATCATGGGAGTTGTAGGCCAAAAACATCTGGAGGGCCGAGGTTGAGGAAGCCCGGTCTACACCAGTGTTTCTCAAACTTGGGTCCCCAGCAGTTGTTGGACCACAACTTCCATCACCGTTGACCTTGCTAACTAGGGATGATGGGAGTTGTAGTCCAACAACAGCAGGAGACCCAAGGTTGTAACAACAACAACAACAACAACAACAACAATTTATTATATTACATATTGCAATATTATTTTGCAGGACTCCAGCTCTATTAACTAGATTTTCTAGTTAGATGTATTTCTAATGTCTTCTTCTTCTTCTTTTTTTGATGGGGGGACAAATTTAAGAATTGAAATAATGTGTGTTAAACACATATATAATAGCTTATACATTGACATGTCTGTCTTTGTTAACAGGGGGAAATGCTGATATATTGTGCTAAATAATCAAGAAAAGATGTTTGAATGATTCTTTCTTAGGTAAAATAACCAAGTCAGAAAATCAAAGGCATGATTAATATACAGGGTTATGAATTGCTGATTTAAGTAATGATTAAGATTTATTGTTTAAATTCCAGTGATTTAAAGCAACCTATCAGGCTTAATTGGCATCATGATTAGCTTATGGACGACCTGCTTCCTCAGGCTGTTTTTACAAAGATGATAAAATATTAAATACCTGCTGTGGCAGAATTCAACAACAACAACAAAAGAGGTATGTAACTTACATTTTGCTTGTTTTGGGGACTATGTTTTGTACATTGCTCTTCTTTATCTTAATTGTCTACAAAGGGGCACATGGTGGTTTAGAGCTCCAAAAATGTTTTTACAAGAAGACTATAAGAGAAGTAAGTTAACATTTGCTTATCTGCAAAGCTGAAGCTAAACAAGAGGTTACTATCATGGCTGTTGCCAAAAATAGCAGTTGCATGATCTCTCCAAGTTGTTTGTGTCCTGATATCTTAGCATTCAGTGTTTTTATGCCCTGCTCCCCACTCAACTCAACCCCACTCCACTCCACTCTTCTTTATCTCGAACATTTCAGGGTTGTTGTTGTTTTGTTGATTTTGTATTCTGTTTTTGTATGCTAATGGATGCATAGCTTTTATTATGAGGTCTGTGGACTGGATCAATACATTGGTTGAGTTAGATATTGCTGCATCTCAGAGCAGGGCAAGGTTCCAGGGGTTCTAGGTGCTTTCCCAGGGTTCATGTTTCCTTTTGGAAATGTGGCACAGCAGAGACAGTGGTGCCTTTGTGATAGATGGTTTATTTACACCTACAACCTGGTGGTAACAGAATAAATGATGTAAGGAGGGAGCTGCAGCCCAAGATAGGAAAAGCGGTAGTACAGGAACACCAGGCTATCGTATATGCCGGCGTATAAGGTGACTGGGCGTATAAGACGACCCCATAATTTTCAAGTTAAAATATAGAATTTTGGATATACTCTAGCCCTTTTTTGGCAGGGAGGGGAGGGGAGGCTGTCTTCTCCAGCACTCAAGTCTGCAGCTGGGGAAATGGTGGTTTGTTTGTTTGTTTGTTTGTTTAGTTATTGAGAGGGGGAAAGAAGCCATAGAGAGGAGAGAGATAGAGAGGCAGAGACATCGAGGCTCGCACAGAAAGACGCTGAGCAGAGCAGTGAAAGAGAGAGCGGAGAGAGAGAGAGAGAGACGGAGAGATCCCTTCGCTATGCGCTGACAAAGAGAGAAGAGCCGGCAGCTTGACACCAATAAAATACACAAAACTGTATCTCTATGCTGATGCGGGTCGCGAAGCCATGAGGGAGCCGTTCTCCCTGGTGGGGAGCAGCCCTCTCCTGAGCACTTCTTCGCGTTCATACGGTCGCTGCATACGGCGGGGATGCAGCCGCGGCCGTTTTTGAGCTCCCCCCACCATATGCGGCGACTGCAGATTCTTGTACCCGGTGTATAAGACGGCCCCCCCAACTTTTGAAAAGATATTCCTGGGTTCAGAAGCCGTCTTATACGCCGGAATATACGGTACTTTAAATGAATTCAAATCTCCAGGGCCTGATGAGCTGCATCCAGGGGTACTAAAGGAGCTTGCAGGTGTAATTTCAGAGCCTTTGTCTATTATCTTTGAAAATTCTTGGAGAACAGGTGAGGTCCCTACAGACTGGAGGCAGGCAAATATTGTTCTCATCTTCAAAAAGGAGGAAAAGGAAAACCCAGGTAACTACCGATTGGTGAGCTTGACATTGATACCAAGGAAGGTCCCAGAATAGATAATTCAACAGTCGGTCTGATTTCTATTTTTGATGGAATTACAAACTTGGTGGACCAGGGGAATGCTGTGGACATAGTGTATCTTGATTTCAGTAAGGCTTTTGACAAAGTCCCCCCCCCCCATGATATTCTTGCAAGGAAGCTGGTAAAATGTGGGTTGAACGAGATAACCGTTAGGTGGATTTGTAGCTGGTTGACTGACCGAACCCGAAGAATACTCAATGGTTTCTCATAATCCTGCAAAAAAGTGACAAGTGGAGTGCCACAGGGTTCTGTCCTGGGCCCGTTGTAGTTTAATGTCTTTATAAATGACTTGGATGAAGGAATTGAGGGGATGCTCATCAAATTTGCAGATGACACCAATCTAGGAGGGGTGGCTAATGCTGCAGAAGACAGAATCAGAATTCAAAATGACCTTAACAGTTTGGAGAACTGGGCCCAAACTAACAAAATGAATTTCAGCAGGGACAAATGTAAGGTTCTGCACTTAGGCTGGAAGAGTTGTTTGGCAGTGGAACAGACACCTACCTACAAGAGGTGGTGGACTCTCATTCCTTGGAGATTTTTAAACAGAGGTGGGATGGCCATCTGTCATGGATGCTTCAGCTGAGATTCCTGCATTGCAGGGGGTTGGACTAGATGGCCATTGGGATCCCTTTCACCTCTATGATTCTATGATTCTATTATATCCAACCTCAGCCTACAATGGAGAGGTGCACAGCATCAACAACCCAAAAAGGTCTTGTTTCTCCCATAGCCACAGCCTCGGATTCAAACAGAAATCAAACACCATGCTCTGACTCTGCAGCTTGCTGGTTTACTTCTTACACCCACACACAAACACCACACCCCTCTCTACTCTAAACTCTGGCTTTATCTGCTGAGAGAACCCCCCCCCCCATTTGCCATCTTGCACTGAGCTCCTTAATCCCCATTAATGGCTCATCACCCAAGCTATCATCTCCTGAGAAGCTAGCTGGGCTTGATTAAATTCTAACACTTGCTGGATCCAGGAATTAATTAGAGAGGTCTGGCACCCACAAACTGTAAGGTCATTGTAAGGGGGAGACAGTACAGAGAACCATAGCTGCCAAGTACCCCGTTTTCCCCAGGAAACCCCCATTTTTACTTACCTTTTCCCGGTGGTCCCCCGTATCACTTCGTCTCCTGTTTTTCTCTGTTATTTTCTCCTGCCGGCAGCCATTTTTTTCTTTCCGATTTGCCCTTCTATGGGAACCAAAAATGGCCGCCGCTGGCTTCAAAAGTCACATCTACGCATGTCCGGAAGTGCATAGACCCGACTTCCGGTGTCGGCGGCGGCCATTTTTGGTGCCCATAGATGGGTGGAGCGACACCGGAAGTTGCGTCGACACACTTCCTGACATGCGTACAAGCGACTTTCAAAGCTGGCGGCGGCCATTTTGGTGCCCATAGAAGGGCAAAGCGACACCGGAAGTTATGTTGACGCAACATCCGGTGTCACACGGCTGCCGGTCCCGGATTCTGCAGTCCGGGACTTGGAAGGTAAGCAGAGAACCTCCCCCTTGCATCAGAAGTAGCTCCTCCCCAAGCAGTGATGGAAGCGAGGGCTCTGAGGAGGCAAGCCAGGAAGTGGAGGGAGAGTGCCAGGGCTCTGGCAGCATGGGAGAGCCCCGGCTACACAGGAGGGAGGAGAGAGAGGGGGAAAGGGGGGAGAAGGAAAGCATGGAGCGTAGACCCTTTCCTCTGGTTCCAAAATTACGCAGGAGAAAGAAGGGGAGGAGATTCACTGTCCCGAGACTCCTATGTTGGGGGAGATCACGTGGGGGGGGGCAGTGCCGGATTCTGCATCGGAATGAGCAGACATGTTTTACACACCTGTCTCACTGTAAATAGAGTGCAGCAATAAAACCTGCTTAAAGACAAGCATGGGGAGCGTCGTTACTCTGGAGTAGTCGCAAGAACCCCTGACAGTCATCAACTATTTGGGGGGCAACCATGAAGTACAACAGTGTAACCACATGCGACTCCTATATATAACATTCGGTTTGTAAAGAGAGAGAGAGATGTTTGTGTGTGTACGAGAGAGAAACCCAGGAGGATAGCCCTCACTGGCTTAAGGATTTTTGCTAATAGTGTCTCTGTATATCTGCATCCATAATGGCCATGCGGGAGCACAATGTTGTTTGCTTTCTATCAATAACTTACTGCAGAAGAACAGCAGCTTCAGGAGTGATTCAAGCATGGGCTGCTAGCTAGCATCTAATCAGTTACCAAACACCGCAGGCAATGCCAGGTTAGCTCAAGAGGAGCAACTTCTATTTCAGTAATCATCTTTAAAATATATTGGTGCTGGAGGTAAAATCGGATGGAGGCTTCTTTGCTTCTTTACTGCTGTTTTTCTAATTAGCTCCAGTCTCTTCATTTATTTAGAACCATTTCCAAATATTTTTTTATTTTTTTAACCTGAAACATCCCTCAAGGCAGGCGGGCAAGGAGAATCAACACTGAAAAATCACTGAGACTGTTAAAAAAGACTATTTTTAAAAAAATTGAAATTAGCCACTTAAAAGAGCTCCTTGCAGGCACCAGTGGCTTCCTAAAATCACAGCAATAAAGGCTGGATCTAGACACATCAAAAAAACATTTCAGGAAAATGCATTGTAAAGCTCATAAGGGTCGAACTGTACAGCGCCATCTGGTGCCCCAGTGTTATAACACATTTAAAATGATTTTTGAAAAACCCTAATGTAGCTGAGTCCAAAATCTTGCATTTCTTCACCAGACTTTCCATTTGGGGCTTTGTCTGACATCCAGTAGAAAAGAAGTCTAAACATTAGGAATAGCTACCATTGAAGTCTCAAGAAGGAACACTGGTTGCCTGTTGTTGTTGTTTAGTCGTGTCCGACTCTTCGTGACCCCATGGACCAGAGCACGCCAGGCCTCCCGCAGTTTGGTCAAACTCGTGTTCGTAGCTTCAATCTTTCCCAACATCAGGGTCTTTTCCAAGGATTCTTCTCTTCTCATGAGGTGGCCAAAGTATTGGAGCCTCAGCTTCACGATCTGTCCTTCCTGTGAGCACTCAGGGCTGATTTCCTTCAGAATGGATAGGTCTGATCTTCTTGCAGTCCATGGGACTCTCAAGAGTCTCCTCCAGCACCATAATTCAAAAGCATCAATTCTTTGGCGATCAGCCTTCTTCATGGTCCAGCTCTCACTTCCATACATCACTACTGGGAAAACCATAGCTTTAATTATACGGACCTTTGTCGGCAAGGTGATGTCTCTGCTTTTTAAGATGCTGTCTAGGTTTGTCATTGCTTTTCTCCCAAGAAGCAGGCGTCTTTTAATTTTGTGACTTCTGTCACCATCTGCAGTGATCAAGGAGCCCAAGAAAGTAAAATCTCTCACTGCCTCCATTTCTTCCCCTTCTATTTGCCAGGAGGTGATGGGACCAGTGGCCATGATCTTGGTTTTTTTGATGTTGAGCTTCAGACCATATTTTGCACTCTCCTCTTTCACCCTCATTAAAAGGTTCTTTAATTCCTCCTCACTTTCTGCCATTAAGGTTGTGTCATCTGCATATCTGAGGTTGTTGATATTTCTTCCGGCAATCTTAATTCCGGCTTGGGATTCATCTAGTCCAGCCTTTCGCATGATGAATTCTGCATATAAGTTAAATAAGCAGGGAGACAATATACAACCTTGTCGTACTCCTTTCCCAATTTTGAACCAATCAGTTGTTCCATATCCAGTTCTAACTGTAGCTTCTTGTCCCACATAGAGATTTCTCAGGAGACAGATGAGGTGATCAGGCACTCCCAAATTCTTTAAGAACTTGCCATAGTTTGCTGTGGTCGACACAGTCAAAGGCTTTTGCATAGTCAATGAAGCAGAAGTAGACGTTTTTCTGGAACTCTCTAGCTTTCTCCATAATCCAGTGCATGTTTGCTATTTGGTCTCCAGTTCCTCTGCCCTTTCGAAATCCAGCTTGCACTTCTGGGAGTTCTCGGTCCACATACTGCCTAAGCCTGCCTTGTAGAATTTTAATCATAACCTTGCTAGCGTGTGAAATGAGCACAATTGTGCGGTAGTTGGAGCATTTTTTGGCACTGCCCTTCTTTGGAATTGGGATGTAGACTGATCTTCTCCAATCCTCTGGCCATTGCTGAGTTTTCCAAACTTGCTGGCATATTGGGTGTAGCACCTTAACAGCATCATCTTTTAAAATTTTAAATAGTTCAGCTGGAATATCATCACTTCCACTGGCCTTGTTATTAGCAGTGCTTTCTAAGGCCCAGTGTTATAACACATTTAAAACGATTTTTGAAAAACCCTAATGTAGCTGAGTCCAACATCTTGCATTTCTTCACCAGACTTTCCATTTGGGGCTTTGTCTGACATCCAGTAGAAAAGAAGTCTAAAGATTAGGAATAGCTACCATTGAAGTCTCAAGAAGGAACACTGGTTGCCTACCGATAAGCAAACCTGAGAGCAAAGCGATATACTGTACAATGAGTGTGAAGGAAGTTGTGTACAGATTGCTACTCAGCCATGAAAGAGAGAATGCAAAAATAGAAAAAAGATTCAGAGGCACACGTAATCCTGAGCTCAACAATCAACTGTATGGGAAGAAATAATCCACCCCTCTCCTTCTTTTGAGCGCTTGATGGGTGTGTTTGTAACCTTTTCAAAAGGGACTTCTTGCATGCAACTCCTGCTACTGTATCAAAGGAGGAGAAGTCCTATTTGCAAATACACAGATCCACAGCCAGCTGGAAGTGTACCTCTGCATGAACAGTGCCCTTAGCTGGAGTGAGGTGAATCTTAAACCATTACTTGATAGGATTTCCAGTACAATACCCACAGTTAATGCCCGGCGCCTTCAGATGCTGTTCAAATGTCACCAGTCTTCGGCACTAAATTCTAACCTTTCCAGATTTTACCTCTTGCTTCCAGGGCACTCATTTGAGACATCTCTCGCCCACCTTTCAATTAAAACAAAAAGCCCAAGGTTTCCTTCATCATCATTTTCTTCAGTTGAGTTTTGATGGTAGCAAGTTTGAATCTCGTCTCATGCATACCTAGATAGACACTGCTATCTGAATCCCTCTGAGGCATTCTCTTTACAGTGATGCTATTCACCACGCCCACTGTAAAGTTACAGGTAGGTAGCCGTGTTGGTCTGAGTCGAAGCAAAATAAAAAAATTCCTTCAGTAGCACCTTAAAGACCAACTAAGTTTTTATTTTGATATGAGCTTTCGTGTGCATGCACACTTCTTCAGATACACTGGAAACAGAAGTGTCAGACCCTTATATATATACAGAGGGGGTGGGGGTGGGTGGGAATGGGTGATGGGCTGATGGGAGTGGTAAACCTGTGGATGGCTGTTAACGGCTGCTGATGACTGCAATTAGTCCGGGGGGGGGGGAAGCAAGGGCCCTTGCTCACATGAAAGCTCATACCAAAATAAAAACTTAGTTGGTCTTTAAGGTGCTACTGAAGGAATTTTTTTATTTCACTGTAAAGTTGTTAGGGAAAGGATGCAAAGGAAGCAGAAGCCTCCCTGTTTTGCACATGGACAGCACTGGCTGTCAGTGGGCAGTTTATGATGTTTGATGCTGTATTTGGGACCACTTCCTATATTAATTAAATAATAATAATAATGCACATAATAAAGCTTTGCCTAAGGAAGTGCACTGGGTCTTACTTTTTTTTTCTGAACCCACTTTAAAATGCTGGTCAGGCTTTTAAATGCAGTACAGTCATACCTCGGTTTAAGAGCACTTCGGATTGAGTACTTTCAGGTTGAGTACTCCGCGGACCCATCTGGAACAGATTAATCCACTTCCCATTACTTTCAATGGGGAAGTTTGCTTCAGTTCAAGTACGGACTTCCAGAACCAATTGTGTACTTAAACCGAGGTACCACTGTAGTCAGTTTGGTATTAGTTTAACAACAAAGCAACAAAATATAATACAGTGGTACCTCTACTTACAAATAACTCTACTTACAAATTTTTCTACTTACAAATGGAGCTCCGTCCGCCATCTTGGATGCGGTTTAGATAGGATTTTTTCTACTTACGAATTTTTAGATAGGGTTGCTTCTACTTTCAATTTTTTTCTCCCAATGCATTCCTATGGGATTCAACTTACAATTTTTTTCGACTTACAAATGTGTGTTCGGAACGCATTAAATTCGTAAGTAGAGGTACCACTGTACAGGGATAGTAATAGGCACACCTGGGAGAAGAGATATGTCTCAGCCAGGCACTCAAAAGGACACCAGTGTTGGAGCCAGGCAGGCCTCCCCGCGGAGCACACTCCATAGACTGGGGAGATGGGGAAAATAACCAAAAAAGCTCAAATCGCATTGTTGTTTTATTGCCATGGCCGATGGCTGACGGAAATAAAGAGTCATTCATTCAACCGAAACAGCTTGCTCCTATGTTGCCACCCTCTGAAACTCAGAAAATGGTCTCAGGTGCCTGGTGTGTTAAGTCAAGAGATGCGTTAGAACCAGCACTTTGACTAGGCTCAGAAATGTATGGGCAGCCAATGCAGCAATGCCAGAACTGGGGTTATATGCTCAGAATCACATTTTGTGGCAGGACATACAACATACCAGTAAGAGGAGACAGTGGGTAATTGGATTGCATTCCTATTCACCCCCTTCTTCTTAACACTCCTTCTTAATATTTTTTCACTCAATACCTTAAGATATTAAATCTGTGTTGCTTCAGCTGTTCAGTAACATATCTAAGTTGAACATCAAACCATTGCATTACAAACTTTGGTTGATTTATCTGGTCTGTGGATGAAGCTTTTACAATGGAGATAATTATGCCTGATATAATCAATCTGCAGTATTCCCCTACCGATTGTTACTGGACTAAAACACAACAGGCTAAACAATTTAACTCTCTCTGGCCATGATACTGAAATGCCATTATTCCTAAGATCCGTCTTGATAAAAGGGAAAGCTGCAGCGCTTTAATTCCGTAAGTTCAAGCACTATTCTGCACACGCAAGCACACCCATTAATACCAAGGACTGCAATTCAAATGGCAGCCCCTCGGTAACAGCATATGCTTACAATTAAAACCACCATCAGGGAATTCAACCTTATCGAGGACAGAGAGGAGGCCTTCGCAGGGAAACCTCAAGAATCCTTTATAAAAAAATAATAAAAAGGAGTTGAGGGTGGGATTGGAGATGGATGAGAAAGCTGAAATAGGGAAACCATTCCAGGGTAATGAAAAAAACATGGCTTTATAAAAAAAAATACACTCTGGCGCCAATCCAAGCTGCTGCACAGACCTGAACATTTGCTAAACAAAAATGCACCAAGAAACAAGTCCCTCTTTCCCTGCTAAGAACAATTATGTGTGCTGCTTTTGATTTTAATGTGAGCTTCCTTCCCAGCCCAATTATAATAGGATCTGCCGCCTCAGCAAATTTCAACAGAGGAGACTGACCAATCATGCCAGCTTCATGGCCCCCCCCCAAAAAAAACACTTGTTTCATGCTCTTGGTGAAGAATATTCTGACAGCTGCCCTCAGCTGGGATGCAGGTGCAAATGTTTAGGTTCAGGGGGGTGTACATAGAACCACAGAATTGTAGAGTTGGAAGGGTCCCCCAAGGGTCATCTAGTCCAACCCCCTGCAATGCAGGAATCTCAGCTAAAGCATCCATGGCAGATTGCACTAATGCAGCTGACCCATTTCAGATTTGCATTGTCTAGACCTGCCCCTACCATTAGAGTGAAGTAGCTGCCTCAGGCAGTACATCTGGGGGTATAACGAAAGCACAGACAGCAAATGGTTAATTATTTCATTTATCTTTGTTTTATTTTTAATTCTTCTATCACAAAACAACTTGGCTAGCCTTTGGTGCTGTGCACCTTGACTAGAGAAAAGGAGACCCGGAGAGTGCTACTTGTGCCTTCCAGCCTTTCTTTTTCTTAAAAAAATAAATAAATTTACTCCCTATGGCCCACCTATGTATTTTAAATTCTCAAAACAAGAGAGAACTTAAGAATGATTGTAAGGAGTATCTCAGACACCCACCCACCCCCCAAGTGTCCATATTTGCCAGGGACAGTCCCAGAGTTACAGAAGCTGTCCTAGTTTCTGATTTGATCCTGGAATGTCCCTCTTTTCCTTAGGACGTCCCTATTTGCATCGCAGAAATGTCAGAGGGTATGAAGTCATGTGAACCCTGAGCCAAGGAGATAAGTAACTATACATCCTTCAGAAGACATCCAGGAGCAGCCCTGTATAGGGAAGTTTTAAAAATGTTTAATTGTGATTTTATATATGTTAGAAGCTGGGCAGAGTGGCTGGGGCAACCAAGTTAGATGGGTGGGGTGTCAATAATAAAATTATTACAATTATTATTATTATTATTATTATTATTATTACTATTATTACTACTACTACTACTACTACTACTACTGTATTATTATTGGATCGGACATCCCTATTTTCATTGGAGAAATGTTGGAGGGTACAGTACCTTGCTGTATCAGACTTTCCTTGCAATAATCTCAACAAACAGCAAGCATTAGGTAGCTTACTGCAAAACTACCTCATGACCTGCTAATGGGCTAGCCTGTGCCATCTGCTCACCCCCGGTAGCTGTTGCCACAACTAGATGCTTTACGCTGTTGAAAGAGAAGAGCTACACTACTAAAAACTGCCTTGACATTTCCATTCTCAGCTTCACAGCAGAAAACTGAAATCAGTAACACAGTCAACAAGATTATAAACCACATACACAAATATCTCGTTTTTGCACAATAGTTTGAAAATCCAAAAGCCCCCTCCCCCGTCCCTCGCAACACAAATCTACAGAAAAGTGATTTTATTATTCTCCTGTTGTGTAAGTATTTGCATACAATTAAACAACAACAACAAAACCGTTTATTGTGAGGACCATGACTGTACACAAATATCAACACAACAATAATTAAAAACAATAATTAAAAATGTTAAAATTCATTACATACTATCCCAACAAAACCTTCATCCCACAAAACAGAAAGAGAAGGAAAACAAGCAACGAGTTAAACAGACGATGAAGGGGTCTTTGCTTTATCATCCATAAATCTTTCCCTGGCTTTCATGGCCTTCATCACAAAGACCGCTACCGCATGGGTAATTCGTGGGTTAGCATCAACTAACAAAAATTTTACTCTATCTTCAGGATTGATTATAGAGTTGGGTATAGTTTGCAGCATCGCGTCTCTAAAGCCCAAGTAAATGGGGCAATGGAGGAGGTAATGTATAAGATCCTCTTTGATTTTCATGGAGCAAGGGCATAAATGGTGTTCTGCTGGGATTTTTGTAAATCTACCGGTCAGGTATGCAGTTGGCAATGTTTGAAACCAGGCCATGGTGAAAGCTCTCCGAAGGGTGGGATCAGTGATATCCACCAGGTAGTTGGCACAGATTTTGACTGCCTTTACTCGGGGGAACCAGTAGGAAACAATTAAACGGAAATGAGTGGGACTTTTTTCCAAGTAAAGATATTTGTGATCAGGCCACACATGTGAACGATAGACCTACAGTAAGCTTATGAGAGAGGTACTGTAGTCTTAAACGTGACATCCTTTGTTAAACTGGGCTTCTATTACAGAATGGCACATTTAGATTAACTTTATTAATAAGATCAGTTCAGCAAAGGGACAAGCTGTCTAAAGTCAGTTGTAGACTCACTTTCCTTGGACATTTCGAAGAAAATATTTGCGTGTGTCATACTACATTTTCCATCTCTTTCATCTGAATGTTATTGTTGCTAACATGCTAGAATGCTGTTCTCGAAGCCACCAACATGAGTCTGACCAAACTGCGGGAGGCAGTGGAAGACAGGAGTGCCTGGCGTGCTCTGGTCCATGGGGTCACGAAGAGTTGGACACAACTAAACGACTAAACAACAATGCTAGAATCCTAAACAAACTAAGCATACCTTATGTGAAAGACTGTACTATAATGAACGCAGTACTAGACTGTACTGAACGCAGAATTCAGATAATGTCAAAAGTGATGTTGCAGCACAGATACTAACAGGCAGAAGGGGGGGACCTAATGTTCAGAGATGGATCCTGAAGAAATTTAATGGGTTAGGAGTGGTGATAGGATAAACTCTGGTTGATCAGAGGTAGATTAGGGTGGGTTTCTTTGTAGCGTTTGTCAGGATTTGATCATTCATTGGCAGACTGACAGAAACTGGAGCTTTCGAACACCTGAGTACTGGGGAAACAAAATGTTGATTTGCTTCTAAGTGAAATCACTAGGAGGCTTAAAATTAGTCAAACTTCCAAACCAACACCACCAGATGTTTCTGGAATAAACAGTAGGTTTTCAGGTGAGAGCGGACAAAACAACCCAGCATATTGGCTATGAGCTGCATATATAGTCTTCCAGGACCCAAGAGATCCAGGCGGCCTTGGAGGAAACTGATTTTCTAGATCCATTTCAATCAGAATTCGGGCACAGACACTGCTCTAATTCAGCTCAACCTCTCAGCGGCTTTCGATACCTTTGACCAGGGTATCCTTCTGAAGTGGCTGTCCGAGTTAGAGGTCCCAGACCTACAACTTTGATGGCTGCTTCCAGAGGGTGATGGTTGGGGAGTGCTCTTCAGCTTTGTGGAGCCTTCAATGTGAGGTTCCTCAGGGTTTGCTTTTATCCCCTATGCTGTTTAACATCTGCATGAAACTAATGAGTGGGGTCATCCACAGTTTTGGAGTATGTTGTCAGCAACATGCCGACGACACACAGCTCTATTCCTTTACATTTGCAGGTGTGGCAGTGGATGTGCATGTAATGGACTGGATAAGAGCCAATAAACTGAAACTCAGTTCAAATAAGATGGAGGCACTGATAATGGGCAGTTCCCTGGACCAGATGAATGGGCTTGCTCTTGATGGGGTTAAACTCCCTCTGAAGGACCAGGGTGTTAGGATTCCTGCTCCATGTTTGCAGTCATGAGATTGTGGTCCATCACATGATGGTGTATGTTTTCATTCAACAGTGTGGGAAGTGACAGAGACAGGATCTTTTGTATTACTGTGTTCCGTGAAGTGGGACTGTTGTCCTTTGTTCTTTTTCTCTTTGCTGTCTGATGAGAAAGAGGAAGGAGCTAAGTCAGAATGCTTCGAGTGTATTATATGTAAATAAAGTAGATTAGCCAAAATGCTGTGCTACCGAGGTCTGTTATGCAAACTGCAAATACTCTGCTGATCCCTAAGTGTGCTGATGCTTCTTGGTATCAGTCGCTGTGGTGTTCGGGCCAAATAAAGCTTTTGAAGCTCCCGAATGATCGACCAGGAGGGAGAGAACATGCCAGTCGGGCATGTGTCTCTGTCAGGGTCCTACACGAGAGTAGGACGATCCTAACACAGGTATGCAGCTTGGGGGTACTCCTAGATCCTTTGCTGTTGCTTGAGGCTCAGGTGGCCTCAGTGGTGCGGAGTGTCCTCCATCAGCTTCAGCTAATGGCCCAGAATAGAGACTATCTGGACAGGGATAGTCTAACCTTTGCTGTCTATGGTCTGGTAATCTCTAGGGTTAGAGTACTGCAATGCACTATACATGGGCCAGACATGGGCCAGACATGCGCAGAAGCAATTTCCAGGGTGCCGGAAATCGCTTCTGCACATGCCCGGAATCCAGAAATTGCTTCTGCGCATCCCCGAAAGCCGAAAAACGCACCTGCGCAGAAGCGATTTTCGGTGTCTGGGCATGCGCAGATGCCATTTCTGGCACCACTCGATGAGTCCCCGCACCACACTGTGCCGGTTTAGTGCAGCGCACGGGGGGCTTGCCAAGCAGGCAGCTTGGTGACCGGGCAGCTCGTGGGCCAGATAAACGGCCTCCGTGGGCCGGATCTGACCCATGGGCCAGAGGTTGCCGACCTCTGGTTTAGAAACTTCAGCTGGTGCAGAATTTAACAGCCAGGTTGCTCAAGAGGAACTCAAGCTTCAGGCCTGAGTTGGTTGGTTGACTAATTTGGTAATTATGCAGAGCTTGCTTAGAGGCTCATGGGAAATGGTGGTGGGTGGGTGGGATTTTGCTAGAGGGGTGGGGAGTAAGAGAGAGAATGGACCAACTGTGTAAATGTAAAACCACAATGGTATGAACCTACTCAATTCTAGCAAAAGAAAGTATAACATCCAAAAGTACTCTGTTCCAAAATGTAAGCTTTTTATATTCTGCCATATCCTGTACTAGGATAGGGTTCTAAGTGACATAACTAGCAGGATGCTGGAATGCTGAATTGGAATGCAAAGAGCTTGAACAAAAATAAGAAATAAACCTGGTTGTAAAAAAATGTTTGATGCAGGAAGGATTAAACGTGTCAGTTAAATCCTCTACCCCACAGTCAATATGATGCAAAAGTAAATCTGTTGTCTGATGTTTTGCTTTTTAAGTTCAAGAATCTTTGGGGGGGGGGGGGAATTTCTGTGGGCACAGCAGGGGCCAAGACTGGTAGACAAGCCTACCCTAACCTTATTCAACAGGAAGAGGTTAGAATTGTTCTCTAAATTATAAATTAACAATCCAATCAACAAGTCCCATAAACTGTAATATGGAGACAGTAAAAATACTGTCCTTCTGAGTTTGTTGCAAGGATTATATAGCAAGATAATGTATATGAGGTCAGTTTTAGTTCCACCCTCAAATGCTGTGTTTTCTCTCCACAAGTCAGATAAATTCTGTACATAGGCATTAATGCAGCACTTCCAACCCGATGCATTTTCTACTTTCTCCGCTGATAATCCTGCCTTTGCTACCGAGCACATTTCTTAGCCCTTCTGGAGAATTCAGCTTCCAACCTGATGCCTTTCCCTCTTGCTGAATAATCTCCCCACTTAAAGTTCAAGGACTCATTGTTAACAAACATTGCCAAACCATGCATTTGAGTTTTCAAAATAGAAAAATTACAAAGACGGGGTCCTTCACATTCAGCAAGCGAGAAAGCAATTCAACAAGCAATACCAAACAATATAGATAACCTAAGAATGAGAGCATCCCATATAAAAAAGCAGAACCATGAAAGTGAAAGGTGGAGGGAAGACTATATGTAATCACCATGACATAAAGCCTGATCCATTGCCTGTTTACTCAGAAGTAAGTTCCTGTAAGTTCAATGAAACATACACCCAGGAAGTGCTGTATATAGAGGATGGCAACATTGTGAACTAGGGACCCAGGTGGCGCTGTGGGTTAAACCACAGAGCCTAGGGCTTGCTGATCAGAAGGTCGGCAGTTCGAATCCCTGTGACGGGGTGAGTTCCCATTGCTTGGTCCCAGCTCCTGCCAACCTAGCAGTTCGAAAGCACGTCAAAAATGCAAGTAGATAAATAGGAACCGCTACAGCGGGAAGGTGAACGGCGTTTCCGTGTGCTGCTCTGGTTCGCCAGAAGTGGCTTTGTCATGCTGGCCACATGACCTGGAAGCTATACGCCGGCTCCCTCGGCCAATAATGCGAGATGAGCGCGCAACCCCAGAGTCGGTCACGACTGGACCTAATGGTCAGGGGTCCCTTTACCTTTAACATTGTGAACTAGGTCTCTTAGACTTAACTCATTTCTTTCAGGGGAGAAATGGGCAGATATTTGTCAGGATTTTTGTGTGTGTGTTTATACTCTTATTGACAGCGACAGCCTCATTGTTCCCACAACTAGAGCATGGGTAGAAACCATTTTGCTAGCAAACTGGCTCAAATGCTGCTTTCTCTAGCTAACGCAGCATTTTCCACCATCTGTTCTTGGGAAAAACCATTTCCTAACATAGTTCGCACACCTTTCTGTTCTAAATTTTGGCTGCTGGTGCAGATTCCTGTTCCAGTTTCTGTCTGCCACAAAATGCTCAGTGCTCATTTGTGTCTTAACTTCGCCATGTGGTTTGTGTTAGTGAAAATGGGCTTTTCAGGTTTTACCTAGACAGCAGAGCAGCCTACATTCCTGGTGGGGATGGAGTCGTCAAGTCTACATATGGGAGTTGCCTTTCCAGGATATACACTATAGCTATTATTTACACATTGCACTACACAACAGTGATCATTCAAGTGCTTGTTTGTTTTTAAAAGGTTATCTTTTCCACTCAAAGATATTGGGCCCAGTCCATATTAACTTTAATTATGTGCTAAGATCATTGTGAATAGTCTATAAAAATGTTAACATTGCCAAGGATTCACTTTTAGGCAGCTTTGTTTAAATTTAAATTTTGAAAGGTAAAAGTTACAGTACAGCTTCTGCAACATTGGAAAGGCAAGTTTCAATTCCATAGTGCTATACATATGATTACAAATCACACACAAATTATTTTGCTTTCTTGGGAAAAAATTAATGTAATTATTTTTCACAGATACAGGTAGGTAGCCGTGTTGGTCTGAGTCAAAACAAAATAAAAAAATTCCTTCAGTAGCACCTTAAAGACCAACTAAGTTTTTATTTTGGTATGAGCTTTCATGTGCATGCACACTTCTTCAGATACCAATTCTTCAGTGTGCATGCACACAAAAGCTCATACCAAAATAAAAACTTAGTTGGTCTTTAAGGTGCTACTGAAGGAATTTTTTCATTTTATTTTTCACAGAGTAATCCTAGACATGTTAACTCAGAAACAAGTTCCACTGAGTTTAATTGTGCTTACTCCCAGGAAAGTGTGTATAGGCTTGCAGCACAGAAGGGCAAAGCCAAGCATGTTTCATATATGACAGTTTCGTTCTTTTCAATAGAGATGGGAAGAAATTTGGATGAACTATGGATTCCAACAATTGGCATTGGTAAAAATTCCTAGTAAACGGAAGCGCCAGATCTGGGTAGGATTTTATCCGAGGAGGATTGCATAAGAAGCCCTGTTTAATTGTATATGAAATATGTATGTATGAACAAAATATGTATATGCTCATTATATTTTGAGCTCATGATTGAATTAGAAGATGAGTATTGTATTCAATGGGACATGGGTGGAGCTGTAGTCTAAACCACTGAGCCGATTGGAAGGTTGGCGGTTCAAATCCCCGTGGCGGGGTGAGCTCCCGTTGCTTGGTCACAGCTCCTGCCAACCTAGCAGTTTTAAAGCATGCCAAAAAGTGCAAGTAGATAAATAGGTACCACTCCGGCGGGAAGGTAAATGGCATTTCCATGTGCTGCTCTGGTTTTGCCAGAAGCGACTTAGTCAAGCTGGCCACTTGACCCAGAAAAACTGTCTGCGGACAAACGTCGGCTCCCTTGGCCTGAAAGCGAGGTGAGCACCGCAACCCCAGAGTCATTCACAACTAGACTTAACTGTCCTTTTCCTTTTTATTGTATTCAATACAGCTATTTCATGTAGCCATTTTACTACAAACATGGAAAAGAATTATAAATTCTTGTATGTTTATTTAAGTCCAAGTCAAAACCCCTCACCATAGCTGCCAAGTTTTCCCTTTTCTCGCGAGGAAGCCTATTCAGCATAAGGGAATTTCCCTTAAAAAAAGGGAGAACTTGGCAGCTATGCCCCTCACTATAATTGAACCTGCACTTGAACGCTCTCCCTACTTGTGATTCTGAACAATTGATATTTAAAGGCATCCTGGTTCTGCTGCTGACAGCAAAAAATAGGCATCATAGTCACCGATAGCATTATCCTCCCCCCAAAATTTTCTAACCCTCTTTTAAAGCCATCCACTATATCATATGTTAGCAAATTCTGTTGTTTAATTATGGGAGTGTATGATGAACTATCTCATTTTGTCTGTCCTGAATGTTCCAACATTCAGCATTGGATATTCTAGTCTTATGAAACTCCCCTCTGTCTGCTTCCTACAGACCATGCGCATAATCTTATACCTAATCTTATCTGGGCAGTTGCTAAGCAGGTAGCCCACTTTGGGGCCCAATCCTGCTATTTTGTGTAGAAAGCTTGAGTGGCAAAGCCTGTGTTCATAAAAGGCAGGTGACAATTTATTTATGCTCAGCAGAATTAAGCAGCAAGCCTTGTTTAAGAATGTACTACACCAGGCTGTTGAATTCTCACCTAATATTTGCATCTGTTTGGTGTGGGGGGGAGATAAAAAAATGAACCAAGTGGGGCTTATTTAGTTCAATTTTCATTTGTTACAGAATAAACACTAAGAGCAATGAATGGATATGTAATCTCTATCAAATTACTGAATTTAAGAGAAGATATTACTGGTTATGCTATTCCAGAAACACAAAGAACACGCCATTTTGGTTATTTAAAAGAAATAGATCTCAGTCTTTTGATGTCTTTGATAGCAACAGCTAGGCAAAAAGTCATTGCTAGCAACTGGAAATCTTCAATGCCTATTGAGATACTGTAATAAGTGTCTGGGATACAGCACTTCTGAGCTTACATTTAAAAGGAATGGGGAAGGAAAGTCGCCAAATAGAATTTTTTAAACATTGGGAGTTTATCAATCATTGAATACTAAAACTCACTCAGAATGGTGGTTACCTATTTTGGCCAGGCTATTTACACATATAAATAGCACGGCTCAAATTCTTCCCGGCTGGAAGATGAACGTCATTGTTCCAATCTTAAAGAAAGGGGACAGATCTTTGCCACAAAATTTGCCTCATCAGCCTGTTGGCTATCCCTTCAAAGTTATATGCTCAGCATTTACAAATAAAGTTAACTGACTGGCTACATACGAATAACAATCTGCATGGAGAACAAGCAGGGTTTAAAGAAGAATTCAGCACCATTGACCAATACTTTACACTAAATCGTATCATCAGAAAGTATACAGTGGTATCTTGGTTCTCAAATGCATTGGTACTCAAGTGTCTTGGTTGCCAAACGCAAAAAACCTGGAAGTAACTGTTCTGGTTTTGGAATGTTTTTAGGAAGCTGAACGTCCGATGCAGCTGTTGGCTATTGTTTCCGGGAGGCGGCTGCACCAATCAGAAGCTGCGCCTTGGTTTTTGAACATTTCAGAAGTCAAACGGACTTCCAGAATGGATTAAGTTTGGCGCTTTTATTTTTGCTATTTATTTTGCGTTTTTGTTTTTGAGGATTTTCCCCTTAATTTGTTTTTGTGACTGTGTGGAACCCAGCTCAGCTACTGATTGGTTGGTTGGTTGGCTGATTGATCCACTGTGGAACTGGATAAAAGCCCCCCCCCCATCAAAACAATGACTATCATCAGTACAGTAATAAAAAAAATTAATTTTAATTTTTGTCATCTACAATACTGTCTTATTTATTTTATAGTACAGTACATTTATTATTGCTTTCATTTTATGGCTCAATGTTCTCGTTAGATAGTAAAATTCATGTTAAATTGCTGTTTTAGGGGTTGTTTTTAAAAGTCTGGAACAGATTGATCCGTTTTGCATTACTTTCTATGGGAAAGCACGCCTTGGTTTTGGAACGCTTTGGTTTTGGAACGGACTTCAGAAATGGATTAAGTACCACTGTACTAGAATTAAAAAGTGTAAGTTGTTTGCTGCCTTATTAATTTATCCGCCACCTTTGACTCCTGTTGATCCGAGCGCTGTACAGCGATACCAACACAAGAGTCAGAGTGGGCCTAACATGTGTTGAGGTTCCTCCTCTTGGCTGTTTTTCTTCATACACTGGATCTGACATCAACCCATGCACTTCTACTAAAAAGGTAAAGGTAAAGAACTCCTGACAGTTAAGTCCAGTCGCAGACGACTCTGGGGTTGTGATGCTCATCTCGCTTTACTGGCCGAGGGAGCCAGCGTTTGTTCACTGACAGTTTTTCCGGGTCATGTGGCCAGCATGACTGAGCCACTTCTGGCGCAATGGAACACCAAAACCATAGCAGCACACGGAAACACCGTTTACCTTCCCGCCAGAGTGGTACCTATTTATCTACTTGCACTTTTTGGAGTGCTTTCGAACTGCTAGGTTGGCAGGAGCTGGGACAGAGCAATGGGAGCTCACCCCGTCGCAGGGATTCGAACCGCTGACCTTCTGATCGGCAAGCCCAAGAGGCTCAGTGGTTTAGACCACAGTGCCCCCGTGTCCCTATGCTCTTCTACTAACAGACTCATAAGGTCGTGTCTCAAATGTCAGTATATGTAGTTAACGCTGCAAGAAAACAATTTTTTCCTACTCATTGGATTCATGTGCGTGAAGAACACAGTCATCTATGCAACATCTTTGCTGTCACTCCATGAGTCTGATTTGCCTACCAAAGCTTATGCCAAAACAAACTGACTAGACTTTGTTGTGTTTGTTGCAACAGATTATCATGGCTACCCTTCTAGGAACTGGATATCAACTCTGAGTCATGTCTGAAAAGGTCCTTTGTATAAGAGAAGACTGAGGGATGAAAGCAACTGAGGGGAGGCCATTTTGAATGGAAGAATGTTTGTTTAAATACCCTCTTCGCTCCCTGCAAATCCTACATCCAAAAGCCTAGTCTCTCGCACTTGTGAGGGGAAATGGGGAGAGGGAGAATAACCCAATAGCATATTTAATGTCATTTGGTCTGAAAGTACCTAGCATACAGGAAAGTATTTTAAAGTTTGTATAAGAGAGGATTATTCTATTTAAATCAGGAGAGTGCATCATTTGCCAAAGTTAAAATTAGAATACTGTTTGTATATCATTTTTTCATTAGAAATGACTGTAAAGATCTATTACCTGCAGTATTATAAATTTACACTGTAAATCAATATAGTCGCCATACGGATGTCAGGAAGAAACATATGCATATTATCTCCAATGTGAACTAAGGATCAAAATATTCAAATCGCCTTCTTTGTGGATAGTTCATAAATAATCTAGTAATATGTAATCTGCTCAGCATTGCTCAACTCTGCAATGCTCTCGTTGAGCTGATCTTCCAACTTTGCTTTCATCTCTCTGTTCTATATGTTACACACACAAAAATGAGACAAACTATCCCTACTGTCTCTCATATCAACAAATGTTAGCAAATGTAGTTCATTATCTTCTCCCCTTTATCATACATTACTAATAAATTGAGCTGACAGCCAACTTGCCATGGTGGTTGTGGTTGTGAAATAAACCCATTTTGCCACACATACGGTATTAAAAATGTGCCATTTACTTTAATTCGTAGCTACATTTTTGAGTCTGCAAAACTTGGGCCACCGTGTCCTTTGCAGATTTCAAAAGACGATGAGGTACTGAGCCAGTTTACTAACTGAAAATCCTCAACCTTTGAAGAATCAACCTGGTGTTGCCCTTATATGATAGAACAGCAGTTTATAATCCTGAACATTAAACCTACACATAACACCTTACTGGAATGCAATCTGTCTAAGTGGTAAATTGAACCTTGTCCTCCTTCGAAATTGCTTGCTATTTGGGGCAAGGTTTCTCCGTCTACTCTGTTTGGGCAGCACCCACCATAGTGGCAGGCCCTTAACACAGCTTTTAACAGCGTCACAGAATGGGACAGTGTCACATCAAGGTTCAGTAAGGAAGAGCAAAGAGAGTTTGGGAGGGGGGGTGAAAGTGTCACGTGCATTTTACATTAAATTGGGGAAATAGCTGTGCATTTTAACATCTTTTGCTGTGGTTACTTTTCTTCTCTCTGCCAAGGTAATAATAATAATACTTAATGTTTTTGTATAGTGCTTTCAACAGTTCAAAGTGTGTCACAGGTATTATTTAGTTGTCATTCATACAAAGAAAAAAACCCTGTAAGTCAGTATCATTAATTCCCACATTAGAGATGTGAGGGGTAGGAGAAAAGTGAGGTTGAGAGAGAGTTGACTTGTCAGAAGTCATTTACTGAGTTCATGCCAGGGCCTTCCTGGTGCATAGCTTGGTCTTGTTGCCACAACAGTATACAATTATCCTGAAGGATAAATCACATGTTGCCTGAAACACAGTGAGGGGGGCATCCCTGCTACTTTCATACCTGTGGAATAGGATGACACGACTTCAGGCTTGTGTGGTCTGCTTTCTTGATTATTATTTTTATATAAAAGACACACACACACACACACACACACACACACACACACACACACCATTCAGAAAGCAAAGGGGACATAACCAGTGCTTTTTTCCCCTAAAAAATATATGTTCAGATCTACTCCCATTTTGAGTCAAGAAAACCACCATTTTATAGTTCAAATTGGGAAAAATGAATACAGTAAATGAACATCGGGGGTAGCAATGGAGCTGACAATTCACTGTGCTAGAGAAGAAACTATTTTTTAAAAAAAATAGTTTCTTCTCCCATTAGATTCACAAAATGTTTAGGGGTATGCGTCCCCCCAGAAAAAAAGCACAGGGCATAAAGATTAATAAAACCTTGGTCAGTGATCCTAATTAAGCACTATTGTCTAAGAAGATGATATTTCCTGGGTCAGGCCACCTTGTCTGCTCACATTCCAGAAACCATGAGGTACTAGGTCATCCTTTGGAAATTGACAAGTACTCCTTGAATAAATAGCAGTCTGCTACAGATGACACATAAAAAGGCCCACCTAAGCAAGCATCAGGGACGCAGATGGCACTGTGGTCCAAACCACAGAGCCCAGGGCTTGCCAATCAGAAGGTCAGCGGTTTGAATCCCCGTGATGGGGTGAACTCCCGTTGCTCTGTCCCAGCTCCTGGCAACCTAGCAGTTCGAAAGCACGTCAAAGTGCAAGTAGATAAATAGGCGGGAAGGGAAATGACATTTCTGTGCATTGCTCTGGTTCGCCAGAAGTGGCTTATTCATGCTGGCCACATGACCCAGAAAAACTGTCTGCGGACAAACGCCGGCTCTTCGGCCTATAGAGCGAGATGAGTGCTACAACCCCGGAGTCGTTCGTGACTGGACTTAACTGTCAAAGGTCCTTTACCTTTACCTTTTAAAGCAAGCATCTGGTTTTCCGTAGTATCTAACACAACACTTCTGGAAAGCCCACAAGCAGAGCCCCTACATATCTTGAAAAGCATTAAGTAGAAAAGCTAAGAGCCCTGCCCATTTGGAATGGTGCTACTGCTTTGGAATGATGAGATTATAGCTGCCAAGTCTCCCGTTTTCCCCGGGAAATCCCTGTTTTTCCAGCTGTTCCTAGCTGAAAAAATGGATTTTTTTTGTTTTTTCCCGGTTTATTCTGGCGCGGTGGCCATTTTGGAACTGGGCAGAGCATGCTCAGAAGCGACTTTTGATGCTGCTCTGCCCAGTTCCAAAATGGCTGCAGTGCAACTTCTGGCATGGTGGCCATTTTGGAACTGGGCAAAGCAGCATCAAAAGTCACTTCTGAGCATGCTCTGCCCCGTTCCAAAATGGCGGCAGCGCTACTTCCGGTCTGCTATTTCTGGCCCGGCCCCTTATTTCTCTGACAGCAACTTGGCAGGTATGGATGAGATGGATCACACCAAACTACATTCTTACTAATTGTCAGGTTTTATTATAGTAATGTCTAACAAACAGTAAAGAGAGAATCCATTTTGAATGGCTACCATCTCACAAATGCAGTATAATAATAATAAAAATTGTGAGGAAACTGGTGGAAACATGTGAAAAACAGCAGTGCATTTTTAAAGCTGATTTAAATGCATTCCCCCCGCAGAAGTGTTCAGCTGACCTTCACCTACATACAAACCTTCAGCTATGTGTTTTCAGAATTCAGAGCAATTACTATTCAGAACATTATTACAAGAATGTTCACAACACCTTTCTGAAACGAGTGAACTCAACATTCAAGAAGAGATGTTTGCTTTAAAAATCAAAGCAAGCATCTTGGATTGAACTCAGTAGCTAACTGGTAACCAGAGTAGTGGATACAAGATTGGGATAGTGGGTGGTTTTACTCAGAGTAGACACATTTAACTCAATGAGCATGATTAAGTTAAGCCCATTAATTTTAAGAGATCTACTCTGAGTAAAACTTAGTTGATTACCACCCAACTCATCTGCCCTAATATGATTCTTTCCAAAATTCCAACAGTAGCATTTTGGACCAGCTGAAATTTTTGAACAGTCTCCAAGACCAGCCCAATGTAGCACACTTAACAAATGTTAGTAGAGGACAACTCCCGTTAGCCCCACCAGCATGGCTAGTGGTCAGGATTGATGGGTACTGTTATTCATGTATTAAAATATGTCTTTAAAAACCCTTCCTCAAAACAGATACCAGGGTAGAGTATAAAAACAAAAAAACAAAACATCCAACTAAATCCTAAAATAAAGAATGTTGTTTTTTTTTAGTCGTTTAGTTGTGTCCGACTCTTCGTGACCCCATGGACCATAGCACGCCAGGCACTCCTGCCTTCCACTGCCTCCCGCAGTTTGGTCAAACTCATGTTTGTAGCTTCAAGAACACTGTCCAGCCATCTCGTCCTCTGTCGTCCCCTTCTCCTTGTGCCCTCCATAATAGGTATTATCAATAGGTAAGGTGCATCTGGTACCTTTATTATACAGCTTCTGGTGAATGCTGAAATGCACCTATTTACCCTGCTTTTGAGATGTATGTTTTTAGGGCGCACCTTGATAACTATGCCATGAATGACTGAGTCTAGGTCTGATTTCTCCAGGTAAGTTGGCTTAGCAGGCAAAATTGGTAGAAAGCACTCCCAGCCATCAGCCCTAAGCAAGCATCATTAGGTTATCCAGCAGCTAGAAGCTTCCACAAACTGTGACCCCAGGATCGTCAGCTCCTCCAGCCTCTCAAGACCTGGGCCCTGCCCAAAGGACAATTGGGCCCCACCGCTATGGCCAACCCTGGCCCCATTAGATCATGGTATCCTGAGTGCAGGACTTCTGGGTCAGGACACCTGGAATCCATGCCCACATCTTCATTCCATGGATCAGCACCTCCCAGTCAACCCATCAGTGCAGGTAATGCACCCA
Source organism: Zootoca vivipara (assembly GCF_963506605.1). Classification (NCBI taxonomy): domain Eukaryota; kingdom Metazoa; phylum Chordata; class Lepidosauria; order Squamata; family Lacertidae; genus Zootoca; species Zootoca vivipara. The sequence continues at coordinate 70,578,604 of NC_083284.1, read as the reverse complement.
GAGGGACTAATGGGAACAGGAGTACTAGGTGCCGAGCCAAACTATTTTTAAGCAAAGAGGTGGAGCTTAGTGGGCTGGAGACGGGGACTCCTAATGGCTTAGTTCACCTATAGCCTTTGTTATCATTGCTGCCTTATGGACTTTGTGCCAAGGCCAGAGCAGAACCAGCTTGTCTGGAGCAAGCTTCGATTTGCTCCCCTGCCTCTAATCCAGAGCTAACCCCAACTTGATAGTTTTGTGTTAGATATGTTTGTGAGACGTAGGGCCATAGCTGCCAAGTTTTCCCTTTTCTCGCGAGGAAGCCTATTCAGCATAAGGGAAAATCCCTTTAAAAAAGGGATAACTTGGCAGCTATGTGTAGGGCTCTTTCAATAATTAAGGGAGTGGGGAGGATTTGAGTGAATATTGAAATATTGGGGGGGGGAACACCAGGTTTTAATGTGATGTCGTTAGAACATCCATTTCCCAGTCAAATGTGAATGAAGAGCAGCTGAATTGTCTCAGTTGCACTCTCTCTTGAGTGTCAAGCATGAACATTAGCAGCTCTACATTCCTTCTGTTTCATCTCCTTAAGAGCTAAAGGTATTTGGTTTGTTCTCTGGATTGCACAATACCAAAGAGTGGCCTTGCACAATGCAGGATTATATTCTATTATATCACTTCCCTATTTAAGGAAGTGGTTGATAAATGCATTTCAGAGTCTTCACCACAACCTCTCCAAGCTTCTTCTAAAGAGAGAAGAGATGCTTTTAAATAATTTAGACATCCAGCCACCCGAAAGCAATTCAAGGTCTTCATAGTGTGGTTATTCTGCTTCCCCAAGCAGGATCAGACTTACCTTGCTTACAACTTGCGGTGGCAACAATACTGTTCTTTAGAGGAGGAAGAAGGAGGTGATATGGATAGAGGATTTATATGATTTGAATAGGAAAAGAATTGGGGCATATTCACATGCCTCAACCCTATCAGAATACATAAGGTCGAACATGATCCCTAGGAGGTTAAGGGTTATTAACAGCCAAGCCTTTATAAAGGAGATGAGGATTTTATAATGAAATGGACGGGCATATTGAACAGGTGTGCAATTGACCTAAAGCTGTTAATCATTGCAAAATCAAAATCTGAAGTCGATAGAATAGACTAGATAAAATAAAAAAAGACCTAAAGAAAGGGAGCGATAAAGCAACATATGATAAAGAGATAAAGCACCTTGAGGAGTCCATGACTGAGTTTAATAGGGAGTTAAAAATTTACAAAAGGAAAAAGTTCACCAGGCATAGAGACAACTATGCAATGACTGCTCCACACATCAATGGGGGGGCGCTTTTTGCGTGGACGTGCGCAGCCCCCTGATCCCAGAGGGTGGCTCCCTGGAAGTTCAGGTCTGGCACCGCCTTCCCAGGTAGGATGCCAGGGGTCTCCGCCTACCCAAGCTGGGCATCCAATCCTGCCTGGGGAGGTGTTGCCAGGGGATGGCCAGGTAAGGGGAGGGACAAACCGGCTCGGACAATAGCACTTGAATCTTACCTCCAAGCACCAGTTGGTTCCAGAGCTTCTCCCAACCTCCACACCCTTCATTCATGTTATTTTGCAGGTTAACCTTCTCTCTACAGGTTCTCAGGCGCTGCTACGTCAAGGCCGCTGTTGAAGGGTTGGAAAGGAATTTCCCTGCATTGCCAGGTTTCGCCTTTCCCATAGCAATTCGTCACAACTTGGTGGTGTCAGGCCTTGGGCGGAATTCTTTGGCGATTTTCCTAGAGGGAGGGGCGTGAGGCGGAGACCTCACCCCCTGGCGGCGACAAGATCGGGGTATTGGGGGAAGCCTTGACCATACCAATAGGTGTCATCACTTCCCTCTACCAGCGGCGGCGAACAGGGGGCGGGCTCTCTCTGCTTGAACATATGTTCTCCAGAGACAGCCCCAACCCCCATACATGTGGATGACCCCGAAGGCTCCCAGAACCCCGGCCGGGGACTGGGAAGGATAACGCCCAATGCCTGAATCCAAGGTCTCCCTACATCCGAATTTGAATAAAGTTGTGGCCAATTTGAATCCCATAGCATGTTGTCTCATGTATTTATTCTGCTCGGGGGGTTGCCTGCGGGTCTGGGGGACTCCGCCTGTCCACTCAAATAATAGAATATACATCTGGCCTGAAAATGAAAATTGTAATAAATCCTTTAACAGCAAAAGAACTAGGAAAAGGGGGGGGGGAGAAATATACTAGTAACCCCAAAAGCTTCATATTGGCAATGTGTTCTTGGACTTAGCATTTTTGGTGGTACTGCTTCATTTTTTATTCGTTTGACTGGCTTGATATACAGCTTTTTAACAGACAGGAGGCAGCAGGTGAGGTTGGGGAAAATTATATCGAGCAACAATACTATCAGTATAGGTGCTCCCCAGGAGCGTGCGTTTTCCTCACTGCTTTTCTCTCTATACACAAATGACTGCACCTCAACTGACCCATCAGTTAAGATCTTGAAATCTGCAGATGATACAACAGTTATTGGGCTTATCTGAGAGGACGATGAATCTGCGTATAGGCGGGAAGTAGACCAGCTTGTTTTGTGGTGCAGCAGGAATAATCTGGTGTTAAATGCCCAAAAGACAGTGGAAATGGTAATTGATTTCAGAAGGCACGCTTCCATCTTGCTGCCACTTTCCATCCTTGGTAACATATTTGTAGTAGTAGAGTCCTTTAAGTTCCTGGGCTCTATAATTTCTCAAAACTTAAACTGGCCAGGCAACATCAATAGTATTATTAAAAAGGCCCACCAGAGGTTATATATCTTGCGTCAACAAAGAAAATTTAATTTGCCCCAAGAAGTGTTGATCCAATTCTACAGAGGTACCATTGAAACTGTTCTCTGTAATTCTATTACTGCCCATAGCTGTTAAGTTTTCCCTTTTCTTGCAAGGAAGCCTATTCAGCATAAGGGAATTTCCCTTAAAAAAGGGAGAACTTGACAGCTATGTTACTGCCTGGTATGGCACATCCTCCAAGATGGACAAGAAAAGGATCCAACGAGCAGTAAGAATTGCAGAAAGGGTAATTGATGTTAGTTTGCCTTCAATAGAGACACTTTATGCTGTTCGAGCTAGGAAGAGAGCAGAGGGAATTGTCGCAGATCCTTTGCATCCCGGTCATCATCTGTGATTTACTTCCATCTGGACGTCGCTACACAAAAACGGCTAGGCACAGGAACAGTTTCCCCCCTTGTGCCATCAAATTGTTAAATTCGTAGTTGTGTAGCAGAAGGGGAGGCCAGCTATGGGTGGGGTTCCTTTGCTGTGCTATTGTATTGTGAGTGGAGCAGTGTTTGTATAAGGTATGTTTACATTGCAATGTGGTCGAAGCAAAATTACAAGTATGTTTGGTACTTGGCCAATAAATTATTCTATTCTATTTTCTGTTTCTCATGTATTTTCTTCATTTCGGGTTGGTTCGCTTCTCTATCCATTCCCAGTGATTTTCCTCATCATATTGCTTCATTTTCTGCTTCTTTGCAACTGATTTTTTTTTTTCATTCTGGTGCTTTTCTTTGTTTTGGTGGAAAAGAAGCTAGACTACACAATGCAAAAAACAAACAGATAGAAGCAGATCCACCAGAAAAGAAAAAGAAATAAAAGCACCACAAACACAAAAACAAATCAAAAATAAAAACCACCAGAACCCCATTAAGCAAGCAACTCATGGAAAAGAATAATCAGGAGAAACCCCCAAAATATGCAACATGTACCATCTTAGTTTTCACTGGTTTTTGGTTTTACTATAGGTGAATTTAGTTTTGGTAAATTCTGGTTGGTTTGCTTCGTTTTTGGATTGTTCGGATTTTGTTTTTGTTTTTTCATTGGTTTGGCCAGTTATTTGTGCTTCTTGTGATTTAGCTTCATTTTTGGGGTATTTATTATTATTATTATTATTATTATTATTATTATTATTATTATTCGCATATCTGGTGGTATTGCTTCCTTTTTATTAGGTTTGGTATTTCTGGTGAACTTCCTTCGTTTGGGGTTGGTTTGCTTCTTTGCCAGTTTCTGGTATTTTTCCTTGTGCTGCTTCTGTGCAATTGGTTCTTGCGTTACCTGGTGGTTTCCTTCGTTTATGGTGCTTTCCCTCGTTTTGTAGGACTATTATGAAAACTCATAGAAGCTCTAAAGGGAAGAACAACCCCCAGAAATGAAGGGAAAGCGGAAAAGATGAAAAACAAGCAAAGCCGATGGAAAAGAAGCAAGATAACCAGGAACCCTAAAACCAATCAAAATTAATAGAAAAGAAGCAGAACCACACAACGCAAAAACGGGTGAGGGTTAGGTTAGCGTTAGGCTTTGGTTTAGGGGTTAGTGCTTAGGGTTTGGGTGAGGTTACTTTTAGTTTATGATTAGAATTAGGATTAGGATTATTGCCAGATAAATTTTATATTAAAGATATTAAATAACTTCCTGTTATTTTGCTTCATACTGGAGATGTTTTCCTGGCATTTTTGGTGCTATTCCTTCATTTTTATTTGTTTGACTGGGTTTTGTGTTTCTCGTGTATTTTCTTCTTTTCAGGTTGGTTTGCTTCTCTTTCCATTCTTAGTGGTTTTCCTCGTCATATTGCTTCATGTTTTCATAGAATCATAGAGTTGGAAGAGACCACAAGGGCCATCCAGTCCAACCCCCTGCCAAGCAGGAAACACCATCAAAGCATTCCTGACATATGGCCATCAAGCCTCCGCTTAAAGACCTCCAAAGAAGGAGACTCCACCACACTTCTTGGCAGCAAATTCCACTGCCGAACAGCTCTTACTGTCAGGAAGTTCTTCCTAATGTTTAGGTGGAAGCTTCTTCCGTGTAGTTTGAATCCATTGCTCCGTGTCCACTTCTCTGGAGCAGCAGAAAACAACCTTCTTTTTTGGCCTCTTGTGCCTCTCTTTGTTTCTGGTGGAAAAGAAGCACAACTACACAATGCAAAAAACAAAAAAACAAACCCAAGCAAACAGAAGTAGATCCATCAGAAACCCAAAAATTAAGCAAAACCACCACAATTCGAAAACCCCCAAAAAAGCAAAAAAGCAAGATCACCAGAAACCGATCAAAACTAATAGGAAAGAAGCAAAACCACCAAATGTTTACTTGTTGCCAATGGAACAGAATAGATATGATGGATTAACTACTAATAAATCACATGGGAGAGAGCTCAAACAACTGTCTGCCATCAGTACTGTATCTAGTTAGCTGCATTCAAGTTCATATTTTCAGCAGAGTTCCTTCTGTTTTCTTATCTCATCCATAGATGTGCCGGAATATCTTACTGAAAATGTACAACCCACCTAGAAAGCCTTCTTCGCAAGCTTTAGTGATTCAATAAATATTGTACTTCCATTTATTTCAAGCCCATCCGGGGGGATTTTTACATTTTAAAGGAAATGTCCAGTTTTGGGAGTATTTATTTATTTATTGGGGGGTTGGCTCGGGCATGGAAGCTCAGAGCCAGGGAAAGAGGGGTGTGGGAACATCAGCAGCCCCACATGCTGGTGCCCATCTCTCCCTGGCTTGGGCTGGCTGCACCTCAGGCCTCTTAATGAGGGTAAAAGAGGAGGGCGCAAAATATGGTCTGAAGCTCAACATCAAAAAAAACTAAGATCATGGCCACGGTCCCATCACCTCCTGGCAAATAGAAGGGGAAGAAATGGAGGCAGTGAGAGATTTTACTTTCTTGGGCTCCATGATCACTGCAGATGGTGACAGCAGTCACAAAAGTAAAAGTAAAACGCCTGCTTCTTGGGAGAAAAGCAATGAAAAACCTAGACAGCATATTAAAAAACAGAGACATCACCTTGCCGACAAAGGTCCGTATAGTTAAAGCTATGGTTTTCCCAGTAGTGATGTATGGAAATGAGAGCTGGACCATAAAGAAGGCTGATCACCTTTTGCCTTATGCTTTTGAATTATGGTGCTGGAGGAGACTCTTGAGAGTCCCATGGACTGCAAGAAGATCAAACCTATCCATTCTGAAGGAAATCAGCCCTGAGAGCTCACTGGAAGGACAGATCCTGAAGCTGAGGCTCCAATACTTTGGCCACCTCATGAGAAGAGAAGACTCCCTGGAAAAGACCCTGATGTTGGGAAAGATTGAGGGCACAAGGAGAAGGGGACAAGATGGTTGGACAGTGTTCTCGAAGCTACTAACATGAGTTTGACCAAACTGCGAGAGGCAGTGGAAGACAGGTGTGCCTGGCGTGCGTCTGGTCCACGGGGTCACGAAGAGTTGGACACGACTAAACAACAAGAACTGGGCTTTTTAGTTTTGTTTAAGTCAACAGGGCTAACTGCTGGCAAAGCCACTTAAATAGTAAATACGGAGTCTAGAGAGAAAAGAAATCATGGCATTACTTTACTGAGTAAACTGAGCGACAACAGTGTTTAATCTGAGGGGAAGTAAGCAGAGAACTTTTGGCTTTCAGTTAGGTCAGGCCTTGTCCATAACGGGGATAGATATTCAAGAATTAAAAAAATGTTCTCAGAACCAACCAGCCAGCCAATCAGAATTCAACTTAGCAAGGATAATGCTGATCTGACTGGTTGCTAGGCAACACATCCAACCTCCTCTCTTTCTTGGTTGACTGTTCAAAGAATTAATCTTTATGTTACTAGCTGAATGATTCATCCACTACTGTATAGTATTCCAACACCTCTTCTCAACAGCAGATGGAGCATTCTGGGAGGTTCATTCCTCTGGTGAGCAGTACCAAAGCTCTATACAGTACTGCCTTGGTCCCTGTGAGTGCAGAATTTCCCGCAGAGTTTAATTTCCTTTGGTCCATACAGCATCCTTCTAAGGATACTTTATTTACACACAGGGCATTGTGTAACCACTTAGATAGCTCACCTACTAATCTTGCATTCAGGCCTCAAAGAAAAAGCCACAGCACCCCCAAGAGTCTTCAGGATCAACCAACTTGCAGTTCTCTTTGCATATCTTTGCTTCTCCAAAATTCAAATTATTTCTATGCCTCCTCCCATTCACCTTCCAAACCCTCATGGGTATTCCCTTTCTAAACATCCCCAGCTATCTTCTGTCATCTGCTTCTATCAATAAAACTTTAATTGGTCATACTGGACAATTAGCAAACCATCAGCCTAAACAATAATGACTTCCCATAATATATTTAAAATAGTCCAGGATGTGTCCTTCAGTATTATCTTGAGCTCGAGGCTCATGCTGCTGTATGTTGAAGTGAGAGGTGACAAGCTTTATATTATGGATTCTGAATGTCACTCTCAAGATGTGATTCCCCCCCCCCTCAGACTCAAATCTCACCAATTTATTGCAGAAATGGGGGGGGGAGTACTTTCAGTTGCTATGTTAATTTCAATATATGATGCACAGAAAGCATAAATGGGAAATGGTTTCTAGGCTGGCTTCCTTGCAGTGCAAGATTGATTACAGTCCAGTAATGCAAGGAACGTTCCTTACGTCTGAGACTGAAGTGAGTCTTGCACAGAACAGCAGAGGATCAACATATTTGTTTCACGGGAAGAGCTATGTTGTCTGTAAGATTACACCACTTTTTCTCTAAATTTAGAATGATACCTTAATCTGTTCAAAATCATCACACAATTGGACTCATATCTTTAGAAATTGCCAAATCTAACGACGCGAGGGCTTCTCATGACCCCGAACCTCCATAGGGAGGTTATCTCCTCGTGGGTGAATTTCAGGACTTCCACTCCAACCATGGCAACTGCTGACCAAACAAACACGAGCCCTTTGCCTTGCAGGCAGGATCACAGCCTGGCTACTCTACTCTGAGAAGTGCAAACACACCCACACGAAAATCTCTGCTCAGAGAGTAATTGAACTCTTTAGAGGGGAAGGTGTGAGCGGCGGCAAAACACACAAAAATCCAGTTCATTAAGAAAGGTTGGTTTAACAAAAGATGTGATGATAAAATGGGCAAAAGATTTTGGGTATAATATTGAATATGATGCGTGGTTGAAATTATGGAATCAAACATTGAAGTTTACTGCATGCACTGCCCTGAAAGAAAATGTCTTGAAGATGATGTATAGATGGTATTTAACACCAGTAAAACTAGCTAAGATGTATAGGATGGAAATGTAAAGAGAAGGATGGTGAATTTTATCATATGTGGTGGACGTGCGAAAAAGTTAAAAGATTTTGGGAAATGATATATAACGAATTGAAAAAGATTCTTAAATACACTTTCCAAAAAAAAACCTGAAGCTTTTCTATTAGGACTTATAGGACAGGAGATTGTAAAAGGGGATCAAGTACTATTTTTGTATGCGACAACCGCGGCTTGGACTTTGTTAGCCCAAAAATGGAAAACCCAGGAATTACCGACGATCAAAGAGTGGCAGACAAAAATGATAGACTATGCAGAATTAGCAAGACTGACTAGCAGGATCCGAAAACAGGGAGAGGCAAAGTTCCAAAAATATTGGAGTAAATTTGTGGACTATATGGAGAGGAATTGTAGAAATTTAAAGACACTTGCAGGACTGAAATAAATCCTACGAAATGACTTTAAATAAGGAGTAAAGGAACTGCGAGATAAGAACTGAAAAGAAAACCAAATGAAGGGAGGGAGGGAAGTCAAAGCTCGGCAGAGCATTGGGAATTAGAGATATGGGAATAGTTGTTAAAAAGAGAAAATTTTTGTGTGTTGTGTTTGTTTTTGAATGTTTTGTTTTTTTAATGTGTTTAATGTGTTTATTTGGAAAATTTAATAAATTGCTTTTTAAAAAAGGTTGGTTTAATTCCAAGTAAAGCACAGATAACAGGGGAGCTCCCCCCGCCCCGCCGTCATCTCAAGATGACCCAACTGAACTTCCAGCATCGCGCTTCCGTCTACGGAAGCAGTGGGGGAGGTACCTCCTCCGTCAACGCTGTGACGTTTCTCTTCCCCTTTCCTGTACCCCTCTTGTCAACTAGGTGGTCCAGAAGAATCTTCTGATGTGTTTTCTCCTGCTGTCACTTGCCCTGCTCTGGAAAGTGACTCCTCACCCCCCGCTTCCTGAGAGCATTTCCATGGCAGTGCGGCAGCATTTCCATGATTCTATGCATCTGGAACGTGTGGTGCGTCTATCTGAGTACATAGTTGTGTTGTGTTGAGTTCTGCTTAGGGGAAAATGCACAGTACCTCACTTAACTCCTAAGGCTGCCTGAAAGCTGAACTAGGAAGGAGAAGGAAAGCTGGGTGCAGCTTAACCTCCTGTCTGAGACCAGAGTAGGTGTCCCCTGGACCAAGGATTCTACATTTCCTACTGATAATAATAATAATAATAAATTACTAGTTGTACCTGGCCACATGCTGCTGCGGCTCAGTCATAGGCCTCCTCCACTCAGCGTCCCCGTTCCCCACCCAAGCCGCATGACGTCAAGTGGGACGGATTGACACGGTTCTGAAATACAGTATTTATTCCTACCGGGCTGGGAAAGAGTAAATCCATCTCCAGCCTGACTGACATAACATTCTGGTGGGGGCGGGACTGTTCCCAGTTTAAAAGGAGGGAGCAGCGGTTTTGTCAGTGGAGGAGAGGGGGAGGGAGTGGGTAGGGGTGAAGAAGAAAGTTGAGAGGCCAGGATAGTGGGGATCTAGATGAGGTTCAGGAAGGCTCGATGTTAAATGTTTGACAGAGATTACCTACAACCAAAACGTATCTTATAAACACATGAAACGTTAAATAAACAACTATGTTATAAGGTTAATAAAATTCTTCTCTTTTGTGCCAAGAAGTATCGTCATTATTTTTCCAGCAAGGTATCGGGACTCAAAGAAGTGGTAACTCATTAGAGGACAAAACTTACCTCAGGAAAAGAGGTGAAAGTTTGTGTCTTAGAGTAACACTGAGGAGGCTTAGAAAGATAACCTGGAGTGTCAACAAGCTGCCAGCGTGGAAAGGGGAATCAGGCCGAGAGAGACCCTTTACTGGTGGCAGGAGGTTATTCTATCAAACAGCCTAGAGTTTTTCTTTGATACCAGGCGACGTGAGCTGGAAGGAGAGTCTCTTTACTTATAAACCCACAAGAATAAAGGGGTTTATTTGGGGGGAGGCGGGAGAAGAGTGTGTGTGGCTTCCAGGGCCGTCTCAAGCAGGTCAGGCGCCCTGGCGCTGAGGCGCAGTGATCGCTCCGGCACCCCCGCCCTCGCAACGCGCAGCATGGCTTCCGCACGGCTTCCCCGCGCAGTGCCCCCCCTGCCGGCCCGGCACCCTGGAGCCCCGCGCCACCGGGACTGCACCTAGAGCTGGGCCTGGTGGCTTCACCTCTGGATTCCTGTGTTGCATTTTAGTAATAGAGAGAGGGACATTTGTCGCATCAAGACACCCCTGTCTCTGGTCCCCCCGCCACATGATGTCATCTTCCTCCCACGTGACGGCACCCGGCACCCCGAGCGCTCTCTCTCTCTCCCTCACATGCTTGTTCTGGCAAATCCCCCCACCCCGTCCCCACCCATTCACCCTCCCATAAGACATGGGCCTCCTCCACTCAGCGTCCCTGTTCCCCACCCCAGCTGCACACCCCTGTCTCTGGTCCTTCCGCCACGTGACGTTATCTTCCTTCCGTGTGAGGGCACCCGCCACCCCAACACATTCCTCCTCCTCAAAGGCACGGACACCTCTACTCAGTGCCACCGTTCCTCACCCCAGCCCCATACCACAACCCGGATGTCACAATACCTCTCTCTCTGTGGTCCCTCCAGCTCTCTCTGCTCATCTCTGGTCATCTTCCTCCCATGTGATGGCACCCGTCAACCCGACCCCTCTCTCTCTTCCACCCGCACACCCCATGTGCATCTTGGGCCTGGCCTGCTCCCCTGGCTGTGCTATGCTGGGCAATGCCATGCTACTGTGATGTCACAGATAGTCTGCAGCCAATGGCAGCAGCTGAGGCATGCTCTGTTGTGCTGCTTCGACATGTTTTTCTAGAAAACATGTTCTAACTTCTCACAGGTTTGACACCTGTCCAATCTAAGTTTATACAAACACCCGCATAGTGGAACGGAACGTTGTGTGAATATTTCAATGCAATCGGTCAAGCAGTTTCGGAGTTAGCTGGATGCAAACGAATGGGGACCTTTTACATTTATATATATATAGATTATTATTTCTACCCCACCCATCTAGCTGGGTTTCTCCAGCCACTCTGGGTGGCTTCCAACAGAATATTAAACAGAATAAGACATCAAACATTAAAAACTTCCCTAAACAGGGCTGCCTTCACATGTCTTCTAAAAGTCAGATAGTTGTTTATTTCCTTGACCTCTGGTGGGAGGGCATTCCACAGAGTGGGCGCCACTACCGAGAAGGCCCTCTGCCTAGTTTCTAGTCTAGTAGTTGTTTTTCTCTTTGACATCTGGTGGGAGGGTGTTCCACAGAGTGGGCGCCACTACCGAGAAGGCCCTCTGCCTAGTTTCCTGCAACTTGGCTTCTCGCAACGAGGGAACCGCCAGAAGGCCCTCGGCGCTGGACCTCAGTGTCTGGGCAGAACGATGGGGGTGGAGACGCTCCTTCAGGTATACTGGGCTGAGGCCATTTAGAGCTTTAAAGGTCAGCACCAACACTTTGAATTGTGCTCGGAAACGTACTGAGAGCCAATGTAGGTCTTTCTGGACCAGTGTTATGTGATCTCGGCAGCAACTCCCAGTCACCAGTCTAGCTGCCACACCAGTCTATCTGAGTCTACTGAGTCTTGCTGTAACCCGCCTACTCTCATCTGGGGGTTGACAGATATCTGAATTTGGTGTTCTCTCATTTTCACAATTTCAATTGTTGCATCAATTTGCAGGGGGGGGGAATCCTATATAATAATGTCCAAGTTGACCCTGCGTCCAGTTGTCCCGTGTGTCCCTGAGGTACTACGCATGTGCCCCAGGGATACAGGGATTGGACAGCAGAGACTGCCCGCGCGCACTCTCCCCCCCCCTGCCTCCTCCAACCGCCGCTCCCGCCGGACACCGCCTCACTGCAGGGCACGTCAGGGAAGCGAGGGTGGAGGCCGGCGAAGGCCTCCTCGCAACCCTCCCTGGCCCGTGAGAGGAGCGGCGGTTGGAGGAGGCAGGGGGGGGAGAGTGCACGCGTCCTTCCTGTCGGCGGCTGGGGGAGAGGAAGGAAGGAGAAAGCGCTCCTCCGTTCCTGTCCCCCTGCCGCCGACAGCAAGGACGGGTCCCAGGGTTCGGAGAAGCGCTGCACAAGCGCTTCTCCGAACCCTGGGATGTCTGCTTCCTGTCGGCGGCTGCGGGAGAGGAACGGAGGAGGAGAAAGCAGCGCTTTCTCCTCCTTCGTTCCTGTCCCCCTGCCGCCGACAGCAAGGACAGGTCCCAGGGTTCAGAGAAGCGCTGTGCAAGCGCTTCTCCAAACTCTGGGATGTCTGCTTCCTGTCGGCGGCTGCGGGAGAGGAACGGAGGAGGAGAAAGCAGCGCTTTCTCCTCCTCCGTTCCTGTCCCCCTGCCGCCGACAGCAAGGACAGGTCCCAGGGTTCAGAGAAGCGCTGTGCAAGCGCTTCTCCGAACTCTGGGATGTCTGCTTCCTGTCGGCGGCTGCGGGAGAGGAACGGAGGAGGAGAAAGCAGCGCTTTCTCCTCCTCCGTTCCTGTCCCCCTGCCGCCGACAGCAAGGACAGGTCCCAGGGTTCAGAGAAGCGCTGTGCAAGCGCTTCTCCGAACTCTGGGATGTCTGCTTCCTGTCGGCGGCTGTGGGAGAGGAACGGAGGAGGAGAAAGCAGCGCTTTCTCCTCCTCCGTTCCTGTCCCCCTGCCGCCGACAGCAAGGACAGGTCCCAGGGTTCGGAGAAGCGCTGCGCAAGCGCTTCTCCGAACCCCAGGATTCTAGCGCCCGTTATTAAACGGGCTGAAAACCACTAGTACCTCATAAAATCCATTAGCCTATTAGTCCACATTTTCTCCTATTATATACATTTTGTATGCATTTTTACCTAACGTTCATATTTTTGCAAGCAATTTCCCCTAATATAATGCATTTCTGTATGCTAGTTTAACGAATATATGCACATTTCCCTTGAATGTATATGTTTTTACTCAAATCATTTTTAAGAAAGACTACAGAAGAATAGCTCCTGAACTTAGAAGAATGCAGCAGTGGTTAGGAAAGAGAAGCAGAAATGTGATTAGTTAACAAAAATCTATTTATAAAATGTTTTTAAGTATCAACAAGAAAGGAAGCCTTTCCGAATCAGGTAAGTAGCCAAAAAGCAACAGCTTTGTCATTTTTCTGTTTCTATTATTCTAATATTGTCATACATTTTGTCTGGAAAATCCAAATCTAATACTTCACTCCTCTCTTGCTACACCCTCAGGAAAAAAAATAGTGGAAAAGTATCAAGAAATCTCAGTAAGTATTCTGATCAGGTTTTCTCTGGAGCCTTGCTGCTAGCAAAATGTCTTGGATAAATTTCCACTCAGCGGGGCAGTGTTTTGCATGAAGCAACTCTTAAGCAAAAAAATGTTACGTTCTCAATTCCATACAACATTTAAACAGCATGTTCATGTATTAAGATAATCAGAATATCAGCTGATGGGGGACATTAAAGCGTTTCTGTGCATTCTGGCTTCCATCACGGTGTCCCATTGTACCAGAAGAGGTTTAGTCATGCAGGCCACATGACCCAGAAAGCGGCCTGTGGACAAAATGCCAGATCCCTTGGCCTGAAAATGGAGATTAGCGTCATACCCCACAGTCAAATTTGAGTGGACTTAACCGTCCAGGGGCCCTTTACATTTACCTGCCTATTAAGGCACTGGGAATTGCTAACTACTCTCTTTAAACATACTTTTAATATCTTTATATAGATATTGGGCCACATTTTCATATTTAAGGCTTCTAAAACAGTATCTTACTATATGCATATGTGTTTTCTTAGCAAACAAATGCTCTTCTTAGGAAATCGTTTTGCAGCAAGTAATTTCCCCACACATCACCCTGGCAATATTTGCATCCAAAGTTATGCAGAGGAACTGAGAGCCTAATTGTTTTGGAAGCTCAAAAACGTGAGATTCATGTTTTGATTCCCCCCCCCAAATTTAAATTGTACAAGTCAGGTGTACTTGTGTTGGTAATCAATTTATTTTGGCAAGTTTCTCCATTATCAAAGAAAATGTCTTCATGTTTAGGGAAGCTTTTAATGTTTAATAGACTATTGTATTTTAATATTTTGTTGAAAGCCGCCCAGAGTGGCTGGGGAAACCCAACCAGACGGGTCGGGTATAAATAATAAATATATTATTATTATTATTATTATTATTATTATTATTATTATTTGATTCCCCATAAAATATATTGATATGTTGGCTTCCTACATACACCACTGAACCTTAGGATGAATAGGGCTCTTTTTAATAGTCCCTGAAAAATTGGCTTATTTCGTATTGTTTTTCAAATCAGAGTGGCGAAATAGCTACTCAGACTGAAGGAGCTTCTTTTTAGAAAGCTTTCTTGACACAGCCCTGTGATTCAAGACTTTTAATTACCTTTTCATTACAATATATACTGTCTCTTAACATACAGAGGATTTGTGCCGACAAGCCCCCATCCCCCTTGTATAGCATCCTTTTACAGTCATTTTTATCATTATAAAAATAATGATATCTTACTCACAAAATGTTCTCTTATCCATTCACTTTGTGTGCAATAAAACAACATTCTGCTCTCTCTCTCTTTTTCCTGTGCAGATATGGGTTGTAAGTGTGTATGGCTGCCTGTGTATGCTAAACCAGAAGATGTTGCATGCATACAAATGGAAATTAGTTTTTTCGGAGCTTTTCATTAAGGAAACTATAACAGGTTTGCTTCCAACCCAAGAGTGGCGAAATAGCTACTCAGACTGAAGGAGCTTCTTTTTAGAAAGCTTTCTTGACACAGCCCTGTGATTCAAGACTTTTAATTACCTTTTCATTACAATATATACTGTCTCTTAACATACAGAGGATTTGTGCCGACAAGCCCCCATCCCCCTTGTATAGCATCCTTTTACAGTCATTTTTATCATTATAAAAATAATGATATCTTACTCACAAAATGTTCTCTTATCCATTCACTTTGTGTGCAATAAAACAACATTCTGCTCTCTCTCTCTTTTTCCTGTGCAGATATGGGTTGTAAGTGTGTATGGCTGCCTGTGTATGCTAAACCAGAAGATGTTGCATGCATACAAATGGAAATTAGTTTTTTCGGAGCTTTTCATTAAGGAAACTATAACAGGTTTGCTTCCAACCCAAGGAAAATTAATATCCCGCATAAAAATTGCTGGAGCGTGCTTGTACCTCCTGTGAGTCTTCTTAGGTGTTTTGGAAAGATAAAAACAGAGCCTTATTTGCTCCTCCCGACCAGCAACTTATTTCAACGATGAAGGACAGTAAAAGCACATGGCATCTGTAGTTCCATTTCTAATTGTTTTGCTTGCCGCATTATGCTGCATGGAATGGTAGATCGTGCAGGGCTGGTGTGCCAAGTCAGAATAACTCCACTTGCCATTCCCCCCCCATAATAATTTTTATTGGTTTTCAATTACAGTCCAATAAGAACCTCATTATAACCATACCAATTTATAATGCAATTATTAATACCAATTGTTCAAATACCGAATTCTGTAATTTAGATAAAGTGGCCCCCTGCGTGCTAGATTTGAAGGTTTGGTGATTTCTGTGTTCCAAAATCTTATTAATTTCAATCACCACATTTTTCCGTGTACAACATGCCCCCGTGTATAAGACGCCCCCTATTTTGGGGGACTCAATATTAAGAATAGGGGAGGGGAGATTGTCCCCGTGTATAAGACTACCCCCCCTTTTAAACATTTTTTAGTAAAAACAAACAAACACCTAGTCTTATACACGGAAAAGTATGGTACATTTGGTCATAATAATAATAATCCCTCATACAACAACTGCAATATGAATAACATCTATTCCTGTTGACACATTAAATGATTTATAAAACTACAAGGGAAGACCTCAAACCAAAGCCTTGTTCTTCCTGTGTGTGGCAATTATTCTGTCCGTGGGGTTTCCTCCTGTCCTGTCCTTGTAAGATAGACATCCCCAAACTGCGGCCCGCCAGATGTTTTGGCCTACAACTCCCATGATCCCTAGCTAACAGGACCAGTGGTCGGGGAAGATGGGAATTGTAGTCCAAAACATCTGGAGGGCCGAAGTTTGGAGTGCCTGTTGTAAGATGTTATGTCTTTCTTTCCCCCAGTTGTTGCTGTTGTCCATCATGCCTTGGGTGGAGCTGATATCCCATTGTTGTTCCAGAAATTTCTCCATCACTCCGTCTCATGTTTGTTGTTTTGCAACAACAGCTGCCCAACTCACTCTGTCCCAATAAATAACCAGAGTGGAACCGGAAGCCAGAACGCATCACTCTTTCAGTATAGCCTGCAAGTTCACTGTTTAAGAGTGAAACTTGAATGTGATGTGCATCTGGAAGCTTCAAGAAACTTTCATTCAGAAACATCCAACTTCTAGTCCTTCAAGCTTACAAAAGAAATTGGGAAACATTGTACATTTTGGTGATGGGCTTCATATCGAAACAAAGAAGCACTGATGTTTGCCTCCAGTACAGAGCTTTGGTGGCTTCGAGAACACTGTCCAACCATCTCATCCTCTGTCGTCCCCTTCTCCTAGTGCCCTCAATCTTTCCCAACATCAGGGTCTTTTCCAGGGAGTATTCTCTTCTCATGAGGTGGCCAAAGTATTGGAGCCTCAGCTTCACGATCTGTCCTTCCAGTGAGCACTCAGGGCTGATTTCCTTCAGAATGGATAGATTTGATCTTCTTGCAGTCCATGGGACTCTCAAGAGTCTCCTCCAGCACCATAATTCAAAACGTTCTCTATTAAGGAAAAGATAATCTAGCATTATGGTAGGACATTTCAAGACCAAGCATCCATATTTTGGAGATAAAGAATAATAATGGATTCTCTCCACTTAAAAGCACGTAGATGTGTCAATCATTTGAAGTCAAAAGAAATTCTCTTAGAAAAAGTATCTTAGCAATTCAAACCATCTTTAAAAGTACAAAAATTAGAGTGGAAAAGCTTTTCTTCCAACTATCGCCTGCCTCATTTTGCTCTTAAATGGCTCTAGTACGTTGCAGGTGGAGCTGTAGTTATTACTTTTAACTGCAAAAGTAGTACCAATAAAACCCATAGATTTCTTTTTAAAAAAACAACTACTACTACTACTTCAAGAGAATTTGAGAGAGCTGCCTTTGCAGTGGGGATCATCTCTACAGAAAACAATGATGTCTCCTGTTTATTAACAGCCACGTGGTGTAAGAAAGTTCTCACTCAGCTTTTCAGGCGTTTTCTTTGGAGAGTTTAATAGTCCGTTCATAGAAAGTCAATTGATGGAGCGGTGTACTATTGACATGATGATATATTATTATAATAGCAATGTCGGCTATAAAGGCTGGGCTGGCGCAGCAGGTTCCATTCACCCTCTGCGCCCGGCCTCTGCCCGGCACGCACAGTGCGCCCTGGGCACAAACAAACACAGCTACGCCCCTGTGCTTATGTTACTATCAGGAGCCAGGTTGGTAATAGCCAAATACTGGAAACCATCAAAATTCCTGTGTGGGAGGCATGGTTTATTAATGCAGAGGACATTGCTTTATCTGAACATCTGGTCAGACATAGATGTGTAGTCTGGGGTGAAGCCAAATTGGACCAATTTGATGCAGACTGGTCTCTATTTTTTGTTATATAAGTAGCGAGAGTCCCTTGACACACTCCTCATTTTGGTTGGGCCATATAGACTCATCTTAAAAACATGGCTATAGGCATAACTGCCAAGTTCCTGCCGGAAAAATAAGGGATCGGCAGACCGGAAGTAGCGCTGCCGCCATTTTGGAACTGGGCAGAGCAGCACCGGAAGTCGCTTCTGAGCATGCTCTGCCCAGTTCCAAAATGGCCGTTGCGCCGGTAGTTGCGCTGTGGCCATTTTGGAACTGGGCAGAGCAGCATCGAAAGTCACTTCTGAGCATGCTCCGCCCAGTTCCAAAATGGCCGCCATGCCAGGAATCGCTTCTGCGCATGTCCAGAGACTCCAGACATGTGCAGAAGGAGCCTCCCCTGGCCGGTAAGTAAACCATGAAAAAACAAAAAAATCTGTTTTTCCAGCTGGGAACGGCTGGAAAAACGGGGGTTTCCCGGGGAATTCGGGAGACTTGGCAGCTATGGTAGCTGCATCTCTGTAACTTGTTTTTTATACTGAACATGCTGCTGTTATTGTGTGTATGGTAATGTGTTACTTTGAACATATGTTTATGATCAATCAATTTAAAAAAGAATGCCATAAATAAATAAAAAAACCAGTAAACTATAAATACAATTGAGCTTTCATGCCTCTTTATCACGGATTTTTCTCAGCCTCTTTAAAACCCATCTAAGCCAGTCGCTATGATTACATCTTGTGACGGCATACGAAACACAAAAGCTGCATAATCGAACTCCTAACTAACAATACACCAAAGGTATGGTGCAAACTGGTGTTTCCATGTGCTGGTCTGGTTTGCCAGAAGCGGCTTTGTCATGCTGGCCACATGACCTGGAAGCTATATGCCGGCTCCCTCGGCCAATAATGCGAGATGAGCGCGCAACCCCAGAGTCAGTCACGACTGGACCTAATGGTCAGGGGTCCCTTTACCTTTATGGCGCAAACAGGCATGGGTCAACTCACACAAGGATTCCTCTGGAAAAACAGTAAGTATTGGGTACCGATACTTCATAAATCAATACAGGGCTAGGACCAGTGCTTCTTTCGGGGGGGGGGCAAGGGTACGCATGCCCCCAAACATTTTGTGGATCTAATAGGAGAAGAAACAAAAAAAATTAATTTTTTTGATTTTTTCTCTAGCACGGTAAATGGCTTCATTTCCTTTCCCAGTGTTTCCTGAGTCTCAAACAGAAGTGAGCATTTAATGTGTGAAGCAGTGTGGAATGTGGATGTTTGACTGATGAAAGTTTGACCTCATTGAGGGGCAGTATTTCAATGATGTTTATAAAATTGGTAGGCCCTCCTTTGAGTTTGTTTAAGCCTTCAGTGTATGTAAATTCATGGTTTTTGAAAGGATGACATCTGGCCACGGACACCAACAGCAAGCAGAGGAATCAGGAAAAAGTGAGGGCACACAACCTCATGCCAACGCAGAAGTTACTGTGAGCTGTCAGCTGTGTAACATGAGGTAATGCGTGTTCTTTGGACTTTTGTCCATTTACTGCATTTAGTTTTCCCGTTTGAACTATAAAATGGTGAATTTCGTGAGTCAAAATGAGAGTACCCCTAAACATTTTTTTAGCGAGGGGAAGGGGGGGGAAGCACTGGCTAGGACAATGTGGGCACAGCTGCTTAGCATACAGTGTAACCAGTGCCTTTTTTTAAGAAAAAGGTGTGCTGCCATGGGCGTACCCAGCGAGGGGCAGGGAGGGGCAGTTGCCCCCCCCCAGAAGCAAAAAAAAAATTAAATGGTTATAAAGTAATGAAACGAAACAAAATTAGGTAGGGCGATGGCAAATAATAAGTTGTTTACCACACTGAATGAAGAAAGCCCAGAGTCTAAGCATCTAGGTTCTTGGCTTTGGGGTGCTTGAGTCAGTATGAGATAGTTTTAACTTTGGTCTTAAAACAGTGGGTGGGTTCTGTGTTTTTAATTGACTACAATACTCATTTACTACAAATTGCTGTTGTTATTTTTTCAAAAAAATAAATCAGTTTTATGTATTATTATTTCCAATCCAAATACTGTAGCTTGTAAAAAAGAAGTTAACTACAGGCAAATCAGTTCACGGAAGAGACAATTTGTCTGATTTTCTTGCAAGTTATCTAGGCCCAAGCAGAACATGCTCCTTCCTGCGCCCTCTCCCCATCCCCCACCCCTTTAACAGTTTGCAAAATGTTCATCACTGAGTACGGTATTGAAAGACAGTGCATAAATAAGGCCGTTATTCAAAACAAGAGCCTTCTGCCTCACAGCTTCACTGTTTGTTAGAGCATGAAACAAAACAAATGACTCCCAAGTGTGACTAAATGCAAAAATAAAAAGTAACCACTCAACTTTAATAGTTTTTTTAAAAATGCTATTAAACATAATGGCTCCTTGAAATTCAAACAGCACTACATTTTAAGTGATCTTCATTTTTAGAGGAGTATTTTATTTACATTTTAAATATTGATGGTGTGTAACGTTGATGCATGTAGCAAATGATATCCAGAAGTAGTTAAAATAATTGCCGCAGATCCAAGTCAGAAGTTTGTTCTGCTTTTGTAACCTGCTGCAAGATAAATGCAAACTTTGCGAATCTTCCTACATATGATGTAGGAATGTCCTAAAATTATGATATTATGGGTGTGTAGAAATGTAAAACAGTGGAACCTCGGTTTACGAACACCTCGGTTTACGAATTTTCGATTTACCAACGCCACGGACCCATCTGGAACGGATTAATTCACTTTCCATTACTTTCAATGGGAAAGTTTGCTTCAGTTTATGAACAGACTTCCAGAACCAATTACACCCATGGTTCGGGTTAAGTACGCTTCAGGTTGAGTACTCTGCGGACCCGTCTGGAACGGATTAATCCACTTTCCATTACTTTCAATGGGAAAGTTCACTTCAGTTTATGAACGCTTCAGTTTAAGTACTCCGTGGACCGTCTGGAACAGATAAATCCACTTTCCATTACTTTCAATGGGAAAGTTTGCTTCAGTTTATGAAAGCTTCAGTTTATGAACAGACTTCCAGAACCAATTGTGTTCATAAACTGAGGTACCACTGTATATAGGTTCTATTAGCTTGATAACTAATTGTCCAATTTGGGGATGGGAATGCTACCGTTAATAATAATAATAATAATAATAATAATAATAATAATAATAATAATAATATTTTATTTATACCTTGCCCTTCCTGGCCAAGACCGGGCTCAGGGCGGCTAACACTGAATATAAATAAAGTAAAAACATTTTTTAGAAACAAACAAAATCAGTTGATTAAAATATAAGTTAGAATACAGTTTAAAATGCAGCTTCGTTTTAGTGGTGGCCCATATATCAAAGCCATAAAGGGGAGAAAACATCAAATATTCACCGGGGCCAGCTATCCATGCTAGTCCTACATGGGCTAGCAAAAAGAGCCGCGGGAAAATTTATATACAAATCCCATATAAGGGGTTCCATTTTTTTTTATAAAAAGATAAATGAGACGGGGGGAGGGGTTAGACTGAGACCAGCCCAAAGGCCAGGTGGAACAGCTCCGTCTTTCAGGCCCTGTGGAAAGATGTCCAATCCAACAGGGCCCTCATCTCCTGTAGTAGGGCGTTCCACCAGGCCTGGCCCTGACCCTGGTTGAGGCCAATCTAACCTCCTTGGGGTTCGGGACTTCCAAAGTGTTGTTATTTATGGACCTTATGGTCCTCCGCGGGGCATACCAGGAGAGGCATAGCTGCCAAGTTTTCCCTTTTCTCGCGAGGAAGCCTATTCAGCATAATGGAAAATCCCTGTAAAAAAGGGATAACTTGGCAACTATGAGGAGAGGCGGTCCTGTAGGTACAAGGGTCCTAGGCCGCATAGGACTTTAAAGGTCAAAACCAGCACCTTAAACCTGACCCTGTACTCCACCGGGAGCCAGTGCAGCTGGTATAGCACCGGGTGAATGTGGTCCATAGCTGCTAAGTTATCCCTTTTTTAAAGGGAAATTCCATTATGCTGAATAGGCTTCCTCGCGAGAAAAGGGAAAACTTGACAGCTATGATGTGGTCTCGTGGCAAGGACCCCGTAAGGAGCCTCGCTACAGCATTCTGCACCCGCTGGAGTTTCTGAGTCAGCTTCAAGGGCAGCCCCACATAGAACGAATTACAGTAATCAAGCCTGGAGGTGACCGTCGCAGGGATCACTGTGGCCAGATCGAGGCGAGAAAGGTCGCTGATAATTAATGATCAAATTCCGCTTAATTTACTGTAACAGGATTTGGATGGAACCGTAAAGAAGTAGGGCTGACCTGAGAGTACTTTGGCTATTCACTTAATTTCCACCTTTTCTCGATTCACATCCTTCCCCCATAACATTTATCTGTAACTGGTGGGTCGGGTCACAACATGAGCACTAGCACCATTAAAATATGTGGTGAAAGATCAAGAAATGGGTCCCCAACGGCATGCCTGAATTAAAAGTGGGCCCTGGATCTGAAAAAATTGAAGCTATCTACTACACTATAATATAGGGACTGTGTGGTCCCTATATTGTGATTTATCATAATTTATCACATTCTATAAGGCTGTCGTCCTGTCACATCTCTAACTACCTGGGATCGCCCATGTAACCAACCCAGGAAACGGTTCCTACACTTTTGTTTGACTTTGTTTGCTTCCAGTGATGCCGCCACAAAGCCAAATCTGATTGGCTATGTAGCATAATTATATTTTCACATCCCTTGCAGGAGTTGATCCAGGAAGGAGAGAGAAAAACAGTAACCAGGAGTGGTAGGGAAAGGGTTTCAAAGCACCAGCATCAAGAGGAATCAATGGCACTGAACAGAGCTGGGAAGGTTGCATATTCTTACAGACAATTATTTTATTTCCCCCTGAAAATGTTGTTTTTGAAAATGAAACAAAAGACTGTTATAATTTGACACGGAACCTATTAACAGTAAAAACCCTAGTCGCCTCCACATGTTCTTTGACACAGCTGCATTAGTAAAGAAACAGTGATTTGAATGCGCTATAAACATGCAACACTAGATGGCTCCAGAGAGCAGGAAAGTTTAACACGAGATTTTCTATAGAGATTTTTTTCTTTTACAACAAAATAGAAAAGATATCGTGATATCTAATTTCTGACTTATTTATTGGGGGGGGGTTCCCCTGTGTCTAGATCCAAGCCTAGTATCAAATACCGGTAACAGTTATGCTATATCTGGAAAACTCACGTAAGTTCAGGAAAACTTACAAATAAGAGCAGACAAAAGCCTCACACAATATTTTGAAGAACTCAGCACTTATGATTTATTTTTCTAAACATGGGCACACCACAGGGATAGGGGGATCTGTCAGTTTGGGTTTCACTTGGTTTCCACATTGGTTTGCATTAAAAAAAGGTGGGCCTTATAAAAATGCATCAGTATTTTAGAGTGAATTTCTCATTTTTTTCCAATTTGCATGCATTTTTGCCTAATATTAACATTTTTGCAAGGTTATTTCACACATCACAATGCATTTCTGTATTACAGTATTATTTTTTTGAAATAATGTTTATTTGATTTTACAAATATAAAGTTATAACAATACAGGATACATATCCATATTTAGAGATTCCTCCAAATCTCTGGACTTCCAACATTCCCCTCCATGGCTCCTATTCTCAACCTTTTCAACTGCATATTATTCAGTAATCCATATTTTAAGTCACTACATTTTGTCCATAATATTTGCTACATTTGAAGTGTTATTGCAATCCTGCAAATGTTTTCATATGCTTACAGTGGTCTCCCAGATGAGTTACAAGTTTCCCCCATTCTTTATTAAAGTTTTGGTCTTCGTGCTTTCTGAGCTTTCTGTATTTTTTTAATGCCATATTCACTTTTATGCACATTTACCCTAGTATTTGCATTTTTGTTCATATTAAAGATAAAGGTAAAGGACCCCTGACCGTTAAGTCCAGTCGCGAATGACTCTGGAGTTGCGGCGCTCATCTCGCTTTACTGGTCGAGGGAGCCAGCATTTGTCCACAGACAGCTGGTCATGTGGCCAGCATGACTAAGCCACTTCTGGCGAACCAGAGCAGCGCATGGAAACGCCGTTTACCTTCCCGCTGGAGCGGTACCTATTTATCTACTTGCACTTGGACGTGCTTTCGATCTGCTAGGTTGGCAGGAGCTGGGACCGAGAAATGGGAGCTCACCCTGTCATGGGGATTCGAACCGCCAACCTTCTGATCGGCAAGCCCTAGGCTCTGTGGTTTAACCCACAGCGCCTTACAAAATTATTAGCACCTTACAAAATTCAGCTTGAATTTTGAGCTTGAATTTTGAGGAGCTGGTGAGTTGCAGTTTTCAGAAAGTGTGTATTAAGCCCATTCGTCTTTAAATGCAAACTGTATCAAATCCCACCCCCCACCAGCCTTACTACTATAGCTGAGTTGGTTAGAGCATGGTGCTGACAACGCCAAGGGTACAGGTTTGATCCCCGTATGGAGAGCTGCATATTCATTCCTGCATTGCAGGGGATTGGACTAGATCAGGTGTAGGCAACCTAAGGCCCGGGGGCCAGATCTGGCCCAATCGCCTTCTAAATCCAGCCCACGGACGGTCCGGGAATCAGCGTGTTTTTACATGAGTAGAATGTATCCTTTTATTTAAAATGCATCTCTGGGTTATTTGTGGGGCATAGGAATTTGTTCATTTTTTTCTTCAAAATATAGTCCGGCCCCCCACATGGTCTGAGGGATGGTGGACCGGCCCATGGCTGAAAAAGGTTGCTGATCCCTGGACTAGATGATCCTCAGGGTCCCTTCCAACTCTACAATTCTATGAAAAATGAACCAATGCAATTGTTTTCTATTGCATAATAGATAACTTGCTTGATTTCTGTGCTCCATGGTTGTTGTTGTTGTTTTTTAATCCATTTTCAGTGGTTTTTATACACAGAGAGAGAGAAAATGCAAGTTTTAAAAAATAAAGCAAATTGCCTGTCATCAGCAGGCAAATGGTGTCCGCTGTATTTCCTGAAAAACGTCCGACGCCCTTTCGCAATCCTCTAAAGAAGAGGAAGAAAAGTAACAGATAATTAGACGGCAATTAGACTGCACTTCGGTATATTGGACTTTTTCGTAATGGTCAGAGAGGCGTTGAACCCTTATGCACTTGGAAGTCAGCCCTTTAGGAGCTGCCTCTGGGATCAAGATGCACTAAAGTGGGGAAGCTGTATAGAAAAATAATAATGAGTTTTAATTACATTTCCAAAAATCCTTCAGAAACAAAATGCTTTTTAGTCCGGTTGTCCATATATTGGTTGAAGACCACTTTTGGGACTGCTGGATGCTTGCTGAACATCACTTTTGGGACTTCCAAGCATTATTCTCACCCTCAGCTGCATGCGAACATAATGTTCCTGGGCGGGTCCTGATTCCCTCGATGTTCCGTGTAATTCCTGAGAACCAAATTGACCCTGATGGATCCCACTGGCCCAGCGAAGCCTCGTGACCAGCACCTTACCACTGGCATACACGAAGCAGCAACCGTGAGTTGCTTCCAACATCTTGTAAAGACTTTTCTTTTGGTCCAGGCTTTCCCTGACCTTATAAGATTGGTCTGCATGTGCTCTGGATCTCTGTTTTAGATACAGGTAGGCTACCTACCGTGTAGGTAGGTAGCCGGGACCCAGGTGGCACTGTGGGTTAAACCACAGAGTCTAGGGCTTGCTGATCAGAAGGTCGGCAGTTCGAATCCCTGCAATGGGGTGAGCTCCCATTGCTCGGTCCCAGCTCCTGCCCACCTAGCAGTTCGAAAGCACATCAAAGTGCAAGTAGATAAATAGGGACCGCTCTGGCGGGAAGGTAAACGGCATTTCCGTGCGCCGCTCTGGTTCACCAGAAGCAGCTTTGTCATGCTGGCCACATGACCCGGAAGCTGTCTGCGAACAAACGCTGGCTCCCTCGGCCTATAGAGCGAGATGAGCGCCGCAACCCCAGAGTCGTCCGCGACTGGACCTGATTGTAAGGGGCCCCTTTACCTTTAGTTTTTTAGTTGGTCTGCCGTAGTCTAAACAAAATATAAAAAATCCTTCCAGTAGCACCTTAGAGACCAACTAAATTTGTCATTGGTATGAGCTTTCATGTGTGGTATCTGAAGAAGTGTGCATGCACACGAAAGCTCATACCAAAGACAAACTTAGCTGGTCCTTCTACTGGAAGGATTTTTTTTTATTCTGGATCTCTGTTTTATTGGCTTTTGTATGTGTTCATGGGATTCAGGTGGAATTTTTGCTTTAACGGATATCGTTTTTATGTTGCGCATATAGCGTACATCACTTAGAGGTTTCCCCCCCCCCCCAAGATATTAAGTGGTTTAGAAATGCTTTTAAATGACAATGGCAACAAAAATGAAATTGCTTTTTGTAAAAAAGAAAAAGAAAAAAGACAATACTTGCAATCAATATCAGCATAGGTAAAGGTATCAGAATCCGTCTCATCTGCATCCCTCTTTTTCTCTATCGCTAAAAGGGATTGACATCAGGACCATTCACACCACCAACTGGCTATGTGTTTACCTGTACCTTTATACATATGCATGTGTGAATGTGTGAGTGCTACTTTGGTGCTGCACATTTGACGTGAGCCCTGCTGGTTTTAGCTGCAGTTTGGTTGTGGGAGTTGCCAGAAGAAGGTGTACAAAGCCATAGCTGCCAAGTCTCCCGTTTTTTGTGAGAAACCCCCAGATTTTAATCCGTTTCCCGCTGTTCTCCCAAATAGAAAAAAATCCCGGAAAACCCCTGGATTTCCTACCTGCCAGGGAGGCTCCATTTTGGGTGCCGCTCGAGGGGGGCAGCTGTGGTAAGAGACTCTTCTGGTCTCCTTCTTTCTAACAGGGCAGTTTTGTGGCCCTGGGGTGTGTGTGGCTGTGGCGGCAGGAGGCCCTGCGGCCACTGCCTGCTACCCTTGGGATATGGTGGACTCAGAGGCCGTTCCCGCTTTCACTGGCACTCCGCTGTGGGGGACAGCAATGGCAGGAGGCCCACCGGCTGTTTCCCGCTAACTGTGGGGGGTGGTGTGGCGGCGCTGCCTCGCGCGGCCATTTCTCCCCCCGCCCACCATTGAGGCACCGCTTCCTGTGGCCTTCCCCTGCCGGCTCCACGGCCACTGGGGGGCTGGCGATGGGGGGGATCTGCCCATGTCTGGGCACCGGAAATTGGGCAGAGCGGCACCGGAAGTCGCTTCTATGCATGTCTGCGTAGAAGCGACTTCCGGTGCCGCTCTGCCCAATTTCCAGTGCCCAGGCATGGGCAAAGCGGCACAAGAAGTTGCTTCTATGCATGTACAGACATGCGTAGAAGCGACTTCCAGTGCCGCGCCGCTGCTGATCCCACATTTTTCAGCGGGAGACTAGGCAGCTATACATCCAACCATCTTAGGAGCTTTACTCTGGATTTGTGTAGGGTTCGCTTCTTCTTCTGGATGCCCCACAAGGCAGCAGGTCCCTCGGTCCTTCTCCTATACCCCTCAACTCCCCTGATTAAATCGGGACATCCCATTTTTGGATGCTGTGCTCTCACGCGGCTCACATGACTTGCGTGGGAGTGCGGCTGGGAAGACTCATGTTCCAGTTTTCAGCCTCAACATGTTGCCGGGGATGTGCTCCTGCTATATGTGAAGAATAATACCCGGACCGAGGGCTTTGTTTGTGTGATGGAACTCCCACAAGTAAATGCTAAGAGTTGCGGGTAACGAAACCATCCCCAGAGCACAAAGACATCCCTATGCACAATGGTACTGCCCCTTCCTCTCCCTGCAACCCGCCCCCAAATCTGCATAGCTGCCAAGTCTCCCGTATTCCCTGGGAAACCCCCTTTTTTCCAGTTGTCCCCAGCCAAAAAAAATGGATTTTTGTTGTTTTTCCCCGGCTTATTCTGGCGCGGTGGCCATTTTGGAACTGGGCGGAGCATGCTCAGAAGCGACTTTTGATGCTGCTTTGCCCAGTTCCAAAATGGCTGCAGCGTGACTTCTGGTGCGGCGGCCATTTTTGGAACAGGGCAGAGCAGCATCAAAAGTAGCTTCTGAGCATGCTCCGCCCAGTTCCAAAATGGCGGCAGCGCTACTTCCGGTCTGCTACTTCCGGTCCAGTCCCTTATTTCTCAGGCTGGAACTTGGCAGCTATGCAAATCTGCTTCAGAGGGTTGGTGGAAAGTCCAGAACGGATTGGAGGGACCAGATGGCGGGGAGTGTGCTAATGGGACGACTTCATTGGATGCAGCCCTAAGCTATCCGCTTCATATGCTTGTGAACCGCACTGCTGGCTACTGCAACATGCACAGCCTTTAAAAGACACATCAGAAGCTGCAAATGATCCAAATGGTGACCGTCGGGTGCTGGTAGGCAGAAGGCACATATGTTGCACCAACCCCACATGGATTACAAATTGGTTTCTGAGCTCAGTTTGAAAGGTTGAGATTGGCCTTCAAAGCCTTAAGTGGTCTAGGAGTGAACTATCCGATGGACAGGTAGATCTGTGTGAATCGAGTCTGCTTTAAAGCCATCAATTTAGGCCCATTATTCAGTTAAAATCAGATTGGCTTGGTATCAGAATGAACAGTTGGCGCTGCAGTTGTTGAAATCTCCCTGTAGGAATTGGCTATTCCCCTCTAGTCTTTTTTTTCTAGATGGCCTTTGAAAACCTTTTCATTCCACCGGGCTTTTAATGATTTATTTATTTTCCTTGCTTGCTTTTAAGATTAGATTTTTGCTTATGCTTTTAAAAGCTCTTGGATACAATGCATATCATTTTATATCACATGAATTTTAATTGTTACTTTCTTTTTTCCTTTTGGTATGTGAGATGCATCGGATTTTTATTTTTATTTTTAAAGGTGGCATAGAAATGTATACCCGTGTGGATACATAGATAGATAATGTGTCCAATGGAGAAGAGAGTAAAACATGGCAAAACCTTCCACTTCCACACGAAGGAAGACGTCTGCCAATCTGACTGTGGCCACAGTTTCCCCTAAATGACAGTTGGTCACAGAATGGTCTGGATCTAGAAATCAGAGCTGCAAAGCTACAATGAGGGAGCAGGAAGCAGGTGATGGAGAGAGTCTAGTTCATGAAGGCAAAAGTTGCCAGCACCTTCCGTGGAAAGAAACCTTTTGGTTTTGTGGAATAACAAACCTCAAGGAGGATCCTAATTCCTTTGGGGTGCAGATATGGTGGGAAATAAAGAGGCAACAAAATAAGTTGAAGCTAAAGGAATTAAGGAAAATATAGGAGGGGGAAAATTGGAAATTGTTTATAGATTATATCAAACTAGTGTCGTTCAGCCCATTAAATAAACGGGTGCTAGAACATATGTGAGCGCTGCGCGGAGCACTGGATCGAGGAGCCGGTCTGCAGAGTCAGTGCCCAGCAACGCTGTGCTGGATTGAGGAGGCGATGCTCCGTGCGGCGTTGCTGGGCGCTGACTCTGCAGACCAGCTCCTCGATCCGGTGCTCCGCGCAGCGCTGATCAGCGCCGACCCAGCAGGCCGCTGGATCAAGGAAGCGGCCTGCCGGGTCGGCACCCAGCAGCACTGCGTGGAGCACCGGATCGAGGAGCCGGTCTGCAGAGTCAGCGCCCAGCAACGCTGTGCTGGATTGAGGAGGCGCTGCTCCGTGCGGCACTGCTGGAGGAGCCGGTCTGTACTCAGCGCCCAGCAGCGCCGCACGGAGATTCACCTCCTCAATCCAGCACGGTGTTGCTAGGCGCTGACTCTGCAGACCGGCTCCTCGATCCGGTGCTCCCGGGACCTGTCCTTCCTGTTGGCGGCAGGGGGACAGGAACAAAGGAGGAGAAAGCAGCCCTTTCTCCTCCTTCCTTCCTCTCCCCCAGCCGCCGACAGGAAGGAGACATCCCAGGGTTTGGAGAAGCGCTTGCGCAGCGCTTCTCCAAACCCCGGGACCTGTCCTTGCTGGACGCACAAACGTGCGTGCTCTCCCGCCGCTGCCAACGCTCAGTCCCGCCGGGAGCGGCAGTTGGCGGCCACAGGGAAACGGTAGGTGGGGGGTGGGGAGAGCGCACGTGCGTGTGCGTTCCAAGTCTCTGCGTCCAATCCCTTTGTCCATGGGGCACATGCGCAGTAGCGCAAACCCAGGGACACAGGGAATATTGGACGCAGAGACACTTGCACTTTATTATATAGGATGCCAGTCATGTGGCCAGCATGACTGAGCCGCTTCTGGCAAACCAGAGAAAACTGATCTCTTTCCAGAATTTTAAAGGCTCAAACAAACAAGGTAGAAAGAAAAATTAAAAATAAAAGTTTGCAGACAAATAAATGAGTTTAGTAGAGGGAAAGGGAGGCTGGGTGGGAGGGGGGCAGAGTATTAAAGATATACATGAAAGACTTTAATGTAATTTTGTTTGATTCTGTTTAATCATTGTTTACTATTATTTGTGAGGGGTTTATATGTTATTACTTTGTAAAATTTTCTGGAAACCAATAAAGCTTTTTTAAAAGAAAAAAGAAAAGAAAGAGGCAATAAGAGGAAAAGGAAACTTCTGGTCTTTGACCAGTGTGTGGATGATAAAACAGTGAAAAGGAGAGCAGGCTGATTTCTTACAAAAAATTGAGAAGAATAGTGTTGGGGTGTGTATGTGTGTGTGTGTGTGTGTACACACACACTGCTTTTTTCTGGAGAGACTCAGAGTTTGGCCTCATTGAGGGGCAGTATTTCAATATGAGTTGGAAAATGAAAGTACCTCTAAATATTTTTTAAAGAAAAAAAGGCTGTGTGTGTGTGTGTGTGTGTGTGTGTGTGTGTGTGTGTGTATTCTTGCAAGTGGGTCCTACAAATGCTAGAAACATTTTATGAAAATGAAAGCTGGGGATCTGGAGATTATGGTTCACCTGAGAGGGCTGTGTTCAAATAAATATTTGCTTTGCAAAGCCTGACTTGTGTGTTGCTGCCTCTTCTTGGGGGCGATTTTTTTCGCCTCATAGGAATCCCAGCTTTCTGTGGTGCCAACTTCTCATACACTCTCTCCCACATAGCTGCCAAGTTTTCCCTTTTCTCACGAGGAAGCCTATTCAGCATAAGGGAAAATCCCTTAAAAAAGGGATAACTTGACAGCTATGCTCTCCCATGCAAAAAATACATAAAATAAATACTGAAACTAAAAGAACATGCTAGAAGTAGAGAGGGCATGTTTGGGGAGAGGTCCTGTGGGATAAAGTTTCTCTCCCCTGAGCGCTTTCAACAGGGTGGTTACTGCAGGGTTCTACTTCTTCCTCTGAAGATCCTGAGAAAGTGGCTAAAATCCTGAAATTAAAACCTTGAAATTTCCAGTTAAACCCTGAGAATTGACAATCCTACTCTACCCTTAAGGCACAATCCAGTTAAACATTAGCACTCTTAACGTTCTAGCAATCAATGGGAGCATGAAGCACATGGTTAAATCTTTCCCACTGAGACTTTGGCAGGATCATGCCCTAACTTTTTCAGACTCGCAGCGAGAAAGGTCATGAAAATGGCAGGAAGGGAAAGATGGTAATATTAATCCTGTTGTGCAAATATATAGAAGAAGAAAGGTTTCCAGAAACTGTCTTTTTATGGAAATGTTTCATTTTCTCTAAATTAAACACCCAGGCTTATGTTGTTATGAATTTCCTCAGAAAGACCACCTAAGAAATATTTGGTTTATAAGCTGTGTCTTATGCAAACTCCTATTTTCATGACCAAACATAGATACACATTAGCTGTCAAAACAATGAGACTATTAACAGATTCTTTTCCACCACCATCCCCACCCAAAAAAACAAAACAAGGGTCCTCACCCTCTGAAGAAAGGCCTTATTTCTGCTGAAATGTTAAAGAGAAGGCATTGGAAGGAAAAGCTGCAAAGAAAATCCTGTTTAATCTGGTGTTATTTATATGAATGATTTAATGGCTACTAAAGAAAGAAGCTCAAATTCTCCCTACAGGGGAAAAACCCTTGCATAATGCTGAATATTGTTGATGTTAAAGACCAATAGACCTTTTTTTCCTTTTTTTTAGGAAAAAGGAATTTACAAACATTTATTTTACAAGGTCAGAAGCTCCCCGTGTCTTTTGGCTAAACATTTGTTAAGTTTGTTATGCACTACTCTCTGTATCAGTAGAAAAATAATAATTTTAGACTGCACACCCTTGTATGGCTTAAGATTGTGTGTGTGTGTGTGTGTGTGTGTGTGTGTGTGTGTTTAAGACCACACATCAAGAGCCATTTTCACACTCTTCTCCAGGAAGAATGGGGATGGGGATGTGGGGGGCAGGCTTGCCATACCCCAATGTCTGCACATTCCTCTGAACTTGTGTGCAGACCTAAAGTGCATTCAAACTGTTTTTGTGCATGTTGTGATCTGCACCTTGAATTTTGTGAGCATACACAGGGATCCAGGTTGTGCGTGTTCTGTGCATATAGTTTGAATGAAAGTGCAGGGGTGTCAGACTTCAGGGACTCAGCTTCCTCCTCCCCCCCCCCGCCCTTGGCAGTAGATAAGCAGAACAAAGCGAAAGGAGTCTCTTACCAGTTAGAAACTTTAATGATCACAGCAAGAGAACAAAGAATCCATTTCCTAGGAATGATGGTGCTCCCAATTAAGGGTTCCACCCATATCCTCCCTAGTCACCCATGTCACTACCGCGTCTTGCAACCAGAGCTCATAACCACTATGCTTTCTGTGCTGCCACCTTATCTGCTCTCCTTGACCTTGGGCTGAGCGGATGGACACTTTCCAGAGACAGTGAGTCTGTTAACTCTCTCTCTCCCAGTGCTTCTTCTCCTAGCTGTTTCTCATCCAGTATATCCCAGCTTCTGCCTTCTGAACTATGCCCCTTTGCAAACCACTGTTCCAAATCTATATTGCCCCACTGCTCCTGGGAAGATTCAGGATCCTGAGCAAAGGGAGGGGGAGGCTCCCACCATTCTGAGCAGCCCTCAGCACGGTCCATGACAAGGGGTCAAGGTCTGGTCAGACCTAGCACAGAACCAGGCTGAGCCCAGTAGGCCACCCCTTAGAGCAGGCATCCCCAAACTTCGGCCCTCCAGATGTTTTGGACTACAATTCCCATCATCCCTGACCACTGGTCCTGTTAGCTAGGGATCATGGGAGTTGTAGGCCAAAACATCTGGAGGGCCGCAGTTTGGGGATACCTGCCTTAGAGGACAAAACTGTGTTGTTTCTGTCACACCTGCAGGATCTTTCAGAGAATAAATTAGTTAACAAAAAAGCTGCCTATGATGCAAACAATTCAAGGGTGGATGAATTATCTTTATTATTATTGATTTTCAGTTTTATTTATACATTTCAATCATTTTACCATCATTTGAAACATTTCAAAACTCAACTTCCTTCCCCCTCTTCCTGCAGTTCCTGAAATTTATTTTTAATGCTTTCTGCATATTCCAAATTAACTTAATCTACTCATTTATTCATCTACTTTAAATATATACTCTTACAGAACTGCAGGTTGTTACAATAATCCTGCCAATGTTCTTATTCGTTTACAGTTTATTTGTATATATTCAACAAACCATTTCCATTCTTTTATAAAAAGTTTGTTATCTTGATTTCTTATTTTCTCGGTAAGTTTCGCCATTTCCATATACTCCATAAATTTTTGTATCCATTCTTTTTTCGTCGGGACTTCTTCTTCTTTCCATTTTTGGGCAAGTAACGTTCTTGCTACTGTAGTTGCATACATGAATAAATTTCTATACAGTTTTGGTAGTTCTGTCCCTATAGAGAAAGTTTCCGGGGTATTTACAAACATTATTTTAAACATCTTTTTCAATTCATTATATATCAGTTCCCAATAAGCTTTAACCTTACTACAAGACCACCACATATGATAAAAAGAACCTTCTTTCTCTTTATGTTTCCAACACGTATTTGGTTTTGATTTATACATTTTTGCCAATTTTCTCAGTTTAGGTACCATCAATATAACATTTTCATATAGTTTTCTCTTAAACCATAGCATGCTGTGAATTTTATATCATTATTCCACAATCATTCCCATGCTTCCATATCTATATTAGGGCAAATATAGATCAATAGATCAATAGATCAATGTGTATCAATGAGGATTGTACTTACTCATCCTTTGTCTCCCATTCCAGTAATATCTTATACATTTTAGACAGCACTTTTACATTACATTCCAACAGATACCCAGCTCTACCTCTCTTTCAAATCAGAACCAATGAAGACGGTGAGTGCCTGGAGGCGGTTGGAGGATGGATGGCGGCTAACAGATTGAGGTTGAATCCGGACAAGACAGAAGTACTGTCGGCCTCTATCCAGTACAGTATACCTAAAGGAGTGTCTCCACCCCCATCGTTCTGCCCGAACACTGAGGTCCAGTACCGAGGGCCTTCTGGCGGTTCCCTCATTGCGAGAAGCCAAGTTGCAGGGAACCAGGCAGAGGGCCTTCTCGGTAGTGGCGCCCGCCCTGTGGAACGCCCTCCCATCAGATGTCAAAAAGGAAAACAACTACCAGACTTTTAGAAGACATCTGAAGGCAGCCCTGTTTAGGGAGGCTTTTAATGTTTAATAGATTATTTTATTTCATTCTTCTGTTGGAAGCCGCCCAGAGTGGCTGGGGAAACCCAGGCAGATGGACGGGGTATAATTATTATTATTATTATTATTATTATTATTATTATTATTATTAGTGGGGCATAGGAATTCGTTCATTTTCCCCAAAAATATAGCCCGGCCCCCCACAAGGTCTGAGGGACAGTGGACCAGCCCCCTGCTGAAAAAGTTTGCTGACCATAGCTGCACTTCTCTGTGCTTTGTGCAGATGTCTTTCTATGTATTCCTTACCATTCTGCCTCTTTCTTCCTTTTTAAATGATGCATAGATTGATTTCATAGGAATCCAATGGAGGAAAGGATTGCAATCTCTATTTAACTTAATTTATGAGTGGAAAAGATGCGCTGATTGATGAGCAGGGGTAATTAATTGAAGGGAAATGGATGGTTACTACTACAGATGCTGTCATTTTTTAATTTTTCTTCCTGTATACATAAACATGCAAAGCTGTTATCACTCATCCCCCATTGGAAGATTTGTAGTGCCGCATCACAACCCCTGATTTGCATAAAGTCAAGATGGGGAGGGGAGCAAAAGAGAAGGCAGGTTTATTAACCCTGCCTTGTGGAAATCGCTTGCAGATGACCATGGTGTCTGGAGACAGGCAGTCAGGTCATGTACTGACAGCAGTGACCAGAGGAGGAATGACCCCTGGGAGAAGAAATGCCATGGCGCATCTGCACCACCATCACCAGCCACCTTCATCTGCCCCAGCTGCAACAAAACATCTCTGTTGCATTGGTCTCTGCAGCCACAGGAGGCGCTGTAACTCTGTATGTTTGAGCCACCTTCTAATTATTGCAGGCATAGGCAAACTTGGCCCTCCAGACTACAACTCCCATCATCCCTGACCATGGGTCCTGTTAGCTAAGGATGATGGGAGTGGTAGTCCCAAAACATCTGGAGGGCCAAGTTTGCCTATGCCAGAATTATTGGATCCAGCAAGTGTTGAAATCTAAGCAAGGATTCAAATTCTTGCAATAGCCAGGCGAGCTTCTTGGCAAGGTATAAACATGAGTTGCTATGGTAGCAAAGGAAGTGACAAGTGGGTGGGCCTCCCCCCTCAACTCTCTGGTGGTTAGGAAGACAGAGGCCAGAGTTGAGAATTGAGTTTTGTGAGCTAAAAGCTGGAAGCTGGGAGTCACAGCCATGCCTGATTCCTGCTGGAATCCAAGGCTGCGGCTCTGGGGAAAGCAAGCCCCTCTTGGGATCTTGCAAGTCCTGTTGTCGTGGGCTCAGGTTGTATATATGTGTAAATAAACCACAGTCTCTGCCATGCCTCATTCCAAAAGAAACATGAATTCTGGGCAGGCGCCTGGAACCCCTGGAATCCTGCACCGCTCAGATATTGGGATGGCAAGCTACCGTATTAACTGTTTAATTACAGTCGAGCGGTAAAAAGCAAGCAGGTACTTTAGTGATTCTTTAAAGCAGTATCAGTTCTGCAAAAACAGGAAACCACAACACCTCACCTCCTAAGGCTGCTCTTTCCTAACCAACTCACAACTTGATTCATTTCTCCTTGTTACACCCCAAACTATGTAACTCTTTCCTGTGCCCCCCCCCCCATGCTGTTAGGTATAGAACACCTGAATTATTTGCTTTATGTCTATCAATAGGCCATCAGGGCTCATTAAGCCAGTACCTACCGTATAAGCTATACAAAAGCCTAGGGATATGATCATCTTTTCACTTGGCATTACATGATAGCTTTCCCATAACAATATTTTGGCTCTGTGCCATAGCTAAGCACATTAATGTCTATGTGAGCTTTCAGCACACCCAATATTGACGATAGCATTCATGCATTTTAAAGTCCAGGAGGGAATAACATAGTAATCTTGTGGAAACCCATGCATATGAGCAAGCAGCAGTAATTATCTGCATTTATATATCCAGCTTTAAAAAAACAAAAAGCAAAAAAAAAACCCTGTCCCCAAAAACTGCATTTAAAATTAATAATGCTCAAATCACATACAAAATAATGAAACAAGCCCCTTACATTTCCAAAGTGTATCCTACAGCGAACCTTCCTGCTACTACTGTGTTTCTCCAAAAATAAGACACCGTCTTATATTTATTTTTCCTCAAAAAAAACACGGTGGCTTATTTTCAAGGGGTGTCTTATTTTGTTAAAATTAAGTATGGTACAGTTTAACCTACAAGGTTAACCTACAAGGTTAAACTGCCTATCACTATGGCTTATTTTCGGGGTATAGCTTATTTTAGGAGAAACACGGTAGTATCCGTTTAATCTCAGCCATAGAAAACAATCCAAACTGGAAATTGGCCAGGTGTGAGCTTTTCCTTTTGGCCGTGTGTGTGTGTGTGTGATCCAACAATATCTGTATATTGATTTATAATATACTAGCTGTACCCAGCCACGCGTTGCTGTGGCTCAGTCATGGGCCTCCTCCACTCAGCGTCCCCGTTCCCCACCCCAGCCGCATGACGTCAAGACACCCCTGTCTCTGGTCCCCCCGCCACGTGATGTCATCTTCCTCCCGCGTGATGGCACCCAGGACCCCAAGCGCTCCCTCTCTCCCCCTCGCACGCACGTTCTGGCAAATCCCCCCCACCGCGTCCCCACCCATTCATCCTCCCGTAAGGCATGGGCCTCCTCCACTCAGTGTCCCCGTTCCCCACCCCAGCCGCACACCCCTGTCTCTGGCCCTCCCGCCACGTGACATCATCTTCCTTCCTTGTGAGGGCACTCGCCACCCCGACACATTCCTCCTCCTCAAAGGCACGGCCCACCTCCACTCAGAGCCCCCGTTCCTCACCCCAGCCCAGTACCACAACCTGGACGTCAGTTTGAATTCTCTCTTTTATTTTCAATTATATTTTATTAAATGTCAACATTTTTAACCTATACAGTTAAAACACAGTTTGTCTTTTCTCTTTTATTCTTGTTTACTTCCCAGCCCGATTTCCATGGAATTGTTTTTTCTCCACTTCTGCCTTCTATCTATCATATGATCTAATTACTTCTGTTGCTCATAGCTCAAATCCTACTCGTGAGTTCATCATACTATAATATTTCTTTAAATAGTCCGAAAAGGCATCCATTCTGCCACAAAATACTCACCATCAGATTCTCTTAATTTTGCTGTTAGTTTTTCCAGTTCTGCACAGTCCATTATTTTACTTATCCATTCTTCTTTGCTTGGAACTTCTTCCTTCCAACAAAAGAAGAATGCATAAGTAAGATAATGGAATGTGCAGAACTGGAAAAACTAACAGCAAAATTAAGAGAATCTACTGAAATCTTCTTCCTTCCTTTTCTGCACATCCGGAATCCTAGCTGCCGTTATTACATACATAAATAACTTTAACTTTTTGGATTTCTACCCCGATTATCCCTAACAGAAATGCTTCGAGCTGTTTTAGTATACTCATTTTGAACATTTGTTTGTTTGTTTATTATAATCTTTTATTATTATTATTCAGTTTTACACTACACATTTAAATTCAAACATTAGACATAATCATCAACATTTAGGATTCCTTGAATTCTTAGATTTCCCTCCACCCTTCCATGGTTTCCATTTTCAATCTTTTTCAACTGCATCATATATTTTCTCTATTTTAAAAATAATAATCCATTTTTACCTTAGTTTTTAGTACATTACAAGCATTACTCAAATCCTGCCAAAGTTTTTAGTTTGCAGTGTTCGCTTAGGTAACTTGTAAATTTCCCCCATTCCTTATTAAAGTTTCTTTGTTCCTGGTTTCTGATTTTCCCAGTAATTTCCGTCATTTTGGCGTAGTCCATCATCTTCATCAGCCATTCGTCTCTGGTCAAGACTTCATATCTTCTTTCCATCTCTGGGCCAGTAGTATCTGCGCTGCTGCCATTGCATATATAAATAATCGTTTCTGCTCCTTTGGTATCTCTGCACCTAAAATTCCTAGTAAAAAGGCTTCTAGCTTTTTCACAAACGTTATTTTAAACATTTTCTTCAACTCATTATATATCATTTCCCAGAATTATTTTGTTATCTTGCACGACTACCACATGTGGTAATATGTGACCTACTTCTCCTTACACTTCTAACATACATTTGAAGCAGTTCTATACCTCTTTGCTAGCTTTGTAGGTGTTAAATACCAACGGTACATCATTTCCTCATTTTGAACATTTTTTAAAGTCGTCCTGTATAATTTCCCCAAATGCTTTCTTGCAAGTCCACCACATATGGCCGGGGGGGGGGGGGATCCACCCACCTCTTTACACTTCAAGCAATTGTTAGGAAGCTTCTTGTACATTTTAGCTTTTCAGTATGAATGATCAAAACAGTTTACCTTTTTTTAAAATTAAAAACGTAATTTTAAATATAAATATAACATCTGAAATAAAACTAAAAACTACCACTTTAACCACTTTAAAGGGGTTGGGCAAAGAAGTTCTGTGGCGACTGGTGAAGCAGGGACTCCACAGCAGAGGAACTGCCTTATCAAGATGCCAGCCAGGTCAGGAGCTGAGGGACACTGCCTTTTTCTTTCTGATGCACTTGCCATTTCACTCATTATACACTTCCCTAGCATTGGTTCATGGCCCAATGCTTCCATTTACTTTCACCCTGCCCGCTGGTTCAGACATGCATTCATGAGGAAGAACAGCACCACATGTGGCCAGGTTCTGGAGGGCACCAGGCGACAGTCCGGGGAACACTGAACGAGCACGCTGAGTGAGTGAGGGTGCGTGCGCCACTCCCACCAAGTGTTGGCTCAGTTTTTTTCCCTTTTAGCCTGCAGGTGCTGAATTCTGCGGGGCGTCAGAAAACTAAAAGGGGAAAAACTGAGCCAACGCTCGGCGGGAGCGGTGCACGCACTCTCGCTCGCTCAGTGCAGGCCCGCTCGCTTGGTGTGCTCCTGCCATGGCCACCGCAGCACGAAGCAGCCAGTTGAGCTGGGAGGCACCGCATCCAGCCTCTGCCTCTTCCCCGCCGGAGGAGCCGCCCTCCAGCCACTGCCCACCTCCTACAGCCCAAAAAAAAGGTCGAAAACTCTGGGAAAGGGAGGGCGCCGGAGGGATCTTTGCACCACAGCGATGGATATGCTTAAGACGGCCCTGGTTTTGAGGACCAGCATTGAGTGAAGGGCACCTGCCAAGGTCCACATCTCAGCAGTGGGTCCACTGCTGACTCCTGGAATCATCTGATCCTGCTGTTGTTTGACCTTTGCTGTTGTCACCTGCTCACCTGCCACAGGATGTCGGCCAGCCACTAACTTAGGTGTCATGAAAAGGAATTAGAGAAGTTAATGAATGCTAGATGGAACTGCCATGCTCAGATGCAGTATACACAGGAGTACCAAGCAATAGGAAAGAAGAATGTTTCTGACTACAAGTCCTATCAGCCCCAGTCAGCATTACCTATGGTAAAGGTAAAGGTAAAGGACCCCTGGATGGTTAAGTCCCGTCAAAGGCGACTGTGGGGTTGTGGTGCTCATCTCGCTTTTAGGCCAAGGGAGCCGGTGGTTTGTCCACAGACAGCTTTCCGAGTAATGTGGCCAGCATGACTAAACCGCTTCTGGTGCAATGGGACACCATAATGGGTGCCAGAGTGCACAGAAACACTGTTTACCTTCCTGCAGCAGAGGTACCTATTTATCTACTTGCACTGGCGTGCTTTCGAACTGCTAGGAGCTGGGACAGAGCAACGGGAGCTCACCCCATCATGGGGATTTGAACCGCCAACCTTTTGATCAGCAAGTCCAAGAGGCTCAGTGGTTTAGACCACAGCGCCACCTGCATCCCTATGACTTATGACCTATGGAACTTAGTCTGACCAAGCATGCAGAAGGGGAAATAATTGTAAAGGATGCATGAGCCAGACATACCAACTGAAGCAACAATGCACACACACATATATATTTAAATAGATTATGGCTCACTTATTATGATTTCCCACTATGCTTTTCAGATGTCTTCTGTCTGAAGCACTTTAAACACATACCGGAGGCATTTGCTACTCGCTGGAGCTATTTAAACCCACCTGCCTAGTGTTTAAGTGATGCACACTTCCAATGCTGACTATATTATTGCATTAATAGTTTGTCCCAAATTCCACTGAAGTACTAAAAGAAGGTGGAAAGCACAATCAACTATCTAAAAGCCAAATGGAACAAGTAATGGGATTTATTTATTTGTCAACTGATTTATCGAGCCTGCATTCCAGATTATTTTTTCCCCCTTCTGGGCTACATAAGAATTTTCCAGTTTGGATTCATTACCGATATGCTCAACAATAAGACTTAAAGACATAAAAAGCAAAAACAGCATGGCACTGCACATCATCATCATCATTAACTATCTATCTATCTATCTATCTATCTATCTATATCAAAGATTTATTAGTTTACAAAAATACGTGTGTTGTCTCTTTTTTCAAGTTATGCTTTCTGCAGATCAGTTTCATTTGTTGTGAGACATTAGTGTTGCGTGCAGTATTAGGTTGGGAAGAAAAGAGGGGTAGAGAGGGGGAAAGGTGAGTGGGGTGGGGTCGAGCGGCAATGCTTCTATTCTTCTACTTAGTGCATGTGTGGGGTTTGTCAGTGTTCGAAAAAAGCAAAGGTCCGGAACTTCCGTTGTCTCCTCAGCCTGGTCCTCAAACCCTTGTCGGCATAAAAAGAGTCCACGGGGAGTGTCCTTGCAGAGTATTTTCTGCTTTTATCCTTAAAAGTCTTTATCCGCAAAACGACCAACGGTACACACATCAAACGCAACCAGCTAGCTAGCTAGCTACCTACCCACAAACACCACTAACATTGACCATTCTATATATACAGGTACAATTATGTGAGAGGTTGCATGAGTCATTGTAGGCCACTGACTCATGCTGACTTAGTTCTTTTAGGATTAAAGAAACAGCGGCCAATTTTTAGCCATGACAGGGTTTTGTGTCAGCGTCACTTGTGCCGGTTCTCTTACTATTCGCTTGTTGTATTTCCTCGGTGGTGAGAGAAGTTGGGCTGGCCTAGGGTGTAGTTGGTTGTCTTTGGTTGGATGTAGTGAGATTTGTTTTTGTATGTGAGTGGGTGTGGGTGTGGGTGTGGGTGTCTGTATTTTTGGATCAGATTAGCCAGATTGATTTGTATGCTGTTGGCAGATTCTTCTTGTTGTCTTGTTGGGCTATGTATGTGAAAAAGGGGAACCATATCGTTGTGAAGGATTTTTCTTCTATTTGTCCGCATGTCTGTTTCAGTTTATTGGTTAGTTTTTCTAGTAAGGCTGTTTCCCATACTTTTTGATACCATTGGTCCATACTTATTCCTGACAGGCCTCTCCAGGGTCTGGCTATGATGTTTCTGGCTGCTGAGAGTAGGTGGGTAATGAGCTCTTTATGGTGTAAATGGGCATTATTATCTTGGAAGATGTTTAGTAGGGCAGTTCTGGGCTGACTTCTAATACAGTGGAATCTCCGGTTACTAACTGTCCTCCTTACGCATGCTATGGGTAACGAGCTCTGCTAACCTGGACGTAGCTGCTCCCGGGATGTGAGCGAAAGTCACGCACCAGCTGAGTGGCGGCAACGGGAGGCTCCATTACCGAAAACACGCCTCAGGTTAAGAACAGTTTCAGGTTAAGAATGGACCTCCAGAACGAATTAAGTTCATAACTGAAGGTA
Source organism: Zootoca vivipara (assembly GCF_963506605.1). Classification (NCBI taxonomy): domain Eukaryota; kingdom Metazoa; phylum Chordata; class Lepidosauria; order Squamata; family Lacertidae; genus Zootoca; species Zootoca vivipara. Next base: position 70,536,622 of record NC_083284.1, on the reverse strand, counting down.
CTGTACCACTGTACTTGCTTAGTGATTTTGCATATTTCTTATATGATTGCTATCCAGAAGAGTTGGATTTAGGGACATTTCCACCACATGTGGAGGTATGTGCTTGTGGAGGTGCAGCCTCTCCAGCATTTTGGTGAGGTTCCTGAGTGCTGGTTTCCATGGTGTTAGGTACCATCTGTGAGTTTCAGCTTCTCAGCATTATCCTCAGTGTTTTCTTCTGGCATAGTACCATAAATATGAAACTACCTAAATCAGACCATTGGCCCACCTTGCCCAATACTGTCTAACCAAACTGGCAACAACCCTGAGGTTGTATTTGTGTTTGTGTATGGCTGCTCCTACTACTTAAGAGATAACAAGTGTGGTCCCCTTGAGAGGTTTTGGACTACAATTCTCGTTAGCTCCAGCCAACATGGTCAATGGTCAGGAATGATGGGAGTTGTCATCTACCATATCTGCAGGGCTACCTCTGCACTACCTGGTATCCTGGCAACTGAGCTTGGGGTGTTCTCTGTGATTTTCCACTGAGTTGTGCTATAATAATTGTGCCTGGCTGAAATAGATGGTATGGATTTATTGTTTTCTGCTTGTTATTATTATACTGTACTGTCAATTGTTTCGAGCCAGTTTTATCAGACCTTGTATGCTGCCTTGGGAAAATATTGTTTTGAAAGGTGTCTGACAAATTTATTACTATAAATAAATCTGAGCAAGTTAAGCTTGTTAATCCGATACATAAATAATGCAGCAACAACAAAGAAGATTTGCAGGAATTTTTAGCTCAGCTGGGTTGCAACGTGACTGGGGCTGAATCTACACTGACCTTTTAAACGTTATTAGAACGATATTAGGAATATTGTTCTAAAACATCAAAAGAGGAAACGTTCTCATTTGCTTTCTCTCCACTGTCTCCCTGGTTTCTGGTTGGTCTGCAGCGTCCCCTGGTGTCACATTTTAATAATGTCAATAGCAGAACATCATGTGGCTATATGGTTATCAGAACCATTCCTTAACTGTTTCTTAGCGTTAAAAACCATGAGTGTAGATCTACCCATGGTGTACTCAGAATGGGAGCATTAAAAAGATGGGAGCTCTACATTTGTAAGTCCTTTGGTTGACCTTGAAACTCCAGTTGAAATAGATCCTGTTTAGATTGTAAGCTCCTAGGAGCCAGGTTCATTTACCACCTCTCCTTGAGTTACTTTGGATGCACTGGTGGCCTTATCAATCAAAAGAATGGTAATATTTCTGTTAAAGTGCTGTACCGCGGAAGCTCCGCATTAGTTATTAATTTATTTCCCCCCCACCCCCACTTTATGTTGGCATGTTCAAGCCAAACAAAATCAGCAATGCAAAAAGCAATTGCCCCAAATCAATATAAAACTGATGAGGATAAAGATAAGGGATGACATCCAATGTTGCACAAGCAGACTTCTGCTGACACAACAGGGCTTCTATCTTCCCTTCTGCCTATAGATGCCCCTCCCACATCTGCTCCAGAGGACTGGAAGAAGTGCCATTTCATGAGTGGAAGGAAGTCCGTGTGCCAAAGGCTGGAACGGTTCAGTAGCACTCTGAACCCTCATTTCGTTTCTTAAAAAAAATAAGAATGTGTTGGTCAAAATCTATGAGGAGCAAGTGAATGCGATGGCTCAGAATCACAAAGTCAGTTGTGTTTGTCAGCCTGCATGCCTTTAACAAACTTAGCTGACCCTTCACTCTGCTGCAGTCTTCAGACAGAAGCAGTCGTGCTAAACGCAGATCACAGAGAGCATCCTCCTCCTCTGTTGCCTAGGCAACAAGACTAAGCAAGCTGCTAGCATTCGCATCATCCCTCTCCTTATTAGCCACTACCCTCAGGCAATAACTTTTTTTGTTTTTGTCTAATGGAACCAGCTGTACTTCAAGGAAATACCTAAATCAAATAGAATGAGGTTTGAGAAATTCACCGAAACGCCATTGGCATGGTGCATTTAAACAGTCATGGTTGCAATACTGGGAAGTGTAATTTGTTATGGAGCCTGAGAGTTGTTAGGTGACCCCTTGTTCTCCAGGTAGGTATATATTCCTCAGAGTAGTGTAACAGTCAATCCCTCTTCTGTAAGGGCAAGAGGGATCTCCAAACATCTCTCAGCACCCTTAATAAACAACACTTTACAAGATGCTTTGGGAGAAGCTGTAACCGTTTAAAGTGGCACAAAGCTGCAGTAGGTGCACGGTGCAAATGGGTCTGTTTCCTCAATTTCACAAAATTTTGGTAGAACACATTGCTTCTCCTCAGTTGTAAAGCAAAGCAAGGGATTGCAGTGGTGGGGAAGAGAAGGCCAATCTCCATAGTGTGCTCCACAGCTGAAGTAAGGCACATGTCTATATGAAGGAAGCCCTTTCCCCACACAAGTCCAGGGTCTAAAATTAGACTCCAAGGAGTGGCAACTAAAATCTGAATGCCTGCAGGAAGCATGACTGTCACCCTCTTTTGAGTCCCCTCCCAAATCTGAAGAGGTGCTACTTCGGTGTTTTTTGTCACCATAACTGACAGAAAACTGAGGATTAGCCCTGCTGTCAGCTTTGGGGAACCGAAATTGTGAAGTGGCTGCTGCAGGGATGGGTATTTATTCACTGCACCACAACCCCAATGTAAGGGGGAGGGGCTTATAGGAAACAGGCCCCCCCCTCATCAGGTCGAGTTCCTCGCAGAGCAGCAAGTCCAGTAGCGATCAGATTACAGGAATCAGGAAGTAGAGAGGGAGGAGAGAGGCTCTGACAGAGTAGAGAAGGAAGCAGCTGGGGAGGAAATGATGGGATTGGCCACTGGAGAGCAGTCAGAAGGACGGCCTTTCCCCCCGACACCTGAATTGAGGCGCACAGCACACCGTAGGGCGAGAGGGAGGCGCTTTGGGGTTCCCAAGCTGTTATGTTGGGCGCGAAACAGAAAGAAGCCACTGCGAGGTTCTGACTCGGACTGAGCAGACATGTTTTCCAGACTCTTTGCACTGTAAATAATATGCACAATAAAGACACCTTAAGGACAAGGAGGTGTGGAGCGTCGTTACTCAAGAGTAGCCGCAAGAACCTCTGACACCCACAAAGGTGTTTTATCCTGAAGTTGGCTTGATCTGGATCACAACAGGTGTAGGTGTGTAAAAGAACGGCTTCCGTTTTAAAAATGTGTCACACGGAAAGCATGTGACCTGTGTGTTGATCTCTATATGTGAGGATTGCACACAAAGATATTCCACAAGGTGCACCTCTCAGCAAATTCACTGTTGCTATCTCAAAACCCCTATAAGCAGACTTTGCCCCTTGATATTCCTTCATCTGCTCGGCATTCCTGTGCAGTCCTGCATTGATGCATTGAATTATCTAGATGTGTTTAGTTTAAACAACAGAGTGATGCCGATGCATTTGATGCCAGGATGTTATTGGTAACATTTAGCAAAGGGGCAACTTAGCAGAGCTGTTATAGTTCATGCTTACTGCATGGTATACTAATGCCGTCTTAAAAACGCAAATGCTCAGCACATCTGGCACTGTGCTGAGCAAGAGATGTGGATTATTCGTTATAATTACAAAATGCTTGCTTACTGTCTGGAATAATGGAAAGAGCTGGAGATTATGTACTTGAAAGCCACCCCGAGGAGAGGATGTACCACTGAGAAACTGTTGTTGCAATGGAAAAAAAATATTTAAAGAACAATAGACACCCAGAGGAGATACAGCAACAGATACAAGATTGCCACTGACTCCGGCAAAGAGAGGAAGATAAGCAATACAAAAGAAGGGAAACCTCAAGCTATCTACCGGAGTCATTCTAAATTTGGGGGGGGGACCCTGCTTGTAGATTATACGCTGTACACAAAGGAGAGGGCAAATTGCAGCCTTGCAGATTATGTGATACAAAAATGAAATGAAAGAAATTGCCAGCTCCTGGTGTGGACCAGGGCCGTTTGTCCACAGTGCAACAAATGGAAGGTCTTGTGATGGCAACCTGGTTAAGCACATTGCTAAAGTTGCTCCTTCAATTCGATACTAATCACTAGAGCAGGAAGGGAGCAATTGATGCTCCTCATGAGCCCCAGATGGCATGGCAAAGAGTCAGGGATGGTGGGTGTTGGTGTGCAAGCAGTGGCGAACGGTGCCGCTTGGCTGCCCGGGGCGGCACATACGCAGTCCATCCTGGTGCGTGCGTCGTGATGTCACGATAGGCATCACACACGGCCTGATGCATGCATCGTAACATCACACGCGCCAGGACAGACTGTACATGTACGCACATGCGCAGTCCGCGGCGGCGCTTGCATGGTGGCGAGCTTGGCCGGAGGAGGCCAGGGGCGGGCCAGGGGCCAACGGTGCTGCCCCCGCACTGCCCCCACCAGACCGGAGCTAGGGGCGTCCCGCCCCCTACGCCCCTCCCTTGCTATGTGCCTGTGTGTAAGGATACTTCCTTCATTGTTTAAGATGGCTGATGGCTGCCACATAATCAGTACAGTCGTACCTTGGTTTGATGAACACCTTGTGACTCAAACATTTTGGCTCCTGAATGCCACAAACCCGGAAGTGAGTGTTCCAGTTTGCAAACTTTCTTTGGAACCCGAACATCCGACACAGCTTCCGCAGTTTCTGATTGGCTGCGTGCCTTGGTTTCCGAATGTTTCAGAAGTCGAACGGACTTCCGGAACGGATTCCGTTCAACTTCTGAGGTACAACTGTAGTGTGTGTGTGTGTGTGTGTAATTGCTTGAACATCCTTGATTCAAACATAATATTAATATTTGATCAAGCCTTGAGGAACCGGTGAATTAAGGTTTATTTGAAAAAGAAAAAAAAGATCTGGGGCACATGGTGGGGGCTTTGGCGGAGGTGTGGTTTCTCAGTTGTTCTTTAAGTACCGTATATCCCACTTTCCTCCTGCTCAGGAATGTCACACTCACAACAGTCTGTCTTGTTCACAGTTCTTTGCCAACACTGCCCATGTGGAAGGATGAACCTCAAAGCAATAAGAACAGTAAGAGCAATGCGATTTAGATTCCCAGGTCTTCTGAACCACAGTCTATGATGCACAGGAGGCAGAGCCTGGGACCTAACAAAGGGCATCTATCAGAAAGGGGTAGGGTGGTGTGGTGATGGTGGGGAACCCTGTAGACACTTGTTAATTTTTCTAAATAGATTTGAAGGCTCTCCTCTTAGCTGACCTTCAGTGCAGGATCACTGCCTTTTCCCTCCTATTTTCAACCAAAGATTTATTATGCCTGGATTCGTGCCCATCAACAGTTACTCTCTCCCACAGAAATGTTGCAATACAAAGGAACATGTTGGAAAAGGATTGTCTTCCTGACATCCTGTTTCCTTAACTGCATCGCAATTTCTCTCGGTTTCTCTTTTCTTTCTATCTTAAATTTCCACATGTTTGCAGTTTAAAAAAAAGACTCGTTTGCAAAAGAATTCCCCTAACAGAATGTGAAAAAATAATGCAAAAAGAATATAACGGGGGGAAAAAATTTTTAAAGTACTTTCACAAATATATGCATTTTTGCATGCACTCTCTGGGGGACTGCACTGCAAAATTGAGAGAAGTGCAAATGTTAAAAGAGTGCTGCATTTCGGTTCCTGCACTCGTTCTGGAAGTGTGAACCCCTCTGCATTAAATGTTTGCATTAAAATGTGAACCACTTTTCCTCCATCCCTTTTAATGGCAACCATCTCTCTGGTGGTTAAGTGTATGGAGAATTATTAACATTTCTTTTCCCAGGAGGATCACAGAATCTCATATGCAGTGAATTGTATCTTCATGCAATGTAGGAGACACTGCGCAGATCAGGACAAAGAGCTGTAAGATCGTATATTAGCAGTACTGCTTCTGGCTTTCCCTCACTCAGTCACCACTGCTGCTTGGCCTGGTAATGAGGCTCCCCTTAATATTATAGCAATTGACCAGATGGGACACCCAAATTATTCATGTCCTGGGCTCCACTCTGCAACGCCTATGAGCTGAATGAGGACATCTGGGCCAGGGAACTCAACTGCATGCATCTAAAGACCTAAAGATCTAAAGGTTTCTGTGGGAGCTGTGCTGGATTCTCTCAAGATAGGCTTCCCCAACACAGACATAGGAGCTTGAAGATGGGAGGGACATTGTCCTTTACAGTATGGGGGCTCCCTTTATGTGATTCAAGTGTGAAAGGGGCCAGAGCAAGGCTGCCCAAGCTCTCAGGCCAAGTAGGCCGCAAGAGGGCTTCAGCATGTACTGGGCTACACACCGAATTAAATTTCTACAATTGCGTGTACAGTGGTACCTCGGTTTGCGACCACAATTGGTTCCGGAGACCTGGTCACCCAAGTTCGTCGCTCCCCGAGGCATGCTTCTGCGCGTGCGCGAAGCACCAATAGAGCGCTTCTGTGGTGTAGTGTGGTGTGGTGTAGTGGTTAAGAGCGGTAGACTCGTAATCTGGGGAACCGGGTTCGCGTCTCCGCTCCTCCACATGCAGCTGCTGGGTGATCTTGGGCTAGTCACACTTCTTTGAAGTCTCTCAGCCCCACCCACCTCACAGAGTGTTTGTTGTGGGGGAGGAGTGGGAAAGGAGATTGTTAGCCGCTTTGAGACTCCTTAGGGGAGTGATAAAGCAGGATATCAAATCCAAACTCTTCTTCTTCTTCTGTGCACGCACTGTGCAGTTCGCTTCTGTGCATCCAAGCGCCGCGGAACCCGGATGTAAACACTTCCGGATCCACAGTGGTCGGAAACCGAAGCTGTTGCTCCCCAAGGCGGTCACAAACCAAGGTACCACTGTATTGTTGTTGTTTAGTCGTTTAGTCGTGTCCGAGTCTTCATGACCCCATGGACCATAGCACGCCAGGCACTCCTGTCTTCCACTGCTTCCCGCAGTTTGGTCAAACTCATGTTTGTAGCTTCAAGAACACTGTCCAACCATCTCATCCTCTGTCGTCCCCTTCTCCTTGTGCCCTCCATCTTTCCCAACATCAGGGTCTTTTCCAGGGAGGCTTCTCTTCTCATGAGGTGCCCAAAGTATTGGAGCCTCAGCTTCAGGATCTGTCCCTCCAGTGAGCACTCGGGGCTGATTTCCTTCAGAATGGATAGGCTTGATCTTCTTGCAGTCCATGGGACTCTCAAGAGTCTCCTCCAGCACCAAAATTCAAAAGCATCAATTCTTCGGCGATCAGCCTTCTTTATGGTCCAGCTCTCACTTCCATACATCACTACTGGGAAAACCATAGGTTTCACTATATGGACCTTTGTTGGCAAGGTGATGTCTCTGCTTTTTAAGATGCTGTCTAGGTTTGTCATTGCTTTTCTCCCAAGAAGCAGGCGTCTTTTAATTTCATGACTGCTGTCACCATCTGCAGTGATCAAGGAGCCCAGGAAAGTAAAATCTCTCACTGACTCCATTTCTTCCCCTTCTATTTGCCAGGAGGTGATGGGACCAGTGGCCATGATCTTAGTATATTAAATACTAAAAAAAAAATACCAGTGATTTCCTGCCTCCGCCTCAGTTCTGACTGCCACTTGCAAGGAGCAGGTAAATTCTGAGCATAATGGCATCGCAAATGCAGGAGGAGAAGTCAGGGAGCAGTGGACAAGCAGGCACAGAAACGTACCATTTCAGCAAAGCTTGTTGTTTTTGAAATGTGTGCATGATATACATGCTTCAGCAATATAGAACCCCACAGATATCAAGTTGGAGATGCACAGTATACGAACCATTTCCTTTGGCTAGGCTCCGGCTTTCGAAACTTGGGTACATTCCTGACTTTTGAGAATTAGAGCCATTCATCATTGTTCATGCACTAGCTTGGAATGCACAAAGTGAAACAAAGCATTCAGCAATCACAATGGCATCTAGCTTTAAATGGAGGTTCTGCAGCTCAGCAGATTGCTGAACCTTTTCCGTGGCGAGTTTCAGAACCCCAAAAATATACACTAGCAGTGAACTGAACTGGATGTTGGGCAGGGAGGGGGGGGACTAGCCCTACATATATTTGCATCATATTAGCCATGAACTAATCGTTTCATAAATCCCATTACCTAGGTGCTAATATTTAGATTAGTTTTCATATAATTTCCACATCCAAAACCCCACCATAGATTATCAGAAATACGTACCATACTGTAGCTAATAGATAAATAAATAAATGGAAGGACAAGCCATCAATATTCTGGTGTAGTAAGAAAGATTGCCTTCTTCAATGACAATCAGCTCTGCATAATTAAAATAGCTTAGAGTGCTGAACTAATTTTCAGATTGGAGGTTTCTTCCGGTAGTGGTTCTTTACATACAAAGTTTCTACTGCGACTGAATTTAATTGTGAGTCTAATTACAATTTTAATGAATATCTTCAGCACTGCATGTAAAAATCGCACTCCACAGCGAAGCTATATTAGCACCAGTAAAAGCTCTTTCTGATCGCAAATACAGATGATGGGGGGGGGGAGTGGCTCTGAAATCTAAATATATTTAGATGCAGTATTTTTTTCTACGTTTCTGAAACTGACTGAAGCTCTGGGACATATTCTGTAACACATATTTATATTCTGCAAGGAAGATACCTGTGCAATTTGTTTGCTTGTAGTGCCCATCAGAGCAGATTTTAGGGCAGTTTACAAAAACAACCTAATTTTCAGTACAATGTTTTAAAAAAAAATTGGAGAAGGGGACGACAGAGGATGAGATGGTTGGACAGTGTTCTTGAAGCTATGAACATGAGTCTGACCAAACTGCAGGAGGCAGTGGAAGACAGGAGTGCCTGGCGTGCTATGGTCCATGGGGTCACGAAGAGTCAGACACGACTAAATGACTAAACAAAAACAAAATTATTTGCATGGGTGCATATATTTTGATTGCAATCTGCATTTATTTATTATGATGTATTATGATGTTGATATTCTGTACTGCTTTTCTGACAAAACTAGCTCCCAGTGCATCTTTCAACAAATTAAAATCCACCACAATGATAGCAACATACAATGTCAAGCATTTGTGGGGGTGATATGGTAGGGAGAAGACAAGGGAGGGAGAAATGACTGCAGCTCAAAATATCTTACTTCAAATTATTTGCCTCTTACATTTTACCTGTCTGGCTGGTTCATTCCGCTTTCAAAAAGAAGGAAAAAATGGCTTTGCTTTTTGAAAAAAGTCAGCCCTGTGCAAAAGGTTGGAGGGTTTTTTCCCAAATTAAAAAATAATAATTTACCCCCTCTTTTTTTCTTCGTCATCTCACTTTCAATTAGTGTGTCGCTGTTATTGGTTATTGCATGTTGCCAATCTTTTGGGTTCTGGCAGATTAGGGCTGGGAATAAACCTTGTTTATAAACACCACACTTTCAAAACACACACATGCTGGAGGAGAGGAGGGAGGAAGTGAGATAGATAGATAAAATATCAGCCACAAGCCAAAGCAAAGGAATCAAATACAATCAAATACAAATATAGCTGGATGGTTGGCTGTACAAAATACATTCTGAACATTTACAACTATACAAATGAAAAGCAAATAACTGTCCTTGACCAGGTTAGTCAGATGGTAGAGCTAATTGTAATTGCTCCAGCTAAAAAAATTCCCAGGTTTGGTGTCACCTGGTAATCTTGGTCTGCAAGAAGGAAGGACACTGTAGCATTGGATGAAACAACCTGGTTTGGATGACAGAAGAGAGGTAATAACCTTGTGATGCAGATCTTTAGAAAGAGCAAGCTAGGAGTCCATGAGCTACAGATTCGATACTGCCATCCCTGCATGGGCACAATCGTTTTTCAAGCAGAATTTGATGTAAGCAACCTTCAAGAACCGCTGGTGGTACTATGTTCCATTTTGCATAGGTGAAGGCAAATATGTAGTTTAAAACTTAGGTTTTGCAGACGGGGTGTGTGGAGACGACTAGGTGGAGAAAAACCATACCAAGGACAAAAATTTCTTGCGGTGGCTAAATTATTCTGTTGTTCAATGTCATATAGGCACGGCCTGATTAAATTCTTTGCTTTACCAAAGCCAAAGTTGGGGTGATAAACCAGAGGAGTAGAGCTCATGGGCGTACCCAGCGGGGGTGGGGGGGCAGCTGCCCCCCCAGAAGCAAAAAAATTTTTTTGCCGTATTTTACGGACCATAACCTGCACTTTTCCCCTCCGAAAACTGAAGGGGAAAAGTCACTGCGGGTTATGGAAATCGGGCTGTTTTCGCCCCCTCCGCGGCTGCAGCCAGTGACAGGAACGTGGGAGGGGGGAGGAGCAGCCTGAGCTGGGGGGGCAGATGGGAGCTCCATCCTTCCTTCCATCCTTCCTTCCCCCCTCTTTCTTTCTTCCTTTTTTCTCTCTCTCCCTCCCTTCTCTCTCACCCCTTCTTTCCTTCCTTCCTTCCTTCCTTCCTTCCTTCCTTCCTTCCTCCCTCCCTTCCTTCCTTCCATATCTCTCTCTCTCTCTCTCTCTCACACACACACACACACACACACACACACACCTTCCTTCCTTCCTTCCTTCCTTCCTTCTCTCTCTTCCTTCCCTCCCTCCCTCCTTCCCTCTCTCTTCCCCTCCCCCCCCCATTTTGATACTGGGTACGCCCCTGGTAGAGCTTTTGAGTAACAGTTTTGGTCCCTTGTGACAGTCTTGCAATTTTAAGGGGAATCGACTGGTGGGGATTATTAAGTTCAGATGGAGCCAATAAGTATTTCCTGTAGTAAATTTGTGATTCAACTGAGGAAAGGTTGGCCTCCAAGCACAATGAAGCATTTGGAACACAAGATGGCACTGAGAAAATTTGCCTTAAGAACTTGGACTGAACGGTTTGTATAGAGTCAAGCATTAGGCCAAATCTGTGCCCCATATAGTAGCGGGGCAAGGGGTTTAGCTTTGAACACCAATAGTGCTACCGCCTTTCATGTGGAAAATACGCATTGAAATTCTGGCACTTTGAGACTCTTTTTCCTTTACGTAATTCAGATGTGCTACCCAGGACCCTGTTGACTGAAAGACAAGTCCAAGATATTTAATGATTTTGACTGGTGCAATCGTCTGATTATCCATTTGCCATCTATAGGCCCTGTGGTTTATTGAGAACACTATGACTTTTGTTTTTATTGTAATTCATAGTGGGTTGTTCTTTTTGGCAGTGTCCTGTGAATGCCTTCATTAATCTTTTTAGGCCCACTTTGGTTTGGGATAGGAGTGTTGTGACGTGGGGTTCGTGATTTCAGCTCTCTTGACATAATATGCTGGAGGCAGTTCTCTAGTAACACTTCTTTATTAAAGCAAACAAGACTAAGCTCTGAGGAGAGGAAAGCTACATTTATAGGGATGGGGGACTAGCTAGAAAGGGAAACATTTTGAAGGGAACAATATCAGGCAATCACAGTGCTGTCTTTTGGAGGAAACCAATAAGACAGAGGATCCAAATACAGCAGCTTAAATGAACCAATAGTAGCTGTACCTTCGGGAACCAAAAGGCAGTTACTCTACCCTAATGCAAATACAGACAATAGTAATACAGATATAAAATCCTTTGACTCAATACACAACAAGGAGTACCTCGTTATCTGCATATAGTAGGACTGAGATGGCTTTTGTGGCCAATTTAGGAGCATGAAACTCTGGTGATGTTAGACTCTTAACAATGTCATCTATGTACAGATTAAGCAGTGTCGGAGCTAAAATGCAGCCTTCCTTAACTCCTTTAGTAGCTTTTTCTGATCCTGAGAGGTGCCCATTAGTGGGACATTGCATCTTCAGCACGGTGTTTTTATATAGACATTTGATCAGAAAGAGCAACCTATGGCTGAAGAATTCAACTTGTCCCCCAATCGGAAGTGAGATGTTAAGTTTGGCAGGGAGAAGTGCAGGGATCTTGTGTCCCCCCCCCCCGCACCTCGCAGGCACTTCAATTGCTCCCCCAGAAGAGATTTTTTTTGTTAAAGGAAGTAGGGGCTGCAGTTCTGCTTCAAGCAGCCACTTCCTGCCAGGGGCGGAGGAAGGGGGTGCGGTGGGTGCAGGCCGCCCTGGGAGACCCCACAGAGGGAGAGATGCAGTGGCTTGGGCACACACAGGCTCTGTGCTGCCCAAACGGTCCGCCTGCTGCCTCCCCCCCCCCAGCCGTAGGGCAGCTGAGTGGGAAGAGGCAGGCAGACTCCAGAGGCCCTGTGGTACACCCCGCCCCTATGGGCTGCTCGCCCTGCCCCTGGGCGCACCACCCCAGGCACCCGAGCGCCTTCCTCTGCCGCTGCTTCCTGCCCAGGTGCACCCAGGTGCATTGCTCTGCAGAGTCATGCAGTCTTTGCAGTCTTTGCACATGTAATCAGACACATACGCACCAAGAGACTGCAAGGTGCGCACGCACACATGCACACACATGGAAGCTGGAGACACCAGTTAAGCAGGTGCATGGAAACGCCCACCACCACCTCCCAAGCACTGCCTGACCAGGGCCGTCTTACCCATAGGCAATAGAGGTGCGGGGCACCTGGGCGCCAGGCTCTCAGGATCTTTGCAACCCAGAGCCGCATACAGGTATGCTTAAGACAGCCCTGCGCCTGACCAAGCTTAAAATACCCTCCCGCCCAAGCTTGGCTTGCTGCAATGCCCCCTTATAGACTGGCACAGTCATTTTCCTCCTCCACACTTCTCGGCAAGTTCCTGCATTTTTTTCCTAGGGGAAAAAAAAAGCACCGGGTAAAAGAGGAAAAAATATTCCGTTACTGGAGAAAGTTTTTAAGGAAGGTATATGCTTAAGACATCCTAAGGGCAGGCGCAGCTTGGGAAGAACAACTTTTATGTTCACTCTAAATTTGTGAGAACAAGTGGTGGGGATCTAGCAAGATATTATGAAAACCTTGTTGTGCTTGAGAGAATATTTTTATTTCATTTTGTTGTTTAAAGTTAAGAACATTGCTACTAGCAATCTATCACAGCCGGCCAGATCTTTTTAAGCAGCAGTTGTTGGCTAGTGCTTGCAAAAAGAACTGGAAGATAACAGGGGCAGGTTAGCCAGTCCACACACACACACTTGATACCCCAGTTGGCAGGAAGGAACATTTTTGAGGGGAAGACATCAAGTAGGATAGTGATGAATAGTTTGGCTACATCTAAAGACCTCCACCCACACGACTAATATTCATGTACCATGAAATAACAAATTGTTATTTCACAGTGGGGGGGTGGGGGTGCCTGTGCATGTCCTCTTTTTTGCTCTTTGAAATATGGCAGCACAACACTGCGTCACTCGGAGGATTGTACACACATGAATTTGATGGCTGGCTAGTGAAGGACCCTGAGTGAGAGGCAAGGAAGGGAAGATCTCCCAGGGTTGGAGAAGAAGGAAACTTCCAGGTAAGAGCTGGGAGAGTTATGCCTTTCTGTGTGAGAGATTTTACTTTCTTGGGCTCCTTGATCACTGCAGATGGTGACAGCAGTCACGAAATTAAAAGACGCCTGCTTCTTGGGAGAAAAGCAATGACAAACCTAGACAGCATCTTAAAAAGCAGAGACATCACCTTGCCAACAAAGGTCCGTATAGTTAAAGCTATAGTTTTCCCAGTAGTGATGTATGGAAGTGAGAGCTGGACCATAAAGAAGGCTGATCGCCGAAGAATTGATGCTTTTGAATTATGGTGCTGGAGGAGACTCTTGAGAGTGCCATGGACTGCAAGAAGATCAAACCTATCCATTCTTAAGGAAATCAGCCCTGAGTGCTCCCTGGAAGGACAGATCGTGAAGCTGAGGCTCCAATACTTTGGCCACCTCATGAGAAGAGAAGAATCCTTGGAAAAGACGCTGATGTTGGGAAAGATTGAGGGCACTAGGAGAAGGGGACGACAGAGGACAAGATGGTTGGACAGTGTTCTCGAAGCTACGAACATGAGTTTGACCAAACTGCGGGAGGCAGTGGAAGACAGGAGTGCCTGGCGTGCTATGGTCCATGGGGTCACGAAGAGTCGGACACGACTAAACGACTAAACAACAACAAGTGTGAGACAAGCATTGGGGGGTGGGGCCTTTGTTGTAGTTGTTTTTGCACTATTTCTCTCTTCTTCTTCTTCTTCTTCTTCTTCTTCTTATTATTATTATTATTATTATTATTATTATTATTATTATTATTAGCTTGCCTTTTATTGTAAAAGGTAAAGGACTCCTTGATGGTTAAGTCCAGCCAAAGGCGACTATGGGGTAGCGGTGCTCATCTCACTTTCAGGCCGAGGGAGCCGCTGTTTGTCCACAGAGCTTTCTAGGTCATGTGGCCAGCAGGACTATACCACTTATCACAATGGAACGCCGTGATGGAAATCAGAGCACATGGAAATGCCGTTTACCTTCCCGCCGCAGCAGTACCTATTTATCTACTTGCACTGGCATGCTTCCGAACTGCTAGGTTGGCAGAAGCTGGGAGAGAACAACGGGAGCTCACTCCGTTGGGGGAATTTGAACCGCCGACCTTCCCATCGGCAAGCCCAAGAGGCTCAGTGGATTAGACCACAGTGCCACCCATGTTTCATTGCATTCTACAATGAAAAAGCTTCAATAAAAAATTATTGGGGGGGGGAGGAATGCTACCATGCAATTCTATACATGTCTACTCAGAAGTAAGCTCCACTGAGTTCAATGGGACTTACTCCTCTGGTAAGAGTGTGTAGGATTGCACCCCTAATTATCATTGTGCTATGAGCTAGAATTGTTTTCATATACTGTATTGGCCTGAATATAAGCCACACCCAAATATAAGCCACACCTTTAAAATTCAGGGGGGTGGGAAGAAAAAGACAATACCCAAATATAAGCTGCTCCCTTAAAATTCTGCAGGCACTCACACCGTTCCGTTTTACCATATGTCTGTTTCAGCAGGGATGTCATAAATGCCAATTTTGTACGGTTGCGAATTTAAGCCGTACTTTAACTTTTCACAGTCAGCATTTGGGGGGGAAAAGGTGAGGCTTATATTCAGGCCAATACGGTGATTTACCCACACTCATACAAACTCACTAGTTAGTCAGGACTATAGGCAAGAGTCTACCAGGGGCATTTTTAGAAATTAATGTTTCAGTAGAGAGCCAGTTGGAATGAATCTCTAGGAGTGAGCTGCGTACCCGGAAACACAAAGATTTGATAGCCATTTACAAGAGGAGAGAATCCTCTGAACAAGAGAGGCAGAAGAACAACATAGGTGGGGGAGACTGGGAAACTATTTGGGTGACCTGTGGTTGCATTGCTATGGTACAAAGCACACACAGAGTGAGTGTACCTTCAAATGGTGCATAGTGGTACCTTGGTTCTCAAACTTAATCCGTTCCGGAAGTCTTTTTTCTTACCTGCCCTGATGATAGTCATTGTTTGGATGGAGGACTTTTATCCATTTCCGCAGTCACACAATCAACTAATCAATCAATCAATCAATCAATCAATTAGTAGCTGAACTGGGATCCACACAGTCACAAAAACAAATTAACTGAAAAAGCCTCAAAACAAAAAAAACGCAAAATAAATAGCAAAAACAAAAGCACCAAATATAAGCTCCAAATACCACCTCAGAACACTGCAATCGGAAATGGAAGGCTTGAATTACAACAGGGGGGACGCAAATTAGCAGAGCAGCGGGAAACACAGGGGTACTCAAAACAGAGCACGTTCGGCTTGTGAAAAAGAGTTCGGCAACCGGAACACCTACTTCCGGTTTTGCAGCGTTCAGGTTCCGAGTTGTTCGTGAACTAAGCTGTTTGAAAACCGAGGTGCCACGGCACTATGAATCAAAGCCCCGGCTGTGTGTGAACCAAGTCTCTGACAGCAAACGTAGCATGATGGAGGGGCTGAGACTGCCGTTTCGTTGCACACTAACCTGCTCACAAGCCCCAGTGAACGCAATGGGAGGCATCTGGGAGTAAACATTGTTAGGATTGTGCCAAAAACGAAGCCATTTCAATGAGACCTATCCGTTTTCTGCAGGCAGGATAGGAGGAGCTTTTATTGAATGAGTCGATCTGATCTCTACCACCCATTACAATTCTTGTCAGCAGCAGTACAATGCATGCCAAGGCTGGTTAAATAATAATTCAGTTGCATGTGTTCGCTGTTGTCCCCGCCTCTTTGCTAGGCAAATGCTAAATCCATTTTTGAAACCTCTTCTAGGAACTGTCATGATGGAAAAATTATTACCATTACTAGGAGATGATTAACACATGCAAATAACATGATTTTACCGACAATAGATTACTAGTAGCTGCATGTGTGAAAAGAGTCCAATGAAAAGCTTGTTTTTTTAGTTCCTCAGAAATGCTTTAAATTGTTGTTACTGTATTACGCTTCACCTGTCAGAGAAATTCAAGGATTCGGTCTCTAAGTGAAAAAATAGGCCTTATTTAAATACAAATGTGTTAAGGGATAGCCTCAAAAATAAAGAGGTTGCAAAAAACCACATCCAAAGCCATACTTCTAATACACTTCCCGATTATGCACTTGAATGCATTTCACCAATCAAATTATCACAGCAATCTTAGCCATTGCTTAGTCACCACCCTGAACCTATCAAAATCATTTAGCTCTCCAGATCAGCCCTCAACATCTTTCTTTATTAAGACTTTAACTAATTTTCCTATTCATTTTCATTAAATGTCTCCCAGTAGCCTCTTACATTATTATTATTATTATTATTATTATTATTATTATTATTATTTTCAGTTTTATATATTTCAATCATTTTAACATTTGGAAACTCAACTTCCTTCCCCCCTCTTTCTGTGGTTCCTAAATTTTGTTTTTTAATATTTTCTGCATATTCCAAATTAACTTAATTTACTCATTTATTGCTCTTCTTTAAATACCAGTATATACTTTTATAGAACTGCAGGTTGTTACAATAATCCTGCCAATGTTCTTACCTGTTTACAGTTTATTTGTATATATTAAACAAACCATTTCCATTCTTTTATAAAAAAAGTTTGTTATCTTGATTTCTTATTTTTCCAGTAATTTTTTGCCATTTCCACATATTCCATAAGCTTTTGTATCCATTCTTCTTTCGCTGGGACTTCTTCTTTCCATTTTTGGGCAAGTAAGATTCTTGCCGCGGTAGTTACATACAGGAATAAATTTCTATACAGTTTGGGTAGTTCTGTCCCTATAATTTCCAAAAGGAAAGCTACTGGGTTTTCTTTTACAAACGTTATTTTAAACATCTTTCTCAATTCATTATATATCATTTCCCAGTAAGCTTTAACCTTACCGCAAGACCAATTCTTACATCTACCTACAAACCCATTCAAGATTAATCAGAATTGCCAGGCCTAGCTGATTCTTTTCTGTTGCATATAGTTGGGAGATCCTCCAAGTGTCCCTATTTTCCAGGGACATCCCTGATTTAGAGAAGCCGTCCCAGTTTCTGATTTGATTTCGGAATGTCCCACTTTTCCTTAGGACATCCCTATTTTCATGAGATAAATGTTGGAGGCTATGGAGTTAACTGACCCCTGAGCTGTCTGAAAGCAATCCTGTATAGAGAAGGTTTTTTTGGTTTTTTATGTTTAATGTTTTATTGTGTTTTATATATGTTGGAAATTGCCCAGAGTGGTTGAGGCAACCCAGAAAGATATGTGGGGTATACATAGTAACATTATTATGATTAATTATGGAAATGTTGGAGGGTGTATATGCAATGGCCACTATAGAGACTAACAGTTTTGGTTTTTTTAAGTCTATTTGCAACAAAAGCAGATTAGGGGACATTCTGCCAGCATGGCCTCTCCTGTCATTGCAGCACTTCCATGGGGAAAATGTGCATCTACCAAAATTCTCCCTTCTTCAACCTCAGTTCCCATCTCCTGAGAGTGCCAAAAAATAAGCACAGCAAAATTATCTTAATAAATAATAAATTTGTTCAGCTCATATTCCCTCATGTATGTGATAAAGAAAAAAGAAAAAAATCAAGGCAGTTCAGAATTTTCCATATTTGAAAGTTTAAAAAGTAGATAGGACTGACATCATTTTTATTGTGATCTCTGCATTGCAATAGGTTGTAATGTGTATCTTGGTTGTGCTAATTAATGCATGTTAATTAACCTGCTGAGGAACTGGGCTTTGATCTACCAGTTTGAGCCCTTGCAAATCATATCTTACTTAACCTAAATGTCAACAACATTGTTTAGAAAAGCCTCCGTTTAAAAATAATTACCTTTAAAGCACTAATCAGTATAAATTCAGACTACAAAGTAGTAAATGCAAGATTCAAATAAAGAAGGGGATAGGAAGCAGTTTTTGTCAAGATGGTTTGCAACATTTGGAGGTACCGGCAGCAATTCAACAGGTGCAGCTTTTGCCGGTGCATAAATGAGGTGCAACGCTCAGCAATGCTGGACTAAAAAGAAAAGATTTTAGTTTTGAAAGAATTTGACATTTGATATTTCAACAAAGCATCGAAGTAGTCATCCTATATAATAAAGTGCAAGTATCTCTGCGTCCAGTCCCTGTGTCCATGGGATTGCGCTACTGCGCATGTGCCCCACGGACAGCCATTGGGACTTGGAGCGCAGATACAGAGCGCGTTGGCTGGCGTGTAAGGGAGCTCTGCCTCTCGGCGTTTGGAGCAGCTCTCGCGAGAGAATCCAGAGGACGCGCGAGATAGCGAGCAAGCGCGCTCTGTCTCCACGCAGACGCACTCGCGAGGTCGTTTACTTCTCGTGTGGACTTACTTCTAAGCAGCAGTGGGCGAGCAATGTCAGCTCTGCGCATGTCCCCGAGGTTGCTAGAGCAACAGGTCTGTTCTAGCACCTGTTAATTTAACGGGCTTCATGACACAGTTGTGTGCCCTGATAAATCTGAGTTCTTGAGTAATTTTTTATTTCATATACACAAAAGAATAATGTAGTCATGTTGCTCTTTAAACCACATATTGGGCACTATGATCTTTTCAATGCTTAGACCTCTAAAGGTCTTAAGCCAACTCTGATGGTCAGCAAAAGCTGTGGCCTTTGAATTTCTGGTTGTCATAACCTGTTAAACACTTACAGGGGTCAGCAAACTTTTTCAGCAGGGGGCCGGTCCACTGTCCCTCGGACCTTGTTGGGGAGGGGGGCAGACTATATTTTTGAAGAAGAAAAAAAGAATGAATTCCTATGCCCCACAAATAAGCCAGAGATGCATTTTAAATAAAAGGACACATTCTACTCATGTAAAAACATGCTGATTCCCGGAGCGTTCGCGGGCTGGATTTAGAAGGCGATTGGGACGCATCTGGCCCCCGGGCCTTAGGTTGCCTACTCATGGCTTACAGCAGGCATCCCCAAACTGCGGCCCTCCAGATGTTTTGGACTACAATTCCCATCATCCCTGGCGACTGGTCCTGTTAGCTAGGGGTCATAGGAGTTGTAGTCCAAAACATCTGGAGTGCCGCAGTTTGGGGATGCCTGGCTTACAGGTTCTGCTGGGGAAAAGGTGTCAGTGGTAGCAGGTTGGTTTATTCACCTCAAATCTTCTAGACTGGATATCCATCGTTTTTTAAAAAGATCTGCAAGGCTCAGGGCCGTCTTTAGCATATGCGCCACCGGGGTATAAAGATCTGCCTAGGGCCCCCAAATTTGGGGGGGCGGGTCAAAGTTGTTGAGCTTTTAAGGATGGGAACAGTGAAAACTGCTAACATGAAGGGGGGAAGTGGCAGCAATAACTCCATCTTCCGTTTTTGCGATCATGTG
The DNA here is from genome assembly GCF_963506605.1 of Zootoca vivipara. NCBI lineage: Eukaryota > Metazoa > Chordata > Lepidosauria > Squamata > Lacertidae > Zootoca > Zootoca vivipara. The sequence continues at coordinate 70,516,960 of NC_083284.1, read as the reverse complement.
AAAATGAAAGACAACACTAGGGGGCGCTGCCGGATACATTGATTCTGCAGCTCTTCTGCAAAAGAAAACGGAAATGACCCGTTCACGGTCGACCGGTTGGACATCCCTGAGGTAGATAGTTAAGACCTTACGCAGCTTCAGCAGCAGGCGCCTGGCGCCCCCCATAATTCAGCGCCCAGGTGCCATGCACCCCTTGCACCCTCGGGTTAAGATGGCCCTGGCAAGACCGGAAGCCTTTTTAATAACAGATTTGTAAGATTTAACTAGGGTTTCCATTGGCGAGGCTCAACTAAGTCTCATGAAATCAATGGACTTAGGTTGCTAGGACTACTGTTGGACATCTGCCCATGTCTTTATAACTTGAACTGATACGAAGAAGTGAAGTCTGCTAGATGTCACCCACTGTCTGCATTTATCCATGCCAAGCTGCTGTTAAATGCACATAAATGGAACCATTGAAAGAAGTTGGAACCTTATTTAGAATGACTTCAATGTATGCAATGAAACTGAAGTGAAATGTCGCTATTAAAAATATGTCTTTCTTTAAAAAATTTCCACTTTTATAAATGATTTGGTGGAGTTTTTATCGACAGAGCGCATTTCTTGTCACTTGATCACCATTCAGTTGTAACTAGACACACTTCAGGTATGTATATATATATATATATATATATATATATATATATATATATATATATATATATATATGTGTGTGTGTGTGTGTGTGTGTGTTTTAATGTACTGTTTTTAAACTTACTACTCTGATCAATAGATTTGAGCTTTGTTATTCAATAGCAATAATAAGTTGCTATGATGGAAGCCAACTCCATGCCAATTCTTTCCACTCCTTTAAAAGCAGTGGTTTCCAAACATTTTTCTCTGGGTCACAGTACAGTACTGAATAAAAATTTGCTTGTGCCACGCTGCTTTTTTTAAAAAAAAAAAAAGAAATACATTGGGAAACATTGGGAAAAGAATCAACTTCTAGCAGTGCTTGATTTATAACACAAAACACAACTACTTTATAATATGATCATGGGACACACAGAAAGATGATGGTGGTGATTATGATATTTATACCCAACCCATCAGACTTACAACATATCTAAAAATATAATAAAAACATCAGTCCTTAAAAACTTTCCGATACAGGGCTGCCTTCAGATGTCTTCTAAAAGTTGTGTAGTTCTTTATCTTTTTGACACCTGATGGGAGGGTGTTCCACAGGGATGGAGCCACTACCGAAAAGGCCCTCTGCCTGGTTCCCTGTAACTTCACTTCTCACAATGAGGGGACTAGCAGAAGGCCCTCGGAGGAGGACCTCAGTGTCCGGGCTGAATGATGCTCCTTAAGGTACACTGGGCTGAGGCCGTTTAGGGCTTTAAAAACACTTTGAATTGTGCTCGGAATCCAGACTACAAGAATTTGTCTAGAATGTATAATTTGTTGCTAGAATGGCATTTGAAAGATGAGCAAACAAAATCAGTGATGATTGAATGGGCTAAGGACTTGGGTCATAATGTGATGATGTCGGAGTGGGAAAAATTGTGGAAGAAGGGTATGAAATTTACGGCTTGTACTGTGTTGAAGGAAAATTTGATGAAAATGATGTATAGATGGTATTTGACGCCGGTCAAGCTGGCTAAAATGTATCACAAAAGCGACAATAAATGTTGGAAATGTAAGCAGGATGTTGGCTCATTCTACCATATGTGGTGGACATGCCCTAAGATAAAAGGCTTCTGGGAAATGATTTATAATGAGTTGAAAAAGATGTTTAAAAACACATTTTTGAAAAAACCGGAAGCCTTTTTGCTTGGAATAATTGGGGAAGAAATCCCCAAGGACGATGTTAATTTGTTTATGTATGCCACCACAGCCGCTAGGATCTTAATAGCACAATATTGGAAAAAAGAGGAACTGCCTTCGAGGCAGGAATGGCAAATGAAAATGATGGATTATATGGAATTGGCAGAATTGACAGGAAGACTCCGGGATCAAACAAATGACAAAGTTTTAAAAGATTGGAAGAAATTTAAAATATACATAGGGTATGAATTTGAAAACTAGATTTTGAACATCCAGGAAAATAAAGAAGTTAAGGCAATAGGGAAATAATAGAAGATTGAAAGGGAGAAAATATGATAGATGATATAAAGATGAAATTTTTGAAGTGTTAAAGAGACTATATGATGGGTAAGAAGGATGATTTAGAAACTGCTACAGAAGTTTATAAAAAAGAAAATCAGATAGTAGGGAATTGGGGAAGCCAGAGGACAATGAATATTAAAATGGATTAGAGATGATATATTTTTTTTGTTGTATTTTTGTATTTTTGTATTTCTGTATTTTGATGTTTACTTTTTGTATTTGTGTTCTGTATGTGTGTTGATAAAATGTTTAATAAAAAATATAATTAAAAAAAAAAATGAATTGTGCTCGGAATCTTCTCAACTTTGCCGTTAAAAATGCAAACATGCCAAAAAAAAAATGAGGAGCGGAAGGATTTGCCTTAAAAGTGTCCAAATATATTCTGGCAGAAAATATTTATAAACCCACACTATTAAAGCTCTTGGATTCACACACACACACAGTATATAAATCAGTGTGTGTGTGTGTACATACACACACACTTCCTAAGTTTCCATTTCAATATATATCCAGACACAGGAGGAAGACAAGGTCTTTGATAGATTCCTATTTCACCAAGAGAGTGAGGACTTGCTTTCTAAAGCTTAAAAGCATGTTCTGAAGTAAAGCCAGCCAACATCTACCCGTATATTTTTTGCTGCTGCGCAGCTAGGCCTCCATCAGCTCAGAATCCCAGAAAAGAACAGCTTGACCTTTGATTTCCTGCCATAAAGGAGAGAATGAAATGAAAGCCCCCTTCAGTGCTGTCTCACCTGGTTGTATCTTTAATTATCAACTCTCTGCACCTGCGGTGAGCAAGAGAAGAAAACTTCTAACAGAACCTTCTGCGGCGTCTCAGCAACCCCATATCAAACGAGTGAGTACCGTACTTTTCTCTGTTGGTTTGAAACACAAAGGATGATCTGTAGGTGCACAGATTTGGGTTGGCACCATTTCCCCCATGTTTATAGTTTTTAAAGAAATGTTGAGTTGGAAGGGAACCCCAAGGGTCATCTAGTCCAACCCCTGCAATGCAGGAATCATTTGTCCCATGTGGGACTTGAACCCACAACCCTAACTGAGCAGAAGCCTTAAAATCAGCACTCCATACTTGTGTAGCATACCCTCCAACATTTCTCCTGTGAAAATAGGGATGTCCTAACAACAACAACAACAACAACATTTTTATTATTTATACCCCACTAATCTGACTAGGTTGCCCAGCCACTCTGGGCAGCTTCCAACATATATAAAAACATAATAAACATTAAACATTAAAAAACTTCCCCATACAGGGCTGCCTTCAGATGTCTTCTAAAAGTTGTATAGTTAGTTATTTCCTTGGTTTGGGGGTCGCCTAACTCCACACCCCGAAACAGTTCTCTACTGAAAACAGGGACAACCTAAGGAAATAGAGACGTCCTATTTTAGGATAAAATAGGGACGTCCTAAGGAGAAGTGGGACATTCCGGGATTACTGTAAATCAGAAACCGGGATGGCTTCTGTAAATCCAGGACTGTCCCTGGGAAATAGGGACACTTGGAGGGTCTGGTGTATCCCCAGTCTGGCCGCTGCTGATAATTCCAATTGCCTAAACAACAGAAGGCAGGCGCATTAGACAACTAAACCAGCATCTGCACCTTCTCTTCTTGAACAGATTATTGAAGCTATTGCCACTGGTTTGATCAGGGCAATTGCAACTGCAGATTGTTTTCTTCATTGAGCCAATAAAACATGCCTACTTCTATGGTGTACGTCCTAGCTGAGGTTAGGGTCGGGTATCTGTAGTGTTCCAGTTGTTGTGGGACTCCAATTCCCATCAGCCCCAGCTAGGATGACCAGTAGTAAGGCATGATGGGAGGTTCCAATTCCCTTGGGAGGGGGGACTTCTTATCAGGGCTGTCTTAAGCGCCCCTGGCGCCATGGTGCGCCGGATCTCTCCGGCGCCCTTCCGCCCCGTTTCCCAGCGCGGTGGGCAGGTGGGCGCCGTGCGCAGCTGCACAGCGGACCGGCCGGCCAGCGGGCGGGCGCAGCTCACGGCGCCCTCCTGGCGGGCCGGCGTCATGGCGCCCTGCGCCACCGGGGGTCTACGTAGAGCCGGCCCTGCTTCTTATGGTTTTTCTTTCGATTGCTTTATTTCTATTATGCTATGTACATTATAGTGGGACCCAGGTGGCGCTGTGGGTTAAACCATGAGCCTAGGGCTTGCTGATCAGAAGGTCAGCGGTTCAAATCCCTGCAATGGGGTGAGCTCCCGTTGCTCGGTCCCAGCTCCTGCCAACCTAGCAGTTCGAAAGCACGTCAAAATGCAAGTAGATAAATAGGTACCACTACAGCGGGAAGGTAAACAGCGTTTCCGTGTGCTGCTCTGGTTCGCCAGAAGCGGCTTTGTCATGCTGGCCACATGACCTGGAAGCTATACGCCGGCTCCCTTGGCCAATAATGCGAGATGAGCGCACAACCCCAGAGTCGGTCACGACGGGACCTAATGGTCAGGGGTCCCTTTACCTTTACCTTATGTACATTATATTTTAAATGTTGCACACCACCCTGGGATCTTTGGTTAAAGAGTGATATATAAAATAATAATAACAATAATACTATAATAATAAATGCTTTACTATTGGTCTCCCTGTTTGGCTCCGATGGGAGCTTGGAGTCCAACAATGTCTATGGCACACCCTTGGCCTCTCTGCTGGACTGCTGTTTGGACATGACCTTTGTTCGGAAACATGGAATATTCCTGCATTGCAGGGGGGTTGGACTAGATGACCCTTTCGATACCTCTGCAATTCTTCCAACTCTGCAATTCTATGATTCTATGCATCAACTGCCATTGCAGATAGTGTTGCAACATAGCAATTGGAGGGCAAAACCTGCCCAGGAGGCGGCTCCTGTACCAAACAATGGCTTTCCTTTGTGTTTCCAGGTGCACAGGAATGTTGGGGTGTGAATGGGTGTTTCATTCCTCTCCTGCCTCCCCTGCCTGCAGCAACAATTTATGGAAGGAGCAACGAGAAGTTCTATACAAGCAAAAGTGAGCTGCTGGATTGTTCATTCATGTGGGTGTGTTAACACAGCAGCTCAGCTCTCCGAAGCTGGCAACAGTGAAATAATTTAGGACTGAAGCATAAGCTTGCCGTGGCTATGCCATCCCAAATAGCTGGCCTCTGGTGACTGATCCTTCTTCCCACGGTAACATTTGAAATTATTTACCCAGTAGATCAGGGTGACTATCCTGTGACTTGGCTACCTCATCCATGCGATGTGTCACTGCAGAGAAGCTAGAAATTTATACCAGTTTCAACCTGTTTTGATTCATAAACCCTGGGAATTTTAGTTCCATGAAAGGGCTGGGGATCTTGAAGAAGGAAGTGTCTGAATTTCCTCAAACAAGGTTCTTTGGAGAAAGCTATGACAAGTCTGAAATTGGTTTCAGGGCTGGATACAAACATATTGGTCCCTGAAACAAAGTTCAAACGACACCACCACCATTGCTGTGCTGGGTCAACACTTTAGCATCTCTTAACATTGCTGTTCAGATAGCGCTTTCTGCCTTCATTGATCCCCACCCCCCATAAAAAGTAACAGGTACTAATTGATTATAAATGTAATTATATATTTTATTGCTATAAGCCACCTTACAAAAAGGCTTTGGTCTTTCAGTCTTGAAGGATGGCGCAGAAATGTCCGAAACAAAAATATTAATTATATGGCATTGCGAATCCCGACGATCTCTTTAGTGGGTTGTTTTCCTTTGTTCGTCTATCCTTGGGCTTTGATCAATTTCTGCCAAGATTACTTCATTCATTTTCAGGCTTGAGATAGCTCAGTTTATTGTCTCATTCATCATGCTGCCAGCACTTTAGGGTTTCCCTTTGAAATTTTGCTATAGCAGATTCATTCAATCTACCCTGAGTAATGGGGCCATTGGCAGCTCTTACAGTGATTGGCTTGTGCCATATATTGGTTTGGACTTCAGTAGTTTAGTTCCCTCTCTTCCATTTGTTGAATTGTGGACGCCTTTCTTTGCTTAAAGGTCTTTGCTGCACAGGGGAAGGACCAGAAGAGCAATTCAGATTTGTTTTGTAACAGTTTTGGTTTCCCTTTGATCTTTAGCTTCAACAACCTGGCCAGTGCAGGGGGACGTGGGTGGCGCTGTGGTCTAAACCACTGAGCCTCTTGGGCTTGCCAATCACAAGGTCAGCAGTCTGAATCCCCACGGGAGCTCCTGTTGCTTTGTCCCAGCTCCTGCCAACCTAGCAATTCGAAAGCATTCCAACGCAAGCAGATAAATAGGTGCCTCCTCAAATTGTGGGATGCTCCTCAAACAAAAACAAAATCCAACCACTTTGCATGTAATAAAGAATTCTGCAGGTAAGAAAGAATTGGACTACACAGAAACATTCTTCCTGATGTGCTAGTTTACTACATGTTGTTGTTGTTGTTGTTGTTGTTGTTGTTGTTTAGTCGTTTAGTCATGTCCGACTCTTCATGACCCCATGGACCAGAGCACGCCAGGCACTCCTGTCTTCCACTGCCTCCTGCAGTTTGGTCAGACTCATGTTGGTGGCTTCGAGAACACTGTCCAACCATCTCGTCCTCTGCCGTCCTCTTCTCCTTGTGCCCTCCATCTTTCCCAACATCAGGGTCTTTTCCAGGGAGTCTTCTTTTCTCATGAGGTGGCCAAAGTATTGGAGCCTCAGCTTCAGGATCTGTCCTTCCAGTGAGCGCTCAGGGCTGATTTCCTTCAGAATGGATAGGTTTGATCTTCTTGCAGTCCATGGAACTCTCAAGAGTCTCCTCCAGCACCATAATTCAAAAGCATCAATTCTTCAGCGATCAGCCTTCTTTATGGTCCAGCTCTCACTTCCATACATCACTACTGGGAAAACCATGACTTTAACTATACGGACCTTTGTTGGCAATGTGATGTCTCTGCTTTAATTCCTCCTCACTTTCTGCCATCAAGGTTGTGTCATCTGCATATCTGAGGTTGTTGATATTTCTTCTGGCAATCTTAATTCCAGCTTGGGGTTCATCCAGTCCAGCCTTTCGCATGATGAATTCTGCATATAAGTTAAATAAGCAGGGAGTTTACTACATACAGTTTTTTAAAAACCCAAAAAAACTCCATAAGCAGGGACACTGTCCAAAATTCTGCCCCCCCCTCCAGTTAAGGTTGTTGATATTTCTTCTGGCAATCTTAATTCCAGCTTGGGGTTCATCCAGTCCAGCCTTTCGCATGATGAATTCTGCATATAAGTTAAATAAGCAGGGAGTTTACTACATACATGACCTGGAAGCTATACGCCGACTCCCTCGGCCAATAATGCGAGATGAGCGCGCAACCCCAGAGTCGCTCATGACTGGACCTAATGGTCAGGGGTCCCTTTACCTTTACCTATGGTAGACCAGGGTAGCGTAAGTGGGTTTCTTCCCGTTTTATCCTCACACAACTGTGCGGCAACTTAGTCCCAAAGACGCCCAATAAGTTTCAAGGCTGTGTGGGGATTGAAGCTCAAGTTACCTCACCCCAGACCCAGTGTGTTGGACTCCATTCCCATAACCCACAGCTGTTGGCTATGTTTGCTGAGGCTGATGGGAGTTGTAGTTCTGCAACATCTGGAGGGCCAATGGTTCCCCACACCCGCCACACCTTTGTGATAAAGTTGCCTTGCTCTCTTGATAAAAGCAGATATTTTTAAGCTTAAGTTTGGGTTCTTAGAACTATGCCCAAAGCCAAAGGCATATTCCATTTCCCCATTCCATGCCAAACCTTGGGCCTAACTGTAGGGGGCAGTATGCGGTGGTCCAGCTGCCTCAGACATACTTCTGATTCCTTTCCTGAATTTTCAGTTCTCAATAAAACACAAGAAAGTGCTGATCTCTACATGGAACAGAATAACGTGGTATAATTGTGAGGGAGTTTCAGGTGCAGGGTACCCGCTTGTCAGTCTTCTTGTATGTTTTTTTTAAAAAAAAATACTATGGATCATTACAGCTATAAGACTAGAAAATGAGATCATGCTTCTGGGGAAGAGGCAGATGTGGCGGGGGCAAGGTTATTTTTGTTCAGACTATAAGGGTGTGTTTGGAGGAGCTTCCAAATTTTACTTCATGATTGAAAAGCTCCTTGCTCATTAATCTTCCTTTTCAAGATACAGAGTCAACAATTTTGTCTAATCTTGTTTTGCATCGTTTCTGACCACTAACTTAATAGTCTTCGTTAGTTATAGGTTCCCTAAAAAGTAGCTCCCTGCCACAATAGCTGGTGTTTAATTTGTTCCAGGTGGTGGCTGGTTACATGTGCAATGGTGGAAAATCCAAATGTGGAAGTGTCCAAAAAATTGGCAATCATTTTGTAATTTCATATCCTCTTTCATTTGTGTTCCCACAAAGAGCAAACTTGTGTTTTTTTTCCATTAAGGTAGAGCTGAAAAGGTCCTGAGACAAAATCTGAAAACTCATGTGTAAGGCTGGGTGAACAGGCACGATACACCCCCAACTTCCACAAATAATCCTTTAAGGCAGGGAAGACAGCTATGTTTCTGTACTGAAAATCACATAACAAGGGCACAGTTCTACATAGCAACCATAAAAACAAGCTGAAAAGCACACCACTGGAAAACCATGTATCGACAATGCAAAGAAGTAGACCAAATAGTGTTACAATAGCAAAGTTGAAAATTTCAGCAAGATTTGCAAAGAACCATGATTCTGTGATTCTGCATACCACAAAAATATATTATTGCATTGAAGAATGCTCTCAGCAACTGAACAGACCAGCTTCTGGACAAAGTCCTGTTTCAAAGATCTTCCTCAGATGGTCCTTCCTCAAAATCCTTCAGGTGTTCACAAATGATTGCAGCGTTCACAACAGGGAGGACTTCTCCTAAGAGATTACTTAGATTCCAAAAGGATCTGTAAGTGTCCAGAATTATAGGCAGGTGGGCAGAGAGGTACCGAGGGTCCCTTTCACCCTCGGCAGGAGTATTAGCACCTGCAAAAATAAATAAATCACTTTACCAGCATTGGAAATTACTACATTTTATGTGACCCAAGTACTTGGAGCATCTGGAGTGAGGTGAGGAGGAAGGGGGAGAAGAAATGCTTACTTTCATGCCACCATGAAAGAAGGACAGGAAAGCTTGATCTCGCAGCAACAGTGGTTGCCTATCACCACACACATACTTGGCTAGAGAAGTGCATTGCAAAATTCAGAGAAGGGCAAATTCTGAAAGATGGCCGTTTTCCTGGTTCACGTATAATTTTGGGAAGTGTGACTGAAGTAGGTTCATCTCTAAATGCGAAGCAAATCAAATTTATCCCACACGAGGAAGGAATTCTCTGCCTATTCTCCACTGCATCCTATTCACTTTGTCCCACAAAATTCAGTGGGGGTCACTGTGAACCAAGCCAGTTCTGCATATTCTGCAGTTCTGTTTACAAATAAACAGGATGCCTGTGTTTCAACCATTCCTATACAGTGGAACCTCGGTTTACAAACACCTCAGTTTATGAATTTTTGGTTTACGAACGCCGCAGACCCATCTGGAACAGATTAATTCACTTTCCATTACTTTCAATGGGAAAGTTCGCTTCAGTTTATGAACAGACTTCCGGAACCAATTACACCCATGCTTCGGGTTAAGTACACTTCAGGTTGAGTACTCCGCGGACCCGTCTGGAACGGATGAATCCACTTTCCATTACTTTCAATGGGAAAGTTTGCTTCAGTTTATGAACGCTTCAGTTTAAGTAGTCTGCGGACCGTCTGGAACAGATTAATCCACTTTCCATTACTTTCAATGGGAAAGTTCGCTTCAGTTTATGAACGCTTCAGTTTATGAACAGACTTCCGGAACCAATTGTGTTCATAAACTGAGGTACCACTGTATAAATGAATGAACGAATGAACGAATGAAAATATATGCTTAAAAGCTCTGTGAGCCCCCACCCCTGCAGTATATCATCAGAATAAACTCTGCAAAGCATTTAAACTATATCTGCTTTACAACTAACGATGGAGCTATAACCCAGATTTTCTCTGGTTATTGCATTAGGCAGAAAGAGTTATGAAACTTCACGCCTTTCCACATTCTGTCGAGCTTGCAATCTCGGTTGAAGGGGAGAGCAAATTCTCAGGTGCTGAACGTCAAATTGCTGATTGGAACAGATGCTGGAGCAAGCTGAGTCAGCAAGCCTTCTGAGGGTGTCGTTCCCACCTAGCCCCATCAGAGCTGATCAAGAGCTAGATGCTTTTAAAAAGTATTATTGTTGAATGGACTTCGCAGGGGTCATGGTATGGTTGCTTCAACTTATGTAGATGAACAGAAACCAGCAGCATAGTCTAACCAGCTCTGACTAGCATAGATGGGTAATTTCTTATCCCATTCCAGGATACCCACAGGGTTCTTAGATAAGGTGAGCATAAGCTCAGAAAGAACAGCATCTCACGCTGTGCACGGATCTTTGTGAAAAAGTCTTATTAGTTTGAGAGAGGCAAAATGGATGGTAATGGGAATAGAACTCCACTGTTCTATTCTCTACTGGAATAGAACTCCACTGCCAACTATGTACTGCATGTTGTTTAATGTTTATTGATTTTTTGTTTATTTTTTTAAAGGAGAGAAATGGTTGAACAACCTTCAGGGAAAAACAATTTGCCCAGCATTTTGGACCTTCTGGTTCCAATGCAATGAAGAGCTACAGTTAGTGTACGGGTATGCTCTAGATCAGGGTTCCTCAACCTTGGGCCTCCAGCTGTTTTGGGACTACAACTCCCATCATCCTGAGCTAGCAGGACCAGTGGCTGGGGATGGTGGGAGTTGTAGTCCCAAAACAGCTGGAGGCCCAAGGTTGAGGAACACTGCTCTAGATCATAGAATCATAGAATCATAGAGTTGGAAGAGACCACAAGGGCCATCCAGTCCAACCCCCTGCCAAGCAGGAAACACCATCAAAGCATCTCACTCTTTGTTCTAATGGCACAACACTGTGCTCCAACAAGCTGGGCCGTTGATCCACATGAATTGAATGTGTGCTGTAAACTATGCTAGAATCCTCTGCAATGATCTGGGATTCTGGGGCAGAGGTACAGGCGTTTCTCTTCAGATGAGTCCCTGTGGAAAAGGCTCCCTAAAAAGGTAGGCATTCTGAAAACAATTGGCTTAGTTCTTCCAAGACGGAATTCAATCAATGTCACCTTATGTCAGGGACTGGGAAGAGGAGGAATGGTGGAGAGAGACCGCCTCCCCATCCTGACCTTTCCAGGGAGGAGGAAGAGGAAGAAGACAGTATAGATTTACAACAGGGGTTTGAGGGAGGTTGCAGCTCAGAGGCAGATGAGGGGCAAAGCTGGGAAATCATGGGAGAGCCAGAACAACATCCAGCTGACACATTGTCATTAGAAAGCATCCAAGACCATAGCTGCCAAGTTTCCCGCTGAAAAATGCGGGATCAGCAGCGGCGCAGCACTGGAAGTCGCTTCTACGCATGTCTAATGAATTCACAGTTTCCGAAACCATTTGCTAACCACTGCTAACCTTTGAAAGTCACATTCATTTGATTTTGCAATGCACTTCTCCAAACAATGTTTCCCAAAAAAATGCATATATTGGTGAAAACAATACACAAAAATGCATTACTTTAGGGAAAATCCCTTATAATATATGTATATTAGCCCAAACTGTGTTTATTGGAGATAATTGCACTGAAATCTAGAAGAAGTTTCATGGTTATTTTTTTTAAATCACAAATTACTGCAAAATGTGGAGAGCTAAAGTTAAGACTGGAAAAATGAGAAACCGAGAAAACCAAAATTGGCAGATCCTTCCATCCCTAGTTTTGACAAAGGAAAGTGAATGTGTATCTCCCTTTTCAGCACAGGATCTCATTGCATTCATGTCCATTAATTCCACATGGAAGGCAAAATATTTATTTGCCTTCTCAGGGTAATGGACCACCTGATCCTATTTTCTTCCTTTGTATGTGAACCTGAATATAAAAGAAACTGAAGCAGCATGAAATCAAAACTTTATTACAGAAAATCTGTATAAAAGGTTGATTTGTATAAAGCTACCCAGGTGGCGCTGTGGTTAAACCACTGAGCCTAGGGCTTGCTGATCAGAAGGTCAGCGGTTCGAATCCCTGTGACGGGGTGAGCTCCCGTTGCTCGGTCCCAGCTCCTGCCAACCTAGCAGTTCGAAAGCATGTCGAAATGCAAGTAGATAAATAGGAACCGCTACAGCGGGAAGGTAAATGGCGTTTCCATGTGCTGCTCTGGTTTGCCAGAAGCGGCTTTGTCATGCTGGCCACATGACCTGGAAGCTATACGCCGGCTCCCTCGGCCAATAATGCGAGATGAGCGCGCAACCCCAGAGTCGGTCATGACTGGACCTAATGGTCAGGGGTCCCTTTACCTTTACCTTACCCTTTGAGTATGAGGTATACGTGTTGCCTGTCCTTGATCTAACCAGTACTCCAACTAAGTGTTCATAGCAAGGGGGAAAGTGGGCTTTGAACCCATGGCCCTTATGGCCCAATCTGAGGACATAATTGTGATTAAACTACCAGAATTAGCACTTTAAAATTCCTGTACGGCCCGTGTGCCATTTTGTTTTTGTCGTCAGTGCCAAAGGCAAACATTTCCAGAAGGTTTGCCACAGTCCCTGTTGAATTTGTTTGCGGCAATAATGTGTTGGCCCATTAGCACTTTTCTTCACCTTTAACGTAATCTGTCAAAGAATGTGGCAAAATGCACTGTTGATCAGTCTCTCTGGTTTAATTTAAGACAGGTCGTAATGACTGTGTTCCTCGGCCAGCGGAGTCAAAATGCTGTTTCCCCATATTTAATGTGACACAACTTGGATGGCTGTAATTTCTATGACAAGATAAAGAGAATTAGTTAAGACTTAATTAAAACCACATGACTTGCAACTCTGACACTGTACATATTTAGTAACTTCAATACTTTGTTTCCGGTTTACCGAGAGGGGAAAGGGTCCGTGTGAATTTTTCTTGGCATTAGAAGTGCATCAATTAAGGGAGAAAATTAAAACACTGATTCTGAATAACCAGATAAGAAACAAAATTAAAATCAGGTATACGCTTTGGCTCATGGAGCAGTAATGAGCTTCCACAGGGATACTTGTTTGCTAAAGTAATAGTAAAGGTGCTCAAATGTTTCATGTTACTTATTGCTTATCGCCCACTTTTTCTTCCTGAGGGAAGCCCACCGCGACAAAACCATGGTCGTGCTACAACCCCTTTCTGTGGAATTTTTTGTGTGTCAAGTGCAGCCTTTTTTGAATCAGCTCAGACCTTTTATACTTATCTTTTGTTTTTGTTTTTAAAAAAGCAATTTATTGAATTTTCCAAATAAACACACAAAAAACGATAAACAAAACAAATATTCAAAAAACAAATACCACACACACAACTATCTTTTTAACAATTCTTCCCAATTCTCTCATTCCCAATGCTCTGCCAGGCTTGACTTCCCTCCCTCCCCTCATTTGGTTTTCTTTTCAACTCTTATCTCGCAGTTCCTTTGTTCCATCCATTTAAAGTCAATTCATAGGATTTATTTCAATCCTGCAAGTGTCTTCAAAGTTCTACAGTTCTTTTCCATATAGTCCACAAACTTTTTGCAACCTTGTTTCCCCCTGGTTCGGGATCCTGCTAGTCAGTCTTGCTAATTCCGCATAGTCTATCATTTTTGTCTGCCACTCTTCAATCATTGGTAATTCCCGAGTTTTCCATTTTGGGGCTAATAAAGTCCTAGCTGCAGTTGTCGCATGCAAGAATATTATATAGTCCTCCTTTGCAATCTCTTGTCCAATAAGTCTTAATAAAAATGCCTCAGGTTTTTTGGGAAAGGTATACCTAAGAATCTTTTTCAGTTCATTATATATCATTTCCCAAAATCTTTTAACTTTTTCGCATTTCCACCACATATAATAAAACTCTCCTTCCTTCTCATTACATTTCCAGCACATTTTATTACTCATCCTATACATTTTATACTTTTATACTTATCTTTTGAAACAAGCTCCAGAGCCCTCACATTTTTAATGTGGCTTCAGATAAATCTTAAGCTTTCACTCTTTTAGGGTTGTTCCTATTGGATATTATTTTGCTGTCAATCCACTCTCCCACCCAGGGCTGTCTTAAGCGTATCCAGTGCCGTGTTGCAAAGATCCCTCTGGTGCCCCTTTCCCAGAGTTGCCGGCCTTTTTTTAGGGCTGGAGGCGGGGAAGAGGCAGAGGCAGGACCCGGCGCCTCGCGTCTCAGCTGGCTGCTTTGTGCTGCGGTGGCCACAGCAGATAGCATACCAAGCAAGCGGGCCTGTGCCAAGCGAGCAAGGGCGCGTGCGCCGCTCCCACTGAGCATCGGCTCGTTTTTTTCCCTTTTAGCCTTCTGGCACCCCACAGAATTCGGCGCCTGCAGGCTAAAAGGGGAAAAACCGAGCCAACGCTTGGCGGGAGCGGCGCACGCACCCTCGCTCAGTGCGCTCGTTCGGTGTTCCCCGGACTCTCGCCTGGCGCACTCCAGAACTTGGTGCCCTGTGCCACTAGCCTCTATGGGTAAGACGGGCCTGCTCCCACCATACTAATTATACCAGAGTAGTCTATACTTGCCCATAATTGAATGTGTTTAAGAGGAGCAATTTGGGTCTTTCCCTTTCATACCTGTAGGCGGGAAACCTATAACAGATTGGAAAACTGGGCCCAAACTAACAAAATGAATTTCAATCAGGACAAATGTAAGGTTGTGCACTTAGGCAGGAAATACTAGCAGGAGGACACCCGGCTTGCAAGCAGTACATGTGAAAAATCTCTGAAAAGTAAATTCTCTGAGAGATTTCAGAGATTTTACTTTTCTGGGCTCCTTGATCACTGCAGATGGTGACAGCAGTCACGAAATTAAAAGACGCCTGCTTCTTGGGAGAAAAGCAATGACAAACCTAGACAACATCTTTAAAAGCAGAGACATCACTTTGCCAACAAAGGTCCGTATAGTTAAAGCTATGGTTTTCCCAGTAGTGATGTATGGAAGTGAGAGTGGACCATAAAGAAGGCTGATCGCCGAAGAATTGAAGCTTTTGAATTATGGTGCTGGAGGAGACTCTTGAGAGTCCCATGGACTGCAAGAAGATCAAACCTATCCATTCTTAAGGAAATCAGCCCTGAGTGCTCACTGGAAGGACAGATCCTGAAGCTGAGGCTCCAATACTTTGGCCACCTCATGAGAAGAGAAGACTCCCTGGAAAAGACCCTGATGCTGGGAAAGATTGAGGGCACTAGGAGAAGGGGACGACAGGGGATGAGATGGTTGGACAGTGTTCTCGAAGCTACGAACATGAGTTTGACCAAACTGCGGGAGGCAGTGGAAGACAGGAGTGCCAGGTGTGCTCTGGTCCATGGGGTCACGAAGAGTCGGACACGACTAAACGACTAAACAACAACAACAACAATTATGCAGATTAAGTACTGATGGAGCCTTCTCAGCAGAAGTTAAAATGCTTTAAATAAAAAAAATTGAATGACTTAGTTTCCTGTGGTTCACATATGTTTTAAGAACCTGTGTGTGTGTGTGTGTGTGTGTGTGTGTGTGTTCAGTGCTGTACTGTAATTCAAGAGATCTTGAAGCTCTTCTTCAAGAGCTCAGAGTTGCTATTGATTTTTATTTTTTATTTTTTTCAGAATGAATATGTGAGTCACATTCCACTCCATTAGTGCCCTGAAATAAAGCTTGCTTTGCTTGTGGGTCACCCTCCTTTAAGGCTGTCTGAAGGGGAACCAGGGAGTCAGACTGCGGCATCTGCTGTGCAAAGGCTCTTCTGAAAGCATTGGCTGAGCTGGCATATATACGGTACCTTCCCTTTCCCCTGCCCGGCTTTCTGAGCCTTCTGATGCCCCTTGAGATTTCCCTTCAACAGAGAGATCCTTCAGCAAATCCGCAGCCTCTTCCTCTGGCAAACATCCCACCCCTGGGACATGTGCCGGGATTCATGCCAGAGAAAACTGGCAGCGATCCAAGGAGAAGGCAGCTCAGTGTTTTCAAGTGTCTCTGTTCCAGCTGAGAGAATGTGTTTTCCAGAAGTCTCTGCTTAACACATTGAGGCTACCAGCCTGTGCACCCTCCCCTGGGGAAAAAAGTCCCGTTGAATTCACTGGGTAGATATGCATGGGATTGCATTCTCAAATGTAACGTTTTGCAGCTAGAATAATAATATATAAAAATAAGTCTCCCCAGCCACTCTGGGTGGCTCCCAATTGAATATTAAAACAATACAGCATTAAATATTAAAAGCTTCCCTAAACAGGGCTGCCTTCAGATGTCTTTTAAAATTAGGATAGCTGCTTATTTCCTTGACATCTGATGGAAGGGCGTTCCACAGGGAGGGTGCTGCTACCGAGAAGGCCCTCTGTCTGGTTCCGTGTAACCTCACTTCTTGCAATGAGGGAACTGCCAGAAGGCCCTCGGTGCTGGAACTCAGTGTCCGGGCAGAATGATGGGGGTGGAGATGCTCCTTCAGGTATACAGGACCGAGGCCATTTAGGGCTTTAAAGGTCAACACCAACACTTTGAATTGTGCTCGGAAACGTACTGAGAGCCAGTGTAGATCTCTCAGGACCGGTGTTATGTGGTCCCGGCGGCCGCTCCCAGTCACCAGTCTAGCTGCCACCAGTGGCGGAGCTTCATGATCTGGGACCGGGGGCGGGGCTGGCGCCCGTTCTGGAGGTGGGGTGCGCCTCCCAGAGGGCCTTGGTGCGCGTTTTGGGGGCGTGGCGGGCGCCCGCGATGGCGCTCCTTGGAGCCCGCCCCCACCGCCCCTATCTTCCTATGCCCCTGGCTGCCACATTCTGGATTAGTTGCAGTTTCCGGGTCACCTTCAAAGTTAGCCCCAAAGCCCCACCTTCAAAGCAACTTCTGAGGCCACCACCCTTTAAAACGGAAATTATGTCAGAGTGAGAAGTTACTGTGGAGGAGAGATTTGCCAATTGTGTTATTGAGCTAGATCTGATCCTATAGTTTGCATTGCCTGCATTGTATAATTCTGACTGTGTGGCTTAGCCCCATATTCCTGGGATGCTTTTTCCCCCTAAAATGCTTTTCAGTGCCTCTGTGTCTCTGCACCAAAGTGTGTCAAAGTGCAAAGCAAAAGGAACAGGATGCCCAGCTCAAGGCTGGATGATGGCTGGCTATGTCTGATGCGTAGTCTTACTCAAGGCTGCTGCTTACTCAAGGCTGCTAGTTTGACGGGTAAACTGAAGGCTAAAGGCTTTGCTGAGCCAGCATGTGTTTAGAGTCTACACCCAGAGATATGAATTCGACAGCAATTGACAATATGCATAGATGATGTGAAGGAGGGGGGAAGATGCGTAAATCACCATTGTCCCCTATAGCCCTGTTTATGTTACCCCTGCCTAAGCCAGCATGTGTTTACGCACAGGACGTGTACTAGTGACCCCCTTGCGTGCGTGAACCCCTTGCGTGCGCACTCTTACAGAGGAGGGGGAAAGAGCCCAAAAGAAGGGTATAAGAGAGCTTTGCAATTTGTGTTTCTTTACTCTTGTTGTGGAACTAACCACCTTGAGTCTCTTATTAAGAATAAATTAAATTATTTCTCTGTAACTCAACCCCGGTGTCGTTTTGACTATCTTTGTCCTTGTCTGGGCGCAACTTAAAGGACCCTTAGTGGCTGATAAGGCTACATTACCTTCATTATTATTTTTTCAGCCGCTCTTTTACTCACGGATGACCAACGTGAACTGCAAGTGCTGACTGTACCACATTTAATTACCTGAAAAGACTCTCCTCTAGGCCATGCGAGCGCTTGCCAGCCCTGTGCTATGCAGAATTGGAAAACAGTTGATGGTGGAAATCTAACATCCAGCGTTACTTGAACTCTTATTATTTCCACAGGCTAGAGGAGATTATATGCACAAATGCCAATTAAGGGATTGGTGTCACTGGACAGAACCACTACGTGATCTGCAAGCGATCAAATCCTCTAAATGCTCTCCCTGGTTCCCCCTTCTAAAAACGGTCCATTTTAGAGTCGAATCTCCGGCCAGCCACACTTAGATTCACCTTTACTGAGCTGTGCCCTCCACCGTCCTGGACCGACCATATATCAGGATACCATACAAAGACAGACTCTGTATATGTGGGCAACCGCAAATAGAAGACATCTT
This sequence comes from Zootoca vivipara, assembly GCF_963506605.1. NCBI lineage: Eukaryota > Metazoa > Chordata > Lepidosauria > Squamata > Lacertidae > Zootoca > Zootoca vivipara. The sequence goes on along the minus strand of NC_083284.1, from coordinate 70,498,621 downwards.
GTATTATTTGCTATATTTCTATATTGGACCCAGGAGGTAGTTTCTCACCTTACTGTCTGTATAGGAAAGATGTATCTCCTTGCAAAGAAGGTCCTATGGCTTGTTAGCGATGTAAACATTTCAGTGACTCATAAAGTTGCTGCTTTTGCTTTGGTGGCCAGAAAGACGACCCTGGACAATATAGCAGTGAACTTTAAGGAAGATACATAAAGACTGTTATTGGTGGCTAGGCATCCCTTTTGCTTGTATTTATTTATTTTATTCAGATTTGCCCTGGCCAATGGCTAGCACAATAAAGTTATTTGGATTGGGTGTTTTTTTTAAATGCCTGACCGACTTTTCTCCAGCTTGAGATGGACCCAAAGCAGGTTATGACCAGAATGAAGAGAATTGCTATGGAATGAGCAGAAATGCATACGGAGCAATATAAAGACCAGTCGCCTAAAATATTTTCTCATACTATTAAAAAAAAACGTATTCTGGCCTCAAATCGTTTATTTACTATTATCTCACCTTTCATCTTAGAAACTCAGGGCGTGATACAAATTGATTAAATTAAAAGCAAGCTAAGAAACAGAGCAGATAAAACAGGCATAGACAAACTCGGCCCTCCAGATGTTTTGGGACTACAACTCCCATCATCCCTGACCACTGGTCCTGTTAGCTAGGGATAATGGGAGTTGTAGTCCCAAAACATCTGGAGGGCCGAGTTTGCCTATAAAACATACCTAAAATTAACTGAAGAGACTAACCAAACCTTGCAACGAAAATAACAACCAAAGACAGCGATCAGAGAGTGAGGGGACCCCTGGACAAACAGGTTTAACCTGGCACCAGAATGTCAGGAAACTGCACATATTGAACACAAATAGACAGTCAAGTGAATGCAAATAGGCCAAAGGGAAGTTTTTCTGCTGCTGCTGCAGTGCAAAGAAGAGAGGACCACAAGCAACCTCAGAAAAAGAGCCAGATGCAAGAAAGGACATCAGCCCAATGTTCCCGACACATTTCTTTATCAAGGGAATCTATAAAATATATATTTAAAAACTGTATACTTGAAAAATGTTCAACCCCTCAGAATTTTCTGCATAGCTCTTGCAGCAACCAGAGGTGGCATTTTGAGGACGAAACCATAAGCCAAGAATAGACAATTGGACCAACTGAAACGCTACTCTCGGGGCATAATATTGATTTACAGTGGTCTGGCCTGACATTAATGTAGAGGCAGCTGCAGGAAATTCTCCTCATCCCAGTGTTCTCCCACCATTTAAATGCAGGGGTTTTTTTTCAATCCTAGAAAAGTCTGGAGCAACCAGGATTTATTTTATTTTAATTTTTTTAAAAAAACAACTTTTAAAGAGAGAAAGATTTGGGAAAATACTGGGATGGGAAAATTTTGTTCTGGTGGGAACAAGCCCTAGCTGAGAAGCAAACAGGGTCAAGATGGAGAAAGCTGTAATGGTAAATTCCTGGAAAGAAACAGTATTTCCTTATTATAGCCATGTTTCCCTAATCAGTTCCATCTCAAGACACCTATATGGTTCTGTGGATGTGTACATCAAGACAGCTTCTCTATGTCACAATGTTATCTACCCATTTATGTTTCATAATGTTTAAAATACTAGGCTGAATTCCACCCCTGAGGAGCAAACCTCTCCCAATTGCCTTCCAAACATGCCCATCTGCTTCGATGGCAATATGCCCACTTGAAATGTACATTTCATTTTCCTTGAAACCTTTTATTATACCCAAGGTACGAATGCAGCACACATTTAGACAGATGAGCTGTATGGTGTCACGGGTGGGATTTCCTTCGAAAGAAGCCCTATGTTTTAGGCAATGGAGATGGAACAATCTTCAAGATCTCCCTCATCATTTCATTCCGTTGACTGACACATTTGTCACTTAAAAGGAAAGGGAATACAGAGGTTGAGCCAGAGCCAGTTCAAATGTTCCAGCTGCTCAATATGAAACATGCCTTGCTAAGAGATGCTGAGGCGACTCCGTGACACATAATGTTACATGGGCATAAACTAAATCAAGGCTAAACCATTTGCAAAGAGAAAGATTTCATAGGAAATCTTCAGTGTTATAAAACAGTCCTTTTCCTAATAAAGCCTTACAGGACTCCAGAGATTCATAATAGCTTTCCCATAAATTTCTGCTTTAAAAAGTAGGGGGAGGAGAATTAAGTATTCTTCTCAGCCTTAGAAATCAGTATTATTTGCCTGTGTTTCTGTAAGAGCAAGAAGTTAAATAATAAGCACTCTGCTTATTTCGAAATGAACTTGACAAAATTTCAGAGGTTCTTCTCAAGAGTGGCGTGGAAGCCTTGCTGAGTTAGTTATGACAATGGCCACTTCCTTTCCCAAATATATATTTTAGGGAAACAACAAATGGGTTTGTTGAATGGCGCACCAATGAGCAGGTCAGATCAAAGAGATCACCTGTTAAGAAAAAGTTTGTTGAACAAGCTGCTGAAGTCCAAAAACTGCCAGATGTGATGCTGTATCTCAGAGACAGTCCATATGTTATGCAGAACACAGTGGTAGAACTTTGGACTGGACAAATCCAAATCAGTGGTGTAACGTTGGAAAATATTGATCACTTCTCCTACCTGGGCAGTTATATTTCCACAAGGGAAGACATTGATGCCGAAATTCAGCATCTCCTAAGCTCTGCGAGTGCGGCTTTCTCCCTATTGAAGTGCAGAGTGTTTGAGGGCTGGGACATTTGCAGGGAAACCAAAATGCTTGTTTCTGAAGCTATTGTAATAATAATATTATAATAATAATTTATTATTTATACCCTGCCCATCTGGCCGGGTTCCCCCAGCCACTCTGGGCGGCTTCCAACAAAACATTAAAATACAGAAATCCATCAAACATTAAAAGCTTCCCTAAACAGGGCTGCCTTAAGATGCCTTCTACCAACCTTACTTCATGCTTGTGGAACATGGACCATTTAAAAACGCCATCTCCAACTCCTCGAACGATTCCATCAACGGTGTCTCCGAAAAAATTTACACATCACTTGGGAAGACAGGCGAACTAATATCAGTGTACTGGATGAAGCAAAGATCACCAGTGTCAAAGCAATGATTCTTCAACATCAACTTCGTTGGACTGGTCATGTTGTGTAGGTGCCTGGTTATCGTCTTCCAAAGCAACTACTCAATTTCGAACTTAAAAATGGAAAGTGTAATGCTGGTGGTCAACAAAAGAGGTTTAAAGGCTGCCTCAAGGCAAATCTTTTAAAAATGTAGTATAAACATCAACAATTGGGAAACACTTGCCTGCGAGCGCTCCAATTGGAGAACAGCCTTTACCAAAGGTGTCATGGGCTTTGATGGTTAAGAGCGAATGAGAAACTTGCATTTCAGTAGTTTTTTTAAAAGTCAAGGCACAACAAGGATTGATTGTAAGTCAAGGCTAAAATGAATGATTCTGTGCACTAGGCAGGTTAACTCTCAACAATCCTTGTAAGCATATACATCTATTTTTTTATTTAAAAAATTATTTACCGTAGTTTTTTCAAATTTTGAAATTTACAAACAATTATCAAACAACCAACATAGAATGAGAATTCCAAAGAATCTCCTAGACTTCCCTCCTTACCTTTGTGGGTCCTTAGATTAACCTTTTCCTTGTGCATTTTGTCCATTAAAAGGTAAAGGGACCCCTGACCATTAGGTCCAGTCGTGACCGACTCTGGGGTTGCGCGCTCATCTCGCATTATTGGCCAAGGGAGCCGGCGTATAGCTTCCAGGTCATGTGGCCAGCATGACAAAGCCGCTTCTGGCGAACCAGAGCAGCACACGGAAACACCGTTTACCTTCCCGCTGTAGCGGTTCCTATTTATCTACTTGCATTTTGAGGTGCTTTCGAACTGCTAGGTTGACGGGAGCTATTATTATATTTGGTCCATTAGTCCAAATCTATTAAATCCCCATTATAACCAAAATTTGACCTTAAACTACAAGTGTTATTCCAATCCCATTAATAATTTTAATTGTTTACAATAAGTATATACATACATCTAATCAGACGGTAAAGGTAAAAGTAAAGGACCCCTGGAAGAATTCAACTATGGGGTGCAGCCGAGGGGGAGGGAACCAGCATTTTGTATGCATGCAGCTTTTCCGGGTCATGTGGCCAGCAGGACTAAACCACTTCTGATGCAACGGGACACCATGACGAGTGCCAGAGCCCACAGAAATGCTGTTTACCTTCCTGCTGCAATAGTACCTATTCATCTACTTGCGCTGGTGTGCTTTCCAACTGCCAGGTTGATGGGAGCTGGGGCAGAGCAATGGGAGCTCACCCTGTCGCAGGGATTCGAACTGCCGACCTTGCAATTGACAAATCTAGAGGCTCAGTTGTTTAGATGGAGGACAGCCTAACAGGGCCTTCGTATGGCTGCATCAGGAAAATAACACATTATCAGTGCAGGATATGCCACTTAATTTGTACTTTTTTATATTATTACTATTTTTATTTTTATTTTTTGTTGAGCCAGATAGGACTGTAAAAACAAACAAACCCCAGAATGTATTTAAAAGCAACGAAGCATTTTTAATTGAAGAAAGATGTGGATTTCTTTTGTGAGACTCCAGTCTTGCATCCTCTCCTAGAAGCATCCCATATTCTTAGATGTGACGTTGCCTTGGCAACCACACTTGGTGACCTCGTTATTTCAACCTAATCCTGCTTTGAAATTATAGTTGCTCCACCCTTTTGCCTGGCTAGGCTGATAACATAATCATTGTAAATGAGGATGGGGGTGGGGCAGTAAGATACCATTTCCCTTGTGACATAGGACTAGTCTCACGTTATCAAGAAAATATACCAACAATTAAAGTGCATAAATCTCAATGCCCCAGAAAAGGTAGCATTTGGAGATTTATTTATTTTTTTGTGAAATTTTGCCATTCTGCTTTGCAAAATGCAACCGCAGTGTTGTGTTGCTTTAATTGGAAACTAAGATTCTTTTTCATTTTGTTTCGTGTTTTCATTCCTAGCACCCCAAATCTACCAGAATTAAAGTGTAGGCGTCCATTATGCATCTGATTTGACTACAGATAAATATACCACACATTATTAAAAATATACTTTTTGGGGGGGAAGGGTTGCTCTCCTTTATTTAAAAAAATGTTTGCTCTTCAGCCATGGAGGAAAAGAAATATATGTGCTCATCTTATGTCCTTTTACATGACGTTGCAGTAGACTGATTTGACTGAAGAACTTATTTCTTTGTTGTCTCTTTTTCATTTCTGCATTAAATTTTTAGCTTACTTGATCCCAACAAGACTTTTTTGTGTGTAATTGCAAGTTTTTACAAACTGTTTTTAATGTTGTATTTTAAATTCCATTAACACGCCCTGGGAGCTTAGGGTGAAGGGCAGGTAACAAATTGAAGTGAAATCATCACTACCATCCCAGCCAAAAAGAAAATATTTACAATCTGATCCTATGATGACTTCAGTGGAACCAAGGGCCCTCATGTTAATGTGAATTGTGAAACCCTTGTGGTGGCACCTTTAATTCATCATCTACACAGTGTTTTAACCATATCAACAAAAAGGAAAGAACTCACTCTGAAAATCACCTACAGGTGGTACCAAGAAAACTAGCGCCAATACACCCAGGAACCTCACCAAAATGCTGGAGAGGCTGCACCTCAACAGGCACATATTTCCACATGTGGTGGGAGTGCCCCAAAATTCAACTGTTCTGGACAACAACCATACAGGAAATAAGTAAAATAACCAAGCAAACATTAGAAATGACCCCAGAATTGGCCTTACTAAACATTTTCCAAGACAATAATGCCCAAGTACACTACAAGGAACTCATAACCCACTTCCTCTCCACAACCAGAAGCACCATAACCAGACACTGGAAAGACCTGTCAGGAGTAAGCATGGATCAATGGTACCAAATAGTATGGGAAACAGCTCTACTAGAAAAATTAACCAATAAGCTGAAACTGACACGGGGACAAATAGAAGACGACGACGACTTAACCCCAGTATGGTTCCCCTTTATCACATACACAGCCCAACAAGACAATGACAAAAATCCACGACCAGCATACAAATCAATATGGCTAACCTGATCCAAAACACCCACCCAACTCACTCGCACACGAAACAAAAACCACTACAGCCAACCACAAATAAACAACCACACCCTAAGCCAACCCCAACCTCTCTCACCACCAAAGGAACACAAGGGAACAACAGAGAACCTGCACAAGCGACGCTGACAACCCCCCCCCCATATATTAAGTAAAATAGAAACATCGTCACCTGACCCCCCCATCTCCCCCCACCTATTTCTGTTCCCCTCTTTCTTCCCAATGTCTCAACAAATGAAACCGATTTGTAAAAATATTACGAGACACACTGCATAGATTTCTGTAAATCAAGAAAACCTTTAATAAATAAATCTACGCAGTGTTTTCCTTCAGCTACTGCTGTCCCACACCTTCTCCTCCCATCAGTGGTGATGGCTTGGTGGGTGATCTTTATCATCACACCCCAACTTCCATTTGTTCCTCATCATGTCATTTTGAGAGCCCCCCAATATCAAAGGAAAGCAACCCGTTCTCGTGTAGGGGAGAAATGTGATCCTGTGTGGGTTGTCACTGCCCATCTCACCACTGGCAAGAGAAAGCAACATTTTTTGGAGAATATACCTGGGGCAGGGACAATCTCTTTATCCCCAGTTCCACCTCTTGCAAGGCTTCTGGGTGTTCTTGGCGGGGGTGGGGGGCTTGGAAAGAGGCTTCAATTGGCAGAAAGGGCTTTCCTCCAGAGGAGAGTTGTTTTTGGGAATGGATGGTGCTGAAGGCTCTCACAGCTTCTCCCCTTGAGCCTCTACATACGGTTCCCTGAAGTTCGTGAGTTGGAAGGCTCAAGACAAGTATCAGAGATTGTGACCCTTTCCATCTGCAAGGAGTCCTGTATCATTCAGAAGGATCCTGCCTGAAATATACTCGGGAGTCCTGTAGTGGCTTCATGCTCTTTATTGCAGCTTGTAAAACAGTGAATGAAATGCCCCCCAAACCTCAGGCTTTTATATACATTATTTACACAATGAGTCCCGTCTGAGTGGCTGATTCTGCTTGCCTCCTGGATCCTGATTGGTCTTTTCCTGCAGGCCAATCAGTTGTTGCATTCTACTACCCTACCAGCCTAATGGGGTGATTAACTTCTTCCTGGAGCCTGATTGGTCTTCTCCTGCAAGCCAATCCATTGTTGCATTCTAGGATCATACTTGCCTATTGTTCTAGGATCCAAGCTTAGTGCATAACACTAACACATTGTGATCAGACCCCCAACTTCATGCCTAAGGGCAATTCCATCTTCCACAGGACTCAAGAGCCTCCCCACCCCCCACCCCAAGTCCAAGTCGGACAGGAGAAAAGAACGACACACTCTGCATGTGTGCAGGACCATCAAGATCTCCCACAGATGCCCATTGGAGTCCAGGATGTTTCCTTATGCTTCCCCTCCAATCCAGAGCCAACGGAATCCAGATCCCCAGCATCATTGGCAGGTGGGATCAGGGCCTGCATCACCAAGTGGTATGAGGGAGTCCTAGGGGGTGCGCCGTTGGGAATCACACATCCCATTAGTAGTCATCATGGGCCACGAGTCGGCTTCACCTGCTGAGCAGCAGCCTGAAGGAGCAGAAGGAGAAGTGACTCCACCTGCTGCTGATCAGCCTTCTTGCTCCTGATGAGAACCGGCTGGCTCCAGGGTTTCTTAAGCAGGGTTTCCAGCTCCAGTCGCTTACTGGAAACAATATTCATCGTTCCCGACCAGACCTTGCGGCTTCTTGTGACCTTGGATCCTCAGCTTTCTTGACCACCAGATCATCTGACTACGTGAACTGAAATATTCCTGACCTTAGGACTGGAGTGGACCTTGTATACAGACTCTGCCTCCAAGCAAGAACTCCCCCCCCCCCAAGACTTGGCTGGTTGGCTGACTTCTCCCTCCACTGAGCTCTGCCGTGGCTGGCAACACAGGACTATGGCAGGCATGTCCCACAGGGACCACTGAATTTCCTGCTCCTAACTAGCTGGTTTCCTTGCTTTCTATTCTGATGGTTGTTTATTCCTGTCTATATGGTTACTTGCTTAAGCACAAATTGAATTGGAGATAACGGGGTTGTCGCTGCCCCAGGTATATCCCCCCTCAAAAAAGGGGGGTTACTTCCTGCCAGTGGTGAGAGCCCCACACAGGATCAAATTTTCCCTTACGGAGAGGGACCTTATCACGGTAAGTACCAACATTTGTTTTCCACTGTTCGGCACTCGCCAGGATTGGAGGAGATATTCTCTCAAGACCTTTAAGCAGGAATGTGTGGAAGCTAATTTGTCAAATGTGCACACAGCGAAATGAGATCAAAATGGCCTGTTTGTGTTAGAAGTTGCTCATCTGCAGGTATGAGGAGACGAGAGGAGGCAGGCCATTTCACAAGCATTATGACCTTGTATTGGACCAAAGGTCTCTATAGCTCAGCATTCTGCCACCAATTGGAGCCAAGGGGATGCCTTGAGAAGCTTGCGAGTGAGATGTGCTGAGAAAGAGGCATCTATTTCTGCTTGTCCAGATAACTGAAAGTTGGAGAGAAGCCAATCTAGTGTTTCTCCTCTCTCTTCCCTGCTCCCTCAAATAAAATCCTCTCCCCCATATCTTATAATATCAAGAAAACAACAACTGTCGCTGCTGAGCCTCATGAGGGTTTGAAAGAGATTATGATTCTGGAATTCTGCAAGAGCTTTCAGACCTTGGATGAAATGATATTGTCAGAGGTTCTTGCAGCTACTCTTGAGTAACAACGCTCCACACCTGCTTGTCTTTAAGGTGTTTTTTTTATTGTGCATTCTATTTACAGTGCAAAGTCTATGGAAAACATGTCTGCTTAGTCTGAGTCAGAACCTCGCAATGGCTTCTTTCTGTTTCACGCCCAACATAACAGCTTGGGAACTCCAAAGCGCCTTCCCCTTGTCCTATGGGGTGCCGTTCGCCTCAATTCAGGTGGCGGGGGGAAGGGCCGTCCTTCTGACTGCTTTCCCTTCATTTCCTCCCCCTCTGCCTCCCTCTCTACTCAGTGTTGACGCTGCTAGAGCCTTGTCCCTCCCTCTTCTCTGCTTCCTGACTCCTGTGATCTGATCTGCTACTGGACTTACTGCTCTGAGAGGAACTCGATCTGATGAGGGGGGGGGGGCTGTTCCCTATAAGCCTTTCCCCTTACAGATATGTATCATGGTCTATGTGTCATGGCTGACCATTCTGGCCCTTCTTAAGCCACAGTCCTCAATCCAGGGCTGGTCCACCCATGACACCAGATGAGCGGCAGCAGATCCCAATATAGATATTTATTCCTCCTTTGACATAGATCTTCACTCCCCTGAGTGGGAGGGGGGCACCACTTAGTGGCTTGCCTTAGGTGCCAAAATGTCTTGGGCAGCCCCTGCCTCAACCCACTTACTACAGAGTAAACCCCATTGAATGTATTGGGTCTTCTGTCCTGAGTAAAAATACATCTGCTCTGAAGTCTGCCATTTTGTTTCTTTACTAGTTTTGCTTCATTAATAGTGTTGTTACAATCATCATTGTTGGGCAGGACATTGGCATGGACTGCAAGGGTTATAAAACAATTCAACCAAATAAAGTTCCATTTCACTTGCCTGTTAGAACATGGATCCTAATCCTGCAGTTTTATGTTCTGTTTTGTAGACCAACAGAAATTATTATCTCCATTCTATGTTTTTTGAATTGTTAATATTTGTCCTTGTGAGCTGTGAATTGTGTTATATTATCTGTGGTTTGTACAAGTCCGTGGTTTTTATTTGATTTGTTTTGTTGTGTTGTGTTTTATGATGGGCGTAAAGCCGAATAAACATCTTTACTTTACTATTATCTCCATTTAGTAAGGCTATGGTGGAAGACCTCCTTATGTGGGTTCTTACTCGAGCAAAGATCATGTTAGTAATTCATGGTCAAACTGGATAATTCTGCTGGAGTATTTGCAGTTTTGAAGGAAATTGGGGGCTGCCTAGTAAAGACACAGTTATTAAACTTGGAGAAACATCATCAAGCCAGTGTGGTGTAGTGGTTAAGATCGGTAGACTTGTAATCTGGGGGACCGGGTTCGCGTCTTTGCTCCTCCACATGCAGCTGCTGGGTGACCTTGGGCTAGTCACACTTCTCTGAAGTCTCTCAGCCCCACTCACCTCACAGAGTGTTTGTTGTGGGGGAGGAAGGGAAAAGGAGATTGTTAGCCGCTTTGAGACTCCTTAGGGTAGTGATAAAGCGGGAAATCCAATCCAAACTCTTCTTTTTCAAGCATACACCCCAGTAATTCATATTCTACTGGGATTATCACAGGGTTTTTAAAAAAATTCCCAGTTTTGCAAGTCTCCTGCTGCATGGAAGACTATGATTCTGGTATCACAGAGAGGCTGACAAGATCTTGCAGAAGACGCTGCCATCTTAATAAAACATCTCTGTCCTTTCTAGGATTCTGATGTCATTGGAGCTATCCCAAGAAAAGCAGCAAAAGTGAAGCCAAGAAAGAAAAGGTCATTGGGGGGGAAGCTTTTATTGCAAATATTTTGACTTAAAAATAATAATGTTAAAATGTTTTAAAATGTGCCTGCAATAAGCATGCCACGCAACTTAGGGAGTGCCTCTTCTAAGACGGCTATCTCATACCCTGATTTGTCCCAGTCCTATTGTTATGTGTTTGCTTGAGAGCTGGCACAATTGTTCAACAGCTGTTGCTAACACATTGCAAAGTAATGGATCCACAGTGCAGATTTAAGGAATTGCTTAGAATTTTTGAGTCACAAATTGTGGATAGAAGTCAAAGATGGGGGGAGGGGGGAAATGGAGGAGGTAAGAACATCTTCTTTATAAAAAAAAAATCCCAGTGTCTGTGGCAAGAGTAAAATAAAAAAATTCCTTCAGTAGCACCTTAAAGACCAACTAAGTTTTTATTTTGGTATGAGCTTTTGTGTGCATGCACACTTCGTCAGATACACTTGAAACAGAAGAGCCAGACCCTTATGTATATAACAGAGGGTGGGGGTGGGTGGGAATGGGTGATGGGCTCGTAGGAGTGGTAAACCTGTTGATGGCTGTTAACGACTGCTGATGACTGCAATTGGTCCTGCGGGGAGAAAGCAAGGGCTGAGGCGCTAAAGAAAGCTTGATCATGCATAATGAGATAAGAATCCAATGTCTTTGTTCATCCCAGGTGGTTCCATGGTTTTAAGCTTGGTAATGAGTTCCAATTCAGCAACTTCCAATTCAGCAACTTCTCTTTCCAGTCTGTTTCTGAAATTTTTCTGTAATAAAACAGCTGCTTTGAGATCTTGTATAGAATGTCCTGGGAGTGTTCTCCTACTGGTTTCTCTGTCTTGTGGTTCCTGATGTCAGATTTATGTCCATTTATCCTTTGGCGTAGGGTTTGGCCTGTTTGTCCAATATAGAGAACCGAAGGCAAGAATGGCAAGAGTGTACAGCAAAGCACAAATGGGAAGTGTGTGTGTGAGTGAGAGAGAGAGAGAGAGAGAGAGAGAGAGAGAGAGAGAGAGAGAGAGATTGCTTCTTACAATATAAAAAGCAAAGGTAAGAGAAATGTTGATGGGTGAAGAGCCAACAGCACAAAGTACTTTGTATAAATTGGTACGCCAAGTGCAGCTGCTCCTAGAAAGAGGCTAACCACAGTGATGGATATTCTCAGGACCAGCATCTGCACGTGAGGTGGCTGAGCCCAGAGGTGGATGCTGTGATCTCTTTATCTTACCGGCACCCTTTTGCACTGAGATAATCCAGGAGTCCGGAATTCTCTGACGCTGCTGCCCACCCAGTAAGCTTGGCATCGGCCCTTCATGTTTCAGTAACCTCCTGTATCATACGAAGTGCTGCTCTAGAAAGTCCAGAAACTGCAGCTGTTCAGAATGTGGCTGCTGAACATTTAAGCTGAGAACGTACTTGATCGTTTCTGAAAGGGCTTCAGCGGTTGCCAGTTCCTGAGTACAGTTACAGGTACTGGTGCTTATCTGTAAATAGTTCAGGATCCAGGAATGCCTGCTCACATATCAATCTACTTGCCCTCTGCCAATGCTTTCCATGGGTGCTTCTGCCATAGGAAGAAAACTGAGAACCTATTTGAATGTGTTGCCTTAATTATGGAATTCCTCACCCAGTGAAGCTTGCCTGGTCTCTACTTTGCTTTCCTTTTTTGCCACTAAGCAACTCTTAGGGTGTGTGTGTGTGTGTGTGTGTGTGTGTGTGTGTGTGTGTACTAATATATTGTTGTTGTTTAGTCGTTTAGTCGTGTCCGACTCTTTGTGACCCCATGGACCATAGCACGCCAGGCACTCCTGTCTTGCACTGCCTCCCGCAGTTTGGTCAAACTCGTGTTCGTAGCTTCGAGAACACTGTCCAACCATCTCGTCCTCTGTCGTCCCCTTTCTCCTAGTGCCCTCCATCTTTCCCAACATCAGGGTCTTTTCCAGGGAGTCTTCTCTTCTCATGAGGTGGCCCAAGTATTAGAGCCTCAGCTTCAGGATCTGTCCTTCCAGTGAGCACTCAGGGCTGATTTCCCTCAGAATGGATAGATTTGATCTTCTAGCAGTCCATGGGACTCTCAAGAGTCTCCTCCAGCACCAACTAATATATTAGTATATATATTAGTATATATATTAGTTTAATAATCCAGCCTGCTGTTTTTAATTACTATACTGTTTTGTAGCTGCTGCTATTATCCAGTGTTTCTGGGAGTACTCAAGGGTACGCAGTACCGACGCCTCTTTTTGTGGCACTTACTGTAACAACTTGATGGTGTGTACTGGCACCTGTTTTTCTAGGGAAAGAAAGCTTTGTTATCTTTGGTCTGTATTGTATCTTTTAATTTGTTGCAAACAGCCCTAGGATCATCCAGATCGAGAGTGGTATACAGTGGAACCTCGGGTTACGTACCGTCCTTCTTACGAACGCTTCGGGTTACAGACTCCGCTAACCCAGAAGTAGTACCTTGGGTCTAGAACTTTGCCCCAGGGTGAAAATGGAAATCATGCGCCGGCGGCGTAACGGCAGCGGGAGGCCCCATTAGCAAAAGTGTGCCTCAGGTTAAGAACAGTTTCGGGCTAAGAATGGACCTCCAGGAGTAATTAAGTTCCTAACCGGAGGTACCACTGTACAAGCCTTTTTAAATAAAGCAAAATAAATTGTAAGAGAAGTTTTGAGTAAGTCAGAAATGTCAGCGCACCATGGCACAAACAGATGCTGTTCTGTATCAGCAAAGAGAAAGAGAGGCTATGGATTAACTCATAGATTTTGGCTAATTGTCTCACCTTCATTGTTTCCCATTTTGCAAAATGGCACAGACACCTGATGTCTTTCACATTCTTAATTCCGCAACAAAAAATGTATATATGTGTAAACTGACAAATCATTTGTGGCTGAGCAACACACACTTGAACAATCTATTCTGTGTGATTTATCACTTTCTGCTTCTGGTCCTTATATCCTGCACACACACACACAAAACTGAATTGGGAAAACGTTTGCATTTAAAAATGTATTAAAAACATAATTGACAGAAAAACAGCACAGCACCAGCCCTTTCCAAAAGCCTGTTGGAACTTTTGAAAGAAAGTCACCTGCTGGCAGAAGGACAAGGAAGGAGCCAGTCTAGCTTCTTGAGGGAGAAAATTAAAAAATCTGGGAGTAGCCACCACCAAGAAGGCCCTCTTCTTCATCCCTACCAAGCATGCCAGTGAGAGTGGTGGGACTGAGAGTAGTGCCCCCCCCCAGATCTCAGAACCCAGACAAGCTTGTATTGCATGTTTGATCAGAATTAGGTGGCTGTGGATCTATAATGCTTGTCTGTTATGTATTTCTTTAAATACATTCTCTGTTGACTCAATGATGACCAAGGGCCATACTAGACGTGTACTTAAATGAGTAGCAGGTAGCAACATATCTTTATTTATCCTTAACAAATTTCATGCCATGGGGTAAAGGAGCTAACTCCTTCGGATCCCCTAATAAAATATTTAAGGGGGCTGGGCTCCCCCAAAGTTGATGGGCATTCCCATTCAATTTTGTGTGCGCCTTGTGATTTATTATGCGAAGAGGACCTCCGCTCTGATCTCAGTGCAGGAGTGAACAGATGAGCTTCCACATTGCAGTGAAAAATGAAACTCCCTTGTGCCTGGAAATAGTTAAGGGCAAACAAGATACATAACCCACAATGTTTGGCCCACCAATTCATGCTGTGGTTGCCAACACACACACACACACACACACACACACACACACACACACACACATATATATATATATATATATATATATATATATATATATACACACACACACACTAGCTGTACCCGGCCACGCGTTGCTGTGGCTCAGTCTGTTAAATGGAAAAGAAAGAAAAGAGAAAGTGCGCGTTTCTAATATGTTTAATTTCACAATGGTTGGGGGTATACAATATTTTCTGTTGTTCCATTGTCTGTGGAGATACAGAGATTGTCTGGTTTGCTGACTCTAGAACACGCAACATAGAATTATCCATGTGAGAAGTAACCCATGTCTAGATGTAAACCGTACAATTCCAAAGATTGGCCCTGAGCTTTGTTGATAGAAAAGACACACATACCAGGCTTCCATTGAAAGCAGAGAGCGCCCCCCCCCCACATTCAGAGTCCCCCTTCATTTTGCAGACTCCCCCACCCACATGTGTTCTGGAAAACCCACCCACCCCACCCACCCCAAAATAAACCATGGGGAAACCCCACCCCATTCATCCTCCCCAAAGCCATGCCCCTCCTACACTCAGCGGCCCCGTCCCCCACCCCAGCCGCATGACATCACGACATCTCTCTCTCTGATCCCCCGCCGTGACGTCATTTCCTCCCCCGTGACATCACCCGCCACCCTGACCCCCCTATCTCCCCCTCGCACCCCCCATGCGCATCTTGGGGAGGGCCTGGCCGCTTCCCCCAGCGGGTCCCAGCTGCAGCTGGTGTCCAAGGTGGACATGGCGAGGGTGGCGGGGAGAGGAGAGGTGGTGGCAGCAAAGGGGCAGGATGCCTCCCAGAAGGAGCCACCGGCCAACCGCTCCCAGCAGCCTCTGCCCGCTCACGCCGGAAGGACGCCACCCCCCCCCCAAGGCATCCTGGGAGTAATATATTTCGTATAGCATTGTTGCTTTGATGTCCAACAGATGGCGCTGTTTTTCGAATAAAGCATGTCACAGCTGTGACATCTACAGTATATAATATCCAATAAAATGTAAATGTCCGTTTGTTCAAAATCTTATGCATGTATTCGAATGCAATGTGTCAAAATTTCAAAGCAATCGGTGAAGAACTTTCAGAGATTTAAGATTCTGAACAAACAAACATTTACATTTTTATTTATATGGATTAGTTAGTCCGGACCAATGCTTTTGAGAGGGTGTTTGGCTTTGTTGACTGATGTTATTTCAGAGGGCAATAGCGTATGCGATGGAAGGGTATCTGCCCAGTTCGCATGTCTTAAGGATTATTTTTTAAAAGGTGTATAGGGTTGGATTCAAAAACATTTAGACACATTGCTAGCATTTTAAAGTACGTTTCTGCTTTAATAAATAATCAGATTTGCAAAAATCATCCAGCGAGTCGTTTTCCTTCTTGACATTCTGGGGCTGTAGGACTAGAATAGCAAATAATTAAAAGAAATAATGATATTAATTTTTTTAAAAAAACACCTTGCTTAGTACAGGACATTTTTACAACGGTGAGGATCGTAAGGCGGCTGGAGAAATTTGTCATCTGTTTGCTAATCATACAAGAGGTACTTCAAGGGGGGAAAGGGGAAGAGGAGAGATTTAGAACAACAGAAGGTCTCTGCTGTATTTTGGTAAGATGGAAACTATATATATATATATATTTATTTAAATCCTTCTTTTAGATCACTAGTGACTCCCAGTGGTGAAATTTAACAACAGCACAGAAACATATGGAAAAGAAATACTGTAGCTTATTATCACAACTGGACATTTGATCAGTGGGGAACCCAGCCTCTCCATAAACTTTTGGCCAAATAAGTGCCAAAGATATGTTTCAGATAAATTAAATCATCTGTGTTTCTCTTGTTGTAGTGGTGGTGGTTAGCAGCAGCATTTGATTTAGTAGTATGCAATTTGCAATTTTCCTAGCATTGCCTGAAGACCGCAAGACACTGGGTCAATACCTACCAACTTTCAGGGTACAGTACATCCTCTGTCCCGGTAATGCTGAAGTGGGGGTGGGGGCAGAGTCCCGGGAGGGGGGGAGCTGTGCTGACATCAGCAGGAAGGCCAGCAGGTCTAGTCCAACTCATACTTTCAACTTGCATTTGGTGTACATGTTTTGACGAAGATCTGTGTCAGAGTTGTTAAGACTACTACTGAGTAATGACCTTCCACATACTTGTCTTTCAAAAGTCTTTATTGGTGCACAATATTTACAGTGTAGTGAGCTGTCGGTTTCATGTCTTCTCATTCCGTATCAGAATCCGGCACTGCCTCTTTTCACGACTTTGACCAACATAAAAGCCTCGGGACAGTGAATCTCCTCCCCTTTCTCCTCCTACGGTCTACGGTCTGCCTTCTCCCTGTCCACCCTTCCCGCCTCTCTCTCTCTTCCTGCCTGTGGAGCAGGGGCTCTCCAATGCTGCCAGAGCCCTGGCACTCCTTCTCCGTCTCCTGACTCACCCCTTCAGACCCGCGCTTTCATGACTGCTTGGAGACGGGCTGCTCCTGATGAGAGGGGGGGTTCTCTATAATCTCTCCCCCTTACATCCGTAATGGCCTTTTAAATGAGGCAAGATCTCTTTTTTAAAATAATTTTTATTACTTTTCCATTTAAACGTATATAATCACATCATTATTATCCACTTTACTTCTCTAGAGCCTGTTGACTTCCTTCCCTCCCACCTCTTGGCTTTCAAAACTAACCTTTATATCACAGCATTTGATATATTTTCAGACTTATCGAGTTGGGATCATTGATTCTTACAACCACCGATAGAAACTTCGCCACTGCTACGGTAGTGTTCTAACATTTGACCGGTCTTCCAATAGGAACTTGATATAATACTCCTCCGATTTTCCTGGGATCGGGGCTAGCAAGGGTGAAATCAATTCAGCCCTAGCTTGCTTGAACTTCACACCGTGCAGCATAATATGTTTTATAGAATCTGTGTCTTGGGCACAAGAGCAGTCTTTCCTAGTAGGGGACTCCTCTCATCCTACCCTCCAGCACTGCAGAGGGGGAAAAGTTTAATCTGGCTTTTGTGAATAGCCTTCGGTAGTTTGGTACAGTCAGGTTTTTAATGTAAGCTGTTAACTTAAAAACATGCCCATATTGTACTCCTACTGCCAACGGACTGCAGACTGCATGTCATCAAAGTCTCAGGTCACTGTGTGTATTATCCCAAAGTCTTTGCTTTAAGGTCTTTAGGGCACCTTCATAGCCCAGGTAAAAGAGTTGGGTGGGTGAGACAGGCCAATAAGTCTGAACAAAATGTTTCTGAAACCTGAAGGCAGGATGTCCTTATTGGGTATTGCTTTGTGACAAACTGATGGGTCTATGGACCGTAATAAAGGTTGTATTTGTATATTTTCCGATTCTAACTCTTTATTAAACACCTCAAAATTTAAATAAATACAGGAAGGTGAAATAATTCTCATTTCAAGTCTTTAGATAACACTACTAGTGTTGTTAATTGCTTACAATGATCTTTCAAATATTGTATAAATTTACTCCAGTCATTTTGGAATACTTGATTTGGAATACTTCGGATTTTTCCCATCAGCTTCGCCAGTGCCGCAAAGTCCATCATTGTCATCTGTCAGTCTTCTTTCATTGGTATTTCTTGTTTTTTTTTCCATTTTGGGGCTAAAAGGATTCTTGCCGCTGTTGTAGCATACATGAATAGTCTTTTATCTATTTTTTTGGGGGGGGGTCATCTCTTCACCTACTGAACCCAGCAGAAAGACTTCTGGGGTGTTTTTTTTTAACAAAAGTGTTTTAAAGCATTTTCTTTAACTCATTATATATCGTTTCCCAGAAGGCCTTTACCTAAATGAGGCAATATCAAGCAGTCTGCATTGGGTGGCAAGATCCACAGGAATGACAGATCTGACCCCTAACAGATGGCCCGCCTCTGTCACCAGAGAAGCAAGGAGCAGCAGCTTCTGGGGGGGACCTTGCAAGATCTCATCAGATGTCGCCGCCACCACGAAATCCCAGTAAGTGTGACTTCAGCAGGGGGAGAGGCTGTATAGGGCGATACGTTCTTGTTTTGCAAAACAGACCGGGCCACCCCTACTGGAATTGCTTCCCAGGGCTCTGACCTCCTTCACCTGGCCATTCTGAACTCGATTCTTTCTGAGTTGGGTTTTGGGATTCCCTTGCACTCATGAGCTGCAGTGTGGGCAATATTGAAGGATCTGACAGGATCATGTTGCTACTCATATATTGGCCGGGGCAAGGGGAATCAAGCGGCATAAGAAAGGGCAATGGCTAAATACGTTGGCTTAATTTCTCCTTTTATATATATATATTTTTTGAGTTTTACAGTTTTATATCCATATAATCATCATCAATTCAATATATATATATATATATTCTGAGGTCCAGTGCCAAGGGCCTTCTGGCGGTTCCCTCGCTACGAGAAGCCAAGTTACAGGGAACCAGGCAGAGTGCCTTCTCGGTAGTGGCACCCGCCCTGTGGAACGCCCTCCCACCAGAGGTCAAAGAGAACAACAATTACCAGACCTTTAGAAGGCATCTCAAGGCAGCCCTGTTTAGGGAAGCTTTTAATGTTTGATGGATTTCTGTATTTTAATATTTTGTTGGAAGCCGCCCAGAGTGTCTGGGGGAACCCGGCCAGATGGGTGGGGTATAAATATTATTATTATTATTATTATTATTATTATTATTATTATTATTATTAATCTGGAACTCCCCCCTTCTCCGATTTCCCTCAACCACCTCTTCTGGTTCTTTAATTACTTGTTTCTTCTGCTGAATTTATTTTACCTTAATTTTAGAATCTTTTGACAACATATTCTCATATTCTTATCATTTCTATACCATATCTTTCAAATCCCATCATACATGTTAATTATTTTCCCGGTTATTGCTCCTTAACTTTTACATTTGGGTTTTTTGGGGGGTTGTGTTTTTTGTGTTTTTTTTTTGTGAGTGTTTACTCAAACCCTGCTAGTGAGTCCACTTCTTTACAATATTTCTTCAAATACTTCATAAACGGTTCCCAATCTTTTAAAAACTCTCTATTGTCTCTGTCCTTAAGTTTCCCTGTAAGCTTCGCCATTCCAGCATATTCCATGTTTAGCTTGCCATTCTTCTTTTGTCGGTGTCAGTCCATCAGTAGCTGAACTGGGTTCCACACCGTCACAAAAACAAACAAAAAAGAGCTGCGAAAACAAAAACGCAAAATAAATAGCAAAAACCGACAGACCTCAGTGTAACACTCAAAGCGGAGCACATTCAGCTTCCGAAAAAAGTTCCCAAACTAGAGCACTTACTTCTGGATTTGCAGTGTTTGGGTCCCAAGTTGCTTGAGTACCGAGGTGTTTGAGAACCAAGGTACCACTGTACCCCTGTATGAATGGGGTGGCAGATTTTGTTAAAGACTTGAGCTTCTTTCAAACATTTCAATATTATATTACATCAACTATTAATCGTGTAATAGTTGCAATCTGTTTTAAAAATCTAAAGCGGCTTTTGTGGTGCATATATAATTGCTGCAAACCACTTTGTGTGTGTGCACGTGTGTATTTGTGGTATACAAGTATTTTTAAAGTAAATAAATAAATGTTTCTAAACCACCCTTCATAAGAACATAAGGGGATCCTTTTCTGGTTGGCCACCGAGAGAACAAAATGCAGAGTATGGGAAGCCCCCAAACAAGACCTGAGTACCACTGAGTCTTCCTAGCAACTAATATTCAGAGGCATACTGTCTCCAATACTGTCTCCATAACCACCATATCTAGTAGACATCAACAGCCTTAGCTCTTCCAACAAGTCTTTTAAGTTGAGGTCTCGAGTCTGCATCTGTAATGGAATTGTTTAAGAAGTTTTTTTATTGTTTTATCACTTGTTACATGTCATCCTGGGCACCTATGGATGGGCAGACTATAGATGTAATAAATTAAATTAAATTAAATTATAAACTAGCCAGACTTAACAGCACTTAATTAAATGCTGTCGTTTTCCTTAATGAACGTAAAGGCAGAAAAGGGGGTATTTGGCAAGGAAGGGGAAACAGAGGGGGGAAATGAATGTTTCCTATCTGTTCTGTTGAACAGACGTTGTTTGAGTTGTACTGTCAGTTTTCTGGTAGGGCGCATATCAAGTTTGTTGTTGTTTAGTCTCTTAGTCGTGTCCGACTCTTCGTGACCCCATGGACCAGAGCACGCCAGGCACTCCTGTCTTCCACTGCCTCCCGCAGTTTGGTCAAACTCATGTTGGTGGCTTCGAGAACACTGTCCAACCATGTTGTCCTCTGTCGTCCCCTTCTCCTTGTGCCCTCAATCTTTCCCAACATCAGGGTCTTTTCCAGGGAGTCTTCTCTTCTCATGAGGTGGCCAAAGTATTGGAGCCTCAGCTTCACGATCTGTCCTTCCAGGGAGCACTCAGGGCTGATTTCCTTAAGAATGGATAGGTTTGATCTTCTTGCAGTCCATGGGACTCTCAAGAGTCTCCTCCAGCACCATAATTCAAAAGCATCAATTCTTCGGCGATCAGCCTTCTTTATGGTCAAGTTTGGTTACCACTGCGCAATTCTGACATCACTAGTGTCAGCTAGTGCTTGTGCCATCACTAAAAAGCACTGACGTTTTGCCATTCGGGGCTCCTAGATTGTAAATACAGGCAGCACAGTTCGGAATGTCTCCTCAAAAGCCAGTCAAATCCCACTTGTTCAATGGGACTTAGTCCTAGGTGTGTTCAGAGCTGCAGCCTTAGGTTACTCAAATCCCATTGACTTCAGCCCATGTTTGCACATAATTCACATTCTGTTAAGAATGCTTTTGTTTTTATTTAGAATGCATTTTTGACCACCAGGTGTCACTGTTCGGTTTAACAGAATTCCTTAAAATTACATGGAGGGATTTGGAGTCAGAGAGAGAGGTGTGTGTGTGTGTGTGTGTGTGTGTGTGTGTGTGTGAATGTGAATGCACATTCCCCTTCTCCTCTTCCATTTTAAAATTTGCTCAGCCCATTTCCCTTCCCTTACTTGGGTTAAACCACTGAGCCTAGGGCTTGCTGATCAGAAGGTCAGCGGTTCGAATCCCTGCGACGGGGTGAGCTCCCGTTGCTTGGTCCCAGCTCCTGCCAACCTAGCAGTTCGAAAGCACGTCAAAATGCAAGTAGATAAATAGGAACCGCTACAGCGGGAAGGTAAACGGCGTTTCCGTGTGCTGCTCTCGTTCGCCAGAAGCGGCTTAGTCATGCTGGCCACATGACCTGGAAGCTGTACGCCGGCTCCCTCGGCCAATAATGCGAGATGAGCGCGCAACCCCAGAGTCGGTCATGACTGGACCTAATGGTCAGGGGTCCCTTTACCCTTTACCTTTACTTGGATGACAGGAGCGAAATAGAGTGAAATAGAGGCACTCTTTCATGCTAGGGCAATTTCTGGCAGTGATGCCCAAAATCTAGAGGCAGTCTCTAAGCAACAGGCTGATCTCCAATTCTTTATTACCATTGCCACCACTTGATTCGCTAGATGCGGTTTTTTAAGCTGCAAGGGATGCGTGGAGATTATCTCAGTAAACCCTACAGCAGTCCTGTAAGGCAGGCCATTATTAAGCCCATATTACATGGGAAGAATTGTTTAATAAATAAATAAATAAATAAATAATTTATACCCCGCCCATCTGGCTGGGTTTCCCCAGCCACTCTGGGCGGCTTCCAACATAAAATAAAATAAAATAATCTATTAATTTTCAGTAGGGAGGTTTTTAATGTTTATCTGTTGATTCCCCAGTTTACAGTCTTAACTGCTCTACACAGCAGCTATAGGGACAGAGATTGAATGCCCAGTAAAAACTAAATGTTGCCATTGGCTATTATTCTCTATGAGGACCACTCTCCCCCCTCACCATCGCTTGGTTATGACTTCCTATACTTTGCAATGTAATAATAATAATAATTTATTATTATTATTATTATTATTATTATTATTATTATTATTATTATTATTATTATTTATACCCCGCCCATCTGGCTGGGTTTCCCCAGCCACTCTGGGCGGCTTCCAACAGAATAAAATAATTGATTAAAGATTAAAAGCCTCCCTAAACAGGGCTGCCTTCAGATGACTTCTAAAAATCTGGTAGCTGTTTTTCTCTTTGACATCTGATGGGAGGGCGTTCCACAGGGCGGGCACCACTACCGAGAAGGCCCTCTGCCTGGTTCCCTGCAACTTGGCTTCTCGCAACAAGGGAACCGCCAGAAGGCCCTCAGCGCTGGACCTCCACGATGGGGGTGGAGACACTCCTTCAGGTATCCTGACCGAGGCCGTTTACGGCTTTAAAGGTCAGCATTAACACTTTGAATTGTGCTCAGAAACGTACTGGGGGCCAATGTAGATCTTTCAAGACCGGTGTTATGTGGTCTCAGCAGCTGCTCCCAGTCACCAGTCTAGTTGCCGCATTCTGGATTAGTTGTAGTTTCCGGGTCACCTTCAAAGGTAGCCCCATGTAGAGCGCATTGCAGTAGTCCAAGCAGGAGATAACCAGAGCATGCACCACTCTGGCGAGACAGTCTGCAGGCAAGTAGGGTCTCAGCCTGCATACCAGATGGAGCTGATAAGACAGCTGCCCTGGACACAGAATTGACCTGCGCCTCCATGGACAGCTGTGAGTCCAAAATGACTCCCAGGCTGCGCACCTGGTCCTTCAGGGGCACAGTTACCCCATTCAGGACCAAGTAATCAAAGGATGTACAAGCCAACAGGCAGCCTTGGATAAAACATCCTGGAAAATTGGAATAAACCAGGGGTCAGCAAACTTTTTCAGCAGGGGGCCGGTCCACTGTCCCTCAGACCTTGTGGGGGGGCCAGACTATATTTGGGGGGGGGGGTGAATGAACTTAATTCTATGCCCCACAAATAGCCCAGAGGTGCATTTTAAATAAAAGCACACATTCTACTCATGTAAAAAACACCAAGCAGGCCCCCAAATAACCCAGACACACATTTTAAATAAAATGACATGTTCTACTCGTGTAAAAACACGCTGATTCCCGTCCGTGAGCCGGATTTAGAAGGCGATTGGGCCAGATCCGGCCCCTGGGCCTTAGTTTGCCTACCCATGGAGTAAACAAATTCAGATGTCAAGGAAAACAGCAGAAGATGCTGAGCAAATCTAGTGTTCAGAAGCAGACGCAATTCCTTAAAGAAAATGAAGTTTTGCTGGCGCAAATGAGCTTTGCTTCAGTTATCTAAATCTTGAGGTCTAGCACCTTTATTGCAGATTCCTGTACTAGACTGTCCATCTATTAAAAGGAGGGGCCAGTGAAGGCCCACATCCTGCTTTGGAGATAAAAACTGACAGCATTTGATGTAAGAGTACATAAGAGACCACATAAAATGTACAACTTGAGGGCTTCTAAACAAGAAGTTTATTGAGGACAAAATTCAATATATGGCAATATCCAGAACTGGGACAATTTTAGAGCACTTTTATAAATCACTGTATGAAATTTATAAAGGCATGATTTGCATGAGAAGCAATGAAGCGGTTTGCTGGTTGGTGCTCACAGCTGATTGAAGGTGATGTTGCTGCAGAAGCAAACATCCAGCTACGTCTCTTTGTACAATAAGGCTTTGGACAACAACCTATTACCTACCCCACCCCACCCCCACCCCCAAAAAATCTTCTCCATAGCCTTGGTGGTCTGGCTCCCTTTCAGAGAAGGTCTGAACTGTGCTGACTGTGCTGAATAGCTTTTAAGGCAAAATAATGTTTCCTCTTTAAACCTTGTCTCTTGCAAACAGCCCCCTCGGCAGGCTTCCTGGTGTGCAGTTGAGAGTGGGGGATAAATGGCGGGATGTTTTCTCGAGGGAAAAGCTCTGCGCACACCTGTGTTGTACGTGTATTGTCTAGTGAGAAGTCTGTTCAGGTAGAGGAGCATTTCAACACAGCCGCCTCCTGCAACACAGACAACAGCTTGCTGTGGGGTACAGTTTACAACTAACACTGTCAATTGTACGTTCTGTCCCACAGGTTTCAATGAATCTTCTTGATTTATCACACAACATCCCGGAGGAGAGATAGCAAGACTGCATGTTTGGTCTGTCTTAATGTGACAGTTCATAATTTTACACCTGAGGTAATGACTACCCAGGCAGCATTCACAATGACAACTCAAAGTGTGGGGCGGAAACCCCAAGGCGGTAGAACTTCCACAACAGTGACATATATGCATTTCATAGAATTAAAACACAGTTTTACGGCTCAACTGTTTGCTTTTCTTGAGACTCGGCATAATTCTGTAGAAAATGCTGCAGTGAGGCCATTAGTGAATCTTGAAATTCACAGCCCTGATTCATAAGACGCTTTGTACCTTTGGATAATTTTTAAGTGCACCTGGCTAACATCAAGCAACACAAATAGGACCTCAGGTCTTGCTCGACAAATAAGACCATTTAACTGGCAGAAAGAGAAGACCACACAAACTACACACTTTGCATCTCAACTTCACTGCTGTTTGCACTTATGACCGCTCAGAGATGAGAAGCAGACAGCTCCGTCTTTCCTCCTGTGGTTACAACCTGGATCAGACTCCCAGAACATGGACGGTTTTTCCCAGTGATCCAGTCATAAAAGGTTCTGTTAAACACAAAGATCAACATGTTGTGAATTAATTCAATTCCTAACGCAGGCTTCCTCAACCTCGGCCCTCCAGATGTTTTGAGACTACAATTCCCATCATCCCTGACCACTGGTCCTCTTGGCTAGGGATCATGGGAGTTGTAGGCCAAAAACATCTGGAGGGCCAAGGCTGAGGAAGCCTGTCCTAAAGCTTCATGTTATAAATGATATTTGAACTGCTTTTTAAAAAAAATAGCATAGAAGCTTCTCAGGTCAGAGATTTTGTGTCCAACACTCCTCCTCGTACTGCAATTCTATACATGTTACCCAGAAGTAAATCCAATGTTCAAAGGAGCTGACTCCCTAGCCAGTGCTTAGGACTGCAGTCCTAACCTTGTCATTTTAGAATATTTAACATCTATCCATTCTTTATTCTCCCTTATACATTTATATCCCACCTTTCTTCTGCCACGGAACCCACCTGAAGCCCTGACCAAGCCCAAACCTGCTTTGCCTCAGCATGACGTTGCTCTTAAGACTAGCCTGGTAAACTGAATAACTTATATTTATAATAATAATAATAATAATAATAATAATAATTTATTATTTATACCCCGCCCATCTGGCTGGGTTTCCCCAGCCACTCTGGGCGGCTTCCAACCGAATATTAAAAACAATAAAGCATCAAACATTAAAAACCTCCCTAAACGGGGCTGCCTTCAGTTGTCTTCTGAAAGTAGAATAGTTACTTTATTGCCTTGACATCTGCTGGGAGGGCGTTCCACAGGGCAGGTGCCACTACCAAGAAGGCCCTCTGTCTGGTTCCCTGTAACCTCACTTCTCGCAATGAGGGAACCGCCGGAAGGCCCTCGGTGCTGGATCTGTGTCCGGGCTGAATGGTGAGGGTGGAGATGCTCCTTCAGGTATACAGGACCAAGGCTGTTTAAGGCTTTAAAGGTCAGTACCAACACTTTGAATTGTGCTCGGAAACGTACTGGGAGCCAGTGTAGATCTCTCAGGACTGGTGTTATGTGGTCCCGGCGGCCACTCCCAGTCACTAGTCTAGCTGCCGCATTCTGGATTAATTGCAGTTTCCGGGTCACCTTCAAAGGTAGCCCCACGTAGAGCGCATTGCAGTAGTCCAAGCGGGAGATAACCAGAGCATGCACCACTCTGACGAGACAGTCCGCGGGCAGGTAGGGTCTCAGCCTGCGTACCAGATGGAGCTGGTAGACAGCCGCCCTGGACACAGAATTGACCTGCGCCTCCATGGACAGCTGTGAGTCCAAAATGACTCCCAGGCTGCGCACCTGGTCCTTCAGGGACACAGTTACCCCATTCAGGACCAGGGAGTCCTCCACACCTGCCCGCCCCCTGTCCCCCCAAAACAGTACTTCTGTCTTGTCAGGATTCAACTTCAATCCATTAGCCGCCATCCATCCTCCAATCGCCTTCAGGCACTCACACAGGACCTTCACTGCCTTCACTGGTTCAGATTTAAAAGAAAGGTAGAGCTGGGTGTCATCTGCATACTGATAAACACCCAGCCCAAACCCCCTGATGATCTCTCCCAGTGGCTTCATATAGATATTAAAAAGCATGGGGGAGAGAACGGAACCCTGAGGCACCCCACAAGTGAGTGCCCAGGGGTCTGAACACCACTTTCTGAATACATCCCCCACCACCACTTTCTGAATACGGCCCAAGAGGAAGGAGTGGAACCACTGTATAACAGTGCCCCCAGCTCCCAAGCCCTCTAGATGGTCCAGAAGGATGTTATGGTCGATGGTGTCAAAGACCGCTGAGAGATCCAGCAGAACTAGGAAACAGTTTGGCCCTAGCTCGCCAGAGATCGACCAGCACGACCAAGGCAGTTTCAGTCCCATGGTGAGGCCTGAATCCCGATTGGAAGGGATCCAATTTATTATTTATTATTTATTATTATTTCTGCCACAAGGAAGCAAGCCATTATTATTCCCCTTCGACGGGAAAGGAGTTTCAGAGACTGCAGCTTGCTTCGGGATGTTTCAGTTGGTTACTGAGTCTACCCTAAGTACCACTACTGTCACCCGGAGGCACAAATGGCTTCAAAGGCTCAGAGTGCCTTCCACTAACTTCGACTGGGACCTACCTGGACAGGAACAGCTTAGCTGCTGTTGTCTACAGTCTGGTAACCTCTAGGTTAGATTGCTGCAATGCGTTCTACATGGGGCCACCTCTGACGGCAGCCAAACAGGACTTGATTTGTGCTGCCCAGGGTGGATTTTATTTAAATCAAATCGATTTAAATCATGGTTTAAATCGCTAGTCAGTAAGACTTGACTTAAATCTTTTTTCTTTTCTTTTTTACAGAAAGACCCATTCTTGCTGGTATAATCTTAATATTTACAACCAGATGAAGGTTTCATTTTTGGAATAATAAATTTTCAGAGTAGCTTTTACAGTTATATCAAAAATTACTGATTTGGTTATACTATCAGAAATAGCGCTGTGGGTTAAACCACTGAGCCTAGGGGGCTTGCCGATCAAAAGGTTGGCGATTCGAATTCCCGCAATGGGGTGAGCTCCCGTTGCTCAGTCCCAGCTCCTGCCAACCTAGCAGTTCGAAAGCACGTCAAAGTGCAAGTAGATCAATAGGTACCGCTCTGGCGGGAAGATAAACAGCATTTCCGTGTGCTGCTCTGGTTCACCAGAAGCGGCTTTGTCATGCTGGCCGCCGGCTCCCTCGGCCAATAACGTGAGATGAGTGCCGCAACCCCAGAGTTGGTCTCGTCTGGACCTAATGGTCAGGGGTCCCTTACAGATAATTATGAATTATTGTGAGTTTTAATAAGTTAACTGTTTATATTTGGACAACTTTTCTGCTGTACTTTATTGGAAGGAGAAAAGTAATAATTTCCTTAATAACAATTAAAACAATTTATTTAACTAAAGCAATAACATTATAGCATATGTATCCATGTTTGTTAACTGATGTGGTTAAACTTTTCTTCTTCTTCTTCTTCTTTTTAAACTTAGGCTGAGTTTTAGCAGACATGAAAAACTTAAAACAAATCCTTATTTCCTGATGAATAGCCTTTGGACTATAATGTAACCTAAATTAAAAACTATCTTTAGAAAGATTTTTCCTCCAAAAGCATTTTATTTTAAAAATCCGATTTGAATTTTTAAAAAATCTGATTTAAATTTTTAAAAATCCGTTTTTTTGGATTTGATTTTTTTAAATCATTTATTTTTATGCACCCTGATGCTGCCTATGCACAGGCCATAGAGGTGATTTTGAGCTGATCTGGCATCCATCAATTCCCACAACCCATACTTTCAGAACCACTCGCCCAAGCCATGTTCAGCCACTTGCACTTCACAGAAGGGCATTTAACTTCCAGTGACTGAGGATCTGCACTCCAGATTTGAAGGCACAGGCGACCTAGATGTAAACAGCAGCAGCTGTTGAGCAAGGAAGCCTCTTGTTTACTCACTCGGCAATGAAATCTAACGGTGTCCAGGAGCCAACATCCGCATCAGGCATAGATTTCCTGTTCATTGGTGTATCCAAGGTAACACTGGGGCAAAGAAAGATAGGCATCTGATAAATGTTGCCTGCATTTCTTCTCCGTCACAATGCACGCAGAACGCTGAGGACAGTGGAAGGTGGAGACTGCTCTTTTTATTAATATCTCGCCTTCTAGGTGACTACAGTGGTACCTCTGGTTAAGAACTTAATTCGTTCTGGAGGTCCATTCTTAACCTGAAACCGTTCTTAACCTGAGGCACCACTTTAGCTAATGGGGCCTCCTGCTGCCGCTGCACCGCCGGAGCACGATTTCTGTTCTCATCCTGAAGCAAAGTTCTTAACCTGAGGTACTATTTCTGGGTTAGGGGAGTCTGTAACCTGAAGCGTTTGTAACCTGAAGCGTTGGTAACTCGAGGTACCACTGTATACTGAAACTGACTGTGCACCTGTGAGCAATACAAATTTCTCACTTGCATGCAAGCATCTATTATCCACAGGCAAAATGACGTCTCACACAAATGGTGGCTGGGAAAAGATTGCTCCCGTGCATAACATTATCTACAGTGGTACCTTGGGTTATGTTACCTTCGGGTAACGTAATTTCAAGTTATGAATGCGGCAAACCCAGAATTCTGTACTTCTGGGTTTTGCCGCGCATGCATGTGCAGAAGCGCTCTGCGTGCTTCGCGCGTGCGCAGAAGCGCTCTATCGCACTGTGCGTGTGTACAGAAGCGGCACCTCCGGATACAGACTTTTCGGGGTAAGTACGGACCGCCAGGACAAATTAAACTCGTATCCGTAAGGCCCACTGTATTTCCAAAGCTGCTTTGCAGCATCCCACCAAGGACTGTCTCTCACATGCATGCTTGTTACATGCAGTTTGACCGTCAGATCATGTATCATGTAATTGCCACATAAATACACCATGGCTGCGGTCCTCAAACAGGTGCCCAGGAATAGGTGCCACTGATTTCAGGCGCTAATTGAAAGCAATTTTCATATGAAAGCGTCAGACTGAAACTTCAACCTTATTCTGATAGCAGCAGCATACATACTCTAAAAAGTGTATATGTTCAAATATATAAAAGGATGTCATATAGAAGAGGGTGAAAGGTTTTCTGCTGCTCCAGAGAAGCGGACACGGAGCAATGGATTCAAGCTACAAGAAAGAAGATTCCACCTAAACATTAGGAAGAACTTCCTGACAGTAAGAGCTGTTCGGCAGTGGAATTTGCTGCCAAGGAGTGTGGTGGAGTCTCCTCCTTTGGAGGTCTTTAAGCAGAGGATTGACAGCCATCTGTCAGGAATGCTTTGATGGTGTTTCCTGCTTGGCAGGGGGTTGGACTGGATGGCCCTTGTGGTCTCTTCCAACTCTATGATTCTAAGTGCATTTTGAATAATGACCACCCAGGTATGAATAGAATTAGCACCTGCATTCATGGCCCGATAAATGGACACAAGAATTAGAGCTGCAATCTTACCCATGCTCACATAATAACATGGTTGCCTAAAGCCAAGATTTGAAGCAGGAGTTCCCAATTTGTAGTTCGGTCCCTTAGCAACTATACCACTCAAATTATAAATTAATGCAAAACAACAAAAGAGAAAGAGAGGGAGAGATACAGAGAGAGAAATCCAACACGTTCAAATTAAAAGTATTTGCTTTCAGCAGAGGGAAATTTAATGTGAACGAAATGTAAAAGTTAAATGGCATGAATCCACCCCTTGCCCATGATTCTCAAGCAATTGCAATTTCGAGTTGCCAGGCCAAGAGTTCACGTAGACCACAAGCCACTGATTTCAGAGGTTGCTTCTTCAACGGGGCACAAACTGGGCATATGAAAAAACCTAAAGCAGAGGGTGCTGTAGGGATTAAAATGCCACCACTTACGGGAGAATGGCAACCGCAGCAGACCCTGGTGGCAACCCACTGTTTGTACCCGAGAGGCTCTGGCAAAGCTGGTGGACTGCTCCTTTGGCCATGCCATAGCCTATCATTCCTAAAACAAAAGGAAGAAAACATCAGCTTTGTGCAATAAGAGGGTTAGGAAGCAGAGCTGTTTGAACGAGACACCAAAATATTGTCACCGTTTCAGGGGAATAAACCCACACTTTTCTGGCTTCTGGAAGGGAGCTGTCTAATGTGGTACAATTGTGAGGATTCATCCCAGCAGTCCACTGCTTTTGGAAGCTGCTATGTGCATACACAGGCACCTCTATGACCAGTGGGACACTAGTGGCTGGCTCAGCTGTAATTTTGCAACAAGGAAGTCAGCCAAGTCACAGTGGGAGTGAAAGCTAGTTGCTGCTGAAGCCCCAAAGTCTCTGTCCCAGGACTGTACCACTTCAGACTGCTGGAGGGGGGGGGACGGGGACTGTCAGGGATTGTTGGTAGAGGAAAGAGGCTCCTGACTCAAACTTTCCAGGGTTCAAGCTTCAGGAAAACAGTGGCACAAACAAGCAGCAAGTCTACAATGAGAGCTATGTGACTGAAAAGGGCCACCCAGTTTATTAGAGCCAACACCCTCCCATAAAAGAACTGAAGGGAACAAATTACATGGTATCCCAACAAACAAGAGATGCAATAATATAGTTCCAAACGACCCACATTTGTATCTCAGCGGAGAGCCACTGCTCTTCACAACTTTGGTCAAAGCATTTATCGTGATGGTCTATTGAAAAGGTTTGTCTCTGGAAACTCTCAGCGCTTTTGGTCTCCAATAGCCACTTGCCTTCAGATACGCCAACTATGGCACACAGTGGCAACATGAGTCGTGCCTGTAGAGACTATAAGGTTGCCTTAATTTTTTTAATTCCCTGCCCATAAACATCCAGCATGCCAGGGAAAGACCCCTTCTTTGCAGGATAGATTTTTTTATCTGCAAGGTTTTCTTGGAGGTGTGTGCTTGGTATGAAGGAACATCCCATAATGCTGGCCCTCACATGCACCCAGACACAAGTTTACTACCTCAAAGAGAGGTTCCCATTGAAGCTCACCTGTTTACCTTCTTTCCCCAATCCTATTTATATGTACAACAAAGTGTCAATCCCAGCCATACCATTTCCAGTGGCAGGTGGTCAGGTTTCCATTCCCTACACTCTGCCACTTGTGACGACTGCCAAAAGCAGAATAAATTAAGCAAAGATAATTTATTCAGGTCACAGAATTCATCGTTTCCAATGCAGAATTTGGATTCCATGGTTAGAAGTTTGATTTTTAATGCAGAGTACACAGATGACTGACATCCAACATACTTGGAACAGACTGATTTATATCCATAGACTAAAGTTCATTGATTTCAGTGGGTTTGCTCAGATTATAGCTGGCAGTGAATATAGTCCGGTTTCCACACTCTTTTCTGTGCCAAGAGTTACGAAACGGGCCAGGAACATTCGTAACTATTGACAGAGGGTTGAAGGTCATTGGTCTTTGAAGAAGGCAGGTTAAAGGTAGGATCCAAAGTAAACAAGAAGAGCTGCCACTCGTTTTGAAGAAATAAAACAGCAGCCTACTTTTATTGTGTCTCGCAACTTAGAAATAACAGTGTGCTTATGAGCCTTGTGCTTTTTCACACACACAGCCCAATTTCTCTAGATTGTGGCTCTCAAGCGTGGATCCCCTTACAGGTGTCAAAAATGTCCTCTGAAAAGACCTTAACAACTAGTCAACATTGCAGGACAAGAGAATTTGAAAGACCGCGGGCTGGTTTTTCCTCAAATGGGAATGGTTGACACCACAAAGAATACTGGCAAAGCACACCACAATATTTTACCTGGAGTTCCAGCTAATGCCGCTTTGGCCCCTGTTAGGGTCAACAAGCCCCCTTCCTTCAGGTGCTTGGTGGCCAAATGGCTAGAGATCGTTGACGTCCAAACACTTTGTTTCCACATCAGGTCAGTATTTTTGTATAAAGCTGGTGAGCAGAGAAAATCCAGGACACGTTAGGCATCAAGACAGAACCAGCATGTGCTATTCCTTGCTCAAAACTGCAAATCTCCCTTAGTTTGTCAGATTTCAGATCCTAGTTTTGAATTCCTTGTTTTGCAGCAGAAACTATATTAAAAAAAAAAACCCCACCCTACCCACTTCGAAGTTATCTTCTGAGGGCAAGATCTTCACTGGTCATCTTTTGTATTCTTTTCACTATATGCTTAAAACCTGGTGACTCGAGAGACCTATGCCTGCATTTAAAATAATAATAATAATGATGATGATGGTAAATTATTTATACCCCACCTGGTTTTCCCAGCCACTTTGGGAAGCTCCCAACAGAATATTAAAAACACGATAAAACATCAAACATTAAAAACTTCCCTAAACAGGACTGCCTTCAGATGTCTTCTAAAAGTCAGATAGTTGTTTATTTCCTAGACATCTGATGGGAGGGCATTCCACAGGGCGGGCGCCACCACCAAGAAGGCCCTCTGCCTGGTTCCCTGCAACCTTACTTATCACTGTGAGGGAACTGCCAGAAGGCCCTCAGTGCTGGACCTCAGTGTCCAGGCAGAACAATGGGGGTGGAGATGCTTCTTCAGGTATACTGGTTGGTTTCTTGTTCTCTTAATGTTTTACTGTACGTTTGTTTCATTACATTCTTGGATTGGTTTATATTGTAACAATATGGTGAGAGGAGTACGATTATGTTTTAAGGTGAGCTTCCCAGATGAAAGACTCCAAATTATCCAGAAGACTCTGATTTGAGTCCTCCTGAATCTAAAAAACAGGGGGCCCAACACACAGCTCCCGCTTCCCAAAGAGAAAGAGAAGGAATATGTAGCAATGTTCTGTTCTATACTTCCCTAGCTCAAACTACATGTTCCTGGTCCAGCAATCCATGGTTTGCTGAAGCAGAAGTGAGCGATGAGCTTAAGGGCTTCCTGCTCTCTTCATCTACTCCTCTTACACACCTAGCTTCAGAGATTTCCTGGTTTGCTAAACCGAACTCTGGTTTAAGACAAGATCAGAATGTGTTTGGCAAATCGTACCTGGCACGCAGGACACAGACCACAATTTCCTGGTTGGGACGTCACAGGGAAGCTGTGGCTTATCAAACTGGGAGGTCTTCTCTGAAGCCAAGCATGGAAGAAAAGGGGAGGGGGAGGTGCTCAAACTTACACCTGCTCCAAAAACCAATACTTTGTTGGAGCAGGAAAATTATGCTTTGAACTGGACAAGTGCTTTTAGACACAAACCATCTCGGAAATATTACGCTCATAATTGAGACTTATGAAGCTATTTAGGATCAGTTTGTCCTTTGAGGAATAGTCTCCTATTCTAATATGTTTCTAATATGTAAGTGCAAAAGTCTGTCTTTTATAATCACTGGAAAGTGCTTTGTAGTACCATGCAAAAACCTGGGTTTGATTTTAGAAACCATTAACTCTTTTCCTGGAATTTAATGGAATTGACCAAACAAACCACTAAAAAACAGAGAATATTTTCCAATGGTCTCTCTAAATGCCAGACATAACTGGTTGTAGAATGTGCAAAAATTACGTTGTGAGTCTCTGTGAAGCGGAATTTTCACCAGAAGTTTCTTTTATTTTGCAAACATGGTACAGGCAACCCCCGTTTTGCATGGGTTCAAAGCATGAGCGGCCGTGTATGTGTGGGTTGTTTCTGGACCCGGAACAGGACAGAACGGGACAGAGTAGAGCAGGATGGGCTCATGCATGCTCCGCTGAAACGTGCAATGAGCAGGAATGCAACCTCCGCACAAATCATTCTTAAGGACATGGCAAACAGGATCTTATTCACTTTAGGGTCACTGGCAGGGTTAAGGCCTGGCTCAACAGAAGCCTAGTTCTCCATTTGAAGCAGCTCCAGGCCACAGCTGGTCTATTTGCTTTAAAGTCCACAATACAGAATGCATCCCCTTTCGATGAAGAAAAACCAACTTCTGACCTAGTGCAACAACAACGGACAAGGTAGAATCCACTCAACTACCGGCACTTCCATTCCCCTAAAAAAAGCTGATGACTGGGTGCTGGTGGTGGTTAGGACTCTGCCTGGATTTTTCTCTGCCAGGCTCTAGCAGCAGAAGGAGAACCGGGGGGGGGTGGCAGGGCCCCTCCATGCCAGAGGTCCCAAGCTATGGCCAAGTGGGTGGTAAGCTCTCCCTGGCAGTTCTTCCACTGGCAGTAATGTGCGAAATGGGGCCCTGTGGCCGTGCTTCTCAAACTTGGGTCTCCAGAAGTTGTTGGACTACAACTCCCAACATCCCTAGCCAGCAGGACCAGTGGTGAGGGATGATGGGAGCTGTAGTCCAACAACTTATGGAGACCCAAGTTTGAGAAACACTGGTAGGGTGTTGGGTGGTTTCGGGATCACTGGATACAAAGCCTGGAGATGACGCCCTGAAAAATCAACAGGGTTGCCAAGGGTCAGTACTGCATCTGGATACAGCCACTTGGGCACCCCCGGCTTAAAACACCATAAAATGAATGCAGGAAAGTGACTCTTAGCAAGATAAAGGTAAAGGGACCCCTGACCATTAGGTCCAGTCGTGACCGACTCTGGGGTTACGCGCTCATCTCGCATTATTGGCCGAGGGAGCCGGCGTATAGCTTCCAGGTCATGTGGCCAGCATAACAAAGCCGCTTCTGGCAAACCAGAGCAGCACATGGAAACACCGTTTACCTTCCCGCTGTAGCGGTTCCTATTTATCTACTTGCATTTTGATGTGCTTTCGAACTGCTAGGTTGGCAGGAGCTGGGACCAAGCAACGGGAGCTCACCCCGTCACAGGGATTCAAACCGCCGACCTTTTGGTCAGCAAGCCCTAGGCTCAGTGGTTTAACCACAGCGCCACCTGGGCGGTTAAGATACTAACTGCTTAACAACTTAACAAACTTCCATCAGGTTTCAATATTGGTTGGACACAGCTACTACACTCGATTTTCCGATCGCACACAAAAGGGAAAGAAGCCGTTCTGAAAACTCTCGTTATAAGACAAAGAAGAAATGATTTCTTCCACGGCATTCACAAGTTTGTTGCTTACATTTTGCTTTCGCGCTGCCTCCAGCCCATCCACCGGCAACACAAAGTATAGCATCGACTTTTTCTTCGCCCAGGAGTTTTCCAACATCTTCTGTCACCTTTAAATATGTGAAGACAAAGAAGTGTGGGGGAGTGTCAGTTCCAAGAGAAATACCTGGAATTTGCATATGCCCAAATCTCAAAATTGCTATTTTCTCAGACCTACAACTAATACAGGAATTGAAGCAAGGTGGGGAACAAGTGCCTGAAGTGACGGGTGTGGGGAGTGGAGGGGGGGGGAGCTGAACTGCCCTCAACTGTGTGCTACTTTTCATGTAAGAAATAGGATCCACCCGCATTAGGATTTGAGCAAGGCTGGCAAATCAACAAAGGTACACACAACCACCTCTTGTCATGTCAGGTTTAACCTTCAGAACCAGGGAAAG
The DNA here is from genome assembly GCF_963506605.1 of Zootoca vivipara. Taxonomy (NCBI): domain Eukaryota; kingdom Metazoa; phylum Chordata; class Lepidosauria; order Squamata; family Lacertidae; genus Zootoca; species Zootoca vivipara. The sequence continues at coordinate 70,462,772 of NC_083284.1, read as the reverse complement.
TACCAGTATATATAATGGAATATAATGGAACTAGGCTTAGTATAAACCAGAGCTTGCCAGCACTAAATCCCAAACCCTGGAATCTGTTTCCAATGCACAACCCTGGATTGGGGTGGGTGGGGTTGATAGAACAGTGGGTGCTGGTTCCGAGCAAATCGGAGGTAATAGATTCCTCTTTTTAGAACGGAACCAATAAATATGGGGGAAGGAAGAACAAGCAACAGAAAAACAAGCATGGGAGTTGACAAAGGTGTGCTAAGATCACCAGTCCATTTTATCTTAACATGCATTTAAAACGATATACCGCAAAATATATCAATGGCATCTCTCTCACACACACATTCATGCTACGCAGCCCCTTTTGACCTGCATTTGTTATCACACAACCCAGGCAGACTTTTAAAAGGGATAGCCAACATCTTGAGCCAAGATGTTCCCACCTAAATGTTCCCCAGAGGTAAAGTTATTGCATCCCTGCCCTAATGTTGGCAGCTGAAGCTTTAACAACTGCACGACAGGCAGAAATTAAGTCAGTATGGCACCTCCTAGTGATGGGGCAAATGGAAGAAAATGCAGCTACTGAATTTTCTGCCTTTCGTAAAGCTGATGAAGGTGAAGAAACTGTCGGGAAGTCTTTCCCAAGAGGAAAGAACTTTTCACACGCAAATAGGATCTTATTTCAGGCAACTACTATTATTTTGCTACCCTGTCATCTTTCTGCTTTCATTTTAATTGCTTCCAACAATAACATAGGAGCAAGACACAAACAATACCATGCACGTTACCTGATCTGCTTGTTCAACGAAGGAATCGCTCATTTTCACAACAACATTGGCACTCGCTTCATCGTTTTCTCCCAAGTCAATGCTGGCCACCCACTGAATTAAAAAAAGAGAGCAAGATTTCTCCCACTGTCAGTTTAAAAACCGATTTACTTATTTTGTGCTTTTGTCTTTTACACCAGAAAACAAAAGTATTTCCTAAAACTGTTTCAAAGGGAAACAGGGAGGAGTGTCAATTCATTCACTGCAGATTTATTTCAGTATGTTGCCCATACTTTGCGCACTTCCCTATACCTCTCAGGCTCAAGCCCAAAAGCAGGACAGCTTCCCCCCCCCAACCCTATTTCGAAAGAGCCCTTTGTTCCTTCTCATCTCCCCAGCAAGTATTGCAAGTGTCCCCTTGCGATTCCTTAACGGGCAGCGGGAAATTGCTGTTTCGGGGGATGATGCGGGGATAAGGAGCGCTGGCTGCGCCCGACAACCTACAGCTTCGTCTACCGGGAGCAAAAAAAAAAACTTTAAGGGAAGGGACAGGACCAAGGGCCGCCGCGCAAGTCCGTGGCAGAGCGAGTGGCTGCGGCGACGCGCAACCCGCGCGCCTCCTTTTGCAGAGACGCGGATGGAGCTCTTTGCGCACACGCGCGCGCGTTGTGCCGGGAAGGTGGGTTAGGGAACGGCGCTCCGTGCAGACGCAGCTGATCTGCACCAACGCCAAGAACGCCTTGGCCCCACCACCAGCAGCCTCGATTCGTCCCCACGGGGCTGCTGCCCTTACCCAGTTCTTCCCTCGGAAGTAGCGCACGCATTGGGAGCCCAGGGCGCCCTGGCCGCCATACACGAGGACCCGGCGCGCTTCCGCCGCCGCCGCCGCCATCTCTCAGCCTCGCCTGCAGCCGCCTTTCGCCTCCGACCCGGGATCGGCGAGCAGCCGCAAACGCTCCGCCTTCCCAAGAAGGAAGGATCTTGCGCGGAGGAGGAGAGAGAGCGAAGCGCCTCCCTCGCTGCTGCGCCGATGGGTGGCGCAAGCGCCCCCTGCCCTGGGAGTTGGGAGCAGGGTTTTCCCGAGGGATAGGGCTGCACCTGTTTGGAAAGGGGAAACAAAACAAAAAAGTATAACCGCATAGGAACGGCTAGGATAATCATAAATGAGTTCAGAAGTGTAATAGTCGACCAATATTTCCTTAAACCGATGCGGCTCTTTTCTGTGTGCCATTGTGGAACCCAGTTCAGCTACTGATTGATTGATTGTGTGGCTATAGTCCATGGTTTATTTGCTTTCATTTTATGGACCAGTGGCCTCGTTAGATAGTAAAATTCATGTTCAATTGTTGTTTCAGGGGTTGTTTTTAAAAGTCTGGAATGGATTAATCCATTTTGCATTACTTTCTATGGGAAAGCGTGCCTTGGTTCTGGAACGCTTTGGTTTGGGGATGGACTTCCAGAACGGATTAAGTTTGAGAACCAAGGTACCACTGTACTTCTAGAAGTTGTGTATGGTGGAGCAGACGATCGCTCAGGCTAATGCAACAGCAACACTACACCCTTGCAGTCCCCAAAACAGTTCTTTCTCACCAGTCACCTCTGCAAACACAGGCAAAATATATCAATGGCATCTCTCTCACACACACATTCATGCTACGCAGCCCCTTTTGACTTGCGTTTGTTAGCATACAACTCAGGCAGACTGCACCAGGGGTCAGCAAGGTTTACCTCACCTGGGCCAGTTCACTCGAGCGGAGATCCCTCCATGGGCCGGATCGCACCTGCGCACCTGTGATTTCCGGTGTCTGCATCTGCACAGACGCGATTTCCGGCGCCGCGGAAGCGAGCCCCCACGCCATGCTGAGCCAGTTGAGCACAGCACATGGGGACTCACCGAGTGGGCGGCTAAGTTCGGGGGTGGCTCGTGGCCAGTTAAATGACCCCTGTGGGGCGCTTGTGGCCCATGGGCCTTAGGTTGTCTACCCCTGTGCTACACCTAACAATGGCCAAACTGTTGTCTTCATTCCCATTCCAAACAGGCCAGGCGTCTTCAAAAGCTAACCAGCAGCCATAAAAGAGACATTGATGCTCATTAAGCAAGCTTCTACAGTTTTATGAGGTTATTTTGCATTTCCCAGAGAGATGCTTGAGCTTGAAACTGTGCAATGCGGGAAAAGCACGTGCTTCTCCAAGCTGCAACCAATTTGTGTTCCCCTTTACGCCCAGAAGATTGTTCTAATTGCAAGCCCAGGCATCCAGAAATATTGTGTATCTATTTCATTTAATAGTATTGGAAAGCAGAGTATCATTAATTTGGGAGAGATGACAGTAATGACATTTACAAATTCAAGGAGATGGCGACTTGGTGCTATATAGCCAGTGGAATTCTGATGTCAAATTATAACATATCCATCCTAGTTTGCTTCCCAGCAATAATTAGATACCTGGCAACGAATTGAACAAGCATGTGCAATTGAACAAGCAGCCAAACATCTTCCAGGTCAGAAATGGAAGTCATTTGAATATTTAAAACAGGTAAAGAATTCGAGCCTTTGAATGAAACACTAGTCATGTAACAGATATGGTGTTACTCTCTCAACAACAAGCACCGTTGCCGTGCAGAGAGATGACGCTCTTCTTTGTCATCCTTGTGGATTATTGAACAAAATTGATCTTTTGGAGCTGGTTTTTGATCTGCACATCTCAGTTTGTGAATTAGAGAAGATGCTGTGGAAAAAGGATGTTTTTGAAACAACAACAAGCATTGCCTGAAAAAGAGCCAAGATCTATAATTACTGCCGGGAGATCCTGAAAGATGATTTATTTGAGACATTAGAATGCCCAGCTACTTCAAATGGGCTGTCTTTGCTTCCATTGCTGTGTTGAGCTTTGTGTCTTTTATCTTGATCCTTGTTGCAATGAGCACCCAGAAATGGATGACTGGAAAAATCCTTTGCAAAACAGGAGCTGAGCTGGTGAATGCCACAGACCCAGAGCTAGTCAAATTCATGGGGGAAATTTACTACGGACTCTTTGGAGGTGGCAAAATACGCCAATGTGGGTTAGGTGGGCGGCGATCCAAATTCACAAGTAAGTAACACTTTTGGTTCATTACTCGCACATGCGCATATTGACCATACATTTAGATGCATTCATGATGGGCATGTTTTCTTTATGTTAAACGTTGGAATTTTACCTCTGTGGCTTGTTTTACAAGAGAGTTTTTTTCTTCTCAAATTGGAATAAAAAATATGGGTATATTTTAAAAACTGCTCTCTTTGACTAAAATGTGGGGACTTGAAGAGGACCCCCCACCTTACCCATGGCCCTTAGATGCTGAAGTAGTATCCTGATGGGGAGAGGAATAAGGGGGGACCATGTTGAGACAGGGGCCATGGGGAAGAAGCAACTCTGGCTCTGAGGGCAGGACTGGTTGCCCGCTTTGGCAAGGCAAGGGGAGAATGAGTGGCCTAAAACGATTCCTTTGAGTGGGACAAAGGTCTGCTTATAAGTAAAATCAGGACGGGAAGTGAGGGCAAGGGAGCCAGGAAACAGATGTGGTCAGTGGAGGAGAAAGGGTGCTTCCAGGCCGCCCCTATTTTGGGAATCATATACTGGCCAATTGAAGCTGTGCAATTTGGAATTCTGGTGAGATAAATGTCCGGCTTAGGCCAAAGAGAATCCTTCTTCTCCCACTGCTTTCCTAACACACTGTACTAACAAAAGACAAAAAACAAACAAACAGCTCTTTGCTAAATTAGGGCTATGCCTAGGTGTTCCCTTTAAATCTTCTGTAGGGGAAGAAAGCCTTTCACTTTTTCCTCTTTTTAATAAATGAATTAGCAGCCGCAGCTGTAAAGATGCACATCAGTGGAATGTGCAAACCGAGCTGAAAAGGCAATGATGTAAAAAGAGTTAAGAAAGAAGCAGAATCTGGGAACAGGGGGCAAGAGTTGCTTCATGGTAGCTTGAGAATTAAACTGTGTCGCACATGGGCTCTGCTGTTTTACATGTCCATATAAGAGAAGCTGCGTGAGTAATCCCAATTCAGGGGCATCAGCCCTTTTGGGGGAAACCAGGAGAGATGTGGTGCAGCAATAAAACTGCTACCGCCTTTGCAAAGCTAAGCAGGGTCCGACATGGTTTCAAATTGGATGGGCAGACCATGTGTTGAGATTCTTGAATTGCAGGGGGTCTAGCAGGGTCCATTCCGGCTCTATAATTTGATGATTCTGTTATTCAGTGGTTCTACGTGGGATCTCCCTGACAATTAAGTTCACAGTCTGCAGGTTCTCCTAGATCCAGCTTGGTCTCTGGAGGCTAAAATAGCCTATGGAGCTTGGAGGGCTAAGGCTGGTGCAGCTGCTGTGGCCCCACAGGAAGTACGGGCACGGTTATCTGTGCACTGGTACCATCCAGGATTCATTATGGCAATACCTTTGAAGACACCTTGTATACCCAAGTCAAAATACATCTGCTGGCTTACTCTGGGAATAGGGTTATTTATGCATGCTAATACTGCGGCCCATGTTCCGTTAGCCCAAAAATGGAAAACGAGCAAGGTCCCAACCAAAGATTGGCAACTTAAGTTGACTGAATATACACAATTTGCAGGCTTAACATATAGAATAAGAGAACAAGAAGAGCGTGCATTTCAAGAAGATTGGAAAATGTTTATTGAATATATGGGAAATAATTGTGTACGGCTGAAAACGTTGGCAGCATTAAGATAAATGCAACAGTAAGTTTTGACGGAAGCAATAATGGAATACTGAATGGTATGGTTTTAGTAAAAGATGCAGGAATTTATGATATGTAAAATGAACCATGGAAAGAGAAGAAGGGAAGTCATTAATATCTCAAGGATGTAAAATGAGTATTTTAAACTGTAAAACAGAAATATATAATATATGAATAGGTGTACAGATTGGTGGTCCACTGTTGTGCCTAATTCAAAGTATTGTGCTTGCCTTTAATGCCCTGCATAGTTTTGGGCCTAGGTACCTCAAATAATATATGTTTTTATGCAAATGTGTCCATATATTGTGGTAATAGACATGCCCAGCCCTATCCTTAGGCAGAGTGGGACAACCACCTCAGTCCATAAATGCTGGGAAACATTGGAGACAGCCCTCCCAGCTTAGTCCCCTGGCTGGTACCCTTTCGTTGGTCCTGAGGACTTCCTTACATTTGCATTTTGAGCCTGTTTCCCTTGGGTATTGAAGTAAGATTCAACTGCCAACCCAATCAGTTTCCATACATGGAACTGAGAGTGGTGCCGTTCAGGGCCGGCCCAAGACATTTTGGCACCTGAGGTGAACTGCAAGATGGTCCCGGCCCTGCCAGGGAAGAAGGGATGAGTGAGAATCTACACTGGGGACAAGAAGGGAATAAAGGTCTACATCGGGAAGGAGGAGAGGAGGGCGACCAGCCAGTTGCAAAACCACCTACAGAATGAATAATTTCTAAGAAGTAAATTGGAGGTGATAGGACAACCAATATGATTAATGGTTTAATCACTTTAATCACTGATCTTATGACTTTTATATTGCTTTTATCTTTTTTGTACACCACCCTGGGAACAATTTGACGGAAGAGGAGCATGAGAAAGAAAAGGAAAGAAAGTTTAGGCATCTTTAGAAAGCTAAGATGGTCAAGGCATCTAACGAACTGTGGAAACCACACCCAAAAATTGGGGGGGGGGCATGGAGCTGTCAGTGCTAGGGTACAAATTTTTGTATTCCCCCCCCCAATACCTCCACAGGGGGTGACACACTCAGATTTGATCCTGGCTCCTGAAACATTTGATTGCGATGAATATGAATTCTAATATTTTCCAATACTTATTGCTGCAATCCTATGCACACTTAGCTGCAATCCTAACCCCACCGAGGACTGAATTCAATAGGACTGAATTTTGAGTAGACGTGGTTAGGATTGCACTGTTAGTGGATTAATAAAACGCTAAACATGGCCCATTATCATTTTAATTAGTCCCTGAAACTAGAACCTAAGAAGTTCATCTGACTTTAGTTGCTGCTTTTCAGGTCACTGAAGATGGGTCCCATTGTCATAGCAGAAGCAATTGATCCATTACTCCACATCACTGGAGCTTGGTTAAATTACCTTGACCTGTCATAAACAGAGCTTAACTGTTTAACATTAAACATGCAGTCGGAGCGCAATAGCATCATCATTCCCATAGTGAATAGCAAGTACTGTACACTCTTCAAAATCTAACGCTTTTATATCACCTAAACAGGTGGAACGTCTTCCAAGGAAGTAATTTCCCATTAATCTTGAATGGAAAATCTTCATAGCCTTTGGCACATTTACACAACCAAAAACTCAATGTTGTTTTGTTTTCCCTGTCAGTATTTCCGCACCTGGTGAAGAAGCTGAACACAGCTCTCCATGTGGCAATTATCCTTTTCCTCTGCGTGGCGTTTTCTTTTGCTCTGGTCAGTTTGGGATTCTGCATATTCAACATAATTAAAGTTCCCTATCGGGCTATTAAAGGTCCAGCTGGAATCGCCTTGTGGAACGTCATTGCAGGTAAAATTTCTGATGACACCCACCTTTTGCTAGATTGAGAGTTTGCTTTCCATTATCTGTGCATGTCACTAAATGCTCTTAGGGAAATCTCCATTGGTGTCATTGGGTATGTGGAGATAGGATAGCCATCTCCAAACATCTAAAGCAGGCATAGGGAAACTCGGCCCTCCAGATGTTTTGGGACTACAACTCCCATCATCCCTGACCACTGGTCCTGTTAGCTAGGGATGATGGGAGTTGTAGTCCCAAAACATCTGGAGGGCTGAGTTTGCCTATGCCTGATCTAAAGGGCTATTATGTGGAAGATAGAGAGAGCTTGTTTTCTCCCACTCCAGAGGGTGGCTTCAAGTTACAAAAAATATGATTCAGACTAAACATCAGGAATAACTTTATGCCTGCAAGACCTGCTTGACAGTGGAACAGATTCCCTTGGAAGGTGCATCTAGACTCTCCTTCCTTGGAGGATTTTAAACATGGAGTAAAGTGGCTCTACAATTATGTTTCTAAACTATTTTGCATTTCATTGTATTAATGCCTGTGTGTTTTGAATTCTCTTGCAGGTGGCTTTGCAGTGCTGGGCATGACGAGCTTCATGGCTGCCGTCAAACTGCACAATCTGACAGAAAGGATTGCCAATTTCCAGGAAAACGTCTTCCAGTTTGTAATCCTGGAAGAACAGTATGAACACTCTTTTTGGCTTTGCGTGGCAAGCGCAACCATTCACGGTGTGAACTTGCTACTAGTTGCCATCAGCACAATTCATTTCCCTAAGCGGAAGACAAAGACAGAAGAAGCAAATGTTGCAGCCGAAGACATCATGTACTGAATACCTAACTGATGGGCCCACCAACTTGGCTGGCCCCAAGCTTAAGACTTGCATTATCTGTTTATCTGCACTATGTGAAAGAAGGGTAACACCACTGTGGGAAGGGGTGCGTGAGTGCGGAGGAAGTGCAGAGAGAGCCACAAGTTGGTTCGTGCAAATGCTTAGACCAAAATGCCCCTGGAGGGTCCACCAAGTCAAGAAGGAGACCATTCCCACATTCCATTAAACTCCTGGGAAGCTTGAGTCTTTCCTACACTGGGTCAAAATTTCCCAGGAGGCCAACACAAAGCAAGAACACCCCTTCCCATTCTCTCACGTGGACCTTGCCCATAGAACTCCAAAACCCTACAGCCAACCTGAGGAGGACGTTTGCCTCGGGTACAATGCTGTGCAATGGGTAATTTATACCTGGACTCACTTAAAGGTAATTTAAAAGATAGAGGAAAAAGCACATACCACCTCAGAATGTGGGTGTGACGTTTTCTGAATGTTCCCAGCCTAAAAATCCTTATGCGCAAAGTTAACATGGTGGGAGAAGGGCTGTGCTGAGATCTTTCTCCCTTGACTACGTAGCTTTCCACATAATGTTTGAAGTGGGGAAGCATTTGCAGTGGAGGCCTCTACTTTAGAGTGAATGGGGTACTGCCCCACCAACCCTAGTTGGCCCTCAGTGTACTACCAACTGCCTGTCTTCCTTCCTTCTGGCCAGTCCAGGAGGTGGGACACGTGTGGCAATTAAAAATTATAATAAAAGGGGGCGGGGTTCCAGGAAAAATGACTTGAGCAATCCCACCTGCCGTTGACAATATGCAATTTTGGCTTTCGGCACAATCACTGGAATGTAAGTTGCGGGCTTACTGTGAGCACATCCTAGCGTGCTCCCATCCTGTGGTTTGTGACAGAAGCTTCTTCTGAAGATTCAGACGCAGATTTGAGCACTCTCTCGCTGACGGTGGTTGTTTCTCTGCAGGCTGGCTCAAGCTGATTTGCTGTCCTATACAAAAATAATGTACAGGCTTGGCACACAGATTCTAATCACATCGTATAACATGTGGGGAGGGCAACTGCGATTTGTCCGAGAGTTTTCCCATCACCCCCTTTTTCTGCTGCAAAGAAGTGAATGGAATCAAGAAAAAGCATTTTCATTGATGGTTAAGGGGTGATATGATAGCCATGTTCAAATATATAAAAGGATGTCATATAGAAGAGGGTGAAAGGTTGTTTTATGCTGCTCCAGAGAAGCGGACACGGAGCAATGGATTCAAGCTACAAGAAAGAAGATACCACCTAAACATTAGGAAGAACTTCCTGACAGTAAGAGCTGTTCGGCAGTGGAATTTGCTGCCAAGGAGTGTGGTGGAGTCTCCTTCTTTGGAGGTCTTTAAGCGGAGGCTTGATGGCCATATGTCAGGAATACTTTGATGGTGTTTCCTGCTTGGCAGGAGGTTGGGCTGGATGGCCCTTGTGGTCTCTTCCAACTCTATGATTCTATGTGTATGTGACATGTTTCACAAGTCCCAGGCTCTGATATTACAAGGTGAGGTTTTTTTTGCTACATAGAAGTGAATGGAGCAAAAGTCTCAATTTTCTTGAATGAAGCCAGGTTTTAAACAGACAACAATGGAGGGGAAATGTACATACAGTGTGACAAAGCACACCAGATACAGGTACTGTATATTGTTCCAAAGGTGGTCAGGGGGGAATTGTGTGTTTCCAGTTATCTTGGTGCTCCTGGGTTTCTACTGCTCCAAGCAGTGGATTTTTGGCTGGTATGGTATGTGCTTCAGAAAACATATTACCAGAATACTTGCATATTACCAGAATATTCAGCCAACAAAGCTTTGGCCATGGTGATTTTAAGGTGGGTGTGGTCTGTTGGTGTTATCACGACAGAGAAGATAATGATTTGACCTCTCAGCAGAAACAGCAATTAATATAAAATTCATTGTAAAATCTGTTTCAGAGAGGATTATTTCAAAATGGAATAGAAATGGCATGGTTGTTTTTTAGATTGTATGCAATTCTAAATATGCATCACAAATTGGAAGGAAAAGACCTTTACTGCTTTTTTAAAAATGCAAACACTGTATTTGGGCATCTGAGTAACTTAACTTCCACTGTTAAAATTACTATGAAAATATAGTGGATACAACATTTCTATAAAGACTATGAGGCTGTTTTTAATTAGCTGCAAAAATAGGGTTGCCGTACTACTGCTCAACAACTTTGCTAAAAAAAAAAAGCAAAACAACTTTTCTGGATTTTCACTTTTTGAAATATGGCAACCCTATGCAAAAATGGAAAATGTTTGCAGGATTCAAGAGGAAAAACTTTCAACACATGTCTGAAAATAATTTGGAAAGCCTTTGAGCCTTTGTCCATTCTGAGAACAAAACTATTAACTGAAGAGAAAAATTTTAGGAGCAAAATTTAATACCAAAGGGGGCATTAGCTTACCCATTTTTCCAAGAAGTTGGAATTTCCGGTCCTTTTTTTTAGAAGCTGATTCCTTGTGATGAGAGAGAACACTCCCAGCATTATTGTACTGTTTATTTACAAAAATACATACAGTACTTAGAAGAAGAAAACAGACTTGTACAACAGACAGCACAACTGCTAATCCTGTCTCACATTCCTAATGAATACCTGCACCCCAACACAGTTTAAATTATCTATTCCAAATTGAAATTCTCTCTCTGTCCTTTCTTCTCCCCCTGCCCCACAGCGTGACATTCTCAGGCCCGTAGATTCCAGACCATTAAGAACCACCAAAAGTTCCTGTTGGCTATACAAGCAGAACCATCATGCTTGATAGTCTTGCTTATTGACCTAACTCATAACAACATAAATAGATGATGGCCATTTTGAGAACTAGCATACCATTGTGGCAGAGACAGATCTGTGTACCACAAAGTCCCCAGGTGACAATTCGCTTTTGCCAAAGACTCACTACGTAAGTGTTTGAAAATCCCCCCCACCCCAGTGGTGGTGGCTGTTGAGAGCTGTGCTCGCTCCGCGTCGTGACCCGTCCGGCTTCCTTTCCGGTGGGTTAGTGTTGTTTATTGGCGGCCGCCAGGCACGTGACAATGCAAATCGCCCTTCTCGTCGCCGCACGTTGCGGCACACCAGCCAGCGTCTCGCGGCACACTAGTGAGAAACGGTTGAGAAACGCTGTCCTAGCTGACTGTGTGAACTGCCTTTAATCACTTAAACAAGATGTTACAGGGATGGCGAGGCTGCCATGTCCACCAGCCAATGTCACTCTGGAAATGTCCTCGTCCCTGATTTAAAGAATCTCAGGATGTGAAAGACCTTTGCCACTGCCATTTAAAGTTGATGGGAGCTATGCAGAAATGGTAAAACTTACCGGAAGAATAAGAAATCAAGAAAAAAAACTTTTTTACAAAAGAATGGAAATGGTTTATTGAATATTTACAGATACTGTAAATTGTAAAAGATAAAAACTTTGTCAGGATTATTGTAATAACCTGCAGTTTCATAAGATTATATTTTTAAAGAAGATGAATAAAGGAGCAAATTAATTTGGATATGCAGAAGATATTAAAAATAAATTTAAGGAACAGCAGAAAGAGGTGGAAGGAAATCGAGTTCTTAAATGTCAAAATGATTGTAAAATTAGTGAAATGTATAAACGTGAAAAGCATAAGGTGTTTTTTTTTAATAAATAAAGGGGGGAATAAGGTTGATGGGAGCTAGATCAACCAATGCGCCAAGAATTGGACTGGATGCTAATTGGTGCTTCTTATTTTATTTCCCCTTTATGCGGAGGGAAAGTTCTCTTTTTTATTTTTATTATCATGATTTATTAAATGTGTATATACCGCCCTCCAGCCGAAGATCTCCGGGCGGCTCACCGCAATACATAGCAATACTGTACAGAGACAAAGCGGCGCCTCGGGGAAAGAGTGAGCGGCGCGCCCGGCCTAGGGGAGGCGCGCGCGGAGGAATGCGCAGCCCGCGGAGCCTCTCTCCTCTAGGCGGGCCTTCCTTCTCGCTGCGGCCCCGTGATCGCTGCCGGGCGGACGGGGGGTAACCATGCTGCTGGCGCCGCTGCTGGCGAGCGGGAGGCTCCTCCTGGTCCGCGGCAAGGAGCTCCGCGTCCCGGTGGCCACCTTGTCCTCCGCCGCCTCGGGCGCCCGGCGCGCCAGGAAACAGCAGGTAGCGAACCCCGGGCGCCCCGGGGAGATGCGGGGGGAGCTGGTGGGTGCCGGGGAAGGAGGGGAAAGCGGGCATGCTGGGAGCAGCAAGGGAGGGACTAAGCGAAGGGCGGAGAAGCATGGCGGAGCAACGGGCTGCTGGCGACAGGAGAAAGGTGCTGGCGCGCAACGCAGGGGCCGCGGGGGTAGCGAGCGTCTTTGCGCGCGTCTTTGCGCGCTTGGGGTCCGGAAGGTCGGCTGGGGGGCGCGATTGGTGGCGGAGGAAAAGCTGGGCTTGCCTAGGTGGTGCGCCTTTGGCCTGCCCGGCATGAGAAGGAGGCGGCTTTGTGGGCCAGACACTGCGCTTCCGTGGAATCCTAGAATGGTCTAGTAAGTTGGAAGGGACCTCGGAGGGTCATGTAGTCCAGCCAAGTTGCGCTGCAAGAATTTTGCATGCCAGAAATACCCCTGCCTCGTATTAATTGAATTAAATAGTTGCTCCTCCCGGAAAAAAAAAGATACCCTGCACGTGCCCAAAGACACTAAGGAGGTCACATGCAATGCCTGCCCTTGTCTTGTCTTTGCATACTAACCAGGAACCCTGGTTTGTAAGAAACTCCGGTAGTCTGTTAAGCAAGCCAGCTTCAGAGCTCACGGTTTGCAACTGGTAGGTGTTGAAATGGACTAGAGCAGGGCTGGCGAACCTGTCACCTGCCAGGTGTTGTTAGACTGCACCTCCCATCCGGCGAGTCATGCTGGAAGTTGTAAGGCAGGAACATCTATAAGGGCCACACAAGACAGGTTTCCCACCCCTTGAGGTGCAGTTTATTTTGAAATTTAAATCATAATTCCAGGTTCACACAGAAAGACAACTTGGGAATCGGGGCAAGCAACATTGAATCCTCCACCTGACTGCGTGGGAGGAGGTTAGGGTGAATTGTGCAAGTCCACTGTCTCCATTTTGTTTTTGCGGGTAGTGCTAACCTTGGTTTTAGCATTTTACAGTACTGTATGTGAATATGGCAACCCAAACAGGGTTGTATCCATTGCATATGTGGAACAATTTCTGTGAGTCCAGCGGAACTCCCCTTTATGCCCTAAGTCCCTCTGAAATGAATGGGGAAATAAGGCTCTCAATGGCTCCATATCACAGTGGCTATATATTACTTCCATTGTGCCTCTGAATGTCAGTTACTGGGGATCATGCATGCTATTCTGCTCATGCCCACTTTGTGGGCGTCATGTAGGCTGGTGTGATCCAGCTGGGCTCTTGTGTTTTTATGTAATAAAGGCCATTCAGTAGCTACGGAGGGGCTTTTGTGTCTTGGGTCTCTGTAACAGGAGCAGTATCCTGTGGCTGTGGGCCTACTGTGTCCTTGTCATGAGCCAGAAACCTCTTGGAAATAATCCTGCTTGGTTTGTTCCATTTGGTTTGGGCCAACCTAAATTGAGATGAGCAACAAGGTATATCATAGTTGCCAAGTTCCGGATTGAAAAATCCGGGATCAGCAGTGCCGCGGCACCAGAAGTCACTTCTACGCACTTCCGGACATGCGTAGAAGCGACTTCTGATGCCACTGTGCCCATTTCCAAAATGTCCGCAGCGCCAGAAGTCGCTTCTACACACTTCCGGACATGCACAGTGGCACAGCGGCATCGGAAGTCACTTCGATGCATGTCCGGAAGTGCGTAGAAGTGACTTCCGGTGCCGACGCTGCACCAGAAGAACATGGCCGCCGGCAGGAGCTCCGTAATCCGGGGGAATACGGGGTATTTTGCCATTCGGGACACCTGCGGGAAACGGTAAGAAAATACGGGGGTTTCCCAGGGAAAACGGGGTACTTGGCAGCTATGGTATATCAGAAACACAACACAAGGCTTTGACCTGCCTGTTTTTGGAAAGGACCCAAATCTTTCCACAAACACCCACCTCTTGGCCACGCCCAGCCTTAAAGAGCTGCGTTAAGGACCTGTTAGGAGACTGTTGCAGAGGCGGGACAAAGTTTCCCTCTTCTGCTATAAAGGCTGCAGACTGCCGAGTGCAGAAGGGAAAGACCACGGTAGCTTCAAATACACCTGGCAACGGATCAACACGGCGGTGTCATGGGTGTAAATAAGGTAAGGGGGGAATTGTGGAAAGTGTTCAATTAGCTGGTTGATGGCATGTTTGCAGGGGTCTGGAGAGTGTGCAAACCATGTGCATTATGCCCGTGCTATGAACAGAAGTTTTCCACTCATGTTCCTGCTTGCTTTAGATATTTTCCTGAAGCATTGTGCTTGTCAGAAAGCTGGCATTTTATGAGCTGGCTTAGGCAGAGGTGCACTTTTATGGGAAAGGCCATCTAAAATGCTATTTTTAAAAGTCATCCTGGTCTCAGTGGAAGATCTAAGCTGGTACCTAAAAGTCAACTCCGGTTGAAATTGATCTCGTATTAAAAAGTGCTTAGTTGGAACAGGGTCGTGCCTTTTTATTTTTATTTAGTTTGAAAAAAAACATTGACTCAGGTAGGTAGCCGTGTTGGTCTGGATCAAAGTAAAATAAAAAAATTCCTTCAGTAGCACCTTAAAGACCAACTAAGTTTTTATTTTGGTATGAGCTTTCGTGTGCATGCACACTTCTTCAGGTATCTGAAGAAGTGTGCATGCACACGAAAGCTCATACCAAAATAAAAACTTAGTTGGTCTTTAAGGTGCTACTGAAGGAATTTTTTTATTTAACATTGACTCAGAGAGTCTGGAGACGCAGGATACAGAATGAAGTGAAGGATGTGGAATGAGTGCTGGGTACACAGCGAAACAAGGATAAATTCCGTGTTCTGTTCTGGTGCTTTCATAATTTGTGGGTGCCTTGAGTTGGACAAAGTGGGTATTACATTTCAACTGTTGTTATAATTGCTCTCTATGTTTTACATGCATTATAAAATGAAATAATACAAGAATCTTGGATATTACAGGGCAGTCTCACTTCCCTTTCCCAGTATAATGATTTTGGTGGCAAGTCTGAGCAGGAGAGTCTGCTTGCTTAAGCCATTCATCTCTGTTAATTTTTCAGCCCAAGGATGTGAAAGGCAGCTCAGGGAGTATGATTTTGGGGTTGTGCCTCTCCAAGCTGCTTTCCCAGGGGAGAAAAGCAAGTTGAATTCAATTTTTGAGCTGAAAAGTGATTGGGAGGGAAAGGTTCCTCCAGCCACTTGTCTTCTCTTCAGGTCTGCATCCTGCTCAGGCCATTTTGATTTCAGGAAACAAAACCGAGAGGGAGGAAAGGATAATGAAAGGACCCCTTGTAATATCTAGTTGGACTTAGGAATGCTGCTGGGGCAAATTGAACAGCTGAAGAGAGAAACCGGGTCAGCTCAGATTATCTTTTCCCCTGTGAAGATCATGTCTTCTTTCCCAATGAGTGTTCCTATCCTGCCAGGATGTCTGTGTCTAATGTTCAGTGTGCATCTTCCTGAACAGCACAAAGAGAGTGGTACTGCCTTATAATTTCCCATCCTAAAGATTTCCATATTGCTTTACACATTGTATGCAGACTACTTGCAGATTAGCATGTTAATTCCAGAATAAGTTTCGCGCAAAGGTAGTTTTCCCAGTGGTTCATGCAGTGAAGTCGAGGTGTTTGCAACAGACTGGTTTTCAAAAGCCCTTTAAGGCAAAGGGCACCATTTAAAAGTTGACAAGTGGCTTTTCCTTGCTCAATAAATAACCCAAGCGGACTTTAGTATCATTCTTCTTATCATTTTCCTTGGTTTCCCCAACTGGTTCTTCCACTCATTATTTTTTCTCTCCTATACTTATCCATGAATTGCTAACTAGTTTAAACTTGTGCAGTTGCAGGCTGCGATATAGATCACCCTTCCAGTATTTGCCATGACACAGAATATTGCTCCATAAGTCTTTAGACCTACAGTGGGAACTTGCTATAGAAACTACACCACCAGCCTCTCTGTTTTAGCGGTCTCTGTTATCCGATGAATCGGGGACATGCAGTAATAAATTAATCAAATGGATTAATTAAAATGCGTGTCCCTGATGTTAAAATATCCCATTTTACATTTCTGTTGAGTTTCGTTTTGCCTGCAGGTCTTGGGTTCAACAGGAGGCAGAATGTTTTTTGTCCCAACTTGTGCAATGCAAGTTTCTTTCCTGATTTTCCGCCTTAATTCAGCCACAGGGCTAATCACAGCCTTCTGCTCTCTGTTCTTGAAACCAATTCGCACCTCGAAAGGGACAATTTCAAAGAGTTTGCCGTCAGCAAACCCGCTTGCCAAGGAGCAACCGGGAGTGTGCTTGAAGCCTTTGCAGCTGCATCATTCCCTGCCCCACACCTGGCTGTACATATGGCAGCAGGATGGAGCAGGTGGGGATGGTTAGGGGAAAACTGGCTCTTGGTCCTGCACGGTGGAAGTTGCCCACCACTGTTTTGCAGTCTAGCCCAGCCTTTCTCAATCTTGGGTCTCTAGATGTCATTATACTACAACTCCCATCATTCCTATCTACCATGGCCAATGGTCAGGGGTGATGGGAGTTGTAGTTCAGGAACATCCAGGACCCCAAGGTTGAGAAAGGCTGGTCTGGACTGTTTTCTGAATTGCTTTGCTCTATCTCTGGGATAGAACATCTTAAAAAGCAGAGACATCACCTTGCCGACAAAGGTCCGTATAGTTAAAGCTATGGTTTCCCCAGTAGTGATGTATGGAAGTGAGAGCTGGACCATAAAGAAGGCTGATCGCCGAAGAATTGATGCTTTTGAATTATGGTGCTGGAGGAGACTCTTGAGAGTCCCATGGACTGCAAGAAGATCAAACCTATCCATTCTGAAGGAAATCAGCCCTGAGTGCTCACTGGAAGGACAGATTGTGAAGCTGAGGCTCCAGTACTTTGGCCACCTCATGAGAAGAGAAGACTCCCTGGAAAAGACCCTGATGTTGGGAAAGATGGAGGGCTCAAGGAGAAGGGGACGACAGAGGACGAGATGGTTGGACAGTGTTCTCGAAGCTACAAACATGAGTTTGACCAAACTGCGGGAGGCAGTGGAAGACAGGAGTGCCTGGCGTGCTCTGGTCCATGGGGTCACGAAGAGTCGGACATGACTAAACAACAACAACAACAGCTCTGGGATGAGGACCTTGTGACTCTCTGAAAGTTGTTTGGCTGCATCTCCCCTAATCACTGACCATTGGTCATGCTAGCTAGGTCTGGGGCTGTTGCTACAACATTATAGTCCATAGGGAAGTTTTTAATGTTTGATATTTTATTAAAAGCTTCTTCACCACCCTGCAATCCCTGGAGGTATTTTGCAATTGCTTTGTAGGGCAGCATCTAAAAAGTAACTCTCTCTTTTTCTTTTCTTTTGTAAGGGCCTTGTCCTAGGAGTCTTTGTCGGCAAGAAAGAAGAAGGGCCTGTCCAGTTTACCGAAGCAGGAGACGCTTTTGACAAAGTCGTGTCTGGGAAGCTCAGAGAGTTGCTGGCAATGTAAGTACCAAAACAGATTCCCTTCTGTTTATTTGGCAGTCATGAAATAGCATTTGACCATTCAAATTGTACGTAGCTGAGGAGCAGGTACCTGCTTGCAACGTGGAATAGCTCAGTTGGAAGACCATGAGACTGTTAATCTCCTGCTTGTTTTGTGTTCCAGTTCAGGACCTCCACTGAAGAAAGGAAAAACCCGCATCTTTCATGGCTTGCATCAGGTATGGATTTTCTGCTTTCTTAAGTATGTTAACCTAACTTGGGCCTCCAAAGTTGTTGTTTTTAATAGCAATTCATTGAATATTTCGAAGTATTTCATTGCATTCGATGAGACTTATGAGTATCCGATTCCAGTCTGAGGCTGCATTCAGACAGAACTTTCCTATCTGAAATTTTTTTGTGTTTTATATGATCTTTCGCGTGATGTAAAAGTCACTTTTGGAATTCTGGTGGAAGCTAATGGAAGTTAGCTAATTTCCATGTCAATTGCTTCCAGGAAAAAATCCACTTGAGAGCAAGTGAAGGTAAAACACATATTAAGAAAGGAAAAATAAAAAATCCCTTTTATTGATGAGTTTCCATTTACCTTGGTTTTGCTATGCTCTCTTACTCTCTTATGCTCTCTTACTATGAAGTAAAGTGCAAGGGAATGGCAGTGGCTTTGGTTAAACTGCCTGTTTGCTACATGAAGAACTTGCTATGTGCATTATTTCACTGGTTATATGAGGCAAAAAGGTGCAAGTGTAGACACTCGGATGATTGGAGTTCAGTACTTGGGCAATGCTTGCTTAAGGAGTTGCAATGGGCAGTTGTCTGCAAGCTGATCATGCTGCAGAGAGCATGCTGAAGGCTGCCTAATCAAAATGCACATGCGCCGGGAGTTGGAGTGATGTATGCAATGTTTCCTAAAATGTCATGTATCCTTAGAATGCTATGATTGGATGCTTTGAAATCTCCCTGTCTTTGAGATGGCCATGACTGGAGTTCCTGTGTGGTATGGTGTTCTTTCCAGCAGCACTCTCACCGTTTGTCATCACAAAATAAAGTCTTTCTTGACTTAAACCCCCCCTTTCTCTTTGCTGACTGACTTTAACCTGGAGAATTGTGAGAGTTTTGTTCTATTATTTTCCTCTGGTTTTCATGGCTAATATATCGCATATCTTTCTAACTGACTTAATTGTTTCAAGAGTTGTTGGAACTTTCAAATATTTTGATCCTAATTCTGTCCACCCAACCAAAAGCTTTATATGTACGGTTGTCCAGCTCGGGAGATTAAGAACCTCAGCAGGTCTCCAATGTTTGATACTTGTCAATAAATAAGCATGATGGTATCATTCCAGATTTCCATGATAGTATCATTCCAAATCCCCCTTTCTTAATTTGCAATTGCATTTTTCTGCAATGATCTTCTCAGTACATTTGAAACCCAAAGACATTTCCTAAAGAGGGGGTTTCGTGACCCACACTCGCATGTCAAAATTTGGGGGCAGTATTCAGGCACACAGTTCTTTCCTCCCATTCTCATGGTTGAACAGGGGAACAGAAGCACACGTGCCCAGGTAAGGTGGTGACCATATCTGCCAAGTTCCTGCCTGAGAAATAAGGGATCGGACCGGAAGTAGCGCTGCCGCCATTTTGGAACTGGGCGGAGCATGCTCAGAAGCGACTTTTGATGCTGCTCTGCCCTGTTCCAAAATGGCCGCCGCACCAAAAGTCGCACTGCAGCCATTTTGGAACTGGGCGGAGCAGCATCAAAAGTTGCTTCTGAGCATGCTCTGCCCAGTTCCAAAATGGCCGCCGCGCCAGAATAAACCGGGGGGAAACAAAAAAATCTGTTTTTTTCGGCTGGGGACAGCTGGAAAAACGGGGGTTTCCCGGGGAATACGGGAGACTTGGCAGCTATGGTGGTGACGTGTCTGAAGACATGCACTGCTGTGTCATGGGTGTGAATGGAAATGAGCATGGCATGGCAGTATAGCAGTCAAAAAGCCATAGCTCCACAATTCAACGGGTAATGCAGTGTAAAAGGAACATTAGAAATTGAGACGGAAGCACTAGCATTGTAACCAGGGAAACTGACACAATAATCCCCGTGCTCAAATGCACCCAAAGGTCACCATACCATATTAACAATGAGAAAGTGAAATTTCACCATTGCCTTTCCAGCAGCTACATATTTGTTTTTGATTCTCTGGAACCAACGGGATGCAGCCAAACTAGACAGGACTGTGGCAGGTCCATGTGCAGAGTGGGGTTTCCTGCTGAATCCTTATAAGGTGGCACTGAACCTAGGGTGGGAAAAAGAGAATTAAAATCCCGCCTCCATCCCAAACCATTTCAGGTTCAAAGGGATGTGGGCAGTGGAAGAAAGTAGCTCCTCCAAGAAGCCCACTTCATGGGGAATTAGCAGAACCCACAGCTGTTCATAGCTACCTGCTCTCTGAGACTACCTCAAAAGTAAGGCTTTTGGGTGTGTGTGGTGATTCAGAGATAAGAGCAGTTGAACAGTTAATGCTGAATTGGCAAGATAGGGGCAGTTGAACACTTAATGCTGAGTGAGCAAAAGAAAACTGGAATACTGAGATAAAGAGGGTTTTAAAAAATTAATGAAGAGGAACTTGGCCTGAATGTCACTGAACCAGCATTTATTTATTCTGAGGTGTTCTACTGCTGCTAATTGGCATTTATGAGTAACATTGTTATGATGCAATCTCCTTTGGAGAGGTCCTGAGGTGCTTAGAGCAGGCATCCCCAAACTGCGGCCCTCCGGATGTTTTGGCCTACAACTCCCATGATCCCTAGCTAGCAGGACCAGTGGTCGGGGAAGATGGGAATTGTAGTCCAAAACATCTGGAGGGCCGAAGTTTGGGGATGCTTGGCTTAGAGCAACATTGGGGAATCTGTGGCCCTCCAGAGGTTGTTGGATTCCAGCTCCTCTCAGCTACAGTTGGCATGACTAATAGTGAGGAATGATGGGAGTTGTAGTTCAGTAACATCTGGGGGGGGGCACAGTCTTAGAAGTCCTGCACACAGTGAAGACTAGATCTTTGGTGTGAACATAGAGCACTGCATAAAAGCTTTGGAGCAAGCGTTTTCTTGGCAGGGAATGTGTAACTTGAAACACCCACAGCAAGTTCTCCTGAAGTCATTTTAGGAATCCTGTGCTTGGTGCTAATCTTTTTTTTTTTATGACCCTTCATGGTACATTTCACTGTTGGGCTTACTGTCTTACTTCTTAAACATCAAATCTATATCATTTGATGGCCTGTGATATTTATTTGGGTGGATGTGTGTATATATAGCAACAGTTTTTAAGTCCTTCCCACTCATTCTCTCTGTCATTTTTGAAAGGGAAGAAGAATCTTGCAAAGGGTTTTAGTTACTCTCATCTGTGCTGAGAGTCGCTTCAAGAGCCCAGTGGCGCAAGTTTAAGTAAATATCTAAAGAAAGAAAGTATGTATAGGTGGTTGAAAGGTTTTGGAAATCATGGCTGGTGCAAGATCATGTGATGTTTATGTGTAGGAAAAAGTTTGGATGCGAAGAGTAGATTTGAGGTTGCTTGTGATCCTGTGGCATGTTACACTTTTCAGTGTCCCGAATGTCTCTTGTTTCTTACCTCTTGTGATTTCCAGTTAGATGGCTGGGTCAGACTCTTATTTTATAAAATGTGTATCTCCTTTATTCAAGGTAGTTCACAATTCAAACAACACTTGCATGCACACCTGAATGATAACAGATGAAAAGAAAACCAAATTTGAAAAAGCAGTTTCTTAAATATGCTGAGTTACACATTTCCCTAAAACTTAAAAAGGGAGGTGCTTTGTTGTGCTGCCTCACCCCCCAAAAGCCAGGCCATTGACGAAGCAAGCTGGGGCTGATGGAAGTTGAAGTCTAACATCTGGAAGCCTACTGTTGCCTCCATCTCATTTCTAGGGGCGGACTCTTAAGACGTTCAGATCCCTGTGGAGCCTTAAATAAAAGCTTCCCATTAATTTCAGTTCAGCTTCTGCAAGGGAGCATTAGTGTATTCTGGCACGCTAATGACAAAAAAGCAACACAAACATATTTCAAAGTATACTTCCTAATTACAGGGTGTTGTTGGTTTTCCTGAAAGGATTAAATCAGTTTCTTTGCTGTTGGGTTGCTGCAGGACTTTTCAAGCGTAGTTGTTGTTGGCCTGGGCAAGAAGGCAGTCGGAGTAAATGACCAAGAAAACTGGAATGAAGACAAAGAAAACATACGGGCAGCTGTTGCAGGTTAACTTTTTTCTTGTCTTTTCTCGTGAGTTTGTTCTGTAATCTATTAAATGAGACGTGCTGCATTTTGAAGATACTTGCTGGTTTCAGAGCTAGTGCCTCTTAGAGCCAATGACCCAGGCTGCACTCCTGGACCTACTTACCCAAGGGTAAGTCCAATAGATTTCAGTAGGAATTCCTTCTGAGGAGATGTGGTTAGGCCTGCGCTGCAAATCAAACAGCTCTCAGGCATTGTGGCATTAAAATGCCAAATAAGTATTATTAGCATCCAAGGTACTTTGATGGCATAAGCTCAAAATAATGGCTGTAGTATAGACTTTGGCCTGTTGTAATTGCTCAGTCATCACTGTGCCACAGGGCAAGTGCGGGTGAGGCTCACTCTCACTCTTGCTGAATTGCCTGCAGCTAGAAGTTGCTTGATAAATGTATCTGAAGTGCACTAATGGGCCATATATTAATAAGCCAGCTTCTCCTTTGAGTTGCCTTAACTGGTGACATGAACTTTACCGAGTTGATTTGTAATACCGGGTAGACAGAGCCTGATCACATTTTTAAAATCTGCCCGTTCCCTTCCTTTCCCTTTCCCTTTCCCCCACCCACCTCCAGTTCTTAATGTTGCAAACGTGTATATTATTTTTCAGCTGGGTGCAGGCAAGTTCAGGACTTGGAGGTCCCTTGTGTGGAAGTCGACCCTTGTGGCGATGCTCAGGCCGCAGCGGAAGGAGCTGCCCTAGGACTCTATGAATACGATGAACTGAAGCAAAAAAAGAAGCCGGTGGTGGAAGTTCAGCTCTACGGGAGGTGATTGGCTGAGAAACAACATTTATACGGTGCCCGGGATCAACGTGCTTGGTCCTCTTTCCCTTAAAAAGGGGTCATCACATGCTGAAAGAATATGTAAAGGGGGCTGGGGTGGGGGAAAACATGGATTAGCCCCATCCGCTATTGGTGATTTCCACAGCAGCCATGCCCCCCTCCCCCAGTATGTGGGTTCTGTGTGTGGCGACAAAGGGGCAACCGTGCCCAGTCAGGCTGGCTTCTACATAAAGGAGTTGTATGTGCATACATTGGCATACTTATAGGCCCTCATCACATGCCAGCTTGAAGTAGGGGGCACTGTGTGTGTTGCTGGTTGACACATTCCTTCATTGCCTGAAGGGTGTAATCTGAACCCCCTTTTTTGAGCTCAAAAACAAAATGCACGAGTCTTATTTGCAAAGACTTCCCCTGAGGTTAAACCACTGAGCCTAGGGCTTGCTGATCAGAAGGTCGGCGGTTCGAATCCCTGTGACGGGGTGAGCTCCCGTTGCTTGGTCCCAGCTCCTGCCAACCTAGCAGTTCGAAAGCACGTCAAAATGCAAGTAGATAAATAGGAACCGCTACAGCGGGAAGGTAAACGGCGTTTCCGTGTGCTGCTTTGTCATGCTGGCCACATGACCTGGAAGCTATACGCTGGCTCCCTCGGCCAATAATGTGAGAAGAGTGCACAACCCCAGAGTCGGTCACGACTGGACCTAATGGTCAGGGGTCCCTTTACCTTTAAAGCATAGATAGGGGACGCGGGTGGTGCTGTGGTCTAAACCACAGAGCCTAGGGCTTGCCGATCAGAAGGTTGGCAGTTTGAATCCCCGCGACGGGGTGAGCTCCCGTTGCTCAGTCCTAGCTCCTGCCCACCTAGCACTTCGAAAGCAAGTCAAGTGCAAGTAGATAAATAGGTACCGCTCCGGTGAGAAGGTAAGCGGCGCTTCCGTGCGCTGCTCTGGTTCGCCAGAAGCGGCTTAGTCATGCTGGCCACATGACCCGGAAGCTGTGCGGACAAACGTCGGCTCCCTCGGCCTATAGAGAGAGATGAATGCCGCAACCCCAGAGTCATCAGCGACTGGACCTAACGGTCAGGGGTCCCTTTACGTTCTTTAAGGCATAGATAAAGTAAGGTACTCTGTACGAGAAGTGAGAATCAAACCTTCCAATGAAAATGAATTAAGTCCTCTTCAAGTGCCAGCATTGTCTATATTGGGGTAGTGGCTGACATATAACTGGTACTAAATAAATGCTACATTTAGACTCAGGAAGCGTGGCTTGCTGGTTTTGGTCAGGCAGTCTTGCTACATTTGAATATGGTGCTTAGTTTTAATGGCCTACATAGCTTGGTGTCTGGGTATTGGAAGAAATACCTGTTCTCTAGGTGCCTCTGCCATCTGATGAGGATAGTGACTGGGTGGGTGGGTGTCTCTTTGGCACCAGACAATTTACCGTATTTCTACCTTTCCCAAGACCTTTCAAATTTCAAGAGTAAGGTTTTGATGTTTGCGATTTTGTCGTCCCTGTTCATCTAAGTCAACCAGCTTAAAATAATTATACAAATTCTACAGTTCTGCAAAGTTTGCCAGTAGAAGAGTCACTGATTTATGGCATTTCAATTCTGTGATGATATTTCATTGATTATCCTCCTGTATTCCTCTTTAGCGATGGAGCTGAGGCCTGGCGGAAAGGCCTTATCTATGCCAAGGGACAGAACCTGGCCAGATCCCTCATGGAGGGTCCAGCCAACCACATCACACCTACCCGATTTGCTGAAATTATTGAAAAGAAACTTAAAAGTGTCAGTAGTGATGCAACCGTCCATGTAAGGTAAGTTCTCACAGTGGCATGAGTGAGAACTCTTAGATTTGTGTCCGCTTTCAGTTGCTTGCTGTGAGCTAGTGATGGCTCAGCGCTGCTTCATAGACCTCTCCTTGGGTTACCTTTGTTGGCAGCATTAGGGAATTTTGGTAGTCCAAAAAAGTTTGATGCAGTGTGTCAAACCACTGGGACCTGATAGTTGTTGTCAAGTACCATTTTAAGCTAAAAAAACCACAAATACTGCAGCAATTAAAATCCACCAACCTTCCAACAGCTATGAAGTTTAAATACATCTTTCTCTGCTTTGCTGTCTGGAAAGTCCTGGTTTTCAATTCAGTTTTGGTGGTTCACCCAATCAAAGCAGAATTTTTGGGACTGTTCTTTACTAAATTGGCTCTAGATGTTTTGCCAGAAACTTCAAAAGGGCAACTGCCCATGTTACTTTTCCATCTATGTTTCTGCCCCTGCCTCATTCCTTTCCTGCCCCAAACTTGCTTATACAGAGAAGCTGCTTTTTTCATATACTGTACAGAAGAGAACTGTATCCATCACCAACTTCATTTAAAGAGAAGGCTGTTTTGGTTTAACCTTTTATGGTCAAAAACCGCAGGATAATCATTTTTTAAAATGCCTTATAAACAGAATAGAGCAAAAGTTTAAGCTAGGTTTTTTGCTTTGTAATTGCCCTATAATTTGGGGGGCAGGGGGAGATAATTGCTTTGCAGATAGGTTGAGACTCTGCAGTTCAACTTGTGCCCTTTTCCCATTCATTCATTTTGTAAAATGGGGATGGTTTTACATTGTTACAGGGATAAATCCTGGATAGAAGCACAAGAGATGGGATCATTCTTGAGTGTTGCCAAAGGCTCTGATGAACCACCCGTCTTTTTGGAGCTTCACTATAAGGGAAGCTGTGATGCCAGTGAACCTCCAGTGGTGTTTGTTGGGAAAGGAATTACTTTTGATAGGTAAGTACTGTGCATACCTTGGAAGCAAAATCTGAAAATCCAGCCAGGTGTTATCTTTAATCAACAAGGAAAAGAAGCAAACAGAGAATTGCCTTTTCCCAAAGTACACGTATTTGAGTTAGAGCTGTTGATTTATTCGCAGGGTTACTGGGTGATTAACCATCTTTAATGATTAATTAGTTAGGTGATTCAACATTACTTTGACCCAGTATTGGAAAGCAGAAAAACTAATAACCCAATAGTAAGCACAGAGTTTTGTTTTATTTATTATATCCCCATTCACACATGTTAATCGCTCAACCTGAAGCGGTGACTTGCATGTGTGAAGACAGAATTTTTTGTATCGCCTGAAAATCAATTCTTTGTGTACTGCCCTGAGAACTTCTTGGCTTTTGTTGTATAGTTGAACGCAGGCAGTTCTCCAGTATCTGCTTCCATATTTTCCCTGCCAAGTTTGTGGTCTTCATAGCACAATGCGTAGCAGTCATCTCTGCCCTTCCATTCATGAAAGGGTCTCGGATCCAGCAGAGGCACCCGCCAATAGAAGGTGGGAGTTGGAATTTATTAATTCCTGTCTTCTTTGTGACCCCCCCCCCCAATCTGTTGGGGGACCCTTGGAACAGGAGGGGTGGCACAAGCAGCTGCAGGAGAAGGAGGGAGGCGGGATTTGTGAAAACAGCTTCCCACCCTCCTTCCATTCACAAATGCCTCTCCTGGATTTGTAAATGGAAGGACACAGCTCTACACAACCCAATGCCATGTTTTCCATGGGTGTACCTTTTTTTTGAACGTGGAAAACGGTCATTTTCCAGCAAAGGTATATTTTGGCAAGATATGGGAAGGGAGGTGTTGGTAGTTGCAACCATTTGCGTCCAGAAACCGGAGCCTTCCATTCACACCTGGTTGTGTGTTCTGTGACTTGTTCCTCTCCAGTGGCGGCATTTCCATCAAACCGTCTGCCAACATGGATGCCATGAGAGCCGATATGGGAGGAGCAGCCACTATCTGCTCTGCCATTGTGACAGCTGCGGAACTGAAGTTGCCCATTAATTTAATTGGTAAGTGGAAGAGGAGGAGAGGGTGAAGAATGCGTAAAAGGGGCCAGGCACAGAAAGACCCGTGGGGGTATTTCAGTAACACGCTTTCCAAACATGCCTTATATTGAGACCTGTGATAGCTCCACCTAGCCCAGATTTTCTGCTCTGGCTGGCAGTGTGGCTCTCCAATATCTTGGACAGACATTCCCTGATCTGCTGTCTGGAGAGCCATGGGGTTGAGCGTAGGACCTCATGCACACAAACAAAGCACACATTGCCTGCCACAGCTATGGTCCTTCCCTGAACCTTCCTGCAGCATTGGGTTTCCCCATGGCTGCTTGCTCGTTCTCCAACCTCTCTGCAGTTTGTTAGGGGTGATGAGAGTTGTCCAGTGGCCCCTGTTCCCCTTGCAAAGGTAGAGTTTCTAGAGTAGTTTAATGTGGAACTCTTGGAACTGTAGATCTTTGATGGGAATAGGGGGACCCCAAGCAACTCTCAGCTCCCTTAACAAACTGCATTTCCCAGGATTCTTTGGGGGAAGAAGCCACGATGGTTTAAAGTGGGGTAGCAGTGCCATAGGTGCTTGGTACAGGTTGGGCCTTGGTTTCCAATAACTTGGCAGTAACTGGCGGGTTTGCCGCCATTTGCGCATGCACAGGAGTGGTGATCGCCGTTCGCGCATGCACAGAAGCGGTGATCGCCGTTCGCACATGCACAAAAGTGGGCAATTGCCATTTGCACATGCGCAGAAGCGGGCAATCATCGCCTGCGCACAACGGCACCTCTCCCAGTGACCTGTTTCGACCTCCGGACGGACCTCCGGAACGGATTATGGTCGTAAATAGAGGTTCCACTGTAGTAGAAACTGTTTGATCAAAGCTTTGAGGTAAACCTTCAAAACAGGATTACTAAGCTTTTAATAACAAACACCAAATAATGTCGGAGTGTGATGTCAAATTGCAACAGCAGTTGGCTTTTCCCCCCAATCTCAGGCTTGACACCCCTTTGTGAAAACATGCCCAGTGGGAAGGCAAACAAGCCTGGAGATGTCGTGAAGGCCATGAATGGGAAAACAATTCAGGTATGTTTTTAAGATGCTTGTGTAAGCGAAGGAGGTTTGAGCTGCATTTGGACCAGTGGTATCACATTAAGCTGAGCAAGGCAATTAGCTTTTAATGCTCTCTTGTGCATTAACAATTGAGCCCTTCCAGAAGTTGGAACCAGAGCACCAAGGAATGGGCTGGGTTCAATCCTTTCCCTCTGATGTGTTGGATTTCGTTTTAAAATCAGCAGCGAGTTTTTAGCGCAAGGGGATGTAACAGAAGCTGCACCCAATCACATGCAGTCTGACACGCCTCGGTCCCCATTCTGCCCCCTCATTTTGCTTTCAAGGGCCCATGCTAGGAGCCCTTAGGCAAACTACTATTCTTCAGCCTCCTCTCCCCTTTCCACTCGGTGTGGGTGGAAAACAATAATGGTGCTGCCCAACTTTATAGGGCTGCTTTCAGATTGCTAAGAGAGAATGTGTGAGGAGTCTTGAACGCTATAAAGGGCTATTGAAATGCTAAGCTATTGGCTGGTTAATTATTTTTTATAGCATATATTACTTTTAATTAAATCCTCAAAATCAGAGGCTTTCTTATTGGGAATCACAGGATGGGATATTCCTCCGAAGGCGAAATATATTTTTCTATATGCTACCGTTGCCGTGAGAATTTTAATTGCGAGTAACTGGAGAAGTGATAAAACCCCTTCGAGGTCGGAATGGCTACAGAAACTAGTAGAGTACGCAGAATTAGCCAAGTTAACCGAAAGAATGGAAGATAAGTCCAAACAAGTATTTATTACAAAATGGGAACCTCTTAAAACATATCTTAAAAACAACTGTGGAAGTCTAAACTCGGTCGCTGCTTCTGAATAACCTCTGTAAGTTGTACTAAGTAAGAAATAAAGATACAGGAGAAATGATATTTTACTGTAAAATGAATAGATAGGTTTATGCAAAAAGTTAGTAGAATATAAATGAAGCATGGAGAAGACGGGAAGTCAATGAATTACAAGAAGATTTATTGTCAATTATATAAATGTATCTTTTTTGGTTAATGGTGTAATTTGTAACAAATGACGTAAATACTCTCTGTTTTGTATTTTGTTGGTGTGTAAGCACAAATAAAGCAAAAAAAATCATTCTCTTATTTTTTTGGGGGGTGTTCCTCATCTTGAAAGGTTGACAACACAGATGCAGAAGGAAGGTTGGTCCTCGCAGATGCTCTTTGCTACGCACACAGTTTTAACCCACGAGCCATTGTAGATGCTGCTACATTAACAGGTACCTATTTTTATTTTTTTCTTGGAAGTTTCTGGCTTCCGCATTCAATTCCAGATGTGGAATAGCGTTGGGATGGTCCTCAGGCCATGCTAAAGTAGTTCAGCGCTACATGTATGGTTTCAGCGAGTGTCTGTCGCCCTAGCCTCTTCTGGGGAGGATAAAACTTAAACACAGTGCAGAGCTCCCCCCCAAATAGACCAGAGGTAATTGTACTTCATCCAGCAGAGCTTTTACTGCTACTGAAGGCAAATGAACATAATGGTCACAAACCCAGTACATTCAGGATTGGCACAGTCCATAAAAAAAATCCAGTTGCAGCACTTAAAATGAAACTTAACAATACTTATAATAAGACTAAGCCTTAACACTACAACACACCAAAACAAAGAGATAGAAAGAGAAAGTGATTATTATCACTGGCCTGATTATTATAGTCGGCATGACCTTGACAGAAAGATAATAGAACCAGGTTAAACCAGCTGTACTCAGCTTCCCAGAAGAAATAACCCCAACAAAAACCTTCTGCCTGTTTCTTTCACGCTTTCTATAACCCTCTTGAATTAAGTACAATGAGAAGCACATCAGATCAGTACAAAGAAATGCAAACTTGACAGTATCAGGCTCATGTGCTCCCCTCTTCTGCCATGTAGCCAAGAGGATGTATGCCAAGTTGACTTTCTTCGACAAATCTTGACTTAGCATTACTCACAGACCAAGAATCCTTGTTTAAAACAAAGGTTACTTAAACAAGCCAAGATTACAACCCATGATTTAGCGTGTTTGCAACGAAGCATTATTTGTTTTGAACTAGACTGTAGATAGGAATGCATTGCATCTTCAGGAAGAAACCAAAGTCTGACACAATCCCGTGTATAAATATGTAAGATTATGCCTTCTGCGGGTCATAGAAATGTGTTGAGAAGCAGAGAGCAAAAGAGATTGTTGTAACTCCCCATGAAATGATGGGTTAATAACTTGATCTGTGTAATACTGTATAGGTGCCATGGATATCGCACTAGGATCTGCAGCTACTGGGGTTTTCACCAATTCACACCAGCTGTGGAACTATTTGTATGAGGTATGTTTGCAGCACAGATAAACAGATGTGAAGGTGGCTACTAACTTAAAGGACTTTAAAGAAGGACCGGTGTTAAAACTTGGGTCTGCAGCGGTTGTTGGACTACAACTCCCATCATCTCTAGCTATCAGGACCAGCGGTCAGGGATGGTGGTGGTTGTGGTCCAACAACAGCTGAAGGCCGAGGTTTGAGAAGAAACACTGGGTTAGACCAATATTATTGGGAACCTGTCAACAACTGTTAGCCACAAAAGCTGAAAAAAAAGGAACCCCGTTTGGAAGGTTATAAACCTCTTGTGAACTAGGTGTTGGGAGCAAGCTCCAGGCTTGTTTTAGCCATTACCAGAGAGTTGTGCTAGACTAATTTCAACATATACAATCAAAACACAATTTCGTCTTTTCTGTTATTTTTTTTTATACTTCCCACCCCATTTTCCATGGAGTTTTCTTTCTTTCCTTCTGCTGCTATCTTCTATCAACTAATTCAAAACCACAATATTATAATCTAATTACTTCTGTTGCTTATACAGTGGTACCTCTACTTACGAATAACTCTACTTACGAATATTTCCACTTACGAACGGAGCTCCGTCCGCCATCTTGGATGCGGTTTAGATAGGATTTTTTCTACTTACTAATTTTTAGATGGGGTTGCTTCGACTTACGAATTTTTTCTCCCAATGCATTCCTATGGGGTTCGACTTACAATTTTTTTCGACTTACAAATGTGTGTTCAGAACGCATTAAATTCGTAAGTAGAGGTACCACTGTAGCTCAAATCCTGCTCACAAGTTCATCATGCTCTATTTCTTTAAATAGTCCAAAAAAGGCGTCCATTCTTCCACAAGGCACTCAATATTAGATTCTCTTAATTTTGCTGTTAATGTTTCCAGTTCTGCATAGTCTTATCTTTCTTACGCATTCTTCTTTGGTTGGAACTTCTCCCTTCCATTTCGTGCTAGATTAATCTTTTGCCTGATGCACAAGGCCAATCTAAAATGCTAAAGCTTATCAATGCAAAAACCTTTTAATTGTGAAACATAATTATATAGCGCTATAATATCAATTACAGTTTTCAATGATGTTTTGACACCATGCTCAAGTCTCTTTGATCCTGTCTCATTCATTGGTGCCAGGAAGAAACTGGCAGTTAAAATTATTTTTAAAGTGTTGCTAGAAGTGTTTCTGTTCTTGCTGATGATTTTAATATTTCATTGTAAACTGCATAGGTTTCATTACAACCAAGTAAGTGGTATATAAACTGAAAGTGAAACAATCGTATGTGTTGAAGTTTTCCATGCTACTGACTTCCTTTACTCACGATGCATTTACAATTGTAGGCCAGCATTTTGACAGGAGACCGTGTTTGGAGGATGCCTCTCTTCGAACATTATACAAAACAAATGACAGACTGCCAGCTTGCAGACATCAACAACCTTGGAAAATATAGGTAGGAAATATAGCCACCCAGTGTTGTTGTTGCTGCTACGTTTAAACCACTCTTGCCAGTGCATACAATTTAGGATGAGAAAGAGGAATTTAGGAAGCGCATAAGGAGATGACTCTCTGGCTGACCTTCTCTTCCACAGGTGAGGAACCTGTGGCTCTTCAGATGTTGGACTCCCAAGTTCCGACATCCCCAGCCAAACATGACTCTTGATCAGGATTCATGGGAGTTGTGCTCCAACAACATGTGAAGGGCCACCAGTTCTCCACACTTGTTTTATTCCTGTTCAGACTGGGGAGAGAGTAATAACTTTCCAACTGGGTCATGGTTCATGTAGGGATGAATTGGTGAGCAGAGGCAATGCAGCTGACCCTTTGGAATTTGCTCAGTACAAGAAGAACTGTCACTATACACCAGACCAGAGTTAAAGAAGCTAACTGTGGTTTGAAGTGATGTCTGAATTGAAAAAGGCTATACAGTCGTATCTTGGTTGCTGAATGCCTTGGAACTTGTACGTTTCGGCTCTCGAACGATCGAAAACCAGAAGTGAGTGTTCCAGTTTTCGAACTATTTTTGGAAGCCGAACGTCCAATGAAGCTTCCAATTGGCTGCAGGAGCTTCCTGCAGCCAATCAGAGAAGCTGCACTTTGGTCTCTGAACATTTTGGAAGTCGAACGAACTTCCGAAATGGATTCCGTTCGATTTCCAAGGTACATACAACTGTAACTTGCAATTAAAAAAAGATGTTTGAGGTGGGTTTGTAAATCGTGGCTTATGCTAACTATGGCTTGGCATCGTGATAAACCATAGTTACAGCTATTGGCTCTGCTTCTGGAGGCTACTGTACCATGAAGATGAGAGCGTACTTACAAAGTTGAGTGCTGAGAGGAGAAAATGAAAGCAGGCAAACCAGTTTTCCTTTTCCACTATTGGAAGCACAAGTTATGGTTTGAATTTGAAACTATTGCTGGTGCAAACCATGGTTTGATGATATGTCTGAATTGAGCGTCCGTGGTGCTGTACAGTTTGGTTTATAATTCTTTACTCCTATAAGTAAACAGATATAAGTAATCCACTCATATTTTATGTTTCTTTCCCATTAGATCTGGTGGTGCATGTACAGCTGCTGCATTCCTGAAAGAATTTGTGACCGCCCCTCATTGGGCTCACCTAGATATTGCAGGTGTGATGGGAAATAAAGATGAGATTCCATACCTCCGTAAGGGCATGGCAGGACGGCCCACAAGGACCCTAGTGGAATTTGCTGCTCAACTGAGTCAAGACAAGCAAGCATTCAGAAAATAGTTAGATGTGCAATTATAGAACCTCCCAGCCTTAAAATAAGTTTGAGTTAATTTCAAAACTGCTGAATCAGTGTGTGTATTAATTAAACAGGAAGGAAAAGAAAAATATCCACAACATGGATTTTTCAGTGTGTTTCTAAATCCAATGATGAACTGAAAATTTATTTTGTAAAAAAAAAAATCTTACTGAGCAAGGATCTCTTATACTTCCCTTTTTTATTCTACTGATGAACAGACATATGAATATTCTGTTTAGATATTTAATATTGAAGGAGCGATCACTTTGAACTATCATGTTTTGCAACTTGAATGGAAACTATAAAATTGTCACAATAAATATCCATTTGGAAAGACCTGTAGTGAGAATTTGTACCGGCATCCCTCACAAATCAGAACCAATTCCAAAAGCCACTGCCTTTTCCAATAATAGGCCCAAGTAAATTGGATTTCAGGATTCACAAGACATCCTTAATTGATTTCCGTAAGATACAGAGGAGAAACTGGTAGAGGACATGCTTTGTGTGCAGGTGGTTCCAGAATTGATCCCTGGTACTTCAGGGGGGGGGGACCCTCTGTTAGTAGAGCTAAAAAAATGCCTCTCTACCCAAGACTTTGGAGAGTACAATAGCTTGCTAGTCTGAACAAACAGTACTTCTTTTAATACACTAGTTCAACACTAGCAAAGTGGGCACTTCTATTTTCTCAACCAAAGGTTCTTCTTTCCTCTGATCTATAAATGGTTTGCCTGTATCTACCTCATGAGTAAATCCTGTAATCTGTTGCCAGAAGCACCTGCTTTTATCTTGCTTGGTAAGGTATTGCAGCAGTCCAGGATTAAAGACACCTAGTAGCTACAACTTTGCCATTGAGCTCACAGTCGAATACTTCCATATCCGCATCGTAGCATGAATTGGCAGTCTGGCTCAGATCAGATATTATTTAATCTAAGGGCAAAGTGATGCACAACGTTGCATAAAGCCCCAGACGGCAAACTAGCTGCAGCTATCCGAGAAAGTGATTTTGGAACTGTGACTGTGGCTTTCACGGAAGATAACTAACTGGTGCCGAAAGCAAACTGTACTGGAAACATACTCTATCATTACTCAGTGCTTTTATGGATGCGAACTCTGCAGATGCTCAAGGGCTAGCTGATGTGTCACTAAGCATAGACATGGAATTAAAAATGATGTATTCTACACTTAAAAAATATGGATGAGATTTAAAATACTTGAAAGCTATTGTAAGCCTGCCTTAGGACCAATTATAATTATATTTATAATAATTATATTTATATTTATACTTTGCCATTTCCCCCGACAGTGACTCAAGGCGGCTTTTAGATAAAATAAGAACATAGCTAAAAACATGGGGGGAAACCACACTAATCACAAAAAAACTAAGCATGAATAGAAAAAAAAACCTATAGATTTAATTCTTATTCATATTTTATAGTTTGTGGTTTTTTATGTTAAACATACAGTTAAATATTGTTATAAGAATTTTGAGGTCATATATATATATATAATAATTGTTCATAAAACATGTACATGAATGTACAGAAACATGTCTGAAGCAGCACAGGAAAACAGGCCTGACTGACACCATTTTGACTCTCTCTGACCAGGTGTTCCTCTGCAAGGAAGAAGGGGGGTGGGGGGAACCTTCTCATTGTCTCAGGAATTAAAGTGATAATCCCTGGCATCCTGATACCTGACTGCCAGACAAAAGGGTGTGATTAACTTGGCTGGGAAACAGGGAAATGTAAATATCTCTCAATTTTGTTGATTAGGTTCTGGGGGCAGGGGGCAGGGTCCAGGGTGCTCAGATTACTGCCACCAGACCTCCCCTTTCATGATGTACCTATGATGAATCTAGGGAGGGGGGGTCTTGGGCTACACCCCTTCTGTGACATATGGATGATGCTTCTGGGGGGTGGGCTGAAACCAATTTCAAATCTCTTTTTAAGGGCAAGACATCTTTGTTTGGGGTTCCTTCCTTGTTCTCCTGTGTGAGAGGAAGGACCCTGTTGCAACAGCAAAAATAAAAGTGCCTTGCTTCGCACGTCCTGGTTTGGTCTCTGTTATTTGGTGGGCAGGAGACGCTTAAACTTTGTCTGCTTGCCAGGATACCTGGACTCTTCCTGGGTCAAGGATCCACTTAATTCTAGGGCTGTGTAGCTCTGCAAAATTTTTACAACAGTTTGGCGACCACTTCGGGGACCCAGTTTTGCCTTGAGCTCCGGGTTCACTGAGGAAGGGGAGCCCAGCGCGCCCTTGCCTCTTTTGCAGGGGGGTAAACCAACCTCAGGACCCGAGGCACTTGGTAGTAATTGAGAGTCCAAGCGGGACCCCCAGGACGAAGCAACGTTTAAAGGGACAAGGCTGTTTTTTTTTAGGAACCAGTTGGAAGCTGGAGACAACGGGATTCGACTGAAAGGATCGGTCGTGAGTATTAAAAGGGGACACCTTGGGTGAGCTAAGAACCACAGCAACTAAAAATCTATTTCTCCACTTGGACTATCCTTTTCTACTCTCCTCTTTGGACCTTAGTTGCAGCAAGGCTGCCAGGCACAGTTACAGAGTAGAACTGAGGTCCCGGGCAACAGTCTTTACGTTAAACGCAGAGCTTAGAAAGACTGTCCCAGCTCCCTTCTGCCAAACTGAGCAGAAGTCTGAGCAAACTGTCGCTTTTCTACCAATCTGGGAATCTGGCTATCCCAGCTCTGTTTCCTATTCCTCTGCTCTTAATCTTCGGGTGAAGACGCCCCCCTGCCACGGCGACCCTTGTTGGGTAGGACCCGTGACCAGGGAATGCAAGTGCGCCTGTTCCTTTCTACTCTGTATTCCTCAGTTCCGACCTGACATTGCGTAGGCAAGCGTTCAGTAGGACCTGAGTCTAGTGTGTAAGAGGCAGGGAA
This sequence comes from Zootoca vivipara, assembly GCF_963506605.1. Lineage (NCBI taxonomy): Eukaryota > Metazoa > Chordata > Lepidosauria > Squamata > Lacertidae > Zootoca > Zootoca vivipara. The sequence goes on along the minus strand of NC_083284.1, from coordinate 70,427,040 downwards.
GTTGCTGTGGAACCCTCAGGCAATTGATGACCAGTGGGAGGGTTCCAATAGGGTTTTAGCTGCACCAGGCCGCCTAGTAGTTAGTGCACGCGAACGGCAGGCAGGAACACCACTAGGACGTGGGGGTGAGTCATAGACTCGGGAAGTTAAGAGTGTCCAGGAACAGGGTCGGGGACCCAGAACTGCAGTATAAAAAGACAGAAGTAAAATGGGTGCAACCCACTCTAAGGAATTCCTTTCCCAGACTCCCAACCGAGGCAAAGCACAACTGAGGCTTTGCTCCGGTAAGGACTTTGAGGATGAAAGTCCACTCCAATTCGTTCTCTTAAATTGGCATGAAATCCCCGGGGCGGACAAGCTTGAAGGGAACCAATTGCAAAAACTTTGTAAGAAAAAAACATAGGGTCCGATTTACTATGGACCACCCAGATGAGGGGAAATGGCTACCAGGAGGTTCCTTTAACATACAGTGAATCTCCGCTTTAAAATTAACCCTGGTGAACTCTGAATGGGAAAAGTTTTGTGAGGAATCCTGCAAAGTATGTTATGGTATAAAATTATATATGTTTGCATGTTACATGTTGTCTGTGTTGTCTGTTACGTGTATGTGCGTCTGTTCCTTGTGTCTGCTATAGATAGTTGTTTCCTTTAAAGTAAATGAGAGATATAATCCAGGTTTAGGAAATTAGGGGTTTGTGTTTAAAATTTGGCCATGACACCCACAGACTGCCTTTTTTAAAGCATGCATAGTTTAAAATAATATAAAAATTAAGGCAAGCTTGCTTAAATAATCTTATGTAAGGGCTTGATCAACCCAAAAACATGGCAAATATTTAAAAGAGTGGAGGTAGTGTGTAAAGGTTTGTTTTAAAGAGGCTGTAGAAGGCCATTGTTTCCTCTCCAAAAGTAAAAAGAGGGGGCAGGATGAAGGAAAATAACGAGCTGTAAGTTTAAAAATGCTTGCTCAATGCTTTGAAAATATTTTAAACTTGAAAATGTTCATAAACTCCAGCTATAAGTGGATAAGAGATGTACTCAAGGTTTAGAATGTTATGGGGTGTGTTTAAATTGGCTACAACATCCATAGACTGCCTTCTTAAGTGTGCATAGTTAAAACTGCCAACTTGTTTAAATTTCTAGTATAGAAACAATGTTGAACCGATCAATCTTAAACATTATAAATATGAGAATGAGGTGTGCAAATGTTTGTTATTGAGAGAGGCTCCAAAGGGGAGTCTTTCTCCAAGTGACTAGATGAATATTGACTAAAGGAAAATTGAACAGCTATTCCAATAAAGGTGATTTGTTTGTCAAAGGTAGAGCTTCCATAGCCAGGAATTGTCTATCTGAGTCTAGTTTTAACTTCAATTGTGTTGGACAGAAGGGTTATTGTTGGGCTCCTAATATCAGTCTCTTAAAAAAAAACAACTCATCTGCTCAAGGGTTCTGTATAAAGTTGGTATTTTCATTCAAATCTTGTGAATCCTGTATCTTAGAGGGTTAGACTAAATGACCTCAGGGTCCCTTCTAACCCCCATTTTAGAGCTATGTGAAAGGCAATGTGTCTGATGTGGTGATGGGTTGAAATTCAGCCCAGCTCTGCTTTCTGGCAAGGAAAGATTATTGGTTTTCAGAGTTGGAACAAGAGTGTAATTGTTTTTTTTTATGGAGTGATTATATAAGTTTTTATCACGTTGTCTATTAAGGTTTAAAGTTTAAGCACATATGAAAGTCTTGAACATTTCCCAATCTTTATCCAATCTTAAGGTTTGCTAAAGGCTTCTATATAACGTTGGTACTTTTAATCTTCCCCTTCCTTATTTTTCCCTTAGTACACACATGTGCTTCCGTGATAGGGCATAGCCTGTGTTTCCTTCCCAGTCAGGCGTCTGTACTCAAATGTATGTGTATCCTAAGGGCAGTGATAGTGTTGAGATCCCCATATTTCAGAAGGGGGGGACTAGATTACTCAAGATCCCTTCCAACCCTTTCCAAACTTAGAAAAAGGAGGGAGAGAAAATGTGTTTGTAAGCACTGAAAAGTGAGTTTAAACCCTGGTGGTATAGTGAAATGGCCTGAATTCAGTCAAGCATTACTCTTTGGTGGAGAAGGATGGAAAGATAGATTTTTAAAGTTTGGCATGAAGAGTTTGAGGTGCCATTCAGAAAGAGGTAGAGATGGTATATCATGCATTGAAAATGAATGTCTGGTGTTATTTTTTCCACCATATTGTCAGCTATTTTTTTTAACTGCAAAACTCCAGCCAACAGTTCAAGTAAATAAAGGGCCAGAAAATTTTGTCTGGAATTGGTAAGGCTGAAAATCAATGAGAATGCAAAGGATTTTATGAATTCTGGCTCTATGGCCATATTACCCATAGATAAAGGGGCAGAGAATTTAGTCTGCCATGGCTGTAATAAATTAATTAAAAACAAACAAACAAACGAAAACATTTGCAATTACGAATTCACCCCGAACCCTGTAGATAAAGGGGGCAAATCAAGATTTATTTTGCCTGGGGTATGAGGTGTTTATTTGGTGACTTCATTAGGACTTTAATCTGACCCAACTTTTATTGCAGCTTCCAAGTTAGTTTAAGGTTTATAAGCCTGCTTCTTAAGCAGCAAGAAACAAGAAACAATGTATCAAATTGTATTAGGACTCCAAACAAGGAAAAAGAATTTAAACTGGCTCTGAAAAAAAAAACACTGCTATGTTTCTATCTTTTGTTTGAAATCTAACCCTACTTTAAAATCTACTCTTTCCCCTTCCCTTCCTTTATTCAGATGGTAATGTTGTCAAGAGGTACAGCACTTTAAAAAAAAAAAAAAGGGTATAATAGACTGCCGAATCATGAACTCTGTACATGCACAGAGGCTATGTCAGCTTGAAGAGGAAAATAGAGGAGAAAAAGGAGGTTTAAACTAAGGGGCGAAAAGGTTATAATCTGCTCATGAAATATTATTCAAATTTCTTAATGTAAAGCTTTGAACCACTGAGGGAAAACAACCTCATGTATGTTACTGGTCCATCAAAGTTAAATGGTTGCCAAGTTTCAAAATCTTAACATGCCAGATTCTTTCCACAGGTATAAATAGCAGAGTACTACTATAAGTCTGTCTCTTGAGTAGTTTATAAATTAATTAAGAGGTTCAAGGTTATGCTTTGCACATGAAACTTAAATTTAAATTTCTTTATGTAAAAATAAATAAATAGATAAAGAACCATTGAGAACCATCAACTGTTTAGAAGCTGCCAATTCCAGTTCAACATGCAAAACTCTGTACATTTTAGGAACATTTCCTGACTGATTTTCACATGAAATAATTTTCCCTTTCCAGCAGGATACTGAGATTCAGTGTGCAGAGAAATTCTTTCAGAACCTTAATGCAAAATTATCTCCCAATGGGGGGGGGGACGCCACCTAAACAAGCCCCCTCCACACTTGGAAATTCATAGAAAATTGCTGTCTACCAGTTGACAGACTATGCAAACAAAAGGCTCCATTTCTTTCCTAGCAGGTACTCAGGATGGATACTTATCTCTCATTTGCATTTCACCCCGAAGCATTACCCTATGTTAATATAACCCTCCCTTTTCTAATGTAGCAATGATTGAGTGTTTTGCCAATTTTTTTCTTCCACAGCACAAAAAAAAAAAGAAAGAAAAAGTGAGGAGTGAGGAGATACAAACAGTAATTTCATTTCTCTTTGGCGCTTCTCTTTAGCTTATAAATAATCTGCTTCCATTTATTAAATCAGTTTTTCCATTATGTCTATGAAATTATTCTAACAATAACCAGGTATTGTTTTGTGACTGTATTTTGTCAGGTAGTCTTGCCTGAGTATTTCTTATTATGATGAATTTCAAAGCTTTTTCCGTTATTTTACCATTTTTCCATCTTAATTGGATATTTCACCTTCAGATCTTTAAGGTTCCTCTCCAATTTATAATGTCTTTGTATTATTTAATGATAATTCTTTTTTTAAAAAAAATCTGATATCTTTGTGTCAAGTCCAATTTCATTTGAAAAATTGTTGTGTGAGTGGTAATCTAAATTTTATTTTATTTTTGTATCTTTTTTTTGGTATTTCTACTTTTTCTTTCTGTACATACAAATGTAGCATCTAACTCATTCTTTCCTGTAAATAATAATAATAATATTAATCCCTTTCAAACAAGATACGTGAACCTCAAAGAGAATTCAGAACCACATAAGGAAAATGTTAATAACTTATCGATTGTGTCCTAATTAACAAAATTTTTGTCCTTTGTTTCCTCCACAGCCAAACTAGGTGAAGTAAATTAAACTGACTGAGCAGACAATAACAGCAGTAATTAAATATGAATGATAATAATAATATTTAGATGAATAAAATGCTTAACTATGATCTTATATTCTTTGCAGCTTCCCAAGAAGAAATTTCTAGAATATTCTCCCCTTTCTTGACTTTATCATTATTATACTATTTATTATTATTATTTTTTAACTAATTATATCTTCAGACCCCAACCCCCTGCAGGCCTATTTTCAAAAGGATGTTTTACAGGAAACCAAATTGACATTTTATCTCTTTGATCACAACCTAAGAAGGAGGACCTAGAAAGCTATAACGTTTCAGCAAGGTTTAGAAGTGCTGGCATAGAAGTACTGTTAACTTCCTCCCAGTGACTCGAAGGCAGACAAGAAAACCCCCTTGTTGGAGATACATGCAAAAGCAGCAAGAATTATCTCAAGTTCACCTGATTGCCTCAAGATATACAAGTGGCGTATAATTAATAATTTGAAGGTTTTGTGCATTATGTGTTATATAGGAACACTGAAATGTGTCAAATGACTTTGGGACAAAGGGGGAAAGTGAATTGCAAGGACATTCTCTCTCCTTGACCTCAAGACTCTGTGCCCTAGGATTTAAAAGCAGCCGGAATTGTCTCAAGATCATGATGGCCTCAAGACATACAACTGATATATGATTATGTTTTATGTTGTGTGATATTCGACAGAAACATTGAACTGTGTCTGACAGTATGTTATTTCCACAAGGAGGGGGGATGAACCAATTTTGTGTTTAATTGTTTTTTTATGTTTAATGTATAGTGTCCCAATGATTTTTTTTGTATTATTGTATGCCTTTTAAAGGATCAGGATATTGCATAGTCCAGTATTTAGATTAGATCAACTTATGACCACGTTTTCTTGTCCCACCTGGCACTCTGCAGTGTGCCAGCCTTCTTACACAATTTTAGATTGTTTTAAATCATTTTACCAAGAATAAGCCCCAAGATCCATGAAACACCAGATAAATGAAGGTATTTATGTCTTGATTTAACAGGAATGATCCCTTTTAGAGTTAAATTTGACTAATTTGGACATGTTTTATGGGGCTGTATAAATTCTAATTGGGTCAGTTCTAATTGGGCAAGTGTATCCAAGGTGCAAGTAGCTTTCTTCCTTTAAGAGCAACTGGGCAACTCCCTACAGTGCAAGGCCAGAGCCTATAATAAAGGCCCATAGGAAGCCCAAGGCAAAGGCATCTCTCTCATGACATGTCCAAACCTGTGGCAGCTATGGGGGGTGCCAGGCGACATGGTCAATATGAAAGCCCTAAGGGGATTCACCAGGGATTGTTGCTGTTGTGCCACAATGGAGGTGTGCAACCAGAGGAGAGCTAGCTTTTGACACCTGAAGAACACACAAAAGGGTAAACAAACAAACTGCACTTTCCAGTCAATATTGGTGGACCATCCTGTTAAATGAAATACGTAGACCATTTTTGAGAAATGCTTCTCCCAAAGTACTAAAACAACACATCTGGTTATTCTTTTGTGGGGCAACAATTTTTAAGAAAAATTATAGCCCCAAATGGGGGATATTGTTATAAGAATTTTGAGGTCATATATATATATATATATAATAATTGTTCATAAAACATGTACATGAATGTACAGAAACATGTCTGAAGCAGCACAGGAAAACAGGCCTGACTGACACCATTTTGACTCTCTCTGACCAGGTGTTCCTCTGCAAGGAAGAAGGGGGGTGGGGGGAACCTTCTCATTGTCTCAGGAATTAAAGTGATAATCCCTGGCATCCTGATACCTGACTGCCAGACAAAAGGGTGTGATTAACTTGGCTGGGAAACAGGGAAATGTAAATATCTCTCAATTTTGTTGATTAGGTTCTGGGGGCAGGGGGCAGGGTCCAGGGTGCTCAGATTACTGCCACCAGACCTCCCCTTTCATGATGTACCTATGATGAATCTAGGGAGGGGGGGTCTTGGGCTACACCCCTTCTGTGACATATGGATGATGCTTCTGGGGGGTGGGCTGAAACCAATTTCAAATCTCTTTTTAAGGGCAAGACATCTTTGTTTGGGGTTCCTTCCTTGTTCTCCTGTGTGAGAGGAAGGACCCTGTTGCAACAGCAAAAATAAAAGTGCCTTGCTTCGCACGTCCTGGTTTGGTCTCTGTTATTTGGTGGGCAGGAGACGCTTAAACTTTGTCTGCTTGCCAGGATACCTGGACTCTTCCTGGGTCAAGGATCCACTTAATTCTAGGGCTGTGTAGCTCTGCAAAATTTTTACAACAATATATACACACTATATATACATATATATATATTCTAGATAATATATATATAGCTATACATATTACAGTAATATATAAAGGATTTATATAGCCGTAAATAATTATTGATAGCAAAGTCCAAATGCCAAGGCTCCAAAGCCCCGCCCCCTCCGCTCGCGTCACCCCGCCCTGCCCGTCACCGCGTTCCCCAGTTGCGCCTGCGCACTGGCTGTTTCCGCCCTGCGCTCTGTTGCCATGGCGGCCAGCCTGAGCGGGATGTTCGGGAACCAGGGCCCGGTCCCCCCTCCTCCGCCGCCTCCTCCGCCCGTGGCCCCCGGTGTGTCGGGGCCAGCCGGCCTCCTCCCGCCGAACCCCGCGGGCCCGCGGAACCCTAACAGCACCCTCGTGGACGAGCTGGAGGCGTCTTTCGAGGTAGGCCGCGGCGGGCGGGCGGGAGCCAGAAGGTACCATGATTGTAAGGGGAGGGGGAGGATGAACGAAAGTGAGCGGAAGAGGGCAGCTGCCGTGTCCCTCCCTCGAATAGGGAAGCTCTTCGAACCAGAGGCCTTCCTAACCATAGAGACGGGGACAATGGTAAACAGAGCTTGTCTTTACTTCTGGTTCCTGTTTCAACAATTCCCCCCCCCCCGCCTCCTTTTAATACGGACATAGACTTCCAAAAACTGTAGACTCGAACATGTCCTGTGTGCAGAGCAGCTTTCGGGCTCCCATTGGAGGATTCCCCCCCCCCCCTTTGTCGAATCCCAAGAGCAGAAGGGAATCTTGCCCGTGCAAATCCTAAAAACGCTCTTTCTAGGTCAGGTCTTGCACGCTTTTTCTAGTTCAGGCCTCATTAACGTCTGGCATTATATGTTTTAAGGATAATACGTTGTTATTGTTGCACATTTTAGTTTTTTATTTATTTATTTTTAATTTTGTTTTATAAACAAGAATAATGCTATACAAATAAGTATGCCAAGTTTTCTTATGTCATTTGTATATCACAAAAATCGCATGATAAATGTGGGAAAATATCCACAACATATATTTTCATTATTAGTGGTCAATGTATAAGTTCTTGGTTCATAAATTGGTTTAAACAATTAGGAAGACGAAGAAAAAAAGGGAGGGGAAGTGCTCTTCTGCCCTGATGCTGCCAAAACAACTAGCTGTCTTAGCAGCACCTTGAAAAATCAATATGCTTCTGATGGCCTATGCTTTTGGGAACAAGGGAACAGAACAGAATAATGTTTGTTAGCCTTGAGGCAGTGTTTCTCAAAGTTGGGTCCCCAGCTGTTGTTGGACTACAACTCCTATCATCCTGGACCACTGGTCCTGCCAGCTAAGGATGATGGGTGTTGTAGTCCAACAATAGCTGGGGACCCAACTTTGAGAAACACTGCAAGGTGCCACAAGACCCTTATATGTAATCACACCCTGTTAACTTTTCAGGTTTGGAGGCAAGGCTGCAGCTACTTTGGACTCCTAGCCGAAAATCCTCCATGCACGCATATTTGCAAAGCTAAGCGGGGGCTGCTTGGGTTCCATATTGGATGGAGGACTGCTTGTTGAGATTTCTGCACTGCAGGGGATTGTACTAGATGACCCTTGGGGTGCCTTCCAACTCTATGATTCTATGATAATGGGTGTAGTCAAAAGTGAGAAAAGGCATCATTGCTTGCAACACAGACTGGATTTTCGGATGACTTCTAAAATCCCCAATGGCCCCTATTCCTATTGGCACAGAGTGGCATTGCTCTGAGATCTGCGGCTTTGCGCTGGGAAGTTGTCAAACCAGTTTTAGGCTGGAAGTGGCCAGAGGGGTCATAGTAGGGGAGTGTGTTTCTAGTATTTGTTTCTCCAGTGGAGCAGCCCTCCCTCTAGAGCAGGCATGGCCAAACTTGGCCCTCCAGCTGTTTTGGGACTACAGTTTCCATCATCCATAACCAGTGGTCCTGCTAGCTAGGGTTGATGGGAGTTATAGTCCCAAAACAGCTCTAGAGCCTTTAACAAGAAGTGTGCAGGGCACCCCTCTTGCCTATCAGATATTTATTGTATCCAGTCCTGCTTGGTTGTTGAAACAAAAAAAGTGTATATGGTTATACAGTGGTACCTCGCTTTACGAACTTAATCCGTTCCGGAAGTCCGTTCTTCAACCAAAACCGTTCTTAAACTGAGGCGCGCTTTCCCTAATGAGGCCTCCCGCCGCCGATGCCCTTCCACTGTTTGGCTTCTGTTCTTAGACCGAGGTAAAGTTCGCAAACCGGGACACTACTTCTGGTTCTGCGGAGTTCATAAACTGAATAGTTCCTAAACAGGGCTGTTCTTAAACCGAGGTACCACTGTAGTATCTATTAGCCCTGAAGATTCAGTTGGATCTCGCAATACTACATTTCATGATCCCTTTTGCCCCCCCCCCGGTTCACCATCGCCCCCCCCTTCTATATATTTGTGTTTATAAAGTCACAGGAGGACTATATCTGTCATTAAGGCAGATATAAATCTCTGTCAGTGGAGGAGGAAGGTGTTTCATTTATTGGCATGTGAAATCAAAGCCCATGAGTTTTTTCCTAGAAAGCAAAAATGCATTTGATGCTTTAGCATTGGTTACTGGAAACAAGAGGAAGCTGTATACACATAACGGCATGTAGACTGTGAACGTCCTTCTGTTTTTAGTAATTGCTTGTATATATTTCTCTAATTACCTAGGCTTGCTTTGCTTCTCTCGTGAGTCAAGATTATGTCAATGGTACAGACCAGGAAGAAATTAGAACTGGTAAGTCTGTACCTCCATCTTCATTTTAACTTAGATTTTATTTTATTTTGCTGCTTTAGTTTTTATCTCTTGTTGCTTTTTTATGATGTTGCTTGGTTAAATGGTTTTTTTAATTGTAAGCTTTTTTGAGAGTCCTCTGGACTAATCCAACCAATTATTAATTAAGATAAAATAAATTTGATTATGCGACATCAATAGGGCTGGATTTCAGTCAGTATTTCCCAAACCATTGATAGCTAGACCACATCTGGTGCTCCCAATTAGAAGCATATTTTACTGGGCACATTTTACTGATTATCTTACAGGAGAGCTCCATCAGGGAATCCTGTTGCACTTTTAATCTTGCCCTTGGGGTGATGCTCATACTTATATATTGGCCAAGAGGCATTCTGAGGAACATAGATTGGCAGATGCATCCGATATGCATTAGCTTAAGTTTTCAAGATGTTGTTTAGTTCTCTTTGTGATACAGTTTAAGAATCATGGTGCTACTGTGCACTTAAACTCCATCACTTGAATTCTACACAGGTAAAACTTCTTATGTATGTAATTTCAATTCAAAAACTGAAGAATTCTTTTTTCTGTCATCAGAAATTTTGTTTTAATTACCTTTTTCAAGTTTTGTTAAAATGGTTATATTTTAGCAGACTATGTATACAACATGCAAAATCAAGATTACTATGTATTCTTTATCAGCCCACTGTCTGACTTTGAACATTGTTTTTCCCTTTTTTAAAAAAGATTGTTAAAACCATGAACTACTTTATACAAATCTCATTTTTGCAAGTTTTTAAGAATGCATTAATTTTAGCCAAAAAAATTCCCTTTGCTTGTATCACAGCCTGGTCCGTAACTGGTTTGTAAAGTTATGAATGTTCAATTTTCCTGTGGAATAACTTTAAAATCTTGTTGATCTCTCTGTGTATTAGGTGTTGACCAGTGTATCCAGAAATTTTTAGATGTTGCACGGCAAACGGAATGCTTTTTTTTACAAAAAAGGCTGCAGCTATGTGTCCAGAAACCAGAGCAAGTAATTAAAGAGGTACATGCTAGGTTTTCTTCTACCGTGTTTCTCATATTATAAGACACGTCTTATATTTATTTTTCCCTCAAAAAAAACACACTATGGCTTATTTTCAAGGGATGTCTTATTTTTTTTCTCCTCCTCCTGCTGCGGCCGGCATTGCTGCTGCGCCTATCACTATATCTTATTTTCGGGGTATGGCTTATATTCCTTGAATGCTTAAAAATCCTGCTATGGCTTATTTTATGGGTATGTCTTAAAATATGAGAAACAGGGTAAGCGGATATATGCTGAGTGATACTTTGGTCTTCGATTCATTCACTTAGTTCAGTCTTAAATGGATAAAAATAATTTAATAAATACAATGGAGTTAAATCCACATACAGTTAACTTCGAAAGCACGCCAAAGTGCAAGTAGATAAATAGGTACCACTCCGGCGGGAAGGTAAACGGCATTTCCGTGCGCTGCTCTGGTTTCGCCAGAAGTGGCTTAGTCATGCTGGCCACATGACCCAGAAGCTGTACCCCGGCTCCCTCGGCCAGTAAAGCAAGATGAGCGCCGCAACTCCAGAGTCGTCCACGACGACCCAACAGTCAGGGGTCTCTTTACCTTTTTAACAGACAGATGAAGGTTTTTTTCCCTGTCCAAACAGTCTCATAACTGTATGTGTTTAGATTGGTGCAACACAGTCCTGACCATGGTTTCCACAGCAGTAAGTCCTGTTGAATTCAGCGGGCTTACTCTCAGGTATGTGGGGTTAGGAGTGCCGTTTTAGGGAACATTTACCTTGTGTAGTAGTTTTAGAACTGCTGGGGGAAAGTAATCAACTGCAAAATTTGCAGAAAACCTTGGTTAGCACTTGTTGAAAATTTGTTATTGGGCCTCCGTCCTGAGGAGCATAATTTTAACACTGTGACCACACTAAAGCAATTTATGTTTTAATCAACACAGATGGCGTTGTGGTCTAAACCACTGAGCCTAGGGCTTGCTGATTGGAAGGTTGGCGGTTTGAATCCCCGTGACGGGATGAGCTCCCGTTGCTCGGTTCCAGCTCCTGTCAACCTAGTTGCTCAAAAGCACATCAAAGTGCAAGTAGATAAATAGGTACCGCTCCGGTGGGAAGGTAAACGGCGTTTCCATGTGCTGCTGTGGCTTAGTCATGCTGGCCACATGACCCAGAAAAACTGTCTGTGGACAAACGTCGGCTCTCTCTTGTCCTGTAAAGCGAGATGAGCGCTGCAACCCGAGAGTCGTCTGCGACTGGACTTAACTGTCAGGGGTCCTTTACCTTTACCTTTACCAGGCAGGTGCTGCTTTAAAGTTGCAAGGTATGCCTTCCAGTATAGTTCATCATAGTTCTAAGAAAAGGACAAATGTTCATTTTGTGTGGAGAGTTAAGTGTAATTGCTGTGCAGCTGAGCTGAGCACCAGGAATGCCCATGATCCCCATTTTGCCTCTGCCATAGCCTCAATGTTGTAAAGATAACTGCAGGAATATGGGCAAAGTGCACTAAATACTCAAAATATTACATATGTGCTGGGGGGGGGGGGGGGACATAACTAGATGTTGGAAAACTCTGCCTTGCTCCAAGCACTCGTCCTGTATGTGTCGTCATCCTTCCCCGTGAAGTGTCTCAACCTTTTCCAGAGGTTTGTCCAAAGGTTGAAAGTCTGTTTCAGAATCATTAAAAGCACACTTAAATAGTAACTTGTACAGAGGAGGAGATTGGCACTTATCAAATAAGAGATGCATTGTCCAGAGAGGGAAAGAAGTGTTACTTTTTCTTTTGAAACTTGCATCATATGAATATTTAAAAAGAATATAACCTGTTGTGACAACAGAGAGGGTAGCCTGCTGTGTGAATTATTTATTCAGTTGCATAGGAACAGATTTTACATAAAAGAGATTCCTTGTTGCTTGTAATTTCCTGCGTACCTGTCTCTCCTGTAGGATGTTTCAGAACTGAGAAATGAATTGCAGAGGAAGGAAGCCCTAATTCAGAAGCACTTGGGTAAACTGCGACACTGGCAGCAGGTTCTGGAAGACATCAATGTCCAGCACAAAAAGCCTGCTGAAATGCCTCAAGGATCCTTGGCGTATTTAGAGCAGGCGTCGGCGAATATTCCTGCACCGCTCAAGCAAACGTGAACGACGCAATTGACTTTCTTATGTCTGTACGGTGCAACTTCATATGGATATTTTTAAGGTGATGGCGAGAAGCATAACAAAATGATGATAAAGCAATTTGCCCTTGCAGGGCTGAGAATGGGGGCGAGGTTTAGGTTTTTTACCTTTATTAATCACCTAGCTCAACAAATCACATCTGGGGCAGACTGAAAGCAAGCATATCTCTGAGCTGTTAAAATGCTTTCTGCTGAAGAAACGACAAATAGGTGTTTTTGACATATCACATGGGTAGTTTTGTTGTAGTAATGGATGTGTTTTTATTTTTAAAAACTCCAAACTTCATAGGTAGTGTGCCATGTGCCCAAAATATAGTGGCTGATCTGTGGAACAAAATATTGGCTGAAATTCAGAGGGTTACTTCAGGCATGCAGTTTGGGGCTTGTCTGCTTTTGAAATTTGCATTGGTGGTCAGCGGGGAAGGGGATCTGCTGAAAACAGTATCTTGAGCCCTTGGATGTGCTCAAAATAGCCTTTTGGGTCACTGCTGTTGGTCCTAGGGTTTTTTCTTTCTGCTACTATCTCTTTTCATGGTATAAGAAATTCAACAAAGGGCTCTACGGAACATATTCTTATTTTTTATGTTCCTTCTGCCTAAGGGAGGAGAATCAGAGCAGCCACTTTATTGTTATTTTATTTTACCACCTCAATTGCTTTCTTAATGCCTGCCATCATAGCTTCCTACGTATTTTTCTTTTGTGTCTCAAGCCATGTCTTTTTCTTTTGTCCCTGGAAGCATGTCGCTCTAAATTATCTCTTCAAAGTAGCATCAGCATTGCTGTTAAATGTTCCTGTTTTATAATGGAAGAACAGGAAATACTCATGACATATAGGTAGCTAGGCACAATTTCATGGATCTGCCTGTAAATCAAGAACTATTTTCTCTAGTTTGAATCAACAAAATGATAATAAACCACACATGGGGAAAAAATAGTGTACTTGGTTTTATTTTGATAGCATCACCAAATGAGTTTTAGGTAATCATTTTTATTTTGATCATGTAACAGTAAGTTTGTTTTATATATACAAAGCACCCTCGGCTTACTTTATTCAGAAAATTGTTTGGCTTTCTTTCAAGTACACTGTTTCGCTTCAGACATTTCCTAAAGATTCTGGTTCCAAATGGGTTTGGTAATCTGACATAGTATATTGACATTGCTGGCTGAAATTATAGGTGTTCTTGAATTTGCTTCTTCAAAACTGAACAGTTTGAACACTAACACTTGGCTTTTATGGTATATGTATTTAAATGTGACAATCCAAATAATGCAGATGTTCTGAAGTTAGCTTGATTTGATGTTAAGGTAAAGACAATAGAAGGACACTATTTCCTAACCGAATAAAAACATGTTTTGTAATCTTTCAGTACGGGGCACAGATGCACCAGGAAATATTGGCATCCAAAGAACCATAAAGCTGTTGGTGGGTGGGCCTTTGGCCTGATCCAACTGGAACCTTCATACATTCTTATGATACAGATACTTGTGTTGCTCAGCTTTCTGGCAAACTGCTTTAGGCACAAAGATGTTTTCAGAAGCAGTTTATTACATGGTATCAGGGTGGGTAGAAGACAATCGTTTTTTAAAAAAAATTAAAGCAAGCATATAAAATGAGGAGCACAAGCTTTTTCCATATGGGGGCTTGCTGACCTTGACTTAATAGACACAGCAATATTCAAGCACCGTTTGTGCGAAATCAAGGTGTTTCTTTTCAAATGGATTTAATATTTAGGCCTCTGACAGATTGATGCGCGTAGGCAGTAATGCCTGAAAGAAGTGCCTCATTACCAAGAGTCTGGTGGTTCTTTTAAATAAATAACTGCCGTAGCCAGTTGACTACATTGTAAAAGGGATAATACAGAGGTGTAGCTGGGGGGGGGGGACACTTACCGCGGGGGCCTGGCCTGCAGTGTGTCGGAGCCACACATCTTTCCTAGGAATGAAGCGGTGGGCTTGGGCACCTGCAGGCTCCAAGCTGCTCGAAATGGCAGTGTGGGGCTTGGCTTTTGTCTCCCCGCCGCCTCCTGGGCCCCCGAGCGGCTAGCTACACCGCTGGGATAGGGCTTCTGTCTCTTTGAGGTATGAAGTAGGGTAACATTAAGTTTCCAGCGTCGTGACCCTGGTAGGCTACGCTGCATTTGTGGCACTGTCCTCAATTCTTAACGGAGCAGAAGAACATTCTTTGGAATAGGATACCCCTGCTATTTCAGACTGGAATGAATATGGAGCTAAAAAAACCAACCCCATCAGGCTAGAAACTGAAGTCTGCTGTCACCAAAAGCACACTTTTCTCTTTCACCGTGCATTTGGTACAAAAGCAAATACATATAATTAAACTTTTTGTCCTACGTTGCTCTCTTTGTTTACTGTGCTACCTAAGTGTTTTAGTGTAATTCTTTTATAAACTGCTCTGGTAATCCTATTGAACTGAAGCTGATTAGAAATAAAATATTAAGAGGGGTCTTAAATTAACATAAATAAAATAGTACAGTGGAACCTCGGTTTATGAACACCTCGGTTTATGAATTTTCGGTTTACGAACACCGCGGACCCATCTGGAACGGATTAATTCACTTTCCATTACTTTCAATGGGAAAGTTCGCTTCAGTTTATGAACAGACTTCTGGAACCAATTACACCCATGCTTCGGGTTAAGTACGCTTCAGGTTGAGTACTCCGTGGACCCGTCTGGAATGGATTAATCCACTTTCCATTACTTTCAATGGGAAAGTTCGCTTCAGTTTATGAACGCTTCAGTTTAAGTACTCCGTGGACCGTCTGGAACAGACTAATCCACTTTCCATTACTTTCAATGGGAAAGTTCGCTTCAGTTTATGAACGCTTCAGTTTATGAACAGACTTCCGGAACCAATTGTGTTCATAAACCGAGGTACCACTGTATATACATGAAGATTGGTCATCCATATAAAAAGTACTTATTTATTTATGGTAATGTTTCAACCATATGTTTTTTTTTAAAAATCATGTTAATTTCCTGCTGTGTCAAATCAAATGTAATGGTTCTCTCACTTAACAAACCTCAGAGTTTATGGTCCTTGTGTTACCTTGCTTATCTTATTCTGCAAAGCACTATATAAATATTTAACATCAACAGTACTATCAGTGTAGGATATTCTATAAGTAGTTTCTCTCAGAAAGAGAAGTATTTTGTAAACCACTCCTGATGGCGAGGGTCCGGTTTCTGAGCATCTTTGGGTTCTGATGTTTCATTACTTTGCAGCCTGAAGGAAAAAAATATAAATAAAGATATGAGTGAATATGAGTAAAAAAAAATGAGTTGGAAAATGCAAGTAATCAGAGGTAGCAATAACTGTCATTGGCATTTCTGTGTAATGTTGCCTGTGTAATGTTTGCATTTTGAGTCCTGGCCACAATCATGAGTGGAAGAAGAAATGGCTGCAGGAGGCAAGATTCTTCCCTCTATTCCAAAATAACGCTCTACCCCTAACTGCCAGTTGCCCTGGGACTGCAGAATCCAAAAGGAAGTGCACATTTCTTGACAAGAGGGCTAAGGGTGGGCTGCTGGGTTGCATGTGGGGGTGGGGGTGATTTTTTTTAATGGACACCGACACAATATTGTTGAATCTTGTAAGCTACTTTAGGGACCATACAATCGAAAGGCAAAATACATGTATAAACATGGACTGTAACAAGGGTTTGGCAACTCAAGATATTCCACAAAGCAGTCCAGCGTCGCTGGGTAAGCTTTGGCTTGATGTTCAAGCTACCGTATGTTGAAATATTCCAAAGAGCAAATCCTGTGAAATGAGGAAGGTACTCTGAATATTCAGCTTGTCTTCAAAAATGACGCAAGAAATGCAGAGGTGAGGTTTTATTAAAGCAGGTTTAATATAATCTGTTTTCTGTCAGCAACTTCTTACTCACTGACTTCTTTATTTGAATTTTGTATTCTCAAAATATGTAATATATCTGTCCATACAGCGGGAGCTAAGAAAAAAAATTCTGCCACATCAAACCACTATCCCTGTCAGAAAAATCTTATAGCAGGAATTATCTTGATCACCATCAATGGTTTCCAAATGAAATATTTCATAGGTTGTAATCTTGCTACATCCAATTTGTTAAAGATACTGCTATTTACACAGGTCTTAAGGTTGCTATCTGAGTTACACTCGTTTATACAGTGGTACCTCTAGTTACGGACTCGATCCGTTCTGGGGTGCCGTTTACACCCCAAAAAGTCAGCAATTAGAGTGCTGCTTCTGCGCATGCGCAAAGTGCACAGAGCACTTCTGCGCATGTATGCGCGGCGAAACTCGGAAGTAAACACTTCCTGAAATCTATGGGTGTAAGTACAGTCGTACCTCTTGTTACGTTCTCCATATATGTCACATAATACAAAACACCCAAAAAGGTCAGTCTCTAGGAAGTTGTTATGGTGAGAAAGACCCAAATTCCCAACACTCACTCAAACCTTGCATGGCTTGGGGACTGTAGCCATTAAACTGGTGCTAAACAAGCCTATTTTGCTGGGAAACATGTCTTTCTAAACAAGCTGACAAATTTAGTGACTTTTGTTTCCTTTATTCCTGTTTATTCTCTGATCATTGTTTTTATTCTTCCCCAAAATTATGGAGCTCCACTTGGTATTTAGCAACAGATTCTAGGCACTGCTGAACTCATTTTACCAGGAGTAACATTTTTGATCTTGTCCACACGACTCATTTTAGAGCTCACAGAATCTTAGAGTTGGAAGGGACCCAAGGGTCATCTAGTCCAACCCCCTGCGATGCAGGAATCTCAGCAAAAGCATCTATGACAGATGGCCATCCAACCTCTGCTTAAAAACCTCCAAGGATGGAGAGTCCACAGCCTCCCGAGGGAGTTTGTTCCACTGCCAAACAGATCAGAATGATGTTTTGTTATTGATGAAGTCTAAGAAACTTTGGTTAAATGAACAGTAGTGACTCAGAAGTAAATACCAATGGGTTCAATAGGGCTTTATTTCCAGGAGGAATGGTATAGGATTGTAGCTTCATTATATAGGATGACAGCTTTCTCCCCATAAGTACAGACTGATTACTTACCTTGGGGCTGGCTTGGTCTCCAAGGCTTGTACTGATGGATAGCACACTCTGACACAGCCAGGATTCTGATCCAAACTTGTAGATTTTGTAATCTGAGGTGGATTTCTCTTAGGCCTCAAGTCACCACTCAGAAAGCTTTTCGCATAGGAAGCTAAATTCGGAACGCTGACAATGCGGCTGGGAGCTTCATTCATTTTCTTCTGCTGCTTTATGAGGAGAACAGAATTGCATATCTCATTATTATTAATATTTATTAACTAATGGATTTATATACCACCCTATACCCAGAGGTCTCAGGGCAGTTCGCAGAATAAAATTAAAATATAAAACCACAAAATACATAAGCAAAATAAAAACAACCACCCAATAACACCCCCCCCCAAAAAAACCCAACACATTTTAAAAGGGCATAGGATGTCAATCAAGTCAACCAAAGGCCTGGTTAAAAAAGAATGTTTTTGCCTGGCACCTAAAGTGTATAATGAAGGCGCCAGGCAAACTTCCCTGGGGAGAGCATTTCACAGGCGGGGAGCCACTGCAGAGAAGGCCCGTTCTCGTGCTGCCACCCTCCGGACCTCTCAAGGAGGAGGCACAGGAAGGAGGATCTCGGAAGATCTCAGGGTTCGGTAGGTTCATATGGAAAGAGGCAGTCCTTGAGGTATTGCGGACCTGAGCTGTTTAAGGCTTTATAGGTCAAAACCAGCACTTTAAACTGGGCCCAGAAACGAATTGGTAGACAGTGCAGATGGACCAGGATCAGTGTAATATGCCTAAACCGTCTTGCTCTGGTGAGCAACCTGGCTGCTGAATTCTGCACTAGCTGAAGTTTCTGAACTGTCTTCAGAGCCAGCCCTTGTTTCCTTGTACCTTATGCTTTCTTGTCATTGAGTATTATTAAAATACATTGTGCCCTCTCCCCAAACCCAACTTCACTGCTCGGAATGTAATAACGTTCAAGGCACATATGTTCTTCAGCAATATTTAAAACAGCCCAAGAAAGTAGGTCAGTTTTATCATTCCCCATACAGCAGATGTGAGATTAAGGCTGGGAAGCTTGCCAAAGACTACCTCATGAGTTCATGGCTGAGGGAAGATTGGACCTGGGGACTTCCCAGCTGACAGTATTTATTGGTTTCACCAATATGGAGACAGAAGCCTGAAGGTAGGGAGTTTGAAAGCCCCAGAGAATCAGATAATGTAAAATAAACTTAATGAGTTGCACGCAAAGTTAACTTAGGTCCATTAACGTCAATGGCTCTACTCAGAGTAAAACTTCATTTACTAACAACCTGCAATGTGTATCATTCTTTATTGTCTGGCATCAGGCATACAGCATAGCAAAATATGGCAGTGAAAGCCACTTCCGCGCTTGCTCCGGAGGTGGGGTTGTGGGCTTCCCGACTGAACCATTGCGCAGGGGCTGCCAGCTCAGCCCCTGCACGATGGAAGGTTCCCGCCTGCATCACACCTGGACCGACCAATCAGGTCGGTCGGGGGCAGGGGCTTTGAGTTTAAAGCTCCCTGCAGGCGGGAACTCTGCCTCTTTTACCCCCTGTTCGCCGGAGCAAACGAGTTGGAGAAGTAATTCCGTTAAAGGATTCCGGCTTGGTCCTGAGCCTGGAGATGCCAGGGCCGTAGGGCACGCCCCTTCGGTGGCCACAGGAGGAGTTCCGGTAGATGTACATCACTGGGCTCCTTACTGGTGGTTAACTTCTCACGGGCTCCAACACACGGGTTGGAGTCGGATATAGTCTGATAGGTTCCAACGCCTAAGCCAATTCCGCTCAACGTTCGTAATCAATAAAGTTGTGGCCTTAACCACCCAATTAAACTTATTTACCGCATGTTGTGTCTTTATTACACGGGAAGGAGGGACATTGCCACACAATCCATAACTATCGGTTGCACCCAATCTTGCACTCCGTGAAAGGAAAGAGAGATGTGCTCAGAAAACAGGCAGTTGGCTGCAGCTCTATGCAATTAATATCCAATGCTACTCAAACTCATTGTCTGTTGATTTCAAGGGAAAGTACCACCCATGGCCTTTAATATTATCTAGGTATTTAATCATTTGTAATAAGACTTTTGTCCTTGTTAAATTGTTTGAATTACCTTTGCAATAGGAGTCAAACACGTAGTAGGGTTTGTGTTAAAAGAAAAGGACCGGTTGCGATATGGTTCTGTACTGGGCAAAAGTGAATGTTGAAGTTTGCTTCCATCCTGTCACAGAAAAAAACACGTGCTGGTTATAGATCATCAGCTTGAATATTATTTTAGAGCGCTTAAATCAAAAACCCCTGAAGAAGTCTGAACTGAAAAATGAACACAGTCTGAAATGATTGATCCTGAATGAGAGTGGGGCAAATTGATAACAGAAATACAGAGCCGGGTGTTGAATGGAAAATTGAGGAGCATAGATTACTGTCTTCAAGTACATAGCTGGGCCTGTTGCACGGGGTTAACAGAGGAGATCTATTCCCTCTCTCCTTCCCTCCCTTTTCCATGATTCTTTTGGGCAAGAGTAACTTCTGGACTGAAGAAGGAGGCAACTGGGTGGTTGGGTATACGGGAAGTGTACACTGCACATGCAATGGGGTGGGATGGCTCAAAATGGGATCAGATGAGCCCTTTGTTAATTCTTCCTATAGGAGGATGGCTCGTGCCTGAAATTAATATAATTAAGTCGGGGGTGGGGAAGGTGGAAATAATGTTATTCTGAAAGTGGAAAATCTTTCCAAACTCTTTCATCTTGATCGCTATGGAATATCAACGTGCTGAAGTTTGAGGTTGGTTGGGCTGTGGCCCAGCCAAAGGTCAACCCTTAAGGGCCCTTGATTTCAATGTGAAAGATGTCAGGAACTGCTTCAATGCTTCCACTGAAATCAAGAGGACTTGGAAAGTGCTCACCTTTGGCCGGGTCCTACCTATTGTCCTTCCAATGGGCAGTACCCACGTGAAATTCTGAAGATGGAAAAAATAATGGGTGAATATGAAATAAGCAGCTTATTTGAGTTTTTAACACCTGTGGGGATTCCTCCCTCTCACTTCCCCATATAACTCTTAAAAAATTAGGATTGCTGGGTTGTTTGCAAGTAGGGCATTCAAAGTAATGTAAAGTTGTTATGGAAAGGAAGGGAAAACATATCCAAAGTAATACCTTTCCTCACAGCCTTTATAGCATGCACTATGAGTATTTTCTGGATAAAATCTCACCATTAATTCCTTGATCATGTCTTCTTTTTCATGTAATTTATCCCGCAGGCAGCCTATAAGATGTAGGTCTTCTAGCCTAGGTTCCCTCTTTCGCTCCCTCTCTTCTAATTCTTTAAGTCTGTGTCAATTACAGGGTGAAAAGCACTTGAGGAAGATCGCAGAACGCAAACAGAAAGTCATATATTTATCAAAAATCACCATACATTAACACCTTCACTAGTCCGACACACATTGCACACTTATGCACGTAGAGCCACATACTCATTTTCCAAGGAGACAATCTTCTCATGAAGGAGGCCTTGTGAACTGCTGAAATCAGACATCATGCTTTGAATCTCCTGGTGGTGTTCTTGTTTCAAGGCGTCCATTTCCCTTTTATGTTTGATTTTAAGGTCCTCTTCCAATAACCTTAAATGGTGACATCAAAACGTATAATTAAAAAATAAATATCGAGGACACAATTGTTAAACATGCTGTAGTGGCTTGAAAATGAAATATGAAACATTCCATAGATCAAGTGAGATTTCTTGAAGTATGACTGACATTTCATTTCACAGCTAAACTATGCAATGAAATGCTCAGGCAGTAGCACATTGTGTGTGTGTGGGGGGGAAGGCTCTTCATTTGGAGAAGGGGCACTGAGCATTAGCTCAGCAATGCTTCTCTACTGCTGCAGTCACACTGGCTGTGGGTTTCCCCAGCCACTCTGGGCGGCTTCCAACAGGAGATTAAAAATACATTAAAACATCAGTCATTAAAAACTTCCCTAAATAGGGCTGCTTTCAGATGTCTTCTAACCGTCAGATAGTTGTTTATTTCTTTGACATCTGATGGAGGGCGTTCCATAATATTCTCTCCCTCACCCAGGACAAGTCTCTGCACCGGGGCTTGTCAATCTCCCTGGTGTGGGAGAAGTGAATTTTCTAATTGGACAATGTCAGGGGGTCTCCTTACAGAGAGCCCCCACCCATCATTTTCACCAGCTCATCACCCAGCGTCAGCACCAGTAGCGAGTCAGAGGAGAGGAATGAGGAAGTAAGCGGAGTGGAGAGAGGGCTGTCGTATGCTACAGAGCCCTTGCACCGCTCTAAGGGAGAGCTAGGGGAGGAGGAGCTGAGACAGCCATCGGACACAGGGCGTCTGTTTCCCCCGACACCTGAATTGAGGCGTGCTACCACCAGTAGGGCAAGGGGGCGGCGTTTTGGGGTCCCCAGGCTTTTATGCTGGGCGAAGACCAGGAAGAATGGGTTGGGCCCTAAGGTGAAAGCAGCAAAATATCAGTGGTAAACCTTCTCTGCTGGCTCTCCTTGTCTTGAAGCTGTGCAGATGTTTGTTTCTGTAGTTCCACATCTACAGTCAGCAGCTCCATTGTGTCCTTAAGGAGGACATTCTCCTTTTTGAGCCCAGAATTTTCATGCCGACATTTTTCCAGTTCCTCTTTAAGAGACTTCATCTGATTCTGGCAATTTTCTTCCTAAGAAAAATAGCAAAAACTGACGCTTGCACATTATGGATGTGGGCGATAACATTCCATTTAGAAAATGCAGAAAAGGATGAAGTTCTGTTTTGGGGGTCTTTTGCTGAGTCACAGAAAATAGCTGCACATGCCTATTCAACATGCAAGCTGTATGAAATGCTCCCATGCCAGAGCTTGCTTCTCTAAATCAGAGGTGTCCTCTACATTATGTTGTTGGTCAACATCTGCTATCATCCCTGACCACTGGTCATAATGATGGGAGTTGTAGCTGACAAACATACAGTGGGCACCACGATGGCTACCCCTGCTTTAAATTATCGGGTATATTCAATGATTCCATGGCAGGGCAGAAAAGGGTGTGGCAATGGACACAGGAGTCCGATTCCTGAGAATTTGAGCTTTCATTTAGCAAAAAGGCAGACGGTTAGCCCTTATGGATGTGATGGTCAGGCCTGAAAATGTGGCTGCAGGCAATGGCTGGCAAAACCCATGCAGTTTCTAGGGCTTAGCGTTCTCTATGGCTTGTTGACTCTCTCACACGGAGCACCAAGGGGGGAAATCTAGGGGAGCACATAAGGGGCAAAGTATACTTCTTGGGGGTGATATGTGTGCCACATGTTAAGAAATATGACAGTATATGTTAATGACAGGAGCCCAGCAATGGGGGTGAAAGAGAAGGCAAGCATTTTGGGGGAGATTTGCCCCCTGCTCTCCATGGTGCTGGCTATGCCCAAATACCCAACAAAAGCGCTATGTAAAATAGCAAAAGAGATCCCACAAATTTGTTTCAGTTGCATAATGTATACAGGCTATAATATGTCTGAATTACCAAGGTTTTATGGATGGTTTTTTATGATTTTATTGTCTAACCTATGCCAATAAAGGCTGAATGAATGAATCAATGAGTATATAGGCTAGAGAATTCTGCTCTCGATGCAGAATTTGGGTGACTGGTGTAAAATTTAACACAAGCCCATGTGGATAGAATTCCAAAGTACTGTCAATAGTGGCAAGTTTATTATAATATATAGTAAATATAAAGTACACTGATGGGCTTTTGAACTGAGAACTCTGTTCCCAAAAAAACAGTAGAAGCCATATAAAATCTTAAACAAGATTCGTTGCAACTGATCAAGATTAGTTTGTTTGTGGCATCTGGTCAATAGTAGAGAAATAAGAAGCTTGCCTGCTGCCTCTTCGCAGTCATCATAGCCTTTAGTTCCTCTTGGAGTTCGTCCTTTTCTTTATTTTTTATCTGTTGCTCAGACAGCTCTCTTCTCAGAGATTCTAGAAACAAACGCAAACATGTGAAGGAATGCAGGGAAGTTCTTCTGAAACAGGGAGAAGCTTTTACGTACCAGTATCCTAGTAAGTAGTGGGATGCGGGTGGCGCTGTGGTCTAAACCACAGAGCCTAGGGCCTGCTGATCGGAAGGTCGCCGGTTCGAATCCCCGTGACGGGGTGAGCTCCCATTGCTCGGTCCCTGCTCCTGCCAACCTAGCAGTTCAAAAGCACGTCAAAGTGCAAGTAGATGAATAGGTAATGCTCCGGCAGGAAGGTAAAAGGCGTTTCCGTGCGCTGCTCTGGTTGGCCAGAAGCGGCTTAGTCATGCTGGCCACATGACCCAGAAGCTGTTTGTGGTCAAAAGCCGGCTCCCTCGGCCAGTAAAGCGAGATGAGTGCCGCAACTCAAAGTCGTCCGTGACTGGACCTAATGGTCAGGGGTACCTTTGGTAGTAAGTACTAAATGGACATCAAAGAAGCAGAGAACGATGTGATGTACACATGTGCATGTGTACATAGAACCATAGAATTGGAGGGTTGGAAGGAATCCCGAGGGTCATCTAGTCCAACCCCTTGCAATGCAGGAACACGTGGCTCAGTTTAGTGAACCCAGATGGATATGTGCATCCAAACACACCTCTGTATCGATGCTGGTTGAGTGAAGCTTGTTTCTGCACATAGATCTCTCTTTCTGCATCAGGACAATTATATTAGGGCTGCACTTATTATTATTGTTGTTGTTGTTGTTTTTATTATTATTATTATTATTACTAATTCTACTAAACAAAAGCTGCCCTTTGGAGGATAAGCCTTTTCTTCAAAGTCAATGGGCTTCCCTGAGGTCAGGGGAATACTTGTTTGCTGTCTAACTGTCATCCCTCCCTCTCTTGCCAACAGGGAGATAATCTGCCTGCCGTACATCACACTGCAGACCCGCTCCTGAAAGTGGTGGTTGCCACTTGCAAAAGGAGGCAATGTGTTTGCATTCTTGTTCTCGTGGCCCCGAAAGGCGGCTGAAATGGAGAAGAGGGCTTTTCTGCATGGACAGAAGATTTTGTAAAAGGGGGGGGGGAAGGACCCCACCCCAAATTTCGACTCATAACATTGACAATTTATTTACTTGCATAGTTGTAGCTATTATTCACATACAACTGGCATTTAAAACAACAGCAGCAGCTTCATCAGAGAATCATTCTGGGGCCTATTCTCACAACCACTTGAACACATTGTGTGAAAAACCTGCCCATGGTGCTACTTGATCCGTAGTAAGCAGCCACTTCCAACAATTTCCGCATTGAAACTTTGGCAACTATTATGTGTTAAGAAGAAGTGGGGAAATGGATGCTTCCTAGCATGGTAGAGAGCCAAACCTTCCACGTGGCAATAGGTGGAAGTGGCAGCTTTCCATGGATCAGGTACCATCATGGGCAGGTTTCATTAGTTAAGTCCATTAATTTCAGTGGGTCTACTCTGAGTAAAACTTAGTTGAATACAACCCAAGGGAAACAATTGAGTGAATAATTGCCAAGTGCCCTAGTCATTACTAAAGGGACACGTGTTTAATGTTCTACCTATCAGCAGTGACTGTGGCTTCTGTATCCTCTCAAGTTTGCTCTCCAACTCTTCTCTTGCCTTCTCTTCCAATGCCTGCATTTCTAGGCTGTGCGACTGCTGTTGGATATTGAAGCCGTCATTATATTTCTGCTTCCAGGACTCCTCTGCTTCCTGCAAACAAGGAAAAATTCAAGCCTGAAACTCCTGTTTGTAAGTGGAAGTGTTGACTGATTTTTAGCGAGGGAATGTTTAAATTTGAACTCTGTTGGCTCAATCCTTTTGGTTCTCAAGTTTACCCAAATAACCCAAGTCTGTTCTAGTTTACTCTTCTGTAACATAGAAAAAAATTCCTTCAGTAGCACCTTAAAGACCAACTAAGTTTTTATTTTGGTATGAGCTTTCGTGTGCATGCACACTTCTTCAGATACACTAGAAACAGAAGTGCCAGACCCTTATATGACCCTTATTCTGACACTTCTGTTTCTAGTGTATCTGAAGAAGTGTGCATGCACACGAAAGCTCATACCAAAATAAAAACTTAGTTGGTCTTTAAGGTGCTACTGAAGGAATTTTTTTCTATTTTGCTTCGACTCAGACCAACACGGCTGTCTTCTGTAACAGTTGTGGATTTCTGTTTTCAGATTAATAGTCTTATAGCCCTCGATTTGGAGGGAGTCAGATGGATTTGATTTGATGCCATTGATTAAATCTCGAGTTGCTGAGAGGAGATTTGCTCCGCAGACCTCTCAGCCTTTTAATCGTGGTTAAGATCAGACCCAACCATTAGCCTTTTCTTGCACTGGTTAGTTAGGAGGAAATTGGTCTGGAGAAACCAGGAAAGATCAATAAAGCTGCAATCCTCCATCCATTTACTTGAGAGCAAGCCCCAGTGATTTCCACAGCATTCTGAGTAGACACGTAAAGGAATACACAGTAAACCATCCAAATCTCTCAGAGCTAAATTCTTTTATGTATGTTGCTCGCTTTCATGCCCATCTCTATCCAAGAACACAACTGCCATGCCCAGAAGCTGGGTGAACATTTATCTGCTGTGACTTTGATCCTCAATGGTTAAGGCTCAGAATTAACGTAAATAAATCAGCACTGCCCGTACAAATCTAACCTCCAGCTCTTGATTTTTGCTTTTCTCCAGGAGATTTATGGCTCTTTGGTGAGACACCTCCAGCTGCATTTTAATATCTTGGCTTTGCTTAATGGTGTCCTGAAGATCTTGCAGAAGCTTTTCTCTCTCCTTACTGGACAGTAGCTCCTGTTCTTCAAGGGCTTCCCTGAAAGCATTTGCTTGCTGCTCTAAAGCTTGCTTCAGCTGTGCAACCTTCAAATATTAGAATCCAACAGGACATAGTCATTAACCACAGCAGTTACCTAACATCACAAGCCCTTTCAAGAATAACTTATTCAAAGGAAAATATCCTTTATTATTCTTTGAAAATGTATTCTCAGGTAAGCTAGACTTACTTGCTTCTACCAATCTTACATCAGATTTTAAACCACCAGCAGCAAGATCAGAAATCCCTGCTTGGCTTGCAAAAACTGGAGCATGCTTCGAGCATGATTCCAACAAGTAACTATTTCAGATGTAATTTTAATGGCAACAAAGTACAGTGGACACTCGGGTTGCAAACGTTGATCCTTGCGGGAAGCACATTCGCAACCCACAGTGTTCGCAACCCATGTCTGCGCATGCGCAGGCTGCAATTCGGCCTTTCTGTGCATACGCAAAGAGCAATTTAGTGCTTCTGCACATGTGTGCACGCCGAAATCCAGAAGTAACCCGTTCCGGTACTTCTGGGTTTGGCGCTGAGCGCAATCTGAAAAGACGCAACCAGAAGCAGCTGTAACCCGAGGTATGACTGTACATTGAGCTTTCTCAGGATTGTGCTCAAGGTCTTCAAGAAACCCTGTGGGAGATTCTTGTTACTCTAAGTCAGGGGGGAGGGGCAACCTTCTGATTTTATCCAGACTCATCCATTCATTCTAAAGTAGGCTGGCAGGCACAAGACTGTAAGCCGAGAGAGGTCTGTAAATTCTTGAAGCGGCACGTTCTGGCCTGGCTTTTCCATTTGAGCAAAGTGTGCTCCCAGACTGCTGGGTCTACCAGACCACGCTGTGTGTTGCTTCTCTCCTTGGAAGTCCCCTTAGCAGGGCTGACCCACCCATGAGGTGGGATGAAGCAGCTGCCTCAGGCAGCAGTAACCCAAACAGTGGCTCCCCCATGGGTGCCCTGCCGACTCGGTTGCCTCCACCGGTAGAAAGAAGTGGCAGCAGCCCTGGCTTCTGGCAAGATCTTGCCGGAACCTCGCGAGATCTCACTGAAACCCATCGCTGTCATCATTTCGTGAGTGCCACCATGCAGCCCAGGTAAGGGAGACTTAGGTAGTGGCAGGGCAGGAGCAGCATGTTCCCAATTTGCCTCAGGCAGCAAAGCGGGATGCGCCACTTCGCCCATCAGAATCCTCTGTCATTGCAGATCTCTCATTTCCTGGTGGGCAGGGCAGGTACCAGGTAAGATGGAATGTGCCTTCCATGCTGCTTCTTTTCCTAGGCTCTGCTACTCCTTGAGCAACTTTGTTTGGCACAAACAAACGAGTGATGATGATTAATGTTTTTAGCCAGAGGAGACGGAACCATCCCTTCCAAATAAGCCAGCACTCACAAAGTTTTCCATGGACAGCTTGGTTCCATAGGCTGAGGAACCCATGGCAAGAGGCCTGTTGTACATGGGCCTGTGTTTAATACCAGTGTGTTATTTTACAGATAAAATTGGATTGTTGCTTACATGACTTTAATTCAACATAACCTATAGCTGACTTCAAGCCAGTGAAAACTAGCTGCTTGGAATAAATTACTGTTGGTCACTGGGATTGCATAGCCTGTTGCCCCAACTGATGTCTGGGTCAAAAAGCAGTTTTAAGAAATAATGGTGGGGTTTTTTTTTACTGTCATTCCTATGCTCCCAATGAAGTATTCTGATGAAAGTCAGCTAAGCTTTATTTATAGCATCTAAATTCTCAGTTCTTATGCCTATCTGTGTTTTCAAACTCCCTGACCTCCAATAAAACACATCCCCTTTTCCATCTGTGTTCAACTCTCCACATAGCAATGAAGCCAAGTTAACCTGAAAGTTTCTCTCCATGAGCAAAAGAGATCTTCTGCTTGGAGCATCCTCTCGTAGCCAAAATGGAGAGGTGCCTGCCATGTTCTTATGCTCCATGGATCCTGCCTATTCTACAAGGAGCTTGGGACAATGTATTCGATCTCATTCCAATTTTTGTCCTTGCAAAAGCTCTGGAGGTAAGTTCTCAGCTGAAAGCTTAGGAGTCGTCATTTGCAGCTGACCTCAGATCTGACAAGGATCCTTTCTTTAACTTGTAGAGGCAGACTTCTATGTGTGACACAATTATAGCGCGGCTGAAGGCACAGGGCTTTCGATCCCATGGCTGAGGTTTACAGTGGTACCTCTACTTACGAATGACTCGACTCACGAATGTTTCTACCTACGAATGGAGCTCCGTCCACCATCTTGGATTTGGTTTAGATAGGATTTTTTCTACTTATGAATTTTTAGATAGGGTTGCTTCGACTTACGGATTTTCTCTCCCAATGCATTCCTATGGGATTCGACTTACACATTTTTTCGACTTATGAATGTGCGTTCGGAACGCATTAAATTCGTAAGTAGAGGTACCACTGTACTGTCATTTCTATATGCACTGGGCTGAGTTTGACATATGTAGCTGGCCTGCTGCTCAAAGGAATGCATTTGTCATGAAATATCAATACAGAATTCGCCACTGTACTTGAGCTTGCAATTCTGTCTTTTGGTAGTACCATTCCTCTTGCAAAGCTTGCATTTCTTTGGCTTTCTCCTTCTGGAAACCGGCAAGGGAATGCCTGACTTCTGTTTTTGGTGCACCTCCAGAGTCCAACCTTGAAGAAAGAGCGTTTGTTGCATTATGAAAAGAATATCAGTACCTTCCGACACAATAATTACCAGACTTGAAGGTTACAGCCTTTAGGGTGGATTAGGACTGCCCCCCCCCCCAAATACCTTGGCTTCTCTTCATTTTTGGCACCAGGAGCTGCTGGCTGTTCCCTGCCTTTTGCTCTCTCTTTATGCTGTTTGGAGATGTCTTTCTGTTTCACAGATGCGTCCTGGGACTAAACAATGAATGCCAAGATAAAGCTTCCGTTATGATGTTATACTTCATACTAAGCCTTCTCTCCCAAGTTTTTCAAATGCAGTGTAATAAATCGTTCCCTCCCTCATCAATACACACCCTCCCCCCATTACCATTTTCCCTCTCAGAATGTATGTAGGGAGGGGGAATATTCTCAGAGTACTAGGTTGACGTTTCAAAGGCATTGTGGCCACCTAGAAATGGAAGTGCCACATTTCCCCAGCCTGCTGACTGTTGATTAGGTAGGGCAATCCCTTTCCTCCCATTTGCCTCAACTTTGTGACATGTGGAAGCTTTTTGCCACACCCCTTGGATGGGTTTTAGGGGTGGTGGGGAAGAAATCAACGCAGCCCTTGAGCATAAATACCTCAGGGTTCTGTCGTATGAGTCTCCACGGCTCAATTCTCTTGATCTTTCTTTGATCTGTGTTCTCCTCTCCCTGACACACCACAGACCAGAATAAAAATGACTGCAACGAACTGACTTGTCAGATACACACACACACACACGGGTTGACAGTCAAATGTGGTTTCCTTATATAATAATAATAATTTATTATTTATACCCCGCCCATCTGGCTGAGTCTTCCCAGCCACTCTGGGTGGCTCCCAATTGAATATTAAAACAATACAGCATTAAATATTAAAAGCTTCCCTAAACAGGGCTGCCTTCAGATGTCTTTTAAAATTAGGATAGCTGCTTATTTCCTTGACATCTGATGGAAGGGTGTTCCACAGGGCGGGTGCTGCTACCGAGAAGGCCCCCTGTCTGGTTCCCTGTAATCTCACTTCTCGCAATGAGGGAACCGCCAGAAGGCCCTCTGCGCTGGATCTCAGTGTCCGGGCTGAACAGTGGGGGTGGAGACTAGAGAAAAAGCAGGAACTAGAAACAGAAATTTTCTCCGACTGGCCAGAACGTGGGAAGTCATTTGGAATGTATAATTGGCTATATTATTTGTATTATGATGTGGCATGATTTGGCATTGCATTCATTGGAGTATTATTAATGAAAAAATTAATAAAAAATATTTATATAAGAAGAAGAAAAGAATGAGGAATGAGGATGTGGGAGAGACGGGGTGGAGAGTCACTCAGGACAACGCCATTATCTAAGAGGCTGGGTTCTATAGCCTCTCCCTATAATATTGAAATAAAAAAGGACCGTAAGAAACTTTTCCTTGTCTTTATACTTCTCTGGGCAACTAGCCGTGAGCCACTGACAGCACTCTGACAGTCTATATTGGTATGCTATTACCATAAAACTTTTATTCACTTGTTCATAAATATTATAATTGCAACAGCAGTGAGATTGTTGCCAGACATCCATAGCAAGCATATTACTATTGGTCTCGGCTAAATTTCCCAGACTAAGCAAGGTTATTCAAGCCACTGTGATTTATTTATTTGAAAACCTATAACCTGCTGTTTCATAAAATACAATCAGGTGGCTTACAGCAATAAAACCAGTCAATATCCATAAAATAGAATTTAATACACCAATAAAACATGCTCATTTGGACATCTCCAGTAGTCTGAGGGTACTCCTGGATCTATCACTGTTGACTGAGGTTCAGGTGGACTCTGTGGCTCAAAGTGCCTCCCACCAACTTTCAGTTGCTAAAACAGCAATGGCTATTATTAGGCTGTGAGAGCTTGGCTACTGCAGTCCTGAAATTGGTAATTTCAAAACTGGATTCTTGGGCTTAATCTGGCAGCTGCAGCTGGTGCCGAATGCAGCGACCCAGGATCTTGACCAGGGACCCACCGACACCCAAGAACACCTCAGCTGTGGGAGCTGCATTGGTTGCCAATAAGCTACCATGGACAGTTCAAGTCTCTGGGTTCAGCATTTAAAGCCCTAATCAACTTGGGATCAACTAAGGAACTGCCTGACTCTATACCTGAAGCCCCATCGTTCAGCCCGGACACTGAGGTCCAGCGTCGAGGGCCTTCTGGCGGTTCCCTCCCTGTGAGAAGCGAGGTTACAGGGAAGCAGACAGAGGGCCTTCTCAGTAGTGGCGCCCACCCTGTGGAACGCCCACCCATCAGATGTCAAGGAAATAAACAACCACCTGACTTTTAGAAGGCATCTGAAGGCAGCCCTGTTTAGGGAAACTTTTAATGTTTAATAGATTATTGTATTTTAATGTTCTGTTGGAAGCCGCCCAGAGTGGCTGAGGAAACCCAGCCAGATGGGCGGGGTATCAATAATACAGTGGAACCTCGGTTTACGAACACCTCAGTTTACGAATTTTCAGGTTACGAACGTCGCGGACCCATCTGGAATGGATTAATTCACTTTCCATTACTTTCAATGGGAAAGTTGGCTTCAGTTTATGAACGCTTCAGTTTATGAGCAGACATCCGGAACCAATTACACCCATGCTTCGGGTTAAGTACGCTTCAGGTTGAGTACTCCGCGGACCCGTCTGGAACGGATTAATCCACTTTCCATTACTTTCAGTGGGAAAGTTCGCTTCAGTTTATGAACGCTTCAGTTTAAGTACTCTGTGGACCGTCTGGAACGGATTAATTCACTTTCCATTACTTTCAATGGGAAAGTTGGCTTCAGTTTATGAACGCTTCAGTTTATGAGCAGACATCCGGAACCAATTACACCCATGCTTCGGGTTAAGTACGCTTCAGGTTGAGTACTCCGTGGACCCGTCTGGAACGGATTAATCCACTTTCCATTACTTTCAGTGGGAAAGTTCGCTTCAGTTTATGAACGCTTCAGTTTATGAACAGACTTCCGGAACCAATTGTGTTCATAAACCAAGGTACCACTGTAAATTTTATTATTATTATTATTATTATTATTATTATTATTATTAATCCCTGCCCAGCATTTTTTTTTCTTCCCCTGTTTGGAGCCACTGTGCAAAAGACGATATAGAAATAAGCTGCATGTATAAATAAAGCAATGAAACAAATAAAGGAAAGGAAAGATGGTATTTCCTTTTCACCGGCAGTCCCAGTTCTGATCAGGCAAGAGAAAAACAAACAAATCCAGAGAGGCAGGGGTGCTTATTTCCTTTCAAAATTAGCCTAGTTAGCTGCTGATAGTTGTTACCCTCCTGTGTGTGTGTAGGTGTGAAGCACATAAATGTTAATGCACCCCCGCGGGCCTCTCCTCCTCCTGAGCTCTAATAATGAAGTCAGCGGAAGTTGCACAGAATAACTTTAAAGGAAAATGTTAGGGATTAACAGTTCACATTTCCCTCATTTAAAGGGGGAAATCCTTTCATCTCAGATCCTGCAAATAAAACATTTATGGAGACAACTGAGCATCTGAACTCCAGTTGTGCTTTTGTAGGTTAAGAAGGTACCAGGGGAGGAATCAATGAGTGAAAATACTCTGAATGCCAACAGAAAGATCAAATTAGCCGGGTACAAATTAATTGAGCAAGTCTAGCTAAGCCTGGAGGCAGGCAGTGTTAGAGAAATAGTTGCCTGTGGTGGGTTTACTCATTTCACTTTTGTCTCTGCTAAACTGACTTCACAGGTTTTTAAATGGTTTCAAAAACTTGCAAAGCCTGCTTGACTAGAGGTAATAGAGGGCCTACACAAACATTTGTGTCTGTGTCTGTCTGTGTGAGAGCTGGGCAGGAAATATCTGTCTGGTGGACCACTGTCTACCTGTGCCTAATAATAATAATAATAATAATAATAATAATAATAATCCTATATAATAAAGTCCTTGTGTCTCTGCGTCCAGATTCCCTGTGTCCCTGTGTCCGCGCTAATGCGCATGTGCCCCACGGACACAGGGACTGGACGAAGAAGCGGGACGTACACACGCACACACTCTCTCCGCCCCTCAACCCTCTGCCTCCTGTTCCCCTGCGGCGGCGGACCAAGATGGCGGCATCGGGCTCCGGGGCCGCCGCGGCGGGAGCCCGGTCCGGCTCCGCCACGGGCCGCAGCCCCGGAGCCCAATGCCACCATCTTGGTCCGCTGCCGCCTCCTCCTGATAACCCTACCTGGCCTGTGGGAGGAGCGGCGGGGCCGCGGCCTTACCTCCCTCTCTGCGCTCGGCCGCGGGACACGACGGGAGAGCGCTTTGTTTAATTGTGTTCTCGGCGCGCCCCACGGCCGAGCGCAGAAAGGGAGGGAAGGCCGCGGCCCCGTCGCACCTCTAGCGCCCGTTTTCTTAACGGGCTGAATGAGACTAGTAATAATAATAATACCTTTATTGTCAATGTACAACCTGTGTACAATGAAATTAACTGAGCCCCCCCAAAACACTTAATTTCATTGCACTGTGTGCTTGTCGCACAACACACCAAACCCCAAAGTCAGTTGCACTATATTATTCTCCGTTCAGCAGCTTAAGAGCCCACGGATAGAAAGAGTTTTTTAGCCTGTTGGTACAACTGATTATACTTCTGTATCTCCTTCCCGAATGCTCCAACTACCGCACAATTGCGCTTATTTCACATGCCAGCAAGGTTATGCTTAAAATTCTACAAGGCGGGCTTAAACAGTATGTGGACTGAGAACTCCCAGAAGTGCAAGCTGGATTTTGAAGGGGCAGAGGAACCAGAGACCAAATTGCAAACACACGCTGGATTATTCCTCTGCCTTGCAATAGTTAAAGTGAATTATCCTGAAATGTTGCTATGCCTGGGAGCTACTTTAAGCATGGTTTGCCAAAGAAAAGTGGCATTACAACTTAGCTGGAACTGTAAACTCTTATTTCACCTTTTCACCCCCCTGCAGCGAGTTTCCCCTTCACTTATTAGAATAATGGACCTTCTTTTGGAAAGTTGCATTGTATTAAGCAAGTATCTGGCAAATTATCAGCAAGAGTGACTGGGTATTAAAAAAATGACCTGAATTATAACAACTTTAGCTGTAACATTTATGTCTATTCCACATAGGCTAAATTTGGGGGTTGGGCCAAAATGTGCCTTACACAGGCAAGGAAGTTATTTTTAGTTTACAGTTGTGCCTAAGTGATAACTGCATTGCTGAGAGCATGCTGCTTCATGCTGGAGGAAGAAACTAAGCCTGTTCCATTTCACTGCTCTCAGCTGGGAGTCACACTCTCAGCAAAATGCACACTTTCCTATATGCTCTGTAGTGGCCATTCCAGTTGTGACATTTGAAAGAATGGCGAATTCTTCATTGCTTATGCTGTTCTCTCTCATAACTTGAATCGTACCCTGCTTTTGGGTTGCGGTGCCAAAAAGCTATGGCTTCCCATAGAAATGACACGAATTTGTGCAAACTGTGCTTTTCCAAAGGCAAATATTTCAATCTAATGGCTCTAACAGGATGCGATGAAAGGCAACAATCCCACCAGCCACCTCTGTAGGCACTGCTAGGTCTCCCAGAGACAACTTCTTTCTCCTCAGGGAGCTTCCACACAGCAGTTTACTGTTGATTCATGGCTGCTCACACACACAAGATTTGCCCAGTGTCAGCATGTCATTGTCCTTATCAAAATGCCATTCCATATTATTTCCTCACTTCTTCAATGGCTACGGTTTCTGCAGAAATCCAGAAGGTAAAAACAATGATGGAAATTGCACATTTGGATTAACAGGGAGGGGGAAGAGAATATGAGATGGCATCAGCTAGAATAGATGCTGCACAAAACTTTCATGGACGAGAAGTACCAAGTCCACAGTAAATGCCATGTGGAAGAACCTAAGGTTGCCAGGATACAACCTGAAGATAAACTCTACCACTAAATCATGTTATCAGTTTAAAACTACAACCTGGAGCCATAGGTGCAGAGCCTTATTTAGCAGTTTGTTATTGATAAAGCAACTAGTCTCCAAGTTCCAACCTGGCAATGAAATGGTGCTGATAAGTACAATCCAACCAGACTGAAGAATCTACCTATCTTCCTTTGCTTTCTGAATACCAAAGCAGTGTTATTTCACACACACAGCAAGAGAAGTCATTAATTACAGCTTCTCCCTCCTTTGCAAAAGGAAACAGAAGCTGACATTTAATTACCCCAAGAGGGTACTCAGGTGACAATTAATCCCCTTGTTGGAATCAACAGGAATGCGGAAAAAAACAGGCTGAACTTGCAAACCATAAACTTGTAACTGAAGTTGCCATAGACCTTATAGAATTAATGTGTGAGTGATGATTATGCAAGAATCTTTGCCATAGTAAGAGCACTGCAGGATAATGTATTGCCAAATTCGTACTGTGTGGAACCTCTATTTTGATTCTTATTAATTACAGAAAGCAATACTGTGGAAATGCTAACAGCCTCTAGTATGGAAGCAATTTACAATATGGAGTCAGAAAAAGCTGGCTTGGCCCTTTAATGACCACCACCACCAACAACAACAATATTTTTTTATGTATACCCCACCCTTCCCAGTTCAGAAACCCAGGCTCAGGGCGGCTAACAACAAATTTAAAACACTTAATTGTAATACAACATAACAACAATGTCCACCCCTTACCTCCTGTTGCCGCTCTTGGGTTTTTCTGGCATGAGATTTAAGAAATTCTGCATATTTGGGGGTGTCTCGGTTTTGCCTGATGAAATTCTCTAGCCTTAAAACCTAAATTAGCAAGATTAAAAAAGGCACATAACATGGGGGACATCACTGATGCAACATCTGCTTATCTGATATAATCCTAAACCTGCAAGAGGATGCTTTTTATAGTGGAATCCTAACCATCTCTACTCAGAAGTAAGGCCTACTGATTTTGATGGGGCTTACTGCCAGCTAAATAGGACTGCAGCCTGAAATAGTGAACATACACATTAGGTGTGAAGCCAAAATTTGGGCTGGTAAAAGCATATCCTCCTGTCCCCTTGTTGCCCAGTCAATAAACCATGGGATAAAGGTAAAGGTAAAGGGACCCCTGACCACTAGGTCCAGACATGACCGACTCTGGGGCATAGCTGCCAAGTTTTCCCTTTTCTCGCGAGGAAGCCTATTCAGCATAAGGGAAAATCCCTTTAAAAAAGGGATAACTTGGCAGCTATGCTCTGGGGTTGCGTGCTCATCTCGCATTATTGGCCGAGGGAGCCGGGGTACAGCTTCTGGGTCATGTGGCCAGCATGACAAAGCCACTTCTGCCGAACCAGAGCAGCACACGGAAACGCCGTTTACCTTCCCACTGTAGCAGTACTTATTTATCTACTTGCATTTTGATGTGCTTTCGAACTGCTAGGTTGGCAGGAGCTGGGACCAAGCAACGGGAGCTCACCCCATCACAGGGATTCGAACCGCCGACCTTCTGATCAGCAATCAGTGGTTTAACCCACAGCGCCACCTGGGTCCCCTTATCTCTCCTCCCCTTATCTCCCCTCCCCTACTCATCTTCTCCCTGATGCATGCTCTGTTAGTGTCAAGGCTTGGCTGCCACAAGCAGAAAACAATATGAAATTTGACTTTTGCATGGAATTCACTTATGATTGGGCTGAGAATTGGTGACAAATGCAATTCATTTTCCAGGATTGTTCTCCAACCTTCATGGGAGATAAACGGTCACAGTTTTGTACCTCTGATCATTTTAACAGCAAGAAATAAAACTTCCCAGCCATAAAGTTTTAAAATATACTGGGCAGATGATGCCTTGGAGATAGCAAACCACTTTTCTCTGGATCATATACTGCACAGAGTTGCTAGTACTATTACAGGAACCAACTCATTCTACAAATGAGGCCCCTATTTAAATGACAATCAGCATAGTCCATATTTTCAGGCTATAGTCTTGTGATGTCCTTCCTGAAGAATAAGTTGAAGCTTGTGAATCCCATCAGGAGTTTTTCAGGTAGGAAGAAAAACTAAAACGGCTTCCATGATCACAGATGGATTTATGCTTTACACACCTCCAGAGAACAGTCTTCTAGCTTTCCATTTATTGCTTCTTTTTCCTTTTGTAGCTGTCTTATATCATTCTCATATTTCTTTTTTAATTCCTCTATCTGTATCTGAACCTCCTAAAATTGAAAAAAATCAAGCAATTGTCATATTTTAACACTATACAGCAAAACAATGAGTAGAGGCACAGGGAGAAATATTAAACATGTAAAACACACACTCAAAACAGATACACTGAACCCAAAGGAAGGAATAGCATTTCTCAAATCTGGCATGTGGGAGAACATGAAAAGTATCTGAAATATCCCCATCTTTGCAAGAACACTCAGTCTCCTCAAAGGTGTATGAGCATTAAGGGACTTTGGTGGGGTGGCTACATTTTAAGATTTTTGTGTGTGGCTGCCACCTACCACTCCAAGAATGCCCCTGGGAATGATGCTGTACCATGACTTCCCAATGCTAAGAAATAATCTTGAATAAATTACGGTAAATAAAGTCAGCTGCTGCTGCAGTAAAAACTGACAGGTTTGGGAGAAGGCTAGGCCAGGTGCAGCTTAGGAGCAGCTGCATTCTTTGGGAACAAATTTCTCAACCTCCCAATTTCACATTCCCAATTTCACATTCTACAGTGTTGCATATAATAAGATTGCAATCCCTCTTATTAGGGAATAAACCCCACTGAACTTGCTGGGACTTACATCTGAGTAAACATGCATAAGATTTAGATTTGTCTAGACAAGCCATAAAAAAAGAAGAAGATGAGAAATGCACCAGATTACATAGCTGTCAAGTTTTCCCTTTTCTCGCGAGGAAGCCTATTCAGCATAAGGGAATTTCCCTTTTAAAAAAGGGAGAACTTGACAGCTATGCACCTGAACCTTTTTCTCTGAATCATTGATTCCGCCCCCTCCCCAGTAAAACCATTCATACATACAGTAGATGAGTATAATCAGCCTTGCCAAGTTGCAACTTCAAATAGAAGCCTGTACTTTTAACAGGTCAGATTGGTATGTTCTGCAGAAATGCCCATGACACAGGCCACCTTCTGGTTTGGAAGTCAATTCCTTTATTCTTCGATCTGTGAGAGTTCTTCACATTTTCCCAAAGTGACACAAAAAAACTGCACTTCTCACTTGTCCAGTATACCTGAAGGAGCGTCTCTACCCCCATCGTTCATCCTGGACACTGAGGTCCAGCTCCGAGGGCCTTCTGGTGGTTCCTTCCCTGAGAGAAGTGAAGTTACAGGGCCTTCTCGGTAGTGGCGCTCGCCCTGTGGAACACCCTCCCACCAGATGTCAAGGAAATAAACAACTATCCGACTTTTAGAAGACATCTGAAGGCAGCCCTGTTTAGGGAAGTTTTTAATGTTTGATGCTTTATTGTGTTTTTACCGGTAATATTCTGTTGGGAGCCACCCAGAGTGGCATTGCAGTAGTCCAAGCAGGAGATCACCAGAGCATGCACCACTCTGGCGAGACAGAGGTAAGATTGGGCAAATGTTTCAGGCTCAGGATTTCAAATGCCATTCAGAGAGGCAGGAAGAGTTGATGGGAAGTTCTCCTGCATAAGGTTCCACTGAGCTGAGCTGAGCTGAGCACGAGGTGTGTGAAAATGCTAGAGAGGCAGGCAGGCAGACCTGCCTCCTTCCTTCCCATGTGATGC
Organism: Zootoca vivipara; assembly: GCF_963506605.1. NCBI lineage: Eukaryota > Metazoa > Chordata > Lepidosauria > Squamata > Lacertidae > Zootoca > Zootoca vivipara. The sequence goes on along the minus strand of NC_083284.1, from coordinate 70,388,221 downwards.
TCGATGCCCGTCCCGCCACTCAGATTTTCTGGGCATACTGCTAGTATGTCTAAAATACTCAAAGCCAAGAAGTATCATGCTACTACACAAATCAGTTATTTAAACTTCTGAGCCCTGAGCTGAATGCCTAGCTCACAGAGTCCACCGGGAAGCTGTAAAACCCGAGTGCTCATTTACTTGGAAAGAGCTGAATGTTCATCTTGTACAAATTGCCTTAGGATATCCCTATTTAGCATACTAGTGAACTTACTCTTCCTCCTTGAAGCAACTTGCTGACGGAATACAATATTTCAGCCTCATCTTGAAAGACTATGAATTGGGGAGGGAAGTGGGGAGTGGAGATGACAAGGGCTTCGTCCCTAGTGGAGACCGATAAATTTCAAAGCAGAGCAGCTCAAGATGATTCAGAGCAACCAAGCAAGGCTCTAAGACGTACTGAGCAGAAGCAATAAAAAGGATAGCCATAACACCCGCAAAGGGAATAAGTGATGAGAAAATTTAGATTTAATCTAAGGATAGCTGCAGTAAGCAACATTTCAAAGTGAGAAACGGGTTTCTTCTCCTAAAAAAAAAAAACCACACACACACAAAGCCCCAAAGGCAATGGGTTCCTGTTCAGCTAGAAACAATTTGCTCTTGACATTCCTGGATAAAACACAAAGATTCTTATAAGTAAAACTACCAGGGCTAGAAAACACACTAAAACAACTATCGATGTCTCCAATATCAGAAGCCAGGATTAGGGGAAAATGGCAAATGGTAAAGCACCTGGGCTAGACTGCTTTCCAGTGGAATGGTATAAAACATATTAACTAAGTGACAGGAGATCAAGATATCAGTTATATGATGAGATCTTTAGAGAAGGAATCAGCTCAACACTATTTAACCAGGCTTATATTACTGTTATTCCAAAGCCTGGCAAGGACCTAACGCAATGTGCCAACTATCACCCAATTTCTTTGATAAACATTCATACAAAAATCTGAATGAGGATATTGGCAAATAGACTGCAAAGAGCAAGATCAACTATTATTAAAAATGACCAAACAGGGTTTATAAAGATGAGACAAGCTGCAGATAACATCAGACTGGTAGTGGATTTGATACATTTAAACAGGAAAGGTGAAGATTATACTATACTATACTATCTCCCTGCTTATTTAACTTATATGCAGAATTCATCATGCGAAAGGCTGGACTGGATGAATCCCAAACCGGAATTAAGATTGCCGGAAGAAATATCAACAACCCCAGATATGCTCATGACACAACCTTGATGGCAGAAAGTGAGGAGGAATTAAAGAACCTTTTAATGAGGGTGAAAGAGGAGAGCGCAAAATTTGGTCTGAAGCTCAACATCAAAAAAACCAAGATCATGGCCACTGGTCCCAACACCTCCTGGCAAATAGAAGGGGAAGAAATGGAGGCAGTGAGAGATTTTACTTTCTTGGGCTCCTTGATCACTGCAGATGGTGACAGCAGTCACGAAATTAAAAGACGCCTGCTTCTTGGGAGAAAAGCAATGACAAACCTAGACAGCATCTTAAAAAGCAGAGACATCACCTTGCCAACAAAGGTCCATATAGTTAAAGCTATGGTTTTCCCAGTAGTGATGTATAGAAGTGAGAGCTGGACCATAAAGAAGGCTGATCGCCGAAGGATTGATGCTTCTGAATTATGGTGCTGGAGGAGACTCTTGAGAGTCCCATGGACTGCAAGAAGATCAAACCTATCCATTCTGAAGGAAATTAGTCATGAGTGCTCACTGGAAGGACAGATCCTGAAGCTGAGGATCCAATACTTTGGCCACCTCATGAGAAGAGAAGACTCCCTGGAAAAGACCCTGATGCTGGGAAAGATTGAGGGCACAAGGAGAAGGGGATGACAGAGGATGAGATGGTTGGACAGTGTTCTCAAAGCTACGAACATGAGTCTGACCAAACTGCGGGAGGCAGTAGAAGACAGGAGTGCCTGGCGTGCTCTGGTCCATGGGGTCACACAACAACAACAACACTATCTCTAGATGCGGAGGGAGCAGGCAGGAGCAGACAGCAAACCAGCCCAGAGGTCATTTGCTGAAAGACTTCGGCTGCTGAGACACAGCCTACCTGAATTTCCAAGGTCATTTGCCTAATAGTCCCACCAGTTGGCAAGATAGCTCAATTGTGGAGTGTGGTGTGGATAATGCCAAGGTTGCAGGTTTGATCCCCATATTCCTGCATTGCAGGGAGTTGGACTAGATCAGGCATAGGCAAACTCAGCCCTCCAGATGTTTTGGGACTACAATTCCCATCATCCCTGACCACTGGTCCTGTTAGTTAGGGATGATGTGAGTTGTAGTCCCAAAACATCTGGAGTGCCAAGTTTGCCTGTGCCTGGACTAGATGATCCTCAGGGTCCATTCCAACTCTACAATTCTATGATTCTAGTCAGCAAACCACAAACACCAAATGGAAGCCAGAAAAATCCAGCCAAGGGACAAACCCCAAAAGCCAAATATCAGTACAAGTTTGTAAAACAACAACCACCCTATGGTGTGTAAGGCGCAGAAACCCGTTATGGACTCTTGAGACAAATCCACAGCTGGACTTGTGGTAGTGCAAACTTTGATTAATGACTGGTCCCTGTTCCAATGCACGTGAAAGCAGAATACTGCCCAGACTGACATTTCCCTCTGTGTGGTTAATTTCTGTAGCGACTGGGTGCTGGAACAAGCCAATGGCTTCAGTTAAAGCACACTGCCAACTCATACCTATAGCATTCTGCATGAATGTTGGAGTTACCAGGGCAACCAGTTTGGAATAAGTGGAAAGAAAGTAGACCTGGCTGTCTGGGATTGAACTATGGATATAGGCACCAGCTCATTTTGATCATAGTTTGCAGCTGGTTGGCCAGAGATTTTTGCACAGTTGGACAACTATCCTTCAGTGGCATATGTAGAGAGAGACCAGGGTTACAGAGGGCTCCAGTACAACTTTCCATTATTACTTATGTATTGTACATAAACGTATCCACCCCTTTCAGTTAAACAACAGAACTCACAAAGGAAAAATGCCATTCCAATACAGAAGATTTCTAAATCCCCTCCAACAAAAACCACCACCAGCATCAGTATTACTAGGTGGGAAAAGCTTTTGGATATGAAGTGTGTTTGCCTGTTGGTGAACCAAGAAGAGGGAGTTGACAAGGCAAATCTCTGTGGGGACCACTAAAACAGTCCATCCAACACTCTTGACTAATTTCATTTTCAATTATGATAACGATAACTCGGGCGGCTTCCAACATATATAAAAACATAATAAAACATTAAACGTTTAAAAACTTCCCTATACAATTGTTGCCTTCAGATGTCTTCTAAAGGATGAAGAGTTACTTATCTCCTTTCCAAGAACTAGGGGACACTTTTGGTGGGGGATATATTCAATTATTCATTAGCTCCTACTCCTTCTTTTGGCTTGGTCCCCCACGGCAGATGACAACAACAGATTTAAAGATTCAGGGCATGGGCCCCAGAGACAGAAATATGCATAACATTTGTGTATGCTAAAAAATATAGATATATATAGATGCAAATTTAAAACTTAAATGTCACCAGTCAACTAATTTCCCATTCAAATCTCTCCAGACAATTTTTTCAATTACTTTGCATCCTACTTCAGATAATCCCCAATTAGTTTCCCAGCAGATCTTTCTCCTAATCAATTAAATTCCCCGTCGATTTCCCATATTAATTACCCCCCAATAACCTTCACATGTCTTAAATTCACTTATTTTCCCAAATAAACAGCATTTTCAGGTCCCCCGTCCCCCCCCCACCATTTATTATCTATCTCAGGGGTGGCCAACTCTGAAGAGTTGCGATCTACTCACAAAGTTAAAAACTGGCAGTGATCTACCCCCTTTTGGGGGGTTCAGGTCAAAGTTGTTAAGCTTTCTAGGGAGGAGGAAAGCCCCATTTTTAGGGGTTCAGGTCAAGTTGTTGAGCTTTTCTGAGGTGGGGTGAAGGCTAAAACGTTGAGCATTTTTAGGGGAACCAAAGTTGTTGAGCTTATTTGGGGGGAGCCAGTGATCTACCAGTGATCTACCACAGACGTCCAGTGATCTACCGGTAGATCACGATCTACCTGTTGGACGTGCCTGATCTATCTGAAACCATTTAGGACACTCGAGGCAGGAAGGGGGCCTGTGAATTAGGGCAAGCCAGGGCTTGCTCAAGACATTTTGCACCTGAGGCAAACCACAAAATGGTGTCCCCTCCTCTCCATAGAAGAAGAAGAAGTGAGTGAAGATCTACATCAGGAACAAGAGGGGAATAAATATCTACATTGGGATTTTCTGCTCCTGGGGATCCTGCTGCCTGAGGCAGTCGCCTCACCTTGCCCCATGCATGGGCCGGCCCTGGGGCAAGCCTCTCTTGCTGCTTAAGCCGAAGAGGGAGGAGCTAAAGGACCCTTTGCCCCATCCACTCCTCTAGCCCTTCCTCGCTTCAAGATAGGATTCTTGTTTTGAAAAATGAGTTGCCAGCCAGGAGGATCATACCAGGCTTGAAAAAGCAAGGACCCATTTGCAATCTGCATTGTTTGTTGCGGCAGCGATGACATTAATCACTGCACTGTCATGACGAGAAGCACAGGCGAGCAACAGCAATGCCGGGAATACAAGAATCCTGTCAAGGGTAAGCTAACCTTCCTTCCTTCCTTCCTCTCTTGCAAAAGCTTTCATTTAATAGGAAAACCTCAGCTCAGCTCCTTTTTAAAAAAACGAAAAACACAGCAATAAAATCCTCGTTGTGATTTAAAGCTCCCTGTCTTGTAAGAACAATTTAAATGATGTCACCATGACTAAAGAGATTTAAAGGAACAGATGAATCACAGCGCACTATTAATAGAACAATCCCACCTTGTGCCTTTTTTTCCTCTCGGCATCCATGGAGGCTTGGGCTGATTTGATTTCAAGGCTGTGCTTCTTGACAAGGTCTTCCAGACCTTTCACCAGCTGCGCTTTCAAACGAATCTTCTCCTCGCCTGGCTCGTGTTTGGTTTTGCGGAACTCTTCCCTGTGCTGGGGCTTAACTGGGTCTTTCTCCAAACCTGCCTTTACCTGGAGTGACAAGGCGCAAGTCCCATCAATTAAAGTGACCACAGAGAAAGGCAAAAGGGTTAACTCAAGCCATAAAGCAAATGCAAGCATATAAAAGCAAGCTATGCAGGTAAACTTTTATCAACATAGGAGATGCTATTGAAGACAGGCAATTAAATAAGAGACACTACAACTAAATCAAGAGGTCTTTCTTTCTCTTTTAAAGCATTCATTGGGGTGAGATTGGAATATACAAGCAGATCTCAGGGTGATTTGCAGGAGATTGCCAGGTGTTCCTGATTCCCAATCGTTTAACAATAGCAGCAAGAAAACTATTTCCCCCACCTAAGTGAGGCTGCTGAAAGGAAGGGAGCCAACCAAGGACCGACCTGTGTTTGAAAGGACTGCGAGCTCATCTTAAGTTCTGGTACTGGCAACCAAATCCCAGTTCTTTCACTCTAACTTTCACCCCCAAAACAGAAAAGCAGATCCAACAAGCCGGAAGTCTGCACTCCACTAAACATCAACGGGGAGAAATGTCTGCAAAAAGCTAGACTGTCACAAACTAGACCAGAACCCTTGTCCCTGATGTGCTAGCACCCCACATATAGGTGGAAGTCACTGGGAGTCTCGAGATGGAGATAATAATTAATAATAATAATTTATTATTTATACCCCGCCCAATCTGGCTGGGTTTCCCCAGCCACTCTGGGCAGCTCCAAACAGAATATTAAAACCATGATAAAACATCAAACATTAAAAACTTCCCTAAAGAGGGCTGCCTTCAGATGTCTTCTAAAAGTCAGATAGTTGTTTATTTCCTTGACATCTGATGTGAGGGGGTTCCACAGGGTGGGTGCCACTACCGAGAAGGCCCTGCAACCTCACTTCTTGCAATGAGGGAACTGACAAAAGGCCATCAGAGCTGGACCTAAGATAATTCCAGCTAGAGCATCAATACTTTACTCCTTAAACCAGGCATCCCCAAACTGCGGCCCTCCAGATGTTTTAGCCTACAACTCCCATGATCCCTAGCTGAGAGGACCAGTGGTCAGGGATGATGGGAATTGTAGTCCAAAACACCTGGAGGGCCGAAGTTTGGGGATGCCTGCCTTAAACCATCATATTTAAACCATAGTGGTTTGCCAGAAGAGGGAGCCACTAGACCAGGGGAAGCCAACACCAATAACAAAATGGCGCTCAAGAGCATCAGAACATTCCAGAAGCGCAGAAAGAACCTGGGCACTTCCAGATGGTTGGTAATTTTGGATGGGATTCAGTCATGTGCCAGCAAATTCAAGTCTTGCAATTACGAAATGGTTTGGAGATCTTGTGCCACAAACCCACTCCCACCACTTTTTACAATGAGGAAAGTGGTGGGAAAATGTATTTACTTTACCTTATTTATCAAATTTGTATACTGCTCTTCATCCGAACATCACAGGGTGGTTCACAACATAAAAATACAAAGTGAGAACACAAAACACATAACAAATAAGCAAAAACAAACCAATAACCCCCATCCTACAAACACATTTGAATGGCCACCGGTTGCTTAATCAGCCATATAGAGAAACATTTTTGTCCGGTGCCTGAAGATATGGAATGAGCAGGCGAGCCTCTTTAGGTAGAAGACCTCCCTAGGGAGAGTGTTCCACAAACAGGGAGCCACTGCAGAAAAGGCCCTTTCTTTTCATGGAGAGGGTATGAAAAAGGGTTGTTGGGCCCTTTTGCAGACTAGCTCCAATGAACCATGAGCAATTTACGTGGAAATGGAAGGAATGGCTTCCAGTTAACTTAGTCTATCAAACTGCATCATCATGCAGAGCTTCATCTGCATAAAGTAGGAGAAACATGAAGGCTATGCACCTGAACGCCGCCACCGTCTTGCTTGCCTTGGCTCTGTTTGGTGGACGCTGCTTGCTGAAGGGGTAAGGTCTGGTTCTTTAGTTCATCCGCTTCGCTCCTGGTCTTGCTTTGGGAGTTCTGCACGGTTTCCATTGCTTCTGTGAATGTGAAAAATGCCATGTGATGTGCTGATATTTTCATGTGCACGATGAAGAGGATGAATGCATATAAAACAGTGTTGCATTCACATAGCTCATTACGGGGCTGTTGCTGTGAAACCTGTAAGGTGAGGCCAGTCTAGTTGCCCTCATGTTGCAGTTGGGGCAGAGGCAGAGAGGGTAGCAGAATGCATAACAAACCTACAGACAAAATTCATAGCTGGGGTCATATTTGAACTGGGAATTTCCCGGTTCACGTTCATAAATGTTCCACTTCTGCATCTCCCTGCACGGAAGCAAGTCCTACCTGTTTTATGCAGTATTTCATTTTCTTGCAACAGAAGCCTCTCTTTGGCAATAATCAGCTCCTCCTCCAGTGCTTTGGTGAGACTTTTTGACTCCTTAGTCGTTTGATGAGCCTCCTTGAGCCGAATTTCCAGGTCCTGTAAATGCACCACACAATTACATACTGGTAGTTAAGACTGTTGTTTTTGCTTTTTGAAAATAATTACCATTATGTGGGAGCACCCCAGTTGTCAATGAATTACTTTCCCTCTTGATAAGTACTGTCTGACCAGGTGGAGATATGAACCATTTGCAGTTTCTGTTCAGGGCAGCGGCCCACAAGTTTTCTCTTCTTGGAATATGGCGATGGAACTATTACCCTAATCCAGGCATCCCTAAACTTTGGCCCTCCAGATGTTTTGGACTACAGTTCCCATCTTCCCCGACCACTGGTCCTGTTAGCTAGGGATCATGGGAGTTGTAGCCCAAAACATCTGGAGGGCCGCAGTTTGGGGATGCCTGCTCTAATCCATTGTAAAAGGGCTTATGAGATGAGAGCAGGGATTTGCTCACAAGCTCCACCTTTTCAATGCTTCAGTCCCACCACTCTCCACCCGCTGAAGAGTAACCGTCTGCAGGGGGGGGGGTCCTACTGTGATTGTGCAGAGTACACTCATGCAAAACTTTCCACCACCCAAATGGTGCATTTCCCTGTGGCCGCTTGCTTGATCTGCACAAGTACTGTAGGATTTTAGCCCTTACAAGTGTGATGCACCTCTCTCACACACATTACAAGGAAGTATTGCAGATGCAGAGACAGGCAGACAGAGTCAAGCTAGATGTGAAGGCTAATACATTTAACATTCAGGTGCTCTTCTTCTTTTTTAAGTAGCTTATAATTATTGGGATTGCAGCAGGAGTCATGTGGGAACTTAACACTTTCCTCCATAGCTGCAGTCCAGGCAAAAAGGTAAAGGTAAAGGACTCCTGAACGGTTAAGTCTAGTCAAAGGCGACTTTAACTGGGGTTGTAGGGCTCATCTCGCTTTCAGGCCCAGGGAGGCAGCGTTTGTCCACAGACAGTTTTCCGGGTCATGTGGTCAGCAGCACTAAACTGCTTCTGGCACAACGGAACACCGTGACAGAAACCAGAGTGCACGGAAATTCCATTTACCTTCCCACTGTATTGCTACCTATTTATCTACTTGCACTGGCGTGATTTCAAACTGCTAGATTGGCAGGAACTGGGACAGAGCAACGGGAGCTCACTCCATCGCGGGGATTTGAACCGCCGACCTTCTGATCGGCAAGCCCAAGAGGCTCAGTGGTATAGACCACAGCGCCACCCGCATCCTTTACCTTTTACCAAGCAAAAACCCTCTACTGCAGTTGGTATTTGGTTTAGGGCAAAATCCCACACAGACAGATTCCATCCCAATGCTTTCTGGTGGTCCCAACTTCACAGCTGATCACTTGGGGGTTACCAACAACCAACATCATCTCTCTGTATTTTTTCATCATGATAAGAAGTACGATGTTCTAACTTAGCATCCGTAGAGCACTTTAGAGTGCTCCAAGGTGGTTTGCTGAAATTTTCTCAGCAAGCCTTACCATCTTTACAAGGTAGGTTGGTATCGCTAGGCCTGTTTTGCAGGGAAAGGTGCTGGGATAATATGGCTTGCCAAAGCCACTGAGTGAATTTTAAGCAGATGTAAGGTTTGAATCAGGGGTTTTCTAGCTGACACTCTTAGCCACTCAATACATCAGCTTAGCAATTAATAATAATTATTCATTTGCAACATGAATGTGCCTTTCAGTTGCATTTCTCTAACAACTTCATATTCACGCGAAGGAAAACACATCCAGAAAATCATGGAAATATGTCAGTCCTCTCTCTATAACTTTGCCTTAAGAATTAATTAATGATCAGACTGATGTTTCCCAAGGAACACCCCTTTCATTTCATCCTTTCATCCTACATAAATTTCTGGGGGAACAAAATCTCATAGTACTGAAAGAAGTTTCTGCCAACTGAGAATTCTGCCCTAAGCAAAATAAGCTTTCATAAGAAATAAAAAGAAGCGTCCATGATAAATGTGTAAAGTATGTTCCTTTTGTTCGCGTTGCCCACATTTTTTCCTGAAGAATGGCTGCTTTCTTTTGACACTCCGTGTTAGCTTGTGAGTTGGAAAAAAATAGGAAGTTTCTAGTTATTTCCGCTATTGGAAAGCTAGCTGTTGGGACAGATCTTTCTAGCATAGTCAGTTCTCCGCAAGATTTATTCAATCAATAACAAATACATAAGGCACACTTTTCAAGGAGGGCAGTGTGTGCTGTGTTCCCCCAGCCCCTGATAGCACAAAGCCTTCACTTGGCTAAATCGCAAATGCCTAAAGCAACCTGGTCATGCATAGACACAATTAGCGTGTGCACAATTTATGTTTTAATATTGTATTTTAAATTCCCAAGAATACCGCCTTGAGATCCATTTGTTGATGAAGGTATGGTTGATTAATTAATTAATTAGCAATAAACTAGAAAAATGTCAATTGCAATGGCAACTGGGTTGTGCGCCTGCGAGGAAGAAAGGAAAAGGATGAGTGCTACTTAGATGGCTTTGAAAGCAGATGACACAAATCCATTAAAATGTTCCCATCCCATCAGCCCCAGCCAGCATGTGTCATGCCTTGGGGCTGACGGCAGCTTTAAAGGCTGCATTAAAATATGATGCAAGTGGGCAAGAAGAATGTAACCCTGTGGTTTTGCATACACCCAGCATCTAATTTAAAAGCCACCAGGCATGCCATATCACCACTCGAGAGATCTGGAGTCCGGCTGAGTGCAGCTTGTGGTGTGTTAACCCCATGGATAGCAAATGAGGACCTGATGGAACAAAAACAGGTAGCGCCCAGCACCACATCATTGAAATTGAGCCCGTAAAGCTTTGCAGGTGGAAAATAATGTAGATTTCCATCCATTTTTCAAATCCCACTTACTACAAGTTCATGCACCCAGCCAGTGCCAAACTGCACATTACTCTTAATGTGTAGCTTGTAGCTAACTCTTCTTTAAAAACAAATGAACTTTTATCAATTATAGGTGTGACAGAAATGCTTGCCTCTTCCCTCCACAGCATGATCAGAAGGAAATTCCAGCCCCCATCCTAATTTGGCCATAATTCTTGGGGGGGAACCTTCCTATTGACATTAACAGGATTTCCCCCCCTAGTCATTCTAGCTGCATAGGGGATTACTGATTCCAATAATTCTGGAGAGGGATGAGATAAACCTGCCTTCCCCTTATGCTGGGTGTGACGGATTGGGCTGGCTTGAGTAGAACTCCAGGGTGTTAAGTGTTAAACCCAGCCTCTTAGTTGATTGACGCATTCCATTCCAGGAGGGGCGGGGCAGCCACTGGTTTAAAGGGGGATGGGTAGCCGTTAATTCAGTTGAGAGGGTTTTGGGAGTGGGAGCGTGTGGGTGGTTGTGGAGAGTAGAGTGTTAGAGAGGGATGCAGGAGCTGTATTTTCATGTGTTATATGAAAAGAAGATGATGAACTAAGAGTTTAAACAAATGTAACCATAAAGAAATATACATGTTCTCCAGTTAAATAAAGCTTTCTTCTATGTTGTGCAAAATTGGGTGTTCCTCCTTATTCCAGCAACGTATCTAAACTCAAAAGGGTGGTGACTGAAGAGGGGAGATAAAACTAAGCCTGAGGAGCAGGTGGATAGTTTGCATCTCAAAGTCACACACAGGGGAGGCCAGTGGAGGGAAAGAGTTGGGCTGAGGCAAACAGCTGCTGAGGTGAACCTGAGTTGAGAGGGAAACCTTACTGAGGGCACAAGATTGTTCCTGTAACATTTGCCTGGAGTTTTTAAGGATACAGAGCCACGTTATTTGGAAAGCTGGAACTGTACTCTATGCACTAGCAAACCCATATAAAAACAGGGAGTTTATTTGGGAGAAAGAAGGAATAGTGGGTTGTTTGAACAATAACTGAATTCCTTCTGCACACTGCTAGTAATAGAGAAAGGGAGGTACGTCACACATTTGGTGGCTCTCATTTTATTTGTAAAACCCACAAGGGACAGGAGGATTACAACAAGGCTATAGGGGAGAGTGGAGAGGTTTAGTGTTACCTCAGAAATCCCTATTAGTTCTTTTGTAATTTGAGAGGTTTGAAAACAAAAGGCGTAAGGTGGGGACCTCTTATGTCGCACTGGGTTTCCTGTAAAGGTGGTCCAATTTGGCATGCCAGTAATTGCTAAGAGTAAAAAAGGGAGAGGCAATTACAAGCTACACACATTAAAACATAGCTTGGCAGCACTTTCTAATCTAGCAGAGAAGCTGTCCTGATTCTGGCCTCGGTCCAGTATACCTGAAGGAGCGTCTCCACCCCCTTCGTTCTGCCCAGACACTGAGGTCCAGTACCGAGGGCCTTCTGGCGGTTCCCTCATTGCGAGAAGCCAAGATGCAGGGAACCAGGCAGAGGGCCTTCTCGGTGGTGGCGCCCGCCCTGTGGAATGCCCTCCCATCAGATGTCAAAGAAAAAAACAGCTACCAGATTTTTAGAAGACATCTGAAGGCAGCCCTGTTTAGGGAGGCTTTTAATGTTTAAGAAATTAGTGTATTTTAATATTTCTGTTGGAAGCCGCCCAGAGTGGCTGGGGAAACCCAGCCAGATGGGCGGGGTATAAATAATATATTATTATTATTATTATTATTATTATTATTATTATTATTATTATTATTATTATTATTATTCTGCCCCCAACTCCTCATGCTACAACAGCCACAGCTGAAGATGAATGGGACATCAAAGAGTAGGGGCTTACAGTTTTTCCTTCTGTCCATCTCCTGCCCCCCTCCTGCCCATTGCCTCTGCTGGAGAAACTGAGGTCCCGCCTCCTGTTACCTCACACTGACCGCAGGAGAGATAATGCCCCTCACAATCCAGAAGATGCGTTTAGGATGGAGGCAGCCATGGACAGCAATGGGTTCCAGGGGGCCCCATTCTGCTGCTTACCTGACAGCAATCAACTGTTGCTACAAGCTGCTGTTTTTAATTTCCCACAATGCCTTGGGATGCCCAGTGGGGCACTTTTGAGGCATTAAAATGGTGGCTCTCAGTACTGGATGGGTGCCAGTACATGGGTCCTGCTTGGCTCTGTATTGCCATCCTTAGCTCAGCTCCGTCAGTTTTCTTTGGGTGGGGGAGAGAACTTTAAAAAATTGCCCCTTCTGAAAGGGAAATCAAAGTTCAGGTTAAGCCAACCAGTGTCATGGATGGTGCGCAAGCTTTGCCTTTGCTATATGGGTCTCCTCAAATGTTGCATTTTATATACTATATTTTTCCTAAATGGCAGCCATTTGCTTTGAATGGCTCTGGTGAGAGCTGCACACAGCCCCCTCATGAATTTCACTCTTGGCGATCCTTGGCTGCCAGGAACTCGTTTCATAGATTTAGAAGCATGTTGATGACTTGACGACTCAAGGTGCAAAGCAATAAAAAGCTTTTGTCACTTGCTCTAGCGTTATGGCCCTACCTGCATCTTCTCCTTGTGCTTCTGGCAACACTTATTCATTTCACAGATTCGCTGGCCTTTTGCCACCAGGTCAGCCTCCAGCTTCCTCACCTGCTGCTGGAGGGCAGCTTCTCGGGCTTCGTAATTTTTCCTCTGCTCCAGTTCCCTTTGCTGCCATTCTCTGTATGAATCAGCCAGGGACTGCTGCATGGTCTTTCTCCAAGTTTCTTTCTCCCTCTCGTGAGAGGCTTGGAGCTGCCTGACTTTCTCGGCAAATTCACTGGCGAGTTTCTGGTTCTCCCACTTGAGGTGGGCTGCCTCTGTTTCCACACTGGCCTTTTCGCTTAACTCCTCCTTGCAATCCAGCATGTCTCCTGTAAATGCCCGGTGTTTGTTGACAAGCTCATTCGATTCCTCACTTGAAGACTGGATTCCATTTTCGAAGCTGAGCTTCGTGGGTGCCACCTGCTTGGAGAGGGCAACCTTCTCATCTGCTAGATTGATCTCTCTTTGTGGCCCCCTCTCTCCGACCTGCCTTTTGCACATGGTAAATTCTGAAGGTACCACCTCTTTCAGCCTCCTGTGTTTTTCCAAAGTTTCTTCAAGGGTCTGGATGTGCTTCTGGAGCTTCTCTGCCTCCTCCACTTTGCTTTTGTACTGGAGGACAGTTTCCCTTGTCTCATCAAGGATGTGCTGAATCTCTTCTTGGTGGGCCTCTTTGAGAGCTTGGATGCTGGCCTCATGCTCATCATTTTTCGTGTTCAAGGCATAGATCACCTGTACCCAAAAGGAAAGAACAACATAATGTAATATGTGCAGAGGAAAAACTTAAACACATAGAAGAGTTCCCAAAAATAGACCAGAGGCAATAGTACCGTGTTTCTCCAAAAATAAGACACCGTCTTATATTTATTTTTTCTCAAAAAACAACAACACGGTGGCTTATTTTCAGGGGATGTCTTTTTTATATATTAAGTATGGTACAGTTTAAGCTACAAGGTTAAACTGCCTATCACTATGGCTTATTTTCGAGTTATGGCTTATTTTCGGGGTATGGTTTATTTTCGGAGAAACACGGTACTTTAACCAGCAGACTTTTACTTGTGCTGAAGGCAAATGAGCGTAGTGGTCACAAATCCAAATACATTCGGGATTGGCACAGTCCATAAAAACCCAGTTGTAGCACTTACAAAAACTTATAAACTTATAACAAGACAAAACCTTACACTAGGCATCCCCAAGCTTTGGCCCTCCAGATGTTTTAGACTACAACTCCCATCATCCCTGACCACTGGTCCTGTTAGCTAGGGATCATGGGAGTTGTAGGCCAAAACATCTGGAGGGCCGCAGTTTGGGGATGCCTGCCTTACACTATGTACAGATCACCACACCAGAAGGAAGAGAGAGAGAGAGAAAGTAAGACCCAGGCTCCTTCTGGCCTATATTTATAGTCAGCATGACCTTAATTGGAAGAGATAAGAGAACCAGTTCAAACCAGCTTCCCAGAAGGTATAACCCAAACAGTCATGAAGCTTCTGCCTGCTTCTCTCACACAGAGAAGCTTCTAGTAGCTTCTAGAATCATCTTGTATTAATCTGAATAGGAAAGATCTCCACACATCAGATCAGTAATTTCTGCACCAAGAAATGCAAACTGACACATAAGGGGTGGGGGGGAGGATGACCTGATAATATATTTTGGTGAAGGTTCCATGGTTTTACTTCTAAGTAGTCCTGAGCACACTTGACTGGGAGCAACCTCTACTCAGCCAAATTTATCTTTATTTATTTACAAAAGTGTTTAGATAATGCTCTCTCATAAATTATAAAGATGGTATACAGCAATATAGAACCATTTTAAAAAATCCATTAGAAGCAGTAGTTCGAATGATGGAATGCACAAGGAAATGTTAAACAGTTGTGTAGGTCTGCTTGCATTTAAAAAATCTTCAAGAGATGCCTGAAAGTCTAAAGGATGTCAAATCTATGCTAAAAGAGTTGTCTGCAGCACGGGGCTGGTGCCACTAAATCTCTGGGCCAAGCCAGTTGGGCCTCTCTACTGTGTGGGGATTGGATTTACTTCCAACGAAACATGGCTTGCATTGCAGCTTATGCATTTTTTAAAAGTTCAGGGAGACCTGTGTGCCCCAAGAGGTGACAGCTGAAGGGATTAATAGGCAATAAGGGCAAGGACCAATAGTAAAGACTGGGGAGGGCGGAAGCAACTGAGATGTTTCGAATGAATGCTCAGAGGCAAAACCGTTTAAGCTTCTTCTCCGAATGTATGCGGCAGATGACTTCCTTCTGGTTATGTGTAAGGCATGGCAATAGGGACCTGAATAATAGCCAGCCATACCCCCACAAAGATTAACCACAGTGTGGGGAGACTGAAAATTTAGCAAGCTTAAGCTGTTCGTTTGCGCTCTTCTGCCAAGCCGTGAGAATGATGCCATTTCTCTGTTTTCACATATTTCTCATCGGTAACACAGACGTTACAGATGGCCATAGGATAGGTGTCCTACCCAGTGCTTTTTTTTAGGGAAACTCTCATTTTCCTACTCATATTGAAATACTGCCCCTCAATGAGGCCAAACCTAGATTCACAAAATGTTTATGGGTATGCGTGTTCCTGCATCCCCTGCGACCCCCCCTAAAAGCACTGGTCCTACTTGTATTCACCTGGATCAAGTACTGTACACATAAATTCCTCCAGGACAGCGTTTGAAATCACCTGGGTCTTTTGTGTCTTTTCCTGCCACACTACCCACACCAAACATCTGATTAGCCCAACAGCACAGCGGCAAAAGATGCACTTGGCCTGGTAGGCAGCATTCTTGCCCCCCTGCAGGGCTGCCTGGTCTGGTAGTAGGGCAGAACCCCCCCCCAAAAAACCCGCTAACACTGCTAATGAGTGGTGTTTTATTGTTTAATGTTTATGTTTACTTCTGTAGTACACCGTTTGCTTAATTGTTCCATATAATTTTTATCAAAACCATTGGTTTTCCATGTAAACTATCAACATGTTTTATCTTAAATAAATAAATATTGCAGAAAATAATAGCATGCAACTATTATTGCTCTACATAAAACCTAAAATTTATGTTTATTAGTTCACAATTTAACATACTGAGAATTAATGAGTCAAATTCCTATGTTTTTATCACTCGTAGTGAGGCAAAATTTCAATCTGTAGGAGCAGGGTCCAAATATTAACCGATTTGTCCCAAATTTGAAATTTGACTATATTTATACCATATGCCCGAGATAAGATCAAGGGAGGAAACAAAAAAAATTTTTTTTATGGCCCACCCTACTAGGGATAACTTCCACCTCTACTATTCTATGAATTAAATAGGCTGGCTCAAATTATATAGCCATGCATACCTGTAGGTCCCATTATTTATTTGTTTGTAAAAGTAGTTATATACTACCCTCTCATAAAACAATGTGGGAGCAATATGAAAATAAATAAATGAAGCACTATTAAAAGCAGGACAGATAAATTATAAAAATGACTGGCTATTAAATAAATAAATAAAAATCACATTAGAGAGTGCAGGCAGCTGAGGAAGATGCATGATCTTGAAGAAGAATCCCAAATCTGCAACCTGCAATGTGAACAGAACAGTGCAAACAGCTTAATATTACTTGACTTGAATACGCAAGCTAAACGACAGCCTCCAGGGGTATTGAGGCCAAGCCGGTTATGCGCACATGCACACACCAAGACCGCACATCAAGAGACAGTGGTGAAAATTATGTGTCTCTTCTCCTTGAAGCCATTTCCCCTCTCCTTTCCCATCCAGGCATCAATGATGGTTTTCATATTGCCTATGCACAGATGCAAAGCACGGCCGAGCGCTTGTCCACACTTCCGCTTGGGCTGTGTCTAAAAAGCACAGGTCTGAGCTCTTTAATGCTTGCCCCACGCTTTCTAGGCAGGGCTCCAAGAGGTTTTCCCCTTTCCAAACCGGCTCTTTAGCAGTCGATTGGAACAAATGGTATTCTCTGAATTGCTGTTTGCTCCAACTGAGTGCTCAAGAGCGGTTTCCCCCCTGGGGATGGGGGAAGCAACAGAACAAGAGGAAAGGTGGATAAGCCCTGAGCTGAGGGAGGAAGACAAAAGCACATCTGAAAAGTCTCTGCATGCAGAGCAAGAGAGGTCCACACTAGGGCTGGGCGATATATATCATCCAAAACTGGATTGGAGTCCATATCGCAATATCGGTTTCATAATTTTTGACCTGGCAATATATCGTAAATCAATGATGTATATACAGTGGCACCTCGCAAGACGAATGCCCTGCAAGACGAATTGGTGACTCGCAAGACAAATTCGTCTTGCGAAAAATTCGTCTTACGAATCGCGGTTTCCCATAGGAATGCATTGAAATTTAATTAATGTGTTCCTATGGGCAAAAAAAGAAATTTCAATGCATTCCTATGGGAAACCGCGATTCACATGATGAATTTTTCGCAAAACAAATTGACTCGCGGAATGAATTAAATTCATCTTGCAAGGCACCACTGTATGTGTATGCTATGCAAAAATCACAATGAGGGAAAAACTGTGAAGCCAGCCAGTGCCTCTACATAGTGCCATCCTTGTTTCAGACATTGTGATATATTGGTATATCACAATCTTTAGCTGGTGATATATTGCGATGCAGAAAACCAGATATTGCCTGGTCCTAGTTCACGCATGCCTTCCCAAAGGAGGCACATGCCATAGAAGGCTTTTGACACACCAGTCAGGAAACCAAATAAAAACTTTGTTTATCTTTCTCAAGTGAGAACGGAACAGAGACAGGAAACCGATACAACAACTAAGTCCAGTAACATAATGATACACAATGCGCACATGGGCAGAAGTGAGATAATGGAAGGGGTTCATGGGAGGTGAGCAGAATTTCTGGAATTACCCATAAGATGGCTCAAGAGCCATGGGGCAGCTAAGTGGTGTTGCTGCAGTGAAGATTCCACATGGCTGCTGTCCATTAAGCAAACGGCATGAAAATAAAAGCCATGCACATGCTCATTGCTTGGTGATATTTGAAGATTGCAGTCTTAAAAATAACAGGAGTATCCGTGCTGTGTCTGGGAACATTCCAGATAAATATGCAACAGCAAAACATATTCTGGGAACTGAGCAAACAAACACCCCAAAGCTATATTGGTTGTTAAGACACTCCTATGAGGGAGTTTCATATTACTTCTTGTGATTTCTCTGTAATATCAACTCTTCTCTTTTCTTTTTAGCCAAAGAAAACGGCCTTCCACAATCCTTCCTCCTAAAGGAGCGCTAATGAACCCAGATGTTGCTCAATTATTCAACGACTGCTGTCAAATTGGCGGAAACAGAATTAAATAATTCTGCATGTTGCCAATTAGAAGCAATGGCTCAGATCCTGGGCAGGGGTGCTCTTCTTTAGAAAGGGACAGGAAGCCATTTCATCTTAAGGATGAGATTACTTGGGAAGAAAGCTCATGGGGTCACACTCCAGTAGCGGCTGCGCCAGATCCGTAGGGGATGGGGCCAAGTTGGTGCCCCTCCCCAACCTGTTCAGGGGGATATTTTCATCCCTACTGTGGTGGGCAGGGCAGCGAGATTTAAAGCAGGATGAAAGCCTATCTCTCACTCAGATGATCCATACCAATATGGTGAGGAGTGGTGAAGGCCTGACTGTCCTCCCCTTTGTTTCTCGCTGGGTTTAAATCTCCCTGCCCCACACAGCATGAATCATAGAGTTGGAAGAGACCACAAGGGCCATCCAGTCCAACCCCCTGCCAAGCAGGAAACACCATCAAAGCATTCCTGACATATGCAAGCCTCCACTTAAAGACCTCCAAAGAAGGAGACTCCACCACACTCCTTGGCAGCAAATTCCACTGCCGAACAGCTCTTACTGTCAGGAAGTTCTTCCTAATGTTTAGGTGGAATCTTCTTTCTTGTAGTTTGAATCCATTGCTCCGTGTCCGCTTCTCTGGAGCAGCAGAAAACAACCTTTCTCCCTTCTCTATATGACATCCTTTTATATATTTGAACATGGCATCACCCCTTAACCTTCTCTTCTCCAGGTTAAACATACTCAGCTCCCTAAGCCATTCCTCATAAGGCATCATTTCCAGGCCTTTGACCATTTTGGTTGCCCTCCTCTGGACACGTTCCAGCTTGTCAGTATCCTTCTTGAACTGTGGTGCCCAGAACTGGACACAGTACTCCAGGTGAGGTCTGACCAGAGCGGAATACAGTGGTACTATTACTTCCCTCGATTTAGATGTTATACTCCTATTGATGCAGCCCAGAATTGCATTGGCTTTTTTAGCTGATGCATCACACTGTTGACTCATGTCAAGTTTGTGGTCTACCAAGACTCCTAGATCCTTTTCACATGTGCTGCTCTCAAGCCAGGTGTCACCCATCCTGTATTTGTGCCTTTCATTTTTTTTTGCCCAAGTGTAGTACTTTACATTTCTCCCTGTTCAAATTCATATTGTTTGCTTTGGCCCAGTTGTCTAATCTGTTAAGGTCATTTTGAAGTGTGATCCTGTCCTCTGGGGTATTAGCCACCCCTCCCAATTTGGTGTCATCTGCAAACTTGCTCAGGATGCCCTCAAGCCCATCATCCAAGTCATTGATAAAGATGTTGAATAAGACTGGGCCCAAGACAGAACCCTGTGGCACCCCACTAGTCACTTCTCTCCAGGATGAAGAGGAGCCATTGATGAGCACCCTTTGGGTTCGGTCAGCCAGCCAGTTACAAATCCACTGAATGGTAGCATTGTCTAGCCAGCATTTTACCAGCTTCTTTACTAGAATATCATGGAGAAAGCCACACCACCATCAGATCAGCAATCAGCTGTTTCCTTCCAGTTCATGCTTACTGGGTTGGGAAGGGGGCTGTGCTGGCGATGACATTGGGCCCTCCCTGCCCCTCAGTTAATCCAACCTGCCTTTCATTGCACACTTCCTGTAGTTTCTGCACTAGCAGCACAGTGATGGGAAATGGCTGTACCAGTCTAATTTCCCATACTCATTATTATTATTTATTCTGTAAAAAGAAAAAAAAGAGAGGCAGAAATGATACCATCTATTCCTTGAAGGTGAGGAATGAGCCCCCTGAGCTGGGGTTCATGAGTTCATTTTTAACATTAAAAATGACTAGGAGAAACGGAGCCTGCTTTTACTGTATCTTGTTCTCTCGCTGCTGTCTCAATTCTGGTTTTTTCCTGTGTTGTAAAATGTGTCCTTCATTGGTTTGTCATCTTTTGTCTGTTTGGATCTATTTTAGAAGCCTCTCTGCTCAGGCAGACAAGTAGGGATCTGTTGGTTTAAAGAATTACCTCCAGGATGACACCAAGGCAGGTCCACAAGCCCACTCAGTTGAATGCAACTCATAATTCATATACATACTAGGTCGTGGTGTGAGAACTTTACTGCTTTCCTAGTCCTAGGCATCAACAATACATGACTGCTGAGCTGTGTTTAGCTCGCTAGTCCTCAAGATGTGTTGGCCTGGATTGAGGGTGAGGCAGGATGAACATTCTGGATGCACTCATCCTGCTTGTTTGTTCCCCCATACTGTCTCATCCACCCATCCCCCTTATTTCAGAATGTACAAACCACTTGCCAACGAGTGTTTCCACAGCAGTATTCGATAAAGATACCAAAAAACCCAAAATGCATATCAGAAATAAATATATACGCAGCCAATATAAAAACAAATCTTTAAAACACCGCATTATACAAACACGGTGGTGTTATAGATTTAAGGGGGGGACCCCCCTAAAGCCTAGAAATTAATAAATGCTAGGATTTGGGGGTATGGATTTAAGTACAAGCCAGTGGCGGAGCGTATGTTTCCAGTGTCTGCAGGGCACATCCCCAAGGGGGAAGGCACAGAGGGAAGCCCGTTGCCCCTCACAGCAGCCCAGCCAAGGTGAGGGGCAGCGACTCTCTGCTGCCAACTCTTCTCCACTGCGCTCCAGGATCAGAGTTGTAGCAGGGCACAAGGAAGATGCCTTGGCAGCTCTTCCACAGCTGGAGCCTGCCTGATGGGAGCCTATTGTGGGGGCACCCGGTCGCACCCCCTCCCCAAAATGCGCTCGGGGTGACAGCCCCCACCCCACCCACCCCGCTACGCCACTGGTACAAGCTGCAGAGCTCTGTCAGACAGAGAATTCCTGGGCTGGCTTAGCGAAGAGAAAACCTGTTAACATGACAAAAGGTGTTGATAGAAGCAGGAGGAAGAGCTGAGATCCATTTTGGGGGGGAGGTGGCGACAACATAGCTGCCACGTACCCCGTTTTCCCCGGGAAACCCCCGTTTTTACTTACCTTTTCCCGGGGGTCCCCCGTATCACTTCGTCTCCTGTTTTTCTCTGTTATTTTCTCCTGCCGTCGGCCATTTTTTTCTGATTTGCCCTTCTATGGGCACCAAAAATGGCCGCCACCGGCTTCAAAAGTCGCATCCAAGCATGACCGGAAGTGCGTAGACGCGACTTCCGGTGTTGGCGGCGGCCATTTTTGGTGCCCATAGATGGGCAGCCCGACACCGGAAGTTGTGTCGACGCACTTCCGGTCATGCGTAGAAGCTACTTTTGAAGCCGACGGCGGCCATTTTGTGCCCATAGAAGGGCAAAGCGACAGCAGAAGTTATGTCAACGCAGCTTCCGGTGTCACATGGCTGCCGGTCCCAGATTCTGCAGTCCGAGACTTGGAAGGTAAGGGCGGCAAGTCCCTCTTGAAACGACCATACTGTTAAGATCTTCAGTCTGCATGGAGGAAGTACAGATCTTACAGTATGGTGAATAAACCATATTTCTGACAGTCTCCGCCGTGTCTTCCATTCTCCAAAGGGGCACAGATCCTATGTGGGTGCCTGGGACCCCATGGCTCTTGCTACCGCTCGACATGACGCAGGTGGCGCTGTGGGTTAAATCACAGAGCCTAGGGCTTGCTGATCAGAAGATCGGCGGTTCGAATCCCTGCGACGGGGTGAGCTCCCGTTGCTCGGTCCCAGCTCCTGCCAACCTAGCAGTTCGAAAGCACGTCAAAGGGCAAGTAGATAAATAGGAACCGCTCCAAGTGGGAAGGTAAACGGCGTTTCCGTGTGCTGCTCTGGTTCGCCAGAAGCGGCTTTGTCATGCTGGCCACATGACCTGGAAGTTGTACGCCGGCTCCCTTGGCCAATAACGTGAGATGAGCGCCGCAACCCCAGAGTTGGTCATGACTGGACCTAATGGTCAGGGGTCCCTTTACCTTTACTTTCTCAAATGGCTAAGTCAGACTTCAGGGAAGGCTGTGAAGCTATGGCTGGCTCTTTTGAGCATCACCATATATCTGGAAATATAACGAAGATGAGGATAATAATATGAGGAAAGGGCTGGTTAGATCCTGGACCTTATCTAGGGAAAATCCAGCAAGTAAAAAACAACAACCAACCCCCAAAACTAATGGCCCGTGTGCAGATTAAAACCTTGCCTAGAAGCACCCAGCACTGATAGATCTGAATCTTCCTGAACCCTCACATGCAAAAGTCTTTGGTGAGGCTGTTCATTCCCTGCTGTGAAATCTTGTACTAAAAGTTACAATATGTGTTTGCCTTGGCAGCATAAAACATGGAGTGGATGGGGCTGGGTAGAGAGATGTTAAGTGATTCTTGGGGAAATGTCCTGATTTATGTTTTTGTTCCTGTCCCATTAGTCTTGCAGGAATCTGCTGTCAGCGCACTAAAAGAGCTGTTCCAGCAGCCAGACTCATTAACTCTGTAAAAGGTGTCATGAGAAGGTGCGAGGAAGGATAGGAAATAGAGGAGAAGAAAACCCAAAGAACGAGAAAGCTTTCTGAAAGGCAGCAGGCAGAAGGCACAGATTTATCTTATTCATACCCTACCTTTCTATCTAGATACGTATATGGAAAGTAGCTAACAGGAACTAACAGCAAGACAAACATGCATGAATAGCAATCAACATATGAGGAAGAGATTAATAGCAATTCAAGGGAAACATCTAGATTACAGATGTCATTTTTGTCTGTGTTGCAATTTTTGCATATGTATGTGTGTTTGTGTGTGTAAACATGTATACTATCCTTTTCTGACTTTTTAAAAACAGAAACAACATTTGTTTGCTTGGAAATAATCCCCACTGAGTAACTGGATTGCAGTCATTTATATACCATTTACCCAGAAGTCATATTGAACTTAATGGGGCTTACCTCTGAGTATACAGTGGTACCTCCGGTTGTGGACGGGATCTGTTCCGGAGCTCCGGTCGGATCCCAAGGTTTCCGCAAGCAGAGGGACTGCTTCTGCGCATGCGTGCGTGGCGGTAGAGCGCTTCTGCGCATGCGCGCGGGGCGAAACCTGGAAGAATACTTCCGGGTTTGCTGCGTACATATCCTGGAGGTGAAGGTTAGTAGAGGTACCACTGTATATTTCATGGAATCATAGAATTGTAGAGTTGGAAGGCACCACGAATATAACCTAATCCAACCTCCTGCAATGCAGGAATCTTTTGCTCAACATGGGGATGTGCTGCTAGGTTTTTTTGTATTTTATTGTTTTAAAATCCATCTTCAAAGGTGATTGTAGAAAGGTAGGATGGAAATACTCATATTTGTAATACATAAATACCTGGTGGGAAATGGGATTGGTTTCGATCTGACCTGAACAACTTCTGATTATGCAGCCCACTGGCCATGTCAAGTAAGTAACTCACCTCCTGGAAGTCACACACCTCCAGGTCTTGCTACCTGCAACCACATGGATTTTCTTGACCTCGAGATGAATCAATGGGGAAAGCTTCATCTACTGAATATCTGCCTACATGTTCAGACTGCTCTTAAAGGCGCAGCCCATATAACCATAGTCCACAGTGGTTGATATTTATTTACTAGCTTGGCAGCAATTACACAAATTCACATTAAAGCTTTATAAGTAACCTTTTAACTTCTGCACATTCCATACATTTGCCTGCCTGTTCTGGATCTATATACATAGCAGGAAGAGATGCGGCAAAACATTTTCAGCCTTCCGAAATGTTACCGTTGTCTTGAGTTTTCTGTTGCCCAGTGCCTGGGTTGTTCTTTAAATATAGTTGGAGAGACTGGAGCTCAGATGCCAGCTTTGTGGTTTTTTTTTGGGTGGCCTTTTATAAAAATGACATCCTCTAGTTAAAAGCAACAACCTAATTTCACTTTTTCTCTTCCTTTAGCCATTACTGGATCTTTCTTTCTTTCTTTCTTTCTTTCTTTCTTTCTTTCTTTCTTTCTTTCTTTCTTTTCACCCCACTTATCTAAGATCACATGGCCTGGCATTCCTGAGATGCACAAAGCTCAGGTTTGCTTCCTACATTGTTCTATGTTCACACAAGAGGCTAATCACAAAAGGAATAAAAAGTAGGGCAACAGAATGTCTGTCCTGTGAAATATATAGATGCACTAAACCTCAGTGGACTGCCCATTTAAGGGATAGTGAAGTCAATATGGCTGGAAGTGGAAGCAAATTTTACTGGTGATATCAGGAAGGTTTGCTTAGCTAGTCCAGAGATGGAAAAAAGGAAGAGTCCCTATCAGAGAGGAATGGCAAGCTAAACTGATGGGACTATGCCAAAATGGCAAAGCTGATTGGAAAGCTCAGGAACCAAGAGGACAAAAAGCAAGCAGATGGAAACATCAGCAAGATTTTAATCTCACCTGTAATGTATCAAATATTACAGATAATATAGATGGATGCAAAATATAGATTATGGAACAATATGCAGTTGTACCGTAAATGATGACAATACGGTAGGACCCATGGAAGGGTTGGGGGAAAGTCCTGAGATTCAGAGCAGTAATCTCTATATATGGATATGCATTTGGATTGTTAGAAACTTACCGTATATCTGTAAAATCAAATAAAAATGTTCTTGTTCTTGAATGAAACCAACCACCTGTCTCCTTGATCCTTGCCCATCCTGGCTTATAAAAGCTAGCCAGGAAGGGCTGGGCGATGGGCTTCGCGGGTTGGTAAATGCTTCTCTCCATGAAGGAGCCTTCCCAGACCCGCTGAAAGAGGCGGTTATTAAACCGCTTCTCAAAAAACCATCTTTAGATCCGGCCAATATGGCCAACTATCGCCCAGTCTCAAATCTTCCATTCTTGGGCAAGGTGATTGAGCGAGTGGTTGCGGAACAACTCCAGGCACGCCTGGAAGAAGCGGACCATTTGGATCCCTTCCAGTCAGGATTCAGGCCTCATCATGGGACTGAAACTGCCTTGGTCGCACTGGTCGATGATCTCCGGCGGGCTAGGGACAAAGGTAAGAGCTGTTTCCTTGTTCTGCTGGATCTCTCAGCGGCTTTTGACACCATCGACCATAACATCCTTCTGGACCGTCTAGAGGGCTTGGGAGCTGGGGGCACTGTCATGCAGTGGTTCCGCTCCTTCCTCCTGGGCCGTGTTCAGAAAGTGGTGGTGGGGGATGAGTGTTCAGACCCCTGGGCTCTCACTTGTGGGGTGCCTCAGGGTTCTGTCCTCTCCCCCATGCTTTTTAACATCTATATGCAGCCGCTGGGAGAGATCATCAGGGGGTTTGGGCTGGGTGTCCATCAGTATGCTGATGATACCCAGCTCTACCTCTCTTTTAAATCAGAACCAGTGAAGGCGGTGAAGGTCCTGTGTGAGTGCTTGGAGGCGGTTGGAGGATGGATGGCGGCTAACAGATTGAGATTGAATCCTGACAAGACAGAAGTACTGTTTGTGGGGGACAGGAGGCGGGCGGGTGTGGAGGACTCCCTGGTCCTGAATGGGGTAACTGTGCCCCTGAAAGACCAGGTGCGCAGCCTGGGAGTCATTTTAGACTCACAGCTGTCCATGGAGGCACAGGTCAACTCCGTGTCCAGGGCAGCTGTTTATCAGCTCCATCTGGTACGCAGGCTGAGTCCCTACCTGCTCACTGACTGTCTCTCCAGAGTGGTGCATGCTCTAGTTATCTCTCGCTTGGACTACTGCAATGCGCTCTACGTGGGGCTACCTTTGAAGGTGACCCGGAAACTACAACTAATCCAGAATGCGGCAGCTAGACTGGTGACTGGGAGCGGCCGCCGAGATCACATAACACCGGTCCTAAAAGACCTACATTGGCTCCCAGTACGTTTCCGAGCACAATTCAAAGTGTTGGTGTTGACCTTTAAAGCCCTAAACGGCCTCGGTCCGGTATACCTGAAGGAGCGTCTCCACCCCCATCGTTCTGCCCGGACACTGAGGTCCAGCTCCGAGGGCCTTCTGGCGGTTCCCTCATTACGAGAAGCCAAGTTACAGGGAACCAGGCAGAGGGCCTTCTCGGTAGTGGCACCCACCCTGTGGAATGCCCTCCCACTAGAGGTCAAAGAGAACAATTACCAGACCTTTAGAAGGCATCTCAAGGCAGCCCTGTTTAGGGAAGCTTTTAATGTTTGATGGATTTCTGTATTTTAGAATTTCTGTTTTTTTGGAAGCCGCCCAGAGTGGCTGGGGGAACCCGGCCAGATGGGCGGGGTATAAATAATAAATTATTATTATTATTATTATTATTACTTGTTCTTGTTCTTGTTGTTGTTTTAAAAAAGGAAGGTTTTGCTTAGATTAATTTATGAATTGTACTTACCCATCTTTCTTCCAAGGGGCCCATGGTGGCATACTGTACAGTGGTACCTTGGTTTATAAACACAATTGGTTCCGCAAGTCTGTTCATAAACTGAAGCGAACTTTCCCATTGAAAGTAATGGAAAGTGGATTAATCCGTTCCAGACGGGTCCACGGAGTACTCAACCTGAAGCGTACTTAACCCGAAGCATGGGTGTAATTGGTTCCCGAAGTCTGTTCATAAACTGAAGCGTTCATAAACTGAAGCGAACTTTCCCATCGAAAGTAATGGAAAGTGAATTAATCCGTTCCAGATGGGTCCGCGGTGTTCGTAAACCGAAAATTCGTAAACCGAGGTGTTCATAAACTGAGGTTCCACTGTACATCAGAGCTTTCCAAACTTTTCATTCTTGGCAACACTCTTTAATGACGTGCATCATTTCGCAACACAGTAATTTAGTTTTACTACCAAACCGGAGGTTAAACTAACCCCTTTCCAGCCCCGGAAGGAGCGCAGGCAGCATTCACACAACCCACCATACAACACACTGCTGCCAACACACCAATATGTCACTACACAGAGTTTGGAAAGCTGTGCTGTCCCTCACCTATCCTTTTCGCTGAGCCTCTCATCCACCTTTGTGACATACCATAGGTATGCCATAGACACCCATGGGGAGGTCAGATGAAAAAAGAGGATGGTGTTCTACACCTTAAATAGGTTGCGTAGAAGCAGGAATTCTATGCATCTTTTCTACACAAGTAAAGGTCTGGCGCTCTCGTCATCCTGTCATTCAGAGAGCGTCATAGTTGAGTGGGGATTTGACCATGAGCCAATCTAGTCCAACACTCCCTTTCCTTTCTGCCTCTTGTTGTATGAAGAAACCATTAATGAGAAGCTGATGGGGACTCATGGGAAGCTGATGAATGGCTGATGAAGGATCCTGAGTTAGGGGTAGGGTTAGGGAAAGGAAGATCCCCCAGTTAGAGACAGCAGAATTCCAGATATGTCCGAGAAATTGCGGGCATATGGCAACCCTAGTCTTAGAGTACAGAAACGGAAGTCTCTTTGCTGACCTTTCTAAAAGAAGATTCTATCTGGCATATCTTGGTGACACTTCAGCTTTTAGAGTTCTTGTGCTCAAAACAAACTGAAATGACAAAATACCTGCAGAAAGGATCACAAACTTTACTACAGTAATTTAATTCTATTTCCTGTATAATTAACTGAATAAAAGTGGTCCATGCAGTAAAGCAGAAATGTCTCGGATACCATAAACCTGATTTATAAGGGTAACCGAAGGCTCTAAGTGTAATCACAGGAGCCTTTCGAAAGATCAATATACTACAATATAGTAACTGATGTGAAAGCACTTTTGGAGGATCCTAGAAGAGAACAAATACCAGATGATTTCCTATTTATTTTTACTTGTCCCTTTAGTCAGAACAGAAGAATTCTTAGGGAAGCTCTCAAGCCTTTTTGTATGAGGAACTAAACATGTATTGATAATCATTTGTTGTCCTACGCACCAGAAAAATAAATATGTGGAAATTTAAGGTTTGGGAGATGGACATGTTAACTTCACTGAAAGTTTAGTTTGAAGAGGAAATGGCTGATTAGAATTACCTCCATAAAAGAGGTAACTGAAATATTTTGCATTATTTTTTGTTCTAAAGAATAAGTAATCCCATTCCTAGGAATCAGGACAGTTAACAGTACTGTATAGGTAGAGGTAAAGGTACCCCTGACCTTTAGGTCCAGTCGTGGATGACTCTGGGGTTGCATGCTCATCTCACTCTATAGGCCGAGGGAGCCAGCATTTGTCCGCAGACAGCTTCCGGGTCATGTGGCCAGCATGACTAAGCCGCTTCTGGCAAACCACGGAAACGCTGTTTACCTTCCCGCCTATTTATCTACTTGCACTACATGCTTTCGAACTGCTAGGTGAGCAGGGGCAGGGACTGAGCAACGGGAGGTCACCCCGTCACAGGGATTCGAACTGCCAACCTTCCGATCGGTAAGCCCTAGGCTCTGGTTTAGACCACAGCACCATTAGAGAAATTGTAACTAATTTCAAGCACTGGAAATGAAGTTTGTACAGTGCTCTTTCAATAGTGTTGATTATTGTTTTTATTGTTCTGTTGTATATCTTACTGTTTTAATCTACACTGTAAACTGCTCTCAGCTAGACATTATGAAGTGGCATTTGAATTTCTTAAGTAAATTTTTTTTTGCGTACTTCTGGACTGTTTTTTAGGTGAGATTCAATCACATATTGGCAAATTTAGATTGCTGCTCTCAGGCACACATTATTACCGTGTTCTTCGCTCCATAACATGCACTTTTTTCCTCCTAAAAAGTAAGGGGGAATTCTGTGCGTCTTATGGAGCGAATGCGTGGTCCCTGGAGCTGAATTGCCCAGGGGCGGAAAGCAGATCATTCTTTTTTTTAGAAAGAGCTAAAGGCTAAAAAGAGGGAAATAGGGGTGTTGAAAAGAAGCTGCTCAGCAGCTGATTGCAAGAGACCGGGGAGGGAGAGAAGGGAAGCTAGCTCCCTTCCTGGCCACACCCCCTTGCCCAGGCCTCCATTGTTGAATGTTCTGCAGAGGGAGGCTGCAGCATGTGACTGGCTGATTGGATTATCTGTCTGATTAGATTATCAGAAGCTGCAGAACTGTGAGTTGAACAGGATTTTTTCCCTTTGCAAAGTAAACTCAACAACTTTGAGCTGATCCTTTAAAAATGGGGCTTTTCCCCTTTGCAAAAGAAGCTGCACAACTCTGAGCTGATCCCCCCAAAAACGAGGCTTTTCCTCTTTGCAATAGAAGCTACACAACTCTGAGCTGATCCCCCAAAAAACGGGGCTTTCCCCCTTTCCTCCTCTGAAAGCTAAGTGCGTCTTATGGTCAGGTGTGTCTTATGGGGCGAAAAATACGGTGGGTACTGCCTCTTGATTAGTTTTTTCCCTAACAAGCTGTGATCTGAATTGGGGGGAAAATGACCTAGTTGCATTTTAAGCCAGCATTGCGTACACAGCCTTTGTGTGGAAAGAATTGTGGCCTTGGAAGGCAATCCTACATATACTGACAGACCTAGAAATAACATTCAGTGAGCTATACAAATTGTGTTTTCAAATAAATGGGCATGGATACTTAAAGATGGATTTGCACAACAAATGGAAGAACTTGACATTTTCACAATTATTCTAGACCAAAGGGAAATCAAAAATGTAAATCATGCGCAGCTTGGTATTCTATGTTTATGACCCAAACTCACCAAGCAAAAGAGGTTATGCAAAAGAGGTTAGTCGTGATCTGTGGACCTTGCCGAATTGGGATGCCAAGCTTTCGGTTAGCTTTTCAAGCGCAGCATGCGAAGTTTGACACACAACTTCCTCTAACAACAATAAAACCCGATAATCTCATTATTCATGTACTGGTTTCTCTAATGGGTCCATAAATTATGTATTCCAAAGAATCAAGGAAATTCAGAGCTCAGGAGAAAGGCAAAGATAACTTGCTTTTGAGATTCGTATCATCTAGGAAACGCACAGCCTGTTGGTTCATGCTTCATTAGCTCCCTTATTTGTCTGCTCCTCCTTCCAAACAGCTGCATGTGCAGAGACTTCTGCTCCTAGGCCCTGTCCGTGCATGGATATTGCCAGCACACTTGTCTTCTCTCTAATCTCTGCCGGCTCTGTGTCTTTTTCTCCGCTTCCCGCCTCTTTCCTCTGCTATTTCCTCAGGGTCATAACAGATGTGGCATGAAAAATCTGAATGCATGGAAGGTGTCTTGTCTTGTGCACTTGTAGTGTCGGGTTTAACCCTCTGCGCCACCCACCATGTTCTGCATTCGGTCAACCTCCCGTCCTTTCTCCCTCTCCGGAAGCACCCAGTGACCTGTTGTGCTTGGGAAGCTAGGAGAGCGATGGCTGTGCTTCCTCACGGCCACTACTGTGATGACTAAAGGGTTATCGGACTGGGATTGTGTGGGACGTATCATCGCTGAAGCAGTCAAATACAACATTTCCTGGGCAACACAGGGAAATGTTGCCCAATCGCCTTCTAAATCCGGCCCGCAGACGGTCTGGGAATCAGCATGTTTTTCTTTCTGACTAATGTATGGGAAAGCACATGAACCTGACCTTTGGAGAGTTTGTACGTAAACCATCTTTTAAAGTGTGTGGTCCAAGATCTGAGAAGCACTGAAGAAGCCCCGACACTATTGTGGGAGTGTGCTATCTGCTAACCCCAACCAAAGGGCCACATTGGGGGCGAATAGCAGCCTCCTAGGTAACAGGACTGCCAGGGCGAAACAGGTTGAAAACGCCGGCACCCTAGTCTGCCTACAGCTTGCCTACATCTTCATCCATATCTTCAACAACATCTGTTTACAATTCTACCAGCATCTCTTGGAATTGTGAACAACATCTCATGAACTGATCCAAAGGAAATTAAAGGACTGAGTTAAATACTATAACACAGTAGAAGTGGACATTTGGACTGAGTCACATATGTGAAAAATTTATTGGAATCAGATACAGTGGTACCTCGACTTACGAAGACGATCCGTTCCACGGCCGTCTTCGTAAGTCGAGGTTTTCGGTTGTCGAAGCGCACTGTCGGCGCATGCGCGAAGCGCGATTCTGTGCTTCTGCGCATGCGCAGAATGCACACGCCGAAAAGACTTGGGGTTGTCGACTTCGGAAGCTGAAACCTTCGGAAGTCGAAGCGTTCGGTTGTCGAGGTATGACTGTACTAACAATTCCTGTCAGATTTGGTAGTTTGTAAATCCTTGTGGCTTTTGCATAAAGTTTTGCATTTTAATGTATAATTAATTTGGATTATTGTGTGTTGCATGTTATATATATATATACAAAACCTGGGTCTTGGCATCCAGGAAAAATGCTTTCTATACTTTGTTCTGCACCAACACTATGTTGACAAAAATTTTTTATCACATGCTAAATCTCAGAAAGGTGAAAGCTAAAAAAATGCTGCAATGAAGAGTTTTGATTACTCTGGAATAATCTGTGGTGGGTGTGGCATTGCTGTTTCAGATGTGACTGTCTTTCTATGTGTGATTGCTGCTGCTGTTCCCCTTAAGGCAACTGTGGTCATGAAAAGGGCTCTAATTTGGATCAGGGCAAGCCTTGGCAGCCTTCAGTGCCAAGATTTTGTCCCTCCATAACAAAAAATGTGCCTTTAACTAAATTTATGCACACACTCATCCTGATGGAAACACAGTTAGGTTATTTGCTTTCAAACTCGCCTTGTAGTCTGGTGAACGGGGCACCAGGATGCAGGTTTATAATGAAATTAATACTTCACCCAGCCAATCTGACATCCTTTAAAATATCCCATCGGTAGTTATTAATAGCTGTCACTGATCCTGTGTGACATTTTTGATTACAGCCTTCCTCCCATGGAATCGCAAAGGGCTTTACAGATATCCTAGCAAAATGCCTAGCAGGTGGGGTTTTTTACAGAGGGAAGGCTTGCATATTGGCAGGATCCTACGAAGTACATCCCAGTTCTGCGCAACCTACATAGAGGGACACATTGCCTTCCTTTGTGGGATCTCTCTCAGCAGGTATCCAGGACATCGAGTATCAGGGAAGGAGAAAGCTTTCCTCCCAAATGCATTGCTTAAGGTTTCATTGAGAGCTTCTGCTTGGGCGGAATGTGTCTTTGAAATTTGATGGTTCCTCTTGTTCCATGTTCCTCCTGTCAGGTAGCTACTAGGGAAATGGACTTTTCAGTGATGGCACCCTGGCTACCTAATGCCTTCCCAGGATAGGCTTTGCAGGTGCCTAGCCAGATGCCATTTTGGCACCAGGTGAAAAGCTCCTTTAAAAAAACCGAACCAGGCATTTTAATCTCTCTCTCTCTCTCTCTCTCTCTCTCTCTCTCTCTCTCTCTCTCTCTCTCTCTGCCATATATATTTTATTGATTTTTTAAACAATACATTAGTCATATTCAACTCATTATTTTTCACATTTTATCAGGCATTTTAATCTCTGGTACCTTTAATCTATTTTTTGCCAAATGTTATTCAAATTGCATTTATGATCTATTGCATTTTTTTTTAATTGTATGGTTTACTTCTTTTTAACATTAAGAAGACAAGAAGAATCCTTCTGGATCAGACCAAGGCCTACTAGGCCACCATTTTATTTCCTACAGTGGCCAACCAGATGCCTCTCCCACAACACAACTGGCCTGTCCCACCAGTGCTATTTTTCTAGAAAGCCATGTTCTCTTAGAATGGCGTTGGCGCCCACCTGAGAGGTGCCAGAACTGAGTCCTGGTGAGTTCCGGCTGAAAAAAAGCCCTGATTTTAACCTGTTTTAGTAATTTAACTTCTGTACGGCTGTGAATTTTCCTTCAGTTTGTCTTGTTTTATATTCTTGAAAACAGTTGGAAGCTTGTGTATGTGTGTAATCAAGCAGTGTATAAATTTTATGCAATAAAAATATGAATTACTGCACTTACTCAATGGTGCTGGCAACAAAAAGAACCCAGTAGTTATCACTCACACTCTTTCTGACCTGGGTTGTTCCATGAGTGAGCAGAGTGGATCTAAGTACATGGCATGAGTGTCACTTGCGGGTTTGAATGACCTGTTTGCTTCAATCTTGCCAACCATGTCTGCTTACATCTTGCTGCCTCTGATCATCCAAACCAGGGAACTATGGTTCCCAGTTTTAAACCCAAATAGGGTCTGAAGTTGTTTTCATAGTGTGCCTTGGTACCCTGGCTTGTTCTGAAGCTGATAGCCATACATTCCCAGTTCAGATGAAACATGAAACTGGATAATTAGTTTAACCAGGGACACGGGTGGCGCTGTGGTCTAAACTAAAGGTAAAAGGTAAAGGGGCCCCTGACCATCAGGTCCAGTCGTGTCCGACTCTGGGGTTGCGGTGCTCATCTCGCTCTATAGGCCGAGGGAGCCAGCGTTTGTCTGCAGACAGCTTCCGGGTCATGTGGCCAGCATGACAAAGCTGCTTCTGGCGAACCAGAGCAGCGCACGGAAACACTGTTTACTTTCCCGCCGGAGTAGTCCCTATTTATCTACTTGCACTTTGATGTGCTTTCGAACTGTTAGGTGGGCAGGAGCTGGGACCGAGCAACAGGAGCTCACCCCATTGCAGCTATTCGAACCGCCGACCTTCTGATCAGCAAGCCCTAGACTCTGTGGTTTAACCCACAGCGCCACCTAGGTCCCTGTGGTCTAAACCACTGTTTCCCAACCAGTGTGCCTCCAGATCTTTTGGGACTACAACTCCCATCATTCCTGACCACTGGTCTTGCTAGCTAGGGATGATGGGAGTTGTAGTCCCAAAACATCTGGAGGCACACTGGTTGGGAAACACTGGTCTAAACTACTGAGCCTCTTAGGCTTGCTAGTCAGAAGGTCGGCGGTTCAAATCCTTGTGACGGGGTGAGCCCCCGTTGTTTGGTCCCTGCTCCTGCCAACCTAGCAGTTCGAAAGCATGCCAGTAGATAAA
The DNA here is from genome assembly GCF_963506605.1 of Zootoca vivipara. Lineage (NCBI taxonomy): Eukaryota > Metazoa > Chordata > Lepidosauria > Squamata > Lacertidae > Zootoca > Zootoca vivipara. Next base: position 70,354,207 of record NC_083284.1, on the reverse strand, counting down.
TAGGTACCGCTACAGTGGGAAGGTAAACGGCATTTCCGTGTGCTGCTCTGGTTCGTCAGAAGCGGCTTAGTCATGACCCGGAAGCTGTACGCCGGCTCCCTTGAAAAGTAAAGCGAGATGAGCACCGCAACCCCAGAGTCGTCTGCGACTGGACTTAGCGGTCAGGGGTATCTTTGTTTAACAACAGCTTGTGGTGAAAGGGTGGGCAAAAGGCTTGTGGCTTAGGTGAGTAAACTAAGGACTTGGCCACACTTTCTAGGTCTGTGTTTTAAAGCGCCATGTCCATGAAATTTACCGCGTGTACAGTGCTAAAAGAAAAATTGATGAAAATGATGTATAGATGGTATCTGACTCCGGTAAAGTTAGCTAAGATTGATCATAAACTAGATAATAAATGTTGGAAATGTAAAAATCAAGAAGGAACTTTCTTCCACATGTGGTAGACGTGCCCCCAAGTGAGAGACTTCTGGGAAAAGATTTATAATGAACTGAAAAAAGTGTTGAAAAACACCTTTGCCAAGAAACCAGAAGCCTTCTTACTTGGGATAACGGGAGATGAAATACCTAGGAAGGATGTTACTTTTTTTTTTGTATGCCACAACAGCTGCAAGAATTCTACTTGCAAAGAATTGGAAGAATGAAGAATTACCAACAGTGGATGAATGGCAGAAGAAGCTGATAGAATTTATGGAACTGTCTGAGTTGACCGGGAGACTCCGGGATCAGAGTGAAGCAGCAGTGGAAGAAGATTGGAAGAAATTTAAAATTTATTTAAAGAATAAGTGTATAATAGATTAGAATCAGTGGAAGTGAGGGAGATAAAAAGAGGTTGTAGATAATATAATGGTGTGAAATAAGTATTGTTAGAAGACAATGATAATTTAATTAAGAAGTAAGATACGGTAGATTGTAAAAGGATAAGATGTAAAAGATAGAGAAATAAGGTAATATTAAAGTAATAATTAGAGTTTATATAAGATTTAGAGTTTACTAAGGATTATATATAAAGAATCGCAGAAGGAGGTGGAATGAGGAAGTCAATAGATTAGAAATAAGGGTTATAAGTTAGAACTTTTGTTTTTGTATTTTTGGTGTTTTGTATTTTCTTTTTGTGTTTTGTATTTTTTTATGTTTTTGTTATTTGAAAAAATATTTAATAAATACATTTTTTTAAAAAAATTAAAGCACCATGTCCAGCTGCTTCCCTTAGAACAGTGATGTGTTCTTTACAGACCTATAAAGTTTAACTAACTGTGTATTTGGCCATTTAGCTCATGTTTCCTGTAGAATCAAGGTTTATTCATGTGTGAAGTTTGTGCATCCATGCATATGGATGGAACTATTACAAAACACATACTTGGTCTTCTGAAAACGTATAAAAACTCACTTGTGTATACATTTTTATGTACTGTGTATTATCCATGCACAAAACACATGGTTTGTCATTATTAGGGCATGAGTGGAAATCACAAGCAGATGATAGCAGAAGTATGCAATGTTCACACCCCTGAGCCGTAAACATCTAAATAGGGTTGTTGTTTTTGCTTTTGCATATTCTTGACAAAATCTAAACTTAAGAATAGAGTTGCTTGTGTGGAAAACTGGAACCTCTGTTTCTGAGTGCGTACACATAAAAGCCTCCTGGAAATTACAGGTCACATACTACCTACAGACCATCAACAGGAAAAAGCTCCTTTTAAAACTGATCACAAGCAGCTAAATTATATGTTGTGTGTAATTAAATGTTGTGTAACATAATAGAAAACCTTCCTATGTCCCATCAGTTGCAGAGTATGGTATATGGCTCTTAGGGTGTGGGGGAAAGTAACTAAGCAGGTATGAATATCAAAATGCCTACAAAAGTGTAACAATTTTTTTAGTCCCATTTCTATCACACCCAGACCAAAATGAATACAGCCATACCTTGGTTTTCAAACAGCTTAGTTCTCAAACGTTTTGGCTCCTGAATGCCACAAACCCGGAAGTGACTGTTCCAGTTTGCGAACTATTTTTTGGTAGCCGAACGTCCGACGGGGCTTCCGTGGCTTCTGATTGGCTGCAGAAGCTTCTTGCAGCCAATCAGAAGCCGCGCTTTGGTTTCCAAACATTTTGGAAGTTGAACAGACTTCCGGAACGACTTCCAAGGTACACCTGTATTCAGTAGGGAAGTCGGAGCTATGTGGTATATAAAAAACACTTGCATGCCACAAGGTTGCTGCTGTTTTTCTTTCTTTAAAAAAAGAGCAAGCAAGATTGGGTATCCATGGCTGAATTAATTGACAGGTATGTTTTCTTTTCTACTGAGATGAAGGGACAAGGTTTCAATGGCACCCATGTGGGATTTTTGGAGAGGAGAAGGTATGGGATGAAAAGGTCAAACCACTCCTCATTCATGCTGAAATCCTGATATTCATCCTCACAAACACTATTTCTATTAAAAAGCAAGAGGCCCAAGGGAATCTCAAATGGTAAATGTATCCTTTAGTCTGGTTCACTGAGCAGTTGAATTTCACCTACGGGAGTTAGAACCCACAAGTAAGCGTAGAACTAAAGGATAGGCTCAAAAAAAATATTTGAAATGTGCTGATCTCGTTCAGTTCCATATTCAGGCAGAAACTACCACCCACAAACCAGATCTATTAAATTAATTAGCATGGACTATAATCAAGCAATATTATCCTAAGCAGAAACAGCAAGGCTAAGCAATTTTTTAAAATGGAAAATAGATAAATTTGAGGGGCAGTGCCAAAAAAGATAGAAAACAAAACTCCCCCCCCCAACTGATATATTAATTATACTTTGCATTCAGCTAGGAGACAAATAAAATGATGGGAGAGAGGAAGGTTATCAACTATGTACTATTATATACTATATTAACTAAATGTCCAGTAAAAAACTGAATGACTATTTTCAGTTCACAAATGCCTTGCAAGTTCTTCAAGAAGTGTAACATATTAAAATGGTAGCATCTCCTTCAGGTCACTCCAAAAACCCTGTGTTAAAATAGCATATTTCATTCACATAAGGCGAGGTGATTTATGTACTTAGTGGTGTCTATGCCCAGGACCAAATCTTCTCCACCAAGAACCAGAACTGTTGCTGCGGAGATGAAAGATCTCACCGCTATGATATACTGCAGATCTCCTGCCCAGAATCTATTGTACAAAATCAAAATGAAACCAAAACAACAGAACAAAACCCTGTAATTTTCCATTCTCAAGTTTTCTTCACCACCAGCAGCCAAGATTCACTTCTTGATGTGCTTTACCGTGTTAGGCTGCAAGCACCGGGCCAATAAGAAGATACAGCTTCATCACTCTGCCTGTCCTGCTGCCCTCACCAAGCCTCTGAGAAAGCTCGCTGCTATCATCTGCCCCACCAGGGCCGGTCCAAGACATTTCGGCACCTGAGGCAACAACCCCCAAAATGGTGCCACCTCCCTGGCAGGGAGAAAGAGATGAGTAAATCTCTACATTAGGAACAAGTGGGCAAGAAAGATTGATGTTGGGATCTGTTGCCCCTAGGGGTCCTGCCGCCTGAAGCCATCACCTCACCGGGACCCTCGAAAACCTACGCTGAAAACCAGCATCCCAGTATTTCTATTAAACATTCCATTTCCTCATTTGTGCCCTTATCCCGACTGAGAGGACAAGTTCTCCGTTCTCTCCACCACAGCTACAGGTTTGCAGGCAACATCCAATATTAGCACTGCAAAAAAAAGGCGAGGAGGCGAGGAGGGCTCGGCGGTCAGGCTTCAAAACGGCCGATCTTTTCGATCCCAAGGGGAAAATCACAGACTCTTGGAGAGAGTCGGAAAGTACCCCCTAGGGTCATCTAGTCCAACCCGCTGCCATGCAGGAATCTCTCTCTCGAACCAACGACCCTGCGATTAAGAGTCTCGTGCTCTACCGACGGAAACGAAAGTTTCTAGGCGTTTCCCTTCGTTGGGAGATGAGAAGCACGCGCAAACTTCTCCTTCCCTACAGCAGCAGCTGTTTTCAAGCAGCTGCCAGCGAGCGACCCTGAACACTCCCCGCCCCCGGTATTTTATTTAATTTATTTATTTTACCTTCGTGAGCTGCGCGATCTTCTTGCACATTTTCACCTGCAGGTCCGGGTCGCTTTCTTCCGACGAGCTGCGCGCCGGACGCGCTCCCGAAGCCCCGTTGCAAGTCCGGGGCTGGGGGATCTGGCTGGCGCCGGAAGCCATCGGGGAGGCTTGCAAGAAACGCTATTTTAAAAAATCTCTCCGCGTGCTGCGATCGCCTTGTCGTGCCACACACACACACACACACACACAGAGCCTTCCCTCGCTAGCTAGGAAATAAAAGAACACGGGGAGCCCTCAGTTTCCAATTGCGCCTCGCATGCCGGCTAAGCTTCCTTGCTGCGCCCGATCCACAACACCAGGAAGCCGCGCGCATGGAGAAGGCGAGCACCCCACGCACGCGCGCCCACTCCTCCGCCCATTGATCATGGCCCTCCCCTCCCGGCGAAGGGATCGGCCTCCGCCCCCGAGAGATGAGACCACGCGGGCGGGATGCTGCGCATTCCCTGGCGGAGACGCCGAGCCGCTTGCCCGCCCCGGGAGAAGAAGGAGCGAAAAAAAGGATGCAGCCGCGCCGGGAAGAGTGAGTTTGTCTGGCGCAGCGTCCCGCTTCTACAGTGACCGGGCGGAGACTTCCAGGGTGAGCCAGGATCCTGCCCACCCCCCTTGGGTTTCCAGCAGCACTCCTCCTTCAACGCCTCCGCGCGCCGAGATTGCCTACGGCTTGGTGATGCGCTTCCTGGATCTCGGCTTTTCTGCCTCCTCGAAAGCTCCTGCGCAACTTCTGACAGCAAATGATCCCATCACTTAATAGCGCTGGGGAGAGGCGCTTTCAGCAGCAGGCAAGCCAAAATGCAGCCAAATGAGACTTTGGGTTTGGGGCTTGGCTACCAGTTGGTGGTATTCAGCACAATATAAGGAAGCGGGTGGTGATCTAAACCACTGAGCCTCTTGGGCTTGCTGATCGGAAGGCAGGCGGTTCGAATCCCCTCGAGGGAGTGAGCTCCCGTTGCTTGGTCCCTGCTCCTGCCCACCTAGCAGTTTGAAAGCACATCAAAGTGCAAGTAGATAAATAGGTACCGCTCCGGCGGGAAGGTAAACGGCATTTCTGTGTGCTCTGGCTTCCGTCATGGTGTTCCGTTGTGCCAGAACCGGTCTATTCATGCTGGCCACATGACCTGGAAAGCTTTCTGTGTGCACATGCCGGCTCCCTCAGTCAGCCTGAAGCAAGATGGAACACCACATCCCATAGTCGCCTTTGACTGGACCCAGGGGTCCTTTACCACCGCTACCACCACACCTTGCAGGGTGCCGTTACACCCTCGCAGGCTGCCACCACTACTGCTGCCCCAGCGTTCGTAACCTGCAGCGCTGCGTCTGCGCACACGCGTGACGTGATTTGCCACTCTTGCACATGCGCAAGCGGCGGAACCCGGAAGTAACCCTTTCCGGTACTTCCGGGTTTCCCGCGGTCCGTAACCTGAAAACGCGTAACCCAAAGCATTTGTAACCCGAGGTACCACTGTACTGCGGTTATGGCAAGCTGTTTCAGCGACTACTGCTTCTGCGTCCTAGCAGGCTTCTGCCTGGCTGTCCCAGATTATTTGTATTCACTATGACTTACCACCGAACTTTGGATTGTCCTGAATACCACCATTTGGTAGCCAAGCCCAAAACCAAAGTCCTGTTTAGATGCGTTTTGGCTTGCCTGCTGATGAAACCGAGTGTGTGATGATTGATATTGTCATTTATCCGTTTTAGACCCCTAAATAGTACCGGTAGCAGTTGCCAGGACATTGTCCTGTTCGCCTCTGTTTAGTTCCATCCTTATTTCAGACATTGTGGTAGATTGCAATATTTAGCTGGTGATAACATTGCAGTGTTTAGCTGGTGAGTTACCGCGATGTTGCAAACCAGATATCGCCTAGCCCTTACACACATTGTGATGCGCGATATATTGCCATCTCAATTATTATGAATCAATTATCACAATATGAACTTCAAACCGGTGTTGGATGATATATTGCCCAGCCCTATTTAGAAGCATAGAATTGTGGCGTTGGAAGGGATCCTGAGGGCCATCTAGTCCAGCCCCCTGCAATGCAGGAGTCTTTTGCTCCAATCCACAACCCTGAGATGAAGTCTTATGCTCTACCAACTGAACTACCCTGTAATGTAATCTATATATAAATGTAAAAAGTGTGAAAGTGTGAGATCCACTTTTCTCTGTAACCGCTTGACCGATCGTCCTGAAATTTTGACACAATGATCCAGGCCACTCCCCGAGCGTTGTTAGAAAAAAAATCCCTCAAATCTCACACCTCCGCAGGTACAAACCTCTTTTTCAACAAAGTAAAACAGCGCCCTCAAGTGGATTTCCTCCCACAGTACACCCCCTCCCTTCCTGTGAAATCTACACCACACCCACAAACCCCGCCTCCACCACGAGATCCACCACTCACACCCATCCATCCGGCAGAGGTGTTGAAGACCAAACCAACTAAAAACAGGCCTTTTCCAGCAACAAGGCCCAACATTGCCAAGTGGAGGTAGGGGCCTGCCTGGGGGGGGATGGGGGGCGAATAGGGGGCAGGGATATGTAATGGGTCAGAACAGGGTGGGGGGAGACACAGGGATGAAACCTGCCCTCTCCGCAGTATCTCGCATCGACTCAGGGGGACTCTGAGGCTCAGGAGGATCTGAAGGGGGGCTATTACCCTCCATTTCACAGACTAATGCACAGCAACGCGTGCAGGGCCAGCTAGTGTAATATAATATAATAGTCACTTGTGCCATACTCTATGAATTTCCCCCATCCTGTTCCCTGCTGGTGACTAAATGAATGCCAGTTTCTAAGTCCGAAAAAATATTTCAATATTTTATGTAGTTATACCATAATAACCATTTATATTATTTTCTAAAACAAGAAATCCAAAACTATTGTTAGAAGTTTTGAGGGGATCAGTCTGGATGATGTCCTGAGTCCCTTCCAATCAAAAGAAACTGAATAAAATAAGGAACCACCTTTTCAAACAGAATTACAGTAACTTTTAGCCAGTGAGCAGTGTGCGTGGCATCTTGGTCTCTAATGTCTGGTGCCCTTGTTGCTTTCACACTGAGTTGTAGTCTTAATTTACTGTTATTTGATGCCCCTGACTGAGAATGACTTTTTGGTGAAATATGATGGGCAGTGCATTTGAATCCATAAACTATCCCTCTGCCAGTTGGGGGCTTCCTTGCTTTTTTGAATCTCTGGCCAAATTAGTTTCTCCCTCCCCGCTTTATTCCTGTTTGCTTCGGTTTACAGCTTCACACCTCAGCTCTTTTAACCATTACCATGTACTTTTCTCCAAATATTTACCAATCTCCAAATATTTACACCTGTGCTGACTGAGTAACTGCACCTCTGCATACAGTACTTTGAATGACCAGGCAGGGTTTCATTTCAGAGCACATAGCCCCATACAGTTCTGCTTTTCGGTTTTGCCTGTATTTGACAGTGTTCTGCGAATGCAATCCAAAATATTATTTAAAACTTGTAAGGTTGTAGCTTGTAGTGATACTCCCACACCACTCTGTACAGGACTTGGCTAGATTTACATACTCACTGTGGGCTGTAAAATGCATTAATTCTTGCAAAACTACGTGAAATCCAAACTGGATCCTAATTGGCTTCAATGGGAAGCCAGGTGACGACCAGATCCAGAGTTTATTTTGAATACCAAGGCGATTTCTTTTGCTGCTGCTGCTTAGTGCATCTGCAGCAGTGGAAAGAATAAATATAGCAGATACCCGGAGTCAAGGGAATTGTTGGCAGCAGTTTGCCATATCTTAGTATCAGAGGCACATACATTCCTGAGAATTATGGCTCAATAATGGTAATGGAAACCCAGTTTGATTAAAGAGTAGAAAATCGCATTTCATAAAGCTTCCCATTAGCTGATTAACATTAGGACAGGCATAAAGCTACCACTGTTCCATAAGTAATTTAAATAAGATGGGAAGGATGGAGAAATAATGAAAGGGAGACTGGCAAAGGAGACATAAGAAAGAGGGAGGAAGTAAGAAAATTCAGGGCGTTTTTGACAGAGGGGTCACTCCTAAGAGATTAACAGAGCGCATGGGGAGTGTTTGCATCTCAGCCCCTCAATGAGAGGGAGAGTGGAGGGGGAAATAGTTTACTGTGGTGACAGTTTGGTTCAGCTGTTCCTGAGATTACATATTCTGATAACTGGACATTTGTGGTGTAAGTGTAGGATGACCGTGGTGTGGGGGTATTGGTATCACATTGCAAGTTATTTCTGGGAGGGGAAGTTGCAGCATGGTGAATGGCAGGGATCAGAAAGGGGGGATGGTAGCTGCAGGCCATTCTCTCTACTGATCCACATTTGCAAGTGACTGGTGGCTATGGAGGCTGCAAGCCTGGTAGTGCTGGTGCTCAGCGCCAGGTCAGTATATAATACAGTCATACCTCGGGTTAAGTACGCTTCAGGTTGAGTACTTTCAGGTTAAGTACTCCCAGGGCCGGTGCGTCCATTTAGGCGAACTAGGCCGCTGCCTAGGGCGCCAAAATCGGCACTGCTGCGGTTTAGTCACGCTGGCCACATGACCCGGAAAGCTGTCTGCAGACAAACGCCGGCTCCCTTGGCCTGAAAGCAATATGAGCGCCGTAACCCCACAGTCACCTTTGACTGGACTTAACTGTCCAGGGGTCCTTTACCTAAATATGAACGCATTCCTGTGCCACACAAATAACCCAGAGATGCACTTTAAATAAAAGGACACACTCTACTCATGTAAAAACACACCGATTCCCGGACCGTCCACGGGCCGGATTTAGAAGGCAATTGGGCCGGATCTGGCCCCTGGGCCTTAGTTTGCCTACCCATGATCCCACAGCTATTTCATCTACCTGACTGATTAAGAGGTCAGCAAACACTACTTTCTACCGTGTTTCTCATATTATAAGACATGTCTTATATTTATTTTTTCCTCAAAAAAACACACTATGGCTTATTTTCAAGGGATGTCTTATTTTTTTCCTCCTCCTCCTGCCGCGGCCGGCATTGCTGCTGCGCCTATCACTATGTCTTATTTTCGGGGTATGGCTTATATTCCTTGAATGCTTAAAAATCCTGCTATGGCTTATTTTATGGGTATGTCTTAAAATATGAGAAACAGGGTAGCAGGCAGGGCACGGGATGTAAATCTTTGGAAGAGACTCTAATCAATGCTTCTTGAAGGCTGCAGCCAAGGAATTGACTAATCAATTGAAACAAAGAGTATATACAGGGAACTTCCTGCATTCCCCCATCCAGGTCTGTGGATGCCTGGGGGCATGTTAATCATTTTTGGGGGTTTTTTAAAAATTTTTTTGCAAAAACACACCCACCCTGTACTACCAACATATCTTTGCAGTGGCGAACCGCATAAAATCAACAATAATATCACATTCGTTACACATCACAAATCAGCAGATGGGCTTAATATGTCGCCGTAGCAGCATTGCGCCTCAGGGAAATTGGGAACACTGGGGTCAAGAGTGGCTGGGTTTTTTCCCTGCAGGCAGGCCACCCCCATGGGAGAAGCCAGTCCACCCATGAGGCAAAATGAGGCAACCACCTCAGGTGGCAGGATCCACAGGAGGAGCACAGGAGCTCCTTCCCTGGTGTGTGTGTGTGGGGGGGTGGTGCCATTTGAAGTTCACCTCAGGTGCCAAAATATATTGGGCTACTCCTGCCCAAACCTCTAGGTCAGGGGTCAGCAAACTTTTTCAGCAGGGGGGCTGGACTATATTTTGAAAAATATATATATGAACGAATTCCTATGCCCCACAAATAACCCAGAGATGCATTTTAAATAAAAGGACACATTCTACTCATGTAAAAACATGCTGATTCCTGGACCATCCGCAGGCCGGATTTAGAAGGCGTTTGGGCTGCATCTGGCCCCCGGGCCTTAGTTTGGGGACCCCTGCTCTAGGTGACTTCACCAGTGGCTACGTGAACCTATGCCATGCCCCCATGGCAGAAATAAACAGTAAATTGCAAGAACTCGGGCCAGAAGAAAAATGGATTTCAAATATATCTACACAAGGTTTTATTTGTGTGATGAAGAGTTCAAATAGGAATCAATCCCAGTATAGTAGGCAAATAAAAATAAATTCCAGTAAAAAATCAGGACAAGGCCCTGATGGCAGCCATTGTGTGTTTCACCATGTCCCACTTTCGTAGCAGCTATTTTGCAGCACGCACTCAGATTCAAAATGTGCCCACTGGTTCAAAAAGGTTTGGCAACCTCTTCTCTAAATTATGTGGGTACCGAAATCAAATGCTTGAGAGCATATTTTCTTGGAAGTTAGTTCCACTGTCTATATAACACCACCCATATTTGAGTTGTTTATATGCAACCAACAGGGACATGCAAACACATGGAACAAAACTTCTAATTTTAAGAAAGGATGTAATTGTGAGTGGACTGGCAGCGATAGTGTTTATCTTCCTCCTGCCTGTCGATATTCTACTCGGTCCTCTCCAAAGCATCATTTTAGTAGAGAATGTGAATTGTAGCAGCAGGAAAATGGAAATATCTGCATTTATTAATAATAGATATCCTTCCTGATGTACTATCTTTTAAAGTATGTATGATGTAATCACCTTTTAATTACTAGTTTTTATCCCTTACCTGTTTTAAGTCTTATGTGTTCAGTTTATCCGTATGTTTTATCTTGTGCTGATCTGTGACCGAAATAGTTTGATACTTTATACTATGTATAAGCTTTGGTATTAGCTTCAACCTGTGCATGTATAGGTTAAAGGCAAAAGGTAAAGGACCACTGGACGGTAACGGTTAGAGGTCCAGTCAAAGGCGACTATGGGGTTACGCCGCTAATCTCGCTTTCAGGCTGAGGGAGCCGGCATTTGTCCACAGACAGCTTTCCAGGCCATGTGTCCAGCATGACTAAACCGCTTCTGGCGCAAGAGAACACCGTGACAGAAACCAGAGCGTACGGAAACGCCATTTACCTTCCTGCCGCAGCAGTACCTATTTATCTACTTGCTTTCGAACTGCTAGGTTGGCAGAAGCTGGGACAGAGCGACGGAAGCTCGCCCCATCTCGAGAATTCGAACCGCCAACCTTCCAATTGGCAAGCCCAAGAGGCTCAGTGGTTTAGACCACAGCTCCACCCGCTACCCTTGTGTGTGTGTGTGTGTGATATATATATATATATATATATATATATATATATATATATATTACCTGAACAGTGGGATTTTGTATAATTCTTCAAGATTTGTAGACACTTCCCCATGTATTAATGGTGTGGAATTCAACGGAACATCACATTCTGCATGTGTTTTGACAACAGCTGGTTACAAAAAAATAAGCAAGTGCATGGCATGCCACATACTTCCCACCCTTTTATGATATATAAAGAAAAGCAAGTCTGATTTAAGTGCTTTTCTTTATGCATTAAAGGCAGTTCTGCATACAGCCAAATCTTTCAGTGCTGCAACACACAAATAATAGTGGTTTTGACCACAGGAGCAGTGCAAATCTGCAATTTGATTGTCCCCTAGTGGCTAGTTCTTAAAATATGTTTAAAATACATTCCCTCAAAGCATAGAATCTTTTCCACATAAGAAAATGGTCTGGCACAGCATCTAATGCACAATCATCTTGTTCTCTTGCTTTGCTTTCATTCTGAATTTCAGTTAGGTGGCGACAGAAGGATCTTCCCTGAGTGTTAATATACTGTATTACAGTTGGAACAGGACACACACACACACACACACACACACACACACACACACACACACAACGCAGAATACCTGAAATTGGATTTGACATGTCTTGTTTGACATGCATAGGATTGCACTATAAGCATGTCTAGGATCTTTGCAGCACTTAAATGTTACTAAACTGGTAACTGGGTATCTCTCCTGCATTAGTCCGTTTGGAATGGGGGTGTCAACAACACTATCACATGTAATAAACGGTCACATACGGTATTCCAGGCACAGGGCATGTCATTTTAGGAGGTGAAACTAATTACTTCACTGAGGATTCTTAAAATATTATTTTTGTGACTGGACAACTTTTAGCTTGGTAAGTCTACATCTGATGAAGAAGCACGTAAACTGCTTTTGGTAAACGAAACTATTTTAAGTTTATCTTCTGAAAATGTCAGGTAATGCTAAATAATAATAATAAAGATAAATAAAAATATTCAACTGCAAGTACTTGAGGAGGTGGTTGTTGTTGTTGTAAGTGCAGCCTGTTTACTTGGAAGCAAATCCTCAACATTCAACAGGGCTTGTCTTTCAGACATGTGGCGAAAATGTGATAAAGATCCCACCTTAATCGTGTGTGATTAAGGGCAGAGGAAGGTTAAATGCACGGAGGTAAATAAAATGCCCATCATTGAATCAGCAATCAACTGCACTGTTCCTATATACAGTAAAATCATAAGAAGAGCTTGCTGGATCAGGCTGTTCTCACAGTGGCTGAATAGCTGACTGTGAGAAACCAGCAAGCAGGGACTCCACCAACTGACATTTGAAAACATCACTGCCTCAAACTGTGAAGGCAGAGCAAAGTCATTGTGGCTCATAGCCATTCATAGAATCATAAGAGTTGGAAGGGACCCTGAGGATCCATCCGGTACAACTCTCTGCAATGGAGGAACATGCAGCTGCCCCTTAAAGGGATCTAACCTGCAATCGTGGTGTTATTAGCACCATGTTCTAACCTTCTGACCTGTATGTCTGAAATCACTTGCGGAATCCTTGACAAGTCTCTTCTCCTCCATGAATCTGCCCCCAGCCCTCTTTTAAAACTGTCCAAGTTGGCGGCCCAATATTGCCACGTCCTGCGGGGGTGAGTTCCATAGATTAACTGGTATATGCTGTTGTGAAGAAGTGTTTTTTTCTGTCCTAAATCTTCCAACTTTCAGCTTCATCGGGTGCCCATGAGGTCTGGTGTTGCAAGAAGGGAGATAAACTCCTCTACAGTATCTCCACTCTTTCTCCATGGCTGTGTTTTTAGAATCAATGACTTTGGAAGGCACCCTGAAAATCATCTAATCCAACCCCATGCACTGCAGGAAACTCAAGGAAAACATCCACTCACTCAACTTCTGCTGAAAAGCCTCCAAGGTTTCTCAAAAACTCCTGCCCTGCAGCCTCTTCTACTCGCCTTTCGTCTAAACCAGGCTTTCTCAACCTCGGCCCTCCAGATGTTTTGAGACTACAATTCCCATAATCCCTGCCCACTGGTCCTGCTAGCTAGGAATCATGGGAGTTGTAGGCAAAAAAAAAACATGGAGGGCTGAGGTTGAAGAAGCCTGCTCTTTCTCAGCCGCCAGAGATCTGCTGGAGTACAACACCGATCATAAAGGTAAAGGGACCCCTGGCATCTAAGTCCAGTCGCAGACGAATTTGGGGTTGCGGTGCTCATCTCGCTTCATATGGCCAGCATGACTAAGCCAAGTCAAACCACTAGTTGAACACTGGTAGCCTGCCTTTTGGCACCCACAGCATCACATCATTGACATCTTGAGAAGTTGCTTGTGCCAGCCTTGCTCCTCTCTGACGTTATTCTGCCTAGAGCAGGCATCCCCAAACTTTGGCCCTCCAGATGTTTTGGACTACGATTCCCATCTTCCCCGACCACTGGTCCTGTTAGCTAGGGATTATGGGAGTTGTAGGCCAAAACATCTGGAGGGCCGCAGTTTGGGGATGCCTGGAATAGGATGCCCCTATTTTCATCGGAGAAATCTTGAAGGGTATGGAGCCAAGCGGTCCTCAATCCATCTGAAGGGAACCCTAGTATAGGAATTTTAAAAAAATGTTTAATGTTTTATTATGTTTTTATATGTTGGAAGCTGTCCAGAGCGGCTGGGGCAACCCAGTCAGATGGGCAGAGTATAAATAGAATGAGGAGGAGGAGGAGGAGGAGGAGGAGGAGGAGGAGGAGGAGGAGGAGGAGAATGGAATAGGACAGGCATCCCCAAACTTCAGCCCTCCAGATGTTTTGGACTACGATTCCCATCTTCCCTGACTACTGGTCCTGTTAGCTAGGGATTATGGGAGTTGTAGGCCAAAACATCTGGAGGGCCGCAGTTTTGGTCTAAACCACTGTGCCTCGAATCCGCATGACAGGGTGAGCTCCCATTGCTCTATCCCAGCTCCTGCCAACCTAGCAGTTCAAAAGCACACCAGTGCAAGTATGGGTACCACTGCGGAGGGAAGGTAAACAGCGTTTCTGTGCGCTCTGGTTTCCGCCACAGTGTTCCGCCTGGCAAATCATTCAGATAAGATCCCAGCCTTGCAAACTGGCACAGGGCTGGGCAGGGCAGGGCAGGGCAGAGCAGAGCAGCACCCCACAGGAAAATGTGTCTAGAGCCAATGCCCCCCACTCACATTCTACAGCCCTGTTAAAATCTAATAGAGGATTCCATTGTTGAGCTATATTTCAAACAGTGACAATCCGGACACAAAAGTTGTAGAGCTCTTGAAGTGGTTTTTTGGTTTATTTTTGAAGTTTTTGAGCTGGGGGGGGGGGTAAAAATGACAGTGCTGACATGAGTTGGCATGTATGTCTGGATTTTCCCTGATTTTTTTTGTATATGTGTGTGATTTCCACATGGACCCTAGGCTCTGGTTTGACCCACAGCGCCACCCGCCATAGCTGCCAAGTTTTCCCTTTTCTCGTGAGGAAGCCTATTCAGCATAAGGGAAAATCCCTGTAAAAAAGGGATAACTTGGCAGCTATGCCACCCGCGTATGATCGCCACACCGATCACTCAACTGCTGATCCTGCTAACCAGGCATGATGGGAGTTGTAGTCCAACATAACCTGAGCATTCCGCCCCCTCCCACCAAAGTTGAAGAAAAAGGCTGCGTGTAACTGAAAAGCACACAAGCGCAGCAACTTTTCCTTTTCCTCATGGCGGAGTGCTGGCGCCGTTTCCTCATAAGAGAGGACCCTGGAAGACATTTATATACGCAGCGTCAGTCCCTGCGGCGCGAAAGGGACACCGAACAGCCTGAGGGACCGTCAGCGCTGACGTCATTTCTTTGCCCCTCCCCCTTTCCCTCCCCCAGTCACAATCCGGGATTCCTCCTCCGTTCCGTTCTCCGTCTCGCTCCTCTTCCGCCACGATCTCGCGAGATTTGAAGCGGGGAGTGGGAGAGAGTGTTTGCGAGCTCCGCCTTCCCAACCCCGCGCTTCTTCCGTGGACATGCGATTAAAGATTTTGAAGTATTAAGCTTGTGGTTGGCTGTCACGGCGGCGCCTTTCACGCCGGGCTCTCGCGAGAATAGGGTGGGGAAAGAGAGCGCGCGAAAGAGAGAGCGTTCGCTCGCGCTCTGCCCCGCCCCTCTCCTGTGTGGGCGTGTCCAAATTTTGAAGGCGACGGCGGGAAGAGGGGGGCGCGCGGCAGTTGGACCGTCGGAGCGGCTTCTGGTGACCTGTGTTGAGTTCAGGTGACACGGGTCTTTTGAGGGCATGTGAGGAGAGGGGCTGGCTTGGGAAGGCGACGCCGCCCCCCGCCGCCCCTTTCCCTCTGGGTGGGGTTTTTATTGGGATTATTATTATGTCTATGCTGCTTTATCTTTTGCAAACCGCTTTGAGGTGTTTCCACAACCGATCTTTGTATGAAGCTTTACGGAATGAAAGGAAATAAATACATACAGCTTCCTGCGATAGAGAACGGCGCCCCGAGTCTATTATTCCCTGTGGGAGAGGAATGAGATTGTAAGCCGCCTTGGGCGAGACAAGGCAGCCTGCAAATTCAATACACAATAATATAGGCCAGGCATCCCCAAACTTCGGCCCTCCAGATGTTTTGGACTACAATTCCCATCTTCCCCGACCACTGGTCCTGTTAGCTAGGGATCATGGGAGTTGTAGGCCAAAACATCTGGAGGGCCGCAGTTTAGGGATGCCTGATATAGGCAGTTCGGGACACGGGTTTGGGATTAAGCTGCTTTTTAAGTGGTTTCTTCTCCCACAAGTGCTTACAGGAATTGGGCAGAGGCGAGGGGGGAAAGTGAATGGCAAACGCGGCCAAGGACCGGTTGAAATGCTGTCGCTTCAAAATCAATTCAATTTTAATAAACAAAAATGATGAGGTTACTAGAAGTTAGGCTATCCTTGTCCAGATAGGAATGCAGCTGGGCCATCAAGCAGTTTACAAAAAGAAAACAGAAAAACCATACTAAAATACAGATTAAAATTACCTCAATAAATTAGTCAAAAATCAACATGGATATTTATTGCAATTGAGATGCTTTCTCCTGTATTCAACCACAAATCCACGGACACACTGTGGACCACTTGAATGATGTTTGTGGACTATTGTTGGTCCATGAACCACAGTTTGGGAACCCCTGTTCTAGGTTCAGTGCCTGGCAACTCTGACTCCCAGGTATGGATGAGAAAGCCTCTTATCTAAAACCTGGACAGGTGTGACACATCAAAGAAGACATTGGTTTAGATTGACAAGTAGTCTGAAATGATAGAAACTGACAGTTTGCTCTTTATGTTCTTTAGATTTGGCATCAGTATATGTAGTATTAGTGGCTCTTGCAAGACTACTATCTTCGGAAGCAAAAGTAGATAACATTTCTGCTCCCCTTGGCGGGCATTTTTCCAAGGGCTGCATGCTGACCGTGGGTGGTACAGAAGCCACTGTTTGGCATGGTACCTCTTTTTCTCTCAGCCTCCGTTACCCCATACTGCCAAGGTATGGGACGTCCAGTAATTTTTACCTGAGGCCTGAACTGATCACTTGCATAGGGCTTCTGAAATTGGGCTGCATATTGCTCACCTGTGTGCCCTAAAGAAATGAGAGGACATGTGCTAAAATAAAAAAGTGACATTGATTTTGAATATATTCCACCTGTGGAAACTGCAGGTGGTTTTTCTTAAGTTTTGTCGTTGATTAACTACTATGGAGACTTGGTGGAAAGGCAGAATATGGGTGAAATATGAAATAATTTAGAATTAGCTTTCATATAAGTCTAAGAATAAAAGGTTTTGCAAAGTAATGCAGGTAGAAGCTTGTGTTTAGGCAAGTTGAAAAACTTGAAAACTCTGGTAACGAGGCATAATGGTTGATCCATGGTGATGCCAACACCTAGTGAAGCGGGTTCCATGAAGTGGGTTCCAGTTTTTAAAATGACCCATTTCTTTGCAGCTATGAACGGGAAGAAGTTCAATATTAAGGAGACCTTTGAAAAAGCTCAAAAAGCTCACCAAAATCATGCAAAACTTGTGGCATCTTTGAAGCACATGTACAATGAGGTAAATATTCTTACTTTCATGCTTTTTGACTTTAACCCCCAGGGGTGGCTAACACATTCATAAAATACATTGCTCTCACTGAAAACCTTACCCTTTACACATCAAAACCATGCAATGGTTGCTTCAAGAAAAATATTGGGTGGGAAGTAAAGAGAATATGTAACAGGAAAGCTGGGGCAACTGAGCATAGCAGGCAAGTGAAAGTACCTTCACCTGCCTGCCTTCCCTAAATAAATACAACTGCAGAATATCCATATGGATTTGCAAGTACAGTGGTACCTCTGGTTACGAACTAAATTCATTCTGGATGTCTGTTCTTAACCTGAAACAGTTCTTAATCTGAGGTACCACTTTAGCTAATGGAGCTTCCCACTGTTGCCGTGCCGTGCCGCTGCCGCGTGATTTCTGTTCTCATCTTGAGATAAAGTTCTTAACCCGAGGTACTACTTCCGGGTTAATGGAGTCTGTAACCCGAAGTGTTTGTAACTCGAAGCGTTTGTAACCCGAGGTAGCACTGTAGTGAACCATGTTCAGTTTACAACAGTATATTTTGCAATAAACACAGTGCTTCACTTCCATATAACAGTTTTCCTGATTGTTCAAAGTGCTTCATGTTATGTCAGTACAGAACCCTTATAGTATCATTGTATTGCCTAAGTGGAGGAGGAAAGCAAGGTTGGAAAGGGGCCTACTTATGGTCACCTATTGAGTTCAGGTCCGACAAAGGTCCGTATAGTTAAAGCTATGGTTTTCCCAGTAGTGATGTATGGAAGTGAGAGCTGGACCATAAAGAAGGCTGATCGCCGAAGAATTGATGCTTTTGAATTATGGTGCTGGAGGAGACTCTTGAGAGTCCCATGGACTGCTAGAAGATCAAACCTATCCATTCTTAAGGAAATCAGCCCTGAGTGCTCCCTGGAAGGACAGATCGTGAAGCTGAGGCTCCAATACTTTGGCCACCTCATGAGAAGAGAAGAATCCTTGGAAAAGACCCTGATGTTGGGAAAGATTGAGGGCACTAGGAGAAGGGGACGACAGAGGACAAGATGGTTGGACAGTGTTCTCGAAGCTACAAACATGAGTTTGACCAAACTGCGGGAGGCAGTGCAAGACAGGAGTGCCTGGCGTGCTATGGTCCATGGGGTCACGAAGAGTCGGACACGACTAAACGACTAAACAACAACATTGAGTTCAGGAGAGGTGACATTTGTCAATGAATCCATGAAACTATTAACTATAGGAAACATTAAGTCATTCTTTTGCAGGAAATGATTGCTATGCTCTTAATATGTTATATTTCCCCAGATTATTAAAAGCTCCAGTCTTATTTCAGGCATTGTGGTATATCAAGATATTGCAATGTTTAGCTGGCAATATATATTGTGATATTGAAAACCAGATATCACCCATACTGTCATAATATATCTTTTGCTGATACTAATAGTCTTCTCATGTCACAGTACATGGTTCTCGAACAGCTTAGTTGACAAACAAATTGGCTCTCGAACGCTGAAAACCCAGAAGTAAGTGTTCTGTTTTTCAGAAGCCAAATGTCCGACATGGCTTCCGCTTGAGTGCAGGAAGCTCCTGCAGCCAATCGGAAGCCACACCTTGGTTTTCAAATGGTTTTGGGAGACAAATGGATTAAATTTGAGAACCAAGGTTCCACTGTACTGTGACATGAGAAGTTTGTATCAACAAAACATATATTATGACCAGTATTTCAGATTTCAAGTCTTAATCTGGAATTTTCAAGCTCTGTCCAAAGAACCAGTTCTCATTGAAAAGGATTTTATCATGTCATTGGATCTGCCCATTTTTAAAATGTCTGTTCCACCATTATCAATTTTGATACTGAAATTGCATTACTTACTGTGTAACTTTGTTCTAGTTGCAGGACAAAATCTCTTTTCATGAGGAATTTGTGCATTACCTTAAATTTGCCCTGATTGTCTACAAAAGAGAACCTACAGTAGAACAATTGATAAATTTTGTGGCCAAGTTTGTTGTTTCATTTTATGAACCAGAAAAAGATGACACCGAAGAAGAGGAGCAAGTGGAAAATTCTCTTCTGAATTATTTGTTCAAGTTTCTGCTTGAGGTACCTTAGCAATAATGTAATGATAAAAAGTAGCATTGGATGCACAATGCTTCTCTTTATAGTATGATCTAATGGACACCATATGAATCTGCATATAAATGGGCTGTATATTCCTACGCTATTTTCTTAATGGTGATGTAGTATCAGTCTTAAGTTATATTGGGTAGAAATCACATTGAATGCAAGGGCTGTGTTATCTTTCCTGCTCTTAAAGACATAAAGCAATGATAAGTGGGCTTAGCTTTGGTCTGAACAATCTGTGCTGTTGACCAACATTCACCTAAGGCCAGAATTTCTAGGGACCTTGGATGATGTTTCTGAGGCTCCAGTTTGCTCAGTTGATTTCTATGGGATATGGCTGTGTTTTGGTTATACCTACAGTCTGCATTTATGTTCTATAGTCTTGCATTCAGCCACATTTGGAGACCAGCTTCATAATTGCTGTCTTAAGCACCAAGTTTATTTTGCACAGCCGTTCTGGTTTAAACCTGGTGCCATTCATTCATGGGTTAAAGATCCTTTAAATGGAGAAATAAATAATTTAAGATTAAGACTGACTGCCAGGATTGTAAGAATAAATTAAGGGTGAGTTTGTTATACCATAGAATACATTTGGTACTTAAATACATTCATATTGTGTGAATTTGAGATTTTTATATGTAAATACCTGAAACTATTCATATTGTTTATACATAAGAACAATAATGCAGGAATACTTAAAATTAACTCCTTGCTTCTTTTTAAGTCTCACGATGCAAACAGCAGTGCAGTACGATTTCGAGTGTGCCAAATTATTAATAAACTTCTGGTAGGCCTGCCGGAGAATGCTCAGATTGAAGATGAGCTATTTGATCAAATTAGCAATGCCATGTTGCTCAGAGTGAAAGATAAAGTTCCAAATGTGAGAATTCAAGCTGTGCTGGCATTGTCTAGACTTCAAGATCCAAAGGACAGTGAGTGTCCTGTGGTTAATGGTATGTTGTTAATCTATCAGTGATATTTATTTTAATTTAAATATGTATTTTTATCTTTTCAGTTATTAAAAACTGGCTATAATAATTAAGACATTAACATTAGTATTGAATTCTGCCTGAGAGACTTGAATGTAATTATTCAAACAACTTTAAAGTAGTTAATACTTTATAATATTGGAAAATAGATATATACGAATATTAAACATAGGGTACAAGAACAGTTTAGGAAACTGGCCTGGTTTGGATGTACTTTTCCTGGCTTGTCATGGCATAGTTTTGCTTGCCTTCTCCCTTCATGGAACTGAATTGTACTGAATAACCATTTGTTTCAAAATCTAATTTGTTTCAAAATCTAATTTTTAAAATTGGTTTTTCTTTATTTTTTAAAAAAAAGTTTAAAAAAAGTTTTGAGCAATACATTTTTGGGGAAATAATGTGGTTTAAAATGATCTGAATTTATGATCTTATAAAATGTTACTTTTTTGCAGTGATAACAGTATTTTGGGGGGGGGGAGTTTTAATCAGTCATTAAACAGTGCAGTTGTTTGTGTCAGTTTATTATGACTTGATACTGGTGTCCAGGGACTGGAAAGTTAACACAGGTGTCATCCACAAAAGGGTGACCTTGTACTCTTGTGTTATGCCTAAATAATTTGATATCTGCGATCAATTTTTGAGTCAATACTCTGATCAATGGTTTACATCCAATGCTGTGGCAATGAGGTTCTCCTGGTATAGCAGGATTTCCGTTTACTTCCCATCCCTCCACATGCCCACAAATCCTCCAGAATGGATTTCTAAGAAGCATGGGGAACTGGAGGGGAAGAGGAAGAGGGCATCAAGTAGTTTAGGTTGCAGGCTACTGGATTCTGCAAGCCATATCATGTTTGCCTTGGTTTGTGTAATGTTTGCTACACTAGTGTAACTTAATGTTTCCTGTAGCAAATATGTGAAGTGTGACTCACAAGTGCTGCCTTTTAATAATCAGGGGCTTGTGCTAGGAAGCCCGTGGCTTGTTGTCAATTCCAGCCTATTTCCCCGAGCATTGGTGTAGAAAACCATTGTCATATATTGGCCCATCAACTGAATGTCTGCCAAAAATGTAGAAGTTGTGCATCTAACATGAGCATCATGAAAATCTTATTGCAAAGTGTGTTGGCCACCTTATTCATGTACATTTTCTTTATTATTTATGTACATTTTCTAGTCATTAACATACTCTCTGTAATGCCGCTTTTTGTTTAGTTTACAATAATTTAATTGAGAATGACTCCAATCCGGAGGTCAGGCGCACTGTACTGTCATGTATTGGTCTCTCAGCTGAAACCCTGCCAAAAATTATAGGTCGTACTATGGATGTAAAAGAGACGGTTAGGAAATTGGCATACCAGGTAACCCAGTATCTTACTACAATTACAGTGGTACCTCGGTTTATGAACACAATTGGTTCCGGAAGTCTGTTCATAAACTGAAGCGTTCATAAACTGAAGCGAACTTTCCCATTGAAAGTAATGGAACGTGAATTAATCCGTTCCAGACCTTCCGCGGAGTAAGCGTTCATAAACTGAAGCAAACTCGCCCATTGAAAGTAATGGAAAGTGGATTAATCCGTTCCAGACGGGTCCGCGGAGTACTTAAATTGAAGCGTTCATAAACTGAAGCATGGGTGTAATTGGTTCCGGAAGTCTGTTCATAAACTGAAGCGTTCATAAACTGAAGCAAACTTTCCTAATGAAAGTAATGGAAAATGAATTAATCCGTTCCAGATGGGTCCGCGGCGTTCATAAACCGAAAATTCATAAACCGAGGTGTTCATAAACCGAGGTTCCACTGTACTTACATTGTTTGTATGTATGATGTAAACATTTGGAGAACTCAACTTTATTCTCTCTGGGGAGCAAAATTACGTTTGGGGTACAGGTATAAATTTATGTATAGGTGTATTGGCAGTGTTTTTTAAACCTCTGTTATAAATATTGTTGGTTCTGATCATTGTGCCAAGGAATTCAGTTCAAACTCTATCATAGCAGTTTTTCCAATTAATCTACTGTATTCTGGCTGCCAAGTGTTTTGCATCAAGATGGTCCAGAAGCAATGAATGTACATGACAATTAATAATAAAATTATTATTATTATTATTATTATTATTATTATTATTATTATTATGCTATAAATCTGTCCTAGCCTGTTGAAAACATGAGCAGAATTGAACTGCAGAGGGCCATTGGGATATGCCAGGCACAGTTTTTGGTCCATTTTAATACAGCTTTTTATTGAGGATTATAAGGTTGAATTTTGTTTCAAGCTCTGGTTCAGTGTTTCAGATTGACCGCTGTAACTAATGTAAATGTTAGTAAAGTGCATTATATTAACTGTTAAATATTGTGGCTCAGCTCTTAGAGCATTCATCTTGCCATAAGAAGTAATGAGCTGCACAGCTACATCAAATAATGGATGCAGCCAGTTCAGAGGTCTGGAGGAGCATGATGCAGATGTGCATTTGTATCCATATTAACCACTGAAGCATGCTTTTTATACATGGGTTTTCATTGCTGGACTGGGATTTGTGCCGATAAAACATACCACCTGCTCTTGTGGCCATAACAGGTTCTATGTCAGTGGAGTGAATGTTTCTTTGAAAGTCTTAAGAGTTTAGTTCTGGGACAAAAGCATAATGACTATTTGAAAGTTTTCATGGGTTTCCTTTTAGAAAGAAAACAATATATAAACAAAACAAATACAGTGGCTCTTAATTTTCAGCCTGCTGGATTGCAAATCAATCGATTACATTTTATGATGGAATTAAAATGCCAAATTACGGTACATCTCTCATTCCACCTGCCCTAGTTCATTTATTCTGAGCTTTTAAAGTGTGTTTTAGACACAAAATGTGTCTAAAACCCCTTCTTACTGTTTTATTACTTACTATGGCAAGATTCCAAGTATGTAGCTGTTGTGATAGGCACATAAAGTTGCTTGCACCAATTTGTCAAAAATTATTATTAGTAAAGCCCTAAAGTCTGTGTGCTCTTTAAAAGGTTTTGGCAGAAAAGGTTCATATGAAAGCTTTGACAATAGCCCAGCGAGTAAAGCTTGTGCAGCAAGGGCTTAATGATAGATCAGGTAAGACATTTTTATTTTATGTTATAGTTGCCTATATCGTGTACTTGTTCATTGTGCCAATTCCTTATTTTTTCATTCCTAGTGACATGCCTGAGAGCCTTCTTGTTAACAATGGTAAATGAAGGCTGCAGCCCTAGGCATTATTGAGAATGAGTCCAATTGCAAACCAGTGGGACATACTTCTGAATAAACAAGTACTGTAAAGGCTTATATTGTAACAGTGGGCAATCTGGTTCTTCTGCTCCTCATGTGTGACAACATTTGTAGCTCTCATGTTGGTGACATGCTCCCATCTCTTCTGCCAGGCTTTTACAGACATACCTCTATTTCCCACATTAGCTGAAAAGCCCTCTAAAAAGGTAAAGGAGGAGATAGGCAGTAACAATGGATAATAGCCTTATGCAAGTATATGCATGTTGCTCTGTTGTTGAAATTTGTCTGACAGCTAGGATCTACAAATATACTTCACAGTGATGTGAAGAGACAGTAT
This sequence comes from Zootoca vivipara, assembly GCF_963506605.1. Lineage (NCBI taxonomy): Eukaryota > Metazoa > Chordata > Lepidosauria > Squamata > Lacertidae > Zootoca > Zootoca vivipara. The sequence continues at coordinate 70,330,160 of NC_083284.1, read as the reverse complement.
AAATATAATTGAAGAATATACTAAAATACATTGCATCTAAAGTATTCTTTCTGGGAAGCCCTCATTGCTGTTTATAGTAGAACAGGTTTCATAAGGAAATCCTGATTTAATGAGTCAACATAGACACACTCATGCAAAGTGCCTTCATTCCTCTCTTCCTGCTAGTAGGAAAAGTTGGCATCTGAATCCTGGCTTGTTTGGAAGCCATTTACCATAACTCACTTTGCATGTAACAGGAAGCTGTTGTTAACTGTAGCTTCCCAGCTTGAATCTTGGCTCAAGTGAAGGGAGAAGCGAAGCAGAAATGAAGGTGTTGTGTACAAAATCATGGCTTATCAAGTCAGGAGTTGATAATGTGAACACTGCCATATATAAGTAGCTTAGATACTTTTTAATGTGATATGGCAGAAACAGTCAGCTTAATCACTAAATGTATGTATGTATGATCATCTATCTAGATCTCATAGTCTCTGTAAAGGTTTTTTTTTTTACAAAATATTTTTTCAGAGAAATTATATCTCAGTTTAAATTTCCCTACTTAATAGAATCTGTAAAAGAAGTGGTGCAGAAGAAACTTCTTCAGGCCTGGCTACGGCTGGTTGAGGGAAATGTGTTAGAACTCCTTCATCGGCTAGATGTGGAAAGCTGTCCAGAAGTGGGTATTCCAGCGCTTAATGCCATGTTTTCGCTGTCACCAGTCAATGACTTGATTAAAAACTTCTCAGACCTTGATGAAAGGTACGTATGTGTTTTTTTTATATATATATAAACAACTTTATACTTGAGAGTTGAACTTGGGAAAGTAAGTCAAAGGTTTCTGCCTCATTACTTTCATGTTCCCTGCTAATTTTACTTGCCTAAACTTTATTCCAAGGACTAGTGAAATAACCATGTTTGTTTCTGAACGTTTCTATGACATACTACTTTCTGAAAATAGTAAACTGAACTCATATTTGCAAAAATACCTATAAATAGCTAAATATCTGTAAGTAGCAGCCAGAACTTCCTGCTTTTAGGCAAATCAAAAAAGCAGCTACTAAATGGCATCCTATTAACTAGTGAGGAAGCACCACTAAAGAGGATGTTTGTAGTGTGCATGCTATCTGAGTGTTTGCAGAGTTTTCCTGCTCCCCCGCAACAACCCCTAAAGGTTTAGTCAGAATTGGTTGTACATATGAGAAGAGAAATGTCCATTAAAATAGCAGATGAGAGGTGGTAGGGTATATGCACTCCCCCCCCAGCAGTAATACTTAGGAAGCCCATTTAATTTGTTCAGTAGAATGCAATGCAATTCCAAGAAATGGGGGTTAGTCTCTTAATAATGCTAAAGAGTGACACTAGGGACAAACTTTCACATACAGAGATTGCATTAATTTAGGAAAAAGATAGTGCTCTGCTTACTAGTATTTGTCTAGCAACTAACTATGGAATAACATTTTGCATGGAACATAATTATATTTTGCTTCAGTGAGGCATTCCTGCTGGTTACCATGAGCTGGTTACCATCCTTAAGTCATTTTAAAGTCATTTTTAAATCAGTGAAATTGTCTACAACATAATTCTTGTAACAGCTGCTCTGTCTTTTCAGCTCTTAATGTGTGTGGCTTAAAATGTGAATGCCAGCTTGTATATTTGTCAGATGTCTTCTTAATTGACAAAGCAACCCCCACCCCACCCCGGTTGAAAAAGTAACATTTATATATTTGTTTTCAAGGAAAGTAATTCCAATAGAAAAACTAACTGCTGAGAATGCTTTGTATTGGAAGACCCTTTGTGAGTACTTGAAATCTGAAGGGGAAGAATTCTTAGATAACATTCTGCCTGAACCTGCGATATATGCAGATTATTTGCAAAGGTAAAGTAATAAAAGTAAACAAGAAAGTTAAAGCATTAGTGCTTTTTTTCCAGAAAAAGGGGTGCCTGTACTCACCATGAAGTTGTTACAGCAAGTGCTACAAAGTTTAAAACAAGAAAGAGGTGCTGGTACTGCGAACCCTTGAGTACCCGCTGGAAAAAAAATCACTGGCATTAGTTTAATTTATACCGCTTTTGGTTTTTACAGTCACAGTATTCTTCTCTTCATCTCCAATTACTGGATTTGGACTTACTTCTATGTTGTTCACAAAACAGCAATTAAACTGGTTTGCTGGAACATAAAGATTACTGTTACTAATTTATGTGCCGGACTCCTTGTTGAGTGTGCAGAAGTAGCTATGTATGTGTGAAGAAGAATCTTTTAGCACTGGAAACTAGGACATGCTCTTGGGAAGCTCAACTAGACACCTAACGGCCAGTGTTTCTTCATGTAAGGCCCAGCAAAGGAATAAAATAAAAGCAGTGATAAATGCATAGTATTGTGAAGATAGACGAGGCAGCATTCTTGTCTGTAGGTAGACTCAGTCACATTTCATTTGTAAGCCCTTTAACTGGTACAGTAACCTAAAATTCAAATAAAGATCAATATGTTGCTTGCATCATACTGAATAACCATTTGTTTCTAATTAAGTTACCTTCAGAATATGCCAGTTCTCAGTCAAGAAGAGAAGGAAAATATGGCTTGTGTTGAGCAACTGATGACCAAAGAATTTATAGGTCAGCAGCTGATCCTTGTGATAGGCTGCATGGATACAACTGAAGAAGGAGGGAGGTAAGTAAGGCTTAGTTTAGCAACAAATAGATTTTTGATGTGTGTTATTCTATTGACTTGGCCTTTGACTTGTAACCTACTTGCTTTCTGGTGGTGCAGTGCTTATTTGAGAGTTGAACTGGAATTGACTAGGAAATGTTTCAGTAGCTCTGTCCATTTTATTCAGCATTCTAGTCACTTTGTTTCATGTCAAAGATCCAACATTAGTATTCATCAGTACAGCACCAAATGACTTGGTTTAATGGTCAAATTCACTTAAATAGCTTGTTTTGAACATTTCTCTTTCTCTTTCCATCCTTCAACACACTGAAACCAGAATATGTTTCTTGTCCTGGGACTGCAATGAAACTGTATAGTGCTTTATACAGGCCTGGATAGGATGGCACCTACTCCTTTGCTGTCCAGCCAGGTTTCCTCCATAGATCCTGTCAGGTTCCTCTGTAGTTCCAGGATGAAGAATTTGCTATGTTCCAAGACAATAATGCCCACTCACAACACGAAGAGCTCATAGCCCATCTAGTCAGACACTGGAGAGACCTGTCAGGAGTAAACAGACCAATTGTATCAAATAGTATGGGAAACGGCCTTATTAGAAAAACTAACCAACAAACTGAAACTAACACGGGGTCAGATAGAAGAAGACCCCTTCACCCCAGTTCGGTTCCCCTTTATCACATACACAGCCCAACAAGATAACAAGAAGAACCCACCAACAGCATTCAAATCAATATGGCTAACCTGATCCAAACACACACACACACATCCCACTTGCACATGAAAACAAAGTTCACCACAGCCAATCACAAATAACCAACTATACCCTAGGCCAGGGGTTGACAATTTTTTTCAGCAGGGGGCCGGTCCACTGTCCCTCAGACCTTGGGGGCTGGCTGGACTATATTTTTTTGGGGGGGGGGGAGAACAAGGGATGATGAGTAGTGTGCGAAAGGGCTCCGGAGAGGAGCTGCTTTAAATGGTGGCCGCTCGAGAGGGGCGCTCAGCCGATCGCGGGTCCTGTGTCTTGCGAGCAGCAGGGGCTGGTGTCAGCGTTGCAACAAAGCTCAGTCCCCTTACTCTAGGCAGGGTGGGAAGAAGCCGGGAGGGAGGGAGGAGGCGCCCCCGCAGAGTGTGTGTGTGTGTGAGGGAATGGTGCAGCGCAAACAATCAGAAACAGATCCATGTGGCGATTCCCAGACTGTCCACAGGCCGGATCCAGAAGGCAATTGGACTGGATCCGGCCCCTGGGCCTTAATTTGCCAACCCATGCCCTAGGCCAACCCCAACCTCTCTCACCACCAAAGGAATACAAGCAAATAGTAAAGAGAACCCACACAAGTGACACTGACACAAAACCCCACACATACAACACAGTTGTACCTCGGGTTACGTACGCTTCAGGTTGTGTACTTTTGGGGTTACGAACTCCGCAAACCCAGAAGCGTTTACTTCCGGGTTCGCCGCGCGCACATGTGCAGAAGTGTTTTGCGCAGTTTGCATATCCACAGAAGCGCGCTTTCGCAGTTTGGGTTGCGTACTTTTTGGGGTACGTACCGTACCCCGGAACAAATCAGGTACGTAAGCTGAGGTACCACTGTAAGTAGAATTGAAGCATTGCCACCTGACCCCACCCCACTCACCATTTTCCCCTCCCCCTCTTTCCCCCTTTTCTTCCTAATGTAACACTACCGTCTCCACAAATGAAACTGATCTGTAGAAAGTGTAACTTTAAAAAAAGAGAGACATTGCACATACTTTTGTAAACCAATAAATCTTTAATAAAAATATATTTTAAAAAAATTCTTTTTGCTATGTTGGTTGGTGTTCTAGATTTCCATCTCTTCCATTCTTGACTCTGGTCATGTTTGAATGTTTTGTTCCCCATCAGAAATTTTAGTAAAAGTTGTGCTTTGCTTTCCACTGTGGAAGAGATTTTGAAGAGATCCCAGTTGTAATAATCAGGATCTGCAAGTGTGATGGATGGGAAAGGGAGGTAGTTAAACATTTACATGTATTGGAAACACCAACTTAGCTTATTCAAAGAAACTGCCTCACTTCTGAAGTAGCAGTTAATTGCCAGTTCCTGGATTTTAAACGAGAATAGATACTACTCATTGTTTAGGGATTATTTTATTATTATATCATCAATATTATAATTTTTCTTAAGGAAGAAACTGCTGACAGTGTTACAAAAAATCCTTATGATTCCCACTACTTCAGCATCTCTTGTACCATCACTTATGGAGAATCTACTCCACATTCTCAAAGATGATGACAGAAGAATCCAGACTGTAAGTTCTAATTGCTCTTTGTCATTTTATATTCCAGGGGAAAATCCATTAAAAATGTGTGTGTGTGTGTATGTGAATCACACTGAAAAAGCTTCATGAAAATTTTCTCATCTAGAATGACTGTAATTCCTCATTCTGCAATATTAGAGAATAATTCTGAAACATGCAACACTCAGATCCATTTTTTCATTAAATTTATGAATCACTTCCTATTAGATACCTCAAAGCGATTTAACAAAAGCATATATAAAACAATTTTGCAGTGAAAACAATTTCAAATCTAAAGAGATATAGACTGGAAAAATACATTCTCTAAAGCCTTTTTATGACCTTCGTTTTAGTTTGGAGACACTAGAAGTATCGTGTTTGTGCTTTCTTTCTACCTTCCTCTTGGTTAGCCTTTTCACTATTCCCCCCACAAACAACAACAGGAACACCCTGCTACAGACCGGGAAAGAAATAGCATTTTGCCCTGCCTTGCTATAGGATAAAAAGGTTAAAAGGAGTTGGGACAGAAACTTCAAAGAACTTTTGTGGCTTCCAAAGCTTCAGAGAAAAAATCTGAATGGTTTTGTGAGAACTGAGTTTTAAGCAAGATGCACAGGTGGAAGTTGGCTGCAACTCGTTGTAGTCACAATTTTATTTGTTCAAAATTGTACAGATTTAATAAACATGCTAAGTAGGCTATAAAATTGTACTAAGTTAGAGGTTACCGAATTTTTTGGACCAGTAGCCACATTTGTAAATAGAAACTTGTAGACACCTCTTCCCCCTGCCACTGCAATCAAGCATACACCACAATATTACGGTGCTTTTTTCAAACCTGTTTCCAGTGGGAGTTGGGGCAGAGTAGAGGATCCTGTAGGTGTCAGGGACGGCCTTTCGATCTCCTCTCTGTTGTGACGTGGGGTTTGTGATTTCAGCTCTCTTGACAAAACATGCTGGAGACAGTTCTCTAGTAACAGCTCTTTATTAAAGTGAACAAGACTGACTGTGAGGGCAGGAAGGCTACATTTATAGGGACAGGGAACTAGCTAGAAGGGGATACATTTTGGAGGGAACAATATCAGGCAATCACAGTGCTGCCTTTTGGAGGGAACCAATAAGACAGAGGATCCAAATACAGCAGCTTAAATGAACCAATAGTAGCTGTACCCTCTGGAACCAAAAGGCAGTTACTTTATCCTAATGCAAATACAGACAATAATAATACAGAGATAAAATCCTTTGACTCAATACACAACACTCTCCACCGTACTTTCCAGTCCGGTGCTGGGTCCTTCCCAACGCTGCTGCCGATCTATCAGGTACAGACACCCTCCAGAGCCTTCCAGGGGGGCTTTCCACCCCTAGGTGAGTGCGCTTTTCGGGAACAACCCGCTAGTGCGTCCAAAGCTGTTCTGCGGGAAACCGGAAGTCTTTTTTAAAAAAACGAACATTTCCAACACGCCAGGTGAAGTGTTTTTGCACTCAGCATCTCCTTGCCTCCCACATTTCATGCTGGAGTGAGAGCCAGGTACATCAGGCTCTTGGCCTTTATGCAGAAACTAATACAGTGGTTCACGCTAATCATGATATCAAAAAGGCAGCATATTATCTTCTATATCCTTAGTGTTTATCTAGTGGCATGTGAACTTTTTAGGGGGTGGTGATGTTAAGGATATATTTTAGGGGAAAAGAAATGGTCCCTAAAATCTCACATGTGCTTGTTTATTTGGTTATATGGTGACATTATCATTGCTGGAAAGAAGACAGGTTTGGGAGCAAAGTTATGCTAAGCAGCAGCATTTAAGAATGTTAATGATCCTCCATCTGAAGTTTCACTTCAGTGTTAAGTTTGGAGGGTTAGGGGCTTAATGAATTGATGTTCTAGCACTGTAAACTATTTTGCATCCTTTCAAAAATAACTGAAAAGGCGGGATGGATTTTTTTTGGGGGGGAGGATAGAAAATATTTGCAAAATTTGAGCTGAGTACTAACTTTCTTTGTATCACCAGGTCGCTGAAATCATTACAGAGGTTCGTGATGAAATTATTACAGTAGACAAGCCCCCAGATGCAACTGAAATAAGAAAGCAACAGCTTAAAGTAAGTGGTGATTGCACTTGAGCGAGTATGGCGGCATACTCGCGACGGAGCCTCAAGAACATCTTATAGGTCGCTTATGAAAACCTACGAGATGGCGGTGAAAGCCACAAAGAAGTCTTACTTCTCAGCTTCCATCGCATCCGCTAGCTCTCGCCCGGCACAACTTTTTCGAACAATCAGGTCTCTAACAACCCTTGAGGATCAGTCAAATTTAAGCACAAATTCGACCCATAGCTGTGAGGCATTTGCGAGCTTTTTTGCGGAGAAAGTCTTGACACTTCGCCGTGACCTTTCTGCCAATTTTGATACAATAGCGGAACTAGAGGCCCCTCGACTGTCTTCGAGTTTAGTATTGGACCATTTCGACCACATACTCCCCGCTGATGTAGACAGATTCCTCCAGGCTGGGAGGCCCACCACTTGCTCCCTAGACCCCTGCCCGTCCTGGCTGATTAGAGCGTGTCCAGACGAGGTACGGGGCCCCCTGGTTGAGATTATCAACTTGTCTCTCAGTTCAGGGACTTTCCCAGAGGAGTTGAAGGAAGCAGTGGTGCGTCCGCTCTTAAAGAAAGCATCGTCAGATCCGCTAGATCTATCCAATTATCGCCCTGTTTCAAATCTTCCATACTTGGGTAAGATAATTGAAAGAGCGGTTGCCGAACAGCTCGGTAGGTTTCTGGATGAAACATCGGCTTTAGATCCATTCCAGTCCGGCTTTCGTCCCGGCCACGGGACCGAGACAGCACTGGTCGCCCTAACAGATGACCTCCGTAAACAGCTGGATCAAGGCGGGTCGGGGCTGCTGATTCTTCTAGATCTGTCAGCCGCCTTCGACATGGTCGATTATGAGCTTTTAGACCACCGCCTTGCCGACGTGGGGATTCAGGGTACAGTCCAACAATGGCTGCGTTCCTTTATCTCAGGTCGGGGACAGAGGGTGGCGCTAGGGAGGGGGTTGTCACCGCGGCACTCCTTGGTGTGTGGAGTCCCGCAAGGTGCAATCCTTTCCCCAATGCTTTTTAATATCTTCATGCGCCCCCTTGCCCAGATTGTCCGGAGTTTTGGGCTGGGTTGTCATCAATATGCTGATGACACCCAGATTTATCTGTTGATGGATGACCGTCCTGCCTCGGCCCCGGACACATTGACCAAGTGCCTGGAAGCTGTTGCTGGATGGCTACGTGGGAGTCGGCTGAAGCTAAATCCTTCGAAGACAGAGGTCCTCTGGCTGGGTCGGGATGACATGGGGCGGGGGGGCCAACTTCCATCTTTCGCTGGGGCCCAATTAGTGTCAGCCCCTTCTGTCAAGAGCTTGGGGGTAACCTTGGATGCCTCCCTTTCCATGGAGGCACAGGTTGCAACCACAGCCAAGGTGGCATTTTTCCATCTCCGCCGCATTAAGCAGTTGGTCCCCTATCTCTCTCAACCTGATCTAGCCACAGTGATCCATGCGATGGTCACCTCTAGGCTTGATTATTGTAATTCGCTCTACGCGGGGCTGCCCTTGAAACTGACCCAGAAACTCCAGCGGGTGCAGAATGCCGCGGTGAGGCTCCTTACGGGGTCCCGGCTGCGGGATCATATTCATCCAGTGCTTTACCAACTGCACTGGCTCCCGGTGGAGTACAGGATCAGGTTCAAGGTGCTGGTTTTGACCTTTAAAGCCTTATGCGGCTTAGGACCCTCGTACCTACGGGACCGCCTCTCCCGGTATGACCCACAGAGGACATTACGGTCCACAAATAATAACATATTGGAGATCCCGAGTCACAAGGTGGCTAGGCTGGCCTCGACCAGGACCAGGGCCTTCTCAGTACTGGCCCCGACCTGGTGGAACGCTCTGTCCCAGGAGACTAGGGCCCTGCGGGATTTGTCATCTTTTCGTAGGGCCTGCAAGACAGAGCTGTTTCGTTTGGCCTTCGGACTGACGCAGTCTGACCCCACGGTTACCCTCCCCTAAGGTTTTATCTATAATGGTTTTATCTTATTCGTAGATTTTTAATTTTAAAATTGAATTTTAACATTGTATTATTCTGTTGTTTTAACTGAATTGTTTCTTTTATATTTGTGTTGATATTATTTGTTGTTAGCCGCCCTGAGCCCGGTCTTGACTGGGAAGGGCGGGGTATAAATAAAAATTATTATTATTATTATTATTATTATTATTATTATTATATTTTTCTTTTAAAGATTTGTACTTTAAGGTAACTGTAGCACCGCTTGAATATTTTAACAGCCACCCCCAGCTTTACCATCGTCTACTAATACAAACAGAATTACTAGGAAGGGAGAGGGGTCAAGCCCTCAACAGCTTTGAGCTATGTAGTTGTTGCAAGGCAGTCCAAATTTCAGTAGAGCTACTAATGCAGTATTGTCTGTGTTGTGTGACTTAGAATCATAGAATTGCTGAGTTGGAAGAGACCACGAGGGCCATCTAATCCTGTCCCTGCAATGCAGGAATCTTTTGTCCAATGTGGGGCTTGAACCAACAAACCTGAGGTTAAGAGTCATGTTCCTGTAGTGAGGAGAACATTATTCATAGACTGAAAGTAAGGTTTATGCATTTAGCAGCCAGGAAATCACAAATGATGCTCTCTTAACATCTGGGTAACAACTCTCCAACAGTTATAGTGTACCTCCCTGGTCCTGAATGGGGTAACTGTGCCCCTGAAGGACCAGGTACGCGGCCTGGGAGTCTTTGGACTCACAGCTGTCCATGGAGACTCAGGTCAATTCTGTTTCCAGGGCAGCTGTTCATCAGCTCCATCTGGTACACAGGCTGAGACCCTCCCTGCCCACAGACTGTCTCGCCAGACTGGTGCGTGCTTTAGTTATCTTTTGCTTGGACTACTGCAATGTGCTCTATGTGGGGCTACCTTGGAAGGTAACCCAGAAACTACAGTCATACCTCGGTTTGAGTACTTTCAGTTTAAGTACTCCGCAGACCCGTCTGGAACAGATTAAGCCACTTTCCACTACTTTCAATGGGAAACTTCGCTTCAGGTTAAGTACACTTCAGGTTAAGTACGGACTTCCAGAACCAATTAAGTACTTAACCTGAGGTACCATTGTATTATGGGAAAGACTTCAGAAAACAGATTTGAAATTCATTGCATGCTACACGTTGAAGGAAAATTACATGAAGATGATTCACAGATGGTATTTAACACCAAGCAGATTAGCAAAGTTGTTCAAATCAGAATTAGGTAAATGTGGGAAGTGTAAGGAGACAGAAGGAGCATTCTACCATATGTGGTGGACATGTGGTGTAGTTAAGGAATACTGGGTAACAATTTATACCGAGCTAAAAAGATCTTTGGGAAAGCTTTTTCTAAGAACCCAGAAGCTTTTATTCTGAGGATGATTACAACTGAAGTCCCTAAAAGTCAGAATGAGCTCAGGCTTGCAAGAGGTTAAAAATATTAAAAAACGTTTCTTTGGCTATGTCCGAAGTAAGAGGAAGAACAAGCAAGTGGTAGGTCCTCTGCGAGGGGAAGGTGGAGAAATGCTATTGGGTGAAAGATAAAAGGTGGAACTGCTCTTAGCTGCTTTGCCTTTATCTTCACCCAACAGGAAAGTTGATGCCCAACCTGGTGATAACAAAATAAATGATGTAAGGAGGGAGCTGCAGCCCAAGATAGGGAACGAGGTACTAAGGGAACACCTAGCTACTTTAAATGAATTCAAATCTCCAGGACCTGATGAGCTGCATCCAAGGGTACTAAAGAAGCTTGCGGATGTAATTTCAGAGCCATTGTCTATTATCTTTGAAAATTCTTGGAGAACAGGTGAGGTCCCTACAGACTGGAGGCGGGCAAATATTGTTCCCATCTTCAAAAAGGGGGAAATGGAAGATCCAGGTAACTACTGACCGGTGAGCTTGATATCAATACCAGGGAAGGTCCTAGAACAGATAATTCAATAGTTGGTCTATGAGCATTTAGAAAAGGATGCTGCAATTACTAAGATCTAGCATGGGTTTCTCAAAAATAAGTCATGCCAGATCAATCTGGTTTCTTTTTTTATGGAATTACAAACTTGGTGGATCAGGGAAATGTTGTGAACATAGTGTATCTTGATTTCAGTAAGGCTTTTAAGAAAGCCCCATGATATTCTTGCAAGGAAGCTGGTAAAATGTATGGTAGGTTGAACGAGGTAACTGTTAGGTGGATTTGTAGCTGGTTGACTGACAGAACCTGAAGAGTACTCATTAATGGCTTTTCATCATCCTGGAAAAAAGTGACAAGTGGGGTGCTGCAGGATTCTGTCCTGGGGCTGTTGTTGTTAAATGTCTTTATAAACAACTGTCAGACTTTTAGAAGACATCTGAAGGCAGCCCTGTTTAGGGAAGTTTTTAATGTTTGATGTTTTATCATATATTTAATATTCTGTTGGACTCCTCCTGGAGTGGCTGGAGAAACCCAGCCGGATGGGCGGGGTATAAATTATTATTATTATTATTAGTAGTAGTAGTAGTAATGACTTGGATGAAGGAATTGAGGGGATGCTCATCAAATTTGCAGATGGCACCAAACTGGGAAGGGGAGCTAATGACGCAGAAGATAGAATCAGAATTCAAAATGACCTTAACAGACTGGAGAACTGTGCACAAACTAACAAAATGAATTTCAATAGAGACAAATGTAAGGTTCTGCACTTAGGAAGAACCAGATGCACAACTATAGGATGGGAGAAACCTGGCTTACTAGCAGTACATGTGAAAAGGATCTAAGGGACTTGGTGGACCACAAGCTGAACATGAGTCAACAGTGTGATGCAGCAGTAAAAAAAAGTTAACCCTATTCTAGGCTGCATCAACAGAGGTATAGTGTCCAGATCAAGAGAAGTAATAGCATCACTCTAGTCTGCCTTGGTCAGACTACACCTAGAATACTGTGTCTAGTTCTGGGCACCACAGTTTAAGAAGGGTGTTGACAAGCTGGACTGTGTACAGAGGAGAGCAATTAAGAGGAGAAGTGATAGCCACCTTCAAATATCTCAAGGGCTGTCACATGGAAGAGGGAGGAAGCGTGTTTTCTCCTCAGGTGGGTAGGACCTGAACCAATAGCTTCAAGTTCCAAGAAAGGAGATTCCCACTAAACATCAGGAAGAACTTTATGACAGTAAGAGCTGCTCGACAGTGGAATGTTCTCCTTCAGGAGGTTGTGGGTTCTCCTTCATTAGAGCTTTTAAAGCAGAGATTGGATGGCCATCTGTCTTGGATACTTTAGTTGATACTCCTGCATTGCAGGGGGTTTGCATTACGATAAGATAAGATAAGATAAGATATCTTTATTGTCATTGTCCCCTTGCGGGAACAACGAAATTACTCGGTTGCTACATCCACTCCGATAAAGCATTCCGCATAATCCAAAATTTCAAAAACCTAATTAAAAACAGTAAATATAATTACAGGACTAGATGACCCTCAGAGTCCTGCTCTGGTGGGTAGGACTCGGCAATGACTTCAACCTACAAGAAAGGAGATTCCGACTAAACATTCGAAAAAACTTTCTGTCAGTAAGAGCTGTTCGGCAGTGGAACAGACTCCCATGAGAAGTGGTGAACTGTCCTTCCTTGGAGATTTTGTAGCAGAGGTTGGATAGCAATATGTCGTGGATGCTTTAGCTGAAATTCTTGCATTGCAGGGAGTTGGACTATAGATGATCCTTGGGGTCCCTTCCAACTCTAACATTCTATGATTCTATAAGGATAGGTGTGCCTGTCGATTATTAAGTAAACTTCAGTTCCAAAGGGATCACAAGTTAGGCATTAGTCCCTCATGTTAGATGTGGCAAGTTGAAGGCGAGGCTGTAAAATCAATTTTAGAAATAATAAAATCTACTTTTGTATTATAATTTCTGGTTTTCTTTCCAGCTGGCTGAAATTAAAGTGAAACTTATGGAAGCAAAAGATGCATTGGAGAAAAGTGTGGCTTTGCAGGATTTCAGCCAGGCATCCCTGTTGAAAGAGAAAATAATGGATCTGGAAAGCATTAAAAGTGACCTGTTAAAAGAGGCAGAGGAGCCCCCAAGCAAAGAAATACGCATGGAAAAGGTGTTGACCTTTACACCAGCTACTCTGGTTCAATTACATCATTTAAAAATAAGTATGAATGTATTTGTGTGGTTTTAAAAATTTGTACGAAGCAAACTATAAAGAAGCATAGTTCTAATGTTGATGTTTTGTAATGCTGACATCAAATTAGTTTCCGTGTGATTATTTAGGCTTTGTACACAGTGACTCTCAATTATGAAGGACTAGAAAAACCTTGGACCTCCCTAGTATCTTAAAGGGATGGAAATGGAGATACAGTTTGTGAGATATGGAGGTGGCATTCTACAGTGTGTTCAAGTAACACTTTCTTTTTTCCCTTTTTTTAAATAAAGAGTGATCCTGAAACACTACTGAAATGTCTGATGATGTGCAACGAACTTCTCAAGCAGCTGTCCCTGTCGAAAGGATTAGGCCCAACAATGAATGCAATAATTGAATCTTTGGTAGGTGACAACAAAAGAAAAGTTAGACATACCTGGGAGTTGAGAATATTTATTCTGAGCTGCTTGAATATTGATATCCGATTTCTGAACTTTGTAAATCCATATTTGGACAACCAAGTTCAGAAATCAGAGGGTTAGGCTGGGCATCAGAGAGTCTCGCCTCATCTCCTTGCAGAAAAATAGAATCTGGAGGATCAAACCATCTACTCCAGACCCAACATAGATTGCTAACCATCACTTTTGTGTGCCAAATAATTTTTTATTAGTTTTCCAATAATTCCCCAAGAATAGTCCAACTATAACAATATCAGTTAATACAATTATTCAAATACCAATTAATTCACAGTTAATACACTTTGGTTAAAGTGTCTCCCCTCGCAGTGGATTTAATGCATTCCTGATGATATATTCTGCATTCTATAATCTTATTTTTTTAAAATAAAAGAAAACTTTATTTCAATTCTATAAACAATACAAGATAAACAAAGCAAAACAAATCAAATAAAACAATAAACAAATTAACGAAAAGCAATAAACAAATTAACAAGTTAACAAATTAACAACTGTAATCTTATTCACTTACATTACAGTTAAAATAGTATTACTTTATACGGCAACTGCATTAATGATTTCTAATTGTGTTATTATATTATTTAAATTTATAAAACTTCAAGTGAGGAGCTGTAACTGTTATCATTGCCTGTGAAAACTGTTATGTCCATGGAGATTCCTTCTGATCATATATGGTGTATCTTCCACTTTTCCAGCTGTTGTCTCCCATCATTACTTGGGGCAGAACTGTATCTCTCCACCCCTTAAATCAATGTTTCAAAACAGAGAACAAACAGCCTGCTAGAATCCACTCTGTCTCACTGATTAAACTGTGTCTCAGATCTTTGCCATTTATTTTTTTCCTCAGCCTGGGAAGAGTGGGCTACATATTTTCAAACGTCCAGACCTCTGCCTCCCTTTTTCTTCCACAGCCCACAGTTTCTTTTCATCCTTACACCTGAGATTTATGGCCAATTATCCTTCAACTTAGATTACATTCCGAATCGTCTGTCTTTTCTCTTCCATTCCCTGTTTTTTTAAGTGGAAAGTGGAAGAACAGCTCTATATTTCCAGCATAGTTCCAGCTTTCCCCCCAACCCCTCATTTCAAATCACATGCAATCTCCGTTGTTGCTTGTTAATCTCAATATTACTCCAACTTATTCCATCCTCATTTATAAATATTTATTTAAATGCATTCCGGAGAGGGTTGCCAAATCATAAATATGGAAACAAACCGTAGCCTTCCATCTCCCCAACTGTCTCTTGCACAGAATGAAATCTTATCTCAGTTCAAACCTTAGATCTATGCAGCTGAATGCCCTGCAGTTCGTAATCGCATATCTTCCAGCACACACCTTTACTTTCATTGCCAATTAAAAATCCCATAAATAGGATAACCTCTGCTTCCAGAAACGGAGTTGGTGGGTTGTGGCAGACAAAATGCTTCTACACCCAGTGCCTTTGCCTGCACTCACATTTCATGAGCATGCGAGTGCCAGACCACAGGGCAAACTGGGTAAAAGCCCATTCCTCCCATGCCCAGAGAGGAAGTAAGAGAATGCTTTAACCTCCACCGTTCTCAGTCTTTAGCTGTGTCTCCCTGCAATGTTGAGAGTTTGTCCATTCCTGGCGCAGTCTGGAAACAAGCCTGCTAGCCATCACTTACTGAGAGCCAGTGTGGTGTAGTGGTTAGGAGCAGTAGACTTGTAATCTGGGGAACCGGGTTCGCGTCTCCGCTCCTCCACATGCAGCTGCTGGGCGACCTTGGGCTAGTCACACTTCTCTGAAGTTTCTCAGCCTCACTCACCTCACAGAGTGTTTGTTGTGGGGGAGGAAGGGAAAGGAGATTCTTAGCCGCTTTGAGACTCCTTGGGGTAGTGATAAAGCGGGATATCAAATCTAAACTCTTCTAGTGATATGGGAGGTTGGATTTGCTTTGGTACACAGCCAATTTCCATCCTTAAGGCGCATGTTGGTCAGTTCTGCTTAGCTTGGAATGCCTGACAGCCTGTCTTCCTTGCTGCTACCAACCACTGAAAAGATAGAGCAGTGAGAATTTCAGGGAGGAAGAGAAGTGATTCCATTTTTAATGTAAAACTTATGAAGAATTAGTTCTGTTCTTTATGCTGTGCTTTCAAATAAATGGAAAAATTACTATTCCGGGATGGGAGTGAGGAGTTAACTAGACAGATTGCCTGCTTGAATATTCCTATGATAAGTTCTGAAAAGGTGGAAGTCAGGTGTAGACGAGAATCACCTTCATTTTTCCTGTTTAGTTGTCTGAAGTAGATTCTTACTTGCCCCAGATAAGCAATTTAATGACTGTTTGGAAGATTATGTCAATCTTCACCTGAAATGTGCATTACTGTTTGTTTAGATCATTCCAGGAGTTACTAATATCCATCCAGCTGTAAGAAATTTGGCAGTTTTATGTTTGGGTGGCTGTGGTTTGCAGAGCGAAGAATTTGCCAGCCAGCACCTTGCATTGCTGTTGCAGGTAAATATTCTACATTGTGACCTTTCTACATTATCTCATTTAAATTAAGAAACTTTATCGCTTTGAAAAGTGGCGGGGTGTAAAGGCTCATTTAATTTGCATATCTTTTCATGGAAAGGTGCAATGGGAAGCTATTTGCTAATGGGTGAACCTGGCATATGAACAATTGACCCCCATATTAGTAAACTTGGACTTGTTTTTTTGGCTCAGTGCAAGAATGCAAGGGCTCTTATTTTGTCATGATGAGGCAAGTTCTCTTGCATATTGAAATCTTTCCAATTGGATGATTAAGAGTTGATTGGTTGTTACTTTTATACCCTAGTGAGAAAGAGAGCTGCAGAGCTGTAGTTTCCCACATATCCTGTTGTGCGGTGATTGTGCACATAAGTGGAGTTAGGAATTGGATCTCCAACCTTGGCACCACTTCATGTAGAAGGACCGCAAAAACAGATTAGAGATGAGCTTGCAGTATCTCCAAATTTGGGAGTTGTGTACAGCTATTAACCAAATGAAAAACAACAAAGCCCCAACCTTCCATTATTATCTGAGACTGTGCAGCTTTTCTTATTTTTTAATCTTTTTATAACTTGGGATTACAAGCATTTTCAGGGAGGGGGGATTAAGAGACAATCATGTGCAAAACTGACACTGAAGGCAAGGGATTAAATTGGTCACATTAATGAATTCAGATGTCCTGTTCATCTTTCTAATGCCAGGTCTTGCAAATTGATGAAATAACGGTAAAACTAAGTGCCTTAAAGGCAGTCTTTGACCAACTGATGATGTTTGGAATAGAACCTTTCAAAGCAAAAAAAGAAAAATGTGCCCAAAGTGAAAATGAAGAGAATGAAATTGAAGAGAATGATAATGAGGCGACCAAGGAAACAGAAGAAGAAATTGCAACTACCCACAATCTCCTTCAGCTTCTTTCTGGGTTTTTAGACAGTGAGGTAAGGTTGTGAAATCAGCAAATATTAATACATGCTAGGAGGATAAATAAGGATGGGGTTTTTATTGTATTTTTTTAAACAAAAGGATAAAAGTATGTTGGTCATTAAATATGAAAGCAACAACTGGTACGTTTATATTCTTGCAGCTTATTGATTTCAGCAGAGCTACGTATGTAAAACTAACTTACAAAAGACATTTTTGCTTCTAACTATATGTTGGTTGTTTTTTTACTTAGATTCACAACCTTTTCTTATTTCTTGGGCTCAAGACAGGCAGGAGGAGGATCTCACAGTCCTAGATAACATTAGTACATTAAGGAGTTTTGCTTCTAAGATAAAAGGTGGAAAGACCTCATAGTTTGGAATTATTGTCAGGGGAAGATTTGATTTTATATATTTTCTCTGTGAACTAATTTAGGTCAGTGGAGATGAAGAAAGTTAGGGTAAATGATAATGGAACTTCTCTGGGGAAGATATTGTCGTTTGCAGTGGGGCAGAAAGAACAGTTGGTTCTTGCTTGACAGGTGTTTCTTGGAGGTGTTGAACACATGGTGTGCTGCGTTGTGCTGCCATCTTGCGGCTAAAGATGGGAAATGCAGACTGGTCTTTTTCCATTGGCCATGCCTCCATCACCTCAGTCATTTGAATGGATCAGACTAAACTCATGTAAGGAAATTAGTACTTGAAAAGCAGTAAAATAATTAACCAAACTACAGAAACTTAGTAAAAAGGGCATTGCAGCAAACATAGGAGAAAAAACAGAAAGGCAGCCAACCAGGTGGACCTATCTATGCTGTCTCTTCAACACCTCCGAGAAACACCTGTCCAATGGACAAAGACCAGTGTGCTTTTCCCATCTTTAGCCACAGGAGGGCAGCATAACCCACCATGTTGGGTGTTCACCATCTCTGGGGAGAGAAAGCATTACAAAGGGTAGTCCAGTGCAATTGCCTCCACCCCCTTTAAACTCTGTTTTAGGTGTAATCCAGCTACTCCTGGAGGCTGAGTCTGGCGGATCGCTTGAGCTCAGGAGTTTGGGGCTGCTGTGGGCTATGCCGATCGGGTGTCCACACTAAGTTCGGCATCAATATGGCGAGCCCCGGGGAGCCGAGGCGCGCCAGGTTGCCCAAGGAGGGGTGAACTGGCCCAGGTCGGAGACGGAGCAGGTCAAAACTCTGTTTTAGGGGCTGTATAATACGTGTGAGAGGTTTTACTTTTGCAAATGTGCTAAAGGTAAAGGGACCCCTGACCGTTAGGTCCAGTCGCGGACAACTCTGGGGTTGCGCCGCTCATGTCGTTCTATAGGCCAAGGGAGCTGGCGTTTGTCTACAGTCAGCTTCCGGGTCATGTGGCCAGCATGACTAAGCTCCTTCTGGCGAACCAGAGCAGCACACGGAAATGTCGTTTACCTTTCCACTGGAGCGGTACCTATTTATCTACTTGCATTTGACGTGCTTTCGAACTGCTAGGTGGGCAGGAGCTGGGACCAAACAGCGGGAGCTCACCCTGTCGCAGGGATTTAAACCACCAACCTTCTGATCGGCAAGACCTGCGTCCCTGCAAATGTGCTGGGGTGTCACGATTTATTTCTTCTTTATGTTTTTTTTATAGAGCTGATATATCTACTGTATGAGTGATCCCACTCCTCAGATGACCGAGGGCTGTCAAGTGCTGTTGTATTAATCTTACGGAACGAAACTCATGATAGCTCGCTCTTTTTCCTTTCTAGACTAAATGAACAATGCACCCCTAAATAAAACCTTTTTCTAGATTTCAGAATTCAGAACCGTATCTGCTGAGGGCTTCGCCAAACTCATGTTCTCTGGGCGATTGATTAGTGCGAAGCTGCTTTCTCGACTTGTTTTGTTGTGGTATAATCCGGTGACTGAAGAAGATACCTGTCTCCGACATGCCCTAGGAGTTTTCTTCCCTTTATTTGCTTACTCAAATAGGTACGACTCTCACCACTCCACTTTCCCCCTCCTTTTTGACATTTTAGGCAGTTTGAATTTAACATAATTGGACAGCAGAAGCAAAAAAGTTTGTTTTCATGCTTTAATGAGAAAATGAGAAAAGTTGCCTAGCAGTGTAGTGCACTGCTATTCCGAAGTAAGGTCCACTGAGGTCAGTGGGATTTATTCCCAAGTAAGTGTGCATAGGATTGCAGTCTCATCTCATTCTTTGTAACCTTGTCCTCCAGATGCCTAGCTGCCGTGAGTAGCTTATCTTGGTTTAGTGTGCTGGGCATGGCCACTCTACATTTTTAGCTGTACCTCTTGATGGTTATCTGCTTTGGCAGAACCCAGTATTTCATTTCTTCCTCACTTGAGTTTGGAAGAACTTCCTATAGTTTTGGTTTATTTCAAATTTCTAGAAGCCTTTTATAAGAAGTAGAATTTTGATAACAAAGAGCCCAGTTTTACAAGATTATAAAGGTGTATTTTCCCCTGTATTGGGAATGTGTATGGGAGGCATAGATGACTTGGCCCTCCATTAATACATAGAAATGACAAGACAAAATAAAAGAAGTTCCCTTGAATGTGTGTTACACAATCTGGACATACTTTCCGAAATGTTTCTTGTAATGCATTATATTAACATCTACTCCATTTTAAAAATCCAGGACAAATCAGGAATGCTTCGGAGAAGCTTTTCTTCCAACTTTAAAAATATTGTTTAATGCTCCTGCATCTTCACCATTGTCTGAAGTTGATGCAGCAAATGTTTCTGAGTTGTTTGTGGACCTAACAAGACCAAGTGGGCTGCATCAAAGCGCTAAGAATTCACGGAACTACCAGGTATGCAGGGCCCTATCCTATTTTGCTTAAGCTGAGATTGAGCAGTGCCTCCTGATACCTGGTAAATGCTAATGCTACAAGATGATTGTGGGAGAGGAGTTTTCAATATTTGATTCTTTCCCCGCCGGCCTTCCCCTCTTCCCCCTTCTTTTTGGCAGCTTGAGAGTTGTGGTCGGGAGGGGCGCCATTGTCCCACCCCCCCAACGGCCCTCGGGGTGGCATCCTGGGTATGGGGGAGGGTGCTCTGCATTCCGGCCTTGGAAGGCAAAGCCAGTTTTGGGGAGGTCGTGCTGCTTTGCGGGGAGGGAACCGCGCTGCTGTGCTGGCTACCTTCCCCCTTATTTTCAGCGGCTTGGGAGCTGCGGACAGGACGGGCGCTGTTGCCCCGTGCTGCTTCCTCCCAAGCTGCCAAAAATAAGGGGGAAGAGGGGGAGGCTGCTGGCAAAGCTTTCCCCCCAGGAAGCAGCGCGATGCAATGGTGCGTGTCCCATCTGCTGCTCCCAAGCCGCTGAAAATAAGGGGGGGGTCGCCAGCCTCCCCCCCCCAATTTTAAAGGTGTGGCTTATATTCAGGTGTGGCTTATATTCGGGCCAATATGGTAACTGCAGAAAACTCTTAAACCATAAAGACACTTGTAATGTGGGTTTTTGTGTGTGATTATGGTCATATAATAGATAAGGGTAAAAGATGCAGTAAATTTAATCTTAAAGATGGAACGCATGGAGGAAGGGAAGGAGGTCTGAGGGTTCGAAAGAACTATTTTAATGTTGGAAATCGTTTTGTTTTATACGTATATAATTTTTTCAAAAACTCAATTAAAATTATTTTTAAAAAGAAAATTCTTAAACAACATACAGTCAGATATTCCGACATTTTATTGCCTTTTCCAGGGTTTGACAGTTCATGATAATTTGGCAGTGAAAATATGCAATGAAATCTTGATGGATCCAAGTGCACCTGATGTCCGTATCTATGTAAAAGCATTGAGTTCCTTAGAACTTAATAAAGACTTCACCCAAGACCTGCTGGTTTTATTGGATGAGATCCTTAAGGTAGGTAAACACTTTTTAAATTCTATTTGGATTGTGTGTGTGGAATAGTGCTTAAATGGTAGTCCCTTAGCTTCATTTGCCATAAGTAGAAGTTAACTGAATAGGGGAGATCCTTTAAAACAAGAACTTCATGACCATGTGAGATAACTTTGGTTTCTATGGTGAAAGTTGCCCCTTGAGTGCATTCCTGTGAGTCAAGTAATTAATTAATGACCCTGGAGAACTTCATTTTGGAAAACACGTATTCATAGAATCATAGAGTTGGAAGAGACCACAAGGGCCATCCAGTCCAACCCCCTGCCAAGCAGGAAACACCATCAAAGCATTCTTGACATATGGCTGTCAAGCCTCTGCTTAAAGACCTCCAAAGAAGGAGACTCCACCACACTCCTTGGTAGCAAATTCCACTGCTGAACAGCTCTTACTGTCAGGAAGTTCTTCCTAATGTTTAGGTGGAATCTTCTTTCTTGAAGTTTGAATCCATTGCTCCGTGTCCGCTTCTCTGTAGCAGCAGAAAACAATCTTTCTCCCTCCTCCATATGACATCCTTTCATATATTTGAACATGGCTATCATATCACCCCTTAACCTTCAGCCTTGAGTATTGTTGATGATAAGCCTTTATTTGCTTTTAGTTTGCCAATTCTAAAAAAAACCATAGAATTAAAACGAGTGATTTTAAAACTTGGCATGAGTGTTTTCCAGCAACATTCCTATATCTCTCATGTTGCCGTTTGATTATTGGCAGTTATTTACTTGGACTTCTTTGTTAATGTGTGTGCGTTAAAGCTGAAGTTAATTTAAACTGCTTCACATCTAAGATGGAGAAAAAAAGATGCATGTATTGTGATATTGATATATGCCCATTGCACAATTACCTTATAATTAATTCCCACCATTTAAGGTTTATTAATATTTACCATTATCCTTCACTGCAGAAATTGAAAGATAAAATGTGTTTACGAATGATAGAAAAAGTGAAGAGCAACATAAATGGGGGGAAAAGTACTACTGGAGACATCTCTGAAGCGGCACATGAAATGGATGTTTCTCAAGTAACTCAAGACACTGCTCGTCCCGACAAACACCACTATAGTGACAGAACATCTAATTCCGCTGACCAGAATGGAGAAGGTAATGTAAAAATAATCAACAAAAAAAGACCTCTGTGTTGTTTTAATTCTTTGTTTGTCTCTAGAATAGCTGTCTAATGTAAAGAATGTTTGCTGTCTAATGCTGCCACCCTGTACCTACTTAGGTAAAGGTAAAGGGCTCCCTGACCATCAGGTCCAGTCGTGTCCGACTCTGGGGTTGCGGCGCTCATCTCGCTCTATAGGCCGAGGGAGCCGGCGTTTGTCCGCAGACAGCTTCCGTGTCATGTGGCCAGCATGACAAAGCTGCTTCGGGCGAACCAGAGCAGCGCACAGAAACGCCGTTTACCTTCCTGCCAGAGCGGTCCCTATTTATCTACTTGCACTTTGACATGCTTTTGAACTGCTAGGTTGGCAGGAGCTGGGACCGAGCAACGGGAGCTCACCCCATTGCAGGGATTCGAACCGCCGACCTTCTGATCAGCAAGCCTTAGACTCTGTGGTTTAACCCACAGCGCCACCTGGGTCCCTTGTACCCACTTATGTAGAAGTAAATCATTGGGGCCTATTTCTAAGTAGACATATGCAAGATTGCAATATAAACCAAGTTAACCCGAGAGAAAACTGTTCAACTTCATGTCTGATTCTATATTGCCTCTGCATCAAGGAGAGCATCCAGTAAGGTTTTTCTGCACAAGAGCCACTGAAATGAGTGGGCAGGCATTTATTATATGTACATACTTTAAATATTTTTGTATTTTGCTATATTTATATCTTTACTTCCCTTCCCTTCAATGAACACAAGGTGGAATACAGTGGAACCTCATTGAGCATCACAAATGAGTGGGGATTTGAACCTCAACAGTGCCAACATCCCCCCCCCCATTTTTACATGGCAATGTGCAGCAAGATTCTGGTTGAGGCTGCAGGTGCCTGCCATCTTCCTGGAAGTTAGCAGCCTTGAGTTTCCTTTGCAAGGCAGCTGCTCTCGAAAGCATATGGATCAATATGGCTAACCTGACCCAAGAATTTCTCTCTCCCCCCACATATGCAAAGAACTCTCCTGTCCCCGAACCTCTCTTATTGCCAAGGAAAAATAATAAATGAATGGAAATAGAACCTATCCAGGTGACATTGGCACCAAAACCCCACACATGCACTAACTAAAATAATGTTGAAGTTCTACCATCCCATCCATCCCTTTCCCCCCTTTCTTCTCCCTCAACCTTATACTGTAAACAACACTAATGTTTCACATCAAATGTAACTGATCTGTAGAAAAGATGTTGTAACCAAAGAAAATCTTCAATAGAAATTATTTTTTAACAAAGAGGGAAGGAAGGAAGGAAGGAAGGAAGGAAGGAAGGAAGGAAGGAAGGAAGGAAGGAAGGAAGGAAGGAGAAAAAAAAAGAGATACCTACTGGCCACTGTCTTGTAGGCTTGCTTGGGAGCACTAGGCTGGCATGGAGTTATGGAGAACCCACAGGCTGATTCAGCCCCCAAAGAGGGTACCATTTTAGTGGGGACTTGTGCAGTAAAACTTTCAATCGGATTTTTGCCCGCTAAATTTAGGGTCTATGATCTGAAACATATATTTTTTTGAAAAGGACTTCAAATCTCAGAGATGCGCTTAGGGCTGCTTGGATAATAATTTCTGCTTTTGATGTTCTTTGTGTTAAGTAGAAAATAAAGAAACCACTCAAATAACTGAAGAGAGAGTGAGCACAACTGCAAAGTCAAGATCTTCAAGAAGAAAAGCCACAAAAGGTATTTAATGTTCTCCTGTAAATATATTAATAGTATTTGTTTTGTGAAACATTTTTTAAAAATTTTTAATTAAGATTTCCCCATAATACAGTAAAAGAACAGCTACAGAAGATACAAACCGAATAAGTAAAATATAAAGTTCTCTCTTAAAAGTAATTATTGGCTCTTATAACCCACAGAGGACGGTGGCTCCTGGGATCTTTCCTTTCTCCTACCTGCCTCTTACCCTGGGAGACCAACATTTCCCTGTCTCTCACAGGGTCCTCCATCTACCCTCATGAGTATACAATCATTCCTATTGTCTGTTTTAATCATACAGGCAGCAAGCAATTTACACAGGGCTTACAAGTGTAAGCCTACCTCGCCCTGTTCCGCTGTGCCCCTTTTTGTGACGTTTTGGGGTCATTTCTGGGCTTGGAGCGTTTGTGTGGTCATGCATATATCGGACTTGCCTAAAACAGTTGCTGCCTGTACATTATTTTATTTTATTTTATTGCTGCTGTGGGCAGAAATATTTTGTTTGTTTGTTTATGACTTTCCCCAGTTTTATATTTACAGGTAATATTTTCATCCTTGTACAATAATTCACATAGACTTCCCTACCCAGCTTTTCATGGTAGTTCAGATACATCTTATTTAACTGCATATCCATTAATTTATCCATCCTCTTCCCCACCCTCCATATCATTGTTATCAACTCTTGATCATATGATTACCCCTACTTGAACATTAAATTTAAAGTCATATGCTGTATTTGTAGATATTCTCCAAAGTTTCCCCACTCACTCATTGTCTGTTTTTCATTTTGATTTCTTATTTTACTGGTTATGCTCGCTAATTCTGCATATTCTGTCAGTTTGTACAACCATTGTTCTTTTCCTGGAATCACTTTTTGATTCCAATTTTTAGCTTACACTGTTCCTCCTCCTCCTGCTGCTGCTGCTGCGTACAAGAATAGGTTGCAAGCCTTTTTTGGTGTTTCATCTCCAATTATGCCCAGAAGGAATGCTTCTGGTTTCTTAAAGGTAAAGGGACCCCTGACCATTAGGTCCAGTCGTGACTGACTCTGGGGTTGCGCGCTCATCTCACATTATTGGCCGAGGGAGCCGGCGTATAGCTTCCAGGTCATGTGGCCAGCATGACAAAGCCGCTTCTGGCAAACCAGAGCAGCACATGAAAACGCCGTTTACCTTCCCGCTGTAGCGGTTCCTATTTATCTACTTGCACTTTGACGTGCTTTCGAACTGCTAAGTTGGCAGGAGCTGGGACCAAGCAACGGGAGCTCACCCCGTCACTGGGGGAAAGTCAATTTAAAGATCTTTTTTAACTCAACATTTTCGGGTGTATTTGCACTGCCACCACAGAAAAAAGTAATTTGTGGTCTTTTAGGTCTGAGAAAAACGGAAGAGAAGTCTCTGCTGAGAAGAGGAAATAACAGAATTGTGGAGTCCGAAAGTGAAAGGTAATTTTTGTGCAAACATGGAATGTTTATGCTGCAACTCCTGTTTCGATTGGACAAACATTTATAATTCTCACTCACCTCCCCACCAGCAGACATTCAGCTAAATTGATCTGTTTAGTCATTTGCTGATTTACATATATACAACAGGACTGCAACTTTGGGTGACTTCTGCTTGACCCTGTGACAGTTGAGCTGTGGCGTCCTGCAGGGCTACAATGTTCCCCCCAATGCTTTGAAACATGTATACGAAGCTATTTGGTGCTGCCATCATTTGGGACTTTGGGTCATCATTATGTGGACGATACCTAGCTGTCTCCATACCATCTGACAAAAATGCAAACGCAACATGCTGGCAAATAACTGTT
Organism: Zootoca vivipara; assembly: GCF_963506605.1. Classification (NCBI taxonomy): domain Eukaryota; kingdom Metazoa; phylum Chordata; class Lepidosauria; order Squamata; family Lacertidae; genus Zootoca; species Zootoca vivipara. The sequence continues at coordinate 70,304,604 of NC_083284.1, read as the reverse complement.
AGTGAATATATAGTTGGTTAGGATGTCATTCAAAATATATGAATAAGCCACTTTGAAAGTCTCAAAGGAAGACGTCTCTCAGAAGTCTCAAAAGGACAGTATGTATTTGAGACACCTGTGGTCAACTTTATATGTCCTATGCATTTGTGTTGTAAGCATTAGCAGATACACTATCCAGTGAGCACTGATCCACTAGCATGATCTCCACGTATGAATATTTCATTGATAATTATTCAGTATGTACCTCTTTATATATAATTTTGTTCTGCTATATAACTTACATCCAGGTTGTTCAGTTTTGTTCTCATTCATTGCTTGAAATGCCTTGTATTCCATTTCCAGCTGATTAAGACTTTATTCCGAAACAGTTGAACTATTCCAGATATACTGTCATTTGACTTAAGAGAGCCTTCTTCGTTTGAGACTTTTGTGAGACGTCTTCCTTGGAGACAGCTTGGCTATCATTGTTTTGTTTGATTCTTTGTTTGACTCTGATACATATAACAACTTGTAGTTGCTTGTATATTTTGTGAGATGTGTTGTATGATATATACATCATTTTGAAGTGGCTTATTGGTATACAGTATTTTGAATGACATCATAACCAATTATATATTCACTAACCGTTATTAGCCAGCGTGTTGCGTTTGCATTTTTGTGGATTGTTAATTTTGCAACACGGGTCCATACCATCTGAAGCAGACGTAGCTGTGTGGATAATGAACTGATGTCTGGAGGTCATGAACTGAAGGAGGGACAAAAAACTGAAGCTAAATCCTTACAAGACAGGCAGTGTGGCTGAGTAGTTCCCATGTCTGCCTGTCCTAGGTAGTGTTCCATTCCCTCTGCAGGATCAGGCTAAGGTTTGGAGGGAGCTCCTGGACCCACCTTTGTCATTTGAGGAGCAAGTGGTTTCAGTGGCAAGGAGGCTGGTTCAACAGCTATAACTGTCCCCGGGCTGGGAGAGCCTGGCTGCATGCTGTGGTCATTTCCCATCTCGATTGTAGTGCAAAGGCTCTGCTTGACAACCTGAAAGCTGCAGCTAGTGGAGAATGTTGTTGCTAAGAGTGCTGATTGACACTTAGGTTGTTACGTAACTGTGTAGGATCTTGCAGGATCCACACTTGCAGCTTATATTGTTATATACTGATTTGTTTTGCATCCTGCCCTTCCTCCTGAAAGAGCCATGTATGTTACCAGACCCACTTAGGAAGTCCTGAACAATTTAGGTTCTAGGGCAGGGGTCAGCAACCTTTTTCAGCCGTGGGCTGGTCCACCATCCCTCAGACCATGTGGTGGGCCGGACTATTTTTGGGGGGGGGGATTGGAATGAATGAATTCCTATGCCCCACAAATAACCCAGAGATCCATTTTAAATAAAAGCAAATGCTCTACTCATGTAAAAACACCAGGCAGGCCCCACAAATAACCCAGATGTGCATTATAAATAAAAGCACATATTCTACTCATGTAAAAACATGCTGATTCCCGGACCGTCCGCAGGCTGGATTGAGAAGGCAATTGGGCCGCATCCGCATCCACGGGCCTTAGGTTGCCTACCCTTGGTCTAGGGCAGGGGTCCCCAGACTACGGCCCCCGGGCCGGATGCGGCCCAATTGGCCTCCCAATCCGGCCCGCGACGACGCCCGCTGCTGCCGCCCGCTCTTACGGCGCGGCGGCGATCTTCAAAATCGGAAAAAAATCGCCGAAAATCCTTTGTGCGCATGCGTATGGGCCTCTCCCGACCCAGAAGAGGTCATTTCCGGTGCACTTCCGGGTCGGGGGAGGCCCATACGCATGCGCACAAGCGATTTTCGGTGATTTTTTTACGACCGTGTGCGCATGGGCGCGCACTCCCCTGCCCTCCGGCCCGCCGCGCGGTCGGCGTGGCGGGCACCGGCCCGAAGCCCGGTAAGTCTGGGGACCCCTGGTCTAGGGTCTGTATGGCCTCTACCAGTACCAGCCTGCCTAGGCTTTACTTTGGGATACTTTCATGCTGGTCACAGGCGAGTGCGGCTTTTTGTGTGGTGATGCAAGATATGGGCATCTCTGTAGTTTCACCCCAGCTGGGGGTGAGAATGGGCGGATAAAGGAGAGGTGCATATGACCTTGAGCAGAGAGGTAAAGAAGGCTGAATTTCACACAATAATTCGCAATAGCTCAAATAATTGAGTGTTGCTTCTAGTTTAAAATGGCTGGCTTTGTATTAATAATTTCTAAAACCTGTTACTTTGCAGTGAAGATCAACAATCTGTTTCACTGGCAAGACCATCACGCCAAGCAAAAGCAACAGCACTTGAAAAAACCAGAATGAATCTCTCCAAGCTTCTGGACGAATAATTGACGTGAAAAGTAGACCAGTGAGCTGGAAGCTGGTTGTAAACCCACTTTTAAATCATTGTATGTAAAAAGCAAAGCATACCTGCTCGGTAACTCTTTTTCTGCTTAATCCTTTTTGTGTGTGCACATGCAGTAAATGGTAAGACTTGGGTATGCAAGTACAAATACTTTCTTCTTTAATTTCAAAAGTGTTTTTTCTGACTTGATATGTGGATGATTTGAGAATAGTACCACCTAATGAAGTTATGTTGCATATCTGGCTTAATTGCAAGCTGCATTCTGTTTCCTGCATATGGTGCAGGTGGTAACCTATTTATGGATTATAGGTCATGTTTTTTATACCATGCAAAATGTATAAATGTTGAAGTTACTCTTTTAAAAGATGAAATAAAGGCCATTTACTAGATGTTAATCATCTTTACCAGTTTGATAGCTGTGAGATTATTTTGGCTTCAAAGGTGGTGGTGAAAGCAGGATTAGAAACATGCAGAATTTTGGTAGATCGGACTGACATAAAATTCTAGAAGCCTCAAACCTTAAAATCTCAGACTTATTGCCTTTATATTTGAGATGTATTTGAAACAGGTCAGTTCAAGTTGTGCCCCCTGTACCTTGCGGCAATTATTATTATTGATTATTATTATTGCCCCGCTCATCTGACTAGGTTGCCCCAGTCACTCCGGATGGCTTCCAGCATATATAAAAACATAGTAAGACATTAAACCTTAGAAAGCTTCCCTATACACGGCTGCCTTCAGGTGTCTCATGTTGTTATTAAAAAGAAACCATTGGTGGTGGGAGTAGTTATAGAGATGGCTAATGATCCATTAGTGCTGGTTACACCTTGTGTGCTAGAATTCTCATCCACTACCTGTCACCTTTTGGTGGAAAAAAGTAAGTGCTCATAATACTTAAAGCTGTGTGAAGGCGTAAAATGCTGCTGTATTTTATTAGCAACATTTTGGAAATGGGGTGGGTTTCTTTAAAATCTTGGTTGTAGAGTGAATATTGAATAGTTGATTTATTATATTGATATATTGTTTAAACTGGCTGTAGTATATAATATGCTCCATATTTGAAAACATGGTGCCAGGACCAACGTGTGTGTGTGTGTGTGTGTGTGTGTGTGTGTGTGTGTGTGTGTGTGTGTGTTAGAAGTATCAAGTAATCTATTTTTAAAAACAAAACTATAGACAATGTAACCATTTTAAGACAGAAAATCCAGAATGTAGTTTATAACCATTTTAATCTTAGTTTGATGTAATTTCTACAAGTTTTCACCCCCATCACCGAACACTTAGCAAAATGTTGATAAAATGAAGGCTTAGGAAATGACTGAGTCTATTTTCTCTACAATCAATGGCCCTTCAGATTATAATTATTATTATTTTTTTAAAAATGACATTTCATAGAATAGGTGAAAATTATGATTTAGAAAGCATACCATACACTTTAATAATTATAATCTGTAAGATTTTTAAAACCCTTTGCATTTTTATACAGCTTTGCACCAAGGTAAACTATCTACTGAATGTATGAATAACTTTTACACATCACGTTACATAAATATATTAACATCTGTGCATGAAATAAAACCAGAGAATATATCATTAGCGGCAAAAGAATAGAAAGAAATACAGCATACTGTAAAAAAGACAGTATCTCATTCTTATGACCTATACTGAAGTTGTTTTGTATTTACATGCAAAGAGTCACAGCCAACTAACAATGTTCATGGTTTACTATGAAGCCACAACCCCAGCATGTCATCTCATGATCAAAAATGCTTATTCAGCAGAAAAAACAATTGCACGCAATGTACAAAACAATAGTGCAAGAAGAGCTGCAAACTCCTTGTTCTCTTCATCTTTGAGCTTTTGGTTAAAAACTATACAGCTGACCAGAGATGCTGTTGTGAAACTTAGCTTCTACTCCATGGGTAGATTTAAGGCACATCATTATTTTCACAGGTTGGGTGCTTATCTTGTGTCAAATATGTTCCAGTTTTCTGTTTTTTCATATGTAGAAACTGGTTAGAGGGAGGACAGGAATTAAATTTAGATTAAAAATTGAAACTACCATCTAAAGTGGATGCAGCAACCTGACTTTTATTGCACTGTCCAGAATATCAGGTTTCATTGGCTTTCTAAGTGCTGCCCTGTCCTATTGGATTGAGCTATTTGAGCATACACAGATCCCACCTCAAACTACTGTGAAACTGGATTTCCCAATCAGGAGTCTCCAAAGTGATTAGCAGTGTAGTACTTCTCTATCTGGAAAACTTCACAAGGGTGTAGTGGTTTCGAGCAAAGTTTTAATTAACGCTTCTAAAAATGGGAAATGTTGAAACATCTTGGGCTTTGCAGAGGCAGAAACTGTCTGCTTCTAGTGCTGGAATACTCTCCAAGCTACGGGCTTATTCTACTACTCAGTACACCTAGAGACATGTACGGTATATAAAATAACCATGGTAAGGTTGTTTGGGCTTCTCAGTGCATGTATTGGAACTGCAATACATGTCTAGTGCAGACATCTAGTGCAGTCGTGGGTGTGAATCTGTATAGGAAAAGCTACAACTTTCTCAAGTCTGCTGCAAATGCACAACACATGGCTCTCTGGCTTGTAGTAAGGCACAGATGTATGTATGCTCTTGCATAACCCTCTCTCAGTAATCAGGGAGATGAGGACAATTCTGGAATACATTTGGTTGGATCCTGAGAGCCACAAGCAGAATGACTTTTGCAGAATTTCTTTTCTCCCCTCCACAAAAAAAACAAAAGCTTCTGAGGGTTGGGGAACCCTTTCGTAAGGGATTTGAGAGGTTGCTTACACTTTGCAGTTATTGGGTTCCAACCCCATTTTTGTTTTGCTATTATACATTAGGGTATTTGCTTGCTTTTAATGTAGAGCCTGTCCTGTACACTTCAAATTATTATACTTTCTATATCATGCTTATTCTCTGGTGGCAGCAGCAGATGGAAGAGGCAGGCAACTACAGTGGTACCTCGGTTTATGAACACAATTGGTTCCAGAAGTCTGTTCATAAACTGAAGTGAATTTTCCCATTGAAAGTAATGGAAAGTGGATTAATCTGTTCCAGATGGTCCGCGGAGTACTTAAACTGAAGCGTTCATAAACTGAAGCGAACTTTCCCATTGAAAGTAATGGAAAGTGGATTAATCCATTCCAGACGGGTCCGCGGAGTACTCAACCTGAAGCGTACTTAACCCGAACCATGGGTGTAATTGGTTCCGGAAGTCTTCATAAACTGAAGCGTTCATAAACTGAAGCGAACCCAAAAATTCATAAACTGAGGGGTTTATAAACCGAGGTTCCACTGTATTAGACTTCTTTGCAGCTAATCTAAGAAGCATGGATTGATATCTGAGAGTGCAGTGCTTGAAAGTGATTTCTGCAAATATTTCAAAGGGTATGTGGGAAGGACTTTTGTACCTCTGCACACTTACTGCTACGTTTCCAATAGACTTGGGTAACTGAAACTCAACTGGAACTAAGGTGTGTTCATGCAGGCTCTACATGCTATGCTCAACAATATTTTTAAATGCATCTGTACATCCGCCAGCAAACATTTTAAATATTTCACTAAAACCACACAAAATACAGAAATATTTTGTTAGGTAACTGGATGAAGTGCCTGGGTTTACCACATTTCAGATGAATTTACTGCCAGTTGCATAATTTTAGCTCAAAAAGAAGAATGAAGGAATTCTCTTAGCCACTGAACACCATGCTTCTAGGTCATGACATTCCCTTATAAAGAGCCTGGCTTTTCTGTGCAATTAAGCAGCAAAATATATTTTACTTAGTATGTTAAGTTGCACATATATTGAAAGGTATAGTTACACTACATACTATTTTCTCCTATAAATGAGTGGCTGTTTCTTTTTTATGGAGAAATGTCAAGAGTTGCATTTAGGGACAGCTATAGTATACCCTGTTGATCCAGGATGAGTCACTAGCTATATACCACTAGTGCGACTAGTTATGATCAAGACTATTCTTAAGTAAGCCAGTGACATTACTGAGATTTTAACTCTTATAAATCCTACTAGTGTATTTCAGCCCGTTCAATAACGGGCGCTAGAATCCTGGGGTTCGGAGAAGCGCTTGCGGGACCTGTCCTTGCGGTCGGCGGCAGGGGGGCAGGAACGGAGGAGAAAGCGCTGCTTTCTCCTCCCTTCCTCTCCCCCAGCCGCCGACAGGAAGGACGTGGGACACAAACGCCTACCTCGCCGCCTCCGCTTCGCAGCCTCCCGCTGCTCCTCTTACGGGCCAGGGAGGGTTGTGAGGAGGAGGCCTCCGCCGGCCTCCACCCTCGCTTCCCTGACGTGCCCTGCAGTGAGGCGGTGTCTGGCCGGGAGCAGCGGTTGGAGGAGGCAGATGGGGGGAGAGTGTGCGCGTGCAGTCTCTCTGTCCAATCCCTGTGTCCCTGGGGCACATGCGCAGTAACACAGGGACACACGGAAAACTTGGACGCAGAGACACTTGCATATTATTATATAGGATGCTAGCTGCTACACCTAAAAGTCTGTACATGTTGAGAAAAGATTCAGATCAAACAGTATAGGAACTGGGCTGGTGGAATCATCCAGATGTCTAATATTACTGCACAAGTCTTAGAAGAATGAGTCTGCATGTCTGCCTTTGGGAAAAGGGCCAAAGGGGACCATCGGTTAATTCCGACCATTAAAATCCAACTTTTTTAAAACGGTGGCCTACATTCAAAACTCTTGGATAGGGTACCAGGTACTCATGAATTGAATGGTGGCACTGGAGGCTCAGGGGATTTGCCAAGGACTAGGGGTGGGTCCCCCCCTCTTTCTAGTTTGGGCTGGTTTGCCAGTTAAGGTTCTGTTTGGATAGAAATGACTTTGCCACTGTACTCCATGCTCTGGTAACTTCCAGATTGGATTATTGCAATCTGTGGGGCTGTCCCTGAAGACAACTTGGAAACTTCAATTGGTCTAAATGCAATGCTACCAGATTAGTGTCTGTGATTCGGTTCAGATCTTATATTACCCGTTTTAAAACTGTTGCACTGGTTGCCAGTTCATTTCTAGGCCCAATCCAAAGTGCAAAGTGTTTAAAAGTCCTAAACAACTCAAGTCTCAAATACCTGAAATATCATTTCCTTCTCTACAGACCCTCTCAGGTGTTAAGGTCAGCAGAGGGGGGGCCTTTTGGGTTATTCCACTACCCTCAGAAGCTTGGGGGGGAGGGCAGCAGCCCAGGAGAGGGCATCTTCTATTGCAGCTCCTAAGTTGTGGAACTCCATCCCCACACATCTAAATCATACCGCTCTAGCAAACGCTGTAAACACCTCTTTTGATACCCAATATGTATATTTTTAGGATCCATCTTATTTCTGTGATTGCAAAGAGTTTTAAACTGTTATAAGAATTGTGTTTTAATGGTTGTAACCCACCCTGAAACTTTAGGATGAAGGATAGGTAGTAACTACTACTATTATTAATAATTCAGAGTGTAGTTGCCAACACCAAGACCCAGAAAGCCATGGTTTGTAACTGCATAATCTCCTGCACTAATTAACATTCATGACAATCCAAACCTAAAGATCCCATGGAAAGTAAGCATCCTTTATGGCCAAATCAGCTTATTTACAAAAATACATAACTGCAAGCTGTATTACTAATCTCCAAACATAGGTATTACTCTATATCTGAGCTTTGTGCTTTTAACACATCCTTGTAGGCCACTTCAAGCTCTTGCATGGCCAAATGCATAGGGTGTTATTCAACTTCCATTTTACTCTTGAGAAGATCCAGTGAAATTAAGAGACCTAACTTAGCCACGTCCTTTCATTTCCATAGGACTACACTGAGTAAATTAATTGCATTCCACCCAATGATTGACTCTGCAAACTTCTAGAGCCTATATATAAGCATGCACATTCTGGTCTGTAAATATGAACTAGATCAGGCATCCCCAAACTGCGGCCCTCCAGATGTTTTGGCCTACAACTCCCATGATCCCTAGCTAACAAGACCAGTGGTCGGGGAAGATGGGAATTGTAGTCCAAAACATCTGGAGGGCCAAAGTTTGGGGATGCCTGAACTAGATTTTCCTCTATCTTAGGCAGTACCTGACTTCTAAAAAAGATGGCACAGTCCTGAAGAGGATAATTTGTGGACAGACCATTCTACTATATCAAATGGCTGCTTTGGGGAAGTGGAAGTCCCCTTTATCAGCCATGCACATTCTGGGATCTGTGCATACTCTGCTCATGGAATCCCTCCATCATCTTCTGCTGGGGAAAATTTCCTTCTCCCCATTGGGCTGGTGAGGGAAATAATGTAATTGGTGAACATTACCGCACTTGAAGATTTATAACTTGGGCCGTCTGAGCAGAAATACCAGGGCAAAGACACAATGGGACTGACAACTTTCAAAAGGTATATAAGTGCCCTTTTCACTATAGATGGCATAACTATACCTTCTAGTGCAAAGGTTTACATAACTCTGCGGAAACAGATACTGTAAAAAGCAGCCTGGGATGGATTAACCCTATAGTTACTCTTGCCCAATCTAACGATCCTAATTCTACTTAGGTTGAATCATTACAAAATGTTAAAATATTCTGGCATCTTTATACATTTATTTGAAATATAATCTGCAAGATGAGTAGCTGAACACATGATTATTTTTTTAAAGAAGAAATGCCTACTGCGATTATACAATGTTGGATTGAACTTTCCCTCTCCCCCCCCCCAAAAAAATCTCAATTTATAATCAGTTTATCAAGCAAAGCTAAACCATAAACTGTGATGCTCAAATACTAAAGAAACACCATCCAAGTAATATACATGTGCACAAACTCCTTGCTACACTGTTTCTTGGTGCTTCCATGCAGATACCTCAGACTGGGAAGGCAGAGCAGAACTGCAGACTACAATATACAATGTACTGTATACAATATACATGATTGTCTGTTCTGTTTGATGAAAGCCTGGCAGGTCTGGCTCTGGGAAGGGGCGAGAGAGGGAAATGTTTAGCCTCCATGGAAGTATATCTTTCCTCCCCATTGAATCTACAGAACTCCCCCCCCCCCAAAAGCTATGAACCTGGAGACTTTTGAAATCCATCAAAAGTACATGAAAATAACTGACAGCTCGGTGCAGAGGTAGATTTATTACTGGAATGATATCTAGGGACCCTACACATTTCAAGCTACACAAACGTCATCACCGTGGGGTAGCATCAGTCCTGATCTAGAACAAAACCGTTTCAAGTCACTCCCAGTTCCCTCTGCACTCAGTATGTAGACTAGTGTCCTGGACTGGGGGAATCTGTGCAGAGAAGCAAGGGTCTACTAGCAAGGCCAATGCAGGTGTGCACCTATTACGATGCTCACCTGAGTCCAGCTTAATGAGCTGGATTGGGTCAGAGATTGGGGGAAACCCTTTCAACCCTAAGGGAAATAAGGACACAAGAAGTTAACCCCAGTCCTCCACAGGCATCTAGTTAAAAGTCCATAGCTTCCCACAGTTACATTCCCCTTAGTCTGTCTCAGGTGAGGTAACAGTGCAGAAGTCCCAAGTATCCAGTAAAGATCCCTTCCCAACCAAACAACTTGCCAACCAAGTTGTCTGCCAAAGGGACAATTTTAAGGAAGCTCTGCAGACAAAAAAAGAAGAAGCTAATTTTAACACCAAGAAAAAATATACATAAAAATAGGGCTCATTACAGCAATCCCAACTTCATCAGAGAGAGGTTTCTGAAGTTGCTATTTTCTGCAGGGTTGTTTCCAAAGGTCTTTTGAAAAAACAACAACAACACCATGCACATATATCTTAAGATACACACAAAATGTCACATAAAAACACAGCAATGCAATTTTACTCTGCATTGGGGGGGGGGTGGAATCTTAGGAAGCCAGTTTGCCCAGCATGCAACTTCTGGGCACCATGACCGAATGGCTAACCATTTTAAAGAGATTTTGGCATGCATGTTCACAAGTCAGTCATAAGAAGCTTACGAATGGGCACAGCCCCCCAGGGCACTTTCTGGGAAGACTATGCCTGACCATCAAAAGAAGCAAAGAAGCTCTTACCCCAGGTAGCACATGCTTGCCTGGCAGCAACCCAAACAGCCCCCAGAAAGGTAGTGTCTAGATCTTTGAAGCAGTTTTGCTTAGTTATTACAGCAATGGCTTGCTCAGTTTTTACAATCATTCACAGTATTGCATGCTTATCAGCGACTACAAGACAGATGGACTCATCTTGACGATTCATGGGTTTTGCTGTTAGACTTGGGAGCTTCCATGAAGAGGCAACTGAAATGGGATCATGGAGTATTCAACAGCTCTGCTTGCAAATCCTCCCAGCAAAGGCAGTCCGACAGGTTTAAGAGGTCCTATAAAAAAGAGAAAATTAAGACCTGGACTTCACACATTTTTGTATGAATGGTGTGTGCGTTCACAATATCCAAAATTTAGCAGAGGTTTCTGATGGTACAAACCCATTTAATCAGGACAAATATATTTATTCTTTGCAATTTTTGTCAAATGCTGTTTTTCTTTATAGTTCAGCTAAATTAAATAATCCAGCCTTAGTAATTTCAATGGAAAAGTTAAGCATGTGGTGTAGTGGTTAAGAGTGGTAGACGCCTAATCTGGGGAACCGGGTTCACATCTCTGCTGCTCCACATGCAGCTGCTGGGTGGCCTTGGGCTAGTCACACTTCTCTGAAGTCTCTCAGCCTCACTCACCTCACAGTGTTTGTTGTGGGGGAGGAAGGGAAAGGAGATTTTTAGCCGCTTTGAGACTCCTTAGGGTAGTGATAAAGCGGGATATCAAATCCAAACTCTTCTTCTTCAGTCTTTTCCACTGAAGTCAATGGGGCGTAAGGCCCAACCTTTGTCCAAAGCTTACAAATTCAGAATTTGTCTGTCAGTGATTTGCAAGGGAGCCACATACATAGTGTTGTAAAACTTTATATTATTGCCTCAATTATCAATTATATTATTACATAAATTATCAATTGAAGGTATTTACATCATCCAAGGAAGCGTATTCCATTTATCTCTGTTTTGAGATAACCATTTACACAGGGGTTGTTCTGAACCCCTGTGTGCATCAGTGAAATAATGTAGAATGGGGAGCACCCTGGAGATTCCCAGTGGCTCGCGAGGAGACCAACCCTCCTTGCAAGCCAGAGGCTTGCTGAAAGCTTCCCTGCACCTCAGCTGAGCTGGTCATGGCTCCCGTTGTCCCTCCGGCTTGTAGGAGCTGCAGACACATGGGGGTTTGCACAGCTGACACGCAATGAAGTGAGAGCTGGAGAGGCAGCAGGGCGCTTTGTTGAGCAGCTGACCTGAACAGCCTCAACAAACCTCTGGCTCACGGGGAGACCCTTCCCAGGACCCAAAGAGGACTCCTTCCGAGTCGGAGGCGCAGTGGGGCTTTCCAGCTAACAGTAGCCGCTTTCCCATGGGTCAGCTGTTAGCTAGAAGGCTGAAGAGCCTCAGTAAAGCCCTGCTGCACCTTCTACTCCTGAGGAGACCCTCCATGGAGCCTGAAGAGGATGTCCCCTTTGGGCTCCAGGGAGGGTCTCCTTGCAAGCCAGAGGCCTTTTGCGGCTGCTTAGCAGATGTGCGGGAAAGTTTCCCTGTGTATCAGGTTAGCGGCTCAACAAAGCCCTGCCGCCCTTCCAGCTTTCACAGCTGATGAATAGAGAAGTTTCTTCCCTGAGCATCAGCTGTGCAAGCCCCTAAATTCACCTTAATAACATCTTCGTCCATTCATCCCTTTTTGAACATTCTATCAGGCTTCATTGCCTGCAAGTTAACCCACAAAATCAGAGAGCTGACTACCAGAATTAAGAAAGTTCTTTCTCCGCTTCTGATACACCTGCCCTCCCATTTGTACATGCCCATGCACATCTGGATCTTAATTCTGGAGGTCTTTGGCTGCACAGATCAATGTATGGTGACCAGTTAAAGAGACATCAAATCTGCTCCTAGTTTAGATAGGCAACTATTCGGGGCATTGCATCGCTGAAAGTAAGCATTTCAAAATCCTATGGATTTACTAACGCAGCTCAGTTGGTAGAGCACGAGACTCTTAATCTCAGGGTTATGGGTTCAAGCCCCATCTTGGGCAAAAGATTCCTGCACTGCAGGAGATTGGACTAGATGACCCTCACAGTCCCTACAATTCTCTGATTCTACTGCCCCATTGAGTAACTTTGGCTTGATTGTTCCTTTTCCTCCTGATTTTGTAGGTAGCTTATTTGGCCCCCCCTAAAAAGGGTATCAGAGTTAACAGACATTATGTAGTTTTAGTATTTCATCTTAACATAAAACCAGTGTTTGTTTTGGTATCTCATCTTAAGTAAGTTCCAATATTTCACACTCAAAGCTAATTTGAAATAAGGCCAATTGCTTTTATCTTTTCCCACAGCTGTAGAAAAATAACTGGAATTGAAACTTTCGAAAAGGATTTTTGTCCCCAGCTCAGCAAGAGCATCCGGGGCAGATTCACATCCTCAGCTAACAAAAAACAGAACGAGGGGAAAAACCCCAGAATGAGATGAAAAGAGAAACAGCAGACAAGGCAAATAATCCAGTTAGGGATGCCTGTGTGTGGCAAGAGCTTTCTTTTGCAAGTCTTATCTAAAACTTTGCATATGAGCTGGGATTCTAATGCATGTTACATTAACAATGTGACAAAATATTAGGAGGAGCAGGGAATCACCATTGCCCCCCCCCTAATCATTATATTGGTAACCCCCCCTCGACCTCGTGGCAAATAGCATTTGGAAAAACCTGTTACTGGAAAAAATAGTGCATTTGTGCTCTCCAGCTCCAGAGAGGCACCATGTTAAGGGGGCAGTGAGAAGGAAAACCTAGCTCCTCTCCCAGAGTGTCGGCAGCAGTGCTTTCAGGTGGCACACATTTGGGTGCGGGTCGTGTCCATGTTAGTTGACTATACTTGCTGTAGACATTTTGTACATAAACCCTATTAATAATAAACCCTGATTTTGGTGACATTCAAGGTCAAACTGTAAAGCAGCAGTGCGTTTCGAGGTATCTATTGCTATTTTATTTTTAACGTCTTATAAAACAGGTTTGCAGAAGACTAGATTTGCTGATATTGTACTCATCAGCAATTTATCAGTAATTGCTGGTCATTTTTTAATACTAAGCTATAGTGTTTTGCATTGTCACTCTATTGTTTACTTTTTAGGTGTTACTTCTTTCTTGAAAAATGTAAATGAACGACAAACTATAGCAATGCTTTCGGTACAGGACAGTAACATACACCCCCCCCCCCACCAAAATGAATTGATTCATCAACCAATCTGCACAACGTATTAATATTTGGGTAACATTTTGACCTATCATCTTCTGATCACAAAATGAAGTGCAAGTCCTTCTGCTTCTCTAATTCACATTAGAGGACTGTGGGAGAAAGCAGTTAAACATAATAGGAAAGGGTGGCTGGTGGCAAGTGCATAATAGGGTGATGACTTCTTTTGCCTATTAATGACTAAAATGAGGTATATTCCATTGAAATATTTAAAAAGGTTAGGCACAAACCGTTTTTAATTTTTTTTTATGCCGTTTTACCATTTCATAAAATTGTATTAACAATTCTATATATATTTCGTATCAAATTTGGACACAACACCACATTCCACAATGGGGAGTGTTCTTAGCAACATAGGGTACACAAATGTCACATTTGAGCAAGGTAAAAGCCCCTTTTGGGGACCTCAAAACTCTGCCAGCAGACCCTGCCGGGCATGCTGGGAGAAGAACCTACAGGAGAGGTAGCAAAACACTGTCCTCTGCAGCTAAAAAAAGCTTCCTTGTGTGTTTGATGACCCTGTATAATGTTGTATATATGTGACTCTAAAGCTTGGGTTCAATTTTATATCTGCTTACAGTGACTTCAAAAATGGTCAAAAAACAGATAAATAAAAATGTTTACATCATTTTGTGCGTGAGTTGTTTTTTTTAATCAAATCTCTTTGAAAGTAAGATTTTATCTAATCTTTAATGAAAGCTCCTCAAATTATGATACAAGGAAATGAGGCTGTAAAAAAGTCATCACCCCAGTGCACACCCAAAGCAGCATTGGTTACTTGGGCAATTGGCAGGTGCAGGTGTCAGGTCTGCCGGCATAAAATGTGTGATCAATCAATCAATATACTTTATTCGACCGATAGTCAGAACAAAAACATTTCACAATACAAAGATAAACATATAAAACTGAAGGCATCAGGAGGATACATAAAATATAAAAAATATAAAACTGAAGACATCAGCGGGATACATAAAAATATAAAACTGAGGGCATCAGCAGGATACATAAATGGGGTATGACCGCACTACTAAACCTCCTACAGGTAACCCACATCAAGACATTCGATTATACGTTTCCGACACTTGAGCGCCAGGAAAAGGAATTTAGCCACTGAGAAGGTTATTTTCCCAGTGGGCTTGTTTAGCAAATATGCTGCCTGCCGTTCTCTTGGTCGGGAACTAAACTGAGATAAATACGGGTCTATAAGATATTGCCTTAAATCATTATAAAAGGGACAACTCAGTAGAATGTGTTCTGTGGATTCTACCTCACCCAAGGCACAATGGCACATTCTCTGACCATATGGGACTCCTCCAAATCTTCCCCTCAAAACCGCCGAATCAAGGACATTCAGTCTAGCCGCAGTAAGTAGTCTGCGGTATTCCACGTAGTGGATATCCGCCAGGTAACGGGCTGGTGCAGACCGATACACCTGCTCCCCTAAAAACATCCCAGATTTCACGCGGGCTATGTCCTCCTGTCTGGCGATATCCCCCAATCTCTGAGCGATCATCGCTTTAGCGCGACTGAACGTCATGGACTCAATATAAAGGGAGGACAGACCGCACTTTTGCACTTCCTCTACCACTTCCCTTTCCCATGGAGATTTAAAATTATCCCTCAGAATCAGGGGGGCCAAACCCATCGGTCTGAAACATAGTTTGAGCCATAGCCATAATTTCGCTTTCAGGGCCACATACGTAAAGGCTTGGCAACCGGTCTCCAATCTCATGATCGCACCCGCAACAGAAGGGGGGATCCTGAGAATGGCCCTGAGGAATTGTGATTGGATGGATTCCAATCTTACAAAGTCCCTACGCGTACCCAAGGCAATGCCCACCAAAAGTAGTGGGAGAACTTTCATTTTAAAGAGTCGCAGGGCAACATCCACTGTTTGTGCCTGTTTCTTGGAGTACAGGGATCTAATCAACAGAGCTGCTTTAGAAGCATTTGCGGCTATATATTCTCTGTGTGCCAAGAAGGACCTGTTTGATCGAACTATCTGACCCAGGTATTTGAAGCAACTAACCTGCTCTATGGGAATACCATTAATTGACCACAAATTAGGTTTTGGTCGAGCAGCAAAGACCATTATTTTGGTCTTGGCATAATTAAGATGGAGCTCGTGTTGGGTCACGTATTCATGAAGAGCTCGAAGCATCCTCCTTAACCCAATGGGGGAGGTAGCTAAAAGGGCGGCGTCATCCGCATACAGGAGGACATTCAAGGCTCTACCTGCTAATTTTGGCGGGTGGAAAGCAGCATTGGTCATATGGGCCACTAGTGAGTTAATATAGAAATTAAATAGGGCAGGGGCAAGCAAGCAGCCCTGTCTTACCCCTCTAGTGGTGGCAACCGGATTAGAGACTAGCCCCTTGCCATCTAGCCTAATTGTGTGATATTTCATAGCAGATAAACTCCAGATTAGGGCTGGGCGATGAATGCTTTTCAATATCGCGACATATCACCAGTTAAACATCGCAATATATCACGATATCTGAAACTAGGAAGGAACTACCATATTGGCCCAAATATAAGCCACAATTTTCCAACTGGTAAAAGTTACAAGTGTGGCTTATATTCGCAACCTTACGGTACCACTGCTGAAACAGCTGGCCACGAGGGCCTTCAGGGGTTTGGGACAACCGTTGCACCCGTCCTGACCGCCTCTTCCAAGCCGCCATAAGGAAGGGCACTGGCAAAGAAGCATGACTCCCCCCCCCCAAGGAAGCAGCCTGGGAGCATGGTGCAATAGCTCGCCCGCCATTCCCGAGCCTCCCCCGGTACCAGCCTGGGGAGGTATTGCCAGGAGGCGGTAGTGTTGGGAGGCCGGTGCGCAACACGCTCGGAACCGAGCATCAGCCACCCCCTGTTCAGGACGGTAGTGCCAGGAGAGGGGCCGTACCCGCAAATAAGCCTTGAATTTTAAAGGTGCGGCTTATTTGCGGGTGTGTTTATATTCTGGCCAATACGGTATGCAATGTCCTGGCAACTGCTACTACTTAAGGGTCTAGAACTGATAAATGATGGTAGTGCATACAAATAATCTGGGGCTGCCAGGAGGGCTAAGAGGCAGCCCAAACGGCAGCAGCCTGGCAGTGGCAGAACCAACAGCATCAGGGGTCAGGCAGAAGCAGTGGCAGCCTGGCAGCAGGGGCACAATAATCAGCCTGCGAAGCATCGTCATGGCAGTGGTGGCAGGAAACGGTGGAAGAAGCCACGAGGACTCGCAGGCCACCACTGATTGTGCTGCCGTGAGACCTTGCAGGTTGTCGCCACTACTGTCAACCTGTACTGCGACCATGGCAAGCTGCTTCTGCCACTGCTGTTTCTGACTCCCAGCAGGCCTGCTGGCAGTCCCAGATTATTTGTATTCACTATGACTCATCACCATACTTTGGATTGTCCTGAATAATACCATTTGGTAAAAGGTAAAGGGACCCCTGGCAGTTAGGTCCAGTTGCGGATGACTCTGGGGTTGCGGCGCTCATCTCACTTTACTGGCCGAGGAAGCCGGTGTACAGCTTCTGGGTCATGTGGCCAGCATGGCTAAGCCGCTTCTGGCGAACCAGAGCAGCACATGGAAACGGCATTTACCTTCCCGCTGGAGTATTACCTATTTATCTACTTGCACTTTGACGTGCTTTCAAACTGCTAGGTTGGCAGGACCAGCAATCGAGCAACAGGAGCTCATTTTGGCCTGCCGGCTGAATGTCCTGGCACCTGCTACTACTTAAGGGTCTAAAACAGAGATACACTCAGTGTGTAATGATTGATAATAATGTCATTTATCTGTTTTAGACCCTTAAGTAGTAGCAGTTGCCAGGACATTGTCCTGTTTGCCTCTGTTTAGTTCCTTCCTTATTTCAGACACTGTGGTAGATTGCAATATTTAGCTGGTGATAACATTGCAGTGTTTAGCTCAGCCATCCTCAAACTCGATCCTCCAGATGTTTTGGGACTACAACTCCCATTATCCCTAGCTAACAGGAGCAGTGGTCAGGGATGATGGGAACTGTAGTCCCAAAACATCTGAAGGGCCAAGTTTGGGGATGCCTGGTTTAGCTGGTGAGTTATCACAATGTTGAAAACCAGGTATCGCCTAGCCCTTACACACACTGTGATTCGTGATATATTGCCAGCTCAAATATTATGAAACAATTATCAAGATGTGAACATAGCTGCCAAGTTATCCCTTTTTTTAAGGGAAATTCCATTATGCTGAATAGGCTTCCTTGCGAGAAAAGGGAAAACTTGGCAGCTATGGATGTGAACTTCAAACCGGTGTTGAGATGATATATTGATATATCGCCCAGCCCTACTCCAGATATCTTGTAGGAGAGGGGATGTCAGGGAAGAGGCTGAGACTTGTTTTATTTGCTAGAGATTTAGGGAGCAGATTGGTAAATGGTAAAAGGGGGAGATTGGTTAAAAACGAAGTTGAATGGCACCGCCAAAAGTGTTAACTCTTTCCAAAACAACTGCTCAAAACTGCAAGAATAGAAGGCATACCACAGATCAGAAACAGTACCACCAAATCCTTGAGGGTGTCAGTGTGGTTAATGAGCAGAATCAAGGAAGCTATTAAAGAAGCCTTCCTTCAGAAGATGGAAGTCTTGCCCATAGGAAGACAAAAAAGGAACACAAACACTGGCAAGAGAAATGCAGGCAAACAAGAGAGCCAAAAGAAGAATTTGAGCAGCATATTGCTAAAAACATTAAGAAAATGTAGTTAACTACATCAGAACTAGGAAACCAGCCACAAAGGTGGTTGGACTGCTGGATAACAAGGGAGTGAAAGGGATGCCGAAAGAAGAAAAGGAGACTGCAGAGAAACTGAATTCTTTGCATACGTCTTCACTGCACCAGGTTCAAACTGGTATGTTCACAAAGGTAGTGTGAAAAGCTAAGGCTGATATCTATATGCATCTACAGATGAAGGGTGGTATACAAATTTAATAAAAATAATAAAATTAAAATAAGGCAATTAGTGGCAATGAGAAGAAGTTCTAGATCTTATTGACCCATTAAAAATTAACCATTCATCAGGTGCAAATATTATCCCTCCGGAGTCTTTTCAAGAACTCAAATGTTATTAATTTTGGTCTGCTAACAAAACTATGCAACTTGTCCCTAAAAACAGCTCTATACCTGAAGACTAGAAAACGGCCAAATGTAACATACATTTTTAAAAGACATCCAGGAAAGAAGATGTCATTTAGCATGTGGACAGGGACAAAACCATACAGTCTATGAACTTGGACTTTGAATACTCTTTTGATAGTTCCTCCCCCCCAAGACTCCTTTGTGACCCCAATGTGACAAGCGGACAAGTCGTCGGATGAAACAGTAGCTGGATAAAGAACAGGAAGCAATAGAGTAGGAATAAATGTTCAGTTCTCACATTGGAAAGAGAAGGTGGGTTCCCCCAGGAGCTATACTGCACCCTAAATTATTTAGAGTTAGGTGAGATGATGACATTTCCTTGAAAACACCAAATTGTCTGGGGTGGTAAAGATGAAGGGATTTTCAAGCTCCAAAAAGATCTATCCAAGCAGAGTGAATGGGCATTAATATGGCAAAGGCAATTCATTGTAAATAAGTTTAACATGATGCACATTGACAAGATCTGAACGGAGAAACAGCTCTTGGGGGTGTGAATGAAAAGGTTGAGCAGCCCTGAAAAATGTAAATTCTATATGCTAGGGATCATTATAAAAGGGTTTAGAAATAACACTAACAATGTAATTTCTTTAAACAAATCAATGGTGCACTCACCTTCAAAATACTGGATATAGTTCTGATAGCTGCATCTCTAAAAAAATATTGTAGAGCTGGAAAATGTGCAGAAAAGGGCACCCAAAATGATCAGGGGGGTTGGAACAAACACTTCTATGAGGAAAGGTTATTACATTTGGCCCTTTCTATTTTTCATAAGGTGAGTAAAGGATAACAAGGGCTTTATAGCTTTCTTTATACATGGGATGAAGAAAAGAGATAATACTAGAACATGGGGTCATCAAATGAAGCGGAATGGCAATTCAGAGTTCATTGAGGTCAATGGGAATTACTTTTAAGTAAAAATATAGAGGCTTGCATTGTTAATTCCTTATAAAAAACAGACATTAATTGCTTAGCACCAATAAACTGTTCAAAAATACAGGTGCCCTGAAAAATAATTGCACTGAAACACTCCCTCTCCTAAAAGTACCACTGCATGAAACAGTTGATGAAAATTTGGCATTGCAATACAGATACTTTAAGTCGTACCTGTATTACTGAAGTTTCACATTAATGCCATTGTACATATATGTCATTCTCCCATTCTGCCCATTCATTAAGATATTCAGAGGAGGCCCTATTAACTATGCCACTGCCTGCAGACCTTCATTTGTGGCAACTTGGAATAAGCTTCCCACTGAGATATGGCTTCTGGGAAGCTTCTGCCAGCTGTTAAACCCTATCTAATTACTCACATTTCCCTGAGCCTCTGATGTAAGTTCAATGATTCCTGGTCTTGGTAATTGTAATATGGGGTTTTCATGGAATATGTAATTGTTTCAGAATTGTTGTTTGGTTATGAATTTGTTTTATTATTCACAGATTTGGTGATACTTTTAAAAAATAATACCGGAGAGAAAATGAATATTCTAAATACATGACTATGTACTTAAAGTGAGGCATTTTCTTACGGTCATTAGAAGAGGGCATGTGGAATCTAATTATGTGCCTAAAATTAATACCATCAGAGCTTTGGATTACAAACGGAGGCAGATTTGATATGATGTCTCCTCTGGTTACAGCACTGTCCAGCGAGCAATGGTTTATTTCCTTTACATGCTAGTAAGTATGGAAAACTATGAACAACAGAGAAAGAACAAAAACAACACAACAGAAGTCTCAAGTGAAATAATGAAAGACTATGAAAAAGTTATCAGTTTCTTTTTCTTAAAAGGATATCACAAAGCTATGCCTGAAAAAGCAGCTATTATAGTAAGCAGAATTTTGTTGCCGCTGCCAATTTTAACACATCCGTGCTTGCTATGCAATTTGAATTTTCACCCCACCACATGAATATATATCTAAAGTTGCCAGATTACAACATGAGGTCCTGCTGGCCCCTTTAAATGCAGAGTATGTGGCTACAATATTGTTTGCCTCATTCCTGGTTCCTTCATTTCCCCCAGCTGTCCTGTTTTAGGATTTAAATAAACAGGCAAGATTGGGGGGGGGGTTGCAATCTGGCAAACTCTAACCTACCAAGAAAACTGGCAGCCATGAGAGAGCTCTTTATACATACATTAATATTAAAATGAGCAGCTCATCTTATAACAATGACTTCATGCTATAGACATTTCATTTATCTAACGCCCCCCCCCCACCAGTGTGGTTCAAAGTGCATGGATAGGACACATTCAAGATAGATGGTCCTCAAGAAATCAAAATATGCAAGTTATCCCTCCACCCCCATCCCCCAGTACGTTAATATAGGCTTGGAAATAATACAGATAAATGAAAAGGGGCATAAGCTAAGCAATTAAACATTTTAGCCTCTTCCCCAATTTAGCATAATTCTGCATTTTTAAATATAATTTGGTTGTGTCTCCCCTCCTTGCAATTTACAATTTGTCATTCTGAATAACTGGAAATTAGCCACCGCCTCCCAATTAGTCCAGATTTAAATTTTATCTTCTTTTGTTGCTTATATACCCATATTAAATGTTATTTTTAGTTACACATCCAACCTTCTTTTCTAATTATGCCTTTATAATGAAAAGAGTCCAGCTCTGTACTGTTAGTTCTCTGTCTGAATTCAGATTCCTTAGACTACTGTACCAAGCAGTACTTGGCGTGTGTCCTGCTTTCTCCAAGAATGCACATGCACATGCTAAAGTGGTCAGCAGTCTAGTTTTCATAATGCTGGGCTCTATCAGAGTAGGGAGGGGATATACATTCTATCCCAACAGATGCTTTTTCCATAGTATCCAATCTGTGCAAGGAAGCCTCATTGCCACACATATATACACAAAGACTGTGTGCTTTAAACTTTATTGAAAGGAAGCAGAATTTAGTATACGCTCTGCTCAAAATGCTTTAAATTGAAAATTGCAGAGCACTTAATGATTTTCCTGCCTGTTGTAGCATTTCTAAAGCAGTGTGTCAGATGTTGTATGGCTAGTAATTGCATTGGTAATGCTTCTTATATTCTTTATATATTGTATTTTTATTATATTCCACAGGATTCAAATTGCAAGGCAGTAAGAATACAATTTAAGAAATAAAAGAAGCAATTAACACAATTATATATCAGTATATTTAAGGTGATGGATATGTCATCTCCCATCCTTCAACCACAAATCCACAGACAGAATGCGGACCACCTCAACGAAGCTTGTAATCTGCAGACCAGTTTGGGAATTCCTGCTTGAAAATATTGTACTATCAAAGCAAATGGGAAATTCAATTTTATACAGCAAAACATTAAGCAATGCTAAACACTTTTGTGTTCCTAACTTTTGTAAAAAAAATAATCATAATGCTCTTCTGTAGAGAGCATTTTCATTTGTCTCGTTTTAATGGAACATTAATACAGATTTTGTATAAGGGTGAGGGGGAGATGAAATAAAACTTACCTAGTTGGTACTTTGAGTAACAACTTGGTACTTGGCCAGTGCTGCATAATTGCCTCGTATTCCTTTCTCTTATATTCAGGTTGGTGAGCTTGTACTGTGTCCTCCTCCTCTTGCTTGTTTTCTTAGGGACCTCAGCAGGACCATCTTCAAAAGTGACACGCTTGCTTGGCTTCTTGCAGTCTTGTTCAATGTGCAGGTCTTTAACCAAGCTGAAATTCTTAGCTTCCTCAGCATCCTTTTCACACCTGTCAGACATTCTCTGCTTAGCAGAATGGGACCTTAAAGTACAGTGCCTTTTCCCCTGAAAGTAGCCGTGACTGGCACTACGACCTACAGATTCCGGAGTGCAAACAACAGTGCTATTGAAAGAATGCTGCTCTTCGGCCGGGTTGATTTTCTTCAAAAATATTCTACAATCCTTAAAGGTTTTGTCTTTCCAGTCATCTTCACCAAAAGCATGTGCTTTCCCAATATTGTTTTGGTTGTGATATACTGATTGTGTGCTTGGTCTACAATTATTTATCAAGCCAGGCTTTGTGCTGAGGTCTGTCAATTGTGTTTTCTGTTGATAAAATGCACCTGTGATTTCATTTCCAGTTGAAGTGATTCTCTGAGAGTCTACAAGAATTGCGGGCGATTTAGTGTCTACTGTACCATTCTCATGGCTTGCGCTCATTTTGTTGTTCATCTCCTGATTTGTGTTAGCAAAACACTGGCTTTGGCAGAAGAATCGCAAATGCTTCTTCTTCGATTTCCAGTCACTTGCTCC
Source organism: Zootoca vivipara (assembly GCF_963506605.1). Lineage (NCBI taxonomy): Eukaryota > Metazoa > Chordata > Lepidosauria > Squamata > Lacertidae > Zootoca > Zootoca vivipara. The sequence continues at coordinate 70,281,512 of NC_083284.1, read as the reverse complement.
ATGATTATACAGCTTTTTCACTTGTCTCCACCGATCATGCTGTAAATTCTCAAATCTGGTTCTTCTTAATTTAGCTAAAGTGAAGTTACGTTTCCTCTTTAAGACTTGAGACCTGGCAATTTTATGTAGGATTTGTATCTTTCCTGCTGATTTTGATGGCGTGGATAGTGCAAATTTTTTAAAGTGCTTTCTCAAAGGACTAGTATTACAATCACATTGTCTTGTTCCAATTTTAAATTGTCGTGTACTAATTACTTCAACAGGATTGCGAGCATTCGCCTTTCTCACTAATGCCAGTGACTGTGTTTCCGTAGTTTGCATAAACCATGTGCACAGTTCATCTATATTACACTTTTTCTGGAAAAGCATTTTTATAGGAGATCTTTCAAGCTGTAACATGCAGGAGTCCAAAGGGTTTGATACTTTAATGCTATAGTCTTGTTCATAGAGACATTTTTCAAATTCTTCTCCGCTCACGTGCAACCAAGTATTTGTTATCCGTTCATATCTATTATTCAGTTCTTTTAACAAGGAATCATTAGAAATGGAAGGATCCCACCATCTGAGGGAAGAGTTTGATGAAATGGTGGGATCTGATGACATTTCATTAACAAATCTAAACTTATTATTCTCTGAACTTTTTTTTGCTTTTTCTGGGCCCTTATTTCCTGAGGTATCTTTGGGTGTCATGTTTGAATGTTTTATTTTTTGATTCTTAGCATTTTTCAAACAGAGCTTGTAGGATTTGTGTAGAAAGGCACGTCTACAAGACAGTGAGTTAGAGGATGCTAAGGACTGTAAGAAAGGCAATGATGGTCTTCTATCTCTAAGAGATTGTCTCAAAGGGATTTCGGGTTTACTTGGGGCTATTGTAATAATTTCGTCTGAAAAATCCTTACTTTTATCATTCCGGAAGCTTTTTGAAACATCCAACTTATTGCATTGATGATCAACCTTCTTAGGAGACGCATGTTTTTCTAACACAGTCTCTTGTTCTAAAGGAGGCAGGCAGCTGCTAATATTCACTATCCTTTCCTGAGATGAAATCTGGTTAACAGTCACTGATATGCCAGATATTTTTACTTTTGCTGGTCTACCAGGTTTTCTAATTATATTTAAAGGCTTCTGTTTTGGTCTTACGATATTGCTGCAATGGGATGGTAGCACTGGGCTGCTCTCTAAAGGTCTAACATACTCATAGCCAGAGGTCTTGTGTTCAGTAGCCGAATTTTGCATACTTCTGTTTTTTGGCAAACTATTCCTCGTTTCTGAGTTCTGCTTCACTTGATCAGATTCACATATAACATGATTGTGAGCACTTGGTACCAAACTGACTACATTTAGGCTACCTTCAGAAACACACCTCTTAGTCCTTCGTGACCTTCCAAAGACAACTGTCACAGTAATGTTTTTGTTAATATTGTTGTCCTCTAGAACTTCTGCATTGGAGCTCACACTTTTTTTCCTAGCACTGATGGAATCACTTATATTATTGGCATTTTCAGCATCTAGCTTAGGCTTTGGCGGTCGACCAATTGGACGCTTAATCTGCTTCACAACTTGAGGACCTAATTTTTTGGGTCGGCCCGGTTTCCTTTTCAGAGAGGATCCATTGCCACTTTGTTCTAAAGGGTCTTCATCTGGCTTACGCTCACCCATGTTTGTTTCGGGAGCAATAACTGTAGGAAAAACAGAGTTTACTTCATTTTTAGGACTGTTTTCAAGAGAAACAGTTCTACCAGGATCCACAGCTTCCAATTGTTTTCCTGCTAGCACACTTGTTTTCCTCTGAAGAGAATAAAGGTCAATGTTTAATTTAGCAGAATCATTTACAGAGGTTAGTGTGTATTTCACTCCTTCGCTACTATTAATCTCTGAAAGGAACATAAGTTTTATAGGACTAGAGTAATTTAGTGCTGGAGAATTATCTCCCACATCAGAACTTGATTGCAAGTCCTCATTATGGTAAGTCAATGAATCTGAATTAAATGCTGATGATTTCAAAGGGCTTTTATATCCTTCATCAGACACTTTTTCTTCTTTTGTTGGCAGGCATTCCTGTTTGCTATTATTGCTACATGGTGCATGAGCTTGTGACAGTACATATTGTCCTGTACTTCCATTTTCACTCATGCTAATAAGAAGACCATTTTTAGCGTTATTGTTGGCTTCATACTTGTGCGTATCTTTCAGTTTGCTGGATATTTTATAACCATTAAACAATGGCTTTTTAGTCTTTTGAGCCATATTTATTGTATCTTCCAAACGCTCTACAACAACATGTAGATTTGTGTTTCGTACAATCTTATTTATATCTTCGTTGCTGCACGTTTGGGCCTGTAAATCTTTAAGCATTTTTTCTCTTTCCATGCAGTTAGGTTTTTTCCCGTTTAAGGATTTTTGAAATAAAAAATTGTTTGTCACATACACAGAGCACCACACAGGAGGAATAACATTATGTTTGGTCCTGTCCAACATCCTATCATCATCTCCCTTCACAGAGACTGGATCCATATGTAGTTCACGATTTCCATGTATTTTAGCCAAGCTGGTTTGGGATGTTGTAGAATTGTTTTCTGAAAATGCCACTGAACCAGAATTGGTCTCTGAATTATTCAGTAGTAGTTCTACTGTCTCTTCTTCACCTATTGGCAAAGACTTTGGTTTAATGGGAGAAAATAGCTGGTATTTATTTTCATTAATTTGTAAAGAATGATCTTTTGATGTGCTATGATTTTCATTTTTGTTTGGTGATAGTTTGCAATTTTTTTTCACATTTCTTTCTGAATTTGCCTTTTTCCTTATGAAGGTTTCATCCAAACTGGCTAGCTCCCTCTTAATTTGCAACGATTGTCTTTTAAACAGTGATGAATCGGGGGAATTATGCAGTGCAAATAAGGTTTCTTGCCGTTTGCGAAATCGTGTTTGGATAATTTTATTTTCTGCTTCCTTGTCGTGCTGGCTCAACAACTCCATAAAATTGTAATCATTTGCCTTAGCATCATGTAAAAGAGAGGATATGAAGCTCTGTAATTTAACATCAGATTCTGTTCTCCCATCACTCTTAGAAAATTTTGCAAGATTTGTTGTATCAGTAGTTTCGATTGATTTTAATTTCTCATTAATTCGATCCATTAAGTCCTGAAAGGCGGCAGCATTTTCAACTTTTTCAAGCTTATCAGAATTTATAAGGCTAGTTTCTTGATTTGCACTTAGAAAAGACTTATCCTCGTTACCGGGCACTTCTGCAATGCATAATTTATTTTCCGGTTCACACACAGAACAACTTCTTTCAGCTCGCGACAGGGAAGGAGGCTGATTACGATTCATTTCAAGTCTATTTAGAGATCCTTCAACCGATTCCTCCAAATAATCATATTCATCAGCTTCCACAGGTGATAATGTAGGTGGCGAAGGGCTATGGCCTCTGCTAGCTTTGTTAACCTTTTGCCCTGCTGAAATGAGATGCGTACAAAGTGCTGTTCTTGCTGCGTGGCTCTTACACTCCTTTAACTGTTTGAGGCAACACCTAGGAGGACTAGAAGGCACGGGATTCCTTTTGTTTACCACTGTGTTAACATATCCAACGGTCACAGACTGGCGTGACAAACTATCTAAGTCTTTCACATAGACTGACAGAGGTGGCAAACAAGTATTTGTTCTTTGATTTTGTAAACAGCACCTTTTCGTTTGCAGGTTGCCATCACAACTGCAGACTGGAATGGGCACATCGTCTTCAGATGCTTCTGAATATATAGTTTGTGGCAGTTGGCAACTACCAACAGAATCAATACACGATTCTTGGATTAAAAATTTCAACACAGCTAAAATCTGATGCCCATGATAAGAGCATAGCGATTCCAAAACCTTGCTTAGAGCAGAATTTCCTCTTTCCAATTTAGATGTTTCCTCTGATTTTGCATCATCTGTTGCACTTGAACTGAAAACGAAAAGCAGATCAAAACAAAAAGGAAATTGCAGTTAAATATGGCACAATTCTGATAAGGTACCAAAACTCTTATTTCAAAAGTGACACTTCCACTGAGGCTCTGCATATACATTGTATGGAACACATACAACATTAATGAACCTGCTAACATTATGTGATACAACAGTGAAAAAAACTCAAGCTTGGCTAATAAATTATTTTTAGTCAGATAGATTCTCCAATATAAAATATGCAACTGCAGCTTCCATAAAATAGCCTAACCATAGAAATAATAAGCCTTCATTTACTCCAGTGAGATAATATTTTAATTTAAACAATAGTCACGATATGGTTGTCATCCTAATCACATTTTAACTATAAGTAAATTACATTTAAATCAATAGGACATTGGGCTGCTTCACACATGGCAAATATCTAATACAAATATCATGTCTTAATAGCAAATTTCATGAGTTCTAAAAGTACATTTTGTGCTACAAAAGCACACAGCACAGGGAAAAAACCTCAGTTGGTTGATGGTTTTCCCTACTTGTACATGGAGCAAAACATACACATTTGAATTTATCAGACATGACTGTATATTTGTTTTTATTTTGTGGTTTATTTTTTTGGTTTTATATTTTGATCTTGTTCTGTGAACCACCCTAATATATTCAAGATGTATTGAGCTTCCTACAAGAATGTCATATTTCCATACAGGAAATTAGCTATTTGTTAAGCAACCCTTACTTTGAAAAAAATGTGTTCTGGAAGTAAAACACTGATATTAAATTCCCTTTGAAGCTTATTTAGGTTAAGTTACCAGTTAAATGAAAAATGCTGTATTTCCTTTTATATCTTGAATTTAAGAAATCAGGATTACTTAAAAGAGCTTTATTTGGGCCAGACTATTTCCAATCTCTTTCTAAACAGGCAGCAGTCTGCTAAACATAAAAATAAATAAAACAAAACAAAACTGAGTGGATACTGTGTAATGTTGGATATTTAACCAGCCACTGCAGGTATTGTTCTAAAAATGCTGGCTATTCTTTTAAAATCTGCACTGCGTATATGAATTTGGACCCTGTGTGCTTTAGTTCACTCAAAACTTTACATGAATGGTTTTCCTCATTCCTTTCAAGGGCAGTCAACTCTTGCTCTTTTAGAACTATGTTGTCCTTCATTTTAAATAAATGGGAAAGGCCTTATGGGTGCCCACATGACAACTGTGTGTAGTGGGTACCATTTTTAAAGTCACTGTACAACTGAGTCAATGAAATGAAAAGGAACCAGGTGCACATATATTTCAATTTATAGGACAAGTCTATGGAAATCAATGTAGTTTTTTATAGTTTAGAGTAAATCTATATAGAACTAAATAGGGCTTCAACTAAAATAACCAGTTAAATATTTTCTCTAACTACATATTCAAAGCTGTTACTACTTACCTAATCATTAATTCAAACTGAAAAGCTAATAGCTCATTGCAAAAAGTAAATACAGATTTAAGAACAACATTCCTGAATTGCAACCTCAATCATTAACATCTATCAATATTTTTAAAAGTACTGATTAAGAGAAGTTAACTTATATTAATATAATTCTGTTTCAGAAAAGTATGTATATTCAAACATATCACCAAACTCTGAACATGACACTAGCTGTCCATTTTTGTTTTTGAAAATTTAATGTTTATAGCTTTAACCTTATAGAATGCAAAAAAAATTAAGATATACCTTATCAGATCACATGTAGCATTAGTTTTGCTGTTGATTCAGAAGTTGTAAAGCATAGTGTTGCTCTTGTCTAAAAATAATATAGAATTTCTCTAGATTTACACTATTCCAGTCCCTGTTACCAGATTAAAAGCTCCAAATTTACATGTCAAGTGTTCCTAGGTTACCAACTTTTGATGGCTCAGGTAGCTCTGAATAACAATTGTGAAGTAGGCCCAAAGAAAGGAAGACCCAAAGCCCAGTGATAGAGAACATGCCTAGAAGCATACAGTATTTTATGTCTTTAGCTAAAATAACTGAGGCTGTAGGGCTGGGAAAGACTTTGGAAAACCACTGCTGGTCAGGCTATGTAATGGTGGCCTATAAGGACCAATAAGCTAAATATTTACTTCATGTATGTTTATGTGCAACTGTAGTGCATCGATTATAGTGTTGGTGATGCAAAGTGGGTTTGGTACCATTGACTTCATATCAAATAAGTGTGACACAGAAACAGTAAGATGTCCTGTTATTGATCATATATAAAAGTCTCACAGCACTCTGACTTTTTACTGATTTAGATGGACTTTAAATCCCTTCAGCAGCCATAGTCTATTCATCTATGAATGGAGACAATCTCTAGAGGTCAGTAAGCAACTGATATAATAAAAACCCAAGATTTGCACTGGGTTACAGAAGACCTGTGTTCAGGAAATGTAGATAGGTTTCCCTCAAAACGCTGTGCTAAGGGTGGATTCACAGCATAAGTAAGTACAGTGGTACCTTGGGTTACAGACGCTTCAGGTTACAGACTCCGCTAACCCAGAAATAGTACTTCGGGTTAAGAACTTTGCTTCAGGATGAGAACAGAAATTGCATGGCGGCGGCAGCGGGAGGCCCCATTAGCTAAAGTGGTACCTCAGGTTAAGAATAGTTTCAGGTTAAGAACGGAGAACGGATTAAGTTCTTAACCCGAGGTACCACTGTATTGCAAAGGAAACACAATTCCCAACACCATGTTTCTATCACAACGCTAATGTAGGGGCATTTGAACGGGAGAACTAACAGAGGGTTCATATCCAAAACTGCAATCAGGCTTAATTTAGCAAAAATAAGGGGGGATTTGTTAGGCAGAATTGAGGGGCCATTTGCTGGTCCTCCCTTCTGCTGCCTCTGCTCCTGCATCCCCATTATCCTGGGTAACAAGATTTAGAAACACTTGTTTACCCGCCCCCCCTACAGTTCTTCCCTTAAAACTATCCATTTGCAAAATTACTAGTACAATATGTGCAAGATTACCTCCTATTGAAAAGGCTATGGGAAAAGTCAAGACATGCTTCCTAATGTCATCTTGCAAAACTATTCAGTTTCAGAATGTGTTCTATAAACTTGAATAGTGGAGCACAATAGTTTAGATTAGCATGATACCAGTTATTCACTTTTACAAAGTAAATCATCTCTGCAAGTAAATGTATGCATTAAAAATGTTTATATGAATTTCTCAGACCTTTCCACTTCAAATATAAATGTCAGCCCGTAATTGTGAAAGAATGACATGCTTCATGTTATTAGGGCACCAAGAATGGCAGAGAAATAAACTATAAATGTATGATTCCATTAGTGAAAAAGATTGTAGAAAAGGAAACAGGAGGTAGTACATACATATACCTTGAGGACACATACACATACATAGAATAGCTTAGCTTCTCTGCTGAATTTCCAATACAGTACTGTTTCTCGCTGCACATATAGTGCCATGCATAGATTAGGCTACACCAGGCATCCCCAAACTGCGGCCCTCCAGATGTTTTGGCTTACAACTCCCATGATCCCTAGCTAACAGGACCAGTGGTTGGGGAAGATGGAAACTGTAGTCCAAAACATCTGGAGGGCCGAAGTTTGGGGATGCCTGGGCTACACAGTTAACAGTATTTTACTTTTGTTTTGACACTAAAGGGAAAATTGTAATGAGATTTACCACTAGTCCTATGCATTTTATTTTACCACATAGTGCAGAAACGTTTAAAAGCTATTTGTTGGCTTTAAATGGGCATTTAAAAGAGCATGTTATAATAATATGGATTTCCTAATCTGGTCATACAGGTATTTACGAAATACTGGAAATTGAAACTGATTATAAATGTGAAAATGAATTAGTAAAATTTGCAGAACTGATCGGTTTCCCTAACCATAGGGGAAAATACAGCAAGAAGTTATCCTGCACACATCCCATTTAAATAAATGGAATCTGCGCAAGAGGCAGTGGCCCATATATGAAAAATATTGCCCTGTGTCAATGTTTGTGCTAAGTGTGTAAAAAGTGCAATTGTAACTTATTGTAACTTTGCGCTTGTTATACCACTGTTGTCTTGCCCATAGATTAAATCAAATGAGGCAACATAAAAGTATTTTTCTTTTTACTGAATGAGCAAATCAATGACACATCAGTTTTGTAAATTTATGTGCAAAAGCATTGAAGTGCTTTACTAAAAATTACAACATAGAAACACATCAACAAATTCATACAATCAGATTTAGAAATATAACAACACAAAGAGGAAACAGAATTACAGTACATTTACAACACAAGACAAATACATGGAATTCATTAGAAAATATTGTAATAAATAATTCATGAATTATAGTGCAATTGATTTATGCATAAATAGAACTAATTGCCTAGAAATCAGTTATTAACAAAATCTGTCAAAAATCAAGGCAGCCACAGAGTTTTACTAAATTACTGCAACAATGGAAATACTGCAATTAAAAAAACACACAAATACAGGTATTTGTACTGTAAACAACTAAAAAAACAGTATTACTAAAGTTAATATACAATTTAATTTAATATAAAAGTCATTAGCTACCAGAAATGGTTTTAAACAACTTTACTGAGCAGTAGTTCTAAAAACAGAGGCACTGTTTTTTTTAATATAAAATACTTGAGAAACATTCAAATAAGTAGAAAGCATGTAGGGCTTGCTTTCACCTTCATTTTAAAGTCTGCTGAAATATGTATTTTCAGAGACTTGTCAATTTCTAAGTAGCATCTGGTAACTGAATTTAAAAGTACTTCAAAATTATAACTTAAACAACCTTTTTAAAAGAACACATTAGGGGTGGATAAGGGGAGTCTATGCATTTCCCTGCCTTTCCTCAGTTGTATAATCAAAGGTTTAGACCATTCATTAGAAATAATCACGTTTCTTTTTTTAAAACGTACAGGTTGAGCATTATCAAACTATCAAAAAATATTTTAATATACTATTTCTGACCAAAAATAAATACAAGTACTAAAATGCTGAAAATTAATATTACATATAAAACTACCACTGTTAAAGTCAATAGCAAAATGATCCCTGATTTTATGAATCCTGTCACTTTTTGGTCAGGCCACCTTTTAAAATGATATTAAAAGTGTACTGTAATGTCTTTGATATATATATCTCTGACTAAAATCTAATATTGTCTGAGAAATTAAAAAAAATGGCTGAGATCTAAGAAGTGCATCAGTGGGAAATCCCCTCACAGTGGAATCCCCCTCTTATGTCACGTAACACAGTGGTCCAGAGGCTCTCTTGACCCTCAGGAACCGTTTTTCAGGGGGAGCAAGGAACAGTAGCGAGAAGGATGGAGATGCTGTGGTGCCTAAGCAGGATCCCAGGCTCCTGTATTAAGCAGTAAACTAAGTCCCAATAGCTCTCCAAGTAAAATGTTCTAGAAAAGACAGTGAAACCTGTAATCCTGTTTTCTACTGGGAAAGACACAACAAATTAATCATCCTAATCCTGACAAAAATATGGCTTAGTTCTTTAAAATTAAAGATGACCTTGACACCTGATGTTTGATGGTCTCTTAATTTCTCTAATACAGAATTTTGCCTTTAAAAGATTTTCTAATACGCAACAGAGCTGAAGAAGATTCAGCACAGAACTAAGACACCAGTTTTGTTACCTTTATTTTATATTGTCACTCCAGTTCTTAAAAAATCAATAAGAAAGGGCTGATTTCCCTCTCAATAGTTTATTATGAAATGTTACCAACTGAGGTGGATAGCATACTTTTAAAATATGACTGCATGTGAATCCAGATGGTATAATTCAAAGTATTACCTTACACAAAATGTTGCTTAGAATGTGTTCAGTCACACATGCATGGCAAAATAGATACAGTGTCTGAAAAATGTAAGCTTTCCCATAAAAATCTAGTTTTTCAATGAAAAAGGCCATGGATGTCTCCATTAATATGTAGATATGATTTGACAGTATACCCAGGTTACATAGTATAAAATCTAGTAGCTATGATCCTTCCCTTAAGGGGCACATTGCCAACACACAAGGAATTTCCATAAGGCTCAAAAGCAACCCTGTTGCTCTGCTTACGCCCTGAGCCCATGTGAATTCACAGGTAGAACAGTGGGTGGTTTTCAGGGACTGGATGTGTACTTGTGTCCCAGACGTTCACACAGCCCCACTTGGTCAAGTTACATAAACTCTGGTGCTTGCAAAATTGGACTGAGCAGGGCTCTACTGGATCCCATCTCCCAGGCTGCCTTAGTGCTCTGCTTGGTGCTTGCGGAGAGCCAAGTGGAGCATGGTAAATCTATGAACACAAAGGGATTCTTCTTGCAGGGAAGGATCATGCCCAGTACGAATACTCTGAAATTCATTTAAAAAAAACCTGTAATCTAAAGGTAACTGGTCCTCTGAGATTCTATGAAAAGTTATATATTTAAAATGAACTGCCCGGCTTCCAAACAGTAAATATACAAATAATCTCTAGTTACTGAAGATTCAAAACAGTTTCACTGTTTCATATCTGTAATTCTATAAGACCCTGAACTGTAAAATTTGGTTATTAGCAAAGTGATGATGTATCGGCCCACCAAAATGAAAACCTGATGTTCATTTTGATAAACTAAGAAGTTTTGAAATGTCGCAGCAGCAAATACATTACTGTTACAGTGAGGTTTTTCAGTAGGAGTGTTACACAATCCTTAAATAAAATGTAAGTAGTCATAACACCAACTAACTAATCAGCACACTTAAACCAAAATAACCATTCTCAAGCTCATTCTGTGCACATTATGAACATGCTCTAATCTGCATTCCAACTTTCATCTTTAACCCTTACAAGTTAGCTTATTTTCCACACTAAAGGAAAACAGTTAATTTTATGCCTTTAGTATTCCATCTTATTTAATAATCATTCTATAGCTACACTAAATTGTCAGTTTTCACAAGTATATATTTTGTAAACACCAATTTCTTGCTAAACCAACAATAAAATGAAAAGAACCAAGTTTTATACCTAACACACGCTTTTTAAAATGAAACTTTATCTATATCAGATGTTTAGCCTTTATGTAGTTTCTCTTCCATAGAAAATTCTATATTCAGCTAATACTTCACATTAGTTTCCAAGTTAAGAAACTAGCACTGTCCCCTAATTTTCCCTTGATTTGTATTATTTTCAGCTACTTGCAACTTCTGAAAAATTCTGAGGCATAAATGTCTTCAAAGTATTAATCATGTATTTCCTTAATAAGATGGATTATTGAATGGCTAGGGTCACTCTTCATCAGTAAAAAAAATGCTTCACATGACAAATACATGTTATTCCAAACATTTTATGCTATTGACTACTGAATAAAACCTGAATCTTTTCCACTTATTTGTACAAGGATTATATTAAATACAAACTATCACAATTGTGATCGATTCTATCATTTTGTCCACAGTGAAAACCCTGAATAAAATTATTCTTCAAAAAGGCATGTATGTGGTTTCTGAACTGTAAAATTTGTCTTCTGTCTAAGTGAATTTTTCTGTTTCTCATGTGTGTATGTTTAACACAGCCGCACACACACACACACACACACACACACACACACACACACACACAGAGGTTTCTAACAAATGAAACTATATAGGCTTGCTGCTATTTTTGCAGGTGCCAGTCCCTGAATCCGTTATGTTAAATAACCCAGTGTCTTGCAATCGGAGTTTCTTTTTCGGCGGAGTCTTCAGCGTTCCAGATCTTTCTTTAACTTTGTATTCTAAAGTGCTGTGAGGTACCCCATATATTCCTTGTGCTTTGGAAACACTCATTTTTCCACTCATTACCATTGTGATAGCTTCCTCCATTATTTCATGATCATATTGTCGGTAGCGACCACGTTTTTTCCTTGGCTGTTTGTTATCCTTGCGATCTAGACCATCTTCTGTGGATTCAGAGGTGCCATCAACAATTCCATTCTTAGCATTAAGACACAAAGGAGAGAGGTCCCCGTGCAGAAAGTATGAATCAACACTTGACTGAGTTACAGATGCAGAACATTCAATTTTGTTCTGTTTTGGGAGTATATTTTTCAATTTTTGAAGAGCTGATCCTTCTAAGACTGATGGGGTTTTGGAAACATGGTACATAACATCCAGAAGTCCAGCACTATCAGGCTGTTGTTTGGGCACAGCATTGATTCTTAGCTGAGGAATTTTTAACTGTACTGTTGGAGCTGAAGTTTCATATTGTACATTTTCATTTTTTTCTTTAAACTGAGTGACCATTCTTTGTAGAGTTAACTGATGGAGGTAACTGGAAGCTGTTGGGAATCTTAATTCTGAGGTTTCAAGTAGACTGAGTTTACTTTTTTCTGTGCGCTCTGCTTGAGCTTTTGCCCACAAGGCTACTTTTTGCAGCACTGCACAAGTTTCTCTACTGTCTTTGTATGAATAACTGTCATTGAAATCTCGAGTTTTGTTTCTAAAGGGTGCAGGCTTTCCTGCTGGTAAGGCTTCTAAGTGGAGAAGTAAAGTTTTTTGAGGTATGCCATAAAGTATGCCTGCTTTATTAATGTCCAGTGCTCCGGACTGAATGTCTTTCAACGCTTTTGAGAGCAAACCATCTGCCAACTCAGCACTTCTTTCCACATAGTCCTCTCTGTGTCTGTGGAGTCTCCTGGATGGATGGAATGAAACGATGGTGAACTGATGCATGAGAGACTCTCACACAGCTATGGAAGGGAAGGGTCCACTCCTTTATTATACTCCTTGCTTAGGTAACATCACTGCTTCTGATACTTTTAAGTCTTTGAGATGTGGTAGCTATTGATTACCATAGCAAAAGCTACAGTTTTGGTAGGACCATGTGTCAAAAATGATACCCCAGCCTCTACAGCAGCCCTTCCAAGAACTTTAAATCCTAGCTCAGTATTTGATAACTTTCGTATCTGCTTGCAATTCCCTTTTGACAGATGCTTGCAGAGTAACACTTAAAAACTTTACACAATTTAACATCCATTGAATGCCCCCATCCAAAAGGAGTTTTGTTAGTAGAAACGTGACGTTACCGCTAAACAAGTAATAAAAGAGTCAACCCCCTCATAGAAACTTCGTTGCAACTACTAACAGAAAACATATTAAGACATCCAACTAATTTTTCAGTTTTGCAATTAAGTCCTAATCTTACATCCTAATTGCTAATAAAATGATCTATTTTTTTTCCACGACTATCTGAAAAAACAAGCAATTTTAAAACAACATGGAATAATTCTATTGAACTGTTAGTCTTTTTTTTAAAAAAAAAAAGTTTGCAAAAAGCACAATTGGCAAAAAGAGCCTGCTATTGATGGAAGGATGCTAAAATAATAATATCTGTTATTTAACTATTATTTCAGTAAATAGTACATTTCAGCACATTAAACATCTAATAATAAATGGGTCTCTCAGCAGCATGACATGAGTGTAGTATCAAATTTCAAGAATGGCCATCAAGAGCTCTCTCTTTCATTAGGAAACAATAAGGATTATAGCTGTTTTTTTAAAAAAACTTTCTACTATTAAAATGTAAATGTTTTTCTTTGTCTCTAAATCATGAAGAATAAATTTTCTTCCATAGCCTAGTTTCTTTATGTATGTAAGCATTCAGTAAAGTTTGGTGATTGTTCTGATAACTTTTCTTTAACAGAAAAATGTGAAAAACACAAAATGAAACATATGAGTTATATATGAACACACAATTATGAGTGAAACTCTTTGGCAAAAGCAAAACATGTGTCACTAAACATTTTACACAAATCAGTTACAAAAGAAATCTGTTTTCAAGCTAAAATTTTATATCCCTTTATTATGTTTAACAAAACAAAAATAATGCTTGTTTGCTTACCCAGACACAGAATTTTCAGAACAAGATCCATCATATGCTGACTGTTCCAAGCTTGTTTTCTTTGTAGAAAGATCTAGCACTCCATCCCCTATTGTAGTAGCAAACAGTATAAGGATTACGTAGGTAATAGGTTTCCTTTACAGTAAGAAAATTCATTTTAATGTTCCTTATCATCAAAAAGCTATCTCTAAATGATTGTACCCGTCCCTCCTTATGCTGGTCTATGACTGTAATAAAGATTTCTTGTTGTTGCTATTTCTAACTCTACAAAACATCAAAGTACAATTGTCGGGCCGCTGTAGATAAGATCTACCAATTTGTAGGTCTGAATTTGTAGGTTGTGAACATGATTCACCAGTTCCTCAGATTCACCCTTACCCTGCTACAATTAGGCTTGGCTCCAAGAGAATGCTGTTTTCAAGCCTAGTTTTTGTTGAGGTGCAGTGCATATGATCTTCCTGTAGATCCCCAACTGCACTCTCTAGGAAGATTACTCCCCATTAAGCTTGAAAAAGCTAAAACATTTCTTTCAAGCCGAATTACTGGCAGTGGAGAGAAATATGAGTGCCCTTGGAGCATGCATGTGCTGTAGTGGTGTGTGATGAGTGCCCATGACAGTTTCTCGGGTTTTCAAAATGTGCGCACAGATCTAGAAAGGTTGGTGCCCTATGGTGCAGGTCATGTATGCCCCCAGAACTGTGACCAAATAGGGTTCCAAGTTCCACATATAAGCCTGATCTATACATGCAGCAGAATGAGACAAGTGGTAAAATGTACTGTACTAAGAGAAGACTCCCTGGAAAAGACCCTGATGCTGGGAAAGATGGAGGGCACAAGGAGAAGGGGACGACAGAGGACGAGATGGTTGGACAGTGTTCTCGAGGCTACCCACATGAGTCTGACCAAACTGCAGGAGGCAGTGCAAGACAGGAGTGCCTGGCGTGCTCTGGTCCATGGGGTCACGAAGAGTCAGACATGACTAAACAACAACAACTTCTGACTGGAGATGAAGAATGCCTTTTTAATGCTCCCCTATCCATACCACATGACCTGGAAGCTGTCTGCGGACAATCGCCAGCTCCCTCGGCCAGTAAAGTGAGATGAGTGCCACAACCTCAGTGTCGTTCCCGAATGGACTTAACTGTCAGAGGTCCCTTTACCTTTACCTATCCATGTTTAAAGATTTCCAGCAAGTTAAAACCTAGCATACCAGAGAGAAAGGTACTAATCTAGTCTGTTTCACAATGTGCTTATCGTCTACTTATAGGAAGATTTTACACATGGGAACATTTAAAAATGTGATTCCCCACCAGCAACCTGAAATGATACTGCCCATTCTATCATCTCATTCTACTACATATATGTTTTACATTCAACTGATGGCAGATATATATAAATTATGCAATTAGAATATATACCATTAAGATGAGTAAATGAGCTAAACAATGAGATGACAGAAAGCTACTTCTCATATTGTCATATTCATAATTACATGGCAGTGGCACAATAGTGGGTAGAATATTTTGCATGCTATATAAGGAGAGACATGCTTTACACATGGCTCATGTATTTGGACATACCAGTAAATTATGATGTATAAAGCTCTTTCTTATCATTTCCAGGGCCGGATTTAGGTTTGATGAGGCCCTAAGCTACTGAAGGTAATGGGACCCTTTATATGTCCAGCTGTCCTTTGTCAACAACAAATTGTTGCTGTTTTGTGTTGAATATATGCTACTGTATATGGTAATTTATGGACCTAAGAGGCATCTAAAGCCATTTTATTAGTTTTTTATTTTGGAAATGTACATCCAGTTTTTTTAACTTACATTTTTTGGGGGGGCCCCAAGAGAGTGGGGCCCTAAGTTATAGCTTGTTTAGCTTATACATAAATCTGACACTGATAATTTCCTACTGGTGCATGCTGTGTTTAACTTAGGAGAAATGCTGCAGTTTAGCACAGAAGCACTGGGAGGCATATCCTTAATTACATAGCTTTAAAGAGAATATATTGGCATATAGTTGCACATACTCAGCCATTTCAAAGTATAGATTGAACAAATGGGTTGGGAATGGGGGATTTCAGATATCAGAAATGAGTATGTATCTGTAACTCATCTTGAGTCATAAGCACTCTTAGGATATTTGATAGGAAATGTGGGGGAATATAAAGGTCTGACCAAAGCAAGTGGTGAACAGGTCTATTTGAAATTCTGGGCACCTGTCAAAGTTGACCCAGAGCCAGGTAGGATATTAAGGATTCAGTCTGCTAGCTGGACCAAATCCCCACTCCTGAGGCCTATAGGACATCATCTTCATCTGCCTGGTTGAGCTGCAAGCTATTATTTCAATAAGTGTCTTTAATGACTACTTTTTATAACAGCCATTGCTAATATGATACATGAATTTTATACCTGTCAGCATTTTCACCCATTTGACAACTTTGTTCTATTGTACAATGCAAGTGTCAATAACATCCTTACAACGCATTTCACTGCTCAAAAGGGCCAGCTCTTTGCCACAGTACACACCTGGGGGGTATTAAGATTTGCTCCCTCCATCTTCATTGCTAAATGCAGTCCTACTCCTCTTCTACTCATTTAAGATATCTGAAATTTAGGCTAAAGAGAAATCCCCTGCTTCATGGCCCATTCGTTCAGCTGCTGCAACCCCCAACCCCATGATGCATCCATCATGCTGCTTGGAATAAAACTACACCACATTTTCAGAAAAGGGCATTTTCTGAAAATGAAAACAGCAGCTGTAGAGAAGATGCATTAACATAGGTAAGTACGACTCCTGCTACAAACCCCCACCCCCAAAGTTGAAAGTAAAAAAACACATACCTATATAGCAAATTTATACAACAAAATAAATTAATTTTCACTAAATAAGTATATGTCTGTGAACAGTCTTATTCCTTCTATTTAAAGAGGTTATGGAATAAAGAGAAGACGTTTATATACTACCAACAATATATTTTGTGTCTGCAAAGGTCCATATGTTAATCCATTCAACGAAAGGATAATTAAGACCTAAGGATGCTAACTTGTTCAGTATTAATTCTCTTTAATGGCATTTTGAAAAGTAAAACAGTTACTACTAACTCTTTGTTCTGCATTTTTAAGTAAATAACTTTAAAGTTGCACTAATTTACATGGAGAAGCAGCAATACTTAACTCCCTTTCATTTTAATCAGTGACTTAACTTTGGAAGAACTATCTCCTTATTTCTTTTACGAAGTCCTGGTTAGAACTAAATTACAAATGAACTTCATGTGAGCTGTCCCTTCCTGGTTTGATTTGGATATATGGTCAATTTAAGAGGGATTTAAAAAAACAACAACAGAGAACAATGCTTACAACTCTGAAAGAACATCAAGGTTAATCATTATGCCCAACTAACTATACTTTCAATCTTCATTTGTGGCTGACAGCACATTTAGCAGAAATACGCAATTCAGTCTTGTAATTTGCCACTTGCCTGCACTAAGTAGCTGGCAGCTATCCATGAGAAAGCACCCAAGTGACAAATTATATTGTCCTCAACAATTTTCACTGCAGGTGTAGCCAGCACATGCAATTTCAGGGGCAGTAAGCTAGGGCTGGCTACCATCCCATCAATCTGTTTTCTCTTTTTACTGGTATTTAAAGGCAGAAGCCACAGGACCTGATTCTGTGGCTGCGATTCTCTCACTGGACTTTCTCACTGGGTCTTTCTATCTAGGAGCTGCAGCAAGGAAGAAAATCAGTGCTTTTCTTATGCTGTGTGTGGGACAATAAGCACAGTAATCTAGCTTCCCTCTTCCTTGCTTCCACTTGGATTCAGAGTCTAAGGGAAGTGCTGGTGACAAACAAAGGAAGTGGATGACTCTCACAGGAACTGGGTACAAACTGGTTACATTTTAAATGCCCTACGCCAGCAACTACTTAAGAGATATATTCCAAGAGATTCTAAATTCATTTTAAAAAACTCAATGTGAACAGGTGTGTTTAAAATCTGCTCATTTAAATATGGTGCAGCCATATGTGGAAGAGAATCATGTATGATCTGTGGGTTGTGGCACCTATCTTTACAAATTATTTTGTATAGATAATAATAAGTGAAACTGTATTCAAGATAGATTTCATATTTATCATAAAACTCAATGAATGCCATTTCTAATCACATCAAACAAACAACAAAAAAGAAATTTACCTTGCTGAGTATTCTGCTCTTGTATTCGATTCACAGTGAGGTCTAGAGGGCTATCCTGTTCTTCCTGAAATGAATTTTCTGTTTGGTTCATTTGGATACCTTTACATAACAGACTTGTTTCATATGACGAACCGTTTCTATTTTCTTGCATTTTACTACTTTTTGAAATGTATTCAATTGCAAATTGACGGATCATCTTTTTCATTAATTCCTGAGCAACTAAGGGAATGTTAGGATCACAGTTCTGAGGAAGATCTGTTGGAAAATAATAGCAAATAAACATATGAATTAGAATAAACACATTTACTGCATTTGCTTTATCCCTCTGCATCAAGAATTAATACTCCAATGGAATATTTATAAAGTTGTCAGTCTATGCTCTACAGATTTCACTTATTAAAATAAAAGCAGTTAATGCAACATTTTCCATAAGTCCTGTCTACTCAACAAATTCAAGGGCTAAAATCCAAAAGAAAGAATACAAATATACACAAAAGAATCACACTTGTAGTCAAATATTTATCTAGTTTTTGCTCTAAGATGCCGAAGAGGCAGCTGCTTCTTCAACTCTCAAAATACAGAAAAGTGGGCTAGAAAGTCCTCAACTGCATAGAATTGGAATGAACCCCAAGAGTCAGCTAGCTCAACCCCTTGCATTGCAGGAATCTTGCACGAGAAGTTTCCACGAATAGACACCCTTCACCCCTTACCCTAGTACCCAGCAGAAAAGTACTTTGCCCATGCATTCTGAATTACTGCTATCATCTGAGCAGGACACTAATTTACTTTTTTTAAAGTATTTATATCCCACCATTTTTTCCATTCAAGGTAGCTTACAAAAATAATGTATTAATAAAGCAATATCCCTACCGCACTTGCAAACTGATTTTGAGGATCAATGTTTGCTACTACAAAAATAGGCAGAAACATGTAATAGTAGGAAACACTTAATTGGCACTAGGGCTGAATGATGTCTGGCTTTCAACATTGTGATATACCAATATAACACAATGTCTGAAGTAAGGATGTAACTATGTGGAGATTAACAGGGTAATGTCCTGGAAACTGCTACTACTTAGGGCAGTGATGGCCAAACTTGGCCCTCCAGCTGTTTTGGGACTACAACTCCCATCATACCTACCTAACAGGTCCAGTGGTCAGGAATGATGGGAAATGTAGTCCCAAAACAGCTGGAGGGCCAGGTTTGGCCATCATTGACTTAGGGGTTTAAAATGGATACATGTTTACTTACCTTTAATATATTTTTACAACTGTTATTTTATGGTACAGAGCAACAGGGGCAGAAGGCACCATGATAACTGGCTTCTCCGTTTCCCCCACATCACAATTTTTTACATAGCGCACACACACACACACACACACACACTGTGATTCGCGATATATCACCACGATGAATATTATGAAAGTGTTACCACAATGTGAACTTCAGACCGATTTTTGACAATGTATCAATACATTGCCCAGCTCTAATTGGCACAAGAGTATATAGTCATGTATATCTTACATGAAGGCTGACAAACTAAAATTGAAGACAACATGAAGATTATTAGATCTAGAAATTCCTGCAAAGTAAATGAGGTACCCACACTTGATTGGCTTTTGTTTAGCCCTACAGGATCTGATGCATAATTTTGGTATGCTCCAGAAGCTGCCATTACTCTTGGATTCTCAGGCAGAAATCATGTGCATGGAAATACTGCAGTTATATATTATGTGCTAAATAAACAATGCCTGGAAAGCAGAGGTGTACACCGTCATCCATGTCCTTGACTGAAAAGCCTAGTGTTTATTTGCTCAGAAAGGCAAGAAATTATGGAAACAGTTACATCCATGCATTCTATGAAGTGTATGTGTTTCAGCTGCTGAATACTGCTAACTACTCTCCCTTTGCTCTCCACAAGTAGCTCCAGCATACAGGACCATCCTGCATACTATGCCGACCAAAAGGGAGGCTCACCCCATAACCAGTTCCCCCTTAAAGTAGCTTTAGCAAAAGGTATGTGCATCAGAAATGCTTACCATTAGATAAGCTTTTAAAATATTTTTTAAAGAAATAAACAAGAATATAAAGCTACACTGGGACAGACTGGCAATGGCAAACAGAACACATGAAAACTGCAAAGGGATGGCAATATCCAATTGCAGGTTTGCGTGTTGAAAGTGATTCAAAAGAATGACTAGACAAATAGAATCAATTATGACATTAATTGAAGTAATATTACCTTTCTTGCGAAAGAGTGCATTTAGGTAATTCTCTGCTTGGCACTCAATTTTATCAGTGTTGGACTGGCCCTGAGATGATAGTTCCTCTGTAGTTGTTGACTGCAAAGAACCAATAATTGTTGTATGATCCTAAAAGGTATAAAGAACACTTCTAAATATGGATAAATTATGGCTCTAAAAGTTTGCAAATAGTGACTAAAATTAAGATGGCTTTCCATTTAAAAAATATGCATTCATCAGATCTTTTATACTGTAAAATAATTTGAATTCAAATAAGGTTTTAATAAATATATTAGAAACCATCTCTTTCAACAATTTATAGCACACATACTCACACTGACTGTGTCTTTATGTAAATTACAAAAGGAACATTTTTCATCCATAGACCAGTCAGCCACTTCTTCTGGTTCACAGTCTAGAGGGGGAAATTAAAAGCAAATTATAAAAATAAAGTGTTAAAGAAACTTATAATTGACTACTACCAAAGGCATGTATAACTGTTCTTAGGAAGAGATACTGTTACACTGAGCTGTCACCATGAGAAGATTGCATATGTATACAGCACAAAAAAGATGTATTAGTTTGGAGCCCAAGCAGATTAGTGACTTTTTCTATTTATTTCAATGGAGCCCAAGTGCAAGTAACTATGACACAACTTAAATTCCAGATTTCAGTGGGAACTGAGAATGGTGAAGGTTGCAATCTCAAACCCCAGGATGCCCTCATGTTGGCTACCGTGTTTCTCATATTATAAGACATGTCTTATATTTATTTTTTCCTCAAAAAAACACACTATGACTTATTTTCAAGGGGTGTCTTATTTTTTTCCTCCTCCTCCTGCCGCGGCCGGCATAGCTGCTGCGCCTATCACTATGTCTTATTTTCGGGGTATGGCTTATATTCCTTGAATGCTTAAAAATCCTGCTATGGCTTATTTTATGGGTATGTCTTAAAATATGAGAAACAGGGTACCTCTGCTACCTCTACCTCAGATCACTGTCATCCCAATCAACACAAAACATGAAAGCAAGACTGTGTCCAGACACTTGAGTGATGACAGATATTAACAGACAGACTTATTACTGGTAGCTGTCATGGAGATCATGAAACACTATCATGTCAAGTAGATCTCAGCATGGATGACATCCCTCAGAAAACAACCATGGGAAACTGAGACCATCCAGCTAACTTAGGCAGGAAGACTGTTGGGCTGCAACTTGGGTGGTACACCCACCAGAAGCCCAGTTTTGTCTCTTAACACTGACCCTTAAGAACATTCAAAATGACTGCCAGAGAATTTTTAAATGGTGAAATTGCAACAGACAACAGAAACTCCACTACACATCTTCTAGGTTTAAGATACTGCAACACAGAAAAATCCAGTGGATAAAGCTGGATTTTAACTCGGCATCATCTGACCAGGCTTCTGTGATAAACGCTAGCTTAGTATGTTAATCAAGAATGAAATCTATTAATGGACCTGAATCGAGAAGCAGAAGCTTAAAAACAAAAGGGGTGCTGCTAGGACAATGAGATGGGGAAGGGGAAATAACCCTCAAATGTCTACCAGCATTATGCCTATAAGTCTATCTCTCTGCCCCAGCCCTACCTGCTCCTGCCCTACCTGCTCCTGCCACTTCTATTCCTCTCTGCCCTGTCCAGACAACTCATTTCCAAGCAGTTCCCAATCACAGTAGAGAAAAACCAACAAATCCCAACACAGAGAACAAGCAGACTGATGTACAAGGCACCCAAAAAGTAGTCTTCCTGACTTCTTGAAGTCTCTTGTTATTTTCCCTGCTAACATATTTTTTCATGGCAGAAGCATTTAGAACATGTTGACTCCCTACTGATAGAGTTGAAGCCATAAACATGGGAAAAGCTTTACTGCTTGATTTTGTTGACTCTGGAATCTAGTCCTTAGCCACTGCACCAACTCTCTTTTAAAAAGTTTTTTTTATTAAACAACAATTTGTTAAAAGAAATATATTTTTACAAATATATATTTGCACAGGATTCAGAAAAGTGAGACTTCATTCAGTTATTCAGTTATGATAATAATGGTGCAAAATCATTACTGTTATCATATTTAATTAGTTCAAAAATAATCTTAGCAGTACACTGATTCCTGTTATTCCTTTCATAAGGTAACACCCCAAAAATAAACTAACAAGTGTCAATATTCTAAAGTGAACAAAATATCAGGAACACATACCTTAAAATCAAGGACGTTAAACTAATCTTAAATCAGGGTTAAAAGAAATGCTTGTATTCTAGAAAAGCACTTGTACAGAAGAGAACAAAGACAGCAAACACTAAAATTCCCCAGCACAAATTCCTTATTTTTCAAAAACATGCTTCAAATGGTCACATTATTTAAAAGTAGCCTTTAAGCATTTCAAACTTTTTTTTTACCTTCAAATAAACTGAGGTCTCTTCGTAGCCTTGGTCCATAAAGCCCTTCTAAAATACTTTCAAAACCTACCAAAAAGAAAAATTAAAACATTTTACAATTACATCAAAAAGTTATTTACACAAATGTAGCAGTGGGAAAAGTAAATCATTACATTTGGGGACAAGACACTAAATGGAGTTTATTCTCAGTGCTCATTGGCTAGTGGGTATCTTCTTTTTCCCTTCCAATGTCTTCTTCCAAGTGGTATTTTTTTGGGGAGTGGAGTTATTGATAGTAGAATGGCACCATCCACCTTGTTGGTAACCTTGTACATAATCTCCCTGACCCACTAATTCATCTCAGAATAGGGCATTTAGGGTGTGCAGGTGAGAGATCATGGCTTGTGTGAGAACTCCAGTGAATTGTACTGCCTTAAAATTGTGTGTCTCATCCCACCAAATCTCTGAAATCCCTTCACACAATGTTGTGGCTTGTAGGATCAAGAAATAAAATTTCCAGAGCTTTGTTCCCAGGGTATCTACTATATATTTTGGAGAAAGGTTTGTCTGTCCATTTGTTTGTTCACTATACGTTTAGATATCTGTGAAGGTAACATTGCCATACTTGGCAGAGGGTTTCTAAGGTGGGGACAGTGCTGTTTGTTGAAGTCTGGATGTCACTGAAACTTTGCCCATTATTTGACATACTTTTGCTTGCACCTTCATCACCACCAAGATGCCATTGGGATGTTTGATTCATTTTTAAACAAAATGGTGGACTGAAACATGCTTTTGGAGTAACTAGACATAAATTTGGCATGATGGGTCCAAACTCACAAATTGCACTATCCATTTAAAATTCACAATATTTGTTGGTTTCTAAAAATATCCAGGCAGCACTGGGCACTTCCTAATAGATAGTACTGCTAGGATTAAAATATTATATGGATTGTTGGTTAATAAGAGGATCTCTTTATTGTTCAGTTCCTCAATATTTTCAAAGTTTATTTAAAAATTAAAAGAGTAACTGTCTATATTTCTCTGAAGTAAAATTACAACCCAACCCTGTACTACAGTACTATATCTCTTTTGTGTAATTTATATTTTACATTTTAATACTCTTAAGAATTCATAACCAGTTTGGTTTAATATTATGTGTTAACTGGACATCTGTATTATTATTTATTTGATAATGTTTGGCAAAGTTTGCAAGATCAAAGTTAGTATGACAGCTACGATTTATATACAGAGTGGAATGAATTCCGCCTCCTCCTTTCTTGTTCTTCCCTCAAATGATAGTTAACTTGTGGACACACCAAGGCTATGCTGTTACTCATTCCACCTCTAAGATTTAAGTATTTTGGAACACAGTTTAATAGCTGATTTGGGCAAGGTGGCAACTGATGAATCTTAGATTTAATCTATTTACATTATATTTGACAAAACATAGAAAAGTGATAAACATTTACTTATTAAAATCATAAAATGTTTTCCTCCATGGGTTACGGTAAATAGAAAGCATGCATTTTATTTGGGAGAAAGTAATGGAGGGCATTCAGGAAGCAAATGAGGTGGAAAACCTGCACCCTGTGATTCCATCCATTGAAACTCATACCTATTCCGACTTGTACAACCCCACCCCTTGATTGCCTGTGTTCCATTTGTTGAACAAGTTTTGGTGTAAAAGAATGTAAAACCAGTTAGAAAAATACACACACAGACTTAGAACAAAATCTTATGAATTTTGATCAAGCCCTTTAACTCCAGCTTTGGTCAAACTGAAAAAAGAAACTTGCAGGAATCCATAAACTTTTACTTCTTCATTTTCTAGATACTTCCATGTACTAACCAGCTCAGTTCCTTATTGCTATACACTGGAGACTGACAGGTGGCCTTGAAAGGGAAAGATGCTCTTCTTTTTTCCTTTCACCCATCCTAGAACCTTTCCATATAGTGTGGGGAGGAAAGGTATTCTAAGCTCACAGCACATACCCACCCTCCAATCATACCACCTTGTCTTGGATACTTTAAGGTGTGGGGAACCTTTGGACCTCCAGATGTTGTTGACCTACAACTCCCATCATCCTTAGTCATTGGCTATGCTTGCTAGGGCTGACTGGAGTTGTAATTCTGCAACATCTGGGTTGCTGAAGGCTCCCACTCCAGCTTTAAGCTATTGGGCCAATTTCTTCCACCACACTTGTGTCTTTTTTGCTTCCTCAGTTGATGCTCAACTTCCACAGATTGAAAAGAACTGAACATTAATAGAGCAAACGTCTAATATTGTGGCATACTCCCAGTCTCTAGCAGTAGTGCTCCGGTTTAGGACTCAGTTTGCATCCAACAGAGAGGTTTTAGAATACTGTTACCAGATGCATGGTAGGGGCAATTTTTGGGAGGGAGGGAGTCCTTATTTTATACATCCACCCCACACCCTATCTTCTATTAAACTAAAAATGAGACTGTCAACCCCAAACGCAAATTTCACCGTATACTGGTCACCACAGCGTAAAATTCACACACACCTTTTTCAACCCTAAAACTGGCCCCAGAGCATTCCCTGCATAATAGTCACAGAGATAATTCCAAGGCGAGCTGGGGATCGGCATGGGGGCTCCTGGTGGCTCTTAAGGCAGTGAGGGCGGGAGTTCGGGTCCTCACTGGCTGTTCATAAAGCTGGAGAAGGCAAGGCAAGGCGAAGCCAGGCCCATTGTGCTGCTGCCATTGTCACTGCTCGGGCCACACGGAGTAGAGAGGCAAGGAAGCAGCTTAGCTGCAGGGTCCTGCTTTGAGCAGAGGTAGCTGGAAGAGGCGAGGTGAGACTCCAATGCTGTGAGACAAGGCAAGATTGCTTAAGGCAATCTTGCTGGGAGGCAAGGCAATGCTGCTGCCACTTGCCTTGGTCTCACGCTCCAGGACCCAGCCAAGTAGGGAAAGCAGCAGATGATCAACAACCTCTGCCACTTGTCTGTGACCCCTTCCTCTGCCTCCGGCGCATACCGGTAATTCAGTGCATAAGTCACACACCCCTTTTTTGAAAGAAAAAATCGGCACCAATAATGCAAACATTATGCGGTGACATACAGTACCTCTCACTAAATACCCAGGACAGGAAGGTTTCTGGAGATTGCAAAGGCAAAACAATGTTATTTTTTTCTACCCCATCCCCTAACTTGTCCACTTGAACCATATCTTCTTTTGGATATATTTGAAAAATTATGTTGGGGGATCCAGTCACGGAACTACACTAACATATGAGCACCATTTGGTGTAATGGTAGGATAAAAATTCGATAAATGAATGAGTAACAAATTCAATCAGAACAATCAAAGAACATAGGACCTACAAATCTAGTTCCCTATACTCCTACACACAAGGACCTCTAAAACAAAATAGCACTGGAATGCCAGAATTATATGTCCATATTAACATGCCCATAAAATGGCAGTGAAGGTCAAAGCACACTCTGCTTTTTCCACTGCATCTTTGAGTAAGCAGTTTAGGTTTGTTAACATCTACCCTTGTGATGGGATGCCAGAACCTTTGGATGCCTGTGACAGATCCAGCTGATGTGCTCAATGCACCAGCTGGTCTCGTTTTGGGGTATTAGTTTTAGCTTTTGATGCCTAAGGATGTGGCCATGGTACTTGTCACAACCTGGCTGAAGACATGCCCTCCTGATCCTTGCCCATGATGGATGATTCAAGAGAACATATGAGTGGGTGGAGGTTCATCAGGTGGGTCTAATGTGAGATCAATATGTTTGTGCGAAGAAGCAGTGCTTTTGTGAAGAAGCAGTTGTTTCTCCTCCTGAAGAAACATACCCTGGACCGAGAGGTTTATGACAATTTCCATCCAGTCACAAACGACCCCTTTATGGGGAAGTTCCTTGCAAGGATAGTGGCACCTGACCTCCAAGCACTCTTGGAGGAAGCAGATTATCTGGACTCATTCCTATATAAATTCAGGACTAGCTTTGGGGCTAGATCAGCCTTGGTCACCCAGATGATCTTCATTGCAAAAGGGACAGTGGGGGTGTGTGCTAACCTGTTAAGCTGCAGTGTATTAACATGTCCCCAATGCTATTAAATATTTAAACAACTATAAGAAACTGTCAGGGATTAGGAGTACTGTGGCATAAGTAATAATATCAATAATTTTATTTATTATACCCCACCAATCTAGCTGACCCATCACACCCATTTCTCTGCTGCATCTGAATCAAATGTGGGCATGCAGGTAGGCTGGATGAGGGCCAAAAAGCTGAATCCAGACAAGATAGAAGCCAGAGTGGTGGTGGTCCTGGGTCCAATAATTAAGCAGTTTGTTGGTCCAGAAGCTGAAGCTGGTGCTGAATACAGCAGTTGCTAAGTGCAGCTACCTAGTGCAAACATGATGCCACTGCTAAATGAACTGCACTACTTATATAAAACACTCCAAAATACACCAGCTCCTGTATAGACATGTCTGTCCATTGAGAACATCAGATCACATCATCTTGTTTGTTCCACAGCGTATACTAATTACTTTGTATAACAAACAACTGTGGGCCTCTAGTGTTAGGTACATTCACAATATGGCCGTTGAAGATTATTAACTGATTAGTAGAGACTGCTGCTCCCTAGAGGAGCAGAATGTGATCATATACCAATAAGCTTTCTATTGCACACACTTGAAATTTGAAGCTACGTAACTGGATGAGGAAGGGACGCGGGTGGCACTGTGGGTTAAACCACAGAGCCTAGGGCTTGCCAATCAGAAGGTCAGCAGTTCGAATCCCCATGACGGGGTGAGCTCCTGTTGCTCGGTCCCTGCTCCTGGCCAACCTAGCAGTTCGAAAGCATGTCAAAGTGCAAGTAGATAAATAGATACCGCTCTGGCAGGAAGGTAAACGGCGTTTCCATGTGCTGCTCAGGTTCACCAAAAAGTGGTTTAGTCATGCTCGCCACATGACCCAGAAGCTGTACACCGGCTCCCTCAGCCAGTAAAGCGAGATTAGCGCCGCAACCCAGGAGTCGTCCGCGACTGAACCTAACTGTCAGGGGTCCCTTTACTTTCCCCTGGATAAGGTAGTTCCTCTGTTACAAAAATAGCTTCTTCTCCAGCTCAGGAGCTCTGTGATTGTTGCCATATAAGTTTAAAACCCAACTGTCACTGGCTTGGTAATATAAGTGTAAGGCCAGTAGCTACCTTCCTATTTTATATGTGCAGAATGTGCAAAGCAGGGTTTCCCCAAACTTGGGTTTGGGTCTCCAGCTGTTTTTTGACTACAATTATTATCCCTGAAAACTGCTCCTGCTAGCTAGGGATAATGGGTCCAAAATAGTCCAAAAACAGCTGGAGATCCAAGTTTGTGAAACCCTGGTGTATAGCATTATATTTACACTGCAGATAAGTTCTGGATCACCAAACATTACCCATATTGCATATGTTAAAGCCTAATGAATGGAGGAATCCAGAGGCCCCCTTTAGACATACCTTTGCTACTATGTATGGTTATAATACATTGTAAAGGTAGTTTTCTTTACAAACTACCCTTATGATAACCTAGCATCTTGGGACAGCCATCATTATTTGCATGGTTTATGAAGACAACAGGAAGCCAAATCAAAGAAGTGTACAGCTTGCCCAACATGGAGGCAATCTAGAAGGCAGCATTAACCACACCAGGAAAGGAAAACATAAATGTCATTCAGTAGTCAAAAACCATTCCTCTATTTTGCTTCTTGGAGCCAAGAGCTGAGCGCACAAACTACCCAGAAGGAACACACGTCCCACACCAGAGATACTTCCCCTTCCCATACTAGAATGATATATGTGAGATAGTAAACATTGAAGAAATAGGCAAAATTTCAAAAGCTCTAATTTCCATTCATATGCTGCTTGTTGCAGAATACAGGGTTTCTTCACACAGAGAACACATCTATAACTTTGTTTGAAACTAGACCTAGACTGAAAACAATTTAAAGGGCAAGTATTTTAGCACACAACTGCTTACAGTTTTATTATATACCGTTTCTCATATTTTAAGACATACCCATAAAATAAGCCATAGCAGGATTTTTAAGCATTCAATGAATATAAGCCATACCCCGAAAATAAGACATAGTGATAGGCGCAGCAGCAATGCCAGCCGCGGCAGGAGGAGGAGGAAAACAATAAGACATCCCTTGAAAATAAGCCATAGTGTGTTTTTTTGAGGAAAAAATAAATATAAGACGTATCTTATAATATGAGAAACACGGTACATACAGTAAATGTTTTAAAACAGAAAGCATCTTTAACATTTTCATAGTTTTACTCACCTTTCCTTCTAGCTACCTACCTATAGAAAAGAGGCATTTTGGGTTACATGATGGTAAACTAATAGAAACTTAATTGATAAATTCATGACCAGTTTCAGTAAATCTGGTCTTTGATGGTGTCACACATCCTCTGAAGGTTTGCTGCTTAAGTTGGGGACATTAGTGGATGCAGCTTAAGTTGGGGACATTACTGGATGCTGTTCCACCTGAGTAGCAGGTGGCAGCAATGGCCAGGATAATTTTTAGTTACCAGTTTATGGAAGGAATTTGAGGCAGGGGAACTTGTGGATCTTCAGATGTTGCTAGACTACAACTCCCATCATTCCTGACCACTGGCCATGCCAATTGCACACAGTCCGAAATTACTGGTCACTTTTCATTTTTTTGCGACTTAAGATCGCCATCTAGAGACCAATTTAAGCATTGCAGTCACCTCATTTGCCCATGACAGTAATCTCCACTGCAGGAGAGCAAGGGCAGCTGTTAACAACTTTTGTTGCTATGCTAAAGAGACTCCATTGTGGAACTGTTTTCATAAGTAAACAAACAACCTGTGAAGCTATTTCATGTGCTTAAATGGATTACTTATCTCTTGTGGGTAGGAGGGAAGCTTTGAATCCAACTTTACAGGAGACAAAGCAAACTTTTATTCTGTGGTGGGCTGCTCCCAGCCTCCTGAGGATTCCAAAGGCTGTTTGTTGTTATTGAAGCGCACATTTTTTGGTTTGCTCTCTGTTCTTTGCTCCCAGATAGGAAAGGCATGAATTGGTCTGTCTCCCCTTCTCCTCCAGGTGATCATCTTCCCCCACCCCCTTATTTTAAAAGAGAAGGGGTTTGTATGGATGGTCTTTTAAGCAAAATGAGCTTTGCAAGGGTGGGAAAGGAATCAAGGAAGAATGGGAGGTTGCTTTATTGTTATTTTAGCAACAAGTTTATTTCCTCCATTTGTGGGCATTCCTTTCTGGTTTACATAATGAGGCGCTGGAAGGCTGCTTTGGAGAAGTTTGGGGCCTCCTCTCTTCCCCCAACCCCCAATGTTTAGGAGGAATACTATGGAATAATATTTAAGATGAATATTATGACATTTTTAAGACTTAACACATTTAAACCCACTTTGTAAGTCTGACACCTCCTTGTTTTTTTTTAATGTAATGAATCTCATAATACTGAACTCACATTGGCTGGGACAAAACACTCTTGAGAGAGGACATGACAGTCTTCAAGGGAGGAGGAAGGGATGGTGCTAACACTAATCTTTTAATGTTTTAAGAGATTCTCAAATTCTGGATATTAAAAGGTAGGCCTGGAAGATGCATTAACATTTACATATTTGGTTTGCCATTGTAAATGTGGCATCTCAGGTACCCAGAACCTTTCATGTAACAGGATTCTGAAAACTCAGCTGTACAGGCAGTCCTGCAAAAAAATGTTTTATTGCGAACAGAGAGTTACTGCTTAAAAATAATAAATTAGGTTGCAACCCCAATCCTATTTGCCTTGATCTATTTCAGTACGGTAGGATCTATTTCTGTGTAGAAATGGTTAGGGTTTTCTGTTAGGCCTGTTCTTCCAATAAACTTATTAGAATATAATAGACATATTTAACTGTGACTGCAGTACTTGCTGAAGCTGCAACATAACATATTGAGTTAAGACTAGAGATGTGAAGGCCCGGAAAACCCCCCGGAAAAATCCCCCCCCCAAAATGGAAAAATAAAAAATAGATTATGGAATGTTTTATTTTAACATGATGAATAAAATATTTTAAGATAAGGGCTTGAAATATTTTATAAGTCATTTTTTAAAAATATGTATGGTATCAGATTATTCTAATTTCTTTGAGGACAAGCAAGTCCTAGATTACAAACTGAACTCTCCAATGCAAGAACAAGATACATTTCTTCCTTTAGGAGGTGCTATTGTCACCAGAAAAGAAAAGGTTTCAATTTTGTTTTTGCATACGTGTTCTGTTCCTCTTCACTAAGCCTCAAAGCACTGGAAGAAAATATAGAGCAACAAAAAGGGCCTTAAAGTATATGTGTTGTTGTGGCAATCAGAGACGTGTTATGAAAGAAAAAGGAAAGGAAAATATTTTAAACATCAAATGCTGTAAAACAGTCTTTTAAAAGTGAAATAAACTAATTTAAGCATATAGTATAAAATGGTTAACAGACCACACACATCAGTGTGAGGAAATACATAAGGTCTCATGAGCAAAACATGGGAGGTGGAGTAAGCATGTAGCATAGCAAATAATGATGAATGACAAGTTAAATTTCAGTTCCTGCTTGGATACACTATATTATTAATATGCTAGTTGTGATAATTTTATGCCCATTAAAATTATCCATAGTTATATTTTATGTTTCTAAAGTAACAGAATGACTTTCAATCTGGAAAAGAAAAAAGAAGTGCTAATGTAGCATTTTTTTCTTTTCCGAAAATTTCCGTCCCTGCCCCCCCCCCCCCGAAAAAACGGTTTTTTTCTGAGCTTCAAAATTTCCGGAATTTTACATCACTAGCTAAGACAGCCATACACATACACATACACACCCAAACCCACCAGTATTTATAAATACTTATGGCTGGCAACGATTGCCGAGGCTGAGCCCCATTTATGTTTGTGGTATCCAATTAAGAGCTGCTCTTAAAAATATGATAGTAGCAAAGTGTCACTGATGTAAATTGTGCATTAGTTCATGCATTTAAAAAATAATAAAAAACAGAAAGTGTTGCTGCATGGGGGGGGGGGGGGATGGCGACGAGTCATTTTGGATTTGCGCCTGTAACCCAGGTTCTGGGATCCTTTGGCTCCTAGCTTTTCCATCTCTGTTTCTAACACTAACTGCAGATGATGGGAGGAGCCCAAAAATGTCTGGAAGGACACAGACTTCTCATCACTGAAATAAAGCAGCAGGTCTCAAAATGAATATTGATTTTTGTTCCTTCTCACATTTTTCAAACGTATCATTCAGTGCTGAACTGGATTTTTAACAAACCAGAGGGCAGAAGGGGCTGGTGGAGGAAAGCAGGGGCCTATAATATCACATAATGATCTTCTTGGCCAAGTCAAACTCTAAACCAGTCTCTGTGATCCTAGTTAAACACACTGTGCACTCAACTTTGCCACTGATGAATGCTTATGTTCCTGTGTGAAGATGGCCCCAGCTTTATCAGTGAGACAGTAGCAGATCTGCCCTGGACTGTTGCAGGATTAGCAGTTCTCATGCCTTTGCTGCCCTCACTCCCACTCTTACTAACAAATTTTACCATTAATGAATTTTCAAAAAAGGAATGCTGCTATTTCGTTCTTTGAATATTTAACCAATATTTGACTAAGATTAAATACTAAGCAATCAATTGGTCATATTTGACAATTGTGTCAACTCACTTCTAATAATTCTTTATAAGTTCATGAAGTGTTTACATGCACTCCACCTTAATTTGCCAACTTCTACTCCCCAATGAAAGATGTAGAAGACATATAAAGGAAAGAAAGAAAGAATACAGAGTGGCGATTTCAAATGCAGTTTTATTTTTGAGATGGTGTGGAAGAGATATTTGGACTTTTTAAAAAAGAGTTATACTAATAGAGGAAGTGCCAAAGAACTTTTAAAGCTTATTGTGCCATAAAGTCATATTCTGTGGCCTCAGTGATCTAAACAGCAACGTGGCTCCATCACATCTTTTAATTTCTGAGAATACCTCATCACAGAAATAATAATGCTATATAGTATGGAGAAGAAAATTAAGGTAACATTGTACATCAACTTAGTTATGCCTAATGTTCAGCACACTATCTTGTTTTGATTTTGTTTTGAGTTCATGGTGGCACTAGAGTAACACTAGAAGATGTAAAGGCTTGTTTTAAGATGCTCAAATGCCCTCACCACCAAATTCAAGAAAAGTTTAAATACAGAGTTTTCTTTTCTGGTTCCCCCAAACTTCAAGTCATAAAAGTACTTTCAAATATTAAAAGAATATAGACCATCTTCAGGTCTAAGAATGTAATCTGGGAATCTGCCACATAGATTTCTTATGGCTGTAAAACAATGGCAAGGTCACACACGGCCTCAGATTTCTCCTCCTCTGCTACAGATTTCTCCATCTTCTGCATATTATGAAAGAAACTTGCCAATGTATTGGAAATACACCACACATGTATTTCCAAGACATAAATTTCATGAAGATCTAAATCTGAAGCTGTGACTCATACACACATGGAAAAATGTTGAGCTATGGTTACTGTTTCAACATGTAGCGTTAATCTGAATCAGTACATTTTTGCACAGATTACAGTATTGGCTATGGCCCATGGCAGGAGATAGAAAAGGTAAGCAGGAAGCAGATAAGCATATTCCAGTCTGCTAACTATGGTATAGAAACTTGGGTACCCATGATGTATGAACAGGGTCATTACGATACTATAATAAAACTCTTATAATGTATGGCAGAATAACCAATAAATAACCTAAAAAGTATTATATGTCAGTTCTGTGACATGTTAATTATAGGGGCATTAATTTTCTAATCCAGGCATCCCCAAACTCCGGCCCTCCAGATGTTTTGGCCTACAACTCCCATGATCCCTAGCTAACAGGACCAGTGGTCAAAACATCTGGAGAGCCAAAGTTTGGGGATGCCTGTTCTAATCTGTTTGACTTGGAAAATAAGTAGCATGGATTAATAATAGTGAATTTTTTTAATCTTCTGATATCTGAAGCATCTCTAAGATATTCCATCTTAAAATGCAATCTTAATTTTATATAATAAACATGTTAAAATCTGCACCTGTAGGGTTGTATTCAGAGTGAACCTCTGCAAACTGCATGTTCCTACAGGTGGGATGTGATTTTAATCCATTCTTTCTGCTCTTTATGCACCATGAAAAGTCTGTTCTGGATAGCAGAACCCCTTGAATAACTTGGAAGGTGGTGCTGGGGGTAAACAATATTTTCTCCTCCTATTCTTGCAGCAAGAAACCCCTACCTACTCCATCACATTTGATAATGGGGGGAAAATATTCCATTGATGAAAATCATCCATAGGAGTACTGTTTGCAGTGTCCTATGCTGTGGAGCACTATTCCAGCAGAGATTTGGCAGGCATCCTCATTTTTTTACTTTCAGGTGTCTCAAATACTTTTTTTTAATGCTGCAGGCCTTTGTAGAGAGCCAGAGTGGTGATGTAGTGGCTTTCCAGAGCCAGTGTGGTGTAGTGGTTAAGAGCGGTAGACTCGTAATCTGGGGAACCAGGTTCGCGTCCCCGCTCCTCAACATGCAGCTGCTGGGTGACCTTGGGCTAGTCACACTTCTCTGAAGTCTCTCAGCCTCACTCACCTCACAGAGTGTGTGTTGTGGGGGAGGAAGGGAAAGGAGAACGTTAGCCACTTTGAGACTCCTTCGGGTAGTGATAAAGTGGGATATCAAATCCAAACTCCTCCTCCTCTTCTTCTTCTGTATGATCAACTCTAATGACACAAGATGTCTACCAGCAGGACAGCACAGCAAATGGCAATCAGACCAGAAGAGGGATGAAGCACAACCAACACTCAAAACGGATCTGAATGGTAAGGGTGGCAAAACCCTAACCCTCCACTGCTTAGGAAGAGCTACTTGCTCCAATGCTCAGGGAAATATTTAAGTTTTATGTGCAGAAAACTTGAGGCAGAGCTATCAGTAGCAAGTCAATTTAGGAATAGCAAGCCAATGATTCTCAAGCTATGAAACATATTACTATTAAGACTATAATAACAGCCTGCTGGATCAGGCCAGTGGTCCATCTAGTTCAGCATCCTGTTTCCCACAATGGCCACGCAGACTGATAGGAGTCCCACAAGCAGGACCCGAGAACAAGAACACTCTACCCTCCTGCTGTTCCCAGCAACTTGTATTTAGAAGCACACTGTCTCTGACAGTGGAGGCAGAGTATAGCCCAGGGTGGTCCAACCTGCAGCCCATGGGCCACATGTGGCTCACAAAGTCTTTTTTGGCGGCCCTTAGCAACATTCAAGAAAAACAACTTGTAGCCTTTAAAAAGTGTCAAGCACTGTTAACGAAAGTGGATAAATCTGTTTGTGTATTAAATCTGTTTAATAATTAAATCTATTAATTGTATATTTATATAATTAAATACACTTATTGTGTATATTAAATAATTTTATTATATTGTGAACACTTTAATTCATGATATGGAAATTTAATTCAGTGTGTGACTCACAGGTTCAGTGTCAAAATATTCTTGCAACCTACTGGGCACGAAAAGTTGGATTGCCCTGGCATAGCCATTAAAGTAAGAAGCTATTGCAGGATATGGAATACATGAAACGGGCAGCAGCAGCAAAGACAAGCGCCTATGTGCATCTCCAAATATGAAAATATTTACACATTCACCTGTAGAAGAAAGCAGGGTATGGAGGAACGGAAAGGGGTGAAAGAGCTACAGTAAGTACAGAAGTGTGGCCCCAAAATCAGAAAGGTTGAGTAACTGGAATAAGCCAAGCCAAATTTGTGGATGCATGTCAAACATGACATGAACAGTTTAAAGTATTATTAAAATTTCCCTTTTCTATAGCTCTTTCTCTGGACTCCATAAACGGGGGGATGTCTGTACATGATTTTAAGTTAATGTAACTTAGTGTCTAGGCTGCAGAATGTAGTCTCCCCCTCTCACACATATAGCCTGGATTCAATATACAGTGGTACCTCTGGATACACACACATCTGGTTGCGTATCCTTCAGGATGCGAACGCGGCAAACCCAGAAGTATTTTTCTGGGTTTCGCCATGCACACATGCGCAGAAGCAGCAGCTCCGGTTGCGAATTCCTTGGGATCCGACCGGAGCTCCGGAATGGATCCCGTGCGCAACCGAAGGTACCACTGTATTTCAGAGAACACTGAATCATAAATATGTTTCCTAAGTAAAAACAGCAGCTGAAATCCTGCTCAAGACATTAGACTCATTAGATGCATTGGTAGGATCTTCTCACTAATGGTTTCATGGGCTGGACTCCCTACTCAACCACCAATACATAACATATGTAAATCCAAGTTCATGGAATATCTTTGACATCATCATGCTGTCTTCTCTATCTGACTGGTTGTCCAATTCCATATAGTATTTTATTGACAGACATGCTAGTATTCATTTTGCCAACACCTAGTTAATCTTTTATACCGTAGGTCTACAGGTCCTGGTGTGTCTGTAGCGAAGATGCTGGACATGGTCACTCAGAAGAGTGACAGAACACAGAAGGGTTGAGGCTTAGATTACCAAGGAACACCAAAAGAGCAAGAGTCTTTGTTTGTTTATAGAAGACATACAGCAGCCCAAAATTTTTGAGCAAAACTCAGAGCTCATCTAGTTTATTATGGTACCTATACATAGTCCGGAAATAATGAAAACAGATTAAAGGTCAACTTTTGGAGAAGGTGTATGCACACTCTGACCTACACATTCTCTAAGCTAGCAGTCCCCAAACGTCAGGGGATCTCTGTAACTCACCCAGGGGGTGTGTGGCACCATTCACATAACAAAAACGACCATAGAGTAGGCCTGGGCGATATATCACCCAGGATCGGTATGGAGTCTGTTGAAGTGCCTTCCTTTTCCCTAGGATCCAGGCACAACAAAAATGGTAAGAAAAGGAGAGGGGAGCAGAGGAGTAAGTAGGTAGAAAAACCTTAGAGCAGGCAAGCTGGAAAGGAGAGAAGATCAAGAAGTGAAGAGCTTCTACCTACACACTTTTAATACATTCTCAATGGTTTAATTACTGTTTTGCAAAGATCCTTCAGTTTCTGCAGAATTAATTTCAATTTTTAAGTATTATTAATCAATTTAGGCCCCAAATAGACAAAGGATATTTATGCCAGGTAAACTGTGAAAGATAGCAAAGATAATATTAAGGGTATAAAATGTTGCCTTGCTGCAAATATAATTGGGGGGGGGGTATGGAAGCTGAGGTACTGTATTTGGTTAAATTAGTTAAAAATAAACTATGATTTAAAATGAATTAGCAGTGTGCTGTTGTATGCTGCTCAAAAATCTCTGCTTCACTCTTGTCCTGCGCCTGCTGTTGACATGTTGGGGAGGAAACAAGACGAGACTTCGTTTGCATTATGTGCAAACCAATGTTCATGGTTATCCCCATCCACCTCCAAAAAGAAAACCTATGAAAGGCAAGCCTAGCACATTCCTAGATCAGATACCTGAAAATGTTGGCTTTGCAATGTGAAGCTCATTTTCCATATCCAATTTCAAGGGAAAATAAAGAACGAAACACTCCAAATCTCCTAGATCTTCACATTCCTCAAGCGCTTTACCAGCAAACCACACCAGTGAATGAATTCCAAAACATAGCTCAAGACTTCTTTTCCTTACAGGAATAGTTTGATATACCTGGCAGTTATCTCCCACTTAAAACAAAACAGAACAGAATAGTCTTTAACAAAATTACTGTTACTTGAAATAGAATACTATAGCAGAGTACAACAGCTCAATAAAAGCAGACAGAATACAGATTTTGGTAAGAGTGGAGTATTATTACAAGACACCAAATTTGACAAATTTTATTTTTTACTTTATTTTTGTCTTTTCTTTTAATATTACACTTTCAGCTTTCTGATAAAATTGCATGGCTTGAAAAATAAATTAAAAGGCCAGAGTTAAAGTGAAGTATTAATCATCAGAATAATTGAGCATTCCTCTGAATGTAGCAAGTTTTATCCACTTTCCTCAAGATAAGTGGAACTCAACAACACAGCTTCTATCTATCCCCCCCACCCACCAGACCAAAAAACCTCCACAAGCTACTTACATTAAGAAACAGGCAACTTTCGAGAACTTTAAAGCATATATATGCATGTCTGGGAATCAGGAAGTTCTGGGAGTAGTTGCACTGCCCCAAAGGAGCTTGTGGGTATTTCTTAATTCCAAACTGTCACTTGAAGACCAGGTGGCTTGGGTAAACAAAAATATATTTACTCTATTGCCGATAATGTTGAGGACAGAATTACCTGTCTGGGGAAAGTTCTACAAATGGGACACCACTGCAAAGAAGATAATCTCTTGAGTCATCTCTCTACACCAGGTGTTGGCAACGTTTTCCGGCCATGGGCCGGATCATTCCCATGGACGATCATCTGTGGGCCGGACATGCACTGAAGCGATATCCAGCACCGCGCTGCCCATATCCGGGGTGCTGAAAATCGCTTCTGCGCATGCCTGGAAGCCAAAAATTGCTTCTGCCAAAAATTGCACCTGTGCAGAAGCAATTCTTGGCATCTGGGCATGCGCAGACGCGGTTTCTGGCATCTGCACGTGCGCAGATGCCATTTCCGGCACCACTCGGCGAGTCCCTGCACCACGCCGGTTTAGCACAGCACATGGGAGACTTGCAGAGCGGGCGGCTCATGGGCCGGATAAACAGCCTCCCGTGGGCAGGATCTGGCCCATGGGCCAGAGGTTGCTGACCTCTGCTCTACACACAGATCTTGTTGGGGGCACCACCATCAAGGCTTCTTTTGCAGATCTCAGAAGCACAGGTTGGCAGGTCAGTGTTTCCCAAACTTGGGTCTCCAGCTGTTTTTGGACTGCAGTTCTCATCATCCCTGATCCCTAGTTCTGCTAGCTAGGCATGATGAGAGTTGGAGACCCAAAAATGGCTGGAGACCAAGTTTGGGAAACAAGGAGGAGGAGTAAGCAGGGCTGGCCCCAAGACATTTTGCTGCATAAGGCAAAGGACAAGACCACCACCCCCCCCATTATTCTGTATGTATGCTTTTGTTGAGATTCCTGCATTGCAGGGAGTTGGGTTAGTTGATCCTCGGGGTCCCTTTCAATGCTACAATTCTTACTACAGACTCTAAGTATAGAGGCCAATTATAATGGCATTTTCTTTAACACTGGCCATAGGACAGCATCCTCTACCACTCTGGGACAGTAAACTAGCTTAGGAGATGCAGGGCAGATTGCTTGGCACACATAGCTCTGTCTGTTCCATGCCCCAAGCATCTGCCACCCGAGGAAGCTGTCTCACTCAGCCTAAAGGCTGGAGGTGTGTGATGGGGATGCAGTAAAAAAAAAGGGGGGGTACTACAGGGTACAGAGAAAACACTCCGGATCAGAGGGAGAGAGGATTTAATTTAGAGTTTTTTAAAAAAATAAAAAACCCTGCAGTGATGCAAAGAAGAGAGAGCGTAATTCTTTATTTGTGGAATATTTACTTCCAGGCTAACAATTTCAAGTTATAATTAAGCAGTCGGACTGTGAGCACTTAGAAAAGGATGTTATGATTACTAAGAGCTTTTCTTGCTGAAAAGCTGGTATGATGATGATAATAATAATAATGATTTATTTACTTATACCCCGCCCATTTGGATAGGTTTCCCCAGCCACTCTGGGCGGCTTCAAACAAAATATTTAAAATACAATTTAAAAAATCAACCATTAAAAACTTCCCTAAAAAGGGCTGCCTTCTGATGTCTCCTAAAAGTCAGGAAGTTTCTTATTTCCTTGACATCTGATGGGAGGGCGTTCCACAGGGTGGGCGCCACTACTGTGAAGGCCCTCTGTCTGGTTCCCTGTAACTTCACTTCTCGCAGTTAGGGAACTGCCAGAAGGCCCTCAGAACTGGATCTCAGTGTCGGGGTTGAACAATGGGGGAGGAAACACTCCTTCAGGCATACTGGGCCGAGGCTGTTTAGGGCTTTAAAAGTCAGCACCAACACTCTGAATTGTGTTCGGAAACGTACTGGGAATCAATGTAGGTCTTTCAGGACCAGTGTTATGTGGTCTTGGCAGCCACTCCCAGTCACCAGTCTAGCTGCCACATTCTGGATTAGGTGTAGTTCCGGGTAACCTTCAAAGGTAGCCCCACGTAGAGCGCATTGCAGTAGTCTAAGTGGGAGATAACCAAGATGTGGACTGGATGAGATAACTGTGGATTCATAGCTGGTTGACTGACCAAACCCAGAGTTCTCACTACAGTGGTACCTCGGGTTACAGACGCTTCAGACACTGCTAACCCAGAAACAGTACCTCAGGTTAAGAACTTTGCTTCAGGATGAGAATAGAAATCGTGCGGCAGCAGCAGGAGGCCCCATTAGCTAAAGCGGTGCTTCAGGTTAAGAACAGTGTCAGGTAAAGAATGGACCTCCAGAACGAATTAAGTTCTTTACCTGAGGTACCACTGTTCTGGTTTCTCATCATCCTAAAAATAAGTGACCAGTGGGGTGCCACAGGGTTCCCTTCCAGGCCCATAATGACTTGGATGAAGGAACTGAGGGGATACTCATCAAATCTCCAATGACACCAAACTGGGAGGGGTAGTCAATGCCACAAAATACAGAAACAGGATTCAAGACAACCTTAACAGATTGGAGAACTGGGCCAGAACTAAGAAAAGGAATGTCAATAGGGACAAATTTAAGGTTCTACATTTAAGCAGGAATGATCAGCTGCACAAATGTAAGATAAAGGACATGTGGCCTGCCAGACCTAAATGTGAAAAGAATCTAGGGGGCCTTAGTAGACCATAAGCTTAACACAAATCAACAACAACAAAAGCTAATGTTATTCTAGGCAGAGTGGATAAAAATCAATGATTTTTAAAAATAAATTTAAAAAACATTTTTTAAATTTAAACTGGATTTTTAAAAAGGTTTCAGAGAAAAAAATCTTTCTAAAGATAGTTTTCTATTTAGGTTACATTACAGTCCAAAGTTTTTCATGTGTGCTAAAACTAAGTCTAAGTTTGTTTATTTTTGTTTAACCACATCAGTTAACAAACATGGATACATATGCTATAAAGTTATTGTTTTAGTTAAATAAATTGGTTCAATTGTTATTAAGGAAATGTTTGTTTTTCTCCTTCCAATAAAGTACAGCAGAAAAGTTATCCAAATATAAAGTTAACTTATTAAACCTCACAATAATTTCATAATTATGTCTCTATGTATTTCTAATAGTATAACCAAATCAGTATTTTTTGCTATCTGTAAAAACTACTCTGAAAATTTATTATTCCAAAACCATCTGGTTGTAAATATTAATATTATACCAGCAAGAATGAGTCTTTCTGTAAAAAAAAATGATTTAAATCAAGTCTTACTGACAAGGGGTTTAAATTGAATTGATTTAAATTAAATCCACCCTGATTCTAGGCTTCATCAACTGTCCCAGTCAAGGTAAGTAATAGTACCACACTATTCTGCCTTTATCAGACCACACTTGAAGTACTGTGTTCAGTTCTGGGGGCCACAATTTAAGAAGAATACAAAGAAGCTGGAACATGTGAACAGGAGAGAGACCAAGGTGATCAATGGTCTGGAAACCAAGCTGATAAGAAACAGTTGAGTGAGTTGGGCATGTTTAGCGTGAAAAAGAGGAGACTGAGAGGAGCAGTGTTAGAAATTGAAATATAAAAGCTGGGAGCCAAATGGCACCCTAAACCTAGATTTCAGTCGCCACAATGATATGCCTAGGGACTTTTTTACATGATTACAAAGCACATGAAGACAAGATGGGGGACAAGCTAAAGATGGATAAATGATGTGCACAAATGACAACTTTTTTTATAAAAAAAAACCACACACAGAGAAGCAATCAAGTAGAAAAGCCGTCTAGAAGAGATGTGACTGCAATTTCATTCTACCGGTAGCAATTAGAGGGGGTAGTTTGCCATAACCTGTATCTTTATAAACTTGTGAACAACTTTACACAGAGAATTTATTTGGTTCTTTTTACAATTTGTGGTATTTGGAGGGTGGCAACCAGCCACAACAAAACATTTAATACAGAAAACACACTAGACTAGGCCTGGGAGATAACTGGATTTTAATATCATGATGTATCACCAGCTAAACATCACAATATCTTGATATATCACGATATATATCTGTGGTGGCAGAGGGCCTCGCCAGACCACGGTGGAGGAGGGCCCCGCGGTACCCTCTTCCGCCACAAGGAAGAGTGCCAAACCCTCCACCACTGCGGGGAGGTACGGGGGGAGGGGCTCTGCCCCTGCAGGGAAGCCCAGCAAGGCCCTCCACCACAGCAGATATATATTGTGATATTTAGCTAGTGAGATATATCGTGAAGTTGAAAACTAGATATCATCCAGCCCTACCTGGAACCAGTTTTCTAACAGTAAGAAAATTTCAGAACAACATCCCCAGGTGCACATCATTAACTGTTCAAATTTATTTGACACACAGTGAACTTTACTTCTTTCTGAATTCAAGTTTTCTGCTCTCATAACCTGCTGTCACAGAAATTCTGCAGACCAACTCCAAGGGTTTGGTTTTTTGTGCATAATTACTCGTTCCATTAAGTTTACAACCGAGGTACCCAATACTACATGAAAGATGATGTTATGGTTTTATTGATTCACCAGGATCTTGTCCATGTTATCTTTCAAATACATATGGCAGTTGAGCAACACAGTAGCTGAATACTAAAATATTGATTCTGCACTTACAAAAATATTGAATGAAAGTATGGAGGAGGGAGAAACGTTTGTCAGGGGGAAATAGCCAGCATGTGAGTCATGAGCCATGGAGGAGAGGGCTACCGGTACTAGCCATGATGGCTATGATCGTTCTCCATGGACTCAGAGGCAATAATCCTTCTGAATACCATTGCTGGAAACCATAGGAGGGGGCAGAACTTTTGTGCTCAGGTCCTGCTTTCAGATTTCCCGCAGTCATTTATTCAGCTACTGTGAGAACAGAATGCCACTGGCCTTATCCACCAGGCTCTTCTGTTCTTAATCAAGACATAGCAATTTCTCTACAAACAATAAGCACTGCTTCTGAATTCTCCACATTTTTTTAAACTAGAAATACTATGCCATTTCTAGGGATAAAGGGGGCGGGTGGATGCCCAACTATAAAAGTTGTATTGCCAATACATTAGACAGAAGGGGGGCACAACTTGAAGACTGCGCTTCTACCATTTTTAAGTAGGCTCTGTAGACAATTAAAGCCCCCCACTTTCAATAGTACACTGGAATATGAAACCACCACCTGAACTAGATTATATGAATGTCCATACTTTATTTTTGCTTCCCCATCATTTTTCTTATCTTAGTGAAAGAGCTTTCGATCTGCAAGCAGCATTGCAGTATAGAGAATGAGGTGCCAGAATTTGCAAGTTCTCAGCTGCTTATGCAACTCCACACTAATTATTATTATTATTATTATTATTATTTTATACACCGTCCATCTAATTGGGATACTTCAGCTTCCAACAAATTAAAACACCAAACTCAAACACCGCATAAAGCTAGCATTTGACAGAGGCCCCAAATAATGCTTAATGCTTTCCAAACATACAGGTGAAACTCGGAAAATTAGAATATTGTCAAAAAGTGCATTTATTTCAGTAATGCAACTTATTATTTTTAATTTTAATTTTAACAAATGCTTTCTTTTGGAAATTCCACTGTAATAAAACAAATAGTTACAATAATACAAAAAGAAACATCGCTATTACATTTCATTAATTACATTCCATTTATAATTAACCCGCCTAACGACAAATAATTACCATTACAACCTAACGACAAATAATTACCATTACAACAAATAAAGGCTTGA
The DNA here is from genome assembly GCF_963506605.1 of Zootoca vivipara. Lineage (NCBI taxonomy): Eukaryota > Metazoa > Chordata > Lepidosauria > Squamata > Lacertidae > Zootoca > Zootoca vivipara. The sequence goes on along the minus strand of NC_083284.1, from coordinate 70,237,964 downwards.
CATATCTGGCTTTGCATGTCATGCACCTATCTCATATACTGTATTGGTTTCACCTTTTAAGTTGTGTTACTGAAATAAATGCACTTTTCGACGATATTCTAATTTTCCGAGTTTCACCTGTAATTCATACATCAGTATCTCTCCAAACCAGTGTTTGAAATTAGCCAGGGGCCAGGCTCTCGGCCACTTGAGACCAAGTGAAGATGCCTGAGTGCCAGGAGGGCACCTGACAACTCCGCCATCTGGAGGTGGATGCCTGGGGATCATTGGATCTTGACTGTTTTCACACACTAAAACCACATCCTATAGAATTCTGTTATATTTTAGCTGCACAATTGGAATGAATTTCTGGAACCAAAATGCTTTTCCTGGGCAGCCTGAGCAGGAGCAGTCGACATTAAGAATAAGAGGTTGAAATAGGCCAATATACGGTATATGTGGACTGGCGTGCTATGGTCCATGGGGTCACGAAGAGTCGGACACGACTAAACAACAACAAATATGTGGACTGTGATTTTTCTTAAGCTCTCAAAGCTCTTAACCTAGCTCAAGGTTATCATCTGAACTAGCCAGATGTTTAACTGAGAATCAATCAGTCAGTTCATCATTTGACAAATAAAGTCTTTAGAGCATCTTGCACGAAAATGGCAACCAGACATTGTTTTGGCGACTGTAACTTTGGTTTAAGGAGCCATTTTGCACCTAGCTTATTTATCTTGGGTTTCTAACACTGCTCCAAACCACTTTCATTTTATTCTTAGGCACATAATGAACAGAAGCCAGCATACTACTGACTTCAAGAGATTCAACTGATAATTGCAAGACAATGTGCTTCATGTAAATTTAAATGATGCCCCCCTAGATGCCCCACACTGTCAGAGAGAAAATGCCTTCTTGAAAGCCTATGACTGGAAGACACAGTTCTGAACACAAATGCTATCTAGAGATAGTTCAACAATCATATCTAAAGATCTTCAAGTAGGAGCACTAGGCAGAGGAAGGAACAACCCAAGTCACTTTGCTATTGGAACTACTGTATAAAAATCTAATGCCATTTCCTTCCTCCATCCCCATCTCCAACATGGGGCACGACCTACTTGGAAATGTCCCTGCAAGAAACGGGAGCTGCATATTTTGATAGTGCTTGTACAACTTCCCCTTGGGTACGATCTGCTCATCTTATGTTCTACTACGGTTAACAGTTCCACCCAAATGGGATAAGGCCAACACCAGGAGTACACCGCTGGATAAAGGTCTGCAGGAAAAAGCAAACCTAAGGAGCGAGAAATCAAGAGTCGCGCCACCAACCCATGCTACACGAAAATCTCTCTTACTCCCCACACGTGTGCACGCATGCACACACTCAACGACCAAATCCACAGCTAATACGTGGTCTTTGCAGCCAACGGAGCTGTCGAAAAGTTTTCCAAAGGAAGAAGAGCGGGGAGAGAGAGAAAAGAACGGTGTCCGACCCGACCCTATAAGCCGCCCTGGACACAGGATAGCCGGGGATGGGGGAGAGGAGGAGGAGGAGGAGAAAGGAGCGAGAACTGCCGTTGTTATGACAACCCCGGGAGGGAGGGAGGGAGGCAGGCGCAGGCCAGCGCGAGCGAGCGAGGGAGGGAGGGGGAAACTTCAAATCCCAACCGTCAACGCACGAGCGGCTTCCCCTCTTAAAGGGGCGGGCGCGCACAGGGACGGACCCTCTCGAGGAGGGAACCCGGGACAAAAGGAGACGCCGCTCATCCACCCTCCTCAGCGCGGCTGTGGCGGCGGCGGAGCCTAAATCGGCGGGCAAGTGTCGCCCGCGTTCGTCGCCCCACCCCGCCCCTCCAGGCCCTTCCCTGAGGGGGAGTTGGTGGCCGGCACTCGGCGCTGGCCGTGCTTCCCTCGCGGCGCTTCCCTCACGGTGGAGGCGGCGGCGGTGGCTCTCCGCCGGCCGACCCCCCGCCCCGCACACGCCACACACACACCCCTCAGCCCCTTCCCCTCCGCCTTTCTTACCCACACAGTGCATGAGCCGGTGCCGCCAGGAGTCGAGTTCGCGGCGGACTCCCCTGCGCTCCGCCGTGCAGCGGGGGCTCCGGCACTGCGAGGCGCCAGGAGCGGGAGCCGCGGCGGCCATTCTGCCTCTTCCCTTTCCCGTCTGCCTCTGACCTCACGCCCGCTCATTTGCATACGGGAGGGAGGGAGCCCGCGCGAGCGGGAGGGCGCCCGACGCGGCACGCCCGCTCATTTGCATACGGGAGAGAGAGAGGGGGGAGGGAGCGCGCGCTGGCCACGCCTACTCTCGCCCCTCAGATTCTTCTCTTCAGGTTCCTTAGCTCGCGGCTGTTTTTTCCTCGCTCAGGTTTCCGAACCCGCGAGAACGAAGAGGAGGAGGGGAGAAGCAAAGCGCCGGTAACCCCTGAGCGGATAGTATAGGAAAGAGGCAAGGAGGTACAGCCGTTTGGTACTGCAAGCGGCGGGCGAGCGGGAGTCGGGCTGGTAATGCACTGTGTGGAAAGCCGTTAAACAGAAGGGCGGGTCTCCTCCCTGCGGACTACAAACCCCAGAAGCCCTTGCGCCAAAGGGCGGGCCTCCTTCCTGTAGCACTTACGAGATGGGCGGACCTAGAAGTTCGCGATCCTTGTCAGCTTCGCGAACCACATAAATCGGGTTGCTGTTTGCTGCTCTTCTAATTATTACGTTTGTATACCGCCCTTCATCTGTGGATCTCAGAGATTAATAATAATAATAATTATACACTGCCCATCTGACTGGGTTTCTCCAGCCACTCTGGGCGGCTTCCAGCATCTATAAAAAGAAGGCTCACAGCATAAAAATACAAGATAAAAACGCAAATTACATAATAAAAGCCAGAATAAAACACAAAACAACGACCCCCATCCCTCCCACAAACAATTTTTAAAAGGCCATAGAATGTTTGAATAGCCAAACGCCTGGGGGAAGAAAAAGGTTTTCGCCTGGCACCTAAAGTATATGTAGGTGAGCCTTCCTGGGGAGAGGATTCCAAAAATGGAGAACCATTGCAGAAAAGGCCAATTCATGCGTTGCCACACTCCAGTCCTCTTGTGGAGGAGGCACACAAAGAAGGGGCTCAGATGATGATCGCAGGGTCTGGGTAGGATTTTGCACACGCGCACACCAATCTACCACGATATCACCATAACATTTAGTGGTGTAGAAATAAAACAAATCAGTTGATCAACGCAAATTACAGACATTCAGCTGCCCACAATTTTGTACCCAAAGTGCTAGTATTTTACTCGTCCCCCAGTGACCAGAACCGTTAATCTTTTTCCCCCACAGCTGTAGGAGTTGCCAATAGTTTTCAAACAGCATTCCAAGGGACACTTGAAGGCAGAAGGGGGTCCTTAGAATCTTCTCAGTGAGCTCCATGAAACATAACTTATGCATGCACTACTAATTTTCCTTGCAGTGTACTGACAGAAGGGGAACATTCAGACTTCTGGGGGTGGGGTGTATTTTCATGGTGATACGTGTGAAATGTGAAGTGAGTCCACACCTAAGAACATGTCCCAGAATATTTTCTGATGTGTAGCAGCTGTTCATTAACAGACACTGTGGTGGGAAAGTGTAGTTTGGAGGCTAATACAACATTCTGTCCACACATACTCATTCCTCTCTAAGAAGGATGTTTACTAATCCATTTCTTAAACCAACACATTCTACTACCACTAATAATACCCTCTTTCCCCGAAAATAAGACATACCCATCAAATAAGCCGTAGCAGGATTTCTAAGCATTTGTGCAATATAAGCCATACCCCGAAAATAAGACATAATGATATGTCTGGAGGGCGCCAAGGAAGAGGCGAGGCTGGACGCCTAATAAAAATAAGACATCCCCCTGAAAATAAGCCATAGTGTGTCTTCTTGAGGAAAAATAAATATAAGAAAGTGTCTTATTTTCGGGAAAACATGGTAGTAAATTATTACCCACCTTTTACCCTAAGGTTACAACAATTAAACAACTGACAGTGACAAAAATAAGGTACGTCACTTGTGACTGCAGTTTTCTACATTATTTTACCAGTATTGGACAGTTGATCACAACAAACACCTGACATGCTGTGGAGTAGTTATCAGTTCCAGCCAGCTACAATCAAGGATACAAGATCCTCCTCCTAATCAATATCCTCAGTTAAGTTATGGAAGGTCAGCAGGGGAGAATTGCCAAAGTACGCTTTTGCTAGAAGTATCTATGAAACAAAAGTTTGCAATGCAGTTATTTCAGTTCATATTACAAAAGAATATATATTTAGTAGAGTTTTCAAATAAAAGAAAGAATAGAAGCAAGTTGAAAATTCAATTCTCAACAGACTGTGTAGATCAATGCCATCACCCTGCACAAGATGACCTCCAGTCCCCACCCTCAGTGCAAGTCCTAATGCCACTTCATGCTCACATAAGCTTATCAAATAGTGGCAGTGGTAACAGCAGAAATGAACATCCCTACCTGCCTTTTTAAAAAAGATTTTTATTTACAAATTTATAAAGAGCACTTTCATTAAAAAACGTAAGCTGTTATACAATATTTTAAAACAAAAACAAAGATACATAAAACAACATTAAAACATTATTTGAAATATCAAATAGTGATTGGATTAAAAAGAAATTCATGTTACAAGGGCCTGTCTGAGCAAGAAAGTCATCAAGAGGCATGTGAATAAAAGGAGGAATGGTTCCCACTGAATGCAAATAAGGAGTTCCATAAGGTAGGGTCTGCCACACTAAAGCCTTGGTCCCTAGTGATGGCCCGCCAAATCTCAGGGACTTGGAGAACTGCCAGAAATCCCCCATAAGGGGGTCTTGGTGATCAAGGTAGAATATAAGGAATCGGACACTCCTTGAGCAAAGTGGAAACGAGTGCTATTTTACTAGACTAACTGTCAGTACGCAGTCCAGCCCTGATCAGTAAAGTGCTGGGTAAGACTACAGACACCCACTGTCTTCATTTTCTCAGGGTGGTATGGGCTTTGCTTCAAGTGGCTGCAGCCTCACCCAGCACATCACAGTGCCCCTGAGCACCACACGCTCCTCTTCCTTCCAACAAATGTTTTAGAAATGGCCATGGCTCATAATATTTATCCCAATATATGTCAGCTCTGTTGTAGTGATTCAATTCATAGTCAATAGTAAGGTTAAAATGTTGTTTGCAAAGCAGAGCGAGTTATCTTTAACGGCTGGATGTAGGCAGAAATTCAGCACGTACCACCCCACCCCTTCATGGAGAAAACTTCATCCTACTAGCTAGGCATTAATGTCCGTTAGATTGCAATGAGAGAAACAGGAATGTGAATGTGGGCGGCGCTACATTGTCTGCGCCGCCCAGCTCTTCCAAGGAGGCCCCAGGCTCCCGCTCCCGGCGCGAAGCTCCAGAGGCGCGCGGGGAGCGCGAGCTTGTGGCTGCCTCCTCCGCCTCCCAGGTCCCCCGAGGAGGTGGCCCCAGGCTCCCGCTCCCGGCGCAAAGCTCTAGAGGCGCGCGGGGAATGTGAGCCTGTGGCTGCCTCCTCCGTGCCTCCCAGGTCCTCCGAGGAGGCGGCCCCAGGCTCCTGCTCCCGGCGCGAAGCTCCAGAGGTGCGCGGGGAACGCGAGCCTGTGGCTGCCTCCTCTGCTTACGTTCCCCGCTCCTGCTTAGCGCTCCTCCGCTTACGCTCCCCGCACGCCTCTGGAGCTTCGCGCTGGGAGCGGAAGCCTGGGGCTGCCACGCCTGCGCCCCTCAGCCTTTTGCTTCTAGGGGGGGCAGTTGCCCCCTCCTGCCCCCCTGCCTACACCCATGCAACTACTCCTGCTTTGCAACAATGTACTGAAGATTCATAGTAGGATACTGTACAGTACTTCCATGTGGTATGGTTTGGGAAGTGATGCACACAACGTTGGCTGCAATCCATATCAATTCTGCTGTTTCTTCGGAAACACGGTGTTTTGATGCAGTTTTCCCCAAACCAGTTTTGATCTGAATTGAGAAAAAGAATGACCTCACTGTGTTTTAAGCCAGTAATGTGCACACATCATCAGTTTTCAATGAAATGTACAGGGATAGATATTCCTTCCAGGAGCCGCCAACCTAATCAATTTTAGTTTCTTCTAGTACTCATAACAGCATGTTAGGGGGTCAAGTGTTAGAAATTGGGTTGTAAGAGGATCTCTTATAACTTGTTCATTTGAAGAGGCTACTCAAGATCTTGCTTAAGACCCTTACCAGGCAGATGTTGTAAAGACTGTTTATGACTACTATGTTAGGCTAGGGAAAAAGACACAAGATGTTCAATCAAACTGCCTAATAAGATTAAATACTCTTGTTTTTAGTTTGCATACATCAGTGGTTGACTCTCCTGGGATTATTCCTTGACAAGTACAAATTACATTTTCCTGTTTACTCACCTGACAAGTGTTTCCCCCTTTGCTCTCGAGGTCCATCTACCTGTTGCAGGAACCATGGCTTGTCACTGCTTCAGATGCATGCCTCATGAATTATGCTAGTAATTCATGCTAGTAATTCAAACTTTACTGTGAGTACAGCAGGGGATTAGCAGCAGCCAGATACTAACTGCCTGTTACAGGGAACATGATAAGTGTAGAACATTGCAACATAAAACAAATGAAGATGGCTTCTTTCAGAAACCGAGAAGCAAGAAACTGTAGAAATCTGTTTGAGGCACATACAGTAAGCCTATAGCCTGACTTGGAAGAAAACACAGTTTACAATAGGACGTGCCTTATTCCCAATATATGTGATTTCAGCCTTAGTAATCTACTGACCTTTGTCTCAGCATTCCATTGCAACCTATTCTTCCTTTAAGATGATTTGATGAACAAGAACAGCTTTGCACGTTGCAAGTAGGTTAGTTGATTTTGTGTCTCATAGATTCTGCATGATCATTCTATACTACATCTAGTGCATGTTGGTGATGTTATATGAATATTAAACTAGCTTATACCACAACCTTAAAATGAGCTTTATAACTATTCCATAGACCTGTTGAGGAATTTTTGCTGTATAAGTCCAAATGTGTGCAGGAGGGGGAGAGAGACATGCCACCCACTCCTACCACCCATCGGGTTGGGGGGGGGCATCTATAGAAGCAGTATCTTCCATGCATATAGGATCTTCACACTCCCTTATGTTCCACATCATAAGGGGAGCCCATATGTTCCCCCAACATGAGAATGGGGAGAGATTGAGTTTGCAGGCATGGTCCAGCTCTTCCTTTCTGAAATTCCTCACCACATGGACTGAATGCCTGAATATATCATACCTCTAGGGCACCCTGGGGTCTGGGAGGGGAACTAGGGGTCCGAGACAGTTCTCATGATAGCAAATCATGATAGCAAATCTGGTATAACATAGAAATTTGTAGTGCAATTATTCCTCCTACAACTTTGTGATAAAATAGTCCAATGTGAGTCACAGGTTTAGTATCTTACAGTTATGTTCACCATGGTAAATGTCAATTCAGATGATAGCACCATTCGTGATATTTGGTACTGGTGGTAGTTTTAGTTCATTTCAAACAATATGGTTTGAAATAGGACCACTATGTGGTTCTTGCAAAGGGGCTGTATAACCAAGTATGTCATCACCACAGCAACTCGGCAGCAGAAAATATATTGAGGCAAGCCCTACAGAGGATACACTACTAATTGCACTTTAATATTAGATATCCAAACAGGACCCAAAGCAGAGAAACATGAGTCTGTGCACAGAAGGAATGTTTGAAAGCTAGATAGCCAGATATTATTTTTAATTCTCCTGGGCTGCCCTGAAAGCATTTTGTGTTAAAGTGCTCAGGGAAAAATTACAAAATAAATAGAAGTAATGGATATAAGAGCCTTCCTATTGATCATTCCACCCAACCCGGGGGGGGGGGCGCTCAACTATGGGAGCAGAGCAGCCAGGGAGTAGCTTGTCTCCCCTACCAGCACCTAGTTCAATAGCAACGCTAACAGTCAGCCCAGAGCAACATCAGACCAATATGTACTGGGGCTCTTGTTTAGGCTGTCTACACATGCTACTTGTTTCAGCAACCATTACCAATACATAAAGGAAATGTCAAATTAGTCAACTAGAGTAATGTAGCATTATTGACTATTTGACAGTGGATTTCATTGTTACAGACTATTTCATAGACTGTTGTAATTAAAAGCCTGGCAGGATCTTGCCCATTTTGGAATAGCAATTAATTCAGACTTCAGTATCACTTACCTAGCCACCTATATTCCCAGAAGCCCAAGCCTACAGCTATCACACTTTGGAGAGTCCCGTATTTCAATGCAGGATCAGAACCCTCTAAGGAGTAGGCAACAACTTCACTGGATCTTCCAGAGCAAGAAAATCAGGCCAAGGTAGCTAGTTTGAGGGAATGGCGTAAAGAGAGCTAAGCCAAGGTCAGTTACAGGAATCTTAGCAGAGCAAGGACACATAGGCTTGCAGGCTTGCTGCTAGAAAGGGAAAGCTATACAACAACAGAAAAGTTCAGTGACCATTCACAGGGGAGACAAGTGGTGCAAGGTGCAGAGTGGTGAAATCTGTTGGGAATTCCATTCCACCCTTTGCTGCAGATATGTGGATTGCTACATGTCACATGTCTGTTTACATTCCAGCACAGATTGCTGGCGTGAGTGAAACTTCCGCTCTGTGTTGCTTCCCCCCCCCACTCTGAGTAGAATGACAAGGAGAGAGGCCATGTTTTCTTTGCCCTGATTTATGTATAATAAATGCGTAGCTTAGTATCGTGTCCACCCTCAAGCCTCATCTGTTGTGCAGTTTACACTGCTAAGTAATGTGTGCTCAAGCCTGCTCTGCAGCTTGAGTCACAGACGCAATTCGGGGAGGATGACTGATGGATCTCTGCAGCGGCAAGGCTGAGAGGGGAGACGCTCCAGCTAGGGCTGAGCCACCTGACTTTTCATCCCCCAGTTCTGACATCAAGGTTATGGGCCCAGATTCAAGGCTTTACACCGAAGTAGTGCACAGTTTCAGTCCAATACTAATTGTTGTTGGCATTCATCTCTCTCAAGAGAGAATGGAGTGTGCCTCCAGGGGTGAAGTCATACCTCTGGAGAATTACAGCACCTACTGTGACTGCAGAGACCGGTAACTCATAACTGCTGCCTTCCACATTGTTCTTGCTGTTTTAGCAGCACCGAAGGGACATCTCTGGGGCCAAGCCTGGGCAGTGGATGTGGAGGCCCTGGGCTGCCCAGATGACAAGACCCCCCTCTTGGCCTTGCTGATGTGGTCCAAAGGAAAGCACAGCAATACGTTTAATACCAGCTTGGCTACAGGAGTTGCCAGAAGGAGGCTTACAAGACACTATCTTAGGGACTCCACTCAGGTTTACTCCTTAGCCTTTTATCCTTCTGAAGATGTCCCACGAGGCAGCAGGTATGGCTTGTTCATTGGGGTTTAACCCTGAAGCCGTTCTCATGAATGAGTATAGCTGCAAGTCAGTGGAGGTTTAGCATCAGAGTTTTCCTTCTCCAATACTAATTGACATTTTCAGTTTTAAATTAACTTGCTGCAATGCTAATTAATTCATTGCATGGTATACGGGGTTTTACTGGAGATGAATTGATAGAGCAATCCCCCCTGAATGATAGAGCATTACAGCTGATGGCATATCTCCATTTAATGCAAAACAATTCTGGCTGCTCTTATCTCTTTCTTTTAAAACAATATTTAAGGATTAAGCTGCTTAGGAGCTAGGGTGTCCATTTCTGAGGCAGGAAGAATGGATAAACTCCAGCTCCCAGAAGGTTTGTAGTTCAAGATTCACCATGGCACTGATGTAAGCTTGCTCACTGCCTTTGTTTTTTTTATATAGGCCAAGAGAACAGAATAGACAAGAGGCTAATAGTATACCTGCTCCAGAACAATTGCCGAAATCAATCAGACCTACTTTTTTGGAAAGTAAATCTGCATTGTAGCTGGCAAAGTAAATGGACAGTTTACAGTCTCGTTCATTTTATTTTGGTAGAGAAGCGGGTAGAGGAATCAGGTTACCTTTATAGAATTACCAAATGCAACAGTTACATCATCATGTTGTGGGATTTAGCCTGCTATAACCAGATGTTTTCCGGTGCACCTGTACCTTTGGAACAGGCTTGCTTTAGCACCTGCTCTTTCTCAATAGATGTATTCTCACTTGGAGCAGAGCAATCCCAATAGTTTAAAAATTGTCCAGGTTTTAGTGTCTGCTGTGGACTCCTGAACACAGAGGTCTATTGTCTTTGAGGAAACAGTCTTTTTTGTTTCTGAAGGGTTGCTGTTCTCATAAATTAATATATGTTCTAGTGAAAAGCATGTGTATATATGAGAATAGGGCATTTAACATGACCATTCACTTCAGCCCCCCGCCCCAAAGTGTTTTGTAGGCTGCTCTGGAAATGCATACACTGAAGAGCAGAATACAGATAGGTAGGCTAAGGAAATAAACTGCATATTAACCAGTGCATTGGTACATTTCCAGGCACAATTTAAAGTATTGGGTCATTATTTTCCTCCACGGGGAGTTAGCATGCAAAGCCAAAAATACATATACTATAGTGAAAAACCGCATTGGGTTCAATGGCAGGTGGGATTGCCAAAGTCATTTTTTCCAGACGACCAGCATAAATAAAGCTGAATGTGTGCAAGTTAAATGTGCATAAGTTGCATATTACCTGTGTACACATATATATACACAAACACACATATACAGTACATAATACAATACTGAATGGTTTAGGACCAGGGTGCTTGGACTCCCTTTTCCCATGTGAACTGGCCACATGCTTCAGCATTCACCATAACGCTTTGGATGTGACTGGTCTAAATAAGTCAAGTGGAGGAGTCTTTGAATAATATAGCCTCCAATAGGGACATTTGCATTTGTAACACCTATCCTAACCCCAAGGACCACTACCTAAACTCTGTTCCCACTGCAACTAAAGGCTCTGCCCTGCCTGGTACATTGCATTCATTTACTTTGCAACAGCTTGTTCTGCCCTGACTTACACTGAAAGTGTGTGTGTTTTAACTGGCCATAACAGTTTCCTTTTAAAGAAGAAAACATGTTTAATCTCAAAATGGATCCACTGTTTCTCCTAAGGCTCCAAATGGCCTTTCTTACTAGGAACTGTCCATATTTCCATATGTTTGGTAAAATAGTGACATTTTGCCCCCAGTTTTTGAGTGTGAGACTTCAATTGCAAAACTATATAATTTATCTTTCTACTCAATTACAACATAGCTTTATTAGTAGAGTGAATCATAAGTGTGCAGAACTGGGCATGTACTTCATGTGCACTGCAGTATTTGGAATCAAAGGAAATAACCTTCCATATTATATTACACATGTTTATGATATCTATTGTAGTGAATGTCCAAAGGTTGACAAAAGCTAGCATTTATTGGCAAATCATAGCATTTACAAGGAGAGGGGGAAATGTCAGAACATTCTGTCATTTACTACTAGTAACTAGAAAAGTACTTGTACTCCCAGTAAATGTTGACATTTATTAAGCCAGATGGGATAATTTCCAAATTCAACCAAATAATGTGTTCAGTGATGACATTTACTAGTAAATCCCATTTATTGCTGAGTGCCCTGGATAAATGACAGATATCCAGATCCAACTGTGCATGCTTATGGCATCTGGGGCTATATGCACAGAGCCCTCTTCAAATGATAGTAAGGCAGTAGAAAGGATAATTCAAAGGATGGTCAGTAGAAAGTATAATTCAGGCCATACTTCCTGTCCTGGATGGCCAATGGGCTTGATTAGTGCTTGTGTGCAGGGCCAATGGGAGCAATTTAGCAAACAGTGGCTCTGGTGAAAGAAGAGCCAGTGAAGCAATGACCCATGATACATGAGTCAGTTGTTATGGCAGCGGAGGCATGTCCCTGCTGGACTCTGGAGGCTGGTATGGAGCATGTGCAAGAGGAGAGACAGTATGCAAGGACTGGAATTCCTCCAAGGATCTGTGGGAGTAGCTAAGCAAACCCAGGTTTAGAAGAGATGGAAGAAGATGGGAGTAGGCACACCCAAACATCCTTTCTGTTGTTTGCAGCAGTGCTAGGGAGGGAAACCCACAACTGCTCAACAGCTCTTGCTGCTTTTAAAAAGGGATCCATTCTGTAGCCCCATCAACTGGATTATCCAGAGGAACTCCATGTGTGCCGTTCACACAATTCCTTATTTAGATGGGGATTTGCACATGGATTTGCCTGTTTAGGCGAACATACAGCCTCCAAATTGGGGTGAATATGTCTTTCTAATCCTCTTGGTTCATTGTGATGATTTCAATATTGACCAAGTAAAATCGAAACTGTTCAGAATAAACAATGCTACAGAGGTGCTGGAATTCAGTTCTGGTGAGTTCTGGCTAAAAAAAGCCCTGCTTTTTACATATAAGCCATGTTGTATGATACCTGCATACAATTTTCCATTAATTGGACAAACAGCTACCGTAGCTTACAGTAGTATATGTGTGATATTGTCCATTCTGATTTTCTGCAGCCCTATTGCCTGCAAGCCCTTTTCCAACCAGAGGGCTGCATTGAAAGTTGGTCAACCACTCAACTGTATGCACAGCCCACACCATACACAGAGTTACAGATATCAGGTTTTGAACCTAAGACTCTTTGCATACAAAGGCCTGAGCTACAGTTCCACCACATGACTGTGACATGTAAGGATCTTACATATGGCATTCATATCATGTATGGAAAAATAAAATTACTTCAATGTTAACCTATTTAGGATGTCATGACACATAATGTTTAACAAATCATAAATAAAATAAAAACTTACAAATTTAAGTGCTAGCTAATAATAGAAACCTCAATTATCTGGGACTCCTCTTCCAATCAATGAGAGAAAATGTTACCGTATTTACTCGAATGCAATGCTCACCTTTTTTGGTCAAATAATGTCACGAAAATTAGAGCGCACATTAGATTTGATGGCCCCAGCAAATAATGTTTTGGTTTCAAGGTTTTGACAATTGAGGTGCTCATTGGATTTGATGGCACATTCGATTCATGTAAATATGGTACGTTAGGAAGATTTTGAGGAATCTTTGATCACATACAGAAGAGCTGCTGTGTAGCGATTACTTCAAGGCGCTGGTGCTTTTATGTGTTCCTGGAGGTTACCTATTGTAAATGGTTTCCTTGTCTCTTTTAGTGGGCAGAACCTATCTGTGCACACAGTGGAATTCAAACATAAATTAGCTGATTTTTTATAAAAACAACAACAATCCCTTGCAAATATAAGAAGTACTGAATAAACAGTCATCTTCGATTGTCACGGAGTGCAGGATTCAAGTTGAACGAAAAGTTGCTCTGATCAGTGCGCCGAGCCATTCAGGAACCTTAAGAAGATAATTAGAGCCTGCTGGATCATTCCAGTGGCCCATCTTGTCCAGCATCCTGTTCTAACAGTGGCCAACCAGATGCCTGTGGGAAACTGGGGAACAGAACAACTCTCCCCTCCCCTCCTGCGGTTTCCAGCAACTGGTATTCGGAAGCCTCCAGTTACTGCCTCCAACCTAATAATGGGCCAGGCAGAATCCTATTGGCATTTTGTGTCATCTGACAAATCCTCTCGGACCTGTGCTTTTTTAGGCATGGAGCAAGCGGAGGTGTGGGCAAACCCTACGTTTTCAGAAAGGGAAAATGGTAAAGAGAAGTGGCAAAGAGCTCCACTGGGCCCCAACATTTTGAATGCTTGAAGAACTCAATGTGTGTGTGTGTGTGTGTGTGTGTGTGTGTGTGTGTGTGTGTGCAAATCTACCCCCTCCCCCCAAAGGGGGGGGGAGCTTGGAAATGAGCTGGAGGAAAGCTAATCCATTTCTGTTGTTTTTTTCAGCATGCCAGTCTTCAAAATGTAGAGCAGAAACAGTTGTGTTTCTCCCATATTAGCTAACACACACACACACACTTATTTTAAGATGACAGCTTATGCAACACTGGAAAAGTACCTTTGCTCTGGAGGACTTTTAAGATAAACAATTTACCCAAGGATTGAATTCAGATTATTAATTCTCATAAACAAAGCCTTATATGTCTAAGAAGTGAACTGGGGCGTATGGGTGCTGTCCAAGGAAAGATTTTTTTTAATCCAATATCAAGGCAAGTTATTAAACATTCCTTTGGCTCATTCATGTTTCCTCACGTTACAGATGAAAGCTTTCCAGACACGTATGGAGGATATTGTTGACTTAGCAAATGCACATTGTAACAGAGAAAAGGAATTTTAACTCTAAAGTGATGGGTTTTGTTTTTTTAAGACTAAAAGCAGTCTTCTTAAAAGAAAAAAATTGCACAAGCATGATGAAAGGAAGATGTCACAAGAATTTGCTCAAAAACTGTTCTTGTCCTTTCACTTTAGAAAACATTTATTTAAAACATCTCCTTTGTTTAATTAAACCTTTGTGTTTTGACACTTGTGGTGAATGCTATCCTCTTCTTGCCCATCTTTATAAGCTGGATGGTATAAGTTAATGTGTGTGCAAGCCTCTCTCTCTCTCTCTCTCTCTCTCTCTCTCTCTCTCTCTCTCTCTCTCTCTCTCTCTCTCTCTCTCCCCTCTCACCAGTATGGGGTTAATATCAGGAATCATTTGCATCCAGGTGCATGTCTGTGTCAATTATTTTTAATCTTTCTGCACTGTCTTTCCATAAAAAACATTTTCAGGGTAATTTGCAGCAGAGCAAATAAAACTGCATGTAAAAGCAGCATTTGACCACTAGCAGAAAGAATTCATGCAACTATGAAAAAAAAAGTATAGTGCCAGGATCTGCAAAATACAGCAGGAGTCTCCAAAGCAAAGCCCAAGGTAGAAAGCCACAATGAACTCGGTGCCATCTGCTGGAGAATGTCAACGCACCCTTTGGTGTTTTTTTTTTAAAATCTCTGTTTTTATTGTTTTTAATCGAAACAGTAGAAAATACAACAGGTAGCATGGGTCAGCAGTCAGTAATCAGGCGCACATGCAAACAGAATGTGGCATATGGCATCAAGCCATAATGCAGTGGGACTTCAGAGGGACGTTTGCACATGAAATAGCCCCTCCATTGTTAGGCTTGAGTTGCTGGAGGATGTTATGGTAGTTGTATTTGGTCACATCTGAAATGTGGTTAAGGATGCATAAGCGAGGCTACAGTGGGCCAGCTACCCAGGCATCCAAACTAGAACCTCAGGTTTTCCTGGGCGGGGGACTTGACTATAAAAGAAGGAAAACAGCCACCAGAAAAGGGTTAAGAAGCCTATGATTCTCCATAGGTTGTTGGACTCCCAACTGGGGAAAGTGGGTTGGTGCTGATCAGATGACCCAATGGTTGCACTGTTGTTGGCATCCATCTTTCTCTTTTTTTAAATATATATATATATATATATATATTTACAGTATTTACAAAGTTTATTAATATATTTAAAATGTTACAGAGAAAAAAAGATATGGAAATCAAAATTACATCAGATCTTACAAATCAAAACAATCACTCACAATTATGCAAAAGAAAGGAAAACAGACATCAAAAGAGTGTTATACATAGATATATATAATTCCCCCTCCCCCCTCCCAGCTTCCCACCCTTTCCTTTCCTCCACTTCCACCCACCTTCCCCCCCTCCTTCCCATTCCCCTCGTTTGTTTATGTCATACTATACATTGTATATGTCAACACTGGAACATGGAGAGAGAGTCCAATGGAGGTCAATAAAGCGGAAAATGTTGGAACAAAAAGGGTCTGTCTGGTTTTTTCTTTTATAAATTTCTTTTCTTGTCAGACTTCCTGCCGTTTTCTAATGTATTTTTAAACTTACGCGAACGTACTAAACCCAGTATCTTTCTCTAATACACATATCTAATACGTTCATTCCTCTTCATGCATCAAAACCTTGTATATAAGTTTTGTTTTTGTTTCCCCCCTTCTTTTTATTTAATTAATTATTACCAAATTCAGTGCACCTTTAGTATATTTTTGAATGTATAATTTGTACTTTATCCATTTTTCTGAAAAGTTTTTTTTTTTTTTTTGCGATTTGCCTTTCAGGTTGTTAGTTAATAGAGCCATTTCTGCCAGATCTTGTAACTTGCTTTGCCACCTTGGAATCCATCTTTCTCAAGAGACAAGGGAGTGCGCCTCCAGGGGTGAAGTCAAACCACTGTGTTAGCGGCAGCAAAACGAGACCCCCAGGGTACAAGCCAGTGCAGTGTGTAGGGAGGTCCTGAGCTGTCCAGATGACAAGACCCCCCCCCCTCTTGGCCTCGCTGATGTGGTCCAAAAGAAAGTAGAGAAACACATTTGGCACCAGCTTAGTTGCAGGAGTTACCAGAAGGAGGCATACAAAATGCCATCCAACCATCTTAGGGACTCCACTACAGATTTGTCTAAGGTTTACTCCTTCTCCTGAAGTTATCCCACAAGGCAGTGGAGGTTTAGGATCAGAGTTTTTCTTCTCCTAGATGGGCTACCTTCCCAGTCTCATATGCCCCTCATTCTACCTTATGCAGAAACCGCTTTCTTGACTGTTGGACCCACCATTCGTCTTGTCCACTCAGTTGGCTGGAGCCTGTTGTCGCATGCAGAGGAAGTCCCTAACTCACTGAGGGTTTGAGACCCATCAGCTACTCACGCTACACTAGTACATTATTAAGGACTAGTGTCATTCAGCCCGTTTACTAAACGGGCACTAGAACATTCGGCCTTTCTCGGTGGTGCGTGGGGGGGCCGGCTGGCCCCTCCCACGGCCGCCGCTTTGTCGGGGCGCTCCGCTGAGCCCAGCTGGCCAGCGGGCGCCCAGGAGAAGGCCGCGATTCTTCTGAGGTCTGCGAGGGAAACGGTAGGCAGAGGGGTGGGGACAGCGTATGTGTGTGCGTCAAGTCTCTGCGTCCAATCCCTGTGTCCGTGGGGCACATGCGCAGTAGCGCAAACCCAGGGACACAGGGAATACTGGACGCAGAGACACTTGCACTTTATTATATAGGATAAGCTGACACAGTGCTGCATTACTGAGACTGTGTTGGCATCTGGAAGTCTGCAACGGGAAGGTGGATCTTTAACCAGTAACTCCTGTTGCAGAAGTGCTTGGAACTAATGCAAGCTGACCCAGGAATGGGAAGGATGTGACTGCCTGAACTGGCGTAAAAGGGCAGAAGAAATCTTCCAGAAGCCTGCAATGGAATGGGGTCTGGAGGGTTGCCAAACAAGGCAAGGCAAACAAGGCCTGTTCTCTCCTCCTGCTCGTCCTCTGGAAGTTGTGGTTACATGGACCAGGCAGGAATGACCCCTTAATCAGCACCAAAGTTCTCATTACATCACAAAGAGAGACTTGCCTTGGCTCTTAGTCAAAAGCACAGAGAGTGGCCTACTGCAGAAGGGAGAAGAGACATTGGACATTGGAGAAGAGAGGGGATAGACAAAGGGCGATTCCAGTCTGTCACTATTTTCATAGAATTGTAAAGGTGCAAGGGACTGTGAGGGTAACCTAGTCCCACCTCCTGTAATACATGAATCTCAACACATGCCCCCCCCCATCCAATTTGAAACCATACCAGACCCAGCTTAGTTTTGCACGTCTGCTAGTCGTTTTATTGCTGAACCACTAGGAGGTTTTGTGGGAGAGATTCAAGTACATAACAGAACTTTAGGTTTGATCAAAAGTGCTTGACAACCTAGCACAACAAATCCCCTTAAAAACTTTTTTTTTGCTGTTAAGAAAGTGATGGGGATTCTTTAAATCTCTTAAAATCTCTGGAGATTTAAAGAATCTCAAAGAGAAGGTTTGTGAAAAGGTATTTGTTTTTATTTGTAAAAATGTAACTGTGAAAAACTAATAAAAAGAAAGAAAGAAAGAAAGAAAGAAAGTGATGGGGAAATAAACTGATAAATTTGGGATGAACAAAAGACCAGAACTGGAAGGCATGTAAGCACCCTTCAAACAAAGCAGGATGGGTGTCTATTGTTTTAAAATCACTCCGTAAGAAAAACAGAATTTATGCTCCATAAAGCCTGAACACAGTCTAATCACCATATAACCTTTGTGCAAACAAACATACACACCATACATTTAAAGTATCGCCCCCCCCCCAAACAAAAACAATCTTGGGAGTTTACAGAACCTTTGACAAACTACAAATCCCAAAAAATTCATTGTATGGGAAAATATGCTTTTAATGTATAGCGTGGATGCAGCCTTAGACAAATGCTAAATAAACATGGCATCTGTAGGATTCAAAGATGGTTTTGTGTTGCTTCTATTCAAAGAAAGATTGCTAGTATGTAAGATCTTCTAAATCTGGCACCTGTAATGGCTCAAGGGCCATGTTAATGAAGGTGATGTTTTGACCTATCTTAGCAAATTATAATGTACTTCCAATAACATCACATATTTAAGAGCTAAAATTCGGCCTAGAATAAAACCGTTGAATGCTTTACATTTCATCTGTGTTTGTGTCAAAAACAATTTTAATGCTAAGGGACAGCTGTAGATTACTAATGACTCAAATACAGTTTGGCTGTTTTCATGAAGTGCTCTGTGGGATGTCAGAATATTTAATTCAAGATGTTAAAAACATCCCCAAATGTCACAATAATTATATCACAGCAGGCAATTAAAACACTAGAAAATGCCAACTGACTAAGAGGGTTCCTTGTTATTTAGAAAACTAATGAGTGACTGACACCTAAAAGCAGAAAATATTAATTATAACCACAAATTCCAATACACACTGTAATTAATTTTAATGGAAAATATATATATTAAAATTAAACAGCCTTATTGAATCCAACAAAACATAGCCAATGGGTACACGAGCCTTGAGGTCTAGTAAAATTTAGGTACCAATACACAAACAGACACGATGGAGTGTTTTACAGTACAATCCTTAAAAGTGTATGGAGGTAAATCCCAGTTAACGCTTTGAGAATTACTCCCAGTATGTACAGGATTACAGTTTCTGTAGTTTGGGGTTACACAGAGAGATGTCAGTAGATACATTGGGTGAAATTCAACACCGTTCTATGACAAAAGTTCTGTCTGTACAAGCATTGCAGGTGGAACGATCCCGTCTCTCCTTCCCCTGTACTGTTCTGGGGGTTATCCTGACCTCCAGAGCCATTTTGGGGGGCTCACAGATAGCAGGGGAAAGATCTTCCTCTAATGGGGCACATTAGGCGAATCCTACCCATGGAGCCCAAACTACATGAAATGTAGGAGAACACTGACTAAATCTGTAGATTTTTATTATATTGGTAGTTCACGGTACACTGAAATGTAGAACTAATAAATCTACTGCTTTGGGAGATAGTTTTAGTTTTCATGCTATTTGAATCAGTTTTCTCTTCTTTAATGGCTGGATATTATAAATGCTATGTTGTTTTTACTGTCTTTTATTTTATAGATTTGGTGTATTTGGGAAATTGCCACGGGAGTAGTGAAAAGCCAGTCTTCTGTTTCCAGTCATATAGGTAGGGAGATGAGGAACAAGAGAAGGAGGAAGTACTTGGAGAAACAAAATGACTTAACAATTTGTGGTACCTATGAGAATAATATCTTGACAGACCACGACACACTCATTATGAAGCTGTTCTAAGCCCTAGTGGTATTAGAGTGAGAAATCTACAGCTGACCTTTCAAGGTTCATAACTCCTTTCAGCAAAGAACTAGAGGATTTTAAATCAGATTCTTATAGTTGAAGACATATTTTATTATGTACAATAAAAAAAACCAACAGTATTCACTTCTGGTTGCCTTTACCAAATAACACACATGCAAATCTTTAATAAACACATTTCATCAGCAATATACATTTCAAATTTAATGCAGAAAAGGGCTCCCCTAGTAGACATCCTGTATCATCAAATATGTGTTGGTTACATATTTTATTTTTATTTTGGAAAGGGTCCCTTTGTGAGGATGTATTGGTTGGGGTAGGGGTGACACAAAACTCAGTTTTATCATTTGCTACTGCACTGGAAAAGTCTTTGGGTTTTTTTTTTTTGCCATTGCTTTGATTGTACACCAATGGTCCCCAAATCCACATCAAACAGATAGGAAAACACGATTGTGCTTTTTTTTGAATATGACTTTTACACGTACAGTGGTACCTCTACTTACGAATAACTCTACTTATGAATGTTTCTACTTATGAATGGAGCTCCGTCCGCCATCTTGGATGTGGTTTAGATAGGATTTTTTCTACTTACGAATTTTTAGATAGGGTTGCTTCTACTTACGAATTTTTTCTCCCAATGCATTCCTATGGGATTCGACTTACTTTTTTTTTTTTTGACTTACGAATGTGTGTTCGGAAAGCATTAAATTCATAAGTAGAAGTACCACTGTATCTTCATTTCTTTCAACAGGATTCTAGCTATAGGTTCTGTACTTCAATGAATAAAAGTGTAATATTAAGATGATCTTCCAGAATATGAAGTGGCCATTGGCTTATTGCAGAGGTTTTCAACCTTTTTGAGTTTCTGTGGCTCCCTGTGGGGAAACGCGCTCACCCCTTGCCAGCAGAGTCGGCAGCCCCTCACCCCTTTTTGAACACCCTCCCTTGTGGAACGTTCCCTCAGCCTCTTCTCCCCTCTCCTTGGGAGTCATCCGGGCAGCCGTAGCCACCACTCCTTGTCTCTAAGCCACTCTCTCATCCCAAAGAGTGGTGCCCCCCTTTTGCCGCTCCACAGGGGCCTGGGAAGAGGATGTCCCCAGAATTAGTGGCCTGATGGAGACTGGCCAAAGGGTGACCACGGGGCAGCAACATTGGGAGGCAGCAGTGGAAGCAGTGGTCATTGCTGAAGCGTCTCCACCTCCATCGTTCTGCCCGGACACTGGAGTCCAGCACCGAGGGCCTTCTGGCGGTTCCCTCATTGCGAGAAGCCAAGTTGCAGGGAACTAGACAGAGGGCCTTCCCGGTAGTGGCGCCCGCCCTGTGGAACGCTCTCCCATCAGATGTCAAAGAGAAAAACAACTACCAGACTTTTAGAAGACATCTGAAGGCAGCCCTGTTTAGGGAGGCTTTTAATGTTCAATAGATCACTGTGTTTAATTTTTCTGTTGGAAGCCGCCCAGAGTGGCTGGGGAAACCCAGCCAGATGGGCGGGGTATAAATAAATAAATAATAATAATAATAATAATAATAATAATTATTATTATTATTATTATTGCCGGGCCTGCATAGTAGAAAGGCTCCCCTTTGGCACTAAGCTCCCAGGCAGGCATTGCACAGAGCCAGCACAAGAAGAGCCAGTGTGGCGCCTTCCTGCTTGGTCTCCCACTTGTCCATGCTTTCCCAATGGCAAGGGTTGTTGGGCTGGCTTGCTGGCGTCCCTCAGCCACATGCCTGCTTACTCTGAGACCACCTTAGCTCCTGGCAACCAGCACCCCCTGGCCAGCCCCAGAGGCACCATTTGCCCAGGGAGCTTCTAGCCAGGGCTGCTGCAACGAACAGCTGTGCAAGCCTTTGGGAGGCAGAGATGCAAGAAGGCATCAAAGGAGGGAGGGAAGGAAAGAGGAGCAGAGGCCAATGTTGCCTGCTTGCATCCCTGACTCTCATTCAAGAAACTCTGGGGTGCCACAGCACACTGGTTAAAACCACTGGCTTATTTAACTCTTTCCAGAGATATCAATAAAAGTTACAGCATAATAAGACATGGCTTACTGTTGCAATTACTTCTGAACCACTGGGAAATAACCTAGTAATAAAATATGGTATCTCCCTAAGTCTCCTCTTCAAAAGAACTGAGGGTATGATGAGGAAACATAAAAGAGAATGCCTTTGTATATTTTTGAATGCTTACGTTTTGCAAACATTTGCTTTGAGAGTTTAATAGAAGCATGGTCAATGCCAAACAGCAAAGGTGATCTACTGACAGTCTATCGAAGCCATAGACTTTCAAAATCGTTTTTTTATAGATTGAATAGTACAGCATCGAGCCTTGTCAGGACAATATGAAAAAAGCTACAATAGAGAGAAACCCAGCATTTCAATTTTGTAATTTTAGTGACTTCGTCCATGAGCTTATATACCAGGCATCCCCAAACTCGGCCCTCCAGCTGTTTTGGGACTACAACTCCCATCATCCCTAGCTAATAGGACCAGTGGTCAGGGATGATGGGAATTGTAGTCCCAAAACAACTGGCGGGCCAAGTTTTGGGGTGCCTGTCTAAATGAATAAATCTAAATGAATAAATAACCATGAGAGGGAGGGAGAAAGGAACATTAAACAAAGCTAAAACTTTAGTCCGTGGGTAGGCAAACTAAGGCCCGGGGGCCGGACCAGGCCCAGTCGCCTTCTAAATCTGGTCTGCGGCCGGTCTGGGAACCAGCGTGTTTTTACATGAGTAGAATGTGTGCTTTTATTTAAAATGCATCTCTGGGTTAATTGCGGGGCATAGGAATTCATTCATCCCCCCCAAAAAAATATATATATAGTCTGCCCCCCACAAGGTCTGAGGGGCAGTAAACTGGCCCCCTGCTGAAAAAGTTTGCTGACTCCTGCTTCAGTCCAAGCTTACTTCTAATCTCAGAGATGCAGCTGCCATACCTGGTGACACTAAAGATTGACCTTAAGAAACCTGATAGAACTTTTATCAACACTTGAAGTGAAATGCAAATGTGAAAACCATATAAAGCTTAGCATATGTTTTAGCACTGAAAACTAGGGCATTATAATGACCCTCCTCTAAGTGGAAGGGCAGCAAGGAATGCTGAGTAGCAATCATGTTAGAGTTTCAATTAACAAAATTCCCATGAGATGTCCAAGATAATGAAGAATAAAACAAAATGCCTAGATACTTGCATGTTGAAACTTGTACAAGTCCATCTAAAGGCCAGTTATAGTTTTTGTTACATCTTGAGCCTATGGGTAATGCCCATGAGTCCTGTCATGGGGGGGGGGGTTCTGGGGGGGAGGGAAGGTGAGGTGGGGATAAACTCAACTATAAAATGGACCACCTTTGGCTGTCCACCTTTCATGGGACTCTCTCGTGGGAGGAGGGGGTCCATGGAGGGTGGGTAAGTGGAAGGTGGAAAATATGTTAAGGGAAAGGGATAAGTTTAGAGATTAGGTACAGTATAAATGTTGGAATGTTTGCTTAAAGAATAAGAATTGAAATTGGGATGAAGAAATATGCTATGATTATTACTAGGAAACTATGAAAATCAGGAAGAAGGGATTTGAGGAAGTCACCAAGATAATGTCAAACAAAGTAAGAGATTGAAAATATGATGTATATTATTTGCTTGTTTGTTTTATTTTTTGTTTCATTTTTTTATTTAGATTTTAATGTACGTATGGATAAATAGTTGGGTGGCCTGCATCTCTCCTTGTCATCCTAGAGCCTCTTGGTGGCAGGGGGGAGGCTCTGGGGGGAGGGAGGGTGGGGTGGGGACAAACCCAATTATAAAATGGACTACCTTCAACTGCTCACCTTTCATGAGACTCTCTTGTGGCAGAAGGGGGCTCGTGGAGGGGGGGATGGAAGAAGGGGGAGATTATGTTGTGTATGTTTTTCTTTATTATGTAAAATCAATAAAACATTATTTAAAGAAAATACTTGAGTCCTGTCATAGTTATTTATGGGAGCTCCATTCCTGCAAATGTTAGGACAATTACTTTAATAAACATTTTAGACCTATTTGTGTCCGAGTAGTATGGCATCGCCTGCAACGAGGAATAGAGCCTATCCCTTGCTTCTGCGAAGTTTGGTGAATGGAATTTGGGGGTGTTAAGACAGGGTGCAAGATCCTCAACATAAACGTTTGAACTAAAGAACAGATAGAATACATGCTGGTGGAATCTAGACACATATGGGGGAAATGCTTTTAAAATGTTTTGAAAAATATATGGAAATTGCCATAGCTCACCATTGCCATCTAGTGTCACATTTGTATAATGCACTTTACAACACACTTAAAAAGTTTTATTTGCAGTTGTATAGCTGAGTCAGTTGTCTAGCTTCCCTAGATGTTGCAGTGCAGCAGCTGCCTTCAGTCCCTGCCAGGGGAAAAGGTGGAATATAAATAAATATAACAACAACAATAAAAGGGACATGGTAGATGGTAGACGGCTTCCCACACCACATCTGATTTGCACCGAAGCTTCCAAATCTAATTGTTTCATGAGATGAAGCTGCCTCTTTATCAACTGAGATGTCTTATCAACTGTTCCCATAATTGCCCTCTAGGAATCAAATCAAAGTCTGATTTGAGAAATGCAAAGGCTGCCTTCTTCCCCATCCCCACCCACTCATTTCAAGTCAAAAGTTCACCATAGAAAACATGTGGCTCAGATATACTTTTAACACACTTCCAAGGCTATGGACACATTAGTGGTTTAAAATGCAGCAAAGTAATTTATGCCTGTTGCATTTCGAGTCAAATTTGCACTCGTTGTAAACACCAAATTGTGTGCGTGTGTTTATTCTGTTTTTTTAATTATAATTTTTATTCATTTTCTCATTAAACAATAATTTCACTTTACAACACCAATCCAATCTTTCCACGCTCTGCCGAGCTCAAGACCTCCTCCCTCCCCCTTCAACAGGCTTTCTATTACAATTCTGTGTCTCACATTTATAACTTTAACTATGAAGTCCACGTCGTAGGAATTATTTTAGTCCTGCTAGTGTCTTCAAACTTTTACTTACTTACTTATCAAACCTTTATTAGGCATTTTGCAAATAAAACCATAAAAGAGAAAATAACATATAAAAGCCTTGAAATATATATAAAAAAGGCAGCAGTTGGCTACATACATATATATATATGTAGAATCTGTGGTTTTCCTTGTTAACCTGCTCCTTGGAGGACTGCTACCAAAAACTCGGCTACCCCTGCCATTACCCTTTGGTCAACGTCACATAGGCAGAATCCCACACTTTCACCTTGCTGGGGTTCCAGACCACCCAAAAGAGGGGACAGCACACGTTGACGGAGCGTACTGTACAATGGGCAATGAAAGAGAATATTCTCTACAGTGTAGGGGACATTCATACAACATCTGCAGAATCTCTTGTTTCTAGGAATGTTTTGATATCTTCCCCTGACAAATGCAGAGGGAAAAACATTCAAACGGGCCAGCATAAAAGCCCTACTTTTACAATGATTATTAATGTAGTCATTGAATTTACTCCAGTCTCCCCCTGGTTCCTGACTCTGCAAGTCAATTTTGCCAGTTCTACATAGTCCATCATTTTTGTCGGCCACTCCACAATCGTTGGTATTTCCTGTACAGTAATTTCCACTTTTGGGCTAATTAAGTTCTTGCCGCAACTGTAGCATACAGAAATAGTCTTTGGTCTACTTTTGTGTGTTTATTCTGATGCGCATTAACCGATTTGCAACCCTCCGCCCCCAATTCCTATTCAAGAAAATTGTCATCACATGAGCAATGGCTGGCTGAACTGTACACAGCTCAGGTTGACCCCAGCTCCCATTTTCAAATTGGATAGAAGCAGGTTTGAGGGAAAACCTCACATCAAACAGCAGTATTTCTCATGGATTGTGGCTAATGTCATATATACTCTGCATCAAATACCAGCGGTGGGAACTCACTCGGGCTGGAGTAAATGGTAATGTGCAAACAACTTAAGAACCATTTTAAACCTGCCGTGGTTTCCTTTGGAGAGAGAGAGAAAAAAGACTTTTAGGCTGCATCTTGCTTGCCAATAATATTAGTATTGACTAACACCTAATATGATGTGAAGGGCCTGTGCTATCCTGTTAGTGTCATATTTACGATTCAAATGGCTGAATTATTAACAATGGAAAGCTATCCAAGAGAAACATTTAATTTCCAAGTTATTTGTCAGGGAGACAGAAGAATATGGGTTACACACAATTCCCATTTCTAGTTTCCATTTGAGCACTGCAAAATGCAAGACAGGAGCAAAATGCAGAAGGGGGAAAGCATTGTAATAATAATAATAATAATAATAATAATAATAATAATAATACCTTTATTGTCAATGTACAATCTGTGTACAAGGAAATTAACTGAGCCTCCATCCCTGTCCCCACCACAAACACTCAATCTTATTGCACTTTGTGTGCTTGTTGCACAACACACTGACCCCAAAAGTCAGTTGCACTATATTATTTTCCATTCAGCAGCCTAACAGCCCACGGATAGAAACTGTTTTTTGGCCTGTTGGTACGACTAATTATAGGGACCCAGGTGGCACTGTGGGTTAAACCACAGAGTCTAGGGCTTGCTGATCAGAAGGTCGGCGGTTCGAATCCCTGCAATGGGGTGAGCTCCCGTTGCTCGGTCCCAGCTCCTGCCCACCTAGCAGTTCAAAAGCACGTCAAAGTGCAAGTAGATAAATAGGGACCGCTCCGGCAGGAAGGTAAATAGCGTTTCCGTGTGCTGCTCTGGTTCGCCAGAACAAACGCCGGCTCCCTTGGCCTATAGAGCGAGATGAGCGCCGCAACCCCAGAGTCGGACACGACTGGACCCGATGGTCAGGGGCCCCTTTACCTTTACCTTTTACGACTAATTATACTTCTATATCTCCTGCCCGAGGGTAGAAGATTAAAATGGTGCTGGCCGGGGTGTGGATTGTCCCTGAGAATTTTTCTCGCTCTCCTAAGGCAACGATCCCTTGCGATGTCATCTAGCAGGCTGAGTGGACAGCCCATGATAACAGGGCTGTGTTCACCACCCTCTTTCTGTCCGTGGCTTTCAAGCCAACATACCACACTGTGATACAATATGAGATTCTTTTACTTTCTATTGTAGACCAGTAAAAGGAGGTCATCAATTGTTGTTCAACATTGTTCTTTCGCAAGACCTTGAGGAAATGGAGCCTCTGTTGGGCCTTCCTAAACACCTGAGTTATATTGTTTTTCCAAGTGAGGTCTTCACTAAGGTAAACTCCCAGGAATTTAAAGGAAGAGACTCTCTCCACGCAACCCAGTCCCCCCAATATACAACGGGGCTAGTTCCCCTCTCTTCCTCCAAAAGTCCAACACCATCTCCTTTGTCTTGCTAATATTTAGGTGCAAGTTATTCTCTAAGCACCATGTAGATACTTTTTGAACCTCCCCCCTCTACGCTGATTCATCTCCCCCTGTAATTAGACCCATTATGGTAGTATCATCTGCAAACCTAATAACTGCAGTAGATGGATCAGATGAAATACAGTCATATGGGCACATTCAGATGGGGACTGGCAGGGTCGCTATAATATAACTGAGTTGGTGAGCCCTTATGTCTCAGTTTTCCCAAGAAACGTTTCAACCATAATGGTACGGCTTTTCTTCATACAATTTGCATTAAATTCAACTTTAGGGATAGGATTCTTAATCCAGAGCAAGTGTATATTAAATATATATCTCAAACTGCCCTTGCTCCTAAAATACGTGCTTGCGAACAGCTGGAGTTCCCAAAGTGTCTCTTCAGATAAAACGGCAATAGAAAACAACTTTTCTTTCGGTCTCAGCAGGCAACACATAGTGAAAAGGGGAACCTGCTGGGTCACCTATATTCAGAGCAATCATGTCAGGTGCAAGGGCAAATGTTTAGCAGAGAAACAGAAGCTCATCACTGACGTGCTGTCAAAACTGCCCCCATTTTTTAGTTTTCCCATATGTGAAATATTTGCGCACTTAACCTTTTTGCAAAAGTTTATTTTCTAAATGAAATATGCCACTTGCTGTCTTCTTCATGCAAGACACTCTAGACCCAATACAAAAATAACGAACACTGTGCTGATGGCTAGGGTTGCCGGACTCAATAGAGGACAGGACTTCTCTGCCTTTAACTGCCCTGCTCTCTTTTGAGTCTGGAAATCTTAAAGACCCTTTGGAAATTAAACAAAGGGTCTGCTGGTTTCTCTTTAAGGTTTCCAGACTCAAAAGAGAGCAGGGCAATTAAAGGCACAGAAGTCCAGTCCTCTAATGAGTCTGGCAACCCTACTGATGGCACATTTTGTACCTTGCTAAGTGAATTCATTTTTTAAATAAAAAAAAATACCCTACAGGATTGTATTGAACTTGCCAAAAGCAAAGGTAACTACATCAAAATAACTGAGTTTATCAGGCTGGTTTTAAAAACTTGATGGTTTTTGAACTTGATGCTGTTAAAATTATGATTGGAATATATTACCAACATATCACATGTAAGCAAAATCTAGGTGCAATCCACGTTAGGATCGTGTTGACACATTCGCCAACCTGTAGCTATTTTGCTATTTCTGCCCCTTTATTATGGGGTTTTCCAGATAAGTTTTATGAGTTTTAAAACATTATTGTGTTGTCCTTGTGCTATTGATTTCTGTGAGAACCAACGGCAAAATCTCATTGCTATTATCAGCGCGAGTGGCTTTGATTCTGTAAAACCAGTTTGGCAGCCTTTCCCCCAACCTCCTTGGCCTTTTCAGTGTTAACCTCAGCAGGGGTGGAGTGAATATGCGGGATGAAAATTTTATCCTCCATTTTACTCTCAACAGCTGGATCATGATTAAAGCATAACAAAGAAAGACAATACCATTCACTTGATTTAAGAACCTCCCACTTTTTAATTGCACCTCCTGTAATATATAATGCATGGAAATGCAGTATAAGCAAGGGAGACACGGAATTGTTTACAACAGGCATCCCCAAACTTCGGCCCTCCAGATATTTTGGACTACAATTCCCATCTTCCCCGACTACTGGTCCTGTTATCTAGGGATCATGGGAGTTGTAGGCCAAAACATCTGGATGGCCGCAGTTTGGGGATGCCTGGTTTACAATCACCTGTGTGGCAACTGCTTTCCCCCCAAAAAATTACCAGTAATCAATGCTCAGCAAATAAGGATACTTCACATGACTTGTTTATTGAGAAAAAATAAAAAAAATTCTTCCAGTAGCACCTTAGAGACCAACTAAGTTTGTCATTGGTGTGACCTTTCGTGTGCATGCACACTTCTTCAGATACACTGAAACAGAAGTCTCCAGACCCTTATGTATAGTGTGAGGGTTAGGAGGGGTATTCTCAGGAGGGTGGTGGAAATGGGTGTTTGACTTGATAGGTGTAGAAACTCGTTGATGACTGTTAATGACTGCAATTTGTCTTACAGGAAAAAGCAAGGGGTGAGATGGCTAAAGATAGCTTTATCATGTATAATGAGATAAGAATCCAATGTCTTTGTTCAGGCCAGGTCTCTCCATGGTTCCAAGTTTGGTAATGAGTTGCAGTTCAGCAACTTCTCTTTCCAGTCTATTTCTGAAATTCTTTTGTAATAAGACAGCTACTTTGAGATCTTGTATAGAATGTCCTGGGAGATTGAAGTGTTCTCCTACTGGTTTCCACACCTATGAGTCAGACACCCATTCCCAGCATCACCCTTCTGAGTAATACCCCTCCCCACCCTCACACTATATATAAGAGTATGGGGACTTCTGCTTCAGTGTATCTGAAGAAGTGTGCATGCAAACGAAAGCTCATACCAATGACAAACTTAGTTGGTCTCTAAGGTGCTACTGGAAGAATTTTTTTATTTTGTTTCGACTACGCCAGACAAACACGGCTACCTACTTACTGAGAATTCACTCGGATTTGTTTGCTGGGAGACTAGATGATGCTGTGTCAAAGCAAGTGTTGTCACATAATTTCCCCTGAAGTTTCCATTGAAATTCCACAAAATTCCCACCTGAAAAATAGTCTGGAAGCATCCAAAGAGCTGAGCTAGTGCAGACATGAATTGGGGATGGGAGTTTCGCTAAACATTTTTGTATCCATTGGAAAAGTCAGCTCAACAGGACAGTCGGACTAGATGACCCTTGGGTTCCCTTCCAACTCTATTGTTGTTGTTGTTGTTGTTGTCTAGTCGTGTCCAACTCTTCGTGACCCCATGGATCAGAGCACACCAGGCACTCCCACAGTTTGGTCAAACTCATGTTGGTAGCTTTGAGAACACTGTGCAACCATCTCGTCCTCTGCCGTCCCCTTCTCCTTGTGCCCTCCATCTTTCCCAACACCAGGGTCTTTTCCAGGGAGTCTTCTCTTCTCATGAGGTGGCCAAAGTATTGGAACCTCAGCTTCAGGATCTGTCCCTCCAGTGAGCACTCAGGGCTGATTTCCTTCAGAATGGATAGGTTTGATCTTCTTGCAGTCCATGGGACTCTCAAGAGTCTCCTCCAGCACCATAATTCAAAAGCATCAATTCTTCAGCCATCAGCCTTCTTTTTGGTCCAGCTCTCACTTCCATAGCTTTAACCATACGGACCTTTGTCGGCAAGGTGGTGTCTCTGCCTTTAAGATGCTGTCTGGGTTTGTTTTTGCTTTTCTCCCAAGAAGCAGGCATCTTTTAATTTCTGTAATTCTATGTAAAGAACATTAAATGCAAATATGTGTTTAATGTCATGTGTACTTTGTCCCTGATAATCCTATTCTCACACCAAAGATTACTGCCTGATGCCATGTAACATATGCCCCTGTGTCACATAGCTGAAGAGCATTTTGCACCTGCTACAGTCTGTATTCTCTGTCTTGCAGTTATTTTTTCTTTTACAACAATTAAATATAAACTTCTAATGTATGTACTTGGAGAAGGCTGCATTTTGTTAAATTTAGGAATTCATAATAAAATGTTCCTTTCAAAATGGATCTAGGTTGAAATTACTGCAGACTCACAGCAACTCAGATAATTCAGCAAAATTTACTACCCTCTGATTAAACAATTTTGGGGAGGGAAAGAAATGAGTGTAATATTGTGCACAAACTAACTTAAAAAAATAAACACCATCCTAGTAATTTCTTCAAAAGGCAAAATAAAGGCAGCTGTTTATCTGGAACAGCTAACAGAAAACAGGGAGAGTGATAGTTGGTGTGTATGTTAATGCTAAACTTAATACAGCTAAGATTTATATATATTTTACTTGCTTTAAGTTGCTGGTATGCAAACAAACAATTCCTCATTCTCCAGTTGTTCAGCAATCCACATTCAAATGTCTTGAACAAATCTACATATAGTGCCATATCTGGGAGACTGTAGCTTTAAATAGCTGGCATTGTATATAGCCTCCTCTTTATATGAATCACGAGTCTCTGCAAAACGACATGCCTTTGTTTCCTTGGTTTCACAACTGTCACTTTAAATCACGGGGATGTACAGTGCTTAGCCGCGCAGCTCGGGCAGAATAGCCATTTTTGTCGAAATCATTGTGCAGTGTTTACAGAACCGAACTCTGAACTGGAAGCATGGCCATTTCACACATTACGTAGCAACGAAGTTGGGTTTGCCACTAGGGCTGTGATTCCCAATGCAGTTATTGGAAAGTGAGTCTAAATGAACTTGGAAGGGCTAACTTCAGGTTAAACATGGTTTATAGTAAGATTGTGCTATTTGGCTACCCAGCAGGGAGCTATAGCCAAATCACCTATTTCCCACTTAACATTTTGGATGTGCCTGCTTAAAACAATGTGCAACTACAGTTTCCAGTGCAAATTTGCCTCCCAAGGCTTCTGTTCTGGCTTCTAGTTTAATGTTTCCCCTCTCTTTATGTAGGAAATCTAAGACTTGGATCACACCAAATGTTTAAGATTAGTATTAACACTACCACTATGTTTAAGATTAGTATTAATACTACCACTACTACTACAGCTACTACACTACTACTACCTTAAGCTATATTATATTCCTAATTCTCAGACGGCAGAAGAGTACTTGAAAACACAGAAACTGAAAGGAAGGAAGTAGATCACACACTGTGTAAGACTTGAAAAGAAACCATCAGCACTTTGAATTGTCTCTTGAACCAAATAGGAGACTCGTGCACTTGAGCCAAATATTGGGGTGTTGTGCTCCCTTGAACCTGTCCTTATCAGGAACCTAGGAGCAACATTTTGCATTCAATGAAGCTTCAAAGGCAGCCCCACATAATCAGGGCCGGATTTAGGTTTGATGAGGCCCTAAACTACTGAAGGTAATGGGGCCCTTTATATGTCCAGCTGTCCTTTGTCAGCAACAAATTGTCGCTGTTTTTTGTGTTGAATATATGCTATATGGTAATTTATGGACCTAATAGGTATCTACGGGGTGCATCACAAAATAGGCATCACAACGCGGGTGGCACTGTGGGTTAAACCACAGAGCCTAGGGCTTGGCGGTACGAATCCCCGCGACGGGGTGAGCTCCCGTTGCTTGGTCGCTGCTCCTGCCAACCTAGCAGTTCGAAACCATGCAGTGAAAGTAGATAAATAGGTACTGCTCCGGCGGGAAGGTAAACGGCGTTTCCGTGCGCTGCTCTGGTTCGTCAGAAGCGGCTTAGTCATGCTGGCCACATGACTCGGAAGCTGTCTGCAGACAAATGCCAGCTCCCTCGGCCAGTAAAGCGAGATGAGTGCCACAACCCCAGAGTCGTCCGCAAGTGGACCTAATGGTCAGGGGTCCCTTTACCTTTAGGTATCTAAAGCCATTTGCACATATTGTCATGCAATCCGTCCATGCAGAATGTAGGCACCCTATAAAGTGGTACGTCTAGTTGCGGACACGATCTGTTCTGGGGTGCCGTTCGCACCCCAAAAAGTCCACAACTAGAGTGGTGCGTCTGTGCAAGCGCGGAGCGTAACAGAGTGCTTCTGCGCATGTGCGAAGCATGCAGAATGCTTCTGCGTGCGCACATGCAGCAAAACCTGGAAGTATACACTTCCGGGTTTGCTGTGTTCACAAGCCGAAAAGACCCAACATGAACCTAAGGCAATACGAGGTATGGCTGTACTGTACTGAATATAGAAATGAGCAAACCAGTGATATTTTAGGCTAGCATTACTGACATCATAGGAGCCTACACAACACAAAACACTGTTGCTGTATGTAGGTTTTATTTTATTTGTTTTTTATCTTATATTTTGGAAAGGTACGTCCAGTTTTCCCCCCTTTAAATATTTTTGGGGGCCACACTAAGCTATAGCTTGATTAGTTTATACGTAAATCCGGGACTGCACATAGTGTTCATTGTGGTAGTTGCTTACTTCATAAGGAATAATCGCAGCCAAACTTTTGTCTGAGAAAAGTGCCCACACTGGCTAAGCATTCAAAGTTTATGAAAGTCTCCACTGCCACCGCCAGAATTTAATCCCATAGTAATGTAGGGTTGAGGAATGCCTGAAAATAACGCACCTTGCCTTGCCTTTTAGGATGAAGGTTACCCTATCCAAGACAGACGATAACTTCTTGCCTGAGGCTGCCCTATTATGATGGCTGCCTTTGCCTCTTGTCTGGATTGCATTTCAGCTTGTTTGCTCTCATCTTGAAACTGCCCTCAGACATTTGAGTCAGGGATAGAACTACCAGCTCTGAAGAAATGAATGGTAAAATTGCTGGGTCTCGTTGGCATTTTGATGACACTGCATTCCATATCTCTGGACAATCTTTCTCAGGTGTCACGTAGATGCCAAAACCACCGGGGGAAAGGTGGGCCCTTGCCGACTCCACAGGGCAAATTCCAGAAGACGGAGCACCGGTCACACATAGCTGCTTTCTCCAACCAATCAGGTAGGAGCCCACCTAACTATAGGTTATCTAAGATGGATGGGAGTGAGTGGCAACTGCTACATAACCAATCTTTGGTCTTTGGATCAGATCAAAGACCTATCATAGAATCAGAGAGATGGAGGGGACCCTGAGGAACATCTAGTCCAACCCCCTGCAGGGCAGGAATTTGCAGCTGTCCCATATGGGGATTGAACCTGCAACCTTGGCATTATCAGCGCCATGTTCTAACCCATGGGTAGCCAAACTAAGGCCTGGGGGCCAGATCTAGGCCAATCGCCTTCTAAATTTGGCCTGCGGATGGTCCAGGAATCAGTGTGTTTTTACATGAGTAGAATGTGTGCTTTTATTTAAAATGCATCTCTGGGTTATTTGTGGGGCATAGGAATTCGTTCATGCCCCCCCCAAAATACAGCCCGCCCCCCCAAGGTCTGAGGGACAGTGGACCGGCCCCCTGCTGAAAAGGTTTGCTGACCCCTGCAGTCTAATCAACTGAGCTATCCCTCCTGTTGCCTATAGTAAATAACGCGAAGCATGACATGGAGGGAATAGCCCTCTCTTGCCTATGCCCAGTATACCTGGAGGAACATCTCCACCCCCGTCGTTCAGCCCGGACACTGAGATCCAGCACCAATGGCCTTCTGGCAGTTCCCTCTCTGCGAGAAGTGAGGTTGCAGGGAACCAGACAGAGGGCCTTCTCTGTGGTGGCGCCCT
This sequence comes from Zootoca vivipara, assembly GCF_963506605.1. Classification (NCBI taxonomy): domain Eukaryota; kingdom Metazoa; phylum Chordata; class Lepidosauria; order Squamata; family Lacertidae; genus Zootoca; species Zootoca vivipara. The sequence goes on along the minus strand of NC_083284.1, from coordinate 70,203,747 downwards.
CCCTGTGGAACACCCTCCCTTGAGATGTCAAGGAGATAAACAACTACAGTGGTACCTTGGGTTACGAATTTAATTTGTTCTGAAGGTCCGTTCTTAACCCCAAACTGTTGTTAACCTGAGGCATGCTTTCGCTAATGGGCCTCCCGCTGCCACTGCGCTACTGGCACGTGATTTCCGTTCTCTTCCTGGGGCAAAGTTCGCGACCCGGAGCAATTACGGGTTAGCGGAGTTTGTAACCCAAAGCGTTTGTAACCCGAGGTACCACTGTATTTGACATTTAGAAGACATCTGAAGGCAGCCCTGTTTAGGGAAGTTTTCAATGTTTTATTGTGCTTTTAATTCTGTTGGGAGCCGCCCATCTGGCTGGGGAAACCCAGCCAGATGGGCAAGGTATAAATAATAAATTCTTCTTCTTCTTCTTCTTCTTCTTCTTCTTCTTCTTCTTCTTCTTCTTCTTCTTCTTCTTCTTCTTCTTCTTCTTCTTCTTCTTCTTCTTCTTCTTCTTCTTCTTCTTCTTCTTCTTCTTTACAGAGGGATGCTAACTTTGATCTTGGTGGTACCATGCAGGCTACCGTGAGCAAGAGCCAATGATAGCATCACCCACAAATTTGTCTAATCCCCTTTTAAGACATGACATCTTTAAACAGGCACAGGCAGCTCCAGATGTTTTGGGACTACAATTCCCATCATCCCTGACCACTGGTCCTGTTAGCTAGGGATGATGGGAGTTGTAGTCCGGAGACATCTGGAGGGCTGAGTTTGCCTATGCCTGTCTTAAAACAATCAGCACATGTTGTGTCAGCAAATTCTATGTATGGGAGTCCTGAAATCTCTTCCTATTTAGCTTCATTAGATAATTCTGGGGTTATAAACAAATAAAGTTAATCCAGGCAAGCAATATGCTGTCTGTCTCAAAATCTATTCTAAATCCTGGTATGAATCTGGAAAACCCAAGTATTCCTGCACTTGTCTGATCATTAGCAATTTAAGTACTGTACCCAATCAAGGTAAGTTGAAAACCAGCCTGTAATCATTATACTCCTTCATATCCAAGGTTTTTTTTAAATTTAGGGATTTGAAACGGAGCTTCACATGGTTTAGGTCAGGCATCCCTAAACTCGGCCCTCCAGCTGTTTTGGGACTACAACTCCCATCATCCCTAGCTAATAGGACCAGTGGCCGGGGATGATGGGAATTGTAGTCCCCAAACAACTGGTGGGCCGAGTTTGGGGATGCCTGGTTTAGGTGGTGAGCAAAGTGAATTACCTTGGTAACTTTAAAGAATGACTTGTGACAAAATGTGAAAACTGCACTATTGACGAAAGCGCTAACAAACATTTTGGGCAATAGGACTAACAGTCAAACTAGATGAGAGTTGATTTTAGATTTGCCCTTCCTCCAACAGATGCATTGCCACAGATTAAATTCCCTCAATAGCAGTCGCTTCTGCAGATACTTCAGTTAAATTGCAATTGTTTCGCAGCTTCAGACTCACCTGTCAATTATATTATTGTGCGTGGGGCTGAGAGGTCTTCATTCATAGACTCACAGAATCCTAGAACTGCAGAGTTGGAAACCGATTCCAAGGGTCAACTAGTCCTACCCCCTGCAACGCAGGAATCTCCCAGCCATTTGAAACCATATTGGATCCTGCTTAGCTTTGCAAACGTGTTAGCAGTTTTTTTTATTGTACAGTACATGTTTTCCCACAGACATCAACACAAGCGCTCTCCAAAGAGTTACTAAGGGAACAAGAAACTATGGTAACGCAGATGGAAAGAGTACTCTCTTACCCTATGAAAGGGTGATGAAAGGCAAAGGATGTGGGTGGTCTGTAGTCAATGGGGATCAGAAAGTCAGGAGAGTCACTTCGGGGAAGGATTTTCAGAATGTCTGCTTCTGGGCTTCAGTTCTGGTCCTCATTTATCTCGTTGTGGCTGTAGGAAGTGTTCTTCATATATTATCCATAGCTGGCTTCGATGTCCCTAAAATATATATAAATGATGTTAGAATTATAAGTGCTAGTGAAATATTATGCAGCCTGTGCAATCATTTGAAATATCTTTTCTACATAAAGGTTGATTAAAAAAATACAACACAATAGGGCCTCACGACAAATGTTGAAGGTCATTCAACATTCAGCTCGCAAGTTTCATTCTCTGGGGTTACATGAATTCACACAAAGGACTTTCTCTTCTAAAGCCTTTCAATTTTCCCATGCAATTTGTGATCAGAATTCGGAAAATGAAACAAAACAAAAGCACAATTAAAAAAGAGATGCAGGAGTTCTCTTATTAAAAATCTGATCCCTCCAAGTACAGGAACCCGTATGTGTTGAAAATAATTGACACGGACATTACAAATTAAATCTGTACTTATTTATTTAGTCTGCAAGTACATATCGTGTAGGTTGTTACAGGTCACTCTTATTCCCTTTGAACAGCAAACAAATCAGATGTCAGGGAAAAGGCTTCTCCTTGACAACCCAATTTTCTCTGTGCAGGGATTATATTATTATTATTATTATTATTATTATTATTATTATTATTATTATTATTGAAGTTATGTTGGTCAACAAGAACTAGGTTGGAATTGTAACAGAATCTTGTGCTTTTAAGATTATGACAAAGATATAGAATCTGATAATAATAATAATAATAATTGCTTTTAAGAAGGTAAGGAATACTGTTGATTGGACTCTCTCTCTCTCTCTCTCTCTCTCTCTCACACACACACACACACACACACACACACGATCTGTAGGTCAATCTAAATCCAGCTTGTTATTGAAAACTCTTGTTTTTGAGCTCAGGTTTTCATCATAATTCCCCATGTCTTCAGCTAGCTCAATCATATCAAATCTACGTGCAGTGTAACTCCCAAATGGTAAATTACAGCTCTTTGAACATAGTGCGCTGCTGGTTCCCGCCTCATGAGAATACCCGACAGATTGTATTACAATCTGTTGGCATTCTTGATGGCAACTATAAAGTTGTAATTGTTCCTCAGCTAATAAGCTGCGAGAGATAGACACTGTACGCTTCTGCATGTGTTGCTTTCTGAAATGTATGCTGGTGTTTATGTCCCTACAGTCTCAGCTGGTTTGAGGAGGAGGGAGAGACACAGGGAGTTTAAATGAAAGTAGACAGAAGGAAACTGTTATGTATTAGTGTATATAGTTTTCCCTCAGGTCCTCAGGTCCTTGACAGTTGTTTTAGGAGGGAACTTTAGGAGGGAACTTTGAATTATGTTTGATACATTGTTTGAGCCAGCCTCTATAAAAGCAGGCCGGCTCGGCAATGCAGTTCAGTTCTGTTCCAGCTTCCGAATAAAGAGCTTCTTAAAGAACTGCTGTGTTGTCTACCCACTATTTTACACTGGCGACGAGGATGGGATTGAAGGACAGCAGAGCACAGCCAGAATTGGACATGCAATGAGCGAAATCACTGAGCAGAACCAATTCAGAGCTGACCGTTCTGGCTAGAGCACTGTGTTCCATCCATCGTCCTCCACGTCGGCATCGGAATCATGGCTTCATTCATGCCTCTACCGCCGTTCGCACCAGCCTCTGAATCATGGGACACGCTCCAAGAGAAGCTCCGTACCCACTACGCGCCCAAGCCGTCTAAAATTGCTGCCCGCCATGCCTTCTACCACAGGAACCAGGCCGAGGGGGAGTCCATCAGAAATTACATCGCTGCTCTCAGGAAGGCCGCCCTACAAAGTGGATAATTAGAGGAAAACATCATAACGAACCACTAGGAAGGGTTCTGCAGCCAAAGCTCAGGAACCCAGAAGACCAAAACTTCAATAAAGAATGGGAAAAAAAATATAATTTATTTTGGAGACCACCGTAAGGAGATGAAAAAGTTAGCAGAATTTCAACAACACTTGTAATGTAGTGATATTATGGACAATATGGAAAGATACGAAATATGGATTATGAAATAATATGCAGTTGAGGGTGTACGATAGGACCCAGTGCCGGATTTACGTATAAGCTAATCAAGCTATAGCTTAGGGCCCCACTCTCTTGGTTGCCCCCCCCCCCAAAAAAATTAAAGGAAAAAAACACCTGGATGTACATTTCCAAAATATAAGATAAAAAACCCTGCATACAGCAACAGTGTTTTGTGTTGTGTAGGCTCCTATTTTGTTATGTGTGAATGGCTTTAGAGACCAATTAGGTCCATAAATTACCATATAACATATATTCAACACACAAAAAAACAGCAACAATTATTTGTTGCTAACAAAGGACAACTGAACACATAAAGGGACCCATTACTTTCAGGAGCTTAGGGGCTCAGGAAAAGCTAATTCCGGCCCTGATAGGACCTATGGAGGGGAAGGTGGGAAGTCCAGAGATTTGGTGAAATCTCGAAATATGGATATGCAATTTGGATTGTTATAAACTAATATTTGTAGAACCAAATAAAAATTATTTTAAAAAAGACAATTTTACTTTTATTTTTTCTCTGTTGACATCTTATTTTACCTTGTGCACTGGTAATTTTATACTTATTTTTCAACAACAACAACAACAACAACAACAACAACAACAACAACAACAACAACAACAACGGTTAGCCATTGTCATGCCCAATGTTATTGTTGTGTATTGAGTCAAAGGATTTTATATCTGTATTATTATTGTCTGTATTTGCATTAGGATAAAGTAACTGCCTTTTGGTTCCAGAGGGTACAGCTACTATTGGTTCATTTAAGCTGCTGTATTTGGATCCTCTGTCTTATTGGTTTCCTCCAAAAGGCAGCACTGTGATTGCTTGATATTGTTCCCTCCAAAATGTATCCCTTCCTAGCTAGTCCCCTGTCCCTATAAATGTAGCTTTCCTCTCCTCAGTCTTCAGTCTTGTTCACTTTAATAAAGAGCTGTTACTAGAGAACTGTCTCCAGCATGTTTTGTCAAGAGAGCTGAAATCACAAACCCCACGTCACAACAACTGGCGACGAAGGTGGGATCCGGAATGCTGAGGAGCGGTTAAACACAACCCTGCCTCAGAGTCCGGATTGCAGCTGAGAACAAGACTCACTGGCCAGCTGAGAAGACGACCCTGCCCGCTAGGACAATGGAGAGTCCAAGGGTATTGGAGCCCTTCCAGCCATCAGAGCCCCACACCTGGGAAGACTACGTCGAACGCTTCGAGTTCTTTGCAGTGGCTCAAGGGATCACCGATGCCAGCAAAAGAAGGGCCACATTCCTGAGCTACTGTGGGCCCGAGACCTTCAAGCTGGCCAAGGCATTACTTGCTCCAGCGAAGCTGAGTGAGACATCTCTCAAAGATATTCTTGCCTGCCTAACAAGCCACTTGGCGCCTACTGAGACCAAGATGGCCCGGCGGATGGAGTTCCATAAGAGGCAGCAGCATGCTGGGGAGTCTGTATCCACATTTCTGGCTGAACTCCGGAAGCTCGCTCAGCACTGCGGCTTCCAAAATCTGGAAGAGACTCTCCTGGATCGGTTTATTGGTGGTCTGAGCAGCAAGAAAGCCAGAAGACGCATCGTGGCTAAAGAAGAGGTTACCCTTGCTTCAGCCTTGAAAGAGGCCACCGCCACGGAGAATTATGAAAGAGAGGAGCTTGATGCCAGTCGCAAGGCCACTAAGCCACAGATAGAAGTTGCGCATGCCATGGACGAGCTAGAGGCTACTCCGAGCCAGAGCCCAGTCCGTGGGGTCGAGTCGGTGCGTCAGGCCTGCACAGTGCACAGAGATCGCCGAGGCAGTTGCCCAGGTTGTGGCGGAAACCATGAAAGGAAGAGTTGTCGTTTCAGGAATGCTATCTGCCGGACGTGCGGAAAGACGGGTCACATCGCCAGGGTCTGTAGATCGGCGGCGTCGGGAGCGACAGGAGCACCTAGACTGGAGCATCGCAGACCGCCCACAGCAACTCGTTTTCTAAAGGACTGCCACTACGTAACGGAGATCAACGGGAGGGCCGTGCAGTTTCCAGCGCAAGGCAAGGCACACGTCAAGGTGAAGATTGAGGGTCAGCAGTGCGACATGGAGGTGGACTCCGGATCCGCATTCACCATCGTGTCGGACCAGACCGCGAAGACATTCTTCCCCAGGGGTAAGTTGCCCCCTCTGGAGCCCTTTCCGGCAACCTTGCAGTCGTACTCAGCAGGCCGCATCCATGTTATGGGAATGTGTGCCGTGAGAGTACAGTTCCGGGACAAACAGGCTGTACTCAAACTGGTGATTGCGAAGGGCAGTCGCCCCAGTCTCCTGGGCACTGACTGGTTCCCTGCCCTGGGACTGAGTATCTCAGGGCTTAATTCAATCCAAACCTGCCCTGAGATGAGTGAGGTATTATGCAAGGAATTTGCTGGTCTCTTTAATGGAAAACTGGGTTGTTATAAAGGGCCCCCAGTTGACTTCGAGTTGGACCCCGGGGTGGCTCCAATCCGACTCAAACCAAGGCGAGTGCCATTTGCACTGCAACCCAAGATCGAGGCAGAGCTGGATAAATTGGTCAAGCAGGGAGTTCTCTCACCCGTGGACTCTGCTAAGTGGGAGACTCCAATCGTCACACCCCTTAAAGCAAATGGGGAAGTCAGGATATGTGCAGATTACAAATGTACTATCAATAAGGCACTCAGGGGAAACTCATACCCCATTCCAGTCGTATCACATCTGTTGGCTAAACTGGCTGGGGGCAAGGTGTTCGCCAAAATTGACCTGGCACAAGCTTACCAACAGCTGCCAGTAACCCCACAATCAGCGGAAGCACAGACTATTGTCACACATAAAGGGGCGTTCAGAGTTAACAGATTACAGTTCGGAGTTTGTGTGGCCCCAGGGATTTTTCAAGGGCTCATGGAACGCCTGTTAAGAGGTCTGCCGGGGGTCTTGCCATTTTTTGATGATGTTTTGATTGCTGGAAAAGACCCACAGGAACTGGTTGCGCGTGTCCGTGCAGTGTTGCTCAAGTTCAAGGAGGTGGGGTTGCAACTGAAAAAAGAAAAATGCAGTTTTGGGGTGCCAACTGTGGATTTCTTGGGGTTTAAAATTGATGCATCAGGCATCCACCCCACAGATGCTAAGATTAAGGCCATCATCGAGGCACCACGACCACAGAACAAGACGGAGTTGCAGTCATTCCTGGGACTTATTAACTTTTATCATTCGTTCTTACCCCAGAAAGCTTCGGTAGCTGAACCATTACATAGACTATTGCAGAAAAAGAATGTGTGGCGATGGGGGCGGGAGCAGCAGAAGGCTTTTGACTCCTTGCGAGGAATGCTGAGTAGCAGGAGCGTCCTTGCTCATTATGATGAGTCAAAGCCGCTGGTCCTGGCATGTGATGCCTCTCAATACGGTCTGGGGGCTGTGCTGAGTCATAGGGAACCGGATGGGTCGGAAAAGCCCATCTCTTTCTATTCCCGTACGTTGTCGCCCACAGAGCGCAACTATGCTCAAATTGATAAAGAGGCACTGGCTATTGTGTCCGGAATCAAACGGTTCTATGATTATTTGTACGGTCGCCATTTCTCCATTGAAACGGACCACAAACCACTGTTAGGGTTGTTCAACCCAAACAAACAAACGCCACAAATTCTCTCCCCCAGAATGTTGCGTTGGTCAATATTCCTGAATGGGTTCCAGTACACCTTGACCCATGTGCCGGGGAAACAGTTGTGCCATGCTGATGCGCTGAGTCGATTGCCCCTTCCTGGCGGGAGCAATGAGGATCCTGCTCCGGCGGAGCACATTATGATGCTAGAAACACTTCCGGGGGCTCCTGTAACAGCTACGGATATAGCTGAGAAAACTAGGAAAGATGCTGTTCTCTCCCGTGTGCTCACTTGGGTGGGGAGGGGGTGGCCAGGTGGTCCGCATGAAGAAAAATTCAGGCCTTATGCGACAAGGCAGCACGAATTGTCCATGCATAAGGGTTGTCTCCTATGGGGAGATAGGGTGATAATCCCAGCACCACTGAGAAACAGGGTTCTTGAGACGCTTCACATGGGACACCCGGGAATGGTCAGGATGAAGTCGCTAGCCCGATGTTATGTGTGGTGGCCTGGAATGGACCAGAATATAGAACAATGGGTACGAACATGCAAGGCATGCCAAGAGGTGCGGCCAGAAGTGGCCAGAGCACCAGTCCACTGGTGGGAGCAGTCCAGGACTCCCTGGAGCCGGCTGCACATAGATTTTGCTGGGCCATTCCAAGGGAAGGTCTTTTTGGTTATCGTTGATGCATATTCCAAATGGTTAGAAGTGGCGATGGTCCCTAGCATGGCATCAGCTGCCGTAATCAAGGTGTTGAGGCAGCTGTTTGCTACCCACGGGTTACCTGAGACCATTGTATCAGATAATGGGGCAGCTTTTGTATCCCAAGAATTCAGGGCATTCTTGGCTGATAACTTTATAAGAGGGGTCACATCCGCGCCCTTTCACCCATCCTCCAATGGGCAGGCTGAGCGCATGGTAAGAACAGCCAAAGAATCCATTGCGCGCTTAATGGAGGGTAACTGGTCAGCTCGCATTGCGCGAATGTTATTTTTGCAGCATGCGACGCCGTGTACTGCGACGGGCAAGTCGCCAGCCGAGCTGCTCTTAGGTAGAAGACTGGTAACGGTGCTGGATTATGTCCACCCAGATAAAATGCCAAACCGTAATTCAAGAGCAACCCCCCAGGCTGAGACTGACACAACAAGGTATCTCGCCCCTGAAGATCTGGTCTGGGTGAGGAACTATTCACGAGGTCCGCGGTGGGTGGCCGGTGTGATCACCCGGGCTAGTGGACCTGTGTCCTATTATGTGACCTTGGAAAATGGGCAAGTTTGGAAGAGACATATAGATCAGCTGAGGCGCCGGGCGCTCAGCAGGGAGGAGTCAGATAATTCATCCCTGGCTAATGACGCACAGCTGCAAGACCAGAGTGAAAATGGTCCAGAGGTGCAGTCACCAGGGGCTTCAGCAAATGAACCAGGGTCTGCTAGTCCTCAGGATGACGAGGTACAGGTCGGGGACCCTGAGATGTCTGGGACTCCATCTGTTCCTGACGAAACCCCTATAGCAGCCCCTCCACCACAGGTAACACCCAATCCAGAACCTGCAACACCTGTTGTCAGGAGATCAGGTAGAAGTTGTAGGACCCCACAGTACCTGAGGGATTACGTCTGCTGTGCTCACTAGGGGGGGAGGGGTGTTGTGTATTGAGTCAAAGGATTTTATATCTGTATTATTATTGTCTGTATTTGCATTAGGATAAAGTAACTGCCTTTTGGTTCCAGAGGGTACAGCTACTATTGGTTCATTTAAGCTGCTGTATTTGGATCCTCTGTCTTATTGGTTTCCTCCAAAAGGCAGCACTGTGATTGCTTGATATTGTTCCCTCCAAAATGTATCCCTTCCTAGCTAGTCCCCTGTCCCTATAAATGTAGCTTTCCTCTCCTCAGTCTTCAGTCTTGTTCACTTTAATAAAGAGCTGTTACTAGAGAACTGTCTCCAGCATGTTTTGTCAAGAGAGCTGAAATCACAAACCCCACGTCACAACAGTTATCAAGCTGGGAGTGAGTCTGTGAGGCCAGAAGGAATCAGACGTCACTGGAGAGACACATCGACTGTACCTTCAAGAACTACAGTCCCTACACCTCCTCTCATCCTTCTCTCTCTTTGATAAAGTGTAGTAAAGTCAAATGTCTGACAGATGACACAAACACATTTATTGAACCCTGCTCTACTCCATTAGCTGCTCATGCGGCAAGGAAGCTTGGGGCACAATGACATCATCACCACACCTGTTTTGTTTTGTTTTGCTTTTAAGATTATGACAAAGATATAGAATCTGGTAATAATAATAATAATAATAATAATAATAATAATAATAATAATAGACACATAGCTGTTGTTTTCTAAATCACCAGTTGCCCGATTTCAATTATATTGGTAAAACAACATGCCCTGCAGGCAACAGGTCCCAGGTTCAAATCTTTTTTTTAAAATAAGATTTTATTTATTATTTTTCCACAAATAAAATACAATTAAGCAAACATTTCCCAATATACATTCACTTGAAAAAGAAAAAGAAAACCGACTTCCATCCTTCCTTGGTTTTCTCATTATTATATTGTACTGCTGCATATTGTAATTATTATATACCTTCTTTTCTCAACTTTATTCTCCAAATACCTTTTACTGCTGAACTTACTGCAAACCAGCTAGCATATTAACATGTTTACAATAAGTTTTTAAAATAATCTACCAACATTTTCCAATCCTCCTTGAAGGCTGCCTCATCTTGTTCTCTAATCTTACTAGTCAAACTTGCTAATTTTGCATATTACATCAATTTCAACTGCCACTCCTCTTTCGTGGGTACTCCAGACTCTGACAGTAAAGTCTGCCAGAGATATGATTAGTGCTCTTTGCCAGCTATGGTTATAATTTTTATTTTTACTTGTATGGGCTAGTATCCACTATGCAGATCTGCCAGCTTTTGCTCCCCCATCTAGGGCATATCTCTCTGCTCCTTTGGATGCGTGATCTCCTGGATTTGTTCTCATCAGTTTCTAATTTATTGAGGTTTCCTATTTGATTTTTTTGTAAATTGAAGCGAGAGCTCCAAGAGTCCGCTTGCTGGATAAAAAACACTCGAGAGTGCAGCTCAGCCTTGCACTTTGCAACTCAATCCAGATATTTTCCCTGTTGAATTTCTAATATCAGAGGAGACCACCAATTATTGTAACGTTCTGCGGCAGAGGCAAGAGAAAGTTCTCAGCACCTTGGAGATGTTAAAAATACCTTTTGGAAGAAAGTGTGCATGCAAACCAAAAGGGGAAGCTATGAAGCAGTGACAAACAGGCATTCCTAGGCTTTGCCAAACATTACCCCATGGGAATATTAATTTTCACTTCATACCAGTCAAATTGTACTGAGTAACAAATACGTTTAATACCATCAGCCCGTTTTTGCCATTCTTCCTTGTAGTAATCCCTCACTCAGTTAAATTGCCTTCTTGAAACAATGGACTATCTTACATGGTAAGATGCTTTTCAATAGAAGTCAAGTTGCCGGAATGAATGAAGCCTTTTATGCGAGGCTGTGTAGGTTAGAGTATGTTCCATAGCCCTCAGCAATAAATAAAAAAAAGGACACTCGCATAAGTATAGTGTTATGATTGAGTTTTATATGTTGCCCAGCAGTTAATTGGCTTTGTGTTGAAACTAGATTCACAGCAGCTTACAGCTAAAATCCTATTTTATTCCATTTAGCTGTTGAAGTTGTTGCACACGAGCCTTACTGTGACACATGTCTTTCTTTACAACAATCCTGCGAGGTAGGATAGGCTGAGAGGTTGTAATTGTCTCAAAGGTGGCAGGTGTATAGGGAATAGAATGTCCCTATTTCCATCAGGGAAATATTGGAGGGTATGGCTTACGTACCAAAGGTTGAGCTTCTTTGACCTCTGCAGATATAGCATCTCTATCCTGGCAGCTGAAAGGACTTGAATTTTCTGGCCTGAAACCAGGGAAGTTTCCCTTAAGTCAAAAATGTATTAACATGGAAACACTGCTGCGATCAACATATTAAGTGTTTCCTGCTTAGTTGCACTTTTTTGTGGCAAAGAGCATTTCAAATGCTTTGAAAGGGGCGATCAACTTATTATTATTAAAATTCTAAGTAATTCGGGCATTTGTTCTTTAGGCTCTTATCTCAGAAATGTGAATTCTTTTGAATAATTTTGTGTATAAATTACACAGTTTTGCCATTTTTTTGAAAAGAAACAAAGCAACACATAAAACGGGAGCATTTTAAACTGACATTTAAAGTAGTTTCACTTACAGGGTAGCCAATATAGTGCACTCCAGATGTTGATGGACTCCCAAATCCCATCAGCCCCAGATAAATAAACAACACTTGGAAAGTGCCATTTTGGTTACTCCTACTGTATACAGATTTATCTGTATTTATCTAGGAGCAACTGTCACCGTAGCACAATGGCAGGGCCTGTGCTTTTCATGCAGACAACATCTCCATTTTTTAAAAAGGGCTTAGGTATCGGGCGATGGAGAAACGTGTTCTGCCTGAGACCCTGGAGAGACTCTGCCAGTCAGAGTAGACAATTTGGGGCTCGAGAGACAAATAGTCTGACCTGGTAAACAGCAGCCCCTATGAGCATAATGCTGGCTCTTCTTTCATATAATTGCAAAATAAATAAAAAAGCAGAATGTCATGATGTAAATTCATCTCCCACTGGACAGTCACATGGCCATGCAAAGCTGTTTTGCCCTTTCACATCTTTAAAGAGCCCGAGAGCACTTGGATTACCAAGGAGCATTCTCAAAGTCGCAGCACCAGTCCTTTCACAACAGGGGGTAGGGATTTGCTGATCTCAATCCCCTTTGGATTTTAGACTCTGATTTGCTCTAGAAACACTTTCCGAGCTGCTAAGAGTTAAGCAGGTAGAAATGATGTGATGTGAACTAATTTATCGAGCTCACAAGGATGAGTCCCCAATGTTTCTGTAAAAACAATGGCAGGTTCTCTTTCTGCTATTGCTGCTGCTGCAAGACCCTTGGCTCCTCTTACTCCCATCTCCTTTAAGAAGGAATGGCTTTATGGTCCAGTGTGCATTGTCTCAAGTCCTCAAACCTAAGGGTGAGAATAATGCTAGCGCAATATGCAATCCAATGGAACGGTTGCACTGGTGTGTAAGCTTGTGTGCAGCTGATTCTGCAACAGGAAGTAGTGGGGCAACACCAATCTGTAGCATAACAATAACATACTGGATTCCTACCCCTTTCTTGCACAAGCCATTCTGCTACTGCAACGGGCGCCAAATGACTTTAACTTGGCGCAGTGTTGAATTCATCATTAGGGAATGAGCCTAAGCACACTAGGATTTACTTCTGGGTAAATCTTGTTGGAAGGGACCCAGGTGGCGCTGTGGGTTAAACCACTGAGCCTCTTGGGCTTGCTGATCAGAAGGTCGGCGGTTCAAATCCCTGCAACGGGGTGAGCTCCCGTTGCTCGGTCCCAGCTCCTGCCCACCTAGCAGTTCGAAAGCACATCAAAGTGCAAGTAGATAAATAGGAATCGCACTGGCGGGAAGGTAAACAGCGTTTCCGTGCGCTGCTCTGGTTCGCCAGAAGCAGCTTTGTCATGCTGGCCACATGACCAGGAAGCTGTCTGCGGACAAACCCCGGCTCCCTCGGCCTATAGAGTGAGATGAGCGCCGCAACCCCAGAGTCGGACGACTGGACCTGATGGTCAGGGGCACCTTTACCTTCACCTTTAAATCTTGTTGGAAGATTGCCATCACTTACTCTTGCCTTTGATGTTGGGAAAGGTGTTGCAGGATGTTAATGAAGATATAGCACTGTACAAAATGCCCTGTGGAATAATGTGTATAATTGCACTTCTAGCTGATAGTTGATCAGCAAGTGTTTCAGGGTGTTGTAGCAAAATATTATTGCATCTTCTATATCTGCAAGCCCCCCCCCCCATCACATAGCTAGTGGTTTGTGCATGTCCCTTATTCAATCAGGCACCCTCTACTGTTTTCTAAATGAAAACCAGGCAGGGGCATCGCAAGGGAGGTGCAGTCCGCCCCGGTTGACATGCCGGGGTGTGTGACAAAAAAACCCTGGGTGGATCAGCCTGGCGGTGCTCACACCCCTGGCAGGCAGATTTTCGCGATTGGCATCTTGAAAATCCGCCCGCTGGATCGCGCAAATATAATAATAATAACAATAATAATAATAATATTTATACCCTGCCCATCTGGCTGGGTTTCCCCAGCCACTTTGGGCGGCTTCCAACAGAAAAATAAAACACAGTAATCTATTAAACATTAAAAGCCTCCCTGAACAGGGCTGCCTTCAGATGTCTTCTAAAAGTCTGGTAGTTGTTTTCCTCTTTGACATCTGTTGGGAGGGCATTCCACAGGGCAGGCGCCACCACCGAGAAGGCCCTCTGCCTAGTTCCCTGCAACTTGGCTTCTCGCAACGAGGGAACCGCCAGAAGGCCCTCGGTGCTGGACCTCAGTGTCCGGGCAGAATGGTGGAGGTGGAGACACTCCTTCAGGTATACTGGACCGACGATAATATGCCTGGCGATCAGCCTGGTACCCGCTCAGCAGTGTTTGCTCCCCCCGGCAGGCAGCACTCGCATCCCTGGTGGGCGGTTTTATGTGATTGGCGGTTGGATTTTTGTGATCGGCAGGCAGCACTGACTCGCCAGGGGTGCCAACGTCGCCCGCCGATCACGGAAATCAAACTGCCGATCATGCAAATGTGGAGTGGGGGTGACGAAAAAGTTTTACACCGGGTACCACCTGACCTTGCTACGCCTCTGAAACCAGGCCTGCTATGTGCTCCATTAAGGGAAACATATGGAAACCTAACAGATTGGAGGTCATTTTAATGTGGATAATTATAGTGGTGGTGATGGGGAAAGGGTTAATGCCCTTCTCAAAGTGTTGTGGTTCTGATCCAAGCTGGACACTCCTTACAGTAGCTTTCTACAAAACCGAAAGAGGTGACAGAAATGAAACCAGATGATTGTTTTATGCAGTTTGGCCCTGTGTACATAAGAAACTGGTTGGCAGAGTGAGGCTGCATGATGGTGAGTGGAGAAGGAGAGCAACAGAGGGAAAGAGATTGTCCTCTTTGGCCTGAAAATTAATGTTGGTCTTCACATTTCATAAATCTCCCCCACTGTTCCCTTCTCCAGTCTAGGATGCTGGTTGTAATAAATCCTTCAGATTACAGTTAGAGGGTGATTTCATTTGTCTTCACTTAACAAGGGTCAGAGTAAGTGCAAGGAATCTAAAAGCCTGGCTTGATGAAGAGCAGACTGCATTAACAGAACGTCCATCTTTCCCATCAGTTGTAATGCGGGATGAAAAGACTAGCTTCACCTTGTTTTCTGCTGCTGTAAACCTGACGTCACTTGTGGATGTTTGCAGGTTGCCATATTCGGGGCCAGGCAGCAGCTTTCTCCTTCAAGCAAACTGGCCGGCTTGCAGGTTTTCGCATCCCTCATAGCAACTGTCACAACTTTGGCAGATAAGGCATTGGGCTGGGTTCTTATTCATGCAGGTACCCCATTAAAAGGGTCCAGTAGGGGCTACTCTGTCCAGGAATCCACACGATGACCCATGGGTCAAAACACCTTTCCCAATGGTGGGCCTGTGTGGGGTTGTGGCACCTGATCCATGTCGGAAGCGACTCCCCAGAATGATGCTGGATACATGCCCATTGGCCAACTCCCAATAGACTGTGATCTACTCACAGAGTTTAAAACTGGCAGTGATCTACCCCCCTTTTTTAGGGAGGAGGAAAGCCCCATTTTTTTGGGGGGGGCAGGGCAGATTTGTTGAGCTTTTTTTAGAGGAGCCAAAGTTGTTGAGCTTCTTCGGGGCGAGCCTGTGATCTACCAGTGATCTACCACAGACGTCCAGTGATCTACAGTAGATCACGATCTACCTGTTGGACGTGCCTGCCTTAGCCCATGCGGAGCGCCGGGCAGGCGGTGCGCAGCTCACCCTCCAGCTGCTCCAGCGTGGCTGCCGAGTGTGCCACCACCAGCAGCGCTGAGCTGGGCACCAAGCGTGAGGCCAGTGGGCATGCCAAGCTCCGGTTGAAGCCCTGCGACGCACCCGTCACGATGCCCATGGCGTGGCCCACACCCACCGCCTGCTTGCCAGCCTCTCCGTCCATGGCTGCGATGGGTTTACCTCAGCGCGCGGGCAGTGAGGCTTCCTGCAGCCAATCCGAAGCCGTGCCAGCATGGCGGAAGTCAGTCACCACGTGGTGCAGCGTCTGCAGCTTCTTCTCAAGGAAATGCTGTGCCGTGCCATGCCGTGCCAGCTTAGCTCAGCACGTGGGGACTGACTGAGCAGGTAGCAGGGTCCATGAGCCGGATTTACGAGCCTGGTGGGCCGCATCTGGCCCTCAGGCCGTAGTTTGCTGACCGCTGAGCTAAAGCCTGCCTTTAGGGATCATACCGTGAACTGAATGTGAGTAAACTTCTTGTTACTTTTAAGGAACAACTCTTGTGTCTTTATTCTTTTAATAGGGACCAAAGGGGACACCAGGAATAATCCAGTTTGATCAAGCCAGACTGGATTGCTTAACTAAAGCGATTCAAATTAATCTGCAAACTAGCTTCCTGCTGTATTGAGGGGAATCTGCTCTGCTACATGACTCACTAGCGTGAGTGAAGGAAGGATAATATTTAATCAATATATCCTCTCCTGCTAGCCTTAACATCCCCACAGGGATCCCTTCCAACTCTAAAATTCTAACCCAGTTCTACAACAAAGAAATGATGTGGGCTGTAAATCTAATGGAGGAATGTGCATGATGGTGGAAATGCAATGGAATTAACACAACTTTGCCAATCTACTTATGGAAGCCTACAAAGGCACCATCATCACCACAAATCAAGCATGGCAGAGAAAAACTAGATTGCACCCATTTGCCAGTGGCAATGTCTGGATTCCAGAGGAAAAGGTTAGTATGGAAATATATGTCTGGTGGTCATATAGTTATGTTAATGTTTATACCTTATAATAGCAGGGAGTTTCTATTCAGTTCTCAGTCTGCAAAACCGTAAGTACAAAGAAGAAGTCTCTAGAAAGATATAAAGAGCAAGAAAGAAGTTATTTATTTATGTACAGTGGACGCTTGGGTTGCGAACGTGATCCATGCGGGAGGCACGTTCGCAACCCGCAGCGTTTGCAACCCAAGTCTGTGTGTGCGCATGCACAGGTCACAATTCGGCACTTCTGTGCATGCACAAAGCATGATTTAGCGCTTCTGCGCATGAGCACATGCCGAAACCCGGAAAGAATCCGTTCCGGTACTTCCGGGTTCGGCGCAGAGTGCAACCCGAAAAGACACAACCTGAAGCAGCTGTAACCCGAGGTATGACTGTACTGCTTAATTAAAAAAACGACAACTTTCTAAGCAGTTAACATGTTGTTGTTGTTTAGTCGTTTAGTCGTGTCCGACTCTTCGTGACCCCATGGACCATAGCACGCCAGGCACTCCTGTCTTGCACTGCCTCCCGCAGTTTGGTCAAACTCGTGTTCGTAGCTTCGAGAAAGCAGTTAACATAAAACAATATAAAACACTAATAAAACCTACCAATATAAAACAAGTAGACAGAATTAAATTTATCAAAATATAGATGAAAGCAACAGTTCTAAAAATAAATGCGCACAATAAATTATGTCTGACTAGGCTGCCTAAACGAAAATGTTTTAGCAGGTAGCTCAGTTGGTAGAGCATGAGATTATAAATCTCCGGGTCATGGGTTCACATTGGGCAAAAGATTCCTGCATTGCAGGGGGGGTTGCACTAGATAACCCTCATGGTCTCTCCCAACTCTGCAGTTCTATGATTTTATGATTCTAGGTGTCAACATCAGTACAATGAAGATGCCTGCCTAATATCGATAGGCAGGGAGTTTGCAGAGAATAGATGCTGCTACACTAAAAGATTGTTTCTTCCCAAGCATGGCTTTCATGTTCTCTTGTAGTTGAGAGGCCTAGGTTGCTCACAGTGCAAGGTCCCTTTGTTTCAAAGGCAGACACAGTGACAAGCATGCAGACTGGGGCATCAAGTGTTAAAGAAAAGCTTTGTTTAGAATGTTGCGTTGCCAAGAAAGACAATGCACAGTTTTGACACCGGTGGCAACAATCACCACTGCCAGGTAAGGCTGCACCAGAAACCTACACAATGGCTTGCAAGAATCCATAGCTACTATGTTTGTATATACAATAACAGCTTGCGCATGTTCAAGGAGTCTCCTTCCCAAAAACTTCACTGGACACAGAACAGACTCGGGAGCAAAGAGAAAGGCTACAATGCCAAGACCAAAAGTAAGCAGACCGGTTCTTTCACTAAACCTGGACACTTTGTATGCCCAAATAAGAAAGGTAAGCACTGCACTAAGGGACCCAGGTGGCGCTGTGGGCTAAACCACTGAGCCTAGGGTTTGCTGATCAGAAGGTCGGCGGTTCGAATCCCTGTGACGGGGTGAGCTCCCGTTGCTTGGTCCCAGCTCCTGCCAACCTAGCAGTTCGAAAGCACATCAAAATGCAAGTAGATAAATAGGAACCGCTATAGCGGGAAGGTAAACGGTGTTTCCATGTGCTGCTCTGGTTTGCCAGAAGCGGCTTTGTCATGCTGGCGACATGACCTGGAAGCTATACGCTGGCTCCCTCGGCCAATAATGCGAGATGAGCGTGCAACCCCAGAGTCGGTCAGGGGTCCCTTTACCTTTACCTTTAAGCACTGCACTGGTCCCATCACCTCCTGGCAAATAGAAGGAGAAGAAATGGAGGCAGTGAGAAATTTTACTTTCTTAGATTCAATGATCACTGCCTGCTTCTTGGGAGAAAAGCAATGACAAACCTAGACAGCATCTTAAAAAGCAGAGACAGCACCTTGCCGACAAAGGTCCATATAGTTAAAGCTATGGTTTTCCCAGTAGTGATGTATGGAAGTGAGAGCTGGACCATGAAGAAGGCTGATTGCCAAAGAATTGATGCTTTTGAATTATGGTGCTGGAGGAGACTCTTGAGAGTCCCATGGACTGCAAGAAGATCAAACCTATCTATTCTTAAGGAAATTAGTCCTGAGTGCTCACTGGAAGGACAGATCGTGAAGCTGAGGCTCCAATACTTTGGCCACCTCATGAGAAGAGAAGACTCCCTGGAAAAGACCCTGATGTTGGGAAAGATGGAGGGCACAAGGAGAAGGGGACGACAGAGGACAAGATGGTTGGACAGTGTTCTTGAAGCGACTAACATGAGTCTGACCAAACTGTGGGAGGCAGTGGAAGACAGAAGTGCCTGGCGTGCTCTGGTCCATGGGGTCACAAAGAGTCGGACACGACTGAAAGACTAAACAACAACAAGCACTGCAAAGAGGGGCTGAATGATCAGGTTAAAGCAAAGGAGGATTTAAACTCCCTCCGACTGCAACAGGGTATTCCTGCTACTCATCACTCTGTCTTTAGCTTAACATCTGATGACAAATGGCAATAAGACAATTAGAGAGATGCTGCTTCTCTCGACACAAACTATAAATACCCCACTAAATGCCCATGTAAGGTTGCATTAAGCTCTCAAAAGTCAGAAAATGCCACAATTAAAGTCCCTTGGTCTTTATGTCTTCAACATCATTAAAGCAAACATTCAATTATGTGATCACAAACTCCCACCACAATGAATAACGTTAATTTTTCTATACCTTTCTATAATTTTACATAACCTTTCTATAAATTTACATACTTTTAGGGCATCTGATGACATTTATTGTTTCTCACAAATGTGGATGTTCAAGGTATGCTTGTTTAAAAACAGGAAAAAAACCATTTTGAAGGGAAAGAGATTTTTGGCAAACTTCTTGGTTCCCAAAGTGATTTAGATGTGTTAAAGATGTGCTTATATTGTGATTTATGGTATTCAGACCACTTCATGTACATTATCTTAGTAGAGATAGAGATAAATAGAGCAAGGTTAGTGTTGTTGTTCCCATATTGGATAGGAGATGTCTCAGCCTCTTAGCCATAATGCTACGCGATTGTTCAGATGTGGGGTTTGCTGTTGACAGGTATGGAATGAGGTGACAGACACGTCATCACCACTACCTCGTCCTTCCCAGTGAAGGCAGCGCCACCACCACCAGCAAGGTGCTGCTGCCACTCATTCCTGCCCCTCCATGTGCTGCTGCTCATTAGCGGAAAAAGTCACACTAGACTCTTCAGGATTTACTTCTCCACACACTGACTAGTCCTGCTGGCTATATGCCACCTCCAGGATCAAAGGCAGGATGGCTTTCATTTCCAGTTCCTGGAGAACAACAGTGGAAGCAGGATCCTGTGCTCTTGTGTGCTTCCCATAGGTACCTGTAGAGAACAGGATGCAGGATTAGATCAGCTTGCAGAGGCTGTTCTTATGTTCCTAGATTTTATTCCTTATTCCAGGGATGGGGAAGCTGTGGCCCACCACATGTTGCAAGACTACACTTCTCATCATCCCTGACCACTGGGCATGGTGGGCCTGTCTCCGACAAGATTGCCATGCCGGATGGTCGGGTCCACCGCAGCATGAGGACCAAATGCTGTGCCACCTGGCTGACGTCCCAGCTCCAGCTGCTGCTACCACACCAAAGCACAGGGGCATAGCTGCCAAGTACCCCGTTTTCTCCGGGAAAACCCCGATTTTACTTACCTTTTCCTGGTGGTCCCCTGTATCACTTCGTCTCCCGTTTTTCTCCGTTATTTTCTCCTGCCGGCGGCCATTTTTTTTCTTTCCGATTTGCCCTTCTATGGGCACCAAAAATGGCCGCCGGCGGCTTCAAAAGTCGCATCTATGCATGTCCGGAAGTGCATAGACGCGACTTCCGGTGTCGACGACGGCCATTTTTGGTGCCCATAGAAGGGCAAAGCGACACCGGAAGTTACGTCGACGCAACTTCCGGTGTCACATGGCTGCCGGTCCCGGATTCTGCAGTCCGGAACTTGGAAGGTAAGCACAGGGGTGAGGTGAACGATCAGCCGGGCTCACAGCCTGATACACCCACAGAGGACCCTGTGGCTCAGAGTAGGGCTGAGGAACGGGGCCCTGACCGCCAGACAACGCAGAGGCAACAATACCAGTGTCACCCACAGCACCAGCTCCAGCTCCATTGGGATCCCCAATGACCCAAGGGGGTGAGCTCCGCCACTTCCAGCGCATGAGGCACCGCCCTTGCCACTTTGACGACTGTGTTGACAGGGATGAGGGTTCATGCCTAAGGGGGTTGGGTGTTATATATTCAGTGGTCTGTGTTTGCCTGAGTTTGAGTCTGGACTAAGGATTCCGAGTTCTGATTCAATACATGATATCCAATCACAGAACATTTCAGAACATTGGGGCCACTGCCATTGGTCCTTAAATTCTGAGTCATGATCCGCAGCTTGGGAGTTTAGACAGCCAATCACGCTGAGAGTGGGAGTGGCCCAGGACTTCAGAAATGTATATGAGCAGTTGCTTTGCCCCTCTTGTCCAGTTCTATTAGTTCAATAAAGGTTCTTGCTGTTATCATAGAGGGAAGAGTTGCTTATGCCGCTCTGCTGCACTGGCCTGCAAGCGCTCCAGTTGGAGAACAGCCTTGGCCAAAGGTGTCATGGGCTTTGAAGACACTCAAACGCAAGATGAAAGGGAGAAACGTGCTAGGAGGAAGGCACGCTTGGCAAATCCACACCGTGATCAATTCCTGCCCGGAAACCAAGGTCCCCACTGTGGAAGGACGTGTGGATCCAGAATTTTCCTCCACAGTAACTTACGGACTCATTGTTAAAATCGTGTTTTATGGAAGACAATCTTACTCAGCTACGAGTGATCGCCAAAGAAGAAAGAAGAAGTGGTTATCCCCTAATCATAGCCTGAACCTTATTTTTTATATTATTTACAATTATTACTTATCAAAACTTGTTGGCATTGTTTTAAAAAGAGCTCTGTTAGGGTTGAGTGCTCCTCTCCTTTATTTCAGTTTATCTCAGGGCTCTTTGCCATTCATTTTTACATCTTTGCAATGGCATAGTCACTGGCGGAGGCAGAGGAGTGCGGGGGGAGCGTACCGCCGCTGGCAGCATGATCCCAGTGGGGTGCCATCGCGACTGCCCCCAGGACATGAGCCAGCCCTGCCCCGCCTGCTCTCCACCACCACCCCGGTGCCGGAGCATGAAGCTCCGCCACTGGGTGTAGTTAGACAATTTCTGACTCCAGACTTGGTGACCTTAGACACATACCATTTTTTAGATGGCATCATTTTACTATTTTACTGCATTTGGGGCATGACTGGGACCCTGGACAGTTGACCTGAACCCCTGACAATCATTCTGGGGCCTACTGCATTCTGGGGCCAGACTGGCTATCCATTGCTATTTCTTATTAGTTGGTATTTCTAGTCATGCTAATTTGAGACACTTGGGAGACTTAAGGTTTAGGATAGTACTGATGCTGTTTAAGAGGATTTTGGCACTCTGAGCAGATGGCAGATAGAGGCATTATCTCCCTGAATTGCGCCTGTTGGCTCCTTAGGCAAAGGAGAGAATTCTCCAATTGCCAATATCAAGTGTGAGAAACATTTTTTTTTTTACTGACATTGTCATTCAGCACCAAGAGACTAATCAATAAAGTTTTTTTAAAAAACCCTACACAATTGCTGTTGCTACTATAGAGAATAATGATTCTATATTGCAGAAACAGACATATCTTCTTAAATAATGTCACTGATCTCTGTGGGGCTCTTTGTCCACCATCCACCCCATATTCTTCTGATCTCTCATTTCCCAGGAGCTATTCATTTCTTTGCGGCCTTCTTTTTTTGTTTGGTTCTTGAGACTGTTTTGAATACTAATATTGCCAGGGAGTGTGCCTGCTTCCTTCTTTCCAACCAACGTGCGCATTTGTAAATAACACCAATAACACCATCTGTCTGTTGTACACTTTCATCATAAGAAAGTGGACTGTGTAGCGGCAGGCCCTGGAATTTCCTGCGACTGGAGGTGGTGTTGAAGCACCACACAAAAAATGCTATTCTCTCATTCTTGGTAGCAGCAGCCCCTTTCTGAGTCTCAAAATGGAAACACGAAATCTTCGCTAGTCACGACAACATGTACAGCAGCAGTGTTTGTATACTTGCTTTGTAACAATAACAATAACAATGGAAATGTGTTTTTTTTTCCACATTTGCCATGGCTGATTTTTAGTACTGTCAAAAGAAAATTACTCCTCTGCATGCCAGATACTTTAATTAATTGCTTGTTTCCATAATGTCATTTGCTAATGCCTGCTGAGGCATGAACTCTTGTGTTTTGAAATTAAAAATTGACATTTATAATCATTACATCTTTGACTAAAGTCATAATTGTAACCTGAGCTCCTAATTCCATTACTGTAAAGCTTCTGAATGGGAAAAGGAGTGCAACAACAGCACAACTAATGCAAGGACTGTTAGAGCCCCAAACTGAGTATTTTTTTCCAGTTCTGGCAGGTTTACCAGCTACTGCACCTTATGCATAGAGGTGATTCCTGAGCCAGACCTGAGACATCTTCCAGGTGGATGTTGAAGTCACCCAAAGTTCTGGGTTCCTCAAACACCAGGGAGGTGGTTGAACAGTATGGTAGGCAATACAAGAACAGCCTGCCTAACATGTCTCTTTGGCCCAACACCAGATGGAGCTACCCCCTCCCCAAAGCACAAAAAACCATAAAAACAACAAGGGCTTATCCACATTGAGTGGCAGACCGGTGCCCCTCAATACGGCTTACAAAATCTACCCAATGCATTCAAATGTATAGATCACACCATAAATGGAACAGCAGGCAAATAAATCAATCTTGAAATTAAGGCATTAAAACATTAAAAACAAATGATGTATAGTAGCATTTCTGTCATAGCAAACCCTGTGAAAGGCTATAACCAATGATATGTGATTGTTGACACCCACCTATCTCGAGACAATGGACTGTGCTTCTGCGGGTGAAGTCAAACCGTTGTGTTAGCAGCAGCAAAGTGACTTCCCCAGGGCTCAAGCCTGGGCAGTGCATATGGAGGTCCTGGCCTGCCCAGACGACTTGCTGATGGGGTCGAAAGGAAAGCAGAGCAATACGTTTTGCACCAGCTTGGCTGCGGGAGCTGTTGGAGGGAGGTTTACAAGGTGCCACCTGTGATGGAAAGCTCAGAAAGGCCAGAATTTGGTGATGGAGTGCAAGCGTGGAAAGTAGCTTGCAAAGCACTGAGCTGGAAACCTCAGTCTGATTCACTGTGGGTACAGCTAGTCAGAGGGGGTGGAGACGCAGGTGAGAGTTGAGTGCAGGGTGGGGATGAAAGGTGAGCAAACTACCTTGGAAGGAGCATGGCGTGTCCCCCACCAGAGGTACCACCATGAGTAACAGCATAGCTCCTCTAGACCACAAAAGGGCTGTTCCAACAAGTAGGGATATTTCGCCAGGAAGAGCAGAATCCCCTGTAGTGAAGAATATGCAGCTGGCTGTTATCTCCACTCAGAAATCATGCCTATTTGGGAATCTTGAATGATGGCTTAAAGGTGCAACGTAGAAACAAAGCAACGGAAGCTCTACTCATGTGTTCGGAAGCATGTGAGCGGGCACAAAGTGTATAAAATGTGTGTGCATGCGCCACCCTCACTGCCAGTGCTCTCCTGGTACCACACACACCTTTTCCACCTCTGAGAGGCTTCCAAGCGGACGCACTTGCAAATCACTTTGTGACTGGCAGCATCAACATTTGGGAAAGCAGAAGGGTGAGGGGGGTGAAACAGGTTTATGCCCACATGTGTTCTTTTGAATATGTGAATAAGGGGAGACTGTATCTTCTGTTCCAACATTTACCTTAAAACAACACAGGCGGTGGAAATCAGGATTCTCTATCATATGGGGAGTCTACATGAACAGATCTGTGCTGAAGATGGCTCCTTGTGACTTGTGGAGGGCAAAGCAGGGGGAGAACCCCTGTACAATATAGGGGGAGCAGACATTGGAGATTCAGCACTTGGGCAAATCCAGCACTTGGGCTACTTAAATGAAAGTGGTGTGTGTGTGTGTGTGTGTGTGTGTGTGTGTGTGTGTGTGTGTGTGTTACTACTTGGCAGAATGAGGGAATTAGAATAGTCAAGGAGTGTGGCTTGGAGATTTGCCTATAATAAATGGAAGGATAATCTGTGCTTTTCTCAGAGCGAGAGGAGGCCTGATGGAAGCATATTGGGGTGGGGTGTGGGGTGGGGGTTAGTCTTTGATTGGCCCAGGGCAAAATGTAGGTTCAAATTCCCACTCAGGGTGAACTTGGGACGGTCACCATTTTCAGGTCAACCTACCTCACTTGTGTTGCTGTGGAGGTAAAAAGCAAAAGGGAAGGGGATCTAGCTATGAGGATATTTGTTGTTGTTGTTGTTTATTTTAAAAAAATCTAGAATGGGAGGGGCTTATTG
This sequence comes from Zootoca vivipara, assembly GCF_963506605.1. Classification (NCBI taxonomy): domain Eukaryota; kingdom Metazoa; phylum Chordata; class Lepidosauria; order Squamata; family Lacertidae; genus Zootoca; species Zootoca vivipara. The sequence continues at coordinate 70,178,758 of NC_083284.1, read as the reverse complement.
TTTTGTAGTTTCTGTTTATTTGTGTTTTTATCTTTTATCTTTTGATTTTGTGAACTACCCTGAGATCTGGCAAAGAGTGGAATATACATCTAATCTTGGGAGCAAAGTCTAGCACACATTAGGTATCAGAAAAGCCCACCAGAAACCCTCTGGGGCTGCAGTGCATGTTCAGTGAGAAAAGACTATAATATGCATTGGGTAAATACGTCTCTGTATTTAGTAATCAAAATTACAATAATGCAGTTAAGCCCCTTGGGCTCTACTTTGATTGGTATAAGCCCCTGGGGTCCTGCTGACACAGAACTTGGTTGGCCAGGTTCAAAGGCAGCAACAAATTACAGGATACAGCAAATTAGTAATTAGTAAATTTTCTTAATTTATACAAATATAAAATCATTTCATTAACTATTTTGATGAATTAAATTGTAATATCACAGAACAGTAGTTAAAAGCATTTCTAGTGTGTAAAATTTCAAAAAACAGAAGGGCATTTGCTGTTGATGCCTTAACCATATATGTCATATGATTTACTGCAATGTGAGTCACAGAATCCATTTAGGAATTGCTTCAAGCTTTTAATAAGAGCTGAGAGAGATTGAATTAAAAACAAAGATCCACAGAAATTTCTTTAGGCCTGGGTGATTTGGTGCCTCTGAATTGCAGCAAGGCTTTCCAATCAAAGCTGCTTTTGTAAATTTGTACATTTCTGTGATGGCTTTTGATGTGACTGTACTTATTGACTTTTTGGTAAATTGTTATTTTAGCAATCCTGAAAGTGTGTGTGGGAAATGAATAGATCATAGGGTAATTAATAAAAGAATTGGCTGAATCCCTAGATCCAAAGCGCAGAGCTAAACACACCCTCCAACAAGACAGAGCCCCCAGCAGAATATTAAAATCACAGAATCATGCAACACAGTGAAGCATGAGGAATGTAGGCTGTTAGACCTTTTAAATATCCTGTTTAGTCCATTTACAGCACTTCCCTTCTCTACACTGCTTGCAATGAACAGACTACACTGTTAGTAAGTTTAAATCCCCACAAACCTCCAAAGGTCAGATTCATGCAGCAGCAAGAAGAACACAGGCATAATTCTTGGGATACAAAATATAGTGAAATAGCTCTAAGCACACAGTCTGAGCTTGTAGTGAGCAAGCTTAGACACATCCTAGCTCAGTGAGTTCACATGGTGAGAAAGAATGAACAGAGGAAACTTAACTTCCTTCCTTCCAGGTGAGGGGCATGACCAGCTGAGTCTGGGGAGGGGGGGAATTCTGTGGTCTTAACCCCTTCATGGATTATCTAGTCCTAAATTTGCCAGCTATATTTGTCAGCAATTTCCCACAGAGAAATGATGCTAACTGATTCCTTTGGTTGGGATTGACTCACATGCATTAGCTAAATACAGGTATTTATGATAAGGGATAAGACTTATCCTACAAATGGTGCGTGACTTTCATCACATTCCAGTCATGTTGTTATAGAAAAGGGTTTCCCATAGTTATTTCTCTTGTCCTAGTACAAAAATGCCCTCAGACTTCTACCACGTGATGTTTCTACCCTTTCTTAGTGGATTGGATTTCGACCACTGTGGGCTACTTGCAAGGAAAGCATAGATACCTTTGTTGTTTAATTTCCCCCATCAGCAAGCCTCAAGGAAATTGAAGTAACAAAACCCATTTCTGTGGCAAGTGTTGACTTGGTGTTGACATTATAATCTTTTTGGCACCATTGAGGTTAATGGACACGACTAACTCAGGTTCTACATGAGTAGAATTTAGCTGGATGACATCTGGGTTTCTTTTCTATTTTTTCCTGTTTTCTTTTTCTTTTTGTTGTTTTATGGTGATTTTAGGTTTTGTAATAGTTTGAATTTTGCTTTTATTGTATTGTATTATTGCTCTTTCTATTGTATGCTGCCCTGGGATCTCTGTTTGCATAAAGGGTGATTTAGGATTTTTAAAGATAGCCAAAATCAATAAACTAGAATTAGACTCTATTTAATTCGGTGATGTTTTGCTATGCTTTCTGAACTATGGGAAACACCTCTCCTTGCACATTTGCTGACTGAACCGGATGCGCAGACATTATCATAACATTATATGCTTGAGTGGATCAAAACAGGAAGTGGTCTCTCAGGTATGTTGGGCCAAAGCTGTTTAAGGCTTTGTAAGTTACGACTAGCATCTTGAATTGTCTCCAGAAGGCAGTGGAAGAAATACAAAAGTTCCATTTCCCTTCTGCTTAGCTGCTTTCTATTGTTTCCTGCTCTTCTGAACTTCTGAGCTCGTGCTGTCTCCTATTGCGTGGGTAGGATGAGGAATTTAGGAGCAGGAGCCTACATTAATTATGAGTATTTGTTTCATTTACCAGGCTTTCCACACACTTCTTCTGCTGCTCCCACCCCCCTTCAGCATCTCTTACCAATTGCTTCCTTCAAGCCCACTGCTCCCTGGACCATTTTTTTTTTAAGGAATCTTGGCATTTTAAAAACCCCATCAGCTGGGACAAAGCTTCAGTGTTCCAAGGCGTGAGCAGGGATGGGGTAGGTGGGTGGATGGGATTCAGTTCAGTTCAGATTTTAATGCAAACCTATTTAATGCACACTTCTAGAATAATATGTGAATTGAAACACAGCTATTCTTCGGAATCCACACTCCTGAATTTTGCAGTGCAGTTCTCCAACCAAAGAAAGCAGCACAAAATGCACATCTTAGGAAGGAAAGTGTGGATAAGAATGCATGCCTTACTAGAAATATGTTGTGTGTGTGTGTGTGTGTGTGTGTGTGTGTGTGTGTGTGTGTGTGTGTGTAGGGATTTTATTTGCTTGCAAAAATCTTCATCTTAGACATAATTGTATGTAGAAATGAACATTCAAATGCTGATTAATTTTTGTGAGGACTTTTTGCGGGGGGAGAGGGTTGCAAAATGATTTGGAAAGGTGGTGAACTGAATATTGGAAAAATGAGAACCGGAAAGAAACCAAAACTAACACATGTGTCTGTCCTTAGCCTTGAGTGTGAGCTTCCTTATACCCATTCTCTATCTTTCGCTAATCACACTTCCTGCATATTATGAAATAAATTCCTTTTAGAAGACATATTTATCAATAACATGTAGAGACACAAAAATAACTCCGTTCAGATGAAAGCTAAGGACCAACATGTCACCCAGCAATTGTAATAAAGAAATCTAAAAGCCAGGTTGCCATGGAGATTAGTTCTCTGGCCTCTGATCCAACAGGTTAAAGCCATTTAGTTCAACAAAATGCAATCCACAGTAGATGCCATGCAGCTGTCAAGTACTTTGCCTCCACTAATGGGAAAATAACTTTAAAATTAACAGCATACTTAACTTTAAATCAGATGTATGGAAAGCACTTTGAAATAGTTGAAATAGGTGACCTGTAGGGCTGGTGCTTTTACTGAAAGACTGTAGATTAGAGCTGTGTAAAACAACCATATCTCTTCAATAACAAAATAACAAAATTCCTTCAGTAGCACCTTAAAGACCAACTAAGTTTTTATTTTGGTATGAGCTTTTGTGTGCATGCACACTTCATCAGATACACTGAAACAGAAGCCACCAGACCCTTATGTATATTTAGAGGGTGGGGGGGTGATGGGAATGGGTGATGGGCTGATAGGAGTTGTAAACCTGTTGATTAATGACTGTTAATGACTGCAATTGGTCTTGCGGGGGGGGGGGGAAGCAAGGGCTGAGGTGCTAAGGAAAGCTTGATCATGTATAATGAGATAAGAATCCTATGTCTTTGTTCATTCCAGGTGGCTCCATGGTTTTAAGCTTGCTAATGAGTTGCAATTCAGCAACTTCTCTTTCCAGTTTGTTTCTGAAAATTTTCTGTAATAAAACAGCTGCTTTGAGATCTTGTATAGAATGTCCAGGGAGATTGAAGTGTTCTCCTACTGGTTTCTCTGTCTTGTGGTTCCTGATGTCAGATTTGTGTCCATTTATCCTTTGGCGTAGGGTTTGACCTGTTTGTCCAATATAGAGAGCTGAATTGATGTTAGGTTTCTATTCGTCTCACTGTGCAGGTCACATGCTGGTGTTATGCATTCCAGCACAGACTGTTGGAATCATGGGAGCGGATGTTTGCTCTATTCTGTTTCCGTTTGTTTTTACCCCCCCTTCGGACTTCTCTCAGCGAGAGGAGACATGTTTTCTTTTGTTCTGCCTTACTCTTAATGAAGTAGCTTTTAGTACACAACCTCAGCCTGGCTCCGTCTGTGTTTTATCTCTGCTGGACTCTGAATATGTGCTCAGTGTCTCCAAGACACGAGTCGTGAAAAATTGTCGGGAAGGGCTGTCAGAACTCCCTAGAGCTGATGGGAGAGAAGGGCTGGATTCGTTCCTGCATTATACTTGTGGATTGTTCCTCCCCACTGGCTGACCCAACAGTTAACAGCATTTGCTTTAATTTTCGGAAAGGCTTGAGATTTAAAAAATATAAAACAAAATGTTGTGATTCCTCATGTGACCATATTTTTTTTGCCTACCCCAAGGGTATCTGGGAACAGTTTTGTGGTGTTAAAAACCAGGGGCGGATGACTTGATGGGTCAATTGCTATGTTGGCTTTGGCTACATTGGAACTGAGAATGTTCAGGAGTACCCAAAGGGACTTGAGTAATAAGATACGTAGGATGTTACATACAATTACAATTTGTTTCCCACAAAGACCCATGTTTTGCTTTGCTATCTGATGTGGCTGAAGCAAATGTGATGAATTACATAAGTAGTTTTGTAATTAACTCCAGTGAATTCTGCATCAAAAACAATGCAGAAAATGTAATTATTTACATAACAATTTGTGGACTAAAGGATTGATGGTAGTGCATACCGCTCATATTTGCTTGCGTGGTTTCTGCTCCTGACCTTGGATGAACATGTGAATTGCAGCCATTTCTGCCTGACAGGAGTGAGCCAGCAATAAATCACAGTCATAATGATCACAGGAACTAATCCCTGGTAGTTCTTGCCCTATGGCTCAGTTGCTGAGCCTAAAGGTCCCCACCTCTCCACAGCTGTCTATGTCTGCTCCTGCTAGGCAATCAGAGACTGGGCTTGCATGCTTGTCTTTGCTCCTCCTACTTCATTAGTCCGGTTCTGAGAGACGGTGGAGAGGGGAGACACCCATGACTCTTCACCAGCCTGACTAACCTCTGCCTCTTGACATCCCCTGCTTTGGCCTCTGCCTCTGATTCTGGCTTTCTCTCTACTATAGACTCTCCCAGCTCCTTAAGCCCTGCCTGATACATCTTCAACTTCCCACACCTCCTCTTCCCAGTCTTCTCCCTTTTCTCCCACTGACCACTCAGACAACCAACTCATGGTTGTCCCACCACCACCACTCCATGGGCTCTGAGCTTTCTTCCTTCGGCGGTTCCCCACCTGATTGCTCCCACCATTCCTCTGTGCCCAACCAGTCCATGACACTGCCCCGTTTCCAAGGGAGTTCTGCAGCACCACTATTTTGTATATGAGTGAGACAAGGAAGCCAGCACTGGTTGAGATTGAAGAACCATGCTTAAAGGCCAAAAGAAGGAGACGACCAGCTTTGTGAATCTTTATGGAGTAGACAGAACCTCAAGCAACTTCTGCGAAGTTGCTTCCATTGCTGAGGAGGCTACTGGCTTTTTAACTGCATATAGCAGGCTTCCTCAGCCCTCCAGATGTTTCTGGCCTACAACTCCCATGGTCCCTAGCTAGCAGGACCAGTGGTCAGGGATGATGAGAATGGTAGTCTCAAAACATCTGGAGGGCCGAGGTTGAGGAAGTCTGGCATATAGCATGAACTAGAAACTCCAGGGGAATTTCTAGATCTTTAGCATTTTCTCTCCTTATTTTGAGGGTGTTTGGGGTTGGCTGAGAATGCAAACCAGGGTCCAATGGTGACCTCTTGGTCATTGTTTAAACCCCACCAACCTGAATAATTTTTTTATCAGGTGATTTCTCGACAGATGCTTTAGTGGGAAGGCTTTGAGGGCAAGGTGGAAGAAAAGGCACATTTAATTGTTTAAAAATGACAATTCCTAGGGCTTTTGTGTTTTAGCACACATTGTCTCCGATAAGCTGCTTTGTAATTTCACAGTGACAGTTAAATTGAGGCACCATGTTACCTTAGTTACGCAGTTTACTTCAAACAATAATAGCTTAAATAGCAGCATGATTATATGACAGCAGGCAAGGAACCATAAAGTGACCTTCTAGATGTAAATGCAGATCAAATAGTTGGGCAGGGGGATGTGTGTAGGAAGGAATTACTGACATACTTAGGCACAGATATCTTCTCGGGTGCTGATGGCATGCATTTCACAAAGAGCCATGAAAAATAGTGCTGTTCTGTAGATGTAAATGTAAAATAGCTTGTGCTGTAGTTCACTTAGTGCATTAACATTTATTTATGTAAAATATTTTTTCAGCCTGTCCTTCACCACAACAGGATTTCAGGATGGGGAACAGTGAACATTTAAAACAATAAGCCAAAGCACAATTCTGAATAAGGAAAGTGGGTGAAATTAACAAAGAATCCAATAGCAATAATGATAAACACACACACAAGCCTGCTGGAAGAGGAGAGCTTTCAAGTGATGCTGAAAACACATCAGAATTAACACTAGCCATACATCAAAGGGGAGTGTACTCCATAAGCGAGGCACGATTGCAGAGTAAGCTATCTTGCAGGATTGAACCTAGTTCTTTTTACATGCAAAGAAAGTATTCTGCCACAGAAGAGTGACAGTCCTTTCCCAAACAGCCATTCTCAAACTTGAGTTCCCAGATGTTCTGGGGCTACAACTCCCATCATCCCTAGCCAACCTGATCGGTGGTCAGAGATGATGGGAGTTGTAGTCCAATAACTTCTGGAGACTGTCTTCCAGTTCCGCTCTGCCTTAGTGTAGGCAGCTCCCACAGCAGCAGGAGATCTTTGGCGAAGGAAAAACAAGGGTGATTGAGGGTAATGATCCTTGCAAATTCCCCCTAGGGACAGGGGAATGGGCTTCACTCGCTGTTTGTCTAGGTCAGGCATGTCAAACCTGCGGCCCTCCAGATGTTTTGGACTACAACTCCCATCTTCCCCAACCACTGGTCCTGCTAGCTAGGGATCATGGGAGTTGTAGGCCAAAACATCTGGAGGGCCGCAGGTTTGACATGCCTGGTCTAGGTCATGGGTAGGCAAACTAAGGCCCGGGGGCTGGATCTGGGTCAATCGCCTTCTAAATCTGGCCCGCGGACGGACTGGGAATCAGCGTGTTTTTGCATGAGTAGAATGTGTGCTTTTATTTAAAATGCATCTCTGGGTTATTTGTGGGGCATAGGAATTCATTAATCCCCCCCAAAAAAATATAGTCCAGCCCCCCACAAGGTCTGAGGGACAGTGGACTGTCCCCCTGCTGAAAAAGTTTGCTGGCGCCTGGTCTAGGTACCTGGTTCTTGCTCTGGCATGGAATGTGGGAGGCAGGAAGGCGCTGAGTGCAAAAGCACTTCGCCAGCTGAAAACTCTCCAGCGGCGCCATTAAGAAGCAGAGGTTCTCCTGTTCATTAGAGTTTAATTGGACTAAAGTACAGGCACATGCTAGAAGAGAGGAAATAATAAACTGTGGAACAAACCAACTTGCAAGGACTTTAAAGTTTAAACTTGAGATAAGACTTCATTTGGTGCAATAGATGGTAAAGAGGGGAGGGGAGCCCACAGTTTCTTCTCTACATTTATGATTTGGCAACCCTCTTCTGAATGTTAGGCTGAGAGGAAAGATGGTGACAACAGGTTTTATTCATGGGACAAAGCAACTTTTGCAGCTGCTGTTAAAGTTCTTGGTGCAAAACAACGAAGTATGAGTTGGAGCAAAGGAGGAATTTCTGGAACAACAATGGGATATCAGCTCTGCCCAAGGCATGGCAGATAACAGCAACAACCGGGGGAACAAATGACATAACATTGTACAAGGGCAGGAAGAAACACCATGGACAGAATAATTGCCATACACACAGGAAGAACAAGGATATAGTTTGAGTTCCTCACTTGCAGTTTTATATATCATTTAATGTGTCAACACGAAGAGAAGTTATTAATATTGCAATTGTTGTATAAGGGATTATTATTTTGCATTCAGTGCAAGTTTTCTCAATCCTCACTGGGCAGTGGTGTTTAAATCTGTTACTCCACAGTATTCACAATATCCCCCTTTTTAACTTTTGCAAACTTTGGGGCTCTCGTAAGGATGCTGGTGCCTCCCTCTTGTTTCTTGGGGGTCCCATTTTGGCTCCGGTCATATCACCTTGATACTCACCACCTGAGCTCACTAATAAAGGGAGAGATATGCCCCTATGTATTGTGTTGACACCCAACAATATATCTGAAAAGTCATTCAGAGCCATTCAAAGTTTTCCTGATTTTTGCATACGTAGGCCTGAGAATCAACCAATTTTACTTGAACAGAAGCAGAAGTGTCTCCTAGAAGCCTTTACTGGGTAACATAAACTACAGTGGTACCTCGGTTCCGGAAGTCTGTTCATAAACTGAAGTGTTCATAAACTGAAGCGAATTTTCCCATTGAAAGTAATGGAAAGTGGATTAATCCGTTCCAGACGGTCCGCGGAGTACTTAAACTGAAGCGTTCATAAACTGAAGCAAACTTTCCCATTGAAAGTAATGGAAAGTGGATTAATCTGTTCCAGACGGGTCTGCGGAGTACTCAACCTGAAGCGTACTTAACCCGAAGCATGGGTGTAATTGATTCCAGAACTCTGTTCATAAACTGAAGCATTCATAAACTGAAGCGAACTTTCCCATTGAAAGTAATGGAAAGTGAATTAATCCGTTCCAGATGGGTCCGCAGTGTTCGTAAACCGAAAATTTGCAAACTGAGGTGTTCATAAACCGAGGTTCCACTGTAATCTTTAATAATAATAAATCTCACATAATTGGGTTCTTCAGCTTCTTGTGCTTAGCCAGCCTACAAATTCTTCTATTTGTAGATAAAGTAATCACTACAAAGTGGAGAAAGGTGAAGAATTATACCGAGGACAAATATCACACACACACACACACACACACACACACAAGCTTACATATTTCATTCAAGCAAGAACATTGATTTCAGTCTGTGCAACTTCAGAATTCAATTTAATTTCCCATTGGTACTTACATTAGTAGATAATGATTTTGAACCTCTTCCAAGGAGAATTTTCTTCCCCCCCAGGTTTGTTTTGGTGCTATTTATTGCTTCATCAAATATGTTGTTCAGAGATATTACACCACAACATGAGAATCATTGCATCCACTCAACAATCTCTTTCGACCCCACCTCCCATTTTACATTAAGTGAAAGTTTTGAGCAGTGAGGTGGTTTCTGTGAATCCTTCACTAATGCCTTTCCAGAAAATGTTTTCTTTGCTCCCTAAATTATTGATCGTGCTATTAAAGGTCTGAAATAAAACTTTAATTAGTCAGTAGAGGCTTTGCAAAGTATGACCTACTAGAATCATGCGAATGCATGTGAGGAGAGATAACCCACCTGACTAGAGTGCTTACCACCAGGCAAATGAAAAACACTCAGCCCTGAAGAAAACAAAGATCAGTTGCATATTTGTATTGCTTTGGCAAAGATGCTTTTTAGGTGCCTGAGGAAGGTGCATTTGTAAAGTGCAATGAGAGATTATCTAACTTCTTTGCATTTGTGTTTTGCAATTGCTATTGGAGTACACTTTCCTGGTTTTACTGGTCCTGGCCGATACATTCAGTTTATGTAATCTGAACATTTATGAATACCTATAAAGTTGCAAAATCTGGCCTTTTATGTTCATTTCCTAGACTTATTTACTCAAAACCTTGCTCTATAATTTTGTAGAAAGCACTTTTTGTCCCCAAACGGAGTGCTGTAAGAGGCTGAGTCTGAGGCCCATGTGGGAGAACTAGAGAAAAAAAAAAGCTGAGCATATACCGTAGCACCAATCCTGACCTGATTGCACTGGCTGCCAATTAGTTTCCAAGTCCAATCGAAAGTGTTGGTTTTGACCTACAAAGCCCTAAACGGCTCAGGACTAGAGTACCTCAAGGACTGCCTTTTCACATATGAACTGAACTAGGGCCTGAAATTATCATCCAAGGCCCTTCTTTGTGAGCCTTCTCTGTGAGAAATCTGGAGGATGGCAACATGAGAGCGAGTCTTTTCTGTGGTGGCTCCCCACTTGTGGAATGCTCTCCCCAGGGAGGCTTGCCTGGTGCCTTCGTTACATATCTTTAGGCGCCAGGCAAAAACATTCCTCTTCTCCCAGGCCTGTCAGGAGTATGGGCAGGAGTCAGGCTCTGGGGCCTGTAGTGCTTTGCAGGACTGGGGCCTGCCTCAGCTTGTGCTGGAGAAGCAAGGCGTGGCCACACAGGTGGAGACCTCAGCTTGTGCTGGAGAGGCAAGGAGTAGTCTCTCAGGTGAGGCCACTTGTTATCTCACTGCACCTGGTGGCAGGAGCTGGGAGGGATAAAAGCTCAGCATTTCCCTTCAGCTCTTTGCCACAGCAACGCTCTCCCTGCCTGGTTGCATCTGGCCTCCTGCTCCTTGGACCCTTGCCTTGTTGCCGCCGTGCTTCTTGTTCCTTGAACCTTCGCCTCGCTTCTTGTTCCTTGATCCTTCGCCTTGCTCCTGCTCCTTGGACCCTCGCCTTGTCGACGCCTTGCTCCTCGACCCTTGGACCTTTGCCTTGCTTCTTGTTCCTTGGACCTTCGCCTTGCTTCTTGTTCCTTGAGCCTACGCCTTGCTTCTTGCCCCGTGGACCTTCGTCTCTGCCTTGCTCCTTGACCCTGCAACTGCCTGCTGCTGGACCCTCAGCCCTGCACCTGTTCCTGCTTCTTCACCACCATCTTGCCTCTGGTCCTGACGCCCGCCGACCGGACCGTGACAAGGCCTTTGTCTAATTAAACTAGCTATGGCCTTTTATGGTGCTGGAGGTTTTGTTGGGTGTGCTCTAATGATGACTAAGTCTGCAGCCTTTGTTCCTCTCTGTCTTTCCTGGTCATACCCTTTACCCTTCCTTTGGCTTCTGCCATGTCTACATCTCCTGCCTGTTCCTCATAGTCCTTAAGTCCACCAAGTTCCCCCTGCTTGTCTGCAGTGCCTGCCATGCACCTAACCCTTGACCCCTACTTGCACTCATCACAGGCCATGGTCTGAAGGCATCTGAGGGACTATCTTGCTGAAGCTTATGAGCCCCGGGTCTGCTCACTTCCGAGAGGGATAACCTCTTTGGAAAAGCATATACTGTATGCCGCTTGGGGTTCCATGGTGGAAGAATGATGATCTATAAATGTAAGAAAATAAATAAATTGAACTGAATATGTTGGAGTACTTGGACTAGAAACAGTTACTGTTTACCAAAAGGGTATTTGTGTGTGTGTGTGTGTGTGTGTGTGTGTGTGTGTGTGTGTGTGTAGATGTTTCTTCCTTGTTGCCATGGCAGCTGCTACTCCAGCTCTCCTTGACTCTTTTAAACACCTGTTAATCCTCTGACCTTTTCTACAAATGGGATCACCTGCAGCGAGGGCAGACAGTTTGCAGAAGGATGGTATCCTTCCCTCTTTGGAGAACGGCAATTCCTGCTGGGCTCCTGCCCCTGTTTCTAATTATTTCGTTGGCATTACATCTTGAGGGTATTGCCAATTAATTTCCCAGAAAGATCCTCTCTTTATAAGTCAAAGGAAAATTGTCTCAACAATTTTCTTTCTTTCTCATAATAAGGGAAGTCTCCCAGTCTCTTCAATGACATATCCTTGAACAGGAAAGCATTGTCGGGAATGAATTTTCAGGACATCCAAATATTGGATGTGTTATGGATTGCTTAACCTGATGGCTCTGAAACATCTATAGATAACTGGCACATTTCTCCAAAAATGCCTAAACTTACTTGAAAATGTGTGGCAATACCAGCTGAAATCTGAGATACCAAAGGGCTATTCTGAATAAAATTTATGGTGGTTGACTGTGTGGGGTTTAATGACTCAGCTGGATCCTGAGGCCTCCTCACAAGTAGAAAAATTAGGTAAAATTGTGCAAATTTTCATTTTCATCCTTAATACGAGTGACAGAATCTAATATAATACTGGTCCCAAAGACCTACATTGGCTCCCAGTACGTTTCCGAGCACAATTCAAAGTGTTGGTGCTGACCTTTAAAGCCCTAAATGCCTCGGCCCAGTATACCTGAAGGAGTGTCTCCACCCCCCTTGTTCAACCCAGACACTGAGGTCCAGCTCTGAGGGCCTTCTGGTGGTTCCCTCACTGTGAGAAGCTAAGTTACAGGGAACCAGGCAGAGGGCCGTCTTAAGAGTGGCGCCCACCCTGTGGAACGCCCTCCTATCGAATGTCAAGGAGATAAACAACTATCTGATTTTTTGAAGACACCTGAAGGCAGCTCTGTTTAGGGAAGCTTTTAATGTTTGATGTTTTATTGTGCTTTTAATTCTGTTGAGAGCCACCCAGAGTGGCTGGGGAAACCCAGTCAGATGGGCGGGGAATGAATGAATGAATGAATAATTATTATTTTCCTGGAAGAGAATTTGGATGACCTTTGCCTTGATTTTTTTAAAGGCCTGGGATACATATATCTGTCAGGAGTATGGGCAGGAGTCAGGTTCTGGGGCCTGTAGTGCTTTGCAGGACTGGGGCCTGCCTCAGCTTGTGCTGGAGAAGCAAGGAGTGGCCACTCAGGTGAAGACCTCAGCTTGTGCTGGAGAGGCAAGGAGTGGTCACTCAGGTGAGGCCACTTGATACCTCACTGCACCTGGTGGCAGGAGCTGGGAAGGATAAAAGCCCGGCATTTCCCTTCAGCTCTTTGCCACAGCAACGCTCTCCCTGCCTTGTTGCGTCTGGCCTCTTGCTCCTTGGACCCTTGCCTTGCCGACGTCTTGATCCTTGCTCCGTGGACCCTTGCCTTGCCTACGTCTTGATCCTTGCTCCGTGGACCCTTGCCTTGACGACGCCTTGATCCTCGACCCTTGGACCCTTGCCTTGCCTTCGCCTTGCTCCTCGACCCTTGGACCTTCGCCTTGCTTCTTGTTCCTTGGACCTTCGCCTTGCTTCTTGTTCCTTGAGCCTTCGCCTTGCTTCTTGCCCCGTGGACCTTCGTCTCTGCCTTGCTCCTTGACCCTGCAACTGCCTGCTGCTGGACCCTCAGCCCTACACCTGTTCCTGCTTCTACACCACCATCTTGCCTCTGGTCCTGACGCCCGCTGACCGGACTGTGACAATATCCTTTATTGTGCAGGGTTTTTTTGTTTTGTTTTTAAGCCAGAAGGCACAGTAATCAGTGTAGAAATTCAGTTCCTGAGACCACAATCCCATACACACTTCCCTGGGAGTATGTCCCATTGGACTCAGAAATGGTTTGCATCTAACATGAAGCCAAACCATGGCTAAGCATGAATGTGAAGGCTCCCAGAGAGGAGATCATGTCTGTTGCCCTCCTACCATCCTGCTCGCCCTACACTACTGTGAATTAAGTCATGGTTTGGCTTGGTGTGTCATCCAAACACAAACTCATAGTTTGTCTCACTCCAGACAAACCATGAGCTGTAACCAATATTTTTTTCCTTGGTTTTACAGGAGTTGTTTGTTTGGAGGCAGCAGTAGCAGGACTAGAGGAGGGGCAAAGTGGCCGCAATTCCCTCCCCCCCTGTAATGGTGTGCAAGCCAGCTTAGTAAATGTGCCTTATTCACTTTGACTTAGCTATGTGCGGTCTTGCGCTCGGAGCTCCCTGTCCACAGCTGTGTGCTCTGTATTCAAATTTCTGTCGCACAATAGCGCCAGCCTTAAAGACCTTTCCAACATCTGCCCTTTTGTGTTTCCTACGCCATCAGCAAACCACCTTATCAGCAAAATAACAGGAACAATATGTTTTCCATGCACTTAATTAATTATGTTTTCATATTCAACATCAGATAACTTAAACTGCCGTGGAAACAAAGAATTTTAAGTAGGATGTTTTACACAGTGTGGTGGAGGAAAGGAAGCCCTCAAGCAGTTTATTTAATGGAGTTTCAAATTCCTAATTTTGTTAAAATCCCACAGGCACATAGCATAAGAGACACTAATGTGAGCCACTATGTAATTAGGGCTAATAACTAGTCTTGGATGTGGGGGAGGGGCGGTAGGAGAATAAATGCAGATCCAGCTGGCCCTCTTACACCTGCAAGAAACAGATGATTTCCTCCGCTGAAAACTAACAGGCTAATGACAGTATGGAATTAAACGAAAACATTAATTAATTCCCTGTAACAGAACGCAAGGAAGAAGCCCACCAATTAAGAGGGGTTGTTGTGTGCAACTTAAATTACGCCTCATTGTCATCTTACACGCTAACGGCTCAGAAATCTTGCATCGGATGAGTTGTGTGAATTGTGACATCTCCCTCATTTGTTCTGAAGTAAGATTTTATTTAAGTTTTTTATACTACTATATTTTTTAAAAGCTACAAAAAATACAAAGAGACTAAACAGAATGTGGAGTCCTCTCTTATTGGTAGTTCTTAGCCATTTCCACCCACAGAGGGTCCCTCACAGCTCTCACCTGGGATATTTCCTTTCTCCTCCCAGATTGACATTTCCCTGCCCCGCCCCCCAGCTCCTCCACCAACCATCTCCCTCAGTCACACTTCTCTGAAGTCTCTCAGCCCCACTCACCTCACAGAGTGTTTGTTGTGGGGGAGGAAGGGAAAGGAGAATGTTAGCCGCTTTGAGACTCCTTTGGGTAGTGATAAAGCGGGATATCACATCCAAACTCCTCCTCCTCCTCCTCCTCCTCCTTCATCATCATCATCATTGGTGTGTTCGCGGCTGTATTTACCTGGGCGCCGAATTCTAGGGGGCGGCAAATGTATACCTACTGTATACCTGTTCCTCTCTATCGGCGGTGGTGAAAAGCAATGGAGCAAAAGTCCCCGCCCCCTTCCTCAGTCACTCTGTTACTCCGTAGCGTCAAATATTCCTGATGAGTCAGGAAACAAAAGCAGTTTTTCCTGCTGTGTCGTTGTTACAGGTGAGCAACTTTCCCCCTAAAAAAAGTCAACGATTTTGGCTCCCCCCTCCCCCCCCAAAACACAACAACTTTAAGTTTGCCCCCCGCCTAAAAAAAAGGTCAACAACATTGGGGCGTTGGGCAGATATTTGCATCCTGGTGGCGCATATGCTAAAGCCGGCCCTGGGTGTGTTAGCTGTTGCACTGCTTCTGCAGCTATTTATTGTTCTTTTTATGAGAGACCTGTGGGGCCTTGGCACTAAAAATTTCTAATAAACCTTCTGTATACGTACGTACTAAAGAGATATAGGGAAGGAGACTTTTGCTGACTTTAGGTCAAAACTGAAATGAAATTCTTGTTCCGGTATTTAATATTTAATATTTCTCTTTTGAGACTGAAAAATTATCACTACTTTTATTACTGTGAATCGCTCTTGTGGCCCACTTATGGTGTAATTTTTATATTTCCATGATCCCATTCATTGAGTGGATGCTATGGATGGTATTATTATTATTATTATTATTATTATTATTATTATTATTATATTATAATTATTATATACCACTCTATACCCAGAGGTCTCAGGGCGGCTCACAGAAAAGATCAACATAAAAACCACAATATAAATATTTAAAATAAAAACAACAACCCAATTCCCCCCCCAAAGAACCAAATTTTAAAAGGGTATAGGTAGCCTAGGTAGGACATTTCCCCCCACTCTCCAAACACACTTCAGGTATACAAATGGAAGAATATGTATAATCCCATTTTTCTGGTTCATGTCTGTTTGTAACAATTAAGCTGCAATAATATTTGGATGACACACTTTATATGGATTACCCTTCCTTGCCCCGACTATCTCTGCAAACATGAGGTCTAGAAACTTAACATGGAAAACACCCTGCATTTAACCCGCAGACCATAAAATATCTGTTTATGAGTTAAATCTTTGTTATTCCTAAATTCAGCGAGGTGTACTCAACTGTACCACAGTAATTTAGAAGCCATGTTTACCTTTGTATGTGCTTTAACACTGATTATTTTTCAGCTTCGTGATCTTCTGACTGCAGAGTAAAAACAGTTTTATACAGTAGTTTCCCCATTTTTCCATGGCCAATTTGCTTTTAATTATACTCAGGGGCGTAGCAAGGGAGGGGCGTTGTGGGCGCTCTGCCCCGGGCAGTGCGCGATCCCGAGGGTGCCATGGCGGCTGCCCCTGCCTGCCCGCGCTGGGTGCCCGCCCCCGTGGACAACATGTCCCGCTCCCAAAATGCACGCCCTGCCCGTGCGGGCAGTGCGCTCCACCCCCAGAATGCGCGCCAGCCCCGCCCCCGCCTGCTCTCCGCCCTCGGTGGCGGAGCATGAAGCTACGCCACTGATTATACTGATGCTTTAATAGGGGATTTCCACAATGCTAAATAGGCATGCCAAATATCTATCAATCAAGAGATACCGTATTGGCCTGAATATAAGCCTTACTTTCCCCCCCAAATCCTGACCGTGAAAAGTTAAAGTGTGGCTTAAATTTGCGACCTTACAAAAATTGGCATTTATGATATGGCTGCTGAAACAGACATACAGTAAAACGGAACAAAAATATATATATTTTATTGCCGATTTGTGAGACTGTTCATTTGCCATTTATGGGTGTGAGTGCCTGAGGAATTGTAGCAATGAAACAGTGATTTGCGATTTTAGCGATTGTACGGTAACTTTTGTGGGCTTGCAAGATCAAAGGCTTAAATGGGCTCGGAGTTACAATTCTACCAACTGCAGAGATTTTCAGTCTGTAGCCCAATTTTAAGGGAGCGGCTTATATTCAGGTACAGTGGTAACTCAGGTTACAAATACCTCAGGTTACAAACACTTCGGGTGACAGACTCTGCTAACCCTGAAGTAATACCTCGGATTAAGAACTTTACCTCAGGATGAGAACAGAATTCACGCGCTGGCGGCATGGTGGCAGCGGGAGCCCCCATTAGCTAAAGTGGTGCCTCAGGTTAAGAACGGTTTCAGGTTAAGAACGGACCTCCAGAACGAACTAAGTTCATAACCAGAGGTACCACTTTATTGTCTTTCTCTCTTTCTCCCCCCCCCGAATTTTAAAGGTGCGGTTTATTTGCAGGTGCGGCTTACCGGTATATTCGGGCTAATATGGTATTAATGCTAATTTTGTTCTAGTAGATTTCCAGCACAATAGCTATGGGAGTATGAGTTGTGACTTCTCATTTATATAGAATTAAAAAATATTTGTTTTGAATGAGCACCTATGTATATTACATTCCACATGGGGACTCAGGCAGTGTAATGGCTTGGCTCTCCCACAGAAGCGAGATACCCGGCAGTAATTATCTCAGGTTTATTGCTCAAACACACAAATCATTCTGGAGCTCCATCACTCCGTGTCTGTCTCCAAGTTCGCAGTTGCAGAGTCTAAACTCCACCCCTTCCTTTTCCTCCACACTGGGAGCCAGTGTGGTGTAGTGGTTAAGAGCGGTAGACTCGTAATCTGGGGAACCGGGTTCGCGTCTCCGCTCCTCCACATGCAGCTGCTGGGTGACCTTGGGCTAGTCACACTTCTCTGAAGTCTCTCAGCCCCACTCACCTCACAGAGTGTTTGTTGTGGGGGAGGAAGGGAAAGGAGAATGTTAGCCGCTTTGAGACTCCTTCGGGTAGTGATAAAGCGGGGTATCAAATCCAAACTCTTCTTCTTCTCCAACAGGGGAAAAAGCCCTTTCACTTTCGTTCTTTTTCCCGCCTCTCACGCGCCTACGAGTTTTTGGGGAGGCTTTTCCCGGCTTTCCTTCCTCTGTGTCTGAGCTCAAACTGCCAGTCTGTGTATCCCTGCTTGGCCCCCCTTTCCTTGCCCACTATGCTCAGGGATTAGGTTACCGTTGTCACCTGCTGCCTGCTCTCTGTTCTCTGAAGTCAGGTACTGGGCTGTCCCTCCTCCCTCTCACATTCCAGCATCCTTATCTCTCTTTGTCTGTCCTCATTCCCAGCCTCTGTCAGCTCCAGAATGAAGCTGACAGGCAGCAGAGGTGACTACATCAATGCCTGGATGGGGGGGGGGGCGCAAGTTGGGAACATTCAGTATTTCCAATAAAATGTCATCTATAATGCCTTAATATTACTATTTCGTTCACATTTTATATTGCTGTATCGTGATTGTCTGTTGTTTCCTGGGGTGTGGATCTAGGAACCACAGGTGAGAGCTGAGTGCCGGCTGGTTGATGGGTCTCAAACCCTCAGTGACATACCTGTCAACTCCTGGATTGAAAAATCTGGGATCAGCAGCGGCGTGGCACCGGAAGTGTCTTCTACGCATGAGACGTGTAGAAGCGACTTCCGGTGCCTCTCCGCCCGATTTTTGAAAATCCAGGGGAATTACGGGATATTTCGCCATTCAGGACAAAAATGGGAAACGGCTTTAAAAACGGGGTTTTCCCGCGAAAAACGGGAGACTTGGCAGGTATGCTCAGTGAGTGAGGGACTTCCCCTGCGTGCAAAGACAGGCTCCAGCAGATTGAGCAGACAAGACCAAAAGTGGGTTCAATGACCAAGAAGGCGGTTTCTGCACATGTTGTAGAGAGAAGTGAGGGCCAGATTGGGGCTCGTCAACCTGGGAAGGTAGCCCATTTAAGAGAAGGAAAAGTCTGATCCTAAACCTCCACTGCCTTCATAAGAAAGTCTGTGGGAGTCAACCTCAAAGAAAAATCCACACCCCTACCTTGTCATCCCACACAGAGCCCCCATCTTCTGTTTCCCTTAATGGCCCTTCACCCAGGTGATCGCCTCAACACGGGAAGCTAGCCTGGCTTATACTTTAACTCTTGCAGGAAGACCTCACACACAACCTGCTCCCCAACTCATAACAACTCATAAATGTGCCAGAGAAAACTTGGAGGCAAAAATACTTCAGTCATAGTTCCAATTTACTATTTATAGATACTGTTTAGCCCAGTAGGGGACTTACATATTTTGGGTTGTCCAAATTATACTCTATGAGACTGAAGGATAACCAGAAGTTAAACAGAAGGGGGAAAGCAGCATGTTCTCATTTGTTTGCTATGTTAATACTTGTGAGAATATTGCATGATAAGAGTCAGTTGCACTACCGTTTTTATATGTAAAACAAGAAGCAGCTGGTTTGGCTAATTAATCCTAGAATGGGAAAGTCAAACTGCCCTGGTAGCTCAGCTAGAAAAAAATAACTTTAAAAATGATAGGAAAATATAGCATCTTTCTCTCCGTACACTGGAGAACAAAGATCAGATTGATTTAAATGATAATGCCAACATTTTCATGCCACAGGGCTATACTCACAACCCTCTTTACATTTTAACAACATCAAACTGCAACGATGATGAGCATAGTACAACTGAGGTCATAGTTTGCTAATATATCGGATACATACTGTCCTGGGCTCTTTCTGAGGAAAGGTGATTTATAAATAAGCAAATAAAATAAACAATTAAAGTAAGGAACATGAGAAGTTGGAGCTAGCTAAGATACAGTTTACAGTACAAGATTACAGGCACTTAAATTATTGGAGACGTTTAACTGTTCCAAAACGTCAAAGTTTTGGAATTAGAGGGGAAACTTGCAGATCATCCATACACATTTTTTTTGTAGGGTTTGCAAGTAATTGTAGGGATTTTGAAGGAAACAAGTCTAATTTTGATAATAAGGTCTGCATTTTCAAAATTAAAAATTAACTCAATTCTATCTTTCAAACAAGTTCTTCTCTCCCTCTTTATCAGATTGTAGCATGCTGTGATACTCCCCTTATTGAATATGCCATCACTCCTTCCAGTTTCCCTTGTGTTTTGCTAGATTCTACTGCTTCTAGGCTATATATTACTGCTTATTCCCTTAAAACAGCATCATTTCTTGGCTGTTATGAAAGTGTGCCATTATTTTTAGACTTGCTAATTGTGCACTCACATGAGGTTGATTTTCTTAAAATGTTCATCACTCTGCAATATGTGTTGGCAGGGAAATGCAGTCTCTTTACTTGCACGAGGCTGGAAGCAAACGATGCTCTAGTTTCGCCTGCATGGTAATAGGTACCATTCAAGATTAGCCATTTCAGCATTGGTTTAGGGACAATGGAATGTCTTCTGATATTTCTCAGAAGGATTTTGCACATTTCTATTTAGGGCACAATCCAGTTTGAGTTAAACAATTCCAAGATCCATTAATTTGAAATGTGCGATATTTTAAAATGCAATCTTATATCTTTCTATGGAGAAATAAGTCCCAAAATTCAAGCATTTTCTCTTTCGCTCTCCCAGGCAACGTATTTTTTTTTTGCTCCATAAAATGCACCTGACCATAAGACGCACCTAGTTTTTAGAGGAGGAAAACAAGAAAAAAAATTCTTTTCTAGCGAGAGCCGCGCAGAGCGTGTAAGCGGCTCTCCCTTTGCTTGCTTTACAGTGAGCAAAAAAAGTGAATTGGATCTAAATCATTTTAATTTTTTTATTTTGTTTCGACTACGGCAGACCAACATGGCTACCTACCTGTAACTGGATCTAACACACTCATTTTAAAGACATTTCCTCCCAATATATGCATTTTTGCAAACATTGTTTGGCTGGAGAACTGCATCAAATTTATTTGATAAGTACAAATTTTGGAGGATAGTTGTGTTCTGGTTTTCATTGCTTTGGAAAGTGCTGTTTGATATGCTATTCTGTTTAAATGTGAACTGAATTGAATTGTTTCCCCACCCCTAGCCATCTCCATGACATTGCAAAGAGGACCTGTGGCTCAACTGTAATACCACACTTTAAGACTGGCAGGAACCTTGCATATAGGAATATATACAATAGTTGCTGTAATTTTCCATACCTGGATACTACAAGTAGGTTACCATCTTTTCAGCCCCACTCACAAGGACTTCAGTATTCAGAAACTGGTTTGTTTTGTTTTGTTTGACAATATTTTGGAATATACTGCTATCTTGTGGCAAGAGTGAGAAATGCAACTTAGTAATTCTTGCGAGGGAGGGTTGTTCCACTGAGAGAATCCACTGAGTATAAAGCACACTAATTTGGCATAAATGGAGAGAGAAATGATAGCAGAAGAAGAAGAAGAAGAAAAAGGACACTAACAGGGTATGAATACAGTGGCCAGTATTTGTATTTTATTTATTTATTTCATGAAATCCGCACACCACTTGATTGTAGAATATCTCAAAGTGGTATTTTGCATCAGTAAACATTCTAAAGATGAGCTCAGATTTCGAAAATGGTTCAAAGTCTCCATTATACAAGCTAGAAAACAACAAGAAGCACATTTTGACCACTGGCATTTTCTCCAGAGTATGAATTAGCTGGATACAACACAGTCCTAACTCTGTTTATTCAGAAGCAACTCCTCTATGTTCAATAATACATTTCACATTAGGCAAAACATTGCAGGTGTGAATATGGGAGCACCCAAATAAATAGCCTCATACACAGGGCTGTTTTGGACCATCTCTTTGCAAAGCTGTCTAACTTACTGGCATCTTTTGGTAGCAAACACAATAAGTCTACCACACTTGAATGCAATGTTTTCATCCTGCAATTTCCATACTTCCATGCATTTATTACAAGGCAGTGGCAAGCCATATCTCAACGGGACTTGAGTGACGCTTCTTCTCACTTGATGCTAACCAAGAACCAGTAGCCAATTGGCAGTTTTGAACTGATGCTATCAGATTCTTTGATCTCTCAGACTGTTTGAAATTTCATTTGAATATATTCACCCCTTGTGCACGTGCACCGGCGCCAGGTATATGGGGCTCCAGGGGCTCCAGCCCCCTCAATCTTTTAAATAAGCCCCCCTACAATATTGGGGGCCCCAACATCCTTAGTATGTACACTACCTATCCAATATGAAGTTAATTAATTAATGATAATAATATTTTTTATTTATTTATACCCCGCCGTTCCTGGTTTAGAAACCGGGCTCAGGGTGGCTAATAACAAATATAAAACATTGATCAAAAACGACTAAAAAAACAGCTTAGAAACAGCATAAAGTACATAAAGCATAAATTACAACAAATGTAGCATCGCCAGGGCTAACTGGCCAGGTTAGTCCTGCTAAGGCCAGCAAATAGACCAGGGAAGAATTTAAATGTGGGGACCCAGTAGGGTTTCTTCATATAAAAAGGGAAGGGAAAAAGGAACGGAGGATCAGGCTAAATTGAAGGCTAGGCGGAATAACTCTGTCTTACAGGCCCTGCAAAAGGAGATCAAGTCTTGCAGGGCCCTAGTCCCATGGGACAGAGAATTCCACCAGGTCGGTGCCATCACTGAAAAGGCTCTGGCCCTTGTGGAGGATAATCTGGCTTCTTTAGGGCCTGGGACCCTTAAGCAGTTATTATTCGTGAACCTTAGGGTCCTCTGCAGGACATACCAGGAGAGGCGGTCCTGTAAATACAAGGGTCCTAGGCCGCATAGGGCTTTAAAGGTCAAAACCAGCACCTTGAACCTGGCCCTATACTCCACCGGGAGCCAGTGCAGCTGGTAAAGCACTGGATGAATGTGCTCCCATGGAAAGGACCTTGTGGGGAGCCTCGCTGCAGCATTCTGCACCCGCTGGAGTTTCTGGGACGGTTTCAAGGGCAGCCCCGCATAGAGTGAGTTACAGTAGTCAAGCCTGGAGATGACCGTCGCATGGATCACTGTAGCAAGGTCGGGGCGGGAAAGCTAGGGGACCAACTGCTTGATATGGCGAAGATGGAGAAATGTTGCCTTGACTGTTGCTGCAACCTGCGCCTCCATGGAAAGGGAGGTGTCAAGGATTACACCCAAACTTTGTGTATTGTTGATCAATGCATGGATGTTACAGGTGAGGGCAGCAGAGACAATCCTAGCCCAGCCTCCGTTAACTGATTCTACTGCTTTTCAGAAAATCTGAGTTGGGGTAGTGCATTAAATAAATCCCCAAAACAAGCATTTCAAAAGGGTGACATATATTTCCCCTCCAATATATCTTGTGTAACTGGCACTAGTGATTAAGCTTGCATAGCTTGTCCGCCCTTAATAGATTTCGGCAGAGATTTGCTGCAATCCACTTCATCGGTAATGAAACAAATTCTGTAGCCCAACTGGGCTATGCTTGCTGATTAAGGATTTGCATATTTGCACATGAGATTGTCTATTTCAATTTGGTGCAAATCAAACTGAAATGTCAAGACACTTTCCATCTGGTTTGTGCATAACTCACTCAGCAGGTAGAGGAAGTGCAGCAACTGAGAGCAGTCTTCATATAGTAAGTAATTGTTACCCAGGGATCTTTCAAAACTACACGGACACAGGATACCACCCTTGTAAACCACAGACTTTCTTTCTGGAAGCAGAACTGCTTTAATTGGAAAAACAGGCCAATGAAGAAAACCAAAGACTGCTTCCTCCCAGCAAAATAAAATGAAATAAATGGAAATAAATGAATGTAGGAAATAAATGAATGAAATAATGAATGTAGGAAATAAATGAATGTAGGAAATAAATGAATGAGCAACTATTGAGAGAGCGACTTCCCTTGTGGAAATTTCATGGGTGGGAACTTAAACTTCCCATTTACTGCTGCATTCCCAATCAAAGTTTCTACCCACTAGCCCCAGCAAGACTTTTAACTTTTTGAAAAATGTGGGAGATCCAATGTTATACCTACTCCCATCTCATCCAGTTGCACCTTTATGAATTGACTGGGTTTTAAAAGAAAGATTGTTTGTTCATTTTAGTTTTACACACACACACACACACACACACACAGACACAGACACAGACAGACAGACAGACAGACAGACAGACAGACACACACACACAGAGAGAGAGAGACACACACACAGACACACAGACACACAGACACACAGACACACACACAACCTAATTGTCCGGTGTTACGTCATGGACACAAGTCTTGTACCAGTTGGTGATCCATTTGTTTACATTCATGTGGACTGAAATCAACACACACCCTCCACTGAGAGATCAGACTTCAAAAATTTGGGGGAAGACTGTTGAAATGTAAAGAGCGGCAACTCTCATGTACTAGTTTGCAAACTAATAAGTCTTCCTTTCTTTTTAGAAAGCCCCCCCCAGTGGTGGAGCTTCATGCTCGGGCACCGGGGGGGGCGGGGGGCGGAGAGCAGACGGGGTTTGTGGCTGGTGCACATCCTGAGGGCATGGCTCACATCCTGGGGGTGTGGCACGGCGCCTGCAGGGGCGTGACACCCAGCGTGGGGAGGGGACAGTCGCAATGGGACCCCACCAGGATCGCCCTGCCGGGGGTGGTACGCTCCCCCCACTCCCCTCTTCCTCCGCCAGTGCATCCCCCAAGATTGCAACCAAAGGCAAAATGGGGATAAGACAAGGAGAGTCACTCACTAGGATCAGATAGTAGAAAATGGGAATGACTTCTCTAAAAGCGGGGCAACTGTTGTTGGCATCCGGCTGTCTCAAGAGACAATGGAGTGTGCCCCAAGGGCGAAGCTAAGCTGCTGGAGAATCAGAGCACCCACTGTGGCTGCAGACGTTGGTATCTCGTAACTGCTGCCTCCTCTGTTGTTGCTGTATTGACAGCACCAAAGTGACCTCTTAGGGGCACAAGCCTGGGCAGTGTATACAGGGATCCTGGGCTATGCTGCCCAGATAATGAAACCCCCTATTTGGCTTCGCTGATGTGGTCCAAAGGAAAGAAGAGTAGTAGTAGTAGTAGTAGTAGTAGTAGTTTGGATTTGATATCCCACTTTATCACTACCATAAGGAGTCTCAAAGCGGCTAACTTTCTCCTTTCCCTTCCTCCCCCACAACAAACACTCTGTGAGGTGAGTGGGGCTGAGAGATTTCAAAGAAGTGTGACTAGCCCAAGGTCACCCAGCAGCTGCATGTGGAGGAGCCGAGATGCGAACCCGGTTCACCAGATTACGAGTCTACCACTCTTAACCACTACACCACACTGGCAAGCAGAGCAAGGAGATTGTGTTGGACTTTCAGAGGAAGAGTGGGGAACTAGCCCTGTTGTATATCGGTGCGTGTGTGGAGAGAGATAGTCTCTTCCTTTAAATTCCTGGGAGTTTACCTTAGTGAAGACCTCACTTGGAAAAACAATATAACTCAGGTGGTTAGGAAGGCCCAACAGAGACTCCATTTTCTCAGGGTCTTGCGAAAGAACAATATGAAACAACAATTAATGACCTCCTTCTACCGATCCACAATAGAAAGTGTCCTCTCATATTGTATGACAGTGTGGTACATTGGCTTGACAGCCACGGACAGAAAATCTTTACAGAGTGTGGTGAACACAGCACATGATATCATGGGCTGTCCCCTGAGCCCGCTAGATGACATTGCAAGGGATCGGTGCCTTAGGAGAGCGTGAAAAATTCTCGGGGACGATTCACACCCTGGCCAGCACCTCTTTAATCTTCTACCCTCGGTATATAGAAGTATAATCAGTTGTACCAACAGGCTAAAAAACAGTTTCTATCTGTGGGCTGCTAGGAACGGAAAATAATATAGTGCAACTGACTTTCGGGGTTGGTGTGTTGTGTGACAAGCACACACAGTGCAATGAGATTGAGTGTTTGTATGGGGGGGAGGGAGGCTCAGTTAATTTCATTGTACAGAGGTTGTACATTGACAATAAAGGTATTATTATTATTATTATTATTATTATTATTATTATTATTATTATTATTACATTTGGCACCAGCTTGTCTACAGGAGTTGCCGGAAGGAGGCATGTAAGATGTCGTTTTAGGGACTCCAGATTTGTGCTGGGTTTAGCCTTTTCTTCTCCTGAAGATACCCCACAAGGCAGCAGAGGTTTAGGCTCAGAGTTTTCTTTCTCCTAGATGGGCTACCTTCCTAGGTTAAAGAACCCTATCAACAAATAGCATGTGCAGAAGCCGCCTTCTTGACTGTTCGACACACTATTGGTCTTGTCCGCTCAATCCACTGGATCCTGTCCTTGCACGCAGGAGAAGCCCCTAACTCACTGAGGTTTTGAGACCTATCAGCTATCCTCACCTGATTTAGATGGTCAGTCAAAGCCATTCCTGGGGTGGGGCTGCTGTCACATGCTGACAACTTCTAGGAGCTACAGGTGAAGTCTGAGTGCAGGGTGGGGACCAGTCCTCTAACAACCCATATACCCCAAGCAGGACAACTGGAACATATGAACCCCCAGTACCAATCTGATGCTTTATAAGAAATTAGTGTGCACAGGACTAGTGTTTTCCCAAAAAAACAGAGATACTCTTGATGAAGACATCATAAGTGTGAGCGAGGTCTGCAGATTCCTGCCTCAATTGTGCTCCTGACTAGACCAGATTATGTACAGTGGTACCTCGGTTTATGAACACAATTGGTTCCGGAATTCTGTTCATAAACTGAAACGTTTATAAACTGAAGCAAACTTTCCCATTGAAAGTAATGGAAAGTGGATTAATCCGTTCCAGACGGGTCCGCGGAGTACTCAACCTGAAGCGTACTTAACCCGAAGCATGGGTGTAATTGGTTCTGGAAGTCTGTTCATAAACTGAAGTGTTCATAAACTGAAGCAAACTTTCCCATTGAAAGTAATGGAAAGTGAATTAATTCGTTCCAGATGGGTCCGCGGCATTTGTAAACCGAAAGTTCGTAAACTGAGGTGTTCATAAACCGAGGTTCCACTGTGTCTTGCTTTCTAGTTGATTTCAACCCTAAGTCCTACTTCTTTTGTCTTTTTAAAGACCCTTATTGAAACATAGGTGTGGTAGTCAACAAAGATTTACTCAGAGTTGTTGTTTAGTCGTTTAGTTGTTTAGACTCTTTGTGACCCCATGGACCAGAGCATGCCAGGCACTCCTGTCTTCCTCTGCCTCCCGCAGTTTGGGAGTAGACCCAGTTAAATTAATGAACATGACAAAGTTCGGTCCATTACTTTCGCATACCCTCCAACATTTCTCCAATGAAAATAGGAACACCCCATTCCATAATGATAATTTTACTATTTATACCCCACACATCTTACTGGGCTGCCCCAGGCACGCTGGGCAGCTTTCGACATATATAGAAACATAATAAAACATATTATGGGCAGCTTTCGACATATATAGAAACATAATAAAACATTTAACATTTAAAAAACCAGTCCGTATACAGGATTGCCTTCAGACGGCTCGGTGGTTGGATAATTCCATACCCTCCAACATTTTCCCAATGAAAATAGTGACATCCTAAGGAAAAGTAGGATATTCTGGGATCGAATCAGAAACCGGGACAGCTTCTCTAAATCACCTAGCCACTCCTAGCCACAATTGGTCAAGCTATGGGCAGGGGCCAATTCATATTTCCTTTTCTTCAATCCGTCACCCATGTACCGTAGCTGCGGTGGGCTTTAAGCTTTCCAGCCAGGCCTCTACAGTTTGCACGAAGGCCTTTCCGAGCTGCCCTAGCCACCCACCTGAATCTAAGAGATTGAGGAAGGTTGGGGTGCATTTATTTCATGTTCAATTAATTTTTTCTTTTCCTTTGCTAAATAAAAGATAAAAAGTAAAAAATAAATCTAACCTTCCAGCAACCACTCAGGCGCCAATGTGCCCTGTTCTGTACCTCATCTATATGACAAATTCATTTGTGTAACTATCCAACTTTTAGAGGAGCACAGGGAAGAAGAGTAGGAGAGTGGGGAAAAAGGGCAAAAAAATGGAGACAGCTGTTTTTGCTCAGATGTCAACTCGATTGTGCTTTCAGGAAAATGAAAGAAAGTGAAAGAGGACTATTTTCATGATCTAATTTTTCTTAAAGACTCTGTAAAATTGGTTGGATCTATGCTCTATTCCTTGAAATTATTTCCCCTGACTTTGCTGCAATGCTGTTAGATTTATTTCCCCTGCCCCTCTTGAGACTAATCTGTACTGGTTTATTGTAAGTGTGGCTTTACTGAGAATGCCAACATTAATTCAAGAGCATTTTCATCTTACACAGATTCAATGCTCATTATGGCAGGGCAAATCCAGATGTCACCAAAGTGAATATTACAGACACCGCTGGGTTTTTAAAATAATGCACAATCTCATATGCAAAACAGAACAGCATGCATTATTTTTTTAAACGGAAAGTAACTTATAAAACAAAGTAGTTGTATTGATTCAGCACAAAAAATACGTTTCTTCGACTGTAAAACTTTCTTGCAATGGCACCGACTCAGAAGGAAGTGAGGTGCATTTGCTATATAACTCATGGCAGAAAGAGAGAATTGGTGAGCCCTTCACAGCACTTCAGTGGGGAACACTACATCAGAAAAGTTTTTGTGAGAATTTTTTTTAAAAAAATCCAAATTATTGGAGATTTTGGGGTGCCACACAAAACTTTGGGGTGGGGGGAGATTGACCCTATGGGCTGTGGGTTCACCATTTCTCATTTAAAGTGTCCCTTTGATCCAGCACTTTTCAAGCAATGGTACACCCTGATGCAAATTCACTGTACACCAGATGATGCATTACAGAACATCTGACATCACCTGGGACCAGTGTATCTGTCAGAGGTTATTGCCGCTACTCTTGAGTAACGACGCTCCACACCTCCTTGTCTTTAAGGTGTCTTTATTGTGCATCTTATTTACAGTGCAAAGAGTCTGGAAAACATGTCTGCTTAGTCCGAGTCAGAATCTCGCAATGGCTTCTTTCTGTTCTTTCCAACATAACAGCTTGGGAACTCCAAAGCGCCTCCCTCTCACCCTACGGGGTGGCGTGTGCCTCAATTCAGGCGTTGAGGGCAAGGGCCGTCCTTCTGACTGCTCTCCAGTGGCCAATCCCGTCATTTCCTTCCCCAGCTGCTTCCTTCTCTACTCGGTGTTGAGGTTCTCGTATCCGCTACTGGACTTGCTGCTCTGCGAAGAGCACGACCTGATGAGGAGGGGCTGTCTCCTATAAGCCCTCCCCCTTACAGTATCCAAGGGGAAATCATTAACTTAGTTTTGGACAGAAGTCAGAAGAGCATCTCCTGATGTTGGAAATACAGGATGTCTTCTTTCTTCTTCTCTGGCGACCATTGTCTTCCACAAACACGGATTGTCTTCCATAAACACAGTTTTAACAATGGGTCCGTAAGTGACTGTAGGATGATTGCCATTCAGATCAACCCAGACCCTCCAATTGTCCCTATTTTCCAGGGACATCCCTGATTTAGAAAAGCCATTCTAGTTTCTAATTTGAATCCTTAAATGTCCCTATTTTCATGAGAGAAATGTTGGAGAGTATGTAGTTATCCAACCGCCGAGCCACCTGAAGGCACTCCTGTATACAGCAGTTTATTTTTTATTTAGCCAAGGAGAAGTAATGAGTGAACATTAAATGAATGCATCCCCACACCCCTCAACCTCTTAGATTCAGGTGGGTGGCTAGGGCAGCTTGGAAAGCGCTTTATATCATATAATATAAAGCGAATTGTGGTAGGGCTGTTAGGAAATTTAGCTTAGGGTTTGGTTTGTGTAAGGCCACAGCTTATGCTGAGTAATGGGGGTGTGGTATGCAAATTCCTTGGATCTGATTGGTTGTTGGGGCCCCTCTTAAAGCTCCGTCCACCATTTTCTAGTCACATTTTTGCCTGGCTTTTGAACCCCTCCCACCCGCCCTTTCTTTCTTGCAGGTTAGCACGACATTGCTATTGCCTTCGGGGCCGCCTGTATTCAGGGGTCAGTAGGAATTTTTCCAATTGGCTGATTGGCTTTGCCTCTTGGTTTTCGCCTACTGCGCTAGCAAATTGTCACAACTTGTTAGGTTGGCGGTTAGGCTTTTGGTTGGTTAATCGGTTGGTAGAGGGGGTGGCACACAGATGCCTACCCTCACCTCCGTTTGCTCCATATAGAAGTATTCCGTTAAAGGAATCTCAGGGCTTACACTCTTGTCCTTACCATCCCGCCATTGGCGGGAATGGTGGGCCCAATTTTAAGAGCAAGAGCCTTGAGGAACATTCTTGGTGAAGGTGAGGAGGGAATGACTGGGCGCAGCCACCTCCTCACTCCCAGGTATGTTTACTTGACTTCCATTCGGAAGTCGGAGCAGGAACTGTCCAAGCGGACAGTGGTGAGTCCTGTCCTATGGTGACAGCTGATGTGAGTCCTGCCACGAGGGGCAGATGAGGTGAGTCCTGCCACGAGGGGCAGATGAGGTGAGTCCTGTCCTAAGGGGACAGCTGATTGAGTCCTGTCCTAGATGGACAGATGGGGATAGTCCTTCTTTAGGAAGGATGAGTGAATAACCAAAAGCCTAAGCCAACACTCGGATTAAAATTGTGTATTTAATAAAGTTGTGGCCCTAAATTATTTGCCAAAAACCAAACCATAATTCTGTTGTCAGTTGTGAATTATTTAAGGTAATTTCTGGGAAGCCTCGACACACAAAGGCCCTCGCACAAACGCATGCGCGTACAATGGTAGAGGCCTAGCTGGGAAGCTTAAAGCCCGCTGCACTTACGGTACATGGGTGATGGATTGAAGAAAAGGATATATGAATTGGCCCCAGCCCATAGCTTGGCCAATTGTGGCTAGGAGCGGCTAGGAGCTAGGCGGAGTCATAGATCCCAAAAAAAGGGTGTAGACTCACACATGCTGGGCAGCTTCCATTTTGACTTGAAATGTTCGTTTTGGGCTTCTCAGAAGTACATAAAGTCAAGAAGCTGGTGGGGTGAGTGTTGACCCGCAGTGGCGCCCACCTGAGAGGTGCCGGAACTGTGCTCCAGCATGCTCCAGCTGAAAAAAGCGCTGGGTATACAAGGTTTTCTCAGAGTACCACCTACTGAAAGCAGATTCTCTGGCCTAGATTAACCTTTGGCCTGATGCTGCAGGCCATTCTTATGCCCTTATGTTCCTTCCCCACCCCCATGAAACAGATTAGCCTACTTTGATTTTGCTGTAGGAATGAGCACAACCAGCATCTGAAGTAAGATATCAAGGTGCCCAGAAACATTTCTTGAAATTCACCTCTCCCCCCTCATAATGCTACAATTCAGGGTTATCCAGTTAGACCCATTTACTCCTAAGGTACTTCACTAAACAACGAATAATTGGTGTATGAAACTTGCGGCCAAAAGCAATCATGATGACCTCCAGCTTTAACAAGGAGTTAGACAAATGTGCATGGAAAATGGCTAGTAGCCATGATAGCGAAATGGGAACTTCCGTAGTGTCAGCCTATTGGGATCATGTTACTTCAATCCTGAAAGAAAAGCACTGGCTGCCAATTTCCTACTAAGCCAAACTCAAGAAGTTAGAAATGACTTAATAAGTCTTGTGCAGCTTGGGAACTAAATACTTGAAGGATATTCCTGCATTGACCTGCTCATGTACCAAGGTCAGCTGCCCGAGGAGGCCCTTTGGGTTGTTCCATAGATGCTAGAAATCTTCTGTGTGGCAACCAAGGAAAGGGCTTTCGCTGTCATGGTCCCTTGATTATGGAACATCCTCTCCGCAGGGCTGCCAACTTGAATAAAATATTGGAGGGGCAAGTAAGTCCTGCCCCACATAATCAATCATAACATGTGGTGCACACTCACCATTTGAATGGCAATGCCAATCAACTTGGGGGGCACCCTCAAATATTTTATTGGGGGTGGCAAAGGGACCTCAGCTCCTAGGAGTTGGCGCCAATGCCCTGAAATATCCTTGTTGGTTTTCAGTGCTAGCTGAAGACCCATTTATTCAAGCAGGTCTTTGTAGGATGACTGTAATGTTTGACTGGGTTATGATACTGCTGTTCCAATTGTTACTTCTGCCCCTCTTATTGCTTCTTTTGTTGCTTTTATCTACAACTGTTTTTTGTGATTTGTTGTCAATCTTTGATTTTTCAATCTTATTTTAATTACCCCATCCTGGGATTGCTGTTGTGATGAAGAGTAGTGTCAGAGGGTCGTTGTGGCTACTCTAGAGTAACTCCGCTTGAGTCCAGTTTGTCTTTAAAGACTTTTATTGTGCAAAGTATTTACAGTGTAGAGACAGCTTAAAACATGACCTCTCATCCCGAATCAGAATCCGGCAGTGGCGTACATCTGTTCCTACGCCAGCAAAGTAGTCTGGGCACCTCAAAACGCCGCCCCCTTGACCTGTATTGTGGCGCTCTCCTTACTTCTGGTGCCGGAAGGAGTGATGCCCTCTCAGCTTCCTCCCTGAGCAGAAGGTTCCCTGGCTCCGCAGCATCTCTAAGCGTCTGCCTGCATCCCTCCGCCCCTGAGCTTTCCCATTGTTCCACCCTCTGATTTCTCTCCTCCTCCGAGTCTCCCCCTCCCCCTCTGGCTCCTTCAGAACCACTGGTGCTCTCTGTACTTGACAAGGTGGACGTCAGGATGATGGGGGCTGGCTCCCTGTAGGGAGTCCCCCTTACATCCAGGCTAGATAGGTGATAGATAGATAGATGATAGATAGATAGATAGATAGATAGATAGAAGGTAATAGGACCCCCTGACCGTTAAGTCCAGCCGCGGACGACTCTGGGGTTGCGGCACTCATATTGCTTTATTGGCCGAGGGAGCCAGCGTTTGTCTGCAGACAGCTTCTGGGTCATGTGGCCAGCATGACCAAGCCACTTCTGGTGAACCAGAGCAGCGCACGGAAACGCCGTTTACCTTCCCGCCAGAGCGGTACCTATTTATCTACTTGCACTTTGATGTGCTTTCAAACTGATAGGTTGGCAGGAGCAGGGACTGAGCAATGAGAGCTCACCCCGTCGCGGGGATTCGAACTGCCGACCTTCTGATCGGCAAGCCCTAGGCTCTGTGGTTTAGACCACAGCGCTACCCGCATCCCAATAGATAGATAGATAGATAGAGATGATAGTCCTTCCTAGATGGATTTTTGGTCTGATAAGGCAAGTCTGCTGTTGCATCCTTATGGTGCTCTGCTGACCTGCCTGTTGTCCTCTCTGCTCCTGTCCGCCTCTCCTGTGGAGGATGGGTGGAATGATCAAATTTTGGATCAGGTGCCTGAATACAATACAATAATGCGAGAACAGAATGCTACCACTAGATAGGCCTTTAGTCTGATCCAATAGAGTTCTTTTTATGGTCTTAGCTGTGAGATAAATAAGTCATTTAATAAGGAAGAAACACGGTAAAAAAAGCAAAATCCTAAATGCTTACTTTAATCTTGTCTGTGTCTAATGCCACCCACAGAAAAGTACATTGGACGAAGAGTGTGTGCTTTAGTAATTTAATGTTGGTTTAAAAGTCTGTGTTTTCCCTAGTCGCATATTCATGCGCAGGGAGAATAATAAACACTGCCTTTGATTTCCCTATTTCTTCCTTGCTCAGCCAACACAAGACGTGTCACATGAAATTAGGAAAACAGAAGCCACAGAGGAAGCAATATGGAGACTCCAGGGTACCTTGGGATTTGTTAGCAACAGATGACCATATGGCTCAACTGCAGTGGGAAAAAAGCAGTGCTACTAATTATAGCTTTAGTGATGAAAAGGAGGTTAACTGTTGTTCTCATCAAACAGCAGCCGAAGGAGGGGGTCCCCAATGAAAGAGCAGACTAGGATTAATACCGAAGGCCTGCCTGAAGGGGATTGCTTGCATTTGGTATAGCTGTCAGGTAGGAATTTGCAGACCCATGCTGAGAAATGCTGCTATCCTTACTGACACTCTCTTTGCTTCTCTCAGAATTCCTCAGCTTCAGCCCCAAGACTGCAAAAGTCCTGGCTCACTTTACAGAATTGCTGTAAGGAGAATCGCAGAGAAAATGGGTGGTAAGTTAGTTGAATACTCAAAATAGGCCAGGTATTGTTCTTATCATTATTGGTAGTGTCGCCATGAGCCTGCTTAACAAAGTGTGAGGGAGCAGAGGTATAGTTGCCAAGTCTCCCGTATTCCCCGGGAAACCCCTGTTTTTCTGAAAAAACGGATTTTTTTGTTTCCCCCCGGTTTATTCTGGCGCGGCGACCATTTTGGAACTGGGCGGAGCATGCTCAGAAGCGACTTTTGATGCAGCTCTGCCCAGTTCCAAAATGGCTGCAGTGCGACTTCTGGCGTGGCGGCCATTTTGGAACTGGGCAAAGCAGCATCAAAAGTCGCTTCTGAGCATGCTCCGCCCAGTTCCAAAATGGTGGCAGTGCTACTTCCGGTCTGCTACTTCCGGTCCGGTCCCTTATTTCTCCCACAGGAACTTGGTAGGTATGAGCAGAGGAGAAAAGGAAATTATACCCAGGGTTATATACCACATAATAGAAACAATAAGGAAGCAGAAACAGTTTAATGATAATGATAATAATTTAGCATGTGTATAGTTATTACTGAAGGAAGTTAAAATGATTTCTGTAAGATCAGCAAGATCTCAGGGTCGGCCCTCCTTGCTAGACAAAGAACTGGAGCTCCCACTTCTGTTTCTGCCAAAAACTTCACACATA
Organism: Zootoca vivipara; assembly: GCF_963506605.1. Taxonomy (NCBI): domain Eukaryota; kingdom Metazoa; phylum Chordata; class Lepidosauria; order Squamata; family Lacertidae; genus Zootoca; species Zootoca vivipara. Next base: position 70,144,345 of record NC_083284.1, on the reverse strand, counting down.
GGCAAGGCACTGGTTGAAAGGTATAACAGGTGCAAGAAAATTATGTTTGCATGGCTTAAGTGCTAGCTGAGGTCAGATGCCCCCTGCATTTTCTTTGTTCAGAGTGGTGGTGGAGTATCTCTTAGTGGCTGGAGTTGGCCCTGTGAGGTTTGTTCACACTGGGCTCCAGTCCAGTGGTACCTTCGTTCCCAAACGTAATCCGATCTGGAAGTCTGTTCTAAAACCAAAGTGTTCTAAAACCAAGGTGCGCTTTCCCATAGAAAGTAATGCAAAATGGTTTAATCCATTCTAGACTTTTAAAAACAAACCCTAAAACAGCAATTTAACATGAATTTTACTATCTAATGGGACCATTGATCCATAAAATGAAAGCAATAATTAATGTACTGTACTAGAAAATAAATAAGACAGCATTGTAGATGATAGGAATTAAAGTTATTCCCCCCCCTTACATACACTGATGATAGTCATTGTTTGGATGGGTTTTTTTTAATCCATTTCTGAAGTCACGCAATCAATCAATTAGTAGCTGAACTGGGTTCCACACAGTCACAAAAACAAGTCACAAAAATGGAGTCACAAGCAACATTCACAAGTCAGTCCCATAAAATGAAGAAAAAGTCACAGTAAAAACAAAAACAAATACCAGTTGCTGGAAACCATGAGAGGAAAGAGGGCTCTTGTGCTCATGTTCTGCTCACTGGTTCCTCAATGGCAGTGGTCCTCAACCTTGGGCCTCCAGATGTTTTTTGGCCTACAACTCCCATGATACCTAGCTAGCAGGACCAGTGGTCAGGGTTGATGGGAACTGTAGTTTCAAAACATCTGGAGGCCCAAGGTTGAGGACCACTGCTCAAAGGCATTTGGTTGGCCACTGTAAGAACAGGATGCTTGTCCAGATGGGCCATTGGCTAGATCCAGCAGGCTATTCTTTTGTTCTTTTGACAATAGTTGGCTTGCCTAGCAGTTCCCTGAAGGTCAGGATAAACTGCCACTTGGCAGATAGTCTTCTGTATACAACCATGGTGGTTTATCATTCGAAGAAGCTACTATGCACCTCTGGATTTTGGGATAGATTTGAAAATGTATCAATCAAAATGTCTTGTTTTGCTCTGGCTAGTAGCTTTCTGCACCATTTTGCTGATTGGACTGGGGTTAGTAGTAGACATTTGTTTCAGCAATTGGACTGGGATTAGTAGCAGACATTTGTCTCAGCAAGATGACAAATTTCAGGGAAACAAATTTCCTCTTTGCTTATTGCTTACTAAGTGGAATCAAAAATTCCACTAATAATAAAGCCACAATTGAAAGAACATATCTACAACATAGGGAACAGTATATGTGTTTATACCTTTACCAGGAATATGCATGAACTAGAGCTCATCAAGGGAATGAGTTCAAGGAAATGTTGCTGTCTGTGACCAGGTGGTCCAAGTCTATCAAAAATAATAGTGAAGCAATTCCCATTAAACGAGGGAAATGACTGAAGGTAATAAAACATGGGACCACAATATGTTGGAACCACACACATACACTAAACACAGTTTAGTAGAAAATTACTACTATTAAGTATACAGTGTGTTAGGATGATCTACAAAAATAGACAGGGCCTTTAATCTGTGTGCTGCTCTGGTTCGCCAGAAGTGGCTTAGTCATGCTGACCACATGACCTGGAAGCTGTACGCCGGCTCCCTCGGCCAATAATGCGAGATGAGCGCGCAATCCCAGAGTCGGTCATGACTGGACCTAATGTACAGGGGTCCCTTTACCTTTAATCCTGTACAGAGTATGATAACATAACCTCTCATGTATTCTTTCCAATATTCTTTGTATATTTTCTTGAGCTCTGCAAGTATTCCTGTCATATTTACCACACAAAGTTTTACGATTAGTTCCGCTTGTAGATAACCTTCGTTACAACCATTTTGTATCTAAAGCAGTAATATCTCAACTACCACCAGTCAAGCATGTACAACACCTTGGGCCAGTCATTCTAGGGGTCTTCACCCAATTCATGCAACACATGTATGTGTACCTGGGTACACAAATAATCAAGTGGGTATACTTGTATGGTTAGTGGTTTCTCCCATGCAATGTTCAATGAGTGTACAGTTTGTGTACTTGTGTACTCAGTGGCTGAGGTGTACAAATCAACTAGTGTACAGTCTTTCACACAAACACTTGTACATGTGCAGTGACAGCTTATATCTGTGTTCAGTGTAACATCTGAATAAGCCCCCTTTCTCAGATTAATCTACCTCACAGGCTTGTTGAACGGATAAATGGGGAGAGCCATGTATTCCATCTTGGGCTCCTTTGAGTATAAACATTATTTTGATGAAAACTTACCATCCTGTGTTGGAAACTGAAATAGCTTTGCTGTTACCAATCCAAGTGGGGACCCATTCTCCTATCAATGACCATATACTTTGAAAGATCAGTACTTTCAATGCTGCTGAAACAACAACAATAACAACAACTTATTATTTATACCCTACCCATCTGGTTGGGTATCCTCAGCCATTCTGGGAAGCTCCCAATAGAATATTAAAAACATGACAAAACATCAAACATTAATAAACTTCCCTAAACAGGGCTGCCTTCTTATGTCTTCTAAAAGTTAGATACGGTAGTTGTTTATTTCCTAGACATCTGATGGGAGGGCATTCCACAGGACGGGCGCCACTACTGAGAAGGCCCTCTGCCTGGTTCCCAGAAACCTCATTTATCCCAGGGAGGGAACCGCCAGAAGGCCCTCAGAGCTGGACATCAATGTCCGGGATGAACGGTTGGGATGGAGACATTCCTTCAGGTATACTGGGCCAAGGCCGTTGAGGACTATAAAGGTCAGCACCAACACTTTGGATTTCTTCAGAAAGGAGAGGAAGGGTTCCACCATTACCCTAAATGAGATTGGAACCTCTGTGTCACCTTGCCCCGGTGATTGAGGGGCCCCAGGGCTGTGTGATGTCAATGTGCTGTGTGTGCCTGCCCCATTCCGTGTGTGCATTATGACGTGTGTGTGTGGACACCCTGTGGTGTGTGCTTGTGCAGACGTTTGGGAGTGTGGCCCCTTCATTTGTAATTTTTTTGGGGCCCCCACTTCCTCCCAAACCTAACGCTTGTGCATTCAGGTGAATGAATCTATCAAATAATGTCCACTCCTTAGTACAATTGGAATGGCAAACTAGCTGCATTTGAAAATTATAGCCGTTAATGTTGCTAATGAATCTGATTTCCTGCCGGAAATTTCTGCAGAGCAGAGAGAGAAGTAAGCGCCACCTCAAGAAGAATGTCAGAAGTGTATTTTGTTACCTCAGTTCCAGATAAATCTTTTGGACAAGGTACAAATATTTGAATTTACACTTCTTTGGTTAGCCATTGAAGGATGGGGATAATTTCATTAGCAACAATTAATCACGGTTCAACTTTGGAAGCCGATGTATGTTTACATATCTCAGCACTAGGGATGGGGGATAAATTCAATTGAGTATGCATTTAAAATCTAATCTGCTAAAGTTGTCATTTCCTAAGCAATATATAAAATTCACACTTATCCAAATTTTTGCAATGCAGCTCCCCAATCAAAGCATTTTTACAAAAACCCTATATTATGGGAAAGTGTGAATATAAATTAAGATCTTAGTGAAAATAAAATACCAAAAAGCATTATATTAGGGAAATTACTTTAAAAAATACACATATAATGTGTCCAGAAGGAGAAATTCTCACAAAAATAATGCTGATGAATTTTTCATGAGGATTTTTCATGTGCTTAAAAAAAAACCAAAATGAAAATGAAAATTCCCTCTAAATGTGGAAAATTGAATTTAAGATTGGAAAAATGAGGAACTCAGAGAACCAGAATTGACAGATACTTCCATCCCCACTGAGTGCTCTCTCTCTCTCTCTCTCTCTCTCTCTCTCTCTCTCTCTCTCTCTCTCTCTCTCTCCTGTTTTCTCTGCCTGTCTCTCATGAAATGATGCTTAAAAAAAGGACCATGTAATAACGCATTATACCCCCCCCCTCACAATAGGAGCTATTTCCTCAGCTGGGTCTTATTTCTTGGCAGGTGAATGCATATTCATCAGTTAAACATTATTGTATTTCATTCTTCTTTGTAATGTTATGAAACACATCATTATAGTGTTTTTTAAAATATCATAACTGCATTAGATCAACTCTCACTTGTGTCCAAAAACTGCTTTCAAGTCAAACGGGAGACAAGTTTTCTTCCCTTGAGCTGCACATGCGCACGTTAACAATTTTATTATTCTCCACTCTCTTATTTCGGCCTACGCCTGTGGATAAAATGTCACACTTGGTTTTTCTATTAACATATCCTCCCAAAAGATCCATTTTTCTTGATAAAATACGGTCGTCCAAGTGTATCTACTGGTTGTTTTAAGAGCTTTGGCTCAGTATGAATGGGACCTCCATCCTTAGTCTGCCTCCTGATTGATGGAAATGGAAAGAGGCCAGTCACTGGACAATCATGAAACAAACCACAGAGCCTAGGGCTTGCCGATCAGAAGGCCGGCAGTTCAAATCCCCACGACGGGGGGAGCTCCCATTGTTCGGTCCCAGCTCCTGCCCACCTAGCAGTTCAAAAGCACATCAAAGTGCAAGTAGATAAATAGGTACCGCTCCGGCAGAAAGGTAAACAGCGTTTCCGTGCACTGCTCTGGTTCACCAGAAGTGGCTTAGTCATGCTGGCCACATGACCAGTTAGGTCCATGATGTCAGGTGACTGAAGCTTCAAGCTGTGGCTGCAAAGGAAGAATTGGGAGCAAACTTAGACTATGTTCCTGTATCCTTTCACATCTAGAAGTGCTATTAACATACCTGCCAAGTTCCTGCTGGAAAAATAAGGGATCGGCAGACCGGAAGTAGCGCTGCGGCCATTTTGGAACTGGGCAGAGCAGCATTGGAAGTCGCTTCTGAGCCTGCTCCGCCCAGTTCCAAAATGGCCGCCGCGTCAGAAATCGCTTCTGCACATGTCCGGAGACTCCAGACATGCGCAGAAGGAGCCTCCCCCGGCCAGTAAGTAAACCGGGAAAAAACAGCGAAGCCCATTTTTCCAGTTGGGAACGGCTGGGAAAACGGGGGTTTCCCGGGGAATACGGGAGACTTGGCAGCTATGGCTATTAAGCGTTGCTTCCAGTGAACAAAATAATGTTCATTTAGAACAGGCAAACCTCGTCCTAGATCACTTTCAAAATCTCCACCAGATATTTTTTAAAAATATAATCTCCACTGCTTTAGGTTACTGTAACCTCTGAGGGAAGGGAGGGGTTACTTAATCCCCACTAGACAACCAAGAACTAAAAAAAAATTATACAATTCTGGGCCCATAACCCAATGTAGGAACATTTTTATATAATATAGCAGGGTTAAACATTTCCTTATTGAATTTACACAGCATCAAGCAGATTGCTGACTCGTTTGAGTCCTTCCTGCCTTCTTGGTTGTTAATCCCTTTTGTCCCTCTTGAAAGAATAAATACATACAAATCTGAATGATAACAATATAAACTCGTTTACTGTCAGATTCATTGAGTACATACTTAGGTTACAATAGATATATAAGATATTAGTGAGTCCTATATATAAGATATTAGTGAGTCCTAAAAAGACTCCATCAGAGCATTTACTTCTTAACACTTTTATAAGCAGCAGCCTAACCAACCAATGGACCAAACTAACTGATACATAGTGGCAGTTGGTCCTCTCTTAGAATGTTGGATTTGACTGACATATCCCACAATTTCTGCCGCCAAATGTACAGGCCCCAGAAGATAGGTGAGTAAATAAGCTATCCCGAGTTTGCAAGTTTGTAAGCCTATCAGAGATTCATGTCAGTGGAATTTTGTGATAAAACTAATTTCAGAATTCTGCCTGCCCCCCTCCCTCTTCAGTGCTGCAAAGCTCCGCTGACTGCAGATGCTTAGAATCACTGTTCACTTCAGAATAATCCAGGTCCTATTTCAGAAAACCATGGTCTAATTTGAAGAGTTGTCTGCCCCTCAGCCCAACATCAGTATTGGTAAATTACACGACAGCAAAATATTTTCAGGTAGAGTGGATTGAGCGCCAAGTAAATTAGCATCCTTCTTGCTTCCGGTTTGATGGCAGAACAAGATGGAGTGCAGGATCGTTTCTGCTGAGTGATCCCAAGCTTTGCAGGGTAAAAAGAGGTCTCACTAGGGCTCCGCGGACCTCGAAACCCAAGGATAAAATCCTGGGGGACCAGGGGACTCGGCTGGGTTCGAGGGCGACTCTCCAGCTCGGAAACTGGGTTCGCTAGAAGAGTCCGGAGGGAGCAGGATCGAGACGTGAACGCTGGAGTTCATTCTTCCCTGCAAAGCACTGCCTCAAACTCCTAATGAGAAGCGGGCAAACACCCTGAGATTTTTAAGTTTGACTCCGGAACCCTGAGATAAAGAAGAAGAAATTACATATTTTGGTGCCACCAAACAGTAAAAGGGAGTTCTGGAACCTTGGGGAAAAGTATGAAGCAAAGGGATTCTCCCAGGTGCATTCCAGGTGGTACAGGAATGCTAAGCTATGAGAGAGTCAGCATTCAAACGAGTTGCTGAGTGAGCTCAAAGACAGGATGTTTCTTGAAAGGGGAAGAGAGAGCAAATTAAGCTGTAAAACGTATCTAAGGAAGGAAGATATAAACAATGTTTCGAGCGCACAACCAAGACTGAAACTTTATATCCACTATGGGCTATTTTTAGATATACCAGACTTGCTTCCTGGAGGGTAATGCGGAGAGAGAGAGAAGTGTATATAAACTCCTCACTACAGAGTCATAGAGCTATGAATTCTAAACGTATCTATTTGAGGATGCTAATCTATATATATAAATGTAAAAGGGGCCTGTGCTTGTGCGTTTACCTTTCGCCAAAACCGCTTGACCGATTATGTTCAAATTTTGACACAACTTCAAATGCAAATGTCTGATTAACACCATGCCCATTGAGAAGACAGATGTGACACCTCCACAATGTAAAACCCCCAAAACTTGGTCATTTGGAACCCTCAAATCACACAGCTGGGGAAGCTGGGAAATAGAAGGCAGAGAGATTCTGCAACAGCGCCCTCTAGCAACGACTACACTGGTACTACACCTAAGGTAGAAAAGCTTCACTCTCCACTGTATCTCGGCTCGGCTATGCAGACTAGGCTGCTTGCAAGACGAGGTTGAGTGGAGGTGGGGGCTTGCCGGGTGGGGGCTGGGGGGAGGGGGCTAGATAGGCCTGGGTGGAGTGGGGGGAAGAGGGGGCGGGATAGGTAATGGGTCAGAACAGGGTGGGGGGAGTCACAGGAATACGCCTGTTTAAACATAACACGTGTAAAACAGGGGGACTCTGAAGGTGAAGGGGTCTGAAGGGGGACTCTGGGGCTCCATTTAACATACTGACCCACAGCAATGTGTGGCAGGGCCAGGTAGTATAGTATAAAATGGACCTTTGAACTTTTATCCCCTTGAATTTAGTTAAACTTTCTTGACTTTATTGACCCATTGTGACTGACATAAACAAAGTGCCTTCAGGATACGGGAGATCTGAGGCGAAGGAAACCAGAAGTGATGGTTAGCTCTTTAAGAATCAGAAGAAGACTTAAGTGCCCAGGATAAATATACTCAATATACTTAATATATTTAAAAAGCGTAAAGGGCAAATGTTAAAGGGCAAATGGTGGGAAGGCATAATGTGGCTTAGCGGGGTCTGGATTGATAAGTGGTTTCATGTGGTTAATTGATTGACATCGCTTCCCGATTGTGTTTAACAGGAACAAAGAAAGTGAGGGGGAGAGTATAAGGGATAAATTAATCATAGAAATTGCTAGACTACTAGACAAGAAAGAAGAGGAAGTTGAATATATGATAACTAATGCATTCACAATAAAGGTCACCTCCCCCATAGCAAGATAAAAAATAAATAAAAAATAAATCCAGGGGACTGTTTAGTAACATTGAATTCAATAGAAGCCAGAAATATGATCATGAAGAAAAGTAGAGAGAAGAAGTGGAATATAGACAGGAAGCCAATTGTGGTGTTTAGAGACATTCCAAACTGGTTTTTATGTAAAAGAAAAGTTTTAAGAGAATTGACAAAAAAAAAAAATGACTGTAAACAAATTAAGGTTTCAATGGGACTATCCTGAAGGTGTAACATTTTACTTGTTGTTGTTTGTTGTTGTTGTTTAGTTGTTTAGTCGTGTCCGACTCTTCGTGACCCCATGGACCATAGCACGCCAGGCACTCCTGTCTTGCACTGCCTCCCGCAGTTTGGTCAAACTCATGTTCGTAGCTTCGAGAACACTGTCCAACCATCTTGTCCTCTGTCGTCCCCTTCTCCTAGTGCCCTCAATCTTTCCCAACATCAGGGTCTTTTCCAAGGATTCTTCTCTTCTCATGAGGTGGCCAAAGTATTGGAGCCAAAGTATTTTACTCTAAGGAGAAAAAAAAAGATTAAAACAGAGTTGGAGATGGAAAAATTTGGAAGAAAATATAAAGAGTTGGGAAAATACAAGGAGGAGAAAAATTGGATGAAGATAAAGAAATTTTAATTATAAACTTTATTGATGGGGGATTTTAACGGGATCTCCTCTACTGAAACTGATAGATCTCTTTTTTCAGATTTGGAAATTGTAGCAAATTCTAGTAGTGGATGAATGGTGATAGGAAATAATTGGTTACAAGGAAATAGTTAAATTAATAGAAAAAATATGACAGTAGGGCGAAGAAACATTTTGAAAAGAAATTTGTAAAGTATATCAGCAAGATGTGTGAATGTATGAACATCAGCAAAATGAAATTAATCTCATAACTAGACGCTAGAAAATCTTTTATTATAATAAGTTATCAGGTATGAATTTTAAAACATAACATATGGTATAAAAGAAGGATAATATTTTGGTATAATAAATACAGTATATGATTGATTACAAGTTAGTTTCTATAAGTATATTTAATGTTATGTTTGCAATATGTGAGAGAAGTAAATAAAAATGAACTGTGAAATTAACATCTTCGAAAAAGCGAAAGACAACAAAAGGAAGACAGAAGAAGGAAGAATGGAAGCCCAACAATTAAATTGAAATAGAAATAGTATTTAATAGTATTTTAAATTTTAGTTTCTAGTTTTGTGGGTGTTTTTCTTCTTCTCTTTTTAGCTCTTTTTTCTTTTTATCTGGATGATATTTATGCATATAAATGCATGATAAATGTTAATGTTAAAAGCATAAGTAACGAATATGGAAATGGAAATTTCTTTTCTTTTCTTTTTATTTGGATGAAATTTATGTAGATATAAAGCCATGATAAATGTCAATGTCAAAGGCATAAGTAATGAATATGAAAATGGAAAAACTTAATAAAAATTATTACAAAAAATAATAATTAGCATTCTTCTGTTGGCTTATGGAAAAGACTGCTGAGACTCCGTCTAAATAACCTTGCCCAGCACACACCACCAGGTCTTACATTTTAAGGAAATGGGAGACATAAGCTTTCATGCATGCCAACACTATTGCCTGTTGTTTATTCATATACACTTTATGCAAAGTGTTCTGAGATTGTCTGGACCTATTTGAATGTGAAGCTATTTTGTGTGCATCTATTTTTCTTAATAAGTCATGAGAATTGGTACAAATGCTATTGGGCTGCGAGCAATAAATTGCATTCCAACAGCATTTCTATTAAGAGTTAGATTGTCTGACATCGTCTTGAAAGAGATGTAATATTTCTCCATGTCAGATTTTCTCCTTGTGTTGGAGTTGTTTGTGGAGTTTTTGTGCCACTGACAATAGAACTGGAGGCAGGGGGACCTTGGCATTTCATTTCACTATGCTAAAAGGAAGTAAACAGTGTCAGGGACAAATTGAAATGACCCACCTACATTATTGCATTGAGCTTCTGAATGAGCAGCTGAGAACAAAAGCTGGATCAGTTGAGGGTTACAGAGGCTCTGCATGTTGTTTTCATTCGTGAATATTCGCTTATCAAAAGGAGAAGAGGGAGAAAGACAAACACGCCATTTACAAATGCAAAAAATAAAATAAATGAAAATGCTCCCGCTGTTCCAGCAAAGAGATCAAAAAGTCATTTTCTTGTTCCATTAGAAACAACAACAACAACAACAATTTCTATTTAACAATTATATAAGGCATTTGACTGTTAGAGGCACTGTGCAATAGATGTTTTCAGAACCTGTTCCCATGGTGAGTCTCTTTCCCTCCTATCCTCACATGAATTGGGGCTCTCATGCCATGGCTTTCTTCATCCATGATCCATCCTTTCCACTCAATGATATTTTGATATATCTTAAATGAGCTACTAATCATTGAATTTTTAGTGTTACGTTGTGTATTACCTGGCTTTAATGTGTGTGTGTGTGATGCTATTTCAAGTGATGTTGCAGTGCTTTGTGCTGTGCAGTAACACAGGATTATTATTAATATTATTATGTAATAAAATTTATATGCCGCCCACCCCTACTTCGGAGAGTCGCTCCAGAAGGATACCATGATTGATTACAAAAGCCACTGAGGATTGACAGGGGCATGTTCCCCTTGTTTCTCTCTCGACAGAGGATGTGTTGATTTTGTTCACCTAAAGCTGCACAAAGGGTTTTCTTCTAGCAGCAGGGCACGTGTCCAAAGCATTGTTTGTGGGTCAGGCGCTGCTTTTCTTACTCCTGCACCACAAGGACTACTGGTCTGAGGATGGATCTGCTTGTAATTCAAATCAGGACGCTATTGTCACAGCCCAGAATCCTTCAGGTCCTGGCAATCAGGGGTCACCAAAAGGCCGACCCCATGCCACCGTTTGCTACAAAACTCCCAGAAGTCCTGCTCTTGCCAGCCCTTGAAGCCGAATGCCTGAAAAAAGTTAAGTTAAAACAGCCCACAGAGTTGTAAAAACAAATTCAGCAACAGAGGTGGAACTATTTGCATGTTTAGACATTTAAACCACTTCCTATAAATAAATTCAGACAAGACTCAAATTTTGGTTTGTTTGTTTTTTTGGTTTTTATTGATTCTATCAGGTGAGTAGTTGCATAGGCTCTGGTTCGACTAGCTCCCTGCACCATGGCAGGTAGCACTGACCCAGGGCTCCATCATAGGTCAGCGAAGGGTGAACACCTGGAATGGCAGAAAGCCTGGGAACATATTCTCTTCACTCCCCAGATGCTCCCCTGGACTCAGGCATGGGCACAGCCCCCTTTTGGGGGTTGACCAAACCAAGTTGAGTCCCTGGATTCCTTTAACGGAATACCCTTCACATAGGGATGGCGAGAGCGTTCCCCCATCCCTATCACCTGAAGCAGTGCCTATCCACAACCTTACAAGTTGTGACGATTGCTACATCGATTTGCGAAATCCAAGTGGCACCAGCCAATCAGCCAAGTGGGGAAAATTCCTGCCGTGCCCCTGTCCCAAAGACAGACGACATGCGACAGCATAGCAAGGTCAAGTGCACAAGTCCTAAAAGTAGGGAGAGGTGGGCGGGTGTTCTGACGCACTGGCCAAAAGAGGAAGCTCTGGATCATGTGCATGGGCATATATAGGTCCCTTGATTGGTTTGGCTAGCATCCCATTGGCCTGATTAAACCTAGCATCAAGGGATCTACCAATAGGGTGTTGTGGCTATCCAATTGTACCTACCCACAACACAGGGTTTGGTTGCCAGATCGCACCGCAACACATGCCCTCTTTTAGGGAGGACACGATTAACAAACATGAATGCTATCATAAGGACTTCAGTAAAACTTTTTGTTTCAATTACAGGTAGGTAGCCGTGTTGGTCTGAGCTTTCGTGCGCATGCATGAAGAAGTGTGCATACACATGAAAGCTCATACCAATGACAAACTCAGTTGGTCTCTAAGGTGCTGCTGGAAGGAATTTTTTGTTTGTTTGTTTCAAGTTCAGTCTTAGCTGAAAAACCCACCCCTATTGAAATAAATTTTGTTTCATCTTTTTGAAGCCAAAGTCTGCAAGAGTTAAAGGGAAAGGGAAAGGAAATGATGAACGACCAGGGCTGAGATTTATGAAACTGCAGCCTCAAGCTAAGCTTCTAAATCATTATTTCGATGCCTGCATGAGATGCATGGCTGTCAAAAATGCTAAACACCTCTTTGTTTATAGAGGTGGTACTGCTTGCTCAGCTCTTCTAAAGATGAGGCTGCTGGCTGCCCCTCCCATTTTGAAACTGCCAATAACCTAAACCACAGGCATCACATTTACCTGTCATAAATGTGTTGGAAAGGGCAGAACATGGGCAGTTGCTTGTGGCTAGTCCAGAAACGCCTGAATACAGGAAGCACAAGTCTAAATTCTTTACGCCCACCCAGGCTGGTGAGGGGTTAATTAGATTAAGGATACATTTCCAACCCTATCACAATCCATTTATGAGGGGACATAACAACAGCTATCAAATGCCAGTATTACTTGTGCTGGCCTTGCTGACTTAACTTTGCATTATGTCCTCTCAAGAAAGTTTTGGACTGTTCCATCGCGCTCTTAGTGAGATTTCTGTCCACAATGTTTTGGAACTGGATTCTGGATTCATACATTGGCAGTGAGGTGTCACTGTCACGATGCTGACAGGTGAGGAATGCCCAGAGTGATGTGTTAACTCTTTATTGTCAGAAGTATATTTACAAGTTAGGGAAAGGCGTGCCCATCAGTCCTCCATCTCTCAGCCACTCCTAGATGTGCACCTGTTGAGGCTGCAACAGAGAGCCCCCCCCCGCCCGTTTTGGCTTATGTATCTCCCCCATGGAAGTGAGAGCTGGACCAAAAAGAAGGCTGATCGCCGAAGAATTGATGCTTTTGAATTATGGTGCTGGAGGAGACTCTTGAGAGTCCCATGGACTGCAAGAAGATCAAACCTCTCCATTCTGAAGGAAATCAGCCCTGAATGCTCACTGGAAGGACAGATCGTGAAGCTGAGGCTCCAATACTTTGGCCACATCATGAGAAGAGAAGACTCCCTGGAAAAGACCCTGATGTTGGGAAAGATGGAGGGCACTAGGAGAAGGGGACGACAGAGGACGAGATGGTTGGACAGTGTTCTCGAAGCTACGAACATGAGTTTGACCAAACTGCGGGAGGCAGTGGAAGACAGGAGTGCCTGGCGTGCTCTGGTCCATGGGGTCACGAAGAGTCGGACACGACTAAACGACTAAACAACAACAAAGTAGTATTAAGAAACTGGCTCTTATGTGCACTTGATCTCAGCATGGTAGACAAGCATGTGGAACGCCAAGCTGAGCTGACTTAGACACAATATCTTCCAAAGGTTGTTGAGCAGCAATCAGTAGACCCCATGAAAAGGAATCAGATGGCTTCACAGTCACTGATCCCTTCTTCCATGTCAGTCTCCAACCCCACTTCTCCCTGTGCCCACTCATCATTAGCCACCACTCCTCAGCGTCCAGCTGGTCCCTGACTGTGACACTTTAAAGAGCCATGGATATCAAGCAGTGGTGTCAATGTGTCCATTGGTAGGTGTGGAGCCAATGGAGGCCAGCTGCCCCCCCATCAAATAAAACAACAGAAATACTTAACTGACAATTCATGTAGGTTTTGCCCGCCCCCAACAAAAGTCCGGCCCCCTGGCTGGGGGCAGACTGAGGTTGGTGGTCAGTGCCCCATTCACCCTAATAGATTGGCCTCTACTGATGTCAATAGCTACACCGATTGCACCACTTAGAACAGGGCTGTTTTTAGCATATGTGCCGCTGGGGTGCAAAGATCCACCCAGCACCCCCAAATTTAGTTAATTTTGTGTGCACAGCGCCATAGAGAATGACAAGTGCCGCTTTTGTTGCCATTGTGAATGACAAGCGCCACTGCTGGAGTGGCATGTCTTTGGTAAATGAGTGCACAAATTCGACAGTCCTTTAGTGAAGCAGTAGGTATACATTTCGGTAATACCTAGGTATATATGTATTTTGTTTCTCTAGCTTGATCAAAATTATTATTTCATAACAGGTAGATAGATTAGAGCTTAGGCGGCTTCAGCGGCGGGTGTCTAGCGCCCCCCAGAATTCGGCGCCCGGGGACCCTGCATCCCTTGCACCCCTGGGTAAAGACGACCCTGGTTAGGAAAGTAGGGCAGTGTGTACCCATTTTTATACTCATCCTTCTTTTGTGACATGACCCATGGGGAAAATGGTAGGGAGGGAAACGTCAATGTTCTTTCACAACGGGGAGCTTCCATGAATGAATGGCGAAGGGTTTTGCATGGGAGAATGACCTGGTGGATTGTGCCCATTGTAAGACATCGAGAAGAACATTTGGATTCTTTCAAACTTTACCACTAGTGCCCTGCATTCCATTGATCTAAGAGCTCATTAATTACCATGATGATATTTGCAATTGTCTCCTGCAGAAAGTGATGAACAAAGTCATTCTCGAGAGCAATCCATTCCAAATCTAATTTGTTGGCGAAATGAACCATATAAACAAAATGCCACTTGCAGTTTTACTCAAATGAGATGTGCTTAACGAGCCTTTCATTGTCTGAAATGCTCATCACTCTGTGGTCATAGCGACATAAAAATCCAAACCAATGCGCACAGAGTGGAAACATTGCATTCTGTATAGGGTATAACATAAAATGGATGGCCACTCTTAAATCTCACATTTCCTCATTTTCTATGTTTTGGGCAACTGGATTTAGAAAATCCTAAACTGAGTGAGCTGGCTAAAAGTGAATAAGTGAAAACCAGCCACATGCCTATTTTCTTGTGCATATTATAATCCTAAACCGAAACCAAGGGCTTTTAGAAGCTATTATACCTGCGTAGGCTACAGAACAGTCTTCTAAGTGCAGAAAGTGATGCTGTCAAGACCAGCTAATTACAGATTAGGTTGGAAGCTATGCTTTTGGGAGGGGTCTGAATATTTTCAGCTGTGGACCCTAGACCCAAGGGTTTTCCAAAGAAAAGCCACAATAAGCCAGTATCAACCCTTTTATTTTTGTCTGTGGTATAAGCTTTCAAGGTATGGAGTCACCTGATAAATGCTGAACCAGAAGCTGCAGTACTGGCCCCTTGCCACATGTCATGGCGTGGCCTCTGTGGATCAAAGAACAGGCTAGCACTTACCTCTTCTGGTAACGTTAAGTGGGATGTCTGTCTCTGGTTGCCAGAATCCCTCTTTCAAGAACCTTGGGCACTTCAGTGTTATTGTTGATGTATCTTTAAAATTTAAATGCTCAGTGGCTGCAAGGGCAGGGCTTTTTTTCAGCCAGCCAACTCACTCTTAGGTGGGCACCCTTGCCATTATAAGAGAAGGAGGGAGGTGTTCATGGTGAGTTCTGGCCCCTCTTTTTCTAGAAAAATAGCACTGTCAAGGGTATTTTGTAACTAAGCTGTCCAGCTCCCTATGGGGTTGTATCTGACTAATGGGCACTCAGAGCAGACCCACTGAATTGAACGGACCTAGGCTAGTCATCATGTTCATTATTTTAATGAGACTATTTTGGGCAGAACTTACATTGGATACAACACATGGATATGAAACTTTATAAAACCACACAAATAAATTTAAGACTTCTGTAGAAGCATAATCTCTGGATTATAGGATGTTTAACATTGAAATGTGGTTGGTATATCGTGTCCTCCCTAAAAGAGGGTACGTATTGCGGTGAGACCTGGAGACTGACCTCCTGGTTGTGGGTGGGTCTATTGGATAGCCACAACACATGATTGGTAGGTCCCTCATTGCTGGGTTTAATCTGGCCAATGGGGTATAGTCTAAACGGATCGGGGGACATATAAACCCATGCACGTGTCCCAGAGCTTCCTCTTTCAGCTCGTGCATCAGAACACCCACCCACCTCTCCCTAATTTTAGGGCATTTTGCAATTGACCTTGCTATGCTGTTGTGTGTCGTTGGGACAGGGACACGGCAGGAATTTTCCCCACTTGGCTGATTGGGTGTAGCCATTTGGATTTCGCTTGCCGCGTAACAATTCGTCACAACCTGTAAGGTTGTGGATAGGCACTGGTTCATGTGATAGGGATGGGAGAACAGTCTTGCCATCCCTATGTGAAGGGTATTCCATTAAAGGAATCCAGGGACTCAACTTGGTTTGGTCAACCCCCAAAAGGGGATTGTGCCCATGCCTGAGTCCAGGGGAGCATCTGGGGAGTGAAGAGAGTTTGTTCCCAGGCTTTTCACCTGCTTCAGGTTTTCACCCTTCACTGACCTATGATGGAGCTCTGGGTCAGCGCTACCTCCAAGGGTGTAGGGAGCTAGTCGAATCAGAGCCTATGCAACCACTCACTTTTCTGTAATCAATAAAGTTGTGGCCTAAATTCTGCCAAAAGCCAAAACTAAAATGTCAAATGTGTCTTTATTTAAAGGGGAGGTCTCTGGGTCTGAACACACAATTGGCGTATATGGCTAGTTATTTCGGTGATGAGCTCCTGAGAACCTGCCTGGCTGCAAGGAAGGGCCTATAAGCTTATCATTTCTGTCACAATTCAGCTGCCACCCAGCAATCTTCCACAGAGACGAACCCGATACCTCCTTCAGATGAGGTAGGAAAAGAGGCACTCATATATGGGGTTAATGTGCCAGGACCCCAGGGACTCGTGCAAATGGTTCCGTATGATTAGTTGGCAGCGATGAGCAAGAGTGATAGGAAGGTGTTAGGAAGACTGATGACAGTCGTGAGCGCAGCAAAAGACACTTAAGGGGCCAAGGGAATGCTCTGACTGATAGCGGAAAGCCCACTTTGTGTCTCGCTCATCTCCCATACTTAGTTCATGAGACAGCATGTCTCCTACCTTCTGACACGTGATGACCTTGGTCCCCCCCCCTCCCCATGGCCGAAAGTAGTAAGTAATAACAGAATACCAATAATCTCTCCTTGCAGCTTTCTTATTGCTTTGGAAACACCTTGGATATTTCCCAACGAAAGGCTCTTAACTGACAATAGTTTACGAATATTAACATACATTTGCATTTTATATTCTCTCAGGTTTGATTTTAAAAAATATTGGTTATGGCAACAAAATTTCCAAAATACAGCAAACATGAAGTATTAATGACTTATATGTAAGTTAAATATAAGTCAGGATGCGGGTGGTGCTGTGGTCTAAACCTAGGGCTTGCCGATCGGAAGGTCGGCGGTTCGAATCCCCGCAATGGGGTGAGCTCCTGTTGTTTGGTCCCAGCTCTTGCCAACCTAGCAGTTTGAAAGCGTGTCAAAGTGCAAGTAGATAAATAGGTACCGCTCCGGTGGGAAGGTAAACAGCATTTCCGTGCGCTGCTCTGGTTCGCCAGAAGTGGCTTAGTCTAAATAAATATGTTGAAATGATATCTTGCATGAACTGCGACATAAGGGTGACGACTGCATAAACAAACAGCCCTGCTTGGCTAAAAGCAAGGACGTCAAAGGCAGACAGGCACGGTTTGTAGTTATTGTTCCTGCTATTCCAATAAAAGCTATTAGCGCCTTTCCTAAAATACACAAAAGCAAGTTCTCATTAGCTCAACTTTCCTTAATTTAAAGTTTATGATGCTTGCAATATGGAAATATATGCAACATTTCATTGCCTGTGGGTGTCCTTGGGTCGGGCGTCACAATGGTCAATGAAGCGAAGCAGTTAATTGTAATATATAAAGCTCAATGAGCAGAAACTGAGCAAAATTAACACAGCGGTTCTTGACTAATTTCCAATCCTGCCTTTAGATCACATCCCTCCGCTCTGTAAAGTCTTACACACACTCTCTTGAAGAAGACAATTCCAGGAGCAAAATAGCGCTTGAGCCCAACTATTTATTTATTTATTTATTTATCTATTTATTTATTTATTTATACATACCCTGCCCATCTGGCTGGGTTTCCCCAACCATTCTGGGTGGCTGCCAACAGAATATTAAAATACAATAGTCCATCAAACATTAAAAGCTTCACTAAAAAGGGCTGCCTTCATATGTCTTCTAAAAGCCTGGTTGTTGTTTTTCTGTTTGACATCTGGTGGGAGGGTGTTCCACAGGGCGGGTGCCACTACCGAGAAGGCCCTCTGCCTGGTTCGCTGTAACTTGGCTTCTCGCAGCAAGGGAACCGCCAGAAGGTCTTCAGAGCTGGACCTCAGTGTCCGGGCTGAACGATGGGGGTGGAGACACTCCTTCATTGCAAGATTCGACCTCAGACTCCATTTTGGAAAAGGCAAGAGGATTACTCTAGTTCTTTCGTGAGGGGTTTGCAGGCACAACTTTCCACACAGAAGGAAACATGCAAATTACTAAATGAAATAAAGACACATGATCCAATGGATTTTAGTATTAAGTTCAGCATGGACACAATTTAGCATAGCTGGTGTATATAATAGGGACCTATTTTACATTTTTATTGACCAGATTTATCTGTTGGCTGGATTTAACTACCTTTTCCCACTAGCAGAAACCAGAGTTAGGACTCACGCAAGTGGGTTCCCTCCTTCTTGTTTCCTCCTGTATCTCATCCAAATCCTCTATGGGGGTTGAGGAAACCCCAGAACAGTGTGTGGGGTAAGGGAGAGGGCAACCGTGCTTGAATTCAATCAAACAAAGCAAATGGGTTGTAATTTGGGATCTAAATGAAAGGGTTGCAAAAACTGCTCTTCGTCATAGACATTAGAATCACCAGGAACAGAAGGGAAAGCTTAGCTCCATCTCAATAATGTCCTTCAGACTTCCTGTTCCTTTCATAAATAAATGGTTCCCATTCACAGCTATGGGAAAACAGACACTCTGTCCTTAGGTATAATGTTACTATGGAAGGGGAGAGAAGCATAGCTGCCAAGTGTTCCCTTTTCTCGCGAGGAAGCCTATTCAGCATAAGGGAAAATCCCTGTAAAAAAGGGATAACTTGGCAGCTATGGAGAGAAGAGAATCGCACATTTGATGTCAGCATGGTCTGAATTTGGCATAAGGTGCAACTGGACTTAATTCCATCTATATATAATAAGTTCAACCTCCCTAAACTATTTTTAGAATGAGACCTCCCCCCCCCATTGATTATACAAGAAGTATGCATTTGGGCTGCATTCCCATGTTAATAATAAGTAGTATTTAATGGCAAATAATTTCTCCAACATGTCCGTTTCCCTGCTCCATCCATTCTTTATTTGTATACCCTGTTTATGTATTTAATGGCTTTTAAAGCTGGCAGCACTCGAGGAATGTTTGAAATATAGGAGGTATATGTAGGGAATAAAACATGGGACAGCTTTCTTCAGACATACATGGGCCTTTGGGGATGAATATTCTGGGCTGCCTTCACAAAACTCTAGCCCTCAGATCCGCTCAGTACACCTGATCCTTCAGTTGCCAAAGCACAACAGCTTGTCTGTTTTATTTATGAAGGAAGTAAAAAGAAAAAGAAAAAGCATCTTTCCAAACAATAAATTTGGTTTCCTATGCAGGCTTGATGAATTTTCTAAATCAGGCTAGAACTCAACCATGGTATTTGTTTCCTATTCAAAGGAAATGAAAAAGGGCAGGGTTTTTTGGGTGGTGGGTGGGGTCCCAATGTAAGCTAGTTCACTGAAACACGATATATATTCACAAAGAGCATTAATATTGGGTTTAATCCAGCCCACATTAAGCACTTTCCATTCTCGTTGATTCAGTTGGACCATGCCCACTGGTCTTGAGTTGTAAATTCTGCATCTACTTTTCAGACCTAATTCACGATAACAACAGGGCTTAGGCCAGTTTGCATGTAACAGCCTCCATCTGGAGGTCATTTTAAATTGCTTCCATGCAGCTGTTAGCACATGGTGAGCTGTTAATGTGCAGTAATTCATCACATCCACTGAGTGATTTTTTACTCCCAGAAAACTACCCCCCAGAAAGAGAGAAGTGTTTGCACAATAGTGATGTAAGGTAAAGGTAAAAGGGACCCCTGACCATTAGGTCCAGTTGTGACCAACTCTGGGGTTGCGCGCTCATCTCGCATTATTGGCCGAGGGAGCCAGCGTACAGCTTCCAGGTCATGTGGCCAGCATGACGAAGCCACTTCTGGCAAACCACAGCAGCGCATGGAAATGCCATTTACCTTCCCGCCGGAGCGGTACCTATTTATCTACTTGCACTTCGTGCTTTCAAACTGCTAGGTTGGGCAGGAGCAGGGACCAAGCAATGGAAGCTCACCCCGTCGTGGGGATTCGAACCGCCGACCTTCTGATCGGCAAGCCCTAGGCTCTGTGGTTTAATCCACAGCGCCACCCACGTCCCTTCCAATAGTGATGTAGTTGGTCCAGTTTGGATAGAGTAGCTGGATCTGAGGCAGCCCCATTTTGGGGCACCATTTTGGTTGACATGAGGCAGCCTGGATGTAGTACACATATGCAGGAATAACCTGAAGCCTTTTCAAAACCTGTGGAGGTAAACACCCACTACTGCTCCCCTATCTGGTCAGGAGAAAAGCAGGCAGCTCTCATCCATCTAATATTGGGTCCAAGACTAAACTGGGACCTATAAAGTTCTTTCATTGTGCCTGTGTTGGATTGGTCTGAGGTAGTGATAGGGTTTCTGCCATTCAGTAGTTCTGAATCTTACCTTGGTGGTTGTTGTTTAGTCGTTTCCGACTCAGGAACCGGCAAGCCACTCCAGTAAGCCAAGCCAAGAAAACTCCATGGACAAAAACCTCGGTGGTATCTAAAGGAAAAGATAAAGGACCCCTGACACTTAAATCCAGTCGCAGATGACTCTGGGGTTGTGGCGCTCATCTCGCTTTACAAGCTTTCTTTCTTTCTTTCTTTCTTTCTTTCTTTCTTTCTTTCTTTCTTTCTTTCTTTCTTTCTTTCTTTCTCTCTCTCTCTCTCTCTCTCTTTCTTTCTTTCTTTCTTTCTATTTTTAAAAGGAAGGAAGGAAAGAAGGAAGGAAGGAAGGAAGGAAGGTCCAATAAAAAATGACCTGCAAAGTTAACCTATCCTAGGGATTGTATAGCTTTGAATTCAGGCAGAATGAAGGATAGTTGCAATGGCAAGCAACAAAATTATAGTTATACTGTAATTTCAGCAGGAGTTTATTTGTTGAGGATATTATAATACTAAGTAGAACTGAGTGTGAATATTTTTAAAAGTGGGTTTTTTTGGAGGGTGGGTTCTTGGGTTCTTCTTTTTGATCAGATTATGTATTTTGTGGTTTGATATTTTGACTTCATTTTGTGAACTGCCCTGAGACCTCCGGGTATAGAGTGGTATATAAATTCAATAAACCAATAAATAAACCAATAAACCAATAAATAAACCAATAAACCATTAAATAAATAAATATTAAAGAAATCTGTGCCACTGGCACAGTGGTAGGATGGAACCTCAGAGCCACTGGGTGGCACTACTTTATCCTGAAGGCATTACTCTGTAACCTAAAGCAAACCTAATTCAGGTAGAACAAAGTAATGCGGGACTCCAGGCAAGGAAAGATCAGCTGAATTCAGACACTATTTTTTTTTAAAAGAAATCAAAATTAAAAATTCAACTCAAGAATGTGCAACATAGCAATGGTTATCTTAGTGAAGCCAAATACAGGTGGGATTTAGTCTAGTAAACCACTGCCTGCTGGCAATACAGAGATAGCATTGCATATTCCTTTTCTCTTAGTTGCCTTTTAAGCTTTTCTTAAAGCAAAGGGGGGGGGGAATCCGCTTACCCATTTATTCATTTCCCCCCATTTATCTATTTCATTGTTGCCTTTTTAATAAAACACCAAGGGAAATGCAAATGTGCAAACTGCTCCAGGGATTAGGTGTGTATGTCTTGGTGACCACACAGATGCTGGCCAATCAATACCATGCAGAGACGGCTTCTGTAGTAAATCTGCAAAACTCCCCCCCCAAAAAAACCCCCTCAACCAAGCCTGGAGAGGATTAGGTGCTTCAAAATGAATGTGATGATGCCAGTTCCAACTGAGCCCCACTGTTTTCTCTGAGTTGTCTATGCACAGCTACATCTCTGTTCAAGGTCCATATTGTGGAAAAAGTGCGGCTAAACACTAGATGGCAGAATTCCCATTGCAATTGGCAGTGTGATATGCTAACACACAAAAGGCACATCCTGTTTCTGCACAAAATGATGCATAAGCATAGACCGCAAGATGCCATTTGTAACATGAGGATGAAAGAGTTTGTTCCATTTCAACCTACCTTTGTCTTACTAAACCATTACTACCATTGTTTTTACACTATTCCAGCAGCTTATTCTAACGCCATAAATGCACCTTCTTCAGCCAGGTGTTTGAAATATATTTTCTTCAGAATATTCAGAACTGTCTCCATTGATGAACACAGGCTTGACTGTGATCTTACTTACTGGCATTCTGTTCATGTACCTGATTGGAACAGCCATCACAACCATCTATTTGGATGTCACCATTTAATAAATTGGACCCAGGTGGCGCTGTGGGTTAAACCACAGAGTCTAGGGCTTGCTGATCAGAAGGTCAGCGATTCGAATCCCCACCACGGGGTGAGCTCCCATTGCTCGGTCCCAGCTCCTGCCAACCTAGCAGTTCGAAAGCATGTCAAAGTGCAAGTAGATAAATAGGTACCGCTCCGGTGGGAAGGTAAACGGCATTTCCGTGCGCTGCTCTGGTTCGCCAGAAGCAGCTTTGTCATGCTGGCCACATGACCTGGAAGCTGTCTGTGGACAAACGCTGGCTCCCTCCGCCTATAGAGCGAGATGAGCGCCACAAACCCAGAGTCGGACACGACTGGACCTGATGGTCAGGGGCCCCTTTAGCTTATTTAATAAATTATTAGTAGAAAAACAAGCCAACCCATTATTATGCCAGATTTCATTTTTCTGACTACGTTAGGGTAGTAATGCGTAGCTTTGGTGGCTATTAGAAACCTGCCTTAAAGGTAAAGGTACCCCTGACCATTAGATCCAGTCACGAACGACTCTGGGGTTGCGGCGCTCATCTTGCTCTATAGGCCGAGGAAGCTGGCGTTTGTCCACAGACAGCTTCTGGGTCACGTGGCTAGCATGACTAAGCTGCTTCTGGCAAACTAGAGCAGCGCATGGAAATGCCATTTACCTTCCCAACGGAGCGGTACCTATTTATCTACTTGCACTTTGACGTGCTTCCAAACTGATAGGTGGGCAGGAGCTGGGACCGAACAACGGGAGCTCACCCCGTCGCGGGGATTCGAACCGCCGACCTTCTGATCAGCAAGCCCTAGGCTCTGTGGTTTAGACCACAGCGCCACCAGCGTCCCTTAGAAAGCTGCCTTAGACAGAGTTAAAAGATGATTGTTCCGTTTGGTCTAATATTGCATTCTTTGACTAGTAGGAACAAGCCAAAGGGTTCCTTCGCCAAGAAACTTGGGTTTTCCTGTATGCAAAGCACCCTGCCTTTTATCCAGCTTGCTTGGGGGAGTGGGGTTTACCATTTTGGCCTCGGTGCAAATATAACTGATTTTTTCCCCCACAGAAGCATAGAATCATAGAATTGTAGAGTTGGAAGGGACCCTGAGGGTCATTTAGTCCAATCTCCAGCAATGCAGGAATCTCAGCTAAAGCATCCATGACAGATGGCCACCCAACCCCCCCCCCAAGGAAGGAGAGTCCACAACCTCCTGAGGGAGACCATTACAGCGTCAAACAGCTCTTACTGTCAGAAAGTTCTTCTTGGTTTTTAGTCGGGATCTCCTTTCTCGTAACTTGAAGCTGTTGGTTTGAATCCTACCCTCCAGAGCAGGAGAAAACAAGCTTGCTCCATCTTCCATGTGACAGCCCTTCAGATAAATCTTGTCTGTGGATTTGAGCCACTTACTCTTTACTCTTCTTCCTATCAGGGCCGGCTCGCCCATTGATTCTAGTGGGGCAGGGTGCCAGGGCGCCTGGGCACTCAGGGGGCACTGAGGGGTGCCCCAGCAAGTGGGGGAGCTGTGCGGTGGCCTCTCTTTTCCCTCCGCCAGCCGCGCTGCTCAGGGGAGAGCAGGGAGGTAAGCGAGCGGAGCAGGGGCACTAGGGCCCTGTTCCGCTCTGCAGCGCCCACCTTCTGGCGCTTGTCAGCGAAGGGGAGCGCCAGCCACGGCATGGCCCGCATGGCTTCTTGCCAGTGCTGCTGATCCTGCTCGACCGACATGAAGACGATCTCCAGGCGCTGCTGCCGCCGCTGCTGCTCCGCCGCCGCTCCGGCTTTGCCTCAGGCTGCCTGGAAGCGCGCGTAGAAGGCAGCCAGGCTAGTGGCCAGCTGCGCACCCGACCCAGCTCCGGTGCCGCAGTAGAGCCCCACGAGCGAGACACCCCGTGCCGGCAGCGAGGCCACGGGCACCACTGAACCGTCAGGCGCCGCTAGCGCCTCGCCCAGCAGCTCGGACAGTGGCGCTGCGGTGGCAGCGCAAGGCAATGAAGACATCCCCACTGAGCCCCACGCAGCTCCCGCCACCACCGCCGCCAGAGGTGGCAGCAGTGGCGCTCGACCCGCACGCTCTGTTCAAGGCTGGGACTGGAGAGGACTGGGACTGGAGAGGTAAGAGCCCAAAGGAAGCTGGAAGGACTGGGGGGGGTCAACTCTGGGAAAGAGGGGGGCGCCGGAGGGGTCTTTGCACCAGGACTCCGGGTATGTTTAAGACGGCCCTGCTTTCTATAATCAAATACAATAAAAAAGCACTTGGGTCATAGTACATTCCAAAAGAATGGATGCAGATGTTGCTCTGCTCTTCATCCTTGCCTTTTCCTGCCTTATAATGATCCGGTAGATCTTGTACAATAATGAATCTTTCCTACCACCAGGGCTGATCAGGCTTCCCATGCCGTTGCCCCCAACCCTCATCGCTTCAGAACTGGCACCTTGATTAGTTACAAAGTAGCTTCAGACTTTAAAGAGTTCTGGTGCTGAAATTTCAAATTCTCACTGTTCACACTGCCATTGTACAGCAGCTGCTGCAGAAAAAGTGCCAGTGTGTGAACATAGTGTTGGAGGCATAGCAATGGAAGAGAAGATTAGCAGCTGCAGCTGGGAAATCAGATCTTAAACTGAGGGTGGAATTTTATCATTCAGACCTGAATTTGGGCTGCTTTGGGTTTACCTAAATCGGGTTTTTTTCAGTAGCCTGTTGAGCACATTCTACAAATGCAAGGCTACTGCATTCAGAAGTCACAGCAACTGATTGGTGTAGGAGTAGATAGAGAAACTTGCATTCCTGCTGCTAGCAGTACCTGCTTTTATTGGCAATTTCCGGATCTCCTGATGTCTTTGCAAGCAGAAAATTAAAATCTAAGAGGCATTGATTGGAAGAATCACTGACACAGTAATTTGTTTGTAATAATTGTTGTGACTGTAGCAAAAAAGCTGCATTATAATTTACTGTATAAGTAAAGTGGTTGCATCTAAGAGGCATTACCTAAATGTCAATGAATCCACGTTAAGATGCTGACTTAAACCAATCAAGTAAACAACCTCATTTTCTGATTACTGTGGCAAAACAAAGCTGATTTTGCTTTCCTAATCTATGTGATAAGCTTTGGTATTGCAAAACGTTGCTGTGTCTTAGGCCCAATTTGCCACATTTCACAGAATCAAGCAGCAAAGCTTTTCTTGGGCTGTACAAACAGCTTCAAATTTCAGGTGGGCCACTGTATGTTTGAATGATCCTTTGCCGAGGGCCTCCTGGCGGTTCCCTCGCTATGAGAAGCGAAGTTACAGGGAACCCGGCAGAGGGCCTTCTCGGTAGTGGCACCCACCCTGTGGAATGCCCTCCCACCAGAGGTCAAAGAGAACAACAATTACCAGACCTTTAGAAGGCATCTCAAGGCAGCCCTGTTTAGGGAAGCTTTTAATGTTTGATGGATTTCTGTATTTTAATATTTTGTTGGAAGCCGCCCAGAGTGGCTGGGGGAACCCGGCCAGATGGGCGGGGTATAAATAATAAATTATTATTATTATTATCCCCAGCTGGAGCTGCAAATAATGGCATGCTTTGTCACAGGGGTGGGGAAACAATTCCAGATCAAGGATCACATCTGGGCAACCATTTTCTTTTTGGAGGGGAGGAGTGCCTTTGTGTGGTAGGTGAGGCCAGACACAAGCATGGACATAGCAACGAATGTGAATTTTATCTTAACAGATTTGAAATTCAAGGCATGTTGTTTACTGAAAGAAAACTATATGAAAATGATGTACCGGTGGTATTTGACTCCTGTTCAAACAGCAAAAGTGTACAGAAAGAGTACAAATACTTGCTGGAAATGAAAAGATAAAGAAGGTGCCTTTTATCATATGTGGCGGACGTGTAAAGTAGTAAAAATAAAATAAAATAGGGAGATGATATATAATGAAATGAAAAAAATGTTCAAAATAACTTTTGTTAAAAAACCAGAAGCTTTATTATTAGGAATTGTAGGTACCGAGTTCCCAAAGGATCAGAAAAGACAGTTTATGTATGTGACAACAGCACAGATACTACTGGTCCAAAGATGGAAGGAAGAGTCAACCGTAACCAGAGAAGAATGGCAAATCAAGATGATGCCAAAATGGCAATATTAACTGGGAAGCTCAGAAATCAAAAAGGCAAGAACTTTAAAAGAATGGGAAAAGTTTATAATTTATATACGAGACCACTGCAAGCAGGTTAAAACATGGGCAGGATTTTATCCACACTTGTAAAGTAACGGAAACTATGGACAACTCAGAAGGAAAAATATTTGGATAACTATTAATATGCAATAGTGAATATTTCCATTAGGACCCATGGAAGGGATGGGGGGAAGTAAGGAGATTCAGAGTAATCTCAGTATTTGGATTTCAAATTCTTGTTTGTTGTATGTTTATATTTTTTAAAAATCATATATAAATTTCACATCATATATATATATATATATATATATATATATATATATATATATATGATGTGAAATTTATCTTTATCCAGTAGAGTAGTTCCTACCTCACATACTCTTCTCTGTCTATCATCCAAATGAACATCTATTTCAGTCAGGCAAAAATATTCAAGGAAGGGGCAAAGCAGACCCAGTGAGGGATCAGACTTGCAGAGGAGTTGTGGCTGTGTGTGTGTGTGTGTGTGTCCCAAGGGACAGACAGAGAAACCAGGGGTGGACGAGTTAAATTGGCCACCAGGCCTGAGAATCTCCATCCCTGTCCTGCCCCTTGAGTCTAACTGGACCTCATCTCATCTCCTTCTGTTGTAGGAAATTGTCAGGATGTTGTCAGCGGCTCCCAGCTGGTTGCCCAGGAAAGTATAAAGACAAAGAAAAGTTTCTTACCATCCTTTTTTATTTCAATCTTTACAGAGAGATGCTATAAAACCCAGCCTCTTGGATAATGGCGTCATCCCGAGTGAATCTCCATCCCCTGTCTCTCCCACTTCCTCATTCCCCACTTTTATGGGTGCTGCTATGTGCCCTCTGTCTTTGAGCTCTTTGCTCCCACTTTTAAGGTTCCGGGAGATGGAGGGTCTGGAATGCTTTCTAATAACAACATGTCAGCCAGGTGTTGTTTTGGCTCTCCCATGATTTCCCAGCTTTGCCCCTCATCTGCCTCTGAGCTGCGACCTCCCTCAAACCCCTGTTGTAAATCTATACTGTCTTCCTCTTCCTCCTCCTCCCTGGAAGGGTCAGGATGGGGAGGCGGTCTCCACCATTCCTCCTCTGCCCAGTCCCTGACAGAAATGTGACCACGCAGACCTGAGAAAAGTGTTCTTTATTCAAAGTCACAAACACAATACAGTCATACCTTGGCTTACAGCCGCTTCAGGTTGCGTCTTTTCAGGTTGCGCTCCGTGCTGAACCCGAAAGTTCTGGAACGGGTTACTTCCGGGTTTCGGCGCATGCGCATGCGCAGAAGCACTACATCACACTTTGTGCATGCGCAGAAGTGCCGAATCGCGAATTGCATGTATGCAGATGCACAGACATGGGTTGTGAATGCTGTGGGTTGCGAACGTGCCTCCCGCACGGATCACATTTGCAACCCGAGTGTCCACTGTATTATCTTACGAATATTCGTCTATGAAAGCTGTCAAATGCAAATTATGTTTTATGTTGGGTAGTTCTGGGTGCAGTCTTCAGGCAAGTCTTCCTACTTGAGCCCCATTGAGAGTGAAGGGAGCTTAGTTATCTTCCTGTACATTTGTCCTATTTGTCTCAGTGAGGCTTGAATATCCCGGTGAACTTTGCCCTGTGCATCTGACAAATGCAACCAAATTACTAATGCCCCTCTGCTAGTCCAAAGTGCTTCATAGATCTCAGCAGTCCTTGTGAGCAGTATTATTCTGATATTGTGGATGTGGGGCTCTAGCTTGCTTAAGACCAGCTAATAAGCATGGGTCTGAGAAGAAATTTGAACTTCCTCCCGGCTGCCACCCTCTTCCACTGTGCTATGTAAATGGAACTGGTTTTGACAGAATCAGCATTAATCACGATCTCCCTCAAAATCATTCTCTTCCCATCTCACAGCGCTCATCTGTATGATGTATGCCGGCAAATCTCCCCTATTTATGTTAGGCTTATTTATCCTGTGCAAAGAGACACCTGAAACAAGGTAAGACCTGTGATTTACTTATTTATCAAGTGATCTCTGGTAACGTCAAGTAACGAGGGCTTTGCTTCTGTCACAGTGAGGCATCCCTGCAAAACGTTCTGCTTTGTTTTCCATTCATTATGTAAATGAGATCGTGTTTGCATGAGCAGAGGGTCTTATTCTTCTATCACTCAACAGCACTTCCATTTCCAACACCCTCATTTCAATGCTCCCAAGGACTTTTCTGTTGCAGACTAAGAAACTACAGTCACCCCCAATTCAGTAAGGGAGATCTGCAAACAGAATAGCTTTTACACATTGATTTCACTGCTGGGTCAGGAACCGTGCAAACAACCGTTCATCTGCATGGTAATGTAGCTAAACGACTGTTGCTCACAACTGTTTCTGAAGAAGGTACAGCGTGTACACATAACTGGCAAAAAAAGGAACTCTGGATATAATTTGCTGTTTTTTCACCACTGCCGCTCTTAGGGGATGAATTGAAAAGCGTGTGGCTTAGTTAAGGCAAAAGCAACTGGAGGCAGATGAGACAGAATAAATGGTAGAATCCATGTTATAAGGCACTTGCGACCATAAGTCTCCAGTGTCATTTGGCTGAGCAGGTGCGATGGCACAGAATGTACATGAACATTCAAGATGCTCAAACTTATTGAACATCTGCGGGGAAGGGGAAGGTTGTTAAAAATATAGCCCCCCCCCAGGAACTAAAGTAGCTCTGTGAAACAATTTGAAGACTGCGAGTTAGGGAAGGGAAGGAAACCCAGAGATGGGCGAGGGGCAGCAGTGATGAAGCTAGACAACAGATGAAACAGACTGCCCCAACCTGGTGCTCTCTCTATATATTTGACTAGACTTGGTGCCCAACATCCAAAGGGCTCCAGCTTAGGAAAGCCTGCCTTAGGAAACAGCAGATGAAAGAGGAAGCTTAGAGAAGAAAGTAGAGACCAAAATGAGGTAAGAAGGGGGCCAATGGGTTAGGGGGCTCTGGGGAAACATCACAGCACTAGGCTGGATCAATTGCAGTGTGTAGAAGCAAAGGCAGGGCAGAGCAGCCAGGGAGGCTGGTGAAGTGTTGAACCAGCTGAAGGAAGTGGACAACATTGCCTGTGGGGTGAAAAACTGATACCTGAGAGAACCATGGCTGATGCAGAGGGGAGGCTTAGACCAGATCACTATGTGAGTCGCACTGCACCCTGCTCTCTGTTTTAAAAAAAGGTGGCCTTGGGTTTTATTGCCTCCATTGTGTTATTTTATAAGGTTGATAAAATGTGGGGATATTTAGAGGAGAGGGAGAAAGTGGCCAGTCTTGCCATATGGCAGGGATACAGCAAAGTGCACTGGAATACCTAATCACTTTTTCTGTTTGCCATCCGGGATTAATCCTGACTGCACTAATACTGCCAATATAAAGGACTGATTGTCAGTTGCAATAAATGCCAGCCGCATAATCTGCCAGGAAGGGCTCGTAAATTTTCTAAGCAAGGCAAAGGAAGGTGTTTCACCCCCTTTTAAAACAAACAAACAAACAAACAAACAAACAAACAAACCCAAAACCTTTATATATATATCACTGTTCTACTATTGCTCTTGCAATATTTCAGATTAGTGTGGGCTTCTAGAATTATTCCCATGTAAACATTTTTTTAATGCACATAACAAACAGTTCTTCACATTCTATCATATTCTCCCATCAATCTCTGGTGTGGCCAAGAGACTTTCTTAGTGCAGGGCTTTGTGGGATCAGACTGGGTTCTTACATTTCAGTGGTGTTACACAATGAACCCTTAACATTCCCCATTATGAGTGAATTGCTGCCATTCACTCTTATGAAGAAAAGCAACCCTCTACTCATGACACTGGGGCAACTTGCCTTCCCCTGAACTGTCCTTTCTTGCACCAACACACACACCTGACCCAGTGATAGGCACCTTAGATACAGTGGTACCTCTAGTTATGAACTTGATTCGTTGTGGAGGCCTGCTTTCGCTAATGGGACCTCTTGCTGCCGCTGCACCACAAGCACACGATTTTCGTTCTGATCCAGGGGCAAAGTTCTCAACTCGAGGTAACTCTTCCAGGTTAGCTGAGTTTGTAACCTGAAGTGTTTGTAACTCGAGGTACCACTGTATTGTGCTGTGCAAGGATGTCAGAGAAAACCTATGAAAACAGAAACTGTAGCAGAAATTGCTGGTGTTCGCTTATTTAGACCCATGTTCGGAATGGAAATCATCCAGTGAATAAAGATCAGTGTTTGCTGCTGTTGCTGTTGCTTTCAGTCCGCAAATGATATGGTGTTATGTACTGAGCTGAATCA
Source organism: Zootoca vivipara (assembly GCF_963506605.1). Classification (NCBI taxonomy): domain Eukaryota; kingdom Metazoa; phylum Chordata; class Lepidosauria; order Squamata; family Lacertidae; genus Zootoca; species Zootoca vivipara. The sequence continues at coordinate 70,113,500 of NC_083284.1, read as the reverse complement.
TAGAACAATAGGATCCAGAATCAGCAGTCTGATTGGTCCGCAGGAGCCACCCAATCCAACTCCAGGTGGAAGTGAATCCGCAACCTGATTGGCCTGCAGGAGCAGCCAATCCGGTGGCTGGCAGAAGTGAATCCGCAACCTGATTGGCTGTTCCTGCTGGCAGAAGTCAATCCACAAACTGATTGGCCCACAGGTGTAGCCCTGAAGTAGCCAATCACGCAAAGCCCATTGTGTAAATATGTATATAAGCAGGTGGTTTGGGGGAAATGGCATTCTTCTTCTCCTTGATGACTACGAGCTGAATAAAGAGCATGAAATTCACTCTCGACTCCGAGTATATTTCAGATATGTTAATTGATTATGTTTCCCCCCATTTGCCCTCTTTCTGGAAAAGTGCATGAAAGTGAGAGGGGAAACAGTAGCTCTTTAGAACCCCAGCAATTTCTGTTGTCTGGGGTACTTATCAGTCACAGCCTCATTCATTCATTCATTGGCTTTAAAAAGCCGACAGGTAGAAACAGCCAGACTAGCTCATTTCCCAGAAATAGCTACCTGTGCATTTTGTTTCATAATTTTATTTCTAGGAGGGCTGGAAATGGTTATTTTTTTAAAAAATAAACAAACCCAAAAGCTCAGAGTTTGGAGGCCTTGCCCAGGTATTGCATTGGCATCACCTGTACTAGTTTGTGAAATATCAGAAGTTCCTTAGGGCAGCTTCTTGCTGCTGTTGTTGTTTAGTCATTTAGTCGTGTCCGACTCTTCATGACCCCATGGACCAGAGCACACCAGGCACTCCTGTCTTCCACTGCCTCCCGCAGTTTGGTCAGACTCATGTTGGTAGCTTCGAGAACACTGTCCAACCATCTCATCCCCTGTCGTCCCCTTCTCCTAGTGCCCTCAATCTTTCCCAACACCAGGGTCTTTTCCAGGGAGTCTTCTCTTCTCATGAGGTGGCCCAAGTATTGGAGCCTCAGCTTCAGGATCTGTCCTTCCAGTGAGCATTCAGGGCAGATTTCCTTCAGAATGGATAGGTTTCATCTTCTTGCAGTCCATGGGACTCTCAAGAGTCTCCTCCAGCACCATAATTCAAAAGCATCAATTCTTCGGCGATCAGCCTTCTTTATGGTCCAGCTCTCACTTCCATGCATCTCTACTGGGAAAACCATAACTATACGGACCTTTGTTGGCAAGGTGATGTCTTTTCTTTTAAGATGCTGTCTAGGTTTGTCATTGCTTTTCTCCCAAGAAGCAGGTGTTTTTTAATTTCGTGACTGCTGTCACCATCTGCTGTGATCATGGAACCCCAGAAAGTAAAATCTCTCACTGCCTCCATTTCTTCCCCTTCTATTTGCCAGGAGGTGATGGGACCAGTGGCCATGATCTTAGATTTTTTTGATGTTTCTTGCTAGCCAGTCTATTACTTACCAACTGAATCTTTTCCACTCCCCATCCCTGGCAGAGGAGAGGATGTTTGTAGCATCTCAGGTTATTTTTTCCTTTTAATAGTTGCATTGCATTTGGACTTTTATAACACTTTGAATGTATGTCACCTAGATGCTACACCATTAGGTGATTAATAGATTTAACAAATAAATAAAATTATGATAACAGTGGTTTAAGCTACCATCCTAGCTGGTGGCGTCAACCTACAAATTTCAGAAGCTTACAGTTGCCACCAGCCATTCAAAACTATTAATCCATCAAGCTGTTTAAAAACCTAGAAAATTACAAGAACATAATCCTCACCTTTCTTTTTCTCTACTTCTCCAAATCCCAGACCGCACAATCCTAAACTTGGATGTCCTCATGGGGCTTTAGCTAGAGAGAACAAGGAAGAAATTAAGCAAGGAAGAAAGAAAGAGGATTGCAGTTGATTCAGAAGAATTTCTGGCTTGATGAAGGATGGGGCGGAAATCAAAGACAAGATTTTGTATGAACTCTCCATCGTCTCCACCTTGACCTGATACAGAATCTAATGCCTGGCTAGTGATACTATTGACAGAGTTTTTTTTACATGGCCTAATTGGGATTTCATAGAAACACATCAGAATAGCTGCAAAGCGTTCTGTCAACCCAGCTTCAAATCAATCTGAATAAATTTGATAGCCCTGAGGAAAATCCCCTAAAGGTGTATTTTTTGCTTGTAGAGATTTATTGTTCTTTGCGTCTTCCTTGTGACATTGAGACATTTTAACTCATCCTGTTTGCTGGTGCTTGTGGATTTAATATCACGACAAAACAACTGCAGCATATATATATATATATGCTATATTAAAAGAACTCTACATGATATTTTCCACGACTTCTTGATTCCATCTGGAGTACAAAACAAAATCTGTCAGTACAAGTGTGGTGGGAATCCTTGAACAGCTGTGCATGTGTGAAGTGGCACAGACATTATTGCATTGCTCTGAAGATAAGATGGGTGTCTTTTGCCTAGGATGCGCAAATAGCAGATGAACTTATAAAAATATTTATTGGCTATACTATTTCAGACTGCAGGTTGGAAATCGCATAGTTCTCCACCCTTAAAAGCAAAATCCACACACAGTACGCTGTACATAGAACATAAGGAGGTCTAGGCTAGATCCCTTCTCCCTAACATCTTGTTTCCAGTAAGACCACACATAAGGTTAACAAAATTTGCTTCATAATCAGAATATTTCAAAATTACTTACGTCTGGTTTACAACTTGCATGTTCATTACTGAGTGATATCAAGAAGAAGTAATGGCCTTGATGTGTGAACTGACCATTACAGATAGATATTTTATATCGCCCCCCCCAAAGCAGCTCAAAACCAGTGCTTGCTGGTGGAGCTAGTCCACATATTCAGCTTTCACCCGCAAAGTGATCCGAAATAAAAAAAAAAATGTAATGCCCTAAGGTTGACATTATTTACTGAAAATATAATGCAAACTGAACAGGTATGGCCACAAGATTTAAGGATGCAAATAGCAGTAGGTATGGGAGAAGGTTGATGACATAAAAGTTAGCAAATGGCACACTTGATAGCACTCTCTCTACTGTGCTTGTTTTCTATTTGCATGTAGTTTTGTGGTGTTGTTTTAACTTGGGGATGTTAAAAATGTGGTCACTTCATCTGAAGTAGTTTGATTTTTTTCTTCCATCTCATTTTCCTGCATGTAGAGACGAGTTCTGTGACAACACACACACACACACACACACACGTTTTGACTTTCACAATGGACCTGCTTTGCCTGGTAAAAATTTCTTTACTTCTCACCCCAGATACTTTCTTCACGAGACATGATTACACATTGACAATGATTTGCTCTGCTGCCTTTTCACTAGAGCTTATCTAGATGTAGTCATTGCCTTTGCCATGCTTTTACTGTGTGTTGACTGCGAACTTAGTGAAATAATGGGCTATTTGCGAATATTTTTATTTTGAAATTATCTGTGTGCCCCAACCCACACTCCCCACAGATTCCCAAGAAATGAACGTCTCAGGCTAAAAGCGAATAATTAGACTGGGCAGTGGAAGTGAAGGCACAATGAACATGCAATATAGAGCCCAAATGAATTTTGTTAAGCCTCAATTTTGTTTAACATTTAAAATTTTGGCAGATTTTTGTTGTTGTTGGTCACATCAGCAAACATATTATGCAAGAATTGAGAGTGTCAAACTTAGACCAGCAAGTGGGGCTGTTGTATTACATCGCTTGCAGCTGTGACTTTAGGTTTTACTCACTTTATATTTGTCCAGTTACAGGTAGGTAGCCGTGTTGGTCTGAGTCGAAGCAAAATAAAAAAAATTCCTTCAGTAGCACCTTGGTTTACAAGCCATAAGGAACACCATTTCAGATAAAACCACAGCGGACTTTGCTACCAAACTCTGCCACTTTGTCCTTACCCACAACCACTTCAAATTTGGTGATGACCTGTTCCTCCAGATCAGCGGCACAGCCATGGGCACCCGCATGGCCCCACAGTATGCCAACATCTTCATGGCAGATTTAGAACATCGTTTCCTAGACTCCTACCCACTCAAACCTCTCTTGTACCTACGATACATTGACGATATCTTTATTATCTGGACACATGGACAACAGACCCTGGAAACCTTCCACCAGACATTCAATGACTTTCACCCCACCATCAACCTAACAATGAACCAATCTATGCAAGAAATACATTTTTTGGACACTACTATAAAAATACAGGATGGACGTATAGACACCACCTTATACAGAAAACCAACTGACCGACAAACATATCTACATGCTTCTAGCTACCATCCCAAACATACCAAACAATCCATCGTATACAGCCAGGCCCTACGTTACAACCGTATCTGTTCCAACTCTACAGACAGAGAATCTCACCTAAGAGATCTACAGCAAACCTTTTTAGAACTAAAATATCCACCTGATGAAGTTAAACAACAGATCAACAGAGCCAGACTGATACCTAGGGAGAACCTGCTGCAAGACAGACCCAAAAAAGAAAATAACAGAACACCACTAGTCATCACATACAGCTCCCAAGTTAAAACAGTACAACGCATCATCAGAGATCTACAGCCTCTCCTGGACAATGACAGCTCCCTTTCTCAAGCTCTGGGAGGAAGACCTTTCATTGCCTACAGACAGCCACCCAATCTTAAACAACTCCTCACCCACAATAATACAACCACCAGACTTAACATGGACACTGGTACCAGAGCCTGCAATAAACCCAGATGCCAACTTTGCTGCCACATACACCCGGACAACATCATTACTGGCCCCAACAACATCCAACATACCATCTCAGGACTATTTAATTGCTCATCTTCTAACATTGTGTATGCCATCAAATGCCAACAGTGCCCTTCAGCTCTCTATATTGGACAAACTGGCCAAACCCTACGCCAAAGGATAAATGGACATAAATCTGACATCAGGAACCATAAGACTGAAAAACCAGTAGGAGAACACTTCAATCTCCCAGGACATTCTATACAAGATCTCAAAGCAGCTGTTTTATTACAGAGAAATTTCAGGAACAGACTGGAAAGGGAAGTTGCTGAATTGGAAATCATTACCAAGCTTAAAACCATGGAAGCACCTGGGATGAATAGAGATATCGGATTCTTATCTCATTATGCATGATCAAGCTTTCTTTAGCACCTCAGCCCAGGACTAATTGCAGCCATCAGCAGCCATTAACACCCATCTACAGGTTTACCACTCCCATCAGCCCATCTCTCATTCCCACCCACCCCCACCACCCTCTGTATATATATAGGGTCTGACACTTCTGTTTCTAGTGTATCTGAAGAAGTGTGCATGCACACGAAAGCTCATACCAAAATATAAACTATATTTGTCCAGTAACAAAGAAGAAAGCAGCCATGTCTTGGGTCGAGTGATATAAGTGCTTGCAGTTATGTGATGCCCTGCACTTCGCTCCTGAGATGATGTTTTCAGGAACAGTTTCATTTCCAAACAAAATTTAAAAATTCCTTCCAGTAGCACCTTAGAGACCAACTAAGTTTGTCCTTGGTATGAGCTTTCGTGTGCATGCACACTTCTTCAGACACACTGAAACAGAAGTCACCAGACCCTTATATATAGTGAGAGGGTGGGGATGGGTATTACTCAGAAGGGTGGTGGGAATGGGTGATTGGCTGATAGGTGTGGTAAACATGTGGACGACTGTTAATGACTGCAATTGGTCTTACAGGAAAAAGCAAGGGGTAAGATGGCTAGAATCCAATTCAGACCAGGTCTCTCCATGGTTTTAAGTTTGGTAAGGTAAAGGGACCCCTGACCATTAGGTCCTGTCATGACCGACTCTGGGGTTGCGGCGCTCATCTCATGTTCTTGGCCGAGGGAGCTGGTGTACAGCTTCCAGGTCATGTGGCCAGCATGACAAAGCCACTTCTGGCGAACCAGAGCAGCACACGGAAACGCCGTTTACCTTCCCGCTTGGAGCGGTACCTAGTTATCTACTTGCACTTTGACGCCCTTTCAAACTGCTAGGTTGGCAGGAGCTGGGACCAAGCAACGGGAGCTCACCCTGTCGCGGGGATTCGAACCATTGACCTTCTGATCGGCAAGCCCTAGACTCTGTGGTTTAACCCACAGCGCCACCCGCGTCCTTTAAGTTTGGTAATAAGTTGCAATTCAGCAACTTCTTTTTCCAGTCTATTTCTGAAATTCTTTGGTAATTAGACAGCTACTTTGAGATCTTGTACAGAATATCCTGGGAGACTGAAGTGTTCTCCTACTGGTTTCTCTGTCTTGTGATTCCTGATGTCAGATTTATGTCTGTTTTGAGGAAACATCAAAAGAGCAGTGTGCCTTCTGGTAGTTCTCCCAAAGCTTACCAAGGGAATGAAGGGGATGGACAGTGGTACTGACAGCATCCCTGCTCCAGTTGCCTGGCAGGTCAGTGCCATGAAGAGACAGTGAGGCCAGAGCATCTTCTGCATCAGGTGTGATGGGTCTTCTAGAGCCTAAGCTGCCATTTCCTCACCATAATAGGTGCTATGGCTGGGTCTGCCTGTTGTCTGCTTACATACCGGTAGGAGCCAACTCCTAGGAGCCAAGGTCCCTTCCGCTCCTTCCATAAAATATTTGAGGGCCCCCCAAATTGATGGGCTCCATTCCAATGGTGTGCATGTGCCGCATCTTGTGACTGATTATGCAGGGCAAGGTTTATCTGGCGCCGCCAATATTTGATTCAAGTTGGCACCCTTGTCTGCTTATCTTCATTTTATCCTCTCTCTCCCCACCCTAAAATCCTCCAGATCCTTGCCGTGGTCATTCCATTCTGGCCTCAAAATGCTTGCCAGGGTCACCAAGACTGGTTGCTACACCTGGTGGAAAGAGCTATAGGGCTGGGGAGGCGAGAACCCAACCCCACACTGGGAACTGGAAAGAAAAACACACCTAGTGATTGAGTTATGGCAATGGGTTTTTGGCAGGGCCGGCTCTAGGGGTAGTCTGGGTGGCGCGGGGCGCCAGGGCACTGGCCCGGTAGGGGGGCGGCGCGTGGCAGAACTGCACGGAAACCATGCTGCGCACTGCGCCCGCCCACCAGCCGCAGCAAGAAACAGAGCGGGGCGGGGGTGCCGGAGCGATTTCCGCACCACAGCGCCAGGGCGCCCAACGTGCTTGAGACGGCCCTGGTTTTTGGCTATCCTTGGCATTGTGTTTGAGGATATTTGTGGCCTTCTCTCTCTCTCTCTCTCTCTCTCTCTCTCTCTCTCTCTCTCTCTCTCTCTCTCTCTCACACACACACACACACACACACACACAGAGAGAGAGAGAGAGAGAGAGAGAGCGCCAGAGAGAATTTGTGATGGTTGTTACCTTAGGTATCCTCTGATGGCGTCTGTTTTCTTTGCTACATTGTAGTTTTTTTTCTTTTGAGTGCTTCCAATTCTCACTTTGTTTTCCATTTTTGACCTCCACTTTAATTGCATCTTCTGAATAAAAAGAAAAGAAAAGGAAGAGTGAGTCTGAAAAACAAAGTGATTCAGAGGCTGGCTAATATTCTGTATGAAGCGAAAGTGTGATACAAGCAAAAACCAGAACAACACAAATATTGACCTTGCTTCACCTTTGTTTCCATTCCTTCAGCTTATTAAATGTAGTCCCTTTATTGAACCAGCAACATGGAAAATCACTGGTGTTAATGTGAGCATGAGCCTGCTGTTGCTATCTATGCTTCTTGCATATCAAGGAGGAGAAAGGACTGAAACTGGAGGGAAAAACATATATTCTAATTACATAAACAGACAATCTAGAGATGGTAGCACAAACAATCCTGTGAGGGTTACGTTCTGTTACTGAATGTAAGCAGGATCCAAAGCTGAATCTGCCAATTATAGTTTCTCCCCCCCCCAAATCCAGATTCCTACATTTCTGCATCAGTTTGCATTTTTTAAAAAAGCCCTAATGAAAATTATTCAGTATTTTCAATGCAAATTTCTAATATACATAGTTTTGTATACATTTCCCCCAAATATAATATATTTTCACACATGGCTATCAATAATATATGCATTTTAAAAGCACATTTCCCTCTAATACACATATTTTTGCACATGCTATTTTGGATGTTTTAAAGCATAGTTGTTAATTTTTTCTTGATTTTCTTGTTTTATCTTTTTGTAAGCTGCTTTGAGGTGGGGTTTTTTGGTTTGTTTTTGCAATTAAGCAGTGTATAAATTTTATGAAAAAAATGAATAAGGTTATACAAGTGCTAATTCTGAGGGCTTGCTGTGCTTTGATTCGTATATTTTTGGGGTGTGAATCAAGCAGGTCCACCTTTAAATGTGAGCAGAACCAAATATATTTTCTCCTGTCCTTAGCTGAATAAGACTGCAGGTCAGCATCCTGTTTAAGTGGCCACATGCTAGCACCAGAAAGGTGGGCATTGTGGTATGAGCCCTAAACCCTCCATCCAGCAAGAGGGGTTCATCCTGAAGCAGGCTCCCACATGCCCAACCAGTGTGGATGCAGATTTTCACCTAGATACAACAACACTAATATATGAACCACTGTGGTTTACTCAGAGGCAGAGGGGGTTGGGTAAGCCTAACAGGGAGGTCAGCATGGTGCGGATGCACTGGCAGAGTGCTGAGTTGATTCTGCACATCTGCATAGCACAAACCTCCCTCCCATTTCACCCCAGTAACCTGAAGTGGGTCTCGTGTGGGGAGGCCAGATGCACCCTGCTGTCCCTCCCTGCTGGTCGTTCCTGTGGGAGAGGAGTCTTAAGTCCTTTCTCTCTCCCATTGTTTCAAGGTTGCCCTACGTAAATGTATGTTTAGGGCTGAATATACAAACAACAGAAAAGCAATGACAAACCTAGACAGCATCTTAAAAAGCAGAGACATCACCTTGCCGACAAAGGTCCGTATAGTTAAAGCTATGGTTTTCCCAGTAGTGATGTATGGAAGTGAGAGTTGGACCATAAAGAAGGCTGATCGCCGAAGAATTGATGCTTTTGAATTATGGTGCTGGAGGAGACTCTTGAGAGTCCCATGGACTGCAAGAAGATCAAACCTATCCATTCTTAAGGAAATCAGCCCTGAGTGCTCCCTGGAAGGACAGATCGTGAAGCTGAGGCTCCAATACTTTGGCCACCTCATGAGAAGAGAAGAATCCTTGGAAAAGACCCTGATGTTGGGAAAGATTGAGGGCACTAGGAGAAGGGGACGACAGAGGACAAGATGGTTGGACAGTGTTCTCGAAGCTACGAACATGAGTTTGACCAAACTGCGGGAGGCAGTGCAAGACAGGAGTGCCTGGCGTGCTCTGGTCCATGGGGTCACGAAGAGTCGGACACGACTAAACGACTAAACAACAACATACAAACAACAACGCTGAGAACAAGGTCTACTTCTTTTTATGCAATAGCTCCACTCCTTCACTTACATACCTTGGGTTCAGTTTCTTGGTCACGGTCGAGTGTGATGTAGCATGTGACCAAGAGACAGAATCCAGGAGTGAGCTGTCCTTTACCAGTTTCAGATAATAAAAAGGGTCAGAATAAATCTGGTGAGGAAGTCCAGTAAAGTGAGAAATAAGAAATGTTCAAGTAGAAGTTTATACTCTTTGCTCTTTTCCTTTTATTTTCTAGAACCCATGAAGTTTCTCTGCATCTCGGTGCTGCAGCCATTGAAATTGTTTGCTTTGTGTTCATTAATTAACAGGATGCAGTTCTGCAAGCAATCCATTTTCTGATAAATGTAGTTTAATGTGCATTGATCTAACACATTCTCATAAACATCACTATATAATTTATGGTGAGTTCCACCCTGGTTTATTGTTCAATAATCTGCATCACTGATTTTGTGCTGATAAAGTTGCACACTGCTCTTCCTCAGATTTTCTCATTGGGATTTTCAGCCTTCACCATCTGACTATTCACTGTGTCACTCCTAATGTTCATCATTATGAACCATGGCTTGCTTGCCTTTGAAGTTATCTTGCATGCAGAATATTGATCCATCAAACAGGCACCTAATTCACTCTGATAGTCCCTTGTTTTTTTCTTCCTTGCTGTCTGTGGCTGTTTGCAGAAAACCTCTCTCTCTCTCTCTCTCTCTCTCTCTCTCTCTCTCTCTCTCTCTCTCTCTCTCTCTCACACACACACACACACACACACACACACACACACACACACACATATTCCACTGCAGTTATTGACACCCTTCATTATACACACACACACACACACACACACACACACACACACACACACACACACATATATAATGTGAGACAATTAGTAAAATATTTGCATATACAGATCTGTGATGCAATATTATGTCCCAGCAATTCAAATTCTGCACCAAGAGTTGAATTCTGTGATCTCTGTGCAATCCTTCATAGAAACATAAAAATTGTACAGTTGGAAGCTACCACAAGGACCATCTAGTCCAACCATCTTCTTCTTCTTTTTTATTTTAAAATAAACTTTATTAGAATTTGGATTAAAATACATTCACAAACACACTCAAAAGAAACCAAACACACAGAACAAACAATAATATAGAAATAATAATGTACAAAATCATGTAAAAATAATAATAATAAAACATAACAATAATCTATCACTTCAGCTCCAAATAATAATAATACTAATATAAATAATAATCATAATAATAATAAACATAGAAGTTACAAATGATCAGTAAACAAAGAAAAACAAGAAAAAAGAAAAAGAAAAAAACATACATTCGGCAATCATTTGTGCCCAAAATCAACAAATCCATATCAAACCAACTATATTCCCAATCCCCTACCTATACTCCTCCCACGAAAGACTTCCACTTATCTCTATCTCAGATTTTTTAACTATTATTCTCTAATACTGCACTCCTAATTCTATATAGTTATATGAATATCTCCAATAGTCCTCAAATAGTCCAACCATCTTCAATGCAGTAATCTTTCACCACCCAATGTGTGGGTGAACCCACAACCTTCTCCTCACCTTGAGAGGAACTAGGCAATCATACCTATTGTTCTTTCTTAGCAGGTTGTTCTTTCTTTCTTGTTCTTTCTTACAACTTGAATAAAATATTAACAGGCCTAGGCAAGCCCTGCCCTGCATAATGGATCAGAAGACACGGTACACACCCACACACCCACACACCCACACACCCACACACACCATTTGAATGGAAATGCCCATTTATGGAGGGGCAAAGGGACCTCTGCCCCTAGGAGTTGGCTCCTATGTCTCCCAGTCTACCTGAAAAGCTCAACGTGTGAGGAGGTCTGAGTTGGTTGCTCCAAGCTCAGAACGTATGGCTGTCACCAGCCGCTATTGAGTTACTATAACAATAATTTAGGAACTTTTACCACTTTGTAACAAAGCCAAATTTTACTATCTGTGCAATATTCCTGACTGATGTATGGGAAATCGCATGAACCTGACCTTTGAAGAATTTGTAAGTAAACCATTTTTTAAACTTACGAACCATTCACCTTTTACTTTGCTGGGGCAAAATTTTGGAACTCACAAGGACAGATTTTAAAGTTATATTTCCACACTTTAATTAGTTGCATTTTTAAAAAATTAAATCTCTGCTGGGCTTCTATCACCAAAGAGTATTTGTCCCAAATCTTGATCTTGGTATCCAGGAAATACCCCTTTATACCCATTTTTCCTTGAACCAACACACCTTCACATGTTCACTAAACACATGAGTGAGGAGTGTTGTATGAAAACACCTAGTCTAGCAATGGACAATCAGATACCAGTTGACTATATCTAGTGTGTTGACAAGGCTGGAAGGTGTTTTTTTATATAAAAAATAATCTCCTGAATTGATTAATATTTTAAACACCTCCCCAGAAAACTGACATGTTCTGTGCTGTAATTTGACACCTTGGTTTATTACTCGATTTGTATACAATATTACTCAAAGTGGTCTTTGACTTTGCCAATGAAGTTATAGAATTGATAGCCTCCAATACTTGCACAGAGCTTCCGGGATTGCTAAAATATACCATAGTAGTCTGCTAGTAGGCAGCTAATTTTGTTTTTGTGCACAAGAGGGAAATGGGAACGCTTCCATGTACCGCATTTTTCCGTGTATAAGATGTCCCCATGTATAAGACAACCCCTCTTTTTTGAGCCCCAAATTAAGAAATAAATATTTTAAACATTCCGTGTATAAGACGACCCCCCAAGTTTAGACTTTAAAAATTTGGGGGAAAATATAGTCTTATACATGCAAAAATACAGTATAATTCAGCCACTAGATGTCACCACCCAAAGAGTTTAGAATACAATTTAGCAAATAGGATAGTTTCCTCATCAAGCTGCAGCATGGAGTGCAGAATCGAGATTTGCTGAAGAACTTACTCTGAAAGAGACATTGATTTCAATTGATTACACTAGAGATGAATTTGGTAAATCAACCATGAGCGGCGAGAAACATGTTACTATGGAGAATAAATCTTGGCTGGAAAAAATTGATTGCTTAATTTGGAAAGATGTAGAGAAATAATAGATGGAAGGAATGCAGTGCATCTTTAGTATCCCATGACTTTTCTAACAATGATCAAACAGTTCTTTTTTTTTAAAAAAAAGTTGAAGCAGAACATGAGCTAAAAGTGAACAGGTTGGATAATCCAAGGATTGATTTCACAAATTAGCCAAGTGGGCGGGGTATAAATAATAAAATTATCATCTTCATCATCATTCTCAGCAGCATCAGCAGGAGCAGCATTGATTCAGAAATAATAACAGCAGAATAATAATGAGTTTGGAGTTGAAGAAGGCTCACCAGAAAATACAGCACAATGGAAAAGGTAGCCACTGTAAAATTGAGGAATAGCTGGGAAATGCAGCCTAAAATGTTTAATGAAGTAATCCTAAAGAATATTTAAAGGCAGCCAAAAGTTGCCTGTTTTAGTGATATTGCACCTCTTTCCTGAAATTCTCTCCCAAATGCTGCTCCCCACCCCTGCTTTTGGGCTTAACCCCTTAGCTCTCCTTCCTAATGAAAATAAAACTCAGCAGAACAATCCTACAGTTGTGATGGCTATGTTTAGAGAACCTGTGGTGAAGCAGACATCACATCCAAACCCTCGCCAGTTCTTTTTTTTTTAACCTTCCATTTCTTACCCCTATCCCACACATATTGAATGCAATGGGAGAGAATTATCTATGCTAGCTCCAGGGCTGGTTCAGCTTGGGAGAGTATGGGGCTGAGCGGGTGAAGGATCATGCAGTTCCTAATGTGCCTTCCAACACCCCACTGGAACATTCACTTGGCAGAACATCAATGCCCATAGAACTTGACATAGGTGTATTGAGGGGATGGGGACCGTTCCAGCGGTGGTTCTTTCTCTCCCCCAGCAGGGTGGGACTTCTCAAATGGCCAGATGCTGGCTGTAGGATTGTAGCTGGGGCATGTCCTCACATTCATTCCCTTGGCTCTCCCTTCCTTCCTTTCATTGTCTTCAGTGGCAGAGCTTGGGACCTATAATTTCTGTGGTGCCTTGTGTGATGCCAAAATTTGGTGCCCCCCCCCACCTCTCACATTCCATTCTAAATAATAGTTGTGGTGTCTCCTGAGGCTCTCCACCCAGCGTGACCGAACCAGTAGTGCTTACCTAAATCTGCCTTTCTTAAATCTGCCTCAGGAGGTGGTGGACTTTCCTTCCTTGGAGGTATCTAAGCAGAGGTTGGATGGACATCTGACATGGATGTTTTAGTTGAGGGGTCCCTTACAACTCTACAATTCTATGATTGTCTTCCCCACTGTTGAGACTATAAGACTCAAGGCAGGTACCCATCTCTTTTTGCTCATACTATTTTTGCTCATACTATTCTTAACAACAACAACAACAACAACAACTTTCTGGTACTCCACCCATCTGACTGGTTTGCTCTGGCTTCCAACAGAATATAAAAGAACACAACACAACATCAAATATTAAAACTTCTCGAAAGAGGGCTGCCTTCGGATGTCTGTGAAAAGTCATAGAATTGCTTATCTCTTTGATATCTGACACTAACAGCAATATGTTACAGGTGCAATCTAATAGTTATTTCACATTTGTAAGAAATCGATCATTTGGTGTGGCAGCACCGACACTTTGGAAATCCCTGCCTATTGACATCAGGCAGGTCCTTTCACTGTACTCTTGTTGGCGCCTGCTAAAAAACATTTTTGTTTCTACAAGCCTACCAAGATGCGGTGAATGTTGGCATGTGTTTTAACCTGGGTTTTTAGTTTATTATTTATTTTAATTATTTTTTGAACATTTTAACCGTTTTTATGGACACTTTTTTGGATTGGCATTTTTTTTTTGTAAAACGTTTTGAGTGTTGTTGTTTTTAAAGTAAAATAAATAAATAAATAAATGTCAAAAATCCATATTGGGGCAATATTTTCATTAGGAGAACAAAAGTGCCATAAAAACAGTACACATTTTAAATTTTTGTTTTCTTAGTACTCTTCATCCAATTAGATTGGGGGGGGGACATGGGGTGGGGGAGAGTGAGGGAAAAAATGTTCACGCCTCCTCCCACGTCTGCATGCGGTGAGAGTCTTAAAATGGGGTGTGAGAAGTGGCAGACACAAGGTCCTTTTTAGGTGCTACTCAGGCCTCTTGGGAAAATGAAATTTGCTGTCTCCAGCTCTGAACATAAAGCAACCCACATTCACTCTGTTCCATCTCCACCTTTAGACAAAACACAAAGATTTCTTGGTAAGTGGAAAACAGGAAGAGCAATTTTACCCATCTGCAAGGGTTGTGGCAGCCACTCTGGGTGGCTTAGATAACATAGATAAAAACATAATAAACCTTTAAACATAACATAGATAAAAACATAATAAACCTTTAAACATTAAAAAAAAACTTTCCTATACAGAGCTGCCTTCAGATGTCTTCTAAAGGTTGCATATAGATATTTATCTCCTTGGCTCAGCGGTCGCATATCTCATTTCTCTGATGAAAATAGGGACGTCCTAAGGAAAAGTGGGACGCGGGTGGCGCTGTGGGTTAAACCACAGAGCCTAGGGCTTGCTGATCAGAAGGTCGGTGGTTCGAATCCCTGCGACAGGGTGAGCTCGTGTTGCTCAGTCCCAGCTCCTGCCAACCTAGCAGTTCAAAAGGACGTCAAAGTGCAAGTAGATATATAGGAAGGTAAACGGCGTTTCCATGTACTGCTCTGGTTCGCCAGAAGTGGCTTTGTCATGCTGGCCACATGACCTAGAAGCTGTACGCCGGCTTCCTCGGCCAATAACGCAAGATGAGCGCGCAACCCCATAGTCGGTCACAACTGGACCTAATGGTCAGGGGTCCCTTTACCTTTACCTAAGGAAAAGTGGGACATTTCAGGATCAAATCAGAAACTGGGAAGGCTTCTGTAAATGTGGGACTGTCCCTGGAAAATAAGGACACTTGGAGGGTCCGGAAAAAAAAATCGTATTAGGGCAATACCTTTTTTAAACCAACCAAACATATGCAAAAGGAAAGCTGTTGAGTTCTAGAGAACTCTTCACCTGGCTAGATAGTCAAAAAGCAACTGCGGGTGGGGGAAGAGAGGACTCTTTTTTTGGGGGGGGGGTGTTCAAGCCCTCCATATGTGCATCTGTTATGAATGTTGTGTGGGAGGTAGCAGACATCCAGGCAAGTCCCTTTTAAGGTGCTATGCAGCTATCAAGTTGCACTGCAGCCTCCTGGCAAAGAGACATACATACTTTAGAAAACACTCTGCAGGTAAGCAGAGCGATGCCTTTGCTTTGCTTTGCTTGGCATTGTTGGTTAGCATGACATACTGAGCATCGAGACGGCAGGATACAATTCTACATTGCAAGTGCTAAAGGTAAAGGTAAAGGGACCCCTGACCGACTCTGGGGTTGCACGCTCATCTCGCATTATTGGCCGAGGGAGCCGGCGTATAGCTTCCAGGTCATGTGGCCAGCATGACAAAGACGTTTCTGGCAAACCAGAGCAGCACATGGAAACGCCGTTTACCTTCCCGCTGTAGCGGTTCCTATTTATCTACTTGCATTTTGACGTGCTTTCGAACTGCTAGGTTGGCAGGAGCTGGGACCAAGCAACGGGAGCTCACCCCGTCACAGGGATTCGAACCACCGACCTTCTGATCAGCAAGCCCTAGGCTCAGTGGTTTAACCACAGCGCCACCTGGGTCCCTCGATTGCAAGTGCTACCACCAGCTCAATTGCTGCAGCCATATCCCAGTGGCGCTGGTGGGGGCAAATTTCATCTGCAGTGTGATGCTGAAACCTGACAGCTGGTGTGCGTAGGCAGAAAACAATGTTGCAACATCAAATTGACCCGCATACCTGGTTACAGTGAGGCCAGAAAAGATGTCGAACCCATCGTAAGGAAATATACCCCTTGAACACTGCGATGCCGCAGCGAAACTCAGCATATATTATTGTGACGTGCTTCTCTGCCCTCTTGCCACTTGCGTCTGTTTTCAGGGAAGGTGAGGAGCAATGCAAAAGGCAGCGCTCTGTGCATCCCAAGTGAGCCCTTGAATGCTGATTTCCCAATAAATAATAAGAAACAAACCTAAATGAATTGGTGGTGGGAAGAAACGCACTGAGAAAATACCCCGAGTAGCAAATCATCCTGTATCAGCAACCAAGGAGATTTTTCTCTCCTTTAATAAAGGAGATAGAAATCTCGGAAGCATCAGCAAGCTTCAATATGTCACCGTTGGTGTATGACCAAGGACCTTCGTAAACTGAAGCATCCATGTGTGAAGGAAGAAAAGCAATTAGCAGGGAAAGGATTGCATTAGGTATAGCTCATTCAGCGCAAAAAGAGGAGGACCTTCATCGTAAACCTGAGCGCAGAACAGAGGGGGCTGTAATACTTCAAGGACAATTCTAATTGCTCTTTAATTTCTTTATGCATTATCTCCATTGACATATTTCTTCCTCTCGGTATCTACCCATTTAATTTAATTTTCACTAATGTTGCTGCTTTCGGTCGCATTGTGTTGTCCCCCCCCTCCCAATCTGGGTATTGTTTAATTATAATTAATAAGTCAAGTTCAATGCTACTATAAAGGCTTTAAAAATAAAATAAAATAAAAAGGGACTCCATTTGCCATTCATTTCGCACAATGCGGGGTAATGGTGGCAAAGTGTAAGATCCCTGCTATTTCCAAACAAAAGAGAAGCCGCTGCATTTCTTGAAATCCTCCCCATGAACCCCAAAGTATCCGTCTGGAAGAACCCTGGCTTCGTCCTGACACAACAAAAGCAGTCAGTTTAATGAAAGTGTATTCAAAATGTATTATGAAGTAGGCATGGGTTGTGATCCCCAAAGCACTTGGGGCAGAAGAACCACCATGAAGGTCAATGGGATTGCTGGGGAGTAAGTGGTCTGTGGATTCCAGCCACTACCTTGAATTCCTACATGCGCCCTCTCTTTTATTTTCCTGCTTGTCCAGACATCAAATTTGGAAGCATTTCCTCTTAATGCTGAAGGGAAAGGGTTTTTTCTTTTCCAAGCTCAAGTGCCTAATTAGGAAAAAGTTTCTCTGCCTTTCACCCCTCTACTTGAGTGCGGCTGCTCTCCAGAGCCCCATCTACAATGCAGGCATTTATAACCTTCGAGTGGAGCAGCAGGAAGCTCTATTCCATTATTGTGTGATAAATGAAAACAACAGACAGAAAATAGCCTCATTCAAGCAGTACACCTGCTTTGTGCCTCTTCTGATCCTGGCTGAATTTTACAGCGGCCTTTTCCCCCTTCCTTTTTCGGAGCGGGGACCATAAGCAGAGACCAATTGGGGAAATAATCATTACTGAAGTCTCTGAGCTGGCCACTTCAGATAGCTTGCCTAGTTCTTAGGTTATCCTTTCCCAATAGCTATACACTTCCCTCAATTGTTTCCATTTTGGAAACTGCCTTTGATTCCGAAGCTTTCAATTTGCCACAAGTCCTAGTTATTGCATGAGTTATTTCATCTGGTGCTCATGCAGACATGTTGTGCTTAAAGTTACCAGAGGCAAAGAAAGAGAGCTTCTCTCCCCACTCAGCCAAACTATGCTTTGCAAATACCTTTAATAGCTGTGTAGGAGAAGGAATTTCTAGGCCAGAATGGATCTCCCCCCCCCTTTCTCTTTATTGTGTACTCTGCTCGGCATGCCACTGTTCTTGAATTTTGGTTTAACTAGGATAAATACCCAACTCTACTTCTCATTTAAATTGGAACCAGGGAGAACAGTGAATGTCCGGCGTGAGTGTCTGGAGACTGTGGGGGGATGGATGGCGAATCTACATCTCCAGATGTTCTGCTGAGTGGATCCCTGGGCTTCTGTCCCCAATGTCCCACCCTGTCAATTCAGTTCATTCGTATCTCCCCTCTCCCATGTTACTGATGCTCATATACACATAGGCAGGCCACTGCCAGAAGCATGACACAGTCATGTGTACAATTTTATGTACTACTCCCAGTGCTACCTCCGCTATCATGCCTTTAAGCACCAGTTGCTGAGGATCCCCAGTGGGGACAGTGTTGTTGCAGTGTTGTTGTTTAATGTTTAATAGATTACTGTGTTTTATTTTTCTGTTGGAAGCCGCCCAGAGTGGCTGGGGAAACCCAGCCAGATGGGCGGGGTATAAATAAAAAAATATTATTATTATTATTATTATTATTATTATTATTATTATTATTATATCCCCTGCTTATGAGCTTCCCATAAAGCATCAGGTTAGTCATTAAGGCAACAGGATCCTGGACTTTGGTGGGTCTTTGATCTGATTTAGCAGGGATCCAAATGGGATGTGGGTGGCACTGTGGTCTAAATAATAATAATAATAATAATAATAATAATAATAATAATAATAATAATTTATTTATACCCCGCCCATCTGGCCGGGTTCCCCCAGCCACTCTGGGCGGCTTCCAACAAAACAGAAGTTCTAAAATACAGAAATCCATCAAACATTAAAAGCTTCCCTAAACAGGGCTGCCTTGAGATGCCTTCTAAAGGTCTGGTAATTGTTGTTCTCTTTGACCTCTAAACCACTGAGCCTCTTGGGCTTCCCGATCAGAAGGTTGGCGGTTCGAATCCCTGCAACGGAGTAAGCACTTGTTGCTCTGTCCCAGCTCCTGCCAACCTACCAGTTCAAAAACACGCCAGTGCAACTAGATAAACAGGTACTGCTGTGGCGGGAAGGAAAACAGTGTTTCTGTGCGCTCTGGCACTCCTAATGGTTTTCCGTTGCACCAGAAGTGATTTAGTTATGCTGGCCACATGACCTGGAAAGCTGACTGTGGACAAACGCTGGATCCCTCAGCCTGAAAGTGAGATGAGCCCCACAACCCCATGGTCGCCTTTGACTGGAGTTAAACATCTAGGGGTCCTTTACCTTTTCCTTAGCCGAGCTCCTATGTTCATCAAGTTTCTTTTTCTGCAGCATTTTTACACCTACACATAAGCACAATGTCACACAATATATCCCCATAGCGTATGAATTCAGGAATAAATTTAGAATTGTTGAAACAATTACAAAAGCAATGCTATCTACATTTGTGTGTGATACACAATAGAGCCACCACCTCATTCAGATTCTGCTGGCAGCCAGTTTTTTTCTTGTGGTTACAGTATTCTTCACTGCCCTTTTCACTGACAGAAAAGGAGGTTTGCAGCACTCCTATAGCCCAACACCTCTGCTTCCTTTTAAAGAATATATTTAAAGAATATATATATTCTTTAAACATTCTCTAATAATGCTTGTAATTGCTGATGCAATTTTGAATTGTGCAAAGGGCCTAGGACCCTCGTAAAACCAGCACCAAACTAAAAATATACTAGCATTCTAGATATTTGGGTAAAGGTAAAGGTAAAGGGACCCCTGACCATTAGGTCCAGTTGTGACCGACTCTGGGGTTGCGGCGCTCATCTTGCTTTATTGGCCGAGGGAGCCGGCGTACAGCTTCCAGGTCATGTGGCCAGCATGACTAAGCTGCTTCTGGCGAACCAGAGCAGCGCACGGAAACGCAGTTTACCTTCCCGCCGGAGTGGTACCTATTTATCTACTTGCACTTTGACGTGCTTTCGAACTGCTAGGTTGGCAGGAAGATATTTGGGTAGGCTTGTCTAAATAAAAATGCCTTTAGCAGGCACCAAAAAGAGTATGTTGAAGACACTTGTCTGATATCAAAAGGCAAGGAGTCTCAAAGTGTAGGTGCCACAACACTAAAAGATTGAGTTCTTACAAATGCAGAACAGATATTATATGGCACCTGTAACAGTGCCAGTTCTGCAGATCAAAGCAGTTGAGTGGGCATATATGTGGTAATGTGATCTCGTAGGTACAGTAAATGGCTCCCAACTTATTGAGGGCTTTGTATACTATTAGTAGTAACATCTTGAATTTGGCCCAGATGCAAATCAGCAACCAGTGCAGATCTCTGCACTCTGCAAAGGTGTTCTACGCTGACTAGGCCTCACTCCCGTCAGCAATCGTGTTGCAGCATTCTGCACTAACTGCAGCTTCCAGATCAAGCCAAGGGAAGCCAAACGCAGGGAACATTACAGTAATCCAGTCTTGGAGTAACCAGGCTTTCCCAGTCCAGGCTTTCCCAGTCCAGGAATGGTCAAAGCTGAAAACAGGTATGAAATTCACAGCCTGTTATGGCTTGAAAGAAAATTATGATGATGTCTAGATGGTATTTAACTCCAAAGAAGCTAGCTCGGATGTATCAGAATGTATCAAATAAGTGTTGGAAATATATGTAAGAATTGTGAAGGTTCTTTCCATCATATGTGGTGGAACAGCAGAGAGGCCAAGGCCTATTGGAATTTGGAGGAGAAGGAACTGGATGACATCAACCCCCTTTCCAGCAGCAGAGGCCAAGGAGGCTTAAGGTTTGCCCAGTCCCATTACATGTCTTTATATGCAGGGTTTTTGATGTGTGTGTGTGTGTGTGTGTGTGTGTGTTTTGGGGGGTAAAGTAGCATTAAGATATGAGACTCATACACAACTGCAATAAGAAAAGTACAGTCCATGAACAATGAGTTATTTGATTCAATGGCAGCTAAGAAACTGGACACATGAAGGGAAGAGAAGACAAATGAAAAGGTAGAGCAGATGAGTTTAGGTACACAGGATATGGAGAAGTTTTCTCACCTAGTAAAAGGAAGAGTGAAATGGTTGTCAGAAAGGTGGAGAGCATCAATGGAGAGGTACAGATATATGGAGTCAACATTTCATAAAACTTTTCCTACCTTGGAGCATTTCAGGCTACAGAGACAGGTTACATACTTGAATCTTTTCCATGCAAAATCCTCCTTGCGCCTACAAAAATAACACACCCAGAAGATGGCTTCAGCACCACTACTTAATGAAAGGGTATTTCTTTGTGGGATTGAATATTTAGTCGTACAGTCTCTCCAACTTCAGTGTGAAGTGTCTCAACAAAGGAAACATTTTAGTTCTTGATTCTTTCACTCAGATAAACTTATAGTCCCATGAAGAGGGCTCTAATGTCCCCATTGGCCAGTTGGACCCACTGCTAGGGGAAAGTCTGAACAAGGACTGCCGGCATTGGCCAATAGCTGTTAGCTGGGCGTTCAGGCCTGCCATCGGGCCTGCCACTTGCGGTGTTTGGGGCTTGGCCGCAACACCGCCCACCCAGGAAGGTGAGCGGACTTAGAGAAAGACTGCAATCCAAGAAAGGTGTGAAAATAGGATTTTGAAATAATGTAGGTTAAGATTATGAATAAGGTCTAATAACTTTCAAATAAAGTATCTGAAGTGTTGAGTCCATCAGAACCTAGGGTTGAACCTTTGAACGTTCACCCTTCACTAATGTGAACAAGTCTCCCGTTGTATTTGCCACATCTCTTTATCCTCTGTCCAGTCAGAGAACATCACAGAGCATTTGTGCTGATGGATGGAATAGCTTATGGCATGTCATAACATGATCGAAAGTGACATGGTGTGTTAAAATATTGGTCAAAAGCTCTCAGGGTGGTAAAATCTTCATGACACATGAAAATGTCTTGAAGCAAATACTTCATTTGTTGCATGCCTTATCCTTGGCCTATGCACCGGATAGGCATAGTTTTATTTTTCCAGAATATTTGGGGCATATAGTATTTGCTTCCCCCCCCCCCAAAGACCCATAAGCAGGTTTTTATCTAACTGTAGGTGTCAATGGAATGGGCCAGCTGCATTAGCAGGCAAAGTTACAAGTTTCAAACCACAAGTGGGGGGAGACCTAAAATTGCAGCAGCAGCAAAATGGTTTCACAGAAGCAGGGAATTAACTTTATTCTCTCGGAGTTGTTGCATCTGTAGCACAATTCACCCAGAACTGCCTATGACTAGAAACAATTTTCTCTAGCAGCTGTTAGTGGTTTAAATGTACCAGGAGTACTGTTGCCTGCATGCTGAATATATATCAGCTGAGCTGAAACTACTCACTGGTTTCTGTTGAAAAACACTGACAAACCGGTAACACATTTGAACCTGATTTTAGGACTCCTCTATGTTCAACCAAAAGACAGATAGATAGGGAATTTTGTTGGCCTCTGTCTGTCTCAATAGACAATGGAGTGCACTTCCACGGGTGAAGTCAAACCGCAGGAGAATCACAGTGCCTGATGTCGCTGTAGACATCGGTAGCAGAAAACTGTTGCTTCCCACATTGTTTTGCTGTGTTAGCAGCACTGGGACCTCTCTGGGATGCAAACCTGGGCAATGTCTCCTGGGCTGCCCAGACAACAAGACCACCCTCTTAACCACGCTGATGTGCTCCAAAGGAAAGCAGAGCAAGGAGTTGCCAGAAGGAGGCATCCAAGGTGCCATCTAATCATCTTATGGACTTCAGTCTGGATTTGTGTAGGTAGGGTCTCCTCCTTAGCCTTTTCTTCTCCCAAAGATGTCCCACAAGGCAGCAGGTATGGATTCCCCCCCCCCTGGGTTTACTCCTGAAGCCCTTCTCACAAGGCAGCAGAGGTTTAGGATCACAGTTTTCCATTTCCTAGGCGAGCCCCATCTTCCCCTCAATTCCTTCTACAGCATGTGAAGAAACTGCCTTCTTGACTGTTGGACCCACTATTGGTTTCGTCCACTCAATCTGCCAGAGTCTTCGCATGGAGCGGAAGTCCCTAACTCACAGAGGGTTGAAGACCCATCGGCTATTCTCACTTGGTTTAGCCGGCCAATTGAAGCTGTTTCCCGGGGTGCGTCCACTGTCACATGTTGACAGCTTCTAGGAGTCGCAGGTGAGAGCTGAGTGCAGGGTGGGGACCAAAGGTGGACCAACCACCCCAGAAGGAACACAATGTGTCCTTCACCAGAGGTATTACCCCTCAGGCAGAGTAAGCCCATAGAAAAATAATGTAATTGAATTGGGACAGTCTATTCACATAGGAAACAGCCTTCTAAGAGCAAGGGTCCATCTTGCTCAGTACAGCCGACATCTTTCCAAGTGCTCAGATGGCAAGCTTATATACATCTGCTACTGAAATTCATAGCATTCCCAGATTCTGATGTGTGGCCTTTTCCCTGCAAGGTTGAATGATGCATTGCCTGCTTGTGGGGTCATGGAAGCTTGCAAAAATTGTGTACGGGCAAATTCTGAAGTGCAGTGTCTCTAAGCTTGCCATGTGTTAGGAAAATTCCTGGTTTTTGGGTGTGAAAATGGTGTTGGGGGGAATTTAGCTGAATCAGAAAAATGTCAGCGGATGGAAAAAGCAGTGGAAACAACTAAAAAAGCTCCACTTCGCTGTGTGCAAGGTAAGGCTACCTGTTCCTACCTGGCCAATCCCCCCGGCACGCCTCCCTGAGCTGGATTGGACGGCTACCTGCGTGGGCGGAGAACACCAGTATCCAGCCCCTGGTAGGCAGTGCCAGCTTCCAAACTTCCAAGGGCTGCCTCAGGGATCCCAGGGGGCTGCACGCGACTGCGCAAAATGCGCCTCCCCTTTATGTGGGGAACGGTTATTCTCTTTCCTGATTGTGTCAGACCCTTGAAGGTGGGAGCCATAGGATTTCGAAAGAAGCAGACGAGAGGAAGATTTGTCAGCTCTGAGTGTGCTTTTGTGGTGCGAACCATTTCCTTTTTAAAGCCTTTGACTCATGGTCATCACCTTGTTGAATCACCGCAATCTGCACAGTTTTGAAAATAACTTGCCTAGAATGAAGATACTGTGGCCTCTCTGGAGGCAACCAGAGTATGGACAAGAGGAGAGAGGTAGCATGTGTTATTCTTCCTCCCCAGCTCTTACTGAATTATATAATGCCAGGCAGCATTAATCAGTACTAAGAAGAATAGAGGTTCTAATGTACTGCCCTGGAGAGACATCTCCCATTAATTGCTTGCCAAGTAGTAGAAACACAGTTGATTTTACTCTACTGCCTGCAGTCTATAGGAAAACTGTGATCCATTAAACCAGGCTGGATAATTCCATAACCTTTCACGCTGCATTGCACAATGCCAAGTTATGTCAAAGTTTTTTTGTGTTTTTTTAGCCACCCACGAGTGATAGCTTTCTCATCATCTCAATTTCAGATTATGTTCAGTTTAACTGAAGATTCCGCCCACTAGGATCAGAAAGGATTTTTTGCAGGACGGACAACTCAGGGGTTGTAAGCTAGATTCAGGTCCCAAGGTAGCCTGATCCAGCCCCTGCCATGGTACAGATTGTAAACAGGGAATCCACAGTTTTGCTTAAAGGTTTTGAGAACTAGGCATACCCTACACTTTAAGGTTACATCTTTTCTATGAATTTACAGTGTAACACATAGGTGATGGCCACAGAGCTAGGCATTCTCAAGCCGAGGAGTGGCTAAACTGTGGGCTCAAAGTCCCATCAGCCAGAGTGACCAATGTCAAGGATGATGGGATTTATAATCCATCAGCATCCAGAGAGCCACCCCTGCTTTAGCCAACAGATAGCAGTGGACTTAAGCAGCCATTTAGGGCTGTGTTGGTTTGTGACTACTGCAATTAAATGTACACATGTTCATGTATTGGGGTGCTGGAATGCGGGTGCTACAATGGTCTAAACTACTGAGCCTCCTGGGCTTGCTGATCGGAAGGTCAACAGTTCAAATCCTCGCGGTGGTGGTGAGCTCCTGTTGCTCTGTCCCAGCTCCTGCCAACCTAGCAGTTCGAAAGCATGCCAATGCCAGCAGATAAATAGGTACTACTGCTGCGGCGGGAAGGTAAACGGAGTTTCTGTGCACGCTGGCACTTGTCACGGTGTCCTGTTGCACCAGAAGTGGTTTAGTCATGCTGGCCACATGACTCAGAAAGCGGTCTGTGGACAAACGCCGGTTCCCTCGGCCTGAACGAGGAGATGAGCGCCATACCCCAAAGTCGAATTCAGCTGGACTTAACCATCCAGGGGTCCTTTACCTTTTTACCTTGTTGGGGTGTTTCATAATTCCAATGTTTATATTGCTTGATGGAATCAATTTTACCTTGGAGGGAAAGCTGACCCAAATCTGGAAATACATATTGTACCTCTTAAAACAGGAATGTGTGACATCCACTGGTGTCAGAAAAACAGTCGCAAAGTCGCAAAGAAAAACAATGCCCACCAAGTTGCCAGGCCTATAACACACATGGCTGGTGAAAAGGGTGAGCTGCAGAAAGAAACCTTTTGCCTCCCTGCCGCCTATTTTAGCCAAAAAAGCTCTGCTTGTTACAGACGCTTCAGATTACAGACGCTTCAGGTTACAGACTCCGTTAACCCTGAAATAGTACCTCGGATTAAGAACTTTGCTTCAAGATGAGAACAGAAATCGTGCTCCGGCAGCAGCAGGAGGCCCCATTAGCTAAAGTGGTGCTTCATGCTAAGAACAGTTTCAGGTTAAGAACGGACCTCCAGAATGAATTAAGTTCTTAACCCGAGGTACCACTGTAGTATGAATTGATTTAAATGCTTCTCCAGCCAGACAAATTTGTTTGCCTCAATTTGTCAGCTTTACTCCTTTTACCATGTACATGCTACAGCCCGAGTAGCATGCATTATGAGTTAAAGTTGGGGCAAATAAATAAAATAATGAACAAATCCCCCCAAGTCATTTAAGACATGAGCTACAAATTTAAAATATTTATCTTCAGTAAAATTTATATTCAGTAAAGGCATGCATCTGCTTGGATGGTGCCTAAATTTTGAGGTGAAAGCAAGGAAATTTCACAAAAATTGAGCCCCCTTCCTTTGGGCCATATGTTATCATTCCTGTACAGGAAACTCGGCCGTCAATCTACATTTTCCCTCAATGACACCATTAAAAAGCCAAATCTGACATGACTTTGTGGTGTCCAACACATCATCCCTGATTTGGCTGGGATTACTTCAGGAATGAGACAAAAGTGTGAGGGGAGGCTGCTGAAACAGCAGAAGAGAGGGAATGCAGTTGTGAACAACTGGGAATTGCCTCCCTCCTTTTTAAGTAAGGTTATTTTTTTTCTTTAGGATATTCACTGTCCAGATTTACTATGAACTTGCTGAAGAGAGCCCTGAGAACCTTAACTCAGCCCAGGTGGTTGCTTTTCTGAACAACATGAGTTTGGATCTAAACATCGCTTGGGTCCAGCTAAATATCAGATCACAATGAGATGTAGACAACTTAATCCTACTCAGAGTAGACCCATTAAAGTGAATGAGCCGAAATTATTCATATCTGTTAGCTTCAATGAGTCGACTCCGAATAGGACCAGCACTGAATCCCACCCATTATGTTTGCTGCAAATGTTGAATTCTGTTCATTAGGGCGTATTATGATGTGCCCTTCAAATAAGCCTCAATTTGGATGGTCCTGCTCTGAGATGGCGCCATATGGTCGCTCTGACAGTCACTGAGAATGGTACTCCCGGCTGTGCAGGAGACTGTGCCTCACGTGTAATTGTCAGCTATTAGTTTTATTTCCTAAAATTAAGCTCCAGAGAGGCTCCTCATTGAGTCTGGTAATGGCGTGCTTCTAAATGGTCCCCCTATCCCCAAAAGAGCAGTACTCGATGTGACTAATAACTTTCTTTCTTTCTTTTTAAACCCTGTTGGCGATAATGAGTGTGTGAAATTTTCTATCGGGAAAAAAAAAGGCCTGACAAGCATGAGTGATTGACTGACGATCAAAATTATCAACATTTATAATCATTAGAATGTGGGAGAGTAATTATGAGCACGGCATAGCTGTTACATTAATTAGCTGTAATGGATGCTCACAGCCAGTGAAACGAACAGGAACAATTTAAGGTAATAATAGACGATTAACTTTTTGGACTATTTCAAATCATCTTCTCATTTGCAATGCTGTTAAGGGTACCCTTTATTAAGTTCTGCAAGCTTCCATTCAAAAATCTGGGTTTCACTAGTGTGGCACACACACACACACACACACACGTTTGCTGTCATTCAATGTACTTTTTATTTTATTTTTTGCTTGGATCAACTTAGATATGCTGTTGCTATTCATCTTTTCAGTTCCTTCCTTCTTACCATCGGGGATCTGCCATGGTGTGTTGCACCCAACTTCAAGCAGGACATCCCAGAATCACAGAAGCCATCCCAACTTCTGTTTCAAATCCTGGAAGTTCCGCTTCTGCCGCCTCGCCTCCTCCTCCTCCATGAGGAGTTTGAGTGCACAGAGTTTGGGTGCAAGAGATCATGGTGGGGGAGTGGGACAAAAGAGCATGGAGATTGGGTGGTGTCCGGGACTGGGCAGAGTAGGAGTGGTGGAGACAAACTCCCCAGCTTGACCCTTCCAAGGAGGAGGGAGAGGAAAACAGTTTAGAATTACAACAGGGGTTTGAGGGAGGTCACAGCTCAGAGGCAGATGAGGGGAAAAGTTGGGAAATCATGGGAGAGGAGGAGGAAGCACTGGGGGGGGGGAATGACAGCTGATGGACACAGTGTCTTTAGAAAGCATTCCAGACCCCTCCTCTCCCATAATCCGGCGAGCCTTGAAAGTAGGAGAGCAAAGAGCTCAAAGACAGAGGGCACGTAGCAGCACCTGTAGAAATGACAAATGAGGAAGTGGGAGAGATGTCTCTGTGTGTGGAGGTTCACTCGGGACAATGCCATTATCAAAGAGGCTGAGTTCTCTAGCCTCTCTCTGTAAATACTGGATAAAAAGCGGGTGGTAAAAAACATTTCCTTGTCTGACAGGTGGGGTTGGTGGGAGAAACAGCTCTTATTGCTTTGGTTGACGAATTCAGGGCAGAATGGGAAATGCCAAGACAAATACTGTTTAAGCAGCATATGCCACTCTACTGACACCCCAACAGGGCTCCCCGAAGTTTGCATTCTTTCCTATGACTGGAAATCGTCATACATTTAAAGAGATGAGACCTTTATTAATGCATTTGGAGAACCGGGGAAGCCAGGAGGCCATAAAAACCCAACTGGAGTCACAGAGAAGAGGGAGCGATGGAATAGTTTCGACACATAACCTGCACTGTTCAGTTACTCCAAGTATGAAGTCCTAAAGCTCCCAAATTTGCCCCCCAATTTGCAATCACAGTGGCAAGGACTCCCACATGCTAGCTCTGCAGGTAGCTGGTGACTGGATTACTTTTTTTTTAATAGATTGAAAGACAGATTTGTGTGTGTGTGAACAGAGACACAATCCCTTGGAGTGATTGAGGCATTGCCTCATGACCCCTGATCCAGGTTATCAGATCATATCCAATGAGCCCACTTAGGAACCTGCATTTACAGTGGTACCTCGGGTTACAGATGCTTCAGGTTACAGACGCTTCAGGTTACAGACTCCGCTAACCCAGAAATAGTACCTCAGGTTAAGAACTTTGCTTCAGGATGAGAACAGAAATTGTGCGGCGGCAGCGGGAGGCCTCATTAGCTGAAGTGGTACCTCAGGTTAAGAACAGTTTCAGGTTAAGAATGGACCTCCAGAACGAATTAAGTTCTTAACCAGAGGTACCACTGTACTGTAAATTTCTAGCCTTCAGTACAGAACGAATCCCAAAGACATGTGCAGGCTAGCATTTTTCATTTCAAGCAGCAAAAAAAAAAAACTTCGCAGGAGAATGATGTTCACTTCACAGTACATCTGAACCTTTTGAGCCAAGCAAATTAATGTTCTGAACCAGCTAATTAGAAACTTTGACAACATATTTGGTAAATAGGTGATTTTTTGGGGGGTGGATTGGGGGTGGATGAAGATAGCTGTTTTGCAACCTGAAAATTGATGCTGGAAAACGGGTGCACTCTACTCAAATAGATTTGTGATTGTTATGCCTTTAGAAAGCTTGGTTTCTTCAAACCAGCCAACAGTCTGAAGCTCTTCAGCTTTAATCACGGCAGTTTTCTATCAGTGCAATAGGAGGTGCTGGCAGTTGTGGGAGAGTGGAAGTAGTCTCAGTTCTACGCCCTTCAAATCCTTTCCTGCAGGGATCTATGAATGCTCAGGATGATAAGGTTACGAGAGAAGAGCTCTCTCTGCTGGAATAAAATAGTCACTCCTGGGTGGACTGTCATCGCTATTGTTCAAGGTCACTTCTTTTTATTACTACAGACCTTTATAGAGAGCCACAATTCATCATGGCTTAGACATGTGATGCATCATTTTCTGTGGTATGTCTCTGACTTATTTCACTCTGAAGATGATGGCCCCTTGCTTTCTATCTTCACCAATACTACATTAAAGGAAGGGTGTTTCTGTACCAGCTCACCAGAACCTTCCTCCCTTCCTGTGCTTTATGATCTTTCAAAAGGGCTTTGAATCTGCATCTTTGTGGATTCTGCTGAATATTAGGGTGCATTTTCACCTGCTTCATTTAGCATACTCTTTTGATGGTTTCCAGAGAGGAAGGCACAGGGCCGGTGCTAGGGTTTCTTGCGCCCTAGGCGAGATCACCTTCTGGCGCCCCCCAGGGGTTGAGAGGGAAATAGAGAGAGAGAGAGAGAGAGAGAGTAAGGATGGGAGGGAGGGAGGAGGGGGTGAGAGGGAAATAGTGAGAGAGAGGTAGGGAGGGGTGGGTGGGTAAGAGAGAGAGAGAGAAAGAAAGAAGGGAGAGAGAGAAAAGGGGGGGAGGAAGCCTGCTTTTGCGAGAGGCGGTGGCGGGATGAGTGCCCCAAAAGGAGCGCTTTCGGGGCGCTGATCCTGTCGCCGCCTCTCGCAGGGGCGGCCGCATCTACCTTCTCCCCGGCTCACTGTGGAGCGGGGGGGGGGGAAGGGAAAGTGGCCCAGATGGAGCCCTCCCATGCCACCCGCTTGCTTTGGGGCAACCGGCAAGGGAGGGCTCTGTCTGGATCGCTTTCCCTCCCCGAAAGCGCTCCTTTTGGGGCACTCATCCTGCCACCGCCTCTCGCAAAAGCAGGCTTCCTCCCCCCTTTTCTCTCTCTCCCTTCTTTCTTTCTCTCTCTCTCTCTCTTACCCACCCACCCCTCCCTACCTCTCTCTCACTATTTCCCTCTCACCCCCTCCTCCCTCCCTCCCTCCCATCCTTACTCTCTCTCTCTCTCTCTCTCTCTCTCTCTCTCTCTCTCTTTCCCTCTCAACCCCTGGGGGGCGCCAAGTTTCCCCTTGTTTGCGGAATGCAGAAATGTTATGCCAATGAATGACAATCAGCTGTATGAAGACCTTATTATCTGAGCTACAGACCTCCAGTGTGGGATTTATATAATGGCGGTGGTAGA
Organism: Zootoca vivipara; assembly: GCF_963506605.1. Classification (NCBI taxonomy): domain Eukaryota; kingdom Metazoa; phylum Chordata; class Lepidosauria; order Squamata; family Lacertidae; genus Zootoca; species Zootoca vivipara. The sequence continues at coordinate 70,082,895 of NC_083284.1, read as the reverse complement.
GCCAGTGTGGTGTAGTGGTTAAGAGCGGTGGACTTGTAATCTGGTGAACTGGGTTCGTGTCCCCACTCCTCCACATGCACCTTGGGCTAGTCACACTTTTCTGAAGTGTCTCAGCCTCACTCACTTCACAGAGTGTTTGTTGTGGAGGAGGAAGGGATAGGAGATTGTTAGCCGCTTTGAGACTCCTTAGGGTAGTGATAAAGCGGGATATATCAAATCCACACTCTTCTTCTAAATGTAATCAGGTGTTTGCCACATACTGTGCTCTGTCATGGTGATATGGGTGGGATAGTAGTAGTAGTAGTAGTAGTAGTAATAATAATAATAATAATAATAATAAGTGTAGTTAAAATCCTGCTAATGTTTTAACCTGCTTACAATGGTCTTGTAAATAAATTGTAAACTTTTCCCATTCTTTTTTTTAAAGTTCTTGTCCTCTTGATTTCTGAGGTTCCCAGTTAAATTTGCCATTTCAGCATTGTCCATCAACTTGGTTTTACCATTCTTCTCTGGTCAGGGTTGTTTCTTCCATCTCTGGGCTAATAGCATCCGTAAACAATGTTTTCTGGTCCTTTGGTATCTCGTTACCTGTAATTCCTAATAAGAAGGCTTCTTGGTTTTTTTATCAAAAGTTATTTTAAACATTTTTTCAATTCATTATGTATCATCTCCCAGCAATTTTTATCCCCACAGGTTTTCTACTGCCTTGGGCATGAAACCATGATGGCTTCTATTCCAGCCTATGACATTGACTTACATAAAGATCAGCTTCTTAGCCTTTGTTTGGATGGCATGGCTTTCAGTCTCAAATCTGGACTTGGTTGGATGACAAAAAAAGATGACAGAAAAGCTTTGCTCTTGGTTATCATTGTACATGATTATAAATATTTATGAATATTTTCTTTCCCACCTGCACGTGATGTGGAATTTTGCCCATAAGAGAACATAAGGCTTGGAAAAAGGGAACTATCTTTGAATATAATGGTCTGCGAGTTTCCCCCCTCCTGACCCGCACTTTGAATTCTCAAGCCCTTAGGGCTATGGGAGGTCACAGAATTGGCTCCAGCACCTATCTGCATCGCTGAATGCCAACCTCGTCTAGACCCCAGAGGGATTGTTTCTCACGCAGATCCATGGGTACTTCCTACAAGAGAGCTGAAAGGGAGAGGCAGCAAGTATCAGAATTTGATTCAGAACCAGAAGCTCATGCTTTGCAGCTGCCTTTTTTCCTTCCAGGCCACTGTGATTTAAGGAATCGTTTCCCCCCTTTCAAAATTTCACTTGGAAATCTGAAGATCAGCCACTTTGAGATTGAAAGAGGATTATTTCACGTTCCTCCTCCCGCCCCCCGCCCCCCATTTCTGGAATGAGCAGAATTAATCCACTTAGTCTAATGCCGGGCCTCTCAGCAGGCTTGTTTATCAAGAGAACTTTTACTCCTTAGGAGCGGGGGGGGGGGGGGGGAAGGGATTTTGATTCTTGGACCACTTTATGATGCAAATGTCAGACAGGAAGCGTATCCTTTCTGTTTGCAAGCCAACACCCATTATTTTTCCAACATGGGAATGGATTTGCAGACATGTTTTGAGAGAATATTAATATTGTCTTCACATAAAGCTGAGCACAGGGAATAGGAAGCTGAGTGGAAGCCACTAAGGCCATCCTGCAGCTTATGTGCTATGAATACTGTTACTAAATCAATACATGCTTGTCATATGCTTTTCCATGCATTTATTTAAATCATATGGCAACCCCTCAAATGCCACAAAACTGCTTTATATAATTTTATCTGTGTATAGTTTTTATACACAATGAAGAAGATTGACATATACCATAAGTGAGAATCATAGAATAGTAGAGGGACTTTGAGCATCATTTGCCCAACCCCATGCAATACAGGAATATGCAGCTATCCCATATGGAGGTTAAACTTGCAACCTTGGCATTATCAGCACCAGGCTGTAACCAACAGAATTAATACCTAAAAGAATAAGGTAGCATAAAAAACAACAACTAGATCTGTCATCCATTGGCACTATGAACTGGGAAGAAACAGATGAAATTGGGAATTGGTACCTGGAAGCCACAAGACTTTTTAAAGTGTTGGCACTAATATGAGTTGAAATAATTAGTGTGAAAAGAGAGGCAAAATATTCAAATCTTTATTGAACGTCTATTTTCAACTTCTTGTTACTTGGGGAAAACTCGGTGTTTGAGAAGTCAAATCACAGAATATTTAATAGCCTAACGGGAATGAACAGATAGTCTGTTAACAGGCCTGAAATACTCTTGTCTCCTTTTGAACTGAGGTCAGTTCAAAAAATGACCCAAGTGATGGCCTTCCAAATGAAATCCATTCTTCTTCAGCCTAAAATCAATTTTTATAATTTTATTCCCAAAGCCGCACAAATTAATTACAATTATAGCAAGTGTGGAATGCTGAAATGGAGATGGATGAACCTGCAAGCCCTCTCTGACTCTTTAATATATTGTTTGCCCAGAGAGGAATTTGTCACTTCTGTTGACAGACAAAGCACCATAAATTCAAATCTAGTGTGAGACATTCTTGGTCTCAGATTATCTTGCAAATGCGCATGGTAGGACCTCTATATAGCCTTTATGTCGACTTGAAATAAAGGATGATCAGAACATCTTGTCTTGAAGGGATAATGCTGATAGTCTTGTTGTGCACTAAATTTGAAACTAATAACAGGGTGGGACTGAATAAATTTTCGGACATGCTCATTGTCTTTAAGTACATTACATTGCCACAGAAGCATGCAAAGGAATGTTGTATTCTCTCTCTCTCTCTCTCGCATGCAAAGAGGGATTGCTGCTCTGCTAAGTGTATGAATGGCCCCTCACTTCCTTCCCCCTCTTTCTGCAGTTCCTTAAATTTATTTTTAGTATCTTCTGCATATCCAAATTAACTTAACTTGCTCATTTATTTATCATTCTCTCTCTCTCTCTTATATAGCTGCAGGTTATTACAATAATCCTGCCAGTGTTTTTATCCGTTTACAATTTATCAGTAAATATTCAATAAACCATTTCAATTCTTTTATATAAAAAAAGTTTGTTATCTTGGTTTCTTATTCTTCCTTCCAAGCTACTTCTAGTTGTCAACAAGCCACAGCAGTTGAGGGTGGCCAAAGCGAGAATAATTGCAAAAACTTCCATAGAGCAGATATAAATATCGGAAACAACAGGCAGTATGGGCCAATGCAGAAATACAACACCACGAGAGAGAGCAAAGAGGACTTCACTGTGCCCTATAATTTTTTCCTCATGATCACGACTAGCATTTCTGCTGCAGAAAAAGAAATGGCCGTTTCTTGCCACCCAAAGCATAAGTTGCTGCTCCTGCGGGGAAATGTAGTTTACTCCACAGCTAGCATTTCCATTGGGCTGCTGCCTAGGTCATCGCTGCTAATAGGGTTCAGCACTACTCTTGTGGAAAGCAATCACGACCTCTACCAATGTTAGGTGATTCCAAGTACACAGATGTTACAGGTGGGGCACTGGACCCAACCATTAGGAAACAGGGGTCTCATTGCAAGGACCATGTATGAATGGGCACTTTGTCTACTCTTGAAAGGGTCAATGTCTTAAGTAGGCATGAGTTCTGGGGATAACGGAAAGCTTACAGAGATCAAAATAGCCAAAGGGAAAACATAAACAAAGCTGGACTCAAAAGTATTGGCATAATTAATCCAGCGTCTTGGCACCCATGTGTTATTTAGACATCTTGAATTCACACAATGGCTAATCTGCCTAAATTAAATTTTTGAGTGTGCACTACGGTTGCCGCTCTGTACCCAAGTAATTCCTTTAAGACCCATTTAGGTCCTGGGTGCAGGATTTCAGCCTGTGGTTACAATCCTTTCCCACATATTTTGGAGGAAGTCCCATTAAACCCAGTGAGTCTTGCTTTTATGTAAAGATGTAAAGGGCCTGGCTTGCATGATGTGTTTAGAAAATGCAGCAAATACATTTTAATGGTCTAAAATATGGTAATTTTAGACCATTAAAATGTATTTGCATCAATAAAAGATGCAATGCTACTAGTTTATAGAAACTATTGAAAATTTGAACTTGCTGAAGTCAATGGTATTTTTATTAGCCATACCGGTGGCGCCAGAACTAAACTCTCAAAAACAAAGACCCCATTAACACTGCCTAAGCTATTCTGATTTTTAGTTTCTGTTGTTCCTTTCTTCTTTCATCATATGAAATGTGGGAAAATTAAAGCAAATTACGTTCTGACTCAGGCTACATATTCAAGCAGCCTTTAGAAGTGATCTAAGCAGTGCCTAACATCTTATATCCTGCTGATTGCAAATGCTTACCTGCTCTCATTTGGCAAGACCCGATCTCTCTGTGTGAGTCTTGGAATTTCACTGATTGACGGGTGGGTCAAAAGTGACAATTATGACCAAAGCCTGATTCAGAATTTCAAAGGCTACTTTTTCTAATAACCGAGAACAGGAAGCAGCAGGATAACACTTCACAGTGGCCAAAGAGCAAAAGGTCCTTATAAAAAAGGGGGAAAGGAAACAGACTTTAAGTGATATCAGAACTCTCAGGAAGTTTAGGATTCAAAATTCCACGTGTAAAAGGAAAAAGTAAAGTAGCTGACCCTGGAAGCATTTGTTTATTTAGTTATAAAGCAGTGGCCTTATATAGAAACATGGCGTGTTGAAGAACCCAGCCTAATTGGGATTGGAATCCTAGACATACAACTACCTGGGAGTGGGGGTAGGAAATGTGCCACACCCCCTGCCTGCTCTCGCCCCCCCCCCCCGGTGCTGGAAAATGAAGTCCGCCACTGGGCGGTGGATAAATCCAGTCCTGTTCACACCTACCTAATTCACGCTCTCTGAAACAACAGGGAGACGAAAGCACAGACATCTTATGAAATCTACACTTCTCTGCATTTTACAATGCAATTCTCCAGCCAGGTGCAAAAAAAATTGGGTATACTAGAGCAAGGTATGCAGAAAAATGCATGTCTTGGTGAAAGCTGCATTCAAAATGCATGATTAGGGAAGACTGCCTTGCAAAAATATGTATATTAGGCAAAATACACACTTAAATCCTGATGAATTTTCAGAAGAACATTTAGTAACTGAAATGGAAATGTGGAGAACTGAATTGAAGAATTTCTTGCCTGCCTCAATGTGTTGTCCTGGTTGTCTTGGTAACTGGTAGGTCACTGAGCTAGGCCTAGATTAGAATCAATTATTACTTAAAATAGCAGCGCTTATCATTATGATGGACCAAACATCACTGGAAAGAAAGCTTCTAAATTTCAAAGAACTTCAATGGGAACATGTCTATATGTTCTCTGTTCATAACGATACATTGCATCTCACAGCAGTGAAAGTGGGGCAACTTTTGTACTCGCAGCAGCAGCAGCACAACACCACACCACAATTCACAACACAACACAACACAACAGGGAGGGGCTAAACCTTCTCCCTGTTTCTGGTAAGCTCAGCATTTCACAGCCCAACTCTGATTCATCTACATAGCCCCATCCTGGGTTCTGTTCTTGGTAGAGATACTGTGTGATGACATGTTGGGAAATCACTTTTATGTCCCTAGATGGATGGCGCTATCCAAGCATCTTCTTCTGAATTTTTTGAGGGGTACCAATTGCTGTTTTTTTACCCAGCAGGAGCAAAAACTGATAAGCAATAGATACTGTGGGTCCTTAGGGATGCAGGTGGTGGTGTGGTCTAAACCGCAGAGCCTCTTGGGCTTGCCGATCAGAAGGTTGGCAGTTTGAATCCCCGTGATGGGGTGAGCTCCTGTTGCTCTGTCCCAGCTCCTGCCAGCCTAGCAGTGCAAACATGCCAGTGCAAGTAGATAAATAGGTTCCGCTGCAGCGGGAAGGTAAATGGTGTTTCCATGTGCTCTGGTTTCTGACATAGTGTCCCGTTGTGCCAGAAGCAGTTTAGTCATGCTGGTCACATGACCCAGAAAGCTGTCTGTGGACAAACGCCGGCTCCCTCAGCCTGAAAGCGAGATGAGCGCCGCAACCCCAGAGTCGGACACGACTGGACCTGATGGTCAGGGGCCCCTTTACCTTTACTTTACCTCACCTAACTGTGGGTCCATGAACCATCCACAGAATATGGGCACTTGATGGTCAAATTCCTGCTTTTCCACTTTGATGGGCCAACAAATCCAACCAAGAAGTGAATTTTCTTGTTTTCCCAGCTGTCTCTATTGTACATTCAACTGTGGAGGAATTCCAATTAATAAGTAAACATAAAAATAATTAGTTTTTTTTAAGTGTGAATTTTAATGTTTCCCTCCAAAGTACCTACTTTTATTTGTTATAAATATAGTAGTTCTGATGGGTTTATATTATTATAGTAGTTCCAGTGGGTTAATATTATTAAGTCTATCTTCAGAATAATTTTTAGAAACTGAGTGGAGGAGAACAAGAAACCCACTAAATGTTTAAATTGATTGTAGTGTTTGCTAGTTTGATTTTATTTTGCAATTAGAATTTGGCATTAGCAAACAAGTGAATTATTTTCTACAAACCTATTACAAGTTTCTTGATCAAGGGCAACTATATTTCAATTTTAAAATTGAGAGTGAAATTAAGCACAGTAGGGGATCCTGACAGGATTCACTAGGGAGTTCAGTACCAAGGCTTCTGTTTAGACATCAGTTAGAAAAAAAGGGGGATAACCCAGAAGCTGGTAAAATGGATTTGTAGCTGCTTGACTGAGTGCTAACGGTTCCTCGTCATCCTAGAAAAAAAAGGGACAAGTTGAGTGCCACAAGGTTCTGTCTTGCGCCTATTGTTGTTCAATGTCTTTACACATGACTTGGACAAAGGAATTGAGGGGATGCTCATCAGATTTGCAGATGACACCCAACTGGGAGGGGTAGTGAACACCACAAAAGAATTGGGATTCAATATGACCTTAACAGATTGGAGTACTGGGCCCAAACCAACAGGATGAATTTCAATAGCAACAAATGTAAGGTTCTGCACCTAGGCAGGATGATCTAGCTGCATAAATCTAAGATGGTGGACACCTGTGAAAAGGATCTAGGAGTCTTAGTAGACCACAAAGCTAATGCTGTTCTAGGCTGCATCAATAGAAGTATAGTGTCCCTATCAAGAGAAGCAATAGTACTACTCTGTTCTGCCTTGGAATAAAGGTAAAGGTAAAGGGACCCCTGACCATTAGGTCCAGTCGTGACCGACTCTGGGGTTGCGTGCTCATCTCGCATTATTGGCCGAGGGAGCCGGCATATAGCTTCCAGGTCATGTGGCCAGCATGACAAAGCTGCTTCTGGCAAACCAGAGCAGCACATGGAAACGCCGTTTACCTTCCCGCTGTAGCGGTTCCTATTTATCTACTTGCATTTTGACGTGCTTTCGAACTGCTAGGTTGGCAGGAGCTGGGACCAAGCAACGGGAGCTCACCCCGTCACAGGGATTCGAACCACTGACCTTCTGATCAGCAAGCCCTAGGCTCAGTGGTTTAGCCCACAGCGCCACCTGGGTCCCTATCTGCCTTGGAATACTGTGTCCAGTTCTGGGTGTCACAGTTTGAGGAGGATATTGGCAAACTGGAAGGTGTGCAGAGAAGGGTGCCCAAGATTATAAAGCTTGTTTTCTCCTGCTTTAGAGTCTAGCACCTGACCCAACGGCTTCATGTTACAAGAAAATGGATTCCAACTAAACATCAGGAAGAACTTTGGCAGTGGAACAGACTCCCTAGGGAAGTGGCGGGCTCCCCTTCCTTAGAGGTTTTTAAGTAGAGGTTGGATGGTGATCTATCATGGATGCTTTAGTTGAGATTCCTACATTGCAGGGGGTTGGACTAGATGACCCTCAGGTTCCCTTCAAACTCTATTATTCTACGAGTCCTTCCAGGCACCCTCTGGGGTTCTGGGAGAATCCTGCTTTGCATGGCAGCCTATAGCCCCTAAACGCTGCCTTCCGGCTGATATCCATGCCACTTCCCCAAACTTCTGCTTGGTGCCTGCTTCCTGCTCACATCTTGTACTAGTGAGAAGCATTGCTCTGAATTCTAAGAAACCAATAGCAACAACAAACAACCATATTAATGATAATATTAATGATAATAATAATTCAGCACAGTTTTGAAATTGATGGTTAAAGTCAGTGCAGTTTCAAAATGTTCAGTCCACCATCTTGATTCAAAATCTTGCCCCGTTGTATCCAAACACAGACCTGATCTTTGATCTCAGGAACCATCAGGCTAAATGTGGTTACAATATCTGAAAGCATAAAGAACAGACAAAGAGACACTCAACTTTCCAAAATACATGGGTGTCGGGACTGAAGTCAGATGCAGGTCAGCATGAAGAGGTACTGTCAGTTGTCAGTAGGAGTGCCAGCTTGGCCCTGAGCCCGTGGGTGCCATGCAACATGCATGCCTCTTGTGCTGAAATTTGTGGGTGCCTGGCCCCTTCATGGGGAATTTTGTGGGTGCTCGGGAACCCAAGGCCCCAGGGAGCCGGCAACTATGGTTGTCAGTGAAGTTCAAGGAAATGGCATACAATTCAGCATCACTTCCCAATCAGTCTACCTTGTGTGTGTATGTGTGTTGTTGTTGCTGTTGTTGCTGTTGTTGTTGTTTATTCAATTTATACCCTGCCCTATACACGGAGGTCTCAGGGCAGTTCACAAACAAGACCACATCATATAAAATCAAACCAAAAACAATAACCCAATAACCCCCCTCAAAAAAAGAACCACATTCTAAAAGGGTGTCGGATGTCAACAAGATCGACCAAGGGCCTGGTTAAAAAGGAACATTTTTGCCTGGCACCTAAAGTGTATAATGAAGGCACCAGGCGAACTTCCCTGGGGAGAGCATTCCATAGATGGGGAGCCACTGCAGAGAAGGCCCATCCTCGTGTTGCCACCCTCCGGACCTCTTGAGGAGGCGGCACACAAAGGAGGGCCTCAGAAGATGATCTCAGGGTCCGGGTAGGTTCATGTTTAGCAGCTGCCAGGACTGAAGCTCCCTGACTTCCACCCTTTCTAGGGCTCCTCCTCTCTCAGATGTTTCCCAAGCAGTCAGAAACTGTGCACTCCTCTGCTCTCTGTTCTGCCCTCCTCATTATCCTGCATCTTCTTGGAGACCGGGGGAGGGAAGAGGGGACCTTGTTGCACCAGGAGAGGGTTGAGTCCTCGGATTCTGCAGTAGTTGGTTGACTGGGCTGTCTCCTCTGCTTCAGCCTCAGAGTCTGAATTGCTCCCTGCCACCAGCTCTCCCCTTCAACATCCAACCCCTTCTCCTAATCTTCTTCCTCTGACCTCTCCTCAGTGTCCCACCACCACCACCACCAAAGCTCTGAGCTTTCCTCCTCTGGGGTTTCCCTTGGAGACTCCGTGGCTGCTGCTTCCCCCCACTCCTCCTTACCCAGCCAGCCCCAGAAAAACGAGACGAGGGACATACCTATGCCAGCTGGCAATGGATCTGGTGTTCTTCCACTATACTCCCTTTGATTCTGGGACCATCTTGCAAAATCTTTCACACTCAGATCAGAAACTTCTGAAAGCAAGCTTCTGCATACATAACTCTAGCTGGATAGAGAATCATCCAAATGAGAGTGCTGCAAAGCTAGGGATGTGTGCACATAGGCCTTTTGAAAATGGGGAGATCATGCAGACTGTCTGTCTCCCCAGGATTTCTTCTCAAGGAGCTAATCAGCAGGATCCCACCCAGCTTCTTAACAAGACCTGACAGCTAAGTTTGTGGACTCGCTGTTGGATTGTTGGAGTCAGCAGGGACCAAGTTTTTCCTAATCTATATTTATATCAAAATGAGAAAATGTAAGACTAATTGCACAGGACAGCATGCAATGTCATGCAAAGGGAAGGGCAATATGCTTTATGGTCATATTGGCCTAATACTGTATGCCAGGTTTGATGATATGCAGATGATACGTGACTAGTCATGTGTGTGTGTTTAATAGCAGTCATGTCTGCCTGGCAGTTTAAGTGAAGCAATGATAGGTTCAGGATTTGTTTAACCCTTTCCCCTCCTGCAATTGGCCTGCTGAAAATCACCCTCCCTAAGTTGGTTTTCTCCTCACAATGAAGCAAACCCCATATCTTTTCTTTTGCAGGTGAGAAATCAGTTTGAGCAGGGGGAAGTTTGAGCAGAAAACCCTGCTGCTCTCCCATTTTTGGAAGGTGCCCCCCCCCCCGGTTGCTTTTCTAATTTTCAAAAAAGGAAAAGAGTGAATGCATTTCCCCCAAAGTGTTGACCAACACATTTTTTAAAATATTAGATTGGCCAAACTAACACCCCACTTGAGTGAAGTCAATGGAATTCAAACTTATCTGAAGTATTCTTTATATATATATTCAATTCTTGTCTGATACCTTCACCTGTGGAACCTCCTTCTCCCGAAAGGAAATCTGTGTTTATTGCTTGAATGACTCTCCCACTACGGCAAGTTACAATATGTAATTTAATTGTTTGAATTTTATGGCAGTGGAAAAGCACCAGAGAATGCATAGCATGATTATTGAATCTAACCTTGAATTAAATTACTCTTACATAAAAATCAGAGTAGCGTGCCATGTACTCTAAACATTCAACTTTTCTGTTCTGCTATAGCTGCAAAAGCTAAAGGTGTCCTTGAAGCCGTAGGCATTGAGACATTTTAGGATAAATGATCAGCACAAGGCGCCTTGAGACATTCTGCCTGAGAAGAAAAACAACCTGTGAACATCAAGAGCAGTGATGAGCATGCTATCCTTTCCACCTCTGTACTCATGGAGGCTCCCCACACAGCTTAAAACCCTGATCTTCACAAGTACAGCATCCATGGAACGGGATGGGTAGAGTTTAGTACACTCCCCTCCATTCTCCCCACTTCCATGCTACTTTTAGGCATAGGTGAAAAGTGGGCTATGCTATGCTGAAAATCAGTGCCACTAAAAGTATGCACGTGTTTGCTCCTCTGGTTATCTGCTTGCCTCTGGTGCAATCACTGCTCAGATTGGAGCTGGAGAAATGGGCACTGTTTGTAACTTATTGTTTTTTCTGTATCTGAATCTAGCACTGGGTAATGTCTATTGAGAGCCGCATGCATATTTAGGCAAGGGAAATCGCTAAACGTCTGCTGGGGGAAGATATAGTATGTTTAGAAATGTGCCAGGTGTATTGATTAGTTAAAGAGAAGGGGGACTTAAATCCACCTTCCCATATGTGAGGCAGCTTACTGCTTGAGATGCCACATTGTCATGGCTAATTGCAAGTATACTCATAAAAACGCAAGCCAATGCATTTTGAAAGATGAGGGGGGCACCCACTCCTAGCGTATCATGAAACAAAACCATGTGATTTCTCCATTTGGGGAGCATTGCTAGACAGATGCATGCAACAAAGTTATTGGATTTCTGAAAACAAACGAACAAATAGATGATGGTGGTGAAAGGGTGAAAAATAGTATAAGAAGAAGAGTTTGGATTTGATATCCAGCTTTATCACTACCCTAAGGAGTCTCAAAGCTGCTAACATTCTCCTTTCCCTTCCTCCCCCACAACAAACACTCTGTGAGGTGAGTGGGGCTGAGAGACTTCAGAGAAGTGTGACTAGCCCAAGGTCACCCAGCAGCTGCATGTGGAGGAGCGGGGGATCAAATCCGGTTCACCAGATTACGAGTCCACCGCTCTTAACCAAATATGGGAAGAGATCGGGAACAATTGGCCCCAGTGTAAGGATAAGCTCAAGCATGTGTTCAATGTTACCTCCTCTATCTTGGTTAGAAGGTTAGGGTAGGGAGAGAGTCAGGGAGGGAAAGAAGCCCGCAAGAGACCATTTGCATAAGCATAGCTCATTTGACGCATTTCTCCTCTAAGACTGAGAACACTGCACTCAGATAAAAATGTTTTGGTGATACTAAGTATAATACCATTTTTTCCCTCTGGATCTCATTGCATTTTATTGTAATGCACAAAAGGATTTTCTGGCACCAGTGCGGAAGTCCTTATTCCACAGAGTGAAGTCATAAACACCTCAATGTTCTGACTGTGGTGAAAGAGAAATAGTGAAAGGAACACCTCAGAAGGTAGAATTGGATATGGTCCAGATCAGGCATAGGCAAACTCGGTCCTCCAGATGTTTTGGGACTACAACTCCCATCATGCCTAGCTAACAGGACCAGTGGTCAGGGATGATGGGAATTGTAGTCTCGAAAGAAACATCTGGAGGGCCGAGTTTGCCTATGCCTGGTCCAGATGGTCAAGGGGATGGTGCTGACTTCCACACCTTGGTTATGAACTTTCAAAAGACTGACCGCTCTGTTGGAAACAGAATGCCAAATTAAGTCTGCTCCAGCTAGATTTGTGTGGGGAGGTGTGAGAGAAGCAAAGGGTTATATAAAGGTCTTCTTCCCTTGAGGGACATTGGAAGCATGATAAACCTAACAAATGAGATGAATCTCTCCTGTGAGGCCGACCTTTCTGCCAAATAAGTTGGTCTACCATAGAAGAAAGCTCAGTGGCTTTCCATGGGTCATTAAAACTGAACAGAGCTTCTGATGATTGGCTAATTTATTCTTTCTCCATGTCTAATGATCTGTGAGGTGAAACATTGGTAGCAGATATGAAAATGCATAGCATGATTAGATTTCAGATTGAAAAATACTTCCATCAATCTCCAGTCTTGTTAACAGGGGACTGCCGAGAGCAGTTAAACATTCAATCTTAGCCCATGGAAAGAAAATACATTCTTTCCCTTATTAAAGGCAAAAGGGTGATGTTTCCTCTTATGAGAATCAGTTAAATGGTATCAATTAGAAAGGAATAAACTACATGTAGATGTGAGATTTAACAGTACTGCTGGATGGAAGTTCTTCTCATGTAGGTAGCTTAAAGGTAAAGGTAAAGGGACCCCTGACTGTTAGGTCAAGTCATGGATGACTCTGGGGTTGTGGAGCTCATCTCGCTTTACTGGCCGAGGGAGCTGGCGTACAGCTTCCGGGTCATGTGGCAACCATGACTAAGCCGCTTCTGGTGAACCAGAGCAACACATGGGAATGCTGTTAACCTTCCCGCCAGAACGGTACCTATTTATCTACTTGCACTTTAACGTGCTTTCGAACTGCTAGGTTGGCAGGAGCAGGGACCGAGCAACGGGAGCTCACCCCATCGTGGGGATTCAAACCGCCGACATTTCTGATAGGCAAGCCCTAGGCTCTGTGGTTTAGACCACAGCACCACCCACGTCCCTATGTAGGTAGCTTATTCTGGTGCAATAGATCAAGGATGACATCCCTCCCCCTTTGAACCTTCCAGTAATGCAATAACATTTGAAGACAACCTGCTCCAGAAACTCTCTCTTATGAGTACAGTGGTACCTCGGTTTATGAACACAATTGGTTCCGGAAGCCTGTTCATAAACTGAAGCGTTCATAAACTGAAGCGAACTTTCCCATTGATAGTAATGGAAAGTGGATTAATCCGTTCCAGACGGGTCCGCGGAGTACTCAACCTGAAGTGTACTTAACCCGAAGCATGGGTGTAATTGGTTCCGGAAGTCTGTTCATAAACTGAAGCGAACTTTCCCATTGAAAGTAATGGAAAGTGAATTAATCTGTTCCAGATGGGTCCGCTGCATTCGTAAACCAAAAATTCGTAAACCGAGGTGTTCATAAACCGAGGTTCCACTGTACAGGTTTCTGAACATCTTATTGATATGGCTTTCTCCACTATATGTACTCCCCAAGAAAACTCACCAGGCAGCCATCATATTAGAATTTATATGGCAAATAAAACAGTGTCTATTCCACCCAGCTTTTAATGGATAGTTACTCCATTTCCTTTGGAAGCGTTTCAGGTAGTTATGTTTTTAAGTGATATTTAATAGCATGTTGCTTTTTTAAAGGCATGTTTTTTTATAAATTCTCATGGCTCCTCTTTTGTTAAATGAGCATAACCAAAGCAGAGTTGGCACAATGACACAGACCCATGGTGTCTATGGACTGGTCATGCTTGGGTGTTCTGCCGATGCTAAGCAGAAAACTGTATGATGGACACTGTCCATATTTTTGTGTAATTAAATTGGATGGGTGAGGAATTTGTGTGCTCTACTTTTTGCAGTGGACCAAGATGATGCAACACACCTGAACTTGTTTATGGAATACAACACAATCTCTGCCAGAGCCCCAGCGCCTAACGCCTGGCAGCTTCCTCCGGAAGGTGGGACTGAGGCTCAGGAGGAGATGCAAACCCTTAGGGGTGTTGGGGAGATGGGAGCTCCAGAGGGAGAGTTGCAGAGGGTGGACCCAAGCACTCAAGAGGAGGAGGCTCCCAGAGCCACAGCACCGGCCCCTCAACTGAGCAGCTCTAGTTGAGAAGGTGCTCCACCAACACCCTCACCCCAACAGAGGAGGGGGGGGGGAGAGGAGGGACCAACAGGAGGTTCAGGGTGCCTCAGGGGTTATGCTGGCAGAAATCACGAAGGGGGCGCTTCCGGATTCTGAATCAGATTAGTACAGTCATGCTTTTTGATGCTCTGTCTTGTACATATGTATATAATAAAACCCTGTAAAAACCAGGCACGGGGTTTGGAGCTGCTTACTCACGAGGAAGCTACCTACACCATTACACCTATTTATCTACTTGCACTTTGATGTGATTTCGAACTGCTAGCTTGGCAGGAGCTGGGACCAAGCAATGGGAGCTCATCCCGTCACGGGGATTCGAACCGCCGACCTTCTGATCAGCAAGCCCTAGGCTCAGTGGTTTAACCCACAGCGCCACCCCATGTCCAATTAAAAAATATGTGCTATTTTTTATTTTATTTTTAAAGAAGGCCTATTGAGATAGCAAAGAGCATCAACGAAGATGTGTTTAAAATAAAAAAATGAGAGGAATTTGTTTTGTAGAAATAAAAATAATATTTTATATGCCAATGGCACTTTGAGAATGAAACCTGATGTGCAGTCCATTAAGGACTAAAACAGCCATTCGTAATCAGTATCCAAATTTCATGTCAGTTAGGTCTGAAGAAAGTACCTAAAGATTTAGAAGATACCTAAAGAAGGTTTAGATAGCTATGTTAAATCTGTCTTTCTGGGACAAGGTGACCAATTATCTTGAGATTTTTCTGGATAAAATTGATGATTTAGATCTGTTCTAATCTCTCAGCTAACTACCTTGGTTGTCCTGATAAATGGCCTGTGCTAGGAGATAGGGGGAAGTGTGTGGCCTTTAATTTGCCTGGACCACTCACTAAACATCATTATAGAATTGCTGTCTTAAAACAAGCACTTTCTATTTTAACAGCTGGGAGTCAGTCAGATATATAATGAGTTCAGCTTTTCTCTGGATGACAATCTGTTGAATGTTTGCCTCTTATTGCAGTTATTTTTAAAACACAGAGCCTCTGCAACGAGGCAAGGTGCAGATTCTGTCTGTAAGATATATTTCACAAAATGGGTGAGTGGCTGAAGTCAGGTGTGAAATCTTTGAGCATAATGTTGAAAAGGCAGGCTTGCAGTCCTAAACCTTTTGTGATTTGTTGCCCTTTCCTGTCCCCATAAAAGCATTTAACCACAGTATCAGTAGCCACACACATTTCTGGCAGCACTGGTCGCTGATTAATTCACTCTGCAACACTGAGGATTGTAACCTTTTCAGATGTAAATTATGTTACGTTTTGTTGAAGAACATGTAACTGAAAAACATAAGTTCATGCCAGCAGAAACAATCAGCGTGAAAGAGAAGTGGTGGAAGAATAGTTGTTTCAGCAAGCATTTAATTATCTCAAGTGATATTAATCAGCAAGTTGGCATTGGAGCCCATCTCTCAGCATAATTTAAGGAACGTCTCTATGGGAGCCTACCCCATTTTATATTCTGATCATTAAGGAGATGAGTGACTTCCCCTGGTCTTGTGTCTGATTGGCTCAGAAAATAAGCCGAGCTGCTTCCTCCCCAAAATCAGAAATGTTGTTGCTGTTGTTTAGTCGTGTCCGACTCTTCGTGACCCCATGGACCATAGCACGCCAGGCACTCCTGTCTTCCACTGCCTCCCGCAGTTTGGTCAAACTCATGTTCGCATCTTCGAGAACACTGTCCAATCATCTCGTCCTCTGTCGTCCCCTTCTCCTTGTGCCCTCAATCTTTCCCAACATCAGGGTCTTTCCCAAGGATTCTTCTCTTCTCATGAGGTGGCCAAAGTATTGGAGCCTCAGCTTCAATAATGAACTGGCAAGCCACTCCAGTATCCCTGCCAAGAAAACTCCATGGACAAAGACAACAGGCATATAAAATCAGAAATAGTTCTGCTTATTTTCTGAGCCAAACCAACTTCCAAGCATCAACAGAGTAGACTGCAAGACAACCCAGCTGTGCATCTAGTGCACAAATGATGCTAGGCTGGTCAGAAGGCAAAAGTCAGATCAGGAGGACCGCAAAACCAGCCTGCTGAGCTGCAAGCAGCATGGTTGGCTCCAAATAGTGTAGCAAATGCTTTTCAGGATGTCATAAAAGGCTATGTTCTTAAAGGTTCTCAGTAGTGTTCCCCAATTGGACCATGTGAGAAGAGAACCAACTTCTCTTCTCATGAGGTGGCCCAAGTATGGGAGCCTCAGCTTCTGTATCTATCCTTCTAGTGAGCACTCAGGGCTGATTTCCTTCAGAATGGATAGGTTTGATCTTCTTGCAGCCCATGGGACTCTCAAGAGTCTCCTCCAGCACCATAATTCAAAAGCATCAATTCTTCGGTGATCAGCCTTCTTTATGGTCCAGCTCTTACTTCCATACATCACTACTGGGAAAACCATAGCTTTAACTATACGGACCTTTGTAGGAAAGGTGATGTCTCTGATTTTTAAGATGCTGTCTAGGTTTGTCATTGCTTTTCTCCCAAGAAGCAGGCGTCTTTTAATTTCGTGACTGCTGTCACCATCAGCAGTGATCATGGAGCCCAGGAAAGTAAAATCTCTCACTGCCTCCATTTCTTCCCCTTCTTTTTTCCAGGCGGTGGTGGGACCAGTGGCCATGATCTTAGTTTTTTATTTGATGTTGAGCTTCAGACCATATTTTGCGCTCTCCTCTTTCACCCTCATTAAAAGGTTCTTTAATTCCTCCTCACTTTCTGCCATTAAGGTTGTGTCATCTGCATATCTGAGGTTGTTGATATTTCTTCCGGCAATCTCGATTCCAGCTTGGGATTCATCCAGTCCAGCCTTTCGCATGATGAATTCTGCATATTTCTTTTGAAGGTTATATTAACCCAAGGTAGTAGA
This sequence comes from Zootoca vivipara, assembly GCF_963506605.1. Classification (NCBI taxonomy): domain Eukaryota; kingdom Metazoa; phylum Chordata; class Lepidosauria; order Squamata; family Lacertidae; genus Zootoca; species Zootoca vivipara. The sequence continues at coordinate 70,065,619 of NC_083284.1, read as the reverse complement.
TGAGGGCTGGATCACCATTTAAACGTTTTTAGAATGATATTAAACATAGTGTTCTAAAACGTCAGAACAGGAAACGTTCTCTTTTGCTTTCTCCCTGCTGTCTCCTAGTTTCTGATTTCTTGCAGGACCCACTGGTGTCATATTTTAATAACGTTAAGAGCAGAAATCATGTGACCCTATGGTAATCATTCTGTAACTCATTATTAGCTTTAAAAAGTATGAGTGTAGATCCGCTCCTAGTTTGAGGGGATTGCACACCATGAGATAACAAACACCCTCTTATGGTGTACTCCACACATTGACAGCAATAAAATAAAATATAAAATAAAAATGGTAAAATTTATTACCTGCTCTTCACCAGCATGCAACAATTTAGTTTTTTTTATAAAAAAGTTAAAACAAACTTAAGTCACAAGATGACATCTGTGGGGAGTAATTCTACAACTGAAGGGCAGCCAGACAATGCTGTCTCCTAGATCACCACACCCTGGACTCCTGAGAGGAGAATGGGGATGCAGAAAAACATAATAAAAACAAAGCACTTTTGTTCCAGGCTGGCTAGTGCCCTCCTGTTAGGGGATGGGGACTCACTGCAACATTTTTGTGGGTCCCTTCTTGTATCTGGGATGCAAGCCCCTCAATGTTACATCATATATATTTGTGACTAAGGCATGGGATTCAAGATGAAGGAGGCTACAGAGATCACCTTGATTTTAATTCTCGGTTACTGGAGTCACCAGAAACAGGTAATAATGGGTGGCATAGAACTAAGTTGTTGCAAGCACAGAATGAAGCCAGCTCCTGCAATGGGATTCCCCTTCATCTTCTCCCACTGCAGAAACCCCAAAACAGGTTAACGGGGCATGTGGGGGAAGGAGCGAGTTTGATGGGGGTTGGATGAGCATCATTCGTGACATCACTAGCGAAATTTTTGAGGGAGTATTTCTGAAGGGCCTGCAGGGTGGCAACAGCAGCTACTTGCATTTCTTTTTCAAATTTTATTTCATTGTTCATTTTTCAATTTTCAATTTTACGTAAACAAGCAAATTTAAAACATAGAGATATAATCCCCTTTGACTTCCCTCCCTCCCATTGTGGATCTTAATATAATGATTTTCTCCTCTGCATCTCTTCCATAATTCTACTCTTATAAATCCTTTGTCATTCCATAGTTCAAATTTTTACTACCAGTTTTCTGTCAATATGTATGCAATATGTTTACAATAGTTTTTCAGATACATTATAAACTTTCCCCATTCTTTGTTAAAGACCTCCTCTTCCTAGTTTCTGATTCTTCCTGTAAGGTTTGCCATCTCGGTTTACTTCATCAATTTTATCTGCCACTCTTCTTTGGTCAGAGTTGTACCATCTTTCCATTTCTGGGCTAACAGAATTCGGGCAGCCGTGGTCACGTACATAAATAGTTGAGCTCTCTGGTCCTATAATACCTAAAAGAAAAGCTTCTGTTTTCTTAGGAAAAGTTATTTTCAATATTCCCCCCCCCCAATTCATTATATATCATTTCCCAGAAGTCTTTTTCAAATTTTAAACAATAACAACTCTAAGTTAAACTTTCAGCTCAATGTTCCTCTTTCATTCCCTTGTTGGATTAGAATGACTACTTACCATTATATTGGATTTGAAATCTCAGTTTGCTAAGTTTTGAAGAAATGAGCCTCTTATGTTTACCTGCAAACATTTTCAATGAATGCTTAAAACAAGTGCTCGATCCTATTTTCAATGGATGCTTTTTGTTATTGTTTTGCTACCATGTTATGTATTTTTCTCTTTTTATATTGCAAATTAGCCCGTGATTCTTGGATGAAAGGTGGTATAGAATATTTAAAAATAAAATAAAATAAAATAAAATAAATATCCAGCTCTACCATACTGGAATACTTGGAAGTTTTCATGTACTATTAATTGACAGCACAGGAGAAACAGCAGCTATTTATGTCAACTCTCACTCTTCCTTCATATCCCTCCTCAAAACCCATTTGACTTAATCCCTTTCACTGCAATCCTAACATTGTTGATTCAGAAGTAAGCTGCACTGAGCTAAATGGGAATTGCTCCCCATCCAAAACAAATATTTTGTATATGTAAGGGCATCGGCTCACATTCACTGTTTGTTCATCCTTTTTATGTCATTGATTTACAATTAAACTTCATAACGCCTAATCCCCAACCAACTAAAACATCAAAACTAAAATCAGAACAAGTAACAGAAAATACTCCAGGGGGGCAAAAATCAGCTACTGTTGGAATGAAAATGTATTCACCTGATTATAACAATTTCCAGGAAATGCAACAGTTGGACATGAAAAGGGGAGTCATTTTATAACACCAGGGCCAACACCAAAAAAGTCCTGCTTCTAGTTTCACATCCAAAAGGACTGGAATTGGTAAAATGACTTCATTACCGGATCAGAAAATTTCGGAGCGGAAGGGAATAATACCATTTCCTCTTTCCTCTTCCTCTGTCATGCCTTTTGTCTTCCATACTGTCAAAGTGTATATTGTAAATTCTTTGGGGCAGAAATCTGTTCCTTTCTGCTTATGTTACATAGGTTTTTGACAAAACAGTTCAGTGGCTTTAATAGCTGCTAGTTTGGTATTGCTATGCCAAAAATGTCTTTAAAAATAGGAATTTCCCATCTTGCCAGACTTCAATGAGGTGCCATTCCTTTATGTTCTTTCTAAAACCAGCTGTTTGCACTGAATACCCTATGCATCGGCACATTTTCCCTGCTTAAGCCTTCCACAAATCTAATAAAAAGCACCTGCAAAACATTGGGAAGTATGAGGAACCATCATAATCAAAATTAGCTGCTGGGGTTCTTAACAACAGGTGAAATTATTAATAATCATTCTTTGCATGTAGCCTTGTGATCTAGACTCACAGATCACAGCTTAAATAGCCAGCTACAAATGTAAAATAGCCTGAACTTTAGTCGTAGTAAAACCAAATATAATATTTTTTTCCCCTGCAGATGCAATAAGGCTCTTAATTGGAAAAAATGTCATAAAATCTGCAATGTATGTAGAACATGTTCTATAGTTTCACAAAGAAGTACCCCGCTCTCACCCCCCCTTCAGTTTATTGACTCAAAGAATATCATACTTTTTCCTGCAAATCAAATACTGTGGGACTAAGTGATTCCCAATATATTTAGCATGTCAACATAGCAATACAAGCACAGAGTGAAAATGAATTTGTACATCCAGATGTAGCCCTTAGTCACTTCACTAGCAAATGTCCAGGGACACAGGTGGTGCTATGGTCTAAACCACCAAGCCTCTTGGGCTTGTGGATCTTAAGGTCGGCAATTTAAAACTGCTCTATGGGGTGAGCTCCCATTGCTTTATCCCAGCTTTTGCATTTGAAGACACCCCAAGACCTCCCAAAGAAAGACACAGTTGACACCAGTATTAGTTTAAGGTTATTGGCATAATTTTGGCAACAACTTTATTGATTACAGAATGTGAGTGGTTTGCTTAGGCATTGGACACTGGCAGAAGTCAGTAAGGGTAAACATCCTGGGGGAGCGTTGGTCCTACCACAGACGCAACCTCACCACAAAATGCTCCCAGGTGCTCTGGCATGGCCCTAACCCCTGGAAGGGGATCAGACAAAAGCATGGCGAGCCCCTGGATTCCTTTAAGAGAATACCCTATCGCGCATTCGGAGGGACAGGTGTGACAACCTCCCCTCCACCACACCTTGAACCAATGCCTGACCGCCAAACTTTACAAAGTTGTGACGATTTGCTACGCGGCAGGTGAAACCCAAGTGGCACCAGCCAATCAGACAAATGGGGAAATTCCTACTGGGCCCCTGCCCCAAAAGCAGATGACCCATGACAGCATAGCAAGGTCGTAAAGGTAAAGGGACCCCTGACCATTAGGTCCAGTCGTGACCGACTCTGGGGTTGCGCGCTCATCTCGCATTATTGGCCGAGGGAGCCGGCGTATAGCTTCCAGGTCATGTGGCCAGCATGACAAAGCCGCTTCTGGCAAACCAGAGCAGCACATGGAAACGCCGTTTACCTTCCCGCAGTAGCGGTTCCTATTTATCTACTTGCATTTTGACGTGCTTTCGCACTGCTAGGTTGGCAGGGGCTGGGACCAAGCAACGGGAGCTCACCCCGTCACAGGGATTCGAACCGCCGACCTTCTGATCAGCAAGCCCTAAGCTCAGTGGTTTAACCACAGTGCCACCTGCGTACCTGGACATTTGCTAGTGAAGTGACTAAATTTAGGGAGGGAGGGCAGGTGATCTGATGCATGAGGCGCTAAGAAGAAGCTCAACACAAAAATATAAGAAAAGAAGAGATAGGAAATTTGGAAAAATTGACAGGCTGGCAAGTAGTTAAAAAAGTGAAATATTTAGGCATAGAAATGACCACGAATAATATAAATTTATTTGAGAATAATTATTCAAAATTGTGGAAAGAGATTAAAACGGATTTGGAAAGGTGGAAAAATTTATTTTTAACAATCTCAGGCAGAATAGCAGCGATAAAAATGGTGGTGTTACCCAAGATTATGTTTCTCTTCCAAACCCTTCCGATAGTGGGGAAAAAGTCGATATTCAAAGAATGGCGAAAGATTTTAAGCAAATTTATCTGGGCAGGGGGGAAACCCAGGATTCAATACAAATTATTAACAGAAACAAAAGAAAGAGGTGGCTGGGGAGTACCAGATTTAAGGTTGTACTATGTGGCAGCGGGTTTCTGCTGGATCAAGGACTGGCTAACCTTAGAGAATAAAGAATTGTTGGAGGTGGAAGGCTTCTGCAACATCAAAGGTTGGCACAACTACTTATTAATGGAACAAAAAGGAAACAATAGGGAATTCACAGACCACATAGTTAAAAAATCATTATTCCAGATTTGGCAAGAGTTTAAAAATTTAGTAGAGCCACAAAGCCCCTGGTGGGCATCACCCGTGGAAATGTCAGTGATGAGACCTAGTTGGGGAGATGGAAAATGGCCAACATATAAGGACCTGGTAGTGAAGGAGGGAAACAACCTGAATTTAAAACCCTATGATGAAATAAAGAAGTATTGCTCAAGTTGGTTACAATATAACCAAATAAAAAGTATACTTAATTTACATAAAGCAATTGGCTTTTCAGGTAAGGAGTCAAAATTACAAGAAATAATAATAAATAATGATAAAAAACCATTAGGCAAAATGTACAAATTTTTATTGGATTGGGAATTAAAAGACGAATTGACTAAAAAAGTAATGATAACCTGGGCGACCGATATTGGAAGACCAATATTAATTAGTCAGTGGGAAAAATTATGGAAAATTGATGTTAAATTTACTGCATGTATAACAATTAGGGAAAACATCTTAAAGATGTTTTATAGATGGTATATAACCCCAGAAAAGATTGAAAAATTCTATAGATCGGGAGATGGCAAATGTTGGAAATGCCAGGAAAAGACAGGCTCCTTCTATCACTGCTGGTGGACATGCCCAAAGGTGGCAAAATTCTGGAATGAGGTCTATGAAAAATTAAAAAAGATGATGAAATTTACTTTTGAAAAGAAGCCCGAGCTATTCCTCTTAAGCATGGTCCCATTGGATTTCCCAAAGGATAGAATAAATATTTTATTATATGCATGTGCGGCTGCAAGAATCTTAATAGCATCAAAGTGGAAAGAAGAAAAGATCCCGACAATACAAGATTGGCAAGAGAAAATAGTAGAATATCTAAAATTGGCAAAACTAACAGCGATAATAAGAGAGATTCCTAGACATAAAATAGTAGAAGAATGGAAATATGTGCAAGAGTTTCTGGAAAAAGAAAATTTAGAAAATAGATTAGTAACGTGTATAAACTAAAGTTATAAAAGGTGAGAAAGAGTATTTAGACAAATAGAATATTATAAAAATAGGGGAAATGAGAAAAGGCAGTCAACAGGTTCAGAAGAAGGAAAGCGGGTAGTAATTAGTAGGAAGGTTAGCTATTATTATTTCATTTCTTTCTTTCTTCGTATTGTTCTTTCTTTTCTTTTTCTTTTTTCTTTTTTCCTTCTCTCCTTTTCTTCCTGTTTAATCTTCTTCTTATTTCTTCTCTTATCTCCGGCCTCTCCCTTTTTAATCTTTTGTTGTAGATGTATGAATGGAATGGATTATATATGATTTATGATTTATATGATTTATAAGAGCTATATGATTTGTATATGTATAATTTTTTCTTTTCTTTCTTCCTTTTCTTTTTTTTCTTTTTTCTCTTTTTGAGGAGTGAGTGGATGTAAAAATTATGATTTATCTGTCTTTTAATGATATATGTTCATTTTAAAGTTTCAATAAAGTACTTTTTTTAATTCAAAAAAAAAAGAAGAAGAAGAAGCTCAACGCAATGTGCAGCAGTATAAATGGGTCCCCCGGCTGCAAATTCTCTCAACCCCATTGGCCAGAATTACCCCAGCAACCAAGGGACCCAACCAGGTTGTTGTGGCTATACAAACGATCCCACCCACACAAACGGTGAAGTCAGTCTTAGTGATCTCACCGCAACACGTGGTCTCTGGGAGAAGGACACGATTTGCCAACCTAGCAGTTATAAAGCATACCAGCGCGAGTAGATAAATAGGTACCACGGTTGATGGTGTTTCAGTGCGCTCTGGCTTCTGTCACAGTGTTCCACATGACCTGGAAAGCTGTCTGCAGACAAACTCTGGCTCCATCGGCCTGAAAGAGGAGATGAGTGCCACACCCCATAGTCAAATTCAACTGGACTTAACCGTCCAAGGGTTCATGTATTGGATTAATCTTCCTTAATCCTTTTCTAATTGTGTGTGTCCATTAACCTGGCATGTAGTTCTGTTCTAATATCCTCTCTGCATTTTTGGGTTGCAGTAGGCTAGCAAAAACAAACACCCCCAACAGAATTGGTACCCTTGCTCTTATCAATGTTGGAAATCTCCCTCAGTCTGCCCATCAACTGACAATTCCTCCTTATTGAATACATCATAGAATTGTAGAGTTGGAAGGGACCCCGAGGATCATCTAGTCTAAACCCTGCAATGCAGGAATTTGTAGCTGTCCCATAAGGAGATTGAACCTGCAACCTCAGCATTATCAGCACCATGCTCTAACCAAGTGTGCTATCGAGGCTGACCCTGGATAATACAATACTTGAGTGAACTTGGTAAGGCAGCTTGTTGTTTTGCTGTTCAAAATACCGTAGAAAAGAAAACACAGAAGTATGGTACTCATAGCCACGAACATTTCTAGGTTGGTACAAGGGATAAACCCTTGAAAAGAAGGCTCTTTCTTCAAGGAAGCTTAGTTTTATTTAATAAATCTTGACTCATGATTTTTAACATTTCAGACTGCAAATGTCATAACCGTACTCTAACAAAACACATAGAGAACGCTTTAAGGAACTTAAGGAACTGAACTCTGTAATAAACACATTCTACATAGTCATATTTTTCCATCAAGGATGAGCAACCTGCAGACCAAGGCCACATTTTGTGTGACCCGCAACTTTGTTTCACATGGATGACAATGAAGGCAAAGGGAATAGCTGGAAGGGGGGAAGGCAGGAAGAGAATATGGATGGCAGAAAGGGAGAGATGAGAGGGAGAGATTACTGTGAGGTAATGTGGCTTTTAACAGAAAAAAGATAAGTAAGATTTTGTGGTGAATATTGCAAATTGGATGAAACCCTGTATGGTTTCGGTTCAGAAGTTGTCAGACACAACTATTCCATTGCACATGACATTCACCTGAAATGGTGCGGGTGTGCATTTACACATCCTTGCTGCAAAAATGAGAGGAATGTGGGTCTCAAGCTACACCTTCTATCACATCTCATGTATGGAATGGACTACATTAGATTTTAAACATTAGAAAGAGATTTTGGCACCGGAACATACAAATTCCAAAGGGAAAATACTATAATATGAGGTGCCAACTGCTCAAGCAATTGTCAGTATAATGGCAAACATTGTGCTAGGGCAGCTATTCCTTTAATTTTTTAAAAAGTGATGATTTATGTCATGGGAGGCAAGGCCTGACCTTAACCTCTGCAGATGCTCTGATCAACACTCATCAGCCATTGCGGTCCAGGCAGAAAATAGTAGCAGCTGTTGTCTCCCTGTTCCCACTGATGTCTGAGACCAGGTGAAAAAATGGTAAGCCAGTCCCTAACAGAAAGGAGCTCCTTGGGCTCCTTGATCACTGCAGATGGTGACAGCAGTCACGAAATTAAAAGACGCCTGCTTCTTGGGAGAAAATCAATAACAAACCTAGACAACATCTTAAAAAGCAGAGACATCACGTTGCCTACAAAGGTCCGTGTAGTTAAAGCTATGGTTTTCCCAGTAGTGATGTATGGAAGTGAGAGCTGGACCATAAAGAAGGCTGATCGCCAAAGAATTGATGCTTTTGAATTATGGTGCTGAAGGAGACTCTTGAGAGTCCCATGGACTGCAAGAAGATCAAACCTATCCATTCTGAAGGAAATCAGCCCTGAGTGCTCACTGGAAGGACAGATCGTGAAGCTGAGGCTCCAATACTTTGGCCACCTCATGAGAAGAGAAGACTCCCTGGAAAAGACCCTGATGTTGGGAAGGATTGAGGGCACTAGGAGAAGGGGACGACAGAGGACGAGATGGTTGGACAGTGTTCTCAAAGCTACCAACATGAGTTTGACCAGGGTCCCCAAACTACGGCCCCCGGGCCGGATGCGGCCCAATTGGCCTCCCAATCCGGCCCGCGACGACCCCCGCCGCCCGCTGCCGCCGCCCGCTCTTACGGCACGCGGCGCGGCGGCGATCTTCAAAATCGGCAAAAAATTGCCGAAAATCCTTTGTGCGCATGCGTATGGGCCTCTCCCGGCCCAGAAGAGGTCATTTCCGATGCACTTCCGGGTCGGGGGAGGCCCATACGCATGCACACAAGCAATTTTTGGCAATTTTTTTCCGCCCGTGTGCGCATGCGCACGGACGCGCACTCCCCCGCCCTCCGGCCCGCTGTGCGCGCACTCCCCTGCCCTCTGGCCTGCTGCGCGGTCGGCGCGGCGGGCACCGGCCCGAACCCCGGTAAATCTGGGGACCCCTGAGTTTGACCAAACTGCGGGAGGCAGTGGAAGACAGGAGTGCCTGGCGTGCTATGGTCCATGGGGTCACAAAGAGTCGGACACGACTAAACAACTTAACAACAACAACAACAACAGAAAGGAGAATATACCATGGTGTGGAGGAGAAAAACATGGTAAAGTGATCCAAGAGACACTCAGAATTCCAGAAAGGTGAGCAAGAGAATTCCTGGAAGAGAATGAATTGGAATAAACTGAGTAAATATAGAGAACCTAAGTCTCCAGCCCTGCAGATTATTCGTTACTAGGAGATGTGTCACACATCACACAGTGCAAATCTGGTTTGCTACTTCAGCAAGCTCACATTTATTTATTTCATAACATTTATATGCTGCTTGGCTATAAAACAACAACAACAACAACAACACCCCAAACCCAACAACCTCAAAGCAATTTACAAAAAGATAAAGCAATACAACCAAGAAAAATTCAAAACCATACATAAAAACATACAAACATTGCATACACCTGTGGGGGATATCTAGCCAGTTTTTGACAGCCCAAGATGTGATAACATGTACATTCAAACATTTATTCACTTTGTGCTATAGTTCTAGGTGTATATTAAAAATACCTCTAAAAATAAAGATGAGTAGAAACATTTGCTGCCAGATGAACAAATTGAGGTTGATTTGTGGTTGCCATTTTGGTTCTGTTTCGATGGTTGGAATTTAATTTCCAAGACAGTTTTAGAGGCTTAAGTCTCCATCAAGGAGACTTTTTATCCTCATCTTTCATTTTTTTTAAATAAAATACACATGTACCCCAAAACTTCATTTTCAGTTTTTAATGCCCCTGTGCTGGAATTGTAGGTTCTTTGTCATTCTTCACGTCAGTGTTGCCTCTGCAAACTTAATTGAAATCCCAAAGCAAAATGAAAAAAAGACCACAGGATTCCTAGGACACTAGAAAAAACAAACTCAAAAACAGAGAATCGTTTTAAATTGCCATTTTCAAAATCTACTGTTACTATTAAACAAGTCCCAGAGCAAAATTAACTGGGATAAATTGCTTTATCCTTGGGTGTTTGGGTTTTATCTCAGTCTATATGTTAATATGAACAGTGACGATCCCTCCCTTTCATGATTGTTAGTGAAGAAACAGCTTTGATCACACCATTGCCATTCTCTTTCTGAAAGGTTTCTTTAAAACTTGTTTAACTTACTTCTAATCAAAGTCTGACACTACTGCTTCTGAACCTGCACTGCAAGGTCATATATCTCAGGTCGACTTTCCTCTGGTGTTGCCATCAGTCTTTAGGAGAGACTGTAAACATTCCATGAAATATGATTTATTGTAAAATAAATGAGAATCTATATCCTGCATCCAATTCTTCCACTTGAGTTAATGGGGGTGGGGGTGGGGGTAAGAATTATCACAAGGTCACTTTTCAGATGACCTTCATCTACCTTGTACTATTTCTAACACTGTTATTCCTCTGGGATTTTGATTTCCATTGCCCTTTATCACCTTAGTTTGAAGAGGTCACTAGGTTAAACAAATAATAGCTTTAGAAGAAGAGAGAAGGTGAAGGATGGAATCTTTTTCTTTTCCGTAGTAGCACTGTTCTCTCCATCCAAATTCCCCCTTTGACTTCGGGATTCCTTGATCTTGCTGCCAATGCATTAAAAATATACCAATTTTCCATTTTTAATCTTTGGACTTTGTTCAGATGGTTGTGCATAAGGGACCTGCCATAGTTTGAGTGTGCCTTCTTTCATATTACAGTGGTACCTCGGTTTATGAACACAATTGGTTCCGGAAGTCTGTTCATAAACTGAAGCGTTCATAAACTGAAGTGAATTGAAAGTAATGGAAAGTGAATTAATCCATTCCAGATGGGTCCGTGGTGTTCGTAAACCAAAAATTCGTAAACCGAGGTGTTCGTAAACCGAGGGTCCACTGTATTGATGTTTACCAGCACATAAATTAAATCATGAGAGAAGATTTGGAAAATGATTCCAAATTGAACTGAGAGTTCACCAATCAATTCTACTATATTTTATTGTATTTCAGATATGTGCATACAGCTTCATAGTCAGAATTTCTAATTATATTATTATTCTTTCTAGATAATTTCTTTTAAAAAAATAATAATTTTTATTTGGTTTTACAAAAAATTCCAAATATATATCCATATACAGAGATTACTTGAATCCCAGGACTTCTCCCCACCCCCTCCATGGGGTCCCATTTTGAACATTTACAGCTACATATTCTTTGATATTCTAGTTTTTATATCAATCCATGTTGTACATGGTCACTTTTACACTACAAGTGAAATAAAATCCCTGCCACTGTTTCCATCTGCCTACAGTCGTCTCCTAAATAACTTACCTTTCTAGATAATTTCTAATTAAGTTATGTCCCACAACTCAAACAGTAGATGAAGCAACTGTCAAATTCAGCAAGCTCCCCACTCCCCCAAAATATGAGTATTTATATGATGTTCTTCAAAGCATTTTACCCCTCTTCAGCTGAAAAGGTTCCCAGAGCAGCTTGAAAGCAATCTCAATTTGGATTTGGGGTCTAAATCAATCTGAACCAAATTAAGGTCTGATCCAAATCACCAAATCAGGCTCTAAATTGAATCTGGGCTTGGGCTTGCACAGAACTAGGTCTTCATGCGTTATGTATTTTCTACTCAGAAAAAGACACATCATGGTAGAGTTAAATAGTTCCTTGTCTCTTTTTAAGCTGAAGCTCGTAGACTTCCCTTCAGCTGGAAACAAAGGAAACACACACATTAAACCTTGAACCAAAGTATCACTCTAGCTTTACTTAATTGTACTTGTCATCATGATAATAAGCTTACACTCCATTCTGGCCTTTTTCAGCATGAGATTTTGATGGTTTTTCAATCCACAGTTCATTTATTTTTAGACTCTCAACTCCTTCTGACGTAAGCAGATACAGTGGAACCTCGGTTTATGAACACCTCAGTTTACGAATTTTTGGTTTACGAACGCCGTGGACCCATTTGGAACGGATTAATTCATGTTCCACTACTTTCAATGGGAAAGTTCGCTTCAGTTTATGAACAGACTTCCGGAACCAATTACACCCATGCTTCGGGTTAAGTACCCTTCAGGTTGAGTACTGCGCGGACCCGTCTGGAACGGATTAATCCACTTTCCATTACTTTCAATGGGAAAGTTCGCTTCAGTTTATGAACGCTTCTGTTTATGAGCAGACTTCCGGAACCAAATGTGTTCATAAACCGAGGTACCACTGTATGTTTTTAAACTTCAGTATACACAGAAGTACTCAGTACAAAACTACATTGGGGTTAAACATTGCTCATCCAGATTTCTTTGAAGTTGTTGAAGATACTTGTTGGTTTTTGTTATCAAGTTTCAAGAGGCTTTTTCAAATTCACACACACGTGAAGTGGCAGTGCAGAGGGCAGGATTTTGGAACCCCAGTTTCCACATGTAAGATACACACGGTTGAATTCCTCATTGCTATCAACTCTCATTTGTAGATGGCCCTAGGAATAAATTTGTCTGCAGAGAGTTAATCAGCTGATAAGGGCATGCCAAGAAGGCTAAGTTGAAGCAAAGCATTGCAGCCTTGGGTCGATGTAATGTACATTGGTTTCCAAGATTTCTAGTTGGGCCCAGAATTCAGATTTGGACGTCCATTCTCAGGACAGAAAGTTTACACCTCAAGGTCACCAGCTAGATTCATATTTCTGCCTTTGAATCATGGGTCAATGACTTTACAATTGGCTGTAACAATGTTAGTTTGAATCATAACTCTGAAAAACCCCCACACACATTCTGGAATTTTAAAAAAAGTTTCCCAATTTCAAATATTTTACTCTAAAAGGAGAGGGGAATCCTTTAAACATTGTTTTTTAAAAAACACCCAACGTACCACACCCCCTTTCCTGGGCCTTCATATCTCTACCTGTGCCCCTGTACTCTTGAGCTACAGTAAAGTTGGCATCTGGGTTTATTGCAGGCTCTGGTACCAGTGTCCATGTTAAGTCTGGTGGTTGTATTATTGTGGGTGAGGAGTTGTTTAAGATTGGGTGGCTGTCTGTAGGCAATGAAAGGTCTTCCTCCCAGAGCTTGAGAAAGAGAACTGCCATTGTCTAGGAGAGGTTGTAAATCTCTGATGATGCATTGAACTGTTTTAACTTGGGAGCTGTATGTAATTACTAGTGGTGTTCTGTTATTTTCTTTTTTGGGTCTGTCTTGCAGCAAGTTCTCTCTGGGTATCAGTCTGGCTCTATTGATCTGTTGTTTAACTTCATCGGGCGGATATTTTGGTTCTAAAAAGGTTTGCTGTAGATCTCTTAGGTGAGAGTCTCTGTCTGTAGAGTTAGAAAAAATGGGGCTGTAAAGTAGGGCCTGGCTATATACAATGGATTGTTTGGTATGTTTGGGATGGTAGTTAGAAGCATGTAGATATGTTTGTCGGTCAGTTGTTAGAGGATGTATTGTTAGAGGATGTATACATGGAAAAACCAACAATTTTTTAAAATAATAATAATAATTTTTATCATGTCTTTTGTGCTTTTTATATTGTAACTTTATGTTGTGAACCGTCCTGAGACCTACGGATATAGGGCAGTATAAAATTTAATAAATAAAAATAAAATAAAATAAAATAAATACCACTGAGCTATGTTCTCTCCCTCGTCTACCCCAATCCACCAATTTACTGCTGCAGTGGTACCTTGGTACTCGAACAGCTTGACTCCCATACAAATTGGCTCCCGAATGCCGCAAACCCAGAAGTAATTGTTTTGGTTTGCGAACGTTTTTTTGGAAGCCGAACGTTTGACGCAGCTTCCGCTTGAGAGCAGGAAGCTTCTGCAGCCAATCGGAAGCCACGCCTTGGTTTTCAACGGTTATGGGAGTCAATTGGACTCCCAGAACAGATCAAGTTCGAGAACCAAGGTACCATAGAATCATAGTTAGAAGAGACCACAAGGGCCATCCAATCCAACCCCCTGCCAAGCAGGAAACACCATCAAAGCATTCTTGACATATGCCTGTCAAGCCTCTGCTTAAAGACCTCCAAAGAAGGAGACTCCACCACACTCCTTGGTAGCAAATTCCACTGTCGAACAGCTCTTACTGTCAGGAAGTTCTTCCTAATGTTTAGGTGGAATCTTCTTCCTTGAAGTTTGAATCCATTGCACCACTGTACTTGTGGCAAATCCCGCTGTGCAGCATAATTGAGTTCAAATTATTCCTGTGAAATTGCAGAGGAGAATACTTTGAAGTGTTTGGTGCTGGATGGCAACTCAAACATTTATTCTCAATTCCACTTCTTAAACCGACCTTTGGAATGGTTGTGTATAGCCTGTCTGCTTTCAAATATCACATATGGTGGGGTTTTTTTTGCAGCCTGGGATTCTTGCCAACAGCAAGGAGAAAACAGCTTTTCACTCCTTAATTTAAAAGGTTAAGTTCAATTCCATTGGAACTCTGGAGTCCTGACACTCGACACCGACTTGACGTTGTTATCAATCCTGTACTGGTGGAAAGGCCAATCATAGCGGAAAAAAGTGCCCCTGAGGCTTCCGGTTCCGCTCTGCCTTAAGGGAGGCAGCCTCCACAACAGCCACCCCACCCATTTGCCCCACCACTCTGGATGGCCTCCAACATATATAAAAATAATAATAATAAAACATTAAACATTAAAAAAACTTCCCTATACAGTGGTACCTTGGGTTACAGATGCTTCGGGTTACAGACGCTTCAGGTTACAGACTCTGCTAACCCAGAAATAGTACCTCGGGTTAAGAACTTTGCTTCAGGATAAGAACATTAATCGTGCTGTGGCGGTGCAGTGGCAGCAGGAAGCCCCATTAGCTAAAGTGGTACCTCAGGTTAAGAACAGTTTCAGGTTAAGAACGGACCTCCAGAATGAATTTAGTTCTTAACCCAAGGTACCACTGTATAGTGCTGCCTTCAGATATTTTCTAAAGGTTATATAGTTACTTATCACTTTGACTCCACACCTTCAAACATTTCTCTGATGAAAACAGGGACGTCCTAAGAAAAAGCGGGACATTCCAGGATCAAATTAGAAGAAGATTGGAAGAAGTTTAAGATTTATTTGGAGAAAAACTACAAGGTCAAAGAAACAAGGGAGGGGGAAGTATAAGAGGCTGAAGAGGCGAGAAGTAAAATAAAGGAGAGAAATGATTGTATGTTAAATAGTTATAGATTCCAGACTCTAAGGAGTTTTTTCTTAATTATCTTCTGTGTGTACATAAAAATAGTTTTGGAATAGTAATGTAATAAGTGAACTAGAATGAAGAATGGAGGAATGCAGTAGAAAGTGCCATATTAGTTATATAATAGAAACGTGGAAGGGGGGGATGGAGGAAGTCAACAAAGTAAAGGAATTATAGGGGAGCAAAATCTAGTTAAGGGGTATTATATTGTTAAGGTAGAAGAATATGGTTCCCCAAAAATTGAGTTTGGATGTATCTAAATTTTCTTTTTGTTTAAAATTTTTCAATTGTTCTTTTTTTGTATTTTCTTTTTTGTTCTTTGTTTCTTTTCTTTGTAATGCTCAGAAAATGAAATTTTTTTTTTTAAAAAAATTAGAAACTGGGACAGTTTCTGTAAATCCAGGACTGTCCCTGAAAAATAGGGACACTTGGAAGGTCTGCATTTTGGGATCTGCCACAGGTGCCAAAATCTCTTCTGCTTCCCTGCCTCCCTGCCACCTCCTCCTCCTCTCTCCCTGGTGCTGTCCAGCCCACTTAAATGGTGAGGCTTTCCATCTTTGACTATCCCCTTCCCCTCCGATGGCTGCTGATGGCTTTTGAGTGGACCAGAAGACACCCAGCACCCATGTGTGTTTGAATTGTGGGTGTTTGATGCAGAGCTATGGCCAGCCCTTGCAATACCAAGGGGTTGTTGTTGTTGTTGGTGTGTAGGGGCGGGGAATAAAACATGAAAAGCTAAAAGTAATTAAACTATAAACAAATGTAATAAAAAACAGCCAATCCCTATTTAAAGCTCTTTCTTTAAAAAACAGTCAGTTCCCCAAAGCCTCCTGGAATTAAACAATCTTCATCTGCCGACAGGAGGACAACAAAGAGGAAGGCAGTCTAGCTTCTCTAAAGGAGGATGTTCCAGAGTCTGGTACTAACCACCAGCTAGAAGGCCCTCTCCTGCATCTCCACTAAATGTACCTGTGCGAGACGGAGAGAAGGCTTCCCTCCAAGATTTTCGAACCCAGGCAGGTTCATATGGGAAAATACAGTCCTTCCAATAGTCTGGGCCTTATGCCACATGGGCATAAAATAATTCCACCTATATCGGTCCTATCATTTGGAACATCACAATTCCAGCATCTCACATTCAGGCGTGGGGTGGAAACCCTTTGATCTGTTTTGAAAGTTACTTTTTGTGTATTTAAGAATTGTTTTATTATTGCATTTTTGTTTCAATTATTTATTACCCAATAAAAAGGTAAAGGGGCCCCTGACCATCAGGTCTAGTCGTTTCCGACTCTGGGGTTGCGGCGCTCATCTCGCTCTACAGGCCGAGGGAGCCGGCGTTTGTCCGCAGCCAGCATCCGGGTCATGTGGCCAGCATGACAAAGCTGCTTCTGGCGAACCAGAGCAGTGCACCGAAACGCCGTTTACCTTCCCGCCGAAGCGGTCCCTATTTATCTACTTGCACTTTTGACGTGCTTTCGAACTGCTAGGTGGGCAGGAGCTGGGACCGAGCAACGGGAGCTCACCCCATTGCAGGGATTCGAACTGCCGACCTTCTTATCAGCAAGCCCTAGGCTCTGTGGTAACCCACAACCCCACCCACAACTGGTTTAACCCTGGGTCCCTTATTACACAATACTCAAATCAAAAAACGAAGGAAAGGCAGTATAAAGCTGTTTAAAATACAGTAAATGAATAAATACACAGGAAGTCCCATTGGGACCCAGGACATCTTCATGAAGGCTGATGTCTTCCAACGCCCATCCTCCCAGAGCAACACAGTTTCTACAAACATATAGGTGTTAGGTGATTAGAGGACACAAATTCAAGCTTCCTATTGTCTTTGAACCCTTTAAATTGGACTCAAGCATAAAGCTTGCCTAAGGAAATAATAACGGATCTTGTAACATTTTGTCACTAAACATCAGAGTTTAGAGATGGACTGTGTGGAGACCTGCTCTGAGCCACCATGTGCTTTGCCTTTTAAATACAACTTGTTGTCACCTAAGGCACTGGTGTGATATTGTTTAAACAAACATAAGCCAATTAAAAAGCCAAAGAGTTCCAAAGAGAAAGATGCTCTGAGCAGAAAAGGCCTCATGGGAAGATAATTTAAACCACAGATCAATAACAGTGGAAGATCTATTGTCCCCAAAGACTGAAATATGGCATGGTACAAATCTTGAAAAAGGCGTTTGTATGTTATGACCAGGTGAATCATGAAAAGCCAGATCTCTACCATAATGACTTATAAATATTGGCAGAATCCTGGCTATTGAAAAAAAAAATGTGAAGACTCTACTATTCAGTGCATTAAACAACATAAAAATAGATCCAAGAGCTCACATTGTTGCAACTCAGATATTACAAAACTCAGGAAATACAGCCTAAGTTTACAACACACTGTCAAAAGGTATTAATATTGGGTTTTTGCAACTCTACTTGTTTTTTAAAACGCTATTTAACAACATGCAGTACGGAAAAAGAATATGGATTAACTTCCCATCTATTTCAAATCATAAAGATACAAAGGATGTTTAATTTGGGCTCGCCCGCAAAGGCTGATGGATCCTGACGGATTCCGTCAGGCCTTGCGGGACCCTGCTCCCCCTGGCGGCTCATTAGATGAGCTGGTCGAGAACTGGAATAACCGGCTCTTGGCGGCCATCGATGAGATCGCACCTAAGCGCCCTCTGCGACCCCGCCGAAACCGGGCCCCTTGGTTTACCGAGGAGCTTCGGAAAATGAAGCGGGACCTTAGACGGCTAGAGCGAGTATGGCGGCGTGCTCACGACGGAGCCCCAAGAACATCTTACAGGAAACTTATGAAAGCCTATGAGATGACGGTGAAAGCTGCAAAAAAGTCCTACTTCTCAGCTTCCATTGCATCCGCTAGCTCTCGCCCAGCACAACTTTTTAGAATAATTAGGTCTCTAACAACCCTAGAGGGACAGCCAAATTTAAATACGAATTTGACCCATAGCTGTGAGGCATTTGCGAGCTTTTTTGCGGAGAAAGTCTTGACACTCCGTCGTGACCTCCCTGCCAATTTGGATACAATAAGGGAACTGGAGGCCCCTCGACTGTCTTCGAGTTCAGTATTGGACCAATTCGATCAGATACTCCCTGCCGATGTAGACAGATTCCTCCGAGCTGCAAGGCCCACCACTTGCTCCCTGGACCCGTGCCCGTCCTGGCTGATTAGAGCGTGTCCGGATGAGGTACGGGCCCCCCTGGGTGAGACCATCAACTTGTCCCTTGGCACAGGGACTTTCCCAGAGGAGTTGAAGGAGGCAGTGGTGCGTCCGCTCTTAAAGAAAACATCTCTAGATCCTTTAGATCTATCCAATTATCGCCCGGTTTCGAATCTTCCGTACCTGGGTAAGATAATTGAGAGAGTGGTTGCCGAACAGCTTGGTAGGTTTCTGAATGAAACATCGGCTCTAGATCCATTTCAGTCCGGCTTTCGCCCTGGTCATGGGACCGAGACAGCTCTGGTCACCTTAACAGATGATCTCCGTAGACAGCTGGATCGAGGTGGGTCGGGACTGCTGATTCTTTTAGATCTGTCAGCAGCCTTCAATATGGTCGATCATGAACTTTTAGACCACCGCCTTGCCGACGTGGGGATTCAGGGCACAGTCCAACAATGGCTGCGTTCCTTTATCTCAGGTCGGGGACAGAGGGTGGCGCTATGGAGGGAGTTGTCACCGCGGCACCCCTTGGTGTATGGAGTCCCGCAAGGCGCAATCCTTTCCCCAATGCTTTTTAACATCTTTATGCGCACCCTTGCCCAGATTGTCCGGAGTTTGGGGCTGGGTTGTCATCAATATGCTGATGACACCCCGATCTATCTGTTGATGGACGACCGCCCTGCCTCGGCCCCGGACACACTCACCAGGTGCTTGGAAGCTGTGGCTGGATGGCTACGTGGGAGCCGACTGAAGCTAAATCCTTCGAAGACAGAGGTCCTCTGGCTGGGTCGGGACGACATGGGGTTGGGGGGCCAACTCCCATCTCTTGCAGGGGCTCAATTGGTACCAGCGTCTTCTGTCAAGAGTCTGGGTGTAACCTTTGACGCCCCCCTTTCCATGGAGGCGCAGGTTGCATCCACAGCAAAGGTGGCATTTTTCCATCTCCGCCGCATTAAGCAGTCGGTCCCTTACCTCTCTCGCCCTGATCTGGCCACAGTGATTCATGCGACGGTCACCTCCAGGCTTGACTATTGTAACTCGCTCTACGCGGGGCTGCCCTTAAAGCTGACCCAGAAACTCCAGCGGGTGCAGAATGCCGCGGCGAGGCTCCTTACAGGGTCCCGGCTGCGGGATCACATTCATCCAGTGCTTTACCAGCTGCACTGGCTCCCGGTGGAGTACAGGATCAGGTTTAAGGTGCTGGTTTTGACCTTTAAAGCCCTATGTGACTTGGGACCCTCGTACCTATGGGACCGCCTCTCCTGGGATGCCCCGCGGAGGACCTTAAGGTCCACAAACAACAATATTCTGAAGATCCCGAGCCATAAGATGGCTAGATTGGCCTCTACTAGAACCAGGGCCTTTTCAGTACTGGCCCCAACTTGGTGGAACGCTCTCTTTCCCATGAGACCAGGGCCCTGTGGGATTTGGCATCTTTCCACAGGGCCTGCAAGACAGAGCTGTTCCGCCTGGCCTTTGGGTTAGACTCAGCTTGACCCCTGTGTTTTCCTCCCTCATGGCTTGGATTTATGGACTACTTGAAATGAGGCTGCACTTTAAATTTTAATACTGTATTTTAATCTGTATTTTAATTAATTGTTTTTATGTTTTATTGTAATTCTGTTGGTGTCAGCCGCCCTGAGCCCGGTTTTTGACTGGGGAGGGCGGGGTATAAATAAAAATTTATTATTATTATTATTAATTATTATTTTATCTCACGTTTATTCATTTTGGAAATTTACACCCTGCACTTAAAACATATTCACAGGATGGTTTGCAATACTTAATAAAAAAAAAGCATGCAAATGCTGCTTCTTTGGTGATGTATAGCCACACCATAATATCAGAATCCAAAATCTAAAAAGAGCCTTGGCTCTTGGGAGCTTCTTTCCTATGCCTACTGCTGTAGCTCAAGCACTGCTGGGATGCAGGCGAGCCTGCCAAGGAGCTGGGAGCTCACCGAGCTGAGAGGGTGAAAACGGTGACTGACAGGTGACCTCTCTGAGAAGCAGCTGCCGCAGAGGTGCAGCAAAGACCACATGTTGCCTCCCAAGGAGGTTAGGGGGCAAAATCCTTGCCTTGCCCCGGGCACTGCCAATGCATGCTATGCCACTGCTCCCAAGTAGTGTTTAAATTGGGAACAGGTAGTATAATATGCTGAAAGATTAAAATGGTATTAAATCATGCAGGTTTCTCTGATCAATCTGCGAAAATTGCAGTACGAGGCTATACGTGTCTGCTTAGATGTAAAATCCCACTGAAGTCTATTAGATTTACTGCCAAGCGGGTGGCGCTGTGGTGTAAACCACTGAGCCTTGGGCTTGCCGATCGGAAGGTCAGCGGTTCGAATCCCCGTGACGGGGTGAGCTCCCGTTGTTCGGTCCCAGTTCCTGCCAACTAGCAGTTCAAAAGCACGTCGAAGTGCAAGTAGATAAATAGGTACTGCTACAGTGGGAAGGTAAACGGTGTTTCCATGTGCTGCTCTGGTTACGCCAGAAGTGGCTTAGTCATGCTGGCCACATGACCCAGAAAACTGTCTGCGGACAAACGCCGGCTCCCTTGGCCTGTAAAGTGAGATGAGTGCTGCAACCCCAGAGTTGTCTGCGACTGGACTTAACTGTCAGGGGTCCTTTACCTTTTTAAGCGTGTATATTGATCACAGCTGAGGATACTTCAAAGTGGATAGTAAAATGCCAGCTATTTCAGAGGATTAGTAATGGAAACAGACCAAGCTGCCGCCTAACACAGTCTTCTTTGGCGATCACTTGTAGCCGAGTAAGATTGTCTTCCATAAACACAGTTTTAACAATGAGTCCGTAAGTGACTGTGGAGGCCAATTCTGGATCCACACGTCCTTCCACAGTGTAAAGCTGACACAGTAAAGTACATTGAAAGAGAGGTAGAGCTGGGTATCATCCGCGTACTGATGAACACCCAGCCCAAACCCCCTGATGATCTCTCCCAGTGGCTGCATGTAGATGTTGAAAAGCATGGGGGAGAGGGCAGAACCCTGAGGCACTCCACAAGTGAGAGCCCAGGGGTCTGAACACTCATCCCCCCCCCACTTTCTGAACACAGCCCAGGAGGAAGGAGCGGAACCACTGTATAACAGTGCCCCCAGCTCCCAGCCCCTCTAGACGGTCCAGAAGGATGTTATGGTCGATGGTATCAAAAGCTGCTAAGAGATCCAGCAGAACTTGGAAACAACTCTCACCTTTGTCCCTAGCCCACCAGAGATCATTGACCAGTGCAACCAAGGCAGTTTCAGTCCCATGATGAGGCCTGAATCCTGACTGGAAGGGATCCAAATGGTCCGCTTCTTCCAGGCGTGCCTGGAGTTGTTCAGCAACCACTCACTCAATCACCTTGCCCAAGAATGGAAGATTTGAGCCTGGGTGATAGTTGGCCCTATTGGCCGGGTCTAAAGATGTTTTTTTAAGAAGCAGTTTAATTATTGCCTCTTTCAGTGGGTCTGCGAAAGCTCCCTCACAGAGGGAAGCATTCACCACCCCGTGAAGCCCAGCCCTTCCTGGCTAGCTTTTATAAGCCAGGATGGGCAAGGATCAAGGAGACAGGTGGTTGGTTTCACTTGTCCAAGCAGCCTGTCCACATCCTCAGAGGTAACAGATTGGAATTGATCCCATGCAACTGGACTAGACAGGACTCTAGCACTTTCCCGCTCCGGCCCTGCTCCCATGGTGGAGTCTACCTCTTCCCGAATCTGAGCGACTTTATCTGCAAAAAAAACTTTGCAAAATCATTGCAGGAGATCATGTGGCCCGTATTGGGCCACAAACAACCAACTAATTGCAGGGTTTGCCAATGCGTCACTTTTAGCTGCTCTGGCCCCAGCAATTCCTCCACTTAAGGATATAAGGAGGCAAAACTACTTTAAAAGTGAATGGGAGCTGGATGCAGGAAAGTGATGCTATTTGCCATTGTATTATCTGTATCACAGAGCTTCATGACTCATAAAGCAGTGCAGCTGTTGCCCACTCACAAAGTTCAACATTTCACTTCCACTGGAATGAAGGAACATAAATTTTCCAATCTAGACTGAGCACAAGACCATTTCAGGTGTTTTTACTTATTTATTTAACTTTTTGCCCGGTCTTACAGATTATTGATGGTTGTGGCGGCAGTGGCAGTTAGGGTCTCACTAGTGATTGATGCCACAGGTGCAGCCAGAACTTGGAAGAGCCCCTACATCTTTTGTATGAGAATCCAGGGAATTTTCAGTCTCCATCTTTAATCACTTAAAATGATCAAAAAGGAGAGAAAACTCCAACAGTAAGTCAACTTCCTCAGAAAAAAATAAGTTATATTTACTTAAAGAGGTTGGTTGCCAGGAGATGAAACAGAGGCCAGACCGAAAGTTATTTAGCTTCTACAAAAAAGTGTAGATTTTGTTTAAGAAATTAACCATTCTGCAGAAACAATGGCAAATACAGTATACAGGCTCCTCTGTTATTTATGGAACAAGTGAATTTGAAGTGTGGTATTGTTCAGTCCTAATTATATTGCGGTTCTGAATCTCTGTATCAGATCACAGCACAAAAACACAGCGATCAAAGCCTCCGGATTGATGATACACTACTGCTCAAGCGCTTTATATTCAGGAGCAAAAACTTTTGTCTCAGAAAAATCAGTGACATTTGTGGCGCCCCTCAATACATCAGAATATTTGAGGAGCTTGAGCGAACTATGCAAGGAAACAATAACTAAATTATGACCTTAAAATAATCTCAACTTTTACAGAGACATAATTGGAGACCTGCTTGCAGCTGAACGCCTGGCAGTCTCTAGGGGAAAGAATGCATGTTGGTCCTCGGCTTGTAACTTGACTTCTCCTTATGTCAGTCTGCATACTTGCCATCACCCAGGTAAAGCTAGACGGCTTCTTCAATGGCACATTCTCTCTCTCCCCTTCCACCACACACTCAACACAACCTTTTGACCTTTGGGGGGAAAGTAAGCAACGGGGCTCTTCGGCTCTTGATTTAACTGTGGGAAAATATCTACTTGAAGAGGAAGTGCAGCAGGACAGGCAAAGTCACTGGAGTGCAGAACAAGACGACGGTTATGTCACCACAAGCTGGAGAAGCTGAAAATAATTCAGCTAAAATGCGTTTCATTTGTGGGTGTAGGTGTACAGAAGGCAGGATAACTGAGGGTTTTGTGGAAGGGCAAAGCATTAAGAAGATGCCTCTTTCTGTTTTGTTTTCAAAACCTGCTTCTCTGCAGAAGATCTCCAAGTAGACATGAGGGAGTTATTTCTCTGCCAAGGATGACATGACCCTTAGCCATCAGCATGCATCCTTGATGGAGACAGTGGTTAGCACATTCCTGGGGTGGGGTGGGGGGATCCTGACTTCATTATGCACACATACATCTCTTGGAATCTGTGCAACTAGTATTCTTCACCTCGCCTCCAGCTTGCATGGTGATCACTCAGAAATTTTACGGTCAATTGTTTGAGGAGGGGGTTAGAACATTTCATATTTCCATGCAGGAGGCAGGTGTAAAATATATATGCATATCTTAGGGAGAATACATAAAAAACTGCACATTAGTGTGGAAATATGAAGGAAATGAATTTAAGATTGTGGAAATTATCGAGGTATCAATCTCTTTAAAAAAGGTGACAGAACGGATTGCGGAAACTATCGAGGTATCTCTTTATTAGCTGCAGCCGGCAAAATTCTTGCAAGGATCTTAGCAAACCATCTCTTAACAATATCTGAGGTGACCCTTTCTGAATCTAAAAATGGTTTTAGACCTTCTAGGGAAACAGTGGACATGATTTTCACGGCTCGACAGCTTCAAGAAAAATGTAGAGCAAAACCAACCCCTGTATATGACGTTTATTGACCTGACTAAAGCCTTCGACATTGTAAATCATAATGCCCTGTGGTTTGGGCTGCACAGATAAATTTGTGAACATAATTCAGCTCCTCCATGATAATATGACAGCAACAATCACAGATAACAATGGCTCTCAAAGTGAACCATTCACAGTGGGATCAGGTGTTAAACAGGATGGTGTTATCACCCCAACTCTATTCATTATTTTCATTGCCATGATCCTACACATTGTCAAAGGGAAATTCCCCTCCGGAGTAGAAATCATATATTGTACAGATGGAAAGCTCTTCAATCTGAGCAGGCTGAAAGCAAAGAGGAAGGTTACTGCAACTTCTGTCATAGAGCTTCAGTATACTGATGGCAATGTAGTGTGCACACACTCCAAAACATCCTAAATATCTTCGCAAAAGCTTACAAAAAGCTTGGCCTATCACTCAACATCCAAAAAACCAAAGTGCTGCACCAGCAAGCACAAAACAACCCCTCTGCAGTGCCACAAATCCAACTCAATGGTGTAACTTTGGAAAATGTTGATCACTTCTCCTACCTATCTTTCCATAAGGGTCGACACTGATGCCGAAATCCAGCATTACCTGAGCTCTGCAAGTGCAGCTTTCTTCTGATTTACGTGCAGAGTGTTTGAGGACCAGAACATTCACAGGGAAATCAAAATGTTTGTTTACAAAGCTATTGTACTACCAACCTTACTGTATGCTTGTGAAACATGGACCACGTATAAACGCTATTTCCAACTCCTCGAAAGATTCCATCAATGGTGTCTCTGGAAAATTTTACACATCCCTTGGGAAGTCAGGCGAACTAATGCCAGTGTACTGGAAGAAGCAAAGATCACCAGTGTCAAAGCAATGATTCTTCAACATCAACTTCGTTGGACTGGTCATGTTATGCAGATGCCGGATTATCGTCTTCCAAAGCAACTACTCTATTCCAAACTTAAAAATGGAAGGCGTAATGCTGGTGGTCAACAAAAGAGGTTTAAAGACTCTCTCAAAGAAAATCTAGAAAAATGCAGTATAAACACTGACTACTGGGAAACACTGGCCTGCAACCGCTTCAATTGGAGAACAGCCTTTACCAAAGGTGTCATGGGCTTTGAAGATGCTCGAACTCAGGATGAAACAGAGAAACGTGCTAAGGGGAAGGCATGCTTGGCAAACCCTCAACGTGATCAATTCCCGCCCAGTAACCTATGTCCCCACTGTGAAAGGACATGTGGATCCAGAATTGGCCTCCACAGTCACTTACGGACTCACTGTTAAAACTGTGTTTTATGGAAGACAATCTTACTTGGCTATGAGTGATCACCAAAGAAGAAGAGAATAAGAAGATTCACAGTCACAGATCAAATAGGGCATTTGCTGAATTAAGTTCTTTGCTTTGTGAAGTATGGTATAAATATGAGAAGGAGTGTTTCCTTTGATCTGTCTCAACTTTCAAAAGCTCTGCTCAGTGAAAGGGCCGAGTAAAACCAATGAAGGCTGAGTAGTTAACTTGCTAGGCTCATTATTGTAGACCTTCTGCCCGAGGGTGCTCTGTTAGTTAAGGCCCCCATTGACAACCTTTGAAAGGCTGAGTTATTGCAAGGAGTGTCAGCGTTGGAGAGGAACAATTAACTCAGGCTATCAGTTGGTTGTACCTTTTTTCATGGTTCAGATTTACAAGCTGAAAGGGTCAAATACTTCACACTCTTTTCTCAACAGACATACACAAACTAAAAAAAAAGCGCCCAGTGGTCTAACATTCAGAACACAACTCTACAATGATTTATCTGTCAGAAGCTTTCAGAGCTAACTCAGTGTTACAGCTCCCTGGAGTGAGAGTCTGTGCCTGTCCATCTGATTTTCTTGAGCGAGAGCCTGAAATATTCTCTGCAGGGGAAACACTTGCTGTGTCACACAGTAGTAAAGCGAAGGAGTGTGAAACCATTTGGAATTCTTCTTTCCTGTTGTCACCTATAATCACTGTATTCATGGACAAGTTTTATTGCTTGCCGCAGGGCTAATATAGTCCACTGGTTGCTACTTTGTGCAGCCCCCAGATTTGCTAAATGTTGAGTTCAATGTCAGATGTGAAGGGACAGTCACACTAGGCTAGATAGTTGTAACTCAGATGTAGTTTTTAACTGCCAGATTACTTAAGTGAGGTGATAAAGTAGGAGTGACAATGTTTTTAGTTCTGGAAAGCTGGAGGAAGGGACTGTTTTTAAGTGGTGCCGTTTCTTCCAGAACATCTCAGCACCACAGCACTCAAGAGAGCCTATGGCTGCTTGAGTGGACCATAGGATGGAAGAGATGATTTTCATTGAGAAGGTGGCAGGCGGAGTTGGCAGTACTTGACTCAATCGACAAATTGATAAGGAAGCTTCCTCTGTTCTTCCCCTTTTTCTTTTTAGTATGAATTATCAGCCCTGTCCAGTAAGGAAGTTTGGCTTGCAGGAACTGACCATGGTCCCTGGAGGGCATACCATGGCTGGTGCAAATCTGCTTGTTTGCTTTTTCAGAATCTCCCAGCACTGCAAAGATAATCTTTTAAACTATCGTTTTGACTGTTTAACATTTGTTTTTAGTGATTGTTGCTTTGTATTCATGTTTTACATTATTGTATTTCATTTTATGGTGATGTAGCCTCGTAAAGATTTGAACGCATGTCTCTCAAGACAAAATATTATACTCTGTCCTCCCCCCCCCTGTGTGTGAGGGGGGCACCCGACATTCTCAATATACAGTTCATGGTTCATTATGTGTTGTGGGCTATTATTACTTAATTTCTGCAAACATGCAAACTCTCAGTTCAGGAAAACTTGATAAAAAACCTCAGGCACCTACAAAGGGAACTTGTCTGAGGCAATTCTTCCTTCTCCTAGATATGTAAATCCCAAGAGTTCATATGCACCATCCATGATGTATTGTAGTACCCCAAGGTAGGAATGGAGGAGAAATCTGGTTCAGTAATGTGAGCCATCTAATTTGCACTTCCCAAGTCTATATTCAAACTGAAATGCTGCTGCCCTTTGAAATTTGCACTTTCCTGAAATTTTCAATGCAGTTTCCTTATAAAAAAGTGATATAAAAATGCACATGTTAAGTGAATAATCACTTTAAAAATGCATTTATTACACACCTTCTCCTGCTAAGCAATAGTGACCTACCTGCTAGGAAGCTAGCGTGTCACTCTGCACCACCTAGTGAGCTGGTTCTGTGTGGGGAAGGTTAGATGTTGGGCCAGGTAACTGGAAAGACAGTTTGGCAATTAATGAGTAAAGTAGGGTTCCTCTCACGCATGTTATCCTCTTTATTTTACATACCCTACTTCATATGTGGGGACGCGGGTGGCGCTGTGGTCTAAACCACTGAGCCTAGGGTTTGCCAATCAGAAGGTCGGCGCTTCGAATCCCTGCAACGGGGTGAGCTCCCGTTGCTCTGTCCCTGCTCCTGCCCACCTAGCAGTTTGAAAGCACGTCAAGTGCAACTAGATAAATAGGTACCGCTCCGGCGGGAAGGTAAACGGCATTTCCGTGCGCTGCTCAGTTCACCAGAAGCAGTTTAGTCATGCTGACCACATGACCCGGAAGCTGTACGCCGGCTCCCTCGGCCAATAAAGCGAGATGAGCACCGCAATCCCAGAGTCGTCCGTGACTGGACCTAATGGTCAAGAGTACCTTTACCTTTACTTTATATGTGAATAAGAAACAAGGATATGCCATGTCCAGTTTGAGCTGCAGACTATGACAAAGAGATGGAATATTTGATGTGATTATTATACACATTCCTCTCTCTCTATGTGAAAGGCATCTACTTCACTCCTGATTGACCCAATGGCATTTCTAACCCTTACACCATGAATCGATCATTAAAGAGCAATGGGATTAAGTTTTTGCAAAAGCCCTGTCTAGCAGGGAAGGCTAGATACCACCCATGCTCTCTCATATCTGTTTGTAGATTCTGCCGCTGATATTTCTACCATTTTGCACTGAACCATAGCTAGGTTTTTAAGAAAGCCCATTTTGTTTGTTTTAGGCAAATAGGCACAGGCTTTCCCAACATGACAGCTTACACAGGGTCCCTATTATTCGTTAGGTTTTGAATTATTATGGGAGGGAAAGGGGCGTGGAAGGGTGATCAGGGCCAGCAGCCCCCCAACTGAGCTAAGCATCTCTCCAAGTATTTGTGAGATGAAGGTGGCATTCTTGCTGTCAACAAATCAGCAGCTTAATCCATAGCAACATGCTTTAATGAGTTTGATCGGATTTTCAACAGGATGGGAGAAAACACACGCACAAAGGGTGGCTTAATAACATTACTTCTTAAATCGACATTAATTAAATCGTAGTTTGGACAATAATATCTCTTGTGTAAACATTGCTTCCTTTTTGGGCGGAAATGAAATGCTAGGATCAAGAACAACATAGTAGTGGTAGCACTAGAATGAAGAGGATATAATTTAGGCAACTGTTCTCATGGGAACATCAAATTAGTGTTGCAGGGTAATTCATAACCATTTTTTTATTTAAAAAAAATACTACTACCAATAATACATCCCAAAAACCAGGAGTTTTAAAAGGAAACAGCCTAACTGTTTTGCAAATGCCTTCAAAAAAGTTAAGTTCATAATGAATAACAAAAAGTTGGGAGACTGACATAGCAGTGATGCCTGTTGTCTCAGTACCTCGGGTTACAGACACTTCAGGTTACAAATGCTTCATGTTACAGACTCCTCTAACCCGGAAGGTTAAGAACGGACCTCCAGAATGAATTAAGTTCTTAACTCGAGGTACCACTGTACAGTGGAACCTCGGTTTATGAACACCTCGGTTTATGAATTTTTGGTTTACGAACGCCGCGGACCCATCTGGAACGGATTAATTCACTTTCCATTACTTTCAGTGGGGAAGTTCGCTTCAGTTTATGAACGCTTCAGTTTATGAACAGACTTCCGGAACCAATTACACCCATGCTTCGGGTTAAGTACGCTTCAGGTTGAATACTCCGCAGACCCGTCTGGAACGGATTAATCCACTTTCCATTACTTTCAATGGGAAAGTTCGCTTCAGTTTATGAAAGCTTCAGTTTAAGTACTCCGCAGACTGTCTGGAACAGATTAATCCACTTTCCATTACTTTCAATGGGAAAGTTCGCTTCAGTTTATGAACGCTTCAGTTTATGAACAGACTTCCGGAACCAATTGTGTTCATAAACCGAGGTACCACTGTAATAGCATTTTGCAGGGGTTAGTGCGTGTTGGGAATGGACAGACAAGTCCCAGGCCTCTGTGGGGCAGAGTGAGGAGGCACCTCCCTTTGAGGGCAGGGGGGCAGCTCAGAGACCAGGGGCAACAGCAGTGGGTGCCCAGAGAACTCCCAATGAGAGGGGAGAGGAGGCTGAGGAACACTCCACAAGCGAGGGTGTTCAAAAAAAAGGTGAGGGGCTGCCAGCTCTGCAGGGAATGGGGTGGCATAACTGGGCTCCTGAGCCCCACAGGGGTGCCACAGAAAGAATGTCAAGGGCACCATGGACTTGAAAAGGCTGAAAACCTCTGCACTAAGATTTCAATTCTCCGTCCCACTCCCAGTACTTTTCAGTAGCAGCATCAGAAAAAAATGGAGATGGACAGAGATGGGGACGTCGGGCTTAAGACATAGAAACTTTTCTGTTTGGGCAACCTACTTCACAGTTCTGCTCTCAGTCTCAGAGGCTGTGATTCAATTAGGTTTAGAACTAATAGGAAACTTTCTCCTCATCTTTATATGCTTGCCTTTCTGGACAAGTTCTTCTTAAGGTGACAACCAAAAATATTAACATGGAATTCTAATATTTCATTATATTAAAAATCTTAACTTTTTTTTTAAAAAAAAACAAACAAACACCCAAAGTACTTTACAACACAGTTCAGCAAGTTGAGGGGAAAAAAAGTGGCATGTTCAATTAAAGCACATTAATTAAAAGCCACCCAAAGGCCAATATGATTGGTAGCGGAGATAACCACTAGTTGACTTGGCTTTCTGAAATTGACTAGTATTTCTCAATCTGGTGCCCTTCAGATGTTTTGAACTATAACTTCCATCAGCCCTAGCATACACCCCCCAAAACCACATCACAGGTATGATAAGCCCTTCAACCAGCCCTTCAACTTAAGGATGCATAACTTGTCTGAATCTTCTCCAAAGTGAGGATGGGCTAGTCCTAGGACACTGCAAGCAGAGGGAAACCACACTGTCTCATTTCTTCCCTGTTTTAGAATTCTTAACATGTAAGGAGGTGAGAGAAGCTGCCAATAAATGATTAAAGACTCGGGGGTTTAAAAAACTCAAGGCTGTGGAAGCTGGGAAAATCTGTGTGTTTAACTAATGGCTCAGCTTGCCTAATGATAAGGCACAGCTGATGCCTACAGGGTAATAGGCAAGTATTGGCTGAGGCAGGTTGAGGCTGAAAGGAAAATGAAGGCACCTGAGGAAGTCTACGCAGCCTAAATATGCATGTTCTGAGAACGTAGTCAGCCACTATATATGTGCCATCTGCAAGTGATCAGAGTGATTCTAGGGCTAGCTATAGAACAAATAGGCCTGCTTTAAGAGTACGCAACAATGGCAAATGAATTGTTGTTACGGAAATTTGCAGAATCTTGCAGGGAGCCACTGCACATGCAAAAGGTTACCAGCTACAGATGTTCAGTCTCATAATGAGCGGGAACCGGAGATTTGTATGACTTTGGGGCGGGAGTGAGAGGCCCAGAGCCCCACTTTCTGCCTCTTTTCTCCAGGTAATTGATGACTAGGGCCTGTTTGACAGACAGCTTTCAGAACCTGACAAATTGCAGCAGGTGATGCCTGCTGGAACAGGATCCCAACACGTCCTCTTCAAGACAGCCAAGCTGAAGGATTATAGCTAGCCTCCATTTACTCGTTCCTTCAGCCCACACTCTGTTACAAGGACAGCGATATGAAACTGCAGAGATTTGGTAGCTACACTTCACCTAACCCTTGGGGAATTTTAAATGCAAATGCGCCCCTGTTTCTGTGAGGGCACTGTGGCCAATCTTGGCTGCCTTACTCTTGAGGAATTTTAATCCAAATCAATCCATCAGTTCTTCTTGCTGTCGGGCCATTACATCTACTCCAAAAGTCCAAATAAAAAACCAGCCCCTCCCTGACTGTAGGGTCATTACAGGCAATCGTTCTTAACTAGTGCCACCCAAGATTTCTGACTGAGCTCCCACCAAAGCAGCACACTTTCTTTTTTTCCAAAAAGTAATATTTATATTTATTTAAGAGAATATAAACCTGAGGGAGAGGCATGTTGTCCCCTCCATTTTTTTTAAAGGCACAGAGAAGATTTCTGCTCCTAGCAGAGTATAAACTTGCATGAGGGAAAGGATGACTTCTTACACTATAACTCAGCTGTCCCAAATAGGGACAGCACCGCATTCCTGCTAAATATGACATCTACTGAAATCTCTCAAAGCTGGCAATGCATAACTTCTTTATCTGTAACGAGGCACAGGTACGCCTTTATAAAGGCCAGATTCAACGCTTTTCCATCAAATGTTATGGGAAATAGACTCTCCAATGGCCAGATCTCTCTTCTATGAGACTGTAGGAGTGGTTCTATAGAATCCCTACACCACATACTTTTTTGCTGTCCATTACATTCGGAAGCCCGAGCTAAATATCTGTCGCCATTTTTATCGAGAATTACTGACAGAACACAGGATGCTCAACTAATATACCTTCTGAACGGTGAAGATCCAAGCATATCCCTTGCAGTCGCTAGATACGTGATTAATACAGTGGTACCTCGGTTTATGAACACAATTGGTTCCGGAAGTCTGTTCATAAACTGAAGCGTTCATAAACTGAAGCGAACTTTCCCATTGAAAGTAATGGAAAGTGGATTAATCCGTTCCAGACGGGTCCACGGAGTACTTAAACTGAAGTGTTCATAAACTGAAGCAAACTTTCCCATTGAAAGTAATGGAAAATGAATTAATCCATTCCAGATGGGTCCACGGCGTTCATAAACTGAAAATTCATAAACCGAGGTGTTCATAAACCGAGGTTCCACTGTATTTTATTTTACAAGAAGAGAAATGGATCACTGCACATCCTTGATAATTATAATTAAGAATCATTTAAAGGTCTTAGAAATAGGCTGTATTTTATTGGAGAGAATCCAGAGTTCTATTCGATATATTGGCAAATTTTATCAGATAGTAGTTTAAATTGTTGTTTTAAATTGGGTATTGCTGAATTGTGTGACCTGTTTTAAATGTATATTGTTTTGGTCCAAGTTGATGGAATTGTTTGATATTGTTCTAATATGGGCCAATGGCCGAAATAAATTACCTACCTACCTGGCAATGCACAGCTGCACCAGGTACCGAAAGCCTTCTTCTCAAATCAAAACATTTTGCTACCCAGTGTGCAGTACCACCTCGAATGAGGCACCTCTAATGTAGTGCCCACAAACAAAAGACATCACAGGGAGGAAAGTGAATCCCTTTTAGTTTTTCTCCCCCAAATCAACTTTAACTGGGCTTAGGAAATCTTTGGATACATTTGTCTACAATTTGGCAGGTTTCTTACCTAGGGGAATTTCACTTCTGTCTATTTCCAAAACGATTGTCAAGGAAACACTTGGGAAAATGAAACAAGTCTGGTGTTTTTTTTTTACCCACCCAAACCCATAAAGGCCACCCTTGCTGGAAAGCCACTGCAGTTATCCTGAAATTTGGAAAGAGTCATTCCCTCAGGAGGGTCTACTATCTACAAATTTCACCCAATTTTGCCAAAAAAGAGGATATAGAGTTCATTCCCCCAAAATAATAATAATAATAATAATAATTTATTATTTATACCCCGCCCATCTGGCCGGGTTCCCCCAGCCACTCTGGGCGGCTTCCAAACAAACAGAAATTCTAAAATACAGAAATCCATCAAACATTAAAAGCTTCCCTAAACAGGGCTGCCTTGAGATGCCTTCTAAAGGTCTGGTAATTGTTCTCTTTGACCTCTAGTGGGAGGGCATTCCACAGGGTGGGTGCCACTACCGAGAAGGCCCTCTGCCTGGTTCCCTGTAACTTGGCTTCTCGTAATGAGGGAACCGCCAGAAGGCCCTCGGAGTTGGACCTCAGTGTCCGGGCAGAACGATGGGGGTGGAGACGCTCCTTCAGGTATACCGGACCGAGGCCGTTTAGGGCTTTAAAGGTCAACACCAACACTTTGAATTGTGCTCGGAAACGTACTGGGAGCCAATGTAGGTCTTTTAGGACCGGTGTTATGTGATCTCGGCGGCCGCTCCCAGTCACCAGTCTAGCTGCCGCATTCTGGATTAGTTGTAGTTTCCGGGTCACCTTCAAAGGTAGCCCCACGTAGAGCGCATTGCAGTAGTCCAAGCGAGAGATAACTAGAGCATGCACCACTCTGGAGAGACAGTCACTGGGCAGGTAAGGACTCAGCCTGCGTACCAGATGGAGCTGATAAACAGCTGCCCTGGACACGGAGTTGACCTGTGCCTCCATGGACAGCTGTGAGTCTAAAATGACTCCCAGGCTGCGCACCTGGT
The DNA here is from genome assembly GCF_963506605.1 of Zootoca vivipara. Taxonomy (NCBI): domain Eukaryota; kingdom Metazoa; phylum Chordata; class Lepidosauria; order Squamata; family Lacertidae; genus Zootoca; species Zootoca vivipara. Next base: position 70,031,659 of record NC_083284.1, on the reverse strand, counting down.
CTTTCAGGGGCACAGTTACCCCATTCAGGACCAGGGAGTCCTCCACACCCGCCCGCCTCCTGTCCCCCACAAACAGTACTTCTGTCTTGTCAGGATTCAATCTCAATCTGTTAGCCGCCATCCATCCTCCAACCGCCTCCAAGCACTCACACAGGACCTTCACCGCCTTCACTGGTTCTGATTTAAAAGAGAGGTAGAGCTGGGTATCATCAGCATACTGATGGACACCCAGCCCAAACCCCCTGATGATCTCTCCCAGCGGCTGCATATAGATGTTAAAAAGCATGGGGGAGAGGACAGAACCCTGAGGCACCCCACAAGTGAGCGCCCAGGGGTCTGAACACTCATCCCCCACCACCACTTTCTGAACACGGCCCAGGAGGAAGGAGCGGAACCACTGCATGACAGTGCCCCCAGCTCCCAAGCCCTCTAGACGGTCCAGAAGGATGTTATGGTCGATGGTGTCAAAAGCCGCTGAGAGATCCAGCAGAACAAGGAAACAGCTCTTACCTTTGTCCCTAGCCCGCCGGAGATCATCGACCAGTGCGACCAAGGCAGTTTCAGTCCCATGATGAGGCCTGAATCCTGACTGGAAGGGATCCAAATGGTCCGCTTCTTCCAGGCGTGCCTGGAGTTGTTCCGCAACCACTCGCTTAATCACCTTGCCCAAGAATGGAAGATTTGAGACTGGGCGATAGTTGGCCATATTGGCCGGATCTAAAGATGGTTTTTTAAGAAGCGGTTTAATAACCGCCTCTTTCAGCGGGTCTGGGAAGGCTCCCTCATGGAGAGAAGCATTTACCAACCCGCGAAGCCCATCGCCCAGCCCTTCCTGGCTAGCTTTTATAAGCCAGGATGGGCAAGGATCAAGGAGACAGGTGGTTGGTTTCATTCGTCTAAGCAGCCTGTCCACATCCTCGGAGGTAACAGATTGAAATTGATCCCACAAAACTTGACTAGACAGGACTCTAGCACTCCCCCGCCCCGGCCCTGCTCCCACGGTGGAGTCTACCTCTTCCCGAATCTGAGCGACTTTATCTGCAAAAAACTTTGCAAAATCATTGCAGGAGATCGTGTGGCCCGTACTGGGCCCGGATGGAGCAGGTGGTTCCGCTAAATTGCGAACCACCTGGAAGAGTCTCCTGCTGCTGTTTTCTGCAGATGCGATGGAGACGGTGAAGAAGGTCCTCTTCGCCGTCGCCATTGCCACTTGGTAGGCTCGAAGTTGAGCTCTAGCCCGTGTCCGGTCTGATTCAAAATGAGTTTTCCGCCACCGGCGCTCTAGCCGTCTCAACGACTGTTTCATTGCCCTCAGCGCCGGGGAAAACCACGGGGCTGTCCGGGCTCCATGCAATCTGAGAGGGCGCTTCGGAGCCAGACAGTCAATAGCAAACAAATGAATGAATCGATTTTTAATGGCTCCCTGAACGATCCCTCTGAAATTATTTGCCTATAGGTTTTAGTCAGTCTAGAGGGGCTACTTATTTCACCCACTTGCCTCAAAAGAAATGTTATACCTGTTTTTAATTTCCCCCTAATGGTGAATGGGGTAAATAGAGCTTGGTTTTACAAACCAGATTTGGACCTGGACCCTGAGCTGAACTGGGCAGCCTGTGGACTACCCTTTGGACTGAGGGAGGCTGATCACCAAATTACGGATCTGGGATCTTAAGTGATTGGTGTGCACCCCTAATTGCTGTACCTGAACTTGCAATGCCAGCAACAGAACGGCAAGGATTTGCTTATAGTATCTTAGCACTGAACTCAAATGTCATAGTGAAAAGAGTGTGCTGAAAGACCAGTGCTCTTTCATGTTGTCTGGAGAAATCAAATGTGGCCACACAAAGGTTCAAAGATTGCATTGCTTCATTCTGCACATGTCATTGAAGGTTCATATCCTTCTTTATGTATTTCCAAATCCCATTCACAGCAATAATGCTAAAGAACATTCCTTTTCGATAATCTCCACCAATTTAATATTCTTTGGTTTTATAGCTTCCTATCCCAGTGGAGCCTTGAATAACTGAAGATTGCAGAAAGTGAGAAAATGAGACAGTGAAGGATCTTTTGTTCCTTTAGAATTTTCTCTTACATTGAGAAGATGACTGAAACACAGATTACCAACATGCATTTATTTTCCCCTGTCATAAAAGTACAGTGGTACCTCGGGTTACTTACCTGATCTGTTCCGGGGTGCTGTTTGCAACCCGAAAAGTACGTAACCCGAACAGCGCTTCTGTGCATACGTGAACTGTGCAGAACGCTTCTGCGCATGTGTGCGCAGTGAACTCGGAAGTAAATACTTCCTGGTCCGCCACGTTCATAACCCAAAAGTACACAACCCGAAGCGTACGTAACCCGAGGTATGACTGTACCAGTTTGATTAGCAATCCTTAAGGTACCGTATACAAGCAAATACATTACTGAAAAAACCAAGCTTAGCATAAAGGCATGGGATGCCTTCCATCAGCTCCAGCTGGTGGCCTAGAAAGCTTTAAGCAGCTTAGGACCACATTTCCCCATATTATTATTGCTGTTTATTATTTATTAAATTTGTAGACTGCTCTTCATCCATAAATCTTAGGATGGTTCATATGACCCAACTTGGATCCAATCTATGGCTTTTTGGCGTTACTGTTTTGTTTGTTACTATGCTATGCATAGTAACAAACAAAACAGGTCCTTGATCCTTGATCAGTGCAGATGGTGACAGCAGTCACGAAATTAAAAGACACCTGCTTCTTGGGAGAAAAGCAATGACAAACCTAGACAGCATCTTAAAAAGAAGAGACATCACCTTGCTGACCAAGGTCTGTATAGTTAAAGCTATGGTTTTCCCAGTAGTGATGTATGGAAGTGAGAGCTGGACCATAAAGAAGCCTGATTGCCGAAGAATTGATGCTTTTGAATTATGGTGCTGGAGGAGACTCTTGAGAGTCCCATGGACTGCAAGAAGATCAAACCTATCCATTCTGAAGGAAATCAGCCCTGAGTGCTCACTGGAAGGACAGATCCTGAAGCTGAGGCTCCAATACTTTGGCCACCTCATGAGAAGAGAAGAATCCTTGGAAAAGACCCTGATGTTGGGAAAGATTGAGGGCACTCGGAGAAGGGGACGACAGAGGACAAGATGGTTGGATAGTGTTCTCGAAGCTACGAACATGAGTTTGACCAAACTGCGGGAGGCAGTGGAAGACAGGAGTGCCTGGCGTGCTATGGTCCATGGGGTCACGAAGAATCGGACACGGCTAAATGACTAAACAACAACAACAACAAATGCTATGCATTTGATTGCATGCTTAACTAAAAATTTAATACTCTGCCTTCATCAATGACATGAAGCTACTAACATCTTGGTGTTGTCAAGGCAGGTTTTATGTGACATAATCCAAGAGAGACTGACAAACTAGGAAGTTAAACTGAGGTCTCCTGCTGCTGACCGATTATCCTCCAGGCAAGTCTTCCCCCAACCTGGTGTCCTCCATATGTTGTTGGACGACAAGTCCTATCATCCCTGAACATTGGCCATGTTGGCTGGGAATGATGGGAGGAAAAGGAAAGCTTCTACAAGCTAAGACAAGTTGTCATTAGATCTTGCAAATTCATACATTAAGAAACCTTCTTTCACTTGTGGGATCTCAAAATCCAATGGTGTTTCCATTTATATATCCCACATATTTTGGAATAATTTATTCTTGTTGCCTAGAAATCCAGCTTTTATATTTGTTTCAAAGTTTCCTGACTCAAAATGACTCCCGACTTAACAACAGTACAAATAGATGCCAAAACTTGCCTGGTATAGTTAAAATCACCAATTTACTGTTAATTAAGAGGTTGGCAGCTCCTTTCCCCTCTGGGGTTCCTCTGCTCTTAACTGCTGGTTAAATATTCGTTTGAGTTTGGCTTGACAGGTCGTGTCCTATCATATGTTTTATAGCCTTCTTATTAAATGGAAACCCAGCTATCAAAAACTTCTGCCCTGAACCCAGCAGTGTTTAGAGCAGTTAGTAATAAACTGTTAATAAATGTGACCCATTGTATAAGTTTATGGTGCTGTCAAGCTGACTGAGGTGCCCGAAGGGAATCTGTTATCAGTAAAATATTTCAAGTAGAAGCTAAAATTGGAAACAAGGCGAAGTCTCTGCACAGCCCACCCCGCCCTCGCAATAGATCACCTCACAGACACCAATGAGGCATATAAAACCTTTTACAGTGTAGCTAAAAGTGTGACAGCTCCCCTGTAAAACAAGAACATTATTATAGATTGCTCTTTAATAATACATCTTTCGTTTAGGTTTCTAAAAGAATGCTATCAACATCCCTCTGTCTGTGCCCCTGCTGAGATCAATACTAAATAAATAACTTGGTCCCCCCCGTCCCCCCCGAGAGAGATAAGCAGATGGTGGCAACCCCAAGATCAAGGCATTTATCTTTAAATGAATAAAAGGTTTCAGAAACAATAATAGCTCCTTTGGATTTAACTAAAAAAAAACATCCTTTTTGTTTTGAACTGGTATTTATCAATGGAGCTATCAATGGAAATCCCATGCATTCTGAATTTTTCATCATTGTTGTGGTTTCGGCGTTTTCGAGATCAAACGCCCCAGCAAGCATTTTCACAATGTCTGCAGGACTATTGTGGACTTTTAAACATTCCCAATAAACAGAGCTAGCTCAAGACATTCTGCTGCCTGAGGCAAAGGATGTGATGGCATCACATTCCATTCCATGTACAAAAGCTTGATCTTAAATTCAAAATGGATGATGGGGCATCTTCCACTGCCTCTGAGTTTATCAGGCTAACAACATCTTGCTGCCGTGGCCTGCTTTCCAGTATCTGCCACCTGTGGCATCTGCCCCACCCTGTCTAATGATAGAGCCAGCCCTGTCAGTATATTAACAGCCCATCATCAACGCATCATCCTGCCATCTATATAGGGGACTTTACAGGACAACACCAAAAAGACAGGTGGTCACTGGAGACTATATTTTTCCGTTTGTCATAAGGGAGGCAATAGAGACAGTGATCTATCAGGTTGTAATGACCCGTATCTGCTTCTTTTGTGGGGAGTGAAAAACGACCAGGTTAATAGAAAGTTCTGTGGGTGAATATTTTCCCTGTTTCACATAGAAATCTGCCATCGATGGTTTAGGCTGAATAAAAAAAATGAAGGGCAAACTCCTCCATTATAAGGGAGATGATGAACTTTGCAGAGAAGCAATGTACCCATCCACCAGCGGTGTAAAATGGAAGTTGGACCATGTATCCTACTTCAAGGCACTTCATCAGCATATAATGGGAAGCTTCTGCCTATAAAAGCAACAAGGATATCAGCTGTTGTGTTTCCTTTTCCACTGGGTCATGTCTTGTTAAGCTCCCAAGCTCCTGTTCTCACCCACTCCTATTGATTAGCTGATTTGATTATTTCTTACCTGCCCTTCACCAAAAGATCCTAGGATGGGTTACAGCCATACAATACAGTATAAAAATACATTCTGAAGATCAGTTAAAACAATTTGCTATTGATATACGAATTAGAGACCCCAAGTGCATTTTTTATTATTTTAATAATGTTTCAATGTTTCACTTTATTTGCATTTAATCTTTTAGAATGTATGAGGCTTGCTTTTTGTGTGTTCTGCATTTGTGAGATCCTTCCTCATCTGCACCTGAAAGTGGTACAAATGGCAAGATGTTTTAGCACCAGAGTGCAAATTACCTATCCCTGGAGCTATCTGAGACCCAGGAAAAGGATTTGATGATGCTCTTCCCTCCCACTGAAAACGAGGTTGCCAGGGTAACGTTGGACATCCCAGACCTAAAATGGTCAAATGGCCTGGGCACATCGGGGCCACTTCAAGGTGATTGTGAGGGTGAAGGTACCAGAATGGAGCCATGCGTGTTTTACTTCTCAGGACCTGATCTATGTGAGGATGTTTTATGACTCTTTGTTTGCTGTGTTTGAAATACTATATAAGCTTTTGTTCTGAAGTGCCTTGGGGCAGACCTTCTCAACTGGCACATTGAGTTGAGTGAGCTCTGTCCTATTGCAATAGCTATAATAAACGCTGGATCCCTAAATCCGGAGGCTGGACTTGAAAATAGTTTCCTTGGTTCTGTGGTTTATGCAAAAGGTGGTTGTTCCTCACCTGGGTAATGAACAAAGTTGTGTAGAGGAAAGTTCCTACCACAGTTGGTGGCCCATACAGGGGAAACCCAGGTCACTCGAGATCATCTGAATGGGACCTGGTTAAGGATTTCATCAGTGCACAACACGAAAGAGTTTTTGTGGATGGACATCCACAGGTAGTTCAGTGGTCTTGGTGATAAAGAGGTTTTTCCAGGCGCAGACTATTGGATAAAATAATATATATGATAAGAATAATATCGGAGAAAACTGGATATTGAAACCTGCTTAACCTAAATCATATATCCCAGTTTTACAGTGGCCCTTTAAAGTACGCTTCACGCAGAGTATACGCAGTGAGAAGTTGACCTGGCTAAGAAAACACCACCAAGAACGTAGGGTATTATTTCCCTTATATGAAACCCCTTACTAGCTGCACACTTGTAAAAGTATGCAGATGAAAATACAAACGGTTGGGTTTCTTTAACTGGAAAAACAAACTGAATCTAAAGAGACTTTAAAGCAAAGATAAATGCTTTCTCCCACATTCCAAACCTCCCACAAAACTCCCATTAAACTACCTGAGAATTAACAGCAACCTAGCTTTATAACTAAGCAACTCTCATACTAAGATTCAACTGAGAATCTCTTAAACTGAGAACAACTGAGAGAGTGATCTACTTAGAGATGAATCAAACTGAAAAGATCTAACTAAGAGATACAGAAGGCTTTCTGGCACAAGAAGCAGAGCCCACGCCTGTGAGCAATTAACAGAAACACCGGCACCTGTTTCTCTTAAACAGACAGTATTTACATTAGACCAACTCTAAAGTAACTTGACTAATCAAAACATCCAACACAGACAAGCCCAGCTAGAACCCAGCAGCACGTCCAAAAATCCACCGGGGGTGAGTAGGAAGGAAGGAATATAAGTGGCATGCAGTTGTGAGTCTAGTCTCTGACCAAGCCTCGAAACTGGGACCTTGCAGATTGGATCTGAGGGTTCCCCTTTTCACTCACTTTCTCTGTTTCTCTGGTTTATGGCTATCTGGCCTCTCCCCACTTCTAGAAGTAATCAGTGGGTTGCCTCCTTTAGGTGTAATTGAGCTGCAAGGGGCCATTTCCCACCTCTAAAATTGGCAGAACAGCACATCTCGGTGCTGCTTTACGCAGACGACACCAAAATCCTCTCGGGAACACCTATAGGCCTTAAAAGAGTCATGAAAACACTGGCAGCATGCTGCAAGGAGAACACACTAGAGCTTAATTACCAGAATAATAGGATGCGTTTTTAAAACCATACAATGAAAGTACTAGATACTCTTCTCTGCAGGCATGTAAGGAAAGGGTCTTTCTTCTAGATATTTGGGGTCTATGCTATTTAGGGCTTTAAACACCAATGTGAATACCTCAAAATGAACCCTGAAATGAATTGGCAACTTGTGCAACAGTTATACTAAATGGAATAAATGGGGTTATTCTAAATGGAAACCCAGCCCGGCTGCTAAATTTTGAACCAGTTGAAGTTTCTAAGTCATCTTCAAGGGCAGACCTATGTGGAGTGCCTTGCAATAATTCAGGGGTTTCCATCCCAGTGCACACGGATGCAATGACACTTGCAAAGGCTTTTACTGATCTCTCAGGCAGGTGCCTCCAACTCGAGCATTCTTTTTTAAGTCTCTGGCCATCTTAAAAAGAAAGTTACGGAGCAAAATGTGTTGGTATCTTCTAAGCAATATCTGTGAATTGAGAGAGTGATCTGGCCACCTTGCATTCCCCCCCCCCCCGGTACTGAGATATACTCCCTGTTGCCATAGCTTTAGTGAGTGTGCATGTGTGATTTCCACAATCGGAACCAGCAGGACATAGCTGACTTCCCATGGAATGCATGAAGTTGTTTGGGGTGGCTGCCTCTAATTGTGTGTTACGCCACACTCTCCATAGCAGCTATTTTGTGACTGGTGCCCCCAGCACACTCTCAAAATTTGAAATGTGCCCAGTGGTTGGCAGCCCCTGCAATAATCCAATCTGGATGTAACCAGAGCATGAAGTATCAACTGATTTCCCAGTTGACTTCAATTGACACTGTTTGTGAGAGTTAAAATAATTTTTATTTTTAGGCATCTTCCACACATTTTGTGTTCCTGCACTACACTAGTTGGCAAAAGAATTTTAAGTGTGATTCAGATAACTTTTCTCATCACCTCTGATTATGGATTTAAGGTAAAAATTGTTTTTTTCTCTTTTTTTGCCCTTTCTTTTTTTTTCTTTTTTCCTATTTCTATTTTTCTCTTTTTTTGGTATGACAATAGATGGTTGGATGGATGGCCTCCTGCGTACTGCCCTGGTTTGCTGGAGCTCCCTGGTGGCAGGGGGGGGCTTTGGGGTCAGGGGAGGGGGAGGAGGACAGAAATCCAAGCATAAAATGGACCATCTCTGACTGTTCACATACATGGGATACTTCTGTGGCAGGGGAGGACCCATGTGGGTGGGTAGGAAGGAGGTGGAAAAGGTGTTTATGTATGTACCGTTTTTTTTTTGTATTTTGTAAAATTAATAAAAAGTATGTTTTTAAAAAAAAATAAGGTAAAAATTGAGCTTGATTCTTTTATAATAATAATAAGTATTATTATTTATTTCATTTCTATATCGCTTTATATTTTAAAGAAAAATCTCAAAGCAGTTTACAGCATATTAAAACATCAATAAAACAATCTGAAGAAAGTCAAATATAGAGTATACAGTCAAAGCAACATAATTAACAGAAAACTACAATATTGTCTTAAAGATTTCAAAATAAAACATTACAAAGGAGGTCAACTACAGAATACATATTTAACACAAACAAAGTTAACCAAAAAAATCAAACATTTTTTTTTAAAAAAAATGTTGCTAGGTGAAGTCAGATATAAAATGCACATTTAAAACAGCATAATTAACAAGAGAATAAAATATTATCATAAGCATGACACAGCTGTTTGGCAGGCACAAAAAGATGGGGCAAAAGAATAAGCAAATATGGTTATTGGGGTTAAAGAAGAAATTAACAAAACATATTTGTGCCCATGAGAAGATAGTTTATTTGGGCTTTTTGTGGATGATTGTCTCATCTGCAAATGATGAACCTTTGGTTAAATATTTCCATGACAGACATATGTCATTCTGGGATGTCTATACCTAGTATCATTCGTTAGTTTGAAATTCAGTGACATAGCACCAACAGCACAAAACGATGCACATCTACTCAGAAGTAAGTCCTATTAAGTTAAATGGGATTTACTCACAAGTAAGTGCAACGCGGGTGGCGCTGTGGGTTAAACCACAGAGCCTAGGGCTTGCTGATCAGAAGGTCGGCGATTTGAATCCCTGTGACGGGGTGAGCTCCCGCTGCTCGGTCCCAACTCCTGCCCACCTAGCTGTTCAAAAGCACGTCAAAGTGCAAGTAGATAAATAGGTACCGCTCCAGCAGGAAGGTAAATGGCATTTTCATGCGCTGCTCTGGTTTCACCAGAAGCAGCTTAGTCATGCTGGCCACATGACCTGGAAAACCTGTCTGTGGACAAATGCCGGCTCCCTCAGCCAATAAAGCGAGATGAGCACCGCAACTCCAGAGTCGTTCACAACTGGACTTAACTGTCGGGAGTCCTTTACCTTTACCTTTTAAGTGCATATAGGGTTTTGATATGCTTACTCTGTATTCTTCGGACCATGCACCTGCTGTTATAAATCAGTTCTGTTGGGTGGCACAATGGCAGGAAAACTCGATACATATGGAGCCTATTCATAGGATAATTTCCACATTGCAAAGTCATTTTGTGGAAGAGAGTTCTAAGAAGGTTGCATTTAGCTGTCTAATAACAGGAAACAACATCTAAAATGGATTGGGCCCAGAGTGGCTGCTGCACAAATGGAAGTGTTCCAGAAAGCCATTCCAGAGCTGGTCAGTTGCAACTCCTGAATCCAAACTCCTGTTTCTTATTCCCAATATATCTTATTTTAAAGCAAGACCTTGTTTTACTGTAACCGATTTCTGTGCTTTCAGAGGGAATTCAGCTTGTTTAAAAACTCTCTGATGCCGCATAATTTGAAAAGGGATCTGGAGCAAAACGCACACACCTGTCCATTAGATAAACGTGTCATTGGCATTCAGTGTTGCAACATCCCTTCTTGGTGGAAAAATAAAATATCACAGAGCAAACAAGACAGCTGCTTTTCCCATTTAAAGGCAGCACCATTTAGGTCCGCTTCCCCTGCGACCAAGGTGTCAAAATAACTAATTGGTTAGCAATGGCAAAAGGATTCATGTGTGGAAGGTATTTAATGTTAAATTTGGTTTGAGCAAATAAAGTTTCGGAGCATTTCTTAAAAACATTTGGGAGACTGCATGCTGGAAGATGTGGATAACTATTTGTTTATAACCACTGGAAACAAATAAACCACATAGGCCAAGGCCCCCCCCCCATTTTTTAAACCTACACTCCGAACTTGTGTAACTGGCCCATTGACCTATATAGCGAGTCACACTATGTTTATATAGTATCTTGGGGATGACAGATGCATTTTCCTAAATGGTTTAATCTCTCTGCCTTTTAAGAGCCGAAGGGATTATAACCACACTTCGAGGAAAAGAAACTTTCCTACCCCATCCAATGTAATTGGGGGTTTATAATGCTGCCCTCTCTGATTTCTTCACCCGATAATCACAAAGGTTGGAGAAAGGGGACTTGATCCCCTTTAAAGTTATCAGCCTCCCTCTCACATCAGCCTCCCAGCGACACATCGTACTTAACACACTGATTTAGCAGCAAGATTAGAGCACATATCTTAATATTTAAAGTGCTGAGATGGTTCTCTTTCTAGATTTCTTTTAAAAGCAAATCTCTCACCATTCTTTCTGATATCTCTTATCAGTCTTCTTGGGTTGCTAAGAATGTGGAGTTTATGTATGGGCTGCCAGGGGATGGGGGGCGCAGATACACTTTTGCCCACAATGGAGGCTCCTTAATGGTTCTTTGGCAACTGCTGGATAGTTCCGTTGCCATTGCCTTTTAGATCTTGGTCTTCTCTCCATCAGGGCCGGCTCTAAGGCAAGGCTGGGTGGCGCAAGGCGCCAGGGCGCCAGACAGCCATTGCGCTGCGCCCGCCAGACAGCCACGCTGGGAAACTGGGTGGGGTGGGGGGTGCCAGAGGGATCTTCGCACCAGGGCACCAGGGCGCCAGATATGCTTAAGACGGCCCTGCTCTCCATCCTGTATCTTAGCTGAATAGGGCTCCAAATGGGACTGCACTTTGACAACAATGATAATACTTTAATTCTGTTGTACCCATAATGCCGACTGGTCAAGAAGTCCTCGGATGTCCTTTCACATTCTCTCTGGATCAGGGATCAGCAAACTTTTTCAGCAGGGGGCCGGTCCACTGTCCCTCAGACCTTGTGGGGGGCCAGACTATTTTTTTTTTAGTGGGGGGGATGAACAAATTTCTATGCCCCACAAATAACCCAGAGATGCATTTTAAATAAAATGACACATTCTACTCATGAAAAAACACGCTGATTCCCGGACTGCCCATGGGCCAGATTTGGAAGGTGATTGGGCCAGATCCAGGCCCCCGGCCTTAGTTTGCCTATGGATTATGTAACTTTCCACAAATTGTGTGTGTGTGTGGGGGGTGGGAGGTCAGTACTGCTCAACACCACCTTATTTGAGGGGCTTGGAATTGTAGATGGATTCAGACATGGCTATGTAAAAAACAAACAAACCCCAAAGAAAATCGTTGAGGGAAAAGCTGAACATGTTAGAAGCCACAAAGCACACATTTATTTCATTACCAACCCGGAAACTTTACATTTCTGGCCCAGCCCTCCTTACATGGGATACAATTTTATAGCAGTGTTTTTTTCTTTGTTTATTTACTTGATTTAAATGTCCCACTGTGCTCCCGAACCTCACAGTTGTAAAAAGCATGCTATACAATAAGAGCAATACTATCAAAATTCCAGTTTAGGAAACAATATATTCATTTCTTGGGCATGAAGTACCATTTTCTCGAAGCTTTCCAAATCTTTTCCCACAAAAGAAATGGATTTCCTGTCTTGAGATGCCTCCTATGATATAGAATAGACTTTAATTTGAGTTTGTGAAATGTAATACACAAAAGCTTGGTAGTAAAATGTCACTTGTCTGAACAGAAGTTATAATCTTGTTTTCCTCTGTGGGTTGAGTTCTGGGGATTGTGGCTTTGAATAGCAAGGGCTGAAATGCAACAGTAAACTGCCTAGCTAATTACATGCTGCTTTTCAAAAAAATCTGGGAGGGAGAATGAAGAAGACTTAGGATGGTGTCAGGTCTTATTTGTTCCTCCACTTTTAAAACTCTACAGATTCATGAAAACTGAGGTTTCATGATACCTTGGAAGGTTCGTGAAACCCTTAGGGAAAATGTGAGCTGGGGACATCTTGGTCTATACATGTAGCCACTGTACTACCAACGTACCTGAGTAGAGGTGACTTTCCTGTCCATGGCTCTCACACTTCATCACCACAAAGCCCACTTAAAATTCTATATTATGTCATCATACTTCAGGGTTTCAAATGTTGATGAAAACGTGTTGTTCTCAAGAGCCCATTTTATGACACGAGAGTGAACATCCATAGTCAAGACACATGACAATCATTATCATGTGGAGAGCCAGTGTGGTGTAGTGGTTAAGAGTGGTCTGGTGAACCGGGTTCACATCTGGTAATCTGGTGAACCGGGTTCACATCTCCGCTCCTCCACATGCAGCTGCTGGGTGACCTTGGGCTAGTCACACTTCTCTGAAGTCTCTCAGCCCCGCTCACCTCACAGAGTGTTTGCTGTGGGAGAGGAAGGGAAAGGAGAATGTTAGCCGCTTTGAGACTCCTCCGGGTAGTGATAAAGCAGGATATCAAATCCAAACTATTCCTCCTCCTCCTCCTCCTCCTCCTCCTCCTCCTCCTCCTCCTCCTCCTCCTCCTCCTCCTCCTCCTCTCTCTTCTTCTTCTTCTTCTTCTTCTTCTTCTTCTTCTTCTTCTTCTTCTTCTTCCCTTGGGGGTTCCCCATCTAGTGCCCTCACCACTCCTCTGTCGAATCCATGACAAATCATCATAGACGTAAGTATGATGAACAACAAAAAACACCGTAGGGCAGGAATAGGGATAGGAACAACCCCACTTTATTCTGTTTGTTTGTTTGTATACATATTGTAAAAATATAGAAAGAAAGAAAGAAAAGACAAAACACACACATGCACAAATACACTTCTTCTTCTTCTTCTTCTTCTTCTTCTTCTTCTTCTTCTTCTTCTTCTTCTTCTTCAGCATATGAAAAAGTCTTCATGCATCACATCACTGCTGATGGCTAACTACATAGCCTGGTTCACCAGGACAACATGCTGGTGTGGCATGATTTTCTTCTTGATATACCTTTAAAGACAAATGCTTCATACCAACTTTCAGATTCCTTTTGGACTGAAGCTCCAAATACCCCAGGAAGCTGTTAGATGCTTTGTAATGTTATAAATATGTGCTGTTGACTGCTGCTTTTCACTTTGGCTGGATTAGAGATTTGTCAAAGAAGAAAGCAAAACTATTGTTTGTGAGCTATGGACCAAACTCTTCAGCATCACATCCTGGGATTTCACCTAGCCTGGGATTAAGATATTCTTAGCATTTCATCTGAAACATTTTTCTGCTTTATTTTTGAAAGACAAACCATCAAACTTTTAAGAGCCACTCAAAGTTTCTGAAACTTCAAACTGCATGTCTGGACGGAAGGCATGAAATCATAGAATTGTAGAGTTGGATGGGACCACAAAGGTAATTTAACCCGACCCCCGGCAAATGCCCAATGTGGGGTTTCAACCCACAACCCTAAGATTAAGAGTCACATGCTCTACCGATAGAGCTAAAGATCCTAGGAAGAAAGCAAGAAAAGCAAAAAAAATGCCTTGTATAAAAGTGATATAATCCCACAACCCCCCCAAAAAAAATTTCGAAATCCAAATAAATAGTATGCAAAAGTCTGCAAAAATAGTATTTCACCAAATATCTGCTTTCAATGATATATCATTAAGGAAGAGGAGAAATACACACAAGATCACACATATATTGCATACTGATTGTCATTATCATTGCATTGGATAGAGTATGTAAACAGGAAGGAAGATTTTGTGGCAGACAGAGATGGTATTCGAGAGCAGCTTCCTCACATTGATTAATTGTCTGGCACAATTTAAAGGTCAATCACCCAGGAGGGTGGGCGGAAAGAGTTTGGTTAAAATCTCCCATCCCATTTCTCTAGATCAGGCATCCCCAAACTTCGGCCCTCCAGATGTTTTGGACTACATTATCCCTGACCACTGGTCCTCTTAGCTAGAGATCATGGGAGTTGTAGGCCAAAACATCTGGAGGGCCGCAGTTTGGGGATGCCTGCTCTAGATGCTCATCCTGAATGTGGGCATGGTCTGTGTTAGAAACTGAGATATGAAAGCTAGGTGCTAAATGGCACCTTAAAGCTAGGTTATGGGTGCAAAGAGTCTAGATGCACATGGTCTAGTAGTCCTTCCCCTGACCACCCCCCTAATATTCTTACGGGGGGGGTTTCTTCTCTAGTCTTCAGAAAGCAGCGGGAACTGGGGAGGCAGAAAAAGGCCCTCCTTTCCTTCCACTCTGCAGTTTTAATCTGAAATCTTAGGTGCAGTACTGCACACAGAGCTCAGAAACTGCTTGCGCTAATGAAATTCCCTGTCGCAAAATGTGTCTAGAACAATGGGAGTTTCGAACACTGGGCATGGCAGAGTGTGAAAAGGCAGCAAAGTATGTAGAGAATGAATTTTCTGTGGTTCCCCCTTCCCTGAATGTTGGCCAGTATTGTTCAAACTTCTCTTGCCTTCCTCAAATTCCTGCGCAGGTATCTCAATATTTGCCTCAAAATTTTACTTTAGGCAGCTCTCAGTGAATGTAGCAGTATTTGGATATGAGGATGATATCCCCCTCCAATGAAATGCATTAAGCTCAGTGATGAAAATGAGGTGGCAAGAACAATGCCAGGGAATCGTTTGAAGAGTCTTGTGGCTGGTCCAGGTTGGCAGCTGTATTGCTTGCTCATGTGGTTTCACTTCTCTGTAAAAGTTGTGCCTCAACCTTTTGACACTGTGTTGTGTTTTGCAAGTATTATGAGCATGGCTCGCAGTGTTATTGGGTTTGTGATGCTTATAAAACTTTTTATAACTAGAATTCCCTGAACGATTAAAGTAAGGCATCTTTCGGCAGCTTGGAATTTCTCTCTACCAAGCTCTTCAAAGACATTGGCTATTCACAGTATTTCAAATGCATAGTATTTTCTAAAACCTGATTCTACAGATTTGCGGTAAATGAATGTGGTAGAATTCCACTGTGCCAGACAGGGAGACACATTTTTGAAAGCTCCCTATGTATAAAATTCGCTGCATGTAGCGAACTAGGAATAAGAGAGGGGGAGGAAAGAGCATAGACCAGGCATCCCCAAACTTCGGCCCTCCAGATGTTTTGGACTACAATTCCCCTCTTCCCTGATGTGACGACCCGGGTCCCACTCTACCTTACTATCACTGCGACACAGGAATCCAGAGGGAAAAACACCCACCCTCTTCTCCTGCCGCCTCAAAAATAAACCCCTTTTCCTAATGGGTTTCTAAGTAAGGAGAGCCTTCCAGCCTACGTGGCCTGGTACCTTAAGAAACTCTAGGCTGTCCCCCAGGAATAACCTCTTGCCTCCTGTAAAGGGTCTCCCTCAGTTGGATTCCCCCACTGTAGAAGTTTGCCCTAGGCACTCTGGCAACTTCTTGGCACCTCAGGTTACCCTTCTAAGCCTCCTCCGTGTAACTTCAGGACACAAACCACCACCTCCCTGCCTGAGGTGAGTTTGGCCCTCTCTTGAGTCACCACGGCTGTGAGTCCTGGTACCTCGCTGGAAAAATACAAACGGACCTCTTGTTGGCAAAAACAGAGATGAAGTTTTATTGTGTTAAAACATAAGTGATTCTTTAACGTGTCATTTATTAATTAGCTTTGTTCCAGTTGTACAAAATAAACTCAGTCAAACATTTAACTTTAAGTTGTCCTAGCCTCTTAACTGTCTTCATACAAGCCACCACATAACACCACACCACACCTTCCTCCCTCTCCCTCCTCACTGACCAAACCGACACTCCCTCCTTTCAAACCGGGCACAGTCCCGCCCCCATCAGAGTTCTATGCCAGTCAGGCTGGAGGTGGGTTAACTCTTTGCCAGCCGGGCAGAAATAAACATTTTAAAAGTGCTTCAATTTGTCACATATCTCCCCCACCACAAAGACATTGCGTCGGCTTGCTCTTAACTAACTAGAGCAATGCCAAAGCAATGGGCTTGGGGTCAAAAATACATCAATGCATTCTATAACATTCATACTACAAAGTCAACTAAATTCACATCTCATAAACTTGTACACAGATAAATCATGTTTGGCATGTGTTAGATTATAACTCCTTAGCACAAATGTCTTGCTAGGGTTCCCACCATTTCATATAATAATTTGCACCATTCTATACCTCTCAAAAATACCTGGATAAAGCGTCCGCTATGATGTTTTCCTTCCCACTTATGTGCTTACCCTGTGTCTATTTTATAAGTTGCTAGGCTGGTCCTCCCTGGGATGTTTGAGAAGATCTGAGCAAACTGAGCAAGGACTAATTTTAACTGCTCCTTTTGCTCTGGGGTCAGACCTTCGTCGAATGACACCTCTGCTAGAGTTGTGCCCTTACTTAGCTCTCCCCACCCAGTTAAATGAATCCCTTGGGTCACCTTCCCCTTTACTTGTAACACCAACTTATTTCTGTCAAAATAAGGCTTAAGTAAATTTACATGAAAGTTTTTACATCGGTTCCCTTCCCCATCTAACTCTACCAAATAGTTCACCGCCGATATCCTCTCGACCACTTTGAAGGGACCGTCCCACGACATCTCCAACTTCTTTCGACGTCTTGTTCTTAACACGAGCACACTGTCACCGGGCTGGAAAGATCTGTCTCTTGCGTGTGCATCATACCACTGCTTCTGTCGACGCTGTGCCTGCTGCAAGTTGTGAGCAGCTTGCTCCCGTAGCTCTTGAAGGTCGCTCTGCAGCTCCTGTAGATACGTCACAACATCAGGGCTGTCGATCTGCTCCTCCCCCGACCACGCTGCTTTCATCAAGTCTAGGGGTCCTCGTGGCTGTCGACCAAATAGGAGTTCAAAAGGACTGAACCCTGTGCTCTCCTGCGGCACTTCGCGATAACCAAATAGGAAGTGTTGCAGCCTCTCATCCCAGTCGTTAGGATGATTGATGGAATAGGTTTTTAGCATCCGGCTCAGGGTCGAATTAAATTTCTCCGTCAAGCCATTCGACTGCGGATGGTAAGCCGTAGTTTTAACATGCTTAACCCCACAAAGAGTTAAAAGCTCTTCCATGGTCTTGGACGTGAAGGATGTCCCTAAATCTGTTATAATTTCCTTGGGGAATCCCAGCCTTAAGAACACCGACATGAGGGCTTTTGCTACAGTCTTTGAGTCAATGTCCTTTAGAGGTATTGCTTCTGGATAGCGCGTAGCATAATCCACTAGGCATAAAATAAACTTATTCCCCCTTTTTGTAACTCTGGAGATAGGCCCGAGGATGTCCACTCCTACTCTGGAAAAGGGCTCAGTAATTACGGGAATAGACTGTAACAAGCCTCGCGTTTTGTCCGCTCTTTTGCCTGCTTTTTGGCAGATCACACAGGACTTGCAATACTCTTTGATGTCTTTGCCCATCCCAGGCCAGTAAAATCTTGCTTGGATTCTATCACTAGTCTTTCTAATGCCTAGATGCGCTGCTGAGGGTGCGTCGTGTGCCATTTGTAGCACTTGCAACCGGTAAGCTCTTGGCAACACTAACTGTTTCTTCCTTTCCCAAACAGCAGCAGTTTTCCTCCTCCTAGAAATTCTATACAGTCTTCCCTCAATGGTGGTAAATAAGCAGGGGTTTTCCACAGTTACTTCTGCAGTAGGACTTTGTGCTTTACCCCACAGCTCTTTTATAGTTTCATCCTCTTTTTGATCACTCAAGAATTGGGCACCGTGCTCCTGGACCACTGGCACGCTAATCAGCCCTTCATCCTCACCAGGCTCTATGGGTGACTCTATAACTGCAGGAGGATTACTCTCAGTGACTTGAGACTGTGACCTAGTTATCACTTGAATACGGTGCTTCTGACTAGCTAGGTCATTCCCTATTAAAAAGGGTACCTCCAATTCATTTAGGATTCCTACTCTCCATTTGCCACAAAATCCTTTGTAGGTAATATCAACTTCAGCTAATGGTACTTCAAAATGTGGCCCCCATATGCCTTTTAAACTATAGGACTGACCCTTGAGGTACTGCTCCTTTGGAACAAATTGGGATTTAACAAGTGAGACTTCTGCTCCTGTGTCCCTCAAACCTAAAAAAGACTGACCATTTAATTCAATTGGCTCCATGTAATCTTGGTTGCACTCCTGCTCAGCCCTCCAGACCTGTAAGACCTTAGAAGTAGTCTCAGCTGGACTGTCTGATTTCTCTGAGCCTTCTGTCTGAGGCGAGCTATTTTCCTGTGACTGCATTACCAGTTTTACTTGTTTAGCTGCAGTAGGTGTAGTTTGCGACTTAACCAGCAGGGGGCACCTGGCACGTACATGGCCCTCACGATTACAGAAAAAACAAGTGATTTTCTTAGACCCTGTCTTGTCAGAAACTGATTCCCTGACAGGAAAATTTTCTTGCCTGTCTTTATTTTCTCTGTTTCTCCATGGATTACCCTTCTGTGA
Source organism: Zootoca vivipara (assembly GCF_963506605.1). NCBI lineage: Eukaryota > Metazoa > Chordata > Lepidosauria > Squamata > Lacertidae > Zootoca > Zootoca vivipara. The sequence continues at coordinate 70,012,671 of NC_083284.1, read as the reverse complement.
GTGTTTTGGGAATGCTATTTCATTGAAATCTCCTTGTAGTTCGTCTAAGACCTCAGCAACCCGTGCCACAGTTTTCAGTTTTTTATCCCTCAAGAACCAACGTAAATTGCTAGGGATTTGCTTAAAAAATTGTTCTAAACAAATTAATTGTTTTAACTCATCAAAGTCCTTCACTCCACTCCCTTGAATCCATCTGTCAAGTAATTTATCTAAGCGGCTAGCTAGTTGGGCATAAGTCTCTTTATGTTCCTTTTTTGCCTCACGAAAAGCCTTTCTGCTTTGTTCAGCCGTGAGTCCACATCGAACCCTGACCCTTTGCTTAAATACTTGGTAACTTGACAGCTCTTCTTCCCTCAGGTCAGCATAAATTTCACTTAGTATCCCACAAATTTGAGGTCTTAAATAAAGCATCCAGTTCTCCTCAGGTATTTGAAATTCCACACAAACGCGTTCGAAGGTAAATAGAAACGATTCGACATTATCGTCTTTTCCAAATTTGGGGAACCTTTTTAAATTAATTGCGGTACTATCATTGTTAACTGGACTCCGAGTTAATTCTGATCTCAAACGTATCTCTTCAAGCTTCATTCTGTCCTGTTCTAATTGTACCCTTAACCTCTCTGACTGCATTCTCTCCTCAGCTTCAATTCTAGCTTTTTCCCTCTCACTTTCAGCTTCAATCCTAGCTCTTTCTCTCTCACTTTCAATTCTAGCTTTTCCCCTCTCACTTTCAGCTTCAATTCGGGCCATCTCAATTCGTAGTTTCATCAGTTCTACCTCAGAACCTGGGCTTCCCTCAGCCCCTTCCGTTCTTTCATCTCCTTTTGCCTCTCTGGGTTTTCTTACGTGAGTCATTTTCCTCACAGGAAAATCCTGACAGACTCAAACCAAACTAGGCGCGTGAGCTTTGAATTTCGATCACGACGCTGCCACCAAAAATGTGACGACCCGGGTCCCACTCTACCTTACTATCACTGCGACACAGGAATCCAGAGGGAAAAACACCCACCCTCTTCTCCTGCCGCCTCAAAAATAAACCCCTTTTCCTAATGGGTTTCTAAGTAAGGAGAGCCTTCCAGCCTACGTGGCCTGGTACCTTAAGAAACTCTAGGCTGTCCCCCAGGAATAACCTCTTGCCTCCTGTAAAGGGTCTCCCTCAGTTGGATTCCCCCACTGTAGAAGTTTGCCCTAGGCACTCTGGCAACTTCTTGGCACCTCAGGTTACCCTTCTAAGCCTCCTCCGTGTAACTTCAGGACACAAACCACCACCTCCCTGCCTGAGGTGAGTTTGGCCCTCTCTTGAGTCACCACGGCTGTGAGTCCTGGTACCTCGCTGGAAAAATACAAACGGACCTCTTGTTGGCAAAAACAGAGATGAAGTTTTATTGTGTTAAAACATAAGTGATTCTTTAACGTGTCATTTATTAATTAGCTTTGTTCCAGTTGTACAAAATAAACTCAGTCAAACATTTAACTTTAAGTTGTCCTAGCCTCTTAACTGTCTTCATACAAGCCACCACATAACACCACACCACACCTTCCTCCCTCTCCCTCCTCACTGACCAAACCGACACTCCCTCCTTTCAAACCGGGCACAGTCCCGCCCCCATCAGAGTTCTATGCCAGTCAGGCTGGAGGTGGGTTAACTCTTTGCCAGCCGGGCAGAAATAAACATTTTAAAAGTGCTTCAATTTGTCACACCTGACCACTGGTCCTGCTAGCTAGGGATCATGGGAGTTGTAGGCCAAAACATCTGGAGGGCTGCAGTTTGGGGATGCCTGGCATAGACCTCTCTCTGTTGCTCTAGTTTGTAATATTAAAGGATCACTTGAATCCCTCTCCATCTGTAGCCTGAAGTAGTAGAGCCCAGTGTTTGACCATCTCATTCTGCCATTTTATTGTGCATAGTGAGTCAAGTTAAAGCTATGGTTTTCCCAGTAGTGATGTATGGAAGTGAGAGCTGGACCATAAAGCAGGCTGATCACCAAAGAATTGATGCTTTTGAATTATGGTGCTGGAGCAGACTCTTGAGAGTCCCATGGACTGCAAGAAGATCAAACCTATCCATTCTTAAGGAAATCAGCCCTGAGTGCTCACTGGAAGGACAGATCGTGAAGCTGAGGCTCCAATACTTTGGCCACCTCATGAGAAGAGAAGACTCCCTGGAAAGGACCCTGATGTTGGGAAAGATTAAGGGCACTAGGAGAAGGGGACAACAGAGGACGAGATGGTTGGACAGTGTTCTCGAAGCTACGAACATGAGTCTGACCAAACTGCGGGAGGCAGTGCAAGACAGGAGTGCCTGGCGTGCTATGGTCCATGGGGTCACGAAGAGTCGGACACGACTAAATGACTAAGCAACAACAAGTGAGTCAAAAACACTTTTAAGGTTTTTTTTTCAGGGGAGTTGAAATTCGCCAGTAGTTTTTCTCAGGAAATTCTCTTCTTGGACATTTCAGTTCACTTAAATAGTCACTGACACTTTTTGCCCAGGCATGCACACTATGTGACCCACGAGAACAGCAATGTAACCAGAATGTACAATGGTGACGGGTTAAAATCAGACCAATTCTTTATTGACAGCAGCAGCAGCAGGCAGGGCCAATTGGGTCCCAGGATCTGTTCATCATTCCACAGGCCCCACGTTGATGGAATGGATCCACTGGGTTTGGACCGCTCCAAACCTGTACAATGGGAGTCGACAAGTGCTGATCGTTTCTGTGGTTCAAGCCAAACAATCAAAGTCTCACTGCCAACCAGGCAGATACCGAACCCAGCAAGTAACCAACAGACAATCACGGAAATATGAGCAAACCAAAACCAAAACAACAAACCGTGACAGTGAACAACAATGAAAATATATTATATAACAATGAAAAATGTACCGTATTTATATAACAATATGCAAAATATAATGGCCTGACATATATGCTCAGTAGTGCATACATGCTAACCGGTCCATAGTGCAATGAAGCACATGAAATTTTTCAAGTGTTCCAGGTGGATGTAAGTTGATGTACTGCTTCAAGTAAAAATACTCGTCCTTCCTATGTAGATAGTATTATGCTGCAAGTAAAATCCTTGTCCTTCCTGACGGGTTGCCAGCAGAAAATCTTCCCGTTTCACTGGAAATATCCAGTTTCCTCAGAGGAGAAAACTCTGTCTTCGGCAATAGAATAAAATACAAACAATTACTAAATATAACAATCTGAAACTAATACGATTTTTACAAAAAAAACCCAATTCCTTGTACTCACCAAAGGGAACAATTTAAACAATGGCAAAAAGCTCCTATGTTGCATGCAATCCTCAAGGTTGGGAAATCTAATACAAGCTGTGTATCTCTCTGTCTTAAATACACAAGCCATGTAAAGGGCCATTTAATGGGCCGATACAATGTTACCTGAGTATGGAACAAAGGATTCATGCTATAAAATACAGCTTTATAAAGACTATTTATAAAAAGGAACTGTAATCCATTCAAAGATTGAGACCTGATGGAGCCAGGGAACCAAATCTATAAATCCAGTAAGCCTCTTTTTGATGTAGTTTCTTTTTTAATACATCTCCATTCCGAACCCAAGCTTGGGTTTGCCATGGTCAACCCTAACCCTTAGGCCCCTTATGTTGATCCTGACCAATGCCATTTCCGCCCTCATACAATGTTCTCCCGCCTAGCAAAGGAAGGCCATAATTTCACTGAGGGAAAGGAGGGGGGGGGGGAAACCAACCAAGGGCCAGTCAGGTTGAGAGAGAAAGAATCATTTCTGGTCCTGTCAACCAGTGACCCAAAATTGCTCAGTGAAGGCTCTAAGCCAGGAGTGGGCAGGAAGGAAGCTCTCAAATCAAAATATAGGGTTTTCCCTCCCCTCTGCAGCAAGGGCTTATGGGGCAGCTTTTTTCCCATGGACCCATCTCACAGAGAGGATACCAGGCAACACCTTGCCCAGTATTTTGCTGCAATCCATAAGCCACAGCGCCTCTGGGCAAAAGCGTCCCATGGTTATTGGGCACAGAAAGGGGCTTCCATTTATATTGGGGGATTATGAAAGGAGCAAGAGAAGAGGACTGGATGGGGTAAGGACCAAAGTCCGTCCTTCTTTTGATTCTATTGAAATAAGAGTAAGCAGCAGTACTGAAGCTGAAATCCACGCAGTTGCTTCCAAAATTAAGGGATGATGAACCCTGGGAGGTCATTTCACCAAATATTTCCCAACAATTCAGGATACAAATTTCAAAATATTATCTGAAAGCTCTTTTCTGTGAAATTTCTACTTTATGGGTAGCAGGATGGGAAGAGAATAATTCCATTCCTATTACTCAACTTTGGGTGAAAGGTAGAATGGCTCAAAATTTTACCTGGGTCCTTCTAGTTACAGGTAGGTAGCCGTGTTGGTCTGAGTCGAAGCAAAATAAAAAAAATTCCTTCAGTAGCACCTTAAAGACCAACTAAGTTTTTATTTTGGTATGAGGTGTATCTGACGAAGTGTGCATGCACACGAAAGCTCATACCAAAATAAAAACTTAGTTGGTCTTTAAGGTGCTACTGAAGGAATTTTTTTATTCTGGGTCCTTCTGTTTTTTTTTTAGAAGAACTTGTGCAATTTCTCTGTTAATCAAAGTCACGTGGGGAAAGTTGTTTTCGATTTTCAGGGTGAAATGTTCTTGGCTGGAACTAAAGACTTTTAAAATGAGGTTTATTCTATGCAGTTGATGAATTAAGTAAAATGATGCAGTTTGGGTTATTGTGTTTTTAGTAGCACATTTTCTTTCCCTCTTTTCACGCCAGGCACCCTTCCACACTGTTAGTAAACTCCCCCCCCTTCATATAAAAGGATGGTTTATTTATTTATTTAGTGTCGAAATGAAACCGGTATGCATGCATTAAGCTAAAACCTCAATCCTAATGCGTTTTTTTTCCTGTCTCAACATTCTAATAGCTCTATTAGGTAGATTGACATGATATGATGGAACATCAGCTACTCTCAAGTATTTAATCGGTGCTTATAGACTGCCTAAATTTTCCTGTAATAGCTCCTCCCACTTAAAATCCCTCAGTGGGAATTAAACCACCCAGGCAAAATGGGAGCAAAAAGAAGGTTCTGCTTTATGGAAAAGAAGGACTCTTGAGTCTTCTTTCACACCTTTTCATGTGCATACTGTAGGCTTCTTATATGACATACGAATAGTTTTCAGTGTCAAGAGTGAATCTTAAAACAAGATTATTACGATGATTAAAATGATAACACCAACCCAACAGCAAGCAGGCCAGCAGCACTGTGGACATCTTAGACCTGATAAGAAATTGTTTTTCTAATTGTTTTGTATCACAATTGAATAAATATGATTTGCACTACTATACCAGTAGTTGTTCCCTAGGGACGCGGGTGGCGCTGTGGTCTAAACCATTGAGCCTAGGGTTTGCCGATCGGAAGGTCAGCAGTTCGAATCCCCGCAACAGGGTGAGCTCCTGTTGCTCGGTCCCAGCTCCTGCCAACCTATCAGTTTGAAAGCATGTCAATGCAAGTAGAAGGTAAATGGCAGCGGCGGGAAGGTAAATGGCATTTCTGTGCGCTGCTCTAGTTTCGCCGGAAGCGGCTTAGTCATGCTGGCCACATGACCCGGAAAAACTGTTGGTGAACAAACGTCTGCTCTCTCGGCCAGTAAAGCGAGATGAGCGCCACAACCCCAGAGTCGTCCACGACTGGACTTAACTGTCAGGGGTCCTTTACCTTTACCCTTACTATAGTGGTTTATATTTTAAAATCTTGTTTTTTTTTAATATTATGCTTCAAAATTATTTCTAGTCACTTATGGTGGGTGCCTGAAAAGGATGCACCAGCTCATGGCGCCATTTTTGCGAGTCTCACTGGGTTTGCAGGCCACAGTGAATGCATCCCTCAAAGCTAGCTGGCCCATGGGCAGGGGTCGCTCTGGCGGCGTGGAACGCCCCCACAGCATGCCCCACCCCCATGGTGCACTATATGCACCCTGATATGTATGGGCCACCCCAGGCATCAGCGGGGAACACTCCACCACTGTGTGTGTGTGTGTGTGTGTGAGAGAGAGAGAGAGAGAGAGAGAGAAAGAGAGAGAGAAACAGTAGAGATCCACCAGGAGCAAACAATTAAAACCCTAACCCTAACCCTAACCCCAACGCTAACCCTAACTCTAACCCTAACCCCAACCTTTTTAAGTATTGAGTTGCTACTTTTATTTTTATTAGGTATTTTGTGGTTTTATTTCTTGATTTTATTCTGTGAACCGCATTGAGGCCCCTAGATATAGGGCGGAATATAAATTCAAATAATAATAATAATAATAATAATAATATAATATGTTTCCCCCACCTATGGCAGAGCAGCAGTGATAATAATAATAAGAATAAGAATAATAATAATAATAATAATAATAATATCTCGCCCTGTTAAGTTTCTATTCCTCTCAGTGTGCAGGTCACATACCTGTTTTATACATTCCAGCAAAGATTGTTAGAATCACGGGAGCGGATGTTTGCTGTATTCTGTTTCTGTCCCCCCCCCCCTTCAGACTTCTCTCAGAGAGAGGAGACATGTTTTCTTTTGTTCTGCCTTACTCTTAATGAAGTAGCTTTTAGTACACAACCTCAGCCTGGCTCCATCTGCGTTTTATCTTTGCTGGACTCTGAATATGTGCTCAGTGTGTCCAAGACATGAGTTGTAATAAATCGTTGGGAAGGGCTGTTGGAACTCCCTAGAGCTGATGGGAGAGAAGGGCTGGATTCGTTCCTGCATTATGCCTGTGGACCGTTCCTGCCCCCGGCTGACCCGACACGCCCTTCTCGGTTTAAAAACTGGGCTCAGGACAGCTAACAGCAAATATAAAACATTGATTAAAATGTGACGTAAAAACAGCATAAAACAACATAAAGTACAACATAAAATGAAGCATCAATATCAATAAAACTCAAAAAGTCAGGGGTCATTTTTTTTGGGTGGGGGGAAACAAACCCCAGTCAGTAGACATCAAATGGTCACCAGGGCTAACTGGCTAAGTTCCTACTACTAGGGCCAGCAAGGAGACCAGGGAAGAATTTTAATGTGGGGGTCCCAAAAAGGGTTTCTTCATAGAAGCGGAAAGGGAAAAGGGAATAGAGAATCAGGCTAATTCAAATTGAAGACCAGGTGGAATAGCTCTGTCTTACAGGCCCTGTGGAAGGAGATCAAGTCTTGCAGGGCCCTAGTCTCTGCCATTGACCCACCACTTAGGATTGCTTCATTTCTTGCCCTTCTACTCAACTGTTTAGCACTAACAAATGGTCACGTCATTCTCCTAGAAGACCTTTGTTAAAAGTTATGATTTTTTTGAAGCATACTGTCTGGAAATGGAGGAATCCATATTATTGATCATTTTCCCATTTGTTTTCTATAGGCATACAACTAGTCGGCAATGTGAAATTTATGTCATCCACCCTGACAGCACAGAATATTTTTTACACATTTCTCCCTGCCCGAAGTAAACATAGGTGCCAAGGCAGGTCATCAACATTCCTTCCCTCTCTTGCTCTCCTGTATTTACCCTGTCCTCTCTCTCTCTCTTTGCTTTGTCAATTCCAGTTGGCATGCCAGTTACAATTAGCAGGACAAGGTTAGGCTGTCAAAGATGAGATTGGCTGTGAGTACAAGTGGGCTGTAGGGCTTTATTTGCTTGTTGGTTGGACTGCTATGTCAGCTTAAATGCCAGCAGGTTTTTGTGACACTCTCTCTCTCTCTCTCTCTCTCTCTCTCTCTCTCTCTCTCTCTCTCTCTCTCTCGGAAGAATGTGGGTGGAGTGGACATCTTTGAGTGATGATCAAAGGAGAGCAAAACCCAGGGAGGCCGAACTCTCAGGACACCAATGTATGAGTGCCTTTTCACAAAATGTCAGTGCGGGCTGAACAAACAAACGTCGGCTGCCAAAGGGAAGTTGAGCAGTCCTAACAGCACATAGGAAAAGTCACCATTGACTCTTGTAGCGGTGCTTAAATATTTTAACGAGGCAAAGAATTTTCCGGGGCTGTGATTAGAAGGAATTTTGTACAAAGCTTCCACCTTTGCTAGACATCGGTGTGCAAGGGTGTGAAGGTTTTTGTTTAACTTGCAATCCTGTTAACAAAATCTGAAAAGCCTCTGGGCATGGCAGAATGCCCAGACCCAGTTTGAAAATCCTAGCTATCTTACAAAAGCAGGAGAAATTAGTTTTGTCAAGCGTATAGCTCCATTCATAAATCTTCACTGTATTCTTTTAAAATTACTAATTATGATTTTGGGGGGGAGTGGGCGGGGCTGATTTGTATGCGGTTACTGAAGCTTTCTCACCTCAGAACATAGTCTATCTCTAATCAATATTCATATTCGGGGGGGGGATTCTTGTTTTCATCACTTATGATTACTACTGTCAATACCCAGAAGGCCCCCAGGACAACAGAAAATTTCTGCAATGTAAAATATAAATCAAGACTTCAATAAAATGCAGAAGTGTTCCTGTACGTTTTGCTCACCATTAGAGAAATAAGTTGAAATATAGATAGATAGATAGATAGATAGATAGATAGATAGATGATAGATACATACATACATATACATGGGCGTAGCCGGGGGGGCAGGGAAGGCAGCTCCCCCCTCCATCAAGTAAAACAATAGAAATATTTAACTAACTGACCAATCACATCTGTTCTGCCCCCCCCCAACAAAGTCCTCCCCTCCCAACAAAAATATTGGCTATGCCCATGTACATATAAACATACTGTCCAACATTTCTGTTTATACTGTCCAACATTTCTGTTTATATAATGCACTTAAAAGTTAACTGCATTATGTAGGGAAAAAATGATGCTCCAGTTGGAGATGCTCATGAACTGACAGGTACTTATTTAAAAAAATTCCTTCAGTAGCACCTTAAAGACCAACTAAGTTTATATTTTGGTATGAGCTTTCGTGTGCATGCACACGAAAGCTCATACCAAAATATAAACTTAGTTGGTCTTTAAGGTGCTACTGAAGGAATTTTTTTATTTTGCTTCGACTCAGACCAACACGGCTACCTACCTGTAACTAGGTACTTATTTATTTTGTCATTCTGTCAGGGTGTGAATGGGAGAGAATGGACTGTGGGTCATCACCATCAGCTCAGCTGAGAAACCAGCAACTTATATTCTCCTTGAACTCTTTCCATTCCAGGTGTTTCTTACAAGAAAGCACAGTTAAGTTGCTTGTTTCTGTATATTGCCCACTTCATTAGTTGAGAACATATATCAGGTCTCAAGATCAAAGATAATAATAAATTTAAATTGACTGTTTTAAGCCCGGGGCCAGCACTGCTATACAAACCTTTGCCTAGGTATCTGGCTGGCAGATACAGTCAACACAACACAATGGTTATATGTTGAGTGCATATAAAGTAACTCCATGCTTTGCTCTTCCTGATAACAGAGCACAGCGTATCAAAGTCATTAAGGATGAAAAGACCAGCAATATGGAACAAAAGAGTTGAATATTGTGGTTCTTGAATTCTTCAGTCACTTGAGACCTAAAGCACAACATCAGCTAAGGTAAGGGTGGCCATGTGTCTTTGAAGAGCTGTTCAGTCCAAGACAGCTTTAAAGTAGGGTTGCCATATGTCAAGAAGTAAAAATCTGGACACAAAAAATACGGTTTTTTTTTAGGTCAATTGCCCGATAGCCCCTCCGCTTCTGATCCTTCACCTGTGCTCCTTCACACTCCCTCCCTTATAGTCGCTTTTATCTGTTTGCCCTTGTTTCTATCTTTTGCCTAACTTTGCCCCAAGTGAAGTTCCACCCCCATTTCTCCGTTACTTCTCTATTCATCTGACTCCTCCTCCTGCCTACAGCGGTGACTGGTATGTGACAGTTGCCTCTGAACTCTCTGTTCTGCTATTCTCGGCGAACGCCTGGTTTGGGGGGCAGGGTACAGGTTCTGGAATACTATCCAGCGAGGCATCTCGTTCAACTGCTGCTCAGCCTCTGCCTGCTGAATGCTATCCACTCCCTCCTCCTCTCCCATTATTTCCATAGCTGCCAAGTTCCGGCCTGAGAAATAAGGGACTGGACCGGAAGTAGCAGACCGGAAGTAGCGCTGCCGCCATTTTGGAACTGGGCAAAGCAGCATCAAAAGCCGCTTCTGAGCATGCTCCACCCAGTTCCAAAATGGCCGTCGTGCCAGATTAAACCGGGGAAAAACAAAAAAATCCGTTTTTTCAGCTGGGAACAGCTGGAAAAATGGGGGTTTCCCGGGGAATATGGGAGACTTGGCAGCTATGATTATTTCACAACTTTTGCCCTCATCTCTGTCTGAGGTATGCCCTGTGCCAAACCACTCCTGGAGGGCTATGCTTTCTAGCCCTTTCTCCTCTCTAGGCCATGCCTGGGGTGGCAGTCTCCACCATTCTTCCTCATCTACCCAGTCCCTGACACGGAGGTGCTGAGTTGCGCCCAACATTGGGAGGTGGGGGTGGGGGGCGGCAGCCGGCCTGTGTGCATGACTTCACACAGGCTGTGCATGCAGTGCCCCCCAACCTGCCCAGGCCAACTCGGCCTGCCATCACCCACCACCTGCCACCTTACATTTGTTTGATGCTGAAGGGCTGAAGCCACCTTGGTAAGGCCGCTGTCCCCCCCCCCCCTCTGTGTGGCCTGCTGAGGCACTTTGGTGCGTTCCTTTGAGATCACCAACACGCCTTCCTGGAAGGTGCCCTGGCGATTGTCAAAGGGACGCCTCAGTGTGAAGGCCCCCTCAACACTGAGGGGCCGAAGACACCTCGGCCTCCTGGCGTTGGCACGCCTGCACATGACCACATGCGCTTTTAAAATGCAAATTCACGTTTTCTCTTTGGTTTTGTGTACAATAGGAGCCCTACTGTTTGACAATGCGTAACTGGCCACCCTAGCTAAGAAAGAACATGAATTCAATTGACTCAGCAATACTGTTTGGTGATGTAGTAATTCTCGCCGAGCTATATGCTTTCCTTCAAGCCCTGGTCTTAGAAGTTGCTGTACTCATTTGATCTCACAGAAAGATATGAGCGTGTAAACGCTTGACACCTCAACAAGAGATGACTTTGCAGCTCACAGCATCTAACCTTAGTGCGTTAGGGTGACAGCATTGCCACTACACCGACCAAGAGGGAATTTGTATCCATCACTCCCTTGTCCTCCCCTTCGCATTTGGCAACAGCCTTTGGACCAGCTACCATAAATTTCTATCAGTGTGTTGGGAACTGCAAGCAGTACATCGAGCAGAGGAGAGATAAATTAAATGTAAGCTCTTCCATCTGAAAGGCCAATGGCAGATTGCCCAGAAAACAAACAATGTAAGCACATCATGGTTTTCTTTTAGGCTGAGAGAGGGAGGGGGAGGGGGAGGAGGAGGACACACCCTCCATTAAGAGCTGTTACAGACTCTTCTTATTTTAAGTTATTCAAATAGCTTGGAAAGTCACTTACTACAACATGTAAAATGAGCGGATGCTATTAAGGACTGTCACTAGACTTGACAAATTAATGAGGCCCAGATTATGAGAGTATTATTATTTTATTATTTTAGTAGAGTGTTATGTTCCAGTCAAATCCACCTCATGACTTTATAGAGGAAAACCTTGCTCAGCTCTCTGTGCCAATTGTCATGGCGTTAAGTTAATTTATGTATATATATGTATATGTATATGTATGTGTGTGTATATATATATATATATATATATATATATATATATATATATATATCCTGGAATCCCTCTGACCCCACAAAGATTGTTGTATATGGGAAAGAGACACAAAGCTGAGCTCTGAAATGCTCAGAAACCTGGGGTTAAAAATGGAAAATGAAAACAAAAGGAGCAGTAAATTTGCTGCCTGCTGCAGTTATTGTTCTAGCAAACATTTTGGCATCTCTTTTCTATGTGCAAAGTGCTTTTCAATCGATATTGCAGTGTCCTTGGGGACTCTGTGGTTGTGATGGTGGTGTTGAAGGCTGTGGCCATGGCTGGATGAACTGGCTTAATGTCGCAGAGGAACAAGGCAGGCAGAGCAGACCTGGGCTGCTATTGGCTGAGCTGCCCTCTGAAAACTGGGAGATTGCTGTATCAGTGCTAGTGCACAGGAGTGGATAGCTGCAATTCACATATTGTTTTGAAACAAATCTTCAATGCTCAGCACAATTTTTTCAGATCATCTGATATCACATATCACCCTTTTGATTTACATTATTTCCGTATTTCATAGAGATTTTATAAGGCTTGCCTACCATGAAGATGTCAACGAGAAAGTGCTGCAAATGGTGAGGGACGTCGGTTTAATGACTATATTTCATTGGTGTTTTGTTTAAAGATCTTTGCATATCAACAATTTCCCTCTTGCACACATATTGCTTGCCTTCAGTGTTTAAAGGAAATTAGTTTATTTTTCATTTTTAATACTCTTCAGCTTCACATCCTGAGGGCTTGTCACATCATGCTATAAATCTGATGCACAGAGAACTCAGAATAGTAACTTATTTTAAAATATAAATACATGTTAAACAAGTGGGTAAGGGACCCCTGACCATTAGGTCCAGTCGTGACCGACTCTGGGGTTGCGACACTCATCTCGTGTTATTGGCCGAGGGAGCCGGCGTACAGCTTCCGGGTCATGTGGCCAGCATGACAAAGCTGCTTCTGGCGAACCAGAGCAGCACATGGAAATGCCGTTTACCTTCCCGCTGTAGCGGTTCCTATTTATCTACTTGCACTTTGACGTGCTTTCGAACTGCTAGGTTGGCAGGAGCTGGGACCGAGCAACAGGAGCTCACCCCGTCACAGGGATTCGAACCGCCGACCTTCTGATCAGCAAGCCTTAGGCTCAGTGGTTTAACCCACAGCGCCACCTGGGTCCCCCCCAAACAAGTGGGAACTCACAGCAATTCATCTTCAGCCATGTTGACTGTTTGTTGCATGGGATTTTCAGAAGGGCTTTGTGTAGGGTTGTTCAAATCCCTACTTTACCCTCCCATGTGAAGCCCTAATCTCCCTTGTCTCAACTCACATGCAGAAGTGGGAAAGTGCCAACATCATGCACCAAGAGACTAGTTTCTCAGATATACACAGCTCTCCTTTCTCAGTTATATCCCTCATCATTTGAAATCAGCATGGGAACAGTACCTGGGAAAGGAAATGGCTATGGTGAAATGGAATAAACTTGGGCCCGTGAAACCATTCTATTCACTTCCAGCCTCCATCAGAGAAAACTTCATGGAATTGTTCATAGTTGGCTTCTCACACCTGTGTGAATGGCACATATTCAAAAGTCAGGGAATAAGTCCTTTGGAGCCATAAGGACTTATTGGCATCTATAGAGGACATGCCCATTGGCCCATACTTTTAAGACTGCAGTTATGGAGGAAATTACCAATGGTATTGGTAACTTAATCCAACCAGTTCTGGTACTGTGCCTCCTCTCTATATTTAAAGGCAACAACTCCTTAGGAGCATTAAAACCACTTGTCCTTTATCTTGTAGTGGCAGCCTGCCTTCTTGTAGCCCAGGGATGGAAAGGTGGTTCAAATGTTATGATAACTGGCTCAAAAGGCTATACAGATTGAGCTCATGAAAAACCTAGCTATCATCTGCATGTGCTACAGAGGAAGGTTGAGCTTCAGGATTATGCAGGTATTTGGTGAACCTCAATATACTCCCTGAAAAAAATATGAATTCATCTGGAAGTAGCTTTAACTATTATTTTCCCCATTTGCTTTCATCGTCCATGACTTACCTTATTTGTCTATTTGCCCCCTTCCTCGTCCTCTTGGAATTAGATGTTAATGCTCTTTCATTGGGTTTTTTTGAATAAATAAATGTTTTATGTGTGTTTTATTTATTCTCTTTCCCCCTTTTGTATACCTACCATATACAGGATGTGTATTTGTGCATGTGTGTGTTTTGTCTTTTCTTTCTTTCTATATTGTTACAATATGTATACAAACAAACAAACAAACAAATAGAATAAAGTGGGGTTGTTCCTGTCCCTGTTTTTCCCCTGTCCGGTGTTTTTTTGTTGTTCATTATACTTAAGTCTATGATGATTTGTCATGGATTCAACAGATGCAGAGGAGTGGTGAGGGAGCTAGATGGAAAAAATAATGTGTGCTACTGGGGAGTAGAATTCAGTTTCTGAGAAGTCCAGCTTTCATTTTGCAAGAAATGTTTTTTTAGCCCTTATGGTTGTAAGCAGTGCATGATGAGATATCTCAAAAGCCACCAGCTGTCAGAAAGTTTTGTCCCTCCCCAAGGCTACCAAAAGCACAAAAAATTATGGAAAGTAGTTAAAACTACCAAATAATCTATGAAAAACAAAAGGAATGAAGCCAGTTTGTTTAGTCATTGGGCTTTGAAAGCTAACAGCTGCACCTCCTTGTGCCTTAAGGAAATTTATACTGCGAGCAGCTTTTCCAGTGCAGTTTTTGAGTCCAGAAATGTTTTCCTGGCAGTTAAGGTTACCAATCAACCAGAGAAAAGCATTTCCCCTTGCTTTGGGAACAGATAACAAACAAACAAGCGGCAAGTGCTGCAATTTAAGAAGGATATTGACAAGCTGGAGCCTGTGCAGAGGAGGGCAACCAAGATGATCAAAGGTCTGGAAACCCAAGGGCCTTATGAAGGTCAGGGGCTGGCTGGATGAGGAAGAGTGCTGAGCACCACTCACCCAAGAGCCCCCCCAGGGCTGACTTAGAAGTTGATGACTTAGAAGCAGGACAGTGGTGGTGGGACATGGGGGATCAGTCTGTGGAAGTGACAAGCTGGGAAATGCTAGATTCAGGAGGGTTGAGTGATTGGGGAGGGTGAGAAGGAGGAGACCCTTCTAGGACTGGGCTGGGGGCTGAGAGTCTCAGTGTGAGCGCAGACCCAGACAGAGAGAATTCAGAGGTTGTCCCTGCTGCCTAGCAGCTGGGCAGTTCCAGTCCTGCTGGCTTTCCTCCTCCCCTGACATGCTACTGGAGGAGAGTCCTGTACATTGCTGAGCAATGGGCTAGACAGCCCACCCTCCCACAGTCTACATCTGCTGAGGAGAGATCTGGAGTGAGAGGCTAGAGGGGGAAGGCAGGGCCATGGGCAGGTCCAGCAATGTCTTCAGCTAGGTGAGAGGAGTCAGGGGAACTCTGCTGTGTTGTTTACTTTCTGCGAACAAAAGCTAATTGCATTCCATGTCTCAAGTTCTTTCCTGCCCTGTGGATGACCTGTACTTGCCTGACAGCTACTTGACAATGAGGAACAGTTGAGGGAGTTGGGTATGTTTAGCCTGCAAAAGAGGAAACTGAGAGGAGATATGACAGCCATCTCCAAATATCTCAACGGCTGTCACATGGAGCAAGCTTGTTGTCTCCTGCTCTGGTCAGGATACGACTCAAAACAATGGCATCAAGTTACAAGAAAGGAGATTCTGACTAAACATCATGAAGAACTTTCTGACAGCAAGAGCTGTTCGACAGTGGAACAGACTCCCTTGGGAGGTTGTGGACTCTCCTTCTTTTGAAGCTTTTAAGCAAAGGTTGGAGAGCCATCTGTCATGGACGCTTTAGTGGAGATTCCTGAATTGTAGGGGGTTGGACCTTTGGGGTCCCAGCTCTGCAATTCGAGGATTATATGATTCTAAGCCTGTATTTGTTTCGCCCCTCTACCACTTTTCTTATCTGTTCATCATATGTGATGAGAGACAGCTTTTGTGTTTGGCTCCATCCTAGATCAGGGTAGAACAAGGCTGTCCGCTGGCCCGCCACAAAACTCCTGGGTGCTCCCCTCCAGCCCAGAAGAGCATCCAGCCACTGTTTTCCACCTCTTGTTTCCACTTTCTGATTGAGAAGGCTCCACCAGATGTTTTGGGTTAAGGAGCTGGCAACCATTTAGTGAGAGGAGGAGATGGGTGGGGAAATAATCCCATTGTCTTTCAGACCAGATGTAATTAGTTCTTAGGGTCAGGTGCAACTGTAGTCATATTGCTGGCTCTGTACAGTAAATGACTATTGATGTAACTCAAACGGATCTATGTCCTAGTTAGGCATGCCCAGTGCACAAATTCTCTTTGCTTAAAAAAACAGGTGTGGCCCCTTTGGCTGTGTTAACATTGCTTTCCTATTATGAAGTATGAAAAAAGAAAAGCAAACACATTCCTCCCCCCTCGAGATACTAACATTGGGGCCGTTTAATTTTGAACCTATGTTTCAGAATGATCTTTTTCTTCCTGCAGAAATGGCCCTCTTGTTATATCTAGGCACCTTTGGTGCAGTGGAGGATATAACCGAGCTGGGTCCTAATGCTACAGAGTATTTAATGGTTAATGAAACTTTGAGGACCATAGCTATGGCTACTAAATTTTCATAGCAGAAGAAGTAAAGTATTATTCTCTGTTTTGTTAGTGCCATAAACTCCCACACAGGATCCCTTCCTGTCGACTGCCCTGCAATAGACTTTCCTTATTCCTTATTCATCAGGCTCTGGTGGACATTTTCTTTCCCCTTTCTTCCCCTTAACAAACAGAAATGAAAAAGGAGCGTGTTGTCGTTAATCTTAACGGGTTTTTTTTATTAAAAAAATACAAAATACTTCACAGGTGCAGCTTGCAGCTGTTGTGGGTAAACTACACTTTGCTCAACCAGTTTCATTCCCACCAGAGGAATGAAAGAATCGATGCATTCTCATAAAAAGAAGCCTTTATTGGAGAATACAGAAGCTTCTCCATGCTTGGTATACCTCAGGCATCCCCAAACTTCGGCCCTCCAGATGTTTTGGACTACAATTCCCATCTTCCCCGACCACTGGTCCTGTTAGCTGGGGATCATGGGAGTTGTAGGCCAAAACATCTGGAGGGCCGCAGTTTGGGGATGCCTGGTATACCTTTTGCAAGACGTGATTCTGTCCTGTGTAGTAAATGCCAAGAAATAGCTACATTTTAATCCCTTAAATCCCTTTAAAAGACCTAACAATGGAAAAATTCAAAGTGTCATTTACAAAACTTAAAGCACAATCCCCTTGGACACAGAAAGAGAGCTCTTTACAAAATGTATAAGAAATTGACATATTCACTGCCACAAGATATGGCAGTCGCCAGAAGTTTAGATTTTCAGAATGCAAGTATTTGAGGAAAAGGCTCTTGCCTTCATCCTCTGCTGTGAGCTTCCCAAATGATCAGGCTGGTCATTGCTGAAAGCATGAAGCTGGCTTGGATGGACCCTTGATCTGTTGTACAACAAGGCTCTTCTTATCTTTCCAGCTGAAATACATGCCAGCAACACTCCCTTGCAGCTGTACATTGCAGGAGACGACCAGTAGCGGTGGACAATCTATCTTTCAGGGACTCCAGCCTTTCATTACTGATCTTCCCATCGAGGAAGGCCAGAGCTCTGTGTACCACAGAGAGGTCTCCTGCAAAGCATTTCACTTTCGCTTAGCTTTCGTGTATTTCGATTGGACTTCCACAGGGGAATTTCCAGTTGATTGTTCCCCTCTAGAAAAAATAGGCCTATTCCAGGGGTGGCCAACTCCCAAGAGACTGTGATCTACTTTCAGAACTAAAATCTGGCAGTGATCTACCCCCATTTTTAGGGGTTCAGCTCAAAGTTGTTGAGCTTTTTTTACGGAGAAGGAAAGGGGGTGGATGATGCACGGAGAGAAGACTGGGGTGGGGGGGTGGGGGAGGGAGGGAGATGCTGCCTGCACAGATGGAAGACTGGGGTGTGGGGTGAGGGGGGGGGAGATGCTGCCTGCACAGATGGAAGACTAAGGTGTGGGGTGAGGGGTGGTGGGAGATGCTGCCTGCATGGATGGAAGACTGGGGTGAGGGGGGGGGAGATGCTGCCTGCACAGATGGAAGACTGGGGTGTGGGGGGAAGATGCTGCCTGCACGGATGGAAGACGGGTGTAGGGTCAGGGAGGGAGGGAGGCTTGGGAGGCAAGCTGGGCAGCAGCCAACCATCTGGCAGGCAAGCAGGGAAAGGGAGGCCGCTGGCTTTGTGGCTGGCTTTAAAGCAGCAACGGGACAGGAGCCTCTTGCACGGGTAAGAACTCTTTGCCAGCAAGACGGAGGCACACGTGGTCTCTCTCTCTCTCTCTCTCTCTCTCTCTCTCTCTCTCTCTCTCTCTCTCTCTCTCTCTCTCTCTTTGTCGGCAAGAGGGAAAGAGCTCTCCTTGCAATTGCCCATTGTTATTGAGATTTTGGGAGGGGGAGAAAGACAAGAGTTGGAGAGCTTTCCCTTTTAGGCTGCCGATCTCTAAGGAACCCAAGATCTACCCATGATCACCAGAAACTTCCTGGTGATCTACCGGTAGATTGCGATCGACCTGTTGGCCACTCCTGGTCTATTCAATATGCTTGAATAGATCTCTATAGATCTCTGGCCTATATAGTAAATATGATCAATTAAATTTGTTGTTGTTGTTGTTTAGTCGTTTAGTCGTGTCCAACTCTTCGTGACCCCATGGACCAGAGCACGCCAGGCACTCCTGTCTTCCACTGCCTCCCGTAGTTTGGTCAAACTCATGTTCGTAGCTTCGAGAACACTGTCCAACCATCTCGTCCTCTGTCGTCCCCTTCTCCTAGTGCCCTCAATCTTTCCCAACATCAGAGTCTTTTCCAAGGATTCTTCTCTTCTCATGAGGTGGCCAAAGTATTGGAGCCTCAGCTTCACGATCTGTCCTTCCAGGGAGCACTCAGGGCTGATTTCCTTAAGAATTGATAGGTTTGATCTTCTAGCAGTCCATGGGACTCTCAAGAGTCTCCTCCAGCACCATAATTCAAAAGCATCAATTCTTCGGCTATCAGCCTTCTTTATGGTCCAGCTCTCACTTCCATACATCACTACTGGGAAAACCATAGCTTTAACTATACGGACCTTTGTCGGCAAGGTGATGTCTCTGCTTTTTAAGATGCTGTCTAGGTTTGTCATTGCTTTTCTCCCAAGAAGCAGGCGTCTTTTAATTTCGTGACTGCTGTCACCATCTGCAGTGATTAAGGAGCCCAAGAAAGTAAAATCTCTCACTGCCTCCATTTCTTCCCCTTCTATTTGCCAGGAGGTGATGGGACCAGTGGCCATGATCTTGGTTTTTTTGATGTTGAGCTTCAGACCATATTTTGCGCTCTCCTCTTTCACCCTCATTAAAAGGTTCTTTAATTCCTCCTCACTTTCTGCCATCAAGGTTGTGTCATCTGCATATCTGAGGTTGTTGATATTTCTTCCGGCAATCTTAATTCCTGCTTGGGATTCATCTAGTCCAGCCTTTCGCATGATGAATTCTGCATATAAGTTAAATAAGCAGGGAGACAATATACAACCTTGTCGTACTCCTTTCCCAATTTTGAACCACTCAGTTGTTCCATATCCAGTTCTAACTGTAGCTTCTTGTCCCACATAGAGATTTCTCAGGAGACAGATGAGGTGATCAGGCACTCCCATTTCTTTAAGAACTTGCCATAGTTTGCTGTGGTCGACACAGTCAAAGGCTTTTGCATAGTCAATGAAGCAGAAGTAGACATTTTTCTGGAACTCTCTAGCTTTCTCCATAATCCAGCGCATGTTTGCTATTTGGTCTCTGGTTCCTCTGCCCTTTCGAAATCCAGCTTGCACTTCTGGGAGTTCTCGGTCCACATACTGCCTAAGCCTGCCTTGTAGAATTTTAAGCATAACCTTGCTAGCGTGTGAAATGAGCGCAATTGTGCGGTAGTTGGAGCATTCTTTGGCACTGCCCTTCTTTGGAATTGGGATGTAGACTGATCTTCTCCAATCCTCTGGCCATTGCTGAGTTTTCCAAACTTGCTGGCATATTGGGTGTAGCACCTTAACAGCATCATCTTTTAGAATTTTAAATAGTTCAGCTGGAATATCATCACTTCCACTGGCTTTGTTATTAGCAGTGCTTTCTAAGGCCCATTTGACTTCACTCTCCAAGATGTCTGGCTCAAGGTCAGCAACCACACTACCTGGGGTGTACAAGACCTCCATATCTTTCTGGTATAATTCCTCTGTGTATTCTTGCCACCTCTTCTTGATGTCTTCTGCTTCTGTTAGGTCCTTACCACTTTTGTCCTTGATTATGGTAATCTTTGTACGAAATGTTCCTTTCATATCTCCAATTTTCTTGAACAGATATCTGGTTTTCCCCATTCTATTGTTTTCCTCTATTTCTTTGCATTGCTCATTTAAGAAGACCCTCTTATCTCTCCTTGCTGTTTTTTGGAAATCTGCATTCAGTTTCCTGTATCTTTCCCTATCTCCCTTGCATTTTGCTTGCCTCCTCTCCTCCGCTATTCGTAAGGCCTCGTTGGACAGCCATTTTGCCTTCTTGCATTTCCTTTTCCTTGGGATGGTTTTCGTTGCTGCCTCCTGTATAATGTTACGAGCCTCCATCCATAGTTCTTCAGGCACTCTGTCCACCAAATCTAAATCCTTAAACCTGTTCCTTACTTCCACTGTGTATTCATAAGGGATTTGATTCAGATTGTATCTTACTGGCCCAGTGGTTTTTCCTACTTTCTTCAGTTTAAGCTGGAATTTTGCTATAAGAAGCTGATGATCTGAGTTACAGTCAGCTCCAGGTCTTGTTTTTGCTGACTGTATAGAGCTTCTCCATCTTTGGCTGCAGAGAATATAATCAATCTGATTTCGATGCTGCCCATTTGGTGATATCCATGTGTAGAGTCGTCTCTTGTGTTGTTGGAAGAGAGTGTTTGTGATGACCAGCTTGTTCTCTTGACAAAACTCTATTAGCCTTTGCCCTGCTTCATTTTGAACTCCAAGGCCAAACTTGCCAGTTGTTCCTTTTATCTCTTGATTCCCTACTTTAGCATTCCAATCCCCTGTAATGAGAAGAACATCCTTCTTTGGTGTCATTTCTAGAAGGTGTTGTAGGTCTTCATAGAATTGGTCAATTTCACTTTCTTCAGCACCGGTAGTTGGTGCATAAACTTGGATTACTGTGATGTTAAAAGGTCTGCCTTGGATTCGTATCGAGATCATTCTGTCATTTTTGAGATTGCATCCCATTACAGCTTTTGCCACTCTTTTGTTGACTATGAGGGCCACTCCATTTCTTCTACAGGATTCTTGCCCACAGTAGTAGATATGATAGTCACCCGAACTGAATTCACCCATTCCCTTCCATTTTAGTTCACTGATGCCCAGGATGTCGATATTTATTCTTGTCATCTCATTTTTGACCACATCCAGCTTACCTCTATTCATGGTTCTTACATTCCAGGTTCCTATGCAATATTTTTCTTTACAGCATCGGACTTTCCTTTCACTTCCAGGCATATCCGCAACTGAGCGTCCTTTCGGCTTTGGCCCAGCCGCTTCATCAGCTCTGAATCTACTTGTACTTGTCCTCCGCTCTTCCTCAGTAGCATGTTGGACGCCTTCCGACCTGAGGGGCTCATCTTCCAGCGTCATAACTTTTATATGCCTGTTGTCTTTGTCCATGGAGTTTTCTTGGCAGGGATACTGGAGTGGCTTGCCAGTTCCTTCTCCAGGTGGATCACGTTTAGTCAAAACTCTCCACTATGACCTGTCCATCTTGGGTGGCCCTGCATGGCATAGCTCATAGCTTCTCTGAGTTATTCAAGCCCCTTCGCCACGACAAGGCATTGATCCATGAAGGGGATCAATTAAATACCATATGTTAGGTTTAGGAACTGCATGTTCTGAGAAATATGGGTCTATTATTGAAAATGGCATTCCCGTGCTGGGTGGTAAATCTTACCTTGGGTAATCATATTATCAAACAAGTAATGTGGTGAAGGAATGGAGAAATGTTCAGAGTGATCATGTCAAGATAGGGGATTATGGGAGGGGAAAGAGAATGCAACATGGGGGCAACATTTTGGGATACATTCCCAAATACATGTATTTGGGATACATGTAGTATTGCCCTTAAGATGGTACTCAGCCAAGTGTATAGCTGCAAGTGTATAGTTGTTCTGTCCAATTTCTCTTGTAGTAACTTTTTCCCCCCATTGATTTTCATTTTGCACAATCCAAGTGGTACAATAAAAAAAGTTGCAGTAAGAGAAAACCAAATGTAATCTGTTCCATCAAACAACACATATTTAGGAGGTAACAGCAAATGAAACCAAACCTATAATCGCGTTAGTTTATCAAACCTCTCAAGAAATCTGCATGCAAAACTGGTGGTTTTGGTCTAACAGGTGAAGAGTTAATAAATGGGAGAAATGGGAACCATACATCTGTGAATGCAACAGGCTTGCCCTGGCTTTTTGCCAACCCCTCAGTGTAGCTAAGCTTTTCTATCAAAGCTTTTTGCCAAATGTGGCAATGCCAATTACATATAGAAAATTCAGAAGACATATTCCAGCCCACGGCCACTGTTCTCCTGGCACCTACTAACAAAAGAACAAACAGATCTTTATGAAGTCGTTTAGGGCCCGTGAAAAGACCACAACCCACATTTTCTGTGAAACCTTTGGCTTGTCCCCCTAAGCCTTATCTTCATCCTAATTGAAGCCTAAGCAAATAGACATGCATCTGCTCACCTCATCAGATGCCCGATGCCCCCCTGGACTCAGACTCAGGGCACAACCCCTCTCAGGGTTGACCAACCAAAGAGTCCCTGGATTCCTTTAATGGAATACCCTTCACATAGGGTTGGCGAGACCGTTCTCCCATCCCTATCGCCTGAACCAGTGCCTATACACAACCTTAAAAGTCATGATGATTTCCCGGCAGGTGAAACCCAAATGGCACCAGCCAATCAGCCAAGTGGGGAAAATTCCTGCCATGCCCCTGTCCCAATGACAGATGACACACGACGGCATAGCAAGGTCATGAGTGCAAACCCTAAATATAGGGAGAGGTGGGCGGGTGTTCGGATGCACTGGCCCAAAAGAGGAAGCTCAGGGATATGTGCATGGGCTTATATAGAGGTCCCTCGATAGAATTTGGTTGGCATCCTATTGTTTTGATTGCACCCAGCATCAAGGGACCTCCAATAGGGTGTTGTGGCCATCCAAACGCTCCCACCCACAACACAGGGTTTGGTTGCTAGGTCACACTGCAACACATGCCCTCTTGTTAGGGAGGACCTGGCTTGACAAAAGAAAAAACGCTCAGACACAGAGCTTTAAAGCATGGACCTGTGCCTGGAAGGAGGTAAGTGTGAAGAAGCCCTCAGTGGTAAATAGTGGGTTTTCCAGGGGAAAGTGATGGAACAAATAACCCTTTCAAACCTGTGCCTGGAAATCAAGGGAGAAACAGAAGGGAGATGCTCCTTCTTTGTGAGTCATCTAAAAATCTAGTAGAGCTGGCTCTTTTATTAAGCAGTATTGTATTAGTCATGCAACTCTGTATGCAGATTAAGAATACAGTGGAACCTCGAGTTGCGGACGTAATCCATCCCGGAGGCACACCTGCAACTTGAGGTGTTTGCATCCAGAAGCGCTGCGTCTGCACATGCGCACGGTGCGATTTAGCGCTTCTGTGCATGTGCGAGCGGTGAAACCCGGAAGTAACCATTCCGGTACTTCTGGGTTGCCATGGGACGCAACTTGAAAAGACGTAACCTGAAGCGGACGCAACATGAGGTATGACTGTAATAGAATTGTAGAGTTGGAAGGGACCACGAGGGTCATCTAGTCCAAACCCCTGCAATGCAGGGATCTCAGCTAAAGCATCCAAGACAGATGGCCATCCAAATTCTGCTTAAAAACCTCCAGTGAAGGAGAGCCCACCACCTTCCAATAAACTCACTAAAACTCACCTGGTTTACTGACGGGAATTTCTTCACTGGGTGACAATCCTACAAAAATGTATTCTTAATGTAATTTGTGAAAATGACCTTTTCTGGTGGTCTGGAATCCAGAATCCCATTACCTAGGAGGCTTTTCTTGTTTTCTGGGGCAGGTAGAGCCTTTCTCATTAATGAGTATAGCCACGAGGAAGCAGGGGTTTAGGACCAGATTTTTCTGCTCCTAGATGGACTACCTTCCCAGTTTGAAGAGCCCCATCTGCCTCTCACTTCCTTCTACAGCACATGCAGTAACCACCTTATTGAGTGTTGGACCCACTTATGGGGCTTGTCAGCTCAAACAGCCAGAGCCTTTCTTCACAAGCAAGGGGAAGTCCTTAACTCACCGAGGGTTTGAAAACCATCTCAGGTAAAAGGCTCTACATATTAAAACAGATTTGCTATTTCTACCCAGATCAGGTAATTGGTTTCTGTCTGGTATTAGAATGCTTGCATGAAAGACATATTTAATAGAGATCCAGATTCTTTTGCATTTATAGTTCCTGCTGGGGCGTTGTTGTTTTGTGTGTGTGTGTGTGTGTGTGTGTGTGTGTGTGTGTGTGTGTGTGTGTGTTTAAAGAAATATTACTTTCATTAATTTAAAACCGTCATCATAGAAACATTCTCATAAGAAATGTTTATGGGTCTATAAAATGGTTGCATTATTATTTTATAAATGTCTTTGGAAAATATGGGACTTTCCATTCTCCTGCCCTCCCAAAATGTGGAGAAGAGGGCAGAATGCAGAGTAAGCAATTTTCATACAACAATTTCAGCCTTCGGGGGTCAAATATTTTTAAACAACTAATTTTCTACCTGAAACCAGGTAACTGATTGCGATTTGTCCAAAGGAAATGGCTTTTTTTTTAAAGGAAAGGAAAAGGAAACATTATATCTGCCAGTTTCAAATAGAATGTATCAGAAAGACTGGCAATCAAGGCTGCTATCCTCAAACCATTTGTTATAGAAGAGTCCGTGGAAATAATCCAGAATAAGCTAGAATAATGACTCTTGTTAGGTAGTGAATCAGAGGTCTTTTGTCCATGGCGGGGCATCAGCTTTAGGATGGATATGAGAGGAATAAAATGAAGAATCTAAACAGATTTTAGACCAAAAAAAGGAAGAACAAGGGAAGGGGGATGTAAGGACTAATTTCTCAAAGTCATTAGCATTTTTTAATAGTCATCATTTATTTATTTTGATAAAAATGTAATTTGATAGCATGTAAGTAATAGGTGAATAGAATGAAAAAGTAATACAATTGGATGAAAATTAAAATTGAACATACAAAAAGAAGGAAGGTAGCATCCCTGCAAAGAGTAATATTTATTGGTTCCTGGGTGGTAGCAGCATGCCATTCTCCTCCCTTCCCTTTTTACAGTTTGATTGTAAGCATCAGTATTGTACATAAGTATTGTCCTCGGGGTCTTTTGATATTCTCACTTGGAAGATGGAGATCAGCTATCCAAGATGAGGATTAGGGGACACTGTGTTTCAGAGGCTTTATTCCAACCTGGACACACACACACACAGTTCTAGAAGGTGGTGTTGGAAGTCCATTACTTTCACAATTGGCAATTAACCATAGGTTGCCACGGGGTTCTTTCCTGTCCGTTTATCCAGTGGTACATCGGGTTACAAACACCTTGGGTTACAAATACTTCAGGTTACAGACTCCGCTAACCTGGAAGTAGTACCAGGATGAGAACAGAAATAGTGCACCGGCGGCACAGCAGCAGCAAGAGGGCCCATTAGCTAAAGTGGTTAAGAACATTTTCAGGTTATCTGTTGATGGATGGCCGTCCTGCCTCGGGCCCGGACACATTGACCAAGTGCTTGGAAGCTGTGGCTGGATGGCTACGTGGGAGTCGGCTGAAGCTAAATCCTTCAAAGACAGAGGTCCTCTGGTTGGGTCGGGATGACATGGGGGGGCAACTGCCATCTTTCGCTGGGGCTCAATTAGTGTCAGCCCCTTCTGACTTGGGTGTAACCTTGGATGCCTCCCTTTCCAGGGAGGCGCAGGTTGCAACCACAGCCAAGGTGGCATTTTTCCATCTCTGCCGCATTAAGCAGTTGGTCCCCTACCTTTCTCAGCCTGACCTGGCCACAGTGATCCATGCGATGGTCACCTCTAGGCTTGATTATTGTAACTTGCTCTACGCAGGGCTGCCCTAGAAACTGACCCAGAAACTCCAGCGGGTGCAGAATGCCGCGGCGAGACTCCTTACGGGGTCCTCGCCGTGGGATCACATTCATCCAGTGCTTTGCCAGCTGCACTGGCTCCCGGTGGAGTACAGGGTCAGGTTTAAGGTGCTGGTTTTGACCTTTAAAGCCCTATGCGGCTTAGGACCCTCGTACCTACGGGACCGCCTCTCCCGGTATGCCCCGGAGAGGACATTAAGGTCCACAAATAATAACATACTGGAGATCCTGAGTCACAAGGTGGTTAGACTGGCCTTGACCAGGACCAGGGCCTTCTCAGTACTAGCCCCGACCTGGTGGAACGCTCTCTCTCAGGGGACTAGGGCCCAGCGGGAGTTGTCATCTTTTCGTAGGGCCTGCAAGACGGAGCTGTTCCGCTTGGCCTTTGGAGTGACTCAGTCTGACCCCGGTGTTACCCTCCCCTAAGGTTTTATCCTACAGATATTTAAACGAGGTTCCACTTGTAGATTCCCATTTTAAAATTGAATTTTAACATTGTATTTAATCCAGGCATCCCCAAACTTCGGCCCTCCAGATGTTTTGGACTACAATTTCCATCATCCCTAACCACTGGTCCTGTTAACTAGGGATCATGGGAGTTGTAGGCCAAAACATCTGGAGGGCCGCAGTTTGGGGATGCCTGATTTAATCTGTATTTTAATTGAATTGTTTCTTTTATGCTTGTTTTGATATTTTTGTTGTTAGCCGCCCTGAGCCCGGTTTTGACTGTGAAGGGCGGAGTATAAATAAAATTATTATTTATCGTATTATAAATAATTATTATAAATAATTATTTATCGTATTATAAGAGCGGACCTCCGGAATGAATTAAGTTCATAACCAGAGGTACCACTGTACTGCTGATATCCAGAGATTTGGGATGTAGTATGATCAGTTCCCTGATGGCACACAGTTCAATGTCTTCACTTTATCAGATTCAGACAAAGTCGTGGAAGTGCTAAGACTTGTGGCTGGGCTTTGTAATGGACTGGATGAGAGCTAATAAACAAACAAACTCATAATCCAGGGGAGATGGAATACTATGGGTGGAAATTACATCTGATAGGGAGCCAAGAGACATTGTTCTGGATCAGCCCTTACTCCGTTCATAGTATGGGAGTCTTGTCCAAATGTTGGCATCTTCTTCAGAGGCCTTCCACTAGAGGAAAATTGGGTGCTAACCTAAGAAATTGCTATTTTGGGGGGCGTAGAACCCCATTCCTCTCAAAAGAGGCTCTTAATTTATTTTTTCTTTGGGATGAACTCTCCACCATCCTGTTACAAATATTTCTGAGTGCCCCCCATCCATGTGTGAGTTGCTGACTTAAGGGAAATGTCTTCAGTTGTGAACCTTCCATGGAGACATGTCAGGGTCCAGAAAAGATGATTAAACTCCAGCTGGCATTTGTGTGAATGTGTAATTGTTATAATCCTTATTGCTGACACATCAATATTTAACTTACATTAACCTTTCCTTTGAAGCTTACAGCCAGTGGCTCTGCGGCTTGTTTGGTCTAATTTTTCCACATCATTGCATCGCGAAGCTTACAGATTGAAATTGTCATGATGTGACAGATTCAGACCATTGCTTTGTTTTCCCCATGATTGAAACTAACTTAGATTAACAATATTCTTTTTGTCAGGACTGCCTGCAAGCTACTCCAGCAAGATAATTCCTGAAAGGGGCTCTAATGAAGACAAGTGTAAAATTGCCAGAGATATTAATTGTTAACAAAAAACACTAATGATGATGATGCCATTTCACCGGACTTTGTTTCCACCACTTAAAGTAACAAATCTTTTGTTGTACATGAAGTATATTGTGTGTGTGTGTGTGTGTGTGTGTGTGTGTGTGTGTGTGTTTAAGAGAGTAGTGATGAATAGTAAAATGTGGACTGGAAAACCATCACAATTATGATTTCTGTTGGAATGTCTGGCATTACCACAGAGGAAATCACAGCTGCATCTTTAAACAATAGTTTCACACACATCTGGGAAACCCAGTGTGACCAGCTTCCTTTAATATGTGTACATTGATGTTTAAACATGTGTTCTCCTTCAGTATACCTACAGGAGCGTCCCCACCCCCATCATTCAGCCCGGACACTGAGGGCCTTTTGGCAGTTCCCTCACTGCGAGAAGTGAGGGTACAGGGAACCAGACAGAGGGCCTTCTTGGTAGTGGCACCCGCCCTGTGGGACACCCTCCCATCAGATGTCAAGGAAATAAGCAACTTCCTGACTTTTAGAAGACAGGAAGTTATTAATGGTTGATTTTTTTTATCGTGTTTTTAATATTCTGTTGGGAAGCCCAGCCAGATGGGCAGGGTATAAATAGTTGTTATTATTATTATTATTATTATTATTATTATTATTATTATTATTATGTGTGACACCCATGCATTGTGTGTTTGCCAGTACTATTCTTCTAGAAAAAGAGGTGCTGGAACTCACCATGAATGCCCCCCTTGTTCTCTTAAAATGGAGATGGCACCCACCTGAGAGGTGCCGGAACTGAGTTCTGGTGAGTTGCGGCTGGAAAAAAATGCTGCTTTTCGCTGCAGGAAGCAGTGATGTAATGCCAACATCCTCCTAGCAATCATGTGTGATGAGCTGACCCAAATTTTATGCCTAATGAGAATGCATGTCCACCACAGAGAGCTCTCCCTCAGGCCTTGTTGTTGTCTGAAAAGAAAGCATAACCAAATAGGTGAAAAGATGCATTCTCCGATTCTCCCCCCCATGTTCCTGAAGCAGTTGCCAGGAGCAGACACAAAGCAAGTGGCAGACCTTGCAACCAACAGTCAGTGCGCTTGATTTGCGTAATTAAAAAGATTTTGTATAATGTGCAAATTAGGTGCCTTGATTTGTGAACGGTAACTTTAAATCAGGGCAGAACCCAACAGCTATTCCTGGTGGAAAAGAGAGATCTGGTTTGCACATGGCACTAAGCCAGATCACAGCTTAGTGTGACTGCAGAAAGAATATTGTGGCCACTTGACTTCTCCATCAGCCCACCTGCTTCTGTGAGCTAAAATATGGTTTGCCTCAGCATGTCATCCACACTTGGACTTGAGGTTTCTCTTCTCCAGGCTAACTATGAGCTGTGAAACAAGACGAATCACAAGCTTGGGTTCAGAAACGTGACTTCAGCCACACCAAGGCTTAGCTCCAGCCGCACAGCAGCAGGATGACTAGAGTAGCAGCCAAGCAGCCATAATCTCCTCTCTGGAAGCCTGTATGTTTGCACACTTGCACAAAGAAAGCCATAGTTCAGTTTCAGACTGTATGCAAACCAGTCCAGAGAGCAGAGGCAGATTTAGGAGAGTGCAATCGATTCCCTGTTAATCTACACCACTCCTACATTTTGTAATCTGAGTTTGTACCCTCTGCGCTTTCTGTTCTAACAGTCTCTGAGCTCTTCTTGTCCTTGGGGATAGGGTGGGAATGCTGTCCAGAGACTGTGAATCTCTTAACCCTCTCTCTCCCAGTGTTACTTTTGCTAGCTGTTCCCCATCCAGTATTTCCCAGCTTCTGCCTTCTGAACTATGCCCCTCTGCAAACCACTGTTCCAAGTCTATACTGTCCTCCTGCTCCTGATATGCATTTATTGATGTCCACCTCTCTGTTACTTTCTTTGGCAGAAAGAAATCAAGAACTATGGAGAGACTGTAAGATGGGGATGAGGCTGATTTAAATGAATGGGTGATGGTAGAGATGAGCCCTGTGTAAAATAGTTTCAGCTCCTCATCCTTCTCAATCCTCATCCTGAGAGTTAACTCCCAAAGATACTAAGGCTGCTTGCACACAGCACTCTGTTCTAGAATTGAGACTGAGTACTTGCTTCTTCATAGTCCACGATCCGTCTAGATTTCTTGCATATTTTTTGCCCTGGAAAAGCTCCAATGATATGGGTATAGCAGGATTGAAATCAATAAGGTTTTCAAATATGCATCAAGTAACCACACCCACCCTTGAGACAGTAGGGTCTAGAACAGGCATCCCCAAACTTCGGCCCTCCAGATGTTTTGGACTACAATTCCCATCTTCCCTGACCACTGATCCTGTTAGCTAGGGATCATGGGAGTTGTAGGCCAAAACATCTGGAGGGCCGCAGTTTGGGGATGCCTGGTCTAGAATCAATCTACGTAGATTGAAAGCAGCAGGTTGAGGATGAGCATGGACAGTTCTGGACTGAAAAAAACTACATTTTTTTGTGCTACAATGGGTTAATGTGTACACAGCCTAAAAAGGAGGCAAAACCCTGAAACTTTGAATGAGACCCCAGAATCTATATACTTTATATCTTAGAAGTGATACCCAACATCAGTCACACTCCAAGTCCGTTGATTACAATAGGTCATTTCTACGACTGACTTCGGCAATACCGCTAAGAAATGTTTACGACTTATGCCCCAGTGAAAGGAGATTTTGGTGGAGAAGATGCATGTAAATGGGTGGGTATAGCAGTGCAGAGATGTAGATTGTAGATTCTAGTGAAACGATAGCATATAATCTGACTACTGCAAAATGATGAATGAACTATCCATCCCATGGAGATACATTAATAATGAGACCTCTGTCAAATTAGATCCCTTCATTCTTTATGCAATTATCTTGCAGAACTAGAAAAGCAGCCTCACTTGGCAGTAGTAATTAACAAAACCTGACTCCCAGGGGTTTTGCCAGAATTTCAAGGGATCTACCAAACTACGTTTCAAATGAAACTTTAACCTTTCATCTGCCTTGTTTCCTTAGATCCAGAGAGCTAGTGATTTTTTTAAAAACCAAATAAAATTCTGGATTGAAAGAAGCCAGTGTAAATTTTGGAGACCCTAGATAGTTAACTGTCCTCTCGGAAACACCAAGGCAGTCATTGAAGAAAGATGCATTTTTCTTGAGATCTGCAGAAAGTCCAAAAGGCGGCAAAAGAAAAGGGAGGAGAAGAAAGGAGGTCATACGTACATTAGCCCAAGCATGTAGAGGGTCAGATCCAGAGTGAGGTAGCTCTGCTTCATTCCCAAGTCATGACTAAGCTGATTCATTTATTTTAATGGGACGGACGGACAGGGCAATCATAAATGGGGCTGGAAAGGAGTGGAAGAGTGGATACAGCACCATGCCCACATTCCAGGGTAGGAGGTAGAGGCATTTTTTAAAATCTTTTTGTCATGCCAACTTCAGGGTGGTGTAGTTGAGGAATCCCTCAAGTAACCCATAGGTGTTTTGACCCAGTGGAATGGAAGTTTCAGGCATTCTGTCCCTAATCCTAAAGGTAAAGGTAAAGGGACCCCTGACCATTAGGTCCAGTTGTGACTGAATCTGGGGTTGTGATGCTCATCTAACATTATTGGCTGAGGGAGCCGGCGTACAGCTTCCAGGTCATGTGGCCAGCATGACAAAGCTGCTTCTGGTGAACCAGAGCAGCGCACGGAAATGCCGTTTACCTTCCCGCTGTAGCGGTACCTATTTATCTACTTGCACTTTGACGTGCTTTCGAACTGCTAGGTTGGCAGCAACACCCTATTTTGTGCTCTACAACAGAAGGTATGGTGTGGGCAGGTCCATATGCATGTACATCAGTTGATCAGTCAACAATTGCGTCTCAGTGCATGTAAATAGACTCCATTGACAAGCACTATGTGTGAAGTTTTGTGCACTAGTACGAAACTTATTTCCCCGGTGTTTGATCTGTGCTGACTCATGCACACACGTAAGTCGCCGCTTGATGTTAAAGTAATTAGGTGACGAAAAAGCATATGTAAACCAGCCCCTTCTCTAAAGAGCAACCACAGGAATGTTCCCCCCCCCCTCTGATCTTAGCGCTAAGCTCCACAGTGCTCCGATCAGAGATAAGGCTGTCTGTCTACTCTTTTAAGATCCTCCAGCATTAGCGTGAGGGTGCCTTTTAGTCTTAAAGAACAGATAGCTTTATCTCTGATCTTAGCACAATAGTGCTTAGCACTAAGATCGAGAGATAAATCCCTCCGCCTGCTCTTTAGAGATCCTTTCTAATGGGCACCCAGAGGGATCTCTTTTCACCTAAAGGACTTACCTCAGATCTCAGTGCTGTGGCACTGAGTGTGGCAAGTGCATGTGCTTGTCATGCATGTGTATTATGTCTATACATTGGCCATCTCCACTAGTGTTGTGTAGCCCTCTGACAGTAGGGGGAGGTTACTAGCCTCCACGGTCAGAGGCATTATGCCTCCGAATGCCAGTTGCTGATAATCGCAGCTGGTAGACAGTTGTTGTCTTGGTAGCAGTGGCAGACGAAGACTTTCTGCGGCCCGGGGTGGCACCGTGGGTCTGCACCCTGGGGCGGGGTGTAGCTCCACACTGCACGCATGACAAATGTGTCATGTGCACACGACACATGCACAGGAAGTGTGCAATGCATGCGCCATGCACGTCAGCTCCACACATGCGTGCTGTGTGGTGGAGCCTCACTGGACCTCAGTGCTGTGCAGGGATGCTGAGGCCTGGGATCCTCCGCTCGCGGCTGCAGAGGCTTCATCCCTGCGCAGCACTGGGGATGTTTGCTGCCGGCTCCGCTGCGTAGCGGGACATCGGTGGAGGTGGGGAGAGGGTGCTGTCCCCCCCCCCAGAATGGAGCCCGGGGCGGAGCGCCCCTATCGCCCCTCCCTTCCTACACCCCTGCTTGGTAGTAGGCTTCCAATGGGCAAATGGGTGGCCACAGGATGTTGAGCTAGATGGGTCATATATTTTTTTAATAATAATTTTTTATTGGTTTTTTTTATAGAAACAAAACAAACAAAAAACACAATATATGATCTGTCCCTCCAATTTCCCTCCCCCCACAAGTCCACTTCTGCCACCAGTAGTACCCGTGGGCATTGAGAATCAGAGGGGTCCATTGTAAGGCTGGGTTTGACCTCCCCCTCCCCCCTCCCCCTCATCCCCTCCCTGCCACTGAAAGGACAGGGATGGAGGGGTTCTGAGGATTGGTTTTCCCCCAGCTGCTCCTTTAACACAACCCTTAAACAAACATTAAAACACAACACACACAAAAAACATAAAAATAAAGATTCCCACTTCTTATTTTCTTAACATTGTCATTATGACTTCCTCGATTCTCTTCTTCCTGGTTTTCTTAACTTCTCTAATTGATTATGGCGGATTTTCTATTCCAATTCCAAATCTTATCCTTATAATATTCACTCAATCCTCCTCCTTCTTCATACTGCCCCTCCACAAGTCCCCTCCTGCCACAAGAGGAACCTGCGGGGCGCAGCACTTCAAAGGTTCCATTTTTGTGTCCGGGCTTCCCTCCGCCCCCTCCTCCCCCCTCAGAGCACCCCCTGCCACTAGGTGCTTCTGAGCAAAGAGAGGAGGGAAGTCGGCCCTCTACCCAGACACTCATCTAAACACAAAAATGTTAATACAAATCTAAAATTTGTTTCCAAAACCACTCTTCTACCTCCCTCCAGAAAATTCAATTTTATATCTGTTGACTCTCCTTCCCCCTCCCGGTGCCTCCCCCCCCCCCTGGATCAGCATTCCTTTAACAGGCCAAGATTTCAGAAACCATTGTTCAACCACCAAAGTACCTTTTAACTAAAATTCTCACCCCACACCAATTCTTTCCCACTTCCAAATCCAGGCCTTTGTCCCCCCCCTCCTTCTGCCTTTCCTTTCCCTCTATTGCCCATCCCCAAATTTCAGTCTCTCCAGAGGCCTTCTTTTCTTGGGTCTTTATTTCATTTTGTTGTTCCTTGCAGCAGTCTTTTTCTTTTCCAAGTCCTTGTTGTTCTTCCTCCAAGTCATCTTTTTTATAATCCACCTCAGTTTTTGCAATGTCCACTTCTTGTTCTTTAATCTCAAACTGGCTTTCAACATTATCCTCTGAGTCCTGATCTTGAACCAAAGTCTCTGAACATGTTAGACTGGAGTGTTGCAATGTCTTATGGATGTCCTTCAGAATCTCTAAATAGTTCAAGACAGCCTCTTGGAAGCTTGGTGAATACCTTGTTTTCATTCCTTCTAACCACAAACAGGCAGGAGATTAGGAGACAGAGCACACTGGAAATTTCCATTCACTCACGCTTTCCTCCATCTTGGCTATTCCTTCCATTGTCTTTAACTTTTCCACAATAAATCATCTCTTAAGTCCAAATGCTTCTCTTTTAATAAGATCCTGCAGCCGGTTAAACTCTCAACGAATTTTTATAAATTTTTCTTGTCTTTTAGCAGTTTTGACAGCTTTGACAGCTGTCAAAATTTTCCCCCTTAACGCACTTGCTGTTCCTCAGGAGGTGCCGGCGCCGGGGTTTGAGAAGGGGTGAAAAGATTGTTTCTTTCGGATACAGAAAAACAAAGTATCCCTTTCGGCTTTGGAATATTTAATACGCCTCTTGATTGACCATTAGGAAGAGATCGACTCCCGTTTTTGAATCTCTCCCTGTTTTCCGAATTATTATTTTTAAAATCCACAAGTCCAAATGAAGATTTCACTTACTTTGATCAAATATTTTATTTCTTGGAAGAATCCGCCGCTTGCCGGGTGAGGACTCGGAGCTTCGCTTCTAGGAGGTAAGTTGGATCCCAAAATGGCTCCCGCGGCTCCACTCCGCTGGCTCTCGATCGCTCTACGGAGCTCTCGGGCAGCGAAGGAGCCGCGAACAGAGCAGCTGCTGGGCGCTTCAGTCACCGGGACGCCCTTCCCGGTGCTCTTGTGGGGAGTCCGCTTGCTCTGCGGACTTCCCCCCCCCTCCACGAGGCCAGGGACTTCGGAGCGCGAAGTCCCTGCGTCCTTCTTTGCCGGGTGTTTATTCAAAACCTGCCAAGGAGTCCAAGTCCTTTTGTTGTCCTTTTAAATAGTTTGTAAAAAGTTCCCATTCTTCTTTGAAGTCACGGTTGTCCTTCTCTCGTAATTTGTATGTTAACTTTGCCAGTTCCGCAAAACTCATCAGTTTTTCTTGCCATTGTTCTTTCGTTGGGACTTCTCGTTCTTCCATCCCAACATGTATTTAACCCAGTTTTCTACATTTTTGCCATTTTACTGGTGTGATGTACCTTCTATACATCATTTTCATATAGTTTTCCTTCAAAAGAGAACAATCTGTAAATTTCAAATTTACTTTCCAGCATCGTGACAGCAATCAACTGTGAACATAATCTTTAATTTAATCATAATCTGTTAATTTCCATAAATTGCATAGGCAGTAAAACCTAATGCAGGTTCCTAAATTATTGGTATAGGAACTCAAAGTGACTGGTGAGACCCATGTGGCTTGCTTGAGCTGGAAAAAATATCTCAAACCTCTTCACATGCTGAGCTTCTCAGGTAGACTAGGGAAAAACGATAGGTTTGCTTACCTATTTCCTCGCAAGGTGAGGGAAGATGACCTAACAAAGTCTGGCAGGACAGCTTATTCTATGGTATTGACTCCTTCATGCATCAATTAGACTTAAGCAGGTTGGCTATAAGAGGCTGGTTATCCCATTTGGAGTGCTGCAGTTTTCCCCCTTTCTGCCCTCTGGGAGTTTTGCATTCATAAGGATGCCTTGATCTTGATGATGATGATGATGATAATAATTTATTATTTATACCTCGCCCATCTGGCTGAGTTTCCCCGGCTGCCAACAGAACATTAAAATGCAACATTAAAAGCTTCCCTAAACAGGGCTGCCTTCAGATGTCTTCTAAAAGTCTGGTAGTTGTTTTCCTCTTTGACATCTGGTGGGAGGGCGTTCCACAGGGCAAGCACCACTACCGAGAAGGCCCTCTGCCTGGTTCTCTGTAACTTGGCTTCTCGCAATGAGGGAACCGCCAGAAGGCCCTTGGCACTGGACCTCAGTGTCTGGGCAGAACAATGGGGGTGGAGATGCTCCTTCAGGTATACTGGACTGAGGCCGTTTAGGGCTTTAAGGATGAGCTGTCCAACAGCTCATCTGGGTGGTTTATTATCAAATGTTTATTATCAACCAAGATGTTCAAGTCCATATCCAATATAAGACCTTTCAAGTCTTCTGCCCACAATTATCCATGAGTGTGTGGACACACACACATTTTAAACTGTAAAAAGTTTCTATAGTTCCAAGGTTATGTTTCCAGGTTCTTTTCTTAATAGCCCGATGTTTCTAATACAAATTTTTGTTTCAGAGATTTCAGTAGATGGGCTCTAACAGAGAAATTGGATATTAAGAAAAGAACCAGGAAACATAACATGAATAAGCATGCATGAAAGAAAGAAAGAAAGAAAGATGATCTTTTCCTAAAAGTCTTCATACACCTAATAATAAGATTAAGATAATGAATCAAGAATGACAACACCATAGTTTTATGAGCTTATATTCATCAAATCTTTGGCTGTATAAGTCTTTAGCAGACAGGAGGGAGATTTTTGTTGTTGTTGTTACTTAGGGTCTTAGGAAGGGACGAAGCAAAATGTTAAAATCATCAACAGCATTCATATAGCTTTTGGGAATGTTCAAAACACTCTTAGCCACTGCTGTTCCTTAATTCTGAATATGTTTGCTCGTTCACTTACCATATTTACAATCCCCACTTTCCACAATCGCTCAAAATAGCTCACATCCATTTAAAATGTTTTTGTATAATGGAACGAACTGCAAGAAAGCCCAACCCAACAAGAGAAAGATGTTGCTGGTTTATGGTTTATAACTCCTGGGAAATGTCATTCAACCTATTCTAAGCAGGATCACACTCTCCCTTTGCAGTATTAGCCATTGCAGCTGGATGTTGTGTGCCTTTCATCAGGTTTTGAGAGAGATGTTCTTGCCACAGTTATCCATGCTTTGATAACTTCCAGACTTTGTTCCTATACTTCATGGCAGGTAGGTTGAAATGCATCAGGAAAATACAACAGGTGCCAAGTCTAGTGTTCAGTTTATTATTTGGGGTTCTCTGGTTTATAATTTGGGGCTCTCTCCATTCATTATTTTGGGCTTTCTTAATATTATACAAATACTAAAAGGACTTTCCTGCCAGCTTGTAAGGTAAAGGTAAAGGGGCCCCTGACCATCAGGTCCAGTCGTGTCCGACTCTGGGGTTGCGGCACTCATCTCGCTCTATAGGCCAAGGGAGCCGGCGTTTGTCCACAGACAGCTTCCGGGTCATGTGGCCAGCATGGCAAAGCCACTTCTGGCGAACCAGAGCAGCGCATGGAAACGCCGTTTACCTTCCTGCCGGAGCGGTCCCTATTTATCTACTTGCACTTTGATGTGCTTTCGAACTGATAGGTGGGCAGGAGCTGGGACCGAACAACGGGAGCTCACCCCGTTGCAGGGATTTGAATTGCCGACCTTCTGATCAGCAAGCCCTAGACTCTGTGGTTTAACCCACAGCGCCACCTGGGTTCCATGCCAGCTTGTATCCAGATTCAATTCAAAGTATTGGCTTCGATACTTTGCATATCCCATCTCAAATGTTATTGCCTGGTTCCATCTTTAATTTTAGGTGCTAAGTGAAGACTGCCCTATTCTCCCTGGACTTTATGACATCTGTCCCCTTTAGATTGCCAGATAGCTGATTCATTTGTGCTGTTAGCAGTTTAGCTATTGTGCCTTTTTAACCTGCTGTTTTCTTTGTTAGTCTTTTATTATAGTTATTGCTATCTGCATTGAGGCTGTCAAGAAAGGTGGGGTACCTCACAGAAGTAATCAGACAAACAAAACCCTATCACTGGGAGTATTAAAATCTAAAACAGAAACAACACACAAATTAAACCATATTCTTCCCTCCGTGTTACCAAGGATTTAGATAGGTAGCATTTGGAAGGCAGCTAAAGAGATGAAGACTGATCAAGCATTTGACTGTGTGGAATGACACCTCTTCCCATCTGGCACAAAGCCCTTCTCCATATTGTTGGCAACATGATCTGCTAAGGCGGAAGGGACTCACAGCAGGTCTATCAAAGCTGAATGGATTAATATGGATTGAGGTCCTCTCTCTGAGATATGTTAGTCCCAGACCCAGAAAGCCTATGCTTCTTTCTTTCTTTCTTTCTTTCTTTCTTTCTTTCTTTCTTTCTTTCTTTCTTTCTTTCCTTCCTTCCTTCCTTCCTTCCTTCCTTCCTTCCTTCCTTCCTTCCTTCCTTCTTTCCTTCTTTCCTTCTTTCTTAGCCCATATATCCTAAAAGCATCTTAGAACAATAAACCTACATTTATTGATTCTCATAAAATGCATTATAACTGACCAATTTGTCAGGTTATGGAAGCATGGATAGTTGTTGTTTGCATCCTTTTGTTAAAAAGGAAGACCAATCAGTTTACCAAATGTAGCTGGGAAAAAAAGATTCCTACATGCTCTTGCTACCCACTTATCCAACAACAGTGAATCTAAGCAAGATGTCTTAGATTCATCTGAGAAGCATGTACCTTGGCGACAGTAGGTAGATTGCATATTTCCTGATATTCAGATCGCCCAACTAGTCTCATCTGTTTTGTCGGGATTGAGCTACAGATTGTTTACAACAGTTCCACATAAAACTGTACAATAAAAAATAAAACTATATAAAATGTTGCTAAAAGGTCAAGGAGGAAGAAAATAGGGGGGCGGGGTCTTATCTATCTATCATCTATCCATCTATCCTCTTCAAACAAAGATTGTCT
Source organism: Zootoca vivipara (assembly GCF_963506605.1). NCBI lineage: Eukaryota > Metazoa > Chordata > Lepidosauria > Squamata > Lacertidae > Zootoca > Zootoca vivipara. The sequence continues at coordinate 69,974,083 of NC_083284.1, read as the reverse complement.
GCCAATGCAGCGAAAGCGGTCTTGGTTCCATAACCAGATTGAAAGGCCCTGGAGTTGCTCTGTCACCATACATTCCATCAGTTTCTTCCAAAAGCAGAAGAATTGGGACACTTGCCTATAGCCAGCAAAATCGTCAGGGTGGAAGTAAGATTTCTTTAGCAGAGATCACTTGTTTGAATAAATGGGAAAACTGCCCCCCCCAACCCAATGATCTATGGGAGGTGTTCTCATAGCAAATCTTCCAGCTTTCACCCTGACCAGCCCTTCACTAACTATGATAGGTCAGGAGGTCCATTCCACATGCTGTGGCATTCATAACACCCAGCTGCCCGTCCATATCCTTGAAGGTCACAATGTCAAAGTGATCCATGCAAAAGTAACAAGTGGGTGCCTTGGACCATTCCAGCGCAGACACTGCCTCAACAGGGATGTCAGATTGAATTTGAGTTGTTTTATCAACAAATGAATGAGCAAGATTGTCACAGCTGGCTGAAGGTATTTTCATCTTTGGAGTGTCCTCTTTCAGGCACATCAAGGCCAATTCCACCCAGAACAGCTGGCATTCAGCTGAAGCAGTACCGTAGTTCTGCTGGGTTAGCAAATTATTTGTCAAATTGCAGTGGGTGCTGGAGGCTATTGTAGGTTAGTTTTGACTTCTTTTAAAAGGATCACCAATGTATTTTCATGGCCCTTTTCATAAAATGATAAATTGATTTAAAGGAACACAGTGGCCGGACGCATTATTTTTTGAAGTTCACCAAGGACTGATTTGGGAGGTGATGGTATTAAATGAAAGCACTTCTAAAACCTAGTTAACCCGGGTTCCTTCATGTGTTACTGTGGTTGAGGGAACTGCCTTTCTGTGGCTTGTGGCAATATTTAACATGCCAGTATCATGTTGATGATATCAGTCAGGTAGGTCCTTCGAACCTAGCTGTTGACCAGCCATGAACTTTGGAGGCCAATACTGGCATAGAAAATGACCCACGCAGTTGATCCTGCGTATCCATTTCTTTCTGAACTGACCATGACAGATGATAGTTTCTGTACCACCGTGGTGTACAGATTACATTTAACCACCTGCAATCTCTATAGCTCTGTGTGGTAAGCATTGAGAGAAGGACTTCATCTGTCCTCACCTGGCATAGCTGGTGCTACTATTAAAAACTGGGGGGGGCACTCCTGTCTTCCACTGCCTCCCGCTGTTTGGTCAGACTCATGTTGGTGGCTTCGAGAACACTGTCCAACCATCTCGTCCTCTGTCGTCCCCTTCTCCTTGTGCCCTCCATCTTTCCCTACATCAGGGTCTTTTCCAGGGAGTCTTCTCTTCTCATGAGGTGGCCAAAGTATTGGAGCCTCAGCTTCAGGATCTGTCCTTCCAGTGAGCACTCAGGGCTGATTTCCTTCAGGATGGATAGGTTTGATCTTGTTGCAGTCCATGGGACTCTCAAGAGCACCATAATTCAAAAGCATCAATTCTTCGGCGATCAGCCTTCTTTATGGTCCAGCTCTCACTTCCATACATCACTACTGGGAATACCATAGCTTTAACTATACGGACCCTTGTTGGCAAGGTGATGTCTCTGCTTTTTAAGATGCTGTCTAGGTTTGTCATTGTTTTTCTCCCAAGAAGCAGGCATCTTTTAATTTCCTGACATCTGTCACCAATTGAACATATTTTGTTATTATGGCCAAATGTGAATTCTTTTCTCACCAAACCCAACATTTCTACTGGTAGGTATCTGTTTTTGTCCTTTAAAACCAGATACAGTGGTACCTCTACTTATTAATTTAATGCGTTCCGAACGCACATTTGTAAGTCGAAAAAAAATGTAAGTTGAATCCCATAGGAATGCATTGGGGGAAAAATTCGTAAGTCAAAGCAACCCTATCTAAAAATTCGTAATTAAACCGCATCCAAGATGGCGGATGGAGCTCCGTTTGTAAGTAGAAACATTCGTAAGTAGAGTTATTCGTAAGTAGAGGTACCACTGTATCCATATTATACTATACATCTTTGCTTGAAGGACACTGAAAACAAACCAATTTTTATTACCCTGATATTTCAAGTGGCTTTGTTTGCTATCATGCATATGTGCCTGAAGGCAGAAAAGAATCTGATGCATCCTCCATCAAAGGCCTAATTGTTTGTCTCCAGGGTTCCGATGTCCCCAGTCACACTGTTAGCTGAGGAGGGGTGGAATGGCACGAAGCTTTCAGTGTGCTTTGGGGGACAGTGAGCTTTTCAAAAGAATATTTCTCCATCCTTTGAAAGTTTTAAGGTGTGAGAGACACAAAGAGGCATTCTTCTCAGGGGATATGCTTGAACCCAAGGCTAGAATTTGTGCTATGCTCACACACACCCCATCCAATTTCCCCCCCGAGAAAAAGAAAAGAGTCTGCAAACAATTCAACATTGTTTATCACCCAAACGTAACACCATAAGTGGTCGCAGGGGAGGCTGCAGTCCCATGACATGTTATTTTCCCCAAGCTCCTTAATTTCCAAACAGAGTGCTAGGACGTGACAGTGTGCTGCAAGAAATTAAACAATTTCAGATCCCTGCTAATCCCAGCACTGAGAGAAGGCTGGATCTATTGTGTCTGCATGCGGCACTGCTCTAGCTGTGACTCTTGTTGGGACAGGAGATGGCATTCAGTGTGGTGAGATCACGTTATCACTTCTCAATACAGTACTAAATTATTGCAATGTGTTCTATGTGGGGCTACCCTTTGGGCCTGGTTCAGAAGCTTCGGCTGGTGCTAAATGCTGTGTCTAGACTGTTGAAGGAGACAGAGTGCCGCCAGCACATAACTCCAGTGCTTAAGAGCTTGGGCTAGCTGCTCATATGTTACTGGCCGAAGCTCAATGTTCCTGTATTAATTTACAAGGTCCTTAATAACTTGGTTCCAAGACACCTTGAGGACCATCTTATTCCTTATATCCTGGACCAAGGTCTTCATTGGAGTCGCTGCTAGTGGTCCACCATGGCTCAGATTCATGGCTTCTATTCACAGGAGCTGGGAATTCAATAGTGTGGCCCCCCCAGTTCTGTGGAACTCCCTTCTAGCTGAAATCAGAAAGGACTCATCCTTATAGAACTCATACTGTCTGGGGAAGACCTTTTTATTTCAGCAGGAATTCAAAGCAAGTTTTCTCATTTTCATGGTTAGCATTACATTTTATCTTCATTGTATCTTTTATACTTTACCTTAGACCACAGAGTTAAGTGGCATATGTTGAAGTAGCAGACTTAACCACCAGCAAATAAAAATGGTCTCTTGGATCTCTGCATGAGTTACTGATTTTGACTTGCCTCATGCAAAGAGATGAGTGTGCTATTCTGAGTTCAGCTTGGAAATGACAATAATGAATTCCTTTGCTCTGTCATCAGAAGAATTTTAAAATCATTTTTTTAGCCAACTGGAGCACTCAGAAAAATGCACCTTGTCCCTCCAGTCCCTGATGTCTATTGTCCCATTACATACACACCCGTTCACTTATCTGGGAAGCAGTAGTAGTGAGAGCAGGGACGCAGGTGGCACTGTGGTCTAAACCACTGAGCCTCTTGGGCTTGCCAATCAGAAGGTTGGCAGTTTGAATCCCCGCAACGGGGTTGCCAAAAAGTGCAAGTAGATAAATAGGTACTGCTCCAGCGGGAAGTGTTTCTGTGCGCTGCTCTGGTTTCGGTGTCCCGTTGTGCCAGAAGCGGCTTAGTTATGCTGGCCACATGACCCGGAAAAACTGTCTGGGGACAAACGTTGGCTCCCTCCTGTAAAGCAAGATGAGCGTGACAATCCCAGAGTTGTCTGTGACTGGACTTAACTGTCAGGGGCCCTTTACCTTTACCTTTTTAGTAGTGAGAGCAGCACCCGGCATGTGGCAAGAGGGTAGGGTGGAGGTTTGCTCCTTTCCTACTCTGTCATCCTGATACAGTGTCGGGATGACAGTGGAAAGGTAAGGAATGGAAAGGGATGGGAAGGGGGGAAATTCACTCTTCTCCTTTCCCCATGCATTATTTTTGTTAGGTAAGGGGGCTGGCGGGCTGTTTGTCAGGCTGCCGGAAAAGCCCTGCTGACCATTATCTGAAGCTGTAATCAGAAGCAGGCAAGCAACTTAGCAGTAATTAATTTTATTGCTCAGCAACCAGGGAATCAGTGCGCGCGTGCACACACACACACACACACAATTCAGGTAAGTAAGTTGCAGAAGCTGAGTTTCCGGCTGCTCTTCCCCTTATTTATGACTCCCTTCTTGCATTCTTCCGCTGTGACTCAGCTATATATATATATATATATATATATATATATATATATATAGCAATTTATTGAATTTTCCAAATAAACACACAAAAAAGTAAACAAAACAAACATTCAAAAAACAAATACCCACACACAATTATCTTTTTAACAATTCTTCCCAAATCTCTCATTCCCAATGCTCTGCCGAGCTTGACTTCCCTCCCTCCCCTCATTTGGTTTTCTTTTCAACTCTTATCTCGCAGTTCCTTTATTCCATCCATTTAAAGTCAATTCGTAGGATTTATTTCAGTCCTGCAAGTGTCTTTAAACTTCTACAATTGTTTTCCATATAGTCCACAAATTTACTCCAGTCTTTTTGGAACCTTGCTTCCCCCTGGTTCCGGATCCTGCTGCTAGTCAGTCTTGCTAATTCTGCATAGTCTATCATTTTTGTCTGCCACTCTTCAATTGTTGGTAATTCCTGAATTTTCCATTTTGGGGCTAATAAAGTCCTAGCCGTGGTTGTCGCGTACAAATATATTATATAATCCTCCTTTGCAATCTCTTGTCCAATGAGTCCTAATAAGAATGCCTCAGGCTTTTTGGGAAAAGTGTACCTAAGAATCTTTTTCAGTTCGTTATATGTGACTCAGCTTTTCTTAATTGTTCTAATCTTTTCACAGCCCCTGCTCCTTCTCTATCAGTGTCTCTATCAAGCACGCCCATTCTCTGCCGATGATTCCCACCAGTCTGAACCTGGTTCAAAATCCCCTTCCCTCTCAGGTGCCCCATGGAGGACTGGCTGCCACCACTCCTCCTTATCCAGCCAGTCGGCAGTGAGAGATAGAAGAATTAGAGCAATTGAAGTGGAAGTTCTTCCCCGGCTCAGATTTTAATCCACCCAGAGAGGAACTGAGGAGCATGGAGACCTTGCATCCCCGTTGACACATGGGCTATTATGAGTCACCATGTCTACTCGTGCAGAAACCTGGGGGGAAGGAATCCTCTGAAGGCGAGTGCCCTTGTGAAATGAATCCTTTTGGGACTGCAAGGGTGAAGTGTCGATTTACTTTTAATTCAGGGGGGAAAGTGTGCCTCAGTTCAGATGTCTGGGAAGCACTGACCTATCTAATGAAAAAAGAGAGTGCTGGAGATGGTACTCTCTCATTGTTGAAGTGGGGAAATGGATGCCTGCCTGTAGTATTCACAGCTGGATCACAGACAATCATGTCGCTGTCGCTCTCATATTCAAATGGCATTAGCATCCACTAGCAGCTAATGCGAAACTGATAATAAATGGGGAAGAGCAGAGGAAAGCCCACTGCAAGGAAGAAAACCATTTTATTTGCAAGCTTTTACTGCTTGACTTGATTTGACCTGAACTAAATTATGGGCAGCTTAATGTTCTTCCATGAATTATTCATCATCAACAGCACATGGATTTGACAGTGATTCAAGATCAGGAGACAATAAACACAGAACACCAGTTATCAGGTGATAATAGACCAAAATGTGCTTGTCTGCTACTCAATAAAGGGACGCGGGGGGGGGGGGCTTCCTGATCAGAAGGTCAGCGGTTCGAATCCCCACGACAGGGTGAGCTCCCGTTGCTCGATCCCTGCTCCTGACAACCTAGCAGTTCGAAAGCACGTCAAAGTCCAAGTAGATAAATAGTTACCGCTACAGCGGGAAGGTAAACAGCATTTCTGTGTGCTGCTCTGGTTCACCAGAAGCATCTTAGTCATGCCGGCCACATGACCCAGAAGCTGTATGGCGGCTCCCTTGGCTAATAATGATAATAATAATAATAATAATAATAATAATAATAATAATAATAATAATAATAATAAATTCATTATTTGTACCCTGCCCATCTGGCTGTGCCTCCCCAGCCGCTCTGGGCGGCTTCCAACAGAAAAATAAAATAAAATGATATATTAAACATTAAAAGCCTCCCTAAACAGGGCTGCCTTCAGATGTCTTCTAAACAGATGAGCGTCGCAACCCCAGAGTCATCAGCGACTGGACCTAACTGTCAGGGGTCCCTTTACCTTTACCTTTACTACTCAATAAGCCAGTTGTCTGGGTCGGGGAGAGTGGGAAAAGAATCATAGAGTTGGAAGAGACCACAAGGGCCATCCAGTCCAACCCCCTGCCAAGCAGGAAACACCATCAAAGCATTCTTGACATATGGCTGTCAAGCCTCTGCTTAAAGACCTCCAAAGAAGGAGACTCCACCACACTCCTTGGCAGCAAATTCCACTGCCGAACAATTATACTGAACGATGTGTGTGATACAGAGGTGCTGACTTGCACCCAAGATTGAGAGGGCCTGGTGTGCGTTGTGTGTGTGATGTCATGCACCCGACATGCAGCGTGTGTGATGCCATGCGCAGTGTGCCTGCAACATTGCATCATTGGGAGGAGGCCGAGCATGAAGTCCAGTGTGGTACTTAGGAAGAGTTGCCACTGAAGTCACGTCATATTTGGCAAGTAACCTAATCTCCTTCTTCAGAAAGGTGCTATGGGCCCCTAAATTGGATCGGGGCTGAGGGAGGGTGTCTGGCCCTTATCCACAGGCAGCAAGAGTTCCAGTCCTATAATTTTGGATCCTTGCAGTGATATTATCTACTTGGATAACTTATTTGGGAAGATAAACATTCCTGAAGTCCTCCCAGTTATGAAAACGGCAACATTTTTGAGGTGTTATCTTCGAAAAAAGGACCTTATCCAGAAACCTATCTTGTTGTCTGATGAATGTTGGAGAGTATGCAAGAGGTTCAGAGGGTGGCAACTCGAGACAGATCCTTTTCCGCAGTGGCTCCCCGTTTGTGGAATGCTCTCTTCAGGGAATTGGCTGGTGGCTTCATTACATACTTTTAGGTGCCAGGCGAAATCATTCCTTTTCAACCAGACCTTTGGCTGGTTCACATCTGATGCCCCGGAGAGGGGATTATTTGTTTGTTTTTCTTCTTACTTTTCTTCTGTTTTTTGTGATGTAATTTTATATTGTGAACTGCCCTGAGATTGGTGAGTGAAGGGAAGTATACAAATTTAATTTAATTTAATTAATAAAATAAAATAAGCAGTTAGATTGGATATTTGATTAAATGCAACTAATTTAGAATGAGGACAATGTTGGCTAGACAAGTCACATGGACCAGTGAGAAAACACAAATGATCAGTGATATTTAACTTTAAATTAAATCACAATTCCCCAAAATTTGGAGTATTTCTTCCCCTTCAAGGGTACTAATACATCATATCAGTGCAATTTTCTAAATTCAGTGGCTCTTCAGGAATTTTCTGCTTCACTTATTTCCCACCAAACACATCCTAAGCTGGCTCATCAACATTGTACCAATGCCACATCAAAGAAGCCTCCATATGTATATTATTCTATCCCACCTACTCAGCAATGCAGTATCATTGCAGCAAAAAGCTCTGGTATAGAGTGGCACATCAAAATTCTCCAATTTTCATTCTGAACCCAACACTACACCTGCACAGTAGTCTGATCCACTAGGATTGAATTGGCAAGGTCTGATATAAAAATGCGCTCCATTTTCAGTAGTTCGGCCTCTCACATCTATCTTTGTCAAGATGGATTTCCTATAAATGAGCTGAGGAACGGCTTTTCAGAAACCAAAGTCCTTTATTATTCCTCATTACTGGCTGTTCTACCTGATTTAATCACATCTGCATAGGATGAAATTGGCCTTAGACTCATTATCCTTGTTTGTGTTATGATATGCTTGATAAAACTGGATCTTAGCAATGTCACTTCAGTACAGAGCAGTGTTTACAGCTGACTATGCCTTCTCAGCACCATGCAATTCTAACGTTGCATTTCATGAGACATAAGAGCTGAGCTGAACTGAATGAAACTGCAGAACTGAATTACTCCAACATTCCAGAAGTGGCCAGCATAAAACCATTCAAAAAATCACAAGGCATCAACAAAAGAGCCCACAAGCTTTGTTCAGGGTGCTCACAAAGGCGGATTCTCCTGTTAGGATTCCTGCTCCGTGTTTGCAGTCATGAGATTGTTGCCTATCACATGACAGTGTATGTTTTCATTCCACAGTGTGGGAAGTGATGGAGACAGGATGTTTGTGTTACTGCGTTCTGTGGAGTGGGACTGTTGTCCTTTGTCCTTTCTCTTTTGTCTGATGAGAAAGAGGAAGGAGCTAAGTCAGAATGCTCTGAGTGTATTATATTTAAATAAAGCAGACTAGGCAAAATGCTGTGCTACTGAGGTCTGTTACGCAAACTGTGAATACTTTGCGGATCCCTAAGTGTGCTGATGCTTCTTGGTATCAGTCGCTGTGATGTTCAGGCTGGAGAAAGCTTTTGAAACTCCTGAATGATCGACCAGGAGGGAGAGAACATGCCATCAGACATGTGTCTCTGCCAGGGTCCTACACGAAAGTAGGAGAATCCTAACATCCCCTTGATGGCAGGCTTGCAAGCAGGATGAAGGTCAGCATAGTCCCTCTTGCCCCAATCCTGCCAAACATTTCTTACACCAGCCCTCCCCCCCCAACTTACCTTGGGGCAGGAGAAGGCAGAGGTGATGTCCAGAGCATCAGATGTAGCTTTGATTGTTTCCAGGCTCTGGTAAAGAATCTCTGATGAGGGGAATATCTTCTCACTGGGACTGGACTGAGACTACATCCTGCTCCAGTCTACTGGGGAAATGATGTTTTATGTGGAGTCCCCACTGAGGTGAGCGCCTCCAAATTGCATGCAGAGTATATATATTTCCCAACAGAAAATAATTTCCCCAATGCTGGGAGTTGTCACCCTTGTTCAGTCCTTGGCAGGGTCTGGGAGTGCCCACAGCCACCTCCTCCTGCAAAATAAGTTTCTGGACCACATAAGCATTCTTATTAAAATATGTAATTTTGAGTGTACGTATTTATGCTCAAAAATGTTGCTGAGACTGCACATTAGTCTGGGAGGTGCAGATCAATTTATGTTATATGCAGCCCTATTTTTCTAGATAAATAGGTGTTAGAACTCTCCATGAAAAACATCCCTTGTTTTCTTAAAATGACAAGTGCACCCACCTGAGAGGTGCCAGAAATGAGTTCTGGTGAGTTCCAGCTGAAAAAAAGCCCAGGTTATATAAGAATTCATAAAGACTGGATTATTCAAGCATGGTTGCCATATTCTGAAGATCTAATTAATTCACTTTAAGCAATGCTAATCAGTTGCAAAGGCCAATGCTATCTGCATGTTTACTTCCAAAGACAGGATTTGCTTAATTCCTCCTTTATATGACTTGTGTGCTGTTGCCTCATAATGAAATGGACACCTGCCCATTTGCCCCACTCTCTGGTTGTCCAGCTATCAAACTTTACAGTCTTTACACAACCAACTTTACACAACCCACGCATGCAGTTCACTCTAATTCCAATGAAAGCACTGTCTCCTGAGCTTCACCCACTCTATATAGCAAGAGGACTGGAGTTGCAAGATCAAAGGAAAGTCTGAATGAATTGGAAACTATTTTGAAAGCCATCTGTGAAACTTCAGATTATATTTATTCTTTCTATGGGTCCACAGTTAGCCATGCTTAAAAGAGACAGGCCCATTGGAATCAGTGGCAGTTAAGCTATGCATGACTAAGCATTGATCCAACCCATGATGTAGAAGTTACAATTTCCATGCTTACGGTTTGAAACTTAAAATTCCCATGCTTTTTGGCTCATGAGTGAATTTTCTCTTATAAAGAAAGGTAAGCGATCCTAGAATTAGTTCATCTTCAAAGCACATTTGATCTTAGGATTTGGCATGGTAGGCATATACTTGTATATATATATTACTGTCTCGATAAATGGGTTGGGATAGAGGGCCATTTGCATTTTTCTAGTGCTCCTTTTCTATAAATCCCAAGTAACAAGATCCCTCTCCTCCACTGAGAGAGAGAGAGAGAGAGACATAGCCTGTTTGTTAAGGTCAAACATAATTGCAAGTTTATATTCCTGACTCTCACGCCTTAATGCATGATTGAAGGTACATTATTTCAACATTGTTTCATCTTGGGGGGAAAGGGACACCATAATGTATTAGATACTTAATTAAATTTGACACAGCAACCCATAGATTTCTCTCTTCACTTTTCTCTAGCTAATCACTTGATTGAAACATCAACGCTCTCTTTCTTTTAAGATCTCACAAATTTACATTTGGTTTTTTATGATGCATGCATGCTGGAATAGAAACCAACCAGCGCATTGCTGCTCCGTCATTTGTACACAATAGCAAAAGAGTCTCCCATCTACAGAATCGCTAGTTTGGTTGTTGCATCTAAATAAATGCAAGAGCTTCTTCAGTTAATAAAAAATTAAGTGCAGTGGGAGCTGAGTGAGGACTTGAATGTTGGTTGAAACCCAGTACTGCTCTGGATGTAGTGTCAATCATGACATACATAATTGGACATTCAAAAATAGGCTTGTAGATCAGAATTATGTGACATCAAATACGTGGCTGCTGTCAAAGCAGAAGTGTATGCCTTGCTCTCCACTTCTCCTCTATGCCTTTAAGTAATAATAACAACAACAACAACAACAACAACAACAACAACAACAACAACAATATACTATTTATACCCCGCCCATCTGGCTGGGTCTCCCCAGTCACTCTGGGCGGCTTCCAAAAGAAAAACGGAATAAAACAATCCATTAAACATTAAAAGCCTCCCCAAACTGGGCTGCCTTCAGATGTCTTCTAAAAATCTGGTAGCTGTTTTTCTCTTTGACATCTGGTGGGAGGGCGTTCCACAGGGCGGGCGCCACTACCGAGAAGGCCCTCTGCCTAGTTCCCTGCAACTTCGCTTCTCGCAATGAGGGTACCGCCAGAAGGCCCTCGGTGCTGGACCTCAGTGTCCGGGCAGAACGAAGTACTTAATGTTGTGATGTTCTCAATGTGGTTCCCCGTCTCTGCTCTGCTTCATCGGCTTCCAATAGTGGAGAAAGGGAAAATATACAAGATTGTGATATTGGAACATTAGGTAAGTCAAACTAAATGTTACAGGAGCTGCAGGTTGGGAGACATACAGATTGCATTGGCAGTGTATGTCAGATAATGCATACTTCTAGTTTTAGTGTGTGGAACTGCTGAAAAGAGTTTGGCCTGAAAAGCATTTTTCAAACTTCAAAAAAAGCAAAATATGCATATTTTAATTATACACACCCTGACATCATCCCAAAAGCATTTTAATAAGTAACTTAAATTCTCGGAAAATAATAACATGCTTGGCAACACGTAATAAAGTTTTATGTACCTCTTTAACTGGGGTGGGTGGGGGTGGGGTCAATTACAATTCTGTAGCGTTTAAATATATAATGCAATATGCAAGGAAGGGCTTTTGGAGAGAGGAAGAGTTTGAGAACAGTCCTCGGCAGCACATGTATTTGTAGGTGAATCCTACAAAGCTTGTACAGGCAATAGTTAGGTAATGTGCTATTTACCTCCATATTTTTGCCAGATGTTTGGGGACAGTTTGATTCAAATGGCAGGTTTTCCCCCTTCTCTCCCAGCTTCTTAAGATTCACCCCTCAGCTGCTCATTTATGAAAAGAAGTAGAGTGCCAACTTCTCTTCTGCCAGTGTATCATGATGGTGCAGGAAGCAATGCAAATCCTCAAAGAATGTTCATTCCTTCAGACCTGAATAAGACCTGTCCTTTTAAGGGCAAAATTAACGTCTCCTATGGTTCTCTCTCTCTCTCTCTCTCTCTCTCTCTCTCTCTCTCTCTCTCTCTCTCTCTCTCTCTCTCTCTCTCTCTCTCTCTCTCGTGTGTTTTAATAAGACCACGGTGCCAATTTGGGTACAGCAAAATTATTTCTGACAGCAAACTTTAATTTGTAGCAATAAATATCTTCAGGGATTAGCCCGACTGCATAAGGATTTTTAATAGGCATCAATTGCGCCTCATATGAAGTCATACGCCCCATGTCTGGAATAGATGGTTCTAGGTGAAAATGAATGCCGTGGAGATAGATAGCGGTGGCAGTTTCATCGTGGCATTTTTAAAACATGCAAAGTCTCTCAGCTGGAGATTAGGCAAGGTTGGAAGTATCCATAGCACCATAAAAAAAATCCCAAATGGTTCTGAAGAATAGCTGGGCTGCAATGATTTATTAAAGAGCTTATGGGCATAGCTGCCAAGTTTTCCCTTTTCTCGCGAGGAAGCCTATTCAGCATAAGGGAATTTCCCTTAAAAAAAGGGAGAACTTGGCAGCTATACTTATGGGGAATTAATAAAGAGAATAAAATGATCATCTCAGCTACAGGAACTGCATGGGAATCATGTTTGAGATCAAAACACACACACACAAAAAAAACATCCACAACCTGAGCATGGATGCCAATGACTCAGGATGCTATCCAAGCTCAGGGGAGGCTCCCCACTGCACACTTGGCACACACATCAGCCATTACAATGCTCTGATCATCAAACCAGGGCTCTAGATGGGAATTTATTGTAAGTTTTGACATAACTTTCAAAATAGGCTTTCTTAACTGGACACTGATGGAAACGGGAAGCTCAGGTTGGAGATAGTCCAAGACATTTTGCTGCCTGAGACAAAAGAAAAGATGGTGGACCTCTGCCCCACCCTGCCAAAAAAAAGCCAACTTGTCTGGCCACTGAAAATTATTTCAGCAAAAGCAGTGGAACAGCATCCTTTGCACCAGAGGGTGGGGAAGACTGCATGACACAGGCAGTTCTTTTTGCTCCCTGCCCTCAGAATCTGCCACCTGAGGCAAGTGCCTCACTTTGCCTAATGGCATACCCTCCAACATTTCTCCGGTGAAAATAGGGAATTCCCATTCCATAATGGGGTTTTTACTATTTATACCACACACACCTTACTGGGTTGCCCTAGCCACTCTGGGCAGCCTCCAATGTATATAAAAACATAATAAAGCATTCAACATTTAAAAAACTTCCCTATACAGGATTGCCTTCAGATGGCTCGGGGGTCAGATAACTCCATACCCTCCAACATTTCTCCAGTGAAAAGAGGGAAGTGGGACGTTTGGGGACAGCTTCTGTAAATCAGTAACATCTCTGGAAAACAGGGACACTTGGAGGGTCTGTAATACGGTAGTAGTGTGTTCACATGGAATCTGACTCAGATCCAGCAGCAGGGCTTTCCTGACTGTTCTTGTTGTTGTTGTTTAGTCGTGTCCGACTCTTCGTGACCCCATGGACCATAGCACGCCAGGCTGTTCTTACATTACTGTTCTTACTGTTCTTACATTAATATTATCAGTTAGAACAATATGCAGTAGGCCAAGTGGAGGGCTCTGTATTTTTTTATTGTTCATATTTTATTGTTTTCAATCCTACCAGCCTTCCTTGTTTCTTTCAACATGTCAGGAATTTATTCCAGTTTATATAGTTAACTGAACTAATGTTGTAAGTCAAAAATGGCTTATCTTCTGAGTTAGCCAATAAAACTCAGAGACAAGAGGAGTTAGGAGTCCATTATGTTTATTGCAAAGCAATAAGGTTACAGTCGAATCTTTTCGGAATACTGCAACCCCGCCCAAAGGTCGGGCAGGAATTTATAACATTTCAGACAAAGGATTTTGATTTAACCAACCACATAAAACATTACATCATTTAATATTTAATATTCATCACCTCATTTCATATTTAATACGTATGTCATTACCTAATCTAATACACATGCGCAATAAGTATTGCTAACTAAACTTTGATTCTTACCATGATCTGTTACATATTGTTAGTTTGCATCTATGGGAACCTGTGTTACGTGTGGATGTAACAAGTTATGTTCTAGTTTATGAATTGCTTCTTTGTGATTGACGTATTAGCTGACCTTCTATCCCAGTAGGGACAGCTTCTTGCTGAATCATCAGTTTCTTTAAAGCAACAGGTTACCATAATTCACTAATATAAGCATATTCCAGGATTTATAGGGATTTACATTATTACCTTAATTGGGGCCCTTTGGGCCCCTGCTACATTAGAAGTTGGAAAGATACATACATACATACATACATACATACATACATACATACATACCTTACTTACCTTCCAAGTCCCGGACTGCAGAATCTGGGACCGGCAGCCGTGTGACACCGGAAGTTGTGTCGACGCAACTTCCGGTGTCGCCCCGCCCATCTATGGGCACCAAAATGGCCGCCACCGACACCGGAAGTTGCAGCTACGCACTTCCGGTCGTGCGTAGATGCGACTTTTGAAGCCGCCGGCGGCCATTTTTTGTGCCCATAGAAGGGCAAATCAGAAAGGAAAAAAATGGCTGCCGGCAGGAGAAAATAACGGAGAAAAACGGGAGACGAAGTGATACAGGGGACCACCGGGAAAAGGTAAGTAAAAACGTGGGTTTCCCGGGGGAAACAGGAGACTTGGCAGCTATGATACCTTACTTTCTGATGAATAATAAATGTCATCTAGGAGTTGGATAGTAGGAGGCTGTTGCAGATGCCATCTGCTGCATATGGGAACAGAAGAAAGATATGAGACTTCAAATTACAGATTGCTTTGTGGAATGTAAAAGATGAAAAGAAACTGGACTGATCATTTGGACCGCATCAGCAGCTTCTATTCATCACTCCCTTCTGAGAAAAGCTCAAAGTAGCAGGAAGCCCTGCTGAGGCAGGAGCAAAAAGTCAGTATTGGATATGCAAAACACATAACTAATCTGGATAGATTCTAGATCACTGCCCTTAAGTTTCGTTGCTGGTCTGTTAAGTTGCAGCGACAGACAGGCTAACCTTTGTAAGAATAGGCAAACTATAGATCTGGACCATCACATCTGAAATAAAAAATGACTGACAATTTTCTAAACAAACGGTCAAACAAACAAGCATTTTTTTTAAAAAAGTATGATATTGTGATAATCTGTACTAATTCAGCAAATGCTCTGGGAATTATCCTGTGTGAATTTTCCCCAAAGCTCACAGACAGCACTTGGACTATAATATAATGGCACCATGAAATAAACACAGAAGCATGTAGTGATGGATGGGGCTCGGTATTTTGATTTTGATTTGGATTTAAAGTTTCCTTCTGAACATTCTCTGAACATTTTGCTAAAAGCATGAACATCTCTCATGTATGTTGTGTATTCTGGTATGTTTAATATCATATGCATATCATATATGCAAAGCAAACAGATAGATACATACAACCAAGCATATACTGGCGTTCTCTTGGCTCATTGCCCAATGCAGGTACTTGGTTGTGCTTCCCTAAATCTGCCTCTGTCTGAGGAATAAAGGAAATGCTCTAACGCTGAACCATTCTGATGTGCGTCAGCTGAGAAGAAGGTCCTTTTTAAAAAGTCTGTTTCTTTCAAAACCCATTGGATTGGTTTGATACAATAACTTCCATTTTGCTGCCTCTTCAGATATTTACCAGTCGAGAAATCTGGACTGTCAAAACAACCTTTTAAAAACTGAACAAAATCCAAGGGAAAAGAGGTTCCATCCACAACAAATGCTGGCATCGGCTTATCTATACATTCCTAAGAACGGAGAACACCAAACTGCTTTTAAGGAATCTGGAATTTCAAGCTTTCTTGTTTAGCTCAAGGATATATCCAAATGTAGTCAATCTTACACTGCGACCTCAGAAACGAATGCCTTTCAAATGGGTTTTTAATTTATTTGTTAGAACATTGCCCCCAGGCAATTTAACACTGCCGTTAAAGAGTAACATGCATGGCACACTGAGCGATCGAGATACATGGTGGCAGGAGCAAGGCAGCTTCATGGAAGATCTACTGCCGAGACTCTCTAACTTTGGGCTGGGATCCACTGCAACGTCTCGAATTTATTGGATAGATTTACTAGTTTCCTTTCCAAATGCAACATTTATCCTCCCTCTTTATGCCATTATGTGGGTAGTGGAATTAACCTAAAAGAGGAAATTGCCAGTAGCAACTGGTGGGATGCTGCAGATACAACTATGTTGCTCTCTCTCCCATCTTCCCCAAACCACATGTTGCTGCCAATTGCCAAGAGGCAATGGGGGCAAAGCGGTGGAAAGTTTGACCTACTGCAGGCACAGCAGTGAAGCCAGGGCCGTCTTTACCTGGGGGTGCAAGGGGTGTGGGGTACCCGGGCGTCAAATTCTGGGGGGCGCCAGGTGCCCGCCGCTGAAGACGCTGCCTAAGCTAATGGTGCTGCAGGGAGAGCTCTCTGGAAAGTCTCACTGACCAAAGCTTGGGAGGAGGGAGAGTGACAGGAAAGAGGGAGAGACAGACAGAAAGAGAATGCTCCTATCTAGCGACGGGAGCGTGCACAGGCTCCGGAAGAAGAACTCGTATATGCACACTCGCAAGGGCCCTCCCAGTTCCTCTAGAAGTAAGGTTGCTCGCACAATGAAAGGCTGCCTGAGATGGCTCTCCCATGCATGCGCACAATGCCCGCCCGTCTCATCTTTCAGACACCGCCTTATGACCGTAAGCGCATGCGTGGAGTCTTTACACCGACTCCCACTGTGTTGTCTTCTTTAGAAAAGCTGGTTTAAAACAAAAAAACACAAAAGCCCCTCCTTTTGGAGCTGCACAGGCATGAGCACTATTTATCAAATGATAATAGTGGCATAAGCATAATAAGAGTTAATTTGGGGGCTAAACTAAATTTAGGGGTGCTGGGTGGATCTTTGCACCTCGGCAGCACATATGCTAAAGACAGCCCTGATTATATGCGAATAAAGGTGTTGAAATTGAAATTGAATTGACAGCCCTGAGTGAAACCTTTCGGATGCATGTATCTATTCTGAATGCTGCTTATCAATCCATTTTATTACTGAGATATTGACACGCCTCCAATTGTTCCTCAGAAAAAGTATCATAGGTTAAATACACCTGGGGGCACACAAAGCCCCCCCATTGTAAACAACACCCTTGCACACCTGGGTGATAAAATATGACCTTCTACATAACATATACGGAGCAGTATTTTTCAGTACCAAATGGAAAACATGTTCATAGCTTGTTGTGAGGGTAACACGGAATAGCGACAGGTTAGCAGTAATCTGTTAACCCAATAAGTGGCAAACCAAGATTTGCAGACCGGGCATTGATGGCTGTTTAACAACTGAAGGATTCTGTTTACTTTTAGGAATCTTCCATAGAAATGAATTTATTATCCTGAGCATATGGCCTCCAATCGAACTTTCCCCTTATCACCCCTTATCTACCATTACATCTACCTTTTATTCCACATTTCAGACTTTTATCTTTTCTTGATTCGAACATTGTTTCCCCTATCTATTTACTTTTCTTTGTATTTGCTATCTCTCAGTGCCTTAAACTCATTGTATTTCTTCATCTGTATCCCCCCCATCTGTGCCAACATCTCTTCTCCCACCAGTTCTCAAGTTTCTACTAAGTTTTCTAATCCACTTTCCCCACTCAGGTACTGTTCAGCTATCCTGAACCTTACAGAAACCATCTCCCGAAACACTCTTTTCCTGTCTGCTTCCTACAGAATCATGCATTTAGCTATCTTCAAGTCACACGACCCCTTCCCTCACGCGTCTTTTCTTTACAAAACCCTGTGAGGTAGGTGAGGGGGAGAGGTTGTCATTGGCTCAAGGTGCCAAGCTTCAGGAAATCCATCCTCTCCCATGGTGAGCAGCCAAGAAGCAGATAACACGAAGCGTTCTTACCAAGTCCTTTAATCAATATTCACAGAGAGCGGCTTTGAAAAGTGCCTCTCCCTTACAGTAAAGGCGTTGCTCTGAGTAAAGTCCCACCCCTTCATCTCTCCTATTCTACATCATCCCTGCACCGGCTGAACTGTGCTTTCTGCCTCTGAATTTTCTGTTCTACTACTCTCAATGCCTATCTGGCATGCTTTCCAAGGACACGGAGTCTGTCAGCTGTCTCTCCCCTGGTGCTTCTTCTTCTTCCTGCTGCTCTCCCAATATTTCCCAGCTTCTTCCCTCTGCAGCCTCTGAACCTTCTGCAAACCACTGTTCTAAATCTATACTGTCTCCCTCTTCTCTGGGAAGTGCAGGGTGTGTGTGTGTGGCCTCCACCATTTCTCCTCATTGTCCCCTGACACAAGGTGACAGGTGTAGATGTGTATCTGAGGTCTATGTGTCTGGCAGAATCCAACATAGGCAAAGCTTTCTGATGTAGAATAGGATGTCAGCTTATGGCCGAGGTGAGATTTGAACCTTACACGTTGCCTTAGCTATTCTGCTACACTTTCTGCCCCTTTCCACAAGACACCTGAGCTCCCACAGCTTATCTAAGTCTCTCACAGAGCCCCAAAGACATGCTTTACCTCTCCGTCCGTCACCTGTGTAACCGTGGCCATTATGTTGTGTGGAAGCCCTGCCGAAGCACCCTTTTATTTCAGATGCTGGGAAGAGATTTCAGCTAGAAGAATGAAGGTTGAAAGAATGCCAAGCCCCATTACGGTTCTGCCACTTCACTGAAAGAATGCAAAACAGAAATCCGAACACCTTTCCCTCGTTGCTACACTACTACCAATCAGAGCGGAGCCAACGAGGCTATTTCTGCTAAGAATATGAATAATGTACAAAAGAATTTTTAAAGAAAATACCTTTAGGCTAGAAAACTGAGACTAATCAGGGTATTGTTTTTCATGAAAGGAAGGCTTTCTTTGAAGTATTTAAGCTACTTCCTTATGATTCCCTTGACTGTGTTTTTTGTGTTTATAACATTGATTCAGCTAAACTTAGTTGTACTCATCTACTCTTAACACCTCCGCCATCTCCTACCAAGCCAGGCCCTCCTCCTGTTTCTATTCATCCACATTCAGTTTTCTCAGGTTGATTTATCGCTTCAGAAAATTTCTCAGATTTATGCGGTGGATTTTAATTCACTTCTTATGGTGTGTCTATTGCTGCTGGGAAATGTGTTTCAAGTGGAGATTTTTTCTCATTTTCGAGCAATCTTTTCCATTCTCGCAACTGTGTTCGATTGCTATAAATGCTGAGCTTTGATCAAATATTTAGAAACACAGATACGAATAAACAAATGTAGGTTGGTTTGATGAAGCCAGAGATTTTTCTGGGCTTTTTAAGCAAAGATGGAAGCTCAAACATAAGGTTTTTCAAAAGTTTAGATGATGATTTTATTTTATTTTTACAATGAAGGAATGGTTGAATAAAATGTGAGAATATACAGCGATAGAAAATATAGCTAATTATGTTTGTGTTGAGGAGCAGAAACAGAATAGCATATTTAATTAAAACTGGAACCCTTTATTGTCTTTAAATTTATCCTTTACTTGTCCTGCTGCTGTCAGGGGTCATGGCAGATCTCCCATTGTCAGCACTGCGGAGGGTGGCATTTCTTTCTAACAATCTCCGTCTTGGAACTATGCTATTTCATGACTTTCTGACATTCCAGGTACATTGTGATAGTTGCTCCAAGGCAGACATTGGGATACGGATGAGGAATGGCTGGCATCAGAAGACAGATGCCAATTGGAACTCCAGCAAAACAATGGTGCAAAAAAGAAAGAAAGAAAGAAAGAAAGAAAGAAAGAAAGAAGTTTACTACTCCAAAGTTGTGAAGAATCCTCCCTAAAATTGCAAGGATATTTAAGCCCTCCCACTTTTACTCCTACTCCTGATATTTGAGCCAAAGGTGAGAATTTTCTGCTCAGTTCTGCTTTAGACTATAGCTGATAAAAACAATTATGACCCACAATTAGCATTCTTCCAGGGGGTTACAAGGGGAGATTATGATGTTGATGCATGTGTGAAGGGGGAGGGGGGAGAGAGAGATTGGAATAAGGGGGAATTAGCAAAGTGGCTTTCTTGAGGCCAGGTTAAATAAAAAAATAAAAAAATTCAAATCATTTTCCCAGGAACACCCCCCCCCCCTTGATCATGGAGCCCATCACTGCAAAAGTCATCCCTTACTGGGGTCGGGGAAAGGAACTGGTTGCTTGAATTCACTTCAATATGACATTTCTGCAGTCAGTGTTTACAGCTGGCTTTGTACCTTGTTTGCTGTCCTACAGCAGTTTCTTTGAAAGAAAGTAACTAGTGAGGGATAGGTTCCACTTGGGTCTATTCAGAAACTGGCTAATTACAAATTTTCTCAGTGAGTGTTCAAAAACACACCTCTAATTTCTGAAGGTTTATCCGAAATAATAATGTTGGCACTTGAGTCCTGATGGTGCTGCACATATGGATGTTACAGCAGGGGCTTTCAACCAGTGTGCGGTGGCACCCAGGGGTGCCTTGAATAATGGTCAGGGGTGCCATGTGCAACACTAGCCTCTGCCCCTCTTTCCTTCCCTCTCTCCTCTGATGCCCTCTCATGTCTCTGCCTCCTGAAGGCTTGCACAGCTGTTTGTTGCAGCAGCATTGGCTAGAAGCTCCGCAAGAAAATGGCGCCTCTGGGGCTGGCCAGGGGGTGCTGGTCAGGGCTGTCTTAAGCGTATCTGGCACCCTGGCGCCGTGGTTCGAAGATTCCTCCGGCGCCCCCCGCCCCGTTTCCCAGCGCAGCTGTCTGGCGGGCGCAGCAGCGCGGCGCCCCCCTGGCGGCCCAATGCATTGGCGCCTTGCCCCACCCAGCCTTGCCTTAGAGCCGGCCCTGGTGCTGGTTGCCAAGAGCTGAGGGGGGCACTGGGAGGAGGCACCTCTCTTTGAGGGGGCGGAGCTTAGAGACCAGGGGCAGCAGCAATGGCTGCCCAGAGGATTCCCAAGGAGAGGGAAGAGGAGGCCGAGGGAACACTCCACAAGGGATGGTGTTTGAAAAGGGGTGAGGGACTCTCAGCTCTGCAGGCCAAGGGGTAACATAACTGGGCTCCTGAGCCCCACAGGGGTGCTGCAGAATGACCCCTCCCTACATCAAATGGGGGGTGGTGTTTTTTGCGTGGCCGCGCACAACCCCATGGTTCTATGCGGCTCCCTAAAATGCAACTTGGCTTTGCCCCCTCCCACGCTGGATACCTGAGGCCTAACCTCAGACCGTTAACCAATCCTGGCGGGGTGTGTGTGTGTGTGTTGCCAGGAGAGTTGTCCAGGTACGGTGGGACTGCCCTGCCCACACAATAGAGGGTGGAACTTACCTGGGAGTCCTCAGTCGGCTCCAGAGCTTCTCCCACCCTGCCCTCCCTCAGTTAAGCCTTCTTTTGCAAGTTAACCTCTTCTCCACAGGTATGCGGGTGCTGCTACGTCATGGTCGCTGTTGAAGGGCCGGAAAGGAATTTTCCTGCTTTGGCAGGTTTTGCCTTCCCCGTAGCAAAACATCACATCTTTGGCGGCTTCAGGCCTTGGGTGGAATCCTTTAGTCTATCTTCCCTAAATAGGGGGGGGGGTTGCATGAAATGGTGACCCCCCCACGGCGGCAATCCCAGGGTCCCCCGTTAAAGGGGTTGTTTTGAGGAGAGTCATTGGCCATACGGCGATAGGTTGTCAGTGGTCTCCCCTCCATTGCAGCGAAATGGGGTGGGGGGTGGGCTCTCTGCTAAACATACGTTTTCCAAAGTCAGCCCAATCCCCACACATTTTGGATAACCCTGATGTTCCCCAGATCCCCGGCTGGGGACTGGGAGGGATAAACGCCCAATGCCTAAGCCAAGGTCTCCCTACATCTGAATCTTTAATAAAGTTGTGGCCAATTTTAACCCCATTAAATCATATATTGTGCTCTGTAGATTTTAAAAATAGTTGCCAAGTGACAATTCACAGGAGGCAACACTGTAGCATAAGAGGTTTTCAAACTTTTTGAGTCGCCCTTGGTCAACTGTATTCTTTGCGTGAACAGGCAAAGACACACACACACACCCAACCCCTGTCTGCAGACAAACACTGGCTCCCTCGGTCTATATAGCGAGATGAGCGCCACAACCCCAGAGTCGTCAGGGTTGTTAGGGATTCACTCCCCGTCTGCAGTCATATGACTGTATGTGTTTTGTTCCCACAGAGTGGATGTGACATAGACAGGATGTTTGTCTTACTGTTGTTCCTAAGTGGGATTATTGTTCCTTTGCTCTTTCTCTTTACTGGCTGTGATGCCAGAGGGAGGGAGCCATGATGTAGCGCTCCCATCTGTTTATATGTAAATAAAGCACTTTAGCCTTATTTACTGACTTGTGTGTGTTGTTCTTCACGTTTGTGAGAGCAATCACATATTTGGCCTGTGGGGCCAGTTTAGTCACTGGCTCCCGGGCAGGCTTAAATGCTAACAAGGGGTACCTTGACCTTTTTACCTTAGTTTTATGTATGGCAAATGTATGTGCCTATTCATTCTAGACATGAACATTTTCTTAAAGCTGTTCCATTGCCCTCTTTGAGAATGTAGGCCAAATTTGTGGCGCTGTGATTAAACCACTGAGCCTAGGGCTTGCTGATCAGAAGGTCGGTGGTTCGAATCCCCGTGGCGGGGTGAGCTCCCGTTGCTCGGTCCCAGCTCCTGCCAACCTAGCAGTTTGAAAGCACGTCAAAGTGCAAGTAGATAAATAGGAACCGCTACAGCGGGAAGGTAAACGACATTTCCATGTGCTGCTCTGGTTTGCCAGAAGTGGCTTTGTCATGCTGGCCACATGACCTGGAAGCTGTACGCCGGCTCCCTCGGCCAATAATGCGAGATGAGCGCACAACCCCAGAGTCGGTCACGACTGGACCTAATGGTCAGGGATCCCTTTACCTTTATCTTAGCAAGGGTCATCATTTAAACTTTTCTGAAAGTCCTTACTACAAATGGAGGGCCAAGACTCAGGGGGATTTTGGTGCTTAAAGGTTATTCCTCACAGTCCAGGGATGAAACTTGGTACGCTTGGGGCAATGAGGTGAGAGGATGGCAGTGGCAAGACTAAAACCCACATGCTTTGGGCTCAAAACAAGTAGGCTCTGCCAACACAACCTTATTCTGAAAGGTCTCAAGGCAGATTTTGTTTGTAAGGCCTGCCATATACAAATATTCTAAGTATGTTGGGTGGCAGTGCAAGCCCTAGATTTGTGTGTGAACCAGGGCTCAGTCATCCTAAAGACAAAATCGCACTGGAAATAATCCCCACCCCCACTCATATACACAATATTTCTTTTCTGAACGTGTACAATCTGTACTGAAATCCAAAATGCAGTGTTGTAATCAAGGGTTTAGCTGATTTATCCAGCAATAGTCCTTTCTCAACATAGTTTTAATTCCCAGAGAGCAACAGCAAACAAATTCATCAACTTTTGAGTT
The DNA here is from genome assembly GCF_963506605.1 of Zootoca vivipara. Classification (NCBI taxonomy): domain Eukaryota; kingdom Metazoa; phylum Chordata; class Lepidosauria; order Squamata; family Lacertidae; genus Zootoca; species Zootoca vivipara. Next base: position 69,950,647 of record NC_083284.1, on the reverse strand, counting down.
GTTAGCAATCCAACATTTCCTTTGTCTGACGACCCACCATGAGGTAAAAGCAATACTAATAATCCAATGTGGCAACTGAAACACAATTAATCATGTTCAATGTTCCATATCGGCAGGAAGACAAAGGCAGAGAACCAAGCCTACCAAAAACCATCCTTTTCTGACCTCAGGCAGGGTTGTGAATAAAAAGATTCCAGTTAGCCAAGGACAAACAATGCTGGCCTCCAATGTGCTGTCATTTAGCTGTTTGGTAGTATTCTCTGCTAAGCTGCTTTCGATATTATATAATGGGAATTTACTCTGAAATAAAGTTTAAAATGCAGGAAAACAACAAAGCACACACACAATAATACAAAAAAAGATCACCACAAAAGGAATTAAGGAATTCGCTGAGTACAGAGAAAGAAAGTGAAAAATAAAATCAAGCAATAAGCTACATTTGTTTTGCTTAGATATCTCCTGTAGAATTGCCATAGGGAAAGTGATTTGACTACTGATGCAATTGCAAGCCTGTAGCCTAAGATTTGGCTGGCTATTCAGACGCTGTCAGCTGTGCAGCTGCAGGCCATGTTCACCTCTTCTTATTATGCATTCTCTTTCCCTGTTTGCCTCTTCTCCCTCGCTTCTCCCTCTGAATTTCTCCTCCAGCTCTCGTTCTGCCCAGACACTGAGGTCCAGTGCCAAGGGCCTTCTGGTGGTTTCCTCACTGCGAGAAGCAAAGCTACAGGGAACCAGGCAGAGGGCTTGTGGCGCCAATCCTGTGGAATGCCCTCCCATCAGATGTTAAAGAGATAAACAACTACCTGACATTTAGAAAACATCTGAAGGCAGCCCTGTTTAGGGAAGTTTTTAATGTGTGACATTTTAATGCATTTTAATCTTTGTCGGAAGCTGCCCAGAGTGGCTGGGGAAACCCAGCCAGATGGGCGGGGTACAAATAAATAATAATAATAATAATAATAATAATAATAATAACAATAATAATTCTCTGGGCCATTCATTCTCCAGCCATCCTTTCATAGCCATGACCACAAAGAGACATGTAGCTTGTTCTGGGCTGGGTCACACTTTTGGCTCCCGAAAGTGTCCTGAAAGAGGAGGAAAGAGAAGGCTGAACTGTTTGAAGGGATGGTGGCAACTGTCAAGGATGGGGACGCAACATTCACCTGCATTCCTGTGTCTCCTTGCTGCTGCCAGTTACCACGTTTAATTGCCCCCTAATAAGAACGCGAGAACTTGCTGGATCAGACCAGTAGTCCAACTCGTTCGGGATCCTGTTCTCACAATGGCCAAGCAGATGCCTGTGGGAAGCCCTCATAGCAGAACCTGAGTGCAACAGGACTCTCCCTGGGCCCATGCCAAGTTATGATGTACCATCATCCCAAAGGCAGAGGCATGGGAAGGGAGGTGCGGGGGGTGAGGACTGCCCTGTGTGTCATCGCTGAGGGGGGTGACATTGGGGGGAGGGGGGAGCTGCGCAGCTTTGCCTTCCTTTTGACAGCTCAGGGGAGGCTTGGGAGTTGTGGGTGGGTGGGGCACCCAGGGGAGGTATTCTCAAGTCTACTCTGAGCCGTCGATGTGAGGGAGCGTGACAAAAAACATTCTGCACCGGGTACCGCCTGCCCTTGCTACGCCTCTGCCCAAAGGGCTTTCTGCAAAAAAATTGATAATCTCCACTGATAAAAAGCAGAGACATCACCTTGCTGACAAAGGTCCGTATAGTTAAAGCTATGGTTTTCCCAGTAGTGATGTATGGAAGCGAGAGCTGGACCATAAAGAAGGCTGATCGCCAAAGAATTGATGCTTTTGAATTATGGTGCTGGAGAAGACTCTTGAGAGTCCCATGAACTGCAAGAAGATCAAATCTATCCACTCTGAAGGAAATCAGCCCTGAGTGCTCACTGGAAGGAGAGATCCTGAAGCTGAGGCTCCAATACTTTGGCCACCTCATGAGAAGAGAAGACTCCCTGGAAAAGACCCTGATGTTGGGAAAGATTGAGGGCACAAGAAGAAGGGGACGACAGAGGATGAGGTGGTTGGACAGTGTTCTCGAAGCTACAAACATGAGTTTGACCAAACTGCGGGAGGCAGCGGAAGACAGGAGTGCCTAGCGTGCTCTGGTCCATGGGGTCCTGAAGAGCCGGACACGACTAAACGACTAAACAACGACAACCACTGATATCATGTGGAAATCTCGATGATGGCTAGCCAGAATGAAGAGAAGGAGGAACACTGAAAGTTGAAATTCAGCTTGTATCTTCTTCTTCTTGCCAATTAACAGCTAAAGAACCTCATATGCAATAACTTCCTGAGACCTTCAGCCTTTGTGATCACCTCCTCACTATCTATGGTTTTTGGAAGTTCATGGAGGACCACAATTTGGCTGAGGTGGGACTGGTTTTTTATATATTAAAGGCTCTTTACCCCCCACCAATTCAAGTACAGTTTTGCACAACTGGGAACTCCATGTGAAGGGCACAACCAGGAAGGTGGTTGTCCATTTGACTAGCTGGTACTAGTTCATGAAAGCTTAACTATGCCATGGAACTATTTTTGGTTATGTGGCAATCATTTTGCCTGTCCATAATAAGACTACAGTATAAAGGCTTGTCTTTGGGAGTGCTATGCATCCATAACTTATCATTTTTCTCCCAAGGTGAAATCTAAAGGAGATTTGAAGATTCCCTCTCAGGCAAAATGTAGAAGGAACTTCAAGAGAAGCCAAAAGAGTTTCAGTAAGTACTGTACATTAGAGCTGGAGGATTCAGACATACTTAGATTTAAAGGACTCTGGTTGCAAGAGTGAGGGATACAAACTACGCTGCTAAATTTCCAAATCTGCTGGGTTTTTAAAACGACGACAGTAATATCAATAAAAATAGATGTTATAGACCTCTAATTATATTATTTTTGAAGTTACACTATGACATATATGCAACTCTTTTAATTAGGAAACTCTTCACTTTCCCTCTGACCATCCACCACATTGCTGAGCAGGCTGCAGCATTTAGACATACAGCTCAATGAAAAAGAATGAATTTGAAATCTTCTGCAAAGCTTTCGAGGCTTGGAGAGATTAAGTAAAGCAAGTGCGGGGATCCTGCCTCCAAATCTAAATGAAATGGATTATATTGCTGTCGAATTCACAAAAAGAAAGTGCTCCGGCGGATTTTATTTTCAGATAAAACAGCTGATTCGCTTTTGTGAAATTCAAAAGGTTTTTCATGGATAGCTCTGCAGAACTCAAATGTTAGTTCTAACTAGCTGCATCTTTCAAGATATCTTACAAAGTTTCAAAAGAGTTCAGAATATGCCTCACAAACCTTGGTGGTGTGTGTGTGTGTGTGTGTGTGTGTGTGTGTGTGTGTGAAGTTTACACAACATTATGTGTTGTTATGGGATTTTAGGAGTCAATTTACGATTCTAAGTGCACATACTTGTATGATGTTCTTTTTCATATTACATTTGCATTTACACTACAGTGGTACCTCTACTTACGAATTTAATGCGTTCCGAACACACATTTGTAAGTCGAAAAAAATTGTAAGTCGAATCCCATAGGAATGCATTGGGAGAAAAAAATTCGTAAGTCGAAGCAACCCTATCTAAAAATTCGTAAGTAAAAAAAAATCCTATCTAAACCACATCCAAGATGGCGGACGGAGCTCCATTTGTAAGTGGAAAAATTCGTAAGTAGAGTTATTTGTAAGTAGAGGTACCACTGTATTTTATAATATAGGAAGAAGGGAAATGGCTTCAGCAGATTTCTTTCTTTCTTTTTAAGGAAAAAAATTCCTATGCTCAGAAGTAATCCCCACTGTGTTCCGTTAGACTTCCAGATTGTTCATATGATTTGCCGCTTTCATCAGGATGAGACACCAGGGCTATAGGGACAATTGGAACATGTTAGGAGTCGGGGAGGAGGGGGAGAGAAGAATTCTTAGTTCATTCTCCCACTTTTCCCTCTGATCAGAATTCTGTCATCTCTGACTGACTCTATATCGTTGAAATGTACACCTTTATCACCAAAATATTTAAGGAATTGTTATGTACTAAGCTTGGATCCTAAAGCAATAGGTAGGTAGGATCCTATAATGCAACAACCTGATTGGCCTGCTGGAGCAGCCAATCAGGCTCCAGGAGGGAAGCAGATTCAGCCAATCAGACGGGACCCATTGTGTAAATAATGTATATAAAGCCAGAGGTTTTGGGGAGGTGGGATTCATTCACTGTTTTACAAGCTGCAATAAAGAACATGAAATCGCTCTGCCTCTAATACTCTCTTCTCTCAGCCAGCAAGTCCAGAAATCTCCCCACCCCTGTTTATTTACTGTCACATCCTGCTCCTTTCACAACTTTCCTTTATCCTATCAGAAATGGCCTGGGTCATCCCATAAGCATCTAGAAATGCCTAGTGAATCGAAAATGACTCTGGTATAATGTATAATTGTGAATTAGCTGCCATTTCTGCACTCTAAATGGTGAAGAGCTTTGCCTAATTTTATGCCTTGCATCCAATTTGCATAGCCTAATCGGAGTTTGGTCACTAGATGCACAAAAAAGCCACTGTTGCTTAGTTCTTTGCAAAGTGATTTATCTGTACATCTTAGGATGAGAATATTACAGGCGCCTCCTCTGGATATGGACCCATTTTCTCTCATTTCCCCCACTTAAAATAGCTATTTGTCTCAATTTAAAATTTCTAGCGCATCTACACAAAATGGGTGAAATGGCAGTTCAATCAAATTTTGCTGTCTAGTAATAGCTGATTAAATTAATTTTGTCTACTGTTCAAGGTCTGATGACAGTGTAGCTATGTATCTTACTATTATACCTAATAATAAGTATTTATAATTCCATGCAAATGAACAATTACAATTAGGAGAGAAGCTGCTGTATCTTCAAAGGCTCCCAGGTAAATTCCAGAAAGGCAGTCTAGGCCTCACTTTTGTCACAGGTTTGGCATTCCTGCTTTTATATGGTGGAACAGAACTCATTTTGTGAGTTGGGACCATATCGCGATGTTTTTCGCTAACCCTCAGTGCATATAAACAGCAGGCAACAGAGCATATCCACACCCGAAGCAAAATCCGGTGAACACTCAGATGTGGCAATTATTTTCAGCAATGAAAGGGCTTAGAAAAAGCCAAATTCTTTCACGCTGTTCCAAGACAAGTCACATGCCATTATACCTTGGCACACAATTATGATGGCGGTGTCCATTCAGGTGTCCGTCCATTTGAAAGCAATTCGGTGCAGGCAAATGACACCTAAATTCCGGCCCTCTAAAATTGGGGGGGGGGCAGACCACTTTCTGAGACCCCTGGCCATAAAAAAGTGACAACATATGAAAACAAAATAAGGCACTGAGAATTCATTTCAGGGGCGCATTGTGCAAATGGGATATAAAAGATGGGACCTGGTGTTTTAGGAGCAAAACCTGGGTCTTTCCATCGTCATCATGTGTGTTTGATACATGTAAGGAATAAAAAAAGAAAACATTGAATTGCATAGATCGTAGATATCAACAGAAACCAACGGATGTAAATTGTCTGGGGTAGGGTTGCCATATGTCCAGGAACACCTGGACATGTCTTGTTTTTGTGGGCCAACATGCCCACCCGGGTGGATTTTTACATTTTAAAGGAAATGACCAGGTTTTGGATGGTTTGAGGGGCTCGGGCTCAGGCGGCTTGGACTTGGACTTGGATTGCTCTGCATGCCATGGCCACTGCCAGCCTGAGCTGGGGAAAGAGGAGCATGGGTGCAGGTGCTCTGCACACCATGGCCGCTGCCAGCCTGAGCTGGGGAAAGAGATGTGTGGGTGTGGCCCTGCGGCTCAGGCTGTCCTCTTTTTTGCTTTTTAGGATTGTTATATAAAATAAATTTGTATTAGTTTTCTCATTAAAAGCATTAATAAACAACAGAATTACAAACACAAACACAAAACATTCTTCATCTACATATTTTTACAAAATAAAACAAAAACAAAAACAAAAAAGAGAGAGAAAGAAAGAAAGAAAGAAAAAAGCGGGGGAAAGCAAAACACAGAAACAAAAACACACACGACAACGAAAAACAAACAAAAAACAAATACCAAATGCCACATAAAAAGCAACACATAAGGTATTAAACAAAAACAAAGAAAATATTTAAATGCTGACTTCCAATTTACCTCTCTGTAATTCATAAACTTTTAACCTTTTTATATCGCACAATTCTTAATCAATTTACATCATTACCTCTTCTTTAATTTATATTGGGTTCAGGTGTACTCTGCCGGTTGACTTTTAGATATCTAATTATTCGCTAAATAATCGTCAAAAATCTTCCATTCCTTTTTTATTTATTGTTTTGTCTGCCCTCTGATTCTTCCTGTAAATTTTGCTAGCTGTGCATATTCTTTCATTAACAATTGCCACTCAAGTATGCTGGGTGTGTTACAACTTTTCCAGTTTCTCGCTACTAAAACTCTTGCTGCTACTATTCCATACATCATCAACGTTCTATTGACACTCTTGATATCCTCTGGAATTATGTTCAGGAGGAACACTTCTGGTTTCTTTTTAAATGTGCTTTTTAGGATTGTTGTTGTTTAGTCGTTTAGTCGTGACCCCATGGACCATAGCACGCCAGGCACTCCTGTCTTCCACTGCCTCCCGCAGTTTGGTCAGACTCATGTTGGTGGCTTTGAGAACACTGTCCAACCATCTCGTCCTCTGTCATCCCCTTCTCCTAGTGCCCTCAATCTTTCCCAACATCAGGGTCTTTTCCAGGGAGTCTCTCTCTTCTCATGAGGTGGCCAAAGTATTGAAGCCTCAGCTTCACGACCTGTCCTTCCAGTGAGCATTCAGGGCTGATTTCCTTCAGAATGGATAGGTTTGATCTTCTTGCAGTCCATGGGACTCTCAAGAGTCTCCTCCAGCACCATAATTCAAACACATAATTTGAAAGCGTTTCAAAACCTGGCAACTTCATCATGAAACCAGGGCCAAAAGAAACATACAAGCAATGCAATGATTCTTTTTCCATTGGACATGCTCTGATCAAGTATAGTCATGGTGTGACCTATTGAGGGATCACAACTTTGGGTAGTCTTGCCTGTCCTCTATTGATGAGCTTCCTTAATCCACACAGCTTCTCCTTTCTGTCTGCTAGTCAGCGGTGGAGGAAGGGAGCTGCGGTGGGGGCAGTCCACCCCAGGTTTCACCACCGAGAGGGGGTGACAAAATGCCGGGCGGCATTCACTGCAGGGCCTGCAGTGTGCCTGAGCCATGCATCTCTCCTGCGAGTGGTGGCTTGGGTGCCCGCAGGCTCCATGCTGCCCCAAATGGTCCAGCCGTCATCTCCTATAGCTAAAATGTATAGAATGAGTGGTAAAACATGCTGGAAATGCAAATAGAAAGATGGAGAATTTTATCATATGTGGTGGACATGCGAGAAAATTAAAAGATTTTGGGAAATAATATATAATGAGTTGAAAAAGATGTTTAAGTATACGTTCCCTAAAAAACCTGAGGCTTTTCTATTGGGGTTAATGGGAGATGAAATTGCAAAAGGTGATCAGAGACTATTTATGTATGCTACAACCGCGGCTAGGACTTTAGAAGCCCAAAAATGGAAAACACAGGAGATACCGACGATTGAGGAGTGACATATGAAAATGATGGACTATGCAGAATTAGCAAATATGACTTATGGAATTCGAGGCCAAGGAGAAACAAAGTACCAACGAGAATGGAGTCAATTCATTGACTATATGGAGAAGAACTGTAAGAGTTTGAAGACACTTGTGGGACTGAGATAAATCCTACGAACTGAGCTAAAATGTATATTAAAAATGAACTGCGGGATAAGAGTGACCAACAAAGCCGAATGGCGGGAGGGAGGGAAGTCATAGCTCAGCAGAGCCATTGAAATTAGGATGAGGAGATATAAGAAAGATTGAAATTGTGTTTTGTGTTGTTTTTGTTTGTGTGTTGTTTGTTTATTTGGAAAATTGAATAAAAATCTTTTTAAAAAAACAAAAAACGGTCCCCCCGCCATCTCCCCCTCAGCTGTAGGGCAGCTGAGTGGGAAGAGGGAGGCGGACTCCTCGGAAGCCCCGCAGAGCATCCTGCCCTGGCTCGCCCTGCCCCACGGGCGGCTGGCCCTGCCCCTGTGGGTGGCTGCCCCCCCCCCCGGGTGCAGGGCACATGTGCCGCTCCAGGCAGCCAATCGGCTTGCTCCACCGCTGCTGCTAGTCAGGGTCAACCTCTTAATATGCACATGTAATATGTACAGCAAGATTCTTCCACTAGTAGACATTCTCAGTGAAAGTGCCCCAGCCATCCCATTTGTATCACAGTTTCTTATCAGGACCCATGCTCCACTTCCAGTCTCAGCTCTGAGGCTAGATAAAATATAAGAAATGGAAATAAAAAGTAACTTTCAAAATGCCAGTGGTTGGATTTTCCCATTTTCCTTTTGCCGAAAGGTTCTGAGCTTCAGTAACAATGAGAACATTGAAGGTTTTTCTTTTTCTTTCCCCCCCTTTTACTCTTTGCTATAAAAGTATTCTCTCTCAAGGCTTCATACTGTATAAATAAAAGAAGGACCCCAGCAAGGGAGAAATGGGCCACCTCTAATTTGTATGGTGGAGAGGCGTTCACTGTGTGGTCCGATAGGAAGAAAATCAATTGCTTTCTTAAGGAGAGCCTCTTTGAAGAACGCCGTCTGAAAAGCTCTGTGGTTCACAAGTTTATCTCGCTGACAGCAAAGGCACCAAAAAGAACACAGTTGCTGATTTGAATTGCTGAGCACACTGTGTTTCATGTACTTTGAGCCCTTCCTCGGAGGGAGAAGTACAAAGAGGCCTGCCTTTGCTTCTTGCTTACTTAGACAACGGGTGAGCCTCAGGACAAATGTTTAAAGCATGAATGGTTAAAGTGAAAGGTCCTATATATACTTATTGGAGACTGAAATGGTACCTATGGGGATGTTTCTGGACAGAGTCATAATCACTCTTGGAAATTACAACTACCGGTAGGAGGGGGGAGTATCAGTTTTTGCAATGGGGGGAGCACTGTGCCTTTTCAGTAATCTTCCAAGGGAACCAGGAAAGGGCGGGGGGGGGAGGGAGGGAGAGAGAGAGAGAGAGAGAGAGAGAGAGAGAGAGAGAGAGAGAGAGAGAGAGAGATCTGAGCAGGAAGGAAGCAGTGAATATTATTTTCCTGTTGTTGCTTTTCCTGCCAGGACAAGCAAAGGGATGTGACCTCACAGAGCCCCGCCTCTAGGAATTTACAGAGGGAACTCCGTGTGTCTTAACCCTTTGCTTATCTAGCAAAACATGAAATTTTATTTTGGCTGCATCATTATTTCCCACAGGGTCTACATTATTTTATTCGCTCCCCAAGCATGCTACCTCCACAATATAGAACGCAGTTGGCTGGCTTTGGTATCTATTGCTCAGAAGCACTTCTCTTGAAATAAATGAGGTTTCCTTCCTACTGATAAAAAACGTGGTATTGCTATCCCCCTCCACCTGAATTCCATGTCCCACAACACAGCAACGACTGGTCTGCTTGTCATCACTGGGCTCTTATTTATTAATATACAGTGACCACAAATCAAAAATATAAAATGAATTAGCAAACACAACTGCAACATCACCAAACACTTTACCACTATAGTAAGTTACAATTCCTATAGACTTCAAGGATACCTTTTAAAATCACAGTTGGCAATGAGGTGAAATTGCATACGCTTAGAGAATTTGCTGCTCCCTGGTATTGTATATTTGTATATTGCTTTTTATCCCAGGAGCTGCAGGCTTTGTAAATTGTCTTTCCCTCACCACCAACCCTTTTATCTTCACAACAGCCTTGGGAGGTAGGGTAGGCTGAGAGTTAGTTCCCCTCTGTCGAGAAATCTGCACACACCAAGACATGCCAGGCATGTTCTACCCCATGACGTCTGTCCAAATGAGTCACGGGGGACACCCAACAGGTGTGGCTAGTACCCCCTGAATTGTCTGAAACATGAAGGAGTTACTTGGCAGCTACTCGGGAGTTCTTCTGCAGACAAATCAATGTTGAAAGTGTTCTCTGTTGTTAAAAAAAACCCCAGAAAACCACTGTAATAAGGTATTGCTTAACTTTTCTGGTATGGATTGTAAAGTCTTTTTAGTTAGAGATGTGCAAAACCACCCCTGGGAATTTTGTTGGACAGATAGAAATGCTTTTGGCTTCCTTTGAAATTCCTCAAATATTTTTACTTGAGGAGGAATGCCATACGTGCTTCAAATTTCAAATGATGCTAATTTTTTTATTGGCCGCCCGAAATCTGCAGTGATCCCTTTTCGTGTGGGCATGGGAGACAAAAATGATATTTGCCACTCTAAAAGCACAGCACATCCGTGGAAGAGAAAGCATGGTTGTGCAGTCTTTACAGTAGAAAAGGAAGAGTCAGCAACTGACAGCTTAAAATTTTCGAGCTCATGAGACCGTCACCATCTGGTCATCATCAACATAGATCCATTGCAGCAATACCCATCCAAATAAGGACTTCATGAAACTCCCTTTTCAGCTTTGTAATTAAAGAATTGCAAAGGGAATGCTGTATCTCCCATACAGTATGGAGAGAGATCTGATTTGCTAAATTCAGGACAGTTCAGGATTATTAAATGGAGATATAGCTCTGTTCCAATTGAGTTACGGCAGTGTGCTTGATGGAAACTTGCTCACTTTAGAAACTTGGTGCGGTTGAATGGCCAATGAAAAGTTTGCAGCTGTAACCATTTGTTATACTCTTATTTCTCCTGATATATATATTTTTTCACCCTTCTGATAAATCCTTACAAGCAAGATTGGGGAAAAAAAGAAAAAAGAGGAAATCTTGAATAGCTTGGATATTGTTCTTCAAAAGTCCTGACAATTCTTTCTCACAGAGGTGCTTTTTGATGAAGTGATTACTTTTCTCTCCTTTACCCTATCAACTTACTTCCCTATTTATTATTGAAAAACAAGCAAACAAAAACAGGGCGCTCAGGGCAGCGTAGTTGGTGACCCTCACAAAATTTGATCAAATTTGTGAAATAGGTGAGTCAGAGAGAGATTAGAGAGTAGGCAGTAGGCTGCCTTGCACAACATCTTTGGAAGAAGAAAAAGTTAACAGGGGTCCCCAAACTAAGGCCCGCAGACGGTCCAGGAATCAGCATGTTTTTACATGAGTAGAATGTGTCCTTTTATTTAAAATGCATCTCTGGGTTATTTGTGGGGCATAGGAATTTGTTCATATTTTTTCCCCAAAATATAGTCCAGCCCCCCACAAGGTCTGAGGGACAGTGGACCGGCCCCCTGCTGAAAAAGTTTTCTGACCCTTGAGCTAAGGAGTAAACGCTACACAAATCCAGAGTGGAGTCCCTAAGACGGTTGGATGGCGCCTTGAACGCCTCCTTCCAACAACTTCTGCAGCCAAGCTGGTGCTCTGCTTTCCTTTGGATCACATCAGTGAGGTTGAGAGGAAGGTCTTGCAATCTGTGCAGCCCAGGATTTTCATACACACTGCCCAGGCTTGCGTCCCAGAGAGGCCAACAAGTAAGTCCAGCTCTCCAGCCAATAGACCATGTGAAGGCAATCTGTGGCTCTCCAACTTCCATCAGCTGCAGACAGTATGGCCAATTGCTCGGACTTGTGGAAGTGGCTATCCAAAAACATCTAAGGGGGCGTGGATTCACCAAGAGACCCATACTGGCCTTCTCTATCACAGTGTCTTTTATAGCCAGCTTAAAAACAAACATTCTAGGAGGGGCCAGTCATTTCTCTCTGTGGTCTCAACCTCCTGTACCTTTTGTCTTCCTCCTGCTCCTGGCTTTCAAAGAACAAGCTTATTCCCTTGCTGTTTAGGTGACTGGATGGAAAAGATGAGGCAGGCTAGAGGAGAAAAGCAATTCAGTTTGCTTAGCCAGTTTGCACATTCCAAAACAAGATGCAAACCAAAACCATCTTTCAAAAGTCACACACATCCGAATTTTGCGATGCAGTTCTCCAGGTAGGTAATCTACACAAAAGTGTACATAGTACAGTGGTATCTCAGGTTACAGACACTTCAGGTTATGCGTTTTCAGTTTACAGACCACGGGAAACCCGGAAGTACCGGAAAGGGTTACTTCTGGGTTTCGCTGCTCGTGCATGTGCAGAAGTGCTAAATCGTGCTTTGCGCATGTGCAGAAGCACCAAATTGCATCATGCACATGCACAGACGCAGCGCTTAAGGTTACTGACGCTGCAGGTTGCAGACGTGCCTCCGTCACGGATTACGTCCACAACCCGAGGTTCCACTGTACTGTAAAGTGTGCATACAAATGCATATATTGGTGAAGACGACCTGCAAAAATGCAATATATCAGGGGAAATTGCTTTCCAAAATATCATTGTCTTAGGCAAAAACACATTAAAAGGTGTATATTGAAGAAATCAGCATTGAACTGCTGATGAATTTTCAACTGCTGATGAATTTGCAGGCCACTTGCCAGATTTTGGATAGGGGGGATGACAAAGGAGGGTTATTGCCTTCAAGCCCAGCTAGTGGGGCTTCTTAAAGGCCTGGCTACTGTTGGAAATGCTGGACAAAATGGAACCTTGGTGTGATCCAGCAGAGCTCCTTGCATGTTCTAAATGGAGCCTCCATGTTCAAGAGACTGTCTAGTCCTGGTTTCCTGTTGCTGTACGGCAGGGGTCCCCAAACTAAGGCCCGGGGGCCAGATGCGGCCCAATCACCTTCTAAATCCGGCCCGCGGATGGTCTGGGAATCAGCATGTTTTTACATGAGTAGAATGTGTCCTTTTATTTAAAAAGCATCTCTAGGTTATTTGTGGGGCACAGGAATTTGTTCATTTTTTTTTCAAAATATAGTCCGGCCCCCCACAAGGTCTGAGGGACAGTGGACCGGCCTCCTACTGATAAAGTTTGCTGACCCCTGATGTATGGAGTAACGTAAGATCGAGGGAAGAAGGCTAGGTGGTTAGATTCTAAGGGAAATGGTTTCGGTTTTGGCCACATATTCTGGGACATATTTCTGGAGACCCTGAGGAAAAGGGTAAACCTGCATTCCTAATATTAGAGTTGTCAAATCTTGAAATCTAAAATCCTGGAGACATGGTGGGCAGGGGTAGAGTCAAGTGTAGGACTGGGGTTGGGGGTCTAATGCAAAATCTACTCATTTTCCTCTTAACTGTTCAGCAAGAAGCAACACTAAGGCACAGCCTTGCCCCATTCTTTAGTGGTGACTCTTTTGCTAGTACCAGAATCTTTTAAAATCTTGGTGATCATTTGGCAATAATATTAGCAGGTACATCTGCTCTTCCCTCTACTTTCCTCCCTGCTGCCCCCCCCCCGCCCCTTGTATTGTACCTGTTATATTATAACCAAATATTTCAAATTGAAAACTTACTTTGGCACACCTACTGGCAGAGTGTAAATTAGTTTTTATTTCCAGTGTAATTGGTTTTGTTATCTTTGCCCTCCACCTGACTCTGCTAAGCTGACTAGCACTTGCTCAAGAAACCACGCAGATTGCGAGGTCTCCCATCCCCACTCTCTAATGTGGCTTTGGTGGAGAATAAACTGGTTGTCTGAGTTTCTCAGAGGCCCAACTGTGTGAAATAGCTTTGCTCAATTGTGGTTATGCAATGTAACTAAGAAAGGAGCACCTGTCTGCTTCAGAGACCTAGACCTTTCATAAGTGCCTCTACCTTTTTTGTTTGTCATTCACTCTTATAGTGAACTCAAGTGGTCAAACCCTAGCAGAACTGGAACCAAAACAGGAGCAGTGGAAAATATGGGGGAGCTATGAGCATGCTCAGATGAACTTCAACCTATGGAGGACTGTGAAATATCTTCAAAAACCAAAAGGACATGGACACACACACACACACACACACACAAAACCTCCACCCCAATTAGGACTAACAAATACAGTGGAACCTTGGTTTATGAACACCTCGGTTTACGAATTTTCGGTTTACGAACGCCGCGGACCCATCTGGAACGGATTAATTCACTTTCCATTACTTTCAATGGGAAAGTTCGCTTCAGTTTATGAACGCTTCTGTTTATGAACAGACTTCCGGAACCAATTGTGTTCATAAATCGAGGTACCACTGTATATCCTTTTGGAATATTGAAGGTTACCTGATTGAACCCTTTACACAGTACTCTTTTCATGGGGTATTCAAGGGTACTGGAACCCCCTTTTTTCTTATTGTTACAAAGTGTGGCACTTACTGTAACAACTTCATGGTGTGTACCGGCAAACTCTTTTTCTAGAAAAAACAAACCACTGCCTTTACAGTTCATGGTTCCCTGGAGGGTGATGTGGCTGGCTGGATCTCACAGCAAAGCCACTGCAACATTGTGTTGCATTTTCCAACTGTTTCCTCCTTAGTCTAGTCTAATCTAGCACAGGGTTCAGCAACCTTTTTCAGCAGGGGGCCGGTCCACCGTCCCTCAGAGCATGTGGGGGCCTGACTATATTTTGGAAAAAATATATATGAACGAATGCCTATGCCCCACAAATAACCCAGAGATGCATTTTAAATAAAAGCACACATTCTACTCATGATTTTTTAAAAAAATATAAAAAGAACTTTATTTCATTCCTTTAAAAAAGTTTACATGGTCAAAGAAAAAAGAAAGAAAAAAGAGGGGGGGGGAAACATCCCAACATAAAATCATCAAATCATAATTTACAGAATAAAACATACAAAAACTAAACAAGAAAGAAATAATAAAATTAAAAATTGACTCCCTACTACTGATAACACTGCTTCCTTTTAAGATAAATTCTTCTTATCTTGCATTATCTCATAAATTCACTATACATTATTTCTCTATACTATTCAATATGTACCTTCTTTATATTTCCATGCATATCTTTCAATTTAAACAAATCACCAATTCAGTACTAAAATTTTATTTAATCAGATAGGCCTCAACATACTTCCATTCGATTTTACATTTCTCCTTCGGGATATTCCTGATTGCTGCCATCATTTTAGCTAGATTCATGAATTCCTCCAGTTTTTCCTGCCATTCTAGAACTGTCGGGATTTTTTTCTCCCTTTCGATTTTGAGCAATAAGGAGTCTGGCTGCAGCGCACGTGTACAGAAGTATGCTTTTTCTGTCGTCTGGGATATTTTCGGGTACCATGCTTAACAAAAATATTTCTGGTTTCTTTTCGAACGTTAACTTTGGCATCTTTTTTAAACTTCTCATTAATTAAATTCCAAAATTTATAAATTTTCTCACATTGCCACCCAACAATGGTAATAGAATGCCACATTCTACTCATGTAAAAACATGATGATTCCCGGGCTGTCCGCGGGCTGGATTGAGAAGGCGCTTGGGCTGCACCTGGCCCCCAGGCCTTAGGTTGCCTACCCCTGGTCTAGCACAGCTTTAGCCAGCCTGCTGCCCTCTAGATGTTTTGGAATACAAGTCCCATCATCACTGGCTGGGGCTGGTGGCTATTATAGACTAAAACATCTGGAGAGTATCATATTGGGGGAAGCTGGTCTAGCATGTTTGTACAATGGGACTCTCTTAAAAAACATTTTGATCCACGTTTGATTGAAACATTTGAATGTTCTACCTTTATTTTGATGTATTGTTTCAAGCATTGTTTTCACATACTATTGTGGCTCAGAATAAGCCTTCTTTCCCAAGAAAGCAGGGTGCCTGAGGTTCTTTTCTGTGGATCCATATCTTTGCTGGATGCACAGGGGCTCTTATCCACTTTTCCTGTGAAGGGAAACAGTAAAGCAGTAATAGCATCATTTGTGACTTTCCCCCATTACAGCCACAGCTCTAAGGTTGGCCCATTTGGAGAACATTGCTGGAAATGCGAGGAGAAAGATTTGGAGAATGGGCACTCTGCACAGGTCAGTTAGTATTGTGTTGACACTCATATCAGACAATAAAATGTCTGCAACAAACAGCGAGGAATGCAGGCTGCTAGTTAGAAAAAAATCACATCACAGCTGACAAAATGTATTTGTACCAGTTCAGTTTATTGACAGGAGAAAATGTCAGAATAGTGTGTCAAGAGTGGGTGACCTAATTCTTTGGATTTCCACCCAATGCACTTTGCGCACTGTGCAAAGCTACTTTCATTCCTGAACAAGCAGGAAGCCAGAGTGTATCAAAGAAATCAGCCCTTGTACCAGGTGCCTTGTTCATATGGCTGTATGATTAATCACTTGAAGTTTTCTGGGTGGAGTTTGCATTTTGCCACTTGAGGGCATCCTATCATTATATTCAGTAACAAAGCTGCATTTCTCAGTTTCCATTAAAAATAATAATTGGCCTCTGCTGAAAAACAGGTAGAGGGCCAGAATATCTGCAGATGCCGCCCATGAAATGATAATGTGCCATGATAAATGGGCATTTCCTGGAAAAAACAGATCTCAGAAAACAAGACTGGCAAGAAGCGATAAATCAGCAGCTGAAAAGAAATGGCAGATTTACAAGGAGCTTATGTCAAAACCAGAATAGACATTTTGAGATGGAGGAGTGAACTGATTACAAAGAAGAGATAGATGAAATTGTGGTTGGTCTGTGTGACCAAGGTTGTGTTAACATGCATGTGTATGTAATATACTCAGCACTTCTCTATTTTGTTACTTGTTTTAACGAGAGGACTATTTTATTTTATTTTATTAGTAAGAGCAGGGGATAGCTGGTTGTCTCAGGAAAATTCTTTCAGCCTTGAAATGTTCTCTCTCGAGAGGAACCCCAATATGTCCTTCAAAATTTGTATTCGGCTTTATTTCCATGACAGATCTCTAGATAAAGCCTGATTTATTAGCCTTGAATGTCAGTTTTCACAGGATTTCACATCCCAGAGGGCTTCATGAAGTCTACTCTGTTTCCTAGAGTTTTGACTCTCATGCATTGCCAAGTGCAATTTTGAATGTGATATTCTTTAATTATTCCTACGATTCACTGGCATTCCAGTTCTAAAGAAACTGGCTGCAATCCAGCACATAATTAAGACTGAATATCTTACGGAGTACAAGCATCCACTAACAGAGTGCAAGATTAGGGTCACTGCATTAATGTATTTTCTACTCTGATCAATGCAGTTTCATGCAAGGTGATAAGGACTGTAATGGTAGTGTAAGGGACAGCTGGAGCACTTCTCTTGCACTAATTAAAGTATTTGGACACAGATACTTGCATGAAAAATAGAATGCCTCTTGTCAGTTGTGACTGGTGCACTCATCAGCAGAAAACAAGAATGGTGTCTGATAAATAAAATTTGGATAATGCCTCTTGCTTGCCTGGTTGGAGAGGTGTGTATGTGTGCACATGCAGAAACTAGCCTATTGTAAAAAGTAAAAGTAAAATCTGCACCAGTTGCTCCGCCCACTTTTCCCTCTGGCCCCACCCACCCTTGGCATGTGGCCAGAGGAAAAAGTTGCTCAGAAGGAAGTGTAGCTCACAGTCTGCAAAACGGTCCCCACCTCTGATATAAAGGCTTCTGCTGGCTTGCTGGTCTGAACAACTGGACAGTTTTGTTTTGCTGCTCCTTGTCGGCTAAAGACTGTCTTCACCTTGCTCCCGCTCTGCCTTTGCCCTGCCCTATTTTGAATTAAACCACAGAGTCTAGGGCTTGCTGATCAGAAGGTCGGCGGTTCGAATCCCTGCAACTGGGTGAACTCCCATTGTTTGGTCCCAGCTCCTGCCCCCCCAGCAGTTCGAAAGCACATCAAAGTGCAAGTAGATAAATAGGGACCGCTCCGGCGGGAAGGTAAACACCGTTTCTGTGCGCTGCTCTGGTTCGCCCGAAGCAGCTTTGTCATGCTGGCCACATGACCCGGAAGCTGTCTGCGGACAAACGCCGGCTCCCTCGGCCTATAGAGCGAGATGAGCGCCGCAACCCCAGAGTCGGACACGACTGGACCTGATGGTCAGGGGCCCCTTTACCTTTACCTTTATTTTGAATTAAACAGGAGACACCCCTGACATTCATTTAATCATGCCATTCATCTCAAACTACCCGACAAAATTGGAACCAAATTTGGGATTGTTGGTTGACCACTAAAATTAAAAGCTGATTTTCCAAAGTGAGCTGCTACCCAAATGCATATCTGGGGTTTTGGCAGCAACCATATTAGCCACATGGCAAATACATCTGTGTATTTGATTTCAGCCATTTGCTTAAAACAAAACAAAACACAAAACTGATGCAATGCAAGGAATTATCCCTCTCTGAGTAAATCAAAGTGGGTGCCCCCCCCAGTAACTTAACTGGAATGCCATAGGCCCTTGCTTCACTGGGAGGGGGCAAATTGCTGAATCTAGAAGCATATAAAATACTTTTTGAATGTCTTTTCGCAGTAGCACAAACACTGAGAATAAATGCTTGCTTAATTGTGTTTCTTCTCTCACAAGAGGAAAAGATTACACATAAAATCTGTATGCAGTACAGGTCTATTTCCACTACTACTGTGATTACTACTAGTTCTTCTTCTTCTTCTTCTTCTTCTTCTTCTTCTTCTTCTTCTTCTTCTTCTTCTTCTTCTTCTTCTTCTTCTTCTTCTTCTTCTTCTTCTTCTTCTTCTTCTTCTTCTTCTGGATACATCCCAGGAAAAGGCAGTTCACAAGGAATGTTTTCAGCTTTTCAGAACCACAAGGCGCTTTATATCATATAATATAAAGCGGATTGTGGTAGGGCTGTTAAGAAATTTAGCTTAGGGTTTGGTTTGTGTAAGGCCACAGCTCATGCTGAGTAATGGGGGGGGTGCGTATGCAAATTCAGTGGACCTGATTGGTTGATGGGGCCCCTCTTAAAGCTGCGTCCACCATTTTCTAGTCACATTTTTGCCTGGCGTTTGAATTGGTAACACCGATTCCTGACTTGGCAAAGGAGCTCTGTGATCTTCATTCTGGTTGTATTGGTTGTTATTATTGCTTTTTATCCCCTTTGATTGGTTTAGTATTTGTCTCCAGGACCCTTACCTCCCTGTTTATTCTTTTCGTTATTTGTGCCCCCGTTCCTTTCCCCTCCCCCTGCCCAACCCCCCCCTCCCGTTTGCTTTTTGGCCCCGCTGACGGTTCGGACTCGGCCGGTGTGGGGCTGGGAGGATCGCTCGACTTTAGAGCGTGTTCTTTGAGGGGGTTGGGGGGGGGGGTTGGATCCTTTTGCCGGATAGCCGGCGTGCGTGGTGCCTTCCCGCGGTTTGCCGGCCTTTGTGGCCGTTGCAGCGGCCGAGCGCCTGCGCGCTGAGCGCATTTTGGGGGCAGCTTCCCTACGAAGTCGGGCTGGTCCGGGGGCCGTGGGGGGCCTGGTTTTTCTTTTATTGGAGCGTATTTCGCTTCCGCGCGGCCGCCGGAGGCCTCAGCAGGGTCGGAGCTTTGCCTGTAAAAGCGTCCACTCCGACCCCCACCTTTTTTCCTGTGGCGCTGGGGCGCGTTAGCGCTCGCGCCTGAGTGCATTTCGCCGGGCTTCGCGGGGGCGGCGTCGGCCGACGGCCTGCCTCCCGCTGAACAGCTGTTTCCCCCCCCCCGGCTTACCTCGCCCGGCGACTTTGCGGCGGCGGCGCTATCTGGGAGTGGGGCCCGTGCTCCATTGCGAGCCTTCGGCTCGTGATTTTGCGGCGCGGCCTGATTGGTGCTCCGGGGGAGCTGCGGGGGGACTGCTATCGAGCCTCTGAGGGCCGCGGCGTTAGCGCCAGAGCGCGGGGGAACTTGCTTCGACGCGGGGAGCCTTTCGCGGGGGCGGTCGTTTCCGCGGCGGCGGGAAGCGCCCCTGCCTTTTCTGAGGCCACGTGACCGTTGCCATTTTCCCCATCGCCTGCGTTGGCGTCCCGAGCGCCAGAGGTTCTTGATTTTACCTGTTGCGCTAGCCTGTGGGAAGCCCATTCTCTGCATGGTTATCGGGCGCTCTTTATTGAGGCCTGTGTGCTGAATTTAGGTGACTTGCGCCATCTGCTGGCCTTGTTTGAGTTGGGCAGCCTGCCCATTTAAGTGGTGGTTCACCCATTGGTATTCATTGCTTTACATTGAGTGCATTGCTTGCAGCGCGCAGGTCTCCCCATTCCTTTTGTTTGGCCTATTCCAATTTATATTTTAATTATATTTGAGTCTAATTTTGATTCTGCTTGTTTGGCATTTTTACCTAATTCTATTCCTGCCTTTGTTAATTGGATGGTGGCCTATTTGTGATTGCTGTTTTTCCCTTGCAGGGGCTTGGGCTATCCCACCTCCCTCCCTTGGGTCTACTTTTAAGGGGTGTGGTTTGTTTTGAAGCTTGGCCTAACAAGGCCTAGCTTTGGGCTCTCTGCCTAGTCATAGTGTGGGGGCGCCATATTTTGGGCTGCCCCAATTTTGCGTGGCGTGACGCCACCTGCTGGGGGATAGGGAAATTTTTGGCTAAGCAAGGGATTTTCGGTTTACCTTGTTTTTGTGGTTTTGTTGTTATCTCATATTTCTGCTCAGGATGGCAGCCCGACCGCCCACATCTGGGGGCTCAAAGAGGCTGATAAAGGGAGCATCCAGGAGGCTGCGATCTCCGTCCACGCCCACTGCTGCTGGTCGCGTGGAGGCCTTCATCGCAAGCCTTGCTGGGGATCCGCAAGCCCTGGCACAGCTTGGTGCGGGGTTGGATGCCCTGTTACAGCGCCCAGCCGCTTCCGAGGCCCCTTCTACCTCTGCGGGTGTACCTCAGCAGACTGGACATGATCCAGCGTCTGCAGCGGTGCCTCCAGATTTCCAGGGCCCAGCCCCTCTTTCTGCTCCCTCTACCTCTGCAGGTCCGTCCCAGGATCCCCTACAGGCCCCGGCGGTGGTGACACAGCCCCTGTTTACTATGGCAACCATTACTGAATTGCCCGAGACCACGTCGGGACCAGCGGATACTTCCGAAGACGACGTTGTCGCGCCATCTGGCGTTATGTTTCCGAATGCCTCCTCCACGCCTCTGGTGGCGCCGGCGGCCCCTCCCGTCAAACGACGAAGCGAGGGGAAGCAGCCTCGGCGCACCAGGAGGAGGAGGCAGGCCAAGGGCAGAGTAAGTGGGCAGGGGCAGGTGGGGCAGACGGGGGCCTCCTCTAATGTTGTTGTCTCACCCGTTGCTCCACCCCAGACTTCTGCCGTGGCCTCGCGACGCGAGGCGCTGTCGTCCGCATCCGGCGAGGAGGCCCTCCCAGTGCCGGCTAGAGTGTCGCAGGGCGGCAAACGTCATCGCAAAAGTCGTTCCAGGAGGCGTGCCAAGAGGCGCAAGGACGATACCTCTGCTTCAACCACCTCAGGTTCGTCCTCTAGCTCCGAGGATTCTGATCATTCCATGGGATTGTACTGGGCTTACGGGGAAGTGGATTCGGGGCTCCCTCGTTGGGCCTGGGCTCGTCGAGCGAATTCCCATCGTGCTCGTTACGGAGCTGTACAAGAATGTCTCAATGGGGAGTTGGTCCCTGAAACCACATTTTCTACCAACAGTACTAGGGATATTATTCCGGGTAGCCATCTGTCCTCTAAACTGAGATCTAGGATTCTTAATGGTAAATACGTAGACATTTTTGACTTGGCCCCGCCAGAGGACGTGGTCCCCGAGCAGGGGAAGGCCATCGTTAGTACTAAGAGAAAAAGCAGAGAGAGGAAGGTGGAGCGGACTTTCGAGCGCTGGCTCGATTGTTACCAAGTTTTTTCAGGGGTAGTTGTGGCGGCATATCCTCGCAGGGCTCTACACCTTATCGTGTACCAGTCCATCGTAAGGTCAGCATATAACATGGCGGGGGAAGCGGCCGCAATTGCTTATGATGAGCGATTTCGTAGGCGGGCGTCAAACATTGACACCGCCCGCTTTGACAGGAAAGACTTGGACCTTTGGACCACGTATGTGGCTCCGTCGGTTTCCCGAAAACCCGCCGAGCAGCAAAAGTCTAAGACCCAGCCTTTTAAGGCAGTACCCAAATTGCGCTGCTGGGACTTCAATAAAGGACTGTGTCAGCGCCCGCAGTGTATTTATGCGCACACTTGTGACCGGTGTGGCGGTAGCCACCCGGTTGTTAACTGCTATGCGGGCCGGCGGCCCTTTCGTGGGGGTCGGGGAGGATTCAGGCAGGCTCCAAGGGGCTCCGCCCCTGCCCTCCCCGCCCCCCCCCGCAGCCTCCACATCAAAGTGAATTGCTTCAGTTAGCTTTTTCTCCCATTAAGTTACCGGCCCTTAAACACTGGTTAGCCTCCTATCCCAATATTGAGGCGGCTGCATATCTTCGGGAGGGTTTCTCCTTCGGGTTCCGGATTCCGATAGCTTCGGTTCCCCTGGCTAGGAATCCTAGGAACCAGAAGTCGGTGAGAGAGATGCACGAGGTCGCAAGGCGGAAGGTTAACAAAGAAATAGCCCTCCAGCGTATGGCTGGTCCTTTTGAGTCTCCGCCTTTTCCCAATCTGCATCTCTCTCCCTTGGGAATCGTCCCCAAAAAGGCTCCGGGTGAGTTTAGGCTCATTCATAATTTGTCTCACCCTAGGGACACGTCCGTGAATGACGTGATCCCTCCGGAGCTTTGTACGGTCAAATACGCTTCTCTCGACCAGGCAATTAAAATGATCAGAAAGTTTGGGCCGGGGGCCTTGTTGGCAAAATGTGATATCGAATCGGCTTTTCGATTATTACCAATTCATCCACATGATTTTTGGTTGCTGGGCTTTCAGTTTGAAGGCGCCTATTATTTTGATAAGGCCATGCCAATGGGCTGCTCCGTAGCCTGTGCGGCCTTCGAGTGCTTTAGTACGTTTTTGGAATGGGCCCTTCGCGCTAAGACCGGATTAACGGGGGTCACTCATTATTTGGATGATTTTTTAATGGTTTCTGCGGCCGATACGGGTGACTGTGTCACCCTGCTACAGGCATTTAACGACCTTACCAAGGAGCTGGGCGTGCCCCTTGCGGAGGATAAGACTGAGGGCCCAACTACCAGGCTCACGTACCTGGGTATCCTTTTGGATACCGTTAACCAGACTTCCAGCTTACCTATGGAGAAGATCACCACGCTTCGACGGGTGATTGAGGAAATGCTGGTGCCGGAAAAAGTGACGCTTCGCCAGCTGCAATCGTTGCTGGGTCACTTTAATTTTGCCTGTAAAGTGGTGTCGCCTGGTCGCCCCTTTTGTGCGCGTTTGAACAAACGCACCGTTGGCCTGCGTCGGCCTCATCACCGGGTGCGCTTATCGCAGGGTGAGAAGGCTGACTTGAGGATGTGGCTGGTATTCCTGGAGGAATACAATGGGGTATCCTTGTGGCAGGATGTTTTAAACCTGCACAACGATTTCCAAGTACACTCCGATGCAGCGGGTTCCCTGGGATTTGGTTTGTTTTGGAATGGCAGGTGGTGCGCTCAAAGATGGCCCCCTGCCTGGCAGGACACTGAAATCACGCGGGATTTAACTTTTCTTGAGTTCTTTCCTATAGCAGTTGCAGTCCATATTTGGGTTGACGACTTCAAGGACCGCCGCGTATGCTTTTGGTCAGACAACCAGGCTGTGGTGACTGTCCTTGCGAAACAATCTTCTAAGTCAACTCGGGTATCGGCTCTGCTGCGGGCATTCGTGCTGCAGTGCCTGCGTTTTAACATTATTTTCTCAGCGCGTTTTGTCCCGGGCGTGGCCAACGATATAGCTGACGCTTTGTCACGATTTCAGATGGAGCGCTTCAGGTCCCTGGTTCCAGACGCACAACATCAGCCGGAGATTTTCCCGGATCGTCTTTGGAACCTTGGCAGCTGCTAGTCTTGCAGGGAGTAGCTGCTTCTGTTTCCCCCTCTACCCTGCGGGCTTATCAGAAAGCTTGGACTGACTTTTTAACTTTTCGCAGTCAGTCGCTCGCGGTGGAGGGAGCGGCCCGCCCCTCTTCTTCCCAGGTGCTTCAATATTTGGCACACCTGTTTCACCTGGGAAGGGCTGCCAGGACCATAAAGCTCCAGTCTGCGGCCATTTCGTTTTTCTCGAAATTGTTTTTTAATAGGGACCCTTGCGCCAAATTTGTGGTGCGTAAGGCCATGGAGGGTTGGGGCAGGCTTTGTCCTCCCCGTTCCCCTACCAGGAACCCAATTTCTTTTGACCTTCTCACTAAGATGAGATTGAAGCTTAGGGTGGTGTGTTGGTCTAAATATGAGGCCCGTTTGTTTTCGGCCGCCTTCTCAGTGGCCTTTTTTGGCGCATTGAGAATTGGTGAAATTGTAGTGGGTCAAATGCGTCAGGGGGTGCCAGGGGGTTTGCTACTTCAGGACATACGCCTGTCACCAACGGAATTGTTAATCACGATTCGGAGTTCCAAGACCGACCAGGCTGGTAAAGGAGCAGTAATGCGACTGCCTGCTACGGGGCAGACGGGCCCCTGCCCGGTTAAGGACGTAGCCAAATTCTTGGCGGAAAGGCCAGCTGGGGAGGGCCCCTTGTTTGTGCATCAGGATGGTAATCCGATGACTAGGCTGCAATTTACTAGAGTTATGAGGAAGGTGATAGCGGCATGCGGTTGCGTGGCCGCTAATTACGCTCCTCATTCCTTTCGCATTGGGGCCGCCACTACGGCGGCCCACTGGGGTCTCTCGGTTGATGCTATTAAGGATTTGGGCAGGTGGAAATCTGCAGCGTATAGATCTTATGTTCGGAAGCGCTCCTAACTTTGTCGTTTGTTTTCCAATGTTTCTCCAGGGCTCGCGGACGTGCGCATATGGATGGTGGGACATTCCATAGTCCATTGGGCAGGCCTTCGCGCTGGCCAGACGCCATTGGGTCCTCGACTTGGCCTTCCATCCAACATCCAAGTGACCTGGATGGGCAAGAGGGGCATGCGCTGGGGGGAGCTTCTCCCTTTGCTGCGGCGCAAAGCCCTCTTGCTCGGGTGCCCGTCCGCCCTGGTGATCCAGCTGGGGGAAAATGACATCCCCGCTGTGGACCCGTTAACTCTTCGCCTGGCTATCCTACGGGATTTGTTGGAGATAAGGACTTGGTTCCCTGATACCGTCGTTTTTTGGTCCCAAATGTTGCAGAGGATGCAATGGCGGGGTGATATTCCTCCTCTGGCTGGGGAAAGAGCCAGGAAAAGGGTTAACAGCGCAGCATCCAAACGGGTGTACGAAATTGGGGGGAGTCTGATTCGACATCCCGAAATTAATGTTAGAGCCCCGCTTTTATATCGGGATGATGGGGTTCACTTATCCCCTGATGGGTATGATATTTGGCTGCGTGATGTGTCTGAGGGTTTAAAAAGTTGGTTAGGTCTCTGAGTGTTGGCGGCAAGCCAGGGCTGGCTTGATTGGCGGTTAGGCTTTTGGTTGGTTAATCGGTTGGTAGAGGGGGTGGCACACGGATGCCTACCCTCACCTCCGTTTGCTCCATATAGAAGTATTCCGTTAAAGGAATCTCGGGGCTTACACTCTTGTCCTTACCATCCCGCCATTGGCGGGAATGGTGGGCCCAATTTTAAGAGCAAGAGCCTTGAGGAACATTCTTGGTGAAGGTGAGGAGGGAATGACTGGGCGCAGCCACCTCCTCACTCCCAGGTATGTTTACTTGGCTTCCATTCGGAAGTCGGAGCAGGAACTGTCCAAGCGGACAGTGGTGAGTCCTGTCCTATGGTGACAGCTGATGTGAGTCCTGCCACGTGGGGCAGATGAGGTGAGTCCTGTCCTAAGGGGACAGCTGATTGAGTCCTGTCCTAGATGGACAGATGGGGATAGTCCTTCTTTAGGAAGGACGAGTGAATAACCAAAAGCCTAAGCCAACACTCGGATTAAAATTGTGTATTTAATAAAGTTGTGGCCCAAAATTATTTGCCAAAAACCAAACCATAATTCTGTTGTCAGTTGTGAGTTATTTAAGGTAATTTTCTGGGAAGCCTCGACACACAAGCACCAGAAGCAAAAAAATCTCAGTTGGCTGCCTAAGCAATGTATCGTGTCAAACAGTTCCATTACTCTGCATCTTTTACATTTCTTTTCTTAAAAAAAAATTGTTGTCGTGACAGTTTTAATCTGTCATGGCTGCCACTTTTTACTGGAATTTGAAAGCAGGTCTCTTGCCATGAAATGTCTGGGATCATTCCCTTTGCTCCTTTGCCATTTGCCTCCTTTCATTCATTTGTTTGTGTCAGACGAGGAAATGCCTGCCACATTCTTGTTCAAAGCATGGATAAAAATGCAAGCTGGTGAGAGTTTGTGTATATATCTCACAAAGACATGAAATTGGAGGAGACGTAATATCCCTTTTTCGATGGCAAGCATAGAATTGCTTGTGCTCAAGATTATGAGGAATGCATCATTTGAGAGGTGTGTACGGCTTGGCCCAAATGACTTTTGTTTCTTTTAAATCTGATCCTGCAAAAACATTTGCAACATACTGAACTTATAAAGTGCTTTGAAATATTCTATTTAAATATACTCTGCACCCTTGTACAGTTATTTACCCATCACTCAATGTTTGTAAATAGAAATGTTAGTAGTGGACCAGCCAAAGTTCATCTCATTGATATATACACTGAAGTGGTTAACAAGTAATTTAAACGTTACAATAAAGGGCAATTATAGAGAAAACCACCTGAAGGTAATAGCTGAATTCAAACAGTTTAATAGGCCCCCTTTATAGTTTCCCTATAGGTTGAACCATCACACATGCACATACACACACTTTGGTTTGTTGTTTAGTCTCTTAGTCGTGTCCGACTCTTTGTGACCCCATGGACCAGAGCACGCCAGGCACTCCTGTCTTCCACTGCCTCCTGCAGTTTGGTCAAACTCATGTTGGTAGCTTCGAGAACACTGTCCAACCATCTCATCCTCTGTCGTCCCCTTCTCCTTGTGCCCTCCATCTTCCCCAACACCAGGGTCTTTTCCAGGGAGGCTTCTCTTCTCATGAGGTGGCCAAAGTATTGGAGCCTCAGCTTCACGATCTGTCCTTCCAGTGAGCACTCAGGGCTGATTTCCTTCAGAGTGGATAGTTT
This sequence comes from Zootoca vivipara, assembly GCF_963506605.1. Classification (NCBI taxonomy): domain Eukaryota; kingdom Metazoa; phylum Chordata; class Lepidosauria; order Squamata; family Lacertidae; genus Zootoca; species Zootoca vivipara. The sequence goes on along the minus strand of NC_083284.1, from coordinate 69,923,667 downwards.
TGATCTTCTTGCAGTCCATGGGACTCTCAAGAGTCTCCTCCAGCACCATAATTCAAAAGCATCAATTCTTCAGCGGTCAGCCTTCTTTATGGTCCAGCTCTCGCTTCCATACATCACTTCTGGGGAAACCATAGCTTTGAGGAGATTTTTGTGGTATCTTCCCAGAAATGGATAAAGCAAATGAAGAGGTTGCTTTTAGAACAGTTCGATCACACTTCTAACAACAGTTCATGGTTACCGGTATTTGAGTTCAACCCAGTACTTGATCCTTCTATTCTATCACTGTTTTATGATGATTATTATTATTTCATTAGTTCCTAGTTGTTGTTTTTCTCTTTCCCTTTCTCCCTTGCCTGCTGCATTTTTCTTCTTATCATTTATTTGTTTTTTTAGACTGCAAAGAAAGCGTGCATGGTTAAAAACCGAGGCGAGCCCTGCCGTTAGCTCACACAATGTGTTTAATCGCACAACAAGCTGTGATAAAATGGGCAGACTGGGGATTTCACCACAGTTCTGTAACATAATGATTTTCACAGAAGCACAGGCTGCGGTTCATAAGGCTCAGCTGAATGGAATTCATATCAGATGGCTTTAAAGAATAAAAAGATCAATCAGAATTTGCGATAAGCTCCATGTGAAGTGACCTTTAAAACATAACACAAGACTATATTCCCCATTCAACACTCGGGTATAATTGTGAGGGATTCAGGCACTAAGAGAGAGCTCACCTTGGCACAGATGTTTGGGGACAGTTGAAATAACGCCATCACAGTGAACAAACGTTTGCAAAAAAATTAGTACTGTGCCAAAATTTTGCCTCTAGTTTCTCAACCATTCCCCCAGGAAAGAGCCTCCTGATTCCTGCCTCTTTTGCAGCGTGCTTTAGAGTTCCTGTATATTGTAAGTAGGTGGAGGCTTGAGCTACGTTTATCATTGCAAAGTGGCTGAGGATGGGTTGTGTCTCTCCATTAAACAAACTCCCCTGCCCTTCTTCCTGAGCTGAAAAGGTCCCACAGGGGGAGGTACTTTTTTAAAAGTCAGTTGACTTAACCTCGGGGGTGGTGTGCCCTGTTTCGCCTCTTGAGGCCAAATGAGATGTGGTGTGCCAACCTGCTGCTATTATGCAATCAGAGATGAAAACAGGTTGGATTTTAAAGCCTGGGGAAAGAAAGATGCTCTTCACCTGGTACAGAGGTTATATTGAAGTAAGTCCAAGCAAGCCTGCCTGGGCTGAGCATTGCACCGTCATGGTGCCAGCTGTATTATTTATGTAGGTGTAGAGCTCAGCCAAGATGTGTTGCCACCAGCCCATATGCGTCTTAAATAGCTCTGGCGGCATCATGTCTTCACCTGGCACTTTATTTAGTGTTAAACTCTCTAACAGTGATTTTATCTCTGCAGGGGAAAAGTGCAATATACAAATGTGACACTAGATGGCGACACTGAGCTATGTCAAATTCAATGTGTTTTTCAAAACTTTTTTTTAAAAGAATGTTCACAGTGGTATTTTTTTATATAAATGTGTGTGTAGATTCCACCAGAAGCCCCTAAAGAAGGGCTTCTGTTGTATGGGATTCCTGTAAGGAGGCAGACAGTCCTTTGGGCACCTGGGTCCAAGCTGTGACGTGTTTATCATATATCAGCCTTTACCCTACTGACTGATGCTCCATTAATCTTGTCAAAATTCAGTGTTCACAAAACCAAGTCATTGCTTGGCAGTAGCTGTATAAGAGAACTGGAGTCAGCTGAATCGACCTCAAGTTAGCAAAGCAAGCATAGCTCGTTCAACACACATTAGTTTTTGCTATTATAGTAGATTAGTTTTTGCCATCATGGAAGATAGTGCTTTACAGAGTAATCTAACCTAACTTAAAAAAAAAGACAGGAACCTTGTCTCTACAATTGAAATGTTCAATTGGATTTATGTATAAATCTTCACTGTATAATTTTCATCGCCTGCTGAAGAAATTCTTAGTTGGACAGGCCTACCCAGATGTTTAGAAAAATTGCATGCATTTTAACTTGCTTTAGCACCGTAGTTTTAACTTTCAGTATGTTTTAAATTATGACAGTAATTTTTTGAGTAGTAATTTATTGTTTTCTCTTTTTTGTAAACTGCTTTGAGGGTTTTCTACAGTCAAGAGGTATATAAATTTTATGAAATAAATAATAAATAAAACAAATTCTATAGATCACAGAAATGTGCTCTGCCCCCCCCAACTCTTGTAACCCACCAACTAATAACCTAACATTTATAATGTCACAACCCGGAAATATTCTCTTTAATCTGAAGTGTTTGCCTATGTGTTCCTACATGGCCAGCATAGGGCTGTAGGATAACTCTCTTCTTGTCAAGCTCAGCAAATATTTAGGTTTTGCTTAAACTGTACTAATAGAGATATAAACAGGAATCATCTTGATGCCAAACAAAATCAGACCAAAAAGTCCCCATATGAACAATCACACTCCCCTACGAAGAACAGTTTCTACTAGGTACTGAAAGTGAGTTGCATTTGTTGTTGCCGTTGTCAAACTTTCAGAGAAGACAAGAAAGTGCAGCTGTGTTTAAGAAAGCAGGACTCTCCGAGACAAGTAATTCTGTTAGGTAAACTTTGCACATTCAACCCATTTATTCTAAGCTCTCTTTGTTGTTAAATGTTGAGGAATGAATGTTGTGTCCAAGAAAATCAGAGCTGGTGCTGGAGATTTATTGAATGGAAACTGTCTGATAAAAATGATGGTTCAAACAATGGATCAGAGAGCTGGATTATGGAGCAGGTCCAAGCCTACCATGTTTTCTCCAGATCTGCACACAAAAAAAGAAGGGAGGGGGTTATATCCAGATGTACTTGTAAAACAACAGACAGATACAAAATACAAAACCAGGAATCCCATTAATCATGGAAGAGCATCTTGATTATTTCTCTCAGGATGTTACAGATACCAAAGAGAGGTCATAAAGAACACCAGGAGGAAAAGTTACACAGCCAGGCACTAAAAGCAGCAGAAGGTAACAAAAGAGAAAAACGTCCTGTCTGATCACCATCATATACATATCATAGCCTAATAATGCTGAATCAAGCATCGTGGGGCTCTTCACAGAACAGCTACTCAGGCAGTCTCAGATGCAAAACCCATCAACAACGAATCTTAATAACAGAGCAGCGTGCACATTTATGCTTAATCCATATATACAGTAATAATGACACTCTTCCCCTGTTTTATGAAGGATGCAGAGGTGGCATGGTATCCGGCCCTGGGCGGGGGTGGGGCATGCAGGCATGGGTGAAGATGCATTGCCATGTGTCCAGCCAAGAAAGCACATTATTTCATTTCCTATATGTGGGGATAGAGGGATGTCTGCTGTGCATGCAGGTTATCCTCCAGCATCTCTATGCAGGGTTGCAATACAGTGGAACCTCGGTTTACGAATTTTCAGTTTACGAACGCCGTGGACCCATCTGGAACAGATTAATTCACTTTCCATTACTTTCATCGAGCGATAAACCTGCATGTATGAACTAACTCCGAATACGCAGTAATAAAGTGTAGAGTAATCAAGCAATGTACAGTCATACCTTGGTTTTCGAACAGCTTGTTTTCTGAACGTTTTGGCTCCCAAACGATCGAAACCTGGAAGTGAGTGTTCCGGTTTTCGAACTATTTTTGGAAGCTGAATGTCTGATGGGGCTTCCGCAGCTTCCAATTGGCTGCAGGAGCTTCCTGCAGCCAATCAGAAGCTGCGCTTTGATTTTTGAATGTTTTGGAAGTCAAAGGGATTTCTGGAATAGATTCCGTTTGACTTTCAAGGTATGACTGTACATGCATATCCCCCACTGTTGGAGACACACTGTCTTGGGATACCAGCGTTAATGGAAATCATAAGAGGGGGTGGTATGTTACATTCACGTCCCACTTGCAGGCCAGTGTGAGAACAGTCTTCTGGACTCGGTGGGTCTTTGGGTCTTTCTTACGTTTGTGAGCAAACCAACCCACAGATGCAAATAAGACTCTGGCTCAACAGACGTTTCTGGCGTTTTTTGAAAAGAAAAGCCACGATAAAAACTCCCCGAAGAAAGCAACATTTTGTAAGCAATGTCCGAAATAACAAGAGAATAAATCAGTGGACTGAATGCTTTGAGCACTATACCAATAACAGACATTGTAAATTGACAGTCTCTATCTCCTAAGAGACATTTCGGTGCAAGGCGATTGGTCATTGAGATTAGGCCAGAGGGGTGTCTCTGTGTCCTACAAGTGAAAGAATGTCAAAGGTTCCTCTGAGCTTTGCTGGGAAGGCGATCGTTTGGCAGAGCTCCAGACTACCATTTGTCAGCTCCATGGTACCAGCCTTCTGTGAGCTAGGGCTCAAAATAATAGCCTGTTTAGACAACATGCTGATTGTGGTGGAGAACAGAAAGCTGTTAGCAGTGCAAGCTGTTTTGGTCAAAAGAACTGGAGAGAGCCAAGAGTTCCTCAAAACTTTGGCCCCCACCCAACGACTTAATTCAGTTCCTAGGATGTACAGTGCAGAGGTCTGTCTGTCCTGAGAGACTTCTAGCCCATTACAGAATAGCTAGTAAACAGTCAACAAAAACAATAGGCCTTTGGATGGTGCAAGTAATCCCTCATGGCAAATTAACTGAACACAATAGAATTATTGTTAGATCGCCCTGGAATATCCCTAATTATGAGTCCTCTGCTTCTTATTTTGCTATTTGGGTAGAAGCAGCTAAGGTTCCTTGTTAAGATCTTTTCATTAGAAGCCACTGGTACACGATTTATTTATTTGAGCTCATTATCAGTATATTAGATCCTGAATGATATTTGTCTGTTGAACCCATAATACTGCTGAATACTGTAGATCTCGCAGTTATTTCTGCCCCACCACCTTAGTCCCTACTGTTACTCAGTTATCCAGTCCATATGTATTTCTCTTGCTCTCTATCACTCATGCCCCTGTCAGAGCCCCAGAAGTGTCTATTTTCCCTCCATCCTCCTTCAAATTCCTTTGCAGTTACTTTGAAAATAATTTTTCAGACGTGATGGATATTCTGCATATGAGCCCACATGTAAACAAAGGAGGTGAATATCAGGTGGTTAAGACAGATTCCTGTGTCCTTAAAGGAGATGGAATGTGGAACAATGCTGGCAACTGAGCTTAAATGTTGAATAACTTGCTGCTCGTGTTTGATTTTGTTTTTATTTGATGTGTATCTTTGTACTTCTAGGGCACTGTTCCAACTTGCTTATGATTCTTGTGAGCTTCCTTTAAAATTACAGAACTGAAAAGTGGTCTCAAAATGCCTCAATGAATTGGGGGAGGGGGAAACATACCTCTATAATAATTACATGTTTCTTTCTGTGGCCCAGGATCCTGCACGTTTTAGGTAACTTTCATTAAAGTGAGAATTTTGTGGAAATAACAGCGAAAGATTTGCACATCCTTAGAGTTGACTATTGGAGTTGGGGACATGGTCAAATGAGGCTTTTGAAATTAGAACTTGGGGGATATATTTAAGAAAATGTAAACATATCAATGCACATATTCCAAGTCCTTTTAAATCAGGCATCCCCAAACTTTGGCCCTCCAGATGTTTTGGACTACAATTCCCATCATCCCTGCCCACTGGTTCTGTTAGCTAGGGCTCATGGGAGTTGTAGGCCAAAACATCTGGAGGGCCGCAGTTTGGGGATGCCTGTTTTAAATAAATAAAATTACTAAAGACGGCTGTAAAGGTCTCATTCACTTGAAGGTTTAAAAAGAAGCTCTGAAGTTACCCATTTGCTACAACAGATTCTTTCTGAGGACCAACCCATTTCACCAGATATCTCCTTGCCATCAGCTGATACCCTTGCAAAGGTCCTATTTATTTCAAGGTGCTTTGATCAAGAAGGATTTGCCAGCAGACTGTGCCCAGAGACAAGAGAGTTTCGCATGAAATGGCTGTGGCAAAGTGATTGCTGTCAATCTACATGTCATTATTTTCAACATAAATCTGCACTGATAGATACTGGCTTTGGGCAAGGTCTTGCTAGCCTACTTTTTATCCCAGAATATGCATCCTTTACTCATGCTGGTCCTTACGAAAAAAGCAATTGCATTTAGTTTGCACAGGAAAACTATGAAGCTGCCTTACACTGAGTCGTCAGACCATCCATCTAGCTCAATATTGTCTACACTGACTGGCAGCGACTCCTCAGGGTTTCAGGAAGGGAGACTTTTCTGGACCTACTATGACATGCCTGGGACTAAATACAGAATCAAGTACAGTAGACAGCACATGAACAATACCGTGGGCTTTGATTCTGAGACTGGGATTCCGCATATACAGAATTCATCAGCTGTTTGAGATTTTCGATCTGCTGGTACTTAACTCCAGTTAAATTAGCAAAAGTGTATAAAACTAGTGTTGGAAATGTAAAGCAAGAGAGGGGGCATTTTTTCATATGTGGTTGGATTGTAAAATTAGAAAGAAATATTGGGAAATGATTTATAATGAATTGAAGAAGATGTTTAAAATAACCTTTGTTAAAAAAAACACAGAAGCTTTCTTATTAGGTATTACAGGAGTGGACCTACCAAAATGACAAAAGAACTTGTTTATGTATGCTACAACAGCCACATGGACCTTAATAGCATAATATTGGAAAGAAGAAGGTGTCCCATCAAAAGAAGATTGGCAGGTTAAACTAATGGACTATGCTGAAATGGCAAAACTGACGATGAAATTAAGAAGAGATGACATTGAATTTAAGGAAGAGCAGAAGATGTTTGTTGCATGTATACAGAAGCAACGTACACAGGTTAATACATTAGCAGGGTTTAAAGTTTACTTGTAATTTTACAATGAATGGATAATAGGTGATTTATATATGTTATAAATTTAACAATGGACATGCAGCATGTTGACAAATAATGGGACCAGGGAAGGGATTAGCAGGGGCATAGCTGCCAAGTACCCCGTTTTCCCCGGGAACCCCCCGTTTTTACTTACCTTTTCCCGGTGGTCCCCCGTATCACTTCGTCTCCCATTTTTCTCCGTTATTTTCTCCTGCCGGCGGCCATTTTTTTTCTGATTTGCCCTTCTATGGGCACCAAAAATGGCCACCGGCGGCTTCAAAAGTCGCATCTACGCATGTCCGGAAGTGCATAGACGCGACTTCCGATGTCGGCAGCGGCCATTTTTTGTGCCCATAGATGGGCAGAGCGACACCAGAAGTTGCGTTGATGCACTTCCTGACATGCGTAGAAGCGAATTTCGAAGCCGGTGGCGGCCATTTTTGGTGCCCATAGAAGGGCAAAACGACACCGGAAGTTACGTCGACGCAACTTCTGGTGTCACACGGCTGCCGGTCCCGGATTCTGCAGTCTGGGACTTAGAAGGTAAGGCAGGGGTCAGCAAACTTTTTCAGCAGGGGGCTAGTCCACTGTCCCTCAGACTTTGTGGGGGGCCGGACTATATATATGGGGGGGGATGAACAAATTATATGCCCCACATAACCCAGAGATGCATTTTAAAGAAAAGAACACATTCTACTCATGTAAAAACACGCGGATTCCCAGACCGTCCGCAGGCCGGATTTAGAAGGCGATTGGGCTGGATCTAGTCCCTGGGGCTTAGTTTGCCTACCCATGGGTTAGTCAATTTGATTTGTTTTGTTTTGATGTTGTTGTTGTTTGGAAAATCAATAAAATATTATTTTAAAAAAAGAAAAAAAGAGAGAACTTCAATTTGCCTGGTTAGCAATAAATTGCATTCCTGCCAATGTCTTTTCCCTTATTGAAATAAGAAAACAGCTAAAGAGTTAATAAGACCCTGAAGTAAAGGGCCCTATATATGGACTTGCTTTTAGTCATCAATCATAAATGTCTTTCCTTGGAAGCCAGCCCAGCTCCAGCTGTTTCTTGCTTCTCCCTCCTGCACTCTGCAGTGGCTTTAGTCAGCTTCAACTCAGCTCTTGAATTCAGCTTCCCAGAGTCGGGACATTTCCCAATGCAAAGTGCATGGCAGAGGCTTATTCTAAAAGCAGCAGGTAAGGAAACAGGCAGAATAAAGAAAAAGGTTGCCCGCTCGCTAGTAATTTGAGCAACACACACAGCTCCAATTTTCCCTTTCCCATTGCCCATCTCCACAGTCACTTTCACCATTTCCCATGATCCCACACCCCACTCCAGCTGCTTCTCTCCCATTTGTTGCCCCCCATTCACTGCTTCCCTTCCTCCCTACACCCTTCTCCTCCATCCTAGCAGTGGAAGGGCCTGTTGCAGTGACTCCGCTGACTGCCGTCATCCAAGGACTCAGCTAGACCGGTAAAGAAAAAGCAATTCGTATGCGTCGTATGTGCAATATAACATTGTGCCACCAGATAGGGTCAACGTGGAGTCCCGTTTTTTCTCTGCCTGTTTTCCCTGTTTAAATTTACAACACTTTTAAACTGAAACGCTTCTTCGATGTGTCTAGATCCAGCCCAAAACGCGTCGGCTAGTTACTTCAGGTCATCAGGTCTTATGGAGTTGGTGCTGGTGTATCTCCAAGGAAGGGAGAAGTTGGGCTATGAACCTCACCATCTAGGTCTCTTCATCTACAGACTATCAATCGACTTAGGTAATGCCACTAAAAGAGAAGCGAAAGTTGGTCCTTGGAAGGAAAAAGTTGGAATGGGTTGGATAATGTACAGAGTTGTGGCTGGGTTAAGGCTAAAGTGACTCCAGTTCTAATCCCTGTTCAGCCATGAAGCTCAATGAGATGACCTTGGGCCAGCTACCATTTCTCAGTTTAACCTACCTTGCTGGATGGATTAAAACAGGCACCCCCAAACTTCGGCCCTCCAGATGTTTTGGGCTACAATTCCCATCTTCCCTGACCACTGGTCCTGTTAGCTAGAGATCATGGGAGTTGTAGGCCAAAACATCTGAAGGGCCGCAGTTTGGGGATGCCTGGATTAAAAGATAAAATGAGAGAAGAAGAAGAAGAAGAAAAGAAGAAGAAGAAGAAGAAGAAGAAGAAGAAGGAGAAGAAGAACTATATACTTGAATTCCTCTGAAGACAGACAGATAGACAGTAGAAGAAAACACAGGCTTTTGTTTTAACCAAACATATGAGATCTTTGCCTTTCAATCCATCAGAAAATAATAAAAAGGATTTATGAGCTTATTATCATTTATTTTCAAATCCCCAAACTATCTAATTATTACGTAATATCTAGTAATATCCCAAGATTGCTATCAGAAGAAATTAAAACGATTTAAATTAAACAACAATTTTGGCAGTTCAGCATATGGAAGCTTAATTCTGCAACACTGTTTAACTCAGTTAAATGTTCCATGGAAAAGAATACCTTACAAGGAGTCAGTCCTGTCCCCAAATGCTCGTTTGGTATTGCATGCCTATTCCATGGAAATTATGACAAATTAAACTAACACTTCACAATTAGATTCCTAGGAAACAGTCACTGGAGAAATTTGAAATATTGCTAGCTATGTAGGAAAGTATTCTTACATATTCCCTTTGTTTCCTTTCCTAGTCTCTCTCATTTGCTTTCAAACCATCTCCTGCCTTCAGCAGTTTCCTGCCTTTCCCATAATTATTAGCAGATAATGAGGAGAGTGCCATTGGAAACAACATGTTGTTGATATTTTCATCCAAGAATGTCCTAAAGTTGGATATTGATTCAGTATGATGTGTGGAGGGAAAATCCATCGTTACTTTCCCAGTCTTCACATTTATTGCTATCTGATTGTTAACAGAAAAAATATAGCAAGCAAAATATAATATATTAAACTAAAAATAGGGTAGACTAAAAGGATATTATTCAACAATGAGTGTATACAATTGTTACATATAAATACAGTGGTACCTCTACTTACGAATTTAATGCATTCTGAACGCACATTCGTAAGTCAAAAAAAATTGTAAGTCGAATCCCATAGGAATGCATTGGGAGAAAAAATTCATAAGTAGAAGCAACCCTATTTAAAAATTCGTAAGTAGAAAAAATCCTATCTAAACCGCATCCAAGATGGCGGGCGGAGCTCCATTCATTAGTAGAAACATTCATAAGTAGAGTTATTCGTAAGTAGAGGTACCATTGTATATATTTTTATTTAAAGTAAGATAAATCAGAGTTGAGAAAATAGTCTATATAGGATCATAGAATTGTCGAGTTGAAAAGGACCACGAGGGTCATCTAGTCCAACCCCCTGCAATGTAGAAATCTTTTGCCCAGCATGGGATTCGAGCCCATGACTCTGGGATTAAGAGACTCATGGTCTACCAACTGATCTACCTTTGGGGTGTTCAAACACTTACACTACACCTTTGAAGAACATTCAAAGCACATTTTTTCCGTTTAAAGAGTTATGAGCATGGTACTTTGCTAAGACTTGTTGGGAATTGCTCTGTGAGGGGTAAACTACTTTGCCCAGAATTCTTTGAGTGTGGAAATGTGCTTCACTGTGTATGTGGCAGTGTTGGGATCATCATAAAGAATGGGTTTGGAAAAGGCACACGGAAAAAAGCAAACTGTCCATTTTAAGTTTGAGCAGGAGAGATGATAATAGAAGCAGGTCAAAATTCTCTGGAAGTTTTAAAGACCTGCTCTCAAATATATTCAAGCTTACTTTTTTAAAAAATGGTGTATTTTAAGAGCATTTGTTGTGTGGATACTTCAAAGCAGCAACAATCTTATACTAATAACAATAGGAAGGTATTGCTGAGTTTGTTTGTACTGCTGTTTAGTCTTCCTTAGGCAATAAGTGAGTTACTGTTAATCTACAGCCATCTCTGGCATTCATTAAACAATCAGCTCAGGTCAAACAGCTGCCCCTCCTTTTTCTCTATATCTATGTCCTTAAGCTTGGAAGCTCACACATCGATATCCATTTTGGAAGTTTTAAAATTAACATTTCCACTCATCTATCTGTACTCTGCTGCCTTTCTGGTTTCCTGCATTTCCCAAATACCTTTTGGAAGCCCTCCACCAAATCCCATAAGCATAGAAATGGGTGGCAGGGCGAGTCCTGCCTGCTGTATACAAGAGAGCTGTTTCTGCTGTTTTAAGGGAAGTCTTTTTACATTAAAAACAACAACAACAACAACAACAACAACAACAACAACAGTGGAAAAAGTTTTACTGCGTGTTTTGAAGGTAGAAGGAAGAATATTCCTTAAAAGAAAATCACATCAATCTTAAAAGGTAAAGGGACCCCTGACCATTAGGTCCAGTCGCTGACGACTCTGGGGTTGCGGTGCTCATCTCGCTTTATTGGCCAAGGGAGCCAGCGTACAGCTTCCAGGTCATGTGGCCAGCATGACTAAGCCGCTTCTGGCGAACCAGAGCAGCGCGCAGAAACGCCACCCACATCCATCCACATCAATCTTAAAGGGCCCCTGACCATCAGGTCCAGTCGTGTCCGACTCTGGGGTTGCGGCGCTCATCTCGCTCTATAGGCCAAGGGAGCCGGCGTTTGTCCGCAGACAGCTTCCGGGTCATGTGGTCAGCATGACAAAGCTTCTTCTGGCGAACCAGAGCAGCACACGGAAACGCCGTTTACCTTCCCGCCGGAGCGGTACCTATTTATCTACTTGCACTTTGACGTGCTTTCGAACTGCTAGGTTGGCAGGAGCTGGGACCGAGCAACGGGAGCTCACCCCGTTGCAGGGATTCGAACCACCGACCTTCTGATCAGCAAGCCCTAGACTCTTAGGAGCTCACAAACTAGCATCTTTGGCTTCCAATGTTTCTATTAAGGCTCAAGGGAAGATGTCATGAGGAAGCTCTTCCCATAGAGCTTTTCTAGAACAGGAAACAATTCTGAACACCACACTTCAGGCAGGGCTGGATTTGCGTATAAGCTAAACAAGCTATAGCTTAGGGCCCCACAAAAATTTAAAAAGGAAAAAACTGGATATATATTTCAAAAATGTAAGATAAAAACACAAATCAAATAAAACCTACATACAGCAACGGTGTTTTGTGGCTGTGTTGTGTAGGCTCCTATGATGTAAATATTTTGTTATGTGCAAATGGCTTTAAATACCTATTACCGGTAGGTCCATAAATTACCATATAGTAGCATATATTCAACACAAAAACCAGCAACGGCTTACTATTATTATTATTATTATTATTATTATTATTATTATTATTATTATTATTATGTGTATCTACTGCAAAAGTGGGGGCGGGGGGAGGGGACGACACTGATTCCCTGAAGCCTGACAGGTGACATTTCACAGTGGCGGCCGCTTTATTTCTTTACTGTATTACATTTATTCTCCACCTTTCCTCCAAGGAACTCAGTGTGATGTATGTGATTCTAATCCCCATTTTATCAATACTCCTCACTGGATCCTGGTTCTAGTCAATGCAATTTTCCTATTTATATATACAGTGTGTGTGTGTGTGTGTGTGTGTGTGTGCGTAAATCTGATCTATATTACAGAAAAAAATAAGTTTGTAGTTAACTAAAAATACAATATCTTACACTAAACTAAAAGAAGGCCCAGAAATTCTGGAGAAATTTTCTTTCTCTCCTCTGTGTGTTAAAGTGAGAGGTCACTATTTCATCATTAGGTAAGTTCCCAAGAGGGGGGGGGGTTGTGATCAATATATTCACAGTCTCACTGGGATAAAATCTATTATTATAAAAAGTATCACGGCAGTAGAAATCAGAGGTAAAAAAATTATTACAAGGTTTATGAGAATAATGTGAATCTCAAGTGAATACACTGAATAGAAAAGTGAATTTATTATCAGCTGTATAAAGACAGGAATTCCTTGAATATTTAACAGACTGTCATACAAAAAAGCGTTAGGCTTTTTTTTTTTACCTTAGTCTTTAATCCATAAAGCGAGTCAACCTGCAAGGCTTACCTGTTTCATGCTACCTCTAATGTATGCATTATTCAGAGAGGCAGCAAAGTACACGAAGGATTTCCTGCTAATTTCAAGCAGGAACTGGGTTCGCGTCTCTGCTCCTCCACATGCAGCTGCTGGGTGACCTTGGGCTAGTCACACTTCTCTGAAGTCTCTTAGCCTCACTCAACTCACAGAGTGTTTGTTGTGGGGGAGGAAGGGAAAGGAGAATGTTAGCCGCTTTGAGACTCCTTCGGGTAGTGATAAAGCGGGATATCAAATCCAAACTAAATATATCAACAATAAACCACTTAACTATGATAGTGAGAGGGCAGATGAAACAAAATGTCTACAGGAAATGGGAAGTGTTTGAAGAATATCTAAAAAATAACAATGTAACAGGAACTCCACTGGCAAAACTAGACTGAGCCTGGTAAACTATTAATTGATACTAAAATACGACAGAGAATAAGAATAAAATAAGGGAAAAGATAACTGAGATGAAAAACTGTGCGGAATTAACCATTTGATAGGAAAAAATGCAGCAAGTATAATTGGAGGTCAACGGAAAGTGAAAATAATGTAAATAGTAGAAAATGAAATGAACGATATGTGTTTGTATTTGTATTGGTGTTTGAATTTGTGAGCTTTGTGTTTGTATCTGTGTATTTATGTTTGTCCATTTTTCTTATTTTTTTCCTTTTCTTTTTTGTAAACGTTCATTTTAATCAATAAAACTTATTTTAAAAAAACTATGACTGGTTTACATCTCTAGGATCATAAATTGAACAATCACTTGCAACAGTTCATACATTGTTTAACATTTATGAAGAAAAAATCCATCAGAATTCATTTTATCAATTCCATTGGCAAGGTGAAAACATGGTTTGTTTATATGTATGGTCTTATGCTTGCCCACTGCTTTGTTTCTTTGGTACCACAGTTTGTGCAGATAGGCAACAAAAGCAGATAAAGCATTTCAAATCCACAGTTTGTCTGTTGTACATTTGGAACATCCAGCTATGGCATGGGTTTGTTATCATCTTTAGCACAAGCCATAATTTTTTGTTGCCCTTGGGCCCAGCCATTGTCTCAGAATTCTTTAGTAAACACTTCTTCTTTGTGGAGCTGGTCCCAAAGCTCAGCATAAGGAAATAAGTTGCAACCAATAAATATTATAGAGGATCGTAGTATTTTTCAGGTAATATATCTTTTCACATAGTTTAGATTAATGGGTTTAAAGATAGAGTCTAATGTTATGTTGATTCTAACCCATTTGGAATTCTTGAAGGATTTCCATCACAGGTACAAATTCTCTTTCTTTCCACCCCTGCTCTACAAATCAATCACTCTATGAAAAAACCTCATGTAATGCGAATGGCAAGGTAGGAAGAGGGAAACTAGTTGAATAGGCTAATTCAGATCCCATTTTGCATAGCCTTTATACACTGCAAACAAAGGTTTATGAAGGAACTTTAGAAAGAGCTGGTGTATGGAAGACTTATAGTGTAAGCTTTCATATTGCTTGATTCACTAAATGAGGTTAAACTCCATCTAGGAAATCAATACATTAAGACTCACAAAGTGTGCTGTGATTTTGCCACAAGTACAAGGATAGCACACACTGTCCTCATATGGGGAATAATCCACGATATTCGTGTCAAGGGCTTCTGATAGGTTTCTTATAATGCTAAGAATTAGACATGCATTACACCTTTATTGCATTCCTCCAGGGATGAACGATCTCTCAAGATCATTGCCATCATTACCCGGTGGTGGTCTAGAATTGAAGAAGCCTCACCTTCAATCAATGCATAATTGAAAACATATTAATAGTGAGGGGTGTGTGGTGGCGGCTAGAGTTTAAGCAGAACCCCAGCAGCTAAGTGCCAAATTATCAGCCTGAAATATGAATCTGAGTCAGGACAGCAAACTGAGCCAGGAAAAACAATCATGCTCAGATGAGCCTCGGTGCTGTGGTCATGAGGTTGTTCGGATCATAGCACAGAGACAGTTCCTCTTGAGACACCTATGTAGTGAAGAGATGGTTTGAGCTGTGGACATGGTATGTTTCACTGTCAGAAATATAACCCCAGTGTTTTAAATGTCCACAGTCTTGACCATCCAGTTTTCATTTACACATCCACACATGTTGAAAGTCCACAGTGTTACCTTTTGTTGTTGTTGTTGTTGTTGTTTAGTCGTTTAGTCATGTGCGACTCTTCGTGACCCCATGGACCATAGCACGCCAGGCACTCCTGTCTTGCACTGCCTCCCGTAGTTTGGTCAGACTCATGTTGGTGGCTTCGAGAACACTGTCCAAGTCTAAGAAACCTTCATTTTTTTGATATTTTTTAAAAATAAAATGCATAGTGTAATTTGCAGGGGCGTAGCAAGGGGGCGTAGGGGGCACGACATCCCAGGTTCCACTCTGGAGGGGGGTGAGACTCGCCCCCCCCGCGAGTGAGCAGCCAGCCGCCGCCCAGTAAAAGCCTCGCTCGGTGGCTGGATGCTCACTCACTTGCTTGGCCGGTACGCGCTTCGCTTCTTCCTGCTCGGGCGGAGACAAGGGGCGGGCCAGAGAGGGGCGTCAGCGGTGGCAAGACGTTTTACCGGGTGGCAGGGCAACGACACCTCCCAAGCTGCCCTGTAAAAAACCTTGTACGGCGGTAGGGCGGTTTGCCGGCGCCGCTGCTCCAGCGCCATACGTACAGTGCCAGGGTTCTCTGCTCGCGGCTGCAGCCATGAAGGGAGAGTCCCGGCACCATCCCCATATGGCGCTGGGGCGGTTTTCTGGTGCTTCCACTGTGTAGTGCGCATGTGCGGCGGTGCTGCTTACGGTGCATGCACCGTGTGCGGCAACGCCGTGCATGTGTGCTCCATGGCGACGCCCCGCCCCCAGGTGCACACACCCGGTGCTGCTCCGGGTGCCGGAGCGGCTTCCTCCGCCCCTGGTAATTTGTTAAATTTCTGTACAGCTTTCCTGCCCCCTCTGTCCCCAGGGGACCAACGTGACCCAGGAACAACTGACCTGAATCTGGCTGCAAATCAATTCAAGAACTAGGGGAGCAGGAAAGTTCAGTTCTGCTGGGTGCTGCTTTGCCAACACATTCCCTGTGGGAAACATGCAAGCAAAGCAGAGACTCAGCTATACAGCGGCAAATAAAACATTTAAAATGTGTTGTAAAGTGCAATATACAAATGGGACACTAGATGGCAACAGCGAGCTATGCCAGATTCAGTGTATTTTTCAAAACTTTTTTTTTTAAAAAAATAACATTTCCACAGCACTTTTAATATGTCTATAGATTCCACTCAGAACTACAATCTTGGTTCAGGATTCCTGCATATGGTCAGCTGCTGCACCAGGTGTGCTGCCCCCCCATTCTCCCCTCCCACATCATTGCCCCCATTTTGCCCTGGTTTGGTGTGCTTCAGGCCCCAGCTGTCCTCACCAACCACAACAATGCCACCTCCTCCCACTCAGACAACGCCACTTATCCAGCTGGTTCCACCACTGTGTTGTGGGAAGCAGCACTGGACCCACGTCACTCGCTGCCCCCCAACTGCTTTACTTGCCACCATCATTTTGAGGGTAAGAGACAGGCTGACTCATGGCAGTAGCCCAACATGGGTACAGTGGACACTTTTTCTTTCTACCTATACCTCTCCCCTGGTCCCGACATTAGGTTTCCCCCTTCCTGAATTGGGGCCACTGCAGTCTCTGCAACACCCTTTTCATTCCTGCTGGGATTCCTTTCCCCAACATGTTCCCTTTGAGTGGGGTGCTCTTCCTTCCTTCCCTCCCTCCCTCCCTCCCTCCCTCTTTCTCTCTTTCTCTCTCTCTCTCTCTCTCTCTCTCTCTCTCTCTCTCTCTCTCTCTCTCTCTCTCCCCTTCCTTCCTTCCTTCCTTCCTTCCTTCCTTCCTTCCTTCCTTCCTTCCTTCCTTCCTTCCATCCATCTCCCTTTCATTCTCTCCCTCCTTTCTCTCTTTCATTCTCTCTCTCTCCTTCCTTCCTTCCTTCCTTCCTTCCTTCCTTCCTTCCTTCCTTCCTTCCTTCCTTCCTTCCTTCCTTCCTTCTCTCTCTCTCCCCTCCCTCTTGCAAACAACCCTGAGGTGCCCTTAGCAGAGCATGCTTGCCTATCTTGCAGCTCAACAGTTCCAGCTTCCTCCAAGAGGCCCAACTCAGGGTGGTCTGGGGTTAGCTTCACCCAACATGGCCAAAGACCAGATGTACCCAGATTGGCCTGATTTGGTTTGGACACAGCCATATTACTCACACCAAATAGGCGGCGTCTTCTTCAGATGCATTCAGATCAGTGCAGTTTGGAATTGTTTGGCCTCCCATCGTAATTCAAATGGCATCCAACCATTTCCAAAATCCGCTCCTCTCTTCTACGAACCTTTCTTTAAAAACAACTGTTATCTCAAGAGCTGTCTGAATTGGCACAGTTTGGAAGCATCACAGCACACTGGGCAGCGTCATGCCAAACTGGGCAATGATAGCTTCAGAGGCATCCAAATAGGGGCAGTTTGGAATGGTTTGGTCTGCCATCTGGATTGTGCACATGGAAAAGGCTTTCTGTGCTTCCAAAAATTATAGAACTCAATTCTGAGAGATACTGAAGAAGCCCATCTTTGTTCCCTCTTACATAGCTGTTAGGGACCCAGGTGGCGCTGTGGTTAAACCACTGAGCCTAGGGCTTGCTGATCAGAAGGTCGGCGGTTTGAATCCCTGTGACGGGGTGAGCTCCCGTTGCTTGGTCCCAGCTCCTGCCAACCTAGCAGTTCGAAAGCACGTCAAAATGCAAGTAGATAAATAGGAACCGCTCCGGCGGGAAGGTAAACGGCGTTTCCATGTGCTGCTCTGGTTCGCCAGAAGTGGCTTTGTCATGCTGGCCACATGACCCGGAAGCTATACGCCGGCTCCCTCGGCCAATAATGCGAGATGAGTGCCGCAGCCCCAGAGTCGATCACGACTGGACCTAATGGTCAGGGGTCCCTTTACCTTTACCTTTACATAGCTGTTAGGGACTCATCTCTTTATTGAGGGGCTTAATTCAGGATGCCGAATGTTGGGGTGTACAGGCAGCCCCCCGTTTACACGAGGATTATGTTCCAAGGCACCACGCATTTCAGTGAAATTGCATATAAATGAAACCCTTTGAAAAAGCCTGCAAACACCCCGTTCCAGCCCCGTTCAGCCCTTTTAGTGATGGTTCAGTGGCATATTTATGACATTTCCGGGTCACTTCTGGGTTGGGTGTGATGCATGTATAAATGGTCGTGCATAAGCTGCTTGTACTTTTGAAAGGGATGTTTTGTCTTATGCTGGTTTTATATGTTTGGAATGTAACCGAACACCTTATGTCTTTTAAATGTTTTGTTCTTTTGCGTTTATTTGACTGCAAACCACTTTAAGAAGCAATTGTGCCTGAAAAGTGGTACAAATTGTTTTTAATTAAATAAATAAATAAAATCCATTCTAGCGCCTTTCTTTTGTTACATGTGTATATCTCGCCACATGTGTTGCAGCTTTCGGGGCCACAACTTAAGTTAAACCAAGGTGTCTAGGGAAACACCTTGCACTTGAGTGAGGAGTAGGTGGAGAGGTGGCGAGATCGTTCAATCTTTATAGACAGGTATAGGTTTTCATCACAGTGATTATTTTCCCAGGGCACTCCAATCACAGTGACTTCAGGGAAAGAGGTTGGCTTCCTTCCCATTTACTTTCTGTTACCTAGAAAACAATTAAATATCAATACTTCCACAGATTGGTTTTCATTCTGCTAGAGGCTGTTTCTTTTTTGTTTCTCCAGGTTGTGTTTAGGAGAGCTCATTCCACTTTTTCCTCTCCCATAGTTCAGTTGCCCAGCTTTTCATCTCTGTTCCTTTTTATTCTTATCCTTTCCTGTTTTGCAACAAAAAAAAAAACCCCGCCTACTTTAATTATTTGCTTTTCATACCATTTGTTTTCTCTTATTTTTATTTATGATTGTGGAAACTTCTTAGGTGCCTCTTCCCTCCTGCTGCTGCTCCTTGTTTGAGAATTGCTTTTTATTCATTTCCAATTGTTTCCTCCCCAAGGTTTACACTGCTGTTTCAAATTTCTCCTCTCTTTAGTGTCATTGTACCTGTGATTTCACTACATTGAATTCTCACTGTTCAAAACGATTAATATTTTTTAAAGTTTTTTTCCTCTACCACTCTAGATCTGATACTTTCCCTCTCACTCAGCTAAGTTTTCTTGTCCCTTAAGTAAGCTCCTCTTGGGTTGGTTATTCCAGTCTATTAGTTCTCTCACTTATCCAGAAGCACTTAGCTTATGTCACCAGTTTACATACCAATTGATACCAAAATGATGGTATAAAGTCTGCCCTCGCAGCAGAACTACTGCACCTATTGTTCTGAAATTTGGAGTGCTTCATCTCTTCAGAAGCGCAACCAAGCCTACAAATTTACTGAAAATTCTGGAGAAATTTTAAAAAGTAAAGATTTTTTTCATCTATCTATCTATCTATCATCTATCGTCATCATCATCTCTATCAATCAATCAATCATCTATCTATCTATCATCTATCTATCATCTATCTATATCAATCTACCTCCTAACTTTAAAGTTTCCCTGCACAAATGCCCCTAGAATGTGACTGTGGTTTAGCAGGGTTAATTTACCTTGGGTGGGCTGTCTTGCCTGCAAATTCCATCCACTTTTGTAAAAATGGGGGGAAATGTTATAGCAGTTCTTTTATATTCCCCATTACGGTCAGGAGGAGGAAAACAGTTCTGTGCTTAGAGCCAGATAACAAGTCCAATGAGAAAGCCACAGGATGCATGCAAAGCAAATAGCATTGTTTCCCAGTGCTACAGATACAAATACAAAGCCAATCTTGCATTTCCCTAGTTTGTTAACAGAAGAACTGTGGAAATCTGTTTGCCCAGGGCTCCAATCAGCAAAAACGTGGGCTGCAATGGTGAATCATGCAAGAGAACACGTAGCAATATGGTAAACAATTTCTGCATATGATACTACAGCGAATGATTGCGAATGACAACCTTTATCTGACTCCCTTCCACCATTATCTTTTCTCCATCCACAATTTTCAGCTATTATTATTTAAGCATGCACCATTTTACATTTATTCCATTTCACATTAGGTATACCCTTGTAACGTAGCTAGCATACTGAAGAGGTAAGTCATGAAGTTCCATATCCTTTGCACAGAAGCCAAACATATGGCAACCACCTGCAAAATTTGGGTCTCGGTAGAGAGAAATGGAGAGAAACTTGTTCAGCTACCGCAACAATATGTTTTTTTTAAAAAAATATTATGGTTACCTTCTGGCTTATAAAATTTTTGAATGCTTGAACAATGCCTTACACTAAATAGTCTTGTCCCCCCAGGAATTTTTATAACTTTCTTATGACATCAAAGGAATTGTTTGTTGTATTATGTGCTGTTTCTTCTTTGGTATGCTAGCTATTGCACCAAAGAGGACATTGATGTCGCCTTTTCTGCTAAAGTCTGAAAAGCAATGAAAAGATGCCATACTTTTCTTCCTATTCCTAACCACCGTAAGCTGACATATTTGGTGTTCTGAGCTTGTTAACTTGGCCCAAATCAGAATATTATGTTTGAAGAAGTAACTGAAATTGGCTAAATACATAGATCACCACATTCCAATTCAAATTAATCCAATTTATTATAATCAGTAAATATAAACAGTATGTACTCCTTCACTCCCTAGCTACTGTTGTCACCTATTGCTTCATTTAAATCAATTAATTTTAATCAATGAAGCAATCTTGCCTTTCTCACCATTTTGCAGATGTCTGGTAAAGACATATCTTTTTGCCTAGGCTTTCCTGGGCTAGTAATATTGGACCCTATAATTACTGAATTCCTGTTCCATTTTTATAAAACTGTTTTACTGATTTTTTTTAAAGTTTTGTTGTTTCACGTTGTATTCTTGCACACCAATTTGAGATTTTAAAATATTAAGTGGTTTAGAAATACTTTTAAATAAATAAATCACTCACCCTTAATCAAAGTGAAAACTAGTTAAACCATTTATGTGATGTCAGTGTCTTAATTGAAGGAGAGCAGCTCCTCAAACCTAGTCAGTTTGAAGTCCAGTCTAACAAATCAATTTGAGCACCCCAGCAACAAAAGAATAGATAATTTTGTGAAATACTTTCTGAAATTCAAAACCTCAATTTTTAGTATTTTGTACCTCAGTCTCAATTGCAGGAAACATACAGAATGACAATTGGGGTACATTAACTACTCACAGAAAGAAAAACCCGAGACAACAAATTTTGCTCTAGCGCACACCTGTAATCACTTGCAGGCACATACAAAACAGATGAAAAAGAAGAAGAGGTGCACATGATTGTTCAAAGCATTTTAACTGGGGTAACTGCACCCGTGAAGGACCAGGTGTGCAGCCTGGAAGTCATTTTGGACTCACAGCTGTCCATAGAGGTGCAGGTTAATTCTGTGTCCAGGGCAGCTGTCAACCAGCTCCATCTGGTACGCAGGCTGAGACCCTACCTGCCCGTGGACTGTCTCACCAGAGTGGTGCATGCTCTAGTTATCTCCCGCTTGGACTACTGCAATGCGCTCTATGTGGGGCTACCTTTGAAGGTGACTCGCAAACAGCAACTAATCCAGAATGCGGCAGCTAGACTAGTGACTGGAAGTGACCGCAGAGACCATATTACACCAGTCCTGAAAGACAGGGCAATCTCGAGCAGGTCGGGCGCCCTGGTGCTGAGGGGCAGAGATCGCTCCGGCACCCCCGCCCTCGCAGGGCGCAGCATGGTTTCCGTGCGGCTTCACCGCGCAGCACCCCACCTACCGGCCGGGCACCCTAGCACACCACACCACCGGGAGTCTACCTAGAGCCGGCCCTGCTGAAAGACCTACATTGGCTCCAGTACATTTCCGAGCACAATTCAAAGTGTTGGTGCTGACCTTTAAAGCCCTAAACGGCCTCGGCCCAGTATACCTGAAGGAGCGTCTCCACTGCCATCGTTCACTGCCATCGTTCTCCACTGCCATTCTCCACTGCCATCGTTCACTGAGCTCCAGCTCCGAGGGCCTTCTGGCGGTTCCCTTCCTGTGAGAGGCGAGGTTACAGGGAAGCAGGCAGAGGGCCTTCTCGGTAGTGGCGCCCGCCCTGTGGAACGCCCTCCCATCAGATGTCAAGGAAATAAACAGCCATCTGACATTTAGAAGGCATCTGAAGGCAACCCTGTTTAGGGAAGTTTTTAATGTTTGGTGTTTTATCTTATATTTAATATTCTCTTGGGAGCGGCTCAGAGTGGCCGGGGAAACCCAGCCAGATGTGTGGGGTATAAATAAATAAAATAATAATAATAATAATAATAATAATAATCATCATCATCATCATCATCATCATCATCATCATCATCATCATCTCTTAGCTGTTATGACATCGCTGTAATGAATGAACAAGAATCCCAGATTCAATCCTTGGCATATCCACTTAAAAGAGTCCCAAACCAGGGGAAATCCTGCATGAGATTCTATAGAACCATAGCTGCCAAGTTTTCCCTTTTCTCACGAGGAAGCCTATTCAGCATAAGGGAATTTCCCTTAAAAAAGGGGATAACTTGGCAGCTATGATAGAACTGCTGCCAATCAGGGTAGCCAATAGGAGGCCTGCTAGACTACTGACCTGATCTGCATGTGACACCTTCACAGGTAAGGTGAGACAGCATTATTATTCTCAGTGAACACTGTGGCTTGCCCACCGTTATCTAGTGAGTTTTGGGCCAAAGTGAGCACTAAACACCGACTTCCCAGCTCACAGTTAAAACTCTTACCCCCTGCGTGATATGAGCTCGGTCAACACCACGGGACTTATTCCCATGTGTACATTATTCGGATTGTGCTGTAAAAATAGCGTCCATTTATGCAACCAGCATTTTTTTAAAACACACACACACACACTTTAGTTAGAAATGAATACCTAGCTCAAAAGATTGCACCAGGGAATAAAGCTCAGTAGTAAATCAAACACATACGACATTATAAAGTGTTCTCCATTACGAAGTCTTTCAAGTGTAATTTGCTTCATAAGGTAAGTCTCTTGCATTATCTGTACGTCACGTGCTGTAACTTAGGCATTCCAGATTGTTTTATCTGGGTAGATTTCACACATATGGCAGCGATACATGTTTGAGCAAGAACAGAACCAGGCAAAAGGATCTCATTAATCATGCAATTTTGACTATGTCACCTGCACTTTGTTTGGTCATCTGTTTCCTCACTACGCTAAAGCTTTGGGCAGCTTCAAAGATTGGCCATGTTTTTCCACCTCAAAATATCAGTTTCTCCCAAACCTGTTTCATTTTTCTTCCTCTGAAATTTTCATTTTGGCCCTCCCCCCCCCCCACTCCACCCAGATTATTAAGCTGAAGGTGAATAACTGATTTTCAACCTACACCATTAAACTGGCTTCAGATCCCCCTAGGTTAGGATACAGGTGAATGGATCAGTCTCTATCAAGTCTATGTCAATTTCACACGTGTTAAGTCCTAAGTTTGTTCCACCTTGTTTCTACATTAAGACACGAGTTTCTATAAACCCATATGGAAACTAATACTTAAATGCATACTTAATCACAAAATAGATATTTAAATAGCATCTGATCTCAATCCATGCATTCTATGAGGGCTTTAATGTAAAATACACTTCAGTACCCTTTTTGAGCAGAGTGCTGTGTTGTAAAATTTGGAGAAATGCAAAATCCAAAGGAGTGTTACATTCTGATCCATATATTAATCTGGAGGATGCAAATTATGACAGGCCGCTTGACTGAGTGCAGTTCTCCCCCATTGTTCACCTAGGAAAAAATTGCTCAGACCTAGACAAAAGAGGGGGTGTAGTTCTGCATCTCTGCTTTCAGAGATCAACTTTTCAGAAGGTAAAATTTTCCGTGTTAAAATAGCTGGTTCATCACTTTGAAGCCCTCATGGTTTGAGCTGAGGCAACCTCTGGGAGAGCTTTGGTCCATATGATCTTCTTCACATTCCTAGGTCATTTGGCAAGTATCTGCTATGGATATCCTCTCTATCTGAGGTCTTACTGGTGTCACCTAAGAGAGGAGCAGAATCTTTCCTGTGGTGGTACCTTCTTAGTAAAACACTCTCCTGTCTTCTGCCAAAACAAAATACAGTGGTACCTCTACTTACGAATAACTCTACTTACAAATGTTTCTACTTACGAACGGAGCTCCGTCCGCCATCTTGGATGCGGTTTAGATAGGATTTTTTCTACTTACGAATTTTTAGATAGGATTTTTTCTACTTACAAATTTTTTCCCCCAATGCATTCCTATAGGATTCGACTTACAATTTTTTTTCTACTTACAAATGTGCGTTCAGAACACATTAAATTCGTAAGTAGAGGTACCACTGTAAAAAAATCCTTCCAGTAGCACCTTAGAGACCAACTAAGTTTGTCATAGGTATGAGCTTTCGTGTGCATGCACACTTCTGCCAATAATGATTCCCACCTGGCTAAATGTATTCTTGCTTTTAGAAGACTGGCGAGTGCATTTCTATTTGCAGGACTATTTGAAAGATCGTATTTTCTTTTACCTGCCTAATTGTTGCTTTCCACATCGACGATACCATTTAAAATGGTTTTTCTTTTCTTAAAAAGCATTTTAAAAGCTGCACAGCTTTAAGGCGGTTGTCATTTGGGGGCCTTCTGCCCTACCAAACGTGGAAATAAAAAGGTGAACAATAAGTATATGACAAACAAAATGTGTGTGTGTGGGGGGGTCGCTGTTGTTATAAGTTCCTCCTCAAACCCAGGTTCCTGGGACAACCCTACAATATTTAACTATGTTTGCATGAGAGAGCACTTACACTTCTAGTGCAATCCAGTCAGATAGGTGTGGTACAATAATGATGATGTTGTTGTTGATGATGAAATGTTTACAAAAATACAGCCAAAGCAAACTGAACAAAGAGCCCTACAACTGGCAGAGCATTGCAAAACCTGTCCCTAGCTCACAGTAGGGTTCAAAATCAACTACTATTACTCTGTTTTATATACAGGTATGTGGAAATAAGACAGAGAAATAGCTTACAACCAGTCTACAATCCATCCCAAAACATGAGCAGTAGCTAGTCAGCTTGTGGATGATGGGGTAGTGGCAAGTACCAGGCGATTGATGAACAAAGAAAGGAGAATACTTCATTCCATCTCTACTCCCAGCAAGAGACAGTCAATTATATTTTCCTCCTTTGGGAATGTCCACCCCCTCTCCCCTGCCCCAGTTTTCCATATACCCTCCCTGCAACAGATACAGTCGTACCTTGGAAGCCGAACACCTTAGGAGTCCAGCGTTTTGGCTTCCAAACTCTCCAAACCCGGAAGCGAGTGTTCTGGTTTGCGAACATTCTTTGGAAGCCGAACGTCCGGCGCAGCTTCCACGGCTTCCGATTGTGTGCAGGAAGCTCCTGCAGCCAATCAGAAGCCGCGCCTTGGTCGTCAAACGTTTTTGGAAGCCTCACGGACTTCCGGAACGGATTCCGTTCAACAACCAAGGTACGACTGTATTGCCATTTGGTGGCCATTGAGCATGTTCAGTCTTCATTTTCTACAAACCCTGGGGTTTTCCTGAATGAGCATGTTGATACCAACCTCTCGCTTCTCAGAAGCACTGTTTTGGCTACACAGCCATTGTAACTGAGCACCTTAATTCACTGTTAGTGTATCTATAAATAGAGAGGAATTTTTAGTTTGCAATGGACACACGTGGGCAGGCAGCGTAGCAGCGGCATGTGCTGCCCCTCCCTGACCTATGTGGATTTTTGTAAGATCTGAAAAGACTTCCCCAAGTGCAACAGTATGTGTGGTGGGCTTTCTCCGCACACCCAGGGTTTCTGCTCCTCCCACCCACATTCATTGTGTATGCAACAAATGTTTCAAAGGCATGCATTCTTCCCCAAATAACCAGCAGATCTAACAACCATAGCCAACTAATCTCTGGAGCCTGAGTGCCAGAGAGGGAGGGAGACTCCTAGTGAAAATACAATGAAGCACTCTTGAGATGTTCCATCTTGTCTTTGAACTGCTCCGAATGTGCATTATTTCTGAACAATAATTGTTAGAGGAGTATCCTTGTTGTGGAACTCTTTGATCATTATCATCAAGGGCTTTACAAGACTGGCCTTCTTATTACAAGTCGCTAACTTAGCAATGAGACACAAATGGCAGTGGGGTCAACACACATTTGTTATAATATTTTAGTACATTTTTCCTTTGTGCTCATACTTTTTAATTCATTCTCTTTTTAAAAAATGTATGAAGCGAAGAATGAATGAAAAGGTGAAATAGACAGCACACCCATTCTGAATTAGTAGTATTGATATAAGCTTTAAGTCTTGGGACATATATGATTTTTTAATAATAATAATAATAATGTCACAGTTATAAATTTGGGCAGAAAACATAAGAAGCAAACTACTCAAATATTTGCAGTCTCAGCATTTTCCATGAGATGGCCAACTGTTTTGCAAATATTCATTGATTCCATTATAGTTAAAGGAATAGTTGGATCCTCTCCTTTATGTTGGTATTCTATAGCAACTTACTTTATGATTGAACTCTAGGTAGATATCTGTTTTTTCACGGGAATCACTGAGAAAAATGGCATCCAGGTGGACTGTTGGTGAATCGGCAAAAAGCTCAACAATTCTGTCCAAATTTTCACTTTTTGAAATATGGCAACCCTGATAGGATTGCACTGTTATGTACAGGCATAGGCAAACTCTGGCCCACCAGATGTTTGGGACTACAATTCCCATCATCCCTGACCACTGGTCCTGTTAGCTAGAGATGATGGGGATTGTAGTCCCAAACATCTGAAGGGCCGGAGTTTACCTATGGTTAAGTGTATAAATTCTGATATGGCTTTAAAGGCACAAAATACACACACACACACACACACACACACACACACACACACACACACAGCCTAAAGTGGGGATAGGTGATACTACTTAGTAGTTCTGTGAGGAAGTTCCAGGCAGAGCACATACGAAAGGGTAACAGACAGAATGTTTTAAAGATGGGAGAAATTTGAGTTGCTAAAGCGGGTAGAGTTGAAAAAGTGAAGGTGCCCAGTGTGGGATAACCAGCCTCATATAAGCAACCTTCTATGTCTAATTAATGCATGAAGGGGTTAATAGCATAGAGTAAGTTGTTTTGCCAGGCTTATACAACTTTGTAACTAAGCTAAGTTTTGCTGCCTGTGCAACTTTTCTGACTGATATATAGAAAAGCACATGAACCAGACCTTTGAAGAGTTTGTAAGGAAATCAGTTTTTAACTTACCAAGTGTATGGTCTTTTTCTATGCTGGGGGATGGGGAAAAATTTGAAACACACTTGGAAGGGCATATTTTAAAGGTCTTACAGCCTATATTCCTGCGCTTTACTTTGCAACATATTTTGCGACTTTAAATGGGGTTCTCTCACCCAATTTGGATCTTGGCATCCAGATGCCCCAACATCGAGCAGGGATATATTTTGGCATGGGAGAATGAGAGAATGGCATGACTAGGGAAGCTTTTAAGGTAAGGAAGATGAGGCATTTCTGCTGGATATGGAAACAGTTAGAAAGTCATTGTAAGCATTTAAGGAAGGCAATATTTCAAATGCAAATACTATATAGGTTAAATCTGAGCCATTCTTTATACCTGTCCTAAGCCATCACTCATAAGTGTGGTATCTAGAAATTCTCAGCACCCTTTCTTAGCCAATTCACAGTGCTACCCAAAGTCATGCATATCTATTCAAAAATACGGTCATACCTCATGTTGCATTGGGTTCATGTTGCGTCTTTTCGGCTTGCAAATGCAGCAAACCCGGAAGCGTATACTTCTGGATTTCACTGCACGCACATGCAAAAAAGTGTTCTGCGCTTTTCGCATGTGCGCAGAAGCACTCTATCACACTCTGCGCTTGTGCAGAAGCACCGCTCTAGTTGGGGACTTTTTGGGGTGCGAACGGCACCCTGGAATGGATCGTGTCCACAACTAGAGGTACCACTGTAATCCCAAATAAAGTCTCAATGGTATTCATGTATGTGACTACAACAGCAAGGATTCTCTATGCTCAGAAATGGAAGGAGGAGGGAGAACAACCTCAAAGGAAGAATGGTTGATAAGTAACAAATTGTTGAGTAACAAATGCAACTTTCTATATGGAAAAAAGAATAAAATATTAATACCTGAAACAGTAATTTTCAAGGAGAGAGAGAGTGTGTGTATAGCGCTGAAGTCTTAGGCTGGATCTACACAGATATTTCAAAAGCTATAAAAATGCTATGGGGAAAAACACTATAAAATATATATATGCAATTTGCCCTTGAGCTCTACAGCGCCATCTGTAGAGCTGCAACACCCTTATAACATTATAACTACAGCTCTGTAGCTGAGTCCTTACTGTTAATTGCCACGTGTTCTCCAAATTAGATTCCCCCCTTCCATTAATATGCAATATACATTTTAGTTATTGCATGTTTTGTAACAGGGTAAAGCTACTGGGCTTGTATCCAATGAAACCGTACTGCCACTGTGAGGATTCCTACTTGTGAAATGCGACTTTCTCCTCCCCCTGCCCTGTATGCACCTTCGCTCTCCTGAAATCTGCTCTAGAGAGTGGAGAAAGGGGAACCCAGAACAGATTCAGAAAATGCATGGGGAGGAGGGAAGAAGCCCCATTGCAGAAGTGTAAATCATTGCACTTATGGGACAGCTACTTACCCCTGCGTCGGATACAAGCCTATGAATTTAACTTCTTATTTATTTCTTAATAAGTCACAGGCAATTTATTATAAATAAAAACTGGGATTTAAGACTTTTGTAGACTCGTCTTGCGAAAACAGCAGATGCACCCACTCAGCTATTCCATTTCAAAGCTACACTCTAGGAAGGCAACTTGGCAAGTGATTCAGGGCAGCAATCCTGTACCCACTTGCCTGTGAGGAATCCCAATTGACAGCAAAGACTTACTTCTGAGCAAACATGTAAAGGATTGTGCTGCTAGCTTCCCAGAATTTACCAAGCTTTATGGTGCCTGAACTTACTTCTAATTGGGGAATGAACTGCAGCATTTATTTATTTTTAAAAAATGAGAACAGTATTTGGACATTTGGCAGAATGCATCTAGGAACAGCACTAAAGTTTTTGGATGCTATGGTCATGACATCTTTTTTTGTATGCCTCTGAGATTCAGCAGATGGTCATGATGCAGAAAAAGAATACTGAGTACATCTCAAAGGCCTTGCATTTGTCTGTAAAAGTTTGTAGGTGGGCTCGTATTTCCAGCAAGGCTAGACAAATCAATGATATTTCTTATGGTACAGGGTTGTCTTGAGGTTGTAGCCTGGCTTTCTAATGTCATTATAGTCCTATGTGCATCAGGCTTGAAAACTAGTTGTAGGAACTAAGGAAGCTAAATGGCAACAAAAAATAATCAAAATTTAAAAAGGAGGCGGAAAGTGGGCAGGTACCTGGGGAAGAAAAACTCTGGCAATCCCACCTGCCATTGCAACCTATGCATTTTGACCATATGCGATTTCGGCTTTATGCGCTATCCCCAAATGTAACCATCATATAAGTTGGAGAAGTAAGTTCCTTTAAAAACAATGTAGCATTTCTTAGTAGACATATGTAAGGTTGCATTGTTAGTCAATCATACAGAACAGAACCGAGTACAGTGGTAATGTTTTCTAACATAATCTGTTCCAGAAGACCATTCGACTTTCAAAACGTTCAAAAACCGAAGCATGCATTTCCAGAAGCATTTACTTACGGAAAACTCAATACAGAAGCCACGTGGCACGTTTGACTTCCAAAAAGCATTCAATTTGCGGAGTCCCCCCAACCCCAGGCGACTCCCGAGTGGAATAATAACTCAAGACAACTTGCTATGGGATTAAAATTGGCCACAACTTTATTAAGTTTCAGATGTAGGG
Source organism: Zootoca vivipara (assembly GCF_963506605.1). Taxonomy (NCBI): domain Eukaryota; kingdom Metazoa; phylum Chordata; class Lepidosauria; order Squamata; family Lacertidae; genus Zootoca; species Zootoca vivipara. Next base: position 69,893,778 of record NC_083284.1, on the reverse strand, counting down.
AGACCTTGGCTCAGGTATTGGGTGTTTATTCTTCCCAGTCCCCAGCGGAGGATCTGGGGGACATCAGGGTTATCCAGAATGTGTGGGGATTGGGCTGGCTCTGGAGAATGTATGTTCAAGCAGAGAGAGCCCACCCTCTGTTTCCCTGCCGTCGCAGGGGAGAGCAATGACAACCTCTTGGTATATGGCCAGTGCCTCCCCTCAAGACCCCTTTAATGGGGAACCCTGGGATCACCGCCGCAGGGGGAGATGGGTCACCGCTTCACCCCCCAAAAAAGAGAAGATAGACTAAAGGATTCCGCCCAAGGCCTGAAACCGCCAAAGATGTGACATTTTGCCACGAGGAAGGCAAAACCTGCCAATGTAGGAAAATTCCTTTCCGGCCCTTCAATAGCAACCATGATGTAGCAGCACCTGCGTACCTGCTGAGAAGAAGTTAACCTGCAAACGTATGATTGAGGGAGGGCAGGGTGGGAGAAGCTCTGGAGCCAACTGATGCTTCACAGGTAGGATTCACCTTCTGTTGTGTGGGCAGGACGGTCCCTCCCCCTACCTGGCCGATCCCCTGGCAACACCTCCCCAGGTGGGATTGGGCGATTGGCTGAGGAAGGCAGAGACCTCCAGGTATGCAGCCTGGGGAGGGCGACGCCAGCCTGTACTACCAGGAGCCACATTGGGATCCGGGGGGCTGCGCATGTTCACGCAAAAGGCGTGATGTGGGGAGCGTCCATTACTTCCGGGTTTTCGGCATTCGATAACAGAAACGTTCGACTTCCGAGACGTTTGGAAACCGAGGTACCACTGTATTATTCGACCACTGGGTGAATACAAGTCTCATGCTTAAGTCATGGCCTTTGGGTCTACCTCTCTTCTTTATTCCTCTTTACCCACCGCACTATTTTAGATTTCTTGGCTCTTTAGCCCAAACCTCATCACATTTGGAGCTCACTGGCTTGCCCGCTGCTGCTGCCAACAACATATTTTTAGATTTCACAGAATGACTTTGAGCTGACAGCCCTGGTGGCTTCTCTTTTTAAACACACCTAAATATAACCTGTACATGTCTTTAATGGTGCATTATAATGGGTTCCCATCAGTTTACAAACCTAAGTGGCGTGAGAAAATGAATTTATAGTCAACCAATAGATCTGCTCAATTATTAACAAGAGAGGGAAACCAAGAGCAAGGCAAACAAACAAATTGATAGACCATCATGCATCTTAAAGTAGAGCCTAAGAGTTATTCTGGGCAGTTGTGCTTGATTCTGAGAACTTGGGTCGGGATCTTTTAGCTTGGCAGCTATCTCAAATCCCCGACATATGCAAAAAGGCAACAAGACTTGGATAGGAATCAGTGGGAGACAGTGACCACATGCTCAGTTGGCTCGCTTTCAAAGGGAAAGTCAACTACCCATTGCTTACAGCAGAAAGGGGGGGGGAGTCCAATGACACTTTTAAGGCTACAGCAAATGTGTTGTTATAGCTTTAGATGATATTTTGGTTTTGTATCTCTGGGATTCTGTAGTAGAAGGAATTACTGGTGAAACAACTCGCTTTGTTAAGTTCATTAATGATCCAGGAAAGCCTGTTAAACATCCTTTTTACATATCCAAAGAGTGATTGTTGCCATAGAAACAACTAGCTAGTGATGCTTCCAGGAAAAGGTGGCAGGTCTACACATCACACACACACACACACACACACACACACACACACACACGGTAGGATGATCACTCCTGTGTTTCACCACCTACACAGATATGCAAAAACAAACCACATTGTCCCACTTAAAACATTATACAGTGGTACCTCGCTTTAAGTACACAATTGGTTCCGGAAGTCTGTACTTAACATGAAGCGTACTTAACCTGAAGCGAACTTTCCCATTGAAAGTAATGGAAAGTGGATTAATCCGTTCCAGACGGGTTCACGGAGTACTTAAACTGAAAGTACTCAAACCGAAGCGTACTTAAACTGAGGTATGACTGTATCATGGTAGGCAAACTAAGGCCCGGGGGCCGGATCCGGTCCAATCGCCTTCTAAATCCAGGCCATGGACAGTCCAAGAATCAGCATGTTTTTACATGATTGGAATGTGTGCTTTTATTTAAAATGCATCTCTGGGTTATTTGTGGGGCATAGGAATTTGTTCTTTTTTCTCTCTCTTCAAAATATAGTCCGCCCCCCCACAAGGTCTGAGGGACAGTAGACCGGCCCCCCTGCTGAAAAGGTTTGCTGACCCCTGCATTATATAGTCCCCTGTGGGATGTCTGGAACACAATCCTTTTTTTGTCTCTCACCTGAGGTCTACATATGTGTAGCCAGAGACAGGTCTTCAAACACTCCATCCTATCTCATTCTGTTGTTTGGAGCTTGACTTTAAATTTCACACCCTCCAAGTATCACTATTTTCTAAGGACCGTCCCCGAATTGCAGAAGCTGTCCTGGTTTCTGATTCGGTCCTGGTTTTCCTGTTTCCTCCCCTTCGTGTCTCCCAGACCAATTAAAACAAAATTCCTGCACCACATGAAGGAAATGTTGAAGCTGGCTTCCTAAATTTTTGAAGGAAAATGTCACTGATCCACTTTAAATTCCTTAATTGCAATGCTTCAGCAGCCAACCATTTCTTAGGAAACAAATGGGTTGTTCCCCGCCCCCCCTTTATTGTAAATTGAGCCTTACACTATCCACTGAGAAGTAAATCTCACTGAATTCAATAGAGCTTACTCCCAGGTAACTGGGTAAAGTCTGTGCAGCCTTACCCTGCAATTCTATACAAAACTATGTCCCACTGAGTTCAATACGATTTACTCTGGTATATTTCTGATCATTCTCACAGTTTCCATTTATTGTTGTTGTTGTTGTTGTTTAGTCATTTAGTCGTGTCCGACTCTTCGTGACCCCATGGACCATAGCACGCCAGGCACTCCTGTCTTCCACTGCCTCCCGCAGTTTGGTCAAACTCATGTTCGTAGCTTCGAGAACACTGTCCAACCATCTCATCCTCTGTCGTCCCCTTCTCCTAGTGCCCTCCATCTTTCCCAACATCAGGGTCTTTTCCAAGGATTCTTCTCTTCTCATGAGGTGGCCAAAGTATTGGAGCCTCTGCTTCACGATCTGTATTATTATTATTATTATTATTATTATTATTATTATTATTATTATTCCCTGCCTTTTCCCCCAACAGGCTTATAGTTTAAAAATATTATTTTTATTCCACTTAGCTGTGGAAGGAGTTGTACATGATCTCTTCCCTTGCACGTTTTTTCTTTACAACAATCTTGTGAGGTAAGTTAGGCTCAGAGGTTGCAATTGTCTCAAGGTGACAGATGTATACGTGCATATAATGTCTATGTGTATGAGGGAGAAACTTCCTGATGTAGAACAGGTAAAGGTAAAGGACCCCCGACAGTTAAGTCCAGTCGCAGATGACTCTGGGGTTGCGGCGCTCATCTCACTTTACTGGTCAAGGAAGCTGGCGTTTGTCCACAGACAGTTTTTCCAGGGCATGTGGCCAGCATGACTAAGCTGCTTCTGGTGAAACCAGAGCAGCACACAGAAATGCCGTTTACCTTCCCGCTGGAGCGGTACCTATTTATCTACTTGCACTTTGATGTGCCTATGAACCGCTGGGTTGGCAGGAACTGGGACCGAGCAACGGGAGCTCACCCTGTCGCAGGGATTTGAACCACCAACCTTCTGATCAGCAAGCCCTAGGCTCTGTGGTTTAGACCATAGCACCACTCGTGTCCCTTGATGTAGAGTACGATGTCCCTATTTTCATCGGAGAAATGTTGGTGGGCATGAAATTCCATACCTGCCTGAGTGGTTCCTCTTGCTTCCTCCCATTTCCACCCTACCTGATTAAGATATTCTTGATTGTGTGACCCCCCCCCTCGCTCCTGTTCTATCATGTTGCTCCCTAGTTCACTCCCCCCCCAACATCCTCTGAGGCAAAGTGAGGCTGGTGGACTGGAGGTCGACCTGCCATTTTCCCCCTTCATCCATTCCTACCTACAGGACCGCCTCTCCCAGTATGCCCCGCAGAGGACATTAAGGTCCACAAATAATAACATCCTAGAGATCCCGAGTCACAAGGTGGTTAGACTGGCCTCGACCAGGACCAGGGCCTTCTCAGTACTAGCCCCAACCTGGTGGAACGCTCTCTCTCAGGAGACTAGGGCCCAGCGGGAGTTGTCATCTTTTCGTAGGGCCTGCAAGACGGAGCTGTTCCGCATGGCCTTTGGACTGACTCAGTCTGACCCCGGTGTTCCCCTCTCCTAAGGCTTTATCCTACAGATATTTAAATGAGGTTGCACTTGTAGATTCCTAATTTTAAAATTGAATTTTAACATTGTATTTAATCTGCATTTTAATTGAATTGTTTCTTTTATGCTTGCTTTGATATTCTTGTTGTTAGCTGCCCTGAGCCCGGTCTTGACTGGGAAGGGCGGGGTATAAATAAAATTATTATTATCATTATCATTATCATCATTATTATTATTATTCCATTTGTTCAAAGGTAGGTACCATAGTTCCCTCCACATGAAGGGGTTGCTGGATCTTACATGTACTAAAGGAAAGAGCTAACTTTCAAAATGCCCTGTCCTCCTTTATATGTACTGACTTCTTCAGAAAGAGGAGAAATCTCTTCGGCCTGTCACCAGATATTGATTCCCCAGTGTAAAGTGCAATTTGTGACCACACTGTGCGAGAGGTTCCCTCACACGTTTCAATTAAGTGCGGTTGCATTTTCCATTTGCACCTGAAAAAAGAATGTAGGCGACTGAAGACATCATTATTACTGTCTTCCAGCAGATAAAAGTTTCACCATCACCTTTTATTACATATTCCACACCTATCACTATACTAGGTGTCATGCAAAAAATTAAGAGACGTGGCCTTACATGCTTGTAAATCTGGTGCATTTGGTCAAATATGATGGCTGGTTCTGTAGTAAGTGGATCTGCATCAGTATGTTTGCCATCACTAAAACCTGGTGGAATTGGAAAGCGAGGGCATGGAAGTTTGGGCCTACTAGGGTTCAGTGAATAAGTTGACAAAATACGGTGCCTTGTAATACACTATGGGGTTGAGGTGGGGTAACAGTTTTAGGCTTTGAAAAAAACACATGTCTGCTTGTCTGCCTGTCTGAGCCCCTGATGTTTGGGTCAGGTGCCTTATCCACCCACCCACCCATCCAATTTATATCCTTCCCTTCACTCTGAAGATCACAGGGTGGGTTACAACATCAGGCAACATCACAATGCAATAGGAGACCTTTCAAGTTGCATAGATATTTTTCCTGCTGTCTGTATGGCTATAGCTCGCCTCATTGAGGACTATGCCTACAGTAAATATAATCTAGTCAACCCACCCACAGGCTGGGCATAAGAGCATATCAATGTCCCTAGCAATGGGCGTGAGTTGCAAACACAAGAGGTTGTGGTCTCCTGGCTACTTTGGTGGGTTGATTCCCCCCCTCCCCATGACAACTCAAAACCACAAAAGAACACATTTGTAGAAGTCCTTTCTCCTCCATATTTCAAAGTGAAATTCCCAACAACCCCACAATAACTTCATCCAGAAAGAAGAGGAGAGTTGTGTGTAAACCGTGAAGCAAATTATTTGTGAACAAACATGAGCAAATCCACTTCTTTGTAATCATGTACCAGCTTTTGTTGTATACTCTCTGTGCATTGTTTAGATGCACATTATTTGTATTTATTTATGCACTATCCATCAAACCAAGTACCCTGGGCCGTTTACAGAGAGAATGAAATACAAAATGCAATAAAAATCCTTAAAACAAGGGATCCCTGAAGCAGAAAGCATCCAGTTCCTAAATGCTAGACCATCCAAGACACTCCATTGAGTTTCCATAGATTTCCAAGTCCAAGACTAAGACTATAGGGCGGGAAAGCATCTGTGTAATAAGGGCAGTATGCTACTCAAGCACCCTTGTTAGGTCTTCTTCCGCCCCACGACTTTGTCCAATTATTGAAAACATGTTTCAGGGTTAAGCCCTGATGAATCTTGGCTCCAATTAAGCGCTGGATGTTCTCACCCATAAAATCTACTGCAGAGGTTACATGGAGAAATCCAATGATACAGGAGTTCAATTATTTCTCTTCCAAATTTACAACACTTATTTGGAGAAGTCATAATTGCCTTCTGAGAATCAGCCATTTCATAAGTGAGTCAGCTATTTATTCTTAATCAATAAATTATTCAGATTTTTAATCATCTACAATGATACACAATAAGAAAAATGAGAGGAATATAAATACAACATGAAAACAGAAAGTCAAAAGCATTACAGAACAGTCGTATTGTTCCTTTGGAACAAATATTAGGAATGTAAGAGGCTTCTAGTAATTATATCGCTGTTGTTGTAGCCTTGGGCCTGAGACACATTATTACATTTATATTTCAGAATGAGCATAATTCAAATTGATTCTATTTCGCCAGTCTCACTTTCTCTGGCTCCCCCTGCCTATGTGTAGGCATCTTTCCAAATGAATTGGTCAAGTAGAGGAGCAGTCATTGACATTTAATGCATATTTAAATACTTAAATATTGGTGGATGTCAGGGACCATGTTGAGGTGGGCTGCACTGAGGAGGAATGGTGGGAGCCTCCCCCTCCCCCTGCTCTTGATCCAGAAAATGAATCTTCCCAGGAGCAGGAGGACGGTATAGATTTGGAACATTGGTTTGCAGAGGGACATAGTTCAGAAGGCAGAAGCTGGGAAATTCTGGATGGGGAATAGCTAGGAGAAGAAACACTGGAAGAGAGAGGGTTAACAGATTCACAGTCTCTGGGCAGCATTTGCCCCCCCCCTTCTCCAAAGTCAAGAAGAGCTCAGAAAGTGGCAGAACAGAAAGCACAGAGGGTACAAGCTCAGATTACAAGATGCAGAAGTGACGTATATTCATAGGGACAGAAGGGGCTGGGATCCTCAACTGGGACCACCGCCATTTCTAGATGGCTTCTTTGATCTCTCGCTGTGATTATTAAAGTTTCTAACTGGTAAGAAGACTCCTTTTCCTTTGTTCTGCTTATCTTCTGCCACAGGAGAGGAAGCCGATTCCCTGAAGCCTGACAGAGGAATTGGAGGGCTCTGTCTCTTACAGTCATCGCCACCCTTGCTGCATTATCCAATTATCCCCTTGCTCAGGACCAGTCCACCCATGAGGCAAGATAAAGTGACCATCTTGGGCAGCAAGAGCCACAGGGGCAGCAGATCTGGTCTCCAATGAATGCATTGCTCACTACTGCTGCCACCTTGGCTATGGCATGCTCCTTGGAGACTGGACCTGCCATCTCCATGGCAGTTCCCCCAGTGTGGGCTCCACAACAGCCTTTCAGTGAATAGGAGGTCACCTCACACCCCTAGTGAGGAAATGCTGGGGGCTGCCCTCTGGGGTCTTCTGGGATTTGCACCCACCCAGCATGATCCAGAAGAGGACATTTCCACCATCCATGCAAGGGCCTTTGATTCCCACTTCAGATGTCAGGAACTGGCTAGCTGAGGAAGAATGGCACGAGGCTGCAGCTGGGGAATCCCCCAGGGCAGCATCAAAGGAGTAAGGATCCAGGCCAGGAGAACGGTGGTGGGATGCAGGAGACAAGTCAGAGGAAGAAGGGCTGCAGATGAGTTGGTGACTGAGCAGGCAACAGGTTTGAGTGAGGATGAGACCACAACATTTCCACAGCAACCTGCCAGTTCTGTGGTTTTCCTCCCCACTCCTCCCCTATCTCCAAGAATGAGGAGGGCATTACATGTAGCAGAACAAAAAGGCACAGAGAGCCCCCCTTTGAAGGAGTTTGAGGCTGTTGGGAAGGCAGCTGGCTGGGGAAGAGCCTTAGGAGATGGGGGGGGAAGGCACAGAGCCTTAGTCCTGGCAACTGCTTCATTGGGCTAGACCTGCCCGTGAAGTTTTCTGATTGCATTTTGTCTCTTTCAATAAAGAATCGTCTTTACTGCTCACCTCTGAGGTGGAACCTACATACATATAAAAAACCGTTCTGAAAATGCTTTTTTTAAAAAGCATTTTTAAAAATACATTGGATTTTCCATAAGACTCACCGCCACTGCATATTGCACATAAAACACACTTTAAAAGTTTTATTTGCAGCTGTACAGCTGAGTTGTGAATCTCTGTGCTGACCCACAGGTGAATCAGCCCTGACATCAACCATTGGATAAGTTTTATTGTTCTACCCCCCCACACATATGTTCCAAATGTAGATCCTCACTCCACCTCCCCTGGCCTCTATTGCCGATGCACATCTTCATATACTTCTTCTTCAGGGTTGGGGCATAGCTGCCAAATTCCGGCCTGAGAAATAAGGGACTGGACCGGAAGTAGCAGGCCGGAAGTAGCGCTGCCGCCATTTTGGAACTGGGCAAAGCAGCATCAAAAGTCGCTTCTGAGCATGCTCCGCCAGAATAAACCAGGAAAAAACAAAAAAATCCGTTTTTTCGGCTGGGAACAGCTGGAAAAACGGGGGTTTCCCGGGGGATATGGGAGACTTGGCAGCTATGGGGTGGGGTGGGGGGTTGGCACCATTCTGTGATTTGCCTCAGGTGCCAAAATGTCTTGGGCCAGCCCTGCCCTTGCTCATCGATTTGTCTCCTGCCTATTAGAACATGCACTAATCTCTTCTCATTGCTTTTAAGCTTTGAAAGTGACTTCACCCTGTGAAAGGCTCTGAGAGCGCTTGATGCTGTCATCAGTGAAGCTAAACAGGCACAGGGTGGATCAATGCCTGGATAGGACACTATCGGGAACTTCAAGCAAGCTGCTATGAGCTGTCCAAAGGAAGGGTAGGATGCAACAGCAATAAATAGCGGCATTCGGAGTCTGAGCCTGCAGCCTGCGCCCCACATTATTCTCCTGTACTGCTTTACTCCTAATGCTTTAATTGCTTGTGTTAGAAATAGGATTTCTAAATGATCCTGCGTTCAAGAAATAAATCTTCTGTGAGGCGTTTGCATTAGCATTTCATGTTTCTCACCCCGGGTTGTGTCTGTTATTTAATCTGCCTAAAGTCAGGAGGAAGCCTAGACCTATAAAGCAGTGGGGTGATGAACAGAGGCTCCTAATGGAGTTATAAATTGAGAGTAATTGGTTTACGTGATTGTTATTAAATCCCATTTCAGCTGGTTAATGGAATTTTGTTTGGCAAGGGAACAGAGACGATGTTATCAGATAATTTTCTTTTCAAATCAGCTTAAATTTTAGTCTTTTCGACCCAGAGTTTCTAAATAAGTGTGAAGTGGTTGCTGCTCAAATACTGAAGCGAAAAAAGGAACCCATCAACGCTGGAAAATTATAGGGCTGTCAGTAGAGAAGCTTCAGTTTTTTCATCCTATTTTTACACCATTTCACAACCCGTGAAGTGGATTCCAAAAGGGCCAGCCAGGCCTCTCCAACCAGCCAAACGCTGCGATGGAGACATGGAGCCCATCTCGCAATTGCTTAAACGGTTTCAAATGTCGCATAATGAACAAATTAATTGGCTTTCATGAAAAACAGATTTGGCAGGAAGGCAAGAACATCTAGTTAAATAAGCAAACTGGGACGCAGTACTACTTCAACTCAATTTGCTGCTTTTCCAAGTGTAATTGTTCTTAAAATTGTCTTCCGCAAACAGGGCGGAGCTGAGGCTTCGGTACAGTATGAATGTTGGTTTGAGCTTTCTCAGCTCATTGCCAAGTTTCACTTTTAAATTATTAATTTATTCAGGCAATTAAAAAGACTGTGCTCCTAAACACCGTGTTTTTATAGCATATAAATAAAATGCATCAAAAAGTGCACAAGCAAACCGAACAATTTCCACATGAATTATAAGTTCTAAAAATAAAGGGGGGAAATTAATATAAATAACAGCAACAATACTCCCCCCCCAAAAAAATACCCTAAACAACACTCCAGCCAAGAGTCTGTTCAGCAGCCTCAGCTTTTGTAGCTGGAGTCAGTTAGGGCCCCACCCTCCTAGCCAGAGGTGTACCCAGGCGTCCTTGGCAAGGAGCTGTATCAGTTCCCGCAACCTTCTGGATTCCTCCGCCAAAGCACCCAGAGGCGTCTGAGCACCCCAGCCAGCCCCCAAAGCAGCAGGGGAGTGTCCCAGAGGGCCCATGGATGGGTGGCTAGGTTCCTAGCCAGTCTGTGCCACAATGGAGAGGTGTGGTTTTTGCGTCCCTCCGGACCTGCACTTTGGTGACCGTCAACCTGGCCAACCCTTATATATGTCCCTAGTCCCACGACAGGTGGGAAAAGGCCTGCAAGACAAGGGAGCAGGTCTTCCAAGACTCACAGCCAAGGTGGTCTCCGGCTGTCAGGATGCTGTCAGTGGCTCCTGGCTGGTTGCCCAGGAAAGTATAAAGACAATGAAAAGTTTCTTACCATCCTTTTTTATTTTAATATTACAGGGAGAGGCTATAGAACCCAGCCTCTTGGATAATGGCATTGTCCTGAGTGAATCTCTACCCCCGGCTCTCCCACTTCCTTATTCTTTTCTTCTTCTTCTTCTTTTTCAGGCGGATATACGGTACTTTTTATATAAATATTTTTATTAATTTTTCGATAATAATACTCCAATTAATACAATGCCAAATCATGCCACATCACAATACAAATAATATAGCCAATTATACATTCCAAATTATATAATTTCGAAAGATTTCCCATGTTCTGGCCAGTTGGAGAAAATTTCTTTTTCTAGTTCCTGCTTTTTCTCTCTTCTTTATTCCCAATATCATACCGTAGTTGCGATCTTAACCCTTTATCTTATCTTAACAGTCACTGGTTATCATATTTAGCAAGCAAAAGGAATTTTGTTCTTCCTGTTTTTATCTGTTGGTTCTTTTCAGCGCAGTCCTCCTCAGAGGGCCCTTTTTCATTCCACCATCTTATCTTAGAGGACTCTCAGCAGTCTTCCAGCTTTTCTTTGTTTAATTACAATTAAGACATACAACCCTTCAAGTCTTCTAACAAACCAATGTTTTTCCAATCCCCATTCATCATTCTCATCACCTCCTCTACGGGTGCCGCTAAGCCCTGTCTTCGAGCTCTTTGCTCTCCTACTTTTAAGGCACACCGGGTTCTGGGAGATGGAGGGTCTGGGATGCTTTCTAGTGACAACGTGTCAGCTGAGTGTTGCTCTGGCTCTCCCATGATTTCCCAGCTTCTCGCCTCATCTACCTCTGAGCTGCAACCTCCCTCAAATATAATCTATACTGTCTTCCTCTTCCTCCTCCCTGGCGAGGTCAGGATGGAGAGGCAGTCTCCACCATTCCTCCTCTTCCCAGTCCCTGACACTGGCCTCTTCAGCAGCCTCAGCTTTTGTAGTTGGAGTCAGTCAGGCCCCCTCCCTCCCAGGCCAAGTGGGAAAAAAGGACTTCAAGGCAGGGAGCACGTCTTCCTGGCAACATTACACAGTTCCTCTCCCTACATTCCCAGGTCATTCCTGAAGTGGTAAGGTGAGAATCTTCAGTGTCAGAAAGGCTTTGCCACCCAGAATACATGGACAACATCCAGCAGGACATCCAAAGACATTTGAACTACTAATTTCCACCCCCACGACCAGTTTGCCTCCACATGCATTTCCACACCTTCATTTTCACAATTTGACACTTATGAAGAATGATAGCCTGACGGAAAAGAGAAAAAATCTTATAATTGGAATTTAATATTGGTTTTCTTTTCATTTGCTCAGAGTCACTATTGGTAAAGGCTGCCTCCTATAATTCATGTTTTAATTAGATCAGATAGCTGGATCACATGCACTAGCATGTTTTTAATAATTAATAGAAATTCTTAATGGGATTTGAATGAGTACCACGTAGAGGCCCAGAATAGAGATATTTTCAAAATTCCAGTGGTTAAGTTGCTCTTATTGTATACAGCATAAAAATGTTAATTCCATATGTTTATCATTATTTTTAATTGGGCTACAATAAAGAGACAGAAATACCATAAGCATTTGGCTAGGATGCACTCTTATTTTTTGGTAAGGTCCCCAGAATTATTAAACAACTTTGGGGAGAGGAGTTTGAACTGTTTGCAGCAAAATCCAAACATGTCAAATGAATCAAACTATAATGTTACCATGCACAGAAAATACATATTTTTAATAGCATGAAACTGACACTGAAAATGCATATGTCCCTTTCAGGACAAATGGTTCCTGCTGTCTCTTTCAGTGAAGCATTCATAGATAAGTAGAAAGCCACGTACTTTACCTACGGAAGGAGGGCCCTGTTATGTTATGTTTTTTATTTTGCTCCTCAGACTCAGCAGGCAAGATGTGCTTCCAGCGGTCATACATCATAGAATCACAGAATTGTAGGAGTTGTCAGTTGTAAGGGGAAGGGCTTATAGAGAACAGCCCCCTCTCATCAGAAGCAGCCCATCTCCATGCAGTCATGAAAGCGAAGGGACGGATGAGGAAAGTCAGGAGACGGCAAGGGAGTGCCAGACCTCTGGCAACATCCAGGAGCCCCTGCTCCACAGGCAGGAAGAGAGGGAGAGGGAAAGAGAGGAGAGGACACAGGCAGAATGCAGACCCTTCCCCCCCCCCCGACTCTGGAATTGAGGAGGAGGAGAAAGGGGAGGAGATTCACTGTCCCGAGGCTTTTATGTTGGTCCAAATCGCGGAAGGGGGCAGTGCCGGATTCTGATTCGGAATGAGGAGACATGAAACCGACCGCTCGCTACACTGGAAATAATGTGCACTAATAAAGACTTTTGAAAGACAGGCATGTGGAAGGTCGTTACTCAGGAGTAGTCACAATAATCCCTGACATCAGTGATCGGACATTGAGTAATAATAGGTACTATTGCATGTTAGTCATGAAATATTGCAATGTTTGATATACCGGTAGCAGTGTTGTTGTTTTTTTGGAAGGTTCATTAATGGCCAACAAGCTTCACCCAAAAATAGCTGGCCCAGCACTACTGACCTTCCTCTGTGTTTCCACAGGTGAATGTTGGCTGTGCCCTAAATCATACTTCTTGTCTGAATGGACAATGATGGGACTCGGCAGTGCCTTGAACCATCTCTAGGATTCCTGGCCATATACTGTGGTTGTCAGGCGTATGGGCAGGAGTCAGGCTCTGGGGCCTGTAGTGTTTTGCAGGACTGGGGCCTGCCTCAGCTTGCGCCGGAGAAGCAAGGAGTGGCCACTCAGGTGAGGCCACTTGATAACTCACTGCAGCTGGTGGCAAGAGCTGGGAGGGATAAAAGCTCAGCATTTCCCTTCAGCTCTTTGCCACAGCAACGCGATCCCTGCCTTGTTGAATCTGGCCTCCTGTTCCTTGAGCCTTCGCCTTGCTCCTTGACCCTTGACCCTTCACCTTGCCGACGCCTTGCTCCTCGATTCCCAGACCTTCACCTCCACCTTGCTCCTTGACCCTTGGGCCCTCGCCTCCGTGACGCCCTGCTTCCCAACATTCAGCTCCTTGACCCTGCAACTGCCTGCTGCTGGACCCTCAGTCCTGCACCATCCGGACCCCGTTCCTGCTTCCACACCACCATCTTGCCCCCGGTCCTGACGTCCTCAGGTGGGCCTGCTACCTCCCGCCGACCAGACCGTGACAGTGGTTCCTGGAAAACAATATGGCGTAGAAAGTGTTCTCTCAAAGTAGAAACAGGAAACCCATACTAGTATACAATTTTATACCAACCATAAATACTGTCGTGTATTAAATACCAATCTGTGTAAAATATTGAGACTTTCAGATATCACATGCTGAGGAGAGGAGATCATATATTATTGGATGCCAAATGGATGCCAAACATTTGGAGACTATTCAGCAGATATTCAAACATCCAGTGAATATCTGGAGAGTATTCTACATCAAAATTTGAAAAGGTGATTTTTTTTATAAAGGAGAATTATTGGGAACAAATTTGATTCAGTTATGTATCAGCACAGAATTTCAAATCTTGGCAATTGACAGTTGAATTTAGAGTTTAGAGTCAAATTCCAAAGCCCTATATCATTAGAGAATTGGCCAGAAAAACCTCTTCCCCACTCTTCCCTGCCATACCATAGTAGTATAGTGCTGCTTTGTTCAAAGAGAGACAGAAGGAGCTTGATGAAAGAAAATTTCTATGAGAAAGCTTTAACTATGGCTCCGTACTTGCTTCAGTAGACATGGATATTACGGTATTTTTTTTACCCTTTCAGACATCTTGTGTGACCCATAAACTTTTGACAGAAGCAGAGGGAGAAAGAGAGATATATAATGTGGGAAGAGCAATTAATTCACTAGGGAATAACGGGGAGCCAGTAATAAACCCAGATATGAAAAAACATCTCCCTCTCCTCATTAATTGCAGGAATCTCTGTGACTCTATGTTTTTTTATAAGAGTATGTGAATGATCATGGGGTGGGGCAACTTGTATGTAAGGGGAAAGTGACTGTATGTCCCACCTTCACCATTATCAACTTTCCTCTCAGTAAAGATGGAGATCTTTGCATCCCCCCATAGCATTCACAAACACGGTAAACATCTCTAGCCACAGACATATTGCAAAACCTTTTTTAAAAAAATCAACAAAGAGCACGGTGAGAAGATTAATATATTTCCCATGATCCCCATTCACAAAAGCAACTTTATGTTTAAAATATGATGAATGAATAATCCTAGGCTAAGCCCAGTGATGACTTGTCTACTTCCCTATTTCCCTGCGTCGTTATTTTACATGTTATTCTGTGGCAGCCATGCAAATCGATTACGAGTGGAAATGACAACTTTCCCAGCAATGCATGTCACTATTGCTTAAAGAAGCAAACGTCATTCCCAAAATTCCATATCTCTGTGTTCATCACTGGAGTTGCTGAAAACATCAGCATGGTACAGGAAATCAAGAAAGAAGGATCTAGTAGTCATTATAAGGATAATGTAGTCATTGCGGGGTCTCAATTGATCGTCTACTCTTTTTGTAGATGTTTTGTAGTTTTTGAATTACTAGGATTATCTGTAAAGCAATGAGATATATCTGATGTTTTTCTGCAACTGCTGTGCAACCAGCAGTTGTTCAAGGGAGCTGTGAAAGACAAAATTTGTAGATTTGGGGAAGGAAAACCATGGGCCTTGAGGTTCTTTTGTTTTTTTCTAGGGGTGGAGGATTAGCAGTAATTAGGGAAAACTGTGGCCATTCAGAGCTGGACTGTGTTGGTTGGTTTCTTTTGGTCTTGAACCAAACTAGTTCCATGGGCCCAAGAGAGAGTTGGGTGTGTTTCTTGAAACGGTAGTCCCAACCAAATGCCCCATAACATTATTTATTCAAAACAGGAGGGTGTTTCTAAATCTGCTTGTGGATACATGCATGTCTGACATTCAAACAAAACCACAAAATTAAGCATCTCATTGTCCGTGAGTTTTTTTTACATTTCACATATACATCAGTGGCGTAAAAAGAGTAGCCAATAAAATGAACTACGAACCAGGTAAACCCCAGCTTGAATCGTGAAAATAAACAAAGTGTTTCTTTATATATAATAAAAAGGTAAGGCTGTCATCACGCCACCCCCATTGGAGGACCTTATTACAGTGCCTTATTACAATCCTTGATTTCCATGAAGCCAGGGTGCGATGGGAGACCAAAAGTGAAAACAGGTTGCACAACAGCAGTGGCTCTGACATAAAAACAAGAAGGGAGTGGCCTTAAACATTACAGGGATGGAGGAAACTGACAGTTTTAAATAACAGATATACTGAAGCGGGGGCGGGCGGAGGCTGTTCTAAACAACAGCAGAAGTTTGAGTAAAGTTGGGATGGGATGACACTGACAGGAAAAATGGAAGTTTTATACAATAGCAGAAGTTTGAGTAAAGCAGAAATGGAGATAAACTGAGAGGGAGGAAGTGGGCATTTTTTAGCAATGACAGTGGTTTGATTAGAATGAGCAGGGGGTGATATTGAGTACATTAGTTTCTGTAGGGATGATTTCTAAAGAGGGAGACTTTTCTACTTCTGTAGGCTTCCTTTGTGATTTAGACTCATTGTGCCTGGGCCTGCAAGTGTTTAAGAAAATGAAAACATTTTGTTTTAGTGGCCACAAATCAATTAAGTGCAAATTATTCAAGGATCTATTTTTTTTCTGGTTTGCCCTGACTACCAGAGCAAGTCTCTCCCCCCTCATTTCAAGCAGCCTGAAACATTATAAAACCAGCAGTGTGAGCAGCTGGTCTGTGTTTGAACATTTTTGAAAAATTAAAAGAAATGAAATGAAATGCTCTCTCTTAAAATGTCAGGGAGTTTTCAAGAGCAATGACTGTTCTGCTTGGCTTTTCCTGTAGTTATGTTTGACATTTTGAAACAGTTATAATTGATTCTGTGACTGACAGACAGTCCGTCAAGGCTGAAGTGTATTCTGTTTCTAAATCTATTGATATTTGCCACTAATTCTGCTAGCAGTATTTCACAAGTGCTATCTGTTTGTAGATACTCTTATAATTAGTGATGACTAATATCATTAAAAGGACTCCTCTTTGTATGAGTTTGAATGAGCAGTAGAAATGTATTAGCATTACTGAACACATTCTGTTACACAGTCTTAACATGCGTACGTAGATTTATTTCCATCAGTCCCTGCCCCAATACCATCACAATGCCTATCATTCATGTGTGGAGTGACCATGCTTTGGTGGCTGAATGTTGCAGGTTCAATTCTAAGCATCTCCTGTGCTGTGCAGTGGGTCTAGTGAGACCTTCATCTGAGAAGATAGTTGTTTCAGTCAGATTAGGCAATATAGTCTGGATGGAACCAATGAACAGCTTCGTATGTGTGGGAATGTTCAGAGTGGCAGGAGAGGATATATTGTTTATTAATATCCTTTAGTCGGACACGACTAAATGACTAAACGACAACAACATCCTTCCTAACTTGCGTTAGCATGTTCCTTTACTTAGATGAGTTACATTCCCCTCTTTTACATGCACAGCAGATAGCTGGTTGCAGGCTCGTGTGAGCTTCTCACTATTGTACAATTCAGTCTGTTTCAGATTGAATTGTATGTTCCTGGTAACTTCCCTTTGAATCCCTCTTAAAAGAATAAAGACACCACAATCTTATTCAAAGTCAATAAAAGAAGACTCATCCTTTTGTTACCTGGACAGGTTAGGTCACGCCCACCTTCTATCACCTCCATCTATGAAGGATGCTCCAGCCAGGAGGAACAGGAAGTTTTGACCGGCTGGCCAAACATTCCCTCAAATGTCTTCTCTAGCATTTCAATGAATGTACTTGACTGCCTCTCATGGATTACATCCAACAATATGACCACGTGCAATCTAAACTTCAACAGTATGAGAGATTACAAAGGTCAAAAATATGAAGGATAACAAGAGATGCATGTGGACAATTGCAGTTATTTGGACGTCATTTCATAACAGAACCAAAGTGTTACACTGAAGGCCTTACAGAAGAAGAAAGGCTGAGAAGAAAACAACTGTAGGACTAGCATTGCTTGGAGAATTTTCATTTGATTTAGCTGCCTGCATGCTAAGAAAGGCAGGGGGGGGATGTAATTACTTTTTATGGAAATCATCTGTCTCTGTGCTTGTGTGTGTAGGAATTAATATTCTATCTTAATAGGGAAATATCCACTATTTCAGTCAATTTTCATGCACTTAAAGAGCACCAAATGACAGCAGCCATGAGGAAACAGCAGCATCTTTATGTTCCGTTATGTGTCCGGTCAAGAAGAAATGGGGATTTCACAACCTCCAACAAAGAACAGTTCCAAGGAAGCCCAAATAAGGAAGGAAGACCAAGATTGGGAACGTTTTCCCAAAAGGAGATACCACATAGCTTTGGTGAGAGAGTGAGGACATTAGTAAGGGCTCAAAAATTACTGACACCCATGACATTTCATCAACATTTAACTAATATGTGATATATTGTCTCTCAGAGCTCATAACCTAGAAATGAAATGACTGACGGATATGAACACCTTCTATATTAAGTCCCAGATTCAATGCAGTAATTCAGAACAGGTATTTTATGAATAACCAAACAGCCGCAGATGTACAATATCAATCAACTGAACTTAACCTTCTCTAACTGAACAAGCTGACAGGCTTGCTCTTAAGAGTCTCATCTTACTAGAGATGCAGTAACATTTATCATCACACTTTGGAAGGCGATGGTCCTTGTCCAGTAACCTTTTCATAATAACTTTTCGCCATAGCTTTATGAAGGATCTGGGGCCCTAGTAGACGATGTTGACAACCATTTCATAACCTGCCATTCTAATTTCATCTGGGCATAATATCATCAAGGACGGGGGACGGGGGGACAACAGTTCTCAAAATGGTTTTGTGAATGGGATGAGAGTTGTTATGTATTCAGTGGTCTGTGATTGCCTGAGCTTGAGTCTGGACTAAGGATTCTGAGCCCCTGTGTTCTGATTCGATACATTATATCCAATCACAGAACATTTCAGGATTTGAAATGCCATTGGCCCTTAAACTCTGAGTTGCGATTCGCAGCTTGAAAGTTTAGACAGCCAATCATGTTGGGAGTGGCCCAGGCCTTCAGAAATGTATATACACAGTTGCTTTGCCCTGTTGTCCAGTTCTGTTAGTTCAATAAAGGTTCTTGCTGTTATCACTGTGTCTTGCCTCATGGGAACCCACCTACACTTCAAGAGTGTTCACAAAAACTTAGCCTAGTTGATATTGCCTTCTCCTTGCCCTGCTGCTTCTGGTAGTTCTCAAATTGCAGACCAGACTAAGCCACTCAAACAGCAAATGTTCTATACTGAACTACCTCTCTTTTAAATCAGAACCAGTGAAAGCGGTGAGGGTCCTGTGTGAGCTCGTGGAGGCGGTTGGAGGATGGATGGGAGCTAACAGATTGAGGTTGAATCCTGACAAGACAGAAGTACTGTTTTTTGGGGGACAGGGGGCAAGCGTGTGTGGGGGACTCCCTCGTTCTGAATCAGGCAACTGTGCCCCTGAAGGACCAGGTGCACAGCCTGGAAGTCATTTTGGACTCACAGCTGTCCATGGAGGCACAGGTTAATTCTGTGCCCAGGGCGGCTGTATGCCAGCTCCATCTGGTACGCAGGCTGAGAACCTACCTGCCTGCAGACTGTCTTGCCAGAGTGGTGCATGCACTGGTTATCTCTCGCTTGGACTACTGCAATGCGCTGTACGTGGAGCTACCTTTGAAGGTGACCCAGAAACTGTAACTAATCCAGATTGTGGCAACTAGACTGGGAGTGGCCACCAAGACCATATAACACTGGTCCTGAAAGACCTACATTGGCTCCCAGTATGTTTCTGAGCACAATTCAAAGTGTTGGTGATGACCTTTAAAGCCCTAAACAGCCTTGACCCAGTATACCTGAAGGAGCGTCTCCACCCCCATCGTTCAGCCCAGACACTGAGATCCTGTGCCGAGGGCCTTCTGGCGGTTCCCTCATTGCGAGAAGTGAGGTTACAGGGAACCAGACAGAGGACCTTTTCGGTAGTGGCGCCCGCCCTGTGGAACACCCTCCCATCAGATGTCAAGGAAATAAACAACTATCTGACTTTTAGAAGACATCTGAAGGCAGCCCTGTTTAGGGAAGTTTTTAATGTTTGAAGTTTTATTCTGTTTTTAATGTTCTGTTGGGAGCCGCCCAGAGAAGATGGGAAAACCCAGCCAGATGGGTGGGGTAGAAATAATAAATTATTATTATTATTATTATTATTATGATCTCAGGTTGCAGTAACTAGGTTTTGAAGATGATAACTCTAAATAAGTCATGTTCATTATTGTAGTGCACTAGCATTGAATGCAACTCGTAGTGACTAACATGTCTATATAATATGGGAATAAGGGACAGCTTTCATGAAGAAAGTAGAAAGAACTCTTCACTCAGATGACAACTTCCAATCTGTCCTAAACTCAGTCTGCCCTGGAA
Organism: Zootoca vivipara; assembly: GCF_963506605.1. NCBI lineage: Eukaryota > Metazoa > Chordata > Lepidosauria > Squamata > Lacertidae > Zootoca > Zootoca vivipara. Next base: position 69,873,843 of record NC_083284.1, on the reverse strand, counting down.
CTAAACTTCCTGTCTTGTATGCTCCACCAATTTCTGTGGTGAATTACTGAGTGGTTTCTGGCACCACCAGAAGGGAATGTATAATTTGTAATGTAACAACAAAAAGTGTTCACTGGAAGGACAGATCGTGAAGCTGAGGCTCCAATACTTTGGCCACGTCATGAAAAGAGAAGAATCCTTGGGAAAGACCCTGATGTTGGGAATGATTGAGGGCACAAGGAGAAGGGTCGACAGAGGATGAGATGGTTGGACAGTGTTCTCGAAGCTACGAACATGAGTTTGACCAAACTGCGGGAGGCAGTGCAAGACAAGAGTGCCTGGCGTGCTATGGTCCATGGGGTCACGAAGAGTTGGACACGACTAAACGACTAAACAACAAGAAATGCTGATATTATTGTTTCCGAATGACACCTCTGATCATTATGAAAGCCACCTGAAAAAATAGAAATTTGAGTGTGGTGAACAGTGCAAAAGCAATGTATAATTTGCTGTGCAGCTGAGAAAAGGACAGGGGGGAAATCCCATTTTTGAGTGGGGGACAGGACTATTCGCGGGATGCCCGCGGGATACCCATGGCCTGATGATCATTGCACATGCACTTAACTCAGCTATTGCCATTCCGTTCAGGGCCTTCCAAAGAATTTCAAAGTACACTGTTTAGCACCAAAGGGAATACTTTTCTTCCTCTGACCTCATTTGTGAGAATCGCTTTTGCAAACTGAGCTTGCTCCAGGCAAAACAAGTTCAGCTTTTGAAACTTTAAGACAGAAGTCTCACAAAGAAAACACAGTTGACAGAGTTTTACCCATCTAGGAGCCTGACTTTGCATAATCCAAATCATGGCGTGTCCATGCCATAGCTGCCAAGTCTCCCGTATTCCCCGGGAAATCCCCGTTTTTCCAGCTGTTCCTAGCTGAAAAATGGATTTTTTTGTTTTCCCCCAGTTTATTCTGGCGCGGTGGCCATTTTGGAACTGGGCAGAGCATGCTCAGAAGCGACTTTTGATGCTGCTCTGCCCAGTTACAAAATGGCTTCAGTGTGGCTTCTGGTGCAGCAGCCATTTTGGAACTGAGCAAAGCAGCATCAAAAGTCACTTCTGAGCATGCTCCGCCCAGTTCCAAAATGGCGGCAGCGCTACTTCCGGTCTGCTACTTCCGCCCGGTCCCTTATTTCTCAGACAGCAACTTGGCAGGTATCGTCCATGCCATAACAAGGGCTGACATATTGGAAAGGTTAATCTTGGCTATGGCCAAGGTTAGAACTGCAGCTGAAAACAAGAGGATTAAAGCCAAGGAACTCGTGCAAGAAGACTGGGCAGGATTAAGAGAAGGTCACGAGTGGGCAGGATTTAAAATAGATTAAAGGCACATTGGTCAAGCACAGCAAACAAGTAATCTTGATGTGGTGGTATGAGGAATTGCTTCGCAATTGTTTTGTATGGTGTTTTCTTGATACGTACATGCAGGCACAACCACATCTAAAATTATTGCCGTTTTGAGTCCCCCTGTGTTTCCTGTTGCGCTGCTAATTTGCGTCGTCCACCCCCATTGTAATTCAAGCCTTCCATTTCTGATTGCAGTGTTCTAAGGTGATATTTGGAGCTTGTATTTGGTGTTTTTGTTTTTGCTATTCATTTTGCGTTTTTTGTTTGGGGGCTTTTTCAGTTAATTTGTTTTTGTGACTGTGTGGATCCCAGTTCAGCTACTGATTGATTGATTGATTGATTGATTGTGTGACTGCAGAAATGGATAAAAGCCCCCCCATCCAAACAATGACTATCATCGGTGCAGGTAAGAAAAAATAATAATTTTAATTTCTATCATCCACAATACTGATTTATTTATTTTATAGTACAGTACATTGACGATTGCTTTCATTTTATGGATCGATAGTCTCGTTAGATAGTGAAATTCATGTTAAATTGCTGTTTTAGGGGTTGTTTTTGAAAGTCTGGAACGGATTAATTCGTTTTGCATTACTTTCTATGGGAAAGCGCTCCTTGGTTTTGGACCGCTTTGGTTTTGGAACAGACTTCCGGAACGGATTAAGTTTGAGAACCAAGGTACCACTGTAGTCTGTTGCAGCTTTCAGTTTGTTTCTTTTTGCATCCCCCCCCCAATAGTCACCAATGTGCGAGAGCTATGTGATATTATATAGAATCATAGAATTAAGGGACTCCATGGGTCATCTCTATTCCAACCCTCAGCAAGGCAGGAATTTGTCCCAGCATCCTGTTTGCAGGCAGGCTAAGTGTCCCTGGGATGCTCCTAAGGCACAAAGGCAAGAGCCCTCCAACACCTGACCCCAGTAGCTGGGATTTAGGGGTATACTGCTCCTGTACAAAGAGGCTCCATGGCTATCGTGCCTAATAGCAGCTGTTAAAGGTTCCATCTTGACCCACGACTTCTTCTAGCATGTAGTGCCTGTTGCACTGAATTGAAATGTAGATGAAACTTTATTCCTGTTATGTCTTATTTTAGTTCATTGAGTTTCTGATTCTCAAGACCATCCTTATAGAATATGTTTCCATGAGAAGCACACAGTTCCTTTCTTTACTATTGTTTAAGCAGGCCTTAAATATCCTTGTGTTTCAGCATGGTTTTAAATCTTTTGAAAAGATTTTCTTACCTTTAAATAAATAAAATCCATTCATAATACACTGAGTTCTGTTATAGGCCAAAAAAAGTAAAGATGGTGTATCACACCACGAACCCTTCCTTGTTCTGTTCTGACTACTGCCAGCCAGTCATTCTTGACTGCTTTAGTGGAGGAAAAAGAAATTACATAGCCATCCTTTCCCTGGGTTCTTTCTAGTACTGCTTCACTGTTAACAAACAATTTAAATGCATTACATCAGGAAGAAGTCAAATAACTAAAGGTGTCTGTCTCTGGAAGATTACATGGTATCTGAAATACAAAAGAAATGATGAAATATTACTTGCTCAATAAAGACAATCTCCTGTCATGTCTAGGAAGAAACATACTTTTTGTTTGGTACAGTTCACTACCTTAAAAAAGGGGGGGGAGGCCCATCATACTTCAGTCATAAAAAGTGATGAAATTGCTTGAATGTGACATTTTGTGTCTTGTGAGGATAAGGTGGGGTGAGAAGGGAAGAGGAAACTAAAGTGTTTATTATTTGTGAGGCTGCTTCAGTGGGAGAAAGGTCAAGTAAATGTCTTTTTCCACCCTTAGTTCTATCTCAAAGCATCTCATAAAAATGATAGAGGAAGCAAATGTAAATGAGGCAAATGTGTGTATGTCTTTTTTTAAAATAAAATAAATAAATTGTAAGCTTGGGATTCATGAGCCACTTTTGCCCTCCTGACCTAACCACGTCTCATCGGGACTAACGCCAGATTCACAGGCTCCATTTGTGGCATGGTTATTACCACAAAGCCAAACCTCCCTTGAGAAACTTCATTTATGGCTGCAATCCTATACCCACTTTCTTCAGAGCAATCACCACTGAATTTAGTAGAAGTTATAGTTCGAAAAGAATTCTTCTTTTCGGTTGGTTCTGTATATTCCCTATTCCCTCTATTAGTCCTCCATTTTTATGAATCACTTTTTACAGGTCATCATGCTTTTTCTTTTTCTTTTTGTGCATGAATTTTAAGATGAGATGCATATGCACTTATTGCATGGAATTTAAAATACATAAAATATCAAAAATGGAGAATGCCAGCTTTCCTTTAAACCAGTTTCTTTCTAGTCCTTACAGCCAGAAACCCAAATTTTCTGCTAAAAGCTTAGACACAGGACAAGACACTTTTGCTATCTTGTTTTGAAGTTTTAGTATGAGCACGCATGAACTTAGTACACTTTTTTTATTTTCTTTTTGATCTCATGAGATCTACACTGTTTAGGATGGGAAGAAACCCTTGCTGTGTTGTCTTTAGTCTCTCCTAGAAAAGTGCTCACAGCGGTGTGAGGATCCCAAGAGTGATAAATTAGAAGCTTATAAATTCTGATTCATCACATCCAGTATAGAACAGTGCTGATTAGGTATAGATAGATAGATAGATAGATAGATAGATAGATAGATAGATGATAGATAGATGATAGATAGATAGATAGATAGATGGTAGATAGAGCTAGATAGTGTCCATAATGTAACATTATCCAATTGTCCCAGACTATGCTTTGATCGTTTCCAGCAATGCGTATACACACTCATTTAGGAATAGCCCCCTTAATATATTCCAAAGTTCTGTTCACTTCCCATAACAAGCAACATTTTAAAGAAATGGGGAATAACAAATCAGGGAAAATGCATTTTTGTGTGTGGAAAAGCCTACAGTATAGGGAAGCTATTAGAACAGAGCTGTGTGAACTGGGGCAGCAGGAGACATTCAAAGGCAGGAGAATGTATATAAAATAAAACCCAGCAGACTTTTAGTAGGAATTTAGAACACAATAATGGCAATTCAAGGGATCTCTTAAAAATAGAATAAATGAAATATGGACCCTCAGGCCTAGTCATAATGGCAAGTTCAAAGGAATGAAAGTAGAATGCAAACATTAACCATTCCTATCTAGCCCATGCATTCTATCCCTCACATTTTCCACGAGTTCTCCAACACTTTCTACATGGAGTGGTTTTGCTTGTCTTTCTTTGGAAAATGCCAATGAATTTGGCTTATGCAACTACATTTTGGGATATTGTACAAGATACCTCCATGATGCTTTCTTTTGGCCATGTTGTTGTTGTTTAGTCGTTTAGTCGTGTCCGACTCTTCGTGACCCCATGGACCATTTTGGCCATAAAGAATCCATTTAGGTCGCTTTGTGCATTGAGTGACTTTGTTCAAGGCTGGCAGCACTTTCGGCTCCTCCAGTTAGCTGCGTAGCTAACTTGCCACCAGTGCTTCTCCCAGCACTATACATTTCAAACAGTTTCATATCACTTTAAACTGTCATTTAAATGGCCTTGGTCCAGTATACCTGAAGGAGCGTCTCCACCCTATCGTTCTGCCCGGACACTGAGGTCCAGTGCTGAGGGCCTTCTGGTGGTTCCCTCGCTGTGAGAAGCCAAGTTACAGGGAACCAGGCAGAGGGCCTTCTTGGTAGTGGCACCCGCCCTGTGGAACGCCCTCCCACCAGATGTCAAAGAGAAAAACAACTACCAGACTTTTAGAAGACACCTGAAGGCAGCCCTGTTTAGGGAAGCTTTTAATGTTTGATGGATTACTGTATTTTGTTGGAGGCTGCCCAGAGTGGCTGGGAAGGCCCAGCCAGATGGGTGGGGTATAAATAAATTATTATTATCATCATCAACACCATCATCATGGTTTCCACACAAAGAATCCTGTGAACTATATAGTCATACCTCGGTTTAAGTACGCTTTGGTTTGAGTACTTTCAGTTTAAATACTCTGCGGACCTGTCTGGAACGGATTAATCCACTTTCCATTACTTTCGATGGGAAAGTTCGCTTCAGGTTAAGTATGCTTCAGGTTAAGTACGCACTTCCAGAACCAATTACACTCATACTTCGGGTTAAGTACGCTTCAGGTTGAGTACTCTGCGTACCCGTCTGGAATGGATTAATAAACTTTCCATTACTTTCAATTGGAAAGTTCGCTTCAGGTTAAGTACGCTTCAGGTTAAGTACAGACTTCCGGAACCAATTGTGTACTTAAACCGAGGTACCACTGTACTTTGTTAAGGGTGCTGAGAGCTATTAGGAGTTCCCTGTTTCCCTGAGAGAGCTACAGTTCCTAGTGTGGTTTAGCAATCAATCCATTTTTGCAAAGAACTCTAGGAACTGTAGCACTGTGAGGGGAATCCCAACTGCCATCAGACACTGCCAGCATGGCCAATGGCAAGGGATTATGGGAGTTCCAGTACAACAACATGTGGTTCCTCATCCCTGCTTTAGGGGGCCCATTGGAGTTGGTACGGCTGAAGGCAGGGACCTCAACAAAAGATGGAGCCAGGACCAAAGACATCCTCCTCCCTGAAGAGTTCTGCGATGCTGTGTCTAAGGAGGAGGAAGCCAACAGTCAGGGCCACCAACACCTGAACTAGTGAGAAGGCAGACTGGTGGGAGCTGGCTGAAGACAGACTGAGGTTTATGTGCCCCATTACCCCAAAAGCACTCACCTCCCCTGGGTTCCAAGGAATGCTGAGTATTACTCCTTATTCGTTTATTTGTTAAGGTTGCATCCTGCCTTTCCATCAAATGGTGCTCCCAGTGTCTAACAAAAATAAAATGCAACAAAACAGCGATAAGATCCAAGAAAAAAACAAAGTACCACAAACGTCTTTCTGAAAACCACTGAATTTACCACTGACTTACTCCTTGGTTAGTGTGTACAGGATTGCAGCCTAAATTCTGCTAACGATCATGGAACATCTTGACTTCTAAAACCCATAATGACATCCTCTACTTAACTCGGGTTTTTGTGTGTGATTTTTTTTTTTACTTCAAACAGATTTATTAACAAAATTTGAAGAGCCTAATCATTTTCAAAGTAAAAATGTTGCCTCTGGGAGTCAAATGCTTTTCTGTTCTAAGCCAGACCTGTCTTGTGTGTGTTCCAGATACCATAGCTCTTGACATTCTGGTGGGAATTCTTTTGCAACATGCCGTTTTTATTATAGTTAGGACTCACTGGATCAGATGTTGATGCAAACCCTCATCCTAAAAAAATAATTAAGAATGGAATTTTTTTTTAAGGAAAAAAAACATTTATTTTATTTTACTGGAAGCATTTGTTTTTCATTTTGAATGTTTCAGGTTTCACATTGTTCTGTTTTGTAAGTCCCCCAAACACCCACCCCTTTCTTTGATCATGGCAGCTTCCATGTTGCATTCTGTGACTCTGCTTCCCTGGTGCTGAGTGCCGGGATGATGGGGGAAGCATGTACTTATAGAATGATAGGAGGTGGCCCTTGAGGTTAGAGGAAATTAAGCATGTTGAATACTTTGACCTAATTCCTGTACATTATTTCTTTATTCTCTGCAGCAATTGCTGGACACACACCCCTCCTCCATGGAGCCATTGTGCATGACGCAGCCGCTCCACACAGAAACACAATCTGTGTGCTTTTTCACCACCAGCCCTCAAAAAAGGAGAACATACAAAATGCTCATCCATATGATCAGGCATCCACATGGAAAACATGTGGTTTTCTTCTATGGTGAAGATAAGGGGGCCTAACTACTTGCTCTCATCAATAGTGTCACTTTCCACACATATATCTCAAGATGTGGGCAACAATGATCTATTTTATGTCATTTGTTTATATTCTCAGATTTAGGCCAGGTCTTCGTTTGTGTTGAAGTGAACCCTCCACATGAGTAAAGGCCTGTTTATGAGTAAATACTTTCTCGCAAGAGACCAGGAAGTATGGTAGATGTGACGTATAAAAGGCTTCAGAAGTAAGCAAGCAGAGACATAAGATATTGTGGGTCCTTGTGGTCATAAGGAGAAGGACCTGAGATCTAATCATCTCTTTTCCTTTTCCTGAGGCCAAAGGGTCTCAAGACTTGCCTGCTGGAGGAAAGGGCTACCAAAGATAATAGAAGTAATGCCCTCATTATCTTGTTCTAAAGAATGTTATACCATAATGTGACAGCAATAGCTATATTCATATACAGTGGTACTTTGGTTCTCAAATCTAATCGGTTCTGGAAGTCTGTTCCAAAAACTAAAGCATTTCAAAACCAAGGCACGCTTTCCCATGGAAAGTAATGCAAAATGGATTAATCTGTTCCAGACTTTGAAAAGCAACCCCTAAAACAGCAATTTAACATGAATTTTACTATCTAATGAGACCATTGATCCATAAAAATGAAAGCCATAAACAAGGTACTGCAGTCACACAATCAATCAATCAATCAATCAGTAAGTAGCTGAACTGGGTTCCACACAGTCACACACAAAAAGAGCCGCAAAAACAAAAACGCAAAATAAATAGCAAAAACAGACAGAACTCAGTGTAACACTCAAAATGGAAGTGTGGCACTCAAATCGGAAGCGTAACACTCAAAATGGAGCACATATGGCTTCCGAAAAAAGTTCTCAAACCAGAACACTTCTGAGTTTGCAATGTTTGGGTGCCAAGTTTGTTGAGTACCAAGGCGTTTGAGAACTAAGGTATCAGTGTACCGTGTACAGTGTAACCATTTCAATTTTTCTAGAAAAAGAGGTGCTGGATCTCACCTTGAATGCCTCCCTTGTTCTCTTATAATGGCAATGGCGCCCATCTGAGAAGTGCCAGAACTGAGTTCCGGCAAGTTCCGGCTGAAAAAAGCCCGGACTGTAACCAACATGCCTATTTCCATGCTAAGATTCAAGCTGAAAGCATAGCATATAATTGTAGGAACATTTTTGCCTCCCTGTATCAAATCATAAACATGAACAAACCACAGTGTGCCATCCCTCTTATTTGAATTTTCTGGTCAGTGCACTGGACATGGTTTTTGGTTTGCCCTTTTGCAGCGTTCATAACTTCCAGGGTTTTGAGTCAGGACCATCTCTGTCTCAGACCAAAATGCTTAGGATTTTCCATGACCTTTTTTTCCCTTTCCTTTTGAAGTCTGCCAAAGTCCACGGTTTCAAAATGACTATAAACAAACCGATCGAAACCAGATATGTCAAAACAGAATAGCCTCCCAGTTCCCACACAGAGAAACATCGGGAGTGCCAAGTGTGAGGAGTGTCTGTCAAAATGAGGAATTAGGGAGTAGATGATCTCTAAAAAAAACTGGTTCCAAGAATAATGGGGAAAACACAAAAATAAAAGCAAGCTTTGGTGTGTGTGTGTGTGGGGGGCTTCTATGATGAGCCAGTCACAAAATATACAGGAGCAGTGTCTGAAAACAATATTGGAGCAGTTCCTAACAGTTGCATGGAGCTATTTTTCATAACTTTTCTGTCCCTCCATCGCAACACAGAATCCCTATCTCTTATCAGCATGGATCTTGTAATGTATCTCACACAGAGAGTAAGAGGGGTAGGGAAGAAGAATGTGGTCCTTATCTCAACTGGTGATAGAAAAACCAATAAATCTCGCAGCAAAAGCTGTGAGTGAGTTATGAGGGCTTCACCCTTTTATTTGTACAGTGGCTTTTTTTTTCTTTTTGCAAGAATGATGGTGTTGATTTAAAGCATGTATCTGGAAGAAGAAAAGGCAGCAGGGAGAGACAAAAATAGGGACAGCGACATTGTTTATCTTTGGTACGGTTTTATTTTTTAATTTTCCCTTTTCAGAAGAGGGGGGCAGGGGAACCTCTTCAGCATTTGAGGAAATTAAAATAGCAGATTCCAACAGATAGGGGTCCCATATCTCAGCGTTACAAGACATGCTTTGTATGATGAAGGTCCCAGGTTCTGCCTCTCGCATCTCATTTAAGTCAGTTTCTGGGCTGGTAAAGACCATTACTTGAGAGACCATCTAATACTGTAGAAAGTTGTTGTTGTTGTTTAGTTGTTTAGTCGTGTCTGACTCTTCGTGACCCCATGGACCATAGCACGCCAGGCACTCCTGTCTTCCACTGCCTCCCGCAGTTTGGTCAAACTCATGTTCGTAGCTTCGAGAACACTGTCCAACCATCTCATCCTCTGCCGTCCCCTTCTCCTTGTGCCCTCCATCTTCCCCAACACCAGGGTCTTTTCCAGGGAGGCTTCTCTTCTCACGAGGTGGTCAAAGTATTGGAGCCTCAGCTTCACGATCTGTCCTCCCAGTGAGCACTCAGGGCTGATTTCCTTAAGAATGAATAGGTTTGATCTTCTTGCAGCCCATGGGACTCTCAAGAGTCTCCTCCAGCACCATAATTCAAAAGCATCCATTCTTCGGCGATCAGCCTTCTTTATGGTCCAGCTCTCACTTCCATACATCACTACTGGGAAAACCATAGCTTTAACTATACAGACCTTTGTCGGCAAGTACAGACCTTTGTAGAAAGTACAGTCCTAAATTTCACCAGTAAACTGGCATCCATGTTCAACATAGACATCAAAATGGCATCAAAAAGGCAGCTAGGGGTGTACAGTTAGGGATAGGCTGGTCTGCTTAGTATTTTTCATGCTAAGGTATATGCCTCTTTTGTGACATATCCAAGCTGGCCACCCCTCTTCATCTTCCCCAGTTGCAGAACTGAGACTGATGTGGTAAAACCGAAGCAATGCTGCAGAAATGATGGTTCTGTTAGACAAAATCCTTTTGTTTTAAATAAATGCCTTTCCCCCCTAAAGAAATCAGACACCTTGTTGGTGTTTTTCTTATAGTAAACACAGGGTCACTGAAAGGAAACAGGCTAGATGAAAGATCACCGTGATAGTAAATTACTTCCATCTGCAAACACTGTAAATTGTGTAGACATAAAAAGGGAAGTTATGGTAAGAGCTCCAGAGTGTCGTGTCTTTGGATTCAAAAACGTTCATCTTCCAAGGACTTTATTCTGCTGCCAAGATTAAGAAACACGAAGTCATGACTCAGGAACTGGACCATGTCAAAGGAATTGTACCATGGAAATACAGTTCTTCCTCCCCATTATCTTTTTCATCTTGTGAAGAAACTGTTTCAGGAATCTTGAAAAATCCAGTATGATCTCTTTCAGATTTTGCTTCCTCGAGGAGCTATTGGAAACTGCAGCTAAGGCAAACTGGGGTGTTATCATAGAGATCTGATAAAGGCAAACAGGGTCTCCAAGTGGTTTTCCAGCAACCAAACCAACACCCCTTCTTTACCCTTGTGCCATCCATCATGACAGCTTGCCAAAAGCTGACTTGGATTTTGCCATTTCCAAGCAAAGGAATTTCAGAGGGAGTCTTCAGTGTGAATATGCTCAATTACAAGTTGTCAAGAAATTCGATTGTAATTCATTTAGGCTTGAATCGAGACATTGGTTTCCTGTTTGACTCGGAAGGTTGCTTTACGTACCTAAGCTGCGGTGACTGCATTGTGATGACCAATTACAGCTGTTGTGAATGATTGCTGTGCAAGGCAAGGCAAACTAGGGTGTTGTCACAGAGACAAGGCAAGGAAGTCCAGGATGGTACACCACAGAAGCCCAAACTGGGTCCGTCACTGGCAGCTGGACTAACTTAGGATTCAACAGATTCTTGCCTGGCCCAGCTCTGTCCCTTCTCCTCATCCCTGTTTTGGGTGCGGCTGCTGGCTACCATGTGCAGGGATACCCAGGGGCATAGCTAGCTTCTCTGGGACCAGGAGGGGCGGGGGTGGGGCGATCTGCCCACAGGGGTGCTGCGGCGAGCTGCCCACGGAGTCCACCTGGTGGACGCAAGCCCCATGCTGCCGTTTCGGGGAGTGCGGGACCCAGGCCACCGCGTCACTCCCAGGAGAGACGCGTGGCTCGGTCATGCTGCAGGCCAGGCCGCACGGTAAGTGCTGCCCCCTGCAGTGTGCCATTTTGTCACCCCCTCAGGGATGACACCCAGAGCGGATTGCACCCCCACCCCCTTCCTAAACCCCTGGGGATACCACTGGCATGAACCTCTGGCCACCCAACTCCACATGGCTGCAGTGGGCATAGTCTGCAGCTCTGCAATGGTGGAGCCCCCACCCTCCAGACAGAGCCTGGCACAGTGACTGGCGGATGGGCACCTCCACCTCATCCAACACCCCCTCCCCATCAGCATGGTTGGATCCAGGAGTTCCAAATGCTCTGCTAAGGCAGTTCTCTGCCTGCTTATTTGAGAATATCAAATCATTTTACTCATGGCGCTGCACACTACAGAATGGCACAGAGCAATGACCTGAAAAATGGACATTTTCCACCATTCCCAATGCACCTTTACCTCTGCCATTTATGTAGGATCACCCAACTGCTTCAAATGTCTTGTACAGACATATATTTTTGCTCAGACTTTCCCTGGCCTGCGATATTAGGCTATGTTTTCATCTGTTTTTTTATAGTACTGCTTCAACGGTTTTATGTTGCATTTTTATGTTGCACTTAGAGATTTTTCAAATTTCAACCAGTTGCTCAATGGTTTTAAATTAAATAATACCTAAAGTATATATTTAGATCAATTAACTTTATATTATATACTAGCCGGCCCTGCCACACGTTGCTGTGGGTTATTTGTGTGATTTCCCCTACCCTGTGCCAATCCATGACGTACCCCTGTGATTCCCCCAGTCCTCCCCTCACCCCCTGGCTTATCCCTGTGATTCCCCTCTCTTCCCCCTCCCTCATCCCTGTGAATCCCCCAACTCTGTCCTGATCCATGACCTACTATGCCCCCTCTTCCCCCCCACCCTGGCTTATCCCTGTGATTTCCCCCCTATCCTCCCCCTAACCCCCCCACTTACCCCTGTGATTTCCCTCCTCTCCTCCATCCAACCCCCCCCCCCCCGGTTATCCCTGTGACCCGTTCATTTTGCACACAATCATTTCCCCAATGCGCGTGTTCTGTAAAATTTTGCCCTTTCCCAACCCTGACTCCCCCTACCCACGTGTGTTATGTGAAATAACATTTATTCTACCTAAAGGCACAACCCTGTAAAAGGCCGATATTCAGTTGATTCTATGCTGCGGCCTATTCGCCCCCCTCCACCCCCCACCCAGAAAGGCCCCTAAATCCACTCAGCCTAGTCTGCAAAGCCGAGGCGAGATACTGTGGAGAGGGCAGGTTTCATCCCTGTGCCTCCCCCCACCCTGTTCTGACACATTACCTATCTCTGCCCCCTATTCGGCCCCCTCCGAACCCCCCCCCCCCAGGCAGTACCCTACCTCCACTTGGCAATGTTGGGCCTTGTTGCTGCAAAAGGCCTGTTTTCAGTTGGTTGCTGTGGAATTTTGTGATGTCATCTTGTGCCGTGGCTTTGGAGGCAGCAGTGAGCTATCTGGCTTTCTATTGGATGCTGCTGGAGTCTTCAGAGCTTCTGCTGGTGACGTCTAATTTGGGCGCCACTTTTTTGTGTGTTTAATCATTATTTTAGGTATGAAAGGTTTGCTTTGGGGGGGGGGAATTATGCCAGATCATGGGCATGGAACGTTGTGGCCAAATTTGTTGCATTACAGTTCAGCGGTTACGGAGAAAGGCTGTGACCTCTGCGCATGCAATGCCTACATATATATAATACTAATAAATTAACTGGTTATGCACACTTTCATTCCAAAATGCCAGACAGTATCAGGCCATATTCTTGGTGGGTGGGGTGGGGTGGGGTGGGGGTGAAAAGTGTTAGGTTTTTCCTTTAAGACTGATGTGGTCAATGGTGCTACACAGAGATGCATAGCTGCCAAGTTATCCCTTTTTTACAGGGATTTTCCCTTATGCTGAATAGGCTTCCTCGCGAGAAAAGGGAAAACTTGGCAGCTATGCAGAGATGTGTGTTTGTAACCTTGATCTGAATGATAGCACACCTGTGAGCTTTTGCTAATTTCAATAATTGAAGGTAGAGTTTGCTCACTGTAATGTGATTGGGCAATTGACTATTTTGAATTCTGTATTTAAGCTACCCAAATGGTTCATGGGTGTGGTGGTGATGTATTGTGAAATGAGAGGAATGGAGTAGAGGAGTGTGGTGTATATAATTGTAAATAAAGGCAAGCAAAGATACTGAAGACGACTTTGTTATTTCGTCGACCCTGCCGCTGTTGCCACTCGGTTGGTGCGTTTTGCCCAACAAAAAGATGCAAGCTGTTTATATTGCATATATAGAACTTTGTGCCATATTCTAACTCTCATGTGTTACATATAAGGACGAGAAACAGAGAATAGAAAAGATCCATAGTAAAAGAAAAGGGGGGGGGAGAAAGGGTGATTCATATACTTCTTTAATGTAACATCTGTCTCCACTTTCCAAGTAGTAAGAAGTTTCAGGACAACCTTTTTACTGGATAAATATCTTTCTGAAGTGAGAGTACTGGAGATGGATGGTGTTTATGGGATATCCGGGTGTGGTGGTGTTTTTTTTTTTTTTTTTACAAACAGGCAAGCTGAGCAGGGCAGAACAGACAAGCATCCAGGCGGTCCGGAGTAAACATGAAACAGCATCAGTCGCGCCCCCCCCCCAAGCCACAGAACACCCTTGCAGCTTCCCAGGTCTGTTTCTTACTACCCAGTCTCGAAAGCCAGGCATCTTTTGCTTTCTCTCCCCAGATCTGGGCTGAGAACTTGTCTCCCATAACCCACACCAGAGCAAACAGGCCTCAAAACAAATGTCAGCGGTTTGGAGTAGCCACCGGGAGAGATGGGGAAGACATGCAATTCAGTCCGCACTTAAAGGCATAGCTACCTAATCTGCACTGTCTGAAACCGTATGCTGGACCAAAGCTTCTCTGAATTTCGCAGTGCAGTTCTCAAGCCCAGTGGTACCTCGGTTTATGAACACAATTGGTTCCAGAAGTCTGTTCATAAACTGAAGCGTTCATAAACTGAAGTGAACTTTCCCATTGAAAGTAATGGAAAGTGGATTAATCTGTTCCAGATGGTCCGCCGAGTACTTAAACTGAAACGTTCATGAACTGAAGCGAACTTTCCCATTGAAAGTAATGGAAAGTGGATTAATCCGTTCCAGACGGGTCCACGGAGTACTCAACCTGGAGCGTACTTAACCCGAAGCATGGGTGTAATTGGTTCTGGAAGTCTGTTCATAAGCTGAAGCGTTCATAAACTGAAGCGAACTTTCCCATTGAAAGTAATGGAAAGTGAATTAATCCGTTCCAGATGGGTCCGCGGCGTTCGTAAACCGAAAATTCATAAACCGAGGTGTTCATAAACCGAGGTTCCACTGTAATGTGTACAAAAAATGCATATACGAGTTGTAAAGCGTACATTAAAATACATCCATTGGGGAAAATAATTGAGTACCAGCTAGAGGGCCTCCCCCCTCGCTCTCTAAAAAACACTTACGAATCTCCTGGCTATTCCAGTCCTCTGAAACATTTGTTCAATAACTTCTTATAACTTATTTATTTTGTGTTATGCCTGTAGCGGGGGTCATCATAATCTTTTCAGTGCTTATGGCCTCTAAAGGTCTTAATCCAATGCTGACTCCCCCCCCCCCAAAAAAAATCCAGTTTACTGTAGTTTGTTATGGATCCTGGGCATTGTTAGGAGACCCCTATTTACCTCACAGAGCTGCAATTCCCACGACTCCCTGGGAAGAGCGATTGCTTGTTAAATCACCCTGGGAATTGTAGTTCTGAGAGGGGCGTAGTGCAGATGGGGTTAAAATAAGTGGGAGCCAGGTGCTCTTCATGGCTGTCCAGTTTGTGCAATTCTTCCACCTTGAAAAAGAGGGAATGTTTGTATGAATCAGACCTAGCCACACAGAGTGCCTGTGTAGTGGTGCCACCAGGATAGCACCTGGGGGCAGAGTTTTAGGGCCCCACTCAGTAGAAAGAGGAGGAAGCCCCCACCAAAGCAATACAAATTGCAAAGTAAACAGGCAAGCCCATGATAGAAAACTACCAAACTGCACCCATGTCATGTTTTACCGGGGATGGGGGGCTGTGGGTCTCTAGGTATTATTGAACCCCAACTTTCACGAGCTTCAGCCAGTTATGGCCAGTGGTGAGGGATGATGGGAGTTGTAGTCCAAGCAACATCTGGGGGAGCAAAGGTGGCCCATACCTGCCTTACATTATCTGCATGGAGAAATTTCGCACACTCCTTGATCACACTTCAGATTCTTACTACCAAGGAAAAGGTGACTGAACCAGGCCTCCCACACAGAGTTGGAAGAGACCCTGAGGATCATCAATGTAGTCCAACCCCCCGCAATGCAGGAATATGCAACTATCCCTTATGGGGATCGAACCTGCAACCTTGGCGATATCAGCACCACACACTAACCAACTGAGCTATGATGTTCTTTCTCCTGGCCGCCTAGTGATTACATACGGATCTATCAGGAGAAGACTATCAACAGGGACAGAGATATTCTCCATCCCACTGCAGTACAGTGGTACCTCGGTTTATGAACACAATTGGTTCCGGAAGTCTGTTCATAAACTGAAGCGAACTTTCCAATTGAAAGTATTGGAAAGTGGATTAATCCGTTCCAGACGGGTCCGCAGAGTACTCAACCTGAAGCATACTTAACCCAAAGCATGGGTGTAATTGGTTCTGGAAGTCTGTTCATAAACTGAAGTGAACTTTCCCATTGAAAGTAATGGAAAGTGAATTATTCCGTTCCAGATGGGTCCGCGGCGTTCGTAAACCGAAAATTCATAAACCAAGGTGATCATAAACCGAGGTTCCACTGTATAACCCTGCCTCACCCCAGAATAGGCCTATGTTATAATTTAATAAGGTTGGTAAAATTGCAACTGTCTAACATATGTCGCCTGTGCAGGCACCGAGTCTTGATTTCTAAACTGCCCCTGACTGAGTGACTTGAGTTTCCATGATCAGTCAATATTTAATCAACTTTCCTCATTTGGGATTCTATACAGTGATGACCTCTGATTGTCAGGCCTTCTCTGTTTCTTATACATTGCTGCTATATTACTTCTCGCCTTTCGGACCATTATGTTTTCTTGTCATATATTTATTCCAGCACGTTTAATGTATTTTCAGCCTTGGTTAATTTGGGCAGAAGGGATATCTGGTTATAGTTAATTTGATTAATCTGCTCGTGCAGATTCCTATTAACTCTGACTGAGGAGGATGGCAACTGTGGGTCACGGTTTGCAATAAGAGAGGCCAAAAGGTTTTGCATCTTCCAGCAAGCCTTTCAGCAATTAAGGTGCAAGCTGTACAACCTC
This sequence comes from Zootoca vivipara, assembly GCF_963506605.1. NCBI lineage: Eukaryota > Metazoa > Chordata > Lepidosauria > Squamata > Lacertidae > Zootoca > Zootoca vivipara. Next base: position 69,857,144 of record NC_083284.1, on the reverse strand, counting down.
GTCCTATGCATATTGACACTCAATTTACCCATGTTTTACCACTATGCTCAATGGGACTTAATTCCAAATAAATCTGCATAGGACTGAACATTTAATTGGTAGGTTGCTTCAGTGTAATCGGTAAAAGCATATTTTAATCACTGAGGCTACAAGGTAAAATATTGGAGGCTATTGAGTGACAGCTTTGTTACTGTACAAAGAAATGAAAATAAAATATTAAAACCGGCCTTTCCTCCTGTTAATTAGTAGTAAATTCCATTTATTAATGCCTTAAGTGATCAAGGAAACGCTTTCATATTTTAAAAAGGCAAGTGCATTTAGGTTTTGATAATATGCAAATTATGGGCTAGTTGATCAGTTAATTCAAAGGCAGATGAGGAATCAATTAGAAGCTTTTAACTGATTGAGAGCTCTAATTACATTTTTCCAAAGCAGGCTCAGGCCACTAATATATACAAAAGAGAGGTTTTTCCTTTCCTTTTTTTATATAATTGCCTGCAGATCTAAAATAAAAAATACTGCATTCTAATAAAGGAATAGCTGTTCTGTTTGCCTTTCAACCGAAGCTTTGTCTCTATACAGAGAAAGAACAAAAAAAGGTCTGTTTATACATGTGGCTCCTTCCATTTGTTGCTCTAAGAGGGCTACACACACAAGCATTTAGTTTTCAGAGGATATTTTTTAGCAAAAGGAACACAACTGAAATTGCTGTGGATAATGATGATAGGTGAAATTGTTCTTTGGCACTTGTCCATGCAGACTGAAGATATTAACAGGAGGGCCATCAAGAGAAATTGCCAGGTCGTCGTCCCCCCCCCCACCTTCAGCAATACCAACATCATTGTTTTAGAGTGGCCTGGCTCCATGTTTAAGTATTTGCTTCCAACAAAAAGGACCCCCAGGAGTTTGCTTTGATTCTGACTTTGATGGGAAATCTCCAGGCCTCCCAAGAAGACGGTGGAAGACAGCAACAAGGCAAAACTCTAGAATGCATCAGAACTCATTTCCGCTTATCCAAATCTAGTCAGAAAAGAGGATTTTGCTACAGGAAAGTGCCGTCACGAGGCATTCAACATTGTGATGGGATGATAGTGTCTCACCTACTGTTTTACCAAGGGAAGAAGTACAACGTTTAAAGGAAGCCCTTTGGTGCTAAAATCCAGAAGTGTCTGTTGTTCATGGGCTTCATAGAATTCAGTGCTGGGAATGGAGTCAACACTCCTCATATAGCCAGGCTGCCCAAGCATTTAGGGTATGGTTCCCAAGCCTTTATAGGGCCCGAAATGGGAAGTAGATATGCCAAGCAACCTGAGTCTCAGAGTCATGTAAGGTCAAGGAACATTACCTGGCTACTCAAGGTAGCCAGAGTTGTTATTGGTGCCTCAGGATGAAGTCTAATACATTGGTGTAAGAGAAGCGAAATCGCAGCTACAAAGCTCAGATCATACATATGACTGACACTCTTCTTTGGAAATTAAACCCATGTCCAGACTTCAACATTAAAAAAAACTTTACTTGTAGAAACGTACAGAAGAATTGGAACATAATATATACAGTCACATGCTTGTTGAAGCATGGGCTAGCATTCTCTTATTCTAACTTCCAAACAGCTGTATTTTCCTCCCTTTCCAGAGCTCAGCATCCAGCCTTCTGTGTCCCAGTTAGGCCATGCCTTGCAGCTCCTATGAGAGATTTCTACTCTTATCTTCTCCTGCAGCTTGGCTATGGTTTTTTCCAAGCAAAGAAGCACTCCCAACACTCTATTCAACTTAGATATGAATGGATTCTAAAACACAGTCATCTTCTTGCTTCATATAAAATGGAGCCTCTCCTTCACTAGATACCTCTCATGTGACCTACATTAGCAAATCACGTGGGAGAGGCTCTCTAGAGTTCAGTGACCAACCAACCAAATTCAAACACACGAGAATGCATACAAGCATTTACAATTTCAATGAAATAAATTACTATACTTAATATACATGAAATGGAGTGAACAACAGGGCCGTCTTAAGCATATCTGGTGCTGTGGTGCGAAGATCCCTCCGGTGCCCCCCCTGGCGGCCCGGCGCCCTGGCGCCCTGCACCACCCAGCCTTGCCGTAGGGCCGGCCCTGGTGAACAATAAAATGCTAAGCAAAAAATACAGCGCAGGTAAGATCCCTTCAGGGGGTCCCCTGCTCCTCACCACTACCTATTCTCTGGCCCTCATTCTCTGGGTCCAACCTGCATGGTGAAGAGTAGGAGGAAGAGATGAGGAGATACTGCTGCTCCTTCTTATTCGTGTCACTCCCTACACAGTGAGTAGAAAGGTGATCAGGCTGTCACATCACAGAGAAGAAAGATAAAAGTTATGGCCTTGGCACATACTCAATGGTGCAGGCCTCTGACACCACACCTGAGGAAACAGGCTGGCCCCCTTCAATTCTGGTCTCTCACCCAGATATTTCTACACTTGGAGCCCCAAGAAAAAGGTAAAATCCCTGATGAGTCCCAAGATTCTGGGAAGAGGAGAAGTCCGTTGCTTTCTTCCAATAGTGTCATTGTGAACTTCCAGCTGTGTCTGGGTTAGTCCCTGCTGAAAACAACATGAGAAATCAGACAGGAATTCTTGTGTGTAGTTAACTAAGTAGACACTGCATATTTTTAACAAGACAAACGTATGCATGTCTAATCAGAAGTAAGTCCTGTTTGAATTCAGCGGAGCTTACTCACAGAAATCTGTTTGATTTCCAGTAGCATGTATCTCAATGTCGTAGGCATATACCCCTTTAAAAAATAAATAGACATGAACCTTGAAATGTTGCCCGCATACGTTTTTCTTTGCCAAATATCTAACATATTCTACTAGTGATGGAATGATTGAAACTGATCTATCCTCCAAGGGTTGATGGGGGTGACGTCTCCTTGCCTTTAAAAAAGGGAGGCTGGATTCCTTCCATAAAGATGTTATCTGATTTATGGCAATACTGTGATAAACATTAGGCACCCACTTCCCACCTGACCGCCGCAAACATCTGCAAAGGAGTAACTGAACCAGCAATTCAATTCCACCATGTGGGGGGTCAACACAAGATCTGTGTTTCTTATCTCTCAACTTATTTGCATGAATGCATTTCACCCCTTCCTCCACCGCCTTCCTGCCGCCCTTGGACGAAGATTCTCCCAAGCCTGATAAAGTCACTCCGCTTCATTTCACTGTTTAAAAAAGTTAACAGACTCCTGCAACTCATTTACTCTTGCCTTATTTTACAAAAGAAGAGCTCAAAGCGGGCCCAGATCTCACAGTTTATGCACTCCCAATATAGATTACAGTGCATCACTTGTAATAATGATGTCACTGGGAACCAGGATTATGGAATTTACTTTTGTGGCAGAACATGAGGATGCAGGCTGAGATTCAAAGAGTGACTTTAGGCATGCTCAATAGCTAGTGCACGCCCAACTGGATTTTCTTACTCATTTCCTTTGAGCAGCTGATTCCTATGCCATATCACGAAGAGCTTTCGAAAGGACCTCCAATGGTCAAATTAGTCGTGATGCAAAAAGGCGCTCCTGTGCTGCTGTTTTCTTTATTGCAGCCACTGGGGTTAAATGTCTGGTGGTGGGGCAAAGATAGAATTGTAGAGTTGGAAGGGATCCCAAGGGCCATCTACTCCAACCCCATGCAACACAGGAATCTCAACTAAAAGGTAAAGGTAAAGGACCCCTGGATGGTTAAGTCCAGTCAAAGGCGACTATGGGGTTGTGGTGCTCATCTTGCTTTCAGGCCGAGGGAGCCGGCATTTGTCCACAGACAGATTTCCAGGGCATGTGGCCAGCAGGACTAAACCGCATCTGGTGCAACAGAACACCATGATGTAAGCCAGAGTTCATGGAAATGTCATTTACTTTCCCGCCCGCCACAGTGGTACCTATTTATCTACTTGCACTGGTGTGCTTTCAAACTGTTAGGTTGTCAGGAGCTGGGATCGAGCAACAGGAGCTCACTCCGTCTGGGGGATTCGAACCGCCAACCTTCCAATTGGCAAGCCGTAGAGGCTCAGTGGTTAAGACCACAGCGCCACCTAAACTAAAGCATCCATGTCAGATGGCCATCCAACCTCTGCTTTAAAATCTCCAAGGTAGAGGAAATGTTTGGTCAGATACTTTTCTGACCAAAATGTCTCTCTCCCAGCTTCCCAAAAATGCAGGCAGACAAGCAGGCAGGCAGGCAGGCAGGCAGGCAGGCAGATAAACAGATGATAGATAGATGATAGATAGATATAGGGGGTCCATGTATTTTTCCGATGCAGGGAGAGATAAAGTTGAGGATACTTTTTCAATGGAAAGATAGCCCACTACATAAGCTTTAAGCAGCCCCCTCCTTCTATTCTGCTCAGTATCAGATTTGGAACTCTAACCTGTGAATTCCTTACTATTTAAAGAGACAAAGAGAGAAGGGGCACTCCCTTATCTCTTGCATCATGCTGAGCCGACAGTTTCAAAAGATGCTTGTGAACCCTACAGTTCTATGATTCTATTCAGAAAACCTCAGTCCAAACCTCTCTTGGGTATATGGAACTAGCTGTGTGGTTTGAATGATGCAATCCCTGATCCCTAGCTTTATGTTGATATAGACTAGTAAGGTAACCCTACTGACAACATCACTAAGAAACCAAGTCACAAAGAAATGTAGTTTGGTGGTACAGTGGTACCTCAGTTTATGAACACAATTGGTTCCGGAAGTCTGTTCATAAACTGAAGCGTTCATAAACTGAAGCGAACTTTCCCATTGAAAGTAATGGAAAGTGGATTAATCCGTTCCAGATGGGTCCGCGGAGTACTTAAACTGAAGCGTTCATAAACTGAAGCATGGGTGTAATTGGTTCCGGAAGTCTGTTCATAAACTGAAGCGTTCATAAACTGAAGCGAACTTTCCCATTGAAAGTAATGGAAAATGAATTAATCTGTTCCAGATGGGTCCGCGGTGTTCATAAACTGAAAATTCATAAACCGAGGTGTTCATAAACTGAGGTTCCACTGTATTAAGAGTTGTCAAAAGCAATGCCATCAAATCTACATGTCTCAAGCGCAGGAGCACACAGCCCCCTCCAGCAGTTCCTACCAATGCACAGAGGCCCAATCCCAGCCTCCCATTCATGCATACTTTTGCACCCGCATTTGTGCATTGGGCTAGAAATTTGCCCAAGGCTGCACAGCAAGCTGTGGAAAAGGTGGGATTCGAATACAGCTCTCCCAGATTCCAAGTCAATTTAAAGTATTATATGATGATCATCTCAACTGTGCAGTCCCCTGAGTTTTGGATAGGAAATGGGAGATAATAAATGAGATTGATAGCCATTGCTGTTATATCACTCTGCATTATGTTTCACAAATTCAGAGTAACCAGAATAGCTTCCAAGAAAAGAAGGCACAGAGAAAAACATGTTCTCATCCTTTGTTCCTCTGTGCTTGCCATGCAGAAGCCGATAACAGCAGCAAGTGCCAAGGGAGAAGACGATAGACACATTTTATATAAAAGCATAAATGTGACATAATATTTTAAAATCCATATTAGCAATAATGACCAATGCAGCCAGTGATTTGGGGCTCATTGTATCTGTAGCTGGTAACTGATCTCACTAATTAAAACTTTTGTTTCTTCATGCAAGGCTGAGCTTTTTAACTTAGCTTTTAAACACCAGTGGTTTTCTGGAAAGATGAACCTTTCCAAGACAAGATTTCAGGAGGTCCAGGAAATACTTGTAATGAGACATTTTAGAGTTAGTAAGCTTAGCTTGGCATGGCTTTCCTTAAAACATATTGTTTCATAGAAGATCTTTAAAATATGGGTCAAGTACTAGTTCACTAGTCTATCTGCACTGAAAATTTGTGGCATTTTATTCTTTATTTATAAAAAACAAAATCCTAAACAGCCTTTCATGAAAGCAATAATCCCAAGGCAGTTTACAATACAGATAGAAACAATTCATTAAAAACAGAAAACATCAAAAATGCAATTTCCAGGAATTGTTAAAAGTGGTACCAAGAAACATGTGGGCAAATAAATGTACTTTTAACAGCTGACAGATGCTCATTACAGCATCTCAGAGGAGCAATTATTCCATAGATGGAGCACCACCACGGAGAAGGCCTTTTTCCTAGTCACAGCAAGATGGACTTTCATGGACTGCAACAGAACTAATAGGGCCCTCCTCCAAAGAGCTTAATGAATGAGCAGGCCAGTGTGAAAGAATGTGTTCTTTCAGGCAACCTGCTCCCAAGTTGTGCGGTAGCAATTCTGGCCCAGCAGCAATCATATGTGCACACACTTAGCAGCCTAAGCCACTGCATTCTGCACCAGAATCAGCTACTGAACAAGCCTTAAGGGCAGCCCCCATATAGATGCACTATTCCCTGTCCAGGAATAGTCATTGCTGGTGTACCAGTGTAGGTATTATTTAACCATTGAGGATACTTGGGCCTCCAGCCACAGTGATGGATCCAAGAGCATCACCAAACGACGGCTGCAATTCACATGGCAGTTTATTCCATTTTAATAATAATAATAATAATTTTATTTATACCCTGCCCTTCCCATTCAAGACCGGGCTCAGGGTGGCTAACAACAAAAATATCAAAGCAAACATAAAAGAAACAATTTAATTAAAATTTAATTAAAATTAAATACAATTTTAAAATTAGGAATCTATGGTATGCCTGTTGTCTTTGTCCATGGAGTTTTCTAGGCAGGGATACTGGAGTGGCTTGCCAGTTCCTTCTCCAGGTGGATCACGTTTAGTCAAAACTCTCCCCTATGACCTGTCCATCTTGGGTGGCCCTGCATGGCATAGCTCATAGCTTCTCTTAGTTATTCAAGCCCCTTCGCCATGACAAGGCATTGATCCATGAAGGACAGATCGTGAAGCTGAGGCTCCAATACTTTGGCCACATCATGAGAAGAAAAGACTCCCTGGAAAAGACCCTGATGTTGGGAAAGATTGAGGGCACTAGGAGAAGGGGACGACAGAGGACAAGATGGTTGGACAGTGTTCTCGAAGCTACGAACATGACTTTGACCAAACTGCGGGAGGCAGTGGAAGACAGGAGTGCCTGGCGTGCTATGGCCCATAGGGTCACGAAGAGTCAGACACGACTAAACGACTAAACAACAAATGGTATAAGTGGAACCTCATTTAAATAGCTGTAGGATAAAACCTTAGGGGAGGGTAACACCGGGGTCAGACTGAGTCAGTCCAAAGGCCAAGTGGAACAGCTCTGTCTTGCAGGCCCTACGAAAAGATGACAACTCCCGCTGGGCCCTAGTCCCCTGAGAGAGAGCGTTCCACCAGGTCGGGGCCAGTACTGAGAAGGCCCTGGTCCTGGTCAAGGCCAGTCTAACCACCTTGTGACTCGGGATCTCCAGTATGTTATTATTTGTGGACCTTAATGTCCTCTGCGGGGCATACCAGGAAAGGCGGTCCCATAGGTACGAGGGTCCTAAGCCGCATAAGGCTTTAAAGGTCAAAACTAGCACCTTAAACCTGACCCTGTACTCCACCGGGAGCCAGTGCAGCTGGTAAAGCACTGGATGAATGTGATCCTGCGGCTAACTGTGGAATTCCACATTATATTGGAGCTTTCACCCGATGTAAAAGCCATTTCAGGAACTACCATGGAATATACTGCAAGTATAATGCCTTACTATCTTTGGGGGGCATTATATCCACCATACTGATTTCATCCTCCTACCCTCCTTCCCCCCTGCATGCCCCTAAGCCATAAAGCGTCTACTGAGGTAGAGGTTGTTTTGCAGGAAGCTGCTGAGGGAGGAGGGAGTCAAAATCAGGCACTTTCTGCAAAACCACTTCTGCATCACCACGGAGGTGGTGTTGTGGGCTGGCCCCGAGCAAACTCTCACGATGGGGGCTGAGAGCTCAGCCCCCTCACGAAGTGGGAGTTCCCGCCTCCGTCAGACCTGGGCCGCCCAATAGGGTCGGCCAGGAGGTGGGGCTTTGTGTCTTTTAAACTGGCCGGAGGCGGGAACTCAGCCTTTCCTGCCCCGGCTCCCAACCCAATCAGATCACCCGCCCACCCACCCTTTAGGCTAGGCAGGTTAGGCCGACGCTGCTATGGACTTCGGTTGGTCGCCTTGGTTGGCCGGGGGGCCTGGTAGGACTTTTTCCACTTGGGCTAGCCAAGCTGGTTTTTTCGCCTACCTCATAGCAATTCGTCACAACTTGGTTTTGCGGTTAGGCATTGGAAATTTGCATAAAAGAAGAAGGGGGGCAGATTGTGTCATCCTCTGCCCAGAAATTGGAGAAGTAATTCCGTTAAAGGGGTTCCGGGGGCGCTAGCTTTGTCCTGGGCCTACGGAGGTCAGGGCCTTATGGCACCCCCCAACGGTGGCCACAGGAGGTGTCTCAGTAGATGTACATCACTGGGCTCCTTTCTGGTGGTTAATTTCTTCCAGACTGTAACACACGGGTTACAGTCGGATATAGTCGGTTAGGGTCCAATGCCTAAGCCAATACCGCTCATCATTCGTAACCAATAAAGTTGTGGCCTTTTTCGCCCACTTAAATTTATTCATTGTGTCTCGTGTCTTATTTCACGTGGAGGGAGGGGCATTGCCACACAATGATGAAACACATCATTTTAAAAGATGTCTAAATTTCACTCAGCCAAGAGTAAAAAAGTTTGGGAATCATAAAACAAAATGCAGCTAGCCAAGAATCACTTACTTCCTTGGTGGCTCTTTGCTGTTCTAGCCAAATTATTTTCAGACTCGCCTCTGCCTTCATGAGGGTTAGAAACTTTAGAAATGGAAGTCCACAGGAAAACAACCAAAACCGTAACTCAGGAAATACAAGGTTGCCTGCTTCTAGCCATCTCTAGGTTAACAGACTTTTGACACATTTTCAGGAGGATAACTGAATGCATTTATACCTAACTATGATGTTACAATGCCATCACAGAATGCTTGATATTACGGCACAAACTGCCATGCCTGAAAAATGATGGAAGTGCCACTCATGTGTTTTATTTAGCTGCCTGCTTACAAGCATAGCTGCCAAGTTTTCCCTTTTCTCACGAGGAAGCCCAGCATAAGGGAATTTCCCTTAAAAAAAGGGAGAACTTGGCAGCTATGCTTACAAGCTTGCCATGGTCATGATCTGGCTGCAGTGAGAAACATCACACTTAGGTGGCTATCAAATCCAATACTGACTTTTCTGATTCGCTTGCATGACTTGATCCTCTAGAATAAATTCAATGGAGAAATGTGTGGTTCCTCTTTCACAACCCAACCCAATTATCAATCTTTTTGGAAAGCATAAAACTGTCGAGCTAAAAACAAAAGTAAAACATATGTGTTTATCCGTGATGTTTGCTTTGAAATTAACCCAAATTCTGTTTTGCAAATGTGACGGGTTTTGTTTTTCTAAAACTGGCAACACTTTTACAAACTTGTTTTGGAATTAATACTATAGCATATGCTTCTGTCAGAGCCACATCAACAAAACAGTATTTATACTGCATGTGATGCTTTCTTGACACACCACAGCTGAGGCCTGACGGAGATTGTGGCCTCAAGTGAATAAAAAGCAATGAAGACCAAATATGTTTCCTAATGAGTCACAACTTTAAACTCTCTTGGCAGAACAGAAAAACTTTCCTTCACTTCCCCTGGGCAATACATTGAAATATATATAGCAAAAAGGAAACTTTAAAGGAGAGACAGGGAGGGGAGAGAGGGAGACGTTGTGGGTGACCAACCTGCTATTGAAAACATCACCAGCATTTGATTGCAACCGCTTGCGTTTTTATTTTTTGCTGTTAATTGTTTCCAGAATGTTTGTTTGGAAATTCGTTAGCTGGTGCATCATATACAAAAATGTGACCTGCAAAGTATGCTGCTGTAATATTTGGCAGTGAAGTCAATGATGCTTATAGTTCAGTGCCACTTAAAATACCCCATTGTTCACGCAACCAAGAAGAAAAAATGGTATGGTATACTCTGTACTCGTTTCATTTTTTTCATGAGCATGACCATGAAATGAGTTGCTGGAGTTGTTTCTGATGGCAGGTTTTGCCATTTGCTGCGAGTCCTTCTGCCCTTTCACTATATATTAATATGGAATCTTAGAATGGTAGAGTTGGAAGACACCCCAAGGGTCATCTAGTATAACCACCTGCAATGCAGGAATCTCAGCCAAAGCATCCATGAAAAATGGCCACCCAACCTTTGCTTTAAAACCTCTAAGGAAGGAGAGTACACCACTTCTCGTGGGAGTCTGTTCCACTGTTGAACAGCTCTTACTGTCAGAAAGTTCTTCCTGGTGTTTAGTTAGAATCTCCTTTCTTGTAAATTAAAGCCATTGGTTTGAGCCCTACATTCTGGAGCAGGAGAAAACAAGTTTGCTCCATCTTCCATGGAACAGCCCTTGAAATATTTGAAGGTGCCTATTGTATCTCCTGCCTTTCTCCTCTTTTCCAGGCTAAACGTTCCCAGATCCCTCAATTGTTCCTCATAAGGCGTGTTGGGGGGGGGGGGCTATGACCTACTACGGTATATATTAACAGGACAGGACCACATCAGGGCTTAACTAAACTACTCCTACCATCCTAGTGTATTTGCATCCACATTTTTATTGTATTAAATAATGTTCTAAGCAGCTTCTGGATAAAGGTCTTGTTTCAGGAAGTCTTCACATGGTGACACCTCAAAAACGTGTTACCAGGATTATCTATCTCTCCAGAAAACTTACCTGCCCATCATTTTAGATTCTTGCAGTGCCAATATCCTCTTGGAATCAAGTAACCTCTTGGAGAGACAGACATTCCTGAAGGCCTCACAGCTGTGAAAATTGCAATCAGGGCCTTGAAATGCTGAATACAATAATAACAATTTTTTTACTCTTTTTTTTTTGTAAACCCTGTTGAAACGTACTCTTTGCAAGTGTTATGACAGTTGACGGCAGTTTAGAGCATTTTTTTAAAGCCCCGTGCTGTATGGCTCTTTGTAACCCTTCCAATTGTCATAATATTTATTGGATAATAATATATATATGATGAGAATAATATTGGAGAAAACTAGATATTGAAACCTGCTTAACCTAAATCATATATCCCAGTTTTACAGCGGCCCTTTAAAGTATGCTTCACGCAGAGTATACGCAGTCAGAAGTTGACCTGGCTAAGAAAACACCACCAAGAGTGTAGGGAATTATCTCCCTTATATGAAACCCCTTACTAGCTGCACACTTGTAAAAGTATGCAGATGAAAATACAAACGGTTGGGTTTCTTTAACTGAAAAACAAACTGAATCTAAAGAGACTTTAAACTAAAGATAAATGCTTTCTCCCACATTCCAAACCTCCCACAAAACTCCCAAGAATTAACAGCAAACTAGCATTATAACTAAGCAACTCTGTACTAAGATTCAACTAAGGAATCTCTTAAACTGAGAGTCTCTCTTACTAAGATTCAACTTGGAATCTCTTAAACTGAGAACAACTGAGAGAGTGATCTACTTAGAGATGAATCAAACCGAAAGATCTAACTAAGAGATACAGAAGACTTTCTGGCAGAGCCTTATATACAAGAAGCAGAGCCCATGCCTGTGGGCAACTAACAGAAACACAAGACACCTGTTTCTCTTAAACAGACAGTATTTACATTAGACCGGCTCTAAAGTAACTTGACTATTCAAAAAATCCAACAATATTTTCTCCATTCTAATGTAACTTATTCGTATCAATATATGGTTCTTACAGTCCTGTGCCGTTTGGCCTTTTTCTGGTGGTTGCCGTATAGTACTGTGCCCTTGCATGTAATTTGGCATCATAAATTGAACATGCATTCCTAAAGCAATAATTTGGGAGCTGTTGTTCCAAGGGGATGGACCACATCTGTGGAGCAAGACTGATGGGAGATCCATCAATCACTAGAGTTGGAGAGTCATGTTTCCAGGCTCAAAAATACATACCTTAGGAGCTAATCATGCTCACCTCAAATGCAAAGTGAACATTATGACACATACCCCATCCCCACAATTCTTCTCTGGCTCAGATTTTAATCCAGTCTGATTCAAAACTCCTACTCACTTACCAGTCTCTGTCTACTCACTGAATAAGTGGCTAGATTAGAGGAGAGCTTCAGGGTTTATGGAGATATGAAGTGAGGTAGGTCAAATTCAGACACACTCAGAAATAAGATAAGCTACTTCCTTATTTGGGGGAGGGGAGTGGCAGGGAGGAATAGCTTGGCTTATTTTATGAGCCTGCCTGAATCAAGATAGGGCAAAGAGCTTTCCCATCGGCAATTGCTAGCTCAGACGTTCAAGGAATGTGTCCATATTGTCAAGGCAGCCTGGGTGTAAATAGCAGCCTGGCTGTAAATAAATTGCTTTGATCAATTATTCCCATAGCACAAACCAGGAGAAAGGGACACAGGATGCCTAGTAGATAATTTATGATATCATAACAAATGCCAGTGAATATACATATTATAATTATAAATTCGTATCTGGTCATTAGCCGAAACCCTGCATGTTTAGGTTCATTTGCTTGCTTCTCTTATCAAGTGCATAACAGTCTTGAGGAATCATGCTTGCTGTGAAGTCTATATTTTAATTATGCAGAAAGCAGACTGATTTGCCTATGATTATCTCTATAATTTTGCTTATGTGGAATGTCTGAACAGACTATTTACCTCCTGCCAAAGCACCTCACTTTATAAACAATTTACTTAATGTGATTTGCATAACTTTTCAGCATATGCAAATCCATCAAGTATGTATTATTCATGATAATCTGCTTTGGAAAATATTGTTCTCAGATCGGTCCTTTGTTGATCCACCGGGTGCCACATCCATTTACAAAACATTAATCGCCCTGGAAAGAGGCACACTTTGTAGTGGATGATTCTTCATCTGATAGCAACTGAAGAATTACATGGGCAGAAATTACATAAATCACATGATAAGCAGCTCTAGTCAAAGTAATCTAGGAAACAGACATCATGTATGCTTCAACATCATGTATGCTTCCTTTGCAGCTGTATTGGCCTTGTCAGTTCATCATCACCATCGTCGACTTAAAATGTACAGAAGAAAACAAAGCAGAACAATATGCCTGAAATAATTTTGACAATTCAGCAAAGAAATAGAATTGATAGCATTAATATGTCACCTTCAGTCTGCCGTGCCCCAGTGGCAAACTCCACCAAACTTGCCTTCCAAGTTCCGGACTGCAGAATCTGGGACCAGCAGCCATTTGACACCGGAAGTTGTGTCGATGTATCTTCCGGTGTCATTTTGCCCTTCTTTGGGCACCAAAAATGGCCACCGCCGGCTTCGAAAGTCGCTTGTACGCATGTCAGGAAGTGCGCCAACGCAACTTCCGGTGTTGCTCCGCCCATCTATGGGCACCAAAAATGGCCGCCGCCAACACCGGAAGTCACGTCTATGCACTTCCGGACATGCGTAGATGCGACTTTTGAAGCTGCCGGCGGCCATTTTTGGTGCCCATAGAAGGGCAACTCGGAAAGAAAAAAAAATGGCCGCTGGCAGGAGAAAATAACAGAGAAAAACGGGAGACGAAGTGATACGGGGAACCACCGGGAAAAGGTAAGTAAAAAGGGGGTTTTCCCGGGGAAAACGGGAGACTTGGCAGCTATGCCACCAAATTAACTCAGGGCCCCTTGGTTCGTAAACTTATCCTGCAAGCCTAGATTTGGGCGGAGCATGCTAGCCACAAGACTAGCATGATCTACTGATAGGGCATGCATGCTGCTTAATAGGCTGCCCTTTTGCCTGAGAAATTAATTTGAAAACAGCAAAGAAGACTGCTGCTCTATGCTCTGCCAAGCACCAGGTTGGAAAAGCTACAAACGTCAGGGACAAAATTAACAAACACTTGGAACCAAAGAACTGTGAGGAGTGTTCCCTGCATACAGTGGAGCATCCTCAACATTCCCCTTCCCATCATGCTCCTTGGGTCCTCCTCAAAGCCTTTCTTGCGTATGCCTCTAAGTCCTGGAGGGGAGGAAACAGGAAACGGCGCCTAGGAAATGGTGCCCCTGCCTAGAGAGGCCACTTTGCTGCTGCTAACACAGTAGTTTGACTTCACCCCCAGAGACCCACTTCATTGTCTCTTGAGACAGATGGATGTCAACAGCCAAGTAGTAGTAGTTCATGCACATCTAGCAAATCTCCATGACTGCGGCAACATTACCCTGGGAAAGTTACTATCCGCACTCAGTGCTAGGATGCAATATAATAATAGTAATAAAAAAAGAAATTTGATATAGAAAGGATCCAGTTTACCTAGTGAAACATACTGAAGCTCGTCTCCTCCTCAAAATACAGATAAACTCAGAGAAGTCACTTACAACCTTCATTCCCCCCCCCCCATCAGATCAATAAAGTGGCGTTTTTAGATGCTTAGCACAGCCCTTGACATCCGAAAATTGATTTCAGTTCTTATCACTGACAAAAAGAGTTTGTCAGAGAGCAAGAGATGGGTGTAAAATTAATTAAACACTACAAGCATGGCAAGCATTGTGCAAACTCGAAGCAGAAAGAAAGCACCTTACACAATTCTTGGCCTTTCAGGGATTATGGAAAATAATGGAAGGATTTTTTTTTTCTTAGCAGAGATGGGTTTAAGTGTTTGCATTTACACTATACATTTGACAAGGAAAAGGAGAATGCTTATAAGTGAGTTGACTAGAGGATGAAGATTTGCAAAAAGTTGATCCAGGCATCATGTCTATCATTAAAAAATAAATAAAATAAATGGCACGGCTTAAAAATTAGCCGCTGTTTCTTTAATTGAAAAAGGAACTAAGCCAGCATGAGTCAGCGGCCTACAATGAATTGGCAAAGCCTGCATGACAGGCAAAGGAGGTCAGAACCCCCCCCCAAAAAAAACCACACACTGACAATAAAGACTGGCAGCTGACTCAATTTTAGGGCAGCATGCCACAGTATTTGTTGTTGTTGTTTAGTCGTTTAGTCATGTCTGACTCTTCATGACCCCATGGATCAGAGCATGCCAGGCACTCCTGTCTTCCACTGCCTCCTACAGTTTGGTCAAACCCATGTTAGTCGCTTCGAGAACACTGTCCAACCATTTCGTCCTCTGTCGTCCCCTTCTCCTTGTGCCCTCAATCTTTCCCAACACCAGGGTCTTTTCCAGGGAGTCTTCTCTTCTCATGAGGTGGCCAAAGTATGGGAGCCTCAGCTTCAGGACCTGTCCTTCCAGTGAGCACTCAGGGCTGATTTCCTTAAGAATGGATAGGCTTGATCTTCTTGCAGTCCATGGGACTCTCAAGAGTCTCCTCCAGCACCATAATTCAAAAGCATCAATTCTTCGGCGATCAGCCGCCTTTATGGTCCAGCTCTCACTTCCATACATCACTACTGGGAAAACCATAGCTTTAACTATACGGACCTTTGTCGGCAAGGTGATGTCTCTGCTTTTTAAGATGCTGTCTAGACAGCCACAGTGTTTAGATCCACTGAAAAGAGGATATGGGCAGGTTGTACACTGTATTAGGATGAATTTCACAGATTTCGCTAGACAAGTACCTACAACCTATGCATGTCCCAGTGCCAGATTTAGGGTTGTGCAGGCAGTCCCACTGCACAGAGTGCTGAGCCAAAGGGGTGCAAAATGGAGAAGATCCATAATGGAGAAGATCCATTTGAGGGCACCAAATTTTGTCCTCACGCAAGGCACCATATTACGAAAAATTACCAGTTTCTGCCCATTGTGGTGGAAGGTGTGGAGGTGTATGAAACAGTGAAAGAAGTTGTGCAAGTCTCTTTTTAGTGTTTCTGAATTCAAAGCCACCATCCAAAGTTACAGTCTTCATACATGGAGGAGTTGTCATGTTTAATATTTACTAAAAACTGGAAACTCCTTATAGACTTTTTGCATGAAAAACAAAATGAACTTACGATGTCTTGGTTTGAGGATTGAAGAAAATATTGGTTTATAGAAAGTGGAACTGTTGGGTGTTATCTTGGAGTGCATGTTTGGAACAATTTTCTACATATAGCTGACAGACAAAGAATAAGAAATTATCTCTCCCTTTTTGTTGTTTTCTATTCTTTATTTTTTCTCTTTTTTTCTTTTTTTCTTCCTTTTGATTTGTTTGTTTTTTATTTAGATTAGGGTTTTATATATATATATATATATATATATATATATATATATATATATATATATATGATATTTAATTTAATTGGATTTAATTTGTATTTTCTTTCAAACTTTAATAAAATCTATTTTAGAAAGAAGTTAAAGTTTTCATAAAGCATTCATACGGGGTAAATGAGCTTGAATATGCTCGTCAGACATATCTGAGACAGAAGAAAACATAGTGGCCTTTAAAAATAGTTTTGCTCACCTGTATACTTTAGGATTATTTTCTGTGCAGGAATGACTCAGATCCATGGCTGGGAGAATAATGCAGGTCCTGCTGCCAAACAGTGGAAGTTGGAAGTCACAATGGGACTGTGGAGGAAACAGAAAATAAAATAGAATTAATGAGAAAGGAAAATGGCAGAGGGAAAACTTACGGGCGATTGATAAAAAATACTTTGAGAGGCATCTGGGGGTGAAAAGGGAGAATATAAAAGAAAACACCTTCTCTACTCAAAGCCTTGGATTAATAAATTCAGCCTAAAATAAGGAGGCTGACTCACAATACCCTCAGATCAAATGTCTGCACTTAGCTTGAAGAAAGTTGTGCTAGGGACCTCCATAGGTAAAGGTAAAGGGGCCCCTGACCATCAGGTCCAGTCGTGTCCGACTCTGGGGTTGCGGCGCTCATCTCGCTCTATAGGCTGAGGGAGCCGGTGTTTGTCCGCAGACAGCTTCCAGGTCATGTGGCCAGCATGACAAAGGTGCTTCTGGCGAACCAGAGCAGCGCACGGAAACGCCGTTTACCTTCCCGCCGGAGCGGTCCCTATTTATCTACTTGCACTTTGATGTGCTTTCGAACTGTTAGGTGGGCAGGAGCTGGGACCGAGCAACGGGAGCTCACACCATTGCACGGATTCGAACCGCCGACCTTCTGATCAGCAAGCCCTAGACTCTGTGGTTTAACCCACAGTGCCACCTGAGGGACCTCCATACCACAAGGAAAATGCTGTCTTGAAGAATAAAACTATGCGTAGCATAGTTGACTGTGGAACTTACTCCCACAGGAGAAAGCGATGGCGACCAACTTGGATGGCTTTAAAAGAAGATTGGACAAATTCGTGGAGGCAGTAATGCTACTGAATACTGTCTTGGAAGAAGCTCCATCATTATACAATTGAACCAGAACCAGATAAATTACAGGTCATGTGTCATCATCTTCCCCACACATCTTGCGGTGTGTTGACTCTGAGAAACACCTTGCCTGAGTCTCTCACACACAACTAACATGGGTTGGAGGAAATTCGTTTGATTTTTCTTCCTTGGCAGGTTTACAAAAATAAAAACACACACCAATAAAACATTTTTGAAAGGGGCAAGGTTAGATGCAGATGCACAAAGCATTTTTTTAAAATAAATTTAAAAAAATAAAATCAAGACTCCTTGAGCTCCTCTCTGCTTCCGCTTTCTTCCATCCCAGGGCGGCCTGCCCCTCTGCCTGCCCCTCAGAAGTGGAGCGTCATACGGGGCTGGGTTTCAGCAGTGGCAACCTCTCCTCCATGGAGAGGAAACTGTATGCTTCTTTGCTGCCGCTGCTCAGGACAAATGCCGGCTCATCCTGCTCCCCGAGCTTGGCGGCAGCAGCACTAGCAGGGGAAACAAGGACATGCCGGGATCAAATCAGGAGCTGGTATAGCTTTCGTAATTTCAGGATTGACCTTTGAAAATCAGGACACATGCAACCAACCTACCAAATGATGGCCTTGGTACTTCTGGGCTTCTGGCATGTAGTAAAGTTGTTTCCTAGTGGAAAGTCATGTTGTTTTAGTGCTATGTTTATGGCCTGGGGGGGGGGTATTTTTGTATGTTATTGACTACCCAATCGTATAGTGTCTTTTATTGTTGTGGGAATGTGTTTTCATGTTTCACCCTGGGATCTATTCTGATGAATTTGGTTTGGAAGTTGAAACAATACATAAATATTTGAGTTTCTGATAATTAAATGTGTGCTTTTGTGCTTCACTGATAAATAATCCAAGCTGTGGGTTAACTTTGTCATGAGCACCCATCCTGTTATTTTACTGGAAGCGAAGGATTCTTGACATAAGGTCTTATTTCAGCCCCATCCTATCCATGCTTGCTTGTAAGTCAATCCAGTTGAGTTCGTTGGGGCTTACCTCCAGGTACGTGTGAATAGGATTGCTGCCTTTATTAATGAATATCAATAAAAAGGCTGAACTTTGAATATCCACTACACTCGTTATTTTATTGGGCCCTCTTTCTTCCCATAAATTCCAGTCCTTGAAGACAAACGGCCACAGCTCCCTAGTTCTGAGAAGTTTCTTCTTTATTTTGCCCTAATCTTTTCAGCCCCTGAAAAAAAATCCATATCCTGGAGCAAACCCAAAACTTCTGCGGAAGGTTACAGTTCACAAAGCCCACCCGTCTCTCATTGAAAAGTCTTAGGCGAGTAAATGCCTGCTAATGCTGCCCTGCAGCAGAAGAAAAGCCACAACACAGAAGACAGAGAAGAAGTGAGAGAAGGGAAGTGAGTGATTAGAGTCATATGCACAAGGCATTGTTGTCTTTTGTTGGATTTAATTACAGTCACTTTAAAACTGGCTCAGGACACCTAAACTTCAGGGGAATTTGGTGCCAGATCCTAGTTGGAACTGTGCTTCAAAACCTACATCTTGCCAGACTATAACATGTTTTCTGCCTTTACTATTTATTTGTGTGTTAGACATTGAGATATCGTTTATAGACTTAATGATGCCTCACTCAACTGCCTCCCAGGGTCAAATGACACCCACTGCCCTGTGGGGATGAAGAAGAGAGCAAGGGACGCAGGCCAAGACAACATCAAGGCCCGTTCCAGGTGCAACATAGGAAGCTGCCCTTATAATGGCTCAGACCATTGGCACATCTCAGCTCAATATTGCTTTACACTGACTGGCAGCAGCTCTTCACAGTTTCAGGCAGGCGTCCCACCCCTGCCCTACTTGGAATTGACAGGGACTGATCCTGGGAACTTCTGCTCTAGCGCTAAGCCATGTCTCTTCGCCATCATCTTCCCTGCCCCACATTTAAATTTCATATCGTTTATTTGTATTAGTATTTCTGCCTTCGCAGAAAGGTGTTCTATAAATGCAGTACATAAATAAGCAAACTGTGCTGCATCTTCCTTGTGACAGCCCTTGAGATATTTGAAGGTGGCTTTCATATCTCCTCTCAATCTCCTCTTTTCTAGGCTAAACATCCCCAACTCCCTCAACCGTTCCTCATAAGGCCTGGTTTCCTAGATCATCCTGGTTGCCCCCCAACTGCATATGTTCCAAGTGCATATGTTTCAATATCCTTCTTAAATTGTGGCACCCAGAACTGGACACAGAATTGAGTGGTACTATTACTTCCCTTGATCGGGACACTATACTTCTGTTGATGCAACCAAGAATAGCCAAGTGTCCCCCCATCTTATATTTGTGCAGCTGGTTATTCCTGCCTATGTGCAGAACCTTGCATTTGTCCCTATTAAAATTCATTTTG
Organism: Zootoca vivipara; assembly: GCF_963506605.1. Classification (NCBI taxonomy): domain Eukaryota; kingdom Metazoa; phylum Chordata; class Lepidosauria; order Squamata; family Lacertidae; genus Zootoca; species Zootoca vivipara. The sequence continues at coordinate 69,837,462 of NC_083284.1, read as the reverse complement.
TTTGGTGTCATCTGTAAAGTTGATGAGCATCCCCTCAATTCCTTCATCCAAGACATTTATGAATTCCATGAACAACCAGAACAGGCCCAGGATGAAACCCCACTTGTCACTTTTTTGTAGGATGGTGAGGAACTGTTAGTGAGCACTCTTTGGGTTCTGTCAATCAACCAGCCACAAATCCACTTAACAGTTACCTCATCTAGCCCACGTTTTACTAGCTTCAAAAAATCTGACTGAAATCAAGATACACTATATCCACAGAATTCCCTCGATCCACCAAGCTTGTAACTCTATCAAAAAAGAAATAAAAAAAGAAATGAGATTCATCCGGCATGAAGAAAGTGCTGTGTCACGGTCCGGTCGGTGGGCATCAGGACCAGAGGCAAGATGGTGGTGTAGAAGCAGGAACAGGTGCAGGGCTGAGGGTCCAGCCACAGGCAGTTGCAGGGTCAAGGAGCAAGGCAGAGACGAAGGTCCAAGGAGCAAGAAGCAAGGCGAAGGCTCAAGGAACAAGAAGCAAGGCGAAGGTCCAAGGGTCAAGGATCCAGGCGTCGGCAAGGCGAGGGTCCAAGGAGCAGGAGCAAGGCAAAGACTCAAGGAACAAGAAGCAAGGCGAAGGTCCAAGGGTCGAGGATTCAAGGCGTCGGCAAGGCAAGGGTCCACGGAGCAAGGATCAAGACGTTGGCAAGGCAAGGGTCCACGGAGCAAGGATCAAGACGTCGGCAAGGCAAGGGTCCACGGAGCAAGGATCAAGAGGCCAGATGCAACCAGGCAGGGAAAGTGTTGCTGTGGCAAAGAGCTGAAGGGAAATGCTGAGCTTTTATCCCTCCCAGCTCCTGCCACCAGGTGCAGTGAGGTATCAAGTGGCCTCACCTGGGTGACTACTCCTTGCCTCTCCAGCACAAGCTGAGGACTTCACCTGTGTGGCCACGCCTTGCTTCTCCAGCACAAGCTGAGGCATGCCCCAGTCCTGCAAAGCACTACAGGCCCCAGAGCCTGACTCCTGCCCATACACCTGACATGCTGTGAGGGGAGAGGGTCCCTTTTTCCATCCTTTGGATTCCCCTGGAAAACTCAACAAACCTACTGTACCTGCAACTGGGTGTGGAGACTGCAGATGAGTGCGACACAGCCACTTCTGCCGTAGGAGGAGGGGGCATTGTGGGCACCACGAGACATCCACGTGCTGGGGGAATGGTTGCCATTCCACAGCCCCATTGGCTGGCTCCCGGCCGCGGCACTCCCTTGGCGCGCCCAATCAGGACGTTCCAAGGAGGCACGGCTTGCCGATTTAAGCAAGCCCGCGGCTGGGAATCTGCCTCTCTCTTCGTTTTAACCTCCAGCTGCTTCGTTTTCCCACCCACCCTCCCTTTAGGCAGGTCTCTCATTTGACATTGCTATGGACATCAGTCGGTTGCCGTTGAGGGGCCTGGTAGGAATTTTCCCACTAGGCAAATTGGCTCTGGCCTGGTGGTTTTCACCTACCTCGTAGCAACTCGTCACAACTTTGGTTTTGGCGGTAGGCATTGGATTATCTCTAAAAGGTTACAGGTGTGTGTGGGGAGGTTGCTGCCATCACCTCCCCCAAAATGCAGAAGGGTACTCCCTTAAGGAGTCCAGGGCGTGGCCTAGTCCGAAGCCGTGGTAGGTAAGGGCCCAAAGGCATGACCCCTAGCGGTGGCCCCAGGATGAGTTCCTAGTTGATGTGCATCGCAGTGGTTAACCCTTCACAGACTGCCAGCAGAGCGGGCTGGAGTCGGATATAGACGGTTAGATCCAATGCCTATGCCAATACCTCTCTACATCCGTAATCAATAAAGTTGTGGCCTTTTATGCCCATTAACCTTATGCAATGTGTCCTGTGTCTTTATTTATTCGGGAGGGATCACAATAAAGTTGTGGGCAGCCTGAGGAAGTACCATCAACCTTGGGCCTGCCCATAAAAAGCAAGTCTAGAATGAGAGACTAGGGTGATGTCCGCTATTTTCACAGACTTTTGTGACGAGCTGTTTGTTTGGAACCCTCAAAGGGAGGGTGTGTCAGAAGGAAAATGAATTGATATATATTTGTATTAATGTAATGTATTCATTTTTTGTACAGTATATAACTGTGTGTTTTTGTAACATTTTGTTTAAGTTGTTTGTTTTGTAACATTTTGTTTAAGTTGTCCAGTTGTCCAGTTTTTCATACACTGCTTTGAGATATTTTTTAATAGATTAAGCAGTATAGGAGTTAAATGATCAAAACTCATCTAGTCAGGAATCACACACAAAGGGGGACGGTGTCACAATACTACATAGCCAATTACATCTGGCTATGAGATAAAGTCATTTAGGGCAAGTGAGAGCAATGACTAAGTATCGAAGCAAACATTTTCACAAAGATTGGTGGGGACATTGCCAACGCTGGTGGGGAATGTTTTGACACTGCTGAAAGAATTCAGAAAAGAACATGAGTAATTTCAGTTCCACCAGCTCTAATAATGAATTAATCATGTTACCTAACATAATTACAATTTTTCTAAAAATGTTTAGATTTTCCATCCCTTCTCAAATCTATAGGCTCAAAAATATTTTTATTCTTCACAAAAGAAGAAGAAAGAATCAATGTTTCATCACAACAGCTTACAAAGAAGACATCATTAGAATATCTGAAGAGTGAAAAACTGGCAAAGCACCAAAATCACATGAAAGGTATTTAAATTCATTTTTCTTATTTTAGCTGACAGCTTGGATAAAGCGTCATTCAGCGGGAAGATCTGGAGGGGAATTCAACCCAATCCCTTCTATTTTAAGTTGTCAAAATACAGATAATTTAATTCACATTGAGGCTTATCTTGATCTAAAAATATGTAAAGGAGGAAAGAATTCAGGCCGTTGGCTGCTCCAAGTAATACTGACTTGTTTTAGCTGTATAACATTTCACTGCTTGACCACGAGCCTGTACTTCATTAAGATCAGGATGTCAAACATGTGACTTCTTCCAGTAACAGGATCACAGATGCCAGCAACAAAAGGGAAAGTGGAACAGGACCAAAGCTGAGCCCCCTGGGAAAAGCCCCTTCCAAAGTACGCCAGAAGGTAATTTCAGTGCAACTAATATATTATTGATCAGCACGGTTTCATCTTTTTCTGTTTGCTTAGTTGATAGAAAAATACCACCTACCTTGTTGCCTGCCTAAGTCAGGTATTGCAGAATAAGCGTATCACAAGGTGCATATAGACATACATCTTTAAAATACTCACCCTATTTTGAGTGGACCTAAACATTTTGAGTTCCCAGCAGATGCTAGCTGTGTACTGACTGGCTGGCTTTTATTGTGACATTATGACCGGGGGGGGGGGGGGGAGAGAGAGAGATGCCATTATTTGCTTAAAACCTTACTGGTATATATATATACAGTATATATATATATATATACAATATATATATATATATATATATATATATATATATATATATATATATATATATATACACACAGTGTATATATATATATATATATATATATATATATATATATATATATATATATATATATATATATATAATATCTTTATTTAGTACCAAACATAAAATACAAAGCAACAAAAGTAACATAAGTCAACAAAATCAACACAACACAACACAAATACAAAATTATATAAACTTATATAATTATATAAACTTATATAAACTTGTACAAAATTAAAAAGAAAACTTATAAAAAGGAAAATAAAGGAGCAACAAAAGAAAACCACAAACAGACATAAAACTAAATAAACTTCCCAGCTTTCCATATCAGTTCCCTATTTACAAGTAACATCAACTATGCTTTCCTCTTATATAACTAAATATGAAATAAGGAACCTTACTGCTTTTTTGAAAGGGTGTGGGGAAACACCATATGCACTTTCAATTGGAAAAATTCAAAAGGCAGTTGAAAAATAAAATAAAAGAGGATTGACGGTTCACACAGGGGCTTCAGGATAAAGAGGGAGAGAAACTCAGCACTGGATTTGAAGCATAGCTGTCAACTTTTGGATTTGAAAAAAGGGATCAGCGGCAGCCTCACCTGTCCTGGGGACAGTCTACGCCGGTATATCTAACAATCCAAGATAGCAGCGGGAAACGGTGCTGGAATAAGGGAATTTCCAGCAAAAAAGGGAAAGTTGACAGCTGTGGCTTAGATTAAGGGAGTTTCCCGCAAAAAAAAGGGAGGGTTGGCAGCTATGATTTGAAGGCAAGCATGTATGCCTTTTGAGACGCAAAGATGGGGCACTGTAGCTCATGACACCCTAGAAAGTAAAAACAACAACATATCACCACCTTCTCAACTCCTCTTTATATGTAAGTGTGCCCTCATGTCTACACTGAACTACTGAATAATTGGGAAGTTAAAGGGCAATTGTAATGTACATGAGTGCACTAGATGCAATTGGTCCAGAAGGGTACAGGGGCAGCATTCTATGTCAGTCCTGCTAAGAATTGACCCATTCAAGTTAATGGCTTAGGTTTGGTAATTTCATTGGGTCTGCTCTGAGCAAGGCACAACTGAAAAGAACCTTAGAAAGCTGGAAGGACTGGAGTTTGTACAGGCGATGGGAACAACAGAGCTATCAACCAAAGTACTGAGCTGGTTTTTATTTTATTTTTTAAAAAAATTGTCTATGCTTTGAGCAATTCACTTTTTAATTGCCTGCTACCAGCATCTCAATACATAGATTGAAGTATGATTCACTTACAGTTTACAGTGAAACCTAACCTGCTAACCTTTACTGCCGCAAAGTTCCCCAGTCCTTGGGTTTGTGTCAAAAAAGAAGAAAGCTATATAAAAATAATAAAACTATCAAAACGCAACAAATATACAATCGCACAACATAGTCATACCAACCAGTTTGCAGTCCTGAGCTTCAGGAACATCCCACTTGACCCAGACCACAGGATACCTCTTCTGAGCAGGAGGCTGGGGACTCTGTAGAGAGTCAGCCTGCAATAGTTTCAAGGCAGCCAGTGGTCCCCCACCTCATGAATGAGTCGCCTTACCCTCCCTCCCCAATAACCACTCTGACCATATCCCTAGCCCTGCCTTGATCTCCTGCTCTCCCACAGGCCCCCCCCTCTACTTGGGAGAGCAGGATCTTAGCAGATGACCAGGATGAGGAGAACCTGGCGGTGAGGAGGACAGAAGCCTCTCAGATGTCTCTGGACCCTTCCCAGATGGATCACTTCCTAATGAGCTCCTTAATGTCCAGCTCACTTGCTCAGCTTCAGAATTCTCTGTCTCTCATACTAGGCAAAGCTCATAGTTGCCAGTCCACAGCCTGCCTCAATAGGGAAAAGTCAAATTTTGAACTGGGGGTCTAAAGGTATATGATATGGTGCTAATCACACCTCAGGAGGGAGGAGTTTCACAGCCATGGTCCCAGAGTAGGTAACAACAACTTAAGGGCATACTTAAAGGACACGTTTCATTTTCCCTTGAACACTAGTGTGTTATTATTACAGGGAATGCAAAACAAAGCCTTTCCACCTAACAATGAGCAAGAGGTTTTGTTGATGGGCAGAGCAATCTCTACCTCCTAGCCAAGGAGCAGTGGGGTGAATCAGGACAACCACGGCATCCGAAGTGCTGCTGGCTCTCTCCAGCCAGGCGGATCTCTATATCCACATTAATTATCAACTCATAAAATGAGCTGAGGCTTGCAATTCCAGTTAACAATCAGTCCCGCTTTGTAAGGATACCAACATCACCTTTCCCCCTGTGTTCTATTTCCCTCAAGCTACGGATCGCATAAAGCCATTCCTAGCAAAATTTCCACTTCATATATTTTCCTTTTAGATTGTTCCTCATTGCACAAGCCTTATAAATAATGAAGAAACAATAGCAGGACTAAAATTAGATCTTTGTAGCTCTAGATTGCAAGCATGATGTGCAATCTTCAGCTTAGTTGTTGTGCTCATTCTTTGGAGCAAAGCAAAAGTCCTCAATGAGAGAACTCTTGCTCTTAAAGCTAGGGCAAATGTCAGGCTAGCTTCCTGCAAACCGTGATTTGCAAATTTGGATACAGCCTTAGGAATACATGCTCCTTCCCCATATCTTCTTTCCTCTCTCAAATTATTTCTCCCCTTTCCTCCTCAGCATTAACCATAGTTAACATAAACTATCTTCCCTTGTAGCTGCGTTTTCTAAAGCTAAGCCAGAAATTTGGTTTCAAGGCCAAAGCAGATGTGATTGAGGCCATTTTGTTCATCACATAACCTGCAACATTTCTCCAGTGAAAATACAGATGACCTTAATAATAATAATAGTAAATTTTATTATTTATACCCCATCCATCTGATTTGGTTGCTACAGCCATTCTGGGTGGCTTCCAAAACACATACAAACATAATAAAACATGACACAATAAAAAAAATTCCCTATACAGATTTGCCTTCAGATGTCTTCTAAAGGATGTATAGTTGTTTATCTGCTTCACTCAGGGCTCGCATAACTACATACCCTTCAACATTTCTCTGATGAAAAGAGGGACATCCTAAGGAAAAGCGGGACATCACAAGATCAAATCTGAAACGGGAATAGTTTCTGTAAATGTCCCTGGAAAATTGGGAAACTTGGAGGATCTGTCATCATGCATCACATATAAAACAGGCAGTGGGATTTAATTTTTTACATTAAAATGTAGGTGGGTGTGGAGAACTTTGCCCTCCTTCCTTTTTGGCTTACCTTTCCACACTGTTTGGGACGCGGGTGGCGCTGTGGTCTAAACCACTGAGCCTATGGCTTGCCGATCAGAAGGTCGGTGGTTTGAATCCCCACGACAGTTGTTCGGTCCCAGCTCCTGCCCACCTAGCCGTTCGAAAGCATGCCAAAGTGCAAGTAGATAAATAGGTACCACTCTGGCGGGAAGGTAAACAGCATTTCCGTGCTCTGCTCTGGTTTGCCAGAAGTAGCTTAGTCATGCTGGCCACATGACCCGGAAGCTGTCTGTGGACAAACGCCAGCTCCCTCGGCCTATAGAGCGAGATGAGTGCTGCAACCCCAAAGTCGTCAGCGACTGGACCTAATGGTCAGCGGTACCTTCCATGCTGTTAATTCAGGCATTTTCCTTTCCTGCAAGCACGCTGCATGAAAGCGTCTCTCCCCCAGTTCTAATACTAGAAGTATTGCAAGTTGCAGAAGTAATGAAATGCAGTGTGATTGGGCAACAATTAGATATCATCTCCACTTGCCCACACACTTACATTGATTGTTAAAGAATTAGACTTTCCACCCCATTTTATGTAAATGCAGCAGAGGTATGATTTTTTAAAAAAGGCTACCCCCATTTTGTCTTGTTTTGCCCTTAATCTTTGGTTTATCAGGGATCTGGGTTGGTTTCAACCATAGTAAAGGTAAAGGTACCCCTGACCATTAGGTCCAGTCGTGACCGACTCTGGGGTTGCACGCTCATCTCACATTATTGGCCGAGGGAGCCGGCGTATAGCTTCTAGCTCATGTGGCCAGCATGACAAAGTCACTTCTGGCGAACCAGAGCAGCACACGGAAACGCCGTTTACCTTCCCGCTGTAGCGGTTCCTATTTATCTACTTGCATTTTGACGTGCTTTCGAACTGCTAGGTGGGCAGGAGCTGGGACCAAGCAACGGGAGCTCACCCCGTCACAGGGATTCGAACCGCTGACCTTCTGATCAGCAAGCCCTAGGCTCAGTGGTTTAACCCACAGCGCCACCTGGGTCCCTGGTTTCAACCATAGCTTGCAGCAAACCTCAGTTGCAGAGCACATGCATGCAAAAAGTCCCAGGTTCAACCCTGGCAACAACTGTTAAAAGGTTCACCAGGAGCAGGACCTCTGCTTGAGACCTTGAAGCACCATTGTCAGGTGCAGTAGACAGAACTGAGACGGGCCAATGGCTGAACTCGGTGTAAGGTAGCATTATATGCTCAAGTGATGCACTTTAATTAAACTGCAGTTATAGCTGGAATTAGGCAGGAAAACATGCTAGTTTGTTTTATAGAGGCTGAACCAAATGCCTACAGTTTTCTAGCCAAGAGTCTGACTGAAGATTCAGCCAATCATGAATTACAAAACTTGGGTAGGATCAGGATGACAAAACCACAATTGAACAAAGTAAATTATATTTATATTTATATTTTTAAAAAAACAGTGCTTCGATCTATTGTCTTGGTTCTTTTTAAATGAAATAATAACTCTGCTGAAAAAAAGTTTCAGATTGGAACCTGTGAAAACTGCCCACTGTGGGCAAGTTGTCTTCAAATATTTGTTTGTTCGTTTGCTAGCTTTTTATTAATTTAATTTCTATACCACGATTCATCCAAGAGTCGCAGGGCCGTTTACAATATCAAAACACAAAATAGCCTGTTCTTTGGCTCCGTAGAATTCAGGTGCTTATGTTGAAAATTATCTCACCTACTTGACTTTATATCTCCTTACAGTGTGGCCTGGTCCATAAGTCCTGGAATACTGGAGATGATTGTGTCAACCTATGCCTGGGGTTATATTAAAACCTTCTGTGGAAATGCCTGAGGTTATATTAAAACCTTCTGGGTTGCTGGATAATGCAACAATCCAGCATCTATCTGCTGCTACCTCGAGGCCTCGATCCAGCACGTGGGCAGAAAAATGTCCACTGAAATAATGGGTTGTGTCCAAGGAGGCAGCGGCGACAGCTCCAGGGGGCTGAGCCATTTTGGGTGCCCTCAATATTTTGGGAGGGGGCTGGGGCACCCCAATGTTGAGGGATCAGAGGAGGCTGGGTGTGGAACTGAGCACAGAAGTGTGATGGGGAAGAGGGTGGAAGCAGCCTCTCGCCGGTGGTAGGGCCAGGAGGAGGTGGAGGAGGAGCCACCGGCTATTGAAGCAGCATGGCCGCCATGTCAGGTGATATGCAAAACCACTAACTCACACTCTCTCTCTTTTAGTTTTTTATTTATACTTTTCAAATGTAGACATTTCATTAGTTTTGCAATCAATTTAACTTCCCCATATTTTGACTTCCTTCCCCCTCTTTCTGCGGTTCCTTAAATTTATTTTTTAATATCTTCTGCATATGCAAGTTCATTTAACTTGCTCATTTAATTATCTACTATAAATATATACTCTTATAAAAATAATCCTGCTAATGTTTTTATCTGTTTACATTTTATCTGTAAATATTCAGTAAACCATTTCCATTCTTTTATATAAAAAAAGTTTGTTATCTTGATTTTTTATTCTTCTGGTAAGTTTCGCCACTTCTACATATTCCATAAGTTTTTGTATTCGTACTTCCTTTGCTGGGACTTCTGCTTCTTTCCACTTTTGGGCAAGCAACATTCTTGCTGCTGCTTGCTACATTAATAAGTTTCTATACAGTTTAGGTAGTTCTATCCCTATAATTCCCAAAAGAAAAGCCTCTGGGTTTTTTTTAATAACATTTATTTTGAACATCCTTTTCAATTCATTACATATCATTTCCCAGTAAGCTTTAACCTTACTACATGACCACCACATATGATAAAAAGGCACCAACTCTTCAGCACATTTTCACTGTGCCTGTATTAAATGCTGAACATAATATCCAGTTCTGATTAAAACAGCGGCAGCAACTTTGGAATTACTTCTCATTTGAAACACCTCCTGTTATTATGGCCTGTGTGTGTAAAGGCACATATAATAAGTTTAAAGTAAATCAATGATTCCAGGCAGGGCATTTGAAATCAACCTAATATGTATCTGTTTCCCATGGAAGTATCTGGGCCATAATAGAAGCAGCAAAACTAGAAGTATTTCAAAAGGTGGTTTAAAAAATGGCTTGGCGATCTTTATAATAATAAGTTTGAATATCCAAAATGATTCACTGTAAATTTTAGGCTATAATTTAAGCGAACTTAGCCAACCTGAAATTATTGAGGTTTTGCAAATGCGTAACTGAAAAGGACTTGTGGTAGAAAACTTGAGCGGACGTTTGGGAGATCCAGTTTCTATTTTTGTTTGCTCCACAAATTTCCTGTGTGACTCTGGGAAAGCAAGGCAGAACTTGACTTTCATTGGAGGCAAGCATTCTCAGCAGGCAGAGAAAGAGAGGTGGAGATTTAAGAGTTCCCAAGAACAAATGCTGCAATACAAAAAGAAAAAGAAAAGAAACTACTGTAAGTGACTCACTTCCTTAAAAAATGACGTTTTAAAATACAGTATGCCCCCACACTACAATATTGATCATGATCAGATGTATAAGCCACCTTCAGAGAGTTTTTGAAGACTTGTTATACTTGTGTGTGTGTGTGTGCATTGTTAAGTAAACAAATAATGCAACAACACTGGAACTACCGGTACATTTACTACGAACTTTTCCTCAGCCAGAGATGGCACCTGCAGTTGGGGAATATGGACTCTTGCAAACTTCCATGATCCCCACCTGTGAATGGCAGCTGGATGAACAGGGCCGTCTTAAGCATGCCCGGCGCCACCGTGGTGCGACGGATCCCTCCGGCGCCCCCCCCCCCCCGCCCCATTTCCCAGCGCGGCGGGCGCAGCTGCACTGTGCCACCCAGTCTGCCGTAGGGCCGGCCCTGAAGCCACTGAACAGCGGAGGCACGCCTGGGGCAGCCTCAGCCACGCCTCTCAGCAGGCAGAGCGGCGCCCCTGGTGGCCTGGCGCCCCACGCCACCGGAGGCGGGCCTAGAGCCGGCCCTGTGGATGAATGAAGAGCTACGAGATTGAACTCAGAAATAAGCGAAGCCATTTCTCTTTTTAGGGAGGAAGTCATTAGCTTAATTCCAATCTGAGCTATGGAGTACTCACCTAGAAACAATGTTTGGTAATCATGTGGTGCCTCTTTGCTGATGCAAGGCTTTTTGATACAATGGAGCAGAACAGCGATCAATTACAGAGATCCCCTTCTGCAGTTCCCACACGCTCACCCAAATTCTGCTCCAGAGAGTTGGAGGATGCTGTAGAACATACACAATTTTTTGCAAAGATGATTTCCTAATGTTATTCATATTTGTATGCTATTTCCACTAATGTGCATTTTTATGCAACCCTTATCCTAATGTATTTGATACACTAGTGCATTTTGGTACACATTACTTGGCTGGAGAGGTGCATTACAAAATTTGGAGAAGAGCAAATTTCAACAAATGACTGGTTTTGGTTCACATATAGTTTCGGAAAGAGTAAATTGGCAAGTTTACCTTTAAACATGAACAGATTTGAATTTCTCCCCCTCTGTACTCCAACACCATCAGAGGAACCCTTTCCAGCCATGTTCTGCTCACTTTACTGGTGCCGGGTCAAGAGAGGTGAGAGGTTGAGCTAAGACAGGCATGTCAAACATGCGGCCCTCCAGATGTTTTGGACTACAATTCCCATCTTCCCCAACCACTGGTCCTGCTAGCTAGGGATCATGGGAGTTGTAGGCCAAAACATCTGGAGGGCCGCATGTTTGACATGCCTGAGCTAAGATGATGTAATATTTGTGTTTCACTTTTCCAACAACAAATGTTGAGCTCAAAGTGGCTCACAATAACCACAATAGCATTAAGAAAATAACAAACATTGCAATCATTATAATATAAAACACAATAGCATACAAATCAAAGAACAACAACAAATTCACCAAAAACTACTACTGCTACTATCATTATTATTATTAAAATTTGTTACTTGCTTTACCTTGCCCAGAGCAACCCAAAGTGACTTACAACCAGACAGACAGACAGACAGACAGACAGACAAAAATACAATTGAATAAAGTCATTGGGCACATAGTATTGTCAGGATATTTCCTAATCACACGGAACCTTACTCCAGAGCAACAACAAAAATAGATTAGATGTTGGTTATAAAATGCATTGCTTTTTAGTACTGCAATGAGTGGAAGCCTCATTCACTTTGCATGAATTTTAGACACTTACACAGAACTATACATTAAAAAAAGCATTTTGAGTGGGTGGCCAAGATCATTGAGTGAGTGGTGGCTAGCCAGTGGGATCAAACCACTGTTGTTGCTGGGCGCCAGATTCTTGCTAACTTCTGCTTCACCTCTGCCTTGTCCGGAATCCCCTTGCCTAGTTCTGCTGCTCGTTGTAATGTTGCAAAAATATAGGCAGATTATTGTTCAGATTCAGAAAGACCCTGTAAAGCTCCTCTCAGATCAAACTGTTCAGATATAAACACAGAGGAAGGTAAAGGTAAAGGGACCCCTGACTGTCAGGTCCAGTCGCGGACGACTCTGGGGTTGCGGCACCCATCTCGCTTTACTGGCTGAGGAAGCCAGCATACAGCTTCCGGGTCATGTGGCCAGCATGACTAAGCCACTTCTGGCAAACCAGAGCAGTGCACGGAAATGCTGTTTACCTTCCCGCCGGAGCGGTACCTATTTATCTACTTGCACTTTGACATGCTTTCAAACTGCTAGGTGGGCAGGAGCAGGGACCGAGCAACGGGAGCTCACCCCGTCGCGGGGATTCGAACCGCCAACCTTCTGATCGGCAAGCCCTAGGCTCTGTGGTTTAACCCACAGAGCCACCCGCGTCCCTACAGAGGAAGGCAGTGCCTGAGAAAATTAATGATCCAAAGAACTCTGATAAGAGCCCTGATGGGTCAGACTAAAAGTCTATGGAGTTCATCATTGTGTCCTCTCTGTGGCCTATGAGAAACCTCCAGGTTCTGGAGGACATGACAGAAATGAGTTTCCAATATTTAAAACAATTCCCTCCATAGACTACAATTAATAGCCAAATGTTCAAGACTGGATGAGGGCAAGAGAGGAACAGGGAGGTGCTAAGAAGGAAGGAGGGTTATGCAGACACATGGCCTGCATTTCAAATGCTAAACAGAACCCCCACAAGTGCAGAGAATATAAATCAGATCGGAGAAACAAAATGTGGAAAATAAAACTGCTAAGAACAAACAGAAAGAAGGAACTGTGCTTTTAATTTGCGCACACAGACAAATAAGCACAGGACCAAAAATTCTCTGTCTGTCTCCAAAGAGTTGTGGTGTGAAATGACAAGGAACTGTGTCGTATCTCTGTTTATTTTCCTCCACATTCTGCCTCCGGCTCCAGTTGTCAATGTCTGGGAGTTCCTGTGCAGAAGGAAGACCCATTATTTCTTCCTTTTTGCCCTCTCCCTCTCTCACCTCTTTCATCAGACCTAGCTGTGCCCTGCTCCGTATTTAACAAAATTAAAATGATGTGACTTGATACCCTTTGATTCTACCTTAGGCTGCAATCCTGTGCACACTCACTCATCTGAGAGTATGATCCTTTGAACACAGTGGAGTATACTGTACTTCTGAATAAACTGGCACAAGGTGACGCTGTTAGCTAAATTGGCCTCTTAACATTCCACTTGGGATTACTGGTTGGGCTAACCATAATTTGCTGGGAACCCTGCTGAAAATGGCACATTAGATTTGAAAGCATGCCATAATCATAGGAATAACAGGGTTTGAATTTATGCACTTTCAACATTATTGAGGGACCATTCACTTTGATGAATTATTGAGGGACCATTCACTTTACTCAAGGTAGACCAACTGAAATTAATGGGCCTAAGCTACTTGTGCTCATTAATGTCAATGGATCTAATTTGATTTAATGGTAGTTGAACCCAAGGGTGACAACTTGAATAAAATATTGGGGGGGGGAGGTAAGCCCCACCCTCCATAATTGATCACAAGATGTCCAAACATATACCATTTGAATGCCAATGTTCATTACTTTTGGGGGGCTCTGGCCCCCTCAAATATTTTATTGGGGGGCAGAAGGGACCTCAGCCCCTATGAGTTGGTTCCTTTGGTTGAACCCTATGGTGGTATTCAACACCAGTCCTACTCAGAGTAGAAGCTAATGGCGATGACTAAGTTAGGCTCATTAATTTCAATGAGTCTACTCTGAGTAAGACTTACAGTAGTTGAATTCGGCACTGTGTCCACATTTGCAACATTTTTGTTGTTTCCAAATGACATACCTTATAGTTGCAGTTTCAAACTGTCCGGACTTACTTCTTTTGAGTGCATTTAATCCTCCTTTATATTTACATCACAGTATCCTTATCTCTCAGGTTATCTTTACACCCATATGTGCTTGTGTGTGTTTCTCAGGCACACTGACAAAACAAAAGACTTGCATCAACTAATAATGAAGGGAGTGCCCTTGAGGGCCACTCAAATTCACGCTCAGCTGCCAATTTCATTCCAGCTAAAAGTGTCCTGGCTTTGAATCCTGTCTCACACCTTTTTCAATACGAGAACCATCTTGGCAGCTCTGGTTCACCTGGGGAATCCTTCACCAGCTGCCATTGCAACTGCTGGCCCACATCCTCCAGTGCCATTTGCTCCTATGAACGTAGCGTATTTATTATGTTGACAGCTATTTGACTATGTGTTTCCTTTCTGCAAACACTTTCCAGATACTGCTGCAGTGCAGTGTGTGTGTGAAACTTTGGGAAGATATGTTAAAATGTGAAGCAATATTTAAAGAGTAACAAATGTTTGTTGCATAAACAAGGGCTAAATCATTCCAGCAGGTTTGATATAAGCCTTCCGAGAAAAGTGTTATTAATAAACATAATTAATCTCAGCGAGAGAGTACACAGAGCGATATGCCACAGCGAGCACATAAATTTATTTCCCAATGATTATTTAAAAGGTGAATAGAGTGACCTCTGTATTTACATGGGGGGGAAATGCCTTCTCCTCCTAACTGAGCCCAGCAGCTTCCTACATACATAGAAATGCCACCTATAGTCAAGCATTACTCTTAGGTGAAAGTAAGCATATGAGAAGAAAGAACAGGAATTAATGGACCATCTCTGCCACACATCAACAGGGGTCAGCAAAATTTTCCAGCAGGGGGCCGTGCCCACCGTCCCTCAGACCTTGTGGGGGACCGGACTATATTTTGAAAAAATAATAATGAATGAATTCCTATGCCCTGCAAATAACCCAGAGATGCATTTTAAATAAAAGGGCACTGTAAGGGGGAGGGCTTATAGGGAACAGCCCCCCTCATCAGGAGCAGCCCATCTCCCAGCAGTAATGAAAGCGAAGGGTCGGAAGGGGAAAGTCAGGAGACGGAGAGGGAGTGCCAGAGCTCTGACAACATCCAAGAACCACTGCTCCTCATACAGGAAGAGAGGGAGGGGGAAAGAGAGGATGGGACTCAGACGGGCCAGAGACCTTTCCCCCCAACACCGGAATTAAGGAGGAGGAGAAAGGGGAGGAGGTTCGCTGTCCTGCGTCTCTTATGTTGGTCCAGGTCGCGAAAGGGGGCAGTGCCGGATTCTGATTCGGACTGATGAGACATGAAACCAGCAGCTCACTTCACTGTAAATAATGTGCACCAATAAAAGTTCCTGAAAGACAAGCATGTTGAGGGCCGTTACTCAAGAGTAGTCACAAAAACTCTGACAGGCACATTCTACTCATGTAAAAACATGCTGATTCCCGGACCATTAGAAGGTGATTGGGCTGGATCTGGCCCCCGGGCCTTAGGTTGCCTACCCATGCATCACAATTCTCATCACTCTCCATCTTCCAGGATTCTAAAACATGCTGGCCTCGGTAGAGCCTGTATGGATTGAAAAAGCTCCCCAATTAGATCACTCACCTTCCATAAGTTTGAGGGCAATGAAAAGAGGGATAGAGGATGGACAGAGCCAGGTCACATCCACACCATATACAAGGTGTGACCGGAAAGTTTGGTGAATGGTCATAGAAACCGGACAGTGAAAAATATTCAAACATACAATCGGCATTGGAAACCCATGAAATACTCACAATTGTGTACAGAGATGAAGCTGTAACTCAAAAGAGAGTGTATGAGTGGTTTAAGTCAGTGTTTCCCAACCTTGTGCCTCCAGCAGTTTTCGGACTACAATTCCCATCATTCCTGACCACTGGTCTTGCTAGCTAGGGATGATGGGAGTTGTAGTCCCAAAACATCTGGAGGCACAAGGTTGGGAAACACTGGTTTAAGTGATTCTGTGAAAGGTAGCAAGCCACCAAAGATGACCCTCGGTCTGGCAGACCATCAGTGAGCAGAACGGCAGCAAATGTCGACAGAGTTCATGAGTTATTGATGTGGCATCGGTGTCTGTCCATCTGAATGATGGTGGAAGAATTGCATATTCCACGTGAAATCATTATTGAAGTTACTGAGTTGTCCCACCCTCCATATTCTCCCGATCTGGCCCCACCAGATTTCTTTCTTTTTCCAAAACTTAAATCTGCACTGAAATGGCACAGATTTCCCAACATTTCACACGCCCAAGCTGCTGTGACGAGGGAACTGAAAGCAGTACGAAAAGAGGACTTCTCTAGAAAAGTCTCCAACAGTTCTACAGACGTTCTCAGTAGTGCATTGTAACAGAGGGGGGCTACTTTGAAGGCCTGTAAGGTGTGTATGTTTGAATGTTTCTCGCTGTCCGGTTTTTGTGACCATTCACCAAACTTTCCAGTCGCACCTTGTATTTTAAAGCACACATCTTCCCCCAAAGAATTCTGGGAAGGGTGGTAGGAGCTCTTGTGAGGGGTAAAGTAAAATTTTGTGTGCTCTAAATGCAACCCTGCTCCTCCGTTCTTCTGCAATTTACATGAGCTTAATTGCAGCCCCTGAAGAGGGCTTCCATAGACAGGCATCATCCAGCCAAAATTCAAAATCAATTACTGGGATATACTCTACATGTAGTTTCTCCTATAAAGCCGACAGGACTGGCTGCATTGACTGACCAGTCCCAGCTCAAGTTGACACACACACACACACACACTCATGTGATTGCAATAATTATGAAATAAAATACAGTGAATTACATCATGCTTAGAATAGCCATAAAAACTAATTCCCTGGTATGATATTGATTCCAGTAAAAAACAAAACAAGTTTTTTTTTCCCTCTGAAAGATCTCCATTGAATTTTTTTCATAGTTTGCTTGTATCGCGTTATTTTGTTCAATATCATTAAGTGAAGCTTTAAAAGAGGGAAATCTGGGACAATCTCCTCCACAGCACTTAGAGCTTAGTTCTAGAAAAATATTGGCATGTTTTGAAATACTTTCCCCTTCTCTTGACACTTTGATGATGTTGTGCATGAATTCAATTTCATGTGAGTAATACCACTGAATTTGTATCCAGGGAAAGTTTCGCCGTCTTCATTTTTGCTTTTCTTGGAGCCCTGTGAGAAAACAAGCTGGCAATTCTGATGACATGGAAGGTTGTGATAGTTTGGAGATGAAATGCAAAATGTTGTATTTTTATTTATTTATTTATTTGAAGTATCAATACCAATAGCTCCGGGGTAAGGTGCATACTGTACATTCATGCTTCCTTCAAATCTACTTTTGGTGCTGTGGTCTAAACCACCGAATCTCTTGGACTTGCTGATTAGAAGATCGCCAGTTCAAATTTCCCACGATGGGGTGAGCTCTTGTTGCTCTGCCTCAGCTCCTGCCAACCTAGCAGATTGAAAGCATGCCAGTGAAAGTAGATAAACAGGTACCACTGAGGCAGGAAGGTAAACAGTGTTTCCGTGCTCACTGGCTTCTGTCATGGTGTTCCATTGTGGCGGAAGTGGTTTAGTCATGCTGGCCACATGGCCCAGAAAGCTGTCTGTGGACAAATCCCTTGGGCTGAAAGCGAGATGAGCGCCGCAACCCCGTAGTTGCCTTTGACTGGACTTAACTGTGTCCAGGGGTCCTTTACCTTTTTACCTTACCTTCAAATCTCTCCTCAGAATCCCCCCTTTTTCATGAAGCCTTTGGCATAGCCCACTAGTGCCATCATGGAACTGCGCCAGTGTAGAGATGCCGCAAAATTATCTGCTTCCAGCAGAAGGCGAGGGAAAGGAAACAAGGGCAGAGCTGTGAATCAAACAGAAACATTCCAGACTGCCTCTCCCCTCCTTTGCAAGTGGATTCTCTGGGCTCAAAGGAACATTTAATTATGAGAATTCTTTCGCATAGTACACTAGTTTTCTTGGGAGATTTTTATATTAAGCAAAGGCTCTTGAAAATAGGTTCTGTCTCCTGTTGCATGCAGTAGTGCTATCAGGGCACTACTTTAAAACAGGGATACACTCAGCAGAATGAACAGGAGGGCTTCCAAGCCCTGGAATCCAGCTTACCGCATTTTGAAGTAAGTGAAGTAATACACACTGCCATTGAATTGGGGGGGGGGGCTTCACAAGACCATGAAGCCCAAAGTCTAAAATTACCTAACTGAATCACTGATTGTATTTGGCTTGATCATCCAGTTCAGCAGTGGAAAGAATGCTTGTCATTGAACAGCTTGGCATCCACAGAATTAAGAGATTTAAAGGCTGGCCTGTAATAAAGCGGAAGGAATAAAGTGTCCAGGACATTGATATCTGCTGATAAAAAAAAATCTGGGATATTGCAGTCAGGAAAACAATAATACAGTGTTCAAAAGCCCAACGCAGAGATAAATCCATTTATATCAACATGCTTACGCATGCTATCCAACTTTTGTAGGATAGCCGTGTGTCAGATGCAAATATAAAAAATACTTTTAAAATGGTTAATGTATATTCAAGGGCCCAGTTAATATTTGAAGGTATAAGACTTCAAAAGTGGCATAATAGCACCCTTTTTTGGGAGGGGTGTGTGTGATTTCAAGACTAGCCATAAATCTCTCAGTTTTTGCAGTTTGGGATAGGAACCGCAAAAACTCATATCAAAACAGCTGAATCTACAGTGTGCAATCTTAAACTTTATCAGTACAATATGAGAACATGAAATTATTTTCTTGGGAACTTTGAGTTTCTCTTGATTTCTTTGCAGATGTAAGAAGTTGCTCGGTGGCTGGCGTTGGACTGCTGTGGTTTATCAGGTGAGCTGTCCTCATGGGCTAAACTAATCTGACTGAACCTTTCCTGTTCATTTCAACCACTGTTCAGCATTTTTGATCTGACAACTTAATGCCACCCCACCAGAAAATATATGTTCTTTCCAAAAACAAATGTTTTTCATATTAACAATGTAGAGAACTTCAAGGGGTGAGGTTATCTTGAGATAATCACACCCTTAAGGGATCACAAGGACATAGATCATAGTAATCCAATCTCAAATGGTAACTTTCTAATTGCAAGGAGGTCACTGCCAAATGTAGATCTGCATTTTCTCTGCATTTTCTTTATTTAAAGCTGAGCAAAACAGAACATATAATGATCTTAGTATCACCCATCATTTGCCGCAAAAGCCTCACTTGTAAAACTGAACATGCAGTTTTACTGCACGCAGATTTCAAAACAGTTTAGCATCCAACTGATTAACCTCCAACTAGCCAGTTGAAAGCACTTTATTGATATGATAGGTTCTCCACGTGTTGTAATCATTTAAGAAAAGGTGATAGCCACAAGAGTCAGACCAGGCACCCCCAAACTTCGGCCCTCCAGATGTTTCGGACTACAATTCCCATCATCCCTGACCACTGGTCCTCTTAGCTAGGGATCATGGGAGTTGTAAGCCAAAACATCTGGAGGGCCGCAGTTTGGGGATGCCTGTTCTAGACCTTTAAAACACATCCAAAGCACATTTCCCTCAAGTAATTTTGGGCAATGTGGTTTACCTTCACATAGGTACAGGTCCCATCAACCCTTAACAAACTACTGTGTCCAGAATCCTTTGAAGGAGGAAATGTGCTTCCGACATGCCGTAAATGAATAGTGTAAATGCAGCCCCTGTCCCCGTATATGGTGTGAGTTTTTTCCCTTCTTACACATACCGTAGTACATACAAACTATACTGTGACAGTACAGTTTCTCACTGCCTCTATTCCAACCTGTGTTATCCAGAACACCATGCCATTATAAACCATTGCTAATATAGTAGGAAAGAGTGTGGTTGTTCCCCCCCCTCTCTGCTTTCTATCCACAGGCAAACACACAATCCTGAGGCTTTTCTGCTCAGCTCCACTCTCCTAGTGGCATTGCTAGTAGTTTGTATTTATAAAATGGGAAATGAGAGATAGGGAGGGGAGAATAGCTCTTCCCCTGGTCCAGGGGCTGCTACTGGGACATGCGGAGGAGGAAATAGATGAAGAAAACTGTTGCTAATACTTGGCCTGGACAAACAGGCCAAACCCTCGCCAAAGGATAAATGGACATAAATCTGACATCAGGAACCACAAGACAGAGAAACCAGTAGGAGAACACTTCAATCTCCCAGGACATTCTATACAAGATCTCAAAGCAGCTGTTTTATTACAGAAAAAATTCAGGAAAAAGACTGGAAAGAGAAGTTGCTGAATTGGAACTCATTACCAAGCTTAAAACCATGGAGCCACCTGGGATGAACAAAGACATTGGATTCTTACCTCATTATGCATGATCAAGCTTTCTTTAGCGCCTCAGCCCTTGCTTTTTCCCCGCAAGACCAATTGCAGTCATCAGCAGTCGTTAACAGCCATCTACAGGTTTACCACTCCCATCAGCCCATCACCCATTCCCACCCACCCCCACCCTCTGTATATACATAAGGGACTGACTCTTCTGTTTCAAGTGTATCTGAAGAAGTGTGCATGCACACGAAAGCTCATACCAAAATAAAAAACTTAGTTGGTCTTTAAGGTGCTACTGAAGGAATTTTTTTATTTTGCTTCGACTCAGACCAACACGGCTACCTACCTGTAGCTAATACTTGAGACACCTATAGCGGTAAAACAGAGGGAAGGCACCTCCCATTTATCTGAGACTTGCAGAAACTGCTGCCATGCTGCCTAGTTGAACAATGCATTGAGTAAACCAATGTGAATATTCATATAGTGTACAAATGGTCTTGTACCTCATATAAGGGTCATCAATGGTTGTTTGTATGCAGGAATTCTAGTAGATGTCTGCATCTCCTAGACGTCTGCATCCTGGCTGTAGCCAGCCCTGATGGTGCCTCATGTGTTAGCTAACTTTGCTAATCCTGTAGCTATGTAATCCCTCCATTCTTTGGATTATTTACTAGAAACAAGTCATTGTTTTGCTTTGCTTTTCCACACCCACTAGATATTCTTTTAATGGCATTGTGTGCCTCTTTGTCTGGCATCCCAGTTTCATGATGACTAACATCGGGTGTAAATAGCCTACTGATGGAATTTCACAGAAAACAAATTTACTTTGAAAAGCTGATTAGTTTCACAGTAAGGAAGTAAAAACTAGAAAATTAGGAGCAAGGAGAGGTGCAGGGAGTCCTGACGCTGGTCTGAGAAACTGTCAACAGAAACCGTTCTAAGAAAAGGGGTTTCATGAGTTTTCAGGGGCAGGGGATATTTCTAAGAAACTAGCTTGGAGTTGAGTATATGTTACCTCATATGAAAAGGTGTTGAATATTTTATTTTGGTCTATGTTAAACACTTCTAAAAGGCCTTGTAAGCTACCCAGTCATAACCACAGCTTCCCACAGGAAGAGGAACTCAGAAGGCTGCAATGGAGAGTTTTGCTGGCCATTATGAGGGCAAGTGAAGCTTCTTTCTTTCTTTCTTTCTTTCTTTCTTTCTTTCTTTCTTTCTTTCTTTCTTTCTTTCTTTCTTTCTTTAGAAAGCAAACATAAAAATAGATCCAAAGAACACCCTTGGGTGAATAAAGTAAGCTAAATCTAACCTCCCACTGCAAAAATCCTCAGAAATTACCCCATCCCTCTTATAACTTGGGGGTGAGGGATTTGTTTTCTCCTCTCGCTATGAACATTCAAAAAGAGCAGAGCCAATTTGGTTGGCTGAGTTCCAGTAGAAACTGCCTGTACATCTTCAAGTACTTTTTCAGTACAGTGGTACCTCAGTTTATGAACACAATTGGTTCTGGAAGTCTGTTCATAAACTGAAGCGTTCATAAACTGAAGCGAACTTTCCCATTGAAAGTAATGGAAAGTGGATTAATCTGTTCCAGACGATCCGTGGAGTACTTAAACTGAAGCATTCATAAACTGAAGCGAACTTTCCCATTGAAAATAATGGAAAGTGGATTAATCCGTTCCAGATGGGTCCGCGGAGTACTCAACCTGAAGCGTACTTAACCCAAAGCATGGGTGTAATTGGTTCCAGAAGTCTGTTCATAAACTGAAGCGTTCATAAACTGAAGCGAACTTTCCCATTGAAAGTAATGGAAAGTGAATTAATCCGTTCCAGATGGGTCCGCGGCGTTCGTAAACCGAAAATTCGTAAACCGAGGTGTTCATAAACCGAGGTTCCACTGTACTATGAAAGGTAACAGTTCCTTCTTCTTTTTTTACAGAAGTAAACATGGGAGATTTTGTGTTTTTGTTTTAACCTGAGCACCAGATTTGGGGTTCCTTGGAAATGGTATTTGGATTTGAGTCTTTTGGCGCTTCTTCCCTCTCAGGTGCGCCTTAGTTTTAAATGTCAGTGTAAGAATGACACATTGTTGTGTGAAATTATTTATTGCACAATTCAGCCTCCAGTTTCCATTACCCATAAACCTTGTGGAGTTTTTTGTACACATTGTGGAGATGAGTAACACTACCATGAAAAGTGGTGCTGGGTCTTTGGCATTCAAGGCTGCACCAAGGAAAGTCATTGGCCCTGTGAGATATTCTTGGCAGCCTGCCCAGAAACAGAAGTCTGCCTCAGAGACAGGAGTCTGCCCAGAGACAGCCTGTTGGTTGGTTAACAGTAGGTGTAAGATAAGGATTGGTTGAGCTCAGCCAATCAGTGTTATACTGTAACAGAGCAGCTATATATATATGCCTGCATTCTGAGAGTCTGGCTGTGTGGTGGTTAGAGTATGAGGGATTGGTTAATGGCAATTTGCCGAGAGAGTGTACATGCTGTTAACACTCTGTATCTGTATATAGTAATCTATGTGTTTATTACAGTGTATACTACAATAAACACTAGTTGTAGCTTTCAAGCCGTTTTTTCCTTCATTGTCCAGAAGGACAGCGTTCAGACTTCAATCGTCTTCCAACGACATTGCGTATTCTGCAAAGCTCACGCCAGAGGAAGCGTGTGGACACAAGATTTATTAGCACACTTTGCTTGTAATAAATCTCTCAAAAGTCCCACTATCCTCTTGGTGTCTATAGCAGCAGCAAACAGTCTGAAGCCCAGAGTGTAGGCTGCAATGAGGTCTCCACAAGCATGACAGGAGAGGAGTGGCAAAGCAGCAAAACCTTCAGGAGCCGCCCCACACCATTCCTTTGCACGGGCACCGGGGAACCAGGGCAAACAGCATGACACTGCTGGGCTGCCACAGGACAGCCCTAGGGGGCCGGGGCAGGTGGGGAGAGTGTCAAGTCTGTCCTGCCCAAGGGCTTCCCTGCTTGCAAAAACGTGGTGATGGGCCTCCACAAGGCAAGTGCGGCAAGGGCACGATGCAATCAGGGATGCAAAGCGAATGAGTTGGGTTGGGCTATTTATTTATTTATTTATTTATTTTGCAACAGCAGTAGCAGGAGACATCAGGACTTTTCATGCACATGCAGGAGAACGACCCCCGCCGCCATGCACGAGATGCTTTTTAAAAATTATTTTTAATGGAAGGGCCCACGCTCGAGTGTGTGCAGGGGAACGGGAGGCGAAATGCAAACGCCACAACAAACGCTCCCAGGATGGAGCAAAGGGCTTACGTCCAGCTCTTTTGGGGGGAGGGGGAGTCCTCTGCATCTCCATAAGGCACCTCCGCAGGGGAGGGGGAGGGGCAGCCAGTGCACCACAGCCGCCAGAGGGGGCAGGGCCCTCGTTCCGCGGCGGCGGCGTGTGTGTGTTACGGGGGTGTTGCGAAGGGGAAGTTGTGGAGTTAATAGAGCTTTAAAAGGAAACAGGGAAGCGACTCAGAAGCAGACAAAAGGAGATTTTTAGAGTAAAAGATGGTGATGTGGGTCTGAGAAAGTGCTGAGTAATAGTTGCTGCTGCTGGCTCCCGGAGGCTCGGGGCGCTCTGCGCGGCGCTGCTGGGCACCGACCCAACAGGCCTCCTCCTCCTGCCACAGCCGGGCGCTCGGCGGTCTCATTCCGCACGGCGCGGAGGTATGGCTTATTTTCGGGGTATGTCTTATATTTTGCAAATGCTTAAATATCCTGCTATGGCTTATTTTATGGGTACGTCTTAAAATAGGGGGAACACAGTACCTGCAAATAAGTTTTGAAGTAGAAGCCCAAATGGACGAGAACACCAACTCTCCTTCTTGCTACAGGTGACGGATGTTTGTGGCCTGTCCACTACTCTCACAGCCACCACTGGATAGATTTGGGCAGCAATCTGATGTCTGCCATTGCATATACAGGGCCATGTTGTTTCAACTGATCTGTCTCTGTAGTGCTCACTGCACTTGAAATTTGGTGTTATGGGCTACACAGTTTTAGGTACATGCAAAATGTTAATGGAATTTAGTTGTTGTGGTTTGATTTTTCATATGGTTTCTTTTATTGCTGTGACCTGCTCTGAGATTGATTTTACTGAAAAGCGGGTTATAAATTCTAGTAAGCTGGCAACCTGTGTATTTGGCAACTTAGTAGTCAATGCTTGCTTGCACCATATATACTGATAACATATTCACAATTTATTACATATAATCAGGGCTTTTTTTCAGCTGAAACTCACCAAACTTAGTTGGGTGCCATTGCCATTATAAGAGAACAAGGGAGGCATTCATGGTGAGTTCTGGCACCTCTTTTTCTAGACAAATAGCACTGCATATAATGCTTTAAAAAAGGTTGGCAGTTCGAATCCCCGCGACAGGGTGAGCTCCTGTTCCTCTGTCCCAGCTCCTGCCAACCTAGCAGTTTGAAAGCACACCAGTGCAAGTAGATAAATAGGTAGTGCTGCAGCAGGAAGGTAAACGGCATTTCTGTGTGCTGTGGTTTCTGTCACGGTGTCCCGTTGTGCCGGAAGCTGTTTAGTCATGCTGGCCACATAACAAACACTGACTCCCTTGGCCTGAAAGTGAGATGAGCACCGCAACCCCATAGTCGCCCTTGACTGAACTTAACTATCAAGGGGTCATTTAACTTTTTTATGTCCCCATGTATGTGGAGAGAACAATATAGAGACATTTTTGATATCTAGAATCTGCATTTTGAGAGTAGATAATGCTTTACAACCTTATGACATTCTGGATCCTTTGGGATAGGATTTTGTTCTCCATCCCATATGTTTGTTTGTAAAACAAACAAACTCAAAGCAGAAGTCAAAAAACCTCAAAGTGGAAGTAAAAAAAGACCCTTCAAAATGTAATTTCTTTTGCTTTTTCTTCCCAAGGGCAGCCTTACATTAGGGAGAGGGCACCCCAGCTGTGTATAACTTGATTAGGAAAATAAAGCTTTTAAACTTTCAGTTTTTGTGTGGTTAGTTGTTCTTATATGCCCTTGCAAAGAAAGATCCCAGGCTGCATGTCTCAGATTTGATCACCTCGGCACACACATCAAGGCTGTTGTTTCAAAGTTAATAATCCACTTCTGATCCCCAAACTGTGTTTTAGCACATCCTTCCTTCTTGTTGTATGATTGGAGTTTATGTGCAAAAGGTGACACCTAAATCGGGCTCGACTCTGTAGAGAATTAACTTTAATTTGTTCCTTCTGGAAGAACAGGCATTTATAGTGTCTGTGTCATGTGTGTTGCCCCCCATTCACTAGGGATTTCTGTGAGGTTGTAAAATACATGAAACATTCAGAACCAAATGGGTCGGAAATACTGCAATATTTAATGAGGACATCACCATTAAATATTCATGTAGAATGATGTAATCCAAGAGTATGTCAAAGACAGAATAACACTCACCAAAAGCTAAATTTGTTTTCAAAAGGGAAAGGCAACAAGAGTCGTTTTCAAAAGCAATGTTGGGAGAATGCCTCGATCCTGGTGGGTATTTATGTGCAAGTCTTCATGATTTCTTTGCAAATTGTTTTATGCATTCATTTTCATTCTTGATCGTGTAGATTAGTTTTCAGCAATACAAATGACCATGTATCTGGAGATTAGAAAAACGTGCATCCAGATCTCAACATGGAATATTGTTTCAAACTCCCTTCCCTGAGCTGTAAAAGTTCCAGATGCAGCCTTTTATGAAATTACTTTCCTAGTAACAAGAGATTGCTGGTGACTTCTGGTGTTATTGTGATACCTATTTATTTGCAAATGTACAATTTGAGAAATGAGGTAGTCGGGAACCTGGACTGAAAGTGCTTATATTTATAGCTGTATCAACTGGGAGACGGATACGTCAGTACCATGGTTCCTTCCAGTTATGAAACTTAGGACTCAGCTACCTAGGGCTTGCTGATCAGAAGGTCGGCAGTTTGAATCCCCATGACGGGGTGAGCTCCCGTTGCTCGGTCCCAGCTCCTGCCACCCTAGCAGTTCAAAAGCACGTCAAAGTGCAAGTAGATAAATAGGAACCGCTCCGGCGGGAAGGTAAACGGTGTTTCCATGTGCTGCTCTGGTTTGCCAGAGGCAGCTTTGTCATGCTGGCCACATGACCTGGAAGCTGTACGCTGGCTCCCTCGGCCAATAACGCGAGATGAGCGCCGCAACCCCAGAGTCGGTCACGACTGGACCTAATGGTCAGGGGTCACCTTTACCTTTTTACCTTAGTAAAACAACAACAATTTGAATGCACTATAAGCATGCAACACCAGATGGCACCAGAGAGCACAAAAATTTTAACGTGTTTTTCCATGGGATTTTTTAAATTTTATTTTGTTATTTTGTTATCTAATTTCTAACTTATTTATATAGTTTTTTCCTGTGTTTAGATCCACCCTCAGACCCATTTCAGTTGTCTGCTATTCAAATGCAGTGCTATTTTTCTAGAAAAAGATGTGCCAACACTCACCATAAACACCTCCCTTCTTGTTCTCTTATAATGGCAATGGTGCCTACTTAAGTGGTGCCAGAAATGAGTTCTGGTGAGTTCTGACTGGGGGGGGGGGGGAAAGCCCTGTTCATATGTAAAACCATTCAGTCATAATTAAGTAAGTGTCTTGCTCACCTAACTATGTACAGGCAAATTATGAATGCACATGGCAATCTAAGTGGAGGTTTCCTAACCAGATCCCAAGCACACGAGATCACAAAATATATTTGTCACTTATTCTCAAAATCAGTACTAAACTTGCTAGGAGTATCGAAACAGAAAACCTATTAAAATATGGCACAGGTTACCTATCAAGTTTTCATCTATGCATCTTTGAAATAATGTGGGAGGAAAAAAGCACTCTAGAAGCTCACAGATGTAGCAACTGGAATGTGGCAATTAACTCTTTCCCCCTCATTGAGAGTCTCTGGGACAAGTTGTCCCAGCTCCCCAACAGAGCGGTATCAGTTGAGCCTTTTCACACCTCACCTGATCATCACAATTCAGTTCAATGACTCCCTTGTACACCATATCGCTGGGTGTCACAGTGCGTTTCACACTGTGTCAGTCATGCACTAATTTGACAAATTATTTCAAATTAAAATAGCTAAGATTCCTTTGAGGAAATCTAAAACCAAGGCACAAAGCAGGCATTTCTCTGGCTGCCCTTGTTCGTGTTGTTTTTTGAATCCTAGGCAATGCCATTTTCATTACAAATGGCAATCACATCATTCAGAGACTTGAGCATGGCTTGACCTGCCTTCCAGGAGGAAAGTATACCCGCAGTTAGAGGATGTTGTGAGTTTTAGAAAACTTGACAGATTTGGGCGGCGGCTGCTGCTGCATTCAAACCTTGATAGAACAACAGTGAAAAGAATATCCTTTCATAGGTATATACTATGTTTCCAGGAACTCTTTTTCTGATTTGTAGAATGTGGGTGGCCCACTACCGTGTTTCCCCTTTTTTAAGACACCGTCTTATAACTTTTTTTCCTCAAAAAAACACACGGTGTCTTATTTTCAGGGGGTGTCTTATTGTTATTATGTTTTTATGGCATCTATGGTTCCGGGCGGTGGGGCGGCAGGCCTCCTCGGCCGGGCCATGAAGAGGCCAGGCCGCTGGCTAGGCGCTCCGCCCGGCAATGCCTTTGTCTCGGTTTTTTAATTCTTTCTTCTATTTTCCCCCTGCCGACCGCTCCAAGGTTCCTGCTACTTCATTTTTTTTGGGGGGGGGGTGTTTCGCATGAGGATGAGCAGTGCTGAGGGATCCCGCCCGGCCTTAGACAGGCCACCCGCGCGCCTTCCGAGCTTGGCCAGCCGAGCTTGGCAAGGCGGAAGGCCTCCGGGGAATGTGGGGCCCGGGCAAGGCGGCACTGAGAGCCCCCACGGCCGCGCAGCCATCACCCTTGTTGCTGTGTTCCTTTCAAGCCTCTCGCTCAAAACGAGGCGCTCACTGCACTTGGAAGGAGCCGCGCGCCCACGGCTCATGCAGCAAGGGCCCTCCCGACTCCTTCCCAGGCGCCCCTTTCCCCTCCTCCTTGCCGGTTTTGGGCGGCGGGCGGCAGGCAGGAAGAGGCCAGGTCGCTGGCTCGGCGCTCCGCCCGATCGGGGCTGCGGAGCGCTCCGAGCGATCGGGGCTGCGGAGCGCTCCGAGCGATCGGGGCTGCGGAGCGCTCCGAGCGATCGGGGCTGCGGAGCGCTCCGAGCGATCGGGGCTGCGGAGCGCTCCGAGCGATCGGGGCTGCGGAGCGCTCCGAGCGATCGGCGCTGGTTCTGGACGCCGGGGCGGCAGGCCTCCTCGCCGGGCGCTCTGGCGGCGCAGAAGGGGCCAGCAGCGCTCCCGCCGTGTGTCGCCCCGGTGGTGCGGAAGGGCCTGCGGGCCTCCCGTCACCACTCTGCCTTGGGCCATGCAGCCCAGGACACTCCGGCGTCACGGAAGGGGCCAGCAGCGCTCCCGCCGCTGTCCATCACTCCAGTGGTGCGGAAGCGCCCGCGGGCCTCCCGCCGCAGCTCAGCCTTGGGCCATGCAGCCCACAGGGGCGAGCAGCGGCCTCACCTCTGCCTGGCCCGGCAGCAGCAGCAGCAACAGCAGCGGGAGGACAAGGACGGCGCTGCTGCTGGGTCCCGCTGCCTCGAGGCGAGAGGCGCTGCTGCGCGGAGGTATGGCTTATTTTCAGGGGGTGTTTAATCTGCACAAATGCTTAAAAAGCCTGATATGGCTTACTTTCTGACTACGTATTAAAAAGGGGGAAACACGGTATGTATAATGCAGTGCCCATAAACTAATTAGCTTCCCAACTTTCCTCTTAGGTGTACCACCAAGCAGCTTCTGGTGTCTACTCATCAGCAGTGACTTTTAGAGTTGTTCGGTGGAATCCCTGATCTAGACCTTGCGTAGAAATAAATGAAGTTGCAATAATGAGTTGCAAATCTTAAATCTAGTTTCAATAAGTCAGAGGCAAAAAAATAACAGATTGCACTTAGACAAATACAGGGTGGGTGACACCTGGCTTGAGAGCAGTACATGTCAAAAGGATCTAGGAGTCTTGGTAGACCACAAACTTGACATGAGTCAGCAGTGTGATGCAGCAGCTAAAAAAGCCAATGCAATTCTGGGCTGCATCAATAGGAGTATAGCATCTAGATCAAGGGAAGTATTAGTACCACTGTATTCTGCTCTGGTCAGACCTCACCTGGAGTACTGTGTCCAGTTCTGGGCCCCACAGTTCAAGAAGGATACTGACAAGCTGGAACGTGTCCAGAGGAGGGCAACCAATTCCAGGTCAAAGGCCTGGAAACGATGCCGTATGAGGAACGGCTTAGGGAGCTGGGCATGTTCAGCCTGGAGAAGAGAAGGTTAAGGGGTGATATGATAGCCATGTTCAAATATATTAAAGGATGCCATATAGAGGAGGGAGAAAGATTGTTTTCTGCTGCTCCAGAGAAGTGGACACGGAGCAATGGATTCAAACTACAAGGAAGAAGATTCCACCTAAACATTAGGAAGAACTTCCTGACAGTAAGAGCTGTTCGGCAGTGGAATTTGCTGCCAAGGAGTGTGGTGGAGTCTCCTTCTTTGGAGGTCTTTAAGCAGAGGCTTGACAGCCATCTGTCAGGAATGCTTTGATGGTGTTTCCTGCTTGGCAGGGGGTTGGACTGGATGACCCTTGTGGTCTCTTCCAACTCTATGATTCTATGAATGTGGTTCAACCCTTTATGTAGCTCAGTAAACTCTCTGGTCCCAGAGAGAGATCCCAAGCTTGTTCATTGTTTCCAGGGGATGAGTCCTCAGGTAGTTTAGCTTGCTGAAATGGAAAAAGAAACACCAGCCTTCCACTTGGCTTTCCTCAAAGTAAACTTCTGTTTACAGCGTTCCAAATGCAATATATTCAAATACAGCATTTTATGCACATTAAACTTATAACTTCAACAGTGGCTACTAGGTAGAAGAGGGTCACATCAACATTGCCTGAATCTTAGACCCATTTGATCGGATTCTGTAGTGTAGATTCTGCAATGCTTACTGCTGACTTCTGCATTGGTTCACCTGTCATCCTCACTATGTTGAAAAATATGGGCTTTTCTCCCCCTTCTTTCTGGACTCAGGAGACATATAACTCAGTAGTGGGCAGCTGGTGGGAGGCAGCATTGCTCACCTAGCTTCCCAACATGGAAGTCGTTGCCCATATTTGAGAGGGGGAAAGGTGAGGCGAGGTGAAGGAGGTTCAGGCACAACAGCAAAGCCAATCAGACATTCCTAAAACTGCACATTTTCCCATCAGCTGTTCAGCAGAGAGTAGTTAAGAGGGCAAAGAGCTTTGATACGGTGCAAAGCATGCAATTGCAGCTCCTTCCTCTGCAAGAAAATCAAAGCAGAGGGGGAAATGTCTCAGAAGAGAGGTAGACTTGTGTTCCTTGCAAAATGCCCAGAACTGTCCGCGCATTTCACATATGCACGCATGCAATGTTTGTACTGCAGTTGCATTTTGAAGGCTGTGGCATTGAGTAACAGTGGGACAGAGCTTGCAATTCAACTGTGCATTGACACTATTTGCATCTTTCTGTTGGGATTACTGAGGAGTTTTGACCTTTTGCACAGCCAGCAGAGAAAAAGGGTGTGGGAGAGTTTTTCTTTTGTACAAACATAAATTTTTAAAGTCTGTGGGAAAAAAATAGAAGGTGTAACTTGAACAGAGTTACTAAGATAGGGTTGCCATATTGGCGACCCCCGAGCGGAATAATGACTCAAGACAACATGCTATGAGATTAAAATTGGCACAACTTTATTAAGTTTCAGATGTAGAGAGACCTTGGCTCAGGCATTGGCTGTTTATCCTTCCCAGTCGCCAGCGGGGGATCTGGGGGACATCAGGGTTATTCAGAATGTGTGGGGATTGGGCTGGCTCTGGAGAACGTATGTTCAAGCAGAGAGCCCTCCCCCCATTTCCCTACCGTTGCAGGGGAGAGCAATAACAACCTCTCGGTGTATGGCCAATGCCTCCCCTCAAGACCCCTTTAACGGGGAACCCTGGGATCACTGCCGCAAGGGGACCGTGGGTCACCACTTCAACCCCCCCCCATTTAGGGAAGATAGACTAAAGGATTGTGCCCAAGGCCTGAAACTGCAAAGTTGTGATGCTTTGCTACGGGGAAGGCAAAACCTGCCAATGCAGGAAAACTCCTTTCCAACCCTTCAACAGCGACCATGGCGTAGCAGCGCCCGCGTACCTGTGGAGAAGAGGTTAACCTGCAAAAGGATGATTGGGGGAGGGCAAGGTGGGAGAAGCTCTGGAGCCAAAATTCACCTTCCGCTGTGTGGGCAGGGCAGTCCCTCCCCCTAGCTGGCCGATCTCCTGGCAACGTCTCCCCAGGCAGTATTGGGCGATTGGCTGAAGTAGGCGGAGACCTCCAGGTATGCAGCCTGGGGAGGGTGAAGCCAGCCCGTGCTACCGGGAGCTGCACTCAGATCCGGGGGGGGGGGGCTGCACACGACCACGCAAAGGGCGCCCCCCATTTGATGCGGGGAGCGGTCATTATTGAAACTTGTACAACTGAGGATGAGATTTCAGTTCTTTGATTTGAGCAAGTGTCTTGTCTGTTTCTTCATGATTTCACTCCCTAGGTTTCATATAATAACAAATAATAGTTTAGAATCCCCTCCTCTATTCATCTGTTCCTTACCTTGATTGCTTTTAAGCACCTGGTAAAAATGTTGCTATTTATCCAAACACTTAATAGAATTTGAACTGATTGATTAAATTTGCTAACCTTGTGGTAGTTTGTGTTTTAACATGAATGCCGATTTCCCCACTATCTATTATATTTATATATTAAATATACTGTAATAAGTTACCTTGGGAACCATGATTGCAAGGCAGGGAATAAATGCTTTAAATAAATAAAGATAACATTTGAGCGTCTTACTCAGCTCAGAGACATGAGCATAGATTTCATATTCACACACGACATGCTTTCCTTCATGGCGAGTAATTTCATGTAGGAATTTTCATTAAATCCATATGTAATTATCACATTATGACAACGCGGGCAAAAGTACCGTAATATTCCTTATTGCTTATAGCATTTGTTTCAGATGACTGCATCAAAATATAATTTTAAATTGCCTCTGGGTTTTTGTCTGTTTGTTTTGTCTAGTTATCTCTCGCTTGGACTACTGCAATGTGCATGCAGGTATCTGACGAAGTGTGCATGCACACAAAAGCTCATACCAAAATAAAAACTTAGTTGGTCTTTAAGGTGCTACTGAAGGAATTTTTTTATTTTACTTGTTAACATAGTTACTTCCCTCATAGCAAGGAGATCTACTTCCCTTGATCTGGATACTATAGTTCTGTTGATGCAGCATAGAATAGCATTAGCTTTTCTTTTCTTTTTTTGCTGCTGCATAACACTGTTGACTCATGTTGAGCTTATGTTCCACCAAGACTCCTAGATCTTTTCCACATGTACTACTAGTAACCCAGGTGTCTCCCATGTGCATCTGGCTCTTCCTGCCTAATTGCAGAACCTTGCATTTGTCCCTATTGAAATTCATTTTGTTAGCTTGTGCCCAGTTATCCAATCTGCTAAGGTCATTTTGAATTCTGATTCTATCTTCTGCGTCATTAGCTACCCCTCCAAGTTTGGTGTCATCTGCAAATGTGATGAGCATCCCCTCAGTTCCTTCATCCAAGTTGTTTATAAGGCGTTGAACAACAAAGGGCCCAGGACAGAACCCTGTGGCATCCCACTTGTCACTTTTTCACAGGATGAGGAGGAACCATTAATGGGTACTCTTTGGGTTTGGTCGGTCAACCAGCTACAAATCCACCTAACGGTTATCTTGTTCAATCCACATTTTACCAGCTTCCTCGCAAGAATATCATGGGGGACTTTGTCAAAAAGCCTTACTGAAATCAATATACACCATGTCCACAGCATTCCCCTGATCCACCAAGCTTGTAACTCCATCAAAAAACAAAGAAAAAAGATTTGTTTGACATGACTTATTTTTTAGAAACCCATGCTGGGTCTTAGTAATCACAGCATCCTTTTCTAAATGCTCACAGACCAACTGTTGAATGATCTGTTCTAGGACCTTTCCTGGCATCAATGTCAATCTTACTGATCTGTAGTTACCTGGGTCTTCTTCTCTCCTTTTTGAAGATGGGGACAACATTTGCCTGCCTCTAGTCTGCAGGGACACTATATATATTTTAAAATTGCTTTAAATAACATTGGCTTTTGCCTCCACTGTTTCCCATTACAGACTTCAGAACAGAACTCCACCCATTCCTATTGATCAAGAACAATCTGATGCCTGTCCTCATAAATCGCTGCCTTTACTTTGTACCTGTGTTTTGAGTTTGCATTTTACTTCTGGGATGCCTTGTGGGACTTGTGTTAGTGTGAGTTGCCAGGGTTATCCATCTTTAAGGTTCACCTTTCTCCCCAGGATCTCTTAGATTCAAATGTCTTGGCAGTGTAAATAAAACAACAGGGGTGATGGATTTGATCTCTTATGAACCTTCCTGTAAATGCACACACATTAACACCCAGGCAACACACAGTGCACAGCATGTCATGTCACACACTGTTGCTGAAGAAGTGCCGGTATATTTTCAACTGCTGATAATGGATTGTAGGACAAATACATTTTTAAAGAACATTTTTAACCAAACCCGAAGGAATAAACACCACATTGTCTTCTTGCAGATACAATGTAAACATCAGGCACAGTAGAACAAGCTTCCTCAACCTCGGCCCTCTAGATGTTTTTGGCCTACAACTCCCATGATCCCTAGCTAGCAGGACCAGTGGTCAGGGATGATGGGAATTGTAGTCTCAAAACATCTGGAGGGCCGAGGTTGAGGAAGCCTGCAGTAGAGTTCTCAACAATTGCTAGGAATCGGGAAGGTGAAAGATCAGGCAGTGCAGATGGGGGCAATTTAACTGATCTCCAGTCTGTCTCAGGTTCACATGGGCTCAGAAGTCTGTTCCATATACAGTGGTCCCTCGACTTACGAAGTACTCAACTTACGAAATTTTGAGTTACGAATGAAAAAAAATGGCCGCACGCTTACGGTTTTTTTGACATCCGAAAGGAAAACCGTTGCGGTTTAGATGGGGTTTTTTCGACTTACGAATTTTAGATGTGGTTTACTCGACTTACGAATTTTTCGTTTACAATGCATTCCTATGGGAAGCCGCTTTTTTCGACTTACAAACTTTCCGACCTATGAATGTGCATTCAGAACAGATTAAATTCGTAAGTCGAGGGACCACTGTAGCTTTTGCATCAATCTGCAAATAAGAATAAGAATAATAACTCCATGAAAATCCTTTTGTTAAATGTATTCCATCCTAAAATACACACGGTATGCATTTTTCCTAAAACATATGTTTTATAATCTTTTCAGTACACCTTTAGGGTCAA
This sequence comes from Zootoca vivipara, assembly GCF_963506605.1. NCBI lineage: Eukaryota > Metazoa > Chordata > Lepidosauria > Squamata > Lacertidae > Zootoca > Zootoca vivipara. Next base: position 69,802,720 of record NC_083284.1, on the reverse strand, counting down.
AAATTTTATTGCAAACATTCAGAATGTAAAAACCAAAGAAGAACTGTTCCCATTAATGGATTAATCTAGGAAGTTTAAATCAGGATTTCATGCAAACTGTATGAAATCCTTGAGCATTCCAAGTTACAAGTATGTCCTTTTTTTTGAAATTTATGAAATATTGGCAGGAATACCTTCTGAATCTTTCTCGGATAATTGTTGTTGCCTACTCACCCAACCTATAATCCACTGTACATTTTTATCCATGGGTTGTTGTCGTTTTTACATGCAAAAAAAATCCCTTTATATTTTGCCTTCTTGAATATTGCTTCTTTTTTCCAGTCTCATTATTGAAATGTCCTTCCCTGTTCATTGTGGCCTGTCACATTACCAAAGGCTATGCTTTGTCACTTTACAGCATAACTGACTGTGACAATGAAATATCATTTTATCACCCATGCTTTTGAAGACTGATGCTACCAAATTTGATTGTCCTAGAAGACCAACAGTGAACGGTTCAACAAGCAAGAAAAACTCAGTGGGCAATTCTTTTCAAAGCCCTACATGAAACTGCTGTTGTCCATCCTCTAGGACTCCACTGTCATTCCTAGCTTGAAGGTCTTCTGGGTAATTCAGAATAATTGCCTGAAACGGATGCAAAGGAGACAGTATACATTTGAATCGGGTCACTCAGCAAATGAATTTATTTAATGTGTTCAACTTGCCACTATTACATTCCTACCAAACACTTTGGGAATCACTTGCCCAAAAATTAATAATGATTTGGTATGGAAATTCCCAGGGGTCAAAAAAAAAAAAAGGTAATTATGTATGCCAGCACTGCGGCCCGTGTTTTGTTAGCCCAAAAATGGAAAACAAGTGAGGTCCCAACTAAAGAAGAATGGCAACTTAAACTGATGAAATATGCACAGCTTGTGGACCTAACACATAGAATAAGAGAACAAGAACATACATTTAAGGAAGATTGGAAAATGTTTATTGAATACAGTGGTACCTCTACCGGTACTTACGAATAACTCTACTTACGAATGTTTCTACTTACGAATGGAGCTCCGTCCGCCATCTTGGATGCGGTTTAGATAGGATTTTTTCTACTTACGAATTTTTAGATAGGGTTGCTTCTACTTGCGAATTTTTTCTCCCAATGCATTCCTATGGGATTCGACTTACAAATTTTTCCGACTTACAAATGTGCGTTCGGAACGCATTAAATTCGTAAGTAGAGGTACCACTGTATATGGGGGGAAATTGTGTACATTTGAAAATGTTGACAGCATTAAGATAAATTCAACAGTGTAGAACAGGTTTTGTTGGCTGTGATAATGGAATACTGAATGGTTTAGTTTATGTAAAATATGCAGGGATTTATGATATGTAAAATGAACCATGGAAAGAGAAGGGAAGTCGTTGACGTTTTAAGGTTGTCTAAATGAATATTCTAAAGTGTAAAATAGAAAAGTCAATACAAAATTTAATATATTAATAATGATTTGGGAATTTCCATACAAGAAGATGTGTGGGGGAAACTCCCAAGCAGGATTCAAGCACAAGAGCCCTCTTCCCCTCCTGTGGTTTCCAGCAACTGGTATTCAAACACATTGGCTCCCTCCAACAGTGGAGGCAGAACAGAGTCATCATGGCCAGTAGCCATTGATAGCCTTCTCTTCCTTGAATTTGTCTAATCCTCTTCTAAAGCCATCTAAGTTGTTGGCCATCACTGCCTCCTGTGAGAGCGAGTTCCGTAAATTAACTTTGTCCTGTGTGAAGAAGTACTTCAGTACTTGCCCTGAATCTTCCAACATTCAGCACCATTGGATGCCCACAAGTTCTACTGTTATGAGAGAGGGAGAAAAGGTTCTCTCCATCTACTTTCTCTCCGTTCTCACTTTTAAACCTGAGCTACAAAGGCAACCTACATGTGCTTCCCCCTTATTCCCCCCCTTATTGGGGGAGATTCCTCTTGGGGAAGGATTCCTTGAACCTTTTGTCACTTCTAATAGTAAAATAGGGGATGAGAAACAAAGCAGGAAAGGTCTACAAGGAACACTCAGAAGACCAGCTGTGCCTTGAAGATACCTAGTAGCGAACGCTAGGCTAATGATAAAAAGGTAAAGGGGCCCCTGACCATCAGGTCCAGTTGTGCCCGACTCTGGGGTTGCAGCGCTCATCTCGCTCTATAGTCCGAGGGAGCCGGCGTTTGTCCGCAGACAGCTTCCGGGTCATGTGGCCAGCATGACAAAGCTGCTTCTGGCGAACCAGAGCAGCGCACGGAAACGCCGTTTACCTTCCCGCCGGAGCGGTCCCTATTTATCTACTTGCACTTTGATGTGCTTTCGAACTGCTAGGTGGGCAGGAGCTGGGACTGAGCAATGGGAGCTCACTCCGTTGTGGGGATTCGAACCGCCGACCTTCTGATCAGCAAGCCCTAGACTCTGTGGTTTAACCCACAGCGCCACCTGGGTCCCTAGGCTAATGATAGCCATGGTCAAAAACTGAAAGACATGGGATGGGGCAGATACCTACAATATTAATATACAGAACACCCAGGAGCGGTCATTGGCCCTGCTGGTATCCAACAATATCTGGAGAACACCAGATTGGGGAAGGCTGATGTAAGGGATAGGATATGAGAGGTCATGAGCTATGTGACTTTGTCCTTTAAATGCATTTGCACAGCTTCAGAACCTCTTCATAGCATGTAAAAGAGTGGTGCTTCCAAAAAATTTTCCCCCTCCTCAGGAAAATTAGAACAACCTTAAGAATTACTCTTACCTTACTCGCATCACCATTTTATAAAGAAATCCACTAACAATGGCTTTGCAGCCTGGTCCAATTTCCTGTCTTGTCTTCAACTTGCTATTGGGAATAGAGGTGGTCACAGAAGACATTCAGTAATATTAAACTGATGGATCCTCCGTGATCAAACATGCTTAAGCCACAGCCTCACAACTGTTGTTCAAAGAAAAATAGTGCATTTCTGAATTCTGACCTACTTTGACTTTGCTGCCTTCAAGTAAGCAATAAATTCTACCAAACTATTGTGAGGGGGAAAAATATTCATTATTATCATTATTAGGTTCTGGTAACAAAATAATGTTCTCCAGATATATGTACAGACACAGATAATATGAAGTTCAGGATCTATTTGCACTAACTTTTGCTTTCTGTGATTAGATCATTGACTCTGGTGATTTATATGAAGATAATATTAAAGGATGGTGCATCCCTGGTAAGCGCAAACAGATGTGTACAAAACCCGTTATAAAAAAGAACATCCATTACAAAATAATTATAACCATATTGCATGCAGAAATTAATCGGGTAGACTTATGTTAGACTTTTGTAAAAATCATGTTTTTTTAAAGGATGCACAATTTAGTACACTTTAACATGAAAACTTGCATTTGGCTAAACTCTTGTAAGGCAGTTTTGTGCTTTAGTTTTGGTAGGTTCTTAGAAACTGCTGCTGCTGCTGCTTCAATTAACAGGCACAATTTAGGGGGCACCATAGAGAATGCTCTCTCTGGTCCACCAGGCCCAGAGCTTCTGATGACCATTCATGGACCAACCAAGAGGATCTTAGCACCTTCTATAGGGAAGGATTATGTGAGGATAACGTTATTGCCAGAAGGGATCATAGCGGATCCAAGGACTGTGAATTTTCTTGTCACTACTATTTTGCACAACTAGCTGTTAAAGTTAAAAGGGACAGGACAGGATCTATACATGGGACTTGCCCAACTCAGTCACGCAAAGCCACAAGGCCCAGGTGGTGGTGGTTGTGCAAGCAGACCCTTCTTGTGGCAGTTGGAATGGTGCACCAGCTTCAGCGTCCAGGCACTGCCATGTTGACGGAGGCAGGGAGGGGGAAGTCTTTGTTGCTATTGGCAACAGTTCATGAAAGAGCCGTGGGCAAGGTGCGTCTTTTGGCTTAGTGAAAACATGGGACCAAAAGATGAGACATTCTGGGATCCAATCAGTACCTGGGATGGCTTCTGTAATTCCGGGATGTTCTGCTTAAATTGGGAAGGTTGCAGGGTATATGACTGGGAAGTCATGTATCAGTTCAAAAACAAAAGGTAGTAACAAAGACAGGGATTCGTGATCTTTTTTTCTCACATCTGATTGAATATCAGTTTGTACTATTATTATTTTTTAAAAAAATTACTCTGTTGAGGCCAGTGATAAGTCCCTTACTGTTTTACCCTGATAACCCAGGTTCCCGGGAATATGGCTGAGAGATGGTAGGTAATGCTAGCCCTATAAAATAGCCCAATGTTGCTGTACCTATTTTGCTGAAGCAAGGGGGGAGGTTGTTGTTTAGCTTGTGTATGGGTTGTGGGGTTGTTGTTTTTTTGAAAGAGAAATGCAGGCTGTGAAGTTGATTGTAACAGCAGTGCAATTAATTAAGCGGAGCCATAGAGTAAAGAACTGGTTGTTTCAGCAGTGAGTGGAAAGACACGTGGAAGGCAGTTTCATCCAGTGATGGACAGACAGCATGTTGGCCTGTTGAGCAGCAATGGAAAGGTAGGCTTGGAATACAAGTTCCTCTGATGCCAAGGCCTCACCACCACTTAGCCACCTCATCTACCAGAAATGGTTGACCTGTTACCTGACTAGCATTATGTAGGCATTGCAATTATTCACTACAACTGGAGAGAGTTAAATGTTGACACATTAACAGAACCCTTTAAAGTTATTGCTTGTTCAGATCCAAAGATAAACAGTGTCTTCATTCTGGAGGGGAGGGAAGGAAGGAAGGAAGGAAGGAAGGAAGGAAGGAAGGAAGGAAGGAAGGAAGGAAGGAAGGAAGGACAGCACTAGGAGCTGATGGTTTTTTAATGAAAATGTATGCTACACTGCAGCTAGTGAATAATTCAGTGAGTCAAACTGTCTGTAGATAATTAAAAATAACAGATATGATGTCCTTCACCCGAGGCGACCTTCCAGTTTTAACACTCTGGTCCCACAGACAGGTGCCATGCACTAACACAGCAATTAGACTCTGTGTTCCCTAAACCTTCTCCAAACAGGAATTGCACCGTGTCTTGGCAGAGAATTGAGAAATGGAAGAAATTAATCCCGGGCATGTCTCTTCACCCAAAGAAGTGACAGGCACAATTCCTTATTTCTCTGGGTATTTTACAAGAAAGTCCTAGCAGCTCTTGTCTCTTAATTTATATTATTAATAAAAGCATTATTTAATTTGGCTCTGGGGTTTGAAGTGCATTTGGGACGTACCCAAGGGACTACACTCTTCTCATGTGCCTAAGAAGACTTGGCTTGTGCCTAAGAAGACATACAAGAAAAACAAGTTCCCACAGAGACAGAAAGGCACTTACTTGGGGTTGCCACACCCTGACAGATAACTGGCTCATAGTTCTGGATTATCTGGGGCCAAGGTGGGGAGAAGGTAGTGACAGGAATACAAAGGATATTTGCAAGACTGAGCTTCCTTTCAAGGTAGTTGTGGCAAGGCAATTATTACAGGGAGAAGTCTACAGATACTAAAGTGCATTGGTACTGCTGAAGGCTGACTCTCTTTTCTTAAATGTTAACTGAGTTTGTAGTCAGGAACCAAGAGGAAGCATATATGATGCTTCATTGTCCCAAATCAGGCACCAATAGGTCATCCATTTCACCTCAAAAGTCAACAATAGATAAAATGGTCCCGATTCAACTCAATTTCACTGTAATTTGCTGCTTACAGATTGTAATTGGGCGGCTAACAGATTGAGGTTGAATCCTGACAAGACAGAAGTACTGTTCGTGGGGGACAGGAGGCAGGCATGTGTGGAGGATTCCCTGGTTCTGAATGGGGTAACTATGCCCCTGAAGGACCAGGTGCGCAGCCTGGGAGTCATTTTGGACGCACAGCTGTCCATGGAGGCACAGGTCAATTCTATGTCCAGGGCAGCTGTCTATCAGCTCCATCTGGTACGCAGGCTCAGACCCTACCTGTCTGCAGACTGTCTAGCAAGAGTGGTGCATGCTCTAGTTATCTCCCGCTTGGACTACTGCAATGCGCTCTATGTGGGGCTACCCTTGAAGGTGTATCGGAAACTACAACTAATCCAGAATGCGGAAGCTAGACTGGTGACTGGGAGTGGCCGCCGAGACCACATAACACCAGTCTTGAAAGATCTACATTGGCTCCCAGTACGTTTTTGAGAGCCAGTGTGGTGTTGAGAGCCAGTGTGGTGTAGTGGTTAAGAGCGGTAGACTCATAATCTGGGAAGCCAGGTTCGCGTCTCCGCTCCTTCACATGCAGCTGCTGGGTGACCTTGGGCTAGTCACACTTCTTTGAAGTCTCTCAGCCCCACCCACCTCACAGGGTGTCTGTTGTGGGGGAGGAGGGGAAAGGAGATTGTTAGCCGCTTTGAGACTCCTTCGGGTAGTGATAAAGCGGGATATCAAATCCAAACTCCTCCTCCTCTTCTTCTTCTTCTTCTTCTTCTTCTTCTTCTTCTTCTTCTTCTTCTTCTTCTTCTGAGCACAATTCAAAGTGGCCTCGGTCCAGTATACCTGAAGGAGCGTCTCCACCTCCATCTTTCTGCCCGGACACTGAGGTCCAGCACTGAGGGCCTTCTGGCAGTTCCCTCATTGCGAGAAGCCAAGTTGCAGGGAACTAGGCAGAGGGCCTTCTCGGTGGTGGCGCCTGCCCTGTGGAACGCCCTCCCAACAGATGTCAAAAAGGAAAACAACTACCATACTTTTAGAAGACATCTGAAGGCAGCCCTGTTCAGGGAGGCTTTTAATGTTTAATAGATTGTTGTGTTTTATTTTCTGTTGGAAGCCACCCAGAGTGGCTGGGGAAACCCAGCCAGATGGGCGGGGTATAAATAATAAATTATTATTATTATTATTATTATTATTATTATTATTATTTATCCTATTCCCAGAGAAAAGTCCTGCTGGTTTTATTGCGAATTTCTTCCATGTAAATTGATTAGGATTACAACCTAGATTCTACTGAAACCAACAGAACAGATGGCTGGAAGCAAAACTTACTCAAATCCAACTGCTTTCAGTAGGATATGTTTAGATCTAGTGCCAATATATTGACAGCAGGTAGATATGCCACTAGGATTTGTGGGTAGGTTATTCTGTCTAAAAATGTTTTGCCACTATGAGCTGAATGCTTATTTAGAAGACAAACATGTTTTGTCCTCCTTGTCAGGGCTCACATCAACACACATCTAAGGTCTTGAGATCACCTTGCCCTGCCACGCAGCCTGAGCTTTGCCCTCTGCTGGCATTTCAGGCCAGTCCAGTTTTGCAGCTCTCTGCTAAGCAGAGAAAATGGACTGAGAGATGATCCCCGACGGTTCCCTTTTGAAACACAGAATGAAAGGATCTGGCATATTTCAGAGTTGCCAGATGCCCTTTAAGGAGGGCGGGGGGGGGAGAGAGAGAGCTGTGTACATAAACTGCTTTATTTCAGTGGGAAACACACAGTTATGTATGTCTGCAAAACAGATGCCTCGGCTCACTTAGTGAGCATTTCACTTCTTAAGGCTGGACTGAAGCAAATACTCCTTTTGCGTTCCCTTTTGTGTCAGGTAGTGCCTCCTGTTCTTAGCAGTCTTCAGTTGTTGTTGAAAACCCTTGTTTACATGCTCCTCCTCTTCACATAGTCATTTCCCTCTTTCGAAAGGCATGGTGAGAAGGGTATCTTTTTGCTAACGTTCCCAAGCTGCATCAAATGGATTGCTTTCCAAGTAAATATCAAAACTGGAGAATATTTAGCACAGCCATGCCATTTTTCATCTAGCATACTCTTACTTCATCTTCCAGCTTGAGGTTGGATAGCAGAGAGACTGGAAAGACTGTGGAACAGAAGCTTGCAATGAAGGGAGAGGTTTGCCAATTGTGTTATTGAGCTAGATCTGATCCTATAGTTTGCATTGCCCCCCCCCAATATTCCTCCTAAAATGCTTCTTAAAGAAGCTTTCCTCTTTGCCTCTGTGTGTTAAAGTGCAATGTAACAGTGAGACTGGCTATCAAGGCTAAGAGCTGACCTTGTCTGGAACACAGAATGAGAGGCAGAGAGGTTTATCAGCGGTACTGCCAGCCTGACGCTGACGCTGACGCTGGAATCCTTGATGCATAGTCTTACTCAAGAGTAAGTGAGGATGCTACCGGGGCAGCATGAGTCAGCATGTGTTTATGCACAGGACTGGACACAGGAAGATCCATATATGTACTTGTGACCCCCTTGTGTGCGCACATTTACAGAGGAGGGGGAAAGGAGCCCAAGAAGTGTATAAGAAGCTTTGCAATTTGTGTTTCTTTACTCTTGTCATGAGCTGATCACCTCGAGTCTCTTATTAATAAGAAATTAAATTCTTTCTCTGAATTCAACCCCCAGTGTCATTATTGACTATCTCTGTCCTGCCTGGGTGCAACTTAAAGGACCCTTGGAAGCTGATAAGGCTACAGCAAGAGATACAGAGCAGGCCAGCACAACTTGCAAGCTACCAGATCTAAGGCAGCCAAACAGCCTCATCTGGCAGCCCTTTCAGAGCAGCACTGTCAACCCCCTTCCACTTCGTGCTGCCTGCTCAAGCACCTGGCAGGCCACGCTACAGGAGTGGAGGGCTACAACCAATTTAAGTTAAAAGAGCTTAAGAATTCAATAGTTCCTATATTTCTAGTCTTTACTATTATGACAAGGACACAGGTCTCAAACTTGTGTCTCCAACTGTTGTTGAACTACAACTCCCATCGTCCCTACCTAGCAAGACCAGTAGTCAGAACAGTAGTGGGACATAGTAGTAGGAGTAGGAGTAGTAGGAGTAGTAGGAGTAAGAGTAGGAGTAGTAGTAATGTATTCTTTATACCCTGCCCTTCTGGCTGGGTTTCCCAGCTTCCAACAAAATAGTAAAAACACGATAAAACATCAAACACTAAAAACTTCCCTAAACAGGGCTGCCTTCAGATGTCTTCTAAAAGTCAGATAGTTGTTTATTTCCTCGACATCTTATGGGAGGGCATTCCACAGGGTGGGGGGCACTACCAAGAAGGCCCTCTGCCTGGTTCCCTGCAACTTGGCTTCTCGCAACGAGGGAACCGCCAGAAGGCCCTCGGCGCTGGACCTCAGTGTCCGGGTTGAACGATGGGGGTGGAGACGCTCCTTCTGTACTGGGCCAAGGCCGTTTAGGGCTTTAAAGGTCAACATCAACACTTCGAATTGTGCTCGGAAACGTACTGCGAGCCAATGTAGGTCTTTCAGGACCAGTGTTATGTGGTCTCGGCGGCCGCTCCCAGTCACCAGTCTAGCTGCCGCATTCTGGATTAGTTGTAGTTTCCGGGTCACCTTCAAAGGTAGCCCCACATAGAGCACATTGCAGTAGTCCAAGAGAGAGATAACTAGACAAAACAAACAGTGTGACTAGCCCAAGGTCACCCAGCAGCTGCATGTGGAGGAGCGGAGACGCGAACCCGGCTTCCCAGATTACGAGTCTACCGCTCTTAACCACTACACCACACTGGCTCTCAACACCACACTGGCTCTCAGAAACGTACTGGGAGCCAATGTAGATCTTTCAAGACTGGTGTTATATGGTCTCAGCGGCCACTCCCAGTCACCAGTCTAGCTGCCGCATTCTGGATTAATTGTAGTTTCCGGGTCACCTTCAATGGTAGTCCCATGTAGCAGTAGTGGGTGTCCCAGAGCAGTAGCAAAAATAGCAGTAGCTCCTGCAAAACAAAAACAGAAAACCAGGAGATGCTGCCACTTAGGAGGAAAGAGAGTCTGCACAGCATGTGGGTTCTGCATGCAGACACACATTGCACCTCCACCCTCAACGGGAACATTGGCAGTGAGGGCTGGCCCAACATGTAGGCAAACATCCAGACCAACAAATGCAGCAGTGTTATGGAAAGATAATATATTGATTGTTCTCAGCCTCCCAAGCCTCAAGCTCCTGTTGTCAACTGTCACTCCACCCTCTGAGCGTCCCTTTCTCCAATTGTGTGAACACACGTACTTCATTTGGAGTTTTCGGCAGGGGTAGTTGTAGGTAACTAGTCCCAGCTGCTGCCTGCATATCCTGAGGTCTTCTATGGGAGGCTATGTCTATAACTGCTGTTTGCTGTTAACTCTGGCCAAGTATCCTGCTACACTTGCCTTTTGGAGGGAAGACATGTCATGAATTTGTCGCATTATGGCAGGTGGGTTTCTTTTATGATAGTTATTAAAACTGAACAGCCAGAGTAAGATGGAAACTTTACACCCTTCAATCAACCACAATTGCATACGCACCCTCTCTCTGTGTGTGTTTGTGTGTACACATGTGGAGGGTGGGGTTGTACTGCACTATTTTATTTGTTTTGTACAATCTTTGAGGAAGAACTTTTCCCCCCGAAGTCAGCCACAAACCCATTGTTGCAATTCAGAATAAATGAGGGGTGTTGTGAAAGATGTGCCAAAATAGCCAAAGATAAATAGGGTAATCATCACTTAATGACCACATCTGCCACCACTTCTGACTGGTGATATTTTCAATCAGATCTCTATTAGTCAAATGTCTAGACAAGCAAGGGGGTGGGGTGAAGAGAAAGAGAGATTCATTAAGCATTACCCTTATATCCCAGGCTGACTTACATGAATGTGGTTTTGCAATCACCAGTTGACAGCAAAATTTATTACAATCCCCACCCACATAGCTTTACTATTAACAGAACTCCATGTTAAACTTAAACATGTGAAACACCCCTGAGAAATTTCATCAATCTCTTAAGAATTTTTTTAAAAAAGCTTCCCATGAAATCCCTCAAATGTTTTTTTTTCTGGGAATCCCCCAAATTAGCTTTGAATTTTGCTTTAGACTAAACATGGCAATATGACTTATCACTCGCCTGGCTTCCCTCAGACTTCCTCAAATAAATGTGCCACAAATTTCACTTTAGGTAAAGTTTCAGTGACAACTTCAGATAAAATGCTTTAAAAATGCACTCACTTTGACTTTCAGTCAAAAATATCCCATGTGAAGTGGTGTTTGGCTTAAAGTCCTGGTTTGATGACGACACAAAGCTACAAATGTGAAAGGAATCCATCGAAAAACATTGTGCTTGAGGAAACATTATGTGAACATTCTGTCTTTTGGTATTACTTAGGATGGCTCATTTACACAGGTGAGTCATCATTTGAGATTGCTGTCAAGTGAATCAGCTTTTAGAAAGATAAAATATAGATATTAATTTGTTTCAAAGAAGCACATTCTATCAGACAGGGGAGAGGAGAAGGATATGTGTAGATGATGTTAAGCATGGAGCACTTTCCTGCTGTGTGCTCTGCAGTTAAAATGACCTTAAAATTAAGAACATAATGTAATGGGTTTCCATGGAGCTAGGAGGGTATTCTTAAAAATGAAAAAGAACCTGCTGTTTTTATTTTCAAAGAAATTCTTTTGGACATTGATTCCACAGCCCACATTGATGCAATTAAAATCTCATTGAGAATTATGAAGTATATTTTCCTGAATGCACTGGATTTTGATCTTTGCCATCTGCTGAAGTGAAAATGCAGACATGCAGCAATCCCAACTTGAGCTAATTTTTTTGTACGGCTTTGAGTAGAAATGCTTTGCAAAAATCAGGAATTGGTATACATGATTACTCACTTTTCCCCATTTTTGTATTATGACTGGGGTTAGATCTTTTAGACTGTTCGTAGCTGAATAGGAGAATTTAGAGCTGTAGGCTTTATCTGTGAGGCCCCCAAATTTGAAATGATGTAAAAGGCATGCTTCATTTTGGGGAGATGTTAGTTTTCATTTCAAAGTGTCACAGTGGCCGGAGTGGACTACTTCAGAGTAACGACGCTACGCAGCTCTGCATTTTATTCTTTTATTGGTGCTGCGTATTTACAGTGCTAAAGTCATTGCTATTTACACGGAGTGATGTGATCAGTCGGTTTCAGAACCTCCTAATGGCTTTTGGCGCGTCTTTCTCCAACACAAAAGCTTTGGCAGACCCATCCTCTTTCCCCTCCTCTTTCTGCGTAATTCCGGAGTTGGGGGGATGGGTCTCCCCCCCTTATTCGCCCCTTCCTGTCCCACCTGGGACCCTGGCTCCTCTACCTTGCCTGAGCCTCGGCCCCGACTTCCTGCTTCCCCACTGGCATCGGAACTCTCTCTGCTTTCCCCTGTGCTCGGGGATGGGCTTGAACTCAGGAGGGGAGGGACTTCGCGATATCCCCTGTCCCTCACATCCACCCCCCTCCCAAGCTCTCCCTCACCCCTCCCCAGGTCCCCCCCCCAGGTGTCGGTGACGACTGGAAGCCTAAGAACTCAGTACCTTCCGAGCCCGTTGGTGTGAACACCTCCCCCCAGTCCTGCAAGCCCCCCCCTTCCGCCTGGGAGGATGGGAATCCCAAAAAGTCCGTGGCGTCAGAGCTGGTGGGGGTAAAAATGTTCTGCCAATCTGCTCCTTCCTCTGACTGGGTGGATCTCGGTGACACCCATACCTCATCCTCTGGTTCCTCAAACTCCGCTTCCCAGCGCCATGGTGAACTGCTCTCCCGTGCTTCCTCCCCCTCCCCCTCCCTTTCCATGTGCCAGGGTTTGGGTCTATGGGGAAAGAGGGCGTGAAATTCTTCTACCAGGAATTCCTCCTGTATCTGAGTGGCTGGGACCCATTCATTCTGGGACGGTGGAGCATCCTCCCATGCCATGAGGTACTCCAGTCCCCCCACCCCCCACCTTGAATCCAGGATGGCCGTGGCCTCATTGAGTTGCTCCCTGCCTTCCCTCTCCCCCCCTCCCTCAGGGGTTTGTTCGCTGTCTCGGAGCCTGCTGCTTTCCCTGTACGGCGACAGCAGCGATCTATGAAACACAGGGTGCACCCTCATGTCCTCTGGCAGTGCCAGCCTGTATGCCACCGGGTTGACCTGTTGCGTGACCGTGAAGGGGCCCAACCTTCTGGGCGCCAGCTTTTTGCATCGCCCTCTGATGGGAAGGCCCTCCGAGGACAACCAAACTTTGTCCCCCACCCTAATGACCTCCCCCGGTCGCCTGTGGCGATCTGCCCCCTTCTTGTACGCTTCCTTGGCTCTCTCCAAGTGTTCTCTGAGCTGCTGGTGCACCGTCTCCAGTTCCTCTGCCCAATCCTCAGCCTGTGGGCCCTCCTCCTCCTCCTCCCCCTCCCTCTCTGGGAAAGATCTGAGGTCACGCCCGTAATTGGCCTTAAAGGGCGACACCCCTGTGGAGACGTGCACCGCATTGTTGTAGGCAAATTCTGCCAGTGGCAGGCGATCCACCCAGTCCGTTTGCCGCTAGCTGACGTAGCATCTCAGGTACTGCTGCAGAATGGCGTTGACCCTCTCCGCCTGTCCATTGGTCTGCGGGTGTCTAGCCGTCGACAAGCTGACCTCCACCTGCAGGAGGTTCATGAGCCGCCGCCAGAACCTGGAAACAAATTGGCGGCCACGATCCGAAATAACCCTTAAAGGTAATCCATGCAGTCTGAATACGTGATCCACAAACAGTTTGGCTGTCTCTTCTGCAGAGACCGCCCTGGCACACGGTATAAAGTGGCACATTTTGGACATGAGGTCCACCACCACCAACACTGCGGTCTTGCCCCTGGACGAGGGCAGGTCTGTGATGAAGTCCATGGACACTACTTCCCACGGCCTGTGCGGTGTGGCTAAGGGCTCCAGCAAACCTGCTGGTGGCGCTCTGACCACCTTTGCCCGCTGGCAGGTGTCACAGCCCCTTACATAATCCCTCACATCCTCCCGCACCCCTGGCCACCAGAAGTGTCTCATGACTAGGTGAGTGGTTTTGTCCCTCCCAAAATGACCCGCCGTTGGGTTGTCGTGCATCTGCTTGAGGACCGTACGTCTAAGCTGGGTGGTGGGCAGGTACAGTGCACCCTTGTAGAAAAGCAGCCCCCTGCGTTCTGCAAAGTCTTTTGCCTGCTCCCCCCCCCTTCTCAGTTCTCTGAAGATGCGGTTGGCAAATTCATCCGCTGCCGTCAGTGCTGTGAGTTCCGCCTCGCTCACCACTGCTGCTCCGCAGGACCATGCTGACGGGGGGAAAATGTGCCTGGGTGCCGGTGGCGCCTCCTCCTCCATGTACTCTGGCTTGCGGGAGAGGGCATCCGCCCTGACATTCTGCTCTCCCGGGATGTAGTGTATGGAGAAGTTGAAGTTCGAGAAGAACTCTGCCCACCGTATCTGCCGCTGGTTGAGCACCCTGGCAGTTCTCCAGAACTCCAGGTTCTTGTGGTCTGTGCACACCTGGATGGGGTGCTTGGCGCCCACCAGGAAGTGTCTCCAGTGCTGGAACGCAGCGTGGATTGCAAGAAGTTCCCGATCAAACACCGTGTAGTTTCGCTCTGGCTGGGTCAACTTCCTGGAGAAGAAGGCACAGGGTCTCCACTCTCTGTTGGCGTCCAGTTGCAACAGAATGGCGCCCACAGCTTTATCAGAAGCATCTGTCTCCACGCGTAGGGGCGCGTCCTGAACCACGTGGAACAGGTTCTGGTCTGAGGCGAACACCCTCTTGAGGCTTTCAAACGCTGCTTGCGCCTCTGGTGTCCACCTGAACTTCTGCTTGCCTCTCAGGCAGTCAGTGATGGGAGCCGTAACGCGAGAGAAGTTCTTGATGAACTTCCTGTAGAAGTTGGCGAAGCCTAGTAGGCGTTGGGCATCTTTGCGCGTCCTGGGGCTGTGCCAGTCCAGGATGGCCTGCACCTTGTCCTTGTCCATCGCCAGCCCCTTGTCTGACAGCTTGTAGCCCAGGAAGTCCACCTCCTTGGTGTGAAACTTGCACTTCTCCAGCTTCACATACAGGTGGTTCTCCTTCAGGCGCTGCAACACCTCCCTGACATCTTTCACATGCTGCACTGGGTCATCGGAATAGATAAGGATGTCATCCAGGAAGACCAAGCATTTCCTGAAGAGGAGGGACCCCAGGACGTGGTGCATGAAGGCCTGGAAGCATGCTGAGCCCCCTTGCAACCCGAAGGGCATCACCAGATATTCAAAAGAGCCCAGAGGCGTGAACATCGTGGTTTTCCATTCATCGCCTTCCCGGATCCTGATCAAGTTGTACGCCCCCCTCAGGTCTAGCTTGGTGAAAATCTTGCCCCTGCGTGCCGCTGTCAGGAGATCATCCACTCTGGGCATGGGGAAAGCCACTGGCTCTGTTACTGAATTCAGCCGTCTAAAATCCACCACAAGACGGCGCTGTTGCGTGTCTTTCTTGTCCACCCAGAAGACTGGGCTGCCCCCTGCTGCCTTGCTTTCTCTGATGAACCCCCGCTTGAGGTTCTTGTCGATGAAAGCGCGCAGATCCTCCAGTTCCTGGTCTGACATGGCGTACAGCTTGGCTGGGGGTATAGTTGCCCCTGGCACCAGGTTGATCTGGCAGTCAAAAGGCCTGTGTGGGGGCAGGTGGTCGGACTCCGATTCGCTGAAGACCTCCTGCAGGTCCCAGTACGGCTTGGGTATCGCCTCACCCCCTTTGATGTGCATGGTGGCCACCGTGGCTATCGGAGGCCCCTCCCCTGGTTGGTGCTGCATGCAATGTTCCAGGCAAAAGTCCGATCCAAAAGTGATGCATCTCTGGTGCCAACTGATGGAGGGGTCGTGGCGCGCCAGCCAGCTCATGCCCAAGACGATGGGGGGGTCTGAGATGGTTGTGACGTTGAATGCCAGTGTCTCTGAGTGCCTTCCCACCGTCATTCTCATGGGGGGGGTTGATGAGTGATGGCCCCTCCCAGCAGCTCTCTGCCGTCAATGGTTGCCACGTGCAGGGGAAAATCCAGCTGCAGAAGCTGGATCTGGTGCTCTTCTGCAAAGTTTCTCGAGAAGAAGTTGGCTGAGGCACCACTGTCAATTAGGGCGAGGACCGTCAGGGGATAGCCATTTGGGAGCGTGAGCGTCACTTCTAGAACCACTCCTGCTCTGGGAGGGGTGGGCTGGCTCTGCTCCTCTCTGTGCGGGTGGGTGGGCTGGGGCTGTTGTCTGCTGACTGTGCCTGGCTGCTGCCCCTTGTCTCCTGCAGCCAGGCTTTCCCGTTTCCCTGCTGTGGTGCTACGTCAGTGGGGGAGGGCACAACCGTTCCCGCCTTTCCTTGCCACTCCCTGCGATGTGGGCAGTCTCTGATGAGATGCTGGGGGGAGTTGCAGAGAAAGCAATTCCCACCCCTTCCCTCCTTGCGTCTTGGCGCCGCTGGGGTTTGAAAAGCCCGCGCGCGCGCTATCAATCTGCATGGGTTCCTGGTCCTGACTGGCCCCAGGCGTGGCTTGAAAGGGTTGTTGGGGGAGTGGCTTCTCCTGCGACCGTGGGAACCAAGCCCGCTTTGCGCGCGTTGCTTGCTTGTCGCTCCACCGGGATTCCTGTCTCACCCCCACCGCCAGAGCCGCTTTGCTCAGCTGATCCATATTACTGGGCTTTGGACCTCTCGAGAGCTCATCCTTCACCTCCTCATGCAACCCCAAGTAGAACGCCGCTTGCATTGGGGGCGACTCTAGTTCCCACCCCAATCTGTGCACCAGCATGGTGAATTTCGCCCAATACGCGCGAACTGTCATATTTCCTTGGCGTAAATTATGAAGTTCCTCCTTAGTCTGGTCCATATGACTATCGGACGAATACATCGTTTTCAAACCTTCTAGAAATAGTTTGACATTCTTCATGCAAGGATTCTTTGTTGCGATTAACGGTCTTAGCCACTCCCTGGCTGCCCCGGTAAGGTGCTCCACAATAAACGCTACCCTGTGCTCATCATCAGGGAACTCAGCGTGGTGCAGCTCAAGAGCATACACAATCTCAGTCTCAAAGCCCTGATATTCCCTCGGGTCTCCATTGAACTTGCTTACTAGCGTCCCGGCTCTCCTTCCTGGCAGCACTTGGACTTGGGGTGCCCCTCCCGCCTTGTTTTTCTCTGCATCCAGCTTGTTTTGGAGGTCTACCGCCACCGCCCTTAATTCCTGCTCTCTTTCCTGTAGCGCTCTCACCTGTTCCGCAAGTTGTAGCCGGTCGTCCTGGACCTTCTTAGTCTCTTCTTTAGCTGCCTTCAATTCCCCCTGCGCCTGCAGCGACAGCTGCTGCAGTTCTTGCTGGGCTTGCTCCGCGATCTGCCGCCATCTCTCCGCCTCTGACACGCTCATCCCGGCAACTCCAAAGTAGCCCAAAAAGGATTAGGAGGTTGCTGTCACAGTGGCCGGAGTGGACTACTTCAGAGTAACGACGCTACGCAGCTCTGCATTTTATTCTTTTATTGGTGCTGCGTATTTACAGTGCTAAAGTCATTGCTATTTACACGGAGTGATGTGATCAGTCGGTTTCAGAACCTCCTAATGGCTTTTGGCGCGTCTTTCTCCAACACAAAAGCTTTGGCAGACCCATCCTCTTTCCCCTCCTCTTTCTGCGTAATTCCGGAGTTGGGGGGATGGGTCTCCCCCCCTTATTCGCCCCTTCCTGTCCCACCTGGGACCCTGGCTCCTCTACCTTGCCTGAGCCTCGGCCCCGACTTCCTGCTTCCCCACTGGCATCGGAACTCTCTCTGCTTTCCCCTGTGCTCGGGGATGGGCTTGAACTCAGGAGGGGAGGGACTTCGCGATATCCCCTGTCCCTCACACAAAGTGAATCTCTTCCATAGAGAAATTGTTGCAGCTGGAATGAATGATTTTGGCTACATAACCAATATTTATTGTGATACAGCTACCACCACAAGAGACAAAAGGAAGAGCATGAAATGGACATTCACATGGTGCTGTTCATTATTCTTACATGTCCAATGACAGTCCATCCATGAACAGGGCCTAAGTACACTTAGTGTTCTGCTTTGTGCCTGAGAACTGCAAAGCACTAAGAAGACTATAGTATAAGTTGTTCACATGAGATCTCAAAGCAAATTTGGAGTGTGGGTGGGAAACCACCTTCAAACGGCAACATTTTCTTATAGGTAACCTTCTAGGGATTGCATGGCAGAGTCTCTCTCTGTCTCTGTCTGTCTGTCTGTCTGTCTGTCTGTCTGTCTGTCTGTCTGTCTCTCTCTCTCTCTCTCTCACACACACACACCCCTCCATCCAGGCAAGCAAGAAAAACAATCACAAAATTGAAGGACACGTTCTAACCAAGCCAAAGCAATCAAGAGCACAGATGTAGGGTGTGGCCTCTGGAGGGGCCAGTGGGGAGTCCTGAAGGCCAGATAGATTGGACAAGAGAGTCCCCACTTTCATCTTAGAGGAAATCTCACAGTAGGCAGTTACCATCCATAATTGTTTGGGGCTGCTCACATATCACAAATTGTGCCCATGCTTAGTAAATGCAAAAGAGGAGTTCGTCAGGAATGCAAAAACATTTCACCCAACGGACAGTAGAATCCAGATGATCTTCTAATATGTAAAATAGTTACAATTGTATTTGTTCATATTTCTTCATAAGAAATGCTCCTGTGTTGTGTTCGTTTCAGCAGTAGGTTTTTCAGGGAAGTTTCTCCTGCTCCCTCCATCTTTTGGAATCTGAAAGCCCACGAACATCTAGAAGAATAGCATCCATATGATGCTATTGCTCACCATTTTGCTTCCAAGCAACCTTGGAATGCTTGCTTTCTGCACCACCACCACTTAATATTTAGGTGGTGAGTGGCTTGCTGTTGTCTTCCGCTTTTAAAAGCAGGCAGACCTGTTTTTAATGCTGTTAGATGCAGTTAGAAATGTTCCTACATTTTCTCAATTGGCTGGAATCTTCTCCTAGGCCTGAGGAAGATCTCATGCTAGCATGCGAGTTCACCATTGCAGCCATTGTGATAATAATCCTGGGGATCCAAAATTTCTTCAAAGGCGGCATCACAACTGATATTTGGAGATACTAGCCATATAATAGTTCATTCTTCCCAGCATCTGCTCTGGGTGGCTGGTGCACCTGGGAGTGAATGGCATTTGTTGACTCTGTCCATCCTGACACCTAGGTTGCGCTCTCAAAGTTCATGGGCCACACACCAGTCAGTATATAACCCATCATAGTGAGGTTAGTAGCGTCAGTTTTGCCAATAATGAGGCTAAGAAGCTTCATGAGGTAGGGGCAGAACTTGCCAGGGACTTGCCATTTGGAATATAAGATAAAATGCAGCTGCAAAACCAAGTGTTGCCCCGGCCATCAGCCTGAAGAAGTAAATAAGGTCTCCAAAGATCATACGATTCCCCAAAGATCAAAAGAATGGACCGCTAATGTTAACTGTGTGGGCAGATGTTCACCATGTGATGGTAGAGAAAGGGGTTCCGTTCATGGGGGCACCTATTCTATAGAACAGTGATGGCGAACGTATGACGCGCGTGTCAGACATGACACGCAGAGCCCTCACTACTGGCACATGCCGCATCGGCCCATTCACACTGTTGTTGTTGTTTTTCCCCATTTGTTCTCCCGCTTCTCCTACAGCTTTAGAGCTTGTCTCCGCTACAGCTTGTCTCCGCTGTTAAATCCCGGATCCTTTTGTTGTTGTTGCTGCTGCTGGTAGCCAGAGATTGGTTTTTAACCCTTTCTGTGCTGTTTTTTTCTGGCGCTTTGGCAGACTATGATTGGGTGTAACAGCATTTGTTTTTTAACCTGTTCTGTGCTGGTTTTTTGGAGCTTTGGCAGACTATGTCGGTGCTGCGTGTTAGTTCCAGAGAAGGTATTATTCGTCATTTATTTCTGTTCTCTTCCCCCCCCCCAAAAAAGCGCAGCAGCTTTGGGGCATCCCCCCCCCAAAAAAGCAAAGCAACTTTTGCACACCCCCCAAAAAAACCTCCCAAACTTTGGTCATCTGCTCCCCCCCCAAAAGCTCAACAACTCTGGGCACTTTGTGATAAATAAGGGTTTTTTAGTTTGGTTTGGTTAAATAATTAGTTTTTGGTTTATTAAATACAGTTATACATTACAATTATACATTTTTGTTATTTAAACTATAAATATCGTGAAATTATGGTTTTTTTCTCGAAGTGACACACCACCCGAGTTATGCTCGGTTTTTTGGCAAATTTTGACACACCAAGCTCAAAAGGTTGCCCATCACTGCTATAGAATAACCTCTCCATAGAGATTAGGCAGGTACCAACTCTCTGGTGCTTCCAGCATGCTTTAAGAATTTAACTGTTTGCTTGTGTATCTCCAGGCCTTCAGTGCCAGTTTTTACATTCTGTTTTTACATATGTACATAAATACATATATATGTAATATAACTGATGCTAAAATTTACTGATATCCATAAAACATGCTTCATGAATATGTTTTATGACGTATTACTACCTTGTTTTGGTTTTAGTTGTAAAATGCTTTGGTACTGCCAGGTTTGAAAGCAAACATCCAAATTCCTGTTGCTATTAAGTATACGCCTCTTCCTGACCCAATTCTGTTCTTCCAGCTTCATGATTCTACTGTTCAAGGATGGGAGACCTGTGTTGCTGGACTGCAGCTCCCATCAACTTTGGCCATTGATTGTGCTGGCTGAAATTACAGAATCATGGAATTGTAGAGTTGGAATTGACCCCAAGAATCATCTAGTCCCTGCAATGCTGCAATCCTGCTCACAGGCATCCCTTGGTGGGCTCAAACCACCAACCTTCTGGTTAATAAGCCAGACACACTGACCCATTGCTCCACAGAGTCTTGGAGCTCTTCAGAGTTTGAATCTAAGAACCTGGAGAGTTAGAGGTTCTCCAACCATGTTAGTCTCAAAGAATGCAATTAGTCTTTATTCTGCTTAAAGTATGCATGGAATTGTAGATGTCACACTCAGATTCCATACTAAAGAATGAAGAAATTACACTAATAGCTTTTAAACTGCACAGAAGGGCATCCTGGGTTTCCTTGGAAGCTTATCTTTTTTTAAAAAAAATGTTTTATTGCAAAGTACCATACATAAAGAATAATATAGGAAAGGAAAAAGTAGAGAAGAAAAAGAAAAAGAAATACAAAGAAAAATAAACAGTAAAAGAATAAAGAAAAGTAAACTATTTTGATACAATAAACAGTAGTTTACAAAATAATAGTAATAATAGACTTCCATCACTCTCACAACAGTTCCTTTCACATTTCATATTTTATCTGTATTTCAGTATTATTTTCCTCTTCATATATGTTTCCCCTTTTCCATTCACGAGGTCATTCTAGACACAGCCAAATTTTTACATTAGAACCTTGTCTTTCTAAATAATCATTCCAGCAATTCCATTCCTTCTTGACTGTATTCATTGGCTTTAGTCTTATTATATCCATCAATTTGGCCAGTTCCAAACATTCACATAGTTTACATAACCATTCCTCTTTGGTCGGTACCTGGTTACCCTTCCAGTACTTAGACACCAGGATTCTCGCCGCTGGTGTCGCATACAGAAAGAATTTAGTATTTTCTTTTGGAATATCACTATTCAATGTTCCCAAAAGATATGTTTCTGGTCTTTTGCTATGTGAAATGCTTAGTAACTTTTTTTATTTCTTCATGGATCATGTCCCAGAACTTTCTGATCTCTGGACATGTCCACCACATATGGTAGAAGGTTCTTGGAAGCTTATCTTGATTCTTCAGTTGAGAAGATTGTTCGTGATGATAGCAGATAGCTTTATTTTAAATACAACTTGCTAATACTACTAATACTACTTGAAATGTGAACATGCAGGAGGGCACAGAACGTGTCCTAGGCCATTTTAAAACATGGTTTAACTCTGAGGCTCAACAGAGCTTGTCCTGTGTGAATTGTATGTGTGCTGTAGCATGAAAGGTAGAGATTTTGTGGCAGATGTTAAGAGCTCCTCAGCAGACAAATTGATATAGACCATGTTCACTGGTATTAGAAAATTCGAAAAACATTGTATTCTTCCATATTCATTGGGGATAAGTGGGGGAGAGAGCTGATGCTTATTGTGAAAAAAAGCTATATAAAAATAGCTGAAAGAGAAATAGATGTCAGAGTAAACATTAAAGGTCATTATACATACGTGTTTGAACTGAGGAAACATAAGGAAGAAATTATTTCCTGAAATGGAAGGCCTTACGTGCATTTTTTTTAAGGAGAAAGGGGATAAAATTAAGAAAGGGGAAAAGGCTGTGTCCTTCAATAAAATCTTCCTGATGGTTACATTTATTAGACTATGAAATAATCTCAGAAGCAAAAGCCCAATCCCCTGACAACTCATTTCAGTCAAGGCTGGACAAACCACTAATAAATCAGCAACAGAGAACAATCCCACATTGCCAGGGACATAGATTAGTAAAGCTTAATATATCATGTGTCTAGTCTCTACAGCTTTAGCTCTTACAGACTTCTCTGTTAAGTGATGCTTGGGGAAGGAACACAGTTTCTATAAAATTCACCATACTGGATTATCCTTTTGCAAGATGACTCAGGAAATAATTCAGTGTCTAGGGAGTGGGAAAGTGGA
This sequence comes from Zootoca vivipara, assembly GCF_963506605.1. Lineage (NCBI taxonomy): Eukaryota > Metazoa > Chordata > Lepidosauria > Squamata > Lacertidae > Zootoca > Zootoca vivipara. The sequence continues at coordinate 69,780,336 of NC_083284.1, read as the reverse complement.
CAAGGAGTGACTTTATCTGTTGGCACTCCATGTATGCAAATTAATACATGAAGACACAGCAGCTTTTTTTAATGAGTCATTGTAAAAACCACTTGTTGTACAGCCTTACCTCGGAAGTCGAACAGGAGCTCCTGCAGCCAATTGGAGGCCATGGAAGCCTCGTCGGACGTTCGGGTTCCGAAGTACATTTGCAAACCGGAACAACTGGTTTCGGCGTTCAGGAGCCAAAACGTTCATCAACCAAGGTACGGTTGTATTAGGAATTCATACAAAATGGCTCCGTTTCTTAGCCCTTTCCTGAGGGCTTATTCTATAGACCAGCAGTCCCCAACTTGGTGCCCTCCTAATGTTTTGGACGGCAACTCCAATTAGGACAGATAGCATAATGCTAACTGGGGCTGGTGGCAGTTGTAGTCCAAAAAATCTGGAGGGTACTAGGTTTGGGAATTGTGCTATAGCTGCAAGGCAACAGTGTTTTCCTTCTCCTAGACGGACGACCTTCCCAAGTTGATAAACTCCATCTTCCCCTCATTTCCTTCTCCAGCATGTGCAAAAACTGCCATCTTGACAGTTGGTTCCACTATTGGTCTCACCCATTCAATCTGCCAGAGTCTGACTCTGCATGCAAGGAAAGTCCCTAACTCACTGAGAATTTGAAACTCATTGGGACATATGACTAACAATATAATCCTATGTGTTTTTACTTCAAAGTTAGTCCCATTCGACTGAATTTACTCCCAGGTAAATTCACAGCTTAAATTTCAATGGACTAGACTACCAACTTTTAAACAGGACCTTTATTAAGAAACATGGGCTGATGTTTTTAAAGCTGTGTTTATTGCCCTGTTTTCAGTAGTGACCTATATTCCATTGTTTCTGAAGATGTTTATAAATATATAGAGCAATATTGGAGTTTATAATCCTATATGTATATGGGAAGTGGCATTATACCTAGTCATTCTATTAGTTCATCAAGATCAGTATTGCCTCTACAGAGTAGAAGTACTTCTCCAGGACTTTACAGCTCTATTTAGATGCCAATGATTTAACCAGGGGACTTTGTGCTGGCAACAAAGACTTGCTTTCTGCTAATCAACTTGCCTGCTTTAAGGCCCAGCTTAAAGATAATGAAAACCAGTTCGCTTTACCACAGCCAGATGGCTATCAGCTTGTGTTAACATGGAGGTGGTATTTTTCACTGGTGGCGCCAGTGTTGTGGAATACCCTCACTGCTGAACAACGAGAGGGCAACCAAAATGGTCCGGAAACGATGCCTTATGAGGAACGACTTAGGGAGCTGGGTATGTTTAGCCTGGAGAAGAGAAGGTTAAGGGGTGATATGATAGCCATGTTCAAATATATGAAAGGATGTCATATGGAGGAGGGAGAAAGATTGTTTTCTGCTGCTCCAGAGAAGCGGACACGGAGCAATGGATTCAAACTTCAAGAAAGAAGATTCCACCTAAACATTAGGAAGAACTTCCTGACAGTAAGAGCTGTTCAGCAGTGGAATTTGCTGCCAAGGAGTGTGGTGGAGTCTCCTTCTTTGGAGGTGTTTAAGCAGAGGCTTGACAGGCATATGTCAAGAATGCTTTGATAGTGTTTCCTGCTTGGCAGGGGGTTGGACTGGATGGCCATTGTGGTATCTTCCAACTCTATGATTCTATGAGAGGTCCCATCAGTATTGGCATTCCTCCGACTCCTGAAGACACACCTGTTCAGGCCAGGATTCCCCTGAACTTCTGGTCTTGCTGTTTTAACGTTAATTTTAATTGCCATGCTTTTTTACCCAGCTTGTTTTATTGCCTATTTTAATTATGGATCATACTTGGATTTCACCATTGATTTTATAGTTGTAAACTAATTAGAAGCCATTTTGGCATGTAAGCAGTATATAAATTAAATAATGATATTAATAATATGTTTGTGTTTTCCTGTTGCAACCACCCTGAGACCTGCAGGTATGGGGCAGTATAGAAATTAAAAAAAATAACAAATAATAATGATAATGTTGACTAGCTTCAACATCCACCACTTATTCTCTCTTGTGTAAGCATTGAAAGAGTAGATCTTGCCTCTTTCTCCGCACAGTGAAAGATAGCGGGATATATCACAAAAGCTACCTTTTTTGCAGGTAATAAATATGATGTGTTGTCAAAGATTAAAGTCTCAGAAGAGAGGATGTTGGGAAAATGCGATAATTTAAATTTCAACAAGTTGCTACGACCAGATGGTATTGATATCAGAGTTTGGAGGGAGCTTCGTGTCTGGGTTGCCAGTAACATCATTTAATTTGTCACTACCGGAGAGCATTATTGATTCAGTAAGCCCAAGAGAATTCCCAAAGGAACCAAAGAGGATTCCAAAAAAGGGATTAGATGATAAGAATATTCACAGCTAAGGCTACAAAATGTAGACAGCCTGTCAACACGCATTCTTGAGGAACTAAGTCAGGCACTAGCTACATCTGGTTAGGATAGGAATTTTCCCATAGGTATGTTAAAAAAATGATTGTCCATTATGGAAGGCTTTTATGTCCTCCTAAGGCTCAGCCACTGACAAACCAAGCCGGCCACTAAGTGCAGCCGCTGTGCTTCCACCTTTCCACCATAGCAAATGGAGCTTCTGCTTATTTTATCTATTTATTGAAATAATATATTAGTTGTTTTCAACATAGTTTACAGTCCTATAGCAACACAATATAAAATACCGGTAGTAAAAGGCGAAAGATTTATACGATCTGAGGTGAAACCAGAGTATATAATATATATATAATATAAAGAAGATTCTACAACTGCAGTACTTAGTGAATTGTGTCAAAATTTGAATAATGGAAGAGACAACGCCAAAGAAAATGATGACAGTAAGAAACAGAAAAAGAAGAAGGGAAGTCGCAGTATAATAATATTAGAAATGAACTTGGAAACTGATTTTGTTATCAGTAATCGTTTTTTCCTTTTTCCTTTTTCTTTTTTTTCTCTCCCCCTTTTTCCTTTCCTTTCCTTTTTCCTCCCCTTTTTTTCTGTTTTCCTTGTTTCTTTCTCTTTTTTAAAAAAAATACTAAAATTTGTGTGGATTTATAATACAAGATGAGAAATAATTGATATTGGAATATTAATGAATGAAAGAAATGATTTGTATTAGCATATATTTTGGAAAATCTAATAAAGACTATTTGGGGGGGGGGAGAGAATTGTGTTGAACACGGCAACCATTTTGAGTTGGTGTGTGTGGAAAAGTTAAATTACTTTGCAATTACATCTTAAGTGCATGGAAACTTTTTTGGCCAGATTAAAACCCACCAAAAAAGAGTTAATGTTACATTTAATAAACTCAAATGCTCGTTTCCCATGTAGCAGATTTCCCCCCCCCCACACACACACACATTCTTATTTTGTGGAAGAAATAAGATGTAGCCAAATAAAGTGCTAGGCAGTTAAGATCCAGTCGGGCAATGTCAAGGGCAGCTGTTATTTGTCCTTCTGTGAAGGAGGCAATCTCTTATATCCAGATATCTCAGACATAAGGAAATGATTCACCTTTGACATGAGAAGAAAAATATGCTTCTTGCTAATGCTGGATTTTATGATGCTAAGAATTTAATATACTGGCAGGCACACTAGCCACATGGGCAAAAGAAGAGGGGATACTTTTGCCAATTACTCTAACAAATATGTATGTAAATGTTGGGATCTGAATATTTGGATTGTTTGAATTTTTAAAAGATGTTTTTTTCTCCATCAGCCCTTGCCAGAAACTGGGAGTTGGGGAATCCTTCACGAAACAGGAACATAGGAATCTGCTTTATATTTAGACTATTGCTCAGTATTCTCTAAACAGGTTGGCAGCAGCTGTTTAGGGTTTCAAACCAGGCTATTCCCAGCCCCAGGGGTCAGAATCCAAGGGGCACTTCTGCAGGTGCATCCCCTCCCCACCACCAGAGAAGTGGCTGCAGCAGCTTCTGGGTCAGAGATCTTGTGAGAGCCCCATGAAATTGCACTGGGATCTTGTGGGGCTCTTGCACAATCTCAACAGAAGGCGCAACTGCATGACCCCAGAAAGCAAGGCTTTGGCATGGGCAGTAGGTGGCATCCATTCAGAGTGGCACCTTCCAGGTGGTCAAATGGGCCAGGCCACCCCTGCCCAAGCCCTACCTGGAGATGCCAGGGATTGAACCAGGAACCCAAGGTAGATGTTTCTGCTGTTGGGATCTTGGAATCAGAGATGACATAAGCACAGTGCTGGATTTACGTACAGTGGTACCTCTACTTATGAATAACTCTACTTATGAATTTTTCTACTTACGAACGGAGCTCCGTCCGCCATCTTGGATGCGGTTTAGATAGGGGTTTTTCTACTTACTAATTTTTCTACTTACGAATTTCTATGGGATTCGACTAACAATTTTTTTCGACTTACGAATGTGCGTTCGGAATGCATTAAATTCGTAAGTAGAGGTACCACTGTATAAGCAAAACAAGCTATAGCTTAGGGCCCCACTCTCTTGGGGGACCCCAAAAAAATTAAAGGAAAAATGTACATTTCCAAAATATAAGATAAAAATAAAAATAAAATAAAACCTACATACAAAAAGTGTTTTGTGTTGTGTAGGCCAGCATTTCCCAACCTTGGGCCACCAGCTGTTTTTGGACTACAACTCCCATCATCCCTAGCTAGCAAGACCAGTGGTCAGGAATGATGGGAATTGTAGTCCGAAAACAGCTGGAGGCCCAGGTTGGGAAACACTGGTGTAGGCTCCTATGATGTAAGTCATGGCGCCACCTGCTAGCCTGCTCCCTAAAATATCACTGGTTTGCTCATTTCTATATATAGGGTGCCTACATTCTGCATGGAATGGTTGCACGGCAACATGTGCAAATGGCTTTAGATACCTATTAGGTCCATAAATTACCATATACAGTGGTACCTCGACTTACGATCCGTTCTGCGGCCGTCTTCGTAAGTCGAAGTCTTCGGTTGTCAAAGCGCCGCTTCTGCGCATGCGCAAAGCGTGATTTTGCTCTTCTGCACATGCACCGACCACGCGTGCAGCTTTGCGCAGGCGCAGAATGCGCGGGGGGGCGCAGGGCGAAAAGACTTCTGGGGTTGTCGACTTCGGAAGTCGATACCTTCGGAAGTCGAATAGTTCGGTTGTCAAGGTACCACTGTAGCATATATTCAACACAAAAACAATGACAATTTGTTGTTGACAAAGGACAGCTGGACATATAAAGGGCCCCGTTACCTTCAGTAGCTTAGGGCCTTGTCAAACCTAAATCTGGCCCTACATAAGCACCTCAAGAACCTGGCCTACAGGCAGGGGATAAATGTTTCAAAGAAGTAAATAAATAAAAGTACTAAGTATTTTAAAATGAATGCTAGAAATGGTCTACTGGGACCATAAACGCAGCCATCTTTTCATTGTATTTGTTCACTGGGGGTTCTCCTTTATATATATATATAGCACCAACAGTACTCCCTAAGCCTGCTTAGAAGTAAAGGAAAAGGTAAAGGGACCCCTGACCATTACGTCCAGTCGCGGATGACTCTGGGGTTGCGGCGCTCATCTCGCATTATTGGCTGAGGGAGCCGGCGTACAGCTTCCCGGTCATGTGGCCAGCATGACTAAGCCGCTTCTGGCGAACTAGAGCAGCACATGGAAACGCCATTTACCTTCCCGGCAGAGCGTTACCTTTTTATCTACTTGCACTTTGACTTGCTTTTGAACTGCTAGGTGGGCAGGAGCAGGGACTGAGCAACGGGAGCTCACCCTGTCGTGGGGATTTGAACCATCAACCTTCTGATCAGCAAGCCCAAGAGGCTCAGTGGTTTAACCCACAGCGCCACCCGCGTTAGAAGTAGGTGCCACTATATATAAAAAAGCATGATTCACTTGAAATCCAAGATGTGTCCATCCCGAAGCAGCATTTCGGTTGCTCTATATAATACTGCAATAAGCTATGTATTAATAATTGCTATTTTATTTGTCTTCTTTTGGTGCCCTGAACTACACTGCTCAAAAGCTTCAATTAACTGCAATTCAGCATGTTTAACTTTTTTTTGTGCTGACAATAATGTAACCGCACACAGAAACTTACTAATCGGCTTCAGAACACTGCTAGATCCCATTTATATTTTATTATGATTTTTGAAGCATAATGTTCAGAATATGGTTGAGACACACATCATTTTCTTTTCCACCAGATGCTTAAGGGGACCATTAACCAAAGGAGATGAAATGATTTCAAATGTATTCAACAGCAATAAAAATATAGGAAATGCAGTTCTGATAAAGATTAGCAAATGGGGAACAAGAAGAAAATAGTTTCCCTTTCATTGTTTCTGTATCATAGAATTTAGGAATCAATATAAAGGAGTCATAAAACTAGTTATCAAGATGCAACTTGGAGATTTGTTCTGTGCCTTTTAATACTACTGAGGAAGCAAGAAGCACAGCATCTTCCATACATTCCTCACCTAACCCATTTGTCCCTTTCTTCTCACCTGCCTGCTGCGTAGCACACCTGGGGGTCACGATCACGGCAAAAGATTTTAATTATCTTCCTCATCTGCCTCTGCCATGTTTTCAGCGTTCTTATGTTGAGTGATCAGAGAAATTCCTTTGGAAGAGCTTGATTATCATTGCCATTACAGTATCAGGATTCTGCTTTCAGCTCACCAGTCCTAATGCTGATCATACCACTTATCATGGCAAGCAGTAGTAGAAAATCAGTGGTATATTTCAGCAGAACTCTCAAGTCAGGAACAGGATATGTTGCAACAGGAAGTTCTCTTAAGGTAGTGTTTCTTTGCAGTGGGAACAGACCCTATTGCCTTGGCATTCCCTGTTTCTAGGTGTAGAGCTTTCTTTCATTTCAGTTTCCTTGCTCCTCCCTGATCCAACAAGGTGGAAGCAGGGCCGTCTTAACCATAGGCACCAGGAGGGAGCTGGGCTCTCAGGGGCGCCAGGCTGAGAGTCCGGAGCCTGAGAGTTGGAGTCCAAGGAAGAGCCCGTCCATCGGTTGGAGCTCTGTGGCGAGCTCTTCTGTTGCGGGCGGCTCTGTGCCACAAGTTCAGGGGTGAGCGAGCCAGCAAGGCGCTGAGGCAGCCAGCCGGCTCCGCCCTCCTGCGTGCCTGGGATTGGCATAGGGCCATGGAGAGGCTGCTTTCACCACGAGCTGCCTGGCTTCACTCAGGGCTCCTTATGTTTCAACAACTCTGCGCAACCTGGGAGGGGGGCGCCAGGTGGATCTTTGCACCCCGGCGCCGCATATGCTTAAGATGGCCCTGGGTGGAAGTACCATAAACTTCATAAGCATGAAATGTGATGGTGGCCTCTAATACATCTTTAAAAACAAGCAAGCAAAGAGTTAGGCAAGTTAATGAAATATATGTCTATAGATAGATACCATATTTTTTGCTCCATAGGACGCACCTAGTTTTTTTTAGAGGAGGAAATAGTCCTAGGCATAGCAGCCAACTCCTAGAGGCCTATTTGATTTGATTAAATATTTGAGGAAGCTTCTTTTGCAAAGGGGGAAAGCTCCATTTTTTTAGGATCAGCTCAAAGTTGTGCAGCTTTTTTTTGCAAATGGGAAAAGGCCCGTTTTGGGGGGGGGGGGGTCAGCTCAAAGTTGTGCATCTTTTTTGCAAAGGGGGAAAGCTCCATTTTTAGGATCAGCTCAAAGTTGCTGAGTTTCCTTGCAAAGGGAAAAAAACCCTGTTTTTATGGGGTTCAACTCAACAGTTCTGCAGCTTCTCTGGGAAAGGGACCCATTTCTTCAGTTTCCAGATATATAATCTAATCATCCAGTCACATGTCTCCCTCTGCAGACAACAATTGAGGCCTAGGCAAGGGGCCGGGAGGGGCCGGGAAGGGAGCTAGCTCTCTTATCTCCCTCCCCAATCTCTTGCAATCAGCTGCTGAGCGGGTTCCTTTCAACGCGCTCATTCCCTCTTGTTAGCCTTTAGCTCTTTCTTTCTTTCTTTTTAAAAAAGCATGATCTGCCTTTAGCCCCTGGGCAATTAGGAGGAAAAAAGTGTGTCTTATGGAACGAAAAATACGGTATTAAGCCATGACCAACCGAATGCAGCCTCCATGGTGTGTACCCAGAGGTTAATGGCTTTGAAATCTGGAATAGGTAGACAAACTTCAGGGCATATTACATTTTGCCCTCCCATCCGGCCAACCACTATTGGAAAAATAGTACTAATCCTGCAAAGTTTGTTAAAACTTGCGGCTTTTGCCTCTTTTCCTTATTAGACATATTGGTCCCTTCTTGTTCTCTAGATAGACATCATAGTACAACTTCATAGATTCAACCACGCATAACACGGCTACATACATGTAGCCATACTAACACAGCTGCATGAGGGGAGCATGCCATTACCTAGGAGTCATTTTTGTCAGTAGCGCCCCATGAGTCCTGGCTAGATTATAAACACACCAATTCAATTCCTTAACTCCTTGCTTGTTGCTTTTCTGGGCCCAAATCCTCCTTTTGTGAAACTTCCCAGAATGTTTCCCATCCCCAAGAACCTAGTGAACTTGACACAGATACCAACGGCGATGCTTTCAACTGTCATAAATGGGACTCTACCCAGTGACACACTGGTGTCAAACAGACTTGAAGGGAAAGACTTGATGCAAAAGGACATTAGGAATTTGCAGAAAGCTGAAACTTCTGCACTATTAAATATTTCGATTTAGTACAAGACAGAAATGGACCACTCTTGACACTTCTGTCAGCTAGTGTAACATCACATTTAGGACAGAATCGCTCAACAGGTCCAACACAGAGGATTTCCTAGAGCTAGATCTTGTCATGTTAAATATACTAGTCACCATGAGAACTGAAATGGAAATGAGCACTTCCTTGCCTCCGCACTTTTTGTGATAATAAACACCAGAAATGCTCCCACTAAGAACAATGAAGGGAAACACCTTTGATTCATCTTAATGATGACAGTATATCAGGATCTCCAGCCAAGCGACTCATTTATCCCTTTTGGGCGTGTTTCAAGTGGCATTTGTGGTAAATGAAATTAGTCTCTATAGAACTTAATTGCTTTTTGTTCTTCCCACTCTTTTCTCTCACTCTGCCCATATTGCCAGCAAACCCTTCAAGCTTTTGATCTTCGCAAATGTGTTGTGCATGGTCTATCCCCTGCTCGCCACGCTGACACATTTTTGTTCTTGGCAAGCAACCACAAAGTTGATGAGGCTGGGCGTAATCCAGGCATACAATATGGCTTTGCTCTAGGCAAAAACATACAACAGAGGGCTATCCAAAGGAGGGAACAGAGAGGCGGCAAACGAACCCCTCCTTTTTAAAGGGAGGCTTGAGGAATTATGGGAATAGGTGACTAGAATCCCAACTCCTACATGCCCAGAGATGAATCAGAAACAGCAGGCCAATTTAGGATTCCTTCTCACATTATCAGGAATGCATGTGGTGTCACAAAAAATCTCAATTTGCCATTTGCAGTATTTAGGTTATTCTCACATGTGTTAGGTGAAGGAAGTGTTGGTATGCTCCCATTAACTGGTAAAACAACTTAACTGCAAGTTGGACCCAAAGGCTCCATTAGTGAAAGAATTTTTCCATAAGAGGAATGGGCCTTGGAATTCAACACAGTGTTTATCAAAGTAGGACTGAACCTTGAATCTCAGCACTGATTGTGAAACCTCCTCCATTTGACATCCCCTTCCTTGATGGGAGCGTTTTCATGTTACAAATCTGTAGAACCAAGAGAAGCAATTTCTAACATTGTGCAGCATTAAATCCAGGTTTGCCATTAAGTATACAATAAATATGGAGCTGTTAACCAATCATGGCTACTTGCATGCATATTAGATTTGCAAATATATGCTTGTCACATTCACAACTTACATTGTACGCCAATATTATTATTATTATTATTATTATTATTATTATTATTATTATTTTATTTATACCCCAGCCACTCTGGGCGGCTTCCAACAGAAATATTAAAATACAATAATTTATTAAATATTAAAAGCTTCCCTAAACAGGGTTGCCTTCAGATGTCCTCTAAAAGTCTGGTAGTTGTTTTTCTCTTTGACATCTGGTGGGAGGGCGTTCCACAGGGCGGGTGCCACTACCGAGAAGGCTCTCTGCCAAACAAATATTGGATCTGATAATCTAGACCTGAAGACTTCTTTTGTGGTCTTTTTGTGGGAGAAATGGGTGGGATGTGGTATATATAAATTAGACCAGCTGATAATCTCAGATGTATTATTTTTATTATTTCCTATTCTACAGTCTAAGCATCAAATGGCTACAGAATGGCAATATCTTTAATTACAACACCTATTGGTGTGTATCTATGGCCCAACTGCTTCGAGTGCTTCAGCATCTCTTATATTGTTGAAGAGAATGATTGGATCCTTGCAGAAAAGTAAACCTACAACTTCTGTTTGTAAATGATTAAATGATTGATAAAGTAGAAGTTCAGGAACTTAAAGGAATTTGGAACAGGGAGCTAGACGAGTTTGGAACAGGGAACGGGAAGGTATTATGCAGCCTGAACAATGTAAAATCGCTGTAGAACCTATGTAGAGTGTTTCCTTGGACCTGAAATTGAGCTTGATTCAGCAAAAAATAACACCTTGATTATATTGTACTTACAACATTTGTATAGGAAGGCGCTGTTGAGACATGTTAGATGGGCTTCTAAAGTGATTGATTCATTTTGGTCTGAAGTTGCTACTTGCATCAATTTTACATTGGTGAAATCCTTGATATTTGCAGAAAGTGAGGAGGAATTAAAGAACCTCTTAATGAGGGTGAAAGAGAAGAGTGCAAAATATGGTCTGAAGCTCAACATAAAAAAATAATAATAAGATCATGGCCACTGGTCCCATCCCCTCCTGGCAAATAGAAGGGGAAGAAATGGAGGCAGTGAGCGATTTTATTTTCTTGGCCTCCATGATCACTGCAGATGGTGACAGCAGTCATGAAATGAAAAGACGCCTGCTTCTTGGGAGAAAAGCAATGACAAACCTAGACAGCACCTTAAAAAGCCGACAAAGGTCCGTATAGTTAAAGCTATGGTTTTCCCAGTAGTGATGTATGCAAGCGAGAGCTGGACTATAAAGAAGGCTGATCGCCGAAGAATTGATGCTTTTGAATTATGGTGATGGATGAGACTTTTGAGAGTCCCATGGACTGCAAAAAGATCAAGCCTATCCATTCTTAAGGAAATCAGCCCTGAGTGCTCACTGGAAGGACAGATCCTAAAGTTGAGGCTCCCATGGGAATAAGTAAATGGGAATAAAATTATTTGTATCGGGTCTAGGGTTGTGGACAAGGGCAGAGCCATGGATTGAAGGGGTAAAGAATATGGCATAACGTTTTCCTCTCCTGATTCCATCTCATTTCATCTGTTTTCTCAGCATATATTTGCTGGCAGAATATTTCCATCAGGAGCATGTTCTGCTGGTATATCTGATGTGTTTCTCCAATGTACCTGTATCTGTCATGCCGGTGGTGTATCTGATGTTCTGCCAGGGCAGTGCAGCTTGTGCCAAACCCTACAGAATCACACCCTTTGTTAAACATATCCGGCTTATTTTCCAGTAGGTTCACAGACATGAAACAGAATATAAATGTTGACTTTAAGACCTAAGAGGAATTGTGTGTTCAATAAAAAGGAGAGCTCACGATCCTGATAGAATGAATTACATCAGTCAAATTGGCAAGGTTTGAATCAATTCCCACCAGGGTCACTAGGTTAAAACTGACACAGAACTAGCAGGTAAAGCAATTGTTTTACTCTATATTTATTGTCTTAATCGTACAGATGGTACCTTTTCAGGATTGTGGATGAGTGAGTGTATGTTAGTATTTTAAAACTAAAATGCTTCCATATGCTACTTAACCTATACCTTAATTATAATATAAGATGTGATGAGATGTTGGAGCATCACAGCTACTATTTTAAAAAAGTATAATGACTGATACTTTTTATTTTATTTTTATTATGGTGCTGGAGGAGACTCTTGAGAGTCCCACGGACTGCAAGAAGATCAAACTTATCCATTCTGAAGGAAATCAGCCCTGGGTGCTCACTGGAAGGACAGATCCTGAAGCTGAGGCGCCAATACTTTGGCCACCTCATGAGAAGAGAAGACTCTCTGGAAAAGACCCTGATGTTGGGAAAGATTGAGGGCACAAGGAGAAGGGAACAACAGAGGACGAGATGGTTGGACAGTGTTCTCGAAGCTACGAACGTGAGTTTGACCAAACTGCGGGAGGCAGTGGAAGACAGGAGTGCCTGGTGTGCTCTGGTCCATGGGGTCACGAAGAGTCGGACACAACTAAATAACTAAACAACAAATAATGACTGAATGAGAATTGCACAGTTTAGACTTCAGTCTCATAGATGTAGTATGGATGCAGTACAGCAGAGATAGCCAAATGGTCCTTCTGGTTCAATCATTATGTGTTGCTCAATAATCACGTATGCTCTTTTACTTGATTTAAATGGTTTTAAACTGATTTATCTAATCAGCCCAAGTAGAAATGCTAACATTTAAAATGTTATCTGCATTTACTTGACAGTAAGGCTGCAATCCTTTACATGCTTAGCTGAGAGTAAAACCTGTTGAACTATTTTTAGAATATTTAGATCTGCTAATTGATATTAACAGAAGTAAAATCCAAGGCTTTCATCCCTGAACAGTAAGTTATACTCAAGCAGATTTGCAGTAGAGTTTTTCAACAGTGGAGAGGAATCTAATTCCAATGCAGTATGGATTTGGAATTAGATCAATGTATTCATTACTGTATTATTTAAACAATTACTGCACTGTGATTCGTCTGATTTCACATTTGGTAGTTATTCAAGGGTTGTTGTTTTTAATGCACCAAAGGGTGAAGAACAAAAATATGGCATCCCAAAATTTAGGAACTACAATTCCTGGCAGATATAAATATGGATCATCTTCCCACCAGCAGAGAGAGTGGGGAATGGTTACTGATAACCCTTTTTATTATGTATCATTGAATTATGAAACAGCACAAATGGCAGGCAGGTAAGATCAAATTAGGCCAACCATGACACAAAACCCATTTTCAGTCAATTTCAGGGGTGCAAACTTCGGATTTGGTTCCTTAGCATGAAGGTCACTGGAGATAGTGGTGCATTTGTCATACATACATACATACATACATACATACATACTGTACATACATGTTCAATATAAGATGAAAGGGCTCACAGCATTAACACTCCAACAGATCTTCTCCCCCCATTAAATTTTTAGGAGGATCCCTCAAATCCACAGCTCTGGATTCAGCACAGAGAGAAAGTCAAGCTAGGAGCTCTTCTCAGCACAGTCCAATATGGTACTAGTCACCTCCAGTAAAACAAGGGGGAAGCCTACCCATTTAGGCCACCTTCTGGAAGCATCTCCATTTGGCAGGGTTTTGGGGGCAATCAGTCACATGTACTCCTTAGTCAAGCAGAGAGATCTTAACAGACTAGACCCATTGAAAAAAGACTGATTGGACTACTTTAGCAAAGGTGACATCCATTCTACAGCCCTCCCAATCCTATAACATTCTTGTGTTCTGCTCGCTTCATTTTATTGCATATGAAAAGGTCTTAATTGACGTTTGCAGGAACCCGGAGTACAGTGGTACCTCGGGTTACAAACACCTCGGGTTACAAACTCTTCGGGATGCAGAATCCGCTAACCCGGAAGTAGTACCTCGGGTTAAGAACTTTACCTCAGGATGAGAACAGAAACTGCGCAGCGGCAGCACAGCAGCAGAGGGAGGCCCCATTAGCTAAAGTGGTACCTCAGGTTAAGAATGGTTTCAGGTTAAGAACGGACCTCTGGAACACATTAAGTTTGTAACCAGAGGTACCACTGTAATAGGGCAAAGGAGAAGTACAAATATGAAGGAATGTACTTGCCATATATTAGGAAGTAAGTCCTATTTAACATTATTTCAGAGTAGGCATGTAAGCAATCATTAATTTAAGCATACCTCATTAGAGTCCAGCGCAGTCTCTGCAAATAGCTCCGTCTGAAACAAAAGCCTCGCTGCTCTGGGCCCATAACCAGATCCTGGGAAATCAACACCACAGCTGGTGTGTTACTCCCTTCGAAGTGCCACTTGGGCGATTATTCTTCCTCCTGAGCCACCGATGCGACAGATACCCGTAAACATCTGCATGCAGTATCAGCAAATATCAGCGGACAGCGAAAGTGAGGCTTGAGGCATGGATACGAAGCACTATGTTTATTATTTAAAGGACAAAAGAAAACATGGCTCCTCTTACTTTCTTCATCAGCAAGAGAAGGGAGAAAGCAAAAGCAATATCATGGAAACAGCATATATGAACTTCCATTCCCATGACATCCAACACTGTGGAATGTAAACACAGACGTGTGACAACCATCACACATCTGCAGCACGGAGGAATGAAATTCCCAACACCGAATTGGGGGGGGGGAATCTGTTCTTGATGTGTGGTACACTTTTCCTTACTTGTCATTCTAGTACATGGGGAGCGAGTAGCAGTGTGATCTAGACCACTGAGCCTCTTGGGCTTGCCGATAAGAAGGTTGGTGGTTCAAATCCCCACGATGGGGTGAGCTCCTTTTGCTCTGTCCCAGCTCCTGTCAACCTAGCAGTTTGAATGCATGTAGATAAATAGGTACCGCTGTGGTGGGAAGGAAAACAGTGTTCCGTCACAGTGTCCTGTTGCGCTTAGTCATGCTGGCCACATGACCCAGAAAGCTGTCTGTGGACAAACACCAGCTTCCTGGGCCTGAAAGAGAGATGAGCGCCGCAACCCCATAGTCTCCTTTGACTGGACTTAACCATCCAGGGGTCATTTATCTTTTTTACCATTCTAGTACACACGTGAATACCAAACCACCGGGTAACCAGCACAGGATATGACATGGAAGTGGCTCCTATATCATTAACAGTATGTATTAATTGGGCCTCTAAATCATTCCTACCAAATCATATGAAGAACAATACTACATTTCACATGCAGGTGTGAGGTGAAGTGCTTTTCCCTAGTCTAATTTATAGACAGAAGACTAAAAGAAAATATCAGGGTTCAATGCCAATAAGGGCAGAGGAATCTCTTTGTGCATGTATTTCATGCCACTAAACAAAAGTAAATGTTTGACCTTTCTCATCTTATAATAAAGGACAGGAAAATGTAGGAAAGAATTTGCTTGGCTAATGAAAAGACAAAATGTGCTCCAGCTCAGGGAGGGAGGGAATGACTGTGCCTACTGGCCTGTCATAGTTAGGAGGCACTTCCTCATCAAACAGCACTGGAGTGATAGAAACCCAATTAAAAATACGTGTTTTCCTGCAGATTTGTATCACATTATTTTTTATGATGGGTGCTTTGTCAGAATATCTAGTCATTAAAGCCAGTGTATATCTTCTTACTTAACCTTGCTTCATATTACAACACTAATAAGAGTCAGTCGTAATTTCCTGTGCAAAGAAAATCAGCCTCATTTTCGGATTTTCCCTTTTTCATTTGGAAGACATCCTGATTGTGCATTTTAATCTGCCAAAAGGAATCTGAGACTTTAGACACCAGGAGATGATAACAACCTTTCACCTAGACAGGATCTCTGCATCATGTGTTGGGATTATCACAACCTAGCCAGCGAGAGTTGAAATTCACCGCCCATGGCAGCTTTGGAAAATGGAGTTGGCAAGTGAAACCACGTACATCAACTACAAGAACATGTCATATTTCTTCACATTTCCAGCCACCACTTCATCAGATAATTTCTTTGAGGAGATTCTAATTCTGGAATTTGCTTTCTTTCTTTTTTAATCAACAATGAGATAATGTAGAAGCCACGTTCAATTATTCCGAATGATTTAGTTGGCAGAGGACCCATTAGTCTAACTGTGTTTTCCCATAGTTTTCAGCACTGTTGTTCTGTCATCTGGAAATAATAGAAGCCATAGCAGTAAATTTTGCTAGCTAAGAAGAAGGGGGGGGGGGAGAACGATGGCTCCCCCACTATTTTGTGGTATGCTAATGTTAGCCCAGCTTAACCAAAATGATTGCTTCTTGGTAAACTCGGATTAGACTTTCCTGTGAAAAGCATGCTAAACTGGTGTTAAAAGCAATTTTGCTTCATTTATATATTTATTCGTGTGATGGCATGAACAGAAGCCAGACATATGGCTCCTACAATAAAGATATAACATAAATGTCCCCCCCCCCGACTGCAAAACATACTTGCTCAGAGACGCTTTTCTCTTTTTAAGAAAAAGCCACTTATTAGACATTTATCTGATATCCCATTTCTGTCCACACCAAAAACCATTCTCCCATTTCAAATGTAGCCACTTTTGCACACATGCAAGTTTCATACTTATTTATAACTATTCCAGTCTGCAATGCTTAGAACAAAAAAGCTAGTTTAGCAAACTATACGAGACAGCAAAGACGGATGAAACACTGACAACACGTCTGCCCTCTGTACAGGATGCCATTTTTCACTGAGAATATTGTCTCCAAGCCCTAAAATGACATACCATTAAAATTCATAACAAGCTTCAGATGTTGAATCCTGCAGATCAGCGATGAAGCATGAATACAACTTCCCACCCACCCCTTCGTTTGAAGGAGTTGATACAGTTATCTCTGACAGAATCATGGTTTTTACCAAAGGGCAGTTCTATCTGAACTTTGGTTGTGGATAATCTAAGAGCTATGCACGAAATTCTTCCATGCACTGCTAAGAAGAAAGAATGGGACCGACTATTGCCTGGGCATCCTGCCAGATCTGAAAGAGCGGCTTTAATAGCAACGATGGACTAACCCAATTAGTGATGTGATAATCTTGATATGTGATTCGTTGGATGTGAATGTAGATCAGACACTTGAAAGACAGTTTCAACCCAGAGTAGACAGAACATCCCTAAATCAACCTAGTGCCTGCTCTTACTAGTGGCTGTGTTGGGTAGCTTTTATAAAGCAGAGGGGTAGTTTATTAACACACACACTAAACCACTGAGCCTAGGGCTTGCCGATCGGAAGGTTGGTGGTTCGAATCCCCTCGATGGGGTGAGCTCCCGTTGTTCGGTCCCTACTCCTGCTAACCAAGCAGTTCGAAAGCACATCAAAGTGCAAGAAGCTAAATAGGTACCGCTCTGGCAGGAAGGTAAACGGTGTTTCCGTGCGCTGCTCTAGTTTCTCCAGAAGCTGCTTAGTCATGCTGGCCACATGATCCAGGAAAACTGTCTGCGGACGAATGTCGGCTCCCTCAGCCAGTAAAGCGAGATGTGCACCGCAATCCCAGAGTCATTCATGCTAGACTTAACTGTCAGGGGTCCTTTACCTTTACCTTTTTAGAAATATCAGTGAAGTTTTTTACTTCCATGGCTCAGAATATGAACCTTTGCAATGACACAATATCTCTATTTTTGTCTTGTATTTTCATCTGGGTTGCTGAGGGATACCCTGTTCCTTCTGTCTCAGCTTTCGGTGTCTTTGATTCTCCTCTGCCACCAACTAACCTATAATGTCTTCAAAGCCTTCTAGTAGTGTGGTTAATGGGTCTAGGAGTGAGATAAACACCAACAGTAGAGACACGATGACATTAAAATAAGATGCTATGCATATAAGGGAATACTAATAATTATAGTGGGGTCCTAAAGGTGGTTGTTGACCATTTGTGAAGACTCAAGCGATACCACTGCTGACACTAGCCTGTAAGTGGTCTTCCCCTCAGGGCAAATCTAAAGCTTTATCCCAGCCAAATATTCTCACAACCCAATCCAGCTACGGGACTCTGCCTTTAAGATCCTCTGCTTATATTTCTGGCTGCTTGGACCATTTAGCCCAGGGGTCAGCAACCTTTTTCAGCCATGGGCTGGTCCACCATCCCTCAGACCATGTGGTGGGCCAGACTATATTTTGAAAAAAATATATGAATGGATTCCTATGCCTCACAAATAACACATTCTACTCATGTAAAAACACCATGCAGGCCCCACAAATAACCCAGAGATGCATTTTCAATAAAAGGACACATTCTACTCATGTAAAAACATGCTGATTCCCGGACTGTCCGTGGGCCGGATTGAGAAGGCGATTGTTTTGCATCTGGCCTTAGGTTGCCTAACCCTGGTTTAGCCTACCTAAAATCCCATTTCTGTACACTTTCCCTGATAAGCAACACCTCAACTGTCCAAATCTTAACTGTCTCTCTCACTGATATTTAACTCCTACCTGACAAGAACCTCCAACCAGTCAGAGTCTGTGGCTACAGACTCTACCTGATTCAGACACCATCTAATATAACCTTCAAGCAATGGTCTCCTCTGTCAGAACCTGTCACCAAGAACTACTGCTGCAGAGACAGGCGCGTAGCAAGGGAGGGGTGTAGGGGGCGGTCTGCCCCTAGCTCCAGTCTGGTGGGGGCAGCGTGCAGGGGCAGGCCCCCGGCCCCCTGGACTGCTGCCCCTTGCCTCCTCCGGCCAACCGCGGCGCCGCCCTCACACCGCCGTGGACAGACTGCGCATGTGCGGACACACGCAGTCTGTCCTGCGTGTGCGTCGTGACATGACGATGCATGCACCAGGCCACGTCGTGGCGTCACGATGCACGCACCAAGACGGACTACGTATGTGCCGCCTCGGGCAGCCAAACGGCACCGTTTGCCACTGTGCACAGGCATGCAACATCGTAACATTACAAGGGCTCAGACCTTTTCAGTCACGATCTCAGAACAGTTTTCCTCCAGAAGATGAACAAAGCCAGACATATATCCAGTGCTCTCTTTTTTTTATTACTGGGAGAAAGCAGCTCCACCCCCCCCTTCATCCTGCTGCAGCCACATGCCAACCTGGTGCATGGCCTCTGTGGGAGCTGACAGTAGCCATGGGAGCCCCACCTTCTTTGTCAGGTGGCAGGCAGAAGGAACTGGGCAAGGGCAGCATGTTTTGAATTTTAGTTTTGAAGTACAGTGGTACCTCTACTTATGAATAACTCTACTTACGAATGTTTCTACTTACGAATAGAGCTCCGTCTGCCATCTTGGATGCTGTTTAGATAGGATTTTTTCTACTTACGAATTTTTAGATAGGGTTGCTTCTACTTATGAATTTTTTCTCCCAATGCATTCCTATGGGATGCGACTTACAATTTTTTTCTACTTACAAATTGTGCGTTCAGAACGCATTCAATTCGTAAGTAGAGGTACCACTGTAGATGTTTTGAAATAGCTGTTTCCACTCCACGCTAGAATACCTTTTATGTTTATTTCAGGTTTTCTCCATTTTGGAAAAGCTGCTGTGGTGTTTTTAAAGAAACTAATCAACCAATAAGTAAAACTGCTATTTTCTGGCAAATTTACAATTAGATATTTCATATTCTGATTTTCAATATATGAAGCTTCCTTATAACAAGCCAGACCATTGCTCCTTTTATCCTAGTAAAAAAGGTAAAAGGTAAAGGACCCCTGGAGGGTGGCATTTGTCCACAGACAGCTTTCTGGGTCGTGCGGCTACTGGTAGCAGGACTAAACCGCTTCTGCTGCAACGGGACACCATGACGGAAAACCAGACCACACAGAAACACCATTTACCTTCCTGCTGCAGGGTGGAGATTCCCTCGGGACAACACCATTATCCAAGAGGCTGAGTTCTATACCCTCTCTCTGTAACGATTGAAATAAAAAAGGATGGTAAGAAACTTTTGCTTGTCTTTATACTTCCCTGGGCAACCAGCTGGGGGCCGCTGACATCCTGACAGCTGTGAGGCGATATACAGATAGGAAAAACAAACAATTTTCTCTTCTAATTTGAGTTGATAGATGAAGGGCCCCAGTCCCGACTGAATGACCCCCTCCCCAGTTGTGTTTAACCCTTCCCCTTCCATCAGCCATCAGCCCTGAGTAAACAGGGATTATTCAGAATATTAGAGGCCATGCATGGCTAAATAATAATATTTTATTTATTTATACCCCGCCCATCTGGCTGGGATTCCCCAGCCACTCTGGGTGGCTTCCAACAGAATATTAAAATACAATTGTCTGTCAAACATTAAAAGCCTCCCTAAACAGGGCTGCCTTCACATGTCTTCTAAAAGTCTGGTAGTTGTTACCTTCTTTGACATCTGATGGGAGGGTGTCCCACAGGGCGGGCGCCACTACCGAGAAGGCCCTCTGCCTGGTTCCCTGTAACTTGGCTTCTTGCAGCAAGGGAACCACCAGAAGGCCCTCGGACCTCACTGTCTGGGTAGAACAATGGGGGTGGAGATACTCCTTCAGGTATACTGGACCGAGGCCGTTTAGGTACAGCATCCTGCAGTAGCTAGAGCACTCACAGTCACATCATCATCTTGGGGGGCAATATTTGGTGTGGTGACCATTCCTCACCACACCTGGACACTTTTCTCCCCTTGGTTTGCCAGCAATATACATGAGGCTGGATCAATTAGTGGAATTGCAGAAACTGGACACTCGTGGCTCCCACAAGCACAAGAGAAGCAATTTTGCTGGTGCTCCCTGCCCTCCCACCTGCACAACTACAGTGAAGCAGAGGGATGGCTATGGGGAGAGGTTGGATGGCCATCTGTCCTGGATGCTCTAGTTGAGATTCCTGCACTGCAGGGAGTTGGACCACGTGACCTTTGGGATCCCTTCCAACCCTACAATTCTATGATTCTATGAATAACCCAGAAGAAGTTCTTGGTGTTGACCGTGGCTGGCTGCAGAAAGATCAGGGGACGGCCCTCCCAGCCCTAGACTGTTTGATCCTTGCCTTATTTGAGGAGACAGAGCTGCTCTGTCTATGGGAATGTGGAGCACTCGACTGCAGGATTACAGCCAGTGTGTTTGATCTCTCACATATGTTTCGTATCAGTTCCTTGCAGTTCGACTCGCAAGTGATAGACGACGGTCTCGAAAGTGACTTTGTAAAGAACTTGGAAATGTCCCAGTACATGTAGTGCCTTGTTATTCTGTATTAAAATAAAATAAAATAAAATATGAATACTATTCACATATTGTGCTTGTTTTCATACCAATTTTCATACCAAAGTTTTCCGGAGCTTACTGCAAAATAAATTGGAAAGGAATATTCAGGTCCTAAAGGACAAAAACCCAGGTGAAGACGCAAGGGAGCTAAAAAGCAAACCATGGGAAGATTCTCTGGAAGGTACAGGTGCGGGGGGGGGGAGGTTGCTGCCATCACCTCCCCAAAAGGCGGAAGGGTACTCCCTTAAGGAGTCCGGGGCGTTGCCAAGTCCGAAGCCGTGGAAGGTGAGGGCCAGTGGGCACGCCCTTAATGGTGGCCCCAGGATGGGTCCTAGTTGATGTGCATCGCAGGACTCATCCAATGGTGGTTAACCCTTCACAGACTGCCAGCAGAGCGGGCTGGAGTCAGATATAGTCGGTTAGATCCAATGCTTATGCCAATACCTCTCTTCATCCGTAATCAATAAAGTTGTGGCCTTTTATGCCCATTAACCCTATACCAAGTGTCTTGTGTCTTTATTCTCTCGGGGAGGACTCGGGTATTGCCACACAAAATCTCTTCCCGTTCGGGGAGAGGAGATGTTGTGGGCACACGAGGACTTCACGTGGAGGGGGAATGGCTAGCATTCCCCCTAGCCCATTGGCTGCCTCCCCGCCGCGACGCGCCGTTGGCGCATCCAATCCCGATCCCTTGCGGGGGCTTGGCCTGTGCATTTAAGCAGGCCCGCGGCGGGGAATCAGCCTCTCTTTCTTCGACCCGGCTCCTGCTTTTCCCACCCACCCACCCTCTTTTCAGGCAGGTTTGCTCTTGACGTTGCTGCACACATTTATTGGTCACCATCTGGGGCCTGGTAGGATTTTTCCCACTTGGCAAATTGGCTCTGGCCTTGTGGTTTTTGCCTGCCGCGTATGCAAATCGTCACAACTCGGGGTTTTGGCGGTAGGCATTGGATTCTCTGGAAGGTACAGGTGCGGGGGGGGGGAGGTTGCTGCCATCACCTCCCCCAAATGCGGAAGGGTACTCCCTTAAGGAGTCCGGGGCGTTGCCAAGTCCGAAGCCGTGGAAGGTGAGGGCCAGTGGGCACGCCCTTAATGGTGGCCCCAGGATGGGTCCTAGTTGATGTGCATCGCAGGACTCATCCAATGGTGGTTAACCCTTCACAGACTGCCAGCAGAGCGGGCTGGAGTCAGATATAGTCGGTTAGATCCAATGCCTATGCCAATACCTCTCTTCATCCGTAATCAATAAAGTTGTGGCCTTTTATGCCCATTAACCCTATACCAAGTGTCTTGTGTCTTTATTCTCTCGGGGAGGACTCGGGTATTGCCACACAATAAAATAAAATAAAATATGAATACTATTCACATATTGTGCTTGTTTTCATACCAATTTTCATACCAAAGTTTTCCGGAGCTTACTGCAAAATAAATTGGAAAGGAATATTCAGGTCCTAAAGGACAAAAACCCAGGTGAAGACGCAAGGGAGCTAAAAAGCAAACCATGGGAAGATGATATGGCAAGATAGCTCTGTATCTATGCGCTTCTGCTGATCTTTCTTCCTCTTAAAGCTGTCAACTATAGTTAAGGAACTGGAATAATACTTTGGGCAAATGGGTGGGAACAGGACATTTAGATTATTAAAAACAACATTGACATTGTGAAATATTTCTAATGGATAGCAGCATTCAGGACCTTACCTGACCATTTCTTATATTCTTGCGGTATTTTTACATCTCTCCCCCCCCCCCCCGGAAAATAGCAGCTGAGGGGAAATTAAATTGGAGAAAGGGTTACTGGCACTGGCGCCAGTCTCATTTAGCACTTACCAATCCAGGGCTGCTTTTTACCTTTGGCAAAACCGGAGTGGATCCAGTCACTGAACCTTTGGCATTCGATCCAGTTCTTTTTTCCTTTTTTAAAAATTATACATAATCTTTAAAAAATATACTTCATCTTTCTGTGAAAATAAATATTATAGTGTTCTTGCTATCTTTCAACCCACAGCAGCTGCTATTAGCAGCTACTATCAGGAACTATCTATCAGCAAAACTGCTGAAAACAATCCATTATTTCCTCAATGCCTGCAAACGTGTCCATTTGTGCAATTTCTATGGCTTTAATCAGCCATTCTTTAATTGCACATAGTTTGGACTTTGAAAGGATATCTTATGTTAAACGCGCCAAACATATGCAGAATATCAGTTGTCATTTTGTTCTATATACTTCGGTTAGGTTCTTCAGCCCCCATTTCTTTTGGAAAAACTGAATATATCACTTGCTCCTAAGCTACAGTTTGACTTTCGAATCTGGAAATTTATTATCCCAGAAGAATCTGTGTGCCTAGCATGAAGAGCAATGCGGGATGTGACCCAAAGAGGCCAATTTAAAAGAACTGGAGGAAGCAAAGAGCTTAGACAGGCTTCTTGAGAATACTCCACACAAAGCCAAACACTGGGAAAGGAAAAATATTTGATGCCCCCTTTTTTCGCTTTAATTCTGGCAGGGTAGCTGACCTGAAGCAAAGCGAATGCTAGATTTATAGTTTGGGAATATGTGCTAGGAAGCTAATTTAGCTTGGCTACTATTACAGCTTTTGGTAAAGATTGCTATTTGTGAGAGTTGTGTTTGGGAAGGAAATGGCTCTTCTTCCTATGTATTAGTGGTCACTCCAAACAATCTTCCCTGAACTTCCCTGAACCCTTTCCACGTAAGAAAAACAAATCTTCCAGATTCATCTTTCCTCAAATCTGCAAAGCTTTGCACATAAGCTGCCCAGATTTAAAGACCAACTGACCACAAAAGATGCACAGATGTCAGTACTTTCTGAATCATGCTCTTTGGACTCTGCATTTGAGGATCATCCACTCTGAATATTTGAGAGCAAACAGGGTGAAAAGCAGAATAGAGTTGATGTCAACTTTCTGACCTGGATGTCTTATAAAATTAGGTTAAACCAAAGAAGTAACTTCATCCCTTGGTGTGTTTAGAAAATGGATCGTGACTCCAAGGAAGTAAAAAGAGTAAGAAACATGCTTAGCACTTTTCTGAGATAGAAGATATAGCTCAAACTTGACTTTTGCTTGAACCTTTTTTCAATGGAAGGAAACTATGAAGGACTCGGCTTGAAAACTATTTAAATGCTATCATTATGCATGTTCTTGAACTTAATGGAATGTTTAAGCATACATGTAACTTTAACAACCATAGATACTGACAGTCAACCAATTTAATACAATGATTCACTTACTATATATATAAGGTAACAAGGGCTTAGCCCAGGGGACCCCAAACTATGGCCCGCAGGCCAGATGTGGCCCAATTGGCCTCCCAAACCGGCCCGCGACAACGCCCGCTACCGCCGCCCGCTCTTACGGCAGGCAGCGCTGCGGCGCACTTCCAGAAAATCGTTTGTGCACATGCGTATGGGCCTCTCCCAACCCAGAAGAGGTCATTTCTGGTGCACTTCCGGGTCGGGGGGAGGCCCATACGCATGCGCACAAACGATTTTCGGCGATTTTTCCGACCTGGAAGCGCACCACCGCCCTCCGGCCCGCTGCACGCGCACTCCCCTGCGCACTCCCCGTGCAATCGCCGCGGCGGGCACCGGCCGAAAGCCGGGTAAGTCTGGGGACTCCTGGCTTATCCCTACCAAGTTAAATGCCAATTTTTATTTTTATTTACACGTTTCTCTTAAAATCTCAAAGCCACACTCTTTCCTGTTCATCCTTCCATAATCAGAAATGTCTCCTTCAGCCTTCTAAGTTCAATCTCATGTTCCCTGGTCAGATATCTGCACCACTCCATCAGTTCAAAACTATTGCTATGACCAGAAGGCTCCACTCACTTGTCTCCAGGTAGAAAAACCATGTGGTAGTAAAATTAATAAAGCTACAGGCTCTTTTTCCTGGTTGCACAACCCCTCTCTTCTCCCTCCCTACTGTTGTCTTGATGGCAACCTATCCATTGTTCTGAAGATGCTCAGAGCTGCTTCCTTGAAGGCCACGCCTACCCAATAGCAAAGTTCAGGACTCAGCTGCCCTGATCAGCTTTGTGGTTTTGTTCTTTGCTACTTATTTCATTATATGTGTGAGTTAGCTACACTGGACATTGTGTGAGTCTCTTGGGTGTGAAATCAATGGGTTGGTTTTTTGTTGTTGTTGTTTGATTTATACATTTTCTTAATGGATGGGGGTGATAAATTATTTTTATTTTATTTTATTTCCACTATGTAATTGCTTAGAAGTAGAACTTTGTGAGGTCCCCTGTACCTATAGCCAGGTAGCTGGCTATAGGACTGGAGTGTTAAAAACCACCGCGAGCGGTTCTGTGAGTGGTCAGAACGAGACTTCTCCATGGAAGCATGGCAATAATAATGATTGACTTCATATGGTGCTTCACTTAATTTCATAAAGGTTTTGAATCTTTCCTTATATCTAGCAAATGAGAATGGTAAATTCAAAGGTGCCTAGCCAATTCTAGATCACATTATTAAAAAAATTCAGAAAATAATGTAGTTCTTGTCATCCTTTTTATTTAAGTATATGAGACATATGTTTTGAAAACAGGAAGTCCTGCAATAGGCGGTGTGTAAGGGAAGCAAAACTAGGCGAAAGAGACTTTCCAGTTGATGACTTAAAATGATAAAGAGATGCTGAAGAAATATAATAAAGAAAGGATTTATAATAAATGTAAAACAGTTAATAAACACACCCTTGATATTTCAATGTGCAAGGATTTGGGAGGCATAATTTTATGTTTTCAAAAAACATATAATGCTAAGTGCTCCAGAAACCAGATAGAATGACTAAAAAGGAATTTAAATTTATACTTATTTTTATAACTTGTAATTGTTGTACTTGGTAGCAATTTAAGGAGTAAAACACTATCTTGCAGTTCTCACTTCTCAGCCACACTAGTTTATTTCAAAAGTGCAATGCTGGCAAAACCAACATGAAGATGTAAAGGTTTGTTAAAGTCAGAGCAAAAGAAATCAATAACTATAAAATGATAATAATTACTTGTATAAGTTACCAAGGGTGTCCAATAAATTGCTTGCAAATTCTTTTCATTGGTACAGAAGACATGGACATGCTACCTAATGCCTTACATCACTAGCCATACAAAACCGAGTAGTTGTGAAGGGTCACAGAAAAATGGAATATGTGGGTTAATGTATTTGGGAAAGATTACATGCATTGCAATATGCAACATACCATAAAGTAGTATATGGTATATTGATTTAATGGTAACGATATCACCCAGTGTGGCTACAGAATCATGGGTTCAGACCTCTACCTCTTTCTTCGTTCGTATTTTCCCTTACAGGGGAAAGTCCTTTGGCCGATGGCTGTGTATAAAGGCAAGCGAGAACAGGCATTCCATGAAATAGGGGCTGTAAATTGAATTTCTTGAGCCATGACAGATGGCTGCCCATTGGTGAGGGTTCCCCCAGGAAAAGAAATGAGTGACTTAGGTAAATTTGTTCAGATTTATGTTTCATTTTCCTTGCCTCCAGGTGAGTATAGGAAAGGCCCATCCATTATGTTCCTCAGAAGGGAAATGGAAACCTTCAAGCCTAGATACATTTCTGCTGGAGAGAGGTTCACCTTTGCCCTCTTCATTGGAACTTCACGGGGAGGAGAGGCATCCTATGAATTCAGAAAGTTATTAGCCATAATTCTCAAACACTTAATTATTTTGCCTTATAAAACAACCGGTATAGAAATAGCACACTTAGCTGTCATTATTGTGTATTTTGCCCACTCCTAAAGAGCATTAGACAATGACAGGAGTCATGAGAAGAAATGGCTTAAAGCTGGGATGGAGAATCTGTAGTCCTCCCGAGGTTGTCCCATCAGCCCCAGCCACTGTGTCCCATGGTAGGGGATGATGGGCTGTTGTAGTTCAAGAAAATCTGAATTATCTAGAGAAGGCTCTTATGAAGGAAGTACGCCATCACCTCTTTCAGGGTGGTCAGAATTGCCCCTTCCTGCAATGCAACCCAACTAACCCCTTGATACAAATAAGTATCAAGAGAGCAAGCAGTTACAGGGAACCAGGCAGAGGGCCTTCTCGGTAGTGGCACCCACCCTGTGGAATGCCCTCCCACTAGAGGTCAAAGAGAACAACAATTACCAGACCTTTAGAAGGCATCTCAAGGCAGCCCTGTTTAGGGAAGCTTTTAATGTTTGATGGATTTCTGCATTTTAGTGTTTTGTTGGAAGCCGCCCAGAGTGGCTGGGGGAACCCAGCCAGATGGGCGGGGTATAAATAATGAATTATTATTATTATTATTATTATTATTATTATTATTATTATTAGGCAGTATTTCTCCCCCAGGCTGCAGTAATGCAAACTGTTCCCACACAATAGGACAGGATCTCCAGAAAATTCCTCTGAATCTGACTTCTGCCTGGAAAGAACAGGGCAAAAGATAAGTGTGGAAATGTTCTGAGACCAAAGCTCACTTGTCCTTCAACTACTCTGGAAGCCTCTGCTGGACAGCTACTCCAAGATGCAATGGAGGCAGAGAAGTAAGATGGGCATGGTGGGCACTGTTATGCACTTAACCTGCAACCAATTGCCTTCACTACCCTTGGACTAGAGTCTTCCAAACTTCTTCATTGTCTGGGGTTCACTGGAGTTCTTGGGTCTTTATAAGCCCACATTCCCAACATATTCACGTTCCTGTCTCAGAGACCTCTATGCTGACTTGGTCGTGGATAGCTCAGCAGGTTAGCATGGTGCTGATAATGCCCAGTTTGCATTAGCTTACAGAGTAATCGCACAGATTAAGCATTGAAATGATGCAATGTCCAAACACTTGTTAATATATTCAAAAGCTTTTACTTGCAAAACATATAGCTAAAGAAGAATATGTGCAAAGTATTTACATTCAGCATCTTAAAAAGCAGAGACATTACCTTGCCGACAAAGGTCCGTATAGTTAAAGCTATGGTTTTCCCAGTAGTGATGTATGGAAGTGAGAGCTGGAGCATAAAGAAGGCTGATCGCCGAAGAATTGATGCTTTTGAATTATGGTGCTGGAGGAGACTCTTGAGAGTCCCATGGACTGCAAGAAGATCAAACCTATCCATTCTGAAGGAAATCAGACCTGAGTGCTCACTGGAAGGACAGATCCTGAAGCTGAGGCTCCAATACTTTGGCTGCCTCATGAGAAGAGAAGACTCCCTAGAAAAGACCCTGATGTTGGGAAAGATTGCGGGCACAAGGAGAAGAGGACGGCAGAGGTGAGATGGTTGGACAGTGTTCTCGAAGCCACCAACATGAGTCTGACCAAACTGCGGTCACTGAGGCAGTGGAAGACAGGAGTGCCTGGTGTGCTCTGGTCCATGGGGTCACAAAGAGTCGGACACAACTAAACAACTAAACAACAACAACAACAATTTACATTCACATGCTTATCCAAGCATGGGCTTAGTTTTCCCTTAGTTGAAGGTCACAGCTTCTTCCTTAAACATTCAAACAAACAGCGTCTTTCTCTCTTTCCAGTACTCGCATTCAGACTCCTGTACATGACCCAGCTAGGTCATGCAGATACTTCTGAAAGGTTTCCACTTTTTCCTTCCAACAGACTTCTTACTGCTTCTTTGGGAGAACATAAACTTCTGTACTTCTTTCTGTCACATACATTTCACATAGAAATATTAGCACTCCTCTCCTGAAATGTGTTGAGAGAGAGAGTTATCTAACACTGTCTCTTCTTCAGTGTTCATGGAGATGCAGCCATTGCAGTCAAGTCACTCAAACACACTCAAACAAAATGGAGAATGTAATAAAAAATACTTCCCATGTGACCAGAGTTAACCCATCACGCCAGAGTTACTATGGAGCATTCCAGAATTAAACACACATTAAGGCATTTAAACATTCCCAATTTCAGTAAATTAAATCACCATGCTTAACAATTCTGCTTTCCCTTCATCTTCCTCCAGCTCCCATGTACCCCATAAATCTGCCCCACAGGATCCCTTAACCCTCTGAAGCAGATTTTAGGGGTCTCTGGGAGACTGCAGGAGGGAGGTGGGGAAAGAAAAGCTATGTTGCACAAGCAAACAGCTTTTGGATCTCACAATTATGTGCAGTGTCCTCCTGACGCCAGCATCACTGCAGATTACTTGTAAGGTGTGTGTGTATGGTAAAGGACCGCTGGATGGTTAAGTCCAGTCAAAGGCGACTATGGGATTGCGGCGCTCATCTCGCTTTCAGGCTGAGGGAGCCAGCATTTGTCCACAGACAGCTTTCTGGGTCATGTGGCCAGCAGAACTTAATTTTCTCTACATGGTTTGTGATAGTTACATTATAAATTAGCACCTGGCTTTTCCTGCCGCTGCCACTTTTTTGTCTTTGCAACAATGCTGTAAGGTAGGTTAGGCTGAGCATTGTTTCAGTTATCAAAGTTATAAAACTGTACATATCTAGAATATTATTATTATTATTTTTATTCCTTTATTGTTATTTATTGGGGTATATTTTGCAGTACAGTGGTACCTCGGTTTATGAACACAATTGGTTCCGGAAGTCTGTTCATAAACTGAAGCGTTCATAAACTGAAGCGAACTTTCCCATTGAAAGTAATGGAAAGTGGATTAATCCGTTCCAGATGGGTCCACGGCGTTCGTAAACCGAAAATTCGTAAACCAAGGTGTTCATAAACCGAGGTTCCACTGTAAAATATCAGGGCAGTGGGATGCTGCAGTTAAGGTAGTGAGGGTGGGTGTCTTCTCAGCTTTGTGCATGTTTATGGAAGCAATAAAAGTGGTGTCCTAATTAAACCCCCCTCCCCCCCTTGCACCAGGATAACAGGCACAAATAAGAAACTCCTTGCAACTGATGAGACCTCGGCATTCTTTAAAATGATAGCCCTATCCAAAAGAAAAAGAAGGCATTTGCTTTCTGATTGGGCTTCAGTCCACAAATGCAACGAGAAAAGGAAGGTCAGTTCTGGAAATCACAAAAGTGTGTAGTAGCATTTTCATATGGGGTACATTAGAATTATATTGCAACCTAGCAATGTTTCGTTCATCCCAATGAAAGCTTTAAAAACAAAATACAAGCTAAATCCGCAACTCCAAATTTACAGATGTAATGACTAGCAAAGAACAAATGGATCAATGAATGTAACAGATGCCAATGTTTCCAAATCAGACATAACTAAGCTGAACCCTGTGAGTTCATTTCTATTAGGCCTTCAAAATTTTGTGCTTTAAAAGGAGACCAGTTGCTATTGTCACCCAAAATGACAATTTTGTTTGATGCAAAGAACAAAACAACACAAAACAAATCCCTTCTGTTTCAAAAACCAGTCTATACAGATCAGAAATGAAAGGTTAAAAGATACACGATATAAACAGTGGCTTCTAGTGAAATGGCCAGGGAGAATAAACAGAAGTTATCAAAATGACCACAAAGAAGGTGTTAGGCGAGCTTTCCTGGGGAGGGTATTCCACAAACATGGTGCCACCAACAAGAAGGCCTTCTTTCCCCTGGTTAGTCACCACTGTACTGTATTGCACCCGACAGGTGGTGCAATGGCCTTTGTGGGAAAGGCCATTTTTCTGGTACTCTGTGACCAGGCCATTTAAAGCTTTTAAGGTTCAAAACTGGCATTGAAAAGTGGACCCACAAACAGATGGAGAAACTGGGCAGCTGATTAAAGCATTCATAAGGTGATCAAATCACCTAGTCACAATATGCAGCGCTCACCCCACCAACATACATCACACCACCAGTAAGTGCTGTTTTGAGTGCTGACAATGTTTAAAAAACCACAGGCAATACATGGTGCTTTAGTCATTGGACTGCAGTGTCATTCCATGGCCATTGAGGGGCAGAGGGAGAGAGGGAGTTGTAACAGTAAGCCTGCTGCTGTGCACTTATTTTGCTCTGAAGCCCCTTCCCAAAATCTGCTTTGGACCATGCCACCTACAAGCATCTGCCCTTGCCCCCTCCCCCCCACACCAGGGTGACATCTTTCTCCCTGCTGACCTGGGTGCCCTAATTGCATTATAACTTGGGGTGCTGACCCCTAGCCAACCAGGACACCAAGTGTTCATTTAAAAAAAAAATTAAACTGCCCCTACAAAATATATCACTTACTAGATCCTTAACACTAGTGGAGATTTGAGAAAACATCTGCTATTTTTTTCCTTTATATCCTCAAGAAAGAAAAGAAGAATAGTGAGCATAAAAGTGTTGCAAGAATAGAAAGATATTGATTTATGTGCCATCAACAGCTCAAATGAACAGTGTTCTTACGCATTTTATATTATAGTTTGGATAAAACTCAAGACAAACTGAAGAATCTTTTGATCCTTTCAATATTTCTCTGAATTAGTTCCAAACTTCTAGATGTCTGCTGGTTCCTCTTAGTATAATTAATCCTTTCAAGAAGAAAGGACACAGTCATAGAAGATTGTGTGTGTGTGTGTGTGTGTGTGTGTGTGTGACAAATGGAGATGGGGGAATAATCTAAGGAGAAATAATCTTAACTTCAATTTTTCTTTCACTTTTCCATAAACAACAA
Organism: Zootoca vivipara; assembly: GCF_963506605.1. Taxonomy (NCBI): domain Eukaryota; kingdom Metazoa; phylum Chordata; class Lepidosauria; order Squamata; family Lacertidae; genus Zootoca; species Zootoca vivipara. The sequence goes on along the minus strand of NC_083284.1, from coordinate 69,748,776 downwards.
CAAATTGTGTTTGTTTTATTTAACTTTGGCCCTCGTTTCACAATTGATGACTTGTATGCAGTTCAAAAGATGTTTTCTCTACTTAAATCCAGATGGTTCACGATAAGGTACATTAGAAAAAATGACAGCACATCAGGGCATTTATCTTCACTTCATGTCTTTCAAATAAACATTCATAGCATTTCTGAGTGATATTGTGGTGAACCGCTGCTGTTGAAATATCCCGTTGCCTCCGTTGGGGCACATATCTAATCCTTTATTTGTGGGTGTCTGAAGGGAAATGAGGAGGCCATCTCTTGGTTAATCTGCCCATATGGAAATAGTTGAGAATACTGGAAAGCGGTGTGTAGATTACATCCATAAAATACCAGAGCCATTCTACATGTCATGTGGAAGATTCGAGACCAAGCATACACTTGACAGGAATCTGCAGCCAGTTCATACAATGCATGCATGTTTCTCTTTTGCCCATTGCAATTTTGTGAACCTTGTGCCCTCCAGATGTTTAGGATTACATCAACCTCAGCCAATCTGTGTTGGCTGGGGCTGATGGGACTTGGAATCCAAATATCTGGATGGTGCCAGGTTGGAGAAGATTGTACTAGACCGTTATCCTGGGCAACAGCTAGTATTGTTTCTTTTAGGAGGAAGACTAGTATGTAGTTCAAGATTACTTTGGTTTTTGTCTTCTTCTTGTATCAGTTTTCAGCCCGTTTCAATCTCTGTGTCTCTTTGTACCCACCCCTGGTCCTTTCAGATAAACAGGTCAACTTTGACTCTACCCAACTCTGTTTTGTACCAGTTTTCTGTTGATTATAATGATTTAACTGCACACTGAAAGGGAGAATGCCTTATGTATATTGCTAAGGGTTTTACACTGGAAAATTCCAATGTGGTATACTAAAGCTAGAAAGAGCTCTCTGAGCTCCTAGCTGAGTTAATAATTAACTGTTGATATGCTCTGCTCTTCCACATGAGTGTTTAACCTTAGATCATATGATTAAGGTATTCGATTGCAAATCACCATTTTGAATGGAGTTGCCCATTGGTCTTTAATTCTCAGGCACAGTGGGAGAAAGATGTGCAAATGAGTCTCTCAAAGGAGAAAAAACAGCTTTAGGCTAATGGAGGCTGTAGGGAAAGAGACAAATTTGATTTTAAGTGTGTTTGTAATTATACTATATTTTAAGGAAATGCTGAGCCTATGCTTGGACAAGCATATGTCTTATGGAACTATTTGGATGTATCACTGATTTGGTTTTGTACTTGTTTTGAAGAAGTTCTGGTTAATAAAGCTTTGAATCTCGACTATGGATCTGGACAATTTTTATTTCAAAAGGAATCAGTTGTTATATATCTGATTGATTCAAGCTGTATGATATTAATATCTGCAATATTTTCTGCACTGTCTGTCTAATGGAAGTGGATAAAGTGAGTAAGGATTTTTTTTCCATAACAGTAGAGCTTGTGGACATCCAGTGAAGCTGAATGTTGGAAGATTCAGGACCTACAAAAGGAAGGACTCCTTCACACAGCATCTGGTCCCATAGGAGGTAGTTATGGCCACCAACCTGGATGGCTTTAAAGGCAGTTTAGACAAACTCATGCAGGATATGACCTTATTATGTTTTTATATGTGTTGGAAGCTGTCCAGAGTAGCTGGAATAACCCAGCCAGATGGGCAGTGTTATGGTTGGGTGACATTCATAGCATTTCTGAGTGATATTGTGATATTGTGTACTGACCCCTTGCTAGACTCCTGGACCTAGGACTGGACTTTGACCCTGTTTATGGACAAACCCTTGGCGTGTTCCCAATCTCTGACTACCTGGCTAGACCCATGGACTGTTTCCTGACTCTGCTTTTGCTTAGCCCCTGGACTTGGTTGCCTCGCTTGGACCTAACGCTGCTGACCTGGACTGTTGACCATGCCTCTGCTCAGCCCCAGGTGAGTTTCTGGTCACCCCGGGGCCAGCACAGGAGAGATGGAGGGGTGGGACTTTATTTGGAGCAATGCTATTATCTAGGGGAAAGTGGATTCCTTTGTCTCTCTGTGTGAATATTGAATAAATTACTGGTAAGAACTTTGGTTGTTTATTTGCTTCTTGGCTGCCACCGTGGGAGAGATCAGATCCCCCAAAGCCTGACCATTGCTTAGAATCGCAGGTGAGATGAGTGCCCTTGCTCTCAAGTTCTGTTTGTAGGATATCCAATGGATATCTGTTTGGCCCCTGTGAGAGCAGGATGCTGGACTTGATAGCCCTTGGCCTGATCCATCAGACTCTTCTTATGTTCTCATAAACAAACGGCTCTTAGAGCTCCTTGGTTTTGCCAACTTTCAGTGCTGCAATTACTCTCCTTAAATCTTCTTTTGGCTACCCGCAACCCTTCGCTGCTGCTCTTCCAACAACTGAGGTCTTCGTGAAAGTGGCACGAAGAACTAACAGGGCAAGACATGTTAACAGGGTGATAGACATGTTGGGAAAGGTTTGTGATGATTGCCTGGAGAAACCATGGTGAGGACTTCCAGAGTTAGACATTGCAGTGTAATGCTAATATTTCATTTTAAGATCTCTGCAGAGCAGTTAAACTATTGATTCTCTGAAATATACAGAAGCCTGTATTTTATAATGTCCTGTTTGGCAGTGGTGAGTTTGCCCTTTAACAACCACTTTTGCAATAGACATATATTTTTTGCCGTTAAAATGAATCATTCATTTCTAGCTCATTAGGTTTCCGGGTATCTGCCCTTGCCCTTGCTTCATCTGCTTTGCAATTACCCAGTCAAGCTGCATCTCTCCAAACACTTTCAAGTTCTTTCTCCCCCCTTCAGCCTTCCTCTGACCCTTTCCTTTCATATGGTAAGGCAAAGCTTGCACTAATCAATGTGCCTTTAAAAAGAACCCTGTGTATTTCTCCTGCAAAGTACCAGTGGGGGAAAATGTCACCCAGTCAAACATACATTGCTTTAGCCAGGTAATTTGCAAAGTGGCATGAAAACGACTGAATCTGTTGTCAATTTTCTAGTGTCCTTTCTCATATCCACTCCTCCTCCAATTTGGATATATGTATCTGCTGTATCAACATTCCATTTAACGGGTACCATTTTACTGGCCAGCTAAGATATCTCATTAGTATTATCATGACATCATCGGCTCACATTTAATGCTGGACTGTTTTGAATTAAAGTTGAAGATCTAGAAAACCTAGAGGGCTTTGCAGGCAAACGAGCGACCCATTTATTAAATAAGGAAAATATGGTGTTTACATGACCGACCTAATAGTTAAAGGGGGGAAATTACCACAACGTGTCCCTATGTATAGCAAGGATTTCTATGGCCTTTTTATGTAAATGACACAAGCAGTAAAACTTTAATGTGCTTTCAAAGCAGAGCAGATGAGAGAGCTGTTAAAAACTCTTTTAAAATGCAGGGAAGTAATTATTGTCATTGTTTCAGCATTAAGGTCTGTGGAAAGAGAGTTTTTCTACAAATGCTTAGAAGTATAAAGGGATAGTCAATGAGAAGGTGAAGATTTGTCTTCTTCATATGTGGTAAACAGGAAGTCTGGCGATAGGACTGGGAAGGAATGGAATTGATTGGTCAGCCTTGCTTATTAATTGATTGATATCACTGAAGATGAAGTGGCGTACGTCAAACTGGATACAGCTTTTGGAGTGAGCAGAATAGGCAGTTTCTTAAACTGAAATATTTAATTAAATAAAAATAGTCTGGTCCCACTAGCACTTTGATAGTTTTCGCTAGTGGGTTTGGCTGTGCAACAACTGAAATCAGCATATCTCTGGTTGCCATTAATATAAGACAAGTGTTTGCACATTTGCTGGCATTTCCATTTGGGGTAAGCTACAGTAGATAGATTAGGGACGCGGGTGGCGCTGTGGGTTAAACCCCGTTGTTCGGTCCCTGCTCCTGCCAACCTAGCAGTTCGAAAGCATGTCAAAGTGCATGTAGATAAATAGGTACCATTCTGGCAGGAAGGTAAATGGCGTTTCTGTGTGCTGCTCTGGTTTGCCAGAAGCGGCTTAGTCCTGCTGGCCACATGACCCAGAAGCTGTCTGCAGACAAACACTGGCTCCCTCGTCCAGTAAAGTGATATGAGGTCCGCAACCCCAGAGTCATCCGTGACTGGACTTAACAGTCAGAGGTCCCTTTACCACCACCACCCTTTTTACAGTAGATAAAATACAATCAAAGCTGCAATGAAACACTAATATGTCCACATGTCTGTCTTCAAAAAGAAAGCCATTTCTGAATGCTATCAGGAGAAAATGTATGCAAACCAACAAGTCACCTGATATTCTAAATTATCTTTGTTTTTCCAACCGAGATGTGACCAAATTGTATGCAAGCTTTGGACTTCTCTAGAATTCTTCATCAGGCCAGACGGTAAACGAAGCAAAGGGAAAGGGAAAGGGAAAAAAAGAGGGGGAAATAGTTACAGATATAGCTGGCGGTGAAACCATCCCTGTGTGCATCTTGTAAGGGTCATAAAGTATTCCCCCCCCCCTCTGGTATTTATAATTTATATGTCTTATATTTATAATTACATGCTGTGAATGAATTGGGCCTTGCTTATATAGACTATTGCATATTTTGCTTGTGTGGGGATGTATAGTTTTTATTTTTATTCACTGGGTGGGGATTATAGGGTTAGCTAGCTATACACATTGTGGATGAGTTGGGTGGCACATTCTCTGTCTTAGGGTGGAAACATTTAAAGCTTTAAATTTCCTTGAACCTGCAACCTGAGGCAAGAAGCATATGCTTGACAATGGGAGTCTATATCAAGAGGTAGCCTTCCTGGATTTTTTTTAGTTCAAGGTAGAACATAATGTGATAAGCTTTGTACACCAGCGAGAGAGAGACAAGCAAAGGAAGACAGGCTGCTACTCCAGAATAAGTCTCTACTGAGTCCCTACTGAGTTAAGGATTGTGGAAAGCCAGGAATAGGGGATTGCATTTTAATCTACTTTGTTTCATCATTTTGTTTTAAAAGGCGTACGTATATTGGTTTTGTGTAATTTACAGATTGCAGATCTTTTTCTTAAACTTCATATATTTTCACCTTGGACAAGTCTTTACTTGCTTCATAAATCTGGTGTGATCACTTCTTATTTTAACACCCTCATGCCTGGAAGCCAGTAACTCATGCTGCCTTGAGGGACTTCAGAAGATCCAAGGAAGGTTATTTAGGCTGATTGAGAAAGGGATATGCTTGTAGTATGATTCTCTCTCTTTATCTGATGGTGGAAGAAGGTTGGGACTGAGCAGGGGGGTATTCCCTATGTTAAGAAACACTCTTCCCTCAGACAGTCCTGGACCCATGATGGCTGGGATGTCTGTTCTATGCAGTGATGGTCTATACCAGGCATCCCCAAACTTTGGCCCTCCAGATGTTTTGGACTACAATTCCCATCTTCCCTGACCACTGGTCCTGTTAGCGAGGGATCATGGGAGTTGTAGGCCAAAACATCTGGAGGGCTGCAGTTTGGGGATGCCTTGTTTATACCTACCCCATAGTTAAGTGGTTAAGTGTTAAGTGTTTTTCATTACCTCCTTTGGATACCTTTATTCAACTTTGTGTCAACAGCAAGCATATCCAGTTGTACATAAGAGTTTTCAATAATTTAAACGTCTTTGAAAGAAGGTTGAATGCAAGATTAACTAGGAAATAGTATCATTAGAATTACTGTATATAGTGAACTCTATTGTAGAGGTAACACAATTTATATATAATCATTTGCCCATTTTCATCCCATGTCTCTCTCTGGCAAGTTGCTAGGTGATAATGTATAAGAAGTTATCTATCCACCTATGAAACTCTGTAAGGCTCTGTTTGTGTTGAGTTTATTGCACATATGTTTACATAAGCAACATCAGTCAATACCTTTTAATATATTGAATTCCCCATTTTATTGTATAGGCAAGAGGAGCTTCTTTTTAAAGTGAACTTTCACTACTTCTGGTGAGGCAAAACAGACTTCCCTATCATCATCTGTTAGCTTAATCTGCATTTCATTTAACTTGGAAAGAAAATGTTTAGAAAATGTTAGGGCAAATTGTTTGGGGTTTGTAACTTTCCTTTCTACCCACAGGAATCTATGTTCTTGTTATGAATAAATACTGAACAGTTAGCTAATGGTCCGTTCCCCCCTTTTACATAACACAAAATCTAATCTCTGCTCATCAACTTTGAAACATCTGCTGCCCAATTTACACCGGCGCTCTTTGTGGTGTTATTTGACTATTTATAAATCTGATGGATGGGCAGAGTACACATCCAAGACCTCAGATCCTACCTCCATGTTCAACAGAAGGGATGTTACACCCATGGAAATGGAGCTGGGCCTAGCAGTGACTGAAGATACGCAATCGACAAAATCTGGTATCGGGACATTTCCTGTGGATACTTGAATTTACTCATTGTAGACATTTTCCAGACTCCCCAGAAAGAAGCCCAAGAAACCCTAACCCTAACCCTAACCCTAACCCTAACCCTAACCCTAACCCTAACCCTAACCCTAACCCTGTGCCAATCTTTAAGAGATGCATGTTAACATAAGCCCTTTACTTTCATCCATGTTGCTCTGCCAAGGGCCAGGTCTATTGCGGGGGAGGATATTCTGGAAATAAAGTGGTGGTCCTTTGTTTCTGGGTTAAAATCAAAAGCACATAGTGTTCTGGGAAAGCAGAAACCCTACTTTTGTTTTGTTTTCTTTGTGGAAATTGATTGTTTTGCTAAACTAACATCTCAAATAATTCACGTGCTTCTACCATGTGAAATATTGTTCACTTCTCTTCTTTGCTTCTTGAAAAGTGGACTTAGGTCAAAAAGCATCTGGGAAAAGGTGCAGAAAAGGGCAAGCCAAATGATCAAGGGGCTGGAACAATTCCCTTATGGGAAAAGGTTACACCATTTGTGGCTTTTTCATTTAGGTGTATAATAAGATTGCCAAATTATAGGCAAATAGGTCATAGGATTTTTATGTTAGGCACATTATATATATATGTGTGTGTGTGTGTGTGTGTGTGTGTGTGTGTGTGTGTTTAATTTTTTGGCAGAATTGCATGAAATTTGCAGGTGTGATAGACTCTCCAGAGAGGATGAATCCTATGAAAATTCAGAAATATAGCTGCAGTGTTTCTCCTGCAAGGGCAGCCATTACAGTTTTGGGGTGGTTTTTTAAAAGGAAATTGCTTAATCTCCCCTATTATGTTGTAGACAATAGTTTTGTAGACAGTATTAGGAAAATAGCACAGCAAGGCACAGTCTTCCCCTCATCGCTTCTCTAAACTCAGTTCCACATTAGCATTACCTACATTTCTATGAAATCCCATAAATAGAATCATAGACTGGTGGGCATCTAACCTCTGCATAAAAACCTGCAATGAAAAAGAGCCCATCAACTTCTCTTCCACTGCTGAACGGCCTGTACCACCAGGTAGTTCTTCCTAGCATTCAGTTTACATCCTTTACTTACAAGTTGAACCTGTTGATTTGGGTTCTAAAGAAATAAATTTGGTCCATCATCTGTGACAGCCCTTCAATTAGCTGAAGGTAGCTGACATGTCTCCACTTAATTCTCTCTCTTCAAGGCTGAACATACCCAACTCCTTCAACCTTTCATCATAGGGCATGGTCTCCAAGCACCCTATTTGTTGCCCTCCTCTGGACATGTTCTAAGGATATTTCTCAGTATCCTTAAACTGCAGTGCTCAGAACTTAACACAGTACTCAATGTGAGGTGTGACCAAAATAGATGAGAGCAGAACCTCTGTCGATGCACCCTAGAAGCTCATTAACCTTTTCCATAAGGGTGACTGAGTATACTGAGAGCCTGGTCTTCCAATACTTAATTTTATTAAGGGTGGTGGGTAGGTCTAAAACAGGGCAGTTGAGGAATATAGGGGTTTAGTGGATGTTCCCTGCTGCTTGTTTTCACAACACCACTTTTTCCTGAAGGATTACGTCTCAGGGACAAACCAGCTCTGCCAAATCTAAATCACTTTAATTCTATGCTTAATCAGAATCCTTTGCGGACTGGTGCTACTGTGTGGCGCATTGTTGACACAACTTGCCTTCAAAGGGTTCCCCCCAGATAGTAAGGCAACAATTACTAATAGTTACTGTGAATAGTGTAATACAGATCTTAGCTGGCTTGTCGAACACATGGGCATGCGATCTTGCAAAAATGCATAATTAATTTGGATTAGATAATGATGGTTCCATTGAATGGGGAATATCTCAATTAATGGTTGGCCATTAGCCAGCTTGGTCAGGAAGGAAGAGTGTCTTGTGAGTCTACCTGACTGTGTTGTAATGGCTAGACTAGTGTTGAACATAGACTGGGAAAACCTAGATTCTACTCACTGCTCAGTTATGAAGTAAATGCTCCTCCTCTGTTGGAGGTTTTTAAGCAGAGGTTGGATGGCCATCTGTCTTGGATGCTTTAGTTGAGATTCCTGCATTGCAGGGGTTGGACTAGATGATCCTTGGGGTCCCTCCCAACTCTATGATTCTATGATTCCATGGAAAGCTTCAGCAAAAGGTGGAATAATAATGCATAGTTTTGCAGTCTGAACCAGACTATGACGAAGTTCGCCATCATGGTTCACAATAGCTCATTTGCAGCCTAGCCTCCCTCACAGGGTTGTTGGGATGATCAAACACTGGAAATCTGAACTTGGAGAAAGGGGGATGTAATAAATGGATTCAGATTTGTTTATTTGCTTCAAGTCATCAGACCATCACAAAACATGCATTTAACAAAGGGAACTACAAATCCATAGAAAAATTACACAATATAACATAAATAAAATGTTCACAAAGCCAAGTAAAGTTATATGAAAGCATAACCAAGCTTAAAACTCTGCATTTACCTGGCAAGACACTCAATTCTCCTTTAAAAAAATATCTCTAACATAAATAAAAGTTAAAATATTTTTTACACAAACATGAATAAAATTGCATGAAGTATAAATAAAGTGTAGCATTCTGAATCTCCCTGGCATGATACAGAACTCACTGGTTGTTGCTGTTCTTTAAAAAATTCCTAACATTAATTAGTGCAGACTGAAAACATGCCGTCCTCACAATTACATATGTATCTTGCCATATAGCAGATTGGAATGTAATTGAAATACAGTCTCATGGATGAAAACACGATGGCCTCTGGCTCCAGGCAAGGAGTCACTGCACTAGCACCCCATCCACTACTGCCAATATGATGTATGGTATCAGGAGCCAGGAAAGTCTTCTTTCTCCATTTGGAAAACATGGAGCGGTACAACCAGTTGGAGTAGGCTGCTCATCAAGATGATAATAATAATAATAATAATAATAATAATAATAATAATAATAATAATAATAATTTGTTTATTTATTTGTATGTACATACCCACACCACGCATCTGGTTTCCCCAGATGAACCAGCTGACCTGGTTCAGTAAAAGGCAATTTCATATGTCTTTGGTTTCCATTTCTAAACAAGACCACCTCTCTCCAACTGCCACATTCGTCTTTCTTCCAATCTCCCATCAGTTAATTCTGAAATTTCAAGAGCAGAATAAATTATGCAGAAGAAACAGCATGATGCATATACCAGTATAATCTGCATGGTGTGTTTCGATCATTAAATCTGAGCGGCTTTTCATTTCTGTTGGGTGTGGAGTACACAGCCTATTCTCATCAAGTATTCCTATGATTCCTTCCATAATTGGGTTGTCTCTTGAAACATCCCTGGAGCACTCCAGAAGTTTTAAGGAATCATAGGTGAAATAGTGTCAATTGTATCTTCCCATTTGCCTGAACGCTGCTCTGAAGCATGAAACCCAGTTATGTCCTAATATACAGTGGTACCTTGGTTCTCGAACTTAATCTGTTCCGGAAGTCTGTTCCAAAACCAAAGCATTCCAAAACATTTCTGGGTTTTTGGCTTTTGGGAACCAAGGCGTTTGAGAACCAAAGTACCACTGCAATCGAATTGCAGCGTGACTTGGATTTCTTCCTAGAATTGGGAGTGATACTTCATCCAATTCCAAACCAACACATCGAGTCTGATTTATTTTTTTACATGATCCACTCTTTATGGCCCTTCCTACAAAAGAGGAGAGAATCAGGTCCAAGATATTTGCTTATTAGGGGTCTCATCCAGCTTTCTCTGGAAGCCCACCTTGGAGATATGCTCAGGTACTGTAGGAGCAATGTAAGATTTATGACTTCCTTAGCGTTTCATTTCTCTGCTTTAAATCACTAAGAGATTAGCACAAGATGTGTCAGAAAGTGTGTTGTCATTTAACAGGCTTAAGCAATGTTTGAAAAGAGATATTTTTGGCTAAACGGTGGGATTAACTGGATAAGTGGGGGGAAAGAGCTTTTGGATAAGCTGAAGGACAGAAGAATTATAGCCAGCTTTACACTTGTTGTAACTTGGTATGTTTTCATGCACAACTTGAATTGATATGTTGCTGCAACTTCAAGAGCTTTGCCAGTTATATGGGACTAGATCCTTGCATCTAGATCAGGCATCCCCAAACTGCGGCCCTCCAGATGTTTTGGCCTACAACTCCCATGATCCCTAGCTAACAGGACCAGTGGTCGGGGAAGATGGGAATCGTAGTTCAAAACATCTGGAGGGCTGAAGTTTGGGGATGCCTGATCTAGATGCAAGGATCTAGTCCCATATAACTGGTATATGGGGGATGCCTGATCTAGATCCACATGTGGATTAAACAAGTTTTCATCAGCATAACTCTAGAGAAATTAAAGCATGAAAGCTCCTATATTTGGATCAGAGAACAGAGTAGCAGGAAAACGTATTACCAGTGCTTTTTTGTTGTCGTAGAAATGAAGTGCTGGTACTCATATATTGATAAAAGTGCCATGGGTGCCAGCACAAAATGGCTGGCATGGGCAGAAAAGAGAGGTGATGGAACTCTGTATTGGTGAGTATATAAAAAATCCCTGCCTATCTAGCCTCTGAACTTAAAACTTCTGAAGGGTTAAGGATAATACCAGTAGGGTTTTCCCTGATCTATAAGATTGGAGCAAAGGTTGAAAAAAAAATTCCCTCCCCCGTTTCCTGGTGCTTGGACTAATTCCTTAACCACCATGGCTGGAATTTCTTGAATATTATACTGTCCTGAATTTGGTTTGAGACAGGTGCCACCTTTGTTATGATGGGCATGTATCAATATCATATCCACATGCCTTCATAACCACGGATGAGAGCTTCTGAATCAGTGACAATTCACACGTTTCACTGTGCACTGATCCTGGGCCAGTTTCCCTCCACTGAGGACAGAATTCATTACGAGACTTTGATTTTCTCATTTTATTAAAAAAAAAAAATGACTGCAATCCATACAACAAGACAAGGGAACTGAAGAGAGAAACATCTGCGTGGATCAAATATTTAAGCATGATCAAATTAAAAGAATTCTAAGCCTGAAAACAAACTGTTTGCAAAAAGCGAATTGAAAAACGAGATGAAGGCACCTGACAGAACTCAGTCCAGCGTCTGGCTCTTTGACAGAGGTAAGCTGCGTGCCAATACTGTACATAAAGTAGGGCTTTAAAATGTGAGCACTTGTGATGCCACTGAGCACACTTCCCTTGTCTGGGTTTGGGTGAGCATTTGCAAAGTACTGACAAATACCGTCCATTGGCTATGATTGCATGGAAGCAGGCCAGCTGGATGAGGAATCTCATTCACAGATGGATCCAGTCCATCTGCCAGGGCTCTTTTAAAAGCAGCAGTTGTGTCTATCAACTTGAAATGAAGGGGTGGAGGAGGACCTATCGTCTCCTGCTTCATATATCCTGCCCAAGAGCTGACTGGTCTGAGGGCAGCCTGGGGGGCAGGCAAGACCCACTTGAAAAGTCAAATTCAAGGTGCTTCCCTTTCTTGTTTTACACACTAAGTGACTCAGACCCCAAACACCTGAAAGACCACCTCTTTCCCTCCAGCCCACCTCAGGTGCTAAGATCGGGTACTAAGTTCTGCCGCCCTCAGAAGCTTGGGGGTGTGGCAGCCCAGGAGAGGGCATCTTCCATGCAGCCCCTAAGTTGTGGAACTCCCCTTCCCACACAGGGGGAGTATGGGAGTGTGTCTGGCACCCTCATTAGATGACTTTCAGTGAATGCTAAAGACACACTGGGCTTTTGATAATGTTGCATAATATTGTGTTTTAATATTAATGGGTTTTAATTGTTGTAATCTGCCCTGGGACCTTAGGGTGAAGGGCGGCTAACAAATAGCAATAGTAACAACAACAACAACAACAACAACAACAGCCAGTGTTTCCCAAACTCCCGCCTGCCCTGGACTAATCTGTCATTTAAGACTGAGAGACAATCCCTTAACACTGTTTGCTGGCAATGTTGATGTTTCCGGAATTGTCCCAAAACTTGATAGCAGTAAGGTGGGTAATAATAATGATGATGATGATGATGATGATGATAATTGTACCCTGCCCATCTGACTAGGTTGTCTCAACCACTCTGGGCAGTCTCCAGCATATATAAAAGTAACAACAGCAACAACATTAAAAACTTCTCTATACAGTGCTGCCTTCAGTTGTCTTCTAAAAGTTGTATATTTACTTATCTCCTTGACATCTGATGGGAGGGTGTTCCACAGGGAGGGCGGCACTACCAAAAAGGCCCTCTGCCTGGTTGATGTGATATAAATGCCTATATGTTGGCACATAGAGCGGGCATCAGTGATTACTTTCCCTCTCCAAGGCACGGTCAGTGGTGGATACATCGAAGGCAGTGGCTTAACTTTTCCAAGGCCCTCTTCATGACATATGTGGGATCACAAGATAGAGCCTAAGAATCTCATATTTTAGTGTGTCCAACACCTAGGGTCACCAGCTTTCAATTTGAAGAATAGCATCCCCCGGGAGGATATTGTATCTTTTCATACTCCCAAGACCGTTACTCAACAGAACAGCTTTGCTGGTCAGACAAGGGAAATAATGTTGCTTGGTAGTCCTACCCTCTTTGAATGGGGAAATGATCCTCCTCGGGATCAGGCTGCTAAAGGTGAAAGTGCAGGCAAACACAGCTGGGAAATGCATCCGGAGGCTGTTGTTGAACATTGGTAATCAGTTTTCAGAGATGTTTTGGGAGTCATTAATCTTGCCTCTGTGTGATCAGATGCCACCCATATCCACTTGAGAACCCTCTGAGTGCCATGAGAACACAAACATTACTTTCACCTGTACACTATTATATTGCCATGATTTTAAAATAGGTAAAGACAATGCCATTGTCATTAGCAATTTCTTTTAGTATTTTACCCATTAGTATTTTCATTTTGAAGTGTTTCCTTGGAAAGAATAATACTTTAGCAGGAACAAAAAAATAAAAATAAAATCCTTCCAGTAGCACCTTCGAGAGCTCATACCTATGACAAACTTAGTTGGTCTCTAATGTGCTACTGGAAGGAATTAATTTTATTTTTTTGTTTCGACTACGTCAGACCAGCACGGCTACCTACCTGTAACTTCAGCAGGAGATACTTGAAAAGACGACGTGCCTATATGTTTTAAGTTCACAAAAAGAAGCACATCACTTGAATTTTCTGTGCTTGATTCAGTACTTGATGACTGGTGGTTGAATATTAGAAACTTCCTTTGTAGGAAGCAGTATTCCATTCCTGCTGGGGGCGGAGCAAGAAGGAGGGAGGTGGTCTAGAGGGCTTGAACGTCTGCAGTTCTGCAGAGTCAACCATATGTGTGTAGAAATGAATCACCGAGGAAGGAGAGAAAGTTTTGCAAGCTGGCACTGCCCATGCCTCCAGGTGTTCAAGATGTCATTTGCAGAGGAGACATTCCAGTGGAGGGAATAGATCAGGTGTACAAAGTCTACGTGAAAATGGCACCTTGACTGCTTGCAGGCCAAGTAAGCACATCCCCAATAAGAGCTCACTACCAGCTTGCCTAGATGATCTCTCATAGATCACTGATAGAGCAGTGGATAAGATGGATTTGAATAAACCAGGGGTGGCCAACTTCCAAGAGACTGCGATCTACTCACAGAGTTAAAAACTGGGAGTGATCTACCCCCTTTTGGGGGGGGGGGTTTCAGGTCAAAGTTGTTGCACTTTTTTGGAAGGAGGAATGCCCATGTTGGGGGGGGGGGTTCATGTAAATGTTGTTGGACTTCTTTAGGGAAGAGGAAAGCAACATTTTTTGAACATTTTTTAGGAAGGAAAGCCCTGTTTTTGGTGGTTCGGGTCATTTTAGGGGTGCAGGGCAAAGATTTTGAGCTTTTTTAGGGGAGCCAAAAGTTTTTTAGCTTCTTTGGGGGGAGCCACTGATCTACCGGTTATCTACTACAGACATCCAGTTATCTACCGGTAGATCACGATCTACCTGTTGGACATGCCTGGAATAAACCATGCCACCAGGTCCAGGAGTCAGGGCAGCAGGCCGTTCAAACATATGTGGCCCCCAGGCAATTTTGCCAACCCATTTCTTGTCTCTGGTATCTTGGGATTTCAGAGTGGCTGTTCAGAAAATGCTCAGATGTCCAGGGCTGGTGCAATATATTTTCCTGTCTAGGGTGAAGAAGAACAAGATGGTGTCTCTCCATTCCATGTGCAGAAGTCAACAGGATTGGCAGCTAAATCTTACCTCAACACTGGTGATGGGATACTAACTTCTGCCACAAATGAGGAAGCAACCAGATTGGGGGACCGAGGGCAGACCATTTGGTAACAGAGGGGTCACTGAAGAACAACATATAGGGACTGCTGATTAAGGCAATTGCCTCACCTTCTTGGCCCTGCAGATATACAAAGCTAAGCAACAAACCTGATACCAACATAAGCTGACATACCAAATCAAAATATTTATTCCGTATATTTAATAACTTTAGATTTATAGGCCGTTTTCCTACCATGTGCCCCTCAGACTAGGTTTTAAGAGACAAACTGGCGGGGGAGGGGAGGGAATATCAGAAAAGCAAATAGTTTTTCAAACAGCACATTTGTTTTAAAGGGCACAACAATTACGCCACAAGACTTTGATGTGTAAGAAGATATATCACTCATGCTACTTAGGTCTTACAACGCCTACTCGTTATTTTATTAATCTTTACAAACTGTGTATAATTGGAATCCCTGTATAAAGCTGCAATCTTTAAGAACACCTCCTTTACCATATTTCCCTTTTTACAATGCATAGCACAATCTGCACAACTAAGGCTAGGAACTCTGCATATTCATGAGTCAAGGATCAATGATGAAGATCAAAGTATCCTCATATTGATCACAGGATTTCCCCCCTTTTCATGGACATAATTAAACTAAATGGCATTGCAGTATCAGAAAAGAGGAGATTACCAAAGGCAAGTGAATTTGCCTCTAGTGCCTACTTTGATATCCCAATCTGTCTTCAGGGCAGCAGAATATTATCCTAAAGATATATTCTCATATGTCAATGGTGCCTGTGATGTAATAGCACCTGAAAAAAATCACCCTAATGAAGACGGATATTAGAAGGGAGGCTAAAGAGAGAGAATTTTTTTAAAAGAGCAAGCCAGTGGCTTCTCCCTCTGGGGGGAATAAAAGAAAGAAAGAAATCTACTATAGACCAAAAAGTAGCAACTAAACCAGAGTAGTTCACCTGCCTTCCAATAGATAGTGATGGCACTGTTTTATTTAACTTGTCAACCATTTCTTGAAAGACAAGAACACATGCTGTGTAATGTAAATCAAACACATTTCCATTTCTTTTCTTTCGCATTACTACGTCTGCATTTTTTAAATCCTGGTTTTGGTAGCCATGGGAAAGAACTATGTGTGGGAAGTGGGTCTCTCCAGGGTCTGCAGCCCTACCCCCAAATATTGTGATGCATTTCTTCAGAGGAAGAAAAAATAAGGACACTGGATTTGTCGTGCAATATCACACTCTGTGACCTTTCTGTGCTTCTTGTATATATATATAGCCTTGCACATTTATAACCTCTAAGAGAGTAGTTCCTTGATCCTAAACATGTATTTGACCACAAATACCATAGACTGCAAATTCCCGGGTAAACATGATTGGGTGGCAGCCTAACACCACCAAGGAGTGTGATGAAGGAAAGACAGTTTAGCTCTTGTCTATTATTCAAGAATCGAATCTATCTCAAGTGCATGAAAAATGGGCCAGCCCCCTTCAGGGAGATAGCCTATCCAACCTTTTGCCCACTGATGCTTCTAGCTAGCCTGACTTGGGAGGGATTATCATGAGATAATGTCAAGAGAATCAGAGGATGAGGAAAATTTGGAATATGGGAGGTTTCTGTGTGTTTCCCTGTCATTGGCAGCACCACAGAAAGCAACTGAGGGTGAGTGCCCACCCAGAAAATTGCCTTGTCTGGCTTTTAGCAGCACCCCTGGGCTGGCAGAGGTCTAAGGCAAAATACACTTCTTAACCACATTTCTTGTCTGCCAATTGGCACTCAGGCAGAATGTATATGGTTTATGACAAGCAGTTCACACCCTTGGCTGATAAACTCCTTTACATTCCAACTCCCTCTCAAGTCTGTGGGATGGAACACTGGGGCAGACAAGTCACAACAGTTCCTAGAGTGTCCACTAAGAGGAACTCACCTGGAGGAACACCTGACCAAGGCTCAGTTTCCTGTTCCTCCAGACATGCAGATGAGATGGATTAGCTGGCAGACAAAAGCTCCCAGCCAGCAGCCATTCTCTCTCTTAGCCATATCTTCTTCAATGGGAACACATCTCCAGAGAATCTACAGTTAGAATGGTTCTCTCTCTCAGCCTGTTGCCAAGAGAGAGACCAGATGGAGCCTTACTCTACTAAGTAGACTCCAGATGTATATATTTGCAACTTTTCTACGGAAACCTGCCTTTCTGAGATTATGCTGTTAACTCAGGATGTCATGTGAGTAAACTCTATCTTATTTTAAGACTATTTTGGCATGTATTTCTTTTAAGAGGGATAAAGGGGATTTGCCAGGAAGTATAATATTTTTGTATAGGTTTTAACAAACCTAAACGCACACGTCTTGCTGCGCACAAAAGGGGAATGTCACTCTGCTGATATTGGAAGCTTGATAACACAAGCTTGGATAGGATCTATCTAATCATATATCCCAATCCACATCCCTAACATTCCCACAAAGTCAAGTATTATTTCCCATTCTGCTTCAGGGGCAGAACTACATGTTGTGTTAAATGTGTCATTTGGCATTGTGAAACGTAGATCAGGACCATCGGGCCAGGGAATTGAACCCATTTCCCATATGCCGGTTTTGTCAGCAAAAATTCTGCAACCCCCCACAACTCCTATTTGTCCTGGAAGGAAAAACATGGATTACCACAATTGGGGGGGGGGTTATTGGTTTATTTTGTTCTTGTTTTTATTATGTATTTTGTGTTTTTATTTTGTGTTTTTATAAACTGCCCTTAGATGCTATTAATTTCTCCTTTGTCAAATGGCAGCATTGGAGCAGAAAATAGGGAGCACAGAGAGATATTAAGTCTCCTATGTTGTGGCCCCAATCCAGATAAGAGGGTCCATGATTGCTACCTTTAAAAAGAAGTTCAAAACAAAGGAAATGCAATTGCAGATTTCTAGTCCCATCTAGTCTGTTGTGTTTGAGAGCCAAACGGCATGTTATATGCAGTCATTTTTAACTTCTGCATGATTTTTTTTACTTCTTAAAAAAATAGAAGGACTAGGGATGGGAGATATATTTCCCTTCAATTACAAACAGAATCAAATTTGTCTATTTTCACTTTCCGAAACGATATGTGAGCCAAAACGCAGCCATTCGCCAAAAATTGGCAGTTCTCAGCTAAGAAATGTGTGCAGAAATGCATGCTCTAGGGTAATGTGTGCATACGTAAGCATGCAGTGATGAAAAATAACATACACTAATGCATAAAAATGGGGAAATTGCTTTGTGAAAATTTGGGTATTGGGCAAAACTGCAGACAAAAACGTCTATATTAGGTACAGGTAGGTAGCCGTGTTGGTCTGAGTCGCAGCAAAATAAAAAAATTCCTTCAGTAGCACCTTAAAGACCAACTAAGTTTATATTTTGGTATGAGCTTCCGTGTGCATGCACACTTCTTCAGATACAGATGTATCTGAAGAAGTGTGCATGCACACGAAAGCTCATACCAAAATAGAAACTTAGTTGGTCTTTAAGGTGCTACTGAAGGAATTTTTTTATTAGTCTATATTAGGATAAGCTCACACTAAAACGCTGGTGAATTTCTATGAGGGTTTAAAAAAATATCTTTCACAAACTGGTGTGGAAACATGGAAAACTGAATTGAAGAACAGAAGAATGAGAAATGGAGAGAAACCAAAACCGAAAGGTTCTTTAGCCATCCCCATCGAAGACTCTCACCTGAAGAACTAGCACCTAAAGTGAAGAGACTGCTTGGCTCTTTTCATCTGGGGACATTTTTTCCTGTCGCCCATTCCCTCAAGCTGCATTCCTCCCCACGGGGAATAAGATAAACAGCAAATGGAGTGTTTTTGAGTGTTAAGCAGCCCAAACTCCATAGGTGCTCCACTCAAAATTGCGCTCCACTCAAAATTGCTGATCCACACATATTGGGAGAAACTTATAGCCATTGTGTGGAATGAGCAGCTTGATCCTGTAGCAAAAGGTAAGAGGGGAAATTCTCAGCTGCTGCCAAGGTATTAATATCCCAAAGTGAGATTTCAGGCACTATCGCCACAACTGCAGTTCAGGACTCCTTCCTTTCACTTCACCTTACGCTTCCTGAGCAGCCTCTGCTTTCTAGGCTGGGGTTTTCCAGGGCTCATAAGTCTCCAAGTTAATCCTGGGTCTTCAAAGAGTTGGTCAAAGGAGGATTGAGAGGTAAATATGCATGAACTTGTGACTTGGTGCGTTCCTGAGCCCTTTCAGTGTATGTTTAATTCACATTTGCCTCTTCTAACTTTTCGTTTTCAACTCAACACTGCCTCCCTTTCCCTTCTTCAAAAATCTTGTTCCCTTTTTGTCACTTGCTCAACTGAAGCAAAGCTTGTTGCTTTGCTCACTTACTTGAGTCATCTGCTTTGTTTTATTGAGGCATTTCTCACAGTACCTCTCATATAATTTGATATCTGGTGACGGCTGGGGCTCCTGCATCTTTATAAGCAGCACAGCAGGCAAATGTTTAACAGGTAGGGAGTGCTGCTTCTCCATGCTGCGGAAAGATTCTCCTGTTGAATTTGCCATGCAGCTGTTGCATGTTCAGACCCAGAAACCTTCCCCCCCCCCAAATAAACACTTGACTCAAATTTTGGTTTGGCAGAATTTAGGCCACAACTTTATAGATTACAGAAAGTGAGTGGTTGCATAGGCTCTGATTCGACTAGCTCCCTGCACCGTTGCAGGTAGCGCTGACCCAGAGCATCAGCATAGGTCAGCCTAGGGTGAACACCTGGATAGGCAGAAAGCCGGGGACATGCTATGTCCACCACCCAGATGTCCCCCTGGACTCAGGCACAGACACAACCACCTCTCAGGGGTTGACCAAACCATTGAGTCTCTGGATTCCTTTAATGGAATACCCTTCACATAGGGATGGCGAGAGCATTCCCCCATCCCTCTCACCTGAACCCGAGCCTATCTGCAACCTTACAAGTTGTGATGATTTGCTACGCGGCAGGCGAAACCCAAATGGCACCAGCCAATCAGCCAAGTGGGGAAAATTCCTGCCGTGGTGCCCCTGTCCCATATGTAAGACAGATTTTGCTCAGAATCCTCTCTGGTCCCCTTGTCTCCCACCAACATTTTTTCCTCTTGTGCTGCCTCTTCTGTGCATTTGTGTGTGTGCGCGTGAATGCAGAAACATCATACTGCAAGTGCAGCTTCTCGTACAATTAATATTTCAAATACCCTGCATTTTTTTTGCATTGCAGGAGAGCTGCAGTAAGGAGGGAGGGAGGTGGTGGTAGCAGAAGAGAAGCTGCTTAACCAAGAGAATTTCATACATACCCACAGAGAGAGAGAGACAGAGAGTCCTGAAAGGGAAAACCAAAAAGGAAAATCAGATTTAAATTTGTGCTGTAATGTAAAACAGTATGTATATGCTTAATGGGTTCTGTGTGCTATTTTGCAGCCAGGAAACTACACTAGGCACATCTGTATAAAATATATTTCCAATTTAACCAGTCTGGAATGACCACATTCATTTTCTAGTTCACTGCAAGGGTAAGTAATATAATAAGCACAATGTATTCACCAAATTTAATAATTTAGCATGCTTGCTTAGTTAACTTGTATTAACCAGTGATGCAGCCAAAGCAAGACTCCCCCCACCCCTTGTCAGGGAATATATCGAGTACATTAAAGAGAAATAGGAAGACCATTTCTGTTTGCCTGTTGAACTGGATTCATCTCCAGAATATACTGCGGTGAATTCATCTTTTGAAAATAATAGGTACTTGGGAAGTTAAATAAGTAGGTTTCAGTTACCGTTAGGTTGCGTGGCTTTAATTCTGAAAAGAGAGCCTTACGAGGCAGTAAACCATGAAGGCAATGCTTAAAAGAGAGTTTTGAAATGTTTAAGGGACATTTCAGGGAAATCAAAACGAGAAACCAGATTACAGGCCTTAATTGTGCATTCCTTGTGAAGAGGAAAACCCCATAGACTTCAAGGAGAGTATCTAAGGGCAGGAAATGGGATCAGGTTCACAGCAAGCAAATATATTAAGAGATAGATCTGGCTTGTAATTAGTCTGAAATCCAGACATTATGGAGTTACTTTCTTAGCATAATGCAGGAAACGTATTCCACAGAGATGCGCTATGTCATATCCATAGGGAATATTGTTAGCTGCAGCTGAAGGGCCAGAATTTTAAATTCATGAAACATGCATCTCGACTTGAAAATCAAATTAGTTAAAAACAGGTGTAACTATTTTACAGGTATCATGTTTCTCCTTGGAGCACTTGATCGTTGCTCAAATTGCAAGGGGATAGGAGATTCAAAGGAGAAACTCGCCTAGTATATATTTATCAGAGCCACCAAACAAGCAGAACACAACATGGTCATTTCTGCCTCATCTGGCTCATATTTGTTCAACTCAGTTAAAATAACTAACACTGTAGGTCTGCAATCTGGGTCATAATAACCTGGCATGCAACTAAGTAGACTGTCAACTCAGGAGTGTTTGATGCAGTGCTGGTTTCAATCAGTACGCTGGTTGGAAAGGGCTATGGCTGACCTGGGTTCATTCCAGGTCAAGCAAATGGTGAGGACCATATTGCAGACAGCAACCTGCTCCAGAGATGCACCGTTTTGTGTGATCAGGTAGGGCTAGAATAAATTTTCTCTGAGTCATTCTCTTCTGAGAATTTCTATATTAAATATGCCTTCACCATATATCTTCTGAATCTGTATTTGGCATCCAGTAGTTTTCTGTATTTGAGGGACCCAGGTGGCGCTGTGGTTAAACCACTGAGCCTAGGGCTTGCTGATCAGAAGGTCGGCGGTTAGAATTCCTGTGACGGGGTGAGCTCCCGTTGCTTGGTCCCAGCTCCTGCCAACCTAGCAGTTCGAAAGCATGTCAAAATGCAAGTAGATAAATAGGAACCGCTACAGCGGGAAGGTAAACGGCGTTTCCATGTGCTGCTCTGGTTTGCCAGAAGCAGCTTTGTCATGCTGGCCACATGACCTGGAAGCTATACGCTGGCTCCCTCGGCCAATAATGTGAGATGAGCGCGCAACCCCAGAGTCGGTCATGACTGGACCTAATGGTCAGGGGTCCCTTTACCTTTACCTTTACCTAGTTTTCTGTATTTGATGGTTGAGATCAAATGATATTTCAGATTTTTCATTATATTTGATCGATAACAAATCTGATAGCTGGCAAAAATGCCTGAAAAATAAAAAGATGCCAAGGAGATTTTAAATTCGTGTTTAGTTTTTCACATTTGGAAGGAGGCAAAAATCACTGGGAAATTTCATGTATTTGCAAATATTCCTTTCAGCTTCAGTTTCAAGGACTTGGAATGTTCTGAGATAGCAGGGTTCAATCTGAGACATGGAAGTGCAATGATGTATTTGTGAGGCCTTGCTCATTCATATCTTTATTGCTGGGAATCCAATCTAAAATCATAGGAGCATATGAATGTGTTGTAAAAAGAGTCTCTCTTCCTAGAGAGACTTGCCAGATTGCTTACTTATGGCAAAGACCTCACTTTCAAGAAAGCCTCGGAGGGTGTCTGGGTCTTTTATTGACCCATAGTTTTATATTGGTTTCAAATGTAATTATTAAGTAATAATTGTATTATTTGGAATATAGATATTGCACTGATTTGCAGTAAGAAAGCTGTATGTTCTGATTTAGGAGAGAAATGTTGTTGGTCTTGCTACTTATAAGTTTGTAATACTAATCTAAACTTTACAGTAAGAGGATGACAGAATAATAGTCTTAACAATGCTGGGTGGTGCTTTAACAACCTTCCAATTGGTTCAATGAGGAAAGAGTTTGTGCAGAATGATTTTCATCATTGGAAACTGTACTGGGTCTAAGAAGCCAGTAAGTCTTTTTATGACATTTTGGAAAAATGGGGAAATGCTTCTGTGCATTGAAACAACTCGATTATTTTAATTGTTGTATTTGATCTCTACACTGTACAATCCAGCTGCAGCCCCTCATTTGCATATGATCCCTTGTTTGGAGAGTCCAGTTGTAGTTGAAATGGATCCCTCTGCAATTTCATAAACTTGCAACACAATACAAATTGTCTGGTGAAGAATTTCTCCCCTACCCACTTCTCCATTTGTGATGCCAATATTAGATCCCCCCCCCCTTTTGGCTGGATAAACAGTCCAACACACACTGGCAAAATGTCATGTGACAGCATGATAATAAGGTTTTAAGTCTCAGCCTGTCAAAATCTGATCCAATTTGCCAAGGGATTCCAATAAGCATCCAATTTTGAGGCTAAAAAAAAATCATATTCAAATTGTCACATTCAAAACTTGACAAATGAAATATCTATAGTTCAGTTTTCATAATTCAGTTTATCTCCTCCATCTTTCTTCATGGATCTTTTTCTTTTATGGCTTTAATTTTCAAATTGTACAGTTTTTACCATTTTTAACCATGGTTCTTGTCAGCCAACTGGAGAATTGTCAAAAAGGAGATGAACCTAAAAATAAAACAAATAGAAAATCCTGCTCACATGACGAGGCTCAAGACAAGGCTGTATTTCCGAGCAGATTCTAATTTTCTCCATATTGGTAGTCATTGACTGGCTTGTTCTGGAGAAACAAGTGGCATTCATGCACTAAATTTTGTTACTGTGCATAATCTACATCAGGTGTGGGGAACCTTTGGCCTTCCAGATGTTGCCAAACTACAACTCTCATCAGCCCAAGCATGATGAGATTTGTAGTTCAGCAAGATCAGGAAGGCCAAAGGTTTCCCAAAGACTAATGCTTCAGGGTTTTTGAAAGAGGGTAGTAAGAAGCAGCACACAATGCCTATATATTTTTAACAAGGCTCCTTCAATGTATATCTTTTCTTGGTGAAAATGTTAACCGTGCACTTCTCAGATAATATGAGCTGCTGGAGGAACCACCCAACAACTTTGAAAAAGTGTGTGTTTCTCTGCAGTCCACAGTAATTGTGGTCCCCAGTGAACAGCAAAGGAGGCAGCCATTTTTTTTAACAGTGGCAGTCATTAAAACTTTCCCAAAATTCAAAATGCACTTCAGAACAGGGCTTTCTGAGGGGAACAAAATGGCAGTGGCTGGTTCTCCTTTCCCCAACGGAATGTCATCTCCACCCTGAGATATTGCTGAATTTCACTCCTGAAGGAGAAACCTTGGCTACCGTTCTTAGTTAGTGAGGGGAGAGTTTAACCACAAGCCCTGGGTTGGATGACACATTAAGCCAAACCTTGGTTTAGCTAAGCAGCATGCCAGTAAAAGGGAACGGAGAAAAAACAAAGGGGCCGAGAGCTGCTTTCCGGGAATCTTCATGTCTGTGTGGCCTCACTAAGTCTTGGTTTGGCTTACTGCATAGCTGCCAAGTCTCCCATTTTCCCCGAGAAATCCCCATTTTTCCAGCTGTTCCTAGCTGAAAAAAACAGATTTTTTTGTTTTTTCCCGGTTTATTCTGGCGCGGCGGCCATTTTGGAACTGGGCGGAGCATGCTCAGAAGTGACTTTTGATGCTGCTCTGCCCAGTTCCAAAATAGCTGCAGTGCGACTTCTGGCATGGCAGCCATTTTGGAACTGGGCAAAGCAGCATAAAAAGTCACTTCTGAGCATGCTCCGCCCAGTTCCAAAATGGTGGCAGCGCTACTTCCCTTCTGCTATTTCCGGCCCGGTCCCTTATTTCTCTGACAGCAACTTGGCAGGTATGGCTTACTGTGTTTTGTAAAACAGGTGTTTATGTCTCTATGGTTGTCCTAGCAGCACTCTTGAGTTGGTGGAGGGTGCTAGTCCCCCACCTCTTATTATCCCCTAGTTTCTTGTCACTCCTTTACCTTTTTCTCCAGATCCAAAGTTCCTTTATTTTACTTTTTCCACTGGGAAAGCAAAGGTTTCACTGAAGGAGCTAACCAACCAAAGCATTTTGATATCTCCTAGCTTTTGTATAAACAGGACCCAGCAGGGTAGCGAAATTCAAATCCACAGTTTCTTAGTCTAACCTTGCGCTGAGGAAGCTGGAAATATATTTCTCCCCAAATGCTCAGAAGAGGGTAAGATTACATAAGACATGCATTGGTCACGTGCTAGTTACAGGGTTTTTTGGGGTTATGTGATATCAAAATACATGTAAACTTCAGGGACATCCTCACCTCTACATTTATGAAAAAATATTGAGAAATGTGTAGAGCATAAAATGTAGGGGATGCAGGATTAGGAAATGTTTCTTAATACTTAGAAAATCTTAAGAAATACATTTGCAATTCAAGGCTTCAGGGTACGTGGAGACACATTTGGAAAATTTTGGTAGACAAAACGTGCATGTATTTAATAACACAAAACTGACCCTGTGGGCTTCATTCAACAGTCATATCCTATCATGTAAACATTTGTAAAGTCTCCTTCCCAATCATTCATCTGCATATTTAACCCCTCTCAATAAATAAACGGAGCTAGATGTGAAAACACCGAGTGCATTTAATAAAAACATAGGGTTATTTGTATTCATGTCTCTCACATTCAGGGAGTCTAATTCAGTCTTTCCTAGATACAACAATATGCTGTTGCTTTCTTTTTATATAAGACATTTAAAAATAGACAAACTGCATAAAAGGCTTGTCTGTGTTTTGCTTAAAGCTTAGGATACAAAAGGAAAGCAGGCCTTAAAGTCCTCTTCATCGGCTCATATTGTCGACACAAGAATGCACTAAGGAACAAATTGAGTTTGATGGGGTTTTTTCTTAGGTAAATGTGCATAGGATTGCAGCCTATTGTTATCAATCAATCAATCAGATTTTATTCGGCCGTCTGTCAGAAATAAACATTTATCCATACAAAAATTAAAACGTCTAAACAGACCTATTGTTATAAAACATATATACTGCTTCCATGCCAAAATAGCTTCTACGCTGTTTAAAAGTATAAAATAAGTTATACAATATCTTTTTTGAAATGTTTTTTCCCAAACATTAGAAGCAGTCATAATTAAAAAATACAAAAAAAAACCAAGCCTATTAAAAAGCATAACAATTAATACAATTGAAAGAGCAATGAAGACAATGACAGGGGCGGCTTGCCCATGGACTCTAGTGGCACCAGGGCGGCAGGGGGGGGCGCTGCGCGTCAGAGCCATGTGGAAACCACACTGTGTGCTGTGCCCACCCACCAGCCGCGGGAAGAAACAGGGCGGGGCAGGGGCGCCGGAGCAATCTGCGCACCAGGGCGCCAGGGCGCCCGACCTGCTTAAGATGGCCCTGGACAATGAGATATAGTAGTTCACATTCAGGGGAATGCTTGCTGAAACATGAGTGTCTTCAAGGGCCGGTAGAATGCCAATATTGATGGGGCCTTGTATTTCAATGGGAACATTCTAGAACACTGGAACCACCAGTGAAAAATCAAAATATAATTGAAAAAATATCATTATTGGTAGTGATAGGGAGGGGGAAAGTTCCAATGTGCCAGTGCATGTCACAGAATAGCAAGTAGATTTCATGCAATCTCTTTGACTTGGCCATTGCAATGATGATGATGATGAAACCCATCTTCTTTCGAAAATACTTGCCCTGCATTATCAATAGTTTTTAGAATGGTGTACTATAATGAGCTAAAAGTGGAATCCTATATACTGTTACTCAGAAGCAAGTCACATTAAGTTCAATGGTTGTTGTTGTTGTTTAGTCGTTTAGTCGTGTCCGACTCTTCGTGACCCCATGGACCATAGCACGCCAGGCACTCCTGTCTTGCACTGCCCCCTGCAGTTTAGTCAAACTCATGTTCGTAGCTTCGAGGACACTGTCCAACCATCTCGTCCTCTGTCGTCCCCTTCTCCTAGTGCCCTCAATCTTTCCCAACATCAGGGTCTTTTCCAAGGATTCTTCTCTTCTCATGAGGTGGCCAAAGTATTGGAGCCTCAGCTTCACGATCTGTCCTTCCAGTGAGCACTCGGGGCTGATAGGTTTGATCTTCTTGCAGCCCATGGGACTCTCAAGAGTCTCCTCCAGCACCAGAATTCAAAAGCATCAATTCTTCGGCGATCAGCCTTCTTTATGGTCCAGCTCTTACTTCCATACATCACTGCTGGCATTAATAACTGGTTAATGTTATTTTGACATTAACACAAATGGAAATTGCATTACAATGAAAATCTCCAAATATTCCTACAGAAACGGAACTTTTATAGAAAACACTCCCTCTTGCAGAGATGGTACAACTAAATATTTACGATGTATGATGTAAGTTCAATGGTGATTACCCTCAAATATTTGTGCATAAGGTAGTAGCCTAAGCAACTAAATTATCAGGTAGGAAACCTCCTGTTTTAATTTCAACCCTGCAGTGTAATTGCTTGGTGGCCTTCAGTTAGCATGGAGGGAACCAGGTTGGGTAGCAGGTTGCCAAAGGCTTCTGTAAAGCTTGTAATAAGATAATGTATTTGGCGCACTTTGAACACTCTAAAGTAGAATACAAATGCTAAGTATTTAGTTGTACCATCTCTGCAAGAGGGAGTGTTTTCTATAAAAGTTCCGTTTCTGTAGGAATATTTGGAGGTTTTCATTGTAATGCAATTTCCATTTGTGTTAATGTCAAAATAAATTCTTTCTCCAAAGCCACATTTTACAAGTTGCCCATAAATAATACCAAAGGGAGCGGAGGTAAGTTATAGCTTGATACATTTCTTACGTGCTAATTGCTGAGTTCTACACTCTTTGCATCTTCTGACATTGCCCACTTACTTATTTTCTTTACTTATGGCTTTTGCCAAATCCAAACTTTTGCTGCCCACAAAGTGCCTGTTTAACCCAGAAGTCCAGTGATGTGTATAATGTTGGAAGACTCCATCTTGCCAGCTCTGTGTGTGTGAGAGAGAAAGTAATGCAAAACTAGGCAATCCCAAATACCGCAAGTATGAAGGAGGTTTCCTGTTCTGATAGCATGGCTGCATATAATAGGACTCTAGGGTACTACTGTACCTCACATTTTAATTTAGAGCTTGTTTATGCCAACAGTAAATTTGGAGGTAAACCACATGAATGTAGAACTAAAAATGACTGCAAGGGCACTTCATCCAACCTATTGCACTATGGTACACTTTTAGCAGATTTGGCTAGAGAATTTGGGGAAAAGAGGAGTGGCCAAGGTAGAAGCGTGCAGATGCTACAATCCCAAATAGCAACACCCTTTGTGTTAAAGCAAAACCCACCAGCAAAGCCTGCCCGAGTTCTTTAACATAAACCTATTCTCTTTTTGATTAGCCTCATAAAACCAAGGACAAGACCCTTCATTGAGAGCCAGTGTGGTGTAGTGGTTAAGAGCAGTGGACTCGTAATCTGGTGAACCGGGTTCGCTTCCCCGCTCCTCCACATGCAGCTGCTGGTTAACCTTGGACCAGTCACACTTCTCTGAAGTCTCTCAGCCTCACTCACCTCACAGAGTGTTTGTTGTGGGAGAGGAAAGGAAAGGAGATTGTTAGCCACTTTGAGACTCCTTAGGGTAGTGATAAAGCGGGGTATCAAATCCAAACCCCTCCTCCTCCTCTTCACCAGCACATCTTAAAAAAGTAGCTTTCAAAAAGCTGTTCCATGTCAGGAAAATCTTTACTTATGGTGGTGTTCCTCAAGGAGCTCAGAAGCAGTTTCTCCCTTCCTCCTGTCCTGATTGGATAACTTCAAGCCACTCATTGGTTCAAATAAGTGGCTTGAAATTATCCAATCAGTTTCATGGCTGAGTGGGTATTTGAGCCTGGGATGTTCCACTCTAGGAAGTCATCTTTTCCTTTGCTTGCTTCTTAAAAGAGGCAAAACTATTGGAGGTGGGGGTTTCCCCTCACTCTACCTCTCTTTCCCTTCCTCTCCACCATTGTCCAGTGTCACAAATGCTAGGTGTGGTGAATTCTGGGAAAGTAGCTGGTTTAAAGGCTTCAGCAGTTGCTGGAGGACATAGCCAGAGGTGAGTGGCCTTTGACCCAAATGTTGGGTGCAAATTCATGGGACCCTTCATTTCCTGCTGCCTCACTTCTTGGAACAGCTGTGTGTGTGTGTGTGTGTGTGTGTGAGAGAGAGAGAGAGAGAGAGAGAGAGAGAGAGAGATGAATGCAAAGTTACAAAGTGACCGATGTTACCATTGACATGTAGAGGTGAAGGTAAAGGACCCCTGGACAGTTAAGTCCAGTCAAAGGTGACTATGGGGTTGTGCAGCATATCTCGCTTTCAGGCCGAGGGAGGCGCCGTTTGTCCACAGACAGCTTTCTGGGTCATGTGGCCAGCATGACTAAGCCACTTCTGGAGCAATGGAACACCATGACGGAAGCCAGAGCGCACAGAAACGCCATTTACCTTCCTACCATAGCGGTACCCGTTTATCTACTTGCACTGGCGTGCTTTCGAACTGCTAGGTTGGCAGGAGCTGGGACAGAGCAATGGGAGGTCACCCCGTCGTGGGGATTCGAACTGCTAACCTTCTAATCAGCAACCCCAAGAGGCTCAGTGATTTAGACCACAGCACCACCCGCGTCCCATCATTGGCACGTGATCCTTAAACAAACCACAGTTCACAGAAGAACCCACTGCACTGTGTCACGTTCTTAGAACATGCAAGGCAAAGGATCTATCAAAACACCTCACGAGACACAAATAACTTTCACCCAAATTGTATGTTCTTCGGGGCTTTGTTCAGGGTTGCTTGTGATAGGAGTCCAAGTATCTGTTAAAACTGTGGGAATAATCTAACCTCTCTCTTCAGTCATCCAAGTATTGAATGATTTGTATAAACTCTGATATGATTCTAAGGATGCTAACACACAGTTGGATAGTTTTATCTGCACTGAAGAACTTTCTAGGCCACTTTGGTTCATTACGACATCTCTAGGATGGGCTCCAGAGGAAAGAAGTACAGAATAGAAATTTAATAAGTAAATAATGTAAAGTCCCTGTGTATTTATCTAAGAACAGATTACCTAGAAGTCACCACCTCTTGTGTTGACATGGGAATTTTGAAGTTGCACTTTGTGTGAGCCAAGCATATTTATATTTTGTGCTTTTTAAAATTCTTATAGATATGTTTCTCCTCAGCTGAAGAGAGATAAGTATTTTCCCTCCTGGACCTTCAGTAATTTGCTGGTGTCATATTTTATCATCTGACAGGAAAACTGTGGTACCTGCTATGAAAAGGAATTGTAGTACTATAGAGCGGCCAAGTCAGCTCAATAAGATAATTTAGAAGCCAAGAGAAAAGACAGTAAATGTGGATGTGGATAATAATGGCAAAAAAATGTATCTGTGGCTCTGTAGATAACAGTTGAGACATTCCATGTGCAGAAGCTGATCAGCCCAGCAGCTGAATCTGGAGACTGTGGGAAAGAAGACTCAACGTGTTTTAAGAAAAGCAGTTTCCATTTGGGGAAAGATGAGATAGAAGGAAATGGACTGTAGATAAGATTCATTAACACAAAAATGTGTATGCAAGGATCGTAAGAAGACAAAATAGTGAGAAACCCTGTTGGAGAGTTATGTTCTCTTGAAAAGAAGGCAACACTGGAGAACAATTGGGTGGGAAGCCCTCCAAGATCTGAACGATCTGTTAGATTATTGGCAGACATAGCAGAAATATTAGAGACAAGAATCAACCATTGCTTTCCACTTACCTACTAATAAAATCAAATCCAAGTCACTGCCAGAAATGTAATCAATTTTTCACAGCTAATTGGCGTAAGAGTCCTTCAAATGGTTTTCAGCTATTGGTAGCTTCCTCTGCCATCTTTCCTAGAATCAAAAATATATATGGAATTGTAGAGTTGGAAGTCCCTTCCTAGAACTGAACACAGTATTCCAGGTGTGGTCTGGCCAAGGCAGAATAGAGCTGTACTATCACTTCCCTTGATTAGAACACTATACTTCTGTAGCCTAGCCTAGGATAGTATTAGGTTTTTTTGTTGCTGCATCACACTGTGGACTCATGATAAGCCTGTGGTTTACAAAGGCCTCTAGATTCTTTTCACATATACAGGTGTCCTCCATCATATAGTTATGCAGCTGGCTATTCCTGTCTAGGTGCAGAACCTGACATTTGTCCCGATTGAAATTCATTTTTTTTTTTGGCCCAGTTTTCCCATCTGTTAAGGTCGTCTTTAGACCTGACTACCTGCTTCATGAAAAAGGCAATGGTCCTTTAGGATTTTGTTGTTGTTGTTTAGTCGTTTAGTCGTGTCCGACTCTTCGTGACCCCATGGACCATAGCACGCCAGGCACTCCTGTCTTCCACTGCCTCCCGCAGTTTGGTCAAACTCATGTTCGTAGCTTTGAGAACACTGTCCAACCATCTCGTCCTCTGTCGTCCCCTTCTCCTTGTGCCCTCCATCTTTCCCAACATCAGGGTATTTTCCAGGGAGTCTTCTCTTCTCATGAGGTGGCCAAATTGATCCCCTTCATGGATCAATGCCTTGTCGTGGCAAAGGGGCTTGAATAACTCAGAGAAGCTATGAGCTATGCCTTGCAGGGCCACCCAAGATGGACAGGTCATAGTGGAGAGTTTTGACTAAACGTGATCCACCTGGAGAAGGAACTGGCAAGCCACTCCAGTATCCCTGCCAAGAAAACTCCATGGACAAAGACAACAGGCATATTCACCAACATGACTGGAGCGGGATGATTGCTTTGCCAGAACGCTCACCACTGCCTGTTTGTCTGTCCAAAAAACAGACTCTGCAATCTCGGAACTCTTCAGTCCAAATGTGCACTGTCACAACTATAGGAAAAAACTCAAGAAAAGTTAGATCGCGAATCACAGGCGCGCATGACCAATGCTCGGGCCATCTCTGTGCACACCAGCGTCCCCTAAAATAAAGGCCAAACCCCAGAGAGCCGGCAGCGTCCGAATGGATAGAAAAATCAAACTGCAAATTAAGGGCATCTTGCCACATGGATACACCATTGAATTCCTGCAAAAAGACAAGCCACATTTGTAGGTCTGCCCGGACTTCAGCAGGCAAACAGCTCTCCAAAGGATCACAATTCCCTCTCAGGTTAGCAACGGAGACGAAGGTCATGTTCTGGTGCAATTCGACAGGAGAAGGAAGGTCTCTATGGCTGAGTGCAGCGTTTAAATACTGATCCATCTGACTCTTTGATTGGCATGCCCTCAGCCCAATTGCACCCCGTCAGATGGACCACTCATAGGGTGTTGTGGCTGCTCCACTTGTCCCGCCCCAACACCTAGACCTGATCTGCTGGGACCACCACAACACGTGCCCTCTCTTGCAGGGAGGACCCGATTTACTGCAGCTTCATACCACTTTGAACAGACATGGCTTCCCTCAAAGAATCATGGGAAGTGTAGTTTGTTAAGGGTTCAGGGAGTTGTTAGGGGATTGCTATTCCCCGCACAGAGCCACAATTCTCAGAGTTTCTTGAGAAGACGGATTGACTGTTACACTATTCTGAGAACTGCAGCTCTGGAGGCGAACCCTGATGTGTTTAGTAGAACTTAAGACCAGTGCTGATCAGAAACAGGGATACCTATTTCACAAAATTGTTGATCTTGAATGTAAAGGGGTTCCCATTTGAGCAATCTTTATGGGCATGTTAAAACAGAGCGAAAATGTCCGCCTCCTCTGCAGTGAAGCTGGTATACCACATAACCCACATCCTTCCTTGGCTTTTTGGCAAAGCATCTGCCAAGAGAAGGAGAAGAGTGTCCAGCCCAAAAGGGCTTTTTAATTTTTATTGTGGTGGGGAGTGGCTTGCATTTTGTCTGAATTTTTTACTTCCCGTGCACCGGCCGGCCTTCTCTGTCATGGCAGCTGTCGCTCTCAGAATCAAATGCCATCAAATTTGGTGCACTCTGCCTTAAGATAACCTAAAAATGTTATGCAGCAATAGCATGCAGCATAACTAGAAAAACCCAGTCCTTTCAAAGATGCCAAATGAATGAGAAAAAGGCACAGAGATTCCTAATTCCCCCAAAACGCCTCTTTAAAAATGAATAAAGGAAGCCAGATACATAAAAGAAATTCATGGCACTTGCAAAGTCCCTACTAAAACAACATGGCTAGACGGTTGCTGAATGAAATGCTAGGTAAATAATTATAGGAAAGTTTCGCCATCTCTAGGTCTGAATGACAGGCTCAACCTGGCTTATAAAGGCAACAGTGTTATTAACTAGGGATTCTATATTGCTCTGACATTTTCAAATGTAATAGCCCTGAACCCAACAAAGAATTCTAACAAGTATATTGTGATATAAGCTTTTGTGTGCTGGAGCCCACTCCATCACCTGCATGCAGAGGGCTCATAACAACCCATTTGTTAGTTTGTAAACCGCCACAGGAGTCTCTTGTTTTTCCTGCAAGAGACCAGCAGTACTTCCCTTTGGGAATTTGTCTTCACATCAGATACCTTTTATTAGTGTATCTAGACTAGAGATGTGGATGCTCATTAACAAATGGGGAAAGTCTCCCACTCCTATTTTTTTGTTTCCTGTTTTTCTAGCTTCCCACATGGCCTTCACATCTATCCCAAATGCTTTGATGCAATTGATGAGAGGAAAAGCTGCAAGATATACTTCAAGAAGGCAAGCCTAATGTATAAGTGAAGCTGTTGTTGCACAACTCAGGAAGAGGGAAGAATGTAGCATATTTACAAAAGGAATAACTTCACGTCATTAATGACTTGGAAACGATTACAATGATTTCAACCATTAATTTAAACTGAGGAAAAGTGGAGATAAGTGGAGATAAGCTTGAACCCCCAAAATTTGGGAATTAGCAGTTTCTGAAAGCAAGTGCAAAATTTGTATTCAGGTAATGCTAAGAATCAAATCAAAGTTTAAGAGTTTAATATCAGGATGCATGCCAGTACTCTGGAAACTGGCCTCCTGTCTAGGCAGCTGGGTGCAAAAAAATGTTGCACATTTTGCAAGATATTTCATGCAGCCGAAATGGATGGGCACCCATTCTAGAAATGTTCAGTCCTTTGGTTACAGAAATACTTGTCCAGAGTCAAACTAGATGTAACGTTGAATGGATATTTGCATTTAATGTGCCCTTGAAAAAGAAAAAGAAAAGCAAAACAAATATTGCCAATTGAGGTGGGAGGAGGGATAATTATTGAGATCACAGCAAGCCAGTTGGCAAAGATGAGGAGTATAACCTTTGCTTCCTCTGTTGCAGTTCTGATGAAAATTGATCCTCTGAAACCCATGGCTACAACACCAGAACGTCCCCCTCCAGAGATAGATGCATTCAGGGTGAGGGTTGACGTCCCAGTCATGATCATCCCATGTTCAGTCCTTCCCACAGGCTGTGGGGGATGGGAGTTCATAGGCATTGTGGGTGATTGCAAGTTTCTTGAATGTGGCAATGCATTGTTCTCACACAACACAGTACTGTAGAGCAGGGGTCCCCAAACTAAGGCCCGGGGACCGGATGCGGCCCATTCGCCTTCTAAATCCGGCCCGCGGACGGTCCGGGAATCACCATGTTTTTACATTAGTAGAATGTGTCCTTTTATTTAAAATGCACCTTTGGGTTATTTGTGGGGCCTGCCTGGTATTTTTACAGGAGTAGAATGTGTGCTTTCATTTAAAATGCATCTCTGGGTTATTTGTGGGGCCTGCCTGGTGTTTTTACATGAGTAGAATGTGTCCTTTTATTAAAAATGCATCTCTGGATTATTTGTGGGGCATAGGAATTTGTTCTTTTTTTTCAAAATATAGTCCGGCCCCCCAAAATGTCTGAGGGACAGTGGAAAAGTTTGCTGACCCCTGCTCATAGCTCCCAAGTTTTCCCTTTTCTCGCGAGGAATCCTATTCGGCATAAGGGAATTTCCCTTTTAAAAAGGGAAAACGTGACAGCTATGCTGTAGAGATCATCCCATGTCACAACCTTCCTCCAATGAGCTAAGTTGGGGTTCATGCCTATGAAAATTCCTGCAAAAAAATATATCCACACTTTTATCATCTGAAAATAAAAACCCTTCTTCCATTCACAGTTATTATTTGAAGATAGTGGGGAATTAATAAATAAAAGGGTCTATACTGTGTGTAGCTTAAATTTTTCTATTTAATGCATATGTGTTCTGGGAGACTGGCATGCATCCTGTTGCTTATAGTTTCACTGTACTGTAATGCCATTCATCCAGTCTTCAGCAGCACAAATGGAGAAAAATAGTAAAAGTAAATGAAGGAGTCTAGCAGCCCTGCAGTTAACACTCCTCTCCACTGCTGCTATCTTCACCTGTGGCCCCATGTCAATCTACTCCTCACTTAAAACAAAGCTGCTGTTTCACACAGGGTAGAAAAAGAATGCCATACTACACCTGCCATATTCCCAAGGTGCGCTTTGGGGACATCCATGTGCAAAGACTTTGAAATACCTAAAGGAGCGTCTCCACCCCCATCGTTCTGCCCGGACATTGAGGTCCAGTACCGAGGGCCTTCTGGCGGTTCCCTCGTTGCAAGAAGCAGGGAACCAGGCAGAGGGCCTTCTCGGTGGTGGCACCCGCCCTGTGGAACGCCCTCCCATCAGATGTCAAAAAGGAAAACAGCTACAATATTTTTAGAAGACATCTGAAGGCAGCCCTGTTTAGGGAGGCTTTTAATGTTTAATAGATTATTTTATTTCATTTTTCTGTTGGAAGCCGCCCAGGGTGGCTGGGGAAACCCAGTCAGATGGGTGGGGTATAAATAATAAACTATTATTATTATTATTATTATTATTATTATTATTATTATTATTATTATTATTTTAAAGACTGTAACATGGGGGAGCTTTTGTCCAAGGTAATAACACTGGATTTGTAACTCAGCTGTCAGATTCCAAATTGCAACAAGATCAGTACACTCATCACTAGTAATGGATTGGATGAGGGTCAATAAATTAATGGCGAATGCTGACAAAGTGGAGATGCAACTGGTAGGAACATTTCATATGGAGTCAGACCATTGGTCCATCTTGCTCAGTATTCTCTATACCGGGGTTTCCCCAACTTGGGCCTCCAACTGTTTTTGGACTACAATTCCCATCATCCTTGACTACCGGTCCTGTTAGCAAGTGATGATGGGAGTTGTAGTCCCAAAACAGCTGGAGACCCAAGTTTGGGGAAACCCTGGTCTATACTGACTGGCAGAGGCTCTCTGAGGTTTCAGGCAGCATTGAATCTGGGCCTGGGACTTTTTTTTTCATGCAAAGGTGTACCACTGAGCTGCCTCTGTTATTGGTAGATGGTTAATGTGTTCAAGGAACTGGTGTTCAGCTGCAACATCCTCAAAGGATCAATTGCTCAATCTGAGGTTCAAGTATCCTCACTGGCACAAAGCTTAGTCCACCAACTGAAGCTGATACAACTGTGACCCCTCCTGGACGGTGATGGGGTCTGGTAATTTTCAGGTTTGATTAGTGCAATTTGTTGTATGGGAGCTGCCTTTGAAGACATTATCCTGGCCCCCATTAGCAATCTAGCCACCATATTTTGTACTTGGCTCCAGAGTAGTGGCAAGATGTCTAATGGAGGCCAGGCAACAGGATATTATCTTAACAGTATTCAAACAATGCCATTGATTCTTAGTTCCCACCTGGGCTCAAATTTAATCAGATATGTTTGCCTTTAAACCCCTAACTTACATTCAATTGACTCCAATAGGCCTACACTGAGTCTGGACCCAACCCTCTGGTGCTTTCTTAGGGTTTGTTGTTGAAATTTTTTGCTGCTGTTTTTATAGGTTCACATCACAATATTGTTTTACAGTATTTTGCTTTATTATTATTATTACTTGTAAGCCACCTTTGAAATATTGTAGTACTGGAGATGATGAAGATGCATTCCAAAAACAAAACGAAATGAAATAATAGAATTGAAGATGGCATCGTTTGACACTATGAAATAACAAAACAAACTGAGTACAGTGTTAACTGAAAATATAGCAACAACTTAATTCTCAGATTTGCTAAATAAGATCAATTTATTGCTACTAAATGTAAGTGGGAGAACAAATAGGTGTTTAGGACGGGTTTTACTTCAATTTCAATAATTCCTTTGTTATGTATTGGTTTAATTTGTGTACATGAGTTTTTCTGCTACTAGTCCTATAACTACCTTTCCCGCTCTTGGGCGATTCAAATGGGTGCGGTGACAGTTGCTATTGGTTAACTTGTTAGCACAATTTGGATCCTCACTCTGATAGGTTCCCGCCAAAATCTAAATGTATCCTTTCCCCAACCCCTGCTCCTGAGAGTATAAAAGGAGCTCACCCATACCCTCCAGTTCAGTCAAGATTCCTACTGCAATAAAGAAGACTGTTCTTGTTATACTTGACTCCTAGCAGTTCCTTGCTAGTATGCTGAATCACTCTTCTGAGCTGACTTCACAAAGAGCTGAAATCACACTCACGACATAACACCTTGATGTATATCATTTTGACAATGAAACATAATGTCCAGGAATTGGAAATCTTCTACACTGCAGGTTTCAAAAGAGGGCAGATATGGGGTCGATACACATGGAGTCTTTATTTTGAGGTAAAAGTTTCGGCTACAAGGATCTTTGAAATATCTTCCATGTCCCGCATACTCTGGATCAGGGGTCAGCAAACTTTTTCAGCAGGGGGCCGGTCCACTGTCCCTCAGACCTTGTGGGGACCCAGATTATATTTTGAAGCGGGGGGGGGGGAATGAACAAATTCCTATGCCCCACAAATAACCCAGAGATGCATTTTAAATAAAAGCACACATTCTACTCATGTAAAAACACGCTGATTCCTGGACCGTCTGCGGGCCGGATTTAGAAGGCGATTGGGCCGGATTCAGCCCCCAGGCCTTAGTTTGCCTACCCATGCTCTGGATAATGAATTTCAAAGAAAGCCCAGCATTACTGTGGGATACTCCCATACCTATGCATAACTAGGTGAATCCTATCCGGCTCAGATTTCTAAATGTATTGCACTGGCACCAACACAACTGTCTCTCTGTAGTCACTGTGGACTGTTTTGCAATAGCAATTCTGTTGATGATCTAATCTTCAAGCTATGTTGCACTTCAGAGCACAAGGCACTGAAGAATTCCTGGGTTGTTGGGTTTTTTTGTTGGTTTTTTTTTTTAACAGATATCCCCATTAATCAGTAAGTGGAATGTTGCTCTCATCCATTGCTGGTGAGATTCAATTCCTCTGTCTTTGCTGCAACAAAGAATTAAGCCACTTAACATTCTTATTTCTTACGCTGTTACCAACAGCTTGTAAAGACCTGCGCACCAGAACAAGCTACTTGTTTGCACAATATTACCTGGCATTGCTTCTACAAAACCCACTGCTGAATATATTTCAGTATTGCACACCTTCTCTAATGCAGGGTGGAAATAACAGCGTCCTCCAGGTCAGCTCCCTCTTTCCATTTGGCCTTTGCATCTTTTGTCCATTTTGCCAACATTTGGCAACAACATTCATACCTCTGGCTGTCACCAACATTCTTGAATCCTCCCCAAGGAGAACCATCCTTTTCTTCAAAGCCTGCCTGGCACCATTTAGTTCACTATCTACCATTCATTCCCTGTACCATTCATTCCCTCTTCCATTAAACCTAGCCAACGCACATGAGTCATGCCTGAACCCTAGTACTGAAAACAGAAGTGAGTCCTGGTTCAGATAGATAGGTAGCTGGGTAGATAATGCACAGAGCAACACAGACAGTTGCCTTATATAGTCAGACCATTGGTCTGTCGTGCTCAGTCTTGTCTATAGTAACTGACAGTAGTTCTTGAGGATATCAGATAGGAGTCTTTTCCAGCCCACTCTAGAGAGGCCAGGGATTGAATCTGGGGCCTTTTGGCACTGACCAGTGGCGGATTTACATATAAGATAAACAAGCAATAGCTTAGGACCCCACTCTCTTGGGGGCCCCCAAAAAATTAAAGGAATAAAACCTCTAGAGGTACGTTTCCAAAATATAAGATAGAAATAGAAATATAGAAATATAAATACTTTATTGTCACTGTACCACTTGTTTGCAGTGAGATTAAATGACCCCCCCCCATCTTTCAGTCCTTGTTACACTCTGAGTGCTGTCGTACGACCACCAACCCCGAATGTCAGCTGCAATGTTGCTGTCTTCCATTCAGCAGCCTCACGGCCCATGGGTAAAAACTGTTGGTACAGCTTATCATGCTTCTATATCTCCTGCCCGAGGGCAGGAGATTAAAAAGGTGCTGGCCAGGGTGTGAGTCATGCCTGAGAATGTTCCTCATTCTTCTGAGGCAACGGTCTCCCGCGATAACATCTAGCGGACTCAGGGGACAGCCCACGATATCGTGGGCTGTCTTCACCACCCTCCGTAGGGACTCTCTGTCCATGGCTGTCAAACCAGCATACCACACCGTAATGCAGTATGAGAGAACACTTTCTATCGTGGACCGATAGAAGGAAATCATCAGTTGCTGCCCAACCTTGTGGTTTCGCAAGACCCTAAGGAAATGAAGTCTCTGTTGGGCCTTCCTAACCACCTGAGCCGTACTGACCTTCCAAGTTAGGTCTTCACTAAGATGGACTCCCAGGTATTTAAAGGAAGAGACTCTCTCCCCAGAGCCCCCCCCCCCGGATAAACAATGGGGCTAGCTCCCCTCTCTTCCTTCGAAAGTCCAACACCATCTCCTTTGTCTTGCCAATGTTTAGGTGCAGATTGTTCTCTGAGCACTATGCAGATACCTTTTGAACATCCCCCCCCCCTGTACGCAGATTCATCTCCGCCTGTAATTAAAACAAATGAAATAAAACCTACACGCAGCAACAGTGTTTTGTGTTGTGTAGGCTCCTGTGATATAAATAATGGGCCCCACCTGCTAGCCTGCTCCCTAAAATATCACTGGTTTGCTCATTTCTGTATATAGGGTGCCTACATTCTTCATCTCCTTCATGGATCACTGCCTTGTCGTGGCGAAGGGGCTTGAATAACTCAGAGAAGCTATGAGCTATGCCATGCAGGGCCACCCAAGACGGACAGGTCAGTTAGAAAAACATGAATGGTACGCTTTGACCTTGAAACTATGAAACTAGAGCTGATGAAGAATAAACCAAAACAGGGCCTTGTCCTGGATTTCTAAAAACTGGATTGCTACTGGAATTTATCTTATTATTATCAACTTAAAACTTTCTAAAAATTATTCCTTTACCTGGCCAGAGCTCTTGGAATCTTTTCATTTGATTTACTCCAGTATCCCTGCCAAGAAAACTCAATGGACAAAGACAACAACAACGTTCTTCATGGACTGGTTGCATGTCAACATGTGCAAATGGCTTTAGATACCTATTAGGTCCATAAATTACCATATAGCATATATTCAACACAAAAAAACCAGCGGCAATTTGTTGTTGACAAAGTGAAACCCTGAGATGAAAAACTGTTGTTGTTCTCCTTGATGATGTAGAATATGAGAGGGTGATTTATGCTCCAAGTAGCTATAGCAGTGTTTCCCAAACTTGTGTCTCCAGCTGTTTTTGGACCACAGCTCCCATCATCTCTAGCCAAGTGGTCAGGGATGATGGGAACTGTAGTTCAAAAACAGCTGGTGACCCATTTTGGGAAACACTGAGCTATAGTATAACAGATTGTTTTTATTTCAAAGCATGTGAGTACCACCTTTATTCATCATGCAGTCATTGTATTTAGGATGGTCTGAAAGAAAAATAAATGCACATATCCATACAACATATAGGATAATTTATTCTGCTTAATTTTATATTTAGGATTCAGTATCCAATGTGGCAGACGGGAAAGGCCTTCTGTATCTCTGCTTGCTTATGCCAAGGTCTAAAAGCCAGGATTCCTGAAAACTAATTAAGGTAGCTTTATATTTACTTTAATAAGTGAAGCAAGATATTTTCAATTACTATACGACAGATGGGATACCATCTGTTAGCATATGGCATTGGCTCTTAAAGGAGTGTTTACAACTGGGAGAACATGACTTCGTATTAGAGAGAACAAGAGGATTAATATAATTTTCAAAATTGTGAGTGGTAGATTTTTATTGATATTAAGGGTACATCCACTCTGTAGTACAGGAACACATCGGTACAGTGAAGAGGAAGCCACTTCATTCAAGGGAAAATACTCTTGATGCCATCCGTCCATTCTTTGCTCTGTTGTTATTGTTGTTTAGTCGTTTAGTCGTGTCCGAATCTTCGTGACCCCATGGACCATAGCACGCCAGGCACTCCTGTCTTGCACTGCCTCCCGCAGTTTGGACAAACTCATGTTCGTAGCTTCGAGAACACTGTCCAACCATCTCGTCCTCTGTCGTCCCCTTCTCCTAGTGCCCTCAATCGTTCCCAACATCAAGGTCTTTTCCAGGGAGTCTTCTCTTCTCATGAGGTGGCCAAAGTATTGGAGCCTCAGCTTCAGGATCTGTCCTTCCAGTGAGCACTCAGGGCTGATTTCCTTAAGAATGGATAGGTTTGATCTTCTTGCAGTCCATGGGACTCTCAAGAGTCTCCTCCAGCACCATAATTCAAAAGCATCACTTCTTCAGCGTTCAGCCTTCTTTATGGTCCAGCTCTCACTTCCATACATCACTACTGGGAAAACCATAGCTTTAACTATGGTGAAAGAAAAGACAGTATAAATCCCTTCCAGGGTAGAGGTTCTTTCGGGTATGATGGATCTCTCATGGCCAAGCCAGTCTTAGTTAGCCATATCCTTCTAGACAGCGGGGATGTGCATTTGCTCACTAACACCAGAAGTCATTATGTGTAGCATCCTCAAAGTCATGGAGGTCATACTATTGCATGAGTAAGAACTATTCTAAGGTGTTGTGGGAACTGTATTTTGGTGCCTTTCCACAGCACTGGGGTAACATGAGAAGTCCAGGACATCTATGGAAGCAATTCACCATGTGACATTGCTCCAATGTCTGGAGGCTTGATGCTGACATAAGGAGGTGCTGCAGTGTGGAATCTTCCCACAAGACTTAAGAAGAAGAGGCACTACAATGGCCAACTCTAGCAACATTGAAGCGAATCATAGTTCTTCTGCCAGTTTCCGATTCTCTGTTCCCATTGCATCTTGCTGGAGATAATTTTGGCCTATGCCTGTGTCTGAATAGGAATTTGAGGAAGCAGGGGAGTGGTATATTCCTGTCACACCAGTTCATTTTGAAGACATTACCCAGTTAGCTTACCCAATTGGTTGAATGCAAGAAATTACCACTTCATAAACGGTTGTCTCTATTCCAGGCATCCCCAAACTTCGGCCCTCCAGATGTTTTGGACTACAATTCCCATCTTCCCTGACCAATGGTCCTGTTAGCTAGGGATCATGGGAGTTGTAGGCCAAAACATCTGGAGGGCCACAGTTTGGGGATGCCTGCTCTATTCATTCCCTCTCTCTTGGTGGCATTCAACTAAACTTTACTCAGAATACACCCATTGAAAATAATGGTCCCAACATAGCCATGTCCATTTATTTCAATGGATCTACTCTGAGGAATACTTAGCTGACTCTTTAAATTAATCAAGCTTTTATTTTTCTATTTCTCAGCCATTAATGTCACTGTGATCTAGATCATAGTTGCAAAGAGAAACAATAAATGAATAGCTAAAGTGTTTTGAAACTCAAGTTTAAACATAAATCCCCCTACAAATGAACAGCATATATTCCGATCTTTTATTAGGCAGATGGATAGTTTTGTGCTGCCAATGTATTAGCTAGGGACAAGCACAATTTATTTTTAAAGACTCTCTAGCTGGTATATTGCTAGTGTATACATGCTTAAAGGCCTACGGAATTGAGGAATCTATTTGTCTGTTTTGCTATTAAAACAAACATAATCATAGCCTCAGCTGGTTCCCATGGAGGGTTGTTTCATAAACTGATGGCATGATAGTGTCCCAAGAGCTGTGGTATTAGTGGCTGGCACGGAAAATGTAAATTAAGCTGTGCTCAACAGAAATGAAATAGAAAGCATTTGAATTTCATTGGTGAACAACATTCCAAAGGCACTCAAAAAGCTGCACATACAGGCTGAAGTTTGAAAGTGAAGTTTGTGGTGTCCCAACAGTTTTTGCTTGCCATACACTCCAACCGTCTTATTTTCTGGTACCTGTTCCTGATTGTAGTCACTGTTCTTATTCTGC
This sequence comes from Zootoca vivipara, assembly GCF_963506605.1. Lineage (NCBI taxonomy): Eukaryota > Metazoa > Chordata > Lepidosauria > Squamata > Lacertidae > Zootoca > Zootoca vivipara. The sequence continues at coordinate 69,705,989 of NC_083284.1, read as the reverse complement.
CCATTGGGGATGTGCTTTTAAAACTTTGTTAATGGGCTTCCTGATCCTGAAAGTCTCTGTGTTAAATCAACACTGGGCAGCCAATGCATTTTTACTCTGGTGCAAGTGGATCCCAAACTGCCTAGTTTGATAATAAGCTAACCTTAAAGTTTGGGTTTTTAAAAAAAAACGGGGGGGAAGGGGAAAAAAAGAAAATGTTTTACACTCACAACTGATCTGGAGGTATTTCTTATAGAATAGCTGCTATCCAGACACCTTATACAACATCTGCTAACAAACCTGCTTCAGAAGTTAACACAGGGGAGCATCCAGCAAACCCGGAGGGGCGTAGCATGCGTTCTGGGGGCGGGGCACACAGTTTGGGTGTAGGGCAGGCGCCCGCAATGGCACCCCTTGAAGCACGCCGCTCGGGGCGGCCCGCCCCTACTACCCCAATCTTCCTACACCCCTGCGAATCCCCACGATGGGGTGAGCTCCCGTTGCTTGGTCCCTGCTCCTGCCAACCCAGCAGTTCGAAAGCACCTCAAAGTGCAAGTAGATAAATAGGTACCGCTACAGCGGAAAGGTAAACGGCGTTTCCGTGTGCTGCTCTGGTTCGCCAGAATCGGCTTTGTCATGCTGGCCACATGACCTGGAAGCTGTACGCCGGCTCCCTCAGCCAATAACGTGAGATGGGCGCTGCAACCCCTGAGGCGGTCACAACTGGACCTAATGGTCAGTTTACCTTTACCTTTAGGAGGGTAAACCATGGTTACATGTGAGCAGAACAATGTCCATGGAAAGGTTAAAAGAAAAAGAGTATGAGAGGCAGTAGTGAAACCAGAAAAGTTGGTAGCAGGTGGGAGATAGAACCAGAATTGTTTACAGTGCAAATGTAGAAATCCCATAGCAATAAGATACTATCGCAAATAATACAAAAACAGCAGCATAAAAAAGCGGAAGGAAAATTGCTTCAGAAAGCATATCAGCAGCAGATGAAAGGAAGAGTAGGATTTCAGCGTTGGGAAGAAGACTGGTTACTAGATCTTCTAAGACTCAGAAGGTGGAGCCTGGGAGATAAAGACGTCTGGCAGATCCAGGAGTGGAGCCTGTTAGGATAAGGGCAGAGCATGGCAATATCAGGACTGGGTTAGAAATGGCACCTGATAGGCATGTGAGATGCTGATTCATAGGTACCCTGATGAAGCCAGAAGGGAAGCCAGTGGCAGGAACTCATGGGCCTTGGTTTGGGGACTCACCCTAGGATTTCTCTCCTTCTCCAATCCCTGGAGATCATGAGGAGGTGCCTAAAAGCCTGTACAGTGGTACCTCGGTTTATGAACACAATTGGTTCCGGAAGTCTGTTCATAAACTGAAGCGTTCATAAACTGAAGCGAACTTTCCCATTGAAAGTAATGGAAAGTGGATTAATCCGTTCCAGACGGGTCCGCGGAGTACTTAAACTGAAGTGTTCATAAACTGAAGCATGGGTGTAATTGGTTCCGGAAGTCTGTTCATAAACTGAAGCGTTCATAAACTGAAGCAAACTTTCCCATTGAAAGTAATGGAAAGTGAATTAATCCGTTCCAGATGGGTCTGCGGCGTTCATAAACCAAAAATTCGTAAACCGAGGTGTTCATAAACCGAGGTTCCACTGTAATCCAACAGTGGCAGCCACAAAAGTGTAGATCCATTCTGCTCAAGTGGGATGGCTTTTGCAGAGTGTTTATATATCCTATCTCTCTATTCATTTTAGTGCTGCTGTTTTCTCTCAGACTCCATGATGATGAATCCTCTGCTGTGCTCCTCTGTGAAAATGAACAAGTCTACAGTACAGATTTCCCCCCTGTCTACTTTAATGGATATGAGTTTATGTTTCCGTTCACCAAGTGGTGCACTTTGATGGAAACACTGATTAGGTTAGAAAACATTTACACAATGCTACCTGAAGTCTAAAGGTGAATACGAGCATTTATCAAAGGCAATATATAGTGCCAGTGTGCCTAGGAATAAATTAAAAGCCGGTATATCCAGGGATATATTAAAAATGAAGCAAAATCACACTACGTTCAGGATCCCTGATAACAGAACAGGAAGAAACAAACAATCCATTTCCTCTTGTAGAATTTCTGTGTTGTGGGGGGGCTAATGAGACTGAAATACTTGTCAACTAAAGGGAATTATTATAGCTAAAACTACATATGCCTCAGAGTTAGTTCAGTTGGCATTAAAGCTGCCTGTACTGCGGTTATCCAACTGTTTTGGAAAGCGTAATGCTGGTGGTCAACAAAAGAGGTTTAAAGACTGTCTCAAGGCAAATCTTTAAAAATGTAGTATAAACACTGACAACTGGGAAACACTGGCCTGCGAGCGCTCCAGTTGGAGAACAGCCTTTACCAAAGGTGTCATGGGCTTTGAAAACACTTGAACTCAGGACGCAAGGGAGAAATGTGCTAAGAGGAAGGCACGCTTGGCAAATCCACACCGTGATCAACTCCCTCCCAGAAACCAATGTCCCCACTGTGGAAGGACGTGTGGATCCAGAATTGGCCTCCACACTCACTTACAGACTCATTGTTAAAACTGTGTTTATGGAAGACAATCTTACTCAGCTGTGAGTGATCGCAGAAGAAGAAGAAGAAGAAGAAGAAGAAGAAGAAGAAGAAGAAGAAGAAGAAGAAGAAGAAGAAGAAGAAGAAGAAGAAGTAGTATAGGAGGGTGGAAACCATCTCCCACTGCATGTTCTTCCAGCTGCCCAGTGCAGCCATTGGGAGACCTGGAATGCACACTGAGCTTGTCAGAGTCAGTTTCTGCAGCATTTATTCGCCTCTATAGCATCTAGCTTACTATCCTGGGTGTTTATAAAACTGGTCATGCACATGAAAGCTCATACCAATGACAAACTTGTTGTTGTTTAGTCGTGTCCGACTCTTCGTGACCCCACGGACCATAGCACGCCAGGCACTCCTGTCTTCCACTGCCTCCCGCAGTTTGGTCAAACTCATGTTCGTAGCTTCGAGAACACTGTCCAACCATCTTGTCCTCTTTCGTCCCCTTCTCCTAGTGCCCTCAATCTTTCCCAACATCAGGGTCTTTTCCAGGGAGCCTTCTCTTCTCATGAGGTGGCCAAAGTATTGGAGCCTCAGCTTCACGATCTGTCCTTCCAGGGAGCACTCAGGGCTGATTTCCTTAAGAATGGATAGGTTTGATCTTCTAGCAGTCCATGGGACTCTCAAGAGTCTCCTCCAGCACCATAATTCAAAAGCATCAATTCTTCGGCGATCAGCCTTCTTGATGGTCCAGCTCTCACTTCCATACATCACTACTGGGAAAACCATAGCTTTAACTATAGCTTTAACTATACGGACCTTTGTCAGCAAGGTGATGTCTCTGCTTTTTAAGATGCCGTCTAGTTGGTCTCTAAGGTGCTGCTGGAAGGATTTTTTTTATTTTGTTCCGATTACAAAACCAGTTCAGGGAAAACAAGAAATGTTCAGCACATCCATCCCCAGGCTTGCGATACCTCTTGTCCCATATGCTTCCTTAGACCATGGGTAGGCAAACTAAGGCCGGGGACTGGATGGTCCAGTAATCAGCGTGTTTTTGCATAAGTAGATTGTGTCCTTTTATTTAAAATGCATCTCTGGGTTATTTTGTGGGGCCTGCCTGGCGTTTTTACGTGAGTCGAATGTGTGCTTTTATTTATTTAAAATGCATCTCTGGGTTATTTGTGGGGAATAGGAATTCATTCATTGTCCCCTTCCAAAATATAGTCCAGCCCCCCCCCCCAACTAGGTCTGAGGGACAGTGGACCCCTGCCTTAGACTGTAGCAAGCAGTAATAAAAAATATAATATGCTAATAAGATTACTCGAAATAATTTTGAGGGGATATTGTATGGTTCAGAGCAGGAGTCAGCAACCTTTTTCAGCAGGGGGCCGGTCCATCGTCCTTCAGACCATGTGGTGGGCCGGACTATATTTTGAAAAAAATTATATGAACGAATTCCTATGCCCCACAAATAACCCAGAGATGCATTTATATAAAAGGACACATTCTACTCATGTAAAAACACGCTGATTCCCGGACCGTCCGCGGGCCAGATTGAGAAGGCGGTTGGGCCGCATACCGGCCCCCAAGCCTTAGGTTGCCTACCCCTGGTTCAGTGAAACCAGTAAAATAAAAGGGCTTTTGAAATATGCGGCTTGCATTTCCTCCCAATTTTCTTCCAGATATCAATTGCAGTTTCTAATAAGCATTCAACAATTTCAGGCTCTTAACTGCAGTTCCAGTCTTTTCCTGTAGGCCTTTTCTTCATGTCCTCTCAAGGTTAACACAGTAGCAGTAGCAGATGGTGTGGCCTAGGGATGCTATCCATTTGACCTCTGGTCCGCCATGGTGCTGCTGCTTACTGGGAGGCAGAGGTTGGGTGGGTGTGAATGCACTGGCAGGAGCACCAGATTGCCACTGCTGGTGTGTTTGCACCACACTAACCTCACCTCCAAAAGGCAATTAGTGCCCATTGGTGCAAGGCAGGGGAGCTAAGGAGCATTGGAACAGCACTGAGTGGAGAGAGTGATCCTTTCCCCAATGATAATCCTATGGGCACCAATGGAGACTTTCTTCCCAATGCAAACAGCAGTATGATGTGGGTATTTTTTTTTTGTCAGAACTACAGCAGAGAGAAAAGGATTTAACTTCCTCTCTCTGCTTATTGCAGGACTCTGCTTATTGCCTGCATCGGGTTCCCCTACCCCAACCCATGCAAATAAGAGACCAATGAGGCCGGTTTTGGGGTCAAAACAGGCCACAACCTCACAGATGAAAGAGGTTTGGCTTGAGCATGGGGCAATGGAAATACTTCCAGCCCGCCTGCCGGAAGTGAGGCGTGGTCAATCCAGACGGAGGTTCCTAAGACTTACATCAAATAGGGTGACCCCTGCAGGGACCGCTGTCTGAGGGAGTGCCTTCAGCCCTGGCCACGCGGACATGGCCACTCCCCCTCAATCCCTTTTACAGGATACCCCAGTGTTTGGAGGGGTAGGCGGAGACTACAACCTCCCCTCCATCCAAAACAAAGGATTGCCCCAATGCCCAACCGCCAACCAAGCAAATTCCGGAAGTCAAAGGCTCAGCACACGGCAAGGAGGCATGGGTGAGCTCCCCAAGGGCGAGGAGCAGTGACGCAGGATTTCAACGCAGAAGATCGTCACTGAAACCTGGTGAAGGAACAAACAGATAGTGCCCCAGAGGTGGGCTGCATAAATGGGCAAGGGGTGGATCTGAAGGAAGCTTACCTGCTCCATCGGCTCTGCCCCCTGGCACAGCCCAAGTCCCCAGCCTGCATCCCCTTTAGCCAAAGCTGGGTGCAGGCCAGGATCCAGTTCCTGAGAGGTGGGGGGGGGGGACTTAAGCCTATCAGGAAGGGCACCACTGTTCCAGTTGCCTTGTCAGGGCCCCAGGGAAGCCTTTGCCGTCCTGCAATGCTGTGGCACCAAAAGGGGTGAGCGGACTTGTGGCTCCAATCTGTCTTGGGCTTTGCCATCATTATGACTTGCCCCCCCCAAAAAAAACAACCAACCATGCACATTAAATGCTGTGACATGTTTAAAATCACATCTAGTTTGGACCGTGGGCTCACAAAAAGAGAGATGTATTTCTCCTAAAGTGGGGAGTTGAAAAATAAAGCCAGAATAAAAAAGGCATTTGTGAATTATCCCTATTAATTTTTAGCACAGCAGATGATAAAAGAACTGGAGGAGCATTTGCAGACGGCATGCCATTGTTGCACTGCAACAGAGAAACAGTTCCTGGAGCATTGATATTTTGCAGAAATCCATCTCTACTTTTGTCAGATAAGGCCACAGTTTTAAAACAATTCTTTGAAGGCAGCTGAGGCTCAAATGAGATTGTGCGCTTATCTGACTGAAGGTAGAGGGTGCTTAGTTCTTGGAAGATAACAAATTGCAGTAAGACCTTTGGAAGCCAATGTTATCTGATAATTGACCTTAGCCCTCTATCAAGTGCCCTCTATTTGCCTTGTCTAATATAAGGTAGAAGTGTGTGAACTCTGTGAAGCTGTTTCCTCTTCAGAGTGAAAGGAAGTGAAAGCAAAAAGAGTATTCAGCGGGAAATGAATTGGTGATATTTCAGAAAAGGTTTCTACATTAACATCCCCCTCCTGCCAGTTTTTAATGTCTAGTAACATTAACATTTGTTCAAAAGGGAACGGAGTCTGTGAACTCATCTTTTCAGCTGATAGATGACATTCCGCATGGAAGCTATGTTGGTGTTTTGCTTTGCCCAAATTCTTCTGTTTTGTTCTGTTTCATGCATCACATTTTTCACAGATAGCTGCAACAGGTGCACTGTGCAAAAGTGTAAGCAGTGCACGTGGCAAATGTTCTCTTTCCAGCTGTGCATATCTCATAAAATATGCACATGGTGAACAAATTTCAGGAGTTGAGCACTGCATGGGCCTTGATCCGAAGGCTAGCAGACTGGGATTTGATCTGTGCCCCACCAGTTAGAATTCATCCCCACTTCCACTTGTTCCACTGATTTCCCCCTGCAACACCTGCTGTTTATCACTGAATCAGAAGAAATGGCACTTGTTTCCCCACCCCCCCCCCCTGTGGATTGACATTTGTTCCAATTCAGTGGTAAACAATGGGTATTCCTGCGAAAAGTGGCAGGACAAACAAAAAACTGCCATCCAAGTGGTTCAGTGTGGTGCTCATGTCAGGAATGTTATGTTTGTTTCTCCTAATTTCAAAATTAGGGTGGCACTGTGGTCTAAACCACAGAGCCTAGGGCTTGCTGATCGGAAGTTCGGCGGTTCAGATTCCCGGACGGGGTGAGCTCCCGTTGCGCGGTCCCAGCTCCTGCCCACCTAGCAGTTTGAAAGCACGTCAAAGTGCAAGTAGATAAATAGATACCGTTAAAGTGCAAGTAGATAAATAGGAAGGTAAATGCCGTTTCCGTGCGCTGCTCTGGTTCGGCAGAAGCGGTCTAGTCATGCTGGCCACATGACCTGGAAGGTGTCTGTGGACAAACGCCGGCTCCCTCGGCCTACAGAGTGAGATGAGCGCCACAACCCCAGAGTTCTCCGCGACTGGACCTAACGGTCAGGGGTACCTTTACCTTTATAACCCTGAAAGTGCTGCCTCATTCCTGCATGTCCCATGGAATTATTTCTATTCAGAATTCCCCTCTGACACACTTCCCTGAGACCTAGTAAACTCCCTAACCATGCACCTCCCATGGCTTGCATATAATCCCCTTTTAAAATGAAAAATAATCTTAACTGCTGGCTCAGAGGATCTTTCCACTTTACAGGATGTGGTGACAGAAAAAGCACAAATGGTTTCTGCTGTAACATGCAAAAGGGAAAGGTGTTCATCTCCCCTGCAGAAATAAGAAACTTCTTTCTGCATCTAGAAATCATCTCCACATGAACGGGAAATATATGTTGCCCTTTTGTACCATATAATGGAAGTGTATAAAGCATAAAAACATGCTTTCTTTTTCACAAGTGCCTGAAATGCATGAAATAGCTTGACTGAGGAATGCCCTTTTCTCAAGAGTGTTTTCACATGTGACCCTATACCTGTGTCCGGACCTATATAATTTGAATGGTAAGCCTGCTGTGGAACACACTTCAATTTTGTTCAAGCCTACCGTCTTCTCTTAAGGACTCAGTGCAGGGAAAAGCTATAACTCCTGTTTGAAGCTGGATGTGTGCAGCACTGAATGAGTAGATCTCTATCACAAGGAGAGCTGCTACCCACTCCTTCACTGAAGCACTATATTCTTAAGGTGAGGAACAAACAAGTGAATGAATGTTTGTTTGTTTGTTGGTTGGTTGGTTGGTTGGTTGGTTGGTTCAGAATATTTATATCCCACCTTTCCAGCAGAATATTGTTCAAGGTGGCTAACAATGAAAAAAAAATCAACCTAGAGACTAATACATACTAAAAATAAATTATAAAAATCACATACCAAAGAAATTAGCAGGACTAAATACAAGTCATATATGTAAGCAACAGAAAAGTTTTCCAAAGCTCACCAGCTTTTCTTTTCTTTTAAGGATTTTGGTGTTATGTGGAACAATCACACGGGCTTCTTCTGCAGCTGAAGGTTACCATGATTAATAGACAAGCCAAGCCAAATTCTCTTACCGTAGATTGCTCTCTACACAGTAGACCTCGCCAATTGATGCTGAGCAAAATGTTGGACCTATAACTCTGAGAAGAAGTCAAATGAGGTTTTTCCTGGCAGATCGGGACAAAGATATCACTGTTTTAGTAGCTTCCTTTTGAGCCACAATTTTACCCGAAAGGGTTCCCAACAAACCATCCTTTCGAGGAACGGACAGGGCAAAGCAGAATATCTAAGTGCACACGATCACAGTGTGACCTTGTGACCCTCAACAGCTTATCCCACTGACCTGAAATGTTTTATACTGTGGTGCCAATAAAGGTATTTGGTATTTTTTTAAATAAAAGAGGCAAGGATACTGTTAACTGGTTCAGCAGCATGGTTTATTAGCTAAAGGACCTCATAGTAGTAAGATACATACCACTCAGGCTGGTAATTTTTTTGGTTGCTGCATTGTTCCCAATAGTAATCATCAGTGCTGTTACTAAATGTTGTAACCATTTTACAGTCAGTTATATTACAGGGTGGGACATCCCAGGTGGCGATGTGGTTAAACCACTGAGCCTAGGGCTTGCTGATCAGAAGGTCAGCGGTTCGAATCCCTATGACGGGGTGCAAGGGCGTACCCACCATTCGGCAAGTTAGGGCAGCTGCCCTACTCTAGAAGCAGGGCTGGTGGGCAGAGGTGGAGCACAGCCCGGCAGAGCGCGAGTTCGCCATTCCCGCCGCACCGCGCCGCACCCTCCCTCCAGCTCCCCGGCGCGCCCTCAGGCAAGGCCAAGCGCGGCGGGGAACCAGGGAGCGCGGCGCGGCGGGCGGGAACGCTGAACTCGCGCTCCGCTGGGCTGGGCTCCGCCTCCGCCCACCAGCCCTGCTTCTAGGGAGGGGCACAGCCCGGCGGAGCGCGAGTTCGCTGTTCCCGCCCACTTTGTGGCCCCTCCCCTTCCGTGCCTTGGCCCCTCCCCTTGCCCCCCCCCTAGTTTTGATCCTGGGTACGCCCATGACGGGGTGAACTCCTGTTGCTTGGTCCCAGCTCCTGCCAACCTAGCAGTTCAAAAGCACGTCAAAATGCAAGTAGATAAATAGGAACCGCTACAGCGGGAAGGTAAACGGCGTTTCCATGTGCTGCTCTGGTTTACCAGAAGCGGCTTTGTCATGCTGGCCACATGACCTGGAAGCTATACGCCGGCTCCCTCGGTCAATAATGTGAGATGAGCGCGCAACCCCAAAGTCGGTCACGACTGGACCTAATGGTCAGGGGTCCCTTTACCTTTTATATTACAGGGTAGTGTTCAAATTTTAGAGAAAAGTTACACAGTTCCCAATTTTTGCTTATTGTTATAAGAAAAAGCTGCTGCTTTCCCCTTATTGGGTATTCCAGAGCTGTATAGGTACCTTACGTGGGTTCCCTTTCGGTAGGAGACAATAACAGAGGCCAACCAGAGCATATTGAGAAGCAAAGCGGCTAGTAAGCCTGATCTTTATTAAAGGAAATAAATTGTTGCAAAAAGGTCCCCACTCACCCGCACAGGAGGGAGGAGAATCCAGAACAATGGTGCACAAGCCCCTATAAAGACTTTTGAAATTTCCCACCCTGTAGTCCAAGACCACCCCCCAAAATATCATACATACCTCACAGAAGGAGGCAGTCTCTGGCAGAAATTTGAGAGAGTTGCTTCTCTCCTGTCTTCCAGGATAAAGCTAAAGGTGAAGGGACCCCTGACCATTAGGTCCAGTCATGGACGACTCTGGGGTTGCAGCGCTCATCTCACTTTACTGGCCAAGGGAGCCGGTGTACAGCTTCTGGGTCATGTGGCCAACATAACAAAGCCGCTTCTGGGTAGCCTGGCCATCCCTTTGAGATGGAAAATACTTAGTTCCTGAATCTCTTACGCATATTGATAGTGTGCTCAGCTTAACAGATATTTGCCAGACTGCATTTGAAAAAGGAGGTGTAAGCCCCTACAGTCAAATACAATTGGAAAGCTTTTCCCATTTCCTTCCTCCTTGCAGAGAAATATTTGAGGTCAGTTGGGGAGTCAAAATGGCTTCAGGATTGTTCTCTTGTACCAGGGGTAGGTAACCTATGGCCCATGGGCCAATTCCGGCCCATGAGCCTCCTGGAACCGGCCCGTGGCAGTTCCATGGATTGGCGTGGGGATTCCTTCCTTTTCTTTCGCAGCACCATTTTTACCACCGCCATTCCCCCCCCCCACTCACCTCGACGGAACCTCCTCCCTCTTGCCTCCCTCCCTCCTGTTGTGAGCAAAGGCAGGGACCAGTAGCAGCCAATCACCTGCAAAGGTTTGAGGCCCTGGCCAATGGGCAGGCAGCGGCTAGGCTTCACCTAGAGAAGGAAGGGGGCTGGGCTGAGCTGGCTGAGCGCCATATCAAGCTGCCCCTCGCTGGAGCAAGCCATTTGCCACCACCGCTTGTGCCTCCACCACCACCCCTCGTGCTTCTGTTGCTGCCACTGCCGCCAGCCCCTGCCACCAGCCCGACACAGGAGCCGTGGCTGGAAGGGCTGGAGGGTGAGCACTGCAGCTCCTCGCCGGAGCTTCCTCATTTGCCACTGCTCATTTCCTCATTTGCCTCCCTTCATTTCCCCCCCCCCCAAAAAATAGTCCATCCCACCACGTGGTCTGAGGGATGGTGGACCACCCACAGCTGAAAAAGGTTGCTGACCCCTGTCCTGTGCTATTTCAGACACTTGGTTTATATACTAAGTGCCAAGGGCCTTCTAGCGGTTCCCTCGCTACGAGAAGCCAAGTTACAGGGAACCAGGCAGAGGGCCTTCTCGGTAGTGGCACCCGCCCTGTGGAATGCCCTCCCACTAGAGGTCAAAGAGAACAACAATTACCAGACCTTTAGAAGGCATCTTAAGGCAGCCCTGTTTAGGGAAGCTTTTAATGTTGGATGGATTTCTGTATGTTAATGTTTTGTTGGAAGCCGTCTAGAGTGGCTGGGGGAACCCGGCCAGATGGGCGGGGTATAAATAATAAATTATTATTATTATTATTATTATTATTATTATTATTATTATTATTACTTGCATATGTGTTTGCCATGTGCATTTATGAACATTTACTCTTTATTTGAGATCTTAGATTTCTTATAGCACATATCAAACGTCAAACTTCAGACTGTAGGACTACAGGTTTTGACTACAGAATGACTACAGCAACAACAACCACTATCTATTAAGAACCGCCAAAACAGTCGTGGCTGCATCGGGGGAAGCACATTCAACAGATGAGCATGTCAGCTTTGTTTCTCCATTTCCAGTTTTCTCCTGCTGTCATCCACCTCCTTAGGGACTTGGACTGGTGAACCATGCAACCACTTCTGAATATGCACATGGCAACCTAGATGAGACATGTCAGTAAGTCTGTACTTCTGGTCCAGCATGTCCAGTTCTTCATCACTGATGACATCCATTTGTCAGAATGCCTTGTCCTTGAAGATGAGATGGCAAGTGGAGTAAGCCAGTGCGCCTTCAGAGACCCTGAAGCCAGCAATGCTGACATTTTGGTTCATGACCACCTCCAACAAGCTTTCTCTTTCTTCAGCTGTTGTGACATCACTTTGACAGCAGAACCCATGTTGGCACAGACATCCTTAAGACCGCGCATGTAACAGAAGCGTCTCCCTAGATGCAGGCTTCCTCTGCCTGGCTATGATCCATGATCTGAAAGAAATATGTCACCTGAGCTGTTCTGTACATGGGCAGCTCAAGACAGAGAAGCCCACAAATGCACCAAGCCATCTTTATGTCTCTTGCTTTTTTTCAAGAAACACACATGCTGAGTTTGAAACTTGGGGGGGGGGGGGCAGACATTTCACCATAAGCATTTGATGCACTATTAGCACATCTGTAATTGGCATTCCAAGTGCAGGAGGAAGCTGGGCTCCAGCATTGACTACATATGAACTCTGAATCCTGGTTTTTTTTGTTGGTACATTTGAATCTACTTAAGGCTACAAACCTATGCACAGTTACATGCAAGTAAGTCTCACTGAAATCAGTGGAATTTACGTCTGGGGAAACATCATAGGATTAGGCTAAACAAATCACTTTGTTTCTTCAACCCTTTTTGGTTAAACTCAAACCTTTCAGTAATGTGGCCTTCAACATGGAAAATGTCAATATTTAATTTGAATTAGTTGAAGTGTGTTGATTTCGATTTGAATTTTTGAATTCCCCCCACCCCGAACAGATGCAGCCATAAAGGTATGCATTATCAGATGCTGATTCATAGCGCAACATCCCTTCTAGAGTTTGCATTTTGAAGGCTTGGCCTTGCCAACGCTAGAAATATATGGGCCTGATCTAGAAATATATGGGCCTGATCTATCAAACACACACTTGCATAGCTTTTAGGCATACAGTGAAACCTTGGGTTGCGAACGTGACCTGTGAGGGAGGTACGTTTGCAACCCGCAACGCTGCGTCTGTGCATGCGTGTGATGCAATTTGGTGCTTCTGCACATGCGCAAAGCGTGATTTAGTGCTTCTGCACATGCATGAGCGCCGAAACCCGGAAGTAACCCATTCCGGTACTTCTGGGTTCAGCGCATCTGTAACCCGAAAATGTGCAGCCCGCAGCGATTGCAACTTGAGGTATGACTGTACATAATAGGAATTGGTATGGTGTTACCATTCAGATACGAGGCTCCCAAAATCAATTTATTGAAATGCCCAAGGGCACACTTGAGATTGGGTTTTGAAGAAATAAATTGCTCCTGTAGGGAGGGTATTATTATAAAAAATCTAGCTCACCAGTTAGTTCACATTTCTGGTGCTCATATGGCCAAAGCTCTTACTTTTCATTATTAATGTTGAAAAGTAGACTCATCCTATTAAGGCTAGTCTAACTTTATGAAAATGATGATGATGATGATGATGATGATGATGATGATGATGATGAGCTTACCAGCCAGTTCAATGACCTCTGACCAAGAATCCTTCTCAAAGTATATTTCAAGTTAACAGAGAGTTGTGACAAAAGTAGAACTATATGATTGTCAGTTACAATCCATTTTAGGTTGCACCTCCATTCATCCTATAAGCCATGCATTTTAATGTTTTCTTTTATGTGGCAACATAGTATGAGGACACACTCTGAAGTAATATGGGTGCAGGGGCATATGCTGTTCAACCCGAGGCACAGAAGCAATTAACGAGGCATTTTACCGAAAAGGAGATGTGATCCAGTCTGAAGAGCTCCAGATCAGAATCCTTTTAGTATGAAGCATTACTGTTATGTGAGCATTATAAAAAGTAGGTTATCAAAAGAGAGGCGGCAGCAAAGAATGCCCTTCTCCTACGGCTTTCTCAGAGGAAAGCCAAAATGGCTCTGAATTTTCTTAAAGGGCAGATTCAGACCTCCCCAAAAAGAGGAATGTGTCTAGACAATGGACGCTACCTTGAGACCATGTGAGACTTCTGACCTTTCAAGGTAGACTGATTCACAGTCTCAATCCTATTATGTAGCCACGAAGGAGGAGAATTTGGATGGGTTGACATGAAAGTTGGAATGATCAACATTCTGACATGTTAAGGGACCTCCTCTCCTCTCCTGTGTTTTCCTACATGGTGTTGCTTAGGAACATGAGCTGTTGAATATGGTAATGACTGACAAACAGAACTGCAACTTAGTAGTATATATACAATGAAGAACATGAAGAAATCTTGCAAGTAGAAGATAACATAATTATTGTCTTTGGGGGAAAACAAATGAGTTATGAGGATTAAAAGAGTGCTCAATTCCCTGAGCTGAAACAGGTTTAGGTCACTGGAAAACTGGATTATCTGTTGGACTGTGTGTGTTTAGGTTGATTTCTTGTGCATAGAACAGGCACCCCCAAACTGCGGCCCTCCAGATGTTTTGGCCTGCAACTCCCATGATCCCTAGCTAACAGGACCAGTGGTTGGGGAAGATGGGAATTGTAGTCCAAAACATCTGGAGGGCCGAAGTTTGGGGATGCCTGGCATAGACTATCACCATCGCAATAGCACAAAGAGTGGTACAAATGATTGTGCTAGGTGATATACTCCTTCCTCTGAGATGCATGCACTATTTTACTGATTATCTCAAAGGAGGCTTAAATTGCAGGGATCCCAAAGTGAAAGTACTGGGTTGGTGGTATCCAAAAGTACACCCAATATTTTATTTACTTATTTACATTGTTTGTATACTGCCCAGTTAACAATGTCCTCTGGGTAGTAACAATAACAGTGAAAAATCATGAAAACAATTTACAATGGTTCTAGGAAGTAGTTTAAAATTAACCACAATGCATAACTAACTAATTTAAAGCAGCAATAATAATAATAATAATACAGTGGTACCTCGACTTACAAACGACTCGACAACCGAATTTTTAGACTTACGAATGGGGCAAATGGCCGCACGCTTACGAATTTCTCGACATCCGAATGGAAACCGTGGCGGTTTTAGATAGGGTTTTTTCGACTTACGAATTTTTAGATGGGCATAGCTGCCAAGTTATCCCTTTTTTACAGGGATTTTCCCTTATGCTGAATAGGCTTCCTCGCGAGAAAAGTGAAAACTTGGCAGCTATGTAGATGGGGTTGCTTCAACTTACGAATTTCTCCATTTCCAATGCATTCCTATGGGAAACTGCATTTCCAATGGCACTTTTCGACTTATGAATTTTTCGACCTACGAAGGTGCCTTCGGAATGGATTAAATTCGTAAGTCGAGGCACCACTATGATAATTTATTATTACTGTCAAAGACCAGTTCAAGAAGCACAACTAAGACTGCTTACATAAGAGTGAAATAGGCATTTAAAACAATATACAATAACAACTTATAGATTAAAATTGAAATAGTTGCACGTACTGTACAAAAAAAGACCTAAAATTAGACTAACAGCAATAGCAAAACAAACATGAACCCAGCAGAACTAAAAGCAATACAGTTCTTAAAATGTCTTGGATTTTATTTATTTTTTAAGGTATTCAACTGGCACCAAAAAGACTTTGGTGTAGATTCCAGACAAGCCTCTCTGAAGAAGTCGTTCCACTGCTGGGTGCTAATGCTTAAAAGGCAATATTCTAGGGTATCATATCAGAGTTTGAATATTCCTTAAAGAATCTACCCTATTTGGGCAAACTGGGGTTTTTTTTTGTGTGTGTGCATTTTCTTGTGTACATTTTATGGGGACAAATTCTTGGACAGTAGCCGAATCATTCTGTTTGAGCAAGAGCAACATGGATTCTAAGTGGCATTTTAAAGAATAACAGATTTATTATGACATGACCTTTGACTGGGGTGAAACGTTTCCCAAACAATTTCCCCTCTCTCTCAACTTTCCAGTGGCATTTCTGCTGCTTTTGCTGGCAAAGGAGCTTAGGAAGACAAAACAGAAATGCCCAAAGATCTTGGGTTTCATTAGAGAACATCCTTCCCAACAAGATGTTTTGGGCAACAGCTCCCCCCACATCATACTGGCTATTGGCCATGCTAGCTGGTGATGATGGGAATTGGGAGTCCAAAAGATCTGGAGGACATCAGGTTGGGAGAAGCTGTTATAGAAAGTAATGTGTTTGTGAACAAAACATAAATCAAGTGAAACAACCCACTAGTGTGTGCCAATCTAGAAAACGTAGCCACAGCTTAATCATTTAAACCCAAGGAAGAACTCTATAGGACTTGAAAGCTTGAATATTGCACTACAATTGCAAAATAATTACTATACCAGTACATACAGTTGTTGTTCATAATACATTGTGCTCACTTCACATGAAAGGAATTTAAAACAGCCCTAACAAGATGGCAGATAAATTTCTGGTGTCATTAAATGGTACAACAATATTTTGGAAGGTCTAGCAATCTTTACATACATTTTTATTACAATATCTTAATTTCTCTAATCTCAAAGTTCCATTTAGCGATAAGATTCTATTTCATGTTTAATTGCACAACAAAGAAACACATCTTTCTTTTCATTATGTAGCTTTTTACAACTTAGCAGAACCGTTTTTTCCAGTTTCTTCTTGTATGGGCGTGGGGGAGAAACTCATTTACTCCAAAATGAGAAACATGCTTCTTTATGGGTGTTCCAGTATCTTTTTGTGAGCTCCAACTTTTAGAAATATTTTGGCTGAGGATGCTGCTATGTGACCTTTTTTAACTTCTGAAATTATTAAAACTTTTTAGAACACAGCGCTATGCTAAAACTATGTTGCTAGAAGGGGTTCGGAGTTAGGGCCGCTTTCTTCCAACAAAGAACTTGCCATGCTCCGATCTAATATGGTGGTGTGGCCCGATCCATTTTTCTTACCTATCTTCCCACCCAACCTGGGCTGTGGTGGAGTTGCCATGGACAAGAGCCAATGGCTCACAGAATGGCACTGGTCAGCAGACCACCACTTAGAGAAGCACTGCTTTAGAGCACCTATGGATAGACTTGTTAACTTTTTTTTTTTTGTCACACTAATGTCCAAAGCAAATGGTACAGGAAATGTGTGGCAGAGTTTTTCTTCATTAAATAGCAGTCCTAGATCCATCTGGCACGCAGGCTGAGACCCTACCTGCCCGCGGACTGTCTCGCCAGAGTGGTGCATGCTCTGGTTATCTCCCGCTTGGACTACTGCAATGCGCTCTATGTGGGGCTACTTTTGAAGGTGACCCAGAAACTGCAATTAATCCAGAATGCGGCAGCTAGACTAGTGACTGGGAGTGGCCGCCGGGACCACATAACATCGGTCCTGAGAGATCTACACTGGCTCCCAGTATGTTTCCGAGAGCAATTCAAAGTGTTGGTACTGACCTTTAAAGCCCTAAACGGCCTTGGACCTGTATACCTGAAGGAGCGTCTCCACCCCCACCATTCAGCCCGGACACTGAGATCCAGCACCGAGGTCCGTCTGGCGGTTCCCTCATTGCAAGAAGTGAGGTTACAGGGAACCAGACAGAGGGCCTTCTCGGTAGTGGCACCCGTCCTGTGGAACGCCCTCCCAGCAGTTGTCAAGGCAATAAGTAACTATTTTATTTTTAGAAGACAACTGAAGGCGGCCCTGTTTAGGGAAGTTTTTAATGTTTAATGCTGTACTGTTTTAATATTCGGTTGGAAGCCGCCCAGAGTGGCTGGGGAAACCCAGCCAGATGGGCGGGGTATAAATTATTATTATTATTATTATTATTATTATTATTATTATTAGAACTCTTCATTGAAAAAAGTATGGGCTTAAATCATTTTAAGAGCCCATGGAATGGTGAGAGAGCGAGAGAGGAGGAGGAGGAGGAGAAAGGAATGAGAGGAATTCATTAAAGACTATTAGGAAGCTCAGTGTTACATACACACCACAATAAATTACCTTTAAGTAGATGGTGGGTTTGTAATAATAAATGTCTTAATTAGTAACGTATTATATTTGCCTGACTCTTTCCCATTTTAGTGGAATTCCTCTATAATACGGGTCCCCAAACTAAGGCCCGGGGGCCGGATGCGGCCCAATCGCCTTCTAAATCCGGCCTGCGGACGGTCCAGGAATCAGCATGTTTTTACATGAGTAGAATGTGTCCTTTTATTTAAAATGCATCTCTGGGTTATTTGTGGGGCATAGGAATTCGTTCATGTTTTTTTCCCCAAAATATAGTCCGCCCCCCCCCCACAAGGTCTGAGGGACAGTGGACCGGCCCCCTGCTGAAAAAGTTTGCTGACCCCTGCTCTATAATGTTGTTAATTTTAATACAAGCATGTGCATCTACCTATACTGAGCTGAAAAATTAAGGATTGGGGAGAGGTCAGGCATCTGCCAACATTCAAATATAGCTACATGAATTCAGAAGAAGTCGTTCTACTCTCACTTTCTATTCCTGAAACACACCTGCAGCAGGTTTTAGCAGCCTGGGTGTGGAGTGCGTGTAGCATACAGAATAAATTCAGTCAGAACTTATTACTTGAACTTTGTAACTGGTTATTCTCATTTCTCTTTGAATTAGTGGCAGCGGACACTAGGGAGCTGCAGCAGAAATCTAATTACGGATTCAGCATATCCTTTGTTCTTTCCAAGCATATAGAAAAGGAGCTATTTTGGTGGCATTGCCCTCCTGAAATAAAGTTTACCTAACATTTAGATGAGTGGCTCATTTTAAAGAACGAAGAACACTTTGAATAAGTAAGCCTTCCATGTCACAACAAATATTTGTACATCTGAGCACCGGGGGAGGGGAGGAGTTAATGGCAAATTACTGAGTGGCAGTGGGGGTGCCAATAAACCTCATTATTAAGCACCGTATCACAATATTTTGAATGACCTAACTTTATGTCTGTTCTAAAAAAATTTGTTTTAATGCTCTAGTGAACACATGTATGCAATGCTACTCACATGCCTGAAAAATGAGTAAAATTAAAAAGCCGTTCATTGAGTTTTGCTTTACTATTTTGTTTCTTTGCTTGGCTTTTATTTAGGTTAGTGTTTTCTTAACTGCATACTGCAAATGCTTTAGCTTTCTCAAATAGACTGAGTGAGGAACAACATTAAAATATTGTCCTTCAGCAACACCTCAGGAGTTTAGTCTCTGGAGTCAACTGTGATTTTCCTCTTAATAAAAGTAAAAGTTTCTGTTTATCCACTAGAGTGATTATGAAGGCTGGATTAGACATTGTGCCGCCTGGGAGCTCAGCTGGTGGCAAGAGAATTAAGTACAATCGTATTGCGAAGCTGCTGCCTCTGTGGCCAGCTAAGGTAAGGAGAAACAGAATGCAAACAAGAATAATCTCAATTAATTATCAAGTAGATAATTTTTGTTCTGTATTCAGCAAAGGGAATTAGCAAAATGATTTATTAACTTTCCATTTTTACCTATACTAGCAAAAAAGAGCGAGAGTTGCCTTGTGTTAAAATAATGCGAGAAGTTAAAGATATGAACTACTGTATTTAGAACTTGATCTCTATGTTGTATAATTTGAAAACCGATCTGCAGAAAATTCATGGCAATTAAAAAGCATGACCATGTCCCCCATTGCCACCTAGCCTTTTGAAATAGGTGCTTCTAGAGTTTTCTAACAGATCATGTGAAACTGCATTAGACCATTGCACTGTAGTCCAAGACTGTCTGCTTTGGCAGTGATTTGCCAAGTTCTCATAGAGAGAGGGGGGGGTGTCTTTCCCCAGCAATGCTATCTGAATTTCTTTAAGATGGACTTGGCAGAAAATGTATAAAGCATGTTATCAGGGGGCGTTCCCAGAGTCTGCGGGAGGAGGGGAAAAGGAGATCGGGTTACAGGGAGCCCCGGCCCCTCCTCTCCAGCAGTACCTCGTCCAGTCGGGAAGATAGCCACTCATCCAGTGGGGAGGGGAGGGAGGTGGTGGCCAGCACAGAGAGGAGAGGGCTCAAAGATGCTGGGTCGGAGCCCTCGCACCACCTTTCACCAGAGGGCTCAGAGAGGGACTTCTGTCACCCCAATTGTGCAGGGGATTAAAACGCAAAGAGGGGAGGCAGAGACTGGGGGTGTCCAAGTTCTTATGCTGGGGCCGTAACCGGAAAGGGCCACTCCCGGATTCTGCTAGTGACTGAGACAGACATGAACTTGTAGCTCTGCACTGTACATAGATAAAGGTAAAGGGACCCCTGACCATTAGGTCCAGTCGTGACCGACTCTGGGGTTGCGCGCTCATCTCGCATTATTGGCCGAGGGAGCCGGCATATAGCTTCCAGGTCATGTGGCCAGCATGACAAAGCTGCTTCTGGCAAACCAGAGCAGCACATGGAAACGTTGTTTACCTTCCCGCTGTAACGGTTCCTATTTATCTACTTGCATTTTGACGTGCTTTTGAACTGCTAGGTTGGCAGGAGCTGGGACCAAGCAACGGGAGCTCACCCCGTCACAGGGATTCGAACCACCAACCTTCTGATCAGCAAGCCCTAGGCTCAGTAGTTTAACCACAGAGCCACCTGGGTCCCTAGTACTGTACATAGTATGCACAATAAACCTGTAAATAGTGAGGTTGGGGTTTGGCGTCATTACCACACGATCCTGACACATGTGCTGTCACTAACTTAACAAGAAGGTTTTATAACAGTTGCATGATTATACTCTTCTGAAACAATGTCCCACATAACTGGAAAATTGTCTCAGACACAACCCCCGCACCCCATCTCAGATCTATTTTCATGTCTAGCAACAGGGAGCACCTCACACTGTAAAGAAGGGCATAGGCTGTCATTCTTAACATCTCATGGAATCATAAAATTATAGAGTTGGAAGGGACCCCTGAAAGCAAAAGATCAAAAAGGAGCACGGGCATACCTGAGGTAACCAACAGTGAACACAGCTGCTCCATACACATTCCCATGGTTCAGTGGGAATTCCTCCAGTGTCCCTTGTTTTCTGGGAACTGAGGGTGGGGTGTGTGGAATCAAATGAGCAGTCAGACTTAAAATGAAGGCTGAGATATGTCTTGGTCTCACGATTCATTAGAAAATGGAGTCAGCAAATAATATTGTGGGCAAAGAGTATTGTGCCCCCAACAAGACCTTCTGTGCTCCTTTATGTTTCAAAAGCCATCAACTTTCTTGAACTCCTTTTATAGTTATTGCTTCCTGTCATGCAGAAACTTAGTCATTACTATATGTGGATAATTATTAACCAGTTTTGTCCAATGTTAGCAATTGCCCACACTACAAAAATGTGCCATGTAACATTTAGGTCCATTTGGCAAAAGAAACTTTCTTAAGGTTTCTATCCTGTACATTATTATGCCAAGCCAGTTCTGTTGGATTTAGTGACACCTAAGTATGGCTAACTGACCACAGGATTATAGTTAGTTGCCTGGATCAGTCTTGCATTTACTTGGTTGCAAATCCCATTTATTTCAGCTGAACTTGAATCCAAGGGTATGTAGAATATCCACTCAAACTCATACCTGCCAAGTCCCTGCCCGAGAAATAAGGGACCGGACCGGAAGTAGCAGACTGGAAATAGTGCTGCCGCCATTTTGGAACTGGTGGAGCATACTCAGAAGTGACTTTTGATGCTGCTGTGCCCAGTTCCAAAATGGCCACCGCACCAGAAGTCGCGCTGCAGCCATTTTGGAACTGGGCAGAGCAGCATCAAAAGTAGCTTCTGAGCATGCTCCACCCAGTTCCAAAATGGCCGCCGCGCCAGAATAAACCAGGGGAAAACAAAAAAAAATCCGTTTTTTCGGCTGGGAACAGCTGGAAAAACAGGGGTTTCCCGGGGAATACAGGAGACTTGGCAGCTATGCTCAAACTCCTGTGAGTACAGTTAAGATTCATTTGCAAACTAGTCCCATGTCTTACTTTAATACGATGATTTACAAATGTAAAATGGTTGTCATTCATCAAAATAAGAAAAGCTTAACAATGGAAATCCTCGCATGACTCCATCCACATGATGAACTTAATCCAAATGCAGGATTCAGCCCATTTAGAGGGCATGGGTGTTGTCATGCATGCCTAGACCTCTCCAAAAGTTTAGGAAATATAGCTCTCATATGCCAAAAGGCACCCAGGTTTTCCAAAATTGGGTCATCCATGCTCTCCTCCACAGATGATACTATTGAGCATGAAGCCGGGTGCTTAAAGCCTTTAGGTCATTCTAAGTAATGAATTCAGACACTGAGACAGTCAGGCACAACCCATTACAGTACTAGTCATGATTATGACGTGGTTTGATTTGTGTGATGTTTGGTTTCCCCTCAGTTAGAATACATATCTTACAGTAACAGTTAACTCTGTTCCATCTGATGACAGAAGAGGAATCTAGGGGAAGGAGCAGGGAGGACAGAGTGTGATCTAGAGGTTTTCAATAAGTAACAGAAAAAGCCTAATCTGGAAAGCTATTGGCCAATGCAGATTTGGCAACTGAAGGTACCAAGGTACCAGCACATAACAGCACAGGCTTATTTTTATATGTCTGACCCAAGCACACACAGCCATAGAGTGGTTGCAGGTATTTTGTGTCCTTTTCTTGCCTCCTCCTGCTTTTTCCTTCCTTGTGTGGCATTGCCTTATCCACGTTTATAGGATAGTCCTGTATACCCGAAGGAGCATCTCTGCCACCGTTGCTCAGTCCAGGCACTGAGATCCAGCACCGAGGGCCTTCTGGCAATTCCCACACCATGAGAAGTGAGGTTACAGGGAACCAGGCGGAGAGCCTTCTTGGTAGTGGCGCCCACCCTGTGGAATGCCCTCCCATCGGGTGTCAAGGAGATGAATAAACATATTACCTCCAAGAGACATCTGAAGGCAGCCCTATAAAGGAAGCTTTTTAGGGTTCAATGTTTTACTATGTTTTTATATATGCTGGAAGCCACCCAGAGTGGCTGGGGCAACCCAGTCAGATGGGCAGGGTACAAATAAATTGTTGTTGCTGCTGCTACTACTCCCCTCTTGAGTCAATTTCAGCATTAGAAATCAGTGGAATGCTATGGAATAGCTGGGAGTTGAACTTGTCCTGGTGGACAAGAATATAAAACCCACAGCTGGGTTGTTCTTTAGTGACTACAGGGTGAAGTGCCTCAGCTGGACCCAGTCCTATGGAAGAAGCTGTAGTCACCATGAAATTGCCCCAAATGACACACTGCTAAGAGCACAGGCTTCTATATTTGTCCACATCAAATGAAAGAATGACCTATTACTTTCAGTTGCCTTGATATCTCTTTAAGGCAGTGGTGGGGGACGCTGTGGCTCAGCACAGACTCCCCGCAAGTCCAGTCTACATGGCTATTGGCTGGGAATTATGGGAGTTGGACAACATCTGGAGAGCCACAGGTTCCCCATCCCTGCTTTAAGATATCATGACCTTGTACTGCAGATAAGAAAATAAGAACACATTTATATCCAAGGTATGAAAGTTGCAATTCTCCAGCCGTACATGCATATCAAACAACAAACCCCAGTGAAATGAAACACTAGAATGAGGTGTGCTAAGTACATTGTGAGGCTTATCATCTCCTCTCAGAACACATTGACATTCCTGTGCTGCCCTGTCTTCCTTAATAGTTGAATACTTAATACCACAAAAAGGCAGTTTTCTTATCTACAGACTACATTTTTAATATTTGAAATATATGTTTAATAAAAGATTTTTGTGCCATCAGTGAACGAAATAGGCTCAGTTACTCAGTCTTCTTCTTTAAAGATATGTGCTGGAAAACTGAGGAAATGGCTGAAGGTGAGCTTACCTTTCACCATTGCCAAGCTGAAATAGAGTAGATTGGGAAACCTCTTCAGCAGTCTATGGAGACGTGAATCTTTTAATATTTTAAATTGTACAGGTTGTGCAATTGTACATCACCCAAGGAACCTTGATTTGAGGCAACTAACAGCTGTAATAAATAATAAATGGAACCTCATCTACCCAGGAACAACGGCCTTCTTGGTAATGGTGTCCTCCCTGTGGAACTCCCTCCCTTCAGATGTCAAGGAGAGAAAGAATTACACAACTTTTAGAAGACCTCTGAAGGCAGCCCTGTGTTGGGAGGTTTTTAATGATTGATGTTTTCATTATGTTTTTAGATATGTTGTAAGCTGCCCAGGGTGGCTGGGAAAATGCAACCAGTTGGGTGCGGTATAAATTATAAAATTATTATTATTATTATGGATGTGAGGGACGAGGGATACAGGGAAGTCCCTCCCATCTTAAGTTCCAGCCCATCCCCAAGCGCTGGAGAGAGTAAGGAGAGCTCTGCCTCCAGCGGAGAGTCAGGAAGTGGTGTCCGAGGCTCAGGCAAGGTTGTGGAGCCCAGGCCGCAGGTGGGACAGGAAGTAGGACGCACAGGGGGGAGGCCAATTCCCCCAACTCCCGAATTGCGACGCAAACGTAGGGGGAAGAGGTTGGGTCTGCCAAAGCTGTGGTGCTGGAAGAAAACGCGCCAATCGCCATTCGGGAGTTCAGACACCTCACCTTAAGGATGCATTTTTACTGCTCTGAACACTGTAAATAATCAGCACTTAATAAAAACCTTAAAAGACCATGCTGGAGTCGTTACTCTAGAGTAGCCATACCAGGCCCTCTGACAGCAACTCCCGAATCTTTTTTTTGGCTACTTTGGAGTGCAGCGATGAGCGCTCAAGAGGCTGAGCATTGGAGGCTGGAGGCCGAAGCAGCGAAGCAGGAGCTGCAGAACCTCACAGCGCACGCACAGCAGCAATTGCATGCCGCTCAGGAGGAAGCGCGAGGGGCGCAGGAGGAGCTGAACAAGCTGGTGGACCAGGTGAGGACAAAAGAGGAGACTGAGAAACAGCTAAGGGTGATGGTTTTGGACCTACAGAAGAAGTTGGAAGAGGAGAAAGCCGCTAGAGGTGGGGGGGTGCCCCAGCCGCAGCTAGTCCAAGTGAGAAGGGGACAGAGCCTAGTCACCAAGTTTAGCGGCGACCCTAGGGAGTACCTAGGATTCGAGACAGAAATAAATTATGCGCTGGAATTGCATGCAGCAGAATTCCCAGATGACGCGCACAGAGTCTCCTTTATCATAGAGCATTTGACGGGGGCCGCCCGAGAATGGGTAAGACCGCTCATCGCGCAAAAAAATCCTTGCATGAAGAACGCAAAATTATTTCTAGAAGCTTTAAAAATAATGTACGCGAGTGACAGTGAAATGGAGGCCACTAAAGAGGAGCTTCATAACTTAACACAAGGAAAATCGACAGTTAGGGACTACTGGGCGAGATTCACCATGCTGGTGCACAAACTGGGGTGGGATCTGCAAAGTGAGCCAGTGAAATCAGCCTTCTACATGGGTTTGCACGCAGACGTTAAGGATGAGCTGGCAAGAGGTCCCAAACCGCGAACTATGGATGAGTTAAGCAAAGCGGCGCTAGCGGTGGGGGTGAGACAGGAATCCAGATGGAATGACAAACAAGCGACGCGCGCAGCAAAACCTTGGTTCCCACGCTCCCAGGACAGACCACATCACCAAACCCCACCCCAGGGCCCGCCCCCACACCCGCCCAGGCCAAGCCCAGAGCCGGAACCGATGGAGATCGGAGGAGCGCGCGCGGGGGCTTTTCAAACCCCGGCGGCGCCAAGACGCAAGGAGGGAAGAGGCGGGAATTGCTTTCTCTGCAACTCCCCCAGGCATCGCGTCAGAGACTGCCCTCATCGCAGAGAGTGGCAAGGAAAGGCGGGAACGGTTGTACCTTCCCCCACTGACGCAGCACCACAGCAGGGAAACGAGACAGCCTGGCTGCAGGAGACAAGGGGGAGCGGCCAGGCACAGTCAGCAGACAACAGCCCCCGCCCGCCCACCCGCACAGAGAGGAGCACAGCCAGCCCACCCCTCCCAGAGCAGGAGTGGTTCTAGAAGTCACGCTCACGCTCCCAAATGGCTATCCCCTGACAGTCCTCGCCTTAATTGACAGTGGTGCCTCAGCCAACTTCTTCTCGAGAAACTTTGCGGAAGAGCACCAGATCCAACTTCTGCAGCTGGATTTTCCCCTGCACGTGGCCACCATTGACGGCAGAGAGCTGCTGGGAGGGGCCATCACGCATCAAACCCCCCCCCCATGAGAATGACGGTGGGAAGGCACTCAGAGACACTGGCTTTCAACGTCACAACCATCTCAGACCCCCCCATCGTCTTGGGCATGAGCTGGCTGACGCGCCACGACCCCTCCATAAGTTGGCACCAGAGATGCATCACTTTTGGATCGGACTTTTGTCTGGAACATTGCATGCAGCACCAACCAGGGGAGGGGCCTCCGATAGCCACGGTGGCCACCATGCACGTCAAGGGGGGTGAGGCAATACCCAAGCCGTACTGGGACCTGCAGGAGGTCTTCAGCGAAGCGGAGTCCGACCACCTACCCCCACACAGGCCTTTTGACTGCCAGATCAACCTGGTGCCAGGGGCAACTATACCCCCAGCCAAGCTGTACGCCATGTCAGATCAGGAACTGGAGGATCTGCGCGCTTTCATCGACAAGAACCTCAAGCGGGGGTTCATCAGAGAAAGCAAGGCAGCAGGGGGCAGCCCGGTCTTCTGGGTGGACAAGAAAGACATGCAACAGCACCGTCTGGTGGTGGATTTTAGACGGCTGAATTCGGTGACAGAGCCAATGGCTTTCCCCATGCCCAGAGTGGATGATCTCCTGACAGCGGCACGCAGGGGCAAGATCTTCACCAAGCTCGACCTAAGAGGGGCGTACAACTTGATTAGGATCCGGGAGGGTGATGAATGGAAAACCACGATGTTCACGCCTCTGGGCTCTTTTGAATATCTGGTGATGCCCTTCGGGTTGCAAGGGGGCTCAGCATGCTTCCAGGCCTTCATGCACCACGTCCTGGGGTCCCTCCTCTTCAAGAACTGCTTGGTCTTTCTGGATGACATCCTTATCTACTCCAATGACCCAGTGCAGCATGTGAAGGATGTCAGGGAGGTGTTGCAGCGCCTGAAGGACAACCACCTGTATGTGAAGCTGGAGAAGTGCAAGTTTCACACCAAAGAAGTGGACTTCCTAGGCTACAAGCTGTCAGACAAGGGGCTGGCGATGGACAAGGACAAGGTGCAGGCCATCCTGGACTGGCACAGCCCCAGGACGCGCAAAGATGCCCAACGCCTACTAGGCTTCGCGAACTTCTACAGGAAGTTCATCAAGAACTTCTCTCGCGTCACGGCTCCTATCACCGACTGCCTGAGAGGCAAGCAGAAGTTCCGGTGGACACCAGAGGCGCAAGCAGCGTTCGAAAGCCTCAAGAGGGTATTCGCTTCAGACCAGCACCTGTTCCACGTGGTGCAGGATGCGCCCCTACGCCTGGAGACAGATGCTTCGGACAAGGCTCTGGGAGCGATTCTGTTGCAACTGGACGCCAACAGAGAGTGGAGACCCTGTGTCTTCTTCTCCAGGAAGCTGACCCAGCCGGAACGCAACTACACAGTGTTTGACAGGGAACTTCTCGCGATCCACGCTGCGTTCCAGCACTGGCGACACTTCCTGGTGGGCGCCAAGCACCCCATCCAGGTGTGCACAGACCACAAGAACCTGGAGTTCTGGAGAACTGCCAGGGTGCTCAACCAGCGGCAGATACGGTGGGCAGAGTTCTTCTCGAACTTCAACTTCTCCATACACTACATCCCGGGAGAGCAGAATGTCAGGGCGGATGCCCTCTCCCGCAAGCCAGAGTACATGGAGGAGGAGTTGCCACCGGCACCCAGGCATATTTTTCCCCCATCAGCATGGTCCTGCGGAGCAACAGTGGTGAGCGAGGCAGAACTCACAGCACTGACAGCAGCTGATGAATTTGCCACCCGCATCTTCAGAGAACTGAGAAGGGGGGGGGAGCAGGCCAAATACTTTGAGGAAAGGAGGGGTTTGCTTTTTTACAAGGGAGCCCTGTACCTGCCAACCAAACAGCTGAGAGGTAAGGCCCTCAAGCAGATGCACGACAACCCAACGGCGGGTCATTTTGGGAGGGACAAAACCACTCACCTAGTCATGAGACACTTCTGGTGGCCAGGGGTGCGGGAGGATGTTCGGGATTATGTAAGGGGATGTGACACCTGCCAGCGAGCAAAGGTGGTCAGAGCGCCACCAGCTGGTTTGCTGGAGCCCTTAGCCACACCGCACAGGCCGTGGGAAGTAGTGTCCATGGACTTCATCACAGACCTGCCGTCGTCCAGGGGCAAGACCGCAGTGTTGGTGGTGGTGGACCTCATGTCCAAAATGTGCCATTTTATACCGTGTGCCAGGGCGGTCTCGGCAGAAGAGACGGCCAAACTGTTTGTTGACCACGTATTCAGACTGCATGGATTGCCTTTAAGGGTTATTTCGGATCGTGGCCGCCAATTTGTTTCCAGGTTCTGGCGGCGGCTCATGAACCTCCTGCAGGTGGAGGTCAGCTTGTCGACGGCTAGGCACCCGCAAACCAATGGACAGGCGGAGCGGGTCAACGCCATTCTGCAGCAGTACCTGAGATGTTACGTCAGCCAGAGGCAAACGGACTGGGTGGATCGCCTGCCACTGGCAGAATTTGCCTACAACAATGCGGTGCACGTCTCCACAGGGGTGTCGCCCTTTAAGGCCAACTACGGGCGCGACCTCAGATCTTTCCCGGAGAGGGAGGGGGAGGAGGAGGAAGAGGGCCCACAGGCAGAGGATTGGGCAGAGGACCTGGAGACGGTGCACCAGCAGCTCAGAGAACACTTGGAGAGGGCCAAGGAAGCGTACAAGAAGGGGGCAGATCGCCACAGGCGACCGGGAGAGGTCATCAGGGTGGGGGACAAGGTTTGGTTATCCTCGGAAGGTCTTCCCACCAGGGGGCGATGCAAGAAGTTAGCACCCAGGAGGCTGGGCCCCTTCACGGTCACGCAACAGGTCAACCCGGTAGCCTTCAGGCTAGCACTGCCGGAGGACATGAGAGTGCACCCAGTGTTTCATAGATCGCTGCTGTCGCCGTACAGGGAAAGTACCAGGTTCAGGGACAGCGATCAGCCTCCAGAGGGAGGGGGGGAGACGGGAGACGCCCGACAGCTCAATGAGGCAACTGAGATTTTAGACTCAAGGAGAGGGGTGAGAGGACTGGAGTACCTGATAGCATGGGAGGACACTCCGCCGTCCCACAATGAGTGGATACCGGCCACAGAAGTACCTGAGGAATTTTTAGTGGAAGAGTTCCACGCCCTGTTCCCCCACAGGCCCAAGCCCTGGCACATGGAAAGGGAGGGAGAGGGGGAGGGGCAGGAGGAAGGGATAGCAGGCAGCAGCTCTCCATGGAGATGGGAAGCGGAATTTGAGGACACGGAAGAAGAGGTGTGGGTTTCACCGAGGTCAACGACGTCAGAGGCAGGAGAGGACTGGCAGAACATTTTTACTCCCACCAGCTCTGACGCCACTGACTTCTTGGGATTCCCGTCTTCTCAGGGGGAAGGAGAAAGATCGCAGGATTGGGGGGAAATTTTTACACCCACAGGCTCGGATGCCACAGACTTCTTGGGGTTTCACTCGTCCCCAGCAAGCGGGGAGCCACTAGGAAGGGGGGGAGAGGAGCCTGGGAGGGGGATGGATGTGAGGGACGAGGGATACAGGGAAGTCCCTCCCATCTTAAGTTCCAGCCCATCCCCAAGCGCTGGAGAGAGTAAGGAGAGCTCTGCCTCCAGCGGAGAGTCAGGAAGTGGTGTCCGAGGCTCAGGCAAGGTTGTGGAGCCCAGGCCGCAGGTGGGACAGGAAGTAGGACGCACAGGGGGGAGGCCAATTCCCCCAACTCCCGAATTGCGACGCAAACGTAGGGGGAAGAGGTTGGGTCTGCCAAAGCTGTGGTGCTGGAAGAAAACGCGCCAATCGCCATTTGGGAGTTCAGACACCTCACCTTAAGGATGCATTTTTACTGCTCTGAACACTGTAAATAATCAGCACTTAATAAAAACCTTAAAAGACCATGCTGGAGTCGTTACTCTAGAGTAGCCATACCAGGCCCTCTGACAATTGAGGTGTATGGCAACCTAGCAATTTGAAAGCACCTCAAAGTGCAAGTAGATAAATAGGTACAGTGGGAAGGCAAACAACGTTTCCATGTGCTGCTCTGGTTCGCCAGAAGCGGCTTTGTCATGCTGGCCACATGACCTGGAAGCTGTATGCCGGCTCCCTCGGCCAATAATGCGAGATGAGCGCTGCAACCCCAGAGTCGGTCACGACTGGATCTAATAGTCAGGGGCCCCTTTACCTTTATGGCACAACTGCCCTGCAAGGAATGCGCAAACTAGTGATTCAAGGATCTTGTCTGCAGTTGGAGCCATAAGCTTGAGCTCTTCTCACACAGATCATATATTGGGGAGTCTGAAGAAGAAACCCTGCCTCTTAAATTCATCAGACCTTTGAAAAAGTTGGACCTCATATAGGCTACAGCAACAGACATCCAGGACCTAAACTTTTCCTTCACATTACTTGTATTAGATATATATGTGTCTTATTGACAGGAATGCAAACATTCTGGGCATTTGAAAGGCTTTATATTTGAAAAACATGCACTTCCCCAACAATGTCATTTACCAAGGGCTAGCCAGAATCTCTTATTGCAGGGAACATTTATCCATTTTAAATAATATTTTATTCTAAAGAAACTGGGTTCATTTTTAAAAGAAATGTTTGGAACTTTGGGACTGTACTCTCATTCCATTGGATATCGATATTATTATTATTATTATTATTATTATTATTATTATTATTATTATTATTATTATTATATTGTTTTATATGCCGCCCATCTTTGGATGCCTTCCAACAAATTATAAAACTACAGTAAAACACCAAGCTTCCCTATACATGGGTGATGCCTTAAGTTGTTTTCTAAAAGTCATAGAATTGTTTATTTCCTTGACATCTGGTGGGAGGGTGTTCCACAGGGCAGGCGCCACTACCGAGAAGGCCCTCTGCCTGGTTCCCTGTACCTTTAGTCCTTGCAATGAGAGAACTGTCAGAAGGCCCTTGGAGCTGGATCTCTGTGTCCGGGCTGAACGATGGGGGTGGAGACGCTCCTCCAGCGTGTTCCCTATGGCATGTCGATAATCCAAAACTGTTTTCAGAATAGGAAATGTTGGGTTCTACAGCACATGTTTCCCATCTCTTCTTCAATGGAATTTACCAGTGGTTATGCTGTCATAGTGAGTAGTTTATCAAGCTGCATATGGCCAAGCCTTTTTCAAGCCTCCAAGGAGTAAAGATGCAGCTGAAACAATTAACCTCTCCTCTAGCCAAGGATGTGTTTTATTCAATTATGTTTTATTGCTTGTATTTCTACTCAGCTATGCGAGTTGAAGCCTACGTGGTTTTGTGCAACTCTGGTGACATTCAAACTCATTCTCTGGCAGCAAAAGTAAGATTAAAAGCCTACAGGAGAGGCCATTCACTGGAAAGATAACAGCTTTATACTCATTACGCATCTTTTCTAGGGGCTGGATTCCCCTTTTCCAAGAGATAGGAAGGGAAATGATGTCAATCATTTGCAGTGGCAGACTCCTTTAAAGGAAGGGAGCACTGCAGAACTATGCCATGGTGTATTTGGAAAAGTATTTGTTTACAAATGCACTTGCTGAGAAAGTCTGGGTATACCAGGGGAAAATATATAGCATCACTCCAGGTTTCTAAAACCTAGCTCTAAGCACACGGGCCTGTTTCCTTAATTCTCGTTGCCTTAGCTCTGACTGGCATCTTCACATTAATATTATTATGAATTTCCTCCTTAACAATTAGATTTATATAGTAAATCTAATAAAGCTGGCTTACAAAAATATAAAAAATGCAATGTATAATAATTAAACAAATTAAACAAAAACATCCTTTTATGGAGGCATGTCAGGTAGAGTCAACTTGACTAGCTGATGGAACCGGTGGGTCTCACTTTAGATCAGATTTGCAGAGCACTTTTGGCCTCATCGGCCAGATTGTTATCTCCTACTACCAGCCAACTTTGACCAATCATTGGTCATAATGACACCAGGTTCTACCCACCAGTCAATGTTGACGCATGGGGGTGGGGAAGGGGAAGGGGGTCCGCTTCATCAACACATTACCCACAGGGACTGTGCTGGCAAAGCAGCACCAAGCAGTCTCTGTGAAGTCTCTGCTCATCTGCCGAAAAAGAAAGAGGTCAGAGGTCAGAGGAAGATTCAGCACTCACACCCTGCTCATCACCTAATGAGTGAAGAGTAAAATCAGGGGTCGGCAAGGTTTACCAGCCATGGGCCAGATCCCTCTCACGGGAGATTGTCCATGGACCCGACTGGCGCAGCACGATGCTGAAAATCGCATCTGCACATGTCCGCGGTGCCAGAAATTGCTTCTGTGCAAGCCCACACGTCGAAATGGCGCCTGCGCAGGATTGATTTCTGGCGTCTGGACATGCGCAAATGCGATTTCCGGCATCGTGCTGCGCCAGTCAGGTCCACGGATGATCTCCCGTTGACTCTGATGTTGAGATGGAGGGCACAAGGAGAAGGGGACGACAGAGGACGAGATGGTTGGACAGTGTTCTCGAAGCTACCAACATGAGTCTGACCAAACTGCGGGAGGCAGTGGAAGACAGGAGTGCCTGGTGTGCTCTGGTCCATGGGGTCACGAAGAGTCGGACATGACTAAACAACTGAACAACAACAAAATCTAAACTTTAAACACTTTGTGTGTTGAAGGGTTAAGGATAAGGAAGTGGACTTTTAAATCCCGTTAAGATTGGTTTCTCCCTCCTGTGACTGCTTTATCTCTTCCACCTTCCACCAAAGCTAGTTACACTTACAGTCACCATCACCATGCAGAACAGGAGGTCTGGGCAGCTATTTGCTCTGTTTTATTTGCTAGAAGGATTTGTCCTATTAGTGGAAGCCGGCTGGAGACACTAAGGATGTTTTTCAATAAAAGATCTAATCAGTTCACAGAACGAGAATTACAGTGCTTTTGTTTTTTATGGAAAATTCACTTATTGGAGAAGAAACTGGGAGCCCCAGTATCTAGCGTAGACTTTGGAGACCACTCCAAGCTGCTCCAGAGGGCTAGGGGGCTCTTCAGAATAGCAGAGAGTGACTTCCTCAGTGTTCCAAGTCAGCACTTTTTATCTCATCAGAGGGGCATCAACTGGATACCAACCTTCAGACAAAAACACTAAAAAGGATACTGCTACGACAAATCAATTGCAGTATAAAAATACAGGAAATGGGACAGCAAACTCGGGTATTGGCCAAGTCTTTCTGGAATGAAAGGTTCTTCAAGTTACGGTGGAATGTTGATAGGGAGAAAGAGACCTGATGAGACTGAGCAAAAGGTCCTCGCTCCTGCCTTTCTCCCAGAAGACAGTAAACACCGTGGAAGCTGACTGTACAGCACATGTGTCTGATGGGGAGATCTTGCATGCAACATAAATTCTGTACAATAAAGCTTCAAAGGATTATCTATATTTTCTTTATCAGTAACTGAAATAATAATTTCTAAATTAAGCAAGGGGACTTTGGTGTACAAGGCATTATGGAAACCTCTTGTGATTTTCTTCTTTTCCATTACTGTCGAAAATAAAAGCTACTGGCAGAAAAGGGAAGCGAACTAAATAGTTGTATTTTGCAATACTAAAGTTGAAAGGCAGCTGTCACCCATGTTGTGTCATGTGCGGAAATCACTGGCAAATCCTGTTTTAGAGGTGGCTCTTGCCTATTTTCAAACAACTTCCTTGCTCTTTGACGATGAAGTGTTATGGTGAACATTACACTTCTTGCATCTGATGATGCTGACTCTACTTTATGAAAGTTTATGCAGTAATAATTTTGTTTAGGCTTTAAGGTGTCACAAGACATTGTCCTTGCATGTGTGAATGTTCTGCTACTGATCAAAACTTGAATCTGTAGTTTCTTGGTAGAAGCAATGACAGTGTTGCACACACAGAGTTCTGCTCTAGCACTAGAACTTCCTCCTTGGGTGGCAAGGTCCCAAACCCTCCCGGGATGCTGGAATAAAGACACATGAAACAGTATTTTGGGTTAATGGGAGAAAAAAAGGCCACAACTTTATTAGTTACAGAATGAGAGTGGTATTGGCTTAGGCATTGGAAACCACACTATATCTGACTCCTGCCTGTCCACAGAAAGTATCGTAAGGGTTAACCACCAGTAGGGGGAGCCCTGCTGATGCACATCATCTAGGAACTCTCCCAGGGTCACCCCCAGAGGTTGTGCCATGGCCCTAGCCCCCCCCCCATCTGGGGCTTCGGACAGAGACCACGCCCCTCGGATTCCTTTAATGGAATACCCTTGAATTAGGAAGGGTAGATGATGGCCACTACCTCCCCTCCCCTTCAATCTAATACTCCAATGCCTAACCACCAAACCTTTCAAAGTTGTGACAGTTTGCAACAAGATAGGTGAAAAACCAAATGGCCAGTGTCAATTTGCCAAGTGGAAAAAATTCCTACCAGGCCCCTTCAACGGGTGACCAACCGAGGTCCATAGCAAGGTCAAGAAATAATGAGCCTAACCTTAGGGAGGGAGGGCAGGAGTCTTTGGGCACGGGCAGTTTAAATGGCCTGTGCCATGCCCGCAGACTGTCTGGATTGGTCGGCCAGGGATGGTGTGGCCGAGGACCCCCCAAGGGTGCAGGGGCTACCCTGCCCCATTTGCATGGGTAGGGCTTGCTCCCAGCCTGCAATGTCATTTTCCTGGTAAAAGGAAATGACTTTCTCTTCCTATGCATCCTCAAAAATCTTCTCCAGAGGTCCTCCAACTCTCTGGATATTGTGAGAGAGTGTGTAGAGGAAACTGAAGGAAAGATGAAAGGAAAATTCTATTGTACAGGCTGAAGTCTGCTGTTATAGAATATGACCTACAGGTATTGACATCATTTACCTATGGCAAGAAGTCTATAGGTAACTTAATGGGGCTTGATTTTCTTTCAGTGCAGAGTACTGAAGACTTATGGCATTTCTGAGATATTTGTTTTATTTGCAGATGTATTAGCAAGACATGCTAAAGTCAATAAATATTTCTACAAAAGCCAACAAATCTGCCACCCCCTACACTAGACTGCAAGGGACAGCCCTACGCCCCAATATGATTCAGCTTCTGCAAACTCACAACTCACTCCCTCTCCCAATTCAAGACAGTCAAACTTTTTCTCTGCCTTCTTCAAATAGCTGAAAGGTGGGTATGCCGTCATTCGTCAAGCGAGTAATGAAGCATTACAAAAACCTGTTTAACAGAGATGACAGTGATTAATCAGCTAAGTTTATCTTATTCTACCTTTAATCTCTGGTGGGTGGTGGGGGATAAGTTCCAGTTCTGAGGTCACTCCCTGTGCTACAGATATGTTATTTAATACAAATAGCTAATTAAGAAAGAAAAATGAACTTGAGTACAATGGCCCACATAAAAGTTTATGGCTTTGATGCACATGCTTCTACTTGCTTACATCTTTCATATGTGTTGCCCTTTTTTTGCAAATGGAAGTAACCTGAATAGTACACTTGTGACACCGGAGTAGCCTGGACTTGGGTCAGACATCCTTATTGCAGCAGAGTGGCAGTATTTTGGGACAAGAAATCGTGCAAAATTCCATCAGATGACTTTGTTGCTGTTTAGTTGTTTAGTCGTGTCCGACTCTTCGTGACCCCATGGACCAGAGCATGCCAGGCACTCCTGTCTTCCACTGCCTCCCACAGTTGGTCAGACTCATGTTGGTAGCTTTGAGAACACTGTCCAACCATCTCGTCCTCTGTCGTCCCCTTCTCCTTGTGCCAGCCATCTTTCCCAACATCAGGGTCTTTTCCAGGGAGTCTTCTCTTCTCATGAGATGGGCAAGGTATTGGAGCCTCAGCTTCAGGATCTGTCCTTCCAGTGAACACTCAGTGCTGATTTCCTTCAGAATGGATAGGTTTGATCTTTTGATCTTCTTGCAGTCCATGGGACTCTCAAGAGTCTCCTCCAGCACCATAATTCAAAAGCATCAATTCTTCGGCGATCAGCCTTCTTTATGGTCCAGCTCTCACTAACATACATCACTACTGAGAAAACCATAGCTTTAACTATATGGACCTTTGTCTGCTTTTTAAGATGCTGTCTAGGTTTGTCATTGCTTTTCTCCCAAGAATCAGGCGTCTTTTAATTTCGTGACTGCTGTCACCATCTGCAGTGATCATGGAGCCCAAGAAAGTAAAATCTCTCACTGCCTCCATTTCTTCCCCTTCTACTGTATTTGCCAGGAGGTGATGACTACTGTAATATAAATTTAATAGATAATAAAAATAATAGAAACCCATTTGGATGTTATCCCATCTTCCCCAAACTATCCCTAGATATTCTGAGGATCCCAATTTCCACACTGAATTGTTTGTGCTGTGAGCCCACAGATTCTTAAGATTCTTTACATTCTTTTCTTTACAATAATCGTTAAGTTAGGTCCTTAGTGTCCCTTTCCTGCAAGCACTAATAACCAAGTGTGTTGGTCCTCCCAAACAGTCAAGACCTAAAGAGAAATTACTTTTCTTCTCCTTTCTGCTGTCAGAAATGTTCAGTGACAACAATGTTATAAACTCATTCATAAGTATGCTGCACACATTGGAATTAGTGAGTGGCTACAGAAATGCCGCCCCTGGAAATGATGGGTTGACAATACCAACAATACGATTCTGATGACGTTTTAAGGTTGGGGCATGGGTTAATAAATTTTGATGGAAGCTGAAAAGAGGAGAGAAATTTAGCTTGTATCTTCCTAATGAGCTTCTAAGTACATGCTCTGTAGGATTAAAAAAAAAATTGTTACAAAGAGGAATTATGATAGTTTGCTTCAGCACAATTTCCAAAATCACACATGATGCCGTCTCTCAAAAAACCACAGTGCCTTGTGGGGCAAACAAAAGAGGAGGAAGGACAAAACCAAAATGGTGAGAGCCACCTTGAAACAACCTTGGGTTAGACCATTTACAATATGGAATAACTGCTTGTCAGTTTCATAAATTATGTAAGGTTGTGGCTTCTGATTCATTATTGCTGTAGTAGTGAGATATTTACAAAAGCAGTAGAATGTACTACATAGGGAAAGGCTGTAGCATGTAGCTTTTTGTAGAAAAGGTTCCAGATTTAATCTCTGGCATCTACAAGCAGGGCTGGGAAGGTCTCCTCCCTAAAACATTATTAGAGAGCCATTGCCAGTTGTTGTCTGTAATACTAGTTGTACCAATGGTTGCTATGTGCCAACTTCCTAAGTTTCTGTTAAGGATTTTGGTGCAAACTACCTATTTTTTCACATTAAACTTCAGATCTTTATAGATCTAGCTCCTCTAGTGCCACAGAATCCTAGAATTGTAGATATAGAAGGAACACCGAGGGTCATCTAATCCAACTCCCTGCGATGCAGGAATCTCAACTAAAGTATCCATGACAGGTGGCAATCCAACCTCTGCTTTAAAACCTCCAAGGAAAGAGTGTCTACTACCTCTTGTGGAAGCCTGTCCCACTTAAGCTTTTTGAAACCAGCCTCCTTAATGTCCAGAGTGCATGTCTGACTACACTCAGCTTCCCTTTGCCTTTGTATCATAAAACCCAGGAGGACATAATCACTTCCTCCAAAGGTTCCCTGAACTTTCACTTGGTGATCCGTTGGTGAGGATCTTTTAGTGAGGACCAGGTCCTAGAGAGCTGAGCACCTTGTTGCTTCTTCAACCTTCTGGGAAATGAAATTTTCTGCGAAGCATTTGAGGAATTTTTGGACCTTACATTCTTGACAGAGTTTGAGTTCCAAGAGATATTGGGGCAGTTAAAGTCTCCCACGACTACCAAAGATTCAAAAAGGGGAGCTACAGTAATCTGCTCAATAAAGGCACCACCTACATCTTCAGACTGGGTGGAATGTCTATAGCAGACACCCACATTAGGGTCACTGCTGTTTCCTTTCTTACAAGTTTTACCCATATATTCTGAATCAGCCTTCCATGCTCCAAGTCATGGATCTCTTTAAAAGTGTACACACACTTGATGTATAATGCTACACGTCCCCCATTCCTGTTTGATCCATTTCTTTTGAGCATAAGTCTCATCCCACCACATTTGACTTTGTCACCCTGTAATAAGAGCTCAAGTTCTCTTTGCTTGTTTCCCATACTCCATGCATTAGTATAGAGACAAGTGAAACCATGGATCATTCCTCCACACACCTCTGTCTCCCTCCGTAGGGAGTTACCTGCCGCCATCACATCTCTTCCTTCTCAGGGGAGTGGCAGTAAATAGAAATGTAGTAAAAAAATAATATATATATTCATGAAAACAAAAGTCAATGGATCTACTGACTCTAGACCAGACATAGGCAAACTCGGCCCTCCAGATGTTTTGGGACTACCGTTCCCATCATCCCTGACCACTGGTCCTGTTAGCTAGGGATCATGGGAGTTGGAGTCCCAAAACATCTGGAGGGCCAAGTTTGCCTATGCCTGTTCTAGACATGTGCCCTGATCTAATCCATTAAGCATATGGGTTAAATAACTCATCTTTCTCCCATGAATCAATTAAAAAATATATTATAGTGCAGGTCAAAATTTGGACTGAATACTTGTCCAATACTGATGCTGGATGTATGTTTTTTTGTGGGGTATGGAAAGCTATGTGTAACATTTTTTATTTGTTTTGTCTCAGATAAAATCCAGAGCAATAACTATAAGGGTGGAATTGCAGAGTGAAGTGGCTGTCAATGTTTAGATGTCCATATATAAAAATACAATTAAGATTTTTCAGAATCAATGTATTGATGTTGTGGGAGGTGCTGTCATTACTTTTTCATGATGCTTCAGTTAAATCTCTGTAAATGTAAATGCTGGTCAAAAATCTATGATCCAACATCCTCAACCTCAGTAGTGCTTCAGCCTCTAGGCTTTAAAACATTGTCATGTATTCAGGCCTGACACTCTGTTGTAGCCCTAATGAAAAATGCATCAGGATGTAGTAAGAGTCCACATTCACCCTATCGATCAGCAGATATGTCTTATTTAAGAATATGGCCTTTATGAATGTTGGGGTGTGCATACGCAAATAATTCAGCTTTAATTCTAAAACCTAGATATGGAATTCTAGCCACTCTTATTTTTTTGTTGTTAAAATGTGTAAAAATTTTTTTTAAAAAAATCATCTGTGGTGAAGCCAAAGTACACAGATGCAATTATAACGTCCAGTGAGAAGATTTCAAGTCTGTCCACTTCCTTCCTTCCGCCCTGTTTGGAGACAATTGAGAATTCTCTGCAAAGTCACACACGCTGCTACTCTCTGGAAAGTTCAGCTTGCGGGTTTGCAAGGCTGTCCCCTTCCCCTTCCCGTGCGCCTCTCTTGTCAGCCTGGCTCTCCCCCTCCCCAAGATCTCCAATCAGCGGTGGCCCTTGAAGACATCGAGGCGTGGCCAGGGAAGACGCAGCTCAAGGACTGTATAAAAGGGCGCGCGGTTTGGCGTCGAAGTACCCAACGTGGTTAAAAAAAAGAAAGAAAGCACACAATACTACATAAAAATGGCAGGAGAGAAGCAGTGATGTTCCTTCATAAGGGCCAGAAACTTAGCTTGCACACTTGTTCGAACCTGAGAAACTTCGTCCTCAGGACGTCTCCCGCGGGGAGTTGCGCACAGCGCCTTGCGGAAAGCGCACCTTCTGAGGGAAGCCTGCGTCCGCCCTCGAGCGCTCTCGCGGGATCCTCGAGGACGGGCAGTGGGCGCGCGTGAACGGAGAGCCACCTCGGTGGCACTTGCTCCCGGAAAAAAAAAGTGCCTGGGGAGAAAGGAAACGTGAGGGCCCGGCGGCCAGCACCTGGTTCCCCCGCCTGTCGCCAGCCAGCCCCCGGCGCCGCCTCTTCCCTTCGCGGCAGCAGCTGCCCACTTGCCGCCGCTCACCTCTCCCCTCAGGTGCAGCCGCGAAGCGCCACTGTCTCCGGGCGACTGGCGCGAGGAGGCGGCGCGCGTTCCCGCCCCTTTCCCCTCCCACCCGGCTCCTGAGCTGCTTCGAGGAGGGAGCTGCTGGGCGGGGAGCGGTGTGTGTGTATGTGTGTGTGAGTGAGTGCGTGCTTCGATTCCACGGTCGCCTCCGCCGCAGGATCGGGCTCCGGAGCGACCGCTCGGCGCCGAGGAGGAAGAGGAGCCTGCGGCGGGCTCCCTGCTGCTGCAGCGGCTCCTCTTCGCCCTTGCGCTTCGTTTTGTGGCTTGTGCGACCACCTATTGATTGCCGCCGAACTTGCCCGCGGGAGTTCGCGGCAGGAGCGGAGTGAGAGGAGCGGCGGCGAGGGCGGGAGAGAAAGCGCTTGAGTTGTGTGCTAGGGAGAGAGAGCGCGCGCGCGTTTCCTCCTCCTCCTCCTCCTCCCGCCTGGGATTCTTAACCTCTACCGGCGTCCATCCTCCTCAGTGCAGCGCAGCCCGCGGCCGCCGACGTTGGGGGTGCCGGTGAGTGGAGCTGCTCCTGCCGCCCTCGCCTTCG
Source organism: Zootoca vivipara (assembly GCF_963506605.1). Lineage (NCBI taxonomy): Eukaryota > Metazoa > Chordata > Lepidosauria > Squamata > Lacertidae > Zootoca > Zootoca vivipara. The sequence goes on along the minus strand of NC_083284.1, from coordinate 69,665,943 downwards.
CCAGGCTCCTCTCCGCCTCTCTCTCGGTCTCTCTCTGGGCGAGGAGGAAGCATGCAGCCGGCGCTCGCGCTCTAGGGGCTCGCCGGCGGTCGCAATGCAGCTCCGCGCAGGCGGCGGCGGCGGGGAGAGCGAGCTTTTTCCGAAGGCGGCGCAGCGCGAGGCTCGTGGCGGCGGCGGAGGCTTCTTCTTCTTCGTCTTTTTCTTCTTCACGGGCTTCTAGCCTGGACGGAGCGGGATTCCAACATGCCGTGCTGAAAAGGACGAGGAGGCACGAGAACAGGCGCCAGTAGGGGCTGGGCTCGCGCGCCGTCCGCCCGCCCGCCCGCCTCGCCAGCGGACTAGCGAGGGGCTCGCCTTCACCTCCATAAGGGGCGGCCGGCCCCCCACCCGCCGGCGGGACTCGCACCTCCGCACCGCGGCCAGGAGGGCTGCTGCTGAGGGGGACTCTGCCTGGGGATCCGCCTCGACGTCGACTCCCTGCCCTGACTTCGCTCGGGGATTTGGATTCTGCCTTGGGACCTTGGAACTTGCAACGAGGAGGAGGAGGAGGGAGGCGGGCTTTATTTTTTCATTTTTTAAGGGGGGGTCTCTATTTTTTTGGAGGGGGTCTCTATCCCCACCACCACCACCGAAGGGGGAAGCGATCGGGTTTTCCCCAGCGCCGGATCCGCGTCTCTTGGGGGGGATCCGGCGGTGACCGCGAGGAGACGATGAAGCTGCTGGTGGCGCTGGCTTGGCTATGCCCGGGCGCGCTGCTGGTGCTGCTCCACCTCGGCGAGGTGGCGCCGCAGCCTTGCCCGGCTCAGTGCTCCTGTTCCGGGAGCACCGTCGACTGTCACGGGCTGGCGCTGCGGAGCGTCCCGAGGAACGTCCCTCGCAACACCGAGAGGCTGTAAGTCGCCTTCCTTCCCTGCGGATTTCCGATCTATCTCCCCCCACACACCTGCCGCCCTCCCCTCCCCGCCCCCGTGCCCAGGTCCCAGCAACCTTACCACCCCCTTCCCTCTCATACAGCCAAGGCAACATGTCAAGCAACCCATTGCTGTTGCCAGAGGATGAAAGGCATTTCCCCCTCCCCATTTTTTCTAAAGCAAAGCTAAGTGAAAATGGAATTAGTGCTTTCAGTTCTCCTCACAACACCCTCCCTGGTTCCTTTTTAGGGCGCATTAGTGTCCCCCCCCCAGCTTTGAAACAGCAATTCTACAGTGCATAGTTGCATCATAGGTACGATGCGCAGCAGCCGCCTTTCAGAGTAGTTCACAGTTGAAGTTTCAGAGCTTCATTCCCTTCTGAAGAGCCGCCTCTTGCTGCCTTTATAATGCCTGCTTTTGTTTAGTTGTTAATGCAGTTCTTTATTGTGGGCTTACAAAGCTATACCCCGCTTGGGCTGCTCTACAAAGAAGTTGCCAAAAGTGGCTTACAAGTGTGGAAACGAATAAGAGCCCAACCATTAAAAGGCAAGCTTGTTGATTTAAACAGCAGGAGAAATGCAAAAAAGCAGCACCAGCGATCAATACATGGAGTTCCTTATGGGTCTCTCTCCCCCCCCCCAACCACCTTTATAAAAAAATCAATGTATGTTGCAGATGGCTTGTGTTGTGGTTAGTGCTTGTGGCCACCAATCTCTGTAGGACTTCCGCTATTTCATTTTGTGTGTGTGTGTCGTACCAACACCAGATGTCCTTTATCACTTTCTCTGCTGCCTTAGAACACATATGCACACACAGAGATCAATGTGTCTTATTTTAGAACATCGCAGTCTCAAATTAGCTGCTCCTTATTTTGGAATACTTCAGGTTCCATGAACAAATGCCCAAGTTATTCCTTTATTTCTAAATTATTGATTTGGTAAACCCTACTTACCTTCCTTCCTCCCTTTCCTGCAATTCTCATTATGGGGTTTGGGTAATGTAAGGAGACATGAAAGAACCAGGCCATTAGTTCCACTGCTTTGCTTCCCCCCCCCCCCACCCTTACAGCAGTAATAAGGAAAATAGACTGCTTGTGGGTCAGGAAGAGACTATCTGTGAGATGGCCCTTTCCATGCTTCCCTCCATATTTATCTTCTTAACCCTCCCCTTTTATAAACGGATTGAAATACACCTTTTCTTCTGATCCTGCGGAAATGACTTGTAGAAAACAGCTTGTAGAAAACACTTCAGGCCAACTTCTGTGGAGAAACTTAAAATGGGAAGAGTAATTTGCAAAGCCCTCTGCCTGAAATTTCACTAGCTCCAAGTGGAGTCACCAAGACAAACTTCAGCAGCCCGTTTCAATCCTCCTTTGTTTCACTTAGTCTTTTTTCTTTTCTTTTTTTACAAAAACAAACCATATTATTTATTTCATTTATGAATCTCTTACCCTGAGGCACCCAGAAGCAATTTACGAAACCTACTCTGACTTTTCAAGAAGGCACTTTAAAAATCAAGACAAGAGTATTTCCTGCTACTAGGAAATCCTGCTTTTAACAATACTCCTTTGCCCCAAAGGTGGAATTCTTAATTCTTCCCCCAACAAATTACATTACTTAAATCGTTTGTACAGAATGGTGAATAATTTGGGGCTGGAGGCAGAGAGATCCTACTAAAAGGAACATGGCACTTGCTTGCCACACAGATTTTTGTTACCTGTTTTCTCAAAATAGAATTGGTTGTACTAGCAGTTTATTGTTCCAAAGATACCACAAGTATTGAGGAGGTACCTAGTACCCACTTCATAGATTTAAGTAAATCTGACATATAATTCTTAGCTATTATGATCTTTCCTGACTGATCAGTTAGGTTTAAGAGTGTTCTTCAAAACACGTCCTGATTGTCTTTGTAGCTATTAATGTAAGCAGCTTTGGGAGAAAAAATAGAGAGTCATTAGCATTTTTGCTTTAAACTCAGAGAAAAATATCAGTGACTCATTAGTCTTAAGGGCAGGTGGGGGGAAATCTGTAGATCACTTGAGATTCCTGCTACTTTTCTTCAGTGGAATGTGCTAAATCTCTTCCCCAAATATAATGCACATGGACTTAAGGTTAGTTTCCATATCAAGCTTTTCCTCCATAACTTTACTCAAGTAGTGAATCCAAGCTGAAGTCACGGAAATATAGTTGTTCCTTACTTAACTAATAATGACCAAATTGGAATGAATTGAGATTCTGAGCTTTTCCCATATTTGTAAATATGTTGTACCTTTTACAAGTACAGGACTAAATGAGATTTAAAATAATAATAAAAAATGTTTTAAAAAATTAAGCCAAACATAGGGTTAAAAGAGTTGAACACTTGGATCATATTGTTTGTAAGTTCACAAATATTTGCTTGGGTAGACATGGCTATGTAAGTTTTAGGAATGCTGGGTTTTTTTAGGAATGTTGCAGAGGTGATGATGCCTTCGAGAAAAATCCTGGGCCCCAGGAAAGCTGTCAGATGTTTACTGTCCACTTCCTCCTTGCTCCACCATTCATTTGACTTTTTGATGCCAGTGTTCCTGACTGCTCTCCTGTTGTAATGGTCTGCAGGGGTTGTCTCTGAGTACTCGACAGAAGAAGTGGGCCAATGATTTCTCCCCTGTTCTCTGTAGGTTCAGGAAGTAACACACTAAGAATATCATTAAGTAAACATGTCTTGATTTCATCTCTGTATCTCTCATCCATCCATTAAAAACAGTGAATGGACTTGTCCAGAGGCAGTGGTAGCAGTCGTTAATCATAACTGTTCCTATCACGAAAAAGTCAAATTGGTGAATGGTATGCCACAAATCTCACTATTTCATGATAGGAACAGTCTAGAAACAAGATATCCAAATGCTTTTTCAACAAGTGCAAATGAAATCTGCTAAGGAGAAGTACTTTTACACAAACTTTTCAGGAATTTGCACCAACCTACAGTTAGATACTAATCCTCAAATTCTTTGTTGCAAATTCTTATTGTTTATTTGATTTTAATAAATAGTCACCAGTTCTGGAATGTTTTAATTTTACTACTTCTTCTTAGGGATCTTAATGGCAATAATATCACAAGGATCACAAAGACTGATTTTGCTGGCCTAAGACACCTTCGAGTTCTGTAAGTTGCCTTTTGTTGTATTTTATCTGTTGCTGTTGTATGCTGCAGTTGTACAGTTCTGTGTAAAATGACTTATTTTATCAACAAGGCTAATTCTTTACTTAACCTCTAAAATAACGACAACCAAAGTTACACTGTATGAGAAAAAGCAGTTGGGAGATGACATAAAAATTTGGAAGCATGCCACAGTAGCAATTTTGTATTGTAGCCACTTGCGATTTTATTCTTTTCCTTGACTCTATAAATACAGGAAATTATTGACTTTCTGAAAACGAAATGCTTTTTAGCAGGCTGTAAAGAGAAATATCTGTTTTTTAAAGGCTAACTGAATTAATTTGTTTGAATGCATTTTGAGTTTAGGATTGTCAGAAGCAGTAAAGGGAAATTCAGGAAAGAGAAGCTATCAATGCAATTTGCTTTTACACCAAATTCTGCAAAAATTGATACAAACTTTTAAATAGTTTTACCATATATAAAGCCTGGTTACTTAATAACTCTTAAGTCCTTCTCAGGGCCTGTAGATTTAAAAAAAATCACTATACTGTACAGTAATGACGGCTCTTTCAGTGAACACAAAATCTTCTTTGAGACACGCTAGTAACAAAATTGTTTTAAATTAGGGAATAATTGCAAACAATTGGATTGGCTTTGATATTTCATTCTGAAGATGAAAAGTTGCAAACTTTTCCTTTTGTGGGAAAAAAAATCACATTAACTATTTTCAGTTGAAAACAACTTGATTTATAATTGAAAAGTGTCGCTCTCGTTTTTTTTCTTTCTTTCTTTTTAAAAAGAATCTCTTGTACATGTTTTTAACATTCTGTAATTGAGCAGCAGTTTTGACTTTTTCCTTAAGGAAGGCATATATTTTTATCACCTTTGACCCTTCAAGTTCTTGAGCAGGTTTAAGGTCTCTGAGAACGGAGAGGGTATTTTCTCTCTTCCTTGGGGAAAAAAAGTCATAGTGGAGTTTAAGGTGACAAGTCTTAAACACATTAAATTGGATGGGAAGTCTAAGAATAGAGTGAGAATTGGTGAAGTTAATAAAGAGGAGCCGATTGCAAGTTTCCCCATTGCTAAAGTGCTGTAATAACAGGTGTTAATCATCGTTTGATTACTAGCTGTTTTAAATCTCATATTCTGCATTTCAGTCAGCTCATGGAAAACAAGATTAGTACGATTGAAAGAGGGGCATTCCAGGACCTGAAAGAACTGGAGAGACTGTAAGTAACTTTTTATTGATTTGAAAGCAAGTTGGTATAATTCCCCCACCCCCTTTGCCCTCCCCGTTTCTACTTTGAGTTAAACCACTGGGATTTGTTTGCCCTCTTGGAATTCTTATTGGACAGAATAAAATTGGAGTAGAATAGAGGGAACAATTCTATGTGGAATAGAGGGGAAAACTGAAATGTAATTTTCATTTTTTGAAAGATTTATTTGCAATCTACTGTGGAGAGTTCTAGGGACATAAACAGATTTTCTGGAGGGAATGAATTACAACCTCTAACTTGGTGCAGTCTTATGATGATAAAACTTCACTAAGAATACAATTTAAGCATTTTTGTTTCCTGTAGGTTTTTATACTGTGTTGCGGGAAAGCAAAACATTTGTGTAAGGGAGAAAATGTGTTGTAAAATGCTCTAAAATTTAACGCACAGTACAGAAAATGGCGAAGTGTTTGGATCGCTCTAAGAATTTAAATAGAAAAACGGAGTGTATTCTACTCAGTACTACTCAGAGTAGACACAGTGAAAGGAGTGGAATTATTTCCATTTACTTCTATGGGTCTGCTTCAAGTAGGACCGGTGTTGCATGCCACCCATATCAGCCTGTGTTTATAGTACTGTAATAAAGTATTTGGAGACTTGAAAGGCCATCTTGTTGAACGATAAAGGCTAGTTAGTTGCTCACTCATTCCACCTATGCACGGTTTCTTTGAAAGCTGCATTTCTGTTGTGTGTGTATACTGTATTGCATTTTGACAGCCCTCAGTCTGCAGTAATTCAATTTGGGACATGAGTTCATGTACGTTGCAGTCATCTGCACTGTTTAGCTCTTGCAAAGGATTGTTCATTGCTTATAGGGAACAAGGCCCTCTCCGAACTATACTGTTTTTTATCAACATTGTTTTTAGTTCTCTGGGGCTGTCTTGTGTTTTTCTTTTTTAAACAACAACAACTGAATGTAACAACTGCATCTGTCTTTCTCCACCCTTCTTGCCATTCCCTCTGTGTAGCAAAGATGTTTTTGGGAGCATCATTCGAAAGTCAGACAGTTTAAAATCTTGAAAAGCAGCAGACTAACTTTCTGTTTTAACTTGTTTGGGAAGAGAGTGTCTGTGTTGAAGCCTTGTGTCTTGCACGCTTTAACAATATGCCAGTGCAGATTTTCTGGAATGGTGACAGTTCTATACAGTTTTAAAATATGGCATAAATTTGTTTTGGAAAAGGAACATTTTCACTTGTTTTTGCTAGGCCGTGTTTTGCATTGATACCATAGCTTGGAAAAGCTTTGTATTGATAGTATGGAATCAGAAAAATAGGGAAGGGGCAAGCACTGGTGAAGTGGTTTGTGTTTGAGCATAGCAGTTGAAGTTTGCCCAGGTCTGCTGCTAGTTGAAATTTTTCAAAAAAATACTAGCAATATCCCTTTTAAAAATCACTGTGTTTCTGTAAATAGAGAGTAAGACGCAATTTATATACACATACTGTTGCCAGTTTTTATTTCTGGAAATTAGTTTACAGAAAATTATTTCCTAAGTGTTTGTCCAAGATCCACAATTATATGCTTGGTGAACCGTTAAGTCCCAGATCACATACTGGTGGAAAGTGCTCATAAGATATTGGGGTGAACATAACTTGTCAGCACATTATGGCTAATTTAATCCTCAGAATGTTATTGAGTTATGTCGATTGTGGCCTAATTTCCTAACACTTTTATGAAACTGAATTAACCAACTAAGTTTTTACTCAGAGAAGACCTCTTGAAATTAGCAGACTGAATTTAGTCATGCTCATGAATTTCAATGTGCTTTGAATATCTCTTAACACTGGATATAATCCCATGTATATTTAAAATGTGAATACTGTACCTCTAAAGAAAACCTCCCAGCAAAGTTGTATCTGTTAATAAATAAACAAGTGACAGCAGACTTAACACCTTTTAAGCACAGCTCTACCCATGTCACATTCAAAGGTTTTATTCAGTGTTTAATTCAGCACTTCCACCTTTGAAGTTCTTTTGTAGTTTCCCGTTAAATCAGTGTTTCCCAAACTTGGGTCTCCCTCTGTTTCGGACTACAGTTCCCATCATCCCTGACTACTGGTCCTGCTAGGTAGGGATAATGGGAGTTGTAGTCCAAAAATAGCTGGAGACCCAAGTTTGGGAAACACTGATTTAATTGGAAACTCCAAAGGTGGAAGTGCTGACTTCCCTCTCTCCACCTGCCTCAGTTTTTCTCTAGCTGGGCTCCAATACTACAAGCAAGCCCATCAAGGATAAAGCAGTAGGGTTTCAAACCTCTTGCGCACTTAATTTCACCCTTTCCTTTTCCTCTTTTCCATGTGACTGTATATAGCTGGATGCTTAGGGCTTACCTTGCATTTTGGTTAATTAGTTGAAACAAGTAATTGTATATTTGTTGAAAACCACTGTTTTTTGTGGAAACAAATAACAGTCATGTGGTTAAAATGTATTGGAACTTGTTCAAAAATCAGAATTAGTTTTCTAAGTCAGGGTTACCCAACCTTGGGTCTCCAGCTGTTTTTGGACTACAACCCCCATCATCCCTAGCTAGCAGGACCAGTGGCCAGGGGAGGTGGGAATTGTAGTCCAAAAACAGCTGGAGACCCAAGGTTGGGAAACACTGTTCTAAGTTGTTTAAGGTTTTCGTTTCCACCCACATTATGGCAATAGTGTCACAGTTTTCTGCTCTGTGCAAGGCTCAAATCACATGTTTTGGAGTAGAAAGAATTTGGAGCCAGAATCCTTTGAAATCATCTCAGCTGTTGGCTATGAACAAGTGTTCAATATCTGTGAGGAAAATACGAAAATTCTTTTTGTTGACAATTACCACACCCACCTGAGAGATAGATGTTGTTGTCTTGAGCCGATTCATCCCTTTGAGATTTTGGAATTCAAACGTATTTCCCAGGAAATTCACTGATAACTCTCTTCAAATATTTCCTTTATGTACATGGCGCAGCAGGGACTTGGTTAACATGCATGATATTTAAATATCAAACAAACTACATTGCTGTGGCAGTCTTTTTGATGTATTAAGTGGTTACCATATAGTGAATGCAAAACCCATCAAAGCCGCCGGCTGGGTCGTGTTCTGCAATTTTGATTGCAGTTCATCAGCTTGCTATTTAACCACCCTACAGTTTCTAGATTAATCCTTTGCTTTCTGTTGTGACACATGATCTGGCAGACTGATACTGTGGATTTCTTAGGTCTGCAATTTCGCCAGTGTAACATATGCCTGTGCTTGTCCCAAGGGCAGGGAACGTCCTGCCTATGGGCTTACCTCAACTTGCCAGGATGTCCAGTTTGGCTCATGAGGTCATTTCCATCCACCAAACCATTCTAATCTGATCACTGGTGGCATCAAAGGGGGCAGCAGCAGAGTGAGAGAGAAGAGTCTTCGCCACCCTTCCCTCTGCCACCACTTGCATGAGAAGCTGCTTTTTAGAAGTGTTTTAAGGCAGCCTCCGGGACACAGGTGGCGCTGTGGGTTAAACCACAGAGCCTAGGGCTTGCTGATCAGAAGGTCAGCGGTTCGAATCCCTGCGACGGGGGGAGCTCCCGTTGCTCGGTCCCAGCTCCTGCCCACCTAGCAGTTTGAAAGCACGTCAAAGTGCAAGTAGATAAATAGGGACCGCTACAGCGGGAAGGTAAACGGCGTTTCCGTGTGCTGCTCTGGTTCACCAGAAGCAGCTTTGTCATGCTGGCCACATGACCTGGAAGCTGTACGCCGGCTCCCTTGGCCAATAATGCGAGATGAGCGCGCAACCCCAGAGTCGGTCAAGACTGGACCTAATGGTCAGGGGTCCTTTACCTTACCTAAGGCAGCCTCTACTCTCGTGTTACAGCCGGAATGGGCTGTGGGTGCTGTCTTAAAGCCTTTTCAAGTCTCCCCTCCCCTCCCCTTTTAAGCTTCCAAGATTTGGAAACTGAAACAAAGGGGCAGGAGTCTTGGAAAGTTGTGATTGACAGGTGAGTCGCCCCACCCAGATGTCAAATTTGGCCCATGAGGCTGATCCAGATGAGGATCTGCTGTTAAAGATCTGGCCTGTGGAGCCAAAATGGCTCTCCACCCCTGGTTCACCCTCACCCCATGTTTGCATTAAAGCAAAGAATATCACTATAAACAAATCCATCTTTGAAAAACCCATACTATCTCCAGCAACTCTGCTCTTTCTCACCAGTCATTGAGGTGACTGCTGATAACACAGGAGGAACAGAAGACACCGAGCGACATTATAGGAATGTCATGTTGGATCGCATTCTACACCCTCAGAAAGAGTCCACAGTGCCATCCAGGGGGTAGGAGGGCAGCAACTGACAGCTGCAGGGCTCCCCTAAGGCTGGAGTTCAAATTTCCCAGAACTCCAAATGCCATAGCCAGAAAATAACCCTTTGACAGGGAAGGGCCTGAAGAAGTGGGGCTGGGGAGAGAGCCGCTTCTGTCTCAACAACTAGCTATCTCCAAAGTTAAAAGGGTAAAAAGCCTGCATTTGGTACTAATTTGTAACCACACCCTGCCCCTCGAGATAAGGGTTGGTACTTAAGAGTCCAAATGGAAATCTTTTTTTTTAATGGAAATCATTCTGAATACTGTACAGTACTGCAAAAAACTGCAGTGTCTGGGTGAGCAAAACAGGCTCCCCCCCCCAGTTTGCTACAAGAACAAGTCTATTAGATTCCATTTAGTCATATCAAATCAAATTCGCAGTAAAAACAATTCCATGTATAAAAATCCAACATAAAGAAATAAAGATCTCCACTTGAAAGGCTTGTTGAAATAGGGAACATCTTCAGTGGGTGGTGAAAAGACAATAGAGACTGTCTTATGTATAACGGGAAAGCATTTCAACAGGTAGGAGCCTGATTCCTATATTGTATGGACAGACTCCTGATAAGAGGATATCTCCAGGATACCCTCTCCTTCAGTGCAGTGGCGAACAGTGCCACTTGGCTGCCCGGGGCGGCACATACGCAGCCCGCCCTGGCGCGTGCGTCGCGATCTCACAATGCACGTGCCAGGACTGACTGCGCATGTCCGCACATGCGCAGTCCATCTGTGACGGCCGGCACACATGGGTGAGGGTGGTGGCCGGCACGCTGGGCTGGAGGAGGTAAGGGGTTGGCCAGGGGCCGGCGGCATGGCGAGGCTGGCGGCCGGCACGCTGGGCTGGCGGCAGTGAGGGCAGTGGCGCGCTCGGCCAGAGGAGGCGAGGGTTAGGGCTGCCCCCACCAGACTGTAGCTAGGGGCGGCCCACCCTCCCTTGCTACTCCCGTGCTTCAGTGACTGATTGGCGTGTGGTGCTGTGGTCTAAAGCACTGAGCCTCTTGGGCTTGCCAATCATAAGGTTGGCGGTTCGAATCCCTGCAACAGGGTGAGCTCCCATTTATCTATCCCAACTTTTGCCAACTTAGCAGTTCGAAAGCACACCAGTGCAAGTAGATAAATAGGTACCGCTGTGGCAGGAAGGTAAACAACATTTCTGTGTGCTCTGGTTTCCGTCACGGTGTCCCATTGTGCCAGAAGTGGTTTAGTCATGCTGGCCACATGACCCAGAAAGCTGTCTGTGGACAAACGCTGGCTCCCTTGGCATGAAAGTGAGATGAGCGCCACAATCCCAGAGTCACCTTTGACTGGATTTAACCATCCAGGGGTCCTTTCCTTTACCTTTACCTTTACCTATAACAGGTGGGGCAACCTTTTTAGTGTTATGGAGGGCAGCACTATGAGTTGGTTGATAGCTCAGTGGCAAAGCATAGCAGTAGGACTGGAGATGTGGGTTCAGTTCTCATCCATAAGATGGAGATGTGACTTTCACAAGGCAAAATTGATTTGTATTTTGTAAGTGACAACTTCAAATTGAGAAGGGAGAGATCTTCAGCTTCCAGTGATACATACGCACCAGTATGATTGGGGCATATGTGGGGCACGAGTGCAGTGTTATAGCACTGGTTTGGCATACAAAAGATCTAGGTTAAATTCCTAACCACAGGTTCCCACAAGAAAGAAGAACCCCCCTTCTCCAAATTCCCAACAGCTAACAAGCAAGAGTAACTGACACATGGACTAATATATATTTCAGGTGGTTTTAGGGCTTGTTCACACCCAGGTTGCCTTTCATATCTCCCGCTGGGACTACTGCAATGCGCTCTACGTGGGGCTACCTTTGAAGGTGACCCGGAAACTACAACTAATCCAGAATGCGGCAGCTAGACTGGTGACTGGGAGCGATCGCTGAGACCACATAACACCGGTCTTGAAAGATCTACATTGGCTCCCAGTACGTTTCCGAGCACAGTTCAAAGTGTTGGTGCTGACCTTTAAAGCCCTAAATGGCCTCGGTCCAGTATACCTGAAGGAGCATCTCCACCCCCATCGTTCTGCCCAGACACTGAGGTCCAGTACCGAGGGCCTTCTGGCGGTTCCCTCGTTGCGAGAAGCCAAGTTGCAGGGAACCAGGCAGAGGGCCTTCTCGGTGGTGGCACCTGTCCTGTGGAACTCCCTCCCATCAGATGTCAAAGAGAAAAACAGCTACCAGATTTTTAGAAGACATCTGAAGGCAGCCCTGTTTAGGGAGGTTTTTAATGTTTAATAGATTATTTTATTTCACTTTTCTGTTGGAAGCCGCCCAGAGTGGCTGGGGAAACCCAGCCAGATGGGCGGGGTATTATTATTATTATTATTATTAGGGACAAAAGGAACAGAGACCCCCCTTCCATCCTGAGGAGTAGTTCCTCCACCAGCAGCAGCGCCAGTGGGGAGGGGGAAGAGTCCAGTGGGGAAGGAGGAAGTAGGGGCCAGGGCTCTGGCAGGATAGCAGAGGCTCTGTCGCACGTGAGAGAGGAAGAGAGAGCGGGGGAAAGGGGGGAGAAGGAAAACAGGGAAAGGAGACCCTCTTTCCCTCCGGTTCCGGAATTACGCAGGAGGAAACGCAGAAGGAGATTTGGGGTGCCCAGACTCTTATGTTGGAAGAAAACGCAGGAAGCGCCATTCCAGGGTTCTGACCCAGACTGAGAACATGTATCCTGTACAGCTCTAGCACTGTAAATAGCCTGCACACAATAAAAGCATGAAAAGGCAACGGTTTGAAGAGTCGTTACTCTAGAGTAGTCGCAGCGCCTCCTCTGTGACAATTATTATTATTATTATATTGTCCAGCCCAATTCATCTTGTCCAGTCATGCCACCCCTATGCTAATTTGTATGAATGCCAATATCTGCTAGATATTTCCTAGCATGCCTTACCTACCTACGTATTGACCAAGGCTCCCCCACCCCACTCAATGGCAGCTGGTGGACTCATCCCTACTGTAATTGGGACAACGAGCTATTTGGCCTCTCCCAATCCCCTTGCAGGTGCACTAGTAGCAGGGACGAGCAGAAGCAGCAGCCCCTTGCTTCTGAGTATTTGAAGTCTGCCTGGTTGCTGTGGAGAGCAGAGAGACGGGGGGATAGTGATAAACGGTGGGTAGCAGCTGCATACATAACCTGCGACTGAGTGTTCATTAACTCTGTAATTTGAGAGAAGGCACAATGGCTATAGATGCTCTTTCAAGTCTGCATGCCTCATTCAGCCTCCCTGATCTTTACGTGGGACTGTGTATAGTTAGGGGAGCCTGATGTGTGTATTTGGGGTGTCATCTGTTGGGGGGCGGTGGCATTGTCCTTGAGATAGGGCTTCTCCATCCACCGCTGGGAATTGCACCAAAACCGATTTCAGTTACTGATTTAGCTGCCCCTCCTCTGATCCTGCATAGAAGAAAATGCAATTGGCATCACTAGCTGTATGTAGAGAGTAGGCTTTTTGTGTTAATAAAGCTGTCTGTGCTCCTTGTTGCCTTTCCCAGTATATGAGAGAACTCAGCAGGGTTTGGGGTGGGGGGTGGGGTGTCCAGTACGACTTCAAGCTGCATGCTTACCCTGTTCCTAATTTATGCTGTTTGTGTTGTGTTTTGTGGTGCGATTGGTGATGGTTAGGTTGGTACGTATAATGCCACCATATTGCATTACAGAGGTGGACAACGATGTTGTGTGGTTATGGACGACTACTCTGCACATCTTGAAATGCTTTTTGATGTCTGATGTTTTTAGAGGTTTCCCCTCTTTCTCCCAGGTAACCCCCAACTCTTCTTAACTGTGAGGGTGCCTTGTTCTTGTAGGCCCAGTTGCAGCAGTTGGAGTGTTGAGCATTAGGATTCATCCCCCGTGCTGCAGTCATGGGATTGTTTATATTACATGATGGTGTATGTTTTCATTCCACGTAGTGGGAAGTGACGGAGGCAGGATGTTTGTATTACTGTGTTTCTGTGATGTAGGACGTTTGTTCCTTTGTCTCTTTCTCTTTGCTGTTTGATGCTGATGAGGAAGGAGCTGAGTTAGAATGCTCTGAGTGTGTTATATGTAAATAAAGTAGTTTAGCCAAAACGCTGCACTACTGAGTCTCTTACGCTGGCTGCCAATACTCTGCTGATCCTGAAGTGTGCTGATGCCTGCAAGGCACCAGTCGCTGTGATGTTTGTGCTGGAGAAAGACTTGGAGTCTCCTGAATGACTGACCAGGAGGGAGAGAACATGCCAGCTGGGCATGTATCTCTGCCGGATTCCTACTTGTGTGTAGGACCTCCTGACATTGAGATGGGAGTGACGTTCCTTTGCCTGGATATAAGGGTCTTGTACTCCAATTTCCTTTGGAGGTAATAGGAGTCCTTTTCTCCGGTTTTCCTCCATATTGCACTTTAGTGCCGCTTTATATTGGCAGTGTCTTGCCATTGTGTGGATTATGCTGGTGGAAGGAACTGATGGAATACAATTTTTTTAATGCCACCACCAGATTAACAACCGTATACAAGACATATCACTTTTGCTTCACTGACATGAGGGGATTTAGTAGCAGTTTCATCACACTCAGCAGGTGTTGAGTTGAGTTGATCACACTCTTGATCATTTTTAATACAGTTCACAAATCGGCTCGTGCAAACAGATTCTCTTTTGGCTCATGCAAACAGAACACAAGCAAGCAATTGACCTTGCTATGCCGTCGTGTGTTGTCTGTCATTGGGACAGGGGCACGGCAGGAATTTTCCCCACTTGGCTGATTGGCTGGTGCCATTTGGGATTCACCTGCTGCGTAGAAAATCGCCACAACTTGTAAGGTTGCGGATATGCACTGGTTCAGGTGATAGGGATGGGAGAATGGTCTCGCCATCGTTATGTGAAGGGTATTCCGTAAAAGGAATCCAGGGACTCAAATGGTTTGGCCAACCCCTGTGAGGGGGGTTGTGCCCGTGCCTGAGTCCAGGGGAGCATCTAGGGAGTGAACACAGTCTGTTCTTGGGCTTTTCACCTGTCTCAGGTGTTCACCCTTGGCTGACCTACGATAGAGCAAGGGTGCAGGGAGTTAGTCGAACCAGAGCCTATGCAACCACTTACTTTTCTGTAATCAATAAAGTTGTGGCCTAAATTCTGCCCAAAACCAAAACTAAAATATGAGTGTGTATTTATTTAGGAGGGAGGTCTCAGGGTCTGAATACGCAAATGGCTTCACTGCACAGTTGGGTTTCCAACCCTTAGGCTAGACTCTGGAGAAGGTGCTGTTGTACAACATGTGCTTGTTCCATTTTCAAGTATAACTGCAAGGACGTGGGTTAGCACTAGGAGGCAGCTGTTGCTGGTGTAATTCAGCAAGGTCAAATATTGAGCAGCTGTAACTCTGCCATGCTTCCAGTTTGAAGCTTCCTGCTCTGGTGTCTTGGAAGAAAATATTTAAGACAAATTTTGCCTGCAATATGTTTTGACTTCCCAGCCCTACTATTTGAATTCTTGTGTGTGCGATTCCATTACAAGACCTGAAAACCCAGTTTCCCTACAGCGCTCTGTTCTACCCAGTCCATAATCACAGGGGTCCCCCCCCCCAACAAAATCCACATTAAACAAAATGTTAGTCTTTCAGAGCACAGTTTAACAGAATATTAAAGTGCTGCATGATTAGGCATCCAAAGAAACAGCAGTTTCACCACCTTTGGTATAACTTTGACAATATAAACATTTAATTATGGCAAAGCTATTCAGTTCTGAACATGTTTTTGAATATTCACAGAATTCTAGTTAACACACTCTTGTTAGTATATCTGTTAACATTCTCTTGTTAGTATATAAAAAGGTAAAGGGACCCCTGACCATTGGGTCCAGTCGTGACCGACTCTGGGGTTCTGGTGCTCATCTCACGTTATTGGCCGAGGGAGCCGGCGTAGAGCTTCCAGGTCATGTGGCCAGCATGACAAAGCCGCTTCTGGCGAACCAGAGCAGCGCACGGAAACGCCGTTTACCTTCCCCACTGTAGCGGTTCCTATTTATCTACTTGCACTTTGATGTGCTTCCGAACTGCTAGGTTGGCAGGAGCTGGGACCGAGCAATGGGAGCTCACCCCGTTGCAGGGATTCGAACTGCCGACCTTCTGATCAGCAAGCCCTAGACTCTGTGGTTTAACCCACAGCGCCACCTGGGTCCCTTGTACAGGACAGAGCATCAAAAAGCATGTCTGATCTAATCCGATCCAGAATCTGGAAGCACCTCCCTTCTTGATGAACACCTCCAGCATAACCCCCTAGGCACCTTGAACCTCCTCCTTTGGTCCCTCCTCTTGTCGCTCCTCCTCTGCTGGGGTGTGGGTGCTGGAGGAGCGCTCTCTCTGCTAGAGCTGCTTAGCTGAGGGACCGGCTCTGCCCCTTGTGGAGCCTCTACCTCTTGAGTGCTTTGGTCCGCCCCCTGCAGCCCTCTCTCTGGCAACCTCACCTCGCCAACATCCCTTAGGGTCAGCACCTCGTCCTGAGCCTCGGTCCTGCCTTCAGGAGGATGCTGACAGGTGCTGGGTGCCGGGGCTCTGACAGCGTCCGAGAGCACTCGCTGCGCTTCACCGGACTCTCCGCTGACCCCTGGTGGCTCCCTGACAGTATGGGGCAGAGATTGACCTGGGAGACCAGAGTTCATATCCTCATGAAGCTCACTGGGTGACCTTGGGCCAGTCACTCCCTCTCAGCCTAACCTACCTCACAGGATTGCTGTGGGGAATTAAGTGAGAATGGGGAGAACCACTTATGCCACATTGAGCTCCTTGGGGAGAAGGATGGAAAATAAATGCAATAAATACTTTTGTTTTTGCTTCTTCTTGGGTGCAAACTAGGAATTCTGGTTTGTAACAAAATCTTTTCAGTTCCAAAACAAGTCAACTTTAAACCCTGAGTTATGTTTAAGCTAACCAATACTAACCACTTCATAAATGTGAATGTACTATATTTTCCATTTCAGAACTGAATTTTCTGTTAAGACCAACTGTGTGTGTGTATAAATAGTTCCCATAAGGAATGTAAAAGTTATTGATTCAGTGATGGTCTCCAACAAAACCGTGTAAATGGAAAAGCTAAGGCAACTTTAAATTCTGTAAAGAACAATTCAATAAAAACTTGATTCTTTACAAAAAGGTGCCCGCTAATGCTTATTTTGACATTTTGCAACACTGCCACTAATATAAGTGGTTAAAAGAAAAGAGCATCCAGCAAACAGTGTCTCAAAGAATGAGCACAAAACAGATGTGGGAAAAATAAACAGCCTTCCTGTCTTGGAATTTCTAAAAAGGTCTGCAAAGAGCAAACAGGACTTCTCACTGCAATTTGACTTCTAGACCTGTTAAAGACAGTCCCATGAGAACTAGACTCAGATTAATTAAGTATAGTGCTAGAAACTACTACAGTTAGAAAAAAAAGTACACAAGCTCTTCAGTTACACAGCTTACACACTCTTACCCAAGAGTGGGCGAAAAGTTATTTCCTTTCCTTCTCAGAATTTCATTTGCTAGAAACATGCCTGCTAAAAAAGAAAAGAAATGAAATGCTGGCGTTTTATACTAAGATCCTATGGCAGGTAGGTTGCAGGTGTCAGCCTGAAACCATATGAATTTTTCTGGACAGCCAAGTTTTAATGCTGTGATGTTCTGCATGATTTGCCAACTATTCCTGAGTATTTAGAGATAGCAAGTATTTTATGATGAATTTTTAAAATGTTAACAGTATATAACGAAAGACAAAGCTTATGTGGCATAGAAACATGATCACAAGAAAAACCCTGATACATTGGCACATCAACACTCAGAGAACTTTGATAACTTTAGCCACTGTTTAAACTGCCACAAAACCTAACACGCAAGTGCATGCAATTGTCAGCAATACACTATTTTTTGTTGGTGACAAAATTATTCCTTCTAATTGAAGAACAGCAACACTACATCTGGCTAAGAGTAAGTTACACTTGAATTTATTTCAGTCCCTGCACCACTTTTCTGTAGATTCTGTAATTTGCAGCAAAATGGAATCTTTGGTGTAGTATTTAAAGGTAAAGGGGCCCCTGACCATCAGGTCCAGTCGTGTCCGACTCTGGGGTTGCGGCGCTCATCTCGCTCTATAGGCCGAGGGAGCTGGCGTTTGTCCGCAGACTGGCGAACCAGAGCAGTACACGGAAACGCTGTTTACCTTCCCGCTGGAGCGGTCCCTATTTATCTACTTGCACTTTGATGTGCTTTCGAACTGCTAGGTGGGCAGGAGCTGGGACCGAGCAACGGGAGCTCACCCTGTTGTGGGGATTTGAACTGCCGACCTTCTGATCAGCAAGCCCTAGACTCTGTGGTTTAACCTACAGTGCCACCTGGGTCCCCCCTGGGTATAGTATTTAGATACTGATAATTCCAAACATAGGCTAATTACTTAATATTTAGGAAAAAATAAGCAAGCACAGGTGTGGGAGTATAAACCCTATAATTTTCAGGAGACAAATCACACAGTCTTTTATTAACTGATAAACACTAAAGAGCCACCATCCTTGCTAAGGGATAGTGTACATTGCATACCTAAAACAATGTACAGTACTGTATGTTAGAAAGGAGTTTGCCTCAACACTGATTAACAAGGACCAACTGCTTTCTGCTTTCCCCCTCCAGGCCTGCTCAAAAGCATATTCTCTGCTTTAGCTCACCTACCTTCAGAGAGAAAGCTGGCAGCATTAACCCTTACTTTATATATTCCTAGACAGCAAGAGGATCTGCGCCTATAAACAACATAAATCCATGCCTCTTTTAAAAGATGGAATTTCAGAATGTGCATAACTTTGCAAATATTTACAGTTCCTCTGTTTCACTGCAGAGTTAAAGAATGCAGATATTGAAAGAGAGTTCCGCTTGTAACGCAGAACACTGCTCTTATTCTGAAAGTGCTTGGGGCAAATCTGTATTTGTCAGTATAAAAGCAGTGTAGTGAAAGCAGTAAGTAGCAGTGGGTGATTGCCATTGATGTTCGTTCATTTTTGTATTAAACCTGCCCCCTCCAAATTGCTTGAGGGAAGTTATAAAATGAACACACATATCCAGGAAAAAAATGTCAGAGAACAACCTGCCCTAAGATATTGACCCCAGCTGTCAAAAATGAGGCCAAGCATTTTCAGAGTTCTCCTGAATGCTTAGGCTTTGGTAGCACAGCAGGGACCTGCAGATCAATACTACATCCATGTGGGAAGCGTGCAGCACAATAGAGTCCCATCGTATTTTAGGACTTGGTGCCAAGCAGCAATTCATAGCGAACAAAAAAATGGTAAACATTTGCTGCAAGTACGAGTAAAACATTTGCTGCAAGTAGTACTCATTTGCTAAAACGACTACAAATAATTTGCTACAAATATTATTAAAAGCAATCATATTCCTTACTTCTTACAGTGATAAAAGAGAACATGTTCATTATAGTAAGTGCAAGATTCTTTTTGGGTTCTCCCACACTCAGCTTAAAAGCAACTTTTATTAGATCCAGACTTCTCCTAGCTCTACGTTTCTACCTGATGCAAACACAAAGCCCTGAAAGTTCACACGCAGCCCTGAAATTCCACACATGAAATTGCTACAGAGACATTCTAACAACCATGTTGCCTCCAGTTTCCACCCACTAACTCCATCCACCTTCCAAAGAAGATGCTGTCTCCACAAGTGGCAGCAGTCCCTATTCCACATACGACACATAAATGAATAGGGTAGGCAATGACATCTGAAGCTGTGGGCCACCACCAGGCATACCTGCCAAGTTGCTGTCGGAGAAATAAGGGACCGGGCCAGAAGTAGCAGACCGGAAGTAGCGCTGCCGCCATTTTGGAACTGGTCGGAGCATGCTCAGAAGTGACTTTTGATGCTGCTTTGCCCAGTTCCAAAATGGCCGTCGCGCCAGAAGTCGCACTGCAGCCATTTTGGAACTGGGCAGAGCAGCATCAAAAGTCGCTTCTGAGCATGCGCCGGCCAGTTCCAAAATGGCCGCCGCGCCAGAATAAACCGGGGGGGAAACAAAAAAATCCTTTTTTTTCAGCTAGGAACAGCTGGAAAAACAGGGATTTCCCGGCGAATACGGGAGACTTGGCAGCTATGCCACCAGGTGGGAGAGAGTATAAGAGGGTGGCTAAGAGCAGCAGCTGCTACCGTACAGAGGCAAAAGATGGGTGGCAGCTGCTACTACTAGCCAACGCCAATCACAAAGCCAAGCAGCAGTGGCAAGGAACACCATTTGCAGCAGACATGGCAGAGGAGGAAGACCAATGCAGTGCCAAGCAGACGGTAACCACCAGGGTAAAGGCACCAAGATAAAGCCCTCTAGCTTTTGCTGAAGGCAGGTGGCAGTGATGGCAGCTGCCCCACATCCGCAATGGCATTTCAGGATCAGAAGGTGGCCATTCTGGGATAATGGCACTTGCCTAAGCCAACTACTGATTCTGGATAAACCCTTCTGGGAATGTAGATAAAAGTAAAATATTCAGGAGGCAGTGGCATCTAAGCCATATTGCACCAACACTCTAGATAACATTTCTAATACCTGTCTAGGAGCCAGACTACACTTTACACATGTGGGTTTAAAGGTATTTTATTCCACTTTATAATGTATGTAAAGCAGAGTGAACAATTACAACAGCGGGTGAAAGTTAAAATAGAGAAACAAACTACAAAATAGACACAAAGAATGTGTACAGTTGCACATGGGCTAAAACAACAAGGTGAAAGTAAAGAATATTATTATCAATTATAGTTCCATATTTTCCAGGCTTGTAATGAGGGTTGTTTTGAAAATGATTGTTCCACTGTATGTGTAATAAAACAATGCCAGTTTAATATAAAGAGTGCCTGGGGGTTCTAGTCCTTGTGTAGTTTTCTCCATTACAGCTACATTATAGCTGTGTCTATTTTTTAAACAACAACAACAATGAAACACAACCACAAACCAGCAAATAGCCTCTAAAATGGCAAGTTTCAGTGGAGGTACAGCTGGAGGAAGGAGAAAGGATATGATGTCAGTGATGGTTCTGTCGACCCACCTTTTGGTACAGAAACAAAAAAGAGGAAAGAGTACTTCACGGGGGGGGGGATCAGGTTGGGGGGAAGAAGGTCCTGTGCAGAGAATTGTTCAATGGGATCCCACCCGCTCTCTCGGCTTCAGCATTGTTCCTCCACTGAAACCAACAGCCAGAGAGGCTTTCAAAAATCTCTACTTTTCCCTTGAGTATCTCACGTGTAAGATTTTGTTTCTGTAAGCAACTTAGGCAAAGGATCAAATGACTGCTGTTGGAGCAATACTGTATAAACAATGCTACAAATATTGAAATTTGCTTTGGGTTCCCCCCCCCTGGGGGGTGTCTTTATTGACACCGAATGCTGGCACAGGAAAGGGGACCAAATGAAAATGTTTCCTCCATCTCTTCCCTATCCCCTTTATCCACCACTCGTTATCAAGGGATAGGGAAGAGTCAGAGGAAACGTTTTGATTTGGATCCCTTTACTGTGCCAATGTTTGCCAGTCTACCACTCACATCAACCTGAGGCCTACTCTCCTGCCTACTGCTCCCTTGGTTTACTGCCATGCTGCCTAGCTCACTTAGCCAAATGCAAAATTATGGACAGGTGTACATGTCTTGCCTTCCAAGTCCCGGACTGCAGAATCCGGGAACGGCAGCCGTGTGACACCGGAAGTTGCATCGACGTAACTTCCGGTGTCGTTTTGCCCTTCTATGGGCACCAAAAATGGCCGCCGCTGGCTTCGAAAGCCACTTCTACACATGTCAGGAAGTGTGTCGAAGCAACTTCCGGTGTCGCTCCGCCCATCTATGGGCACCAAAAATGGCCGCCGCCGACACCAGAAGTCGCGTCTATGCACTTCCGGACATGCGTAGATGCGACTTTTGAAGCTGGCGGTGGCCATTTTTGGTGCCCATAGAAGGGCAAATCAGAAAGGGAAAAAATGGCCGCCGGCAGAAGAAAATAACGGAGAAAAACGGGAGACGAAGTGATATGGAGGACCACCGGGAAAAGGTAAGTAAAAACAGGGGTTTCCTGGGGAAAACGGGGTATTTGGCAGCTATGGTACATGTACGCACGTTAGACTGGCACTTTCCCTCACTTTGTACTTTACGATGCTAGGGTGGTCACTTTAAAAAGGTAAAGGTAAAGGACCCCTGACAGTTAAGTCCAGTCGCAGATGACTCGGGGGTTATGGCGCTCATCTTGCTTTATTGGCCGAGGGAGCAGGCGTTTGTCCGCAGACAGTTTTTCCGGGTCATGTGGCCAGCATGACTAAACCGCTTCTGGCGCAACAGAACACCGAAACCAGAGCAGCGCACAGAAATGCTATTTACCTTCCCGCCAGAGCAGTCCCTATTTATCTACTTGCACTTTTTTTGGCATGCTTTCGAACTGCTAGGTTGGCAGGAGCTGGGACCGAGCAACGGGAGCTCACCCCAGCGCAGGGATTCCAACCGCCAACCTTCTGATCGCCAAGCCCAAGAGGCTCTGAATAATGATTTTTATTGTTTCTTCACAGATAAACATAATCAGCATTTCAACATAAACACAACATAAGCTTGTATACATATCCCAAATTATACATTTTTAGGGATATCTCCTTTGGTTACAACATATTCTGCATTTGTTCTGCCGAACTCGACTTCCTCTCTCTCTTATCTTTGGTTTTATTTGTCAAATTTTCCTACTTGCGCTCTTATAAATCCATTTCTTATTTGTTTTATTGTACCTTGTCGTCTTCTACCGTGTTTCTCATATTATAAGACATGTCTTATATTTATTTTTTCCTCAAAAAAACACACTATGGCTTATTTTCAAGGGGTGTCTTATTTTTTTCCTCCTCCTCCTGCTGCGGCCGGCATTGCTGCTGCGCCTATCACTATGTCTTATTTTCGGGGTATGGCTTATATTCCTTGAATGCTTAAAAATCCTGCTATGGCTTATTTTATGGGTATGTCTTAAAATATGAGAAACAGGGTATATAGTCTCTATTATTACAGATGCAGGTGTTAAAAAATCACAATAGGCATTATTGATGTTTTACAGTGCGTTTTGAGATATCCCGCAAATTTACCCCATTCTTTCTGGATTTTCTGATCTTTTTGGTCTCTTACTCTTCCAGTCAATTTAGCTAGTTCTATGTACTTTACCATTTTACCATTTTACCCAAGAGGCTCTGTGGATTAGACCACAGCGCCATCCACGTCCAGGATGGTCACTTAGGTATCGCTAAAAAGCATCACCCCAAAACACAACACTAGTTGTCATAAAACATATAGGTGCTACACTGCTAATTTCTAGGTATAGGTGCAGATTTAGAAATAATTACTATAATTTAAATAGAAATGCAGCTATCTCATTGTAAAGGAGAAGACTGTGACCAGGTGACTGCTATGTTGCACTTAGTCCAAGTTCTAACTGTTGATGGGCAGCTACAGGACCTTTGCTCTCCGTTCCAATGGTTCCTTATCTTCTTCCAGACAGCCCTCACAATGGATGATGCTTTCAAACAGAAAACTGTCCCCTGTAAAGTAGGGCACATGGCCACTCTATGCGACACATTTGCCAAAACAGGCTGGTAACCACTTCAGACTCTAGAGGACTTGAGAGAGCTTGTTTCCACTCTGAAAAGTTTCTGCTTATCTGCCCAAGCTCCCCAATTAGCTTCCTCAGACAAAGGTCAACAATGCAGTAATAAGTGGATGGCAGATTGCAGTCAGACATTAATATTTTCAGTTACAGAATTGTAACTGAGTACGACTGCTCTTTTGAAAGGCCATTTGTGATATATATATATTTTTCACAGACATCTAATCCAAATATCTATGGGTAAAGTCTGCAAAAATGTGCATTGCACATCAATACATAATGCAAGTTAGACTAAAGGTCTGTTTTAATCAATTTTTAGTCAGTGCCCATTTTTATGGTATGAAATGTAATACTGGTTACCACTGGTAGGGTCATGACCGTTACTAAGAAAATTCACTACATTAATTTCCCTGGTG
The DNA here is from genome assembly GCF_963506605.1 of Zootoca vivipara. Taxonomy (NCBI): domain Eukaryota; kingdom Metazoa; phylum Chordata; class Lepidosauria; order Squamata; family Lacertidae; genus Zootoca; species Zootoca vivipara. The sequence goes on along the minus strand of NC_083284.1, from coordinate 69,642,275 downwards.
CAGTGACCTGAATCAGCATTCTATACAATGCCCAGATATAGAGGAGTGTATGGAAGATGAGACGGCTGAAAAGAAGTGGAAATAATTTCTTTTATCACCATTAAAGAATATAAATTGATGCTGGCTGCAGCCAAACTCAGATTTCCATCTCCCTTTGGTTTTGGTACTCTAATGTTCATCAGTAGTCCACAACAAACGAATCCTGCACCTTTTGCTTCTCTTCTTTTTCCTTTCTCACTGACATGGAAACAAATTCATACAAACAACTACTGGTAGTGGGCCACTGATGCATGATTCTTTAAATACACTATACTATATACTTATATACTAACAGGGACAGCGGGTGGCGCTGTGGGTTAAACCACAGAGCCTAGGGCTTGCCGATCAGAAGGTCGGCATTTCGAATCCCCGCGGCAGGGTGAACTCCCATTGCTCGGTCCCAGCTCCTGCCAACCTAGCAGTTTGAAAGCACGTCAAAGTGCAAGTAGATAAATAGGAACCGCTACAGTGGGGAAGGTAAACGGCGTTTCCGTGCGCTGCTCTGGTTCGCCAGAAGCGGCTTTGTCATGCTGGCCACATGACCTGGAAGCTCTACGCCGGCTCCCTCGGCCAATAACGTGAGATGAGCACCAGAACCCCAGAGTCGGTCACGACTGGACCCAATGGTCAGGGGTCCCTTTACCTTTGGTTTGGAGCCGCTTACTCGTGAGGAAGCCACACTCACTCGTTATACATACGGACTCTGAATTGCGGCTAAAATTGTCATCATGGCTGCAGGAAAATGGGAGTACCAGTACCTAAGCTCTGCTTAATAATAATAATAATAATAATAATAATAATAATTTATTATTTGTACCCATCCCATCTGGCTAAGTCTCCCCAGCCACTCTGGGTGGCTCCCAATCGAATATAAAAACAATACAAACTTCCCTAAACAGGGCTGCCTTCAGATGTCTTTTAAAAGTAGGATAGCTGCTTATTTCCTTGACATCTGTTGGAAGGGCGTTCCACAGGACAGGCACCACTACCGAGAAGGCCCTCTGTCTGGTTCCCTGTAACCTCACTTCTCGCAATGAGGGAACCGCCGGAAGGGCCTCGGTGCTGGATCTCAGTGTCCATGCTTAATGATGGGGGTGGAGATGCTCCTTCAGGTATATAGGACTGAGGCCATTTAGGGCTTTAAAGGTCAACGCCAACACTTTGAATTGTGCTCGGAAACGTACTGGGAGCCAATGTAGGTCTTTCAAGACCGGTGTTATGTGGTCCTGGCGGCCACTCCCAGTCACCAGTCTAGCTGCCGCATTCTGGATTAATTGCAGTTTCCGGGTCACCTTCAAAGGTAGCCTCACATAGAGCACATTGTAGTAATCCAAGCAGGAGATAACCAGAGCATGCACCACTCTGGCAAGACAGTCTGCGGGCAGGTAGGGTCTCAGCCCACTTACCAGATGGAGCTGGTAGACAGCCGCCCTGGACACAGAATTAACCTGTGCCTCCATGGACAGCTGTGAGTCCAAAATGACTCCCAGGATGCTCACCTGGTCTTTCAGAGGCACAGTTACCCCATTCAGGAACAGGGAGTCCCCTACACCCGCCCACCCCCTGTCCCCCACGAAACAGTACTTCTGTCTTGTCAGGATTCAACCTCAATCCGCTAGCCGCCATCCATCCTCCAACCGCCTCCAGGCACTCACACAGGACATTCAAATTTGTTCCAGCTTCTGCAAAACATTCTAAACCGTGATTTAATTTCAGCAGTATTCTTTGTATAATATTTCAAGGAATTAATTTATTTATTCAACATACTGTGTTTAAAAATGCCTTCCATTGTCTTATATAGCAATTTATAGAACAAATCCTGTCTCCAGTAATAATTGGTACAGTGGTTACATTTTACTTTTTCTGCACTATGTGGAAAAATCTTAGTTTCTACATGAATCCAGTTGGGCACCACTGCTTTAAAGTGGCCTAAGCTATTAATTTGCTGTTGGAGTTTGCTTAGTGTTACTTACACACGAAACCCATACTGTAGATAGCTTTGGTTATGCATTTATCATATTTATCATAGCAGTCCATATTTATCATAGCAGTCATCGGGAAGGATTCCAACTGACCAGACATTTGGCGGGGGAGGTGCTTGTTTGCCCTTATGATTGACAGTGCAATTGGTTGAAATATGAGGTGCTCCCAGCTTATTTGGAACTTTCCATACTTTGAGGTAGTGCTAGCAGCTAACATACCGTCAGGTGCTTGGGGGTAGAAGCGTGGTGGTGGTAGGAACAGGAATATCATCTGTACCTATACAACCCCTCCCAAATAACTGCCACAGAGCTAATACTTCTGGTGGGGGGCATTTATGTTAGATAAACACTGTTTCTGCTTTTCTCAGAACTTCGATGGGTTGCTCGATCTTGTGCCTACTGGCTCGTGAGGGGTTGTCATGAGTATAGCCACGATTTTCATCACTCATCCACATGCACCTCTCTCCCGCTTTCATTTCCATCTTTCAAATCCTGAAAAGCTGTGTAGAGCTTCCAAAACTACATTTGGTGCCATTTGTGCCCATGGATGGACAAACTGAAACTTAATCCATATGGGATGGCAGTATTACTGTTGGCTGGAGGTTACAGTAATCTGAAATTAAGTGCATAGCCTTTTGTTTTTGTAGAGTTCTGTCCTCCCCTCCAAGAGATTGGGAGTGCTCCTAGACCTGACCTTTTCATTTCAAAGTAATTGACACTTCTGAACTGTCTTCAAAAGTCTGAAATGTATTCATTCATTTAAAAATCCATCCTGCCTTATTATAAGGATTTTCAAAGTGACTCGCAGTATAAAATATGAAACAAATGCAAAGATACAACATTTAAATATTTATTTAAAGCACACTAATGTTCAATTTAAACTATACTTAAATTATCAATTATATTTACATATAGATATCTAAAATGTGAAGCCCAAATTAAGCTGCAATGCATGGATTTAAACTTGCTTCAAACCATGTTTTCCACTTCTGACTTACTGCAAATTGTGGTTTGTAAATTCAACTATTGTACTTGTTCATAATTATGTCTCCAAGACCCTAGGTTGATGTCTCCAAGACCCTAGGTGTTTGAACTGAGCCCATGTCTAAAATGAGGTCCGATAAAACAGCTATTCTGGAATTGACTTGCCACCACTAACAGACTTGCAAAACTTCAATTTTCTCAGAACAGATATTAAAAATAGCAAAGAGTACAATCTTATGCATCTTCCGAATACCCTTTTGGCCACTTGTTCAAAACTGATCGCATGTCTGCCTCTTCTGACAGAGGAAGATTTGACTGGTCCCATCTAGGCTCACCCTTTGGCAAGAAGTATGCATCCATTGAGGCTTACATTTGGCACATTTATTAGCTAATGAGATGCTATGCAGCCTGCTTCTGCCTTCCCCGCTGCCATTCTGTTGAGGTGGTGGCTAGTACACAATCTCTGCTGAGAGGGACTCTATGAGGAGGTGTTTCAAGTTCTTGATATTGTGTACTCCCTCTTTATACTCATTCCCCGACAATCATAATGATGGGGATTTTGCTAGTGTTTTATAAAGCCACCTGAAAGGTTTGATTTGTTATAGCTCATGTCAGTTGAATTGGCAGTGCTCCTTGGAGGATGAATCGGTGTAGCATGCCTGATGGTTCGCTTTTTACAATGACAGTTTAAGCCTGGCATTAGAGTGGTCTCTCTGCTGTCATCATGGAGTAAAACACTCATGCATACTTTATGCTAATACGTATAGATAAAATGTTAAACTGATCACAGTATTTTGGCTTATGTTTTCTGCATAGCCCCTGGCACTAACGTTGGCCTGCTTCTCCTGCATGGCCCACTTAGTCTCCGGTTGTCAAGTTATGACACATTATGATAGAGTTGCTGTTTATTTTGATTTGTAACTCTCTCTTTTTCTTTTCTACTTCAGGCGTCTAAACAGAAATAATCTTCAAGTCCTCTCTGAGTTGCTGTTTCTTGGGACTCCAAAACTCTACAGGCTGTAAGTAGAAGCTATATTCTGTATTCATTGTGAAAGGCTTTGAGTGCTTTTAAGTTGTAAACGAAATATGCCATTGAGTAAGTGCTTTGTCTGCTCCTGGAGTCAGTACACCTTTAATTCTTGTGTTTTTTTGCTTTTTCATAATTTGTGTGCTCTCCTCTGAATTGTTTCTGTTCCATATTTTTTAACTCTTACAGTTGACTGATCTCACTTTTCAAACCAGATTAGTATAAATCCTTTTCTTTTTAGTTTGCTACTGGTTTCTGATGACAAGGTCGATTACATTCTGGGTGGAAACTGGCTTGGAATATATTTCATCCCCCTCTTTGTTTATAACAATATTGAAATGAAATGGCTTAAAGAACCCAAAAGTAAAGTCACAATTTGAAGAGTCTTGGCATTCTCATGGTCTGTAATTTTGATTCCTGACTTTTGGGATTTTATTGTTCTCTAGTATGGCGCATGCTGGAATTTTAAAATCAGAGTAGTGAGCTGTTAAAGGCCTTTGATGCCAAGTGTGTTGTATTTTGTCATATTCTCTCTCTTAATTACAAAGGCTGGGACCCAAATAGATGCATGATTAGTGCTTTGAGCTTGGAATCTACTTTGCGATCCAAGTCTTTCAGAGTAGTAAATCGCTTTTGAAAATGAAGGACTTCTCAGAAGCAGTTTGTGATGATGGCATGGCCTCTTCTGTTCAAAGAAAAAGAGCAAAACAAAGCGAGGCAGAAAGAATCACACTGGGCTATGCTTGCCCAAAGAATCCTCGAATCCTGGCTAGTCTCTTTAAAGCCTTGGCAGAATAAATTATTAACAATGTAAACCTTAGGGGCAAACCTGGAAAAGGGTCTACAAACAGTCAATCTATACATTAGATACATTTTGATGTTTTGCTAGATATTATCTCAAGATTAATATGGAGTGGATACTATGTTAAAAAGTACCTACAGTACATGTTTTAATAGTATTTTAAAGGGAAACCTGATATTTTTTTTAAAAAATAGATGCTACAGTATGAGCACAAAATACCGAAAAGGGCTGGAATCATTACTGATAACATGTATTTAAAAAAATTATTTTGCTCAGGCCTTGGAGTTTTCTAAAAAAAATTATTGTGATCTATGTGTACTAGCAGGGTATGTGGGTGGCACTGTGGTCCAAACCACTGAACCTCTTGGGCTTGGCGATCAGAAGGCCGGTGGTTCAAATCCCCACGATGGGGTGAGCTCTTGTTGCTCGGTCCCAGCTCCTGCCAACCTAGCAGTTCGAATGCATGCCAAAAAGTGCAAGTAGATAAATAGGTACCGCTCCGGTGGGAAGGTAAATGGCATTTCCATGTGCTGCTCTGGTTTCGCCAGAAGCAGCTTAGTCATGCTCCGGAAAAACTGTCTGCAGACAAATGTTGGCTCCCTTGGCCAGTAAAGCGAGATGAGCGCCGCAACCACAGAGTCGTTTGTGACTGGACTTAACTGTCAGGGGTCCTTTTTTATGTGTACTAGCAGTTGAAGGAAAGGTTAAGCCCATTAGCTGCTTTCAAGCAGTAGAGTTGAAGTGGGCTATGTAAATCTCAACAAAATAATGTTTGCTTTGAGAGCCTTGTATGTGCCACATGACAACATTTTGCTTTCCACTTTCTTTTGCAGATTGTTTCAGGTTGTTTTTGTGTTAAGGATCTAAAGCTTAAAAGTTTATACTAAATTATTGCTTCTGTTTCTTTCTGATTCACATAAATTAAGCTTGGTTCTTGTACTTCCGACAACTTTGTTATCAGGTTGTCGAATGTGGCATTTGAATAGTGTACACTGATCCATGGTAATTGAAGTCAATGGAATTTGTTTGGTGTAAGCATTCATTTAGTCTCTTTTGTGGGAGGCTTATGTAAAACCTGTGGTTCTACCCACATTGAATTCCAGTGGTATGGTTATTTTCACTAGCAATGCTAGTGTAACATACATGCTTCTGATTATACTCTGAAATAGGCAAAAATGTATTGTAAGGTAACAATTTGTGCCACTTATGTATAGAATTTTCTACTTCTGTAAAATAATATTTAAGTAATTCTCTATTGGAACAGTAGAGAGGGATGCTATAACTACTAAATATTTTTCACAATTCAGAGAACCTTTGGGTAGTATCAAATAATCATAAATAGAGGGGGCGGGAATAGCTTGGTTAGGGTGCAAGTATGTGAGAAAGTAATACATAATTACAGTCTCATAAATGTGGGGTGCCACAACAGTGTACTGCAACAGATAGTATAACATTCCTGATGTTTTGGGATCATTTTTGATCAAACTGACTGTGTTTTTGTGTCTAGTTATAATGTGTAGAGTCATACCTTGTGTTGCGTTAGGTTCATGTTGCGTCCTTTTGGCTCGCGAATGTGGCAAACCCTGAAGTGTATAATTCCGTGTTTCGCCGTGTGCGCATGCGCAGAAGCGTTATGCGCACTTCACGCATGCGCAGAAGTGCTGCTCTAATTGCGGACTTTGGGGGGGGTGAACGGCACCCCGGAACGGATCGTGTCTGCAACTAGAGGTACCACTGTATTAGAACAGCTAGGTGAACATAATGGGGTGCGTTACCTATAGCTCAAATCACATGTTTCTTCAGGTTAAATGGTCTTACTAGAGTGCCTTTTAAACATTTTAGCTCATGTGCAGATTGCCACAGTGGTGCCAGCTTTAGTTAGTTACTACTTCTCTCCTGTTGTATTATGTTTACTTTTTAAACTTTTAAAACATTTCAGTGCACTTCTAATGATCACCTGACATCCAAAGTTAAGTGAATCATGTGACAGGTAAGGAAGCATATATGCTTGTTGCATAGTGTAAATGCAACACAAAGAGGGCGCACTCCATGTATGAAATATTAGGCACGGTTGGATGCTGCCAGTGGCCAGCTTTCCTTTCCTTTGCTGTCTGCTCCAATTTCTCTTTGGCTGAGTTGAGAGCGCGCGGCGTGCTCAGGTCAAGATGCTTGTTCAGAAATAGAAGTACAGTTGCAGCTGTGTTTGGAGCAGGAGGCTAGTTTAAATAGCATTACCATTTATCCAGTCCATTAACAGAACTCTGTAAAACAATATCAACTCTACAATAAGCTACAGGGCGGCATCATAAAATTACAAGCACTTGGTGACAGATGGGACGTGTAAGTAACGAAAAGTGATAGGTTGAATATTCAAGAGACAATATTCTGATTTTTTTCCCCCTGCCCGAATACTTTGCCTCATTGGTTGTAGAAAGTTTCTTTGTGTTTTTCACCTAGCTTAAGTATGAAAAATCATGTTCCCAGTAAAGTTTGCAGCAGGTCAGCTACTGGTGGGAGTATTTTTAAAAAAATACTGTTGGGAGACCAAAAAGAACAAAGGTATCAAAAAGAGTGGAATAAATTTGTAGAATATTTGAAAGAATACTGTAAAATCTGAAAACACCAGTAGGTTTATTCTAAAATACAACAAGGATATATTTAGCCATTGTCATAAAGGTATATGTGAAGTTGATGTAAGAGAAAGACAGGCAAGTAAGAGTAAAGCACTGAAACCCGAAAGTTGGAAAAATAAAACCAAGAGAGAGGAAAGAGGAAGTCAAGTTCGAAAGAACAAGTTTAGAAGAAAAACTACATAGGAAAGAGAAGAGAGGTAAATAAGGTACGACACATGGTATTAATTGTAATATATATTTGTTTTATTTGAGAAAAGTTTACATTATTTCTGTTTTCTGTATGAATTAATCTCTGTTTGTATATTTGAGTATCTGTTTAACAAATAAAAGCAATAAAAAAATACTGTTGGGATGTCAGATTGTTATGTGTTTTCTCCTCTTAAGGGCAGTGTAGTTAGTAAACCAGCCATTTTAGGACAAGGTAGGCAATGATGTTGATGTTTGTCTGTATCTCTAGTTCAACAAGTATTTTTCTTTCTTGGAATGACCCACATTGTCTCTAGTGACCCACATCCTAATACACAGAGCATTAGCTATAGCACCTTTTATGCAGAAAACCATTACAGCCTACTGAGTGCTTATCTGAGACAAATAGATTTTGACTGATTAATTTGACTAGTTAGGCTACAGTTCATTGATTGCCATTTGCTGCAGGGTGCTGATTTTGGACCCGAGCTCCGTGGTTTTAAAAGATACTTCTATAGGGGTACCGTATTTCTAAACATGCAAAAGTTAGTACTTTAATGTAATCCTCCTGGTGGGTAAATTGTAGCTAATCAAGAAAACCTACAGTGGAAGTACTTGCAATTTATACGTGGATTAATATGGAAAAGCATACAAGGATGTACTTAAATATTATCAGGTTTCCTGAAGCTTAAATTTACTTAATACTTTTTTCTTTTCTTTTTTTAATGATGGAAGGAAAAGGTTTTCCACATAATCTGACTTGTTGCTCTGAACTATCCATGTAGTGCATTGGTTCTTATATAGCCCCTAACAAAAGCACAAAGCTGCATGAGGAGGAACCCTTGGAAAAAAAATTCCTCCTGAATTAATTTCTGCCAGCTATGATTAAAGTGTGTGGTACTAGATGTGTCAGACACCATAGTTCTTTGCTTCATTTTACTCCTGGCCTCTTTGGCCCCTGCCACAATGAATCCAAGAATGGTTACACAGGAATTGCAGGTTACAGTTGCTACGGTTACCGTTGTCCAGTCGTATCGACATCATTACTCATCTAGTGAGTTACCATGATAGCTACCGCTGACTCCCATTCCTGGGAACACTAGAGCCGTTTGAGGCAAAAGAGATGAAAGTTCTTCTGATGGCTCTTATGTTTTGTAGACGAGACATTTTTCTGTCTGCATGATCAGCATTAATATCTGTTTCATAGCAGTACCTTGAAGGGAGGTGAGAATAAAAACTGTACTGCATTCAAATAGCACAAATAGCATGTGATTGCTACAAAATGCAGAGTATAGAGGGGAAAATTGACACTTTCCTGTTGGTGTCCTTATTTTGTTCTTCTTAACCCACTTAGGGTCAGGAAAGGGAGTATTGGTGATTTGGCTTTATAAAACAGTTATATCCAACACTGTTTCAGTGAGACTAAATGAGCACGTTGTTTAAACCACTCCTAAGTTTAAATCTGAGTAAACTTATTAAGCACTTTCAGAGTTCAGGCAGGTGGCTTGGGTAGTTAAAACATAGACAAGGAATGCCCACTTGTGGGTTTTAATGATTCTTTCTTCTTTCAAAAATGATTGGGGGATCGACAAAGGACATTAATTGGCTCATTAGGGCCTCTGTATATATAATACACTGCTGCCTATAAATTGTGATAAACTTACAGTATGTGGGTGATAAATTGGTTAAAAGACAGATGAGCATTAGGGAAAAAAATAATGTAAATTGGAATAAGACAGTGCTTTTTTCTGGGGTGACACAAGGGGATGCATACTCCTAAACATTTTGTGAATCTTAAGTTTGGCCTCATTGAGCGGCAGTATTTCAATATGAGTTGGGAAATGAGAGTACCCCTAAAAATTTTATATAGAAAAAAAGCACTGGAATAAAGGAACAGATTTTAATTAGAAGAGCATTTACAACATTGTGACTTTATGTTCTGCTTGTTAGATGTTGTGTGAAAATTGATAAATACTCGAAGCAGTGTCTACTTTATTTGGCTTTTGCTTGCTTTTAGAAGCCTGTATTGTTGTGTTTTGAAATGTCATCGTAATAAAAACTGATACTTAATTGAGCAACAATATGATTAGTTGGACCATAATTGCCAAGAAAATGAACAGCATTGCAGAGTGTGATTGCTTGGTGATTGCCGCTGTTGGAAAGTGTTAACTCTTTTTGTAATGCACTTATTGCCTTCATTGCCTGCTTGTAGGCTTCCAAGAAACATCTGGTTGGTAACTCTTGGTATTAGGATACTGAACTAGGTAGGCCTTTGCTGTGACTCAGCAGAGCTGAAGTCTGCTAGTTACAGGTAGGTAGCCATGTTGGTCTGACTAGTCGAAACAATTTTTTTTAAAAAAATCCTTCCAGTAGCACCTTAGGGACCAACTAAGTTTGTCATTGGTATGAAGTGTGCTGTTCAGTTTCTGCATTGCAATATTATTATGAATCTCTAAAGGTCCCCAAATTGGCATTCTATATAAACTTTATCCTGGGAAGATTTTTATTTTCTCACTTTTAAAATTAACACTGCAGTTTTGCTTTTTGTGAATTAAAGGTGGGTGGGTTTGTTGTTGTTTTTTTTTTTTTTGTAGAATGGAAACCATAATATGTGATCATTTTCTGCAGGCTGCAGTGCAGGTACAGTGGTACCTCGACTTACAAAGATAATCCATTCCGAAGGCACCTTCGTAGGTCGAAAATTTCGGAAGTCAAAAAAGCGGCTTCCCCTTTAAAAAAACAAGAAATGGAAACGGAAACATTCGCAAGTTGTGTAAACCGCATCTAAAACTTCGTAAGTCGAGGAAACCACATCTAAAAGCGCCGCGGTTTCCCTTCGGAGGTCAAAAAAACCGTAAGCGAGCAGCCGTTTTTGCCGCTCGTAACTTGAAAATACGGAAGTTGAGTACTTCATAAGTCGAGGTACCACTGTACTAACATTTTGATAATGCCAGCAATAAGGTGTAAGTGTCCTTCTCTATAGTGAAATGGTAGAAAAGTCTCAAAGACGAGTCTTTTATCCCATCATAAGCAATTATTTTCTGGCAAAAGAAGACTTTTGGGGCCTTTATTCTACATGTAATGATTTGATTTCAACATAATAGTATGTAATGGAGTCAACTGTGCAGATGGTTTATTAAGGTGTTAGGTTCTGATTTTTGTCTTGCTCAAAGCATTCCCCCCCTCCCCAAAATAGTTTTAAACATAAGTCATGCACCTATATAATGATACATTTTTGCACAAATGAGCATGCAAGTTCTACGAAGTGCAAGTGTGCTTCACATGGTATCTAAAACAACATGTACTCTGCTGCATTTTCAAAACGACCTTTATTGGGATCATTATTTTGAAATTTTGATTGAATTGCCCTCCTAAACTTGATAGTCCTAGCTGCTAAAATAGATTTTCACATGTTAATGTCAAATGAAATCATTGGAATTGGATAACCTTTGTAGTTTGTATGGTTATTCATAGCAACAAATAAAGTTTTAACACCGACTGTTTTGGATGCAGTATATGCCTCAAGTGAGCTTTGTCGCACTTTATTGCACGTTTTGCCCTCCTTTAGCTCATATTTCTATTTTATTTATGCTTCCCCATTCAAGAACAAAAACAGTCTCAGTCTAATATTTTCTTCAATCATGAGATGCTGTTTCCTTGCTTAAAGGAATTGTGCTCTATTGCTTGAAACAGTAAGTTTTCCTCAAGAATATTTAATACCAATTTCTAACTTTGAGGTTGCAGATTTTATTCAAATTGTCATTCCACCCAGTTATACAGAATTATTTAAAACCTACACATGATAGCAACTTATCTGTAGACCCGAGTAAACCTGAGTAAAGTGTGTGTATGTGTGACAGAGAAAGAGAGAAGTTTTCCAAAGGAAAATACCACATACTGCAAACCTCAGAGCAGTTTACTGCCTGTTCCATCCAGATATAATGAAATAGATGTCAGTCTAATCCAATTCAATTCACCGATTCCTTTTAGTAGGGTTAACTTTGAAAGTTTTGATGAATCTGATATAGGAAACAAAATCCCAGTGAAGGAAGTAATTAAAAATGCCAAAAGGTCAGGAAATGCCATTGTCATATGGCACAGAAAGGGGGCAGGAAATGTTATAAACCAAGGACCATGACTCTTCGCTCATGCTATGTGTGCATCTATGTGTACCCATGTAATCTTCATTAACTAATTCAGAAAGCTGGAGAAGGAATGAAAACAGGATAATGACAGAAGAACATGCAAGTGCAAGCCATGATCGTGGTGAGAGATTAAAGTTCGCAGTAACTGAATAGCTGAGAAGACGCTCAAAGGAAAGTTGATTGCTTCCCCTCCAACTGTTCCAATTGATTGAAAAAACCTCTAATTTAAAGTTCTGTTTGTTCTCTGTCTTAAACGATCAGAATTTCCTTTTAGAACTGGGGGGAATACTCTGAAAGAATCCAAGGATAAGAAGTCATTGCTGGCCAACAATTGTTCCTAATCCTCACAAAATGCTGAAGAAATTAAATTTATTCTTTATTGCTCGAAGTGTTACCTAGGTCACTGGGCGATGGGAAAATTGAACTGGAAGTTGAGTGGTCCAATCTTTGTTTTGTGTCTAGATGCTTAACCTTAGACACGACAAGGCATCTTAGAGTGTTGTGGGAACGAGGTTCAGAGTATTAAGACCAGGACTTTTATTACCCTGGATTTATAATGGGATGTGCTGTCAGGAGATGAAAATGTTGTGTTTACATTTGACTATTAAATGATCATTTAATTAACACCTAAGTGTGGGTGGGTGTCATTTTTTTCTGTGGAGGCTTAAACATTCATGCTGCCTAAAAGTACATCTGCAAAAGGCATTTATGAACTTCTCCAAGACAGATGGACAGTTTTAACTTGAATCTTTCACCACAGAGTGCTTAAAATATAGTACAGTATGTTCCTAAAAATATTGTTTTCACTTTAATGTCAAGAAATGTATGTGCAAAAGTTACAAATACTTCCAAAAATCGGAATAAACTTTAACATTTTTTATGAAAACAGCTGTCCTGTTAATCACCCAACCTATATTCTTATATGTAAAACATGTTTACTTGGGTAAGAGTTCTGTGGTGGAAATTCATGTGAAACTGAATGGCTTCTGATAAGTAAGATCTTAAATTATTGTTTTTACCCTCTGTTGTCATCTCAAAGAATAAAATGAAATTGGCAATAAAATGCAACTCTGCTTTGCATCATACAAACCAGTTTCTGTTTTGGAGAAACTGGTAGCTGTCCAGACATCCAAGAAGTCTTTCTGAACAACAAGAGCTCAGTTCAGAGATTATTCCAAAACATTGATTGCACTGACCATATTTCAGAACTTAAGCCACAGTTGGAGCTTGCAAACATATACAAACTGTGGTTTAGAGTTGCTTGTCTCCTCTTGTTCCTATGGTGGTGAAGTTGAAGGAAAAGCTGTAATTACAGTATGTCACTTTGCACAAACCCTGGGCTGCAGATCCAATTCAGCATTGTTGGTCTACTCCAAAGAGTGGTTTATAAATTCAAATATTATGCAGGTCTATAATCAGGCTTCCATGACTAGGATTTACTGTGATGTTTGAACAGAGTCCATATATAAAAGAAGGTGCTGTACAATAAAACACCTACAGTACTCTGGAGTTGAGTTGCTATCTGTAATGGACTTGCAAAACACTGACAGTCATACCTGTAGAACCACTTATGAGGTTCAAAATCACATAGAGAATACCAACACCAGAATACCCCTTGGATTTCTTGTTCAAATTGGAGCCCGTTTCTGCCTCCCTGCACATGTGAAACTAGCAGGGAAACCTTAATGTAGAAGTGTCTTCAAGAAAGCAATGTCGTATGAGGACCCCATATGTCTTGAATATCTGTGTTAAAAGGCAATATAAGAAATGTAGTTGTCAGGGATTCTTGCGACTACTCCAGAGTAACGACGCTCCGCATGCTTGTCTTTAAACAGTTTTTATTAGTGCAGTCTATTTACGGTGAGACAGGTGTGTAAAACATGTCTGCTCATTCCGATGCAGAATCCGGCACTGCCCCCCCCCCACGTGATCTTCTCCAACATAGGAGTCTCGGGACAGTGAATCTCCTCCCTTTCTTTCTCCTGCATAATTCCGGAACCGGAGGAAAGGGTCTACGCTCCATGCTTTCATTTTCTCCCTTCTCCCCCTCTCTTTCCTCCCTCCTGTGTAGCTGGGGCTCTCCCATGCTGCTGGAGCCCTGGCCCTCTCTCTCCACTTCCTGACTAGCCTCCTCAGAGCCCTCGCTTCCATCACTGCTTGGGGAGGAGCTACTTCTGATGCAAGGGGGGGGGTTCTCTGTACTTTCTCCCCCTTACAGTAGTAATGAAACTTTTCTGTGTTTCTATTCTCAAAAACTGTATGTGTACCTTTTAAAAATCCACTTCAGTACAGAATATTGATCAATGTCACATTACTCTATTTTGCATTCTGAAATATATATGTAGTGGATTTGTTTTGAACACCAAACCATGGTTTAGCCTTATGAAAATGAGACTTGGAAAGATTTGCATTCTCCTCCCCAAGTGTGGCTCCAATGTGAGGCACATTGCTTCCTGTTCTGTTAACTGCAGTTTAGGATGCCTTCCAAAACAGGTTGCGCTAGTTAGGTAGATGGCACACCAGACTGCTTTAGTTGTATCAGTGGGGTTGAAGGTGCCTAATCAGATGTCATCCTTTGAGCAGCAGACCTGTATGCTGTGCGGTAGGAGGCTAGCTACCACTAGTTTGCCTTAGGTAAAGGATATTGTATTTTTAAAAACAAATAAAGTAACATTTTTGCCCAGGGATTAAAAGTTGAAAAGAGAATTTATTTTCACTCTCTTTCTCTTTTAGATTTGTGGCGGCTTTAATCCCATTTGTGTATTACCCTTCCCACAGCGATCAATTATCTATTAACAGATGGCTTGATTAACTCATTTGGCTTAGATTAATAAGCTTTAGTAAGGTCCCTTGTAAAAACGGAAGTACTAGGACTAAACATTTCTCCCAAGTTTACAAAAAAGCAGGAAATAAAATACAGAAAGACCAATGCAAAAAAACACATTTCATTTTATGGAACCATGAAACATGACAGCTACTGCCTTTTCTGCTTTAAATAAATACAGTGGTGCCTCGACGTACGAAGGCACCTTCGTAAGACGAAAAATTCGTAAGTCGGAAAACGCCTTTGTAAACGCGATTTCCCATAGGAATGCATTGAAAATGGAAAAATTCAGATGTCGAGACATTCGAAAGCGTGCGGCCATTACCCCCATTCGTAAAATTCGGTTGTCAAGTCGTTCGTAAGTTGAGGTACCACTGTAAATAAATCTACTTTTTATTGAAGCGCATCCACTTGCAAAAACAACTGGTACCAGATGGGTTCTGATGGGGATGTGATTCCATAGTGTGACTGTTACAGAGAACACCATCCACCTGTTTTGCCTAGTGGTTGGTAACACTACTTTTCAAGTGTCTTGCACGAGGAACATTCCAGCGGGACATCTTATCAGCATTCTATGCAAATTGATGCCCCCGAGTGGCCCTCAGTTTCATCAGTTGAAAAAAATACGTTAATGGGTCAGTTAAAGCAAGGGAAAAGCCCCTTGCCCAGATGGGAAAGGTCCCAATGTTCTTATACTAGACCCGACTGGTGGGCTCCCTTGCTGGCCGACCTGTTCACAAGGGTAGATACAACTGGAGTACAGTGGAACCTCGGTTTATGAACACCTCGGTTTATGAATTTTCAGTTTATGAACGGCGCGGAACCATCTGGAACGGATTAATTCATATTCCATTACTTTCAATGGGAAAGTTCGCTTCAGTTTATGAACGCTTCAGTTTATGAACAGACTTCTGGAACCAATTACACCCATGCTTCAGTTTATGAACGCTTCAGTTTAAGTACTCTGCGGACCCGTCTGGAACGGATTAATCCACTTTCCATTACTTTCAATGGAAAAGTTTGCTTCAGTTTATGAATGCTTCAGTTTATGAACAGACTTCCGGAACCAATTGTGTTCATAAACCGAGGTACCACTGTAATGACAGAGGCATGGACAAGCACAATCATCGTTCCAATATACAAAAAGGGAGCACAGATAACCATCCAACTACAGACTAGTAAGCCTCCTCTCCATAGTGGGGGAGCTATTTCTCTTCCACATCTAATTCTTGTTATGTTGTGTCATACCAGGAACTGGTCATTGGTCAAGAAGGGGAGTTGCAAAGCAAGCAGACTAGAATATCTGCTAGCTTCAATAAGCTTTTAAAATCTTATGGAAAGCATTCAGTTTACACAGAATAGTGAAATTACATGCAGAATTACGTGAGGAACATTTATTTCTCTGAAGCATGACACCAGTATCAGTGCTGCGCTTGCTTTTAGATAGAGAGAACAACAGGGGAAGCAATTGTGGAACTGTTGCCAAAGGCATTACTGTGTTGCTGCTGTGTGTAAGTTCAATTACTGAAGCAAGATTTGAATAAATGAAATGTTGCCTTAGAGGGAGGAAAACTATACAGTGTCATGGTCCTGTGTGTTATGCCTTATGTGTTACGTGCTGGTAGGGAACTGACGGCATGTTCCCTCTAATGCCAAGCTTCTGAGCAGTGATACTCTGTGCGAATTAAACTTGGCATTTCATCTTTTGCAGTTTACTTTGTTCCTGCCAAATCTAGTCACTCTTCTCTTGTGCCTTCAGCACTGATGGGCACAGTTATAAGTGTTCATGCCTTCTGTTTGGTTTCTCAAGTGTTTTTTCTCTCCACATGAATTCATGTTTCAGCATTAAAGGATAGGCGATCAAAGCCTTTTAATTGGAAGAGCTGTGGGGCTGATTGACATAGATATGGTATCACTTGAAGATGGTAAGGCTTTTGTGTGATAGTCCTTGCATTGTGTCCCCCCCCCCAATATTGTAGTTGGTTATCATGTCGTAAACCTGATTGTGTGTTATGACCTTTATGGTGTTTTTTCCAACCTTTATAATAACTTATTTGGTCTTAGAACCTCGGGTCTTTTCCTCAGCCTCTTTTCTGCATATTATCAGTTCTCTTTTCTTAATACAGTATTAAGATCGCCTATTTAAATTAGATTATAATTGTGTTGCCATAGCTTTACTTTCATGATTTTTGTTCTCTTCTCTCAGTTTTTAATTATCTTATATTTTGTTCTGTTTATATTTATATTGCGAGCATTTTGATGACAGGGCCCAACTTTCTAGCCATGTTGGGAAGGATTATTATTGGTAATAAATGTGAACTTTAATATACACTTTTCCTATGCCTTCCGTATAGTGCACACGCAAACTGGCATAGTAAAACATTTGTGAACAAATTTCACAGTTACCTGATTTAGACCATCAAATGCAAGAATTGAGCTGCACCTTTTTTTGTTCCCTCCTTCTTACGTACTTCTTATTCCCAAACTTTATAAACCAGAATGTTCCAACCCTTAAAATTTGTGGTGTTCTGACATTGCATGTTTTTAAAGAGATGTCGAGCAATGGTTGGTAAAAGTGTTTCTGAGCAAATAATTTTGCCGGGGTGTTTCAAGTTACAAAATTATTAAGGGTCCTAAAGGTAAAGGGACCCCTGACCGTTAAGTCCAGTCGCGGACGACTCTGGTGTTGCGGCGCTCATCTCGCTGTATAGGCCGAGGGAGCCGGCGTTTGTCTGCAGATAGCTCATGTGGCCATCATGGCGAAACCAGAGCACACAGAAACGTCGTTTACCTTCCCACCGGAGGGTGACCTATTTATCTACTTTCACTTTGACGTGCTTTTGAACTGCTAGGTTGGCAGGAGCTGGGACTGAGCAGCGGGAGCTCACCCCATCTTGGGGATTTGAACCGCCGACCTTCTGATCAACAAGCCCTAGGCTCTGTGGTTTAGACCACAGCACCGGTTCTAAGTCTGCATTAAATGGCAGTTTGGAGGAGGGAAGGATCACATGTGTTTCTGAAGTTCATAGGCTGGCCAGAAATTTTAGGATTCAATTCTAAAGTGATATATATAATACTTAAGAGAATAAAAATACAATATGAGGTTGAATCCTGACAAGACAGAAGTACTGTTTGTGGGGGACAGGAGACAGGCAGGTGTGGAGGACTCCCTGGTCCTGAATGGGGTAACTGTGCCCCTGAAGGACCAGGTGTGCAGCCTGGGAGTCATTTTGGACTCACAGCTGTCCATGGAGGCACAGGTTAATTCTGTATCCAGGGCAGCTGTTTATCAGCTCCATCTCGTATGCAGGCTGAGACCCTACCTGCCTGCAAACTGTCTTGCCAGAGTGGTGCATGCTCTAGTTATCTCTCACCTGGACTACTGCAATGCGCTCTATGTGGGGCTACCTTTGAAGGTGACCCGGAAATTACAATTAATCCAGAATGCGGCATCTAGACTGGTGACTGGGAGCAGCAGCCGAGACCACATAACACCGGTCTTGAAAGACCTACATTGGCTCCCAGTACGTTTCCGAGCACATTCAAAGTGTTGGTGCTGACCTTTAAAGTCCTAAATGGCCTCTGTCCAGTATACCTGAAGGAGCGTCTCCACTTCCATCGTTCTGCCCGGACACTGAGGTCCAGTGCTGAGGGCCTTCTGGTGGTTCTCTCACTGAAGTGAGGTTACAGGGAACCAGGGAGAGGGCCTTCTTGGTAGTGGCACCCGCCCTGTGGAACGCCCTCCCACCAGATGTCAAAGAGAAAAAGAACTACCAGACTTTTAGAAGACACCTGAAGGCAGTCCTGTTTAGGGAAGTTTTTAATGTTTAATAAATTATTGTATTTTAATACTTTTGTTGGAAGCCACTCAGAGTGGCTGGGGAAACCCAGCCAGATGGGTGGGGTATAAATTATTATTATTATTATTATTATTATTATTATTATTATTATTATTATATTATATGAGACAAACACCAAAGGCTGATTCACGCATCAACAGCTTGTTTTATCCAAGCAATCCTCCTTCCATGTGGGATTACACTGAAAAAGATCAGAGTGAGTTGGGCGGAATGTAGATGCAACCTTAAATACAAAGCAGCCATTTGTTTCCATTTCCTCCCACAGTTTATGATGGTGGAAACGATCACCCAGATTCTGTATACAGGATGAATTGTTTGGTGAAAACAAGCAACAAATTTATCATGCATGAACTGTCTATGTGTTATAAGCTAGTTGAATTCAGCAGAAGCAGAAATGGGAAGTTGTATTTAGGATTCTGGTGTTTGTTCTTAACAGATGCCATGTTTTCGTTTCATTTGCACCTCTTCATTTTAGGATACACTACCCATAGACCTCCCCCCCCTAAATAAATTCACACTTGACTCAAATTTTGGTTTGGTTTTTTGGCAGAATTTAGGCCACAACTTTATTGATTACAGAAAGTGAGTGGTTGCATAGGCTCTGGTTTGACTAGCTCCCTGCACCCTTGCAGGCAGCGCTGACCCAGGGTACCAGTATAGGTCAGCCAAGGGTGAACACCTAGATTGGCAGAAAGCTGGGAAGAGGCTATGTCTGCCACCCAGATGTTCCCCTGGACTCAGGCACGGGTACAACCCCCTCTCAAGGGTTGACAAAACCATTTGAGTCCCTGGATTCCTTGAACGGAATACCCTTCACATAGGGATGGCAAGAGCGTTCTCCCATCCCTATCACCTGAACCAGTGCCTATCCGCAACCTTACAAGTTGTGATAATTTGCTACGTGGCAGGCGAAACCCAAGAGGCACCAGCCAATCAGCCAAGTGGGGAAAATTCCTGCCATGCCCCTGTCCCAACGACAGATGACACACAACAGCATAGCAAGTTTAAGTGCAAAAAGCCCTGAAATTAGGGAGAGGTGGGTGGGTGTTCCGAATGCATGCACTGAAAGAGGAAGCTCTGGGTCTCATGCATGGGTATATATAGGTCCCTTGATCCGTTTGGACTGCACCCCATTGGCCAGATTGAACCCAACATCGAGGGACCTACTAATCGGGTGTTGTGGCTGACCAATCTTACCCGCCCACAACACAGGAGGTCGGTCTCCAGGTCTCACCGCAAACACGTGCCCTCTTTGAGGGAGGACACGATATAATGGAGGAAACTGAAGAAGGAACATCCTACTTGAGTGTAAGCTGGGAAGGTATCAGACGTATACACAGTTCTTTTGGGGGGTACTCAAGGGTACACAGTGCCAGCACCTCCTCCCAATATATGAAAAGTGTGGTACAACTTCATGGTGAGTACCAGCACCTTTCCTCCCTCCCATAAAAATAAAATTAGAAAGCACTGAGTATACGTGCGCCTAGAAGTCCAATGTTTCATTCGACAAACTAAAACAAATTTCAGGAATATGCAATAGGTCTTAACCAAGTAGTTGCTAATAATTTGAATTTTTATGCTTAAGTAAGGAAAGAATTGCCAAGCCCAAATGCGCATGCTCATGCTGCAGTATCCTATTTGGCCAGTTTCCATTGCAGCTTTCTGACATTTGGATAGCACAGGCCTTTGTAAAGACTTTAAAAATGTGTAATCTGTAGAATGTTTTAGTAATCCAGTGGCTAATGTTTTGTTTGGAAGACGGAAAATAAGCAGTGCTTCGATCACGAAAATGCCAGCTAATTTCACCAATTGCGAACTGGAAAAAGATGTATGTGACTTCATGCCACTGCCTGGAACAGAAATATATAAATAACTATTTACTCTAATGTTTTATGCATAATTGATACCGTGAAATAAAGCCTAGTTGGTATTTGAACACAGGGGAATGTCTTAATACACAGTGCTATGAAGGGAAAAATGGAATAATGACTTGATGTTGATGAGTGTCTGCTGTTACTGGTCCAGAGGGAGTTACGATAATGGCAGCAACCCAAGCTCTATGCTACAATCACAGTGAAGAGAGAAAACTTAAGAGGTTTTGTATTTGTCATTGTTAGCTTTCTAGAAAAAAATAGTTTTAGAGGTGAACTGGAATGCTGCTGAATAAGGCAAAAAAAAATCCTATTGAGATATTCAAAGGATATTCACAGTGGCCACAACGCCATTTTAAATAATATTGAAATTGCAAATTGACTTCAGTCTGCTGAATCAACCAAATAGGTATCAATTTCAGAAGCAGCCGTAAATTTAGTGCATTGACTCTTTGATTAACACCTGCTTAGACAGGAACATCAACCTATAAATTTTGAAATTGCTGGCTGAGATGAGAACAGTGGTGACTCACATTTCAATACAGTGGAACCTCGGTTTATGAACACCTCGGTTTATGAACGCTTCAGTTTAAGTACCCCGCGGACCCATCTGGAACGGATTAATTCATTTTCCATTACTTTCAATGGGAAAGTTCGCTTCAGTTTATGAATGCTTCAGTTTATGAACAGACTTCCGGAACCAATTACACCCATGCTTCAGTTTATGAACGCTTCAGTTTAAGTACTCCGCGGACCCATCTGGAACGGATTAATCCATTTTCCATTATTTTCAATGGGAAAGTTTGCTTCAGTTTATGAATGCTTCAGTTTATGAACAGACTTCCTGAACCAATTACACCCATGCTTCAGTTTATGAACGCTTCAGTTTAAGTACCCCGCGGACCGTCTGGAACAGATTAATCCACTTTCCATTACTTTCAATGGGAAAGTTACAAATTTCTGTTAGAATATCAGATTTCACATTTTAGTTCTAGGGTGGATGGTATGTGGGCCTGGCAATTTCTCGGTCCCCCCCCCTTCTTTCTCTTAGTCCTAGAACTTCATCTTTCTCTACTACCTTAGCTCCCCATACTTCCTGCAAAGGTTAGTTCAGGCACTAACAGGATCTACCCTATGTCTACCATCATGAAAGATAGATGCAAATAATTCATCCAGCTTCTCCACAATCTCCTTATCATCCTTTAGCACTTATTTGACAGCTAACGAAGAGGAGTGCCACTGTCTGGGACAAGCCTGGCATGTGGCAGAGGCCCTATCTCTGTGCAAGTGGTCAGTAAGCTGCCAATAGTGGAAACCTCCAAAGTGGGGCATCTGGGGACTGGGGAAAGGGCACCAGAATATTCCCTGAGGAGCAAAATCCATGGGTCCCTCTGATGCACCAGCCTAGAGCTGCCTCCACAAAATCCCTCTTTGTGTTCCTCTGGAAGGCTGCAATCCAATAGACACTTTCCTGACACTAAGTCCTATTGAAATCAATTGAGGTTTTTTTTCTAAGTAGACATGGTTAATGTTTATAGTAGTATATGGTATGAAGAGCCAGCAGGAGAATTTCACATAGAAAACACAGGCACAACAAAGCATATCCAGGTGGGTATGCAGGTGGCGCTGTGGTCTAAACCACTGAACCACTTGAGATTGCCAATCGGAAGGTCGGCGGTCTGAATCCCCACGACGGGGTGAGCTCCCGTCGCTCGGTCCCAGCTCCTGCTAACCAAGCAGTTCCAAAGCACACCAGTGCAAGGAGATAAATAGGGAAGGTAAACGGCGTTTCCATGCGCTCTGGCTTCCATCCCAGTGTTCTGTTGTGTGGTTTAGTCATGCTGACCACATGACCCAGAAAGCTGTCTGTGGACTAATGCCAGCTCCCTCGGCCTGAAAGCAAGCTGAGCACCACAACTCCATAGTCTCATTCGAGTGGACTTAACAGTCCAGGGGGCCTTTTTCCTTTTTACCCAGGTGGCAGAGAAGTCAGTGTCCCCATTCCACTTTCCCCAAGTCTTTTTTTTTTTATGAAAATGAGTGCTTTATGTCTACATGACATTGTGTAGGACTGGAGGAGGTATAAACGTTTCCAGAATACATAGTGATTCTCTTTGTTTTACTACAATATTGATGGTTTCTTCTGTTTTTGTTTTAATTGCCTGCTCATCAGAAACTGATAAAATGAAATAGGTGCTTGAAACCCTACAGTATAGAAGCTTGCAGCACTGTTCATAACAAAATAAAAATAAAAAGTAAATTCAGTTTGTAGTAATTGTCTGAATAAACTGAACTTTTAATATATGAAATGTTTTAAAAGTATAATTTTTTATGACAAAGCAAGTTATACACAATAAGCTATTTTGTTCCTAAAGTAACACAGTGACATTCAATCTGTAAAAGGCACTAAAAAAAAAAAAGTACTGTATATTCCTGCATATAAGACTACTTTTTAACCCAGGAAAATCTTCTCAAAAGTCGGGGGTCGTCTTATACGCCGGGTTGTATTTCTTATACGGCGAGTATATCCCAAACTCTATATTTTAACTGTAAAAGTTGGGGGTCGTCTTATACGCCCAGTCATCTTATACACCGGAATATACGGTATTTCTTATTTTTCAGTCTTCCCAAAAATTTTTTGGTTTAGTGTTATATTCAAAGAAGGCCATTGTGAACAGTTTAGAAGTGATGTTCTCATTCTTGAATTCTCCTTTAGACATACTGAATACTTATTACTGTACAGTCAACCTTGGTTGACGAACGCCTTGTGACTCGAACATTTTGGCTCCCGAACGCCACAACCCCGGAAGTGAGTGTTCTGGTTTACGAATGTTCTTTGGAACCTGAACATCTGACATAACTTCCGAACATTTTGGAAGTTGAACGGACTTCCGGAACAGATTCTGTTTGACTTCCGAGGTACCACTGTGCTTTAGTGTTATAGCCTAAGGAGGATAAAAAATAATCATTGTTGAAACTTTGGGCTGCTAATTCAGAGTTTGGGGATGTTGTGTGACTCATTCCCTCTAGTTACACGTGGAACTCAAACAGACGTAGAATGTATTTAAAAGTCTTGCTTAGCCATAACATGTCAAAGCTGGAAGTACCTTGAGAGCAGATTTCCATTTTACTTGTTAATAACATTAGAGCTGTCTTAGAGCCAGCATTAAGATGACTGAGTGAAACGGTGGAATGGGAATAGGGTTTATTTGGCGGGTGGCAGTAGGGTCAAAGAATCTGGAAGCAGTTCTGCAACTTCTTGAAATGCACTCCTGTGTATATTCTCATTCAGAAATTCCATTTTCAGATTTATTCTTGATAATGCATCTATATTATAAAAGCAGTAGGTCACAACTGGACCTAATGGTCAGGTGTCCCTTTACCTTTTTAACACTGATTTAATTTTTCAAACGTGTTTATTATCCTCTCTTTCTGAACGGTAGTTTGCACGATTTCTGTGTGAGATTTTCATGCATTTTTCCGTTTCAGCATAACAGTCCAGTGTATAGATTAATGAATTCAAAAATTGGTCTCAAGGGAAGGCTCCATCTTGTGGATGACTGTGGAAAACAGTTCCTGCTGATTTACCATCTATACATAATGAAATATTGAGAAGAATAGGCCTCAGAGCTTAATGTATAAAGCCTATGTTTTCTAGGGCTGGTTCAGAATTTCTTACCTTTCATGTTTAGTCCTGGGATAAGTTTAAAACAAGTATATGAGTACAAAATAATATTCTTTCTGAGTAACAAATCCAGGGTAATACAGTTTTTAATTACTTTAGTCAAGTTTAATGTGAAAAAATACAGTGGTACGTCGGTTTACGAACTTAATCCGTTCTGGAAGTCCATTCTTAAACGGAAACTGTTCTTAAACCAAGGCACACTTTCCCTAATGAGGTCTCCCACTGCCGGTGCACTTCCATCGTTCGGATTCTGTTCTTAGACCGAGGTAAAGTTCTCAAACCAAGACACTATTTCCAGTTTTGTGGCGTTTGTAAACCAAATCGTTCTTAAACTGGGCTGTTCTTAAACCGAGGTACAACTGTAGTTGGAAGATGTTAGGTCAGTTCCTCATTGGGTCTGAATATTCTGCTTTTTAATGCCGATCATATATTCCTTCCACTGACATTATCCACTGCTTACATCATGGAGACCTGAGTAGATGAGTGTGATGGTGTTTTCCTCAGCCTCGTCTGCCAGGTTACTTGGTGGTGAAGCAGCTCACATTCAGAGAGTGGGGGAATGGGGTTATCATTGCCTATTGCCTGGGACATAAGTGGGGAAGTGGGAAGAGCCACAATGGAGGAAGGCTTGAATCGAGTCTTAACTGCATATAGCTTGGAGCTCATAATAGAGCCTGTTCTGTGGCAGTGATAGTAAGAAAGAAGAAATTGTCTTGTCAAAGCCATACTGCTTCAGATGGTTAGTGAAGACATTTTTTAAAGAGGTCTTTTATTAATCATTCTTCTGGCTCATTTCTATTAGTGGAATTTGTTAAAGCAGGCTGGTATTTAGTAATTCAAGTGTATATTAAGGTGGTTATAGGCATTATGTTTTATTCAGTCTTTATTAATATTTGTTAGCTGCTTTGAGTCTCTTTGGAGAAATATACAATTTTAAAATAATGCCAAAAGTAAGTTATTAATGAATAGGATATTAAAAACCTAGTTGAATACGAATGCAATTATGGCTTGTATCCAATGCTAGCTTTACTCAGTGTAGGCTCATTGTAGTTAATGATCATGACTAACTTTAGAGCAGGCATAGGCAAACTCCGGCCCTCCAGATGTTGGGGACTACAATTCCCATCATCCCTGACCACTGGTCCTGCTAGCTAGGGATGATGGGAATTGTAGTCCCAAACATCTGGAGGGCCGGAGTTTGTCTATGCCTGCTTTAGAATCATTAATTGCAGTGGGACTTCTTTGAATAGGACTAACGTTGCATACAATCCCAATCTTTAAAGCTGACGTTTCTCATTCATTGCTTCTCACGAAACATATGTGCTCTATTAATCACAGCCATCATTATCATTATTAAATTACCGCTACAGATTGCTTTTAACATTCTCTCTCTCCCCCCCCCCTCAGAATTCACAAAGTGAAGTAGATGCAAATGCACATTTGTGTAACATGGGAATGGCTGAGTGTAAGTTGTAAAATTTATCAGTTAAATCATGCCCAAATGACTTGTCTGCAAGAGCCTTTTCAGTGTCAATAGCCTGATGTCTGCAGGGCATATAGCTGAGGTGTGGTAGTGCATGATGAAAATGTCTATGCTGCTTTCCCCAACATTTACAAAATAAATCTGGATGGATATACACCAACATAAGAAAGGAAATTTATTGAGCTGCCCAATAACAATGCGTCAGCAACAAAAAGGAAGAGGGGCAAGAGACAGAATGGGTTTTGTTTCATAGCTAGGTGCCATAAACAAAGATAGCTTAATAAACATTTCTATACTCCACTTGTACATTAGGGTAAGGTAGAGGCTGCTGGATCAGCTATCTAGGCAAAGTGCCATCTTTGTAGACAAAAAAATATGAATATTGTCATTGGCATTTTAGGAAAATATATTCCGCAACATAAATACAGCCTCGAAGGGAGCTGTTTACAGTATGTGGACATAAGACAAGCAAATTAGATCTTCTCTGGAACTTAAGAAACTGTCCTCCATATTACCCATTCTTGCAATAATAAGTTGCCAAATTGGCCTCATAAATACACCTCCATGCACCTGTTTTTTAGAAGGGTGAAATAGAGCAGGCATCCCCAAACTTCGGCCCTCCAGATGTTTTGGACTCCAATTCCCATCTTCCCTGACCACTGGCCCTGCTAGCTAGGAATCATGGGAGTTGTAGGCCAAAACATCTGAAGGGCCGCAGTTTGGGGATGCCTGAAATAGAGAAACAAAATGTAGACTTGCAATGACCTTCAGAAAGCTTGATGTTCATGTTTGTTCTTTTTCTTCAATCTCTCACACAAGTTCTCATATTAGTTCTTTATGAACTCTTCCCAACTGTGTGCATGCTGGTGATGGGTATTTCAGAAATAACCAATGTAAATCTTGTTGTTGCATGAACTACTTCCAGGCCGTGTTTCTGCTTTTCTAAGGTGTTCCTTTTAGGCATTTTGCTGTGGGCATTCCTTTCCGAGAACGGAACAGATTTTATCTCTGATTGCATGCGGAACTTAAATGGCATAATTCCAAAAGTTTTGACCATTCACGGACAAAGTTAAGACTTCTGATGCAAATTTGGGATAAGATTCTAAATATCACTTATATACAGAATGTTAGAGAAAAATGTTTTATGAAAAGTCTCTCAAGTGTTTGGTGTATGCCTGCCTGCTTTCAGTTGGCAGGTTGTATCGCGCAGTGTCAAATACTTTTCATGTAACAAAGCAATCTCACCTTGTTTGGAATAGGAGAGGTTTCATTCATAAGGCATTGTACTGTTTTTATCCTTTCTCCTGGCATCCAGGTTTGTAATTCTCTGGCTCTTTATTATTAAGCTTTAATGCTGTGGGCTACGAAAGGGAAATAATAAAGTACGTGCAGCTATCAGAGGAAATCAAGATAACCCAAGGAATTTTTTGGGGTGTGTTTTATGAATTGATACTTTAAATCATGCCTCACCACAGGTGGCAGTTTATTTGGTTTACATGAGTAGTTTTTAAACAAGTTAGTTTTAAGTTCCACAAATTTCTTTCTTAGTGAATCTTTGGTAAGTGGATTTACGTTTTGAGTTTTGCAGAATGTTGCTTTTTAAGTGTGCTTTTTAAAAAAAACAAAATTCAGTGTTGGAGTTGGCAAAACAACCTTTGCAGGAGTTGTTTGAACAAAAGCTGGCTAGATTGACAGGTTAAATAGTATTGCTGTTGTCTGACTTTGTGCCTGTGATATAGTGCTGAAGTTGCCATAAAAGTAAAATAGCTACAGTCCAATTTTTATTAAACTTGGTGCCAGTGATGGTGATGGCTGTTTTAATTAATAGACAAAATATACTACTGTCTCCCCTCTCCCATCTATGTGTTCTCCTTTTGAACTTTGCACATTTTGATGACTGCTCTGTAGCATTTCTGTAGTAGTGGGCACACTAAAACAAGGGACATGTCCTTTTGAACGTCTTTCTCAAATATAAAGCTCCTCTAGAAATAGTCATGACTATGAATTGTCTAAAGCAGGAGTCACCAACTTTTAAAGACTCGTAGGCACATGCTTAAACCAGATAAACTGTCATGGGCACCACACACAAAGCACAACCTATTCTATTGCCTACAATATAATTCTTATTTCAAACCTAATTTCAGTAGTGGTGGGGACCCTGCAGGTTCCAGCCAAGGCTTCTACTCATGTCTGTGTGCCCATGGGCATCCTATTGTCATTTTAAAATAAACAAATAAAGCAAATGATTGCCTTATTTGCATTCATTATGTCTTCCATAATGAATTAGAAACATGTGTGCAAACGTTCAAGGCAAATTTTATGTTCCATTAAGAAAAAAGCCAACTTTGCCAAAGGACTGGGTGGGAAACATTTGAAAAATGTGACTCCTTCATCTACGCTTAGAAGTGTAACAGACAGGGCTTTTTTTCAGCCAGAACTCACCAGAACTCAGTTCTGGCACCTCTCAGGTGGGCGCCATTGCCATGATAAGAGAACAAGGGAGGCGTTCATGGTGAGTTCCCGCACCTCTTTTTCTAGAAAAACAGCACTGGGAACAGTCTAGAAAAAGCTTCACTTAATGAGGACCAACTCCTCATTATCACTAAAACAAGCAGATATTTAGCACTTCAATGTGGCTTTTGTAGGTTGTCTTTATACACATACAGTCAGTCATGTTAAACTTTCTATGCTAAATAATGATTCATAAATTTATTGTTTCTCTCCGGAACAATTAAGGAGACGACAAGACTCTCTTCATGGTTTTCAGTGTCCCATAATTACCTTTGTCCAGTTTTGTAACTTGCGTATATTGTCAGAAGTTCACGATGAGCCTTTTGGAACAGACTTCCTTTTGCATGCATAATGCATAACTGTGGAAATGTGAGTCTCTATGAAAAGCATGTAGTTGTTTGCCTTCTTCTTGCATCAGAATCATTTTTTTCTTTTGTTCATTTTATGCTTGTTTCCAGGGGCTTAAAATGAGAGCTTTGTTTTTGACATAATGGCTTAGTGTAAGCTTACATTGTTGATCCCTTTAGTAGATGCAATGTAATCCACTTTGGTAATGTGAATTTTTAAACAATCACCAGCCTTTGCCATTAACCCTTCAATAATGGCAATACCCCAGGAAAAAAAAACTACAAAGGAATTCATTTCTCTGGACTTGCAAGAGACTTTACAACATTAGCATTCCTTCAAGTGGCCTATGTCCAACTTGTCCAGTGCTAAATGTAAGAAGTAACTTGTAAGCCCCAAGAGTTAAAGTTCTAATATAGTTTTCCTTAAAGAGATATATGGAAACCACTTTTAGGGAATCCAAAATGCCTTTCCAATTTTGCTGCCATTTCTCTTTTGTACCGACTTGCACATACTCTTAATTTTTCTTTCAGTGAACTGCACCCTGTATACTTGTATGATACAGACCGAAGCACCAACTTTATAAAATATTTGCCTTTAGTTGATCGGTTAGATCAGTCAGCTTACGATATTTTTAACTGAATAAAAAGGCATCCCTATTTGATTTGGCAACAATATTTTGTAGAAAATTGTTTAATATAAGTACTTATTGAAAACTGCAGGTGATTTGGAGCATCTTGGAAGAAGCACCACCCTCCACAGTCTCCCATAATGGAATGCATTTTCTAAGATGCTGCTCGCTGCAATACACACATAAACCATCAAAAAAGTAGAAAGTAGGTTCCTCAAAACTATTTTTAAGTGCACATTTATGCAGCTCATTTGATTATGTGGCTCAGATTTCGTTATTTGGATGGCATCCCTAATATTCACCCAACTAACCTGAGGTTTCTGTCTACCTTACTGCATACATGATTAAGTAGGGGTCCATTTGTGTGCTTTGAAAAGGCAAAGACAATGAACTTTCTTTAATATGTGATGGACCTGTAGGAAAGTGGGGGAATTCTGGGAAATGATATATGATGAAATAAAAAAGATGTTTAATGTGATTATACCCAACACACACACACACACACACACACACACACACACACACACACACAAACCCAGAAGCCTTTCTCTCAGGGATTATTGGGACAGAAGTTCCCAAAAAAGATGATTAAGTTGTTTATGTATGTGGCTAGGATTCTTTATGCACAAAATGGAAGGAAGAAATAGTTCCTACCAAAGATTAATGGATGAAGAAGAAGATGGACTATGCTGAACTGGCAAATTTAACAGCCAGAATAAGAGAATCTAATGTCGATTGCTTTGTGGAAGAATTGAAGCACTTTTCAGACTATTTAAGGAAATATTACAGTTTGATGAACTTGTGAGTAGCATTAGAAAAATGAGCAACAGAAGGAATGAGAGGATACAGTGGCACCTTGGGTTACAAACACTTCGGGTTACGTGTTTTCAGGTTGCGGACCGCGGGAAACCCGGAAGTAGCAGAAAGGGTTACTTCTGGGTTTTGCCACATGCGCAGAAGCGCCAAATCGCGTCATGCGCATGCTCAGACGCGGCACTGCAGGTTACGAACACTGTGGGTTGCAGATGTGCCTCCGTCACGGATTACGTCCGCAACCCGGGTTCCACTGTACAGTATTGATGTTATGGTGTTAGAATGTAGTGAGCAGAAGAGGGGGAGAAATAAAAAACACCATGGAGTATGGGGTGGGAAGTAAAAAAAGAGAGAGAGAGAGATAAATTTATCATGTATTGAAGTTTATACATTAATTTTTTAAAAATCTAATAAAAAATTATTATAAAAAAAACACTGAAACCGCTGACTTTTTAAAGGAATCACAAACCCTGAATGTTCTAGGTGGCTCATGTAATAATTGGCTTCCAAAGAGAGATTCTTTCTTCATGAATCAAAGAAGTTACACACAGTAAGAAATACTGGTCAACCCTTACCAGTTCTCACTATGAATTACCTCATAGAGCAAAACTGCAAATTAAGACTCTTCAAAGGAAAGCCAATAATTCAGAAAACAGCTGAATTTAGAATTGATATTATGCTGTCTGAAACACAGAGGGCAGACGGAAAGTTACTACAGCTTAGCACCTGCTACTGGTGTTTCTCAAATCCCTAAAGTGTTTTGTGAAAAAAAGAAAAGGCAAAGTAATTCCACACAGTAATTAAGTTAAAAGGCAAAACTACTTCCACTTCTCATATGCCTGCTGTAATAAAAATAGCAATCAAAGTTACTTTTGCCATTAGCATATGCCTTGCTTCCACGGTAGCGAGAACGCCCTGTGCCATGCTCCCAGAAAATCAATTTCAGCAGTTATGCTACTGAAAGATGTGTTCATCCTTAGTATTTCTAAAATTTTATTTCCCTGAGAAAACTGGAAACACTTTTTTGGCCATTAAAAATGTATTTAGAAGCTGAGCTGTAAAGGGGGAGGGGGTGCTAGTTATTCCTCATTTGTACAACCCCCCCCCCCAAAAAAAAACCATTCAGATATGCTGGTCAAATTGGGGTATCTGGAAATGATTTTCATCTTTTTGTAGAATGAGAGAACAGCGACGACCCAGGCCCATGCCATTTTTTAATTGCTTCATTATAATTGCATTTCCCCCCCTGTGTATTATTCTGCAGCAACAGGGGTATTGCTATGTATGTAAAAGATGCAGAGCACATGCACATGTCACTGATTTGCACTAAAAAATTGCACACTCTCATGTAATTTACAGATAGAAATTTAGGTCAACTTTCATGAGGGGTGGATACAAACTCTTGAATGTTGCTGTCTGAGCTAACCAATACGGTAATTGTGGGGTGCCACAGTCCATTGGTAAGAATCTCTGTGCATATTAAAACCAAAACAAGCCTTTTTATCTTTTGTTCACCCACACTGACCTGTAAGCTAAGTTAAAAATAAAATAAAAAAACTTCACAGAGCAATAAGTCTGTGGTACAATAGACCTGAGACTTGGGTTCCCTAACTCCCCCCCCCCCGGTCAGTACCTCACAATCAGCAGCGTTGAGCCATTGGAGAGGAATTGTAGCACTCAGTCCGCCTCCCCCGCTGAACCATTAGCCGCCCTCTTGCAAGAAACCTTTAAACCTAAGGCTTAAATAAATAAAACGGAATTTCTTGATCATGATCAATATCCTATCCTAAATCTACTAAACATTGTCACAACAATTTTGAGACCCCACTGTTCCTAGAGAAAGGTGTTAGTATATTTTGTTCATTACACAATAACTTGCTCTTCCTTTTGCCCAACTTTTTACATGAAGAGGGCAAATACAACCTTTGGCTAGTGCTTTAACTTTCTATTGTCTTCTTTCAGTTCAGAAAGAAAACTGGTCAGTGGAACCCAGTGGGGAATCCTCCCTTTGCTCCAGATGGTTGTGACATTTGAGTAAACCTTGGAGGATTAAGAGCACTCTGGCGAGCAGTCACTTGTAAACTCCTGACACAACCTGACAGTCTCTAAGCTGAGTTCCCGACCGATTTAAGGTGACCATGGGTGCAGGATAAAAATCAATTGCCATGTGGATTTGCAAAAATACGTTTGCAATATGAGTTGGGTCTAGTGCTGAAGAAAATTGATTTGTGAGTGGGGCAGGCTAAACACATTATTCAAATGAAATGATTTACATGCCTTCCAACTCATTAATTTTAGCTTTTTCTACTGCCTTTTGGCTGAATGAGCACAGCGTGGCGCAAATGTCCTTACTCTTAAATCTGGTTTGCAAACAACCGCAATAGTGGAAGAATGGAAGAAACTATGGGAGCTCCTCAGACCTCAAACAGGTTGACTAAATGTAATTATGCACCAGCGCCATCTGCTCCAATGTGATAAGAGAGTAAACATCAACACCTTTTATTTGGGGCCTATTGGATCAGAATTCCCTGTTATTCTTCTCTGATTAAACTGAAATAGTTCTCGGTTGATGAATCCTCAGAAATTAGTGTGATGGGAAAATTTAAAAGTCTCACCAGGCAATGGGAGATTTAGAATTTTGTTACATGCTAAAAACAAATTCTTCGATAACATAGCTTTTATGTTCATGTAAGGGGATAGATTCCAAGATTGAGCCATTCGAAAGCCATATGGCAACAGGTACACGATTATCAGTGTTATACATTTCTTCAAAGTAATGCTTTTATTCTGGATGAATAAATATTTAAATTATACTCTTTAACACCGTCTCTGCTGGTAAACAGACAATGCTTCAGTCCTAGCCTGTAAATTGATCTTATGTTATCTATAGATTGCTTTTACTGCA
Source organism: Zootoca vivipara (assembly GCF_963506605.1). Classification (NCBI taxonomy): domain Eukaryota; kingdom Metazoa; phylum Chordata; class Lepidosauria; order Squamata; family Lacertidae; genus Zootoca; species Zootoca vivipara. Next base: position 69,609,549 of record NC_083284.1, on the reverse strand, counting down.
CAGCAATTGACTGGAGTAATTTTGTGACTTTCGGTGTTTTCTCTGTTTATCAGAGCATGACAGAAAGTCTGGTTTTGTTCCATAATGGGGGATGACGGGAAAACGCTGATGTATTTAATTATTACTTTGCAGCTCCCACTAGTTCTCTTGGTTTTTTTCTATCTGAGAAGGCATGCTATGAGGGCACTGGGAAATCATTGTCCTTACAAGAAAGGACTAAACCTTATAAATTGGCATCTTTGATTTTGCTGGATGTATTACGTGTGATGTATTGTTTCATTTTTTTCATAGTATATTATACAATTTTTCATGTGTGGCTATCAAAAGTAATGCTTTCAATAATTCTTATTCTGCAATGTGTTAACTTTTAAAGTAGATGGTAATAGCAAACCTTTTTGTTGTTGTTAAATAGCTCGTTGAAACCTATTATTATTATTATTGGTATTATTAATTACAAAGATATTTTGCTCTTTATTTCAAGCATCAATTGATTCCCCCGCCTTTCCCTGTGTACACTCACTCTTGCATATCAAGTAATTTATTTGCTTATTTACAAATTTAAAAGAAGTAAAAATAACACTGTTAAAGTGGAATAAACAAGTTGGTATACACAGACATGGATCAAATTCGGGCACAGAAAACACAAAAGTAAAAGTCCAAATTAGTTATCTTGGAGCAAATTTTCTACTCTCACAGATAGAAGTCAGCAGTTCAGACTTCATTCTCTGTACACTTGATAGAAAATTGTTTGATTTCATCCTGTGATTCTTACTCAGCATAGTAATCTATCTCATCTGCCACAGTGTTGTCTGTGATATGTATTTCAGAGCATATTAATGACAGGCAAATTAGCTTTGGCCCACTAAAGTGGATTTGATTCCCCTATTGACTGTGATATACCAGACAAACTTGTTGCTTATCTTCTTGAAATAACATTAGTAGCTTAGGTAGACATTGTACTAAATTGAAAGTCACATACCTCTGCCTTTTTCTTTTTGCAAATTATATCCATTGGAAAAAAATGTGTTGCATTGGCATATTGCTAAAAAAATTTTTAATGAAAGGTCAACTGGTAAAGCAAATAATAGTTTACACAGAAGAATAAGCCATTTCCACAAAACAAAAAGCTCTATACCTTTTATGGCATCTTACTTATATGTATTTGTGGAACAACAGTTTAAAATGGCACCGCCAAATTATGAAGTCTCCGTATGTCTAAGCTCATTTGTCTTTCATTTCTGATCCTATTTTATGCATCCCATAATTTAAGCCACTGGTGGTAGGCCTTCAATGGTGTCAGCGCAGTTTTCCTTTAATGGAGCTCTGCCAGTGTTAGCTATTTTTCAAGCCTCTTGAGGCTGCTTAACTCTGCAAGGTTGCTTGGAAACCCTCCCTTTCCAGTCAGTTCCCCCTGCCTCTCGACTCAGACTAGTCTAATGTTTAAAGCTTCTGAGAACAGAGGTCTATGAGTGGTTGTTCTGTTGTGACCCTTGTGGTACTAAACCAGTGACCTCTTAAACACAGACGTGAAGTTGCCCATTGTAGCTTGCATGTCTGTCTAGTTAAAACAAACACCATACCAGCTGCTAAACAATTGTGGTCGAGGCCTTTTAAAGTCATTTGCATGATTACTTCAGAAAGGAAAAATATCACAATGATTTAAGAACAGAAATTATAAGTTGATTATTTGAAATTGATCTAAACACCCTGACATTTTGAAAGGTTGTAATGCAGAACCCACAGTCGGGCATCTTAATTCTTCCTGTGATTAATGCTTATAGTGAAACAGTTTTGAAAAGATGGCCAGAAGATTGAAAGTAAAAAAGTGAGCATGAGGGAGGCTGGGTTTTTGGTTTTGGTTTTGTAAGATATTTGCTCTCATCTCTAGATGGATAGTTTACATTCCTTTATCCTGTTCGCTTTCCTGAAATGTAACTTCATCCCAGAATGCATCCAGTTTTATCAGGCAATATGTGGATTTTCCCTTTCATCCTGAGCCTTTTTGGCAACAATGCTGAGTGAAACAATTTTGAGCCCCTCTGACTGGCATTATAAACAAATGTCTAGCTAGGTGTGCAAACCCAAAAGAGTATCCAATATGGTTTTAGATATTTACCACACCGCAATATTGCCTACTGCACCATAGCTAAGTTTCCTCAAATCATCGGATCCTTTAATCTGGTACTTCCGTTTTCATTCATTTCAAAATCATTAGTATTTTATTATGCTTAATACTTAGTGGTTGCTTAAGAAAAATGCTGATCATTTTATGCTGATGGTACTCAAAGTTTCCAAAAGCAGAAGTAACACGATGCTGAAGACTTTGATGTTTTGACTTGCCATATTAGTTTTTCTGTGAACTCGGTTAGTTGTCAACATATGTACTCCAGGCAGATTGAGGTAACTGTGCCTCAATCTTCTGTGCTACATTCTACGTAGAGTTCAATATATCTTTTACTTTGGAGTGTTTACTGAGTCCACACATCCTTGGGCAACCGCCACTAACCTGTATGCATATTTGTATAACAAAAGCCCCAAAGCTGTTTTTCCTAGGCACAAGCAGCTTTTGAAAGGAGCAGTTTGGAGCAGAGAAGTGGCAGGTAGGTAAAGAGTTAAACCCTCCTACTTACATTTCTACTCTGTTCCAAATTGCCTCCTCCTAGACCTTTGTCTTAGAAAAGCAGCTGTCAGGGTTTTGTATACCAACACATGATAATATGTATCAGGGCTCTTGCTCTGTTTTGAGAATCGAATGTTCCAGCACCTCGTGGTGGACAGGAGCAGCAGCAAATGTAAGGAATTTCCCGATCTTCCCAGTTACGAAATTGCACTCTTAGGAAATACCATCATCAGTTGCCACTGGATTTTTGACATGAGTCTTGAACCCAAAGGGCTGAGTGGTCACATGTGGCAGGACTTAACTGTATCCCAGCCCTCCATGTTTCCAAACATGCCCAAACTCTTAAATCTGAAACACATAAATGATTCGAACAGCAAAACATTCTGCACTTGCAGTTCCTTGCACACATAGTATTTCTGTAGTTGATAGAATGTGGAAGTTTGTTTTGCATGCAAGGCCCATCCATAATGCAAGACCTCTGCTGATTCACTTTCCCTCCCTTATAGTTGCTTTCAACTGCTCGTCTTTTGTCTCTGTCTGCTTTAAGTTTATTTGAGTTATAACCACTTTTTTTTAAAAAAACCCAAACAAACCTGTTTTTATTTATCTTCATAAATTTTGAGAAAATTACTTTTTATCCCTCTCCTCTAAGTCTTATGTGCTTTATTTTATTTGCATATTTGTATCAATGCTGGTCTGCGACCGTAATAAAGTTTGATCATGATGGTGTTGTGCATGAAGCCAAACAGGACACACAAACACCACCCGCATCACCAGAAAAATATGGAAATGAGACATTTTTACCACTATACCTTGAAAATTGGGCTAGGAAATCTTCCTCAGGCAACATATAAGCAAAACACTGAATAGTGTTCCTATCTTAGGAGGTATTTTCTGAGTCCTATACGTTGGGGGGGGGCAGGGTGAGTGGATTAATAGAGAGCACTTTCTATCTCATTTTAGTACTCTCCCTAAATGGAAGCATCTCTATTTCACATTATTGCTCTATTACTAAACTTACTTGCTCAGAAATTCCCATTGATTTTAAATAAGGTTTGCATCCAAGTAATTATCTTTAGGTCAGTAGCCTTAATTACATTTCTAATTTGAGAATCTATTTAGTTTTGCTTTTAATTAGAATCTCTCTCCAGGCTTCAAGTATTTTCTTCTTAATTGAGGACACTGATGGGAAGCCTTCCTTACGGCCAATAGCAGCATGGCAGACAAAAACTCACCAGGTGAAGTTACTCCCGGTGTGGAGATGCCACGATGCAAAACATATGTTGAATGAATCTGTTCAACACACAGTTGTTAGAAGCACAGAAAACCTACCCGGAAGAAAAAGACAGGAACCCTTCTTGAGTTCAGTTGTTATTTCAAAAATGGTTTAGTTCAGTTATTCAATTACAGTGGTACCTCGTTTTACGAACTTAATCCGTTCCAGAAGTACGTTCTTAAACAAAAGCCGCTCTTAAACCCAGGCGCACTTTCCCTAATGAGGCCTCTCGCCGCCAGTGCCCTTCCACCGTTCAGCTTCCATTTGTAGACCAAGGTAAAGTTCGCTAACCGGAACACTACTTCCAGTTTTGCGGAGTTTGTATACTGAATACAGTGGTACCTCGGTTTATGAACACAATTGGTTCCGGAAGTCTGTTCATAAACTGAAGCGAACTTTCCCATTGAAAGTAATGGAAAGTGGATTAATCTGTTCCAGACTGTCCGCGGAGTACTTAAACTGAAGCATTCATAAACTGAAGCGAACTTTCCCATTGAAAGTAATGGAAAGTGGATTAATCCGTTCCAGAGGGGTCCGCGGAGTACTCAACCTGAAGCGTACTTAACCCGAAGCATGGGTGTAATTGGTTCTGGAAGTCTGTTCATAAACTGAAGTGTTCATAAACTGAAGCGAACTTTCCCATTGAAAGTAATGGAAAGTGAATTAATCCGTTCCAGATGGGTCCGCAGCATTCGTAAACCGAAAATTCATAAACCAAGGTGTTCATAAACCGAGGTTCCACTCTAGTCATAAACAGGGCTGTTCTTAAACCGAGGTAGGCACATGCTCGCCGATAAATCTTGGCTTAACACCACATCTGAAATTATCATCATACTTGACCACCTTAAATGTCGCGGTTCATAGATATGCCTTCATAAAGGCCAGATTCAATGCTTTTCCTTCCAACGAGATGGGTAATAGATTATCAAATGGCCAGATCTCAGTCCTATGCGACTGTGACAAAAGCTCTATAGAATCCCTGCATCATATAGTTTTCCGTTGCCCACTACATTTAGCTGCCCGGTCCAGATTTCTGTCGCCCTTTATATCGGCAATATCGGATGAAACCCAGGAAACCCAATTGGTATACCTATTGAATGATGAGGACCCATCCAGATCCCTTATGGTCGCTAGATTTCTGACTAAAGTCTTGTTCTATAAGAAGGAAAACGGACTCCTCTATGATTTTGATGGTCTACCAATATTAACACTTACTAAAGGATCTAGAACTGTGCGGTGCATTTACAATTTTATTTGGTAGAAGCTGAATTATGGTTTGGATGATTTGGATTTTATTGATTTTGGTTGTTTTAATTGAATTAATTTTAATCTCAATTTTAATTAATTTGTTTGCTGCTTTAAATTTATCAAATTGTTTTGTTAGTTGTATGATGAATGCTGTATTGTTACGTAGATATGGGCCTATGGCTGTAATAAACTTGAACTTGAAACCGAGGTACCACTGTACTTCAGTTTCCCTTCAAGATTCCCCCCCTCCGCCGCCACACTTTTTCCTCTATTTTTTAAATTATAATATTATTATATGATGCAGCCATGGTATGTGCATAGGCTTTATGAAGTGTTTGAAAGTTAAACACATGGAAAGAGTAGGGTAAAAACAACCGGTGGTAAGTTTTCAGTTACCTGATTGCAGGCAGAGGTAGAAATGGCAATATTGTTTGCACTCCCTTGTATATATTTGTTTTGTGGGGCTGTGGATAAGTTTGGGAAATATTTTCAGGAAGGCAAAACAAGTCCTGACTTCTGTTGATATGCTCCCTTCTTTGCTTAAAATGTTACAAAATTTAAAAGGACAGCAATATAAAGATGTAATTCGTAACAGATATGGTTGAAATCTTCTTAGCTTACCAAAGTGAAAACTTTTTGTGAAATGTAACATTCCATTGAGCCATAAGTAAACTTACTTACTTATAATAATAAAAAAATCCTTCAGTAGCACCTTAAAGACCAACTAAGTTTTTATTTTGGTATGAGCTTTCGTGTGCACGCACACTTCTTCAGATACTAATACAGATACAGGTATCTGAAGAAGTGTGCATGCACACGAAAGCTCATACCAAAATATAAACTTAGTTGGTCTTTAAGGTGCTACTGAAGGAATTTTTTAATTTTGCTTCGATTCAGACCAACACGGCTACCTACCTGTTACTTACTTATAAGTTTGCATTGTTTAAGGCCTTCTTTGACTTTGTTTATTTATTTGATTTATATCCTGCCCTTCATCCAAAGATCTCAGGATGGTTCACAAGATAAAAACATAAGATAAAAGCAGAAATAAATAGTCAGAAACAGCAAAACAAAATAACCCCCCTTCCTAAACTGTAGTTAGGAAATCTACTACCTAATTTGTATAAGCCCATTATAGATGGAGGAGTTGTGACTTAAAAGGATATAGTTTTGAAGCAAGATTTTGATTTCTATAAAAATTAACATTGCCTTTACATGGAAGCTATTTCTTTCAGCAAGTATGCAGTTGCTTACCCCATCTCTTTTCCCCTTCTCTATCACGCCCCTTTGTAAAAATCAAAAAATGGTTTAGTTCAATATTCCTTCACCATAGAGATGTTTCTGCCCCATCTCTATTCCCCTCCTTGTTCAGTTCAGCAGCAACAGCAGACAAAGCTTTCGCACTTGCACTGATGGAGTCTCAGATACAAATGTCCCATGCAGCATGATCAGATGGCTGCAACAGGCTAGAACAGGCACCCCCAAACTTCGACCCTCCAGATGTTTTGGACTGCAATTCCCATCTTCCCTGACCACTGGTCCTGTTAGCTAGGGATCATGGGAGTTGTAGGCCAAAACATCTGGAGGGCCGCAGTTTGGGGATGCCTGGGCTAGAAGAACTGGCACCAACTGTTCCACACTCCTCTGAATCCAAAGAGGAAGAGCAACAGATAAATGGAAATAGGTTGGAAACAATTGATGTTTTCCCCAGAAAGCAGTCATTTGTCTGCAGTACTTGGCATGCAAGCTTTCTATTCTGACAAATTTGTCTAAAATTTAGCGCCTCAGCCCTTGCTTTTCCCCCGCAGGACCAATTGCAGTCATCAGCAGTCGTTAACAGCCACCTACAGGTTTACCACTCCCATCAGCCCATCACCCATTCCCACCCACCCCCACCACCCTCTGTATATACATAAGGGACTGACTTCTGTTTCAAGTGTATCTGAAGAAGTGTACATGCACACGAAAGCTCATACCAAAATAAAAACTTAGTTGGTCTTTAAGGTGCTACTGAAGGAATTTTTTTATTTTGCTTCAACTCAGACCAACACGGCTACCTACCTGTAACTTGTCTAACACCATGTTAGCATAGATACTGCACTCCAACAAAGATTTAGGACTCAGCTACGTTGGCAGAGAAAAAGTGCTTTATATGTGTTGTGCACGCATTATAACACTGACACCAGATAGTGCTGTGGAGTTCCGTTTTTGCCGACCCGATTTCTCTCCTAAAGTTTACAACGCGTTTAACTGAAACACTTATTTGATGTGTCTAGATCCAGCCCCAGTGACTGCTGCTGCATGTGTTCTTTACCCTTTTCAATCTGCTGCTACATGTCCTTCAAGAGCTGGACTGAAGAAGCTTACCTAAATCTTGAATGTTTTCTCACTCCTAAAATCCTGCCGACACGATGGGTGTCCTGAACAACTGTCATTGTTCTTGCTACATTACTTACTGTGTTAGATAACAAAAAAGGAGTGCAATAAGGGCCAAGACAGATGTGTTATTTAAAACACATAGTGATTTAATAAAATAAAATAAAATAAAAACCCAAGTAGCAGCCAGGATGACCCTCTCCTCCCTCCAAAAGCCGATTGTGACCTTGGTGGAAGAACCACACCTTGGTGTAGACACACCTGCTATAGCCTTGATCTAGATCACGGCCCCGGCAGCTGCTATTTGCATCAGGAGGGAAGTTTCCCCCTTGAAAGAAACAGCTGTTGTGTGGTAGGATGAAATGGACCAGAACTGCTGCAGGACAAAAGATAAAAGTAAGTTGATTGATCAGACGTTGTCAAATATCCATAATGCCACTGGCCTTCAACCACTTCACAAGGACATCTGAGAACACTTGACAGGAGTGAGGGGCCCCAGAGTCAGGATCACACATTCCTCAGGTAGAAGTAAGCGCTCTCTGTTCTGCGACTCTTCCCACAGAGCTTCTACTCTCGCCCCAATTAAGCATCATGACATAACTTCTCTCATCTAGCTTCTCCAACTGACCACCTGATTCGGTTGGCAAAACAGTATTTTGTCGTCTTGTTCTGAGAGCATGAAATCCAGGCAAGTTGTAATGAAACTAGTTGGGTTCCTGGGGGGGGGGAGTCCTCATACTTAGTAATAAAACTACAGATGTTGTGCAAATGTTTTCCCTAAGGTTTGATTTCTTAACTCAAAAAAGTTGTGGGAAGCTACAATCAGAAATTGAGGTACGTTATCACACCTCTCTATTCTCAACATGATCACTCCTAGACGTTCTCTCCTGTCTTGCAGAGCTAAGGCAGCTCCTTGGTTTTCTGAGGAGCAGAGGGTATTGATCAGTAGTGGCTAGAGCACAAATGATGGAAAGTCTAACACAGGTAAGAGCTCATACTACTGTGCGTTGGCAATGGAGACATTTTCTTTCTCCAGCACCATTGCATCTGCTCACTGTCCTCAAATGGCACTTTCCCCAATGGTAAGTGGGACACACACACACACACACACACTAAATATTAGAACTTAGTAAATAAAAATGCTCATAGAGAAAGGAATATGTGCTCCCTACCCACACCCACAGGACCCAGGTGGCGCTGTGGGTTAAACCACTGAGCCTAGGGCTTGCTGATCAAAAGGTTGGCGGTTCGAATCCCTGTGACGGGGTGAGCTCCCGTTGCTTGGTCCCAGCTCCTGCCAACCTAGCAGTTCAAAAGCACGTCAAAGTGCAAGTAGATAAATAGGTACCGCTACAGCGGGAAGGTAAATGGCGTTTCCATGTGCTGCTCTGGTTCGCCAGAAGCAGCTTTGTCATGCTGGCCACATGACCTGGAAGCTGTACACCGGCTCCCTCGGCCAATAGAGTGAGATGAGCGCCGCAACCCCAGAGTCGGTCACGACTGGACCTGATGGTCAGGGGCCCCTTTACCTTTACCCACACCCACAGTGTGTGGCTTCCAATCCTGATTACAGGTTCCTGTAGCAGTTGGGGAAAACATTCACACAACTAACGATTGTATGCCATTTTACTCTTGGTAATGAAAATCCTATGCCATGACACTTGGCATTTCTGCATTTGACCTGCAGTTCTAGAGTCTGGGTCTCCAGAAACTACTTTAGACATAACTTAGGTCGTGTGTATGCCCAGCTGGATTTATTTATTTATTTTATTTTGTCAATGATGTATGGCATGGTAGTGTACAGTTTAGCCTGGCTTTGACATCTCCAAAGTTTTGCAAATTTAAGAAAAAAAACCTGAAACCTTTCTCCTAGGTACTGTATAATGTCACCAGAAATCAAAAAAAGATGTTAGACCACTTTTTATGTACACGACAGTAGCAGGCAGGATCTTAATTGCAAGAAACTGGAAGAGTGCTAAAACACCTGCGATAAATGAGTGGCAGGTCCAAAAGATAGAATATCTGCAGTTGGCTATGATGACAGGGAGAGTCAGAGGATATCCAAAACAGAAAGAATGGAAAATCTTTAAAGAATACCTGGAAAACTATTGTAATAATAAACACCTCCTGGCAGAACTAGAATGATTCTTGTAAAATAAGAAACATAATGTTTTTGTTATCTGATAAAAACAAAGAAAGCAATACAGTAATTTGGAACTGTGTGTGAAAGAACAATAGAAACAATAATACAATGAGTCTAATCAGAAGTTAAATGTATTTATTTTCTTTTTAAAATTCTTTATTAATTCTTTTTTTCTTCCTTTCTTAATTTTTTCCTCTTCTCACTTTTTCCTTTTAGACTCTTTTTTTCTGATCTGCTAAGAAAGAGATAAAGTTAAATATGAAAAGTTGACCAACTTGAAGTGATGTTTTGTAGTTTGTTAACTATTGTTAAAGATGGTCAGCTGTAGCAAATAGTGAATTGATGTATTAGTTATTGTTGAGTTATTGTTGATTTATTGTTATTCTCGAATCTTAAATAAATTTACTAATATAAAACAACAACAACAAAGAAGTTTGCAAAGAAGTTTGCTAAGCAGTAAGGAGGTTTGCTTTTCTTGATATACAGGCAGAGGCATGTATTAATAAGCCCTGCTTTTATGCGCTTGGAGATCTGGAAGTATAAGGTTCAAGGTTGTAACAGGCACTGGGCATTTCCATTTTTTTCTTTGGGATTTTAATCAGCAACTGCAGCAGATAATTTCCACCCATATTAAAATAAATCAGGGAATGGGGAAAAGGTTATGCTGTTTGCAGAGTGCTGCCATGTGTCCTTTTCCCTGGAGTCTGAGCATTTTAACTCAACCAGCATTGTTATGATAGCTGGGTCCCTAGTCTAATTTCTAAAGGTTAGTTTCTGTTATCTTTATCTCTCTTGAGACTTCCTAGGAAGACTTATTACATGGTTCGGCGATCATAGTGTGGCCTTTTCTTTTGCAATCTGTAATATTAAAAAATACCAGAAGATTACTCTATAGACTCAATATATGTCCTTCAGCAAGTATAAAGAATAGCACAATTGTGGTTGTGCACTGGTGTGCAGTGATATGAAACATTAGTGGTGTTTGAAAAAGTAAGACTTGCCATAATGAATTTTATAAAGGGGGAAAATAGGCATATGCCGATTCCAGTTTTCATTTGTGTGGATGCAGTAATTAATTAAGAAATAACTGTGAAAATCTCCGTTAATAATTTCATTCTATTTGTTAACTGTGCTGGGACCTCAGGCTAGAGAAATACAGATTGTCAGGTTCTCCCTTGAATAGCGATTCTTTGGTTCCATAATGACTGACTATCAATAGGCTTAGCATTGCACCCCTTCAGGAAGATAGTTCTTCAAATGACCAAAAACATTATAGTGAAATTTCAAAAAAATATTCTACTGAGTTGAAAAAGTATGCATTGCTTTCTTATTTGGAATAAATGCCTTGTGACACTGCTCGTGGTGGCGATGTAATTGCAATAGAAGCATATAGAGAAGGGTTGTAACTAAATGACAACCTAATCCTAGGAATCCTTTCTTGAATGTAAGTACCGGTACCACTGTGTCCATGATTGTAACAGTCTCAATATTGTTCCTGAATATTTTTTAGTATAGATTTTTTTGAAGTGCTAATAGTCTTAGAAATAACCTCTAAGAATCTCTCAGTGATCCAACTCTTGCCCAAAGCCTAAGCATATTTCTTTCTAAGTTCCACTGATACCTGTGGATTTTAATTGAAGACTCTGCTCCAAGCTTCTTCTTTACTTAGAATCGCTGTCACTGATACAGTGGTACCTCGGTTTATGAACACAATTGGTTCCGGAAGTCTGTTCATAAACTGAAGCGTTCATAAACTGAAGCGAACTTTCCCATTAAAAGTAATGGAAAGTGAATTAATCCGTTCCAGATGGGTCCGCGGTGTTCGTAAACCGAAAATTCATAAACCGAAGTGTTCATAAACCAAGGTTCCACTGTATATGGAACAACAAATTATGGCAGCAGCAGCCATGGTTGTAGAAAGTAGAACTCTTTCAGAACTGGCCAAGTCAGCCATCTTAATTCTCCATCTACGTTGCAAGAAGTGGAAGATCTGCCTACCTACAGTAAATGTTTTTGTACACCTTTAGTGTTAACACATATCTCTTTCATGCTCTTCCTGGGTGCCACTGCCCAGGGTGCTGCTAGAGGATACCATGGGGAATTTGGTTGTGGTTGTATAGTTTGGTGTACTGTACATGGTTCTTTCCAAGGTAAAGTAACCAAAGACAGGAAGGAAAGGAAAGGGTTACGAGGGATGAATGCACCCTGGCCTAATCTTTGGTGGATATGTGCATATATATTTCCTTACATATTCACCACTAGCAACATTTTGAGATGTGAGGAATTGGTCTACATTCAGTTCAGCTACTGCTGAAAAGCAAATTAAAGTTAAGTGTTCAGGTCTTACCATAATTTTGTTTTACTGTATTTTTAAAACGTCATGCTTTTTAGAGAAGCTTAAGGGTTATTGTTTTTTTAAAGGTGATTCCTGTGTTCAATTATGATAGCACAATGATTAAGCCCACATTATTTATTCACCAGTCATTTCAAGCATAAACACCTGTATCAGGCACCCCCAAACTGCGGCCCTCCAGATGTTTTGGCCTACAACTCCCATGATCCCTAGCAAACAGGACCAGTGGTTTGGGAAGATGGGAATTGTAGTCCAAAAAGTTTCTTATTGCCAGTAACACAGTATAAATAGGACTGAGCCCAACAGGGCCTTTTACACATTTCCTTTTTAAGGTCAATGTACTGTACACCAGAAATCAGAAACCGTTACTCAAGAATTCATATTTGAAATTGCAGCCTTAATTTGTACAAATAAGTCATTCCCATACTTTGTTCAACTGTATCTTTAATAGTTGGTTTGGAGGTGCTGGTGGCGGGACACGGGTGGCGCTGTGGTCTAAACCACTGAGCCTACGTCTTGCTGATCAGAAGCTCAGTAGTTCGAATCCCTGCAATGGGGTGAGCTTCTGTTGTTTGATCCCAGCTCCTGACCACCTAGCTGTTCGAAAGCACGTCAAAGTGCAAGTAGATAAATAGGTACTGCTCCAGCGGGAAGGTAAACGGCATTTCCGTGCACTGCTCTGGTTTGCCAGAAGCGGTTTAGTCATGCTGGCCACATGACCCGGAAGCTGTCTGTGGACAAACACCAGCTCCCTCGGCCTATAGAGCGAGATGAGCGCCGCAACCCCAGAGTCATCTGCGACTGGACCTAACGGTCAGGGGTATCTTTACCTTTACCTTTTGGGGGTGGTGAGGCAGGCTTTCACTGCTTACTAATAATTGAAATACCTCTGCTTGGAAAAGCAAAGCATCATTGGTCAACTGCAGCTGAGTTCTACAAATTGTTTAAACCAAAATCCTTCTAACTTAGGCCCTGAGGACCAACTGCATTTCACAGTCAAGAGCTAGGGGTTCCTAGGAACCACTTGAATACACGAAGCAAATACTAAGTGTGTCTAGAAATTTGGACTTTAGTACTTTACCGTATAATGTGGTATCTTCAAAATGTGACTTGAGATGGCCACTTGGCTCGTAAGTTTGAAGCCATTTGATTGATATCATTAAATGTGATTTAGGACAGAGCATGCCTATTTGCACCTTATGCCCATGGAGTTCAGTGGTACTTACTCCTAGTTACATGCATATAGGATTTTGAAGCCTTAGTAAAGAGTTTGGAAGCAAAAATTATCAACCACAATCAGATTTTTCAAGTGTCCCACTACTTCTGGATTGGTAGGAAAGATGTAGTCTAACAAAAGCTTTGCATACATGTCAGATTTTCTTTGACAACTGTTGGCAGAAGGCTCCTACTATAGCCAACAGGTGGTTTTGAGCTGGAAAACATTTTAAAAATACACCAGAAAGTTACCATTGAGCTGTAGGGCCGCTACGCTGATGTTGAGGAGGGCTGTTTGCCCCCCCCTGCATTTGCTCACATTGCAAGAAGTATGCCAAGGCATTGCTGACGCTCAGTATCAACTCAGGATGATAAATGGAAATATAAATAATTTTGATTTTGTGGTAGAACTTTGAACATGATTTGTGGTATGCTCCAAATGTGAATGAAATTGGGGGGCGGGGATATGACATGCTAGATACACTTCACACATAATTTTTAGGTGTATGCTTAAAGTATGATACATATACACACCTTAAATCATGAAAAAAGGTGGCTCTTACCAGTTGTACACAGGTTCCCAGCCTGGAATTTAAATTGTGCCCTGTCAACGTTGAGAGGTCCTCCTTTGAACCTGTGGCTATCTGTGATGTAAACTTGTTAACTTACAGGCAGTTCTCTGGGTTACAGTAACTTCTGCTTGTTGGGGAGTCTTCTGATCCCCAGCTCCATACATTTCTCCAGGGCAAATGTGATTTTACACCCTGGTCCAGCATCTTCATCCTTTAAAGCAGGGGTCAGCAAACGTTTTCAGCAGGGGGCTGGTCCACTGTCCCTCAGACCTTGTGGGGGGCGGACGCGGACTATATTTTTTTTGGGGGGGGGGGATATGAACGAATTCCTATGCCCCACAAATAATCCAGAGATGCATTTTAAATAAAACCATACATTCTATTCATGTAAAAACACCAGACAGCCCCCACAAATAACACAGAGATGCATTTTAAATAAAGGGACACATTCTACTCATGTAAAAACACGCTGATTCCCGGACTGTCTGCGGGTTGGATTTGGAAGGCAGTTGGGCTGGATCTGGCTCCCGAGCCTTAGTTTGCCTTCCCATGCTCTATAGCAGGGGTCGGCAAGGCTTACCGGGCATGGGCTGGATCACTCCTGCCGAGATCCTCCGTGGGCTGGACCGGCACAGCGCAACACCGAAAATCGCTTCTGCGCATGTCCGCGGCACCGGAAATCGCTTCTGCGCATGGCCAGGTGCTGAAAATTGCACCTGTGCATAAGTGATTTTTGGTGTCTGGGCATGCACAGAAGTGATTTCCAGAGCCGCAGAAGAGAGTTTAGTGCAGTGTGTGGGGACTCGCCAAGTGGGTGGCTAGGTTCAGGGGCAGCTCGTGGGCCGGTTAAACAACCTCTGTGGCTTCTGGCCCATGGGCCTTAGGTTGCTGACCCCTACGCTATAGCAGGCATCCCCAAACTGCGGCCCTCCAGATGTTTTTGCCTACAACTCCCATGATCCTTCGCTAACAGGACCAGTGGTCAGGGATGATGGGAATTGTAGTACAAAACATCTGGAGGGCCAAAGTTTGGGGATGCCTGCTCTATAGCCACAATCCTCTATGGGTGAAGGTGGTGATTGTTCAGCCCTTTGGTTTGCAGGGAAAAGATCTTCCCAAGGGAGTGACAGCTTACTCTACCAGTGTGGGTGGAGGGGAGAAGACTTCATCAGCATATACAGGACTATAAAGTGTACTCTGAGTATGGTTGTTGTATTCAGCTATGTTTTACTCAGAGGCAACCCTTTGAAATGAATGAAGCTAAGTTCATCATGTGTGTTAGTTTTAATGGGTTTACCCTGACTGAGTTGGACTAGCTTTGGACAATGCATAATCTAGCACAGCCTATGTACACCACAAATGACAGGTTCGGCAGGTCCCTATGCTGAAGGAGTAGCGATCCAAAAATGCACAGAGAGGAAAATTAATAGTAATGGTAACATGCAGTTAATTTCTACTCTACTGTTGTGTTTGCTCCATGTCTCTGAGCTGTAAGAGGTTGGAGGCTTTCTTGTGCTTATGTGTGTATAGAAATATGCAGGTTAGTTTTCTGTGGAGCTATACTGTGGAACCTTGGTTTATGAACACCTCGGTTTACGAAATTTTGGTTTACAAACGCCGCAGACCCATCTGGAACGGATTAATTCACTTTCCATTACTTTCAATGGTAGATGTTCGCTTCAGTTTATGAACGCTTCAGTTTATGAACAGACTTCCGGAACCAATTACACCCATGCTTTGGGTTAAGTACGCTTCAGGTTGAGTACTCCGCGGACCCCTCTGGAACGGATTAATCCACTTTACATTACTTTCAATGGGAAAGTTCGCTTCAGTATATGAACGCTTCAGTTTAAGTACTCCATGGACCGTCTGGAACAGATTA
This sequence comes from Zootoca vivipara, assembly GCF_963506605.1. Classification (NCBI taxonomy): domain Eukaryota; kingdom Metazoa; phylum Chordata; class Lepidosauria; order Squamata; family Lacertidae; genus Zootoca; species Zootoca vivipara. The sequence goes on along the minus strand of NC_083284.1, from coordinate 69,593,864 downwards.
ATCCACTTTCCATTACTTTCAATGGGAAAGTTCGCTTCAGTTTATGAACAGACTTCCAGAACCATTTGTGTTCATAAACCAAGGTACCACTGTAGCATTAAACGCTCTGAGAGATGTCCCAAAGTCCTTTAGGGAGACAGTCATTCTTGTAGAGAGCAGCTCTTCTCTTGTGTCTCTTCTGTATCTCTTCTAGTCTCAATCTAAAAACCATGCAGTTGGATCACAACATTCCTAAGAGGGAAGGGGGAAGGCACCCCATATTTTTTTGGCCTGCCAATTTACTGAATGATAGATGTGCCTTGGCAAAACCTGTCAGGCAGGTTTCAGGACCAGTAATCTCCTTTCTCAGAATCAAGAACCACTGAGTTGCAAGTGACCCCAAGATGTCAATCAGGCCAATTTATGATTTTTAAAAAATATATAGATAAATGCATTGGCTTAGTTAATAGGAATTGTGTACTCTGTTTGATTTTTTTTCAACCAAACACCATAGCTCTACTTCTTGTGCTTTCATATTTTTTTTATTAATTTTCATGGCCACCTGGTAAAATATTAATTCCATGAGATTATCATCTGTTTGTTATAATGCACTTTATTTACTTCACTTATTATTAGCAAGGCGTTTTCTTTAGGTTGCTACTAACTTGCCTTTTGTTTGGGGATCTAGAGAAATCTGCAGCTTGGTTCCTTTGGCCTTGCTCTCAGTTGATCTGCATAATGGTATTCTGGCTTGCCTGAGTCCCAACTGACTCTGCTGCTAACAGCTGACATCATATGTGTGGGCTCCAGGAATGTAGAACAAATAGAAGACTGTTAAGCCATGTAAGCTAAGAGCTAACCTTGCTACCTCAGTCAGGTTTGCATCCTATTCATCATGCTCATCGCGCTTTCAGGCCTTCCCTTCTGTGAGATCACGATGCCTGCATTTTTCTTTCTACTTCCAAAGTCCTGGTTTGTTGGAAACAACTTCCTATAGTGTTAATACGTGACTTTGTGTTTCCTGGATTTTTATACACTAAAAATTGTTTATGTTGAGCTACCACTTTATTGTATTAAAAGATTCATGCCGTCTGAATTGGTTACATCTGTATGGTAATATTCCTGTTGTGTCTGACTTTAAATTTTATTTATTTAGGCATTTCTATATTACCCAATCAAAATGTGCCTTCGGGGGGGGGGGGTTCCACAATATAAAATAAATAAAATACAATCAACAGTACTAAAAACCAGCACCAAAATTAAGGAAAAAACACACAAATAGAATTGTTCAACAGCATTAGGTCAGAAAGCAATGCTTAACAATTAGCAAGGGGGAAACCATTAGTTGTAATAACTATAAAAAGCCAGGGAGAAGCTGTAAAAAAAACACCCTCGTAACATGGCTGCCAAGTAGGCATCCCTGTGAAGAGTATTCTATAACTGGGACACCACCACAGAAAAGACCTTCTGACTACCCACCTCACTCCATTAGGGAGGAGAACGTAGAGGAGGGACTCCAATTAATATTTTAAGATCCAGGCAGGTATATAGGAAATTTATGGGCTGCATTTTCACAATAGCGTACAGTATTGTGAAATAGTATAGGACAGCAGTAATCATTTGTGTAACAGCTTTCTGATGTCATCCCTGTCTGTCAAATATCACCACACACGTTTCTGGTGTTTGCTGATTGGACAAGTTGCTACTACAACCCTACTCTTTCAAGTTGTGGTGTATGCATTTCCACACTATGTATTTATAAGTTGGCTCACCAATATGGGTCACCTAACTACATTCATGGGGACACGGGTGGCGCTGTGGTCTAAACCACTGAGCCTTGGGCTTGCCGATCGGAAGGTCGGCAGTTCAAATCCCCACGATGGGATGAGCTCCTGTTGCTCGGTCCCAGCTCCTGCCAACCTAGAAGTTCGAAAGCATGTCAAAGTGCAAGTAGATAAATAGGTACCGCTCTGACGGGAAGGTAAACGGCGTTTCCGTGCTCTGGTCTGGTCTCACCAGAAGCGGCTTAGTCATGCTGGCCACATGACCCGGGAAAACTGCGGACAAACGTTGGCTCCCTTGGCCAGTAAAGCGAGATGAGTGCTGCGATCCCAGAGTCGTTCATGACTGGACTTAACTGTCAGGGGTCCTTTACCTTTTAACTACATTCACACATGCAAAACACACCCTGCAGAGAAAACCAGGTGTGAATAAATGTGAGACTGATCCTTGCATGGGTACATAAGGACCCTTTCCCCCTGCAGTTGAGAATTCTGATTTTGCCAAGTTCCTGATTTTGTGAAATTCCAATGCTGAATGTGCATAGAGGCTCTTTTACAGATGTTCAGGTGAACAGGTGTTGCTTGTGGACATGGCCCGAGGACATTCTGACATCAAGGGTGTGATCTACACAAATGACTCCTCTTTCCTCTCCATGCATTCACTGAACATGTGGGGTGAATTAGTTAAAGGGCTTAAAGTTTAGCCCCATGAAAATACAGTAAGTAATTTACATTAATAGGCCCTGTTGTCAGCGCTTTTCACAATAAGGGTGTATGAACATCCCATTGCTTGGAGCAAAAATATCTGAGCCTTCTTGAAAAGAGTTGTGCTTCTTTAGAGTGGTTGGTGCAAGCTTCTCTGTAACTGCTTCTTGTTCTTCCTCACAAACCTTGGCGCAAGGTTAGAAGACACTCTCTAGGGCCAGGCAGAGCATATTTCCATGTTGGGGAACTTGGACCAGCAGTCCTAGAAAATCCAAAAGGAAACTGATACTAAACTCATAATTTGTGCCCGGGAGATCAATCTTTGGAGACACAAATGGTGGGCAAAGCAAAAATGTTTCTGGAACTAGAACTCATGCCACAACATAGGTTTCTGGGGGATTTGGGGACGGGGGAGGGCAACTGTTTGCAGGCATCTTTATTTCAGAGTGTTGTGCGTAGTTATTAAACATGTAATAGCCACACAGAACTGAAACAGTCTGTGGATACCTAAAATGTTTCAATAACAATCTGGATTACACAGTTGTTATTATTTACGTGTTGGAACCACTGTGAAACAGACACCGTTGATTCCCACCCTCTCCCACAAACTACTTTCAGGAGGGTAGCGGAGTTATTCTGTTGTGGATGGCCCCAATCAAATTAGGAACACTTTTGTTCACCTTTCTTGGTACGTCCAGTAATAAAGTCACACCAATACGGAGAATTTTACTTTCTTTTACAAATGCTGATAGTTGCAATAGTTTGAGACAGCCTTTCTAAGAAGAAACTCTGCATTTTGCTTTGGAATCTCCGCATTCTTGAGTCTTGGCAACATATTTTAAGGGATGTTGTTATGTTTTTAGAGACAATACAGCTGTCTGTCCTCTATATAGTTGTTTCCCAAGCTCAATGTGATCATTAATCTCCAAAACCTCTGGGGGTAGGTAAATAAACGTATTCTCCACCGCTGAAAGACAAAGTGGATAATAGTATCTTTGTATGGATTGGTTCCTCCCAACTCCTCTTAGAGGCAGGGCTTTGCAAAGCTGCTTTTCCTGTGATGGGAGGAGTGCCTCCGGTATCTATAATAGGGAGTACCTCACAAAGAAAACTTTTCTTTCTACTCTTCCCCACCTGAGTTAGGATGGGGAAGGAGGAATTTAACGTTCATTCAAGAGTAGAAGGAACATTTTTTAAAGGTCCTTGCTGAAGCAAGTCATATACTGCAACAAACTGGTAGAACCACTTTTAACAACCACTAGGAACTCCGGGATATGACATTCCTCCAGTTCAGCAACAGCCAGGGAAACTGAACTCTTAGAGAACCCAAAAGGCATAAAAACACACACTGGAAGGTGGTGAATCTACTCAATGTCTTCCCTAAGCTTCCTTTGCTTACTCAACTTCTTCTGAAGGATGTGGGATGTGGGCAGTGCTTTTTTTCTAGAAAAATAGATGCTGCCTAGGGCTTGCCGATCGGGAGGTCGGCGGTTCGAATCCCCACGACGGGGTGGGCTCCCGTTGCTCAGTCCCAGCTCCTGCCCACCTAGCAGTTCGAAAGCATGCCAAAAAAAAGTGCAAGTAGATAAATAGGTACCTCTCCAGCGGGAAGGTAAACAGAGTTTCCGTGCACTGCTCTGTTTCGCCAGAAGCAGCTTAGTCATGCTGGCCACATGACCCGGAAAAACTGTCTGTGGACAAATGTCGGCTCCCCCGGCCAGTAAAGCGAGATGAGCGCCGCAACCCCAGAGTCATTTGTGACTGGACTTAACTGTCTGGGGTCCTTTACCTTTACTCACCATGAAGTTGTTACAGTAAGTACGACACTTTTTAACAACAACAACAACAACGAGGAGGAGGAGGAGGAGGTACCAGTGCTGCTTGTCCTTGAGTACCCCCTGAACAACAACAACACTGTCTAAAGAAACTGACAGTTGTATCTTCCAATGAGTTCTGCCCACCTTTAAAGCTGTCTGCATCAGCGGCCACTGATCTTTTGGCAGTGAATTTCACAGTCTGACTATGTGCTGCATTAAGAAGTTCTGAACATTTAGCCGTTGGGCATCCCCTGTTCCAATATTACGAGAAAGGAAGGAGAATTTCCTATTTCGTCACTTGCTCCACACCATTCATAGTTTACACTCCTTTTTCATACTGTCCCCACTTGCCTACATTCCCTTCATTCTGCTATATATGGCATGATTTGCTCTTCATGGTTTGAGGGGGAGAGAGAGACTGTGTTGGCCAGCAGGTAATGGCTTTTCCCACCTACCCTTGCCCCACTCTCCAGCCCTAGGAGGCTACATAATGGAGCTGTTTCCAGAGGAAGAACTGTGAGGGGAGAGACAAACTCTGCTTGCCACCAGTGAGCTGCCCCACTTCCAGCCCGAGAAACCCTGAGAAGAGAGTTACTGCTTCTGGCATCATGTGGATGGGCATTTTAATAAGCTGAGTACAGTAGAAGGAAAGATGGGTGTATGGAAACTATGTGCATGAACTTAACAGTGCTTTTGGGTGAGCTTTTGTTAACGCTGTAAACATTGATTTATAGATTATAAATTCTGTATGGTCTTTTGCTCTAATTGTGATGTTTAGCTTATTATTTAGTTGTTGCTTTGTTAACAGTGTTTCGTAGATTGCAAAACATATACAGTAGTGGTATCTGATACAGACCATATCAGGGCCGGCCCTATGTGCAGGCTGGGTGGCGCAGGGCACCACGGTGCCGGCCCGCCAGGAGGGCGCCGCGAGCTGCGCCTGCCCGCCCACCCGCCGCGCAGCAGCGCCTGTGGCAGCCACGCTGGGAAACGGGGTGGGAGGGTGCCGGAAGGATCCGGCGCACCACGGCGCCAGGGGCGCTTAAGACGGCACTGGACCATATTCTTCAAATTAGACACATAATTCGTAGCTGTAACTGCAAACACCCTTTCCCTCACTTTGACAACAATTCAAGGATGTGGAGATGGGATATCTTATTACTCACTCCTTCTGCCAGAGATATGTTTGGTTGTCAACTTCTGAAGAGAGCTCTGTTATTGTCAGGTATACATCATGTTGTTTCAGGTTAGAGACAAAACATTTCTACTAATACATGTGTCTTGGATTTGTGGATTTAAATTTTTTGGTATGCAGAGGTACTAAAGGCAAGAGCTGTTCTGACAGTGGAATAGACTCCCTTGGAAGTTGATGGAGTCTTCTTCACTGGATTTTTTCAAATAGGGTTTGGATGACCATCTGCCATGGATGCTTTAGTTGAGATTCCTGCATTGTGGGGCTTGGGCTTGGTGACTCTGGGTCCGTTCCAACTCTACAATTCTATAATTCTCTGGTTTCATGTCTAGCAACTCATGTGAATAGATTCAGTTAACATTTTCCACCCGTTTCTCTATTTTGTATACTGTTTCAGTCTGCTTTTGCAAAACCAAATGCCAGTTTTAAACAATAACAACTTTGGTATAGCTCTTGAACTTCACCTTTCAATAGCTTTGGTTTCTGGATTGCTATTCTGTTAGCATGATGAACTAATTGACCTAGGAGGGACTCCCTGTGGAATAGCAGCTTCTGCTTAGATCATCAGGAGCACAATTTGTTGTTTCATTTCCTCTTTGGATCCCATCAGGGAAATTGAATTGTGAAAAGACTGCCTAGTGGGAGCATTCAGCCTCTTGACTGAATAAGTAACTTCTTTTTGGGTACTGTCTTAATTAACAACAAAAAAAGAGACCATAGCATTAAGAAGTCGGCTACAATTCTGACACAGATCACTAACTTCGGTAATACAATCACTTTAACCACAAGGCCTTCTGAATGTTGGGGGCCCAGTGCAGGTGCAAAACACAAAGCTGCAATATGCCATTTAGGACATCTTATTCAGGGTAACTCAGCAAAGCTCTAACCAACCATTACTGAGATTTCAGGGTTTTGGGGGGGGGGGGGAATGGGGAGAGTTAATCTAGTACAACGAGGTTTAGTGTGCTACTTTATAAATTAAAGGGATCCTTCATTCAAATGTATCAGCGATGCTAGTTTATAAATGAAACTAAATGATTCATTCAACTGTATCGGTGATGGAATTAGATCTTAGTATTTTATTAATTGCTTAAACTTGTTAGAAAGGAACTAGTTCATATTTGTAGTGAGCCACTATGGTCAATTGAAGGAATGGGCAGCAATCCAAAGTAGGAATCCCAACTAAGGAATGAAACTGCCATACGGGAAATACATGTATCCTCTCACAATTACACTCAAGAGATTTACTGTTCTACACAGATGAAGGGAAACTTCGGTTGCTGCGCTCACTATGTGCGCTTTACAAAGGTGCATGATTCATGTGAAAAACAGCTGGTGCAGTAATAGCTTAAGAGTCTCAAAAGGGCAAGGGGCACAGCGCATGCCATGTGAACACTGAAGCATTCCCATTGTACAGCTGAATTTATTTTTTAAGGACTTTAGCAGTTATGTTTGCAAATTCTGCATGTACTGAACATAACCTTGCACGTGTCAAAAGAAATTTCCTCCACTCCCTCAATATCAGAATTCTAGGTGGATGTCAAAAGTTAAAAGTAGAATATGCTCCTGCCATACGCTGGGACTGGCCACTTTACATGGCTACAAGGTGCTAAATCATAGTTTACAATAGGTGTGGACATTTGGCTGGTGGAATATTGTCAAATAAAGCTAAATTATTTTCAAAGCATTGACTTACATTAGAACAGCAAACAATTAATCAACGGATTGGTTTGAGCCTTACATAAATTGCAAAGAGAAATTAGTTAACAAAAAAGTACATTATAAGGATTGTAATTAATTATAACTTTTACAGTGCTGTTTGTTTTCATTTTTAATATTTACAGACTGTTTTATACATAAATCCCTCGGCAACTTATGGCATAAAAACAAAGAAATTCAGAACAACAGTAGTGATAAAAACACAGCATTAAAAGCAAACCTGAAATTAAGAACTAATGCTACAGCAAGATGATGATGATGTTGATATTACAAAACAACAAGAAACAGTATTAGAGCAAAGCACACCCTCCCGTCCTTTTGGACAAGAGGTCCAATTACATTGGAGCTTGCCTTCAGTTGTCACATTCCAGTTGGATGGCAGTTCCAGTTACCACATGCAATCATAACAACCAAAAATTTTCACAATGTGGAGGAAATCCCACGTTCTTCTCTTTGGCTCTGTAAATAAAAAAGGTATGCCAATCCACCCAAAATGTGTCTTTGTTTCATCCCGCTTGCTTTTTTTTAGTTTAGTCGTTCATTCTTCTAACAGCACTGCTTGCCAGACTTTTTTACACCACGTGGTCCATGTCACACTATCCAGGAATTTCCAATATCTTTTTATAACTTAGCCACAGGGCACCCGTAGCAGCAAAACTGGATGCCTTCATCTGCCCATCTGCAAAAAAACATGTCTCTCCCATATTGGCCTTTACAGCCACAGCAGATGCTGTAACTCTGATGGTTTTATTTTACCCCTGGAACTGCACTCTTCCATTTCTCCCAAGACAGATGGATGCCAACAACATTAGCCTTGCTGCTAATAAAAGCTGACCAATGACATGCTTAAAATGCAGGCTCATGTTGTCCCCTAGGTAAAGGTGAAAGGTAAAGGTAAAGGGATCCCTGACCGTTAAGTCCAGTCACGAATCACTCTGGGGTTGCGGCGCTCATCTCGCTTTATTGACCGAGGGAGCTGGCGTTTGTCCACAGACAGTTTTTCCGGGTCATGTGGCCAGCATGACTAAGCCACTTCTGGTGAAACTAGAGCAGCGCATGGAAATGCCGTTTACCTTCTCGCCGGAGTGGTACCTATTTATCTACTTGCACTTTGATGTGCTTTTGAACTGCTATGTGGGCAGGAGCTGGGACAGAACAACAGGAGCTCACCCTGTCGCGGGGATTTGAACCGCCAACTTTCTGATCGGCAAGCCCTAGGCTCTGTGGTTTAACCCACAGCACTACCCGCGTCCCTTAGGTAAAGGTTAAGTAAAGCCAGATCAGGGGCTCTGACTATATTTTGTCCAGTTATCTCTAATTTCTTTCAATACTTCCTCCCAGAATGTTGCCACCTTATCACAGGTCCACCACATGTGCAGTCGTGAACCCCCTTCAACGTGAATCAGACAGACTGGAGTGAGGTGCAACCTATGCAGAATTTTTAATACCATTTTTTTGTTGAGGCTGGCACTAGTTTGAAGGAAAATTTGCCCCACTTGGCAGCCCAATCTGCCTGTTCCATAATTTTTTCCCCCATCGCTTAAAAATTGACATCACTTGTGCTGCTGGTCAAAAGTTCTGAGTAATTTCTTTTGGATAAACTTAATATTTAGAAGACAATTTTATTTGTAAATAAATTAGGTGATGCTTTGTACAGGCACAGTCTGCCTTTATCCGTTTCCCCAGTCACTTTTTGCAGAGAGAGATTCAGGTGGAGCCAGTAAGGTGAACAGGACAACATATGTTTGGATCCCAGCTGGCGTATTCCTAGCAAACCTTGTTTATATTGAGGGTTTTATGCTAGGTATGGGATGGTGGCAGAAACAACAACATGTTCAGAATAGATCACATGGGATGTGTAGATCACATGAAAATAAATTGGTGGAGAATAAAAAGCAATCCTGAATCAACCCCAATTTAAGTCATATCTCATCTCCACTCATGTCAAAAAGAGTTGAGAGAATGTCACTGAGTTGATAACATTTCTCTTTGACTTCATGGACACTCTCAAAAGTTATGTGACTCCCTACAACATTTGCACTTAGCTAATGCAGCTATCACTTTCAGCTAAAGCAGAACTGGATGTTTGATCTAATCTAATTTGGAATTCTTCTGATTTCTTCTTGATCGTGTTAAGGGGCATGTCTGTACATATAAGCTGCTGTCCTTTGTTGACATTTTAGAATGCAATACATAGATAATTTAATTGGTGGGTGCTGATTATGTGCCAAATAATGCAGTTGTATGTGTAGAGTATGACAGGCTTTGGTTTGAATACAGAACAGGTTTTAGGTTTTTTTCAATCTGTTCCATTTATACATCTCTCATCCCTACCTCTATATGTGCCATAGCTATTCAGTTCTGAGTAAATCCTATTTGTTTGATCTGCAAGAAGCTGTCACCATCAGCTGCTTAACCCCCAGCAGTGATATCAGATTTCTGCAGAATCCACACTTTCCTACTGTGAAATAGCTTGTACCCTGTGAGTCCCATGACCTTTCCTTGGTAGAGTTTTATTAACTCATAAAACCAAACAATGATACCTTAAAATAATAACCACCAGATTCTGTGGAGTTGTGCCAGCTGGAGAAGAAGCCCTCTCCTCCCCTCTCCTGTGCTACAAGTGTGCCTGCCTTTTTATTGGGGCAACAGATGCTGCTGCAGCAGCAGTACAGAACAGAACCCTCTCTTCCCACTTCCGACCCATACTTTGGGGTGAATGGGAGAGAACCCTGCTCATTTCTCATATTGCTTCAGCCCAGAGATTAGGGACAGGAATCCAGTAGAAGACCTCATCATTCACATTCACCAAATTCAACAGCACCTTTAAGAATGCCATTTTGGCATGAATTTTCAGTGTGTCCATTTTTCATGTACGATCCCAGCTTCTTATGGCTTTTGGCTAGAACAATAAACTTACTGAAAATATATAATCACTACTTTCCAATGCCTTCCCCTAGTAAAAGGATGGCCCCGTTTGTCCCTTTTGTCTTTTGGGAAGTCTTAATGTCTTTTTTAAAATTAGGGTTTATTTTTGTTTGTTTGTTTAAGTGATTGATTGTATGCAGCTAAGAAGCTTAGCTCCCCTTCCATTGCATCTTCTTTTCCAAACTGCCTATACAGTTTGGAGAATGTGTTAACTGCAGCTAGATTGGTTTTCTTATTGAATGTTTTTTAACAGTGAATCAGGAAATGGACAGTTTAAACTAAGGCTCCTCTTGCCTTTGGCGGTGTCTTCTCATTATGTTATTTATTTAAAAGCATTTGTAAAATAATTAAAGGTAAGTATTATTAGTGGTCCATTCTGCTATAAGTTCTGGAGTATATTGAAATCATTGTCTCAACAAGTGTCTTTCTGGCTGCAGTTTATTTATACTCCATAGGGCACAGTGTTATTTGGAGATCCCTCATATGGGGGCTGCCCCATTTTGTATCTAAGAACCAAACTATTGGATTTCTTTGCCTTTTCTTCTTTCCGGTTTAAATATTTTATTCAAAGCTACAAAATACAAGCTGCATTTTTCTGTCACTTTTTACGTAACAGCTCTTGACGTTTATACATAGAATTTTAAGGTGCTTTAAGAGAGCGTCACATTCATTATCCTTGGAAACATCATTGTCCCATAGCTGCCAAGTTCTCCCTTTTTTAAAGGGAAATTCCCTTATGCTGAATAGGCTTCCTCGCGAGAAAAGGGAAAACTTGGCAGCTATGCATTGTCCCCATATTATACCACAACACTTTGTTGCTTTCCTATTACCGGTACTTACTCTGCCTTTTCATATGACAACATTGACACATGACTTTTTTTTATTAAAAAAACCAAAACATTTATCTAGTTACAAATCCTAGTTCTATTAGTAACCACTCTGGGGCTTCACAAATGTTAGCTCTTATATCAAAACAATACCTCACAAGTTGCTACATGGCTGATTGAATTCTCCATAGTCCTGTAAATGGATGAATGACATAACCATTCTTTCGTCCTTCTTTTTATAATGAAATACTTCTCGCTATCCTTACTCCCCACCCCCGCCCCCCGCAGGTTTCAGGTCTCAAATCTAATTATGATTCAGTTTTGTCTCTTTATCAATAATTCACTTCCTTTAATTGTTGCGTTGTACCTCCCCAGGGGTCTGTTAGAAATCCTAAGGTGTTTATTCTACTGTTTGCATTGCTTAGCTCCTTTCTGTCCTAAGCAAAGGTACTCCGTCTTAATTAGTCTTTGTCAGTTGCCTTGTCAGGCTTGCACATTACTCATTTTTTCAGATTTCAGAAATGCTAATTTAAGTTGGTGTGTTAAGTTTTATAAGTTTCCTATACATATGGTATACCAGATTCTACTTACAGAGCAGTTTACAAAATATCTAAAATAATATTAATAAATTAGCAGTATGTATAACTGCTAATAGGGAGAACACAGTATGGATCATTAGCATCATAGAATCATAGAGTTGGAAGAGACCACAAGGGCCATCCAGTCCAACCCCCTGCCAAGCAGCAAACACCATCAAAGCATTATTGACATATGCCTGTCAAGCCTCTGCTTCAAGACCTCCGAAGAAGGAGACTCCACACACTCCTTGGTAGCAAATTCCACTCCCGAACAGCTCTTACTGTCAGGAAGTTCTTCCTAATGTTTAGGTGGAATCTTCTTTCTTGTAGTTTGAATCCATTGCTCCATGTCCGCTTCTCTGGAGCAGCAGAAAACAACCTTTCTCCCTCTTCTATATGACATCCTTTTATATATTTGAACATGGCTATCATATCACCCCTTAACCTTCTCTTCTCCAGGCTAAACATACCCAGCTCCCTAAGCCGTTCCTCATAAGGCATCGTTTCCAGGCCTTTGACCATTTTGGTTGCCCTCTTCTGGACATGTTCCAGCTTGTCAGTATCCTTCTTGAACTGTGGTGCCCAGAACTGGACACAGTACTCTAGGCATAGCTGCCAAGTTATCCCTTTTTTAAAGGGATTTTCCCTTATGCTGAATAGGCTTCCTCGCGAGAAAAGGGAAAACTTGGCAGCTATGGTACGTCACGATCTACCTGTTGGACATGCCTTCTATATGCCTTGCTTGTCCTTCGGGCTAAAACAATTCTACTTTCCACTACCCTCTCGGAGCTGGGGAGGTTACAGGGTTCCTGGTCTTGCTCTGAGTTAGGAGCAACAGCTTCAAACCTTGGGGAAGGGTGAGGTTTCTGGAGGCCACATATTTTGGGTTGGGTACCAAGACCAGCCAGCATTTGTAGGCATCTTCAAATAAGAACACTTCTGTAATATAACATCAAGTATTACTGTTTGAGCCTCCCGCTCCTTTTATATAGTGATGAAATCTTTTCTCCACCTACCTATAAATCGTAGCCATTTATACTGTCTTTTCTGTGCTGTCTTCTGCAAGGATAGTATGTTAGTAAAGTGGTAAATTATTAAACCATCCATAACTTACTTTTTTTTTTAGGAATGACTCATGACAAAACTAGTCTTCAATAGGCTTAATAAACTTCAGCAAACTGTAATGCAGCACAAGTTCTTAACATTTAGTACAGTGTTCGTTATGATGTTAATTTATTAATTGCTTTCCACATATGTCCTCAGCAATGGGCAGCTTTTAAAAGCATAAATTTAAGGGATGAGATTAGAAACAAATACAGAGTTGGGCACCTGTGGCAGAGGTGAACTACGGTATTCATTCAGCAGGGAAAGCTTGTTGGAACAAAAATGTCTTCAATTATTTCCAGAAAATGCAAATAGTGGTTGCCTGTCATATCTTGACAAGAATGCTGTTCAGCAGCCACACTGGAAAGCCTGCTCTGAGTTAACAGTGGGGTGGACATCGAATGTCTTTGGAACTCAAAGGAGAAGCTCTCTTGCAGACTGCAATGACCTCCTGCGTACATAAGGGGCAAGCTTTATTACTGTGCACTGCTCTTTTCTGTTGTTGTTGTTGTTGTTGTTGTTGTTGTTGTTGTTGTTGTTGTTGTTGTTTTCTGAAATGGGGGAATACAGTATAAACTTTTCCTGCATGATCGTAGACTGTTGACTGTTTTCTCTCCTTTTTTCTTTTTCTTTTTTTCTTTGCAGAGAACTGATCATTTTACTCTTTGAGTTATTCCCTTTCACTTACTTTCTTCTTTTTTCATAGTGAAGTGAAGTGAAAGATAAATGTGATTTCCTTGGACGCATTTCAAGGACACATTACTAGGACAGCACAGAATTGCAAATGGTTAACTCAGAAGTGGCATTTTATTCAGTGTGTAGCAGTGGGGAGGGTACCAGCATCCAAGTCATGGCCAGTGGCCAGGCACTAGAGGGAGGTGGGGCTGAATAGCCAGCGCCAGACTCTGGCAGCTGACTTCAAAAATTTCTCGCCACCTACATACAATTCTTTGTTGTTGCTGGCTACCAGCAGGAGCTTAAATACAGGTCTGTCTTAAATTTCGACTTAATTGACAAGTGGTGGGGGGGGGGTTCTTCCTTGCATTTCCATGTTACTCTCTTTAATTTCAGCTGTAGGAAGAAACAAAAGAGACATTTACTCCCTGCAGCTTGGTCCTGCTTCCCATCTTAGGAAAGTATATAAAATTGGTGCAGTTTCAGATGTACACAAATGTAGCAAAATGTGAAAATAAAGGATTTCAGTACACTTGTGAGGTGCATGCATGTATGCTTGCTCTCTCTGCAGTTGGGACCTAGATGTGACACTTGGACAAGGCTTCTGGAGTATCTTTAGGCTACAGTGGTTGGGCTTTTTAATCTGATGCAGGACAATTTGCAAATAAGTAATTAAAAATAAGGTGAGGATTGTTAACAATAGTAATGTTGAGTTCATGGGAATCCAGAATTTGTTATGGCAGATAGAGGTTAGCAATGTCAACTATGGGATAGTGTTGGTTGTGCACCTATAGACATTTGCTTGCTTGTTCATTTATGTATACCAGCTAGCAACAACAACAACAACAATAAAACAAGTTGTTAAGGAAGCAGCACAGTGTGCATCGACAATGAATCATGTGCAGAAAACAATAAAAAAATTAACTATCCTGTTTCAGACTACTTAAATTCCTAAGTGTATGCTTTGCATGTTTTGGATGGTTGTGTATATGTAAATAATAATAGTAATAATAATAATAATAATAATAATAATAATACTTATACCCCACCCATTTGGCCAGGCCTCCCCAGCCACTCTGGGCGGCTTCCAACAGAATATTAAAAACACGATAAAACATCAAACATTAAAAACTTCCCTGAACAGGGCTGCTTTCAGATGTCTTCTAAAAGTTGTACAGTGGTACCTCTGGTTATGAACTTAATTCATTCTGGATTTCCGTTCTTAACCTGAAACTGTTCTTAACCTGAGGTACCACTTCAGCTAATGGGGCCTCCCACTGCCGCTGTGCCGCTGGCGTGCGATTTCTGTTCTCATCCTGAGGTAAAGTTCTTAACCTGAGGTACTTAACCTGAGGTTAGCAGAGTTTGTAACCCGAAGTGTTTGTAACCCAAGGTACCACTGTATAGTTGTTTATTTCCTTGACATCTGATGGGAGGGCGTTCCACAGGGTGGGGGCCACTGCTGAGAAGGCCCTCTGCCTGGTTCCCTGTAACCTCACTTCTCACAGGGAGGTAACTGCCAGAAGGCCCTTGGCACTGGACCTCAGTGTCCGGGTTGAACAATGGGGCAGAAGCTTTTTGGTCTTTTTGTTGTTTTTGACATGGTTCGGTAATAGTCTCCTTAGCTTGTAATATTCTGGGCATTTTACTAATGTAAAAAAGGTACTTTAAAACTGTGGATGAAAGTGATTTATTCCTACAAAGAGGTTCATTATTTTCAACAAAATGCTTGCAATTGGCATTTCTAGTAAAATAAAAATAAAAAAACCATGTCCATTGTGCACAGGAAAGAAGGCGACCAACTTTAGTTGCTGCGTTTCCTTTGATTTGACAACATGGCATATCCAATCCACCACAGATAAAGAGGTTTTTATGTATTAAAGACATGAAAATATATGGCATGACTTTGCTTTGGTTTCAGAGGTAATGATTGTGTCTTTTTCTGATATAGGCCAGATGACTCTTATCAGAGACAAGCAGGAATTGTTTTTCAGCTATTAAACATTGTTTCCCACAGTCTCCATTCAAGGTTGTCACTAGAAAGCTGTGGCATGCTAGGAAATAGGCACAGATATGATTTATGTCCTTAAATTATTTGCTTTTGCACCTTTAGACCAGTGCTATATACAATTTATGTAACAAACAGAAACACTGTTTTCTTCCACTATATATGCTCCAAGTTAATTCATATTCACTGTTTATGTGACCCTTAGTCTTATATTACCCACTGCCTGCCCTGCAGAACCTATTTGGGATGAGAAAGGGCTAAGGAGTAAACTCTGCATAAATCCAGAGTGGAGTCCCTAAGATGGTTGAATGATGTTTTGTATGCCTCCTTCCAGCAACTCCTGCAGCCAAGCTGGTGCCAAATGTATGGCTCTGCATTCCTTTGGACCAGGCATCCCCAAACTGCGGCCCTCCAGATGTTTTGGCCTACAACTCCCATGATCCCTAGCTAACAGGACCAGTGGTTAGGGAAGATGGGAATTGTAGTCCAAAACATCTGGAGGGCCAAAGTTTGGGGATGCCTGCTTTGGACCATATCAGTGAAGCCAAGAAGTGGGTCTTCTCATCTGGGCAACCCAGGACATCCACACACACTGCCCAGGCTTGTGCCCTGGAGAGGTCACTTTAGTGCTGCTAACACAACAAAAAACAGCAGTTACGAGTTACTGGTCTCTGCAGCCACAGCAGGCGCCGTGATTTTCCAGCAGTTTGACTTTGCTCCTGGAGGCACACTCCATTGTTTCTTGAGACAGAAGGATTCCAACAAAAGTCTCGTGTGTGATCTCATATATATCCACCCTTGGATATATTTAGATAAAAACTACCACTCCTTGAAACTATTATTCTTTTTCACTTTGCGTGAATTCTCACATTACATCAAGAGAGGGCTCGCTCTGTAAATGTTCTCAAGAAATGCATGGCAAACTTTAAACAGAAACCTCTGTGATATATCTGAATGTCTGAAGTGTTCATGGTTGTATACACCTGTACTTGTGTGAAGGGCTACTTCCCAGTAACAGTACTGTAATTTAGAAGTTACAAACAACCCTATGCTGCAAAGTGAGAGTGATGTTAATTGTTCTAAAGAGGAAACTTTTTGGTATAATTAAACCATAACCTTGGCATTCATTAGTGATAGTTTAACTTCCCTCAGCTCAATTTGGAATTGGAATAGGCTAACGCAAGTTATTAAAAGAACAACTGGAAAATAGCTTGCTTTTTAGAAAGTCACTTTTGAAATTTGAGCACCCTATCTGCATTCCCCGTTAGAGCATCAGGAGAAAGCTGGGCCCTGAACACATCCCTCCATAATCTACCAAAACTCCTGCCCATCACCAACTCTCTCAGCTTCCCCCTGGGAGTGCCTTTCCCTTCACCCAACATGTACCAACAGGGAGACCTCTCTGAAAAGGGAAAAAGCACCCAAGTATTCTGTTTGGATATTGGGTGTCCTGGAAACTACATGTCTCAAATGCAATGTATCCTTGTAACACCTTAAAATGTGGGGGATTGGCACTGCCTGACACTTGACAAAGTCCTTGTTCCAATAGGATCTTCTTGGATCTGCATTGCTCTCTGCTTGTCTGAGCTGAGCAAGCAAGCAGTGACAAGAAACAGTAATGTCTGCATGCTTTGTCTTCTCCCTCTCCTTCTGGGAGGTGGGGCTGATTGTGCCTAGATCAGGGGTCAGGAAGCTTTTTCAGCAGGGGCCCGCTTCACTGTCCTTCAGACCTTGTGGGGGGGGGTTGGACTATATTTTGAAAAACAAGAAGAAAAGAACGATTTTGCCCGCCTGCAAAGATGCCTGAAGATGCTTCGCTTTACCTGTCCCAGTTGTCATCCCAAAAGCCACAGTCGGGTTTCTCCAGCCAGCCAGGCGCCGTGGCAGGGTAGGAGGCTGTGTGGGCTGGCAGAAGAGAAAAGCGGCAGCCCCGGTGGAGGAGGTAGGGGAACCGGGGCGTCGTCAGAGCTTTTACCCACCACCACTGCAGCTGCTTCCCGAGAGGCACCGCGGAGAAGAAGACAGAGCTGCCCGCCAACCCGCAAGCAGCGGCCACGGCCACAGCATCAACCCGCCTGAATGCCATGGGAGGAATCAAGGAGAGAGGGAGGCAGGCAGGGAGGCAGGCGGCGACGAAGAAAGCACGTGAGGAAGCAGCGTGGAAAAGGGCTGTGGAGAAGGAAGGAAGGGCGGACTGAGGGAGAGGGAGGAGGAACAGGAGGAAAATGCAGCATCAGCCAGGAGTCGGCAGCGGGCGTCACACGCCCGCTTCACAGCGCTGCCCTGCTGAGGCGGGCAGGCAGGCGAGTCAACTCATGCCAGTGGCGACACCCTGTGTGAGATAAGATTGTTCCATCCCTGAGGAGAAAAGTGCCACCATGTGAGAGAGAGGGAGGGAAAGAACGTGCACGCTGGCGACCCACACGGCAATTCCTGGACCGTCCACGGTCCGGATCTAGAAGGCAATTGGGCCTGATCCAGCCCACGGGCCTTAGTTTGCTGACCCATGGCCTAGATGAAGGGGAAAGAAATAAGCAGCAGAAACAGCAGCAAGTGGCACTCTCAGGGAGTGTGGCCTGCTGAGATGATATTGCCAAAGGACCCTACGAACCCTGGAAACAGCACCATTAGTAAGCACGCCCAAATCGTTTAACTGAGTAACTGAGGTGTCCAAGACATTTCCACATTTCCATCTCATGACTGCTCTGCATATGTTCAGAGGATCTGCTCACATATCAAGCCAGAGAAAGAGTTCTTGCAGAAATAACACTGGATTTCTAAAGCAGCCAAGCATTAAACGTTGGGAAGTCCACGTTCAGAACCATATAAATATGAAATAGTTCTAACAGATGTTGATTTGAGGGGGCATGAGTCATCTGTGATTTTTGTTTTGCTCCCTCTTTCCTAAATACCAAATCAGCAGAATACAGAACCGTGGGAGTTGGGTTTTTTTCCTATAGAAATGATTATACACAAACTACTACCAACCACTCAGGAATTGAGCTTTTGTCACAAAGCTGAACTGAGTTTAAAACATCATATGGTGTTTGATACTTCATGTGAAATGCAAGGGCAATTAGTGTAACATTTAACAGATCCAAGGTATAATTATCACTTGCAGTAATGGAGGGAAGGCTGCTAAAGTCTCCAAGGATTTTCTTTATGCCTGAATCTACTGCAACATTTATTTTTAACATATAGCAAGAATGGCTGGCAGCATCATTACCCTGAAAGCTTAAAAAAATGGTAATAATCAGCAAATAACTATCACCTGGTGTGTTTTTTCTTGCTTCTTAACATCTTGGAGGACAAAATAAAATCAAAAGGGCTGAAGTTGGGCGATCTGAATAGCTGACAGTAGTAGCATTTGGGGTCAGTGAGGATGTCTAAATGCATAATGTTTTGATGGGTGACAATAAAACAGTAATGGCTGAGTCCCGGGTTAACTGGTTTGTTGGATAACACCTCTTGCTTTAATAGACAAAAGACCTACGTGGCCCACTCACTGAGGTGGTAAACCTGTCTCTGTGCTGTGCTGTACTAGGGAGCTCATTTGATGGAATGTTCCTCAGTTATTGTCATCAGCAGCAGCAGCAATATAAATTCCTCCACATCGGAAACTAAGCAGGGAAGAAGCTTAGAGAAGAGAAAGGTATCTCAGTACCTAGACATGCTGGTTTCCTGGTGTAGGATTCAGTTTGTTTGCCTGTTATATGAAGGAACATTTCACCATCTGATCTTCCAGCTCTTATCAAATGGTACAATCCCAACATAGGTTCACCACATCATTGCATTTGATAAAATATTGCCAAGGTAAAGACTGATTGCACCAAACATTTCCAGCAGCTGTGCAAGAAAGGCAGAACTTGTGCTGTTTGCTTCCATGTGCAGAAGCATGCTTTGTTGTCATTCATGTCAGTCAGTACCTCTCAGAACCAGCTTCAAGATTTGAGTGTCAAGGGTTTTTACCAAAGCTGTCGTCTATTGTTTATATAAGTTAGCTGCAGTCTTATTTTTAATTTTGTTTCATCACACGTGCTGTTTATGTAAGTTAAACAAAATGCACATTTTAAGTAGGCCATTGACATTTTCAGACGGGAGTGTAACAGTTACAGCCATTAAACCAGCGACCTTCCAGGAGCTGGGCTTGAATCAATGCTCATCTTGAGCCTGTCACTTTATGGATTGTTTGCATTGCTTCACCTCTCCCCATTGTGACTGGCCTCTGCTCTTTCCTTGTCTTGCTTCCCTGGCTGGTATCTTAGCCCCACTATATACTACTTCTTCACAAGCATCGCTTGTTCTGAATGGAAATCGAGCTCAGTTTGCCTCTGAGCAATCATTTCCTCTTGCCTTCTGGTTTCATGCCTCAGTCCACTAATGGAGGGAATTCACAGAAATAATAATAAAAATAGTTGGAGGACAGTCTTTCTTGCTGTTGCAGAACATGATAAATTCAGTCCGTCTGTCATCATCATCATCATCACACACACACACACACACACACACACACACTATTTGATGTGCACATTCATTCTCTTTTCTTTCTTTGTTTTATGAACACTTAAATAGCAGACTGGTTTGTTCTTACATTTGCATTCCGAATTCTCTTCCAATAATCCTTTTTCTTGTGAACATGAATTCAGGTTACTTTCATTTGCTGTTTGGATTTTCAGCCCTGCTATTTGACTGCCCCATAGTAGCTCTCCTTCCCTCTCACTCTGGAGGTTGTGGACTCTCCTTCCTTGGAGGTTTCTAAGCAGAGTTTGGATGGCTGTCTGTCATGGATGATTTAGCTGAGATTCCTGCATTGCAGGGGGTTGGAGTAGATGACACTCGAGGTCCCTTCCAACTCTATGATTTTATATTTGATTGAATGAGGCAGTTCCTTTGGGCATATGCCATGTTTGAAAGGGGCTATTCTACCTGTGATGGAGTGCTGGCGGGAGCAAACCTTTCAATTTTCCCAAATCTGCGGCTTCTATGCTGGTATCAGGAGAAAGGGGATTGTAGTTTACAGCAACTAATGGGGCAAGTAAAAAAAAAAGGAGAGGGATGCATTTTTTCAATAAATTGTGTATTTCTTGTTTTTACTCTTCCTTCCTTCTCAATCTCAGGCTCTGGGAAACTGGCATTCTTCTGCAGCAGAAATGCTATCCAAACAATATGGTTCCTTTGCTACAAAAGAGTAAAACTTTGCTTTTCAGAGCTAAAAAAAGAGAGTCACCCGAAAAGCACCTAATGCTTATTAAGCTATGGCAATGAATTAAAGATTATGTGTAACTAGTTTAGCATATGTGAAGTAGAATAAGATATGAAAGCATTTACATTGCAACTTAAAAAGTTGAAAGCATATGGTAGCAATTTTTAACTTCGATACATGAGGTGCTTGTCTATACTGTACACCCAAAGCTAGTTACTAACAGCTGCAGGGCAAAGTTCTTTTTAAAGCTATTAGAGCGTTTCTGGGTTCTCTGAGACTTTGAACAAGTGAAGTTGGACACATGGGAATTGCAGTGGAGCTAGTTAAGTAACCAACATATGAAGGAGACGAATTGAAATGTATTGGAGTGCACATATTAACTAGGGTGTATATATATATTTGCAGGGACGCGGGTGGTGCTGTGGGTTAAACCACAGAGCCTAGGGCTTGCCGGTCAGAAGGTCGGCGGTTCGAATCACTGCAGCGGGGTGAGCTCCCGTTGCTCGGTCCCAGCTCCTGCCAACCTAGCAGTTCAAAAGCACGTCAAAGTGCAAGTAGATAAATAGGGACGGCTCCGGCGGGAAGGTAAACGGCATTTCCGTGCGCTGCTCTGGTTCGCCAGAAAGCAGTTTAGTCATGCTGGCCACATGACCCGGAAGCTGTACACCGACTCCCTCATCCAGCAAAGCGAGATGAGCGCCGCAACCCCAGAGTTGGTCACAACTGGACCTAATGGTCAGGGGTCCCGTTACCTTTACATATATATATATATATATATATATATATATATATATATATATATATTATTGTGAATTCTATAGTTAGCATTAAAGCTGATTGATGCAATATTTGCATTACACGTAACTGGGATTAGAGAGAAGGGGAGTGATTATCTCAGAAAACAAGGCAGTTGTGGCATAAGCAACTTTCTCTTCAAACACGCTGCAAGAACTGTTGAACTCCAGACAGGCAAAATAACTTTTGACAGTTGGGCCTGCCAGATTGCCCTGATACATGGAATATGCATCTTTTAAAATTCTGGAAAAAGCGATGTTTCACTGTTATCAGTATTCAAGACATAATTCTGTGGCAGGAGCTAAAAATCCAAAGCAATGGGTGTCTCTAATGCTTCCGTTTGTGCAACAGCACTCCCCCACCTCTTTCCTGCTGCCCATCCTGATAAGTCATCAAAATCTGCTCCACATTGTAGGGGGATCTTCGGAAGCAGATTTTGCAGTTGTGTGGGGAGGAGAGATAATGGGGAAATTGCACAAACAGAATTTCAGTCACACAGTGTTGGATATAACCAAAGACCTAACCCAGGCATAGGCAAACTTGGCTGTCCAGATGTTTTGGGACTACAACTCCCATCATCCCTGACTACTGGTCCTGTTAGCTAGGGATGGTGGGAGTTGTAGTCCCAAAACATCTGGAGGGCTGAGTTTGCCTATGCCTGACCTAACCTATTTCCCGAAGGAGTAACTTATACTCATCAACTGGCATATAGTGCTGGTGTTTTAAACTTCCAATGTGAAGCATGATTCTGATATGGGGATGTTTTCGCACGCTTGTTTATGCACACACACTCACACAAAAGCATGGCTGGTACAATCATGCTGAGAGAGGATTCTGTACCACGTCAGAAATGTGACTGAAATACAGTTGTGAGGGGGGGGGGGCACAATTCATTTGACTGAACAGTTTCTGAAATCGCTTTTTGTTTGAAGACTAGAGCAGGGTAGTTTCTTACAAATCGACTAGAAGATAAACATTTGAAAGAAAGGA
This sequence comes from Zootoca vivipara, assembly GCF_963506605.1. Classification (NCBI taxonomy): domain Eukaryota; kingdom Metazoa; phylum Chordata; class Lepidosauria; order Squamata; family Lacertidae; genus Zootoca; species Zootoca vivipara. The sequence goes on along the minus strand of NC_083284.1, from coordinate 69,571,563 downwards.
ATAATGTAGTGCTAGAGCCAAGAGTGCCAATAGCTAATAAAATATGTGACTTTATTGATTAAATAATCTAACACCATGTTGTTTGGGAAGCATTCCTTGCAAGTGATGAATGAACACATGAATTTTTAAAGCATTTCTAAGCCCTTGAGTGCCCCTAGGTGGCGAAAATAAAAAATGCAGTGTTAGCAGCTTTCCTTATATTGTATTTATCTATGTCTTTCTAACAAAGTGCTATGCTAATCTTTGCTGTTGAGGAGTCACAGTTCTTAGGCTCCATGCCACATTTTCAGGAGGCAGTGTGACTAAAACAAGTCCTCCCATTGCTTTTGTGTGGTATTAATTCTAATCTAGAAATTGCTGACATTCTGAAGTGGCAGTCTATCATTACTCCCACTTAGGACTCCAATTTAGCCCTTGTCATTGCAGTTGTCAGTGTCAGTTGGGGATTAGATGGCCACTGAACCACTTTTCACTCTGTATTATGATTTCCTTTATCTTTTATTAGAAAGTCTCTCTGGTACAGTTCTGTTCTGGCCTGCGCTCCTGTGTTTTAATTAGTCGCTATAAATAATGCTTGGGTTTTCTGATGTGCAGTCAAATGTTTGCTTGCGTTTGCTTAACTTTTGCATCAAAAGGAATGTGTGATCTGAACCCACAGTGCTCCCATTGGTTCCTGTTCCCTTCTCCCTTGCCCAGCCTCTGGTATGGAGTGGGCTGGGAGAAAAATGCCTGAAGTGTATGAGCCCAGCAATCTTAAGGTGGTGTTGGTTTTAACTCATGTCAACCCTGTGAATATGTTGATCTAAATGTTATACACATATACACACCATTATATAAACGAAAAATTCGTCTAGCGAATCCCATAGGAATGCATTGAATTTTTTTTGATTTTTTTTTTTTGCCCATAGGAACGCATTAATTGAATTTCAATGCATTCCTATGGGAAACCGCGATTTGCTAGACGAATTTTTCGTGAAAAGAATTCGTCTAGCGAGGCAGCCTCCACTAGAAAAAACCTTTCGTTAAGTGGAAATTTCGTTAAGCAGGGCATTCGTTAAGCGAGGCACCACTGTAAGTTTGTCATTGGTATGAGCTTTCATGTGCATGCATACTTCTTCAGATACCACAGATACCATAGGTACACACTTCACACATAAACAGGACAAAACATAATAGAACCACAAATAAAGAAATATAGCTGTCCAGATCATGTATAATTTGGCTTTAAGTACTGTTTGCAACTACTGTTTCTAAATATGTTTCTAAATACAGTAATTTCTAAATATTTACTGTTTGTAAATATGATTTAAGGTAATGAGAAAGCTCTCTCTTTCTCGTTTCAACCTGTATGAGCTTGAGGAAAAACTAAGAGAAGGAATAGAAGAAGTAATGATTACTTTTTACACTTGGAGTCAGGTCTGATTTTTACATCCCTTTTTTTAAAAAAAAAAAAGTCTGAGGGGTAAAGCTCTCCGTTCCGATAGAATAATTCCAAAGAATTTGCCCCTATGGCAACAAGTGTACAATTGTAATAGTTTACCTTGGAAAAACCTTTATTTTGCGAAACATTCTGTCTAAATGATAAAACTTTCTTTCCAAAGGCTGCAAAAAAAAAGTAGGTGGAAACAACTAGGCTTTACAATTTTAGAAGAAGAAGGAAGCTCCTAGGAAGCTGCATCCATCCATGCTACTAAAGCAAATATTTGTTTTTGGAAGAGAGAATAGTTGTCCCCCGGAGCAGCAGCCTTAGTAAAAGTGGGAATTGAAGGGCCAAACCCATCTTTTATGAAAGTCAGATAAATTTCATGCTCTTTAACATCGGCTGTGACTGCCGGCTCTTTTTTCTTTTTCCTTTAACTGGAGCCTAGCTGCTTCCCTAGTGTGAATAAAATAGGAAAAGTGATTAAAGTTCACTCAGCGTTGGACAGCAGGAGGCAACAGCCCCAGTAGCTTCAGCAGATGGGAGCGAGTGCAAGGGGCCTTTAATAAGGTTTGTGAAGATCCTTTGAAGAAAAGAGACAGGACTCTCGAAGGGCCTATAGAATTCTGCTGCAACATTAGTTCATTTCCTGCACTTGGGATAGCTTCTTTGAGACATTGTAGTGTTGCCATCCTCTTTATTAAAACACTGATTATGGAAGAGGGCAATTCCTCCGGAAATAACAGTGCTCAGCAATATCTGCTATGGCCCAAGTTTTATTGGGTGGTATTAGTGTGGCCAGAGTGAAATAAAACATTAACATGGGCCACAAATCCTTTATTCTTTTTGATATATATATATATACCGGTAGTAGAGTTGGTAGGGGTTTTGCATTTCCATGCAAGTGCTGGTCAGATGAATTATCCAGAAGCACTCCACGATTATAACTCTTCCCTTCATCCAGCCCTACTCCTTTTTAAATAAATAAGTTTGTGCAATCAGCATTCACGTATTCTTATAACTAATAGGATTAGGAGCGTTGCAAAGGGATTTGAACAAGATAATTAGTTGACTACTTATCCCCACAATATAGCGGGTAAAACCTTTAGGAGAAAAGAAACACAAAATGGGTCAGGAAATGTGTGGGAAATTAGATAAGACCTCTCAAACGGGCCTCAACAAACTATAACATTATGAAAATGTCCACAGCATTCATTCATTCATTACTTCAGATTTTTGACTTTTTTTGTCTGGCCGCCAGAGATGTCAAGAGAAGAAACTTAATTGAGCAGTTGGAAGTGTTTCTGGACTCTGAGAAATCTGTTTCAAGTGTTTAAAAGTAAATCCATGGAAACACTGTTTCAAGTGTTTAAATGCAGCTTTCTAGTCTTTGTCATCAAGTAGCATGGAATAATAATGCAATGGGGGGGATGAAGCAATTGGTTTCAGAGTTTTAAGAACAGAAATCAAGGCACAGAAGGTCTGGTGTCAATTTTTCAGCTGGAATTTAATTAGATGCATTTAAAAATTAAGCTAATACTGCATTGGGGGGGGCAGTGTTTTTACATTTTACCTTTTGCAGTGTGTATTTGGCTCGTGGGTTGAAGAAGTTACCCTAAGGTCCTTCTTTCTCTTTGCAAAATTCATTATAATTTGTGAAAGTGTAATAGTTGGAATTGAGCTATGAATCAGGATGTCCATAGTTTGAATTTTGCTTCAGTCGTGAACTCACCATGAGGCCTTAAACAAACCATATTTTCCCAGCCCCAGCAATATGGGGTTAATGACACTGAACCACCAGGCAGAGTGTTGCTTCAAGGACTTCAATAATATAAATGTACCTGAAATGCCTCTAACACGTTAAAGTGCTATATAAATGCTATGGTGTAGCAGGAGTGTTGTTTGGGTTCACATACTCAGAATATTTATTTCTTATGGGTTGTCATCAACTAACATTTACTGAGGTTTCTCTTGGATATTTTGGTGCCATCATAATTTCATTATTTACATGCCACCAATCTAACTGGGTTGCCCCAGCCACTCAAGGCTGCTTTCATCAAAAATATTAAAACACGAAAAACCCTCAAACATTAAAAACCTTCCTGTGCAGGGCTGCCTTTAGATGTCTTCTGAAAGTTTATTTCATTGACATCTGATGAGAGGGCGTTCCACAGAGTGGGCATGACTACTGAGAAGGCCCTCTGCCTTGTAACCTCCCTGTAACCTCACTTCTCACAAGTAGGGAACTGCCGGAAGGCCCTTGGAGCTGGACCTCACTGTCCAGGCTGCACAATGGGGTTGGAGACGCTCCTTCAGGTATACAGGGTCGAAGCCGTTTAGAAAATATTCTGGGATAGACATCCATAGACATGAAGAAAGAATTTAAACAGCATTTGACTTGCAAAGTCACATTGACCCCATAATACCTTGTGTGCATGGATCTTCATGTACTTTTCTTAGTACATTGGTAACTCAGTTTATGAACTTAATCCGTTCTGGAAGTCTGTTCTTAAACCAAAACCATTCTTAAACCGATGCACAATTTCCCTAATGAGGCCTCCTGCTGCCAGTGCCCTTCCACCGTCCAGATTCCGTTCTTAGACTGAGGTAAAGTTCTCAAACCAAGACACTGTTTCTGGTTTTGCGGAGTTTGTAAACCAAATAGTTCTTAAACCGGACTGTTCTTAAACCGAGGTACCACTGTAATTCCATTAGGGATATAATTGACCCCCCCCCCCAAAAAAAACTGCAAAAAATAAAAGCATTGATTTCCCACCCTGGCTAGATTTAGAAGGAGTGAGTTGGAATACCATGTTGCAATTCACACCTCATCATGGTTGAACATGCAGTTCATGATCATCTGGAACATGCAGTTGTGGAAGACTGATGCAAGTTTTATTGTCCCCTCCCCCAGTGCTGTTGGTGTGCATTTGACTCCACCTGTTGCCTGAACTTACACTAAAAAGTTATTGTGTGATTTACATGAAATGTACATAAAAAGTAGGAATAAGCAGTAGTCCAAATGTTTTCTTGATCATTAGATATTTCTATTGTGTCTTAACTGAATGTATGATACTTTGAATAAAATGTAAGCTAAGACAGAGATTAAGTGTGAGGAAAACTAAGAACAGGCACAGATTTCAAATTCTGTATTTTATTTATTTCTGTTTTAAACTGCTCTTCCTCCTGAAACACCCAAGGGTGGTTTATAGCATTAACAAGTAAAATAAAATAACCACAAAAATATATAAAAAAATTTAAACAGTATTGACAAAAAATTGTCAGTGAGCATAGAGATTGAACCCAAATTAAAGTGTTTTGTTATGAAAGTGCATGATGGATCCTTTATACATTGGGTGGCTGGTGATATTACAGTACTTGCTAGGTTCAATTTTTTGCTTCTGCACAGGGTGTTCGTTTGGAAATGATGGAAAGTCTGGATTTCTCTTTTTAAAAATAAAGAGCATGATCCAGCCACAGTTAAGCATTTTTAAGTCTAACATAGAAAGACTGAAGCTCGTATTTAGCCTTTGCTTTGTAATTAATGGAAATTTAAAGCCACTTTAACTTGGAATGAGTACTTCTGAGTACACATATATAGAATTGCATGTAAAAATGCTTAGCTTTGACATTTTTAATTTGTCTGTCAAGCTCTGTGCTAAGTTTTTAGCAAAAATTGCAAAGTTCCGTGAAGCGTACTGCACCCCAGATCATGCTGCAATGACGTTGTACTGTTGAAGACAACCTCGCACCATAATTTGGAATGCATATCCTGGCATCAACGTATACTACAAATGAAGTAAAAAAAAAAAGAAGGTAAAGGACCCCTGACAGTTAAGTCCAGTTGCAAACAACTCTGGGGTTGCGGCACTCTGCAGGTTGAGGGAGCCGGCGTTTGTCCGCTTCCGCAGACAGTTTTCCCGAGTCATGTGGCCAGCATGACTAAGCCGCTTCTGGCAAAACCAGAACAGCGCACAGAAACACTGTTTACCTTCCTGCCAGAGAGGTATCTATTTATCTACTTGCACTTTGATGTGCTTTCAAACTGCTATGTTGACAGAATTGCATATCCTTGTATCAACATATACTGTACTGCAAATGAAGTACTTATATCTAAAACTTTGCTTTTATTCAGTAGGCCTCTTTGGACTTCTTCCGTTTTTACCAAAACTACTTTACCTCATATTTTATTAGGTTCATTACAAAATAGTTGGAACTTCTGGGGATTTTCAGCTCCACTCTTGTAAAATAATTTATGTAGGTTTTTTTGGAACTCCACAGTTAATATAGTTGTTGCTAATAAACTTACAATAATGACTTCACCTGGTGAAATAAATAGCTGTGTTTGGAGCCTGTTGCAATACATTCTGAATAGGGCTGGCCTTGAAGAGTGTTAAGAATCTGTAACATTAGAGCCCACCCACCATTGTGGGTGGCCTCCTGAAGGCAGATAAATGCCCCAAACTGGATTTAATCTTGTACGTTTCAGCATACCCACTCCTGACTAATCCCTGGACAACCTGGCTCTCACTTAGCTTAGACTTCCTTCCCTTAACAACACCCTCTTTATTATTACCACCCAAAACAACAACCTTACAGTGGTGCCATCTCCAGGATTTTTGTAGACCCCAGGGCTTTCCTCTAATCTGCAAAAGGTGGGGCTTATAAAGCCTAGTATTCCCTCTTGCTACCCCTCTGCCAACCTTCTAAATGTGCTCCATTCATTTTCAGAACAGCAGCACTGTTGTCTCTATAGGTCATTTGCCAGTTAGGTGACCTCACCAGATGTCCTTAAACTGCTTCCCCTTGTGCTGACCATTTGGTTGTACTCTTCCCACCTTGAATGCAGATTACGAAACTGGACAGAGCCTGATCTCAAAAACTTACTCCTATGCTTTTATTAAACTAGCTTTGGGTGGCCTTGGGAAGTAGATTGTGGGGAGAACAGAATGTTGTCCCTGTTCCTTTGGGATAGGGCTGCATATGGTAAATGCAATTAAATAATTATTGCACGATTGGCTTTCCATGCTGGTTGGACCTCATCCTTGTGGGTGATGGTATCACTTTTGCTGGCAATGGAATGACTGCTTTGTTTCAGTCTGCGGTGGATGGATACAATCTTAGATTCTCCAAAATGTGGTGCTCGGGTGAGAACTGAGTCGTGGCAGATGCCTGCAGCAGTGGGAGGTATAAATTTGTATACCACCTTTCATTTGTAGATCTCAGGGCAGTTCACAGCATAGAAATACAAGACCAGAAACACAAAACACATAATAAAAACAAGCAGGAAACAAACCAATAAGAAACCAATAACTCGTCTGTCTCCCACCCCTCCCACAAACACATTTAAAAGTATATAGGATGTTAGTCATCCAAAGGCCTGGTTGAAGAGCAATGTTTTCATCTGACACCAGGCACATCTCCCCAGCAAGAGCATTCCATAAGCGGGGAGCCACTGCAGAAAAGGCCTGTTCTTGTGTGGACACCGTCTGGTCATCTCATGGAAGAGGCACATGAAGAAGGGCCTCAGAGGATGGTTTTAGAGCAGGTATAGGCAAACTCGGCCCTCCAGATGTTTTGGGACTACAACTCCCATCATCCCTAGCTAACAGGACCAGTGGTCAGGGATGATGGGAATTGTAGTCTCAAAACATCTGGGGGGGCCGAGTTTGCCTATGCCTATTTTAGAGTTTGGGTAGACTCATATGGAGAGAAGCTGTCCTTGAGCTCTTGTGGTCCTGAGCCGTTTAAGGCTTTATAGCAGGGGTCCCCAGACTTACGGAGCGGCGGGCCAGTGCCCGCCGCGCCGACCGCGCGGTGGGCCGGACTGCAGGGGAGTGCGCGCGCAGCGGGCCGGAGGGCGGGGGAGTGCTCGCCCGTGCGCATGCGCACACGCACACGGGCGGAAAAAAAATCGGCGAAAATCGCTTGTGCGCATGCGTATGGGCCTCCCCCGACCCGGAAGTGCACCAGAAATGACCTCTTCCGGGTCGGGAGAGGCCCGTACGCATGCGCACAAAGGATTTTCGGCGATTTTTTGCCGATTTTTCAGATCGCCGCTGCGCCGCGCGCCGTGAGAGCGGGCGGCGGCAGCGGGCGGCGGGGGTCGTCGCGGGCCGGATTGGAAGGCCGATTGGGCCGCATCCGGCCCGGGGGCCGTAGTTTGGGGACCCCTGCTTTATAGGTCAAAACCAGCACTTTGGATTGGGCCCAGAAACTAATTGTCAGCCAGTACAGTTCATTAGCCAGGATCAGTGCAATGTGCTCAAACCGTCTTACCCCGGGTGAACATGGGGCAAGTTCTAATACTGGGCTTGATAGGTCAAGTTCAGTGGTTAATTATGCTGAACATCTGCATTGTAAATACAGAATGCACAGCTGGTGACATTGAAACACAACTGTATAGCAAAGATTTGCTTAAAATGATGAGTCAAAAGCAGCTGCTCAAATGGGGGGGGGCCATATTGGTTAAACGTTTAAGTAGGAAGTTGCACTGACAAATGAAGTGTGAGGAATGGAACACAAGTACCTCGCAATGCAATATATTTTCTTAGGCACATTTTAAAGTGACTCTTTAGAAAATGTAGCCATTTGAGACAGTAGTTTTATGGCAGCATTTTTATGAATTAAATAATATTTCAGTGAGCTGCTTCATGGGAGCTGAGTAAATTGGGAAGAGTTTTAACAAATGTACTTCACTAAGTCTTTTGACAGATCGTGCTTATTGATGTGATTTAAGGGCTTAGGGAAAGCACTGCACCTGCCACATGTGATTGTGGAAAGCATTCCATCTTTTTCCACTTGGTATTTTTTCCAAATTCGCCTCTGAATGAGAGAGCTCCAATGTATAATTTAATTTTCTTTTTGCTTTGCCAGAAGATCAATTAATTTTTGAAACTTTTTAACCACTAGAAGTTCTACATCAGAAAGTATGAATGCCCTAGCTTTCTATATCATTAAATCTTACTTTTTTATTGTCTTAGTTCTGCAGCATCTTGGCACCCTTCAGCAAATAATGCCAAAGGATCATTAGGGAGATGCAGAAAATATTGCCTTCTGCAGTACAATGCAATTACAGGCATGAGTTGGAGTCCTCCATCATCAGACAGTATTTCCCTGGGGCTAAATCTGTATATCTCTCCTAGGCAGGTTAGTGCAGTCACAAATGCAGGTGGAGACCACAGGCAGTCTTTAAAAATAATGGAAAACAGAGCTGGATAGAGTTGTATTGCATCCTCTAAGTTATGGAGCCTTTCTTTCACGTGTTTCCAGGTGTATGTCTGGAAAAAATATCATGCTACAGTGTACAATGCATCCAGTTGACTAGCCTTTGGATTAACCACATGTAAAGGACAGATGAGACGCAGGTGGCACTGTGGTCTAAACCACTGAGCCTCTTGGGCTTGCTGATCAGAAGGTCAGTGGTTCGAATCCCCACAACAGGATGAGCTCCCATTGCTCTGTCCCAGCTCCTGCCAACCTAGCAGTTCGAAAGCATACCAGTGCAGGTAGAAAAATAGGTACCACTGTGGCGGGAAGGTAAATGCCGTTTCCGTGCACTCTGGTTTCTGTCAGTGTCCTGTTGCTCCAGAAGCGGTTTAGTCCTGCTGGCCACATGACCTAGAAAGCTGTCTGTGGACAAACAGCGGCGCCCTCGGCCTGAAAGCAAGATGAGCGGCACAACCCCATAGTGGCCTTTGACTGGACTTAACTGTCCAGGGGTCCTTTATCTTTACTAAAGGACAAATATCATAGCAGGACCTTAGGAGGAGGGAATGGGGGTGGGAGCAATCTTGTTTATATATGCCACCATTATCCTGAGATACGTGTAACTTTTATGGTAGTGCTTTTATGGTACTGTGAGCCACCTAGGAAGAGTTTCGCCCCCAAAAGGTGACATATGGTTTCATAAACACATCTCACAAGTGTGTCTTCATTGTATACCCAACACAGGCCTACTTATAATAGAACCCAATCCTGTTCCGGGTATGGCATGCTAATCACCTTCCCCACATAAGCCCTGGCATAGGAACTTCCAACTAAATACTTGAAGGGTTGGAGGAATGAAACAGACTTAAGTACAGCCCTCCCCCAGCTCGCTGCCCAAGATGATTCCAGTCAAACATTTCACTTACGGTATGTTTTCCTTCACCAAAGTGTTACAATAAGCTTAGTGAACAGCTTTGTGTTAGAGCTATCTACTTATTCAGCAGACAAGGCCTGGGAGAATTTATGTGCCTGCAATATTTACTCTTGGAGGCATGTTAAGGAAATACTCCCATATGTTACCTGTTGAAAGACTTACTGACTCAGTTTGCATGTAAAGTGGTCAGGAAGGACATCTGCGACCATTGACATGTGTTCATTTAAAGTGTTGTTACAGGATTTTGTACCTGTTTTGCTTCTCAGTGCTGCTGCTGATCAGCTAGCCCCACTCCAGCTCTAGGACATTTACCTGCTTATGAGCCTGATCTAGTACTGTAGCAAAGAATATGCATTTTCTTTTGGGAGCCACAAATTGTCCAGAGCAAAACTCGTGGCAGAACTGACACAGACCCTAGGTTTTCTGCGCCTCCTTCAGTAATCAGGGCCCCTGAAGACCCAGACCATTCTCAGTTCATTTCTCACCACAGAACTCTTTTACAGTGTGTGAGCTCAAGGGAGTCTGAGGAGGTAAGAAGTGTTGCTTAGGTGAATGCAGAATGTTTAGAGGAAGGCATTGGTGGTCCTTACTACCTTAGAGCAGTGGTCTTCAACCAGTGTGCCGTGGCACCTTGGGGTGCCTTGAATGATGGTCGGGGTGCCGCGGCAGGCAACATTGGCCTCTGTCCCATTTTCCTCTGATGCCCTCTCACATCTCTGCGTCCCAAAGGCTTGCACAGCTGTTTGTTGCAGCAGTCCTGGCTACAAGCTCCACAGGTGAATGGTGCCTCTAGGGCAGGCCCAGAGTGTCATTTCGGGCTCCTTGAACCATAAAGGAAAAGGAAAACACATTTTTTGTTCCCCTGCCTTCCCATATTGCCCAAGGCATTCCTTATTGAAATCCTTATTTAGAATGTTTAGTATGGGTGAATGTGTTCGTGAGACCAGTTATATACTTTTAAGCCAACATGCATCATTCTAGGCTTAACTACTATTCCACTCCTTCTAGAAAGTCTCACCATGTGAATATCTGCTTTACAGCATATCTTTTCAGACTTGTCTTAATTTGTGTGTTCTCTTGACTTGCAAGGGTTTGAAAAACATCTCTGCAGTGAACAAGTAGTTCAAAAGCAAGATGCATACAAAATCCTACTTCAATATCTATCCAGAGCTAGCAAGAAAAGGGGGAACCCTAAAAAAATGTGCTCCTGAATATGGGGGGTGGGTGGGAGAGAGACCTCCCCCAGCTGCCCTAAACTGATTTTATTGAATCTGAACTCGGTTCTGAATATTTGCTCCAACCCCAATTGTACTGACCCCAGGTTTATTTTGATATATCCCCCCCTCCCCATTATAGGCTCCTTTCTGCTGCTGTATGTTCGCGTTGCTATGGCAATGGTTTGCAAGGAGAGTGTTAAATTTCCAAACCCTGTGCATTCCTGACTGGAGCCCTGGGATATTTTAACTGCCACTCATTAGTTGCTGAGGGCTGTGATTTTGGTTAGAGAGATACAGGAGCCACTCAATCACTGACATGCGTTAATTGATTTTAATATATGACAATTGAAACTTTCTGCTGTCCATTACTGAAGTTGAAATAAAAGGAAAATGGTCGCAAGGAGCAACTCCCTCCAGTGGGTAGGGATGAGAAAGAGTGAGAATCTGGTACTGTTGGGACAGAAGTGAGGGCCGGTATGCTTAAAGCAGCAAGAGAGGGAGGACCCAAAGCAATGGCGTCAAGTTACAAGAATGGAGATTCTGACTAAATATCAGAAAGAACTTTCTGACAGGAAGAGCTGTTCAACATGGAAGGAGGTGGACTCTCCTTCCTTGGAGGTTTTTAAGCAGAGGTTTGGTAGCCATCTATAATGGAAACTTTAGTTGAGATCCCTGCATTGCAAGGGGTTGAACTGCAGCTCTTTGATTCCTTGAGAACAGAACGACACAGTGGCAGAGTGCTGGAGTTGGATTGTGCTGGGGAGCCTTAGTTTCATCTTTGGTACAGCTGCACTGTTTGACCTGAAAGGGGCTGAAGTTTTGTGCATGTTCTGGACACTTGGAAAAGCTTGAGTGCATTTGTGAAAAAGGCACAGTTAGTGCTCACAAAGCACCTACTTCTCCCACTGCTGTAACCCATCTTTTCCTAAGCATAAGAGCTTACATTTGAGGCAAGAGAAGGTCATAGCACTTCCCAGCAAAGTATCTTTCTCCATCAGGGATTAGACTGAGACTACCACTACCAGAGCCCCCAGTGGAAGAATGGTGTTGAATAGTCTCATTATCCCACTGGGGATTATGGGACTGATCACATCCCCAGAAGCAAAAGACTTTCTCCCAGGGATCTGAGAGACACACAGCTCCCCATCTGTTTTCTTCTCTTGCCTCAAGATAGATTACCCAGCCTTGGGAGGGTAATCTGCTCTCCTTACTGGGCAAAAAAGGTAAAGGACCCCTGACAGTTAAGTCCAGTCGCAGACGACTCTGGGGTTGCGGCGCTCATCTCGCTTTACAGGCCGAAGGAGCCGGCGTTTGTCCGCAGTCAGTTTATCTGGGTCATGTGGCCAGCATGACTAAGCCGCTTCTGGCGCAATGGAACACCGAAACCAGAGCAGCGCATGGAAACACCGGTTACCTTCCCACTGGAGCGGTACCTACTTGCACTTTTTTTGGTATGCTTTTGAACTGCTAGGTTGGCAGGAGCTGGGACCAAGCAACGGGAGCTTACCCCGCCGCGGGGATTCGAACCGCCGACCTTCTGATCGGCAAGCCCAAGAGGCTCAGTGGTTTAGACCACAGTGCCACCAGCGTCCCTTCTCCTTACTGGGCACAGGCACCCCAAAAGCTGCTGCTCACCTTGAAGCTTCCTGCAAGGAAACAGGAAACACTTGTGGCAGCCATAATTTAGGAGCAGTCATTATTTCTCAGTCTGCACCAGCACAGAGTGAGCACTAGCTTTTGTTCACCTCATGAAAGAACCTGTGGTAGCCACTGACAACGCTACTAGTATCCTGCCCCAAGTGGCTCCTTGCTGCTTGCCATCGGCCATTCTCAACTTTGTGCTGCTGCTTCTCACTGCTTCACTGAGCTCTGGCCTTGTTGATCTGTGAGACATTGCAAAGGTCCTTATACCAGCAATAGCAGCTGCAGAACTTAGGCTAGCTTGCCTCACTCACTGTTACACCCGCCAAGGATCCTCAGTGCTTCCTACTTTTAAAAATGCTACTCAAACACCACCCAAATACCCACTGATCTTTGTGAACTGTTAATGAAGCAACTTGCTTCTTTAGCCATAGAAAAGGTGAGGAAAAGTGATGGACATTCCTGAGTCTCTAGCCAGCAAGCCTCAACATGTGCTTGACCACCCCAAGCATGGCTCACTGTTTTTGTGTTGTTTTCTTTTGTTTTTGTGAGGAGAGAAAAAAAGGCAAAAACCCTATATATACCAATGTGAACTCCTTAGAAGACAGGTAGAGTACAAATGCAATAACTTATAAAACTAAATACAGGTCATAAAGTGCAATCCTATAACCGTTTACTTGGAAATTAGAATCTTGGGCTTAGTAGGATCACAGCCTTTGAAATGCCATTAAATGTCAAATGGGCTTGTCATTTCATCCAATTGCAATGCTGATGAACTAGGTTCATTTACTTAAGATTTTATGTTTCATGGTAGTGTTTATCAAATTTGTTGTGACACAACTGAATAAGGCGTAGTTCAATTTCCACTTCACATTTAAACACTGTTTTAGGAATTGACCTTTCTAAACAGCGATGGAATTTCTCTCCTCTTTTCTGAAAGTAGGAAAGGATACACACAAGAATATGTTGGTGGTTCCCGCTTGAGCTGCCCAGAGTGGCTGGGGTGCAATTATTTATTTATTTATTTATTTAATCCTAAACTTAGTGTCATGTCTGAAACCTGGAGTGTGGTCTGCTTTGCTATTTAAAAAACTACAATGCAAAGCCAAGATTTATCTTTACTTGGTAGTCATGGTTCCTTTGAGTGAAAGAAACTTCAGTCCCTGGTTTGGACATAATACTTAGCCAGGAGTTGTGGCTTGTTGCTCCTGCTCACACTAGTAGAGGACTGAAGCGAAAACATGGTCATCATGGTTTACCATGATAATGCTGACAATTCAAACCTAACCTGCAACAGCTGTTGCAATGACTAACCAAGTTTTGACATCACCTTCAGATAATGCAACGACAAGTAATCAATCATGACAAAATCCAACTCCTCAACAATTCTGTTGTTAGAATAATGTTAACACAACTAGACTGAGGCCTGTGAACATCCAGATATTGTGACTGGAATAGATATTTAATGGCATGTTTCAGTCAATGGGGCTCAAAGTTAGGTCACACTGCCATTATTATATCTAGAGATGTGGGTCAATGGTGTATCATACTTTTACTGCAAAGGCTATTACATATTTTATCAATGGTGTATCATACTTTTACTGCAAAGGCTATTACATATTTTAACCTGTTGTTAAAATGTTTTGAGAAGTCAATGGGTGTCACTCAGCTTCCTCTGTGGGACAGTGGGACTTTTTGTGTCTAAAAACTTCAGGGAGGGAACCTGGAATATTCCCGAGAGGGCTGGGTCATCCTAGGTATGCCCACAGCTAAGCCCTGCATTGATAGTTATTTTTTAATTACACTTTATGTAAGATGGAATGATAGCTGACTAAGGTACCATATTCTCTCAAAGCGTTTTTGGATCTCAAGAAAAGTATTGATGAGGCTCTGATGTACTTCCTTTTTATTTTTATTATTACCATTCGTTAATGCTGAGCCATTGTAGCCTTTCATAATTTGAGTGGTGAATCTGCTCGGGAAATTAATTTCCTGTAATGAATAATATTTACTGTCTGCTTAATTTTATGCTGTGCCTTTGTAACAAATTACTGTAAGTGCATTTTTGGATGCATTGCATGATGGAATTGATTCTTGCTTTGAGAATTGCTAATTTGATGCTTTAGTTTATTTCCAAGGTTGAATGTGAACCTTTATAATAAGTAATGGAAAGGATGTGAATTCTACTCACTTCGTTCCATGAAGATTGCAAAAATAAAACAAAAACTTCAGTAAAGTGTTTAGGATTTATTTCAGTTGTCCCCACAGAACACTACACTTCTGGGTAGTTGCTTGGGGCAAAGGTTGGGCAGTAGCCACTGGAATTTCCACTTGATACTGGAAGAAGCCCACCCATAATGTTTCATGAATGTATTGAACTCTGGCACCCTTCTAAACTTACATTACTTTCTGAGCCCTCAACTCTTGGCAGCTATGTTTTTCTGCATGTATTATGCAATGTGCAAAGGGATCTATGAGGTGAGGTACTAATCCAACATGGACAATAGAAGACTAGAGCAGAACATCTCATGAAACCCAGTTAGCCAGAAAATAATTCACAAGGAGAGAAGTTGATATGGTCAAAAACCCCATATGTTCCCTGTCACCAAGGATTGATACCTAATTAAATATATGACCTGGTATCTCCTTTTTATCGCAGAGTATTTATGTTGGCCCGCCTAAATGCTTTTCCGTCCTCCGTGTTATCCGGAAGACTCAAAGGCATCCCCTACTGGAATAGATTATACCCTTGTGGCCAGAAAGAGGTAGACTCTATGGCTCACATGATTCTGGACTGTCCCCTTTCTGATTTTTTTTATTTTGGCCCCCTCTTATCCTTTATGAGACCTGGAACCCTCCCCAACAAGGAAACAGTGGTCCAGCTCTTGCTGAAGGATGAATTCCCCGAAATTACCAGAATTATGGCCCACTACTTTTCCAGAATTTTTGTAATTAAAATCAATACATCTAGCCTTCAACAATGACAGCTGAGGATCCCTTGTGTGCCTTTTCCTCCTCCTGCTCTCCGTTATTTTTGTATGATGTAGAGTTACTATTTATACTAATGACCTATATGTTTTGTATGTTTTGTACTTGTTTTTATATTTTATATATATGCCAATAAAGGTGTTGAGTGAGAGTTCCCTGTCTCTCCGTCCATGGTTAGCATAACTGTTTGGGTGCTGCAGTGCTAGGCCTCTGCTACAAGGAGGACAAATGCCTGGCTCTGTCTGCTGGAGAACTACTTCAGCACACTTTCCAATTCTTTTTCTTCCTCCTGAGGCCCATCCCATAGGTTTTGGTTTTTTTATTCAGAAATATACAAGGACAGCTTAAACTCTTATACTGTGTACATAATAACACTGATGAACACACAGCTATAATACACAAAACTGCTTTAAAAAGTAGACGTGTGATAATCATAAATAAAATCAGTTAAGCTTGTAAAGCAAACATAGAGGTTTTTTGTTTTTTGTTTTGGTCATGGTGTGCTTGCTAAAGCAAAGTTTTTTGCAGGTGTGTAAAAAGTACAGTGAGGGCACCTGAGCAGTGCAGGTAGGAAGGTCATTCCAAAACATAGGTGTTGCCGCACTAAAAGGTGTTGCCAGGTGCCAATCAACCAACTATCCATTGCCAACCTAAGCACACCCACCCACCTGAAAGAAGAGTAACCATCCTGACCGAACCTATACCTTTCTTTTTTTCTATCTCCCAGAACTGTCTGATGATAAAACAAGAGGTGGGGCCCTGTCAGCTTCTGTCCTTGGGATTGGCTGTGTGGAGTGCATCAATACATGCCCATCACAGGAACCATTACCACTGGTGGAGGTGGGTGGGTGCAGTGGTTTTTTTCTAAAAAAATGTTTAGGGGTGCTCTCATTTTCCTACTCATATTGAAAGAGACCAAAGAGACCAAATTTAGATTCACAACATGTTTTGGGGTATGTGTCCCCCTCAGTCCCTCCAGAAAAACTGGGTGGATGGATAGGGAAAGGTAATGCCTGCTTTTCCCAACCAGAGCACCATGTGCATTAATGTCCTTCAACATCAGCTTTATGTGGCGCAAACTGAAGTCAAACTGTTGGAGGAGCTACAGTGCCTGCCGTGGCTGTAGAGACCAATACAGGGGAGACATGGCGTTTCTTCTCTCTGCGCTCCTCCCTGTGGCCATTCCTTAGCCTGCAAGGGATTCCCCACCTGGTGGGGTTGATGTTGCCAGCCTTCATGTCATGTTTGCAGACATCCTTGTAACACAGAGTTGGCCAGCTAACAGGTTGGGTGCCTGAAGAGAGTTCCTCATAGAGCACGTCCTTGGGATCCTGCCATTTTCTGTTCTGTGGACATGACCAGGCCAGCGTAGACGTCATTGAGACAGGAGTGCAAACATACTGGGAATGCTGGGAATGTGGGCATAGGAGAGCACATCTTTGTTTGAGACTGTGTCCTGCCTTGTGATGCCCAAAATCGTTCTGATGCAGTGCAGTTGTTAGGCCTTCAGCTAGTTTCTTAACAGTGATAATTTGTTAAACTGACCTGAAAGTTTGTGTGTCACTGTACCTAAAAGTGCAAGTTATATTGATTGTTTGTGCTGTGTTGGATGTTGCACATGGAAGGATATAAATTTAACCAACAAATATGCATGTTTGTATCACCCTGTTTAGAACCTTGTGCCCTCCAGATGTTTTAAACTACAATTTCCATCTTCCACAGCCAGCTTGGCTATGCAGATTGATACTGTACCCATTTTCCCCTAGCTGCAATTTTATTTCTATTATTGGGTCAGTTTATACTGGAATTGCTTGTGTTTTGGGTGAATTTGTATGCTCTTGTCAGGACACAAGTGTTCAAATTGTGTAGTCCCGGATGACATGTTTTCCTCCAAATTTTCATTTCATAGCTCTGAAAATAAGGACACATTATTCCTTGCTCAGCAGTTTCTCTAAAGTATTGGATGCCATTATAGATTTATGATACAACTGATCAGAAACTCAGAGAGGTTAAACCATGGAGGAAAAATAAAATGACCAGTAATTAAATTTGGAGAAACGTTTCCTTCGGAAAATTTATTGCCTTTAAGTAAACGTTGGTTTAGCTAATGGGGCCCATGTAGGGAGAGGGAGAACCCTGAACCAACCTTAGATGTGCATGATAGTTATTGCACATAGCAATTTCCATTTATGCAATTAAAATAATAGCACTCTGCAAATAGCATATTCAACTGGAAGCCTTTGGTGAGCAATAAAATAGCTGCAATGCAGAACTGACTTCATTCGCAATGAACGGGTGTATTATATGTGAGTCACTACTCTGTTCCCTGTACGGTACATTTTTTTAATTTTTTAAAAAATACAGAAATGTGTAGTGTGTATTCACTTAGAACTCTTCTGTACTGATGCAGACTATAGCATCCTGATTTAAAATACAACTATTAATTTCACAGCAAAATCACCCTAATATATAATCTTAACCAATTTTATATGAATCCAGTAATTCTCTTTTTTCTTCTGAACATAAGTTGCTATAACGAGCACTTGTTTGTAAGCTGTCGGTTCTTCTACAGAGCTATGTATGCTACAGTATCCAGTAACCTGTGCAGTTGTGGTTAAATAAATCATTAACCCCAAATCCTTTCTGTTCCAGAGTTATTTACCTTTGTGTTATCTATAACTAATCACAAATTTGCTAATACATTTCGTAAAATCTTTCATGATGCACGTTCTCATAAGAAGCAAAAATAATAGTCTTTGCAAAACAATTTGTCTGGTTTAATTGCAAAACCAAACCAAGCATATTTCATCATTTTTGTTAGATTGGGTAGATTAGTTTTACTCTGGTCTCGCTTCTGGAATAAGATTAGATGCTGACTTTTCCTGTCAATGACGAGCAGTCATAGCACCCAAAAGTTTATTTGCCACTCTCATCCTGTCTAATTGCATCCCTCTGGAGAAATTTGAAGTACTCCTTGTTTGTGGCCTCTTCCTCGCCTGTTTTGAGAGCATAGTAGTCCTCTTCTACTGTTATGCTGATAGTTTGGGTAGTTTGAGGTGCCCCAAGAGTGATGAAAGAGTGATGAGGCAGTAGAAACTTCTAAATGGCCTTGGCTTCTCCCATTAACCCATTGTTGTTGTACCATACATATGTATTATTAATACATAGGTATATATATTTATAATAAACAACACACAAATGCTTATACCCAGAACAAACTTAGTTGGTCTCTAAGGTGCTACTGAACAATTTTTTAATTTTATTTATTTATATCGACTGCGTCAGACCAACACGGCTACCTACCTGAATTTTGACTTTTGTGTTCACCTTAAATCAACTTTTGGTGTTATACCAATATTGTGGGACTCAGGACAGTGTTGTTTATACTGCACCATTTATTTTATTTTATTACAATTTATTTATTTAGACAAAAGTAGAGATGGGAGAGTGCTCTGGATCCCAAATTGCTACCCAATCTCCTAGTGTACCATATATTCACAAGTATTCAGTAAAAGTCTGGTTTTGGGGAATTTGCAATGCTACCCTCAATATCTTTACTGGATGCTACCCTCAATATCTTTACTGGAAACTACTGTGCACACAAAGAACTGAAGAAGTGTGCATGCACATGAAAGCTCATACCAATGACAAACTTAGTTGGTCTCTAAGGTGCTACTGGAAGGAATTTTTTTATTTTGTTTCGACTACGGCACACCAACACAGCTACCTACCTGTAAAGAACTGCAGTAATAGACAACCAAGAGGAAACCTGTGGATTTTCACTGTGACTTGGAAGGGAATTGAGGGTACTGAGTCCACCGTACCATGGTCAAACTAATTATGGCTACATAATGGGTCTCCAGCAGAACTTGCCAAACCGGGGCAATGCTTATTCTCTCCCTCTGTTCAAGGGATTCAGGTTGAGTTCAAAATAACACCCATTTGTCTCTTCCTTTTTGGGTTACCTTGGACCCTTTTCTTAGTGTAGTATACAAGCAAGGGGGGAAGTCCCCATTAGAAAAGCACAGGCACTTTAGAAAACAAAACAACAACATGGCTTAGAGGCAAAAGTAGTCATTGTAGATCCATCCCATGGGACTGTGATTGATTTCCCCTCACTTTTCTTTCAGTTTCAGAGCTTGCCTCAGGCACTGGCTTCATCACTTGAGCATCTGAGCATCTTTCTTTAGCAACCGTGGCTCATTCTCTCTGAAGGGATAAATCTGTGTCAGGGCTGTACCACTTCAGAATGTTGATGGGGGTCATATGACTGAATGTTCTTCAACAGATGAATCCCTGCACAGAGAAAAATAAAGTTGGAGAAAAATGTTTCTAGCCTAGCCTACATCCTTGACATGATAACTGCATGGATTTTCATTTTCATTTATTTTAAATGGTGGAACATTTCGCCATATGAACTCTCAACTGCACTTCAGAGAGTAAATAAAGACTCAAATAGCAATGCCTTCAGCACTTTAAATCTAAAAAATTAACACTGTTTAAAGATAGCCCTGGGGTTTCCTGAACAGGTTTCTTTGTTCTGTGCCAGATCTCCAGTAGCTATGGCGTTGTGTTAGGTCTAGTGTGACCCAAGTTCAGAATCAACAATCAGGCATGAAGCTCACTGGGTGATCGTAGTTCATGTGCTGTCTCTCAGTCTATCTTCCCTTACAGGTTCAGGTAGGTAGCCATGTTGGTCTGACGCAGTTGAAATAAATAAAAAAATTGTCCAGTAGCACCTTGTTGTTGTTTAGTCGTTTAGTCATGTCAGACTCTTCGTGACCCCATGGACCATAGCACGCCAGGCACTCCACTGCCTCCCGCAGTTTGGTCAAACTCATGTTCGTAGCTTCAAGAACACTGTCCAACCATCTCGTCCTCTGCCGTCCCCTTCTCCTAGTGCCCTCCATCTTTCCCAACATCAGGGTCTTTTCCAGGGAGTCTTCTCTTCTCATGAGGTGGCCCAAGTATTGGAGCCTCAGCTTCACGATCTGTCCTTCCAGTGAGCACTCAGGGCTGATTTCTTTCAGAATGGATAGGTTTGATCTTCTTGCAGTCCATGGGACTCTCAAGAGTCTCCTCCAGCACCATAATTCAAAGCACCTTAGAGACCAACTAAGTTTGTTGTGGGTATAAGTTTTCGTGTGCATGCATACTTCTTCAGGTACACTGAAACAGAAGTCACCAGACCCTTATATATAGTGGGTGGGTGGGGTGGGGTGGGGTTTCCCTTACAGGGTTATTGTGAGGATAAACTATGGGGAGAACTATGCTGCACTCCTTTGAAGAAGGGTGGGATAAAAATTTCATGAATAATTTTAGCTTGCCCTTTCAATTGCATGTCAATCACAGTTAGCAGTGTGCAATCCGCAACACCCAAACCAGGGTGTTCAGCAGAACCTGGCCCACTGTTTTTGATTGCTCACTATTCTCAGTGCATGAGACTGAAATTCTGTTTTCATATAAGTAAACAAATAGGGTCAGGATTTGTCCTATAATGTAAATTTGAAAAATGTGAGTAAGAGTGTTTTAGCATCTTATACATACTTATTTGAGAAGTAAGGACCTTTGTGTAAGATTGGATGGTAAGAGTGTATAATGCAATTAGTGCACTGGTATAATTTTGCTGTTGTCCCCCCACCCACCCCCGACCGTCTTTTGGCAGTTTAAAAATTATTTTTTAGTTAATATTTTAATTTGTAAACTACCTTAAGTGCATTGGCAACATGTGATATATAAATGCGTTTAACAAATACATAAATGGTATGTTGTGTGCATACTTATATTTAAAATCAAAGGTGAAGGTCAAAAATATGCATATCTTATTTGGAAATAAATCCAAATAAGTAACCTTGGTATGTTTGGAGGGTTTTGTCACCAGGTGACGATTGATCGCCACTGCCTTTCCCTTCTGTTAAGAGTAATTTTGGAGTTTATGCATATGAAATGGAAGCATAGTTGAATATTAATTATTGACATTTAATGGCACATGAATATTGCTATTAAATTAATTTGGTTTTATACAAACATTTCACCCAAAGGCATTTAATATTAAGTTTTAGCTACATTGTTATTTAAATTTAAGTGAGATTAAATCACATCACTTGTCTCTTAAATTTCCATGCAAACCTAGAAACAAATTAAGCTGTACCTGTGTTGTATAGATCAGGGGTCTACTGATCTACTGTCCAACTACTAAGAGACTGCGATCTATTCCCACTAAAAAAACACTGGCAATGATTTACCCATTGTATTGACCAGAGTTATTGAGTTTTTATTAGGGAGCTTTTTTGGGGGGGGGGTCGGGGTCCCATGATAGACCAGGGACACCCTGTGATTGCAATCAACCTGCTGGACATCCCTGGTATAAATGTTTTAGTGGAATATGCAAATTCATCAAATGCTTGATAGCCTTCTAACTAAACATTTGTTTTCACTCTTTGTAAAAAGCTTCTCCTCTTCTTTGTTTCTCTCTTCAGTGGAATACAAGCAATGGGGCTGGACACAAACATAGCTTTCCCTGGATAGAAAGACTCATTCTGTCCAGAGAAGGTTTTTGATCAAGTAGAGGTGATTCCCCCTCTCCCTGCAGCCCCCAACACCACTTTCCCCCATGCTTTTCTAGGGGGGTCCCTGAACCCTCCAGAAGAGAGTGGGTGGGGACTACAGAAAGAGAGAGGAAAACAGAAGAAAGAGTCTTTACTCTGCTGTGGGAATGTCCCCTGAGTAAAATCAGCAGGAGTGAAGTCTCGATCCAATCCATTATAAACTCTGAGTAAATATTTTAATAAAAATTTTGAGAGTCTTGGGGGGGGATGCTGTTCCTTTCAAACTGCCAGCCTGGCTAAGGATTATCTGGAATGGTGTGTACAATTTTTTATTTTTTATTTAAAAATGAGTTCTTCATTGCTTAAGCAATATTTTTGAAAAGTGACTGTTTCTTTGTGGTTGATAGCAAGTCGTTCATTCTACGGCAATGTGTATAATTCAGATCTTGCTTGAATTATAGTGGTCCGGATCAGCTTGAAATACCTGTTCTTAAATGGAAGTTCTTTGTATGATATATGAATATACCTAAGTATTTTCTATTTTTTTTCCTCCTTAGGGACCTTAGTGAAAACCAGATTCATGCCATTCCTAGAAAGGCTTTCCGTGGAGCTGTAGACATTAAAAACCTGTAAGTATTTTTTTTAATTCCTTCATAATAAAAAGTTAACACCATTTCATTTATTTTATACATAAATCTACATTTGTCTATGCACTTCATTAAGTAATATACAGTGGTGCCTCGCTAGACGAATTTAATTCGTTCCACGGGTCTATTCTTATAACGAAAAATTTGTCTAGCGAATCCCATAGGAATGCATTGAATTTTTTTGAATTTTTTTTTTTGCCCATAGGAACACATTAATTGAATTTCAATGCATTCCTATGGGAAACCGTGATTCGCTAGACGATTTTTTCGTAAAATGAATTCTTCTAGCGAGGCAACCTCCGTTAGAAAAATCCTTTCTTTAAGTGAAAAATTTGTCTTACGGGGCGTTTGTTAAGCGAGGCACCACTGTATGGCGAAGCCATATTACTTAAATTGGATTTAGTAACGAAAACTAAAGAATATTGCATGCTAATTTTACATCTGTATTAGTGTCTGAAATGGTCTATTTCTTCCCCTGATCAAGAGTGCACTTCGTGTTTATATTCTGACTTGAAAATTATTTTAATTGTAAGTATTTTTAAACATTTCAACTCAACAGCATATATATTCCTTACAATAGATTTTTATTTAAAAAATGAAGGCAGTGAAATTTTTAGCATTCCTGAAGAATAAAAACATGTTGCCTCAGGGTTTCCCAAACTTGGATCTCCAACTGTCTTTGAACTACACTTCCCATCTGTGCTGGTCCAAGGGTAATCCGAAAGGTGAGGTCCAGGAAGTCTAAGGAATCAACAAGGGGTCAGTCCAATGAAGCTGAGGGAGGGTGCAGGGCAGGCAACTAGGCAAGGTCAGGAGCAAGAACACAGGCAGGATCTGGCAAGCAGCAATGTTGCTCCCGCAACCTGACCACCTTTTATCTCTGACGAGTCAATGCCGGTCCCAATCCCTGATGACTCACCACCCTGCCTCACCTGAAGGCAAGCATTCCTCCTGCGAGTACTCAGGTCTCTCCTTCTCTCAGCCCTGAGTCTCTGCAGCTCGGGAGATGCCGGAGGGTTACTGGACCCAGGAGCCGCCTCAGCCTCTCCTGACCCAGCCGGTATTGGACCAGCTGTCAGCAATGAGTTATTCTCAGCACCTGGAGCCAGGACAGGCTCAGGCCCCTGACTTGGCCCACGTGGTGAATGTTGCAGGGGAACCTGAGCAGACTGAGGCTCTTCAGTAACAGGCCCCAGACTAGGTTCAGCCGATGTCCCAAGCAGAGGGTCCGGTACAGACTGCGATTCCTCCGGCTCCCGAGTCTGAGCCCGAGTCCCAGGCCATCACACCATCATCCCTGACCATTGGCCCTGCTAGCTAGGGATGATGGCAGTTGTAGAAAGAGAAAGAAAGAAACCCTGGCCTCTCAAAAAAGGCCACACACTGTTTTTGCAGACTTTCAAAATATAGAGAGATACATTATAGAGTTGATACTTTATTAACCAGTTACCACATTTCAAGTATTATCTCAGTTCTCCAAGCAGTTTGGCTACAGCCAATCCAAGGATTTTAATATTTATTTTCTTATTGTTATTTTCTTACTTACATATATTAATGGCCTCATTTACATGAGCATATCTTGGATTTGTAAACCAAAAGTTATGAATGATCCTGGTGGCGCTATGAGATGCACACAATCGTTTCCATTCTTCCCTTCTCAGCACACCACAATTAAATTATGAAGTATTCTAGCAACCAGATTTTTCCCATTATGTCCAGGTCAGTAAATTATGGTTACCAGGTTTAGAACAAGCCAATATATTGAATCGTCCTAAAATTGTGGTTTTAGACCCTATATAGTTCCAAACATGGAACAGGAACTATCTTTTCCTGTTTTAGATATAATGGGAAGCTACGTTTAATTGAAGACTTTGTTGCTTGACTGCAGAAGGGAAGGAGCCAAGAGATGCTCACCCATTCCAGGCTAATGTTCAGACATTTCTCTGGGCTTGTTGATCTCTCAATTAATATGTGGCATGATAATTATTCACTCCCAAGGTTCTGAATTAAAAAGTGTGCGATTGAGTTACAGAAGCATTTCCCTCCATTTTCTCTTAATTAGATGTAATGTGCTTTGAATATGTCAACCCTTCATCAAAACCAGTAAGACACTTCTGGTCTTCTGAATTATGATGTTGTTGTTGTTGCTGCTCTTCTTCTTCTTCTTCTTCTTCTTCTTCTTCTTCTTCTTCTTCTTCTTCTTCTTCTTCTTCTTCTTCTTCTTCTTGGAAAGCTCTCCGTTTTTTGTTTGGGTCTGGAATCAGCAGTGTCCTCATTTTTCCCACCTTCTTAACTACCAGCAGTTGCAAAGATGCATTACATGTTTTATGCAACCATTAGTTAAGCGTATATGCATGGTTAGTGATATATACCGTACTAGAAATTCAAGTGGCAGCATTTTAAACACCTGTAAGATAGAGGATGCCTCCATTAAAAGCAGAGGCGAATCTATTCCAGTCAATTACTGACTGTATTGGGCTGTTTTAATTTTGCCCATTATGCCTCTGAACTTGCATGCCAAATGTTAAGCTATCTCCTTCACCCTCAATTATGCAAAACCACCAGTTCAAACTGTTGTATGATGAGTAGTTGCCCTTGAACTAGAGAGTAGTTCAGTTTATGTCTACAAAGAGGCAGTTTAAAATCTTTCTGAATGCCTGCTATATCTGCTGCTATTATTACCTGGTTTGCTACTTAAGGGTTTGAGGAATTGACTATTTTTGAATAGAACCTTTAATTCTCTCTTTACTGTGACTATCAAAGTGTGTTTTGAAATGATTCATAGTTGATACCCAAATCCATGTGAAACTTCATGAAATCAGTACCCCTGAAGCATATCAATTCTGGGTTTTTATAAAAGTGGTTAGTTGTAAATAAGTATGCAGTTAATTGTAGTCAATATGAACTGACTTTAAAATACTTGAGAAAATTTGGTAGATGCAAATGCAAATCAAAATGGTCCAAGTTAGAGCCAGTAACACAGTTGGTCGCCATATGCTCAAATGCTCTTGAGTGAAAAAGGCTTGAAGAGAAAAGTGTTAGAATAGCCTTTCCTCAGAGACTGTGTGTGCACGTACGTTACTTATGTTTCTAACATTCTAACATTGATCTATACAAGTTAAAATAAACTCCCGCAGCACTTCTGTTAGTGATTAAAGGAGGATCTACATCTGCTTCACGAATGTTTGCATTATCTATCTATCTGTTTATCTGTTTATTTAATGTATGTTTTATTACATCAGGCATCCCCAAACTTCGGCCCTCCAGATGTTTTGGACTACAATTCCCATCTTCCCCGACCACTGGTCCTGTTAGCTAGGGATCATGGGAGTTGTAGGCCAAAACATCTGGAGGGCCGCAGTTTGGGGATGCCTGTATTACATGTTTGAAATAAACAAAGTAATTACAGAATAATCAAAACACACAGCAGATTGGTTTCATCTTTTTTTGAAGTCTTTGAGAGCTATATAGAGATGGACCATTTCTTTTTTTATACAGTGCATAATTGTGGGGAACAGACCCTGGTTATACAAAGAAAGTTCGAGAGAACAAACCAATGGTCTGACCACCACTGATAACTAATAATTTTATTAGGTAAAAGAAAAACCCCATGGATTATAAGTAAATTTTAATGTTTTTCCTTTCAACCTTAGCTTGACTTTGGAGAGAAATTGTAATAACATTTTGTCTGCAGTATGTAGCTAAAACTGGAGTGCAGAAGTATTTCTAAACACCACCCATTGATTTGAATATATAACTCTAGCAGGAGAAAGAAGTGTGGGACAGCAGGGAGTCACATGATTGAAGTGCTAATGCTTTCAGGGGAACTTAATAAAGACCCCCTGTGGTGTTTTGTGCACTCTCAACTGGGGGGTGAAAAAGAGATAATATGTGTCAATATATTTGATCAGTAGTATATGTGTTTGGAAGGGGTAAATAAAGTTGTTGCTTGCAGAATCCTTGAGGAAAGCCGTCACAGGTATTCTTGATAATTTGTAAAGTCCAAGGACAATTCTCTGACGCACATATATTTGAAATGCAGATCATATTAAAGAAGCTTAATATGTTTAGATAAGGAAAAATAGTTACAGTAATGTTTTATATATGAACAGAAACATTACTGTATTGCTTTGCGTTGTATAATGAAAATGAGACTCCGAGAAGGATGACACCCCCAAGGTGGGCAGACTTTTTGCAGCAGTTATTTAAAAAGGGGGGCACAGACAATTAGGATATTGGCAGGCAGGGTTATAAACATTTAACTGGTCATCACAATAGTTCAAAAAGGTACATGAAACCCATTTAACCATAATTTATGCACTTCGTGAAATGAATAAATAAACTGCACACACTGTGATTTGCATGTGAAGATTTCCATGCATTTTAGACTGCTCCCCATACCAATTCAGGTTTCTGTAGAGAAGATGTATGTACAGTACAAGGCTTTTTTAAAAAAAGAACAAGTAGGGTTTCCCCAAACAGGAAAAGTAGAAGTAAGACTTTATTATGAACAGTTGCTGTAGCCCCAGATCACCTCTGGTGTGCATACTGCAGAAACAGTGTGTGGTACCCCTGCAGATTTCTTGAATAGGGCTTCCTGGCCCCTCATCATACTGTGTTTTCCCTTGGTACCGAGTTCTATCTCTCTGCTTCTATTCATTATAATACAACACTTTGCATCTTCTTTTTCTCCTTTTGGGACAGGAGGATCTTTGCCTTCAGAGAGCCAGCTATGGGCTCTGAGCATAGCTGCCATGTCATCCGTATTCCCTGGGAAACCCCCGTTTTTCCAGCCGTTCCTAGCTGGAAAAACGGATTTTTTTGTTTTCCCCCGGTTTACTTACCGGCTGGGGGAGGCTCCTTCTGTGCATGTCTGGAGTCTCTGGACATGCGCAGAAGTGATTTCTGGCACGGCGGCCATTATGGAACTAGGCAGAGCATGCTCAGAAGTGACTTTTGATGCTGCTTTGCCCAGTTCCAAAATGGCCGCAGCGCGACTTCCGGCGCGGTGGCCATTTTGGAACTGGGCAGAGCAGCATCGAAAGTCGCTTCTGAGCATGCTCCACCCAGTTCCAAAATGGCAGCAGCGCTACTTCCGGTCTGCCGATCCCTTATTTTTTCGGCAGCAACTTGGCAGGTATGGCTCTGAGAGGCTCAGCAACTGCTTTACAAGTGGTGTTGTGGTAAACCTCTGAGCCTCTTTGGCTTGCCGATCATAAGGTTGGCAGTTCGAATCTGCACGATGGGGTGGGCTCCTGTTGCTCTGTCCCAGCTCCTGCCCAACCTAGCATGAGAAGTGGTTTGGTCATGCTGACCACATAACATGGAAAGCTGCCTGCAGACAATGACTGGTCCCCTCAGCCTGAAAGTTGATTTCAACTGAACTTAACCGCCCAGGGGTCCTTTACCTTTACCTTTTACATGAGAATTCCATATACAGTATCCATAATTTTAACAACTTCACAATATCTGCATTTTTTAATTTTTTTAAAGTATTTGCATTTTTGGATAGAGAAAACATTATTTAATTGGCAGGGATCTTAAAGGGGATCTTAAAAGCACAGTCAGAAAGACATACACTGCTAGGATCACTAAACATATCAGGAGGAAAGAGTTCAGTTCTTACACCTCAGCTGTTACCATGTTATTCAATCAGACTAGTATTTTGCCTAATTTTTATTTAGTATTTGGGTTTGTTGACACTCGTAAGAATACTTTGCCTGCTGAGTAAAGGATAAGATTTGGCGATAGAAGGGGGAGGGTTTCTTCAGCCAGTGGCAACTTCTTAAATAACTTTTTGCATTGATATTTTACTCCGACTAGTATACTCTCAATGGCCTTTTTAAAATCAGTTGCCGCTATTCCACACTACCTCAAAGAACACGAAACAAAGAGAAAAAAACCCACTACATTTTAATCAGCAGACTTGCTGCCAAGAAAATGGTTTGTGCCAAGTTTTATCCCAGAGTGAACAGGGGGGGGGGGATGTGGGAAAGGAGCAAGTTTGAAAACTGCTACCCAGCCTCAGCTACAGCAGTGTTTGGAAGACATTAAAAGAAGGACCCCCAACTTTTTTTCAGATGCACCTGAACTCATGCCAATTTAGGAGAAGAAATCTGCCTTTCAGCTCTTGTAGGACAAGATTTGCTCGAGTGCTTTCTCTGCCGTTAAATCTTTCCCTTTGTGTATAATATGGATGATTTAGGAGCAGCTGTGTCAGCGCTGATTTATACATTGACAGCTAAGGATAATAAGATATGGGGCCAACATACTGCTCACCCTTTTACAGATCAACCTGCAGACTGCATTAGGCAAATTTGATGGCATTAAAAGATTTCACCAATTTGTCTGGAAACAATTTCTCTTTTGTGTTGTGTCAGGGGATAACATTTCATGCCATTGTACTAATTTAAATGGCTTAGATAAATTACTCTGGAGGTTAGAGAACTGTACTGGATATATTATTTTGGCCCTTTAAAATAAAAAGCCTATTAACTAAATTGTTAAATGCCCTTAATTAGTTAAAATGGAAAGTGCCTGGGATTTTTTTTAAAAAAAAAAAACCCTGCAACACAAACATTGCACCAAAATGATTAACTGCAGTGTCTAGAAAATGATTGTTCTAGCAGACAGGTAACATACTGCAGTGAAGAATACATACAGGAAAAATAGTGAACGATCCAGTGTGAAGTTTTATTGTGCAAGCTGAATGAGAGCAGTGTAAGAGTGTGCACCCTTGTACTACTTCCATTAATCCCAATGGATTGAACTCCTAGTGAGTATATTTCTGAGTGTATAAAGTCCTTGATTGTGCCTGCAAATACTGTACTCTTGCTTCCAGTCCCACTGCCTCTCAAGTTACAATGAAGGCATATAGTAAAGGTAAAGGACCCCTGACTGTTAGGTCCAGTTGCGGACGACTCTGGGGTTGCGGCGCTCATCTCGCTCTATAGGCCAAGGGAGCC
This sequence comes from Zootoca vivipara, assembly GCF_963506605.1. Taxonomy (NCBI): domain Eukaryota; kingdom Metazoa; phylum Chordata; class Lepidosauria; order Squamata; family Lacertidae; genus Zootoca; species Zootoca vivipara. The sequence goes on along the minus strand of NC_083284.1, from coordinate 69,541,994 downwards.
GGCATTTGTCCGCAGACAGCTTCCGGGTCTAAGCTGCTTCTGGTGAACCAGAGTAGCGCACGGATATGCCGTTTACCTTCCCGTTGGAGTGGTACCTATTTATCTACTTGCACTTTGATGTGCTTTCAAACTGCTAGGTGGGCAGGAGCTGGGACTGAACAATGGGAGCTCACCCCGTCACACGGATTCAAACCACCAACCTGCTGATCAGCAAGCCCTAGGCTCTGTGGTTTAGACCACGCCACCAGCTGCGTCCCTAAATCATTTAGAGGTAATCCCAAATTCAAGGGCTTCTTGAATTAACACTGCTGGCATGCAGCTTTCCTGCAGTCAGTTAGAAGCAGATGTTGTTCCATACACCACTTCATACAACTTTATTCCTCTTTGGAGGGGTGGCTTGCAGATTGTATCTGGCTCACCAAGCTGCAGGAAGTGGTCATCTCTCCCTGCAGATCTGAGCAGGAGATAAAGTGCCCTGCCTGCTGTTTAAGAGTAAAAAAGGCGGCATTTCCACCTTCCCCAGAACAAAGTGGGAGTGGGAAAAGAAGCAGTGCCTCTTACTTTGCACAGAGCGATCTGTGTGAAGTTAAAAGGCAGCGTTTTCAGCCAGCCACAACACCAGTACTGGAATGGGGAAGCCTGGAAACACTGAGTGTGCAGAGAAAGGCAGGGGGCAGGAAAGATGGAGGAAGAGTATGCTGAGTGCCTGAATGCCTGTGTATGTGTGATGTGTTCAGGTACACACTACTAGCCATTCCCACTGCTTACATGTGGCCCACAGAGATATGACTGTCAATGCAGCCCTTGAGCCAGAAAGGTTAGCCACCCCTGCTGTACAGCACTCTATCATTCCCTGTTACGGTTCTCTAACGCAAAGGCACACATTGCTGCATCAAATGTAGAAATAACAAGCAAACAAAAAAAGAGTTTGTACACATTTTGTGATTAAAAAATAAAAATGTTTGCATTAGCTCATTTGCGGTTCCATGAAAGTGAAATGGGGTTTTAAAAGAAATGGGGTTTTAAAAGAAAACTGAGGTGCCCACAATCCAAGATTGGCAAATAAAATTAATAGATTTTATGAATTTGGAAAGAATGACGGCTACAAAGAAATCTAGGACAGAAACTGGCTGTTGAAAAATAGCAGGGGACAGGACTGCATTGTGTGGTGTGTAGTGGCATAGATAACAAGCAGCCAATGTAGGTTAAAGCCCCCAACACACAAATTTGGGGCTGAGAAATGAGGGCACTGAATCTAGATCCTTGCTGCCTCTCATAAGAGCTGTTCTTTAGATGTAAGTAGTTTTGCAAGGACATAAAGAGTGCAGTATCCAGTAAGTGTAGGCAGGAAAGGGAGGACAAGTGATGCAAAAAGGCACGGGTGAGTCACTAGTGAGTCCAACATCCCGTTCCTGCTAAGTCAGGCATCCCCAAACTTCGGCCCACCAGATGTTTTGGACTACAATCCCCATCATCCCTGACCACTGGTCCTCTTAGCTAGGGATCATGGGAGATGTAGGCCAAAACATCTGGAGGGCCGAAGTTTGGGGATGCCTGTGCTAAGTCATCCACTGTTGAGACCCTATGAGCATATATGTAAAATTAAGATTGCCACCCCCCCTCAATGTGCATCATTTTGCATTTGTTTACCTCAAATTGCATTTGTCATTTTACCACCCATTCACCCAGTTTGGAGACTTCCTTTTAGACAATTTACCATTCTTCTTTGTTTTAACAACCCCGAACAATTACAGTTATGAGCAAACTTGCTCACCTCACTGCTCACTTCTAACTCTGGATCATTTATGAACCAGTTAAAAGGCGCGGGTCCCAGTATCTATGTAATACAGGAAAACTTGTTCTGTCAAGAGGGTTGACATGCAAATTTGCTTTGGAATGTAATTCTTTTAAGCAACCAGTTTTTATTGATGTTATGGTAGCATTATGTTATTATGTTGTATATTCTCTCTCTCTCCCTCTTTCTTTCTTTCTTTCTTTCTTTCTCTCTCTCTCTCTCTCTCTCTCTCTCTCTCTCTATATATATATATATATATATGAGAGTAAGTGCAGCTTGTTGTTGTTGTTTAGTCGTTTAGTCGTGTCCGACTCTTCGTGACCCCATGGACCATAGCACGCCAGGCACTCCTGTCTTGCACTGCCTCCCACAGTTTGGTCAAACTCATGTTCGTAAGAGCAGCTTATAAAACAAAAAAATAGGAACTCAGAGGATAAGTCAAAGGCCGAGTTTTAAGGAGTGATTTGAAAAGGAGTGGGCAGTGGGGGAGATTCATTCTAAAGCACTGGGGGTGGGGTGGGGTGGAGAGCAGGCAGGGGCAGGGCTGTCGTGCATCCCAGGGGCGTTGCGCAGATCCTGGGTGCATGGCGCCCAGCGCAGGGGGGAGCAGCCGCGATGGAATCCCACCGGAATCATGCTGCCGGGGGCGGTGCGCTTCCCCCGCACTCCTCTTCCTCCGCCTGTGGGGGAGGGTAATGAAAGTGTTTCCTAAAGAAATACCAAGCCTAAGTAACAACCAACAAGAGAAAGGACACATTTTGAAGGAGGAGACCTCGTGGTGGTAGAGTGGAAGTCATGAAGGTCATGGACAGGGCCATAGTACCATCTGTTGAAATTCATATCTCATGCCACAGCTCAGTCAAGCTGGGATACTTGGATTTTAAACTAGGTTATAATCCTTATGTAAATTGAGCCATGCCAGTGCATGAATGTTTACGCTAGGGCTGTAGTAGAGCTGGCCCACCCACGAGGCAAGGTGAGGTGACTGCCTTGGGCAGCAGGATCCACAGGGGCAGCAGATCCCAATGTAGATCTCCCACCAACCCTTTGTTCCTGATACAGATCTTCACTCACACCTTCTTCTCTGAAGGGAGGGACACCATTTTGTGGTTTGCCTCAGGTGCCAAAATGTCATGGGCTGGCCCTGCGTTGTAGGTACATTTTACTAGACAAGGTCCCAAGTGCAGGATGCTGCCTAAAATATTGTAACAATGTTATTTCAGAAGATGTAGCTCAGCTCTGCCAGTGCAGATATTGCCTCAGTGAAGCAAGTCAGTAGAAACTGCACCTCTTTGCGAAAGAGTTTTGCTTAGAAGTAAATCTCACAGATTTTACTGCCCATTATTTGGAAGTAGGTGTGTTTAGAATCGGATCGTAAACCAGTGGAAATCAAAGCAATTTACTTTAGTGGCAGAGTAGACTGGAACTGTTAGAGCAACTGAAGCTAGCCTCATATTAAGCACTCCCCTTAAAAGTAACTGATACTTGCTTCCAAGTTAAAAAGTTTAAAATCAAGCAGCTCGGCGACAGTAAAAAATACAAGCCCCATTAAAAATCGCTTGAGATTGAGGGTAAATTGTGACATGGGAGGCCTATTCTACATGGGTACGCTTCCTGCACAAGTTAAACTCCTTCTTGCACACTGCTCCTACGTTCCTAGAAAAAGGCTCTCCACTTCAGAACCCACCCCCCACGTGTGGGGAGCAGGGGGCAGGGAAGCAAGCATTCAATAGTATGAGTGCAGCTCTGTTGTTTCTTCCATGCAATTACCAGTGTGTGTACTTTCCTTATGACTGTTTTCAAACTTTATAATTGTTGGCGGGTTTATCATTAAATGGATAGGTGTAAAGATTCTCACACTTACTGAATCCGTTTCTGACAACCTGCTTTAGTTGCTGGGATGGATAGATAGATTAAAGTGTGTTGTTGTTGTTGTTGTTTTGTGTGTGTGTGTGTGTGGTGTGCATCTTTGTTGAAACAAGAAAACGTTGCATAATTTTAAATAAGGTCAGCAATTTAGAAAAAAAAACTGTAAATTGATCACCCCAATCCTATTCATGTTTACCTGGAAATAAGCCATGTGGAACTTAATTCATGAATGTATGCACAGGTATTGCACAGTATTTTAATTTTCATTGTTATGTTTATGTTTATAGAAATGGTGCTTTGGGTTATTTCAACCAGAGATTTTGTTTTTGCTCTTTGTATGAAAATGTTTCGATCCGCCATTCCATACCACACCCCGAATGAGGCAGTTGCCAATATAGTAATGCTCTGAACCAGGGAAGGTAATAATCTTCAGAAAAACTGAGTCTAAATTTTTCATACCTCAATACTTCAAGATTAATAATGTATGGGCAGCCCCGGTGATTTTTATGCCTAGAATTTCTGTGCTCCTTTATTGCATCTTATCTACATAGCTTCATGAAGAATATAAACTGTAGGAGTCATACACTAAGGATTCATTACACTAAGGATTGTTTTCACGAACTAGAATATGAATTGGTTTTATTCAGAAGGGAACTGGGGAAATGCTATGAGCATCATATGTATGCCTAAGGATGTGGAATTCTGGAAGGGGAGCTGCCTTTACGGAACTAAGGGTGGTCTCTCCTGCCCGCCAAGGATAGTGAAATTAACATGCAGCTGGGGCTTCTCTGATAAATGGATTCTGTTAGGTCACTGAGGGGATGCGTGTGACATTAAGTGATTTACAGCCCCTTTACCTTAATGAAATTGTTTCAGCGAGATGACGCTGAGAGCTTTTAATGGATAGCTTTTCTTGATGTAATGAAATTGCGTTCCTTTGGCATTTAATACAAGGTGCAGTTATTATTTACTGGAGCTTTCCCAAGGCTGCCGTGTTTCTGCACGCACAGTTCTGAACAAAAAGACACTCCAGTGGCAGCGAGGAGACCAGAATGGTGTGTGACATTCTTAAGCAGATGAGTGTATTTGGGGGAGTGCGTCTCAGTTAGTGTGGCCTACCTTTCAAGCCTTATCTCTTAAGGAGGCTTTCTTATCCACAATGCTGCCAGCCTTCATCTCTTTCACATATCGCCTCCTAATCTATTTAACAGGCAACTGGATTACAACCAGATCAGCTGCATTGAAGATGGGGCGTTTAGGGCTCTCCGTGATCTGGAAGTGCTGTAAGTAAACTGCTTGTCTCTCTTACTTTTTTTAAAACAGAGAAGTCCAAATGCAGAAGCTCATCTGGTGTCAAAACGTTTGAATGAAATGATGTATTAGAATAAACCCCTTTCGATTAGAATAATATTGCTTGATAAGATATTGTAAGCACATGGAAAGAGTTGAGATAATCCCCTCTTTCTTTCTTTCTTTTTACAAAATCATCACATTTGTCAGATACAACCTTGTAAGGGCAAAGTAACTTCCTTACGGAAATAAAGAAAGGGTTTTATGATTCAATGTATTCTTGTAAGCTCATTTTCCATTGTTCAGATCCACACAATTATGCCCCTCTTTTCGATCATAATCTTTGTGTAATGAACACATTCCAAAGCCTTGAATACACATTAGCAGCTTTCACAAAGCAAATTTTCTAGGAGATGGGCGTGTGGATGTTTTCAAGAGCTTGTGGCTTTCCATACTCAGTTTTTCTTACAATTGATTTTTGTTCCTGACCTGCTGCCTGCAAGCTGTTCACTGTGGAATAGCTTCACAGAAGTCAATAGGAGTTTTGTAGAAATAAGCAGGTAGGCAAGGTAGGACCTTTTGAATTCTCTTACCAGTGATGTATTGCTTATGTTCATTTAACTCAAAGTGAGTACAGCCTAGTAACCTAACACTTTCCTTCTTCCTGCATTTTAACTGTAATCAAAATTACATTAATGATGATTAAAGAAAAAACTTACTGCCTCTGAAATAAGACAGTAAATGTAATGAATAAAATGTCTATTTTAAAAAAACACAAATGGCACATAATCGTGAAATATGCTGTCAGTCAGTATTGCGTGTTCATTGGCAACACATTTTAAATAACTTATTTTCCCTGTCCGTATACAGTGCTCTATGCAAATGTGCCATTCGTTGTTTTGATTTAATCATTTTAAAAACAACCAGAAGGTACAATGCTAAATTAGTTCTAAAGGAGATTCTTGTTAGTCGATTTCAAAATCAGAAAGTCATTTTCAGATTTTTTATTTTATTTTTAAATAAAAGGAACCCAGAAGCCCAGACGGAGAGCAATAAATATTATCATTATTTGGCAAATTCAGAGCTAGTCCCTTCTGCCCAGCTATAATAGTAAATCACAGTTGACGCTAGTTTGAATTTAAAAACAATAGTACCAGTCCTTGCATTTTATTCAAGATGAGGTATGACAACATAGAGCAAAAAATATTGTGAAGTGAAAACACTTTTTAATGTAAAAACATTTGGATTATTTAAGTTTTCAGATGGGTCGTATGCCATTCATACATGGTCTACATTATTTTATCATCTGCCAAAGAATTTCCAATGATCTCTTACCAAGCCTGGATGAACTAGTGTATTACGCTTTCCACTGTTCATATAAAACTTTAATCTCATAGTAAGCTATGGAACCTGTCCCATGTAAAATCTTATGCAATGAAAGTCAGGCCAGGCCTTCCCAATGTGCTTTCACAGTACTCTGTTAAGTTAGTGCATCATGTATATCTAAGAGATTGGACACTATCCATACTCATGCCCATTTATGGCAAAAGCTCTGTTTGTTCCTGAACCAGTTCACCATAAAACAGTGTGGCATCCCATAAGAAGGTAATGAGCCTAAATGCGCACATCGTTATAGGAACAGCTAGGCATGTAGCTGGGCATGGCTATCTATATAGCAAAGAACAATTAAGAAAATTCATTTTCAAAAAACCACGTTCTAATATTCTGTTACTTTTGAAATTGCATATATTGACGTTTAATAATGTGTTTGCAGGATGAGCAGAAGTAAAGGATCAAATTCCTAAATCTGTTAACAGCTTGAAGTTAGCCACTTATGTTTTCTATTTGACTGATCATATTGTTGCTTTTAATAGAGCAAAGTTCATGGAATGCATTTTATATATGTGTGTATGTGTAGCAGGCTTGTGCGATATATATGCCTTACTGACAGCTTTTCCTCAAAGTTTTAACCGTAGACTTGGTATATTTCTAATAACAACAAAAAGATGTGAGGACAGAGGGAATGCTTCCTGTGAATGGCAATGCAGTTTATGTCTTATTAAAACAGCCAAATTGAAATTTAGACAATTCAAAAAGAACACTTGGAAGGGTTTTAGGTAGTACTTCTGCCAGTGAATTCCTCCTGTGCCTGCTATTGTGGTTTTGAAATCACATCCTCCTGTTTTTAATTTACCCCTGCTGCTGGTGTTGTGTGTGTGAATGGGGATCGGTCAAATAGTATGGAAATGTCAGAGGAAAACAATGGCTCTGGGAACTGTCACAATGTGGTCAAATTCAGCAGCTGAATTCCAATAAAAGGGGGGCATCTTTCTGCACTGATAACTGTGGGGTTACTTGAACCCAGGAAAGAAGAAAACATAAACAGATTGCAGGAACATTTTGTGAAGTCGGGAGGTTGGAGGTGGAGATGAACATTATCCATTGAAAACAGTTTACTGTGAAATGTCATAGGCCATTGATGTCATGTGTTCTGACAGCTAGTCCATGGACCCATGAACTAACTTCTTGTTCTGGAGAGAACCATAGACTTCAACAAGACTAGTTTGAAACACAAATCCCTGTAGCTCTTACAAGTGCACACCTGTTTTGGTGGCAAATTTGCATGCTTTTTCAGAGTACATATATAGTTATTGGCTTATTGGCTTCATATGGGGTTTGTTGCATTACTCAGGGTGCACATAGGAGCTAGAAAGATTTTAGCAGATACAGGATAGCATCCAGCATACTGTACCAACAGTTTGTAGAACAGTCAGCACCAAAATTACTTGAAAGCTACATCAGAACTCTGTTCCATCCATGGAGCTATTAAATGATTCTTGAGCATGTCAGGAACACTTTGTTCCTTTTTACTAAGAGTGCATTTATTTATTTTTTGTACACAGTAATGAAATAATAAAAGTTTGGGTTTTCACAGACTTGCAGGGCAGCTCTCATTAAACTGGTGACACTGATATGTGCAAACTCAATATTTTGAAGCAGTTCTCCACACCCTTATAATGACAAGAGTTGTTTCACAAAAGTCTTGACAATGGCATAAACCCTGTCATCTTTCACTGAAGCCATGTTCACGGGCATTTGATATTAGCTGACAAAAACACTTTCCATGTTATTGGCTTAAGATTGCAGGTGTTCTGTTTTGGTGTTATTAATATTGCAAGTAGAACCTGCAGCAGAACACTTCAGAGTAGATTGATACTGGTCAGCTATGTCTTCTTCCCAGATACTCAGTTTAATTTCCTCCTTCCCTACTTACAGTTTTCTGTCCCCTACAACAGTCAGTCTGCATTCCTTATCCACTGAACATGCTCAGGCCTTACTTGGCTTTCCATAAAAAAATGTAAACAATTCTGACACTTTCAAGAGCATGTAAAGCTGCCATTATTATTACTATTACTACTACTACTACTACTACTACTACTACTACTACAGTGGTACCTCTACTTACGAATTCAATGCGTTCCGAACACACATTCGTAAGTCGAAAAAAATTGTAAGTCGAATCCCGTAGGAATGCATTGGGAGAAAAAATTCATAAGTCGAAGCAACCCTATCTAAAAATTCGTAAGTAGAAAAAATCCTATCTAAACCACATCCAAGATGGCGGACGGAGCTCCATTCGTAAGTAGAAACATTCGTAAGTAGAGATATTTGTAAGTAGAGGTACCACTGTATTTTTAGCAAAAGTAATGTACATACTTTGGAAATTATTATTTAGTATTATTGTTATTAATTTCATTTTTCAGTTGCTTAGGGTTGGATCCAAAGACATTTCTTACTTGCAGGAAGAGAGTGTCAGCCCAATACCTCTCTCTACCGGAAGTTGAGCCTAAGTGTCTTTCCCTTTCCCTTACAAACAAACAAACAAACACCCCACCCTAGGATCAAAACTGCACTATTCTGACTCCACTTCCTGACTTTACTTCCAGAAGCAGGTCATTGCATGCTGCTACATGGCAGGACCAGGTCCCTTAGATCCAAACCGTATTGCATCTTTAACCTAAGAAAACCATATTACTCTCCCTGAAGGTGCCGTCAGTTGTCTTGTCAACATCTTTCCTTAAAATCCATGCTTCGGAAATGCAGTGTTAGTATCACATAGTTCATATAATGGATATATTGCTCTATTTTGATTCGCCTCACCTTTGGGGTAACCATCTTTCTGCCCCGGCCTCCGTTCACGACTGCCATTTTACAGTATTATAAATAAATAAGAAGCTTTTCAGATTACAGCTTCCTTCGCCGTGATCTGAAAAGCTATATATATATTGAAAGTGAAATGCATTATTTTAGGTTTAGGACACATATACCTGCCACATGGGATGTGGGTGGCGCTGTGGGTTAAACCACTGAGCCTAGGGCTTGCTTTCAAATAAGTTTGCTTAGTGCTAATATTGTATGAAGTACAAATTTCAGTTTTCCTTTTTTATATCTGATGAGCATTTCCATCTCAAAATAGCATCAGCTATGAGAAGTTTTTCATGACCAGAGTTTTCATCCTGATCCTAAACATATTTCCATGTCTGTTTAAAGTTAGTGTTGGCATGCATAGGCGAAGTCTCTTTAGCACCTGTTGATACAATAATGGAGATGTACTTAGTGTTGAATGTCAAAAATATAATTTAACTTCCATTAAAGTTTAAGAAAATTAGAGACTTGACAGTGGTGGCTAATGTCTTAGTATACTGTACCTTGATTGAACTACTGTAATATATGCAAGGCTGCCTTTGAAGACTGCTGGAAACAGTAAAGGTAAAGGGACCCCTGACCATTAGGTCCAGTCGTGACCGATTCTGGGGTTGTGCGCTCATCTCGCATTATTGGCCGAGGGAGCCGGCGTATAGCTTCCAGGTCATGTGGCCAGCATGACAAAGCCACTTCTGGCGAACCAGAGTGGCACACGGAAACACCGTTTACCTTCCCGCTGTAGCGGTTCCTATTTATCTACTTGCATTTTGAGGTGCTTTCGAACTGCTAGGTTGGCAGGAGCTGGGACCGAGCAACGGGAGCTCACCCCGTCACAGGGATTCGAACCACCAACCTTCTGATCAGCAAGCCCTAGGCTCAGTGGTTTAACCCACAGCGCCATCTGGGTCCCCATGCTGGAAACAATAGTCAGTTCAAAATGCAGCAGTGAGACTTCTGACCACCACTATATTTTTTAAGCATATATTTGCTGCCATCCACCTCGTCTCAAGAGACAGTGGAGTGCACCTCTAGGGTCAAGTCAGTCTGTTTCAGATGTTTCTTCAAATATTCATAGAACTGTTGTGTCATGTGAAAAAATGTGTACCTGTCCTTAATGTTTTACAGCACTCTCAACAATAACAACATCACACGACTCTCAGTGGCAAGTTTCAACCATATGCCTAAACTCAGAACCTTGTAAGTAGTTAACATGTTTTACTTAAAATGTGATAAAATGTAATTCCTATGAATAGTTTTTCGCAATAACCAGTGTTAGGAACTATATTTTAGAGGTTTGACCATTTAGTACTACCCTGAAGGTGTGACTCACTTGCCTGAATACTTCCCTTTGTGCAAACAAGCCTTTGCGCCTTTGCTGTAGTGTAGGGTTGTATACAGACTGGTGCAGTTTGTAAATAAGAGGGCAATTGCAGCAAAATGTGCTTTCAAGAAAGGCTTGATAATATTTGAAAGTTGAGCAGGTGGATGTCAGATCACACCCCATAAAAGATCAGAAATGCAGGGCATGACCATGCCTCAAAACTTGCTTTTAATTTTTTGGACCCATATGTGTCATATCCGTCTTGTGTTTTGAAAAGGCTGATTATTGACTAACGTATAACTATTTAAGACTCTCAGACCAATAGAATTTTCAGAGAGCACAACTTCTTCATCTGTTTCCTTGTGACTTGCACATCAGTGTGAAGAAAACATTTGAAGGTGTGCTAGATTGAAATTTTAAATAGTCAAAACGTATTTAAAAATAGCTTCTCTGGAACAAAACCTGAGAGGTGTTTTGAGGAACTGGTCAGGTTTCACTTAAGACCACAGTAGAATCTGTGATTGGCTGTCAGATATGATAAATGTGAAATCTTTAAGGTTTTATTGCTGTAATGCTAGGAGGCCTAATTCAATTAGAATGGCTCTCCCAGATATATATATATATATATATATATATATATATATATATATATATATAATACATGTTCCAATAGTGCAATAATTAAGGTTGTGGCAGCAGTTGCTTCGAGAATCCCATATTTAAGGATTGATCTTACATGTAAAATATGCATAAGGCTATTAAGAAAAATAATTGAACAAATTCTAATTAGTGCTGATTTTTTAAAAACACACACACACACCAGTGTTTGATATGTTATCAACAGTAGATAAGTAAAACTGCATGAAGCTCATTCTCATATGCATTTAAATCAGGACTGAGCCCCAGATGTTTATCTTCCTCGTGGCACCACAGTTCAAGCATGTGATGAAACGTTCTCTTCCCTATATGGAAAAACAAGCTGCACAAAGCGTGGCCCAGAATTTGAGAAGCTTTTGCCTCCTCAGGGTTGTAGTACCGTGTTTCCCCTTTTTTAATACGTAGTCATAAAGTAAGGCATGGCAGGGTTTTTAATCATTTGAGAAATGTAAGACATACCCGAAAATAAGCCATAATTCCGCGACGCTGGCCGCAACAGGAGGAGGAAGCCTGCCGGGTTCGGTCAGTGCCCGGAAGCGGCTGCTGCTGCAGCAGCGCCGATAAAGCGTGCAGCAGTACCGCACGGAGCACCGAGGGCACAAGCCAGCAGGACCTGCCAGGTCGGGTTGGCGCTCGGAAGCGGCGGCGGCTGCAGCGCTGACAAAGTGCGAAGCAGCACCGCACTCTCTCTGTGTGTGCGTGTCCGTCTCTCTTTCTGTGTGTGTGTGTGTGCACGTATCTCTCTCTGTCTCTTTCTCTCCCCATGCGTCTTTTTCTCTCTCTCCCCCTGTGTGCACGTCTGTCTCTCTCTGTATGTTTGTGATCGCGTCTCCCCCCCCCCCCCGACAGAGAAAAGGTGCTGCGTAGGTTCCTCTTCGGCTCGTCATTCAGCCGCCCCGGCCTCCTCGGCGAGAGCTGACGCCGCTCCTCTCCCGCTCCTTCCCTTTCCCCCCTCCCTTCCCTTGGTCCGTGAGTTGGGGTAGTGCGCGCCAGAGGCGCAGGCCCAAGCCTCGTCCCCCTCACGCTTCCCTCACGAGCGTCTCAGAGCAGAACGGGTCCCGGCCTCCCTCCTCATTCCCCGGGCAGCGTGAGAGAGCCCGGGGAGCAGCCTCTATACCTCCGCGCGAACACACACCCGGCTGCTGCCACCTTCGAAGCCATGGGAGATGAGCAGCCTCCCAGTGCTCCCACCCAACCGCAAGTGCTTCGACTGCGACCAGCGCAGTCCCATTAAAACACAGTAAGACATCAAAGAGTAAAAACTTCCCTAAGCAGGGCTGCCTTCAGGTGTCTTTTAAAAGACAGATGGTTGTTTATTTACTTGACATCTGATGGGAGGGCATTCCACAGGGTGGGCTTGACTACAAGGCACTCTGCCTGGTTTCCTGTAACCTCCTCTTCCTCCTCCTTCGTAATACAATAAAAATGATGGGTATAGCAAATAAAAATAAATATGAAAGTAGAAAAATAAAACGGGCAAAACACCACTACTAAAAATACAATGCCACATTCAATTGTAACATATGAGAAGAACTGCCAGATGGCCCTTGGAGCCGGATCTCACCGTCCAGGCTGAATGATGGGGGTAGAGATGCTCCTTTAGGTATGCAGGGCAAAAGCTGTTTAGGTCCTTAAACGCCAGCACCAACACTTTAAATTGTGCTCAGAAACGTACTGGGAGCCAGTGTAGATCCTTTAAGACCAGTGTTATATGGTCCTGGTTGCCACACCCAGTCACCAACCCTAGGAATAAATAAACAAACAAACAACTCTTAACAGTTCAAGAGCCCCGTCCTCTTTTTTTTTTTTACCAGACAACCTTAACCTTATGCTATCAATCTTAACCCTGCTATCAAAGCAACATCTTTTCACCCACAGCTGAAATGCTCAAATCCTTCCCTGGCTCCTTTTACTCCCTCCAGCCTTTAATGAACTGCACTGCTGCTATGATCAACTTCACAATCCAATACTTCATTTCCCTAAATATAGCCAACATGCCAAGATGAAAACACTTAAGGGTTTGGTATCTTAATATTAAGCATTGTTTTAAGCATGGGCCTCTAGGTGTCAGTGCACCTAATCCCCTCTACTGTAATTAAACCAAAAGAGATGGAAGAGACGATTCAGCAGAAAATGTGCTAATGAAAGGATTTCTGCAAGTAGTTATGCTGGTGGCTAATAATACCTCAAAATGTTCATTAGAGATGGTTCTCAAATCTCAGGTTTTAGCATGGAACATCAGTTCCCTAATCAATAGGTAGTCTTACAGTACAGGAAAGACCCAAGGTTTGAGATCAGTATAAAATGATTGCTCTGAGCTACAGGGAGACGGATCTGCTAGAGAGGGAGGTAGTGGGGATATTTGTTGGTGTTCTGGTAATATAAGGAACACCCCAGATATATACATCACATTATTCTTGCTCCAGGGTATCTACATTTCTCAGTCTAATAAACTTGGATGCCATTTACCCACACTTCTCCTACCCACAAGCTACCCACATATTCCTAGGATCCATAGAGAAAAGTTTCTCAGTGCCTCCCTCCAATCTTCCACAGACCTAAAGGCTACAACATTCTTAACAACAACAACAACAACAACAACAACAACAACAACAACAACTTATTATTTATTCCCCAGCCACTCTGGGTGGCTTCCAACAAAATATTAAAATACAATGGTCTGTTAAACATTAAAAGCTTCCCTAAGCAGGGCTGCCTTCAGGTGTCTTCCAAAAGTCTGGCAGATGTTTTTCTCTTTGACATCTGGTGGGAGGCTTACTGTGTCTCAGTCAGATTTTGCAGGCACAGAAATGTTGACATCTGTCAAGAAAGGCATGAGAGGCAGTGAGAACCCCGTACAGAGTTCCCATCTTTCATTCCCCCAGAGTGGTAAAGAGCAAGGCCTCAAAGGTGACAGCAGACCTATCATTGTCAAGTTGGAATGGACCACGAGGGGCATCTAATCCAACTCTCTTTAGGAATCCTTTGCCCAACATGGGACCTGAACTCAGTGACCCTGAGGTTAAGAGTCCCATGCTCTTATCAACTGAGCTATGTATGTAGCCACTGTCAAGGGAGCGAGGAAAGAGAGTTAAATGTCAGCTCAAGAGCAACGGTCTTATTAGTAGTAAAGGTAAAGGGTAAAGTGACCCCTGACTGTTGGGTCTAGTTGCGGACGACTCTGGGGTTGCGGTGCTCATCGCTTTACTAGCCGAGGGAGCCGGCGTACAGCTTCCGGGTCATGTGGCCAGCATGACTAAGCTGCTTCTGGCGAACCAGAGCAGCACATGGAAATGCCATTTACTTTCCTGCCAGAGTGGTACCTATTTATCTACTTGCACTTTGACGTGCTTTCGAACTTCTAGGTTGGCAGGAGCAGGGACCGAGCAATGGGAGCTCACCCCGTCGCGGGAATTCGGACCTTCCGATTGGCAAGCCCTAGACTCCGTGGTTTAGACCACAGCACCACCCGCGTCCTTCTTATTAGTAGTAGTGGGGACAATAGATTAATGATGTCATAATCATGAGAAGATGGGGCAGGGAGAGTTTTTAGCAACTGTGGAGAAAGGGGCAGCTTGGGGCAAAAACTGGGGGATGAAGATTGGCAGCAAAGTAGGAATGGTGCATAGGTGGGGATGGGGGCATTGAAGGAGCTGTGGAGGAGTGGGAGTTTGGTAGCAGGTGTGGTTACTGAGCAACTCAAGCAGGGGCAGCAGCCCCTAATAACCTCATATAAATAAGCCAATCAGAAGTGAATGCTCAGCAAGCAGTTAACACATTATAACCTCTCTGGAAACTTGTGGGGGGGAGATCGGCATGAATGCACCATAAACAGGTCTCCTAGACTAAGCGTGTAACGTTGCAACTGTAGACTTTAATCATGTTTCATTGTTTGCTTTGTACTTACCAGACTATATTGCCTTTATGTACTTTTTGGTTTTATTTTGCTGTGTTTCATCCAGCCGACTACACTCCAACAACCTTTACTGTGATTGCCATCTAGCCTGGCTCTCCGATTGGCTACGCCAGCGACCTCGGGTTGGACTATACACTCAGTGCATGGGCCCCTCACACTTGAGGGGTCACAATGTAGCTGAGGTTCAAAAACGGGAATACGTCTGCAGTGGTAAGACTCTCAATGTTATTACAAAAGTACCTTAATGTGTCATGCATGGCAAAGCAGCCCGAAAGAAGGCAGGGGTAACACAAGCTTCACTAACAGTGCACAAAACATAGTATGTTCAATCTACTTATAGCCAGGCTGCATCTGTCTCAACCCCTCCCCTTAGCTATATAGATGCAGGCAGTGCAGCTCAAAGGTGGGAGCCTGGGAGGCATGCATGTACCAACTGTATCCTCATCTAGTCATCCCCATATGCCTGAAGCAGATGTCACACTCTCCAGAACCATGATCACCTTGTACTGGAAAAGAGGGAGGGCTAGCTGGGGATACTAGAGGTAGGGGGACGCGGGTGGCACTGTGGTATAAAGCACTGAGCCTCTTGGACTTGCTGATTGGAAGGTCGGTGGTTCGAATCCACACAACGGGGTGAGCTCCTGTTGCTCTGTCCCAGCTTCTGCCAACCTAGCAGTTTGAAATAGTGCCAGTGCATGTAGATAAATAGGTACCGCTGTAGCAGGAAGGTAAACGGTGTTTCCGTTCCCTATATGGTGTTCCGTTGCACCAGAAGTGGCTTATTCATGGTGGCCACATGACCTGGAAAGCTGTCTGTGGGCAAATGCCAGCTCCCTTGGCCTGAAAAGAAGATGAGTGGCACAACCCTATAGTCGCCTTTGACTGGACTTAACTGTCCAGGGGTCCTTTACCTTTTTTCCTTTACTGGGGGTAAAAGGTAAAGGGACCCCTGTCAGTTAAGTCCAGTCACAAACGACTCTGGGGTTATGGCGCTCATCTTGCTTTACAGGCCGAGGGAGCTGGCGTTTGTCTGTCCACAGACAGTTTTTCCGGGTCATGTGGCCAGCATGACTAAGCCGCATCTGGCGCAACGGAACACCAACACCTATTCATCTACTTGCACTTTTGGGTGTGCTTACGAACTGCTAGGTTGGCAGGAGCTGGGACCGAACAACGAGAGCTCACCCCGTCGCAGGGATTCAAACCTCTGACCTTTTGATCAGCAAGCCCAAGGCTCAGTGGTTTAGACCACAGCGCCACCCGCGTCCCTCAAGTTATTGGAGGTAGAAAAAGGCTAAATGTTTCCCCTATCAAGCAGTTGCACCCTGCATGTGCATAGGTGTGGGATGGGTTGAAGCCGGCTTCTTCCGAGCCCTATGGGAATCACTCACGAAATAACTTCACCTTTGCTATGATTAGATTCAACCTGTCTCAGGTTACACATTTAGTGTCATAGCTATGAGGGTGGGTGAAAAGTGTGGGCCCAGGATATTAAATCCAGATGGGTTTTTAACATAAAATAAGTATCATATTTGAAGTGTACTTCTCGTTCATGCTCTTTCATTTTTTACAGCCTTAAAACCTGTTTTGAATTGAAAACCCAAGGGTTTGGAAAACGGAATTCATTCTGTGCATTTTACCATGTCTGTGGCTTTTTCGATTGCTTGTAATGACATATTAAAATAACTAATGATATACCACTAACATTTGTCTCTATTTTTCCTCCGTTCATACCCCCTAGATGAGGAAGAAGGCAAGTTCATTTAAATAAAACCAATCTTTTAATGGCAGATTAAATCATTAGTCAGCATTGCTTCATCACGTTTCCTCTATAAATGTGTATACAGTGGTTGTACTTTACCTGCCCATTTTCTCTTTTACTCACTGAAAAGAGGGGTTTTCAGCAGTGAAATTTTCTCAAGTAGTATTTAAAAAGAATGAGATAATTCAGTATTCTTGAAAGTGGCAACAGGTGGTCATCTTCGTTCTGTGAAGGAGGAGTAGCTCACCTGAATTGGTCCCCAAGAGATTTCCACCCATTAAAAAAAAGTCTTTAAAAATACTACTCATGTGGGTCTCCCACTGTGACACAATTGTGCTAAAAGCTTTTCTGTGCCCTCTGTTTTTTATTTTTTTTACTAACTGCTGCCATCATTTGCTGTGATATGTCTTTACTTTTTTTTAATACTTCATTTACTGCTGTTAGTCCCCTGCTGTGATTCTGTGATGCCAAAAGCTTTTTTGCCCAATAACCCCAAACGCAAAAAGTAAAAAAAAACCCAACAACCTCAGAGGGTCCATTCAGACTAAAGTCCACAGAAGTCACCCCTGCCGTTCACCAAGCAGTAAATGCTTTAAATCAAGGGAGCAAATTATTTACTTATTTTTGCTTGTTTGCGCTACTGAAGAATGAACTGACTGCCAAATATATACATATGTGTTAATCAGTGTTGGTAAGTTAAAGACTGCACATTGGCAATTATAAATTATTTGGTCAGCATAAAAGGCTGAAGGAGGTTCCCTATGAAAGCTATATGTTATTACTGAAGTCGTTGATATGGTGGAATCTCTGGGCTTATCCACATTTCCTCTCATCCTGCTGCTTTTCCTCCAGGGGAAAACTGCTCTTTAGTGCTCAGTCGGAGCAAATGGCAATTGGGTTTTCTGTGGATGGCGATTTAGAGCAGGTTTCCCCTGTGAAAGGAGAAGGGCAAGTGGAAAGCTGCTGAGACCCATCCTCTCTAGCATGGGAGCTACCGTATTTTTCACTCTATAAATGTCTGTGCGTCTTATGGGGCGAATGCGTGGTCCCTGGAGCCGAATTGCCCAGGGGCGAAAAGCAGATCATGCTTTAAAAAAAAGAGAGAGCTAAAGGCTAACAAGAGGGAAAGAGGAAGCCGCTCAGCAGCTGATTGCAAGAGATCGGGGAGGGATATAAGGGACTAGTTCCCTTCCAGCCAGCCCCCTTGCCCAGGCCTCCATTGTTGAATGTTCTGCAGAGGGAGGCTGTTTGTTTCCCCAGCAACATGTGGCTGGCTGATTGGATTATCTGGCTGATTAGATTATCAGAAGCTGCAAAACTGTGAGTTGAACAGGATTTTTTCCCTTTGCAAAGTAAACAACTTTGAGCTGATCCTTTAAAAATGGGGCTTGTCCTCTTTGCAAAAGAAGCTGCACAACTGTGAGCTGATCCCCCAAAAAACAGGGCTTAACTAAGTGCCTCTTACGGTCAGGTGCGTCTTATGGAGCGAAAAATACGGTAGTTCCTAGCAGCTGAGGTCCCTTTGGCCCCTCAAATAAAATATTTGATGGCTCTCCCCCCCCCCAGGTTGATGCGTATTGCCATTCAAATGGTTGTGCAGGGAGGGGCTTACCTGGGAACCCCCAATATTTCCTTCAAGTTGGCACTTCAGTCTGCTTTCTAGGCACCGGGCAATGGGAATGTGGGTACACCCTTGAGTTTCCGCCATACAATATGTGAAAGTTTTCCAACATCTACTTCCACATATTTCGTTTTAAGGCAGTTTTGGAATCTGTATTCTGGAGCAGATTGGGGGAGGGTTTGAAAAAGCGTTGCTTTTCGCTGCCTTGTGTAGTGAGGGTGTTTCATTAATAGCATTCTTGCAGTTTTAGAAGTAGCAATCTGTTACTGTTTCCAGGTCATCAGTCTTTTATGGCTCCCTCCTGCAGCGTCTTGCACTGTCCTTCTGCATGTACCTGTAGTAACAACATTGTGGACTGCCGAGGGAAGGGCCTTTTGGAAATCCCAACTAATCTGCCAGAAACCATCACAGAAATGTATGTAACATGATTTCCTCTCTTACTTTTACTAATTTAATTCGTTTCTTGTTTTGCTTTTTAATTGTTTATCACAAGCTCGTACTGTGCTAAAATGGGGCTTACTGAAATATAACTTCATAATAGCATCATTTGCTGAATGGATATTTCACATAATTTTGAATTAGTTTTTGTGGGCTAAATATAGCAGCACAGACTACATTTTTTATTTAAAAAAATGGATTCAAATGGATATGTTTGTGTGAATGTTTTTGACTTTCAGTCCACCCAGAAATCATGAGAAGGGCTATGATTTTAAATAAATATATGTGAAATATTTAGAAGCTTTTTCCCGTCTGACGCCAGCCACCTTGGGTGCTCCGTAAGCTCAGAATTATGTGCTGAAAATGAATGCTTGGAAACCTTTGTCCTTATGGCCCCAGCCATAAAACAGTTGACTATGTTGTTGTTTAGTCGTGTCGGACTCTTTGTGACCCATGGACCAGAGCACGCCAGGCACTCCTGTCTTCCACTGCCTCCTGCAGTTTGGTCAGACTCATGTTGGTGGCTTCGAGAACACTGTCCAACCATCTCGTCCTCTGTCGTCCCCTTCTCCTTGTGCCCTCAGGATCTTTTCTAGAGATTCTTCTCTTCTCATGAGGTGGCTAAAGTATTGGAGCCTCAGCTTCAGGATCTGTCCTTCCAGTGAGCACTCAGGGCTGATTTCCTTAAGAATGGATAGGTTTGATCTTCTGGTTTTTGGCCCAATTTAAAGTGTGCATTTTACAGCCTTAAATCCCTTGGGACCAGGTTAGCTTATGCTATTCCCAACAAATTCCTATCCAGATCTTCCTTGGGGACCTTTCTTCTCAGCCTACCCACCAAATAGATGAGGGGGTTTCCAAAGTAAGGGCTACTTTGAATGAAGTATTCTGGCAATGGGAAAGCCTGAGGCCTTCTCTTGTGGTCTTTCTGGTGCCAGGTGATGTTTTTTTCCTTCACCCATAATTTTTCATTATGCTTTGAACTAATCTTGGGCAGTTGTGGCTTAGTGTGGTTTTAATCTGAGCTGTGAACTACTTATGGTTTTTCTTATTTCTTATTGTTTATTTTAATTACTATATATATATATATATATATATATATATATATATATATATATATATTGTATTTTGAATGTTGTCTTTTTCGTCAGCTGCCCAAGAGAGGGTGCTGATGTAGTGTAGGCAACACTTAAACTTTGGAACTCCCTGCTTATTGACATCAGGCAAGCGACTTTAGCAAACACTTTTTAGTGCCTGTTTAAAACTCATTTGTTTAGGTGAGCCTATCTAGACACGTATATGTTGAGGTGTTTTGATTTGGTTTACTGTTAATCTTCATTACCTTTAAATGTTTTTGATAGTTGTTAATTGTTTTTATTTATAATTTTAATACTTCTTGTAAACTGCTTAGAAGTTTTACTATGGTCAGTGGCAACAGAGAATGGCCTTCATTTCTTCCTAAGGTGTTCCCTTACTAAATTTTCCTATGCCACCCTTTTTCCTCATTGATTTCTAAATGGTTTCTCAGTTCAGTTCAGTCACTTCTGGGTGCAGCCTGCCCTTTCTTTATGGTTTCTGACACATGTTATCCAAAAGCAAGTAGTGAAAGACATCACAGAAATCCACTGCCTACACGGCAGAAAATGAGCTGCACCTTCCAGGATACAGCAAAACTTTCTTCTGAATGCAGATGATTTATTGTTGAGTTACTCCATGATGACAGTGTTCATCGCTTTTGCTGATAAAATGCAACTGGAGGCATTTTTGTCATTAACAACCAGTCCCTTGAGGTACTGCTTGATGGAACAATTTGTGTAGATATTAAATACTAGTCAAGCTGTAGGACAATGTTTAAAGGTTCACTAACATAGATATTGAGTAGACTGTCAGACAGGCTTGTTTAACAGTCAAGGGGCAAGTATATAGAACAGCAGTTACGAACTGCACTTTGAGGATGTAAGTAGAAAATGCATGATATTATTTTACAAGTAACATCGTAAGCAATATTTAGTTGATGCAAATGCTTTGGAGTAGATTTGTGTAAGTGGAGGTATAGATTTCTACAATAGCCTGAAGGCTTCGGAAAGCATACAAAGAACATGAGATCTCTTCCTTTGTCAAAAGACAGTCATTAGGCATAGTAAGAAATTGTGTCAGTATCTGTCATAACGTTTTAGATTCAGGAGCTACAGTGATTTCCTTTGCTAAAATCAATTTCGTTTGCTGACATCTGTTTTTTGCCTTTACGGTAACAGCAGATGGGAAATATGCTAAGATGTGTGGCATTTTTATTGCTATATATAATCACCACCTGTGATTATATTGCTTATATTTGTTTTCTGTGTTAAGGAAGTCTGATTTCTTCTTGTGAATATAAAAGGCAAAGCTACTTCAGTGCAATGTAATTGAGTTTGACTGCACTTCCAGTAGCACAGTAGAAACCAAGAGTATACTAGTGTCGCCCCTCAGCTGGAGTCTGCATCAGAGAATGACCAGGAGGCCCCAGCCTTAAGCCAAACCCAGGGTCAGGTTCCATAGGAAGTGAGCAGCCAAGATCCTGCAACAAGACCCTGGAGCAGGGCGTCCACATCCAGGGTGTGTTTGGCTGCTGACATTGAGGCAAACAGGTCCCAAGCCTGAGGTCATTTCAAATGCTAGATGGGAAACCAGGTCATCTGGTGGCGAGCCTGCAATAACTTATTGGGAATAAAGGTCTCTTTGGAAGAAAGCCGCCCCTCTCTAAGAAAATAGCTGAGCTTGGGGTGTGGTTACAGCAGTTCCAGTTCAAAAACCCCAGTGTTGGGCTGGAAAAGTACTAGAACAACATATATGTACCAGCCCTGCTGTCTCTTTGCTCTCTGAGCTCCTGCCTACCCCATAGCTGACCCCATAGACTTCCCTGGACCCCATAGACTTCCCTGGACCTGCCCCTTGCTTTTGCCCTCTTTTGCCACATGGCTGATGGACCCCAACCTTGGACTGCTCTGACTTTGCCTTTCAGCTGACCCCTTTGTCGTCAACTTGGCTCACTTAAACCCTTGTCCTGCACCATCTCTGGATACCGCTCTGGTTTTTGCCCATGTTGCTGTTGTTATTTGTTAAGTCTGTATACTGCCTTCCATCCACAGATCTCAGGGCGGTTCACAACATAAAACTACCCTATAAAAACACCAAATATGTGATGAAGACAAGAACAAAAAAACCCAAATCAATAACCAACTCCCGTTTACCCAGGAGCTCAGCGAGAGCAGGACAACTAGTAAAAACAAGACATAGAAATACTGGCAAACACTCTGACAACATCCATGGCAACTATTGGGTGCAACATTCACATACTTATGCTCTGCATTGCACTGGGAGAAGGGAACATCCTCCTCTGGGAGGGGTATCTAGGTCTTTCCAAGGTCAGCAGAGGCAACATCTACTGGTAATTCTTAAGCGTAGGTCACAGATATGTAACGTATTGTAACCATACCATGTAGGAAGTTGTACTGGATCTGTTTCTCCAGCTGTTTTATGGCAGGCTCCTTGCCTTGGCTCTGGTGCTGGCTCTACCCCCAACTCCCTTTTCTTTCCAGCAATAGCAACAACAGGAGTGGAGTACTTGGTGTTTCCCAAGAATGGTGGCTGTGATCTCCATTGCCTTCACCCTGTGCATGTTGGGAAATTACCTTCATTTAAGGGTTCGTGGGCTATTGCTATTCTCCCCAGAATACAGTGTTACTCTGCGAGAGAGAGAGAGAGACTGCAGGTGTCTGTTGAGTGTAGGTAGAATATTTGCCCAACATAGTTTTTTCCCATGGAAGTGGATGGGATGTGCAGGAGTCATGTTTGTAGAACGGGTTCCCCCTTCCTTCCTTCCTTCCTTCCTTGCTTGCTTGAGTGGGGTGTCTTGTATTCCCCGGTGTAGGAGTGGAGGTTCCTGTTGTATTTAAAACCTGAATCAGAGTGTGCCATTAGCCAGGGATTAGCTAAGAAAAACCTGACTTTTCTCACAGAGTCCCCTGCCCATGAATCCAGCATTTTTGGTTTTAAATATTTTTTTGAGGGTGGGGGAGAGTTAGTTGCCAAAGAGAGGAAGTCCAGCGTTCCTTGTTTCTTCAGTGCATAACAATGCAGCAAGGTGCTGTGGATACCTGTAACTAGGTAGTATCCACATTCACTTTGAAGCGCATGATCAAACATTGTTTTATTGGGTTTTGTACCTTGCCTTGACAGATGTGCAGCTATATTATTTTATCGAGAAAGGAAAGTTCTCAATGAAGGGGGGGGGGAATACTTGAAAATTCTGTTGTGCATAATACCTTCCACCCAGTAATTTTTCTGAATCACTTTATTGGGTTACATTTGACTTTGGTACCAGATTGGTACAGTCAGTTTTACTACTGACAAACCATATTGCTTTGGGATTAAGAATTTGAGGTACTGCTTCTGCTCTTTTACTCAAGTCTGAGTGGGCTGGTTTGTGTGTCCAGAACAGCCAACATACTACTCTCCGTGGTCCATTACAACTCCAATCACCTCTGACCATTGGCCATGTTGATGCAGGTGAAGAGAGTCATAGTCCCACAACAGCCAGAAGGCATCAACTTGGGGAAGCGCGATTTAACTCTTTGGGATTCCCTGCCTAGGAAAGACCACCTTACAAAATCCTTGTCTTTTTGCCAGTTAAAGCTTGTCTGTTAAACCTTTTCCATTGGGTTATCTAGCTGGTTTATTGTTTGTATTGCTGTTGCTGGTTATTTTAAGTTACATTTCTCTTACCTTTGGATTACGCGGTTTTACTTTTGCACTGGTTTTCATTTGATTTGATTTTGTAACACTTGGGCCTTTTAAACAGAACAGGATTTCACATATATACTGTAATAATAATAATAATGCCCCCTATAAGCGTAGACAATTGTTAAGATATTTTAATGTAAAACATTTTTATGCAGCGTTACACAGCTCAAGGCAGCTTTCATAAAATTAAAAACAAACATTTCATGAGAGTATAAGAAGAATCTCTGCTGGATCACTTCTAGTCTGGCATGCTGTTCCTTCCATGGATTTCCAAATGCCTATGCGAAGCCCCAAAGCGGGAGATGAACACAATAGCATTTTCCTGCTGATGATCCCTAGCAACTGGTATTCGGAGGCATATTATTCAATTTTGTTCTTTATTTATTTATTACCTACCCTTCAGCATAAGGTCCCAGGATGGGTTGCAACGTTAGAACACAACACTAACAGCAGTCTAAAACAGCTAGCAGTCACTAAAATATTCATCTCAAGTGTCAAAAGCCAGGGTAAGGTTGTGGGTCTTCAGCATTCTCTGGAATATAGCCATCATGGCCGACTCACCCGTGAGGCAAGGTGATACAAATGCCTTGGATGGAGGAATCCATAGGGGCAGCAGATCTGGCCTCCAAGGAATGCATCAGCTGCTGTTGTGCTGTTGCCGCCAGTGTGGTGCAGTCTTTGGAGGCTGAATCCACCAGCCTCTTGGCATGTATGAGGCTCTGCTGGTCTCCAACCACACTTGTTCCCAATGTAGATCTTCATTACCCCCTTGTTTCTGGTGTAGATCTTCACTCACCCTCTTTGTGGTTTGCCTCAGGTGCCAACATGTCTTGCATCAGCCCTGGATTTACTCCGACCCGCAGTTAATCTGCATAATCCTCACTGCATTTTGTAGCTAATTCTGTAGTTTAACTTTGCACAGAGTCAAGTCCTTCCTATTTGAATGTTTTGAATCTCCCAACCTACATCTTCATTGGATGCCCTATGGTTCTAGAATTTTGAGAGGGAGAAAAACATCTCTCTAACCCCATTCGCTCTACACAATGCATTGTTTTCTGCACCTGTCATGTTCATATACGAGCAAAATTTTCAAACTTAAAAAGCCCAGAATTTTGTAACTTTCCATCATAAAGGAAAACCCAACCATCATTTCGGTTTCCTTTTCTGAACCTTTTCCTTTGAACTTCACAGTGTTCAGGTGTCCTGCTTGGCAGGGGGTTGGACTGGATGGCCCTTGTGGTCTCTTCCAACTCTATAATTCTATGATCATAGATTTGCATAAAGGCTTTATGATAATGACACTTATCAATCCCTTTTCTAAAGATTCCTAATACGGAAGTTGCTTTTTCCACATCTGCCACCGCACACTGGGTCAACATTTTTATTCAGCTGTACACTTTGACTCCAAGATCTCTAGTCAGCCATCACCAGTTCAGACCACATGTATATATGAAGTTAAAGAACATTTTGCTACAGCGTGCATCTTTGCACTTGCTTGCACTGAATTTCATTTTCCATTTGAATGGCCGCTGCCCTAGTTTGGAGAGATCCTTTTGGAAGTCCTTGCAATCACCTTTTTGTTCTTTTCAATAATTTGGTGTCATCAGCAAATTTGGTGACCTCATTGCTCGCCTCGTAACTTCCACCTTTCCTGAGAAAGTTCAAGCTCAGCAATCTACAGCTTCCTCAGTGAGGAAAGGTGATAAATTAATTCAGCTCATCTGCAATCTCCTTTCCCATATTTAGTTCACTTTTGACTCCCATGTCACCCAAAGGTCCAATGTCTTCTTAGCTAGTTTACTGCTTCTAATGTATCTAAACCTTTTTCTACTATTATCTTAATATTTTTTTGGAATAAACTCCTTGGTTGTTAGAAGAATCCAGGCTCTTTCAAGAAAGAACCAGTTCTCCATTAACTAAAGCCAACTTTTCCAAAGAATTATGCACCCTCATCTCTGGTGATGGACATTCTTGGCTATGTAGCTAGATGTTACCTTAGGAACTGTCCATCAGTCAGTTCTGTTGTTCAATAGATTGATTCCATCTGAACAAGAACGTTTGCCTTGTTCTTAAAGTGGGGCTCCAATTTTGCAGTTAGACCATTCTGCATCTCATCTAGGAATCTATGATATTTTGCATCAGGGAAAGTATTCTAACTTAATTAAATTCAAAAGGGTTTAAAGTAGGAGTGTTGGGTGTGGGATGAGAAACTATTGTAGGCATCTTAACTTAGCAAGATCAGGCAAAGAGCAGCCATGAAGGAGAGTGCTGCCACCTAGATGCCTTTGTCTCTGCCCCACAGTGTGTACTTACCCCTGTGTGGGAGATAGTTATTGTGTTCAGGTGTTATGCTAAACCATAGCTTAGCACCATCTCACTGAACCAGAGTGACCCCCACCTTGTCCCGCACAGCCAGGAGGAAAAGTTTGAAAGCTATTGCTTAAACACAGTTTGTCATTTCATCTGAACCAGGGAACTGTGATCAATGTTATCTATTGCTCGTTTGCAATTGTTCCAAGATTGAGCTTGTTTCAACCAAATCAATGTCAATGTTAAGCACAGTTTGTTAGCCTAGGCAAAAGGTGATTAAGCAAAAGCTTTTTTTAAATAATATTTTTATTAGAATTTTCACAAAAATAACAACAATATATAAAGAAATAGAACAAGAAAAAAGGAAAAAAGACAAAAAGAAAGGAAAAAAGAACAAATAACAATAAAAACATTAAAACAACGATTCTTATATCGATTCACATGGTATAATGGGACCTCCTCGGGTTTCCCTCCCTGTGGTTCTTTAACACATTTATAGTTAGCAAATTCTAAATCATTTTAATCACCTTACTTAACCTTATTTTCTTCCTTTCATATCACATATTCCTAAATTCTACAGTTTATTTACAACTTAATTTCTGATCTAATATATTACTTTAGCATATTTTTTTAAATACAGTTTTAAATCTTTCCATTCTTCTTCCATTGCTTCCTCTCCCTGGTTGCGGATTCTTCCGGTCATCTCAGCTAATTCCATAAACTCCATCATCTTCATCTGCCAATCGTCGATCGTTGGTAGTGTTTGTAGTTTCCAGTTCTTGGCAATCAAAAGTCTAGCTGCTGTCGTAGCATACATAAAAAAAGATACGTTCTTCTTTGGAATCTCCTTCCCTACAATGTCCACTAGAAATGCTTCTGGTTTCTTAACAAATGTGTTTTTCAACACTTTCTTGAGTTCATTATAAATCTTATTCCAGAAGTCATTCACTAGTGGACACGTCCACCACATGTGGTAAAATGAGCCTACTTCTTTCTTACATCTCCAACATTTATTATCATGGTTGTGGTATATCTTTGCTAATTTTACTGGTGTAAGATACCATCTATACATCATCTTCATTAAGTTTTCCTTTAATAAACTACACGCAGTAAACTTAATATTCTCGTGCCACAATTTTTCCCAATCCTCAATCATAATATTATGACCAACATCCTTTGCCCACAAAATCATGACATTCTTTGTTTGTTCATCTTTCGTATGCCACTCAAGCAACAGTTTATACATTCTGGAAAGTATTTTCGTCTTAGGTTCTAACAATTCTGTTTCCAACTTTGACCTCTCTGTTTGAAAACCAAGTAATCTATCCATTTTGAAGACTTCATTTATCTGGTGATATTGGAGCCAATCGTCTAATTTACATTTCAACTCCTCATGTGTCTTTAACTTAAATTGGTCTCCTTCTTCAATCAATAAATCTCTATATTTTGGGCGATTAAGCAAAAGCTTTTTTTTTTCAGCCCCACCGAAGCAAAAGCTTAATCTTCTCCTCTCAGCTATGTGAGAGGGGCAGCAGCCGAGACTCAATGGAGCTCCTTTTGGCTTGCTCCCATTGCTTTGTTCATGACATCTGAACATTGGGACTGCCAGCTGGATGGAAAGATTCCCCACTTACGCAGGAGTTACATTCCAGACCCCTGTGTGAATAAGTGAAATCACATAAAGTGGGGGAGCACCCTTTAAACGCCCTCTCTGCTGCTATCTCTTCAATCCATATAAAAATTTTTTATCCACAGCCAACATTGACGCTCTGGGGCTGGCAGGATGCTGGGGAATGCGCTGGAAAGTGGCTGCTGCGCTACCCTACACATCAGCTATTAGGCAGGGAGACGGAGCAGCATAGACCATTGCCCCTCCGGTCTTTTCGGGACTTCCTCTGCCCTTGTTGTTGTTTAGTCGTTTAGTCGTGTCCGACTCTTCGTGGCCCCATGGACCATAGCACTCCAGGCACTTCTGTCTTCCACTGCCTCCTGCAGTTTGGTCAAACTCATGTTTGTAGCTTCAAGAACACTGTCCAACCATCTCGTCCTCTGTCGTCCCCTTCTCCTTGTGCCCTCCATCTGTCCCAACATCAGGGTCTTTTCCAGGGAGTCTTCTCTTCTCATGAGGTGGCCTCATGTATTGGAACCTCAGCTTCAGGATCTGTCCTTCCAGTGAGCACTCGGGGCTGATTTCCTTCAGAATGGATAGGTTTGATCTTTTTGCAGTCTATGGGACTCTCAAGAGTCTCCTCCAGCACCAAAATTCAAAATCCTCATTAAAAGGTTCTTTAATTCCTCCTCACTTTCTGCCATCAAGGTTGTGTCATCTGCATATCTGAGGTTGTTGATATTTCTTCCGGCAAGAAATTGCAATCCTATTATTTGTTTGGTAGGAAAAGTTTTAGTTTTGTTTCAAATTTCATAAAAAAGAAATTGCAATCCTATTATTTGTTTGGTAGGAAAAGTTTGTTTTGTTTCAAATTTCATTATTCATAAATATAGGTTTAGTGCACATAAGGAATTTAAGAAATGTTAGTTGGAAAATGATGACTTTTTAAAGAGTGTTTAACTTGCTTCTTGCTTGAACCTTTTACTCCAGTCTTCTATGAAAAACTGAATCCCCATGGTAAGCAACTGTAAGCTCTTTAGATTCCTTCTACTGGATATAACATAAAATATTTCAGATATGCAGCACATGTAAAATTAGATTAGTGCTTAATTTAAATTGTCACTACCCTGCATGTCAAAGTGATAGAAGGTGGGTTTCTTAATTTTTTTTTAAAAAAAATGAAAACAGTTGCTGACCCTTGATTCCCATGGCATTATCTTTCACTATAGTAGAAAAAAATATGACCTATGTTTTGAAAATGCATTCCTTCTCATTGATACCAACATAAATTATACATATTTTAGATTGCCCTCTTGTGTTATTTTTAGGGTCTTCAATAGCATTCTTTGTTGTTTTTCTTTGCTAGGCGGTTGGAACAAAATTCAATCAAGGTCATCCCCCCTGGAGCTTTCTCACCATATAAAAAACTTAGAAGAATGTAAGTGAGGAATATTTTTAAACTTACATAAAAACATTTGGATGAAAAACAGGTCATGGTTCATACAAAATACCTTCTGTCAGTGCATGGGTGCTTAAAAATGTCTGACAGCTGACAGATTGGTTGATATGGCTGTGTCTTGAT
The DNA here is from genome assembly GCF_963506605.1 of Zootoca vivipara. NCBI lineage: Eukaryota > Metazoa > Chordata > Lepidosauria > Squamata > Lacertidae > Zootoca > Zootoca vivipara. The sequence continues at coordinate 69,512,836 of NC_083284.1, read as the reverse complement.
TGTTGGTTCTAGGTAGCTCCTTTGTCATGCTAATAACTGACTCTTATGCCAATTTATTAATACAAATTGACATGAATATATAAATTGTGCTTGCCGTTAACAGAATAATTTTTGAAGCAGAGCATGGCAACGGAATGACAGCATAATATTCAGTGCCCCCTCCCCAAATATGCAAAATGCATTAAAGCTTCAGGTTATTGCCAGAATTAAAGTGAGGGATGAGGGATTTTCAGGATTTTCTGGACTACAACTTCCACCATTTCTGGTTGAATATTGATGATTCCGGCCAAGGCTGATGAGAGTTAGAGCCACAGGTTCCCATCCCTGATTTAAGCCATTATTTCTGGATGATGGGAACTGAATTTGTGGTGTTGTTTTTTTTTATAAAAAAAACATTTAAAAGTTAATCGCAAAAAGTGTTTTCAGATTAAATTTGTTAACTGCGCCTTACGGAATTGAAATGAATAGCTGTTTGTCCCTTTCACGGATCATAACACGTGACAGCAATCTTGTTTCTCATTTCAGTGATCTGAGCAACAATCAGATCTCAGAGGCTGCACCAGATGCATTTCAGGGTCTACGCTCACTAAATTCACTGTAAGTATCACCACTGTCTTTCAAAAGAATGGCAAAATCCCCCGAATTGCAGTGATGGGAGAAAACATTATTATTGTGTCCAGGAATTAGACTCTAAACAGGATTGCATTCCTCTTGAAAACAGGTGTGTACTTTTGGCACCATTGTTTGGCTTGCCAGCTGCAGTTGTTTCTGGCCACAGTTAAGACATGGTTGGATAACCTCCCCACTGGATTATTGTACTCTGCTCTCTCTGGGACTGCCCTTGAAGATGATGGAGAAGCTGCTGCTAGTGCATAGCGTTGTAGCTAGGCTGCTGTGCTAAGAACCTACAGGAACTGTACAAGTGGTTTGAAAGGATCTTCACTGGCTACCAATATGCTTGCAGTCTGAATTCATAATATAATAATAATTTATTACTTATATGATCCCCATCTGTCTGGGTTGCTCCAGCCATTCTGGGCGGCTTCCAACAATTTATAAAACCACAGCAAAACATCAAACTTTAAAAACATCCCTATGCAGGGCTGCCAGATAGTTGTTTATTTCCTTGACATCTGATGGAAGGGCGTTCCACAGGGCGGGCGCCACTACCGAGAAGGCCCTCTGCCTGGTTCCTTGTAACCTCACTTCTCACAATAAAGGAACCGCCAGAAGGCCCTTGGAGCTAGTTCCCAGTGTCAGGGCTGGACGATGGGGTTGGCATTGTTTTGATGAATTTATTGCTGTGGTTTGCTTTATTTAAATGCTGCTGTGTTTAATATTATAATGAGTGCAGTATTTGGGTTTTTTTTAATGCTGTTGTGATTATTATGAACTGCTTTGAACTCAACATTTGCTGTTGGAAAAGGGGAATACAAATTATTAAATTAAATCAAAATCAAATCAAATTGAACAGTTGAAAGCTACTGATTTTAAACAGCTGGCAGCTATTGTAGCGTTGTTCATGCAACAGATCTTCCTCTTCCTTTACTGTCCCCTCTAGCTCCCTGTGCAACCTCAAAATCAGTTTGGGAGGGTTGGGGGGACCCTCCAGAGCACATTGGGAAGGGGGGAAACGGAAGTCATATTGCACCAGTGTAACCAGGCAGACTGCATGCAACCCATTGCCATTTAAAATCTACTGATTTGAAAGAGCTGGCAGGTATTCTAATGCTATCTAAAATATAATTCAATATTCCAGCACTGGAGCCTTTGATGTGCTTTTGTCAAGGGGAATACAATTTTAAAGAAATTCTAGATGAGTACATTGTTGTTCAACTTCCAATCAATCACCTTTTGAATTATTTGTTACAGTGTTCTCTATGGAAACAAAATCACAGAACTTCCCAAAGGCCTATTTGAAGGACTTTTCTCGCTACAGTTGTTGTGAGTATTTATCTGCTGAAATTTGGTTTTATTTTATCCACTGAGAAGGGTTTTGTTTTGTAATTTTGCATTAAAAGTGGTTTGCTTACTGCGAAGGTTTATTGTTGTTGTTATTGTTATTATTATTATTATTATTAAATGGAACATATCTACCTTTTGAAACTGCTCTGTGCAAGGGAATATCAACCTTCTGAAGATGAAGAGCTTTTATTACTTTCATGCACTACCATATTCCCTCTGCCACTGCTTCACAAACAAAGGAAGAACCTTTGCTTTATTATTTATTCCAGTAGCTTTCTGACTACCTTTTTTTGATTTTGTGTTTCGAATGTTAACCATGAATCTTTTACCTGCTTTGATTAGTAGCATTTAATAAATATATGTTTGTGTGCTTTAGAAATTCAAATTAAGACAATTCCATTCTGTTTACTTGTTGCAGTTATGATACTAATATTCAGCCTGTCTAGTCTATTTTAAATGGAGTTGCTTACTTGACTATAGAATTATTTAATCTGCCTGAGTTGCATGGTGTGCAGTAATACCTCTGGTTACGAACCGTCCTCCTTGCGAACGCTTTGGATTATGAGCTTCGCTAACCCATAAGTAGGGACCCAGGTGGCGCTGTGGTTAAACCACTGAGCCTTGGGCTTGCTGATCAGAAGGTCGGCAGTTCGAATCCCTGCAACGGGGTGAGCTCCCGTTGCTTGGTCCCAGCTCCTGCCAACCTAGCAGTTCGAAAGCACGTCAAAATGCAAGTAGATAAATAGGAACCGCTACAGCGGGAAGGTAAACGGCGTTTCCGTGTGCTGCTCTGGTTTGCCAGAAGCGGCTTTGTCATGCTGGCCACATGACCTGGAAGCTATACGCCGGCTCCCTCGGCCAATAATGCGAGATGAGCGCGCAACCCCAGAGTCGGTCACGACTGGACCTAATGGTCAGGGGTCCCTTTACCTTTACCTTTAACCCATAAGTAGGTGCTCCTGGTTGCGAACTTTGCCCCGGGATGCGAGCGGAAGCCGTGCACCAGAGGCGCGGACAGCAGGAGGCCCTATTAGCAAAAGCACACCTCAGGTTAAGAACTGTTTCGAGTTGAGAATGGACCTCCGTTCCAGAGGTGCCACTGTAATTCATTCATTCATTCCAAGCCAGCTAAAATGGGTCCATTGAGTTGGAAAGTATTTGGGTTCAGCTGAAAATATTTACTTAGTTTTCTGTGGCGTGAGAGAGACAAAGTGCCTTTTTCTTTCTTCTTTGTGCTCATGGCCTTTGGTTTCATTTGCCCATACATGACCATTTAATCCCTCCACATAAGTATGTTGGCAGGGCCACAATCTGATGTGAAGAATGATGGATATTTCTAAATGAAATTTTGTGGGTCATCACAGTACGCTAGAATGAATGGCAGTGTGGACAAGTGAGACTGAGAACTATGAGGGCACAGGAGGAGAAGCAGTAGCCAGGGAAACAAAGCTTTCAAGCAGCAGTGAAATTTGAGAAGATGGTTATGTGTCTAGTTATCTCTTAAAATTTATTGAATGCAAATATAAAAATTAGGTGCAGCCCTAGTTGGAAACAGATATAAATACTTGACCCCTTTTAGACTCCCATTTTGTACTTTAAAGGTATAATTCGAAAAAAGGAGAAAGTTGCCATCTATTCCAAAGAACTAAAATGAATAAAATTACTTCATTAACATATTTTATATTAATTTGCATATGCCAATTCCATGTTAAATTCTTTCAGTGTGCTGTATGCAAATTTAAAACTACCCATTAGTAATGAACCTAGACTTCAAATATGTACAACTGGAGATTAAGACACACTGACAACATTCAAAGCAGAAGAAACCCCATCATAGATTTGTATTTAAACCACTTTGACATTTAACAATGCAATCCTACATATGGCTACTTTAGAAGTAAGTGCCACTGAGGTCAATGAGACTTATTCCCAGGAAAATAGGCATAAGATTTCAGTCGAAGAGTAGTCAATCAGTCAAATTTTGTTAGGGAATCATGTAATTTAAAATGGAAAATACTGGTTCACACACACAGATAAAGCCTGTTACTACTGCTGCTGCTCCCCTCCTTCCCGTGTAAACACCAAGGTTTATAGAAGCTTCTGTGTCCATTTGTCATTAACTCTGTAGCTTGGCATGTTGTCTGAACCCTAAATTGTAGTTAATCCCATGTTTGGTTGAAACAAGCCAACTTCAGTTTATGAAACTGACTTTATTTCAACTAACCATAGTTAAGATTAACCATAATTAAGGGTTTGGATCACGCTGCAATTTGTGGTTAATCTAAAATGGAAGCAGGAGTATCCGATTCCTCCCTTCAGCTATTCTAGAAAGGAGGACACTAGCTTGACACTTGTTCTCGTAATACAAACCATGGTCAAACACATCCAACAGCTTTCTTTTTCCTTTGCCAATATATTCATTCAATGCACATCTTAAGGAACTAGGTAGTTCACTGAATGCACTGCATACAGGTGGAACAAGTAATTTTGACACACAGTTTTATTTTATTATGTTTTGGCTTAAAACTCCTGATTTTATATGGGGCGGGGGGGGATGGTCAACTTCTTTTCTAAATCCGATTTATTTATTTTGGTATTTTAACGTCTATTGTATATTGTTTTATGTAAACTGCGTGAAGGTTTTGATGACTAAGCAGTATATAAATCCTCTTAAATAAGTAAAGAAGTTGCATGAAATTCTAGAAAGTAAAGTTACAAAAATAAAGTTTGTCAATAAACAGTAAACTCTTAACCCTGTTTTCCGATTGTCTTTTGTTTCACAGATTATTAAATGCTAACAAGATAAATTGCCTGCGAGTCGATGCTTTCCAAGACCTGCACAACTTGAACCTCCTCTCATTGTATGATAATAAACTTCAAACTATTGCAAAGGGCACCTTTTCTCCACTCCGAGCAATTCAGACCCTGTATGTATTACAATTGTCCATTAGTTGTTATGTGCTTCAAGCTTTTTTTTGGTTTCTGTTCCCAAATAGACCTGGAAAACTTTGGGAACTGCAGAGAGACCAACCGCAAACATGTAAAAACGGTCTTTTCTTTTTATTTGTGAAAGGCATTTGGCTCAGAACCCATTTATTTGTGACTGCCATCTGAAGTGGCTGGCGGATTATCTCCATACAAACCCTATTGAAACCAGTGGTGCTCGGTGCACCAGCCCCCGCCGTCTGGCAAACAAAAGGATTGGCCAAATCAAAAGCAAGAAATTTCGCTGTTCAGGTAATTTCCTTAGTTCAGCTGCTACTTTCCTTTCACTTCCAAAAAAAACCACCGCCCCACCACCCTCTCCCTCCCATCGCAACTCCCACAAACCAGCAGTTGCAGACATCCTTGACGACAACGACAACAAAACGCACAGCCTGGTGCCCAACTGAATTATTTAGCAATCATAGCAACTCTGGACTGAAGTTGTTTGATCAGAAAACATTCCTACAGTTAACACACTTGTTACTAACCTCTGCAAGGCATTAAAAAAATATGTGAAGGAATTGTGCTTTTTGATTAAATAATAAGAGTTCCGAGGTATCCTTTTTGTCAGTTGCGTTAAAAAAAAAAGAGTGCAAATCAAAAATGAAACAGATCTGGAATACCAGTTAAATCTTAAAAACAAAAAAATCTACTTACAGAATATGAAAACATGACATTCATATTACACAGGGAAGCTTATGTCGTGCTGAAATGTACTGTTTGCTTTTTCTAATCTTATTCCCTTTCCTACTTACTTGTTTCCAAAGCCTAACCTCTGTCATCTGGTTTCCAGCTGTTCCAGGTGCATTTCGTATTCTGCAGTCAATTCACAGTCTGCAGCTAGTGTAAATATCAGAAGAGTGCTGCTGATATTGGCTGCAAATACATTTATATCTAATCACACTAGTATCAGCAGTTCATTTGAATACCACCACCCTGCGCAGTTAGCTCTAATTACCTGTAGTCCATACTCAGTCTAATAGAATTAATTTTTTGCTTGCTGACATTCAGGTGCATATTCTATTTTTCTCTCTCTCTTTTTATTTAGCTAAAGAACAGTATTTCATTCCAGGTAGGTTTGGCTCTGCAGTAAAACTAACTAACTGCAGGTACCACTCCCTCCTCCCCCACCAAAAGCAAAGTTTCGTTTTAACATTTAAAGAACTGGTGCATGCATTTTAACCCGGCTGAAAACCTCTTAGAATAGTAATAGTTTCATAGTTTTGTTTTCCCACTACATGAGCTTTGCATGCAGCTCTTTTTGCTATCCAACTCACAAATAAGCACAGAATTTATCCAGTACCATCTGATTTTAGAAAGAGATATCTTTCCCCGTTTTGCCTCTCCTGTTTACTGTTAACAACTCTATTCTTTAAATGTAGCTACTGTGCTGCTTTTAAATGAAGAGAGTCCTGCTATGATCAAAGAGCTAACAGACGTCTAAACACCCTTTCAGAATCAATACTTTCCTGCCTTTTATGCACTAATCTGTTGCTTTCCTGCTGACTATCTGAACTGTTGCTTGCTCACCTATGACCTTTGATCCCTGTGTTTGTGAAATCACACAAAAAATGCCAAGCAAAAGTATGTTTATTGTCTTTGCAAAGGCGTCCAAAGGCTCTATATGTCTTCTATGAAAATACTTTTGATGGAAGAAAAAATAATTTAATAGTTGGCACAGTTATACCACACTTTAAACTAAATGCTGATTCTCTTAAGGTATTCCACATGAATGATTGAGATTGGCTTCAGTTATATGAAACATGTTTCCCACCCACCCACCCACCCCTTGCAGCTGACAAACGAGCGCAGTGCTTTCTTAACAGGGGAAAGAACAAAATCAACAATGTCATGTGTTTACAATATAATGTCCCTTACAGGTGATATGTAATTGATTACTAAAAGTGCTCAAAGGTCTAATGAAGCTTTTGATTGAACTGCAGGTGCATGAACTGCCAGAAAAAAACAAAACCCAATTATAGTTTACTTTCTAGAGGAAGGAAAAAGCGTTGTTGTAATTGAGTATGCAATCAATGACACTTGTTCTTTGAAGCACTTACAGGTATATGGTCGGCCCACAACGTTCAGCAGACTAACATATTGATTGGTTTGGGCTCTTATCCACTTAAGCTTGCTTATTTTACACTTGCTGCTTTTACTGTCATGTACTACATTATCTTCTAGCTGGAGAGATGATGTGAAGTGTATTATGGCCTTTAGTAGTGCACTGGCTAAGTGCAGAGGGAAGAAAATGCACAAGGGCTGGTCTTTGCCATTCTTGGCTTGAAAGGACCGGGCTTGAAAGGACCACTTGGAGTCAGGTTTGAGAAGTGATTCACACACTACGTGTTTCTAACGGCATGGCAGTCATTTCCACATTTGCATACACTGGAAATGGGAAAATAATGTAAAAAGTGCACTACATAGCCATCAGGGAAAGAACTTGAAGAATGTAAATTGGCAGTTACATGATAAACCTACTGGATTATCTGAATTCCAAAATGAAAATCGATTAAGGCTTTTTCTCTAGTAAAGAGGAAGTGTTCGGCGTTGTTATAAATATATCATAACAAATCTCACCTTTCCCCCTGATGGGACTCGGGGATATTGAGCATCATTAGCAAGCCACTTACAGTGTAGGCATATTCCGGTCCATCCTATATAATAAAGTCTCTGCATCCAGATTCCGTGTGTCCCTGGGTTACTGCGCATGTGCCCCAGGGACACAGGGTTTGGAGGCAGAGACAACCGCCGCTCTGCCAACCGCCGCTCCACCAACCGCCGCTCCGAAGCCCCGTCTCAAGCTGGAGGTGCGCTGTGAGGCGGCGGGGGAGAGAAGCGCTCCCCCCCGCCTTGCCACGCACTGCCGGCATGGGACAGCGCTTCCTCGGCGAAGGCGAGCAGGCAAGCTGTCTGCCTGCTTGCCGTAGCCGAGGAAGTCGAAGCGGCAGCGGGCAATTCGGCTGGGGGACTGGCTTGGTGGCAGCGGGAAAAAGGGGAGGAATTCCTCCCCTTCTTCCCGCCACCGCCAAGCCAATCCCGGAGCCGAAGTATGGCGTGGCGAGGTTTTTTGCCGTTTGCCTCCCCCTGGGGGGAAGGCAAACGGCGAAAAGCCCCCACTGCTTTCTCCTCCTTCTTTCTCCTGCTTTCTCCTCCTTCATTCCTGTCCCCCTGCTGCCGACAGCAAGGACAGGTCCCAGGGTTCGGAGAAGCGCTGCGCAAGCGCTTCTCCGAACCCTGGGATGTTCTAGAACCCGTTATTGAACGGGCTGAAATACACTAGTTCTATATAAAAGCACAGATTTTCCTTTGAACCAGCAGCAGCTGGTGAAGCAGTGCTCTCTTTTGGGAACCGCCAGCTGCCAATGTAGGTTAATGGAGTGGAAGACTGAAGCATGGAGTACTTCAAACATGCTTGCACCTGGGCGAGGTGCCCAAAATCTTCCCTACTGCCTCTCAGCAGCTGCTTGATAAGGGCTAGAATCTCTCTCCCACCTCCTCAGTTGTTCCATCATGGTGACTGGTAGTTCCTGCCTGGATACCACTTCACCTACAGTGGTGCGATGTCGTTGCAGCACTTCCACAACAGCCCACTGGAAGCCCAGCGTATTTTAGTAGCGATTCTTGGGCTTTATGACTTTATCAAAAGAGACAATGGTTGCTTTTGGCATCCGCCTGTCTCAAGAGACAACAGAATACGCCTCCAGGGGTGAAGTCAAACTTCTGTGTTAGCAGCACTGAAGTGACCTCTCTGGGGCGCAAGTTGGGAAGTGTGTATGGCGGTGCTGGGCTGCTGGTGTGAGCAATATGTTTGGCAGAGCTTGGCTGCAGGAGTTGCCAGAAGGAGAGACTCCACTCCAGATTTGTGTAGGGTTTATTCCTTAGCCTTTTTCTCCTGAAAAGGCAGAGGTTTAGGATCAGTGTTTCCCTTCTCCTAGACGGGCTGCCTTCCCAGGTTGACAAGCCCCTAAGAGAGAGGTAGTGCTTTTCTTGGAAATACAGACAAAGCATAAGTGTTCCCGTTCTTAGCTTTCAATCTTCTTTTTAAAAATCAGTACAGAATCAAACATACTTCTGTGGCACTTGACAAAGACATTCGGAAACAATGCTCTCCCTGTGGATTAGAATGATTAATCATATAAAAAAATCATACACAAAAAAGTACTGTACTTCATTCTTAAATAATATTAAATAATATTTGAAAACTGTAGACCATTGAGCTAGAAAATGAATACGCCAGGAGTAAATTTTTCATGGGTCCATGGGGTCATGAAGAGTCGGACATGACTAAACAACTAAACAACAACAGGTTTTTCATAGTTCTTATGTGACACTGAGCCAAACCATTGTTTGGTGAATTGAGCAAAAATGCAGGCTCTCGGGGAGTAGATTGCAGCCTCTTCTTGAGCTAACCCATGGTTTAGCTTAGTTTTGCTGCTAAACTTGGGCTCATGGTTTATCTTGCTCCAGACAAACCACAAGGTGTAGCCCAAGGTCTGTTCTATAGCTTACTGTTTGTAGTTTGTCTGAGGGAGATAACCTGGAGCCTGGGTTTGAACGTAACAGTAAACTATGACTTAACTCAAGTGCTGCATGGCAACACCAAATCCAGACAAGCAAATCAGCCACAATCTTGTCTCTGGGAGCCTGCATGTTTGTTCACACTAAACCATGGTATGGCTGAGCAAACTTAAATGACTTAACAAATGTGTGTGAAAGTGCCCTCAAACAATAGTATCTTTCAGTAAATATATTTTAGAATTTTAATGCTTTTGTCTATGAAAATGAACATATTCTATAATTGTTCAATAGATAGTCTGCTGCATCCTTTTGCTATACTGTACCACTTCAGATTAATTATACTCTGACTCTTTTTGATATAGTACAGTGCCTAAGCACCATATAATCAAAGAAATGTAGAATAAAATCCAACTTCTTTAAATTGAGAATTTCAGGCGGACCTTGATGAAGGCAGGATATTACCCAAACCCTAGCGGAAAAAAGCAAGATGAGCTTTGTTTTTGTTGGGGTTTTTCCTCCCATTGGGATCACTCTTGTCTTTCTTTCCTCCTTGGCTGTCTTTCCTGTTTCAGGAGTTCACCATTTGGGCTGTAAGTAAAGTTCAGTGTGTGAACTAAACAACAGCACACTTCCCAGTCCTGATGCACTTTCCACTTCTCGTCTCAGTCTTTTCACCTTTTGTCCAAGAAGAGCTCCCCAGTCATTTAAGTTTCTTTGTGTGTGTCCCCTCCACCCGCATCACCTACCCTCAACTTCTTAATAGATGTTTCTTCCTGGCTTGTGAAGGATGCTATCTCCATTCTGTAACGTGAAGAATGGCGAAGAGATCTTCCTCCCTGCAGTCTACTTTATGTCTTTTCCAGTTTAGCAATGTTGCAGTGACCGTGGACATTCTGTAGGAAGGATGTTGTGCCATCTTAAGCGGTTTCCCACTGCAACACTTTTCCTGCTCTTTCCTCTTTCTCCCATTGCTTCTGCTCCTTGGTCTAAGCGGATGAAGTTGTGATAACTTAGCGAGATTTTCTGTTGTGCTTGATCTAACCATGTGGTTGCGAGGTATGAGTAAAACATGGTTCTGTCAAGCACCATGGAACGTCACGCAGCTTTCTACAGCATAGCAGGCTGCTGAGGCTTAAATCAGGATTACACACTTTTTAAAAATTGAAGAAGAAAAACAGGGCTTTAAATTTTATGGTTCTGAGATTACGTAGGCGGGCTGTGGCCAGTGAAATAGAAGAATAAAGGAGGGTAATGAAATGGAATACAAAGATTTACTTAATCCTGAAACTGTGGGAATAAGATATATTTAACAAGAATTAGCACTGCTTTATGTTTTTAACTGTAAAATGGAATGGATTGGCTGACAACTTAATCAGCAGAAACTACAGCTGTGAAAAGCTCAAGCGGTTAATGTTATCCCACCACATGTCCCCACTCCACAGCAAATTTCAAGCCCTCTGAAATTTAACCCACTCTTAAACCTTACTGTTTCTTCATTACCATAAAACTTACCCCCAAATTACCCATTTGTCTGTACTGCAGGTCTGTCCCTATTCTCTCTCTTTATTTTTTCCTACGAGAAAATAATTCCAACACCTTGATGAACTTAGTACCTGTATTTTTATTCTGCTTATCCTCAGGCACCGAAGATTACAGATCCAAGCTAAGCGGAGATTGCTTTGCAGACCTGGCTTGTCCTGAAAAATGCCGTTGTGAAGGAACAACTGTTGACTGCTCCAATCAAAAGCTCAGCAAAATTCCTGACCATATTCCTCAGTATACAGCAGAACTGTAAGTTTGAGCTTACAACAGTGTGTTATCAGTGGTGATAATATCAATTCATCCTGCTCTTCCTTTAACCCTTTTGGGAATGTTGCAGATCCTTCCAGTTCATGAATTTTCAATTGTGTTAAGTTTTACTTGCTTTACAACATTTAGCAAAGGCAAAGAAAAAGAAATTGAAAAATTAGTGTATAATACCATACAAAATGCTGGCACAGTTCTCTCCACAGCAAAAGCAGTTTCTGTTTACGTGCTTTGAACTAAGTACACCCACCTCTCAACTATCACACGGTATTGTGCAAAATATAATTGGTTCAAGCACAGTGAGTAATCAGAATGTCCAATATATTTGTTGATGATGATGACTGAAGGATCACAGGGCAGTTTACAATATAAAAGCACAAAGATACACAGCATAGTAACAAAAACCAACAACCAGTAACCCCTCCAACAGGTTTAAAAGGCGATAGGTTGTTTACTTAGCCAAAGGCTGGGAGAAGAACAATGTTTTTGCCTGGACCTGAAGATATATAATGAAGGCGCCAGGTGAGCCTTCATTATTGCTATGTCTTCAACAATAATTGCTGATTCTTGGACAGAACGCCCCTTTTGTTGGGTATTCTGTTGTCTGTGATCTATGAACCGTACAACAGGTGACTCCTAGATGATGTAAATAATCACTTCCTTGTTCCACTGTGTTACATTTGGAGCCACCTAGATAAGTATTTCCTCCACTTCCCACTGGTTCTAAGAATATTGATGATGCCCATCCTTACTCTGAAAAATAGGGGTGAAAAAAATGCAGTTAAAACGGACCTAAAGTCCCTTCCACAAATAGAAAGACAAGCACTATGCAATTCAGACCGCAATAAAGCAGGGAGCTGTGTGCCAAATATAATATCAGTCTGAACAGGTACTAATGCCTTTGTGGAACTTCATATCTGCAATTGAAAAAACAGCCTATCGCTAAAGCTCTGAATTACAGCTGATTGCTGCCCCCCCCGGCATTTACATTTATTGTAATTATTTTTTTCCTAGTGTGCAATCCTGCTTGCTTCTAACTCTAATGGAAGTTAATGGAGCCTTTCATGCTTGAGTTACAGATTTAGAAATGGATGCTTATAGATTACACAAAAATTAGTGCTTTTATGCCGCAGCTTGTGTGCTGCTGCGATTTATTCTAATTATATTGAAACAGACTGTGTGTTAAGGAAATAGACCTGCTGAGAACATACAGGAATGGATAGATATATAATCTGTATGTTTATAACTGCTGGTTGTTTTATATGTTCACATAAATGCAAGAAGGAGTGTACTAGCTTCACGTATTGCCAGGGTGACGTGTGTCAACTCCTAAGTGATGTTTGGCAGTATGCACGAGGCCAGTGTTGATTGGGCCATGCATACAATAGCCTACCAATGTATATATTTTTCACCGTATATATTTTGTAGGAGTGCATTTTCTTGTACTGTGTATGAAATTTTATGTGTTGACAACGTGTGTTAGAATTTTTAGGCCTTTCCTGATATAAACTTGCAGCGTTTATTATTGTTAAGGTTACAGGTAGGTAGCCGTGTTGGTCTGGATCGAAGTAAAATAAAAAAATTCCTTCAGTAGCACCTTAAAGACCAACTAAGTTTTTATCTGAAGAAGTGTGCATGCACACGAAAGCTCATACCAAAATAAAAACTTAGTTGGTCTTTAAGGTGCTACTGAAGGAATTTTTTTATTTTATTATTGTTAACTACACTTGATGCACGAAGCATCTGCAATTGATCCATATTTTCCAACAACCGTTGGTGACTGGGTTTTTTTTGTGTGTGTTTTTTACTGGACAGTGCACAAAATTCCCCTTACCCTGCAGTCAAGTGGATGTTATCTTCCATTTCTGCGTGTCAATTGGTGTCATTGCTGGCATTTACGCACCTTCACTAAACAAGTCACAATAACCTCAATGTATCTCTTGCTATTCCTTCTACAGGCGACTCAACAACAATGAATTTACAGTGTTGGAGGCTACAGGGATCTTTAAGAAGCTTCCTCAACTACGTAAAATGTAAGCTTATCTGCCAACCTGCTTTATATAAGTGGCCTTGGTGCAATAATTTTAAGAAAAAGTATAAGGTATTCTTGCAGGAGCCCAAAGCAGTAGAATGTCCCAGCCTGTGGTATTCATTGCGGAACGTGGGTGCTCATTTTTGCCAGTGTTTCGGTCATACTCTCCTTCTCTACATTTATCCCTGCCAGTTTATTTGCACAGTCAAAGGGGGAAGGAGAAGCCATTGCTCACTGGTAGAGCCTACATTTTCATGTGCAAGGTTCAAAGTTTGGTCCCTGGCTTTTACAACTGAAAGGGTCTCAGGTAGCAGACTTGACGCTCCCTGTCTAAGATTCTTATAGCCACTGCCCACCCGAGTAGACAAAACAGGACTAGATGGGACCAGTGATCTGGCTTGGTATAAGGCAGCTTAGTATGTTGAAGATAACAAAAACCCTACTAGTTACAGGTAGGTAGCCGTGTTGGTCTGAGTCGAAGCAAAATAAAAAAAAATTCTTCAGTAGCACCTTAAAGACCAACTAAGTTTTTATTTTGGTATGAGCTTTCGTGTGCATGCACACTTCGTCAGATACACTCTGACGAAGTGTGCATGCACACGAAAGCTCATACCAAAATAAAAACTTAGTTGGTCTTTAAGGTGCTACTGAAAAAACCCTACTGTTATACTGAATAAAGGCTTGCTGAATTTTGCCTGTTTCATATGGTTGCTAAAGTGTTTTGTATCTTTGATTCAAAAATTTCCATATGCTGGGACGTGGGTGGTGCTGTGGTCTAAACTACTGAGCCTCTTGGGCTTGCTGATCAGAAGGTCAGCGGTTTGAATCCCTACGACGGGGTGAGCTCCCGTTGCTCGGTCCCAGCTCCTGCCCACCTAGCAGTTCGAAAGCACATCAAAGTGGAAGTAGATAAATAGGTACCACTCCGGCGGGAAGGTAAACAATGTTTCCGTGTGCTGTTCTGGTTTTGGTGTTCTGTTGCACCAGAAACGGCTTAGTCATGCTGGCCACATGACCCAGAAAAACTGTCTGCAGACGAATGTCTGCTCCCTTGGCCAGTAAAGCAAGATGACCTCCGCAACCCCAGAGTCATCTGCGACTGGACTTAACTGTCAGGGGTCCTTTACTTTGATCCTTCTCAGGGGAGAAAAAAAGGGAGAATTGCTTAATGCTCAAATGACACCAGGTTTGTCCCACGACTCACCCTAATTTATTTTGTGTTGCATACTTAAACCACAAACAGTAATCCAGCAGAGATCAGCACAGGAATTGCCATGGTCTCTATCTGATTTGTTTACTAGCACTGATACATCAAACTACCTCCATGTCTTTCCAGAGTCACCTGACTCTTTATTTGGGATAACTATTGGCACTCGCTGCTTGAAGCTAAGTTAATGAAACCAATTCTGCTTAGAGTGACCTCAATCCAAGTGTATGTGTGTATCGGGCAACGTTCCTGCAGGATAAAAGTGGAATAAGCATCCAGAATGCTGATAATACGACCTATTATAGTGAATCAGTTATTTGAAAATAGTCAGGATTTAATTGAAGCTGTTAATAGAAGACACAGTGATTCATTTATTTTTAATGTTGTCACTATATCCGTGCATTTTTATTTTGTGAAGAAAATATATTTCTGTTTCCTTTCTGGAATCCTTTGTTTTCTCAATTCTGAATGAATCCCAAATAGTGTTTAAACTGGCTGCCCAGCTCTCCGTCACCTAAAGTCACAGTGCCCTCAGGTGATGATGGTTAGGATCTCAAAGCACCATGAGGGGCTTTTGAAGGGCTTTTAGAGAAACCTGTGCAGTGCTTTGAAGCACCCCCCTGTCAGCAGGCTTTAAGTCACTTCCTATCAGCTGGTGAGTGGTGACTTCAAGCTTGCTTTCTGCAGGTATCATCTGCACAATTGAGTTCCTCACAGGCAACACAGTTCTGTAGCTGATTCAGCCACATATATCACATGGCATGGTTTGGGGAAAACAGCCCTCTGGGCCAAATTGTGACTCCTACTAGGCCAAATCTGGCCTGTGGGCTAGAGGGTCTCTATCCCCAGATTAGAGCTTTCTTGAAATTGTGTTGCTAGACCAGAATTTAGTCGCTGCTTTTTGTATTCTTCATTACATGGATCGTTTGCTCCAAAACACTTTTCCTATTAATTTGCTTTGCCGTGAAACAATAGAAATCTGAGCAATAATAAAATCACAGATATTGAAGAAGGAGCATTTGAAGGAGGATCGGGTGTAAATGAGCTGTTGCTCACCAGTAACCGGCTGGAGAATGTGCGCTACAAAATGTTCAAAGGACTTGAAAGTCTCAAAACTTTGTAAGTATGTTCTTCTCTCTACTTTGCTTGCTCTCTTTGCTTAGGCTTCTCCTCTGTCTTGTTTTCTGGGTATGGATGGATGTATGCTCACTTTGACCCACATTTTTTAATAATATAAAATGCATTAATCATATATGCTGCCTAATTGCAACCAATATCTTTTGGATAGGTGTATGGCTGCACAGAGGGCATGAAGTAAATTCTGGTCACAGATAAGGAAGTATTATATAGGAAGCAGGTGTAGGCACATGTCTTTTTGTCTGTGTGGAACAGCATTGTTTGTAATGCGTTTATCACTGTCCCCCTCTCCATCACTTCCTTACCATATGTTTTGGGATATTACTAAGTCCCTGGATCAACCTCGATTATGCCTGGTGTTGCATAGAAACCGAGCTGTTAGGACCATTCCTCTGGCTATTATTCTGACATCCTTTGGATAGGAAGAAGAAGCAGTAGCCAACAACAGCAAGGACCATGAATGTTGCTCTTGGTTAGAGGGCAAACACTTTACCCCTCTTGGTGCCTCCCAAGTTGCTGAAGTCCCCCAATTTCAGTTTACTCAGTTTACTATTTGTAAACTGAGACGGGGATTGAGTGGGGGTTATGTTGGGTCTGGTTGCAGAGATTTCTGGGATCATATATGTGGAGTAGCTGTTGTGTTCATGTCTCATTTGTGGGGTTCCCATTGGCATCTAATTCACCACTGTGGGAAACAGGCTTAAATGTACCTTTGCTCTAATCCCGCAGTGCTCTTCTAATGCCCTCAAGTGCTGTATAAATGCTGCATATTATTTCTCAGCATCCATGCCTAGTAAGTTAATAACTCAAGAAAAAATGCAATACAACATCTCATAAAATGTTTAGTAAATTGTAGGGAATTGAGATGATGTGTGCAATACATTCTCTATGGCATTGTTTCCCAACTTCATGCCCCCAGGTGTTCTGAATAGGGATGATGGAGTTGTAGTCTAAGACAGGCATCCCCAAACTGCGGCCCTCCAGATGTTTTGGCCTACAACTCCCATGATCCCTAGCTAACAGGAACAGTGGTCGGGGAATATGGGAATTGCAGTCCAAAACATCTGGAGGGCCGAAGTTTGGGGATGCCTGGTCTAAGACCTCTAAAGAGCACCAGTTTGGGGAAGGCTACCCTTTGGAGTAACAAACTGATTTGTTTTATTTTTTCCTCAGGATGCTAAGGAGCAATCGCATCAGCTGCGTGAGTAATGACAGTTTCACAGGCCTGAGTTCTGTTCGATTACTATCCTTATACGATAACCAAATAACCACAATTGCTCCTGGTGCATTTGACACGCTTCATTCCTTGTCTACACTGTAAGTTGTTCTTGCATCCCTAGCCAGTCCTTGACATTTATACATGTGTGTTATATCTAAATTAGGGGTAGCTAGCTTGTGACCCTCCAGATGAACTCCATATCCCATCATCCTTGGCTGTTGGCCATGCTGGCTGGGGCTGATGGGAGTTGGAAGCAAATAACATTTGGAGGGCCACAGTTTAGTCACCAAACGAGCAAGTCAAGAGTGCTTGCAAAGTCACGTATGTGAAAGTTTTCAGAGAATGCTAAAATTCAAATTGAGAGGTGTGTGACAAAATGTGAAAATACATTGGTAATCTCTGCTAATTGTTTGGTGGCTCACACTGTTTCTAAATAACCCCATGCATTGTGTCTGACTCTGGCTTCCTAGCAATGATTTCCCTTGGTTCAGGGTACCAGTGCAGCTGAATCAGCCAGGGGGGTTGTTTCACACAAAATGCAGCTCTCTCTGATGAGGGTGAATTGAGAGCCCTGAAGCTTTTGTTCAAAGATCTGCAGTTGTTCAGATACACCCGTAAAACTCCCTTCTTTTCATGCTACCCCATTTTTTTTCAAAGGGGATAGCGACAGAGCATGAACAACTGGGTGGGGGCTCTGAACTGTTCCTGTTATTCGGGTGATCGGAACAGTCATAAATTTATTCATTTACTTAGTGCAAATAAACATGTGCAACAGGGCGCAATTCTTTAGTTATTGCCCTTAATAACTAAAGAGGGCCCGGTCAAAAATGGGCAAGCATTTCACTCGTCTTATTTCTACACATTGCAATCAACTCACAAGTAGGGAAATGTCTCTTTTTTGTGAATTGCCACATTGAAATGATGTGGGAAACCCACACACAAATGGAAGTGTTCCTTCTTCCCCCTTATATTGCTATAATCAGCTATTTGATAATTTGTTTTGGTTCTGTATCTGGTTACCCCTGAGATAACTTGTGTAATACAGGCAACTCCTGATTTGTGTGGGGGTTGCATTCCAGTTCATTGCATGTGATAGCAGGGTGTGTATAAGCCCCCCCTGTTACGCATCTGCCCCCCTTTCGCTGCCACTTCCAGGTTTGTGATGATGCGTGTGCGCACAGTCATGCATGCTTTGAACGTGCGCAAAATGATTGCTACCTGTTCAAAGGAGTTTGGTTAAAGCTGAGCACCTGATAGACACACCCAGCTCTGAGGAGTAATAATTGCCATAGAACAGGCACCCCCAAACTTCGGCCCTCCAGATGTTTTGGACTACAATTCCCATCATCCCTGACCACTGGTCCTGTTAGCTAGGGATCATGGGAGTTGTAGGCTAAAACATCTGGAGGGCCGCAGTTTGGGGATGCCTGCCATAGAACAACACACAGCTGTTGCCATTTTACTGACCATATTCCTATGTTTCAACTGTAGCTAGGCATGGAGAAAATTGGCAGGTAATCTAGAGAGAGAGAAAATAGCAGAAAATGTGTTCTCTGTAAGGGTGCTATTAAAGGTTCAAAGGAGCTCTAGTGTTAAGCAAAAAGCTGGGAATTGTAGCAAGCAATCATAGATCAGTCATCATATTCATGTTTACTCAGAAGTATGTCCCATTGTGGGCAGTGGAGCTTATTCCCAGTCAACTGTGCATAGGATTGCAGGCTAAATGAAAATCATTTGACACAATCCTCCCCATGACTCATCTGTACGTAAAGGGGAATATGAATATTCAGTGAAAGGAAAGATGAATATTAGAGGGGGGAGTAAGGCATGTGGTGTGTCTAACAATTGGGTTTTCTGTGGTAGGAATTTCCGAGGGAAGAATGTAATTACCAGCATACTTAATCCTCTGCCCTCTCACAATGTGACAAGTTACACCTAATGACTAATTCGTGCATATTAAAGGTGGCATATTTATAAATAATGAAATTGTCAATAGGCCTCTGTTGAAATGTGAAGGGGCCAAAAGCGCTGAGACTTGTGGAAGTAAATTCATTTTTATAACTGGCATGTAATCAACTTGGCTGTCAGTTTATATGGAAAACCTATTCTCTGGAGCAAATAAAAGATGGAAATCTTGAAGAGGCAAATTAATGAAAGAGCTGTTGTCAGGTTAAAGCTAATAATATAAAGTAATCAGCCTACATTTTGACATTAAATTACTGTATTATTGTGTGTAGATAGCTTGACAGCAAGTCAGATTTGTGATACATCTTATTTAGAAATCGTTTTAAGGTATTGGGATTTCTCAGCTCAGACTCTGAAATTGCTATCCTGATATTTGGTGGGGGCAAGGGGGGGTTGCGGGTGAAATTTCATCTGCATCGCTATCACATAAAATGCAAAGGGTGGGTGGAGTGAAAAGAGCTAGTAAAACGAACCCTACTTTTTTGCAGTGCAAGCAGGGAATTTTAATTTTTGTGCGCGCGTTTTCATCGCTTGAAATTGAGCCCTGTGTTGTTCACATGTGTTTATCAGAAACCTCTTAGCCAACCCTTTCAACTGCAACTGTCACTTAGCATGGCTGGGAGAATGGCTGCGGAAAAAGCGCATTGTAACGGGCAACCCCCGCTGCCAGAAACCCTACTTCCTGAAAGAAATTCCTATACAGGATGTTGCCATTCAGGACTTCACTTGTGACGACGGTAAGAAACGGAGCGCACATGCTGTATGTCTCCCGTGGCAGATTCATCATTGTAGTACGAAAAATAGGGATGGAGGGTAATTAAATTCAGTTCCATTCAAATTTAAAGCTGAATCTATCAAATACGCACTTTTTAAAACAATATGCAGATGGAAACAAACCCATTATTCAAAATTCAAACTTATCCGAATTTTGTGATGCAGTTATTTAACCAAGAAAAAGAAATTAATACATTAGGGGGAAGTGTGCATAAAAATTAATATTCAGAATTCAAAAATGTATTATATAAGAGGAATTGCCTGCAAAAATGTGTACATTAGTCAAAACTACATATAAAAATGTGTTTAGTAGAAGTTGGCACTAAAATGTTGAATTTTTATGAGGGTTTTTTTTTCAGAAAAAAGAATCACAAATTGTTGCAAAATGCAGAGAGCTGAATTTAAAATTGGAAAAATGAGAAACCGAGGGAACTGAAATTGACAGATCTTTCCATCCCTAACACAGAAGTTAAATCTGTTACCTTACCGTTGCCTTTTAAGGATGATTCTGGGGTTGTTTTCTCTCCTCCTTTGTCTGCACCTATAACACCAGGAGTCAAAGGTTGTGTGGGAAAAGCTAGCAATATGTTTGCCCCTGGAACTGGAGCAGCACTGGCATGGATTCCTTCTGCATCATCATCATCATAATAATAATAATAATAATAATAATAATAATAATAATAATGGGACTCAGACTCTGAGATTAAGAGCCCAATGCACAACCGAGTTATTTCTTCATTAGCTATGGCACCAAGTGCCTTTTTTCCTTTAAAAACATGCCATTTTCCTAAAAATGCAGGTGCCCATATAGTGGAAGTTAAAATACATCATGTCCCTGCCAATTGAAGATAATATTGTGTTTTCTATATACAGAGCTACCTGAAAGCAGAATCTTCCTATATATCTAGAACTGCTGCCATGCTTAGGTGCTCTTAGCTGAGCATGGCTTATCCTTATATATTTTTCTTTATGAACTAGGAAATGATGACAACAGCTGCTCTCCACTCTCCCGCTGCCCTGCAGAATGTACTTGCCTAGATACTGTGGTTCGCTGCAGCAACAAAGGTCTAAAGACTTTGCCAAAAGGCATCCCCAAAGATGTAACTGAACTGTAAGTAGGGGTGTGTGTGTGTGTGTGTGTGTGTGTGTGTGTGTCAGCAACAATGTTTCTTTCAAGAGTGATGGGGTGTTTTTGGCAGGTAACTTAACATTATTGGACTGCCCATTGGTCAAGATCCTAGTCTGCCTTTGCTAAATAATTTTCATCATCTTTTACAGAGATGATGAAGCTTTGCATGACTGACACTTCTGAGTGTGCTGTGAGAGGAACCTAGGCATGCCTGGAGAATTTCATAAAGCAGATGAATCAAAGGCCTATATAGGTGGCTTCAGCTAAATTCTACTGCCACTCACATCTGGCACAACCTCTAGCAAAGCTCTACTGGATTCCATGAGCTCACATAGCCCAAGTATGGGGATGTTTATCCCCCCCATATCAGGACATCAGGACCACTCGCAGTGGTCCTAGCAGCCTGCTAGTTGCGATATATTTTTAAAGAACAACTGTCCACCATGACATCAGGGTTTGACTATTCCTCCTCAGAGGATAAAGCCATGAATTAGAGTTAAAAGAGTAAGAGAGAATTGCCCTCACTCTGCACTGCCCGGGAGGGGTGGCACAAGTAGAACCCATTTTGCCATCATCCCTCTGGCCTGAGGTCACACTGTCGCACACTCAGACTCTGTGCGCTCCAGCGCGGACGCTCCAATGGAACCACAGTCGCTTGCATGCAATAGGAGCAAAATGTCCAGACAGGCAAGGCCCCTTTTATTAAAAAGGTGGGAGCTGCAACAATTTTTTGAGTTTGCCTGTTACAGAAACAACAACTTGCTCCAGCTTTGTATGGATTCAGCAGTGCTGAACTCTCTCACCTTGCTGGAACCTTGTACCTGCTCTTCCCGGCTTGGATTGGCACTGCTTTGCATCACTTGATTCTGCCTGCCAGGCCAACCCCCACCCTCCCCAACTTGGACCAGATAGACCCCTCTTTCTCCTGGAATCATTACCTGGAGCAGAACACTGCCCGAGTGTTACTAGCTACTTTTGATAGCAGTTGTAACATGGCCCTTCATTTTTCTACCACACTATTGCTAATCCAAAACTCCACTTTTTACAAAAAAAGTACTGTTATACAATGAAACAGCCTTTTCCGACAAGCCAGATATGTTTGCATCAAATAGAAAATACTGGTTCGCCATAGTCAAATTATTTCTGTTAGTGTGCAGGTGTGCATCTGGCTATTAAACTGATGGTTTATCTCATCTATTCCCCAGTTTGTCATGTTATTATTTAAAAAGTGTGTGGGTATTAGAGTCATGGAATGAACTATTAGTGATTTCAATTAAATAATATTGTGTTCTATCTTCCCTTTTGTAGTTATTTGGATGGAAACCAGTTTACCCTTGTCCCCAAAGAACTTTCAAACTACAAGCACTTGACTCTTATGTGAGTGATCCTCTCTCTATGCTGATGTTATTTAAAGTCTGCTCTCCCATTAAATGAAGTGGTTCCAGATCTCTTAGCAATTAAAATTCTATTGCGCATTTAAAAATAGTTTATATTTAGTCCACTAATCACAGCACAATTCATTAGAAAGTATGCAGACTGAATACAGTCGTACCTTGGAAGTAAAACAGAATCCGTTCCGGAAGTCCGTTCGACTTCCAAATCGTTCGGAAACCAAAGTATAGCTTCTGATTGGCTGCAGGAAGCCATGGAAGCCCTGTCGGATGTTTGGGTTCCAAAGAACGTTTGCAAACTGGAAAACTCACTTCTGGGTTTGCAGCGTTCGGGAGCCAAAACATCCGAGTACCAAGCATTCGGGATCCAAGGTACGACTATATCTTACTATCTACTCCAAAAGATGCACCATGAAGTATCCTGGATGTAGTTGTTTATTATCCGGATAGCACACAGTATTAGAGAGTGTAAAGGTACTACACAAGTATATTCAATTGCAGAGAGACATTGGAATAGTTTGCTTGGAACAGGGTTATACAGCAGTAGATGGCATTACAGCGAAATAACAGTAGGAAATAGCGGCATTAACCATCTTTAGCAGAGCATTTCTGAGCAGCTTGCTGGATTTTTTAGAAAGTAAATTTAGCTTTAAGGGTAATTTCCAAGTTAATCTTCAGGAGAATATCAAACTTAGAAGCAAGTTTACTAAATTGCATCATGTATAAATACAATCAAAATGTGTTTGCATTTTTCAAAAGTATGTTTTCTAGTAGCACATATTTTCTGAAACCAAAGTGGTTAATACTTTAAATGTAAAAGCATACCAGTTAATAAATGTTGCATCCATACCTGTTTTGCTCCAAAGGTGTACATTTATTATCACTCAGGAAATCCCTTGTTCAGATACACCATGTAGTTACAAGTTTTATTTCACAAAGGGAGTATTAGCAATATGTTCATATCTGAAGGGTCTAGTTCTGGATTTTATTTGGGTTTATTCTTTTTGTAATATTGGCATTCTCATTTTGTTGTCTTTACTCCTAGTTAAGTTAAAGTGCTTGCTGGGTTCATTGCATGTGGCAGTATAAACTGACATTTTAAATAAGAATTAATAATACTACATTTACTAATAGGATTTGGTGTTTGAACATCTGTGTTATGACTTAAAGAATTTCTGGATTTTTATTGTTGTTTTTTTAGAGATTTAAGTAACAACAGAATCAGCACCCTTTCTAACCAGAGCTTCAGCAACATGACTCAGCTGCTTACTTTGTAAGTGTATTTGTGTAGCAAAAAAATGTTTAAGAACAATATAATCTTTATTAATAAAGCTGCTGGTTGATCTGGATTTTGGCTGTGTGTTTATGATGAAGAAATCAATATATAAACTAGATTTTACAGCTCTGCGTGTATAGTATCTAGTTTGAAAATTAATTACTTGATATACTTTCAGAATTCTGAGCTACAATCGTCTCAGATGTATCCCAGCACGAACATTTGATGGCTTGAAATCGCTCAGGCTGCTGTAAGTAGTAATGTTCTATTACTCATTTTCTTGGGTGTACCAGTTGAAGGATGAAACTTGAATTAAGCATTGTGGCTGCTCCTTCCCCATGGCTCTGGTAGCATGAATGGCCAAATATGGCAATAGATATTCCCCTATCAGTGCTGTTTGAGCTAGGGGATGTGGGTTGACCCAGCACCACTCATGCCCACCAATGATTTCATTATCTCATACATTATCAGAGAAGTGTGGGATTGTGTCATGGGAAACATCACCTATACTGCTGAGTTGGGTCTTAGTGGTTTGTAATTAGGATAATTCCCTAAGAAGTCACTTGCCCTGGTACCTTGATGGAGTCAACCTAAAGCGACTTCTGATGTAGTAATTGTTGTTGTTTAGTCGTTTAGTCGTGTCCGACTCTTCGTGACCCCATGGACCATAGCACGCCAGGCACTCCTGTCTTGCACTGCCTCCCGCAGTTTGGTCAAACTCATGTTCGTAGCTTCGAGAACACTGTCCAACCATCTTGTCCTCTGTCGTCCCCTTCTCCTAGTGCCCTCAATCTTTCCCAACATCAGGGTCTTTTCCAAGGATTCTTCTCTTCTCATGAGGTGGCCAAAGTATTGGAGCCTCAGCTTCACGATCTGTCCTTCCAGGGAGCACTCAGGGCTGATTTCCTTAAGAATGGATAGGTTTGATCTTCTAGCAGTCCATGGGACTCTCAAGAGTCTCCTCCAGCACCATAATTCAAAAGCATCAATTATTTGGCGATCAGCCTTCTTTATGGTCCAGCTCTCACTTCCATACATCACTACTGGGAAAACCATAGCTTTAACTATACAGACCTTGATGTAGTAATTAAACTACAGTTATTCCATAATAAATAATTCACAGTGCCCCATGTAGACATATTATAAGGCATGAACTCTAGTGCACAGTAAAATAATCATGTGACGTAGACCGCTAGGATTGTTGGGTGTGGGTGGCGCTGTGGTTTAAACCACTGAGCCTCTTGGGCTTGCCCATCAGAAGGTCGGCGGTTCGAATCCCCACGACGGGGTGAGCTCCCGTTGTTCGGTCCCAGCTCCTGCCCACCTAGCAGTTCGAAAGCACATCAAAGTGGAAGTAGAAAAGTGGAAATAGGTACCGCTCCGGTGGTAAGGTAAACGGTGTTTACATGCGCTGCTCTGGTTCACCAGAAGCGGCTTACTCATGCTGGCCACATGACCCAGAAAAACTGTCTGTGGACAAATGCCGGCTCCCTCGGCCTGTAAAGTGAGATGAGCACCGTAACCCCAGAGTCGTTTGCGACTGGACTTAACTGTCAGGGGTCCTTTACCTTTTTTTTAAAAACCTGTACACAGCAAGTTTTGCTTTGACCTCTCCAGGGCAGCAAGAATACATGATATGGGAACTATTGCATCCTAATGCCGCATTGGTCCCTTCCCTCTCCACTCTTGGTTGTAGCA
The DNA here is from genome assembly GCF_963506605.1 of Zootoca vivipara. Lineage (NCBI taxonomy): Eukaryota > Metazoa > Chordata > Lepidosauria > Squamata > Lacertidae > Zootoca > Zootoca vivipara. The sequence goes on along the minus strand of NC_083284.1, from coordinate 69,487,731 downwards.
AGCAGGAGAAGAGGGTGGATTTATGTGGCATTAGATTGAGAGGTAGGGTGCCCATATCATGTTGTCCTAAACTTGGCTTCAAGCAAGTAAGAGTGTAAGCATCCTCTTAAGTTGGAACATTTTAGTGGTAGAATTTTGACACTATTATGTTATGCAAAGTCCTTGTCCATTATATCACAGAATAGATATCCCTAAAGGTTACAAACAACACGTATTCAGAGAAGTCAAGCTTCTTCTGTCTGACAGGAGTCTTGTTGAGGAAGCCTGGTTAGGGAAGGAGATATGGCTGACTTCAGTCCCGTACTACCTGGGACAGCAAGTGGCCATATTACCCTGCCAGAATACTACCCTTCCTCTTGCTATTGGTGCAAGGGATGGTTGACTTGAGGTGGGACGAGTTTGAGTGGACCATTACAGATTACAATATCTAGTAAATTACTCCAAAGCATGAAATGTTGACATGTATGTGTTTCGAACAAAATTTGTTTTACTGTGATAAATTCCCTAACAGTATTTAATTAGGAACATAAGTTTTCATGTGTTTGCTGTCGGTTTGACTGGAAAGCTTCTGAACATTTTAGAATGATTTGCATGGGGACATGCATGGCTGCCACTGAAAGCGGCAGCCCCACATCTTCTTCCTTGGCAAAATGTGTGATGTGATACTATGTTGCTAATTTCCCGGCCTCTTCCATTTCCTTTGGTGCTGCATGTAGGGGAGAATAAATACTCAAAGGGGTGATGTCGTGTCACACATTTTGCCATACCTTATGAGAGATGGGGAATGGCGAGATGCAGGGCTGCTTGTTAGGGTAGTGATGTGGCAGCTGTAACCTGTTCACATCCCTGAGAGTAAGGCTATGTTCTGCTCAGATTCCAAACATTTTTCATGGATTTACCGTATTTTTCTGTGTATAAGACGCACCCGTGTATAAGACGCCCCCTACTTTTGGGGACCCCAAATTTAGAAAATTGGCATATGCACTATCCTTGTATAAGACACCCCCAGATTTTTAACCTTATTTTAAGGTATTAAAAAAAACCTAGTCTTATACACGGAAAAGTACGGTATTTTCCAAAACATACATGCTGCTTTTCCAGGCAAATCTCATGCAAAGTGGCTTACAAGCAATAAAAATTGTGTGTGTGAGAGAGAGAGAGATGGAGGGAGGGAAGAACAGACTTGGTTGACTGTGAATTTTGGGAAGGATTTCAAGCTAACAAGGAACTGATACTGATAATATATGCAGATGTCTAGAAATATATTGCATTGATGCCATTGATTAAGATCTTCGCCATCTATTTCCAAGCACATAACTGTTTCTCATTTGCATAGGTCTCTACACGGCAATGATATTTCTGTTGTACCTGAAGGTGCTTTTAATGATCTTTCAGCATTATCCCATCTGTAAGTATCCTGTCCATAAGTTAATGTTTACATTCATGTGCTGATCGGGCAGTTCACTGTTAGAGAGACTAACAGCCTCATCCTAAACATGTGTATAGACTAGTTCAGGGAAGCACAGGCTGTCATGTACCTGGAATATACACAGATAACACTTTTAGCAATGCCCTTATGCAGTGGTTGGATGTCCTTATAGTAAGAATGTATTTGCTGGTGTGATTGACTGGAAGGATGCATAAGCAATGGAAGATGGGCTGTAGGTAAACATTCTTTTTCTGTTCTTTTGAAAGATAATGTTCTTTTACCATTTTAATGAGCTTCAATATTCTTCCAGCTATGTATATATAGTCCACAAACAAATATTTATATTACTTTCCTAGCCAGGGAATTCATGTTTGGGAATGGCACAAAAAACCTTGTAAAAATCAGCAGTGAAATGAATAAGCATCTCAAAGGTTCCTCAGCCTGCCACAACAGCTTAGTGAATGTTGTGTTGCATGTGTCAAGCCTTGAATTATGCTGATAAGGGGAAACTATTGCTGAATTCTTGATTGCTTCCTTTGCCTTCTTGCAAAATATGCTTTGTTTATTCGCTGGTTACAGCATAAAGCCTGCACTGTTGCAAGCATCGATCTGGGCCTCTTCTTTCAGTGTTAAGAAATTGTTACTGGGCTAAGAGTATAAATGTTTGGGTTGAAAACCTCCCCAACCCCATGAGTTTTGATTATTTGCAGTTAGCGGCTCTCTGTGATGATGTAGCCTTATCAGCTAGATCACATCCATACTAAACATTTGAAGCACCATGGCTTCTCCCAAAGAATCCTGGAAACTATGGTTTGTTAAGGGTGCTGAAAGTTTAAATAAATAAGTGGAAAGCACTTGTTTGCAATACAGAGGAAACTTGCAAACACAAGAGGAGCTAAGCAGCCACTCTCGATTGCCGATTATCTCTTGCAGATGCCCCCTTCCTTACATTAGTATTGTGAGAAAAATGTGGAGCCCCATGTTTGCCTTTTAATGTTTGGTTCCTCCTTTTACAGTTCACCCTTTGATGATGAATTGTTTATAATGGGTTTATAATTTTATAATGCATTTCTTCCCAAGCTTTTCCCTTCAGAGTCATTTTGAAGCTGAAGCTTCGTGCTCTCTTTACTGTAATTTTTTAGTAAATTAATGCAGCAACATACGGAGTATTTTCCACTACATTTTCATGATAAGAAGAGCTCTGTGAGAGAGATCATGTGAAATGTGTTTCTTTTTGGTTCTACAGTGCAATTGGAGCAAATCCACTTCATTGTGACTGTAATATGCAGTGGCTATCTGATTGGGTAAAGTCAGAATACAAAGAGCCAGGCATAGCCCGGTGTGCTGGACCTGGGGAAATGGCTGACAAACTGCTTCTCACCACTCCATCTAAAAAATTCACTTGTCAAGGTATGTTTTATTTCCCCAAAAATATAATGCTCATATTTCAGGATCCTAAAACACAGCAGCAGAATAATATGCTCTCGGTTTCATATAACCACAAGGGAGACATTTCCTCCCCTTATCCAAAGCGTTAAAAATGCTCAATGTCTTGGAACACATTAGAAAAAGTATTGCTGATGTGTACTTCATTCTCCCTGAATGACTTAGGACCTTTTCATGTATAACGGGGATGCAAATCGGGGTTTGCCAATGTGTACACTCAATAAAAAGATGCAGTCAATCACAGTTATCTGTTGAATGTGCCTGGAGTACACATGTAGCTACAAACATTTGTTTATAGCATTATAGAATACAATAATAGTGTAATGTGTCCTGTAGTACTTTCAAGATGTCTAAAGAGTCACCATTCTGACAGTTGAATCAGTCGTATTGGTTTCATGTTTGTTTGTTTGTTTGTTTGTTTGTTTGTTTGTTTGTTTAAAAACCTTTAGAAGCCAGTGTCTAATAGAATCACTGTCTTTAGGAAAATAAAACTTTTTAATAGTTTGATCTGGTGCAACATGTTTCTTGCTATGACCACAAGTGCTAGAACTCGTCGGGGTACGGGGGGAACTGCCTCTTCTTTGGGCTCGTGTACAAGCCCAGTGTTAACAGTGAGAAAACGTGTGCTCAAAGATAGCAATGTAGAATTAAAAATAAAATAACCAATGTAAAGAACGTTTGCTAAATTCCCTTCTGAAATATGCAATTCTACTTCATTAGAAATACTGTTAGCAAAGATCTTATTTCCATGGATAATGTCCCCTAGAGCATTCACCCCATTCCCCATATACATTATTCTTTTGGGGGTGTCACATCTAATAGATTTTCAATGTTTTACTTTTGGCATTTCACAATCCACACCCTGCTTCTAGAGATACCAGGGCCTTGTGGTTTTCTGATACCAGGTAAGACTGTAAAGTGCCCTGGATTGAATTTCTGTTTAAGCCAGGACCTTTGGACCTTCCCTACGTGTTTCTCAAGCAAACATTTTCCTCAAAGACATGCATGTTGTCCGTTTCTTCCCACTTTGCTTGGATGACATTTGTGAGTGATTCCTTTTTACGTGCTATGGCATAATGACATTCTGGCATCTTAAACAACCTTTTAGTCTTTTAAATCAAGATGATGATTTATTTATCATAGAATCGTAGAGTTGGAAAGGACCCAAGGGTCATCTAGTCCAACCCCTGGTCATGCAGGAATCTCAGCTAAAACATCCTTGACAGATGGCCATCCAACCTCTGCTTAATTTTTATGCTGTCCATCTGACTAGGTTGCCCCAACCACTCTGGGCATCTTCCAACAAATTATAAAACCACAGTAAAACATCAAACATTTAAAACTTCCCTATACAGGGCTGCCTTAAGATGTCTTCTAAAAGTCAGATTTCCTTGACATCTTTTTTTGGGGGGGATGTTGCAGATATTAATATTGCACAGTTTGAAGTGACTGGAAGCAAAAAGAACTGATTCCTTTTGGAAGAAATCATTGTCCGGGCCCATAACAATACTGTTCAAAGTTTTACTGGCAGATCTCTTAAAAACAGAAAATAAGCATTAAACATACAACCAAAATATCCATACGATGTATTGTGCTGTCCAGCACAGCCTCAGAATCTTAGAAAATATGAAATAATTCAAACAGACCTAGAAGCAGAGGTCTGTCTCTCCTCCATTGGCCTTAGGCTCTTTCTCTCCCTTCAGGAGAGCTGCATTTTCATCCTCACCCCATGGAGTTTGAGAGACAAGGACTAAAGGCAACTCTCTATCAAAGTGGAGATTTGCAATTCAATACCTTCATCACATGATCAAAGGTTCGCTCTCAGCACAGAGTAAAAAAACAATCAACAGTTATTCATTAACCCATTAAGGAGCTTAGAGTCCTTTAGAAAACAACTATAGAAAACCCGCAATGTTAAACCTTTTCACCAATATATATTTAGGCATTCTCATTCCAGTGTCAGTTGAGCCATTATACTGCCACAAGTTTTATATACCGTGTTAGAATTGTAATTGTTACCATCTTGTTGTATCCTTCAATATCCTCTGTGACTTTGACGCTTTGCTTACCTGCCCTGCCTTTCATTAAATGTGGAAGCGTCAGTATTGATATTGACAAGCCTTCCCATTCCTTGACTTCCGTTTTCTGATCTTCTGATTTCTTGGTATCTTCCTCTACTGCGCCTACCCTTAAATATGGTTATTGCCTTGATATCATCTTCCTTATGTTGAGTCCTCCATCTTCTGATTTAGAGAGAGAGAGAGAGAGAGAGAGAGAGAGAGAGAGAGAACCTATTTGTGGCAATAAGGACAAAAACATAATTCCTGTAATAGAAGTGTGGGTGCTTGTAGCAAATGAAGTCACATGATCTCCTTCCTTTGTGTGGGAAGACCCACATAATTTGGGCTTCTGGAGGTAATATAACCAAAAAGACTAGTAGCCATTGATAGCCATTGTCCTCTACAAGTCCAGTCTCAATGAACCATTTTGTGCATTGTGCGGCTTTTTCTTGATAAAGGTTGCTCAGCTAGCAGCTGAGTGTAGCCTGGGCATCACATAAAAGCTACATGTCCACAGCCAGCATATTGCATAAAAGTGTTGAATGGTTGGCTAGTACAGATCTAGCCAGACCCACCCTAGTTGAAAAGGTATTTGATAACAAATATGACAGGCTTGTGTCTGACTGTGAATTTGTGTTCCCTTGAAGGTCCTGTGGATGTCAGTATTCTGGCCAAATGTAGTCCCTGCTTATCAAACCCATGCAAAAATGATGGAACTTGTAATAACGACCCTGTCGATTTCTACAGATGCTCCTGTCCCTATGGCTTCAAGGTATGGAGAACATATGAAGGTCATTTTTTATTTTATTATATTGGGAATCCATCTTTCAGGATAAGCCATGCCATTGGTCCATGTAGCCTAGTACTCTGGGATCACAGATTGAACTTCCATCCTATAGGCCAAGCACATGCTCTGCCATTGGGTTTTGAAGAGTTGGAGAAGTATGATTAACAGCAGGGTGGAGAAATGCATAAGGTAAAGGACCCCTGGACAGTTAAGTCCAGTCAAAGGCAACTATGGGGTTGCGGTGCTCATCTCGCTTTCAGACCAAGGGAGCTGGTGTTTGTCCACAGACAGCTTTCCATGTCATGTGGCCAGCATGACTAAACTGCTTCTGGCACATGGAGGACCACGACGAGTACCAGAGCACATAGAAACACTATTTACCTTCCCACCGCAGTAGTACCTATTTATCTACTTGTACTGGTGTGGTTTTCGAACTGCTAAGTTGGCAGAAACTGGGACAGAGCAACAGAAGCTCACCCCGTTGCATGGATTCGAACCGCCGACCTTCCTATCAGCAAGCTGTGTTATTTTAAAAGAATAACTGTGTTATTTTAAGAGAATAAACCAATACAACTTTGCTGTTTTATTTCTAGGGCCAGGACTGTGATGTTCCAATTCATGCCTGCATTAGCAACCCTTGTAAACAAGGAGGGACCTGTCACTTAAAAGAAGGTGAAAAGGATGGATTTTGGTAGGTTTTTATCTGGAGACACAGAAGAGAAGTCTGTTGCTTTTGAAAGACTAGTCAGACTAGCAAGCACTCCTTCCCACACAAAAGTCTATGTGTGCTGTTATTAATCTTTGATCCCACAAAGTAATGAGAAGCGAGCCCTATTAATAAGCACAAAAGCACAAACCCACAGTGGCGGTTCTTCTAAGGCTTGAGGAAACAAAGTAACATCAATGAGCTTAATGTTCTCTGTTATGTTTTTTCTTTTAAATACGTTGTTATTAGTCAAGGCATAACAGGGCAAGACAACATGGTGTTGACTCTATTATGCTAATTAATTGCTAGCTAGATCCCTGCTGGAAAGACTCTCAATTCAGCTGTTGTTCTGTGCATTATATCAACAGAAGTCTGCAAATGATCAGATGTAAATCCCAGTGAAACAGAAAATTAATGATTCATTTCCAAATCAGCACGCCAGTGGATAAACATGCTGTGAGCATTTTTAATCTAGAGTTATTTAATCACACACTACAATTACCCAAGATGTACTCCATGAATTATGAAATAGAGTTCTTTAATAAAGGGATCCAATAATTTCAAATAAGAATGCTGATCCATTCTTCTATCTAGTTAAAAAATCTTCTTGATTCCTGCTTTTCATTAAGAAATTATCTTTAATTCCACATCTAAATTTTTGGCCAAAGGTTAGAGTGCTTTCTGTTTGAAATTAATCTGATGCATTTTAATATCACGGTAAATTAACATTTAATCACAGCTTCAAAGGACTAAAATGAGCAAGGAGCACTTCAGAACACGTTGCTTTGGTGGGACTTACGCAGGGAAAGTTAGTAAGTGTATCCAGAGTATCAGCTTACCATATTGTTCACCATGAATGCATATTGTCACCAGCACCCAATACAAACCAGAAGTAAATAAATTTGGATACAATTTATTCCCCAAATAAGCTAAATTCCTTAAGTAGTGAGGTTTCAGCTCCCTCCTCTCTCTGTGTGTTTATATATATTCATTTCATAACATGCTACCGTGTTTGCAATACATATGCACATGAATAAAGTACCAGTTCAGAACCAATTCTACTATTACTTCTGCAATAAATGAAACAAAACTTCCATTTAACTTAGTATTCTTAGTACCTAGTTACCTTGCTGACAAAGGTCCGTATAGTTAAAGCTATGGTTTTCCCAGTAGTGATGTATGGAAGTGAGAGCTGGGCCATAAAGAAGGTTGATCGCCGAAGAATTGATGCTTTTGAATTATGGTGCTGGAGAGACTCTTGAGCAGGGGTCCCCAAACTAAGGCCCGTGGGCCGGATGCTGCCCAATCGCCTTCTAAATCTGGCCCTAGGATGGTCCAGGAATCAGCATGTTTTTACATGAGTAGAATGTGTCCTTTTATTTAAAATGCACCTCTGGGTTATTTGTGGGGCATAGGAATTCGTCCATTTTTTTTTCACTGAGGGTCAGTGGACCGGCCCCCTGCTGAAAAGGTTGGCTGACCCCTGCTCTTGAGAGTCCCATGGACTGCAAAAAGATCAAACCTATCCATTCAGAAGGAAATCAGCCCTGAGTGCTCACTGGAAGGACAGATACTGAAGCTGAGGCTCCAATACTTGGGCCACCTCATGAGAAGAGAAGACTCCCTGAAAAAGACCCTGATGTTGGGAAAGATTGAGGGCACAAGGAGAAGGGGACGACAGAGAATGAGATGGTCAGACAGTGTTCTCGAAGCTACAAACGTGAGTTTGACCAAACTGCGGGAGGCAGTGGAAGACAGGAGTGCCTGGCGTGCTCTGGTCCATGGGGTCACGAAGAGTCGGACACAACTAAACAACAACAACAAAGTTACCTTCCAATTTTCAGTAATTCCCCAGTTTTTAACAATATACTTTGTGCTATGTTTTATGTTTGACAAATTTCTGGCATGGGTTTGTAGGCACCAAAACAGGTCAGTGGTATAAAAAGCAGCATAAATGATGCTGAGAGACATCAAAGGGCAATAAGAAGTACAGTTTAGATTCTCATGGCGTGAATAAGGAATCTTTTTATTTATGTAAGAACGTATCAGTCCTGGGGGATCAGGTCAAAGGTCCATTAGCCCAGCATCATCTTCTCACATGAGCACTTGTCTGAAAAGTTTTCTCATTTACAGGTGTGCCTGTGCAGATGGATTTGAAGGTGAAAACTGTGAAGTGAATGTCGATGATTGTGAAGATAATGATTGTGAAAATAACTCAACCTGTGTTGATGGAATTAACAACTATACTTGCCTATGTGCTCCCGAGTACACAGGTAGGAAAAAAGGAAATAATACTCTTAACAGCATTTAGCATGCTAATGTGTTTGAATCACTTTTATTCTAGTTTGATAGACTTTACAATACCTTTTAGGAGTCTGTTCATTTAGCCTTTTGTTTAGCTGCTCTTGGCATTCTTACAAGCATTGCTTGATAACGGAAAATGTAGAGCCTGGAAAAGCAAAAAAACTGAAATAAGGAGCATTCCATTTTTCATTAATCCCTGACTGAACACACGGCAGTTGCTATTGCACTAGAATTGCTAAATAATTATGTCTCAGAAATTATTGGAATCCAGAAGAACCATTTTTCTGTGTTCTGTCTGTCACATGACTGCACCTCCATAGTTTCCCTTTCACCCATGCAGTTCTCTTTCACCAAACTGCAAATACTTTTTGAAACTTGCACAAGTTAAAATTATGTTATAGTTTGAAGGTGGGAAGAGGATGATGTTTTGAAAGTGGAAATGAAAGTCATATATGCAGATCTGGTGTATTGGGGGAGATCATTTACTAGATTGTGTGCTTGTGTACCGGGGGGGAGGGGCTATAAAAAGAGGCAAATGTCATTTTTCATTTCATATGCACCATACTTGACAATGATTGAAATAGCAAAGCATGGATAACTAGGTCAGTACTGAAACAAAGTCATTTTCTCAATAAGCATGAATGCCAGAGATCAGTTTTCTCATGCGTAGTAAGAACGTTCTGGTATTTTATGTGAGTGGCAGATTAACCACATCCGGATAGGTCACGATAGCTAGATAAGGCTCCAACTCTATAGAGTCTTCATAGAAGGAAGATTTGAGAAAGCATTGGTAATGTTTTAATTGCCCTGTCCTTCAGTAGTTCCAAGATGGACCCTGATTTCATGGCTGGGCTCAGACACTCCTAAGTGTGTCCATCTGAACATGCTTAGGCGCTCCTAAAATTAATTTCCTTGCCTTCAATGCAACAAGGCTTGGGCAGCTCTCATGGGATGGTGACATTTGGGATAGGACCTCCACACTCACTCACTCACTCGTACCCTTACTACAGTCCCCACAAACATGTTGCTTGAATGCCAAAATAAGATTATATAGTATTGTGAAGCAGAAGTAGGTCGCCACAGCTCTGAAAGGCATGGATTATTATTATTATTATTATTATTATTATTATTATTATTATTATTACTAGCCACAGAGGTCTCTTTACTAGAAACTCATTGCATTGCCAGCTCGCCTAAAAATGGGTTGTACAAACTGATATTTGGGCTTGTTTTTGCTGACGTAGCCGCAGTGGCTCAGAGCAAAAATGTTGTAAAGATTCAAACCAAAGGTCAGTTTTCAATTATAGCGTTTCACAGATTTCAGAGACATGGATAATCTGGTTAGTTTCTTATTGAAATGAAGCACCGACGTTTTGCTAGTCATGGTGATTTGAAACTGGATTTTGTGTTTTATCTTTGTTTTGGTGACTTCTCTTTTTTTGAGTTTCTCTCTGTGTATATATATGGAAAATCAATGGGGCACGAGGAACAGACAGGTTTCTTTTTTAATCAGTAATTAGTCAAGATGGAAGGATTTGTAACTCAGAAATATATGAAGTTGTTGAACTGCTTGCTTAGCATAACTGCATATTCTGAGATCTAGTTTGGGTAGAAGATTGTTAGGTCTAAGGACTTGTCTCTGGTCATCATGGGCGTAGCCAGGATTTTTGTGGGTGGGGAGGACTTCGTTAGGGAGGGCAGGACTTTTGTTGGGGGGGGGCAGAACCGAAGTGGTTGGTCAGTGAGTTAAGTATTTCTATTGTTTTACTTGCTCAGGGGAGCAAGCTGCCTCCCATTCTCCCCCCCCCCAGCTACGCCCATGCTGGTCATTCCTTTTTTCTGCTAGAATTTTTCTTTCAGTAGTGTTGGCAATGCAGGCAGAATCCTAGGAATTAATTCCTGGTCTTCATCCACACATACACTCTTAGCTCAGAGCAGCAAAGCAAACTGATGTTTCACCTAGTTAGGCTGCTGGTGATTGATTTAGATATATTTCTTCTTCTTTAATGTTGTCATTTGTTTAATTTCAGATATGGGGTCAGAGTTTAAATTGGACATTTATTTTATTCATTTTAAAAAAACACGTTATACCTTATTTGAAATAAAAATGATCAAAATGGTATACAAAGGCTAAAACGTCAAATAAAGGCAAACAAAAAACCCAGACATATAAACATAAAAGCAACTATGGTTATACATCACCTGAAAGGGCAAAACAGAAAAGTTTTAACAAAGAGGGAATCATTCAAATCTCACATGGAAGGGGGTTTCAACATTCTGGGGCCGCAGCAGAAAAGGCCTTGCTTTCCTGTGGAAGATAATCCAGCCTTCACATGTGATGCAGTCTTAACATTGTCTCATTAACACTTCTTAGTGGGAAGGGAACTCATATGGGAGAAGGTGTCCTGTGAGATAATAAAATACATTCTGAGCCCAGAAATGTATTAGTTTCCAGTGTAGCTGTTTTGAAATAGGTACAGGTGACGACCATTTTGCGTGCGGGTTCCGTTCCCAGCCCCCACATGCATCGACGAAGCACCCCCCCACTCTGTCCTGCCCATTTCCTCCCCTCTTTTGGGTCCAAATGGAACCACATGTCGGCAATTGGACATCATTTGGATGCGCCTAAAATGCTCACCGCTGACAAAAATGGTTTGAGCTAATCAGCAACTGAACTGTCACATTTTTCACCAGCTGAAGTGTCTGAATTATCTTAAGGGACAGCCCAATGTATTTTGCGTCACTGTAACTCAGCATGGAGGCAAGCAAAACAGAAATAAAAGTGGCCACGTCTCTCGTGCAGGTGCTATGTGAGCCAATGTCAGTCTGGGCATATTACTGCAAACCTCGACCTCCAGGTTTGGGTTTGGGTGTGGGTGTGATCCCATATAGAATAAGTCTTCCCCAACCAAGATGACCAATGGTCTGGAAACCAAGCTGGGTATGTTTAGCCTGGAAAAGAGGAGACTGAGAGGAGATATGATAGTCACCTTCAAATATCTAAAGGGCTGTCACATGGAAGATAGAGCAAACTTGTTTTCTCCTGCTCGGGGGTAGGACTCAAACCAATGGATTCAAGTTACAAGAAAGGAGATTCTGACTAAACATGTGTTTTTGTTTTTTACATTTGCTGTGTTTTAAAAGCTGCACTTTCTCTTCTCTTAATAGATTCAGGGTTACCTACTTCTCTTTTAAACCTATGTAATAGAGACTCTTAGCATTCTGCACAACAAACCGTAGCTGGAAATAAAGTGCATATAGGCAGTGACTTTTGGGACGTAGCAAATGAGGCTGGAAGCCCCTGATGGCGCTATAGTGTTGCTGAATCTGAGCAGGTGTGAAATCTAGTCAGGCCCTTCAATGGAGGGTCACCGGAGCGCCACATGGGATGGGATATTAGTATAATAAATAACATTTAAACAAATTATTAGCGAATCCTTGTATTCCTATTTTAGCTGGCTAGAAGTGGCAGACTCCAGTTTTGTTTGTGGAAAACACCAGTGCCCTCTAGAGGGGAATGTACAAAGCTTTGACAAAATGTTCCAAATGAAACGTCAAATAAAATGTTATGTGTGTCCTAAGGGTTTTAAAAAAAAACCCCAAACCCCACCCCCATCATCTTTAACTAGCAGATGGTGTAGTATGGAGAAAGATACTTTGTTTCCAACAGCTATTTCATTGCTATGAAGAATAATACTAGAAACAATATCAACACAGCTATGAAGCCATAAATATATATATAGGATGAGAACAGATGAAACCTTTGGAAATGAAACATTTGAAAACCTTTGTAACATTATTTACACTTTAAACTCTTGTCTGGCTTTCTTAATGTACTGTATTCACATTTGTGCTCTGCAATCTTTTGAATGTTGGGTTCATTAAATGTACATTCTGTAGAATAGATTACCTCATCATTTTTCTTGCTGCTCATTATCATCTGCCATTAAGATCATTTTTTTATTTTTTATTTTGATCAAGCAAAGCTCTTTCTATGCTGGTAGTAGCACATACCTCTTTTGTGTGTTTTGTTGTGTAGCTGAAAAAAATGAAAAGCTGCCTTCCCTTTTGCTACATCAATTTAGCTTTTCTGCTGCTGTTAGTTGTGCATTATTTTATTTGTGCTATGCTGTTTCAGTACAATGTAAAAGTCTCTTTGTCTCTTCTGTCTTTGTTACCACAAGCTGCTAATCTGAATGAAGTGGAAAAAGGTTAGTTGCCTTTTAAGCCTATTTCATTACCTTGGTTTCTCTTTTCCCTTTTCCCTTCAGTTTCCTTATATGGGTTTCAGCTACTGAAACAGCCATCAAAAGATATTTAGCACACTCATCTAAAAAAGGCTTTCATTCAGTTTAATCATATGTTGGTCAAAGGTCCCTCTGCAGATCTTTATATTACAGAACAAACTGTTTAAAAGTGAACAGGTTTTTTGTGTTATTTGCCACTTTGACAATGCAACTTAAAATTATTAATTTTGAGTTCATTAATATTTCATCATTTATAGGATTCTAATATCAAGAGAAGCAGGGTGGGCTTTTTTGGGGGGGGGTCTAAATGTCACTTTAGTTTCCTCTACTGAAACAATTTCTAGAACTTTTCACAAGTTTGACCAAAAGGCTGGTTTCTATCCGAGAATGTGTAGCAAGTCTGTGCGTGCATGTTTCCTTTCTTAAGTAATGTATTAATGGCTTGTTAAACTAAATACCCAGCCAGGGATAATATTCCCTGACAAAAGAAAATGTGGTGGATAAGAGTTTTAAGAAAGCCCCTATCTCTCTCAGTACTACAACTTGATTGTGGAGATCAGCCTTTTAGATCATATAGGTTGTAAAGATTACTGATAGAACATATGGGAAATATTTTCTCGCTCTTTTCTTGCACACTCCTATCTCTGTGTGTAAGGAGTGCAGTGGAGTGGATTACTGAAAATTGTCTTTCTTCCAAACCACTGCAAGCTGGCTGGGCTGCTGTGAGCAGTGTAACAAAACACAATTCCCATGAATTTGTTTTTGCTTCCCTGATCTATTTGCCTGTACTAAGGCAAAACCACACCGCCTAAAATGTGATTTAGATCAGTGACTGAGGACCACAGACAAGAGTTCAAGAGCTGCTTTAAGTGCTTCAAAGACCTTCTCTGTGTGTTCTTACTTGCCCCGCTTTGAACAGCAGACATGTCACACCAGAAGCTCAAGATGAAACTCCCTCATTTTCAAAATAGGATTGGTATGTGGCATGGGGCTGCTCTTGAAGAAAAGATTTAACTCTCCTGTGCACAGAGAACTATTTAGAGAGACCCACAGTGTCCTTAACAGTAGTGTTTGTCGTGATGCAGAAGATTACAACTAGAAGAGTTAAAAAAAATTGAGATATATGAAATTTTATTTTTAATTTTTTGGGGGGGAGGAGGGTGTCAAAGTTTTCTACTCAGGAATGATTGGTTCATTGTAACCATGTAGAGCATGCTTCCTTAAGTGTGGTTACAGGTAGGTAGCCGTGTTGGTCTGGATCGAAGTAAAATAAAAAAATTCCTTCAGTAGCACCTTAAAGACCAACTAAGTTTTTATTTTGGTATGAGCTTTCGTGTGCATGCACACTTCTTCAGATACAGTGAAATGGAAGTTTCCAGGCACTTATGTAGAGAAGGGGTGGGGAGGGGTGGGGATGGGGATGGGGGATCACTCAGAAGGGTGGTGGAAATGGGTGATTGACTGACTGATAGCTGTTGATGACCGCAAACGACTGCAAATGGTTTTGCATGAAAAAGCAAGGGTTGAGATGGCTGAAGATCGCTTATCATGTATAATGAGATAAGAACCCGATATCTCTGTTCAAACCAGGTCCCTCCATGGTTTTGAGCTTGGTGATAAGTTGCAATTCAGCAACTTCTCTTTCCAGTTTATTTCTGAAATAAACTGGAAAGAGAAGTTGCTGAATTGCAACTTATCACCAAGCTCAAAACCATGGAGGGACCTGGTTTGAACAGAGATATCGGGTTCTTATCTCATTATACATGATAAGCGATCTTCAGCCATCTCAACCCTTGCTTTTTCATGCAAAACCATTTGCAGTCGTTTGCGGTCATCACAGCTATCAGTCAGTCAATCACCCATTTCCACCACCCTTCTGAGTGATCCCCCATCCCCATCCCCACCCCTCCCCACCCCTTCTCTACATAAGTGCCTGGAAACTTCCATTTCACTGTATCTGAAGAAGTGTGCATGCACACGAAAGCTCATACCAAAATAAAAACTTAGTTGGTCTTTAAGGTGCTACTGAAGGAATTTTTTTATTTTCCTTAAGTGTAGTCATAGTGGCTGCATATGGCTATCAAGTGGACACCAAGGCATAAAGATTGGAGTCGGAAAGGCATTTTCTGTACAAGTCAATAGTTTGGCTGAAAGGGAGAAGCAGAGGCAGTGAGGAGTACTATTGATAGACCATCTATTGGTTGCACAAAGAGCAGATTAAGACCCACTGAAAGAGCATGACCATAGCCTAATTTATGCTTCACCTTTGTATTACGGAAATTGCTTCGGCATGGCTGCTTACTATGGTCATACGGTATGTATCTTGGGGAAGTGTATGTGGAGCCAATATTAACATTTCTACCTAGCTAAGCATCATACCCCTTGTACCGGTAGTTAGAAATTAGCCTGCTGCTGGTCGCACAATAAATGCATGCGAGAGTTGCTTGACACCGGTGCAGTCTGGGAACAAGCTATGGAGAAGAAGAACGAACACCAGGTTGAATGGCCCGTGTGAGCTCCCATGTAGTCTGCCCAAAGATGAGAGGCAAATCTTTATAAAAAGCTTGGAACTTTTCATAGCATCCCATTTCCATATATTCGATTTGTTCAAGGATATTGGTTGGGGAAACATCTTTGTCTCATTAAAATGCGCTGCTGCCTTTGTTAAACCATCTCAAAACCTCAGCTGTATTATAATATAATGATATTTTAGTCAGTTGATTAGTCTATTAGTAGGATGACCGATCTGCTATCGACTCTGCGCTACTGGGAACGTTTATTGTCAAACTGTTAATCAACCTCTTTGGGGGCAGTTATGTGTGTCTGCTTGAATTTGCTGGCCTGATTTTATCGATTGCCCAGAGCAAATCCAACTGTATAAGCAAACAAGTTAAATGGCGGTTTTGCAGACAAGAAAATGTTGCCGAAGAAAAGTCATGAGAAGCGAGATTACAGCGGGAGAAAAAGATATTATCATTTGCCAAGTATTTTAGCAGCTTATGCGACTGGAGCTGCTTGGCTGTACTAAAAGTTGCTATAGAAATAAATAGTTTTTGCACTTTGCTTCCCATGTCCCATGGTGGTCTGGTAATGGTGATTGGATATACTTTGTTACAGGTGAGCTATGTGAAGAGAAGCTGGATTTCTGTGCCCAAGACCTGAACCCCTGTCAGCATGACTCAAAGTGCATCCTAACACCCAAAGGATACAAGTAAGCCCTGTATCTTTTATAGTCCACTTTGTTTGTGTTTTTAATCGCTGCTTTGTCCTCCTCAATGGCTGTGGGCTTTGTTTTTCCATGGGGGTGAATTGTGCTGTCAGTCCTCATTCACGGGAGTTGTGATCACAGAATAATGGCTCAATAGATTTTCCCTTTGGTTTGCATGGAGCCCTGTGTAATAACATGAAGATTCTCTGTCGAGTGACCAGTTTCCTAGCAGTGTGGATTAAGTACTGACAATGAAGAATTGAGAGTTTTTATGCTCTGTGACAATCCACACAAAATCCTTTTGGTTACTTGGACTAGGAAGTGAATAATTATGTTAAATTAAAGCTGGATTATGAAGCTGTAATTACATGATGGGTTATTAGCAAGAGACATTGGAAACCATTATACAATAAGGAGGTTCATCACCAGGAAGGCTAATCTTTAATTAAATGACATCCTTATTATCATTAATTAGTATGCACACTTGAAAAGTGGTTTTTAATGGACTTTAGATGAGTAGATTTGAGGAACCTGTTGTTCTGATCTGCACCTGTTTTATGTACTGTGTTGTGTTGTGCCAAAACAGCAGTGGGCCCATTGTGAGTTGTCATTCTAAGCACATTTAGACACCAGTTTCCATTCTACAGTGCCAACTTTAGTTTGTTAATTCAAGCATTTGTGTGAACATAACACCCACCAAGTGGAACTGGTATTTTGATCATCATGGTTCGGTCACGTTTATTTGTTCCCTTTCTTTGACCCTTGAGGGGTGGAAGTGGGAAACCAAAAGTCAAGAAACTGGGACGGGTCTGCAATACTAATACACCACTAAGCCAACGAAAGCCCAACAGTCATATGGGCTTGGCAAGCCTCTTGTTTTAGTTGATTGCCTGGGACTGTAAAAAACTAGGAAGTTGGCCATGCATTGTAGTTTGCCAAATGATTGACAACAGTCTGCATCAGACTTGGTAAGTCGCCAGGTGTACAGATCTGCACCATTGAGAAGGGTTTTCATTGAAGAGCAGATAAGTCATTCAACACTGTTGAAAGCATATTGGTGACTTATCATGTTGCAATTTTTATTCATGATGAATGCAGCCACCAGTGTTAGAAACTGAAATATGAAAGCTAGGAGCTGAATGGCACCTTAATCCTTAATCCCTTGGTGTATCTGAAGAAGTGTGCATGCACACGAAAGCTCATACCAAAATATAAACTTAGTTGGTCTTTAAGGTGCTACTGAAGGAATTTTCTTATTTTGCTTCGACTCAGACCAACACGGCTACCTACCTGTAACCTTAATCCTAGGTTATGGATGTCTAGACACGCTTTTTTTAAAGCAAGAATACAAAGCTGAAAAATGAATGAACTGCAGCCAAAATATTATGTTCATTTTTCACATGGTCTAAGTCTTTCCCCTACCCACCTCTCTAATAGTCTTAAGAGGGTCTCTTCTCCAGAGTACTGTAGCTGGAAGTGAGGAGGCAGAAAAATCTCCTCCTTTCCTTCCACTCTGCAGTTTTAATTTGAAATATTAGGCACAGTATTGCGCCCAGAGCTCAGAAACTGCTCGCACTAATTCCCTGTCGCAAAACGGGCCTAGAACAATGGGAGTTTTGAACATTGGTGCCAACACTGAAATGTTTAACTCATGAAGGATCTGTGCCAGACTGCAATTCTAACTCCACTTACCTGGGAATAAAACCCCACTAAATTCAGCTGGACTTCTTTCTGAGTGGACATGGTTAGGATTGTGGCCTACGTCACTGAAATGCTGAGCCAACCCTGGCCATTGTAATTCATAAGTAACTTATAAAAGCTTCATGCACTATAGTACTGTATGTGCCATTTGAGTAGTGTTACAGATGAAGAATAAAAAGCAGTATTCCTAAGAATTGATTAATATTGTAAGTCAATTTACCAAGCAGGTTCAAATGAAAATTTGCTTTCCCTAGGCATTGAACATTGTTGTTAGGAATTATGTGCAACTGATTGTAGCCAATGTTCTCTAGAAATGTAAGGCAAGTAACAAAGCAAAGAAATATTCTCTATTATTTGGGATAACATTAAATATTACTTTAAGAAGAAAATAGCAACTTATTTGTAATGACAACTGAACCAGATCCACATGCATGACTTGTAGTGCCTTTGTAATCTAAAATCCATTTTAGCAGAATTATTCAACTGTACAATATAGTTAATTTTAATATTATTTTTACATGTCGAACTTAAGCGGTACATAGAATATTATTTTTGACATTTTAAATAACAAACTTGGTCAAAGGTATTTTATGAAATGCCTAGGCAATGTTTGGAACAATAGATATTTAGTACTTGGTTTGGTTTTTGGAGTGGCAAAGATTTCCTAGGTATTTTTAGGTGACCTGTATGAAAATTTTGCCTGTAACAAACACATTTCCAGGCAAAAGCAGGAGCCTCAATGTGTAATCTAGTCCTACATAAGAATGCACGAGCTGTTGTTAAGAGAAGTGCAAAATACTTCTCTTAACCCTTCTACCCCTCCCAGTAATTTAGATTTTTTGATAATAGACGTGGATTCCCGACCCAATTTATTATTCCCATTGTTGCAATAAATTAGTGCCAACACCTCTTCTTCTCTTGCTATATTGTTGGATAGTGCTTTGAGCCAGCATAGAATTGACAGATTGATCTTTCGGAAACATAGGTCAGAATGGTTTTTATAGTCCAACATTTTCTACTCTTGACAGCTTTTTGTGGTCTGAAGCGGAAGCCTTTCATACCACTTATACCAAGCATCCCCAAACTTCGGCCCTCCAGATGTTTTGGACTACAATTCCCATCTTCCCTGACCACTGGTCCTGTTAGCTAAGGATCATGGGAGTTGTAGGCCAAAACATCTGGAGGATCGCAGTTTGGGGATGCCTGACCTATACCTTGGTACCAGGGATTCAATCTTGGCGGTGCTATTTTTCTGGAAAAAGGGGTTCCAGAACTCACCTTCTCCAAGTGTCAGTCCAAAGGTTGCCACCTTTCATTGTTGCCCCCAGCACTTGCCTAAGCAGGTCTTATCTTCCAAGCAGAAATCTCTTCTAAACACCTCTGAGCCAAGAATGTGGTACAGATCAGCTGAAACTCATGCAGCCACTTGATGTGGTTAAGTTGTTCATGAATTCTATTGGACAGAAGCCAGGGACAACATCAAAAACATGAGTAAGCTACATCCTGGGAAGTAATTTGACCTGTGCCTTTGGAGGGGGAAAAATGTCTGGAGGATGCAAGCTGTCTGTAGTGGATTTAATTGTTACATCCTATTTGTCAGCTGACCGGCAGAATGTGGGGCTCCTTTTTTAAAATTCTCCAAAGCTGTGCTGTTTCTGCCCTAAGTCTTTGAGAAAGGTTAGACTTATTATTTGAAGATCCATGAAGCTGCATGGGAAACACATCATGTTTCTATATAACACACCTTCACAAGGTTTCTAAAGTAGGTTCCAAGAAATTTGAAAGGGACCCTCACCTCCCAGGGCTCACCTGATACCTTGCATACGGCAGCTTCTATCTACTTGGTCAACCTTGATCGGCACATTTGGAAATCATTGGAGGCAGTGTGATGAAGGAGGGGCCTTAGGCAAGCCCTGCTACCTAGTGGCCAGGTAGTTGCTGAACTCTTTTCCATCCTTCCAGAGGAAAGAGATAAAAATTTCAGCAGTTTTTCTCCCTACCTAAAATTTTTCTGAAGATCTCATAGCCTAACATATGACCTTGATAAAATAAACTTGACGTTACTCATTAAAAAAGTGGAGTCAAAACTTTATAGGTAACAGCTAAATCTGGCATCTCATTTTTCATCTTTGTTAGGTGAAAAATGCATTTCTATTCATGCTAATTTGACATGAAGTGTAATATTAGTTCAGTCGGTTTTTTTCAACTTAACATGTATAAGCTCTGAGCAAAAATATTTGTCTAGATCTCTCCAACTAAGGTTCGTGTATTTGCTAATTTTGAAAAAGTATGTGTGCGGCTCCAGTTGCAAAGAGAGCTGTCAGAATGATTCATGAGAGCCCTCAAGATGTACATTCTGAATATTTGATATAATGTCAGATAATCAGACGAAACGGAAAACAAGGCAAAGCTGACAAACATTAAATTGTGGTCTCTCATGCAAAGCAAGGTATTCAATCAATATACCAGCTTTCACCACCAAGCTCTAAAATACTTTCTTCAAAGTACAGTACAATACATCTTGAAAACTGAAGACATTTTTTCTTAACAATCATTGTCTTTCCCTCTTCCCGCCCTTAATCCCACAGCTCTCTGCTTAGCAGTTAGGAATTGCAATTACCCATGTATTTTCCACTCTGCAGATGCAACTGCACACCAGGCTATATAGGAGATCACTGTGAGGTTGACTATGACGACTGCCAAGACAACAAGTGTAAAAATGGAGCGCAGTGTACTGATGCGGTGAATGGTTATACATGCATATGCGCTGAAGGGTACAGGTAAGGGCAGTTCCGAAGAGCATGACAAAACACCTGCTATCACTTCTAAAGAGTAACTTGTTGGACATACTTGTGTCTTTGTTTGCATCTAGCGGACTGTTCTGTGAGTTTTCACCACCAATGGTCTTGCCTCGCACCAGCCCATGTGATAATTATGAGTGTCAAAATGGAGCCCAGTGCATCATCAAGGCCAATGAGCCAAACTGCCAATGTTTGTCAGGCTACCAGGGGGATAAATGCGAGAAGCTGGTCAGCATAAATTTTGTAAATAAAGAATCCTACCTGCAGATTCCTTCAGCAAAGATTCACCCCCAGACCAATATCACTCTTCAGGTAAGGCAAGGTGCTATTAAGTCTACCGATCATAAAACTCCCTAGCGTGGCTGCTGGTGGTGGGAATTATGGAACCCATCCCATGTTTCGGACAACATTTAGGACAGGGGTGGGGAAACTGTGGCTTTCTAGATGTTTCTAGACCGTAACTCTCATCGTACCTGACGATGGGCTATGACGGCTGGGGCTAATGGATCTAGAATCCCAAAAAATATGCCAGGCCATGGATCCCCCACCCCTCATTTAAGGCAGGTAAAGGTAAAGGACCCCTGACAGTTAAGTCCAGTCGCAAATGACTCTGGGGTTGTGGCGCTCATCTCGCATTGCTGTCCAAGGGAGCCGACGTTTTTCCGCAGACAGTTTTTCCAGGTCATGTGGCCAGCATGACTAAGCCGCTTCTGGTGAAACACTGTTTACCTTCCCGCCGGAGCAGTACCTATTTCTCTACTTGCACTTTTGGTGCACTTTCGAACTGCTAGGAGGTGGGACAGAGCAACGGGAGCTCACCCCGTCGCAGGGATTTGAACCGCCAACCTTCTGACTGGCAAGCCCACGAGGCTCAGTGGTTTATACCACAGCACCATCCATGTCCCTATTTAATGCATGTACTTTACATCATTTGCCACAATGCTGCATTACCATTGCGAGTTAATGAATCCAAGCCACTGTCTCTTCACGGCATAAGAATGACGGTGATGGGAGGGGGAAGGAATGTTTTCGGGAAAGTAGAGACCAGGACAAAAGGGTCTAACCTTTTCCCCATTGATTGTTTTCTCCCTACGACTACCCTGTCTCCAAGCTGCTTTTCCCCAGTTGTGTTTGCCACATCAAGTGCAGTTAACCTCCTAGTTTGGGGAGGTTTAGGAGAAAAGCAGCGAGATGCGAGGAGGGGCTATGCTTTTTTAAATGCCATGATTGAATATACTGTGAGTCAGTCTCAATGTGATGTATAACATGCCTCCAAGCAGAACAGCACTAATGGCTCTGGCTCTCTAATGTTACACAAAACCTGCCAGTTCAATAATAATTGATTACATCAGTGAAAATAAATGTTTGATTTTGTTACCTGGGCAACCCAATATATATATATAACACTTGTTTTTCATTTGAAGTAAATATATTTTTCTGAAATGTCTTTCCTTCGTGGTCTTCTAATGAAAACTTTGCTTTGCCACAAGATCGCCACAGATGAGGATAGTGGAATCCTACTGTATAAAGGTGACAGAGACCATATAGCTGTGGAACTGTACCGTGGACGAGTGAGGGTCAGTTATGATACAGGATCATATCCAGCCTCTGCCATTTACAGGTTGGTCTATAAATAATAAATCTTTTTATATATATAAAGTCTTCATATCTTTCTATTCTTTGAGGTGCCTGAATTCCCACCCACCCAAAAGCTACTGACACTAGGGGTTGGGTGATATCTGGTTTTCAACATCACAATATAACACATGATATGCCAATATATCATGATGTCTGAAATAAGGATGGACCTATGTTAGAGGTAACATCTCGGCAACTGCTGCTACTTAGGGGTTTAAACTGTTAAATGATGATATTATCAAATCACCTCATAGTCACTTTCATCAGCAGGCAAGCCAAAATGTATCCCAAGAGGGCACTTGGTTTGGGGCTTGGCAACCAAATGCTGGTAATTCAGGACAATCCAGAGTTCAGCGATGAGTCATAATGAATACGGATATTCTGGGAGAATATTGAACAAAAATTAAAATTTGATGCATACCACTATATCATAGAATCATAGAACAGTATAGTTGGAAAGGGACCCCAAGGATCATCTAGTCCAGCCCCCTGCAATTCAGGAAATTCAGCTAAAGCATCCATGGCAGATGGCCATCCAACCTGATGGCCAATGTGAAATTTAACTCAGAGATAGCCTGCTTTTTAAAGATTTCTGGAGAATATATTAATGTTCTATGAAGTTTTAAGGGCAAATTTAGAATTTATGGAAGCATTAGGTTTATTTTTTTAAAAATTATGTTTTTGCATATGATTAACAATTTAATCTATTTTCAACTAATTCAAGCAGTTTACTAGTGCCAAGTTCATAGCTGCCAAGTTTTCCCTTTTCTCACGAGGAAGCCTATTCAGCATAAGGGAATTTCCCTTAAAAAAAGGGATAACTTGGCAGCTATGGCCAAGTTGCATCTGCTTCCCTACTCAGGGCCAAGTGCAATTCTACATATGAGTAAGCCCCTCTGAGCTCAACTAAAACCTGCTTCTAGTCCCTGTTTTTCAGGGAGGGAAAGAATATAAGTGGTGGGTCAAAGGAAACTGGTCGAAGAAGGATTCTCTGTGTTCACTTCCATGGCTCTGTCATCCCTCTCTCACTTACACACAACTCCTAAGGATAATAAAGGACCCAATGCAATGTCTGCTCATCTGCTGGGGGTGAGGGCTGGGCAGAGGACTGGGTAAGGCAGGGGCTAAAGCCAGCTTTCTACCACCACCAATGCCAGTCGAATAATTCCTCTCAAATGGAAAACTGGAATTAAAAGACTAAAGCCGTTCAGCACAGTTGTTTTGCAATAATATCAAAGGACCCAGATGTTAGTCGATTGCTAAGAAATTTATATGTAGCCCAAAGAAAAGTTATCCCTGTAAAATTCTGCATTTTCTATATAATAAAATCTGGCTTTTAATATTCCTTGAAAGGATTTTAAAATATTCTGTTCCTTTTCACCATGCTTTTCTGATAGGACCATAATTTGTGTAACCAGTATGTTCTTTTTCCACATGCATACATTTAATCATGTTGAATAAAAACAGGATTACTGTAGACCAAAGTACTGACATTAAACATTAAAGCACAAAAGGGAATAAAGATATACTTAAGTGTATTTCCCCCTCCCTCCCTTGTTTAAAAAGGATCTAGTTTCAATCTCTTCTATTTGAGGAACTGGAAAGACTCGGGGATTATTGCTCTTGGATTTATATTTTAGTTTCTGCTTTTGCCAGCTATTTTCTGGGAAACAATGTGCAACCAAAGCTCTGCATTAATTCCATCTTGATGCATTCCAGCTTCCTTACTCCATCACAGCCATCTATAGTCTTTTTCTCCTCCTGGTCAACTTTGAAAGTCAAACGTGATGCTTCTCCAGTCTTCCATAGAAGAGCTAGGATCCATAGTCAGAGGTTCCCATGTGTGCATTGGGACTCCTTTCGTTCTCCTCCCCCATGCTGCTCTCAAAATAATTCAAAGTACTGCACTGGGAAGCAGCCTTTGATGCAGTGCAGAAGTCTGCAGTTGGAGATGGATGCTGAGCAAAACCCCAGTATGGTGTAGTGGTTAAGAGCCAGTATGGTGTAGTGATTAAGAGCAGTAGACTCGTAATCTGGGGAACCGGGTTCGCGTCCCCGCTCCTCCACATGCAGCTGCTGGGTGACCTTGGGCTAGTCACACTTCTCTGAAGTCTCTCAGCCTCACTCACCTCACAGGGTGTTTGTTGTGGGGGAGGAAGGGAAAGGAGAATGTTAGCCGCTTTGAGACTCCTTCGGGTAGTGATAAAGTGGGGTATCAAATCCAAACTCTTCTTCTTCTTCTTCTTCTTCTTCTTCTTCTTCTTCTTCTTCTTCTTCTTCTTCTTCTTCTTCTTCTTCTTCTTCTTCTTCTTCTTCTTCCCCGCTGTGTGCATCAATGTGTGTGCAGGTTTGTTTTGCATCCCACTCAAGTATTTTAGCGCTTCCAAAAGATTTTAAGGTGCTTATGGCACTGAGTGGTGGCCTCTCCAGTCTCTTCCATAAATTGGGCATTTATTCACACAAGCACTGTGACATGGAATGGTTCTGTCTATGGAGGAGAGCAGCAGCCCCTGCATGGCCTTGCCAGATGTGACAATCTGGTTCAGAGGAGCAGCAAGAGGGAGATGCTAGAGCAGGGGTCAGCGACTTTTTCAGCCATGGGTCGGTTCACCGTCCCTCAGACCATGTGGTGGGCCGGACTATATTTTGAAAAAAAATAACAATGAACGAATTCCTATGCCCCACAAATAACCCAGAGATGCATTTTAATTAAAGGGACACATTCTACTCATGTAAAAACACGCTGATTCCTGGACCGTCCGTGGGCCGGATTGAGAAGGCGATTGGGCCGGATCTGGCCCCCGGGCCTTGGGTTGCCTACCCCTGTGCTAGAGGGAAAATGAAGTAATATTCAGGAAGGGATTGTAGTTATGATGAACACACACACACACACACACACACACACACACACACACACCCTGCCACTTTTGTTATTTGTCCATGGAGGGAAGGTTCCATTGGTGGCAATAGCTCAAAGGTGAAGGCACAAACACACTTGTTTACAAACACCTGATCTTTTCTCAAAATGCCTGGAGCTCTGCCCTTTTGTTCTTGTCTCTTCTGAGGGGCAGGGCATAGTCTGCCAGGGGAATTCTGAAGATTTATATTGGCCCAGGGATAGGGTTGCCAGACTCAATAGAGGACAGGACTTCTGTGCCTTTAGTTGCCCTGCTCTCTTTTGAGTCTGGAAACCTTAAAGAGAAACCAGCAGACCCTTTGCTTGGAAATTAAACAAAGGGTCTGCTTCTTTCTCTTTAAGGTTTCCAGACTCAAAAGAGAGCAGGGCAATTAAAGGCACAGAAGTCCTGTCCTCTATTGAGTCTGGCAACCCTGCCCAGGGATGGCCGAGTATCAGCTAGGCCTGTATTTAAATGTAGTCTTTAAGAATCGCAGGCCTGCAAGCAATAAGGTACCATGCTCTGAATGTGGCGGAAGAAAGGTGTAAAGCAAGACTTACTAGTTTCTGGCTTGCCCTGTGTCTGTCTTTGAAGTAACATGGTGTTGGCATATTCCTTTAAACAATAAAAAGGTCAAGGGTTGGGGCTGCAAATAGTCTTTTTTTTTGGTGACTTTAATTGCCTGTTGACTTTCTCATCTGTATGTTCAAGTCAGCCAGGAAAGTGCAGTTCTCTGGGATGCCACAGCTCATGATACCTGAACATCTAGAGAATCTTGCCTAGAATCTACAGCTGTTCTCTGCAAAAACTGTAGCACACAACTGAAGACAGCCGACAGCTCGAAGTTGTTTGAGTTCACTAAGTTATGCATAACCAGGAAAATTGTCTTAGTCTATTCCTTGTAATTTTCTGAATATTGAATGTCTGGCTATTTATCTATACTGTGCTAAGGAAGAACATTCAATGTCTCAGATATTTAAAATATTATTTATTCTTCTTCCAGTGTTGAGACAATCAATGATGGAAACTTCCATATAGTTGAGTTACTGGCCATGGATCAGATTCTGTCTTTGTCTGTTGATGGAGGAAGTCCCAAAATCATCAGCAACTTATCTAAACAATCCACTTTGAATTTTGACTCCCCGCTCTATGTAGGAGGTAAGGAAACAGTGTATACATTGTTTCTATTGTGAATATAAATAGCATATATAGTCTGGGGAAATGCAAATTATATATTTCAGTTAGTACACCAATTGAAGAAATATTTATGACAATTTCTGGTTTTACAGGTGTGCATTTTCTAAGCCAGCCTTATAGCAGAAATGTTAGCTGTGCCCTGGGACAAATCAGACCCTTCTGAATCAAACAGTGGCACTGTATACATTTGTTGTTGTTGTTGTTGTTTAGTCGTGTCTGACTCTTCGTGACCCCATGGACCAGAGCACGCCAGGCAGTCCTGTCTTCCACTGCCTCCCGCAGTTTGGTCAAACTCATGTTCGTAGCTTCGAGAACACTGTCCAACCATCTCGTCCTCTGTCGTCTGTATACATTACTCTGTATACATTACTGACTTAAAACACATCAGCCAAGTTGGGTGTTTTTCCAGCCAGCTGACTTTCCACACCAGTGTGCAAAGAGTATGTCCTGCAATTCTCAAATCGGATTGGTTCTGGTTTTGTGGGGAATGCATCATAATGCAGTATTTCTCAAGAACCTACAGGACAGAGGTTGATTGTAGCTAACACCACGTGTATACGGCTTCAAAAACCAGAGGTGGGCGTGCATAGGATGCAGTGTAAACAGGAACGTGTACATAGCCTGTGAGTCTGGCTGCATTCAGATCAGGCATCCCCAAACTGCGGCCCTCCAGATGTTTTGGCCTACAACTCCCATGATCCCTAGCTAAGAGGACCAGTGGTCAGGGATGATGGGAATTGTAGTCCAAAACATCTGGAGGGCCGAAGCTTGGGGATGCCTGATTCAGATCTACATGGCACTACCTTAGGGTGAAATATTATCCCATCTACATTGCAGGCATTTAACTGCAGTATCTACTTGAGACTAGGACATCTAAATTATCCAACATGCAATCAGCAACCACCATGTGTTGGGCAAGGTACAAAAATGTAAAGCAGTGATGTCGTGACTATTAAGCCTCCACATTATCCATTCAGTCAACATAGCTCTGTAGAGATGTGGTGACTGAAAATGTTGTTTTGTAGCGGTGAGGAAATTATCTGGATATCTAAATGTACCCATAGCTAATCACAGTTAGGTTTTTAAATCAGCGGTGGTGCTCTTCAAGTAATTATGAAAATTCATTTCATAGGTAACAAGTTGATGGCTTGTTTGTTTTCCAGGCATGCCTATGAAGAACAATGTTGCTGCCCTGCGCCAGTCTCCAGGTCAAAATGGCACCAGTTTTCATGGCTGCATCCGTAATCTATACATCAATAGTGAACTGCAGGACTTTAGGAATGTCCCACTGCAAGTTGGAATTCTGCCAGGCTGCGAACCCTGTCATAAGAAAATGTGTGTCCACGGGACCTGCCACGTGACTAGCCAATCAGGCTTTGCTTGTGAATGTGATGGAGGATGGACTGGCCCACTCTGTGATCAGCAAGCCAATGATCCTTGCTTAGGAAATAAGTAAGTCCTTGTTCAAGTCCCTTTCTAATATTGTACATGTGCATATACACAGCGGAGTAGGGTAGGTTTTAAACAGTAGTAACACTTTTGAAAGTCTCCATTTCTGGGGTGGGGGGTGGGTGGGTGTGCAGAATATAATTACCCATCTTTTGGACCACAACTTACCTAGTTTGCTGATTAGCAAATTAATACACTAATCAGAAGTTGTTGAATGCCATCATATGCCATCTTTAGACCACCTTTCTATATTATTCCCCTGGAAATTTAGTTTCCTCATTTTTTCTAGACAACATTACAAGAGGAGATTGTAGCTTAAAAAATGAATAAAATGTCATCATTCCATTCTCTTGAGTTTTTAACACCTCTCTAAAATTTTATTTTGGTGATTGAAAAAGGACCATTGGTTTGTATTTGCTTTTTTTTTTTTACACTATGACTATGAACAGCTCTCAAGCATTGCTCCCGATGCAAATAGCAGCTTCAAGGGATCAATTTTCATCTGTACCACAGCAAACTTCGGCCCTCCAGATGTTTTCCCATCATCCCTGGCCACTAGTCTTGTTAGCTAGGGATCATGGAACTTGTAGGCCAAAACATCTGGAGAGCCACAGTTTGGGGGTGCCTGGGCTAGTTGCTCCTCCCCAACTTCTGTAATCTTAATAATTATCAGCCCCACCCCCCAAGCAGTGCTCACTGCACTTTTCAGAACATCCACATTAAATGTGAAGGTGCATTTAGCATCCCATCCAATTTGGCTCAGGATTTTATACAGTCGTACCTTGTTTTGCGACTATTCCAGAGCCCCAGCCGCTAGCCGAAAAGGACACAGGGCAAAGCGCCGTGTCTGCGCATGCACGCAGAGCGGTTTGCACTTCTGCGCATGCACAATTGAGCACTTCTGCGCATGTACACGAGTGGCAAACCTAGAAGTAACCCGTTCTGGTACTTCCTGGTTTGCCGCAGACGTTCGCTGGAATGGACGCTAGACGAGGCGGACATTCAGGGAGATATTCAGGTAGTAATTAACTCATCTGTGCTAAAGAAAAGTAATGTCTTTGTTTATGTCCTGGCAACCTAGCAGTTCAAAAGCACATCAAAGTGCAAGTAGATAAATAGGTACCGCTCTGGCGGGAAGGTAAACACCGTTTCCGTGTGCTGCTCTGGTTCTCCAGAAGATGCTTTGTCATGCTGCCCACATGACCTGGAAGCCGTATACGGGCTCCCTCGGCCAATAACGCGTGATGAGCGCCGCAACCCCAGAGTCGGTCACGACTGGACCTAATGGTCAGGGGTCCCTTTGCCTTTTATCTTTTACCTTCTGATTCCTAAGTTTTATCTTAAATCTCAATGCCATGTTCTCTTTGGTCAAAGTCCAAAAGGGCTTTCTCGGTGGGGCATTTGTTGAATTTCATGGGGTTGGGGTGAAAACAGCCCAACAGGCAGGGCTGATACAAGACATGTTGGCACCTGAGGCAAACCACAAATCGCCTCCCTTCCACCAGGGAAGAAGGGCTGAGTGAAGCTCTACATTGGGATCAAGGGTGGGAGTGGACCAGCAGTGCCCCCCATTCACCGAGAGGCTGCTATAGAGGTGGCATGGGTGGGTGGGTGGCACTGCCAAGGAGGAGGCAGATCCAGCCTTCAAGGGGCGTAGCACTGCGGAAGCAGTAGCAGGCAATTCATTCCTTGGAGGGCGGATCTGCTGCCCCTGTGGATCAATACAATACAAGCAGCATGCAAGAGCACAAGATTCAATCAAATTTCAACCAAGTATTATTAGTACAAAAAGAAAACAATAAGAGAACCATATACAAATGCTGACACAGAAGCCAAAACCAAATGTCAAGCAGATAGCATATACAAATAAATACCGAAAGGCAAACCAGTCTTAATGGTCTTTGAGGCTATGTAGCGGTCAGCAAAGTGGCAGCAGGTCGAATGAAGGGTCAATGATAGACAGGCTGCCGGCGTTTTTCACCTGTTTCGCCCATATGACGGGCTTCTTCAGTAGTTTCTCCTTCTGCTTTCTGTTATGTTTAATACATTCACTGGTGGTATAAACCAGGTCTTATTAGTATTCGAACTAAATTACTAATATACATCTAAACAAACAAATATCAATGTGGATCAGGCTGCCTGAGGTGGTTGCCTCACCTTGCCGTATGGGTGGGCCAGCTCTGATTACAGGTAAGCCATGTCTCCTCCTCCTCCTCCTCCTCCTCCTCCTCCTCCTCCTCCTCCTCCTCCTCCTCCTCCTCCTCCTTGTTGATCATTAATAGCTCGTATCAATCTGAGTCATTTTAAACCAGATTATGCATTCCTCGCCCACATAGTCTCTAACACTTAAAGGGGGGAGGGCAAGGATCTTGAGGAATGCAGAATTTGGCACCTGTGACACCTTGTTCAGGTCTTCCATAACACATCTACAGTGGCAATATTCCAGTACTAACAAAACAAACAGGCTACGTTCTTCCTTATCGTTGCACAAACCTAGCGCAAGGCAAAACGGCTTCGCTCCATGTCGTACCGACATACAGTGCATTCTAAAAAGGAAGGGCGAGTAAAACCCTATAAACCATTTCCTTTTTGAGCACAGTCCAAAGTTTTTTTTTTTTGTTTTTTTTACAATTAATGTCGCTTAGCCTTAGATTGGATTGAATAATTTATTTTTTATTCTCTTGGGCTTGTCTCCCCCTGTAGATGTGTGCATGGTGCCTGCTTGCCAATCAATGCATTTTCATACAGTTGTAAATGCCTGCAGGGACATGCGGGAGTCCTCTGTGACGAGGATGAAGAACTGCTTAACCCCTGCCAGTCCATCCGATGTAAACACGGTAAATGCAGGTTTTCAGGCCATGGGAAACCGTATTGCGAGTGCAGCAGCGGATACACTGGGGACGGCTGCGATAAAGGTAGGTAACCAGTTGGTCACAGTTTCATGTAAGAGGGAAAAATATTTGTTTTATTGTCAAAACCTAATAAAGATTGAGAGAAAAAACAAACCCCAATCTTGCACACATGGCAGTACATTTTTCTTTGGGCTTCTTTTTTTTATTATTTCTTTCCCCCTTTATCCCACCCTAAGCTCTATAGAGCTTCTTTCAGTGAAAAGGAATTTTTTAAAAAATATATATAATAACGAAGAGGATTTTTTTTAATATAAAAAATGATCTTTGAATTTAATATTAGCACTTGGAAGATTTTTCCCCCATCAAGTATTTTGCTGTGAAAACTTTTTTCTTTGTTCAGAAGCGACTTTTTACTATATTTAAACTGCCACCTTTTACCTGCTATATCTTTCTGTATTTATTGTTTCTCTGCCTTCTGCAACTGCGAAGCCAAATCCAATGATTCTGCTCCTAGTTTTATCACAAACTCTACTTTTGACCTCTCATCTTCAACTGATTTATCACAGCGAATTATACAGGTGAGATGGATAAAAACAGGATATTTTCCCCTCTACTGTCATCTTGTTCTTTTCTTTCCTTGTCTATCAAGGCTCTTTCACTTTTTTTCTCTCTCTCTCCCCCTCCCCCCAACTTTTTTTCTTCAGCTGACATATATTTATTTTGTACTTTGCATCAATGTGACTAGAATAGAATATGGGGTTTGGGTTTTTAAACCAGATGTCTCCTGTTTAAACTGTTTTTATGTCCCAGTAATTTATGAAGTTAGTGGAATGTAGCTTCTATTAAATAACAGATTGAATAATATTTAACTCAAGGTCTAATAAATGAAATTGCATGCTGTCTCAAGTACTTCCCAGCAGTAAAAGAAACCAGCTGGTCGTGCTGTTAGGAATAGATGATGTGTATTTTTGTAATAAAGAAAAAAGAATTAAATTTCCAATTTTCTTGTCATTGTAATAGCAGCGTATTTATGGGTTTACGGATAAATCACAACTAAAAAAAAAAGCGAATATGAAAAAAAGCGCAATCTGCTTTTTAAATCCTGTGTACCAGGACCTTTTTCTAAGCTAAAAATAATGTAAACAAGATTCTCTATTTAAACGCATTTCATCTTCTTAGTAGATGCCAACCATTGATATCATTGCATGGTGAGTCATTTGGGGGCTGCTCTTTTTCACGTTGCAGAAATCTCTTGTCGAGGCGAACGAATCAGAGATTACTTCCAAAAGCAGCAAGGTTATGCCGCGTGCCAGACGACCAAGAAGGTATCGAGACTAGAATGCAAAGGAGGGTGTTCGAGTGGGCAGTGCTGTGGACCATTGAGGAGCAAGAGGCGGAAATATTCTTTTGAATGCACTGACGGGTCCTCATTTGTGGACGAGGTCGAGAAGGTGGTGAAGTGCAGCTGTACAGAGTGCCCCTCCTAAACATGCCCTATTTCGCTCCACTTTTGTCTTTTTTTTTTTTAATGTTGTATACTTATTGACCGTGTCTTGGACTAATTAACGCTTCATAGTGGAAATATTTGAAATATATTGTAAAATACAGAACAGACTTATTTTTATTATGAGAATAAAGACTTTTTTTCTTCAACTGCAACAAAACAAAAATAAAGTGCTTGAACTGAGACTTCTTGTTCCCAAGAGGAGTTTTGAAGGAAAAGAGAGAAAAAAACAATAAAAATACCTGGTAACATTTCAACAGTGATGGAAAACCTAACAACTTTTAACATCAGCCCTTCTTTGTAACATTCTGAAGATATACAGGCACTTTGCTCAAGGGACTTTCAACCCTACAATCTTATTGATGAAAAATCAACCCCAGAGTCTGCTTTCTTTTTTTACTTCCTTAACTAGTTTTTCATTGTCGTCGTTTTTGGTTTTACTCTCTTGACAAGGTCATATCAAACTCTTCCAGGGCGTGCAATGAAAAGGCACAAGGTGAACAGAAATCTTTTTTGTGCAAATTTATATTACGCGTTTTGTACGGCATAAAATAATCAAGTCGGGGAAAATGAGACATCTTGCCTCCTTAACAGAAGAGAATTCACCATAACCCTAAAAAATCTCCTGATATATTCTTTTATGTCGGCATGTTAGCAAAAGAAGAAATTGAATGAGTGTTTTATCTACCCTCTTCCAGTATTAATTTTTTTTGTAATATAAAAGTTAAGGGGAGGATAAAAAAATAGATTATTGTTGGGAAAATTAGGTATAATATGGAGTTTTGTTTTTTATGAGTTCTGAGCAACTCTATACAGTATTCGGTTTATTGAGAAATATTTATTGTATCAAAGTACACTGTACTTAACATTTAGGCCACCCCTTTTACTGTTTTTTTCTCAATGCTTTAATATATATTAATTTATATTTGTCCTGATATTTTTGTATTTCCTGTTGTTGTTGGGGTTTTGTTTTGTTTTTTAAAAGAAGACTTAATCAGGATAGTTGCAATAGGACTAACATGGCATGTTCTCACAGGGTAAATAGATTTGGTCTGGGGTTTTTTTCCCCCTCCTTGGCAACCTATCATCTGCCTGGTGTCACTCAAAGAACTGGATGCCAGAAGCAACAACAGGTTGTGGTTTTCATGATAGCAGGGGCATCTCCCAAGTCCTTGTAACGAGTGAGTGAAAGAGTCTTTACAGTAGATGGCAAATGTATAGAAGTGAGCCTTTCCCTGGTATACATTGCTTTGCAGAAAATGAAATGATGTGTAGAAACTGACACTAGAAAAGTAGACCTTTGCAAGCTAATATTCCCTTGGAGTTCCTTCCCTTTAAATTTTTAAAAAAGAGGCTGTATTACCAAGAACTGTGACTTTTCCCAAATATTAAAACTACTTTACTTGTCCTAATGTTTCCCTTTGTTAACAGTTTTTGCTGCTAAATCACAATATAGAATTGGTAATAATTCTTCATAGTTGGTTGTGTCCTTTTTTCCAGTAAATCTCGGGGTACCCCGTAATGGGGGTGTTTTTTTTCAATTTTTTTAAAAAAGAAAAAGTTAGATGTACATGTGTAATACGGTGTTTCTTTGTCTTATTTGGACTGATATCAGTACCTTTACTGATGTTTGTAAATTAAACAGATATTTACTTCAGTGCTAGCTTTTGCTTGTATTCTTCTAAGAAGTTTAACTTGCTCAGCGGCCTGTAATTAAACTCCAGTAGCATAACAAGAGTCATTTTAAAAAGCTATCCCAATTTAAAAAATAAGCCAGGGAATATATTGCTGTCAAGCTAAAGGAGGAACCTCCATGCCTGTCTTGTAGCTTCAGAACTATTTTACAGTGTTATCTCCAAACAGTCAAATAGTTGGTTCTCGGGATCATGCATACTTTTCTAAATATTAATCTAAATTTCTCCTGAGAAAGAAATGCATACACCATGCATTGTAATTCCATATTTGACTAGTTCTATACACATGATCGGGACACGGGTGGTGCTGTGGTCTAAACCACAGAGCCTAGGGTTTGCCAATCAGAAGGTTGGCAGTTCGAATCCCCGCGATGAGGTGAGCTCCCGTTGCTCAGTTCCTGCTCCTGCCAACCTAGTAGTTCGAAAGCACGTCAAAGTGCAAGTAGATAAATAGGTACCGCTACAGCGAGAAGGTAAATGGTGTTTCCGTGTGCTGCTCTGGTTCTCCAGAAGCGGCCTTGTCATGCTGGCCACATGACTCGGAAGCTGTACGCCAGCTTCCTTGGCCAGTAAAGCGAGATTAACATCACAACACCAGAGTCGTCCGCAACTGGACTTAACGGTCAGGGGTCCCTTTACCTTTACCTATACACATGTTGATTGCTCACCTCTACATCTTTCATCCCCATTCATTGTCCCAGTTTTTGTTCTCCTTTCAGCCCTTGTTGTCTCTTCATTTCATTTTTTGGATCACACCTGCTCTAAAGTGCAAACAGTTATTTTTCTAGTCTCTACCCTTCCCTGCTTCCCACGCATTTGACTCTCAGGCCCCTGTGTCCTACATTCCTGTGTCCTTCTGCCTGCCCTACATCTCTCGTATTGGGGCAGCTCATCCTCAGCAGCAGCCACCATGAAGTCTCTTGACGTGTTACCAATTAAGAGTATAAAAATACCCCTCTCTCCTTAGCAAGAAACGTATCACTGAAATGGAGGGTCATGAAATCGTATCATGCTGTCATATGAACAAAGTCTGTAAGAAACACCAGCTGAAGAACAATTCACGAATGCAAACAAAACAGATTTTACCCTTCACAGCAGCTCCCCACCAAGTTGCTGGGCAAAACACACAGGTGCCATACTTGCAACACAGGGTAAAATACAGTACAAGGGAGGCAGGTGGTTTTCATCAGGAAAGCTACTAAAAGTGGTTCTGGGGGCGAATTCCTGCTCAGTTGCTAAGCCTGTCTCAGGTGGACCATTTCAGCTCTCCCTGGCATGTGCTGTAAAACACTTGTGTTGGGAGACATTTGGGGAGAGAGAGAGAGACTGTATATGGGGGGTTGATAAGCTATGGTAGTCCTCGGAGCCAAGATGAGTGAGCTGGAATGCTTGGGGTTTTGTTTTTTTTAATCACAAGGAAACATAGATGTAGTGGCCAGAATGGAACCCTGGTAGAATGGGGAGAACCAATGGGATATGGTCAGGGCCGGATTTAGGTTTGATGAGGCCCTAAGCTACTGAAGGTAAAGGGGCCCTTTTATATGTCCAGCTGTCCTTTGTCAACAACAAATTGTCACTGTTTTTTGTGTTGACTGTATGTCATATGGCAATTTATGGACCTAATAGTTCTCTAAAGCCATTTGCACATGTTGCCATGCTACCAGTCCATGCAGAATGTAGGCACCCTATATATAGAAATAAGCAAACCAGTGTTATTTTAGGGAGCAGGCTAGCAGACGGGGCCCATTACATACATCATAGGAGCCTACACAACACAAAACACTGTTGCTGTATGTAGGTTTCATTTTATTTGTTTTTATCTTATATTTTGGAAATGTACATCCAGGGGTTTTTTTCTTTAATTTTTTGGGGGGCCCTAAGAGAGTGGGGCCCTAAGCTATAGCTTGTTTAGCTTATACATAAATCCAGCACTGGATATGGTTGTCTACTGGAAAGGGTGTACTCTGTACATCAAAGAGAACAATCGATAAATTCCAAAAGGGGCAGACTGTTGTGTAGGATCGCTGTGAGTGTCAATACCAGACCTCAGAGAATAATTTAGTACTGGGTAGGCAGTACCACCCCCAACTGATCTTAAGGTGGAAAATGAAATCGAGGAGAGGGTGAAATGGCATAGTAATGGGTGACTTCTTGCCCTCACACAGACTGGGTAAATGTGCGTTCCGCTAACAACAAAGAGGTAACATTTCTAGATGCCCTTAATGATTGGTTCAACACCACCTTTCCTAGGAGCCATCAGAGAGGAGATGACCCTGGCCTTAATCGTAAATGAGGTCCGTAAACTCGTGTAACATGTAAGTATTGTTGAACTGATTAGGATCAGTAACCACAGTGCTATCAAATTTAACATATCATTGCTCTCCCCCAAAAAAGCTTCAAATGAGAAAACTTCTAAAGAAAGAGTCAAATTTCTCCATAATGCTTTGGGATAAATCAGTAATAGCTCAGCTAGAATGTATACTGCAGATTGGGAAAGATACCACGAGTGCCAAGAGAACTGTTCGCAACTGAAACATTTGAGGTTTCAGGGAACATAGTTTCCAAATTTTGACGGTAGTTATTAATTAGATTATTTGCATTCAGCCTCTGCAGTATCTTGTAGCTATTAGGTAAAATTATACTGATACTCATGTGTGATTTGGCCCGATTTAATTACTTATTTAAAACATTGGCATAATAGCACATAGCATTAAAATTTGCATGCTGGAATTTTCAAAGCAGCTCACATATTTTATCTCAGCAATCTTTACTACTACTTTGTGAACCGGAGGGAAGGGGACATAATCTTTGCAAGCGTTTTTAGCACCAACTGCTTCATGCTAATGGACCACTCCACTATTGCAAAGGGAGTTTGTGTTGAAATCACTTGCTAAAATGAAGCTTTTTTCCTGTTTTAGCAAGTAATTTCAAGGTAAATAGCTTTGTGCTAATGGAAGAAGGCTCTTTGAAAGCACACAACTGGCTGATTGGTGGTGGGAGCTGCCTCTAGCAGTGACAACACTGGAACTGGAGACTTCCTTGTTTGCATATTAGTTTCTTAGCTGTTGTGCTAGAATACTGAAAACAGCTCACATTAGAATGGTTAGATTCCATCCATTTGTAATCTAACCAGGTTCTTGGCTTCTCAGAAGTCCCATTCATCAGTCACCACAGCAGCATGGATACTGTGTTCAAGTGGCTAAAACCCATGCTTTCTCTTGTAACATCTGTAGCAAGTGTGGGGAATCTTTGGCCCATCATATGCATTGAACTACCACTCCCATCAGCCCCAACAAGCATGGCCAATGGCCAGGGATGATAGAAATTGTAGTTCAGCAACATCTGCAGGGCCAAAGTTTTCGCACACCTGACCTATAGGAGTGGGTGATTTAGGCTACTTCTGAGGTGACACTGACATGAGATGTAACCACATCAGTTGCCCAGCCCATGTGATTGATTCCAAATGCATTTGAAATGTGTGTGCATGTGAAGTTGAAATTGGAATGTATGTAACCACTCTAAATTTAAAAATGACATATTACAGCCCTGGCCCACTAAAATCCACAAGAGCCACTTTATAACATTTGCTTCATGTAAAAGTTAGGAGGGTCCGTATTTCCAAACCTTTCAGGATGTTCCTGGAGTGAGTTAGTGCCAAATATGCTTCGTGCCTATTATTCTGTCCGTATGTGTAATATCTGGGACCATGATAGAAGACTGTATCAAAGGACTCCAGGAAAAAGGGGTGAGGGGGGAGCAGGGGGGAAGCAAACTCGGGTACCAGTTCTTATTATTGCAACAAGATGGAAATGGAAAGCATTCAGGTAGCCTGGTGGAAGGGGCATCACTAGGTATCAGGTGAGGCAGAAGAGCTGAAGGCAGGTGGCCTCTTGCCAGAGCTGAAGAAATAGCCCTGCTTCTCTTCTGTGCCTGATAAATGGAATTTAGTACTGGTGCAAGAACATAAAACATCACTGTTCTGAAAGAACACCAAGTGAAGGCGCTCTCAATGGGAAGTTCTAGTAGCAAGCAGAAGGAAAATTGGATGTGTGAGCCTTGTGGCTATATGAATTTTCTGCTCCACCTTCATGTTTATTTTTGCTCTGGCCCAGCTCACTTTCCTGCTCCTGTTATCCTCTGCTATTTTATTTCTCTACTCCTCAACCCCTCTCCTTAGCCACCCAATTACATCTTCTCAAATCTCTCTCTTTCTGTTGGAAGCCGCCCAGAGTGGCTGGGGAAACCCAGCCAGATGGGCGGGGTATAAATAATAAATTATTATTATTATTATTATTATTATTATTACCTAAGCATGGGGCTTGGGTTTACATACACAAACAGTGGAACAATAGAAAAAAAGAATCAGGGGCTAAACTGAATATGATAATATATTTGGGCAAAGCCTGCCTACTGAAATGTCAAGATTTATTTCATAATTTGGAGAAATTATAGTGAATATTGGTTAAAATGAATATCATCATGGAGCCTGGAGAGGAAGGGTGTTCCTTAAGTAGTCTCCACACAAAATGGAGAAGTCCATTCTGTGCTTCGCCAGAAACCAATGCCATGTGTCTTTAGCAAGATCACATTCTTCAATTTAGCCAATTCTACAGCAAGCATAGAGCTTTTTTCTCACAAAAGAGTGAACAAGCTTTGGGGCAAGGAAGCGCAATACCAAAGTTTGCTGGAAGATGAGAGAGGGATATCAGGTAACTTGGAAGCAGGGGGGCGTGAGGGGTGGAGAAAGGAGGATACAAACATGTTTGGATCATTTTGGTTCCATTCACTAAAGGCATTTGAGCCAAAGAAGCAGAGCTGAATGTAAGAATTCACACTTGACCTTTCTCTGGCAGTTGCAGTAGAGCTTGATTTTCATAAGGGCTCTTAAAAGCATCCCATGCCGGCATCCTTCCTATCTCCCGCGCTCCATCATGTATTCATTCTTATTCATTAATAAGGATGTGACAGTGCTTGAACCTGCCTATCTTATCAAGAGAAGTTTACTGGAGCATATTCACATGAGCCATCCCTATCTCTTAGAAACATTTATGCAAGGGGTTGTTTTTCCAACTGCTTTAAAACCCTTGAAGTAGCAATAACTAAACACATTGGCTGCTAATCAAAGGCCTTGGCTGCTTGGTTAACATGAATAGAAGTCAAAATACATTAAAACAGTTCTTTAAAAAGAGATCTAAAAAGACTCTTCTTAAAAACCTAAAAACTCCCTTAGAAGAATCAAGTCTTCAAAAAAGTTATATGATCTAATAAAGTCTTTAAAAGAATCCTTCCAAAAGAATTTAAAAATTATAATGTAGCACCTATAGAGACCAACTGAATAGTTTTAGGTATAAGCTTTCATGTGCATGCACACTTCTTCAGATACACTGAAACAGAAGTCATCAGACCCTTATATAGAATGAGAGGGAGGAGGGGAGGGAATGGTACATGAATGTGTTACCTTTCCTTGAACTAGTACATAGTTGAACCAATACATACTACGTTTACTAAAGTTTCCACTACTTTCACAACTTCCATCACAACCAGATTAATGCAATGTCAACCACATTAAACTGCCAACCATTTTTGTTGATTAAGAACCTAGGTGTTTGTGTGTGTGTGTGTGTGTGTGTGTGTGTGTGTGTGTGTGTGTGTGTGTGATTTGGTTAACATAGATTTGCAAATTACCTAAGCCTTAATATAGAAATATTTTTGAAACATAACGGAAATAGCTTACACTTTTAAATAAACAAAAGCTACAGCTTCCTAACTGAAAATATCACTACTACTACTTCTTTGAAACTTTGAATTGTTGCTTTTGTAAATTTTACATATATTTCTTTAATAGGCTGCAAAACAGCAATATAACCTTGGATCATGAAACAGAAGATAGAAAACAATTTAATTTTCATTCCATGCTATAACCATATAAAACCAAAATGACCTAAAGATTCGTGATCTAAAGGTGTATCTTTATTCCAGTTCCATTTAAACATACATTATATATGGCAAATAATTCTATCTAATTGTTTAAATTCTATCTAATGGTTTAAAATTTAAAGCAACCAGTACTGCAAAAATTAAGTGCTCAGGGTGTTCTCATGTAAAATGGACCTGGTAAAAGGCATTTCTCAAACCTCTGAACAATACAAATTTATTTGGAGAAACACATAAATGATTTTAAGGAGGAAACATCCTTCACCAATTTTCCCCTCCCCCAACATTTCCGTAATATTTGCTGTTAATATTCTATGTGCCTTTCTTCTCAGCTGGGATGGAATGTGTAAATCTGCATGCACACACACATACACACACACACACAAACGGCACTTTATTTAGCATTTATATATTCCCATTTCCTCTTGCAATTTAACCAGCCTGACAGTAAATAACTCCGCAACACCATCAAGTGGACAAAGTATAAAATTGAATAAAACCAAATAACTTTGCTTGCTTGCCTTATTTTTCCAGCATATGTGCTAGGTGGTTATAATGCGAACATAAGGCAACAAACAGCATTGGCTGGGCTACTCACCCATTTTCACATTACAGTAACATTATTCATGGATGACGCAAAAAGACAAACCACTGAAAGCAAATAATCTTAAGTGAAGAACTTTTCAGGTCCCCTTGTTTTTAAATGAGAGGTTTAAACAAGGGTTTATTCTTGTTGAGATCAAAGAAACTTCCAAGTGCTTCAGTTCGGGTAGATTCTACTCTCAACTCAAAAAGTGTATTCCTGGCTGTTATACTGATGCGAGGGAGGTTTGGGGTTTGTTTGTTTGTTTGTGTGAGGCCAGGTTCTTTTAAGTTAAAAAAAAGGCTCTTTGTAATTTTGCAAAATATACTCGCATTAAATATACTCCCCAATGCTGATTTTCCATTTAACTTCCTAGTTTTCAAACAACTGAAGGTTTTGGCAGATTTTTTTCTGAACACTTGGGGGTCAAAATAAAGTAATTTAAAACAACTGTTGCTGAGACATTTTATTCCGAATCTGCTAAGACAGGGCCAGACAGAGGATGATAACAGGTGGGGAGTCCTTTCTGTTGGGGATAATTCAGAGGGAAATTCCCAGGTGTTATTTATGTATGTTATTACTGCGGCCCATGTTTTGTTAGGTCCCAATTGAAGAAGAATGGCAACTTAAGTTGACAAAATATGCACAGCTTTCAGACTTAACATATAGAGAACAAGAAGAACATACGTTTAGAGAAGAATGGAACATGTTTATTGAATACAGTATATGGGAAATAACTGTGTACAGCTGAAAACACTGGCAGCATTAAGATAGGATTCAACAGCGTAAACAAGTTTTGATGGATGCAATAATGGAATACTGAATGGGATAGGTTTTGTAAAATATGCAGGGGTTTATGATATGTACAATGAACCATGGAAAGAGAAGAAGGGAAGTCACCAACAGAAGAGAGACAGACAGCAAGATCTCAGTACAGTAGTCCAGAGTCCACTGAAGCTTGACAGAAGTTTGCTGGGGCCAAAGGCATCTTGCCGGACATGTTATTTGGGTGGCAATGCTGAGTATGAGGCCACATCCCGACTCCAACGACTCTCTGGCACCAATGCCATCAGCTCTGCTGATCTGTTTGGAGAGTCTGAGACAGGGAACTCAGGTGGTGTTTCAATTGCAAATGTACTGCCTGCTGCTGATATTGCCCAGTTCAAGCAAGGGGTGAAGTCTGTTGCTGGCAAGATGGCTGTTCTAGCCAATGATGAAATCTCAGCCCATGTGGGTTTTTTTAAACCAGAACTGAATCGAACTCACACACTTTCCAATACACAAATATCCATTTCTGTGTACGCCTCTTCCCCACCCTTACTTCATGTCAGTACCATAATTGTTGCCATTGTTAATTATCTGGGAGTAAGAAAGATTTGATCTACTTCAGGTCACTCCCAGATGTACAGGTATATCCCGATCTACCTCCCCCCACCCTGCCCCTGCTCTACTACAGGAAAGCCTTTGTAGAAAAGAGAAGCTCAGGGTCAACTTTATTTGCAGTTTTGTTTTTTTTCAGGTGAGGGGCCATTTTACTTGGCCATATGCATGTCAAATACACAGAATTTACTGTATATGACATAGCTGCCAAGTTTTCCCTTTTCTCGCGAGGAAGCCTATTCAGCATAAGGGAAAATCCCTTAAAAAAAGGGATAACTTGGCAGCTATGATATGATCACATGTGGTGTGTGTTGCCATAGTACAGCTGTCAACCCCCAGAGCCCACTTGAGATGACTGAAAAATACTGAGGCCCAACAAGATGGTGCTGCAGGGCAAATGGTGGCAGATGGAAGCGAAATTTAACAAAATCAACGGGCAGTTATGGACATCATTTTCCACTCATATTTAATCCAACTTTTGAATTTTTTGTCACATTTCCTTGTTGCAAGAAGTTCCATAGCTCAGCTTTTCTCAGGCCAAGTACAGACATTTTCTCTGAAGGGATTTTGACTCAGCCTCCACATTTTAGGCAGAACTTTCTGATCCAGAAGCTCCTAGTAGAGAAGGCATTTCCTTTATATTTCCCCCTTCCTATTCCTACGTGCCTTTTGCAGTATTTTTACCCATCTCCTGTGGTTTCTTCTGCTGTCTTCCTTTCACAGTCACATTGAAACATTTTCTTCAGTCATGGATACTTCATTTTTGTTTTTATGAGAGGCAGGTGCAACAAATAGATGTAAGGCTTCACTGTAGTAAATAAATATTATGATACTGTAGTTAGAAGTTGACATGGTGTACTGGTCATATTTACACTATTATTTTGGAACTACAGTGGATGCTCCGGTTGCGAACATGATCCGTGCGGGAGGCACGTTCACAACCCACAGGGTTCACAATGCATGGGTCGTGATTCAGTGCTTCTGCGCATGCGGAAAGCACGGAAACCCGGAAGTAACCCGTTCCAGTACTTCTGGGTTCGGTGCGGTGCGCACCCCTAAAATGCACAACCTGAAGCTCCCTGAAGGCACGCTTTTGCACGTGCACGAAGCGCCAATAGAGCAATTCTGTGCAAGCTGCGTAGATCGCTTCTGCGCATCTGAGATTAGACCCTTGTCCCAGTTGGAGGATCAGAAGGAGTGACTTATCAGTACCACTATTTCTTTTTTTTAACCACCCTCAATCATCATTTCACCATACCCTCCAACATTTATCTGATGAAAATGAGGATGTCCAGTGCTATTCTTCTAGAAAAAGAGGTGCCAGAACTCACCATGAACATCTCCCTTGTTCTCTTAGAATGGCAATGATGCCCAACTGAGAGGTGCTGGAACTGAGTCCCAGTACGTTCAGGCTGAAAAAAGAGCCCTGGGGACATCCTGTTCCATGCCCTCCAACATTTTTCTATTGAAAATAGGTATGTCCTCTCATACGCGGGTGGCACTTTGGTCTAAACCACTGTGCCTCGAATCCGCATGACGGGGTGAGCTCCCATTGCTCTATCCCAGCTCCTGCCAACAAGGGCGTACCCACCATGCGGCAAGTTAGGGCAGCTGCCCTACTCTAGAAGCAGGGCTGGTGGGCAGAGGCGGAGCACAGCCCGGCGGAGCGCGAGTTCGCCATTCCCGCCGCACCGCGCCGCACCCTCCCTCCAGCTCCCCGGAGCGCCCTCAGGCAAGGCCAAGCGCGGCGGGGAACCAGGGAGCGCGGCGCGGTGGGCGGGAACGCCGAACTCGCGCTCCGCTGGGCTGGGCTCCGCCTCCGCCCACCAGCCCTGCTGCTAGGGAGGGGCACAGCCCGGCGGAGCGCGAGTTCGCCGTTCCCGCCCACTTTGTGGCCCCTCCCCTTCCGTGCCTTGGCCCCTC
This sequence comes from Zootoca vivipara, assembly GCF_963506605.1. Classification (NCBI taxonomy): domain Eukaryota; kingdom Metazoa; phylum Chordata; class Lepidosauria; order Squamata; family Lacertidae; genus Zootoca; species Zootoca vivipara. The sequence goes on along the minus strand of NC_083284.1, from coordinate 69,443,991 downwards.
CCCTTGCCCCCCCTAGTTTTGATCCTGGGTACGCCCATGCCTGCCAACCTAGCAGTTCAAAAGCACACCAGTGCAAGTATGGGTACCACTGCGGAGGGAAGGTAAACAGCGTTTCTGTGCGCTCTGGTTTCCGCCACAGTGTTCCGCCTGGCAAACTGGCACAGGGCTGGGCAGGGCAGGGCAGGGCAGAGCAGAGCAGCACCCCACAGAAAAATGTGTCTAGAGCCAATACCCCAGGAGCCCCCACCCACATTCTACAACCCTGTTAAAATCTAATTGAGGATTCCATTGTTGAGCTATATTTCAAATAGTGACAATCCGGACAGAAAAGTTGTGTAGCTCAAGAAGTGGTTTTTGAGCGGGGGGGGGGGGGGCAAAAATGACAGTGCTGACATGTATGTCTGGATTTTCCCAGATTTTTTTTCAAGCACGTGACCCGGCGAGGGAGGCGGCGGCGCTTGCGCCAACTGTCGCTGGGGCCGCGAGAGCGGCGGTTGGAGGCACGTGCAGAAGGGGCAGCGTCTCTGGACGCGGCTGCTGAGCGAGAGCGCCTGGACCTCTCTTTCTGTCTATACAGAGACGTCTATATACTGTATATATGGGGGAGAGAAGATGGCTCCCTTCCCTGAGGAGGTGGATGTTTTCACGGCCCCGCACTGGCGGATGAAGCAACTCGCCGGGCTTCACTGTGACAAGGTCTGAGGGGAGGAGGAGGGGGTTTCTGAGGGGGGGGTGTGTGACGCGCCGGGCATAGCCGTGGGGGGGGCGGGGAGGTCGCGCGCTCCTTCGAGACACGCCCCTCGGCCCCCTCAGGCCTCGCTCGGCCGGCGTTCATTTGCTGCGTGAGGGGATGCGCGCGGACCCTCTGGGGAGACGTTGGAGAGAGGTGCGCCTGCGCAACTGCCACCGCCTGGCGCGCGCCGTGACTCCTCTCGCTCCTCTTGTCCCGCTGCCGGCGGCCGTTATTCCTCCGCTGGCAGATTTCCCCTCTTTCTTCCCCGGTTTTTAGGCGCTTGGTTGCGAACCTCTTTCCCTCACAGGGGCCCAATCCTCAGTGATGTGCCGAAGATAATGTATTGCTCAATGTATTTTGGCTATTGCAGCTTCCTGATGCTGATGACATGTTTGGGTTGACCCAGTCAGTTTAGCCAATGATCGGGGTTATGGGAGTTGTAATCCCAACAAGGTTTAAATTAAAGGCTCAAGGTTGAAGAAAGGTGGTCTAGCACACTCTGTAAAAGAGGCATTCCCACACTGTGAATGAGGAACAGAACTGATTTACCTGGCAGCTGCATGCCCCTCTTCCCTCAAAGGTAATTTGCAACTACAATTTTTGTTAGCAGTTTTTTTCCACGTAGCAATGCACATTTTGATTATTGAGTGTGTTCATGCGCCTTTATTTCAAGGTGCCAGTAAAAAATAAATTAGAACAATATAAATTGTAGGTTTCAGGTGGGAGCTATCAAACTGTAGGGCAGGGCAGATTCCAGGCTTGTAGGACTTAGTTTTTCACTAGATTCCTGAGGTCTACTAAGTGGAGAGAGGTAAAAAATACAGGTACATTACTTAGAATTAAATCTCAGTCCATGTGGGGTTTTTTTAACCAGAACTGAATTGAACTCACACCTTCCAATACATAAATATCCATTTCTGTATACGCCTCTTCCCCACCCTTACTTCATGTCAGTAGCATAATTGTTGCCATTGTTAATTACCGTGTTTCTCATATTATAAGACACGTCTTATATTTATTTTTTCCTCAAAAAAACACACTATGGCTTATTTTCAAGGGATGTCTTATTTTTTTCCTCCTCCTGCCGCGGCCGGCATTGCTGCTGCGCCTATCACTATGTCTTATTTTCGGGGTATGGCTTATATTCCTTGAAAGCTTAAACATCCTGCTATGGCTTATTTTATGGGTATGTCTTAAAATATGAGAAACAGGGTATCTGGGAGTAAGAAAGATTTGATCTAGGTACTTCAGGTCACTCCTAGATGTACAGGTACGGTATATCCCGAACTACCTCCCCACACCCTGCCCCTGCTCTACTACAGGAAAGCCTTTGTAGAAAAGAGACGCTCAGGGTCAACTTTATTTGCAGTATAATTTTTTTTCAGATGAGGGGACATTTTACTTGGCCATATGCATGCCAAATACACAGAATTTATTGTATATGATCACATGTGGTGTGTGTTGCTATAGTACAGTTGTCAACCCCCAGAGCCCACTTGAGATGACTGAAAAATACTGAGGCGCAACAAGATGGTGCTGCAGGGCAAATGGTGGCAGATGGAAGCGAAATTTAACAAAATCAATGCGCAGTTATGGACATCATTTTCCACTCATATTTAATCCAACTTTTGAATTTGGTTTTTTGTCACATTTCCTTGTGGCAAGAAGTTCCATAGCTCAGCTTTTCTCAGGCTAAGTACACACATTTTCTCTGAAGGGATTTTGACTCAGCCTCCACATTTTAGGCAGAACTTTCTGATCCAGAAGCTCCTAGTAGAGAAGGCATTTCCTTTGTATTTTCCCCTTCCTACGTGCCTTTCAGAGTATTTTTACCCATCTCCTGTGGTTTTTTCTGCCGTCTTTCTTTCACAGTCACATTGAAACATTTTCTTCAGTCATGGGTATTTCATTTTTGTTTTTTATGAGAGGTAGGTGTAACAAATAGGTGTAAGGCTTCACTGTAGTAATTAAATATTATGATACTGTAGTTAGAAGTTGACATGGTGTACTGGTCATATTTACACTATTATTTTGGTACTACAGTGGACGCTCGGGTTGCGAACATGATCCTTGCGAGAGGCATGTTCACAACATGCAGCACCATGTCTGCGCACACGCAGGTCGCGATTCGGTGCTTCTGTGCATGCCTAAAGCGCAGAAACCCGGAAGTAACCCGTTCCGGTACTTCCGGGTTCGGCGCGGTGTGCACCCCAAAAATGCGCAACCTGAAGCGTCTGTAACCCGAGGTATAACTGTATATGAAAAGTATCAGTAGGAAACTTGATCTAAATTGGTGGTTTAAATTTGCCTTCCCCCTCTGGTGTTTTAAATCACCACCTTGCCCCTGCTACTGTGGTGCAGTGGTTAAGTGGTAGAATCTTAATCTGGGGAACTGGGTTCGCGTCTCCGCTCCTCCACATGCAGCTGCCGGGTGACCTTGGGCTAGTCACACTTCTCTGAAGTCTCTCAGCCCCACTCACCTCACAGAGTGCTTGTTGAGGGAGAGGAAGGGAAAGGAGAATGTTAGCTGCTTTGAGACTCCTTAGGATAGTGATAAAGTGGGATATCAAATCCAAACTCTTCTTCTATCCTCTCAAGTTATGTCATTTGTTGCTGCCAGTACTTAGGACACTATCAATTTGGGTTGATTTTTTTTCCTCTTTGGAATATGGGAGTGGAAAGAAGAGAGGAGGAAGAGGAGTCCTCTGAAATTCTTAGTCTTTAATTAGTGCCTTTGCAGGGCTTACATAGTTATGTCAGAAAATGCTACATAATCTCTGAAATAAACCTTTGCCCTTAATTGTATTGTTTGCAATTTGCAAAAGGATTTCTCTGTCTTCTTTTTCTCCCTCACCCAATGAAGGACCCCTGGATTAGATATTTCATGCACTTTTGTACATAAACAAGGAAATGTTTGCAGTTATCAAGCTTGTAAAGGGTCTCAATACAGGGAATGATCATTTTGTGTGTGACCAAGGTACACTCACCCGCCCAACGTGCATGGCAATTTCAGCCCTGGAAGGCGGTGGGTTGGGTTTGCGTCTTCTCCACCAAAGCATGTGATGACCCAGAATGCAACCCCCGCACAACCCTATTCTGTAACTCTATTCTCAATTATTTTAGCAGTGTTAGCTGAGTCCTTTGAGCTGTATACAACCCATCTCTCTTGGTTCCTTAGCCTACCTCCTACTGGCATGTTCAGCAGCAGCAGCAGCACCTGCAGCTGTTGTTCAAGGTGACAAGCAGACTTTTCATGTCACTCTTGTTCATCTGCACTGTAGAAGAAAAGTGTAGGAAAGAAGGAGGAACACTGTTAGAGGTTATATATTCAGGTAGGTAGCTGTGTTGGTCTGACGCAGTAGAAATATATACAGTGGAACCTTGGTTTATGAACACCTCGGTTTATGAATTTTCGGTTTATGAACACCGTGGACCCATCTGGAACGGATTAATTCATTTTTCATTACTTTCAATGGGAAAGTTCGCTTCAGTTTATGAATGCTTCAGTTTATGAACAGACTTCCGGAACCAATTACACCCATGCTTCAGTTTATGAACACTTCAGTTTAAGTACTCCACGGACCCGTCTGGAACGGATTAATCCACTTTCCATTACTTTCAATGGGAAAGTTCGCTTCAGTTTATGAACGCTTCAGTTTAAGTACTCTGCGGACCGTCTGGAACGGATTAATCCACTTTCCATTACTTTCAATGGAAAAGTTCGCTTCACTTTATGAACGCTTCAGTTTATAAACAGACTTCCGGAACCAATTGTGTTCATAAACCGAGGTACCACTGTATGAATAATAATAAAATTGTCCAGTAGCACCTTAGTGACCAACTAAGTTTGTTCTTGGTATGAGCTTTCGTGTGCATGCACACTTCTCCAGACACCTGCTATCTGAAGAAGTGTGCATACACACGAAAGCTCATACCAAGAACAAACTTAGTTGGTCTCTAAGGTGCTACTGGACAATTTTATTGTATTTTTTATATATTTCTGTTAGAGGTGCTCCTATGTCTTCTCTTTCCTGTTGCAAAAGAGAGAAGTGCCATTCTGTAGCTATGCTGTAGTCTCAGTGGGTAGTGGCGTAATGGTTCCCTTTAGTAAATGGTAATGCTTGTGGTGTTTGGCAGTTGCTCTTCTCATAGTGTTATTTTTAGACACACCAAATACAAAGCTTAAAGTGATCTCATACTGTCTCCACGTTGGCATTCACTTTTGTACATTTTGTAGAACTACCAAGATGGGAGGAACCCCCCCCCCCGGAGAGTGTCCCACTCTTGGGGGGGGGGCGGTTTCCTCCCATCTTGGTAGTGGAGTGAGAAAGCACAAACTGTTCAAGATAGGTTGTGGCAGCTTGCAAGCAGCAGCCGTCTTGGAAAGGGCAGCTGTGGGTGCCAATTGAGAAACAAGAGTTCTGGATACTACAGTAGTGGCAGAATTGGCATTGATCCCTACTCCGGGGGTCCCAGGTAGGGAAATAGTATTTGTTGTCTGGCCAGATGTTCCTGGTCTCAGTGATGAGGTTTGCCTGAATGTTGCTTCTGTGGTTGTTCTGGGGCTTGTCCTTTGACTCTGGCTGGGAACACTGATACCTCAGAATAATCCATAGTCACATATTTCTAGTGTAGAAGGATGTAGAAGAGCATCGTCCTGGGCTATACTGCTGAGTGTAGGAACTGATTTCCCTGAACTTTTTTTTCAAGACATTTCATTTTCTGCCTGCTCTGGTGCTAGCATTATAGCTGCACTGACAAATCTTAGAGAGTGAGCTGAATGTGATATCTTTCCTAAACTAATGATTGAGTCTGTCCTGGATGTGTGGAGATGGCCAGAGAGGTATGAAGCATCCAGCCTCATCTGTTCCAGTATTCTGTCCTTGTATTCTGGGATGACCTCTGTTGAGAGTCAAAGGATGCCAGAGACTGGATATCCCAAGACACTTCATCAGTTGTGGAGGGTGTCTGTGACAAAATGAATTTGCAGTCCATAGCTGAGGGTCACTGATGGTTCCTTCAGCTTAGAGGGAGCATTGTGTGTTTGTGTGTGTGTGTGTGTGTGTGTGTGTGTGTGTGTGAAAAGTCTCTGAACCTCAGCACTGAACGACAGCACAACCCTAAAAGCACTTTAAAAGCTTGTGCTCTTACCAGATTTATAAGCGAAACCTTTTTTCTAAAATTACCCCAAAAAATGTAGAATACATTTACAGAACTGCTGAAGTTAAAACTGAGGTTTTGATATATTTGCCACATGTTAAAATAACTTTAAAGGACTTTTTACCTGTATTAATAATGTGTTGTCAGGTAGGTTTTGTTTTGTTCTTAATCAGAGTTAGAAACACCTGTGGTGGGGAGGGGAAACACATTTGACCAGGGAAGTGGGATGGTGTCAGATATCTTTTTAGAGGATAACATGATTTATTGAGTATTAGCCCAGAAAGAAACTGATCATCTTTTGTTTCTTATCAGCTTTCTAAGACCAACTTCTCCAACAACAGTGACTTCGGGGCTCTCCTCCAATCCCTATATGCTACTTTTAAGGAATTCAAAATGCATGAACAAATTGAAGATAAATACATAATTGGATTACTTCAGCAATACAACGAGTGTGTCTAATGTACACTCAGACAATAAATTCTCAGAAATGCTTGGCCTCTGAGAAAGGGTTGAAGAATGTGAAGGTGAGCTTTCAGAAAGAAGAGTGTGTGGTTTCTGGGTGGTGGAATGCAAAATCACATTTCTGAGATCATGTGTGAAATTGTGCAATCTCAGCGTAGTTCTGGTGCCACAAGGCTGGTTGTATATATGCTTGCTTAGAAAGAAGCCATGCTACGCTTAGTGAAGCTTATTTCTTGTAAGTGTGCTTTAGAATTTCAAGCTTAGGCATCACTTTATTGTGCATCCTTTATTGACTCCTTCAGGTAGAAGGGAACCTCTCTAAAAACATATGGTTTACTTCTTAGCAAGCAGCTGCTTTTTGTTGAGAGCAATTTGGGCGATGTCAGCAGCTGACACTTCTGGCAGTAGGACATGCCTGAATAACACACCTTATAAAACAGGAGTCACATGGGATGTGGATGAATAAGAACATCATAGCTTTCAGATTTGATGGGTGGGGAATCTTTTTCAGTGGGAGGACTATGTTTCATCTTGACCACCCCTCTTGGGGGTCGTATGCCATTGGCAGGAGAGGCTAATTCTGGAGTATGTGATTAAAGGGTCCATGGGCAAATCATGCTCTTTCTCTCCTACACCACAAGACTGCACATATAGCACACTCCTCACACATCTATGTATGCAGATTCTTACTCTTTCTTCTCTCCACCACACTAGGGTGGAAAAAGAGCTGATGGAGGTGTGGGTGTGTAATCTTCATAGATATTAGGAAGGGGAAGTTTAAGCCTTCCTTTCCTAGCTGGTACTTCCTTTAAAACATAGCTGCCAAGTTATCCCTTTTTTAAAGGGATTTTCCCTTATGCTGAATAGGCTTCCTCGCGAGAAAAGGGAAAACTTGGCAGCTATGCTTTAAAAACAGCCAATTTTCCCAAGTGGCAGTTAGCATTGAAAACAGCCCTCCATTAGCAGCAGTACAAGGCTTTGTTTTCAAGCCTTATTCTGGCATGGGGGATTCACAGTGAAAAGAGGGTAAGCACTTCCCTCCCCAGATGCAAGCCCTGCCTGATTCTTCCCTCCCAAAATTAGACTTGAAAAGCCCCCTAGGGTTTTTTTTTAACTCTAAAACTTGTCCGAGATGATAAGGGGGTTCTGCAGACTGAATGGAGGGGCTGCATCTGGCCCCTTGACTGCCAATTTCTACCCCCTTTAAATGTATAGGTATATCAGAGAGACCCATGAGTTTATAGGCTTCTGGCTCACTGTATGTTATATTAACAAAGTGGCACATGTAGTTACTTTTCCATGCTTGTGACATGTCAGACGGTAATCCTGTCTAAACTTTTCATTTGTTGAATTCTACTGGTACCATTGCTAGTTTTCAATGCCTGTTAAGTACTTAAATGGTATAATGAAATACTACCCAAATCTGGTCACCTGCAACTTTTTTAAAGTGAATCTGAAGCAGCACCTGTGGAATTATTTCAAAATCTACCTTACTGTATTTAGACATGCTGACAACAAGTGTTTACATTTGCACTAAAATAACAGCATTTTCGAAATGAAATGTTAACATATTTTATATAAGTTGGTCTCTGGGCATCTGTTTTAAGACATCTAAAGAAGAGGTGTGTTGTTTTTGATGGCTTGAACTTACTGTGGAAACTGGCACGAACCAATTTGCTTCTTCACTGTCCGCAGGACACAAGGTTCTCCATGGGCCTTGTAGTGAGGTGGTCGACCAGGGCCTGGCAGCAGTGACTTCCCCAGGGCAGCGGACTGGTTTGAACTAGAGGAAACAGAGCCTTTCCCACCATCCGGAGCTCCTCTGGCATGAGCTGGGCATCCTGCAGCTCTGACAAGGCTAGTCAAAGCCAGGATATAGTCAATGCGGGGTGCCGTAGTTTAGCTGCCGGGACCCGGTTACGTTGCACCAGCTGGTGTAGGCGTCACTCTGACCAGCGTGCAGAAAATGGAACGTGTCGACAAAGCATTTCCCATTCTGGGAATCCTTGTCTGGCTCCCACAGGAAACTGTCCAGCCAGCGATGCCTCGGATGCTCCTGAAAGGATTGCAGATCTCCCGGGTCACAGTGGTCAATAGGCTTGTGTGCTGTGTTGATGTCCCCCAGGATGACCACATGGCCTCCAGCTCTGAGAAGTGCCTCGGCCAGAGCTTGCAAGAGGTAATAGAAACGCAGCTTGAAGTCCCCACGCTCTGGGTTTTCATGGTCTGCTCGAGGGCAGTACACATTGATGACTGTCAGCGTGGTCTCCTGCTGTTCTGAAGTGCAAATACAGTGACGGGTGATCACAGCCTGGCCCTCACTTTCCAATGCCAGTAGCTCCTCAGTTGTGAAGCCCTCTGTCTCGCCATAAGAACCAACTGTGCCATCGTGCTTAGCAAACAACCCAGACAGGCCTTCTTCATCTGCCTCTGGGATGCTACTGACCTTGCAGAATCTTGCAACACCTGAATAGCCTATTGCGGGTGCGACTGAAGCTGAAATAAGAGTTATAGCTCTCCACTATTGCCAATGGCTCCTCCAGCAGGTCCCCTTTTGTCTCTTGCAGGGAGATGACATCTGCCCCAGGGGAGTTCAGTCGTATTCATCCCAGTGTTCTGGGCTGTTCTAGGGGGTCATATTTCCAGGTTGGCATAGAGGGAGAAGGAGCACAGGAATGCGGCAATTTCTGAGGGGGACTCAGCAGGGAAGGGGATATTTTTGGAGAGGAGCTCCGGGGGCAGGGGGCCATATTTGGGGATGATTTCAGCGGGGAAGGGAGCATATTCTGGGATAGGCAGAAGAGAGAGGGAACAGAGGAGAGGGGCAATTTCTGAGGGGGACTCGGGGGAGGGGGTGTTTTCGGGGAGACATTCAGGGGGGTTTCAGGGGAAGGGGGATGTTTTCGGGGCGGATGTCCGGGGTGGGGGGGCATATTCCGGGATGATAATTGGTGGGTAGGGGGCATATTCAGGGATTGGCAGAGATGGGGAGCAGAGGAGAGGGGCGAGGGGGATATTTTGAGGGAGGGTTTCTGGGGGGAAGGGGGCAGATTTGGGGTGGGTTTTAGAGGGAGAGGGGGAAGGTGCCGGCAATGCACTCCGACAATTTCCTGTGAAAACAGAAGGAACAAAGGGGGATAAAAATGCCTTTTGATTATTTCTGAGGCTGGTCAATGGACCAAGGAGAAATAATGGCTACCTTAACGCTCATAATTGTTATTGTCTCAAAACCCAAGCTGAACTGGTGTGCTACCTTCCTTCGCTCGATGTGGGACTCAGGGGGAGGGGGATATTTTCGGGGAGGAGCTCCGGGGGCCGGGGGCCATACTCGGGGATGATAATTGGTGGGTAGGGGGCATATTCAGGGATGGGCTGATGGGAGAGGGAGCAGAGGAGTGGGACAATTTCGGAGGGGGAGTCTGGGGGGAGGGGGTGTTTTCGGGGAGGCATTCAGGGGTGGTGTCAGGGGGGAGGGGGATGTGTTTGGGGCAGATGTCCGTGGGCGGGGGAGCATATTCTGGGATGATAATTGGTGGGTAGGGGGCATATTCAGGGATGGGCTGAGGGGAGAGGGAGCAGAGGAGTGGGACAATTTCAGAGGGGGGAGGGGGTGTTTTCGGGGAGGCATTCAGGGGGTTGTCAGGGGGGAGGGGGATGTGTTCGGGGCGGATGTCCGGAGGCAAGGGAGCATACTCGGGGATGATAATTGGTGGGTAGGGGCCATATTCAGGGATTGATTGATGCCCCCTTAATCCCTCCCTCAACATGCCTCCCTCCTTAATCCCTCCCACAACATGCCCCATCCCTCCCTGAAACGTTCCCATGGAATGCCCCCTTGCCCCTTGAGCCCTCCCTGTAAAAGACCCTCCCTCAACATGCCCCCCTCCTTAATCCCTCCCACAACATGCCCCATCCCTCCCTGAAACGTTCCCATGGAATGCCCCCTTGCCCCTTGAGCCCTCCCTGTAAAAGACCCTCCCTGAATCTGCCCCCTCCCCTTAATCCCTCCCTGAATTTGTCCCCTTCCTCCCTTAATCCCTCCCTGAATATGCCCCCTTCCCGCTTTAACCCCTCCCTGAATATGCCCCCTTAATGCCTCCCTGAATATGCCTCTTCCCCCCCTTTATTCCTCCCTGAATATGCCCCCCTTATCACCTTAATCCCTCCTTGAACATGCCCCTCCCCCAAACCTTCCCACAATATGCCCCTCCCCCCTTAATCTATCCCTGAACAGGCCCCCTCCCCCCGAAACATTCCCACAATATACCCGCTTGCCTCCTGAGCCCTCCCTATATGAAGAGACTCTTTCTTTCCAAGTCTTCCCTCTTAACCCTTGCCCCCATTGCAGCTTTGCCCCTCCTAGAAACTGCCCACCCTGAAACCTTCCTACACTGTGCTCCCTTGCCCTCTTTAACTTGGGCAGAATATATCCCTCAATTTGAAAGTCCTCCTCCCCCCCCCCCCATAGGCCCTCTTCCATTCCGGATTTACATCCGCAACGAGTGCAGGAAGAGGGAATTGTTATAAGAGAATTAATGACCGGAGAGGGGATTTCTAAATAAAAATTATGAACTCTGCTTGCTATGCCTATCGCCTTGAAATCGTTCCCGTTTAAATAGTGATATAAATGTACTTTCTACATGCATGTGTCAGTGACTGGAGTGCAAACATTGTACCTTGTATCAATTTCCTTACTTTCTTTTATTCGTTTTATAAACTTTGTATGTGTTTTGAAGGTTTTGTATCGCTGTATACCCAAAACTGTGAATATTACTTTGCGCCGCTTGCTACTGATAAACTACACCCCCCTCCATGTTCTGCATATAATTTTAATAAAAGATCAGGCTTCCAGCCACTTTGCTTTCTTAAAATCCTGGTCTGGTCTCTGTTTACCTGTGTTTACCAACTGGTTTGAGCCTCAAAGGTCCAGCCTTCCTTAAGAAGCTGAACCACTTTCAGGGGCCCCAAATTTACTCCTATTTCATAACTTAAAACTCTGTAGCAGCCTTTGAACAACTTCTGTAAATAATTTCTGAAAAAAAGGAAAATGACATAGACACGTATACTTTATTATTAAACAATTATATAAGTTGCTGCAGTAGACTTAAAATGAATGAAATATGGTCTGTTGCTTTGGGAGAAAATTTATGGTTAAAATGTTGGATGTGCAGACTGAAATGAGTGCCTTGTTTTCTAAATCTCTTAAAGCAGCTGTCTCCTTTAACCAACACTTCTCAGACTGTCTTAATGCAGGCCACGCAACCACTGCTCCGAGTGGGGGTTGGGGGGGGGAAGCTACGGAGAAAGCCAAGTCAGTCGTTTCCATTACCTGGCTGCAGGCATATATTATAATTCATAAAATGTAACAACTTGAGAACAGTGCAGTCTCTTTCTGTTTTCTTTGAATCACAAGGCCTAATTTGGAAAACAATATGTCAATAAAATCATGTTGAAGTTGGAGATCCAGTCGAGGTCAGGGCATCCTATGCCAAAACACCAGCACTAACCTGGTCCTCCATTAACCCACCGAAACAAGGAAGGAAGCATAACCAGTGAAAACTACAGACTCAAGACTCGAAGACGGAAACAAATCATTTGGTTTATTGGGATGCAAAGTTGAAAGGTATGATGACAATCATGACGCCAGAGTCAGAAACTCTTTATAAGGTGGCTGTTGCCAAAAAGCCCACTGTCCCTTAGGCTGATCCCATATATATCTATGCTGCTATACGTTCTACGTGATGAGACCAGAAGCCTGCTTGGAAGGAACTTGATTGTTCTCTTGATGATTTTCTTGATGCCATCTTCCATCTTCCTTTCTCATTCCGTTGGTGTCAGGGTCTCAAATACACTTGTGCCAAAACTCAAAAAAGGGTTATTCAATCCCTCACGTGTAGAGACATTGCACAGAACTACGCTTCACAAGATGGTGGTGCGGGTAAAATGGGCAGGAAGGAGAGAACCCCGACAAATTCCGATCAGAGCTACTTGGTCAAAATTGGATTTAAAACATAGAATTATAAAAGTTCTGGCTTGGTGTTAAAGGGCAGCTTGAGCCTGCCTAACACACCACATACATTTAAAGCGCATGGGTCTTTCCCCTCCCCCAAAGCCTGGGAACTGTAGTTTGCTAGGGGTGCTGGGAATTGTAGTTCTGCGAGGGTGGAGGCCCTTAGATGTACGTTGTGTAGCAGCTTAAGTTGCTACTGTCTTGACTCAGTGGGGCTTCTGAGTAGACCTGCTAAATATTTATTAAATAGGCGACTATATTCATTCACATTGCAACGTAAGCAAATCAAGCGCCTCACTGGCTGAGGAATCGCTGTGAGGTAAACGCAACTCGTGGCCTGCCTCCCGCGGCGGATGGATTGGCTAGGCGGCTCGCCAATCACACTTTTAACGGCGGTCCAGAGAGCCCGCTCGCTCGTTGGATTGGCGGAGAAGGCTTCCTCCGGGTGTTCGGCAGGCCGAAGCCGCGTGCAACGTGCATGCGCCGCTCTGGCCAGCAGCAGTGGTTGGGAGCAGTGGGTGCTGCCCATGTGCGTGGGGGTGGCGTTGGGGGGGGCGCTTGCCCTGGAGGCGCTGGCGAGTGTGGGAGCGAGGCCCGTAGGACGGAAGCATTCCCATTGGGGGGGGGGGGCAAAAATGACAGTGCTAACATGAGTTGCCATGTACTGTATGTCCGAATTTTCCCAGATTTTTTTTTTTTGTGTGTGTGTGTGTGATTTCCACATGGACACTGCTTCCGACAGCAGCATTCCGAATATGTCCGGGAAATTTTGGACGTATGGCAACCCTAAACTAGCCAGGCAAGATTTTTGAAGCATTAATGCTGTCCTTAGTAGAACAAAGGAAGTTGCTCTGTGTTAGAGTGGGGTAAATGGGAGAGTCCACCACCTTTTGTTGGAGTTTGTTTTACTGTCAGACAGCTCTGTCAGAAACTTCTTCCTGATGTTTAGTCAGAATCTCCTTGTACCCTCTTCCATGTGACAGTCCTTTAGATATTTGAAGATGACATTAGACTTCTGTTGATGCAGCCTAGAATAGCAGTAGTCCGTCCCCCCCCCCCCCCCCCGCTGCACCACACTGTTGACTCATGACTTGTGGTCTACTAAGACTCCTAGATTCTTTTCACATGTGCTACTGGCAAGCCAGGAGTCCACCATCTTATATTTGTGCTGCTGTTTCTTCCTGGCTACGTACAGAACCTTACACTTGTCCCAACTGAAATTCATTTTGTTAGTTTGGGCGCAATTCTCCAGTCTGGTTTTCTGTGGCATTGGCTAACCCTCCCTGTTTGCTATTATTTGCAGAGTTGATTAGCATCCCCTCAATTCCTCTATCCGGGTCCTTCCTTTCTTATATTTATTTTTTAATTTCTATACCACTTTATATTTTTAATAAAAATATCAAAGCGGTGTACAGCATATTAAAATCAATCAAGCAATCAAACATTAGCCAGGTGATGTTCCTCCGGCCTCATGAGGAGCCTCTTCAGAAGGGCTGGTGAGCGTGGGCCCCGCCCACTAGGCCAGATGGTTATAAATATGTTGAATAACAGCGGCTTCAGGACAAAACTCTGTGGCACCCCACCAGTCGCTTTTTCCCAGCACTCTTTGGATTTGATTTGGACAGTAAAGAAGCTACAAATCCAGCTAAGTTACCTTGCCCAGCCCACCTTTTACTCTATATCATAAAAACGTCTCTGCTGTTTGCCATTCCAAAGGAAACACGAACCCTGGGTAATCACCTGGAACCTCACATCATAGAATCATAGAATCATAGAGTTGGAAGAGACCACAAGGGCCATCCAGTCCAACCCCCTGCCAAGCAGGAAACACCATCAAAGCATTCTTGACATATCCCTGCCAAGCCTCTGCTTAAAGACCTCCAAAGAAGGAGACTCCACCACACTCCTTGGTAGCAAATTCCACTGCGGAACAGCTCTTACTGTCAGAAGTTCTTCCTAATGTTTAGGTGGAATCTTCTTTCTTGTAGTTTGAATCCATTGCTCCATGTCCGCTTCTCTGGAGCAGCAGAAAACAATCTTTCTCCCTCCTCCATATGACATCCTTTCATATATTTGAACATGGCTATCATATCACCCCTTAACCTTCTCTTCTCCAGACTAAACATACCCAGCTCCCTAAGCCGTTCCTCATAAGGCATTGTTTCCAGGCCTTTGACCATTTCGGTTGCCCTCTTCTGGACACGTTCCAGCTTGTCAGTATCCTTCTTGAACTGTGGTGCCCAGAACTGGACACAGTACTCCAGGTGAGGTCTGACCAGAGCAGAATACAGTGGTACTATTACTTCCGAGACATCACACAGTGGTATACAGCAGATTTGAATGATTCGCCTTTAGAATTCATAGCAAAGTAGGATTATATAGTTTAAATTAATGTTTAATTATGGATGTGTGAAAGGCTGGTTTGGCACCATTTCTAAAACTCCTCAAAGCCACTGGCTTTATCGTTAAGGCCTTGGTAATCGTACAGCTTCCAGGTCATGTGGCCAGCATGACTAAGCCGCTTTTGGCGAACCAGAGCAGCACACGGAAACGCCGTTTACCTTCCCACCGGAGCGGTATCTATTTGCACTTTGACGTGCTTTTGAACTGCTAGGTTGGCAGGAGCTGGGAGCAAGCAACGGGAGCACACCCCGTCGCGGGGATTCGAACCGCCGACCTTCTGATCGGCTAGCCCTAGGCTCTGTGGTTTAACCCACAGCACCACCCACGCCCCCCCCCCTATATATAGAGGATGGTAGCAGGTGGGTGTCCACCCCCGAAGCATAAATCCTGGCTATGCCGGCCCTTCCCCCTCCCAAGTTGATGGGCATTCCCATTCAAATAGTGTGCCCTGTCCTGTGATCAGTTTTCCTTCCCTATTATTTTATTCAAGTTGGCAACAACAATAGTTGTTCTCACTCATCGCCTCCTGTCCATGCGCAGCTCTCACACAAAAAGCAAAGAGTGCGCGCGTGTCGGAATTCCAAGCATGAACAGAGCGCCCTCCGCCTTCTCTGCGAGGAAGTTTGGCCTCTCCGGGCGCCCGTAGTTTCCTTGACAACGGCGACGGGCAGCTGCGGCCTGCGCGGATTCCCACGCCTTCCGAGGAGCAGGCGGGCGAGGGAGGCGTCGCCGGCGTCGCGGCGAGGAAGAGGCGCGCTCCTTCCCGCCCTTCCTTTTCGCCCCCGGGCCGTAAGTCTCCCCCGCAGGTAGGTGGCTCGTCTCCCCCCCCCCGCCGCCGCGGCGTTAACGGGCGAAGGAGTTTGGCTAGCGGGGTCCTGGAAGCAGGCAGCACGAGCATGTGCAGAGCGCCTTCTCCTCCCCCCCCCCTCAGCGGGGAAGACGAGGGGGGTGCCCCCCCAAGCATGCGCAGAGCGCCTTTCCTCCCCTCAGCGCTGAAGAAGGTGCGCTTCCCTTAGCATGTGCAGAGTGCTTTCCCCGCTTAAGAAGACGGGGCTGGGTTTAGCGCTTGCGCGGCTTATGCGCACACAAGACTCCAGGCCTAAGGCATTTATTTTCTTGGCGCTGAGCTCCCCTGGGATGCGGTAAGGTTTGTTATGCCCCTGAGAAGGTGCCCTGCTGGGTGAGCAGCCTGGTCTACTGCAGCGTCAGGTTCCCTGCCAGGTGGCGCAGGTGTCAGCCATTTGTGTTACACCTTTGGGCTCCAGGCAGAAACGTTCCTCTTTCACCTGGCCTTGGGCCGATTCATATCCAATGGGTGGGTGGGTGGCGTTTATTGGGTTGTTTTCCTTTGTATATTTTTATTTTATCTTGTGAACTGCCCCGAGACCTGCGGCTATAGAGCGATAAACTAATTAATAGTCATAATGATCCTCTCACCTTTGTGCGCCTCCAGCCACTGGTGATAAAAAGAAAGAACCTCCATGTTCAGGGGCCCTATCAGCAGCAGTTAGCTGTATCTTCTGTGAATTTGCTTCACCCTTTTAAAAGGTCAGTTCATAATAACTAGGCCAATTATGATGATGATGATGATGACGATGATGATGATGATGAATATGTCAAGAATGCTTTGATGGTGTTTCCTGCTTGGCAGGGGGTTGGACTGGATGGCCCTTGTGGTCTCT
Organism: Zootoca vivipara; assembly: GCF_963506605.1. NCBI lineage: Eukaryota > Metazoa > Chordata > Lepidosauria > Squamata > Lacertidae > Zootoca > Zootoca vivipara. Next base: position 69,427,541 of record NC_083284.1, on the reverse strand, counting down.
TCCAACTCTATGATTTTATGATTCTATGAATTAAATTTGTTCACCGCCCTATACCCACAGGTCTCAGGACGGTTCTGACGCCTGCAATTTCCCCAAATGCAGGAAACTCAACTACACCACCGGCGGGAACACATACTGTGGCAATAAGGCTTACTACCTATCCGGAATCTCCTACTCATCAGTTTAATTTCGTAACTATTGAGTATTCGTAAGAGGGAGGTAAACATCATTATTCCATGTAAATGTGATTAGGGTCGTAGCTACAAAAGTTAGACATTGATTAATACTTTCATTTGCTTCTATGTTATGGATTTTTGTGTTTTGAGACTGTAAACTGCCCTGTGATCCTCGGATGATAGGTGATATAGAAATGTTGATACAGGCAACCATCCATTTATGCGGTTACATTCCAAGGCATATATTTGAATCACCACTGGAAAAACCTACAGGCATCCTGCTCCGCCCTGCACCATTCCACCCTTTTTGGTGACTTTTTTTGGTCACTTCCGGGTTTGGTGCAATGTGCATGTGCCCGGTTGCGCAAATATTGAACACACATAAATGAGGGGGTTGCCTGTAAATACTTTGTGCCATAAAAGAGCTGCCTAAGATCCATCTACAGATAATGATGCCCTTTTGGTTAACCCTGCAGGGATTTCTTCAAATGTCCATAGGACTCTTAAAAATGCAGATTTTCTTCTGTTTAATAGCCCTTCTATTTGAACAGTCCCTTAAGAATTTGTGATACCAAGATACAAATGCAAAGTGATGCCAACCAGTATCAATTTCTCTTTGCTCAGGTGTCTCTACATACCTCCCAAGGAGGTATGCAGCAAACCAAGAAATGTGAAAGCACATGTTTGAAAAATGGAGCAAGTGGTATGTCTTTACAATTCAGTGACAGCTGAACTATGTTTTATTTACCTGCCTTATAATACAAATTATTTTTCATCAAGAATGTAAATACCATCCCTGCTTTCTTCTGTGGGGTCTTTTTTTTTGTTTTTGGTGCCGTAGGGAGTAGTGGTAAAAGAATGTCTTCAGGTTCTCAAATGGCTAAGAAAAGTGTGACACAGAAAAGAAAGCCGTCACCCACTGCATTGACTTCTCCAGATCCTGTAATTAAGCCGCAGCCCAGGCCCAGTGACAGACTTAATCCCAAAACAATTGATCCGGTAAGTACAGGCAGAACTACTAGTGGCCACATAAAGATGTTAGCCCATTTCTTCAGCAAATTATGCAGGTGATTTTAAAAAGAATGTGGCGAAAAAGGGAGAATAAGGTGATAAGCACAATCTCTGCTGAACTGAGTTAAGGGTATCAAAATTTGGGGAGCAAATCTCTGCTGCTCCAGAATACTCCTTGCCATTCCCACCCTTTGATTTTTCATTCCGTCCCCACAACAGTCACTCAGCACTCAGTGCCATCTGCCCACGCTCATTCCTCCTTGGCTGACTTGCTTTTTGTCAGTGATTTTTAGAAGCAACTTTGCTGGAAGACACTTAAGTTGTTTGGAAATTCAGTTGAGTGCCCATTCTTGCACCTCTGAATTCCAGGGTATGCAGCAAAATACTGTATAGCCTTAGTTTGGAACCCTGGTTTGGGATTCTCTATTTGCAGTCAAGTTTTAGTGGATTTTGCCTTGTTAAAGCCTTGGTACTGCTGATGGCCATGATGGCATTTCATATGAATGGTTGCCTTGAGTAAAACTGTACCTGCCTCAGGTGACAAAAGTGAGTACTAAATGGCAATACTTCATAATGTCTATATTTCCAAGTTCTTTGATTTACTTGGAAAGTTCTGAGAATTGCTTTTTAAAATAAGAAAGTGCATTCTCAGTAACAAAGAAGTGACTCTTATATGACTGTTCTTGTATGTAGTATGCAGTAAATTATGATATTCTTGTAAAAGTGAAGCATCTCTGCTTGTCATTATGGGTGCTTTTCCAGGCATTAGATACACATTGCATTGCCTGCATTTACTCTCTGTATTTTTATTGTTCTGCATTCAGATTATTTAAATTTGCATTTTTGCACCTTCTGCTCAACTGTTGCATATATGCTGTTTTTGAAATCAAATCAAAGCTAAGCATTTCAAGTCCTGTTGCTTTTAGTAGGAGACATTTAAGGACATTTAAATGAATCTTGAATTAATATGGGACTTGAAAAGCATTTTTTGACTGGGTAAATCTCCAGGTTTTAAAAAATAAATACAACTGAACTTATCTGCCTCTTGGCTGACTAACTCACTTTCATCTCTTTTTTTTCTAGTTTGGTGGTCAATCGAGGGCTCCTTCTGCCTTTGCTGCCATTTACTCTAAAGGGGGAATTCCTTGCAGGTAAGAATTGGGGGTCAGAAGTGGGTGAACATAAGGAACATAGTTAAACAATAGGCTTTGTATCATTGGTCAACATTCTGTGAAGGCTTTTGGTTTGCTTATCATAAGAACAAATGTTCAGAAGGCATTATCAGGTGTGTCACTCAATATTGCTAATGGGAATAACACTAAGGTATTGCATGTCCCTCAGTTCATAACTGGTAGGAGGACGTGTGAACATTTTTTCATTCAAAAGCATGATATGCGAGGTGAATGTACTACCAGTGTTATCTGGCTGCTGATTTACACATGGACACCAACACTTCATGCTGTTGCCATCAAATTATGAACATCCATGTGTGAACAGGCCCTAAAAGCCTCTACTACAGGAGTGGTTAACCTGTGGCTCTTGGAATGCAACTTTCATGACCCCTGACCTTTGGCCATGCTGTCTGAGTATGGCTAATGTTGGATATCATCCATAATTGTATTAAAATAATCTCCTTTTTTGATTGGGCGGTCTTACATTTTTAATAAGAGTCTGTGTGAGAGCCAGTGTGGTGTAGTGGTTAAGAGCGGTAGACTCGTAATCTGGGGAACCGGGTTTGTGTCTCCGCTCCTCCACATGCAGCTGCTGGGTGACCTTGGGCTAGTCACACTTCTCTGAAGTCTCTCAGCCCCACCCACCTCACAGAGTGTTTGTTGTGGGGGAGGAAGGGAAAGGAGATGGTTAGCCGCTTTGAGACTCCTTCGGGTAGTGATAAAGCGGGATATCAAATCCAAACTCTTCTTCTTCTTCCTCTTCCAAAAGGGGGGTGCGCCATGAATATACCTGAACTCACACAGGCTTAGTTCTTTTGGAACAGTATTTTAGGATCTTTGGCATGAAGTGGGATCAGTACAGCCATGCCTGATTGTTGATTCTTAACTTTTCTGTTTCAGGTTAGTTCATGGCTCTGTAAAACACAAATTACAGTGGGATTGTCGTCCTGAAACGCTTCAGTTTGATCCTCTTCTTATAACTTTGGCAGAGGTGAACGTTTTTCTCTCTCTCTTTAGAATCAAGTTGAAACCACCCTACCTATGTTGCATGTTTTGATAATTTGTTGTTTTTAAATATGCTGGTCATCCATCAACCAAATACTCCAGCTGAATTAATTAAAATTGCAACAAAAAGTTGGAAGTAGCTTAAAAACAAAGCAAAGTAACTGAGTGTCAACTCTCCTCCTTAATAGATTAAAAAGTTGGGGATATAGTGTAAGTAATCTTTTGAAGAGAAGTAGAGACTGCAGTGGTGAGTAAAGTCAAACTGCTGCATTAGTAGCACCGAAGTGATCTCCCTGGCACACAGGCCTGCACTGTCTTTATGGACGTCCTGGGCTGCCCAGACAACACAACCCTGGCTATACATAATCCAGAAATATAGCAGGCTAATAGTATTCCGGTCCAGTGAGCCACCTGTCCTTCTTCCTCATCATAACTCTGTATGGTCTCTGTTGATTGCCCACAAACTGTTGCTCTATGGCAGGCATCCCCAAACTTCGGCCCTCCAGATGTTTTGGACTACAATTCCCATCTTCCCCTACCACTGGTCCTGTTAGCCCAGGGATCATGGGAGTTGTAGGCCAAAACATCTGGAGGGCCGAAGTTTGGGGATGCCTGCTCTCTGGGAAAGGAGGCTGGGGAAGAAAAAGCTACCTGCATTAATATTGGCCACAAACCCTTTATATATCCTTTATATATATATATGTAAAAATTAAACATGTTGTCCGTTTTAACGATTTTGTATAAATTGTATAAATACTTCATTGTCACACATGGATAATTGGTGAGTGGTATATTAAATGTTTTGTTTATATAAAAGAATTTATAAAAACACTCAATAAAATTATTATTATTTATTAAGAAGCTTGTTAAGGTTTAATGCAGGCATCCCCAAACTTCGGCCCTCCTGATGTTTTGGACTACAATTCCCATCTTCCCCGACCACTGGTCCTGTTAGCTAGGGATCATGGGAGTTGTAGGCCAAAACATCTGGAGGGCCGAAGTTTGGGGATGCCTGGTTTAATGTTTTACTATGTTTTTATATGTGCTGGAAATTGCCCAGAGTGGCTGGGGCAACCCAGTCAGATGGGTGGGGTACAAGTAATAAATTACTATTATTATCACTATTTTTTAAATCTCTGAGCGGCTCACTTGCTGTTTTGAAATAGTGTTTTCAGTACAGTCATACCTTGTGCTGCGTTAGGTTCATGTTGCGTCTTTCTGGCTTGCAAACGCCACTTGAGTATAAAGAGCTCTATCACGCTGCGTGCGTGCATAGAAGCGGCACTCTAGTTACGGACTTTTCGGGTGTGAATGGCACCCCAGAACGGATCGAGTCCGTAACTAGAGGTACCACTGTATAGCTGTTGCTAAATTTAGTTTACTATTAGCTGTTCCAGAAAGTTAAACTAGTGTTCTGTGCTTCATAGCGGTATAGCCAAGAGCAGAAAAAAATGTTTGCTAGAGGCCTTGCCATCTACATAGGTGCATTTTGCATATCTTCCAAAAAGAGCAGTACTCCATCTTTGCTTCTCAGTGTTGGGTATGCATAGTGATCACACATTTTTCCTGTGAGCTTTGCTTAGCCCTGTTTCTAAATTGTATATATTATCTTGATTAGTGTACTTCATTCAGGACTGCATGTGGGTGTGCAGTGCTGTATATCCTTTTGAACATCTACATCTGACCTCAGTTCTGTCTGACAAGAAAAGCCTTTTTAGTGTGCTACTGAATTCACTTCCTAGAAGAAACAGCCTGGAAGTCAATTACCAAAGATATGAGTTTGCTCTTGGCGTCTGCTTTGTTCAGTTACCCCATCCAAATTATATAATTGGCATGTTTCGTTTATCTTCTGCATCTGCTAAGAGTGTGCAGATATATAATTATAAGCAATAATTGAATCACATCAAACATGCATTTTGAGCCTCAACAGCGTGTCAAATTGAATATTACATTTTTAAAGGCTTTCCAAATCTCTGTTTCTGATATGTGAGAAGAGAAAACACTTCTGAACATCCGTTAGAAATAATCTGGTGTGCCATGATTTCTGAGGCTGCAGTGGATCCTGGAATCTGCCTGAACTGTTGAGCCACTGGGGGCATTTCTCCAGTGAGACCCTTATACACTGTGGGGCAGAATCCTTTTTCAGGACTTGGGAGTGGAGGGGACTACTAGAAGTCAGTTGTGCCCTTAACTCCCCATGACCAGGAGTCTGTCAATGAGTTATGGTTGTCTAGTGGCAGCTAAGGTTGCATTGTTTTGTTGGGAGTTATACAGGATACTGTTCTACCTGTTGCAGCATGAGCAGAAGGCCTAGAAATAATACTGATTATGTACTGTTCCTGAATAAATGTAGAAATAAATGGATAAACAAAATGATGGTAAGAAAATACACATGTTGAGAAATTTCGGTATGTAACGATTTGCTTAACAACGTTACGTTCGATGGAGCCACAAGGTGGCACAAGTGTGTTTTGAATGCCTGTAATGAAAAGAGTGTAATATACTGTACTTTTTGAGATATTTGTATTTTTATCAGCAGAGATGGTGGGCAGGTAGAGCTTACTATGATGTTGTTTTTTATTTCTGTGGCAGGGATTAAGAGAAACAAGGCATCCGTATACATTTGTATCCAAGGAGGGCTTTAAAGAATTGCTCTTGGTGGCAGGTGCCGCTCAGAAAGCCATTCCGTTGTTGCCACGGCTAGTTCCAGTATTGAAAGCTGCTTTGGTATGTCTCTCCCATTTGTGAACTCGTATACCCAATGTATTGTTAAGTTTCAGGGATCAATAAATTTTAGGTGGTCTTGGTGGACCAAATATTTGCAAAGCCAGGACATCTCCCTACCCAGAGAGCAGGGTCTTTGTCCCTGGCCTTGTTTGGCGTTTGGAAACACAGCACAGCTTCGGTGAAAAACCAGGGTACTCCTTCTGTGTCCAGCACAAAGCCAGAGAGGGGCAGTGATGTGCTGTGGGCAGCCTCTCTCCCTTTTAGATGGCTGGAGCTCCGAGCTCCAAAGAGGCGCAGAGTCAAGATTTCTTCTGCCCAGATATATTGATTGATTGATTAGATAGATTTATAATTTGCTTTTTGAAAACAATTGTCACATGGTAGCTTGCAATATGTATAAAGTACAATTCAAAACTAGGGAGGTACAGTGAAGGCACCTGCCGTGTGGCTGGAGCTCAAAACCTGCCAGATGCAGTTAAGAGCCCCCAGTGCGGCTCTGCTGTCCCTTCCTGCAAGGGCCACAGGGGTGGGTGTGCTCCTTTCATCTCCATGCTTTCCTCGTGGTTGGAACTCCAGCAGACACAGGGGCACACGTCTGTCTCTGTTTGGGGCTGGAGGAGGGGCAGAGAACATTGCTCCCCCTTTGCAATTCCAGTGTTGTAAGAGAGCCTCCAACTTGCCTGTCTTCGCAAGCCATGGATGAACCTTGCAAGCAAGGTTGTTGAGCCATGTATAGTTTCAACCATTCTCAGTTCAATCAACATTGGCTAGAATCCTCAGAATGTGTGCATGAAATATTGACTAAAAGGTGTGTGGAAGATAAAACGATACCCACAGATGGCTCAGTTGATCTGGATTCTAATCCTGCTCTGGAGGTTTTTTTAGCAATTTAGACTGCTCATGCTATATTATATCTGGATTGCAACTGCTATTAGCATAGAATGGTGTTCGACTAAGTTTTACTCAGAGTATTCCCATTGAAATTAATAAACATGAACACGTTAGAACCATTAATTTCAACAGGTTTACTTTAAGTAAAGAAGCGGATGGCAAGGGCTGATAAACAAAATGCAGAGATCCCTGCTCAGAAGCTAATAATAATAATAATAATAATAATAATAATAATAATAATAATAATAATTGAATTGAAAGAGGATTGAATTTGAAAGTGTAATCCAAGTGCACTCAGAAATATTCTGATCCCATCATCCCACAGCAGTATTAAAATCCCACCACATTTCCCCCCTTTTCCCTCCTGCCTACATTGTGAGCACTGTAAACCATGGTTGCTTCCACCTGCTGTTTACGTTGCTCACCTGAGCAGTAACAGGCTGCACAACCCTAATTTGTCCCACCTCCTGGATTGTGTAGACTTGATCCAGGAGGTGGGGTGAAAGAGGGTTGTGCAGCTTGTCAGTAAATGCATTGGGGAAGTCTCTTTGTAGTAGCTGTGGGCTAATTAAGCTTCTGCGTGGTGGAATACCTGTTTATGGTGGTTTGTGACCATTGGTTATCAAAACTGAGGAAGCATTACTTAGGATCCTAGCCCTCTTTAGACGCTCATGTTGAACATGTAAGGGCCAAAAGTGTGTAGTGGGCTGGTCCTGCCCCCAACATCCCCATGAGTATGATCCGCTCCACCTTGAGAATCCCACATTGCATACACATGTCTGATGGGAACTTCTATGCATGATTGGCTTAGAAGTCGCCCCACAATCAGTCAAAAACCTTGCCTTACCAAGTACTTTCAAGATGCAGAATCCAGTTTTAGTTGTGGACAAAAGACCCTTTAAAATAATTAGCACTTGATGATGTTGCCTAACTCCACTTAATCTGCATTCTAGTAGTTAATTTAATAATATTACAGCAACTGCCTAATTGCAAGGGGTTATCTATCAGTGCTTCTAATAGGATTTGTTCAAAGTGTTTGAAGACTTTAAATACTGCAGTTTTACTGTCAGTGTTTCTGCAGACAAAGCAAATAGTTTTTATGGTTAGATCTTGGCTGCAAACCTAAACAGGGTATTGAGGAGTGAGTCCAGTTGAACACAGTGAGACTTACTTCTAAGTAATCATACATAGGATTATGTTGTGATGAATATTTAAAAGTGTTTATTTGAAGCTGGTGAATACATATGGGTTGCAGTAAAACAGTGTGGCATATTTCAGAGTAAAAAACCAGATAAATATTTTTCAATCTTGAAGGAGCATAAAAACAATCAATTTGGTGCATGCTGTGGGCTTATCATTTGTCTGATCAATTGGTTTCCCCCTTTATTAAAGGCCCATTCAGATGGTGAAGTATTTGAAAGGGGACTGAATGCTTTGATACAACTGAGTGCTGTTGTTGGCCCTGCACTTAATGATCACCTGAAAAATCTACTTTCAAGTGTGAGTACAATATTTGGCAGTGGGTTTCTTGTATTTGTATTCTTGTATCCTGAGAAGCATTTTGTTTCAGTTTGTGGCACATCAGAATCTAGATTCCATGAGCTAATATATTAATAGCATGTTGGCATTTTCACATTTCTGAGCACAGCTTGTGGCATGCCTATTGAAGATGGCCCTCAGCCATGTTTTGCAGCATGAAAGGTGCTTGATAGCCCCTGTCACAGTCTTCCAATTCCATGCAAGCAGCAAAACAAAGTTTATCAAGCTGCTCTTGTTAGGACCTGCATTCAGTTTCTTGAGTCACAAGTTGTGGAAGCCTGAACATGTAAAGATGCTACGGTCCCTCCGAATCTGTGAAATTAAGACTGCCTCTTATCAGTCATTGTTACCAGGATGCATCATTAATAATCTGGTTGACGCTTCTCCATTTAATGGGCACAAAGGAGGGTGTTGCAGCTACGTTCAACAAATAAAATCACTATTGTATTTTACTTTTGCCACAGCTTTCAAAGAGACAGATGAGCAAAAAGTACAAAGAGCAAACTACAGATGCCTTACAAAAGTTGGAGCAGTATGGGGGGAAGGTAAGCTGAATTGATTGGTCTGCTCCTGCGACACACCTAGGTCAGAATTTGTTTCTCCTGTTGTCTTCGCTATCTCATAGTGTTAGGTTAAATCCATCGCATGCAGTCATGTTGTCATACTCTGATGATGCACAACAAAGTTATAATTCCATATTGCAATTCTCCATAGTTTGGAGAGAAACATAGTAATTACACTTACTTAAAAACATTTTTAGTTTAGAGGTGCTCTTGGTGAAGGGCAAACTTGGCAATACAAAAATGCCATGTGTATTGATGGTTCTGCATTATTAATAACAAAGCAGCCAAAAGCACAGGCAGCCAATATGGTTGTCCCTCTAGGTGCTGTGGACTCCAACTCCCATAAGCCCCAGCCAGGATGGTCAACAGCCGCTGATGTATCCCAGAACCTCTGGAAGGTGGCATATTGTCACCTTCCAGTTGACGAAGGAAAGATAATCATAGTTTGCATTCTACATGTCTGGACCCGTTTTGATTTCAGATACAGTTTATTTCAGCATAAACCTTCTCATTTTTATCAACAGGAAAGTTTGACGGTTATAAAAGCTAAAATTCCAACTTACTGTTCAATCTCCTCCTAAAGAGAGATGCGACGAAGAGCCTCCTCAGAACTATTTGGTATTACTTAGCTTCCCCATAGTACACTGTTGTGTAATCTCTCAGGGAAACAGGGATCAATATTTTAAAAAATTAAGACAAATGTTAAGAGCGGATATGCTCAAGACATGTAAATTATGGAAAACACCAGAAATACTTATTCAGTACTTCCACCACAAATTGCAAATCAATTTGTCTGGTTTATTACAGTCAATAATAGGGATTACCCAGTTTAGTAAACTATAACCATAACAGTAACATTAATACTTATTTGCTGTGTTTACATGTTGAAGTGTAGTTAGGTATGTTTAGCAACTGCAATGGGTTAGAAATGAAGGCACAATCCATCCATAAGTTAATCACTATTAAAAGTTATGCTTTTAATAACTTTTAGTAACTTTCCCGTCAGTGGGAAGTTAAAATCAATAGGATTTGAAGGTTTTTGACTTTGCCTGGATTGTACTATGATTAATTTATTTCGACCAAGAACTAACTCACTGCTGTGTCTATAGAGAAAATTATTTTTATACTGTCTAGGGAAAAGCCTTCTTTCCCAAAAGGTTCTGGATAGGAAAATATATAAAGTGTGCTTCAGTGAACTGATACCTCTCCTAGTGCAAATTGTTAACATGCTACACAACTGGTTTACTTCTGCTTTGAAAACATAGAAATTTGAAGTATTAAAAGACAACTAATATATGTGACAAGTATTAAAGCTTTTATATTACTAAAGTGTTTGTGAATGTTGACTCCATGTAAGCCCTTTGGAAAAACAAACTGAACTGCCATTCTGCATTTTTCTTTTTTTATTAAAGTGCACATATAATTTTCACAAACACTACAGCAAATTTCAAGTGTACATGTATTGTACTACTCATATTCCTACACTGGTGATAGCAGAGCAGCCGTCAACATGCCTCATTCCCATCTCTACACCAGAATAGATGCCTGCTTTATTTTTTTGCAAAAACAGTTTGCAGCTCTCTTTGGACTTCTGTAAGCTCTTAAGATCCTTTGTGCAGAAATGTCACAATTAAGGTTTGCAATTGTCTGGTACCAGTAGTTATATGCTTGTGGGCAGGCATGTAAGAATGATTTGAATATGTTGGAGGGGAGGGGGGAAGACGCTTCTTTGCTGGCTACAGTTCAGCAATGATGTCTGTGTAAAAGGCAGGGAGGAAAGTAGAAGGGAGCCTGCTTGTACCCATTGCGGCTCCATCCTGACACATGCTTCTTCCCTGTTCCCTGTAGTAGCCTTTAAAGAAAAAAAAAGTTGCCCCTCCTTTTCAAAAAAATCCATTACCACCACTGCTTTTACATAACTGTTCTAATGAACTTAAGCATCTTCCACCATAGTCGGAGGAGGCAACAAGAGCAAAATAACTTCATAACTGGCAGTCTAGTGTCTGGCATGACTCTATATACCGCTATGTATCCTGAGCAGTGAGTGGTTAGAAACTTACAAATACATTCGTTCCTTTTTTACTACTAATTTTTGGGCAATCCCACAGTTAGAAAGTAAGTAGTTCAGTTCACTCAGATAGTTGCTTTAGTTAAACAAAGCAGCACTATGTGGGAGCATAACACTCATAAACTGATGATCTTAAGGATGGAAGATGTTTGCCATAAGCAGCTGTTAAATAAATTAATCCAGTAACCATTTACTATAAAAAGAACATTCTTTTATAAAAATGAGTTGCTTGTGAATTAAAAAAAATAATTGCAGGTTACTATGCAAAGATGCCCAACCCTTCCTTATGTGGACAGATACTCCAATGAGCATAATGGAGTCTGTGTGTCTTCTGGGGTGTGTGTGTGTGGATTAGATGACCCTCAGGGTCCCTTCCAGCTCTACAATTCTAGGATTCTGTGTGTGCCTGGGCACAAACATACATTTGACAAGTATGCTATGTGTTGCATCATTATGGGGAATAGGGGACATGGGCGGGCTCAATGCATGCAGGCTTCCCCCTTCCAGTAATGATCTGGTGTGATGTCAGCATAAGGGAAGGCAGAAGAAACAGGACTCTACTGCACACAAGGAGGATTGTGCCCAAACTGTAATTAGCTGTAATAACCTTTAACTGAGAATTGTGTAAGATTGTGTTAATACACAAGGGAGTATAAAATGAAAGAGTTGTATAGCTAATAAACTCATTTAATAGAAACGAGTAACAGATCCTGCCCTCTTGTTCTCTCCTGGATCTCTTCTATGAAGTTTTGGATGCAATAATTCCGTTTTCATTTTGGTTTCTTTGGATTGTTCTCTGAATCAAATGAAGTTTTTTTTTTTAAGGACAACTACGTGAGCATTGTTTAAGAGAACTATTTTACCTCAACTACTGGAAAAATACGGTCTCCGTAGGTAGGCTTTGATTAAACAAAACTTGTTTGCGTTATACACATCCGTGTAAAGCCGAGCAATCCTGTTTTATGGTAAAAGTGGCAACAGCATTATGGATTTGTTGTTGCAGGATTGTTCATACCGTCCATTTATTGAAGAAAGAACTGTGTGGAGTTAGATCACATTTTCAAAGAGCTGCATGGAACGCATTATATTTTCATCCTGTAAGAAAGAGACATTTCATCTTGAGAGAGCGCTTTGAAATCTGAAAGTGAAAAGTCAGAAATATTTTTAATCCAATGAATATTTTCCTCCTTAGGCTGAAAAACCACACCCTTTATAAATTTTCAGTGTAATAAGCAGCTAAAAGTTAGTACCTACTTTGGGTATGTCCAAGGGCCAGGATCTTCGAAGTGGGATTTTTGATTACTTTCTTTGACTAGCAGATTTCTCCTATACCACTATCACAAATCCTGCAAGTCTGCTGATTGTGCAGTTTTGCTCTAAAGCCTAGTTCAGGCATCCCCAAACTTCGGCCCTCCAGATGTTTTGGACTACAATTCCCATCTTCCCCAACCACTGGTCCTGTTAGCTAGGGAACATGGGAGTTGTAGGCCAAAACATCTGGAGGGCCGCAGTTTGGGGATGCCTGGCCTAGTTTATATGTGATGCAGGCCACAGGTCTGCTACACAGCCCAGTGTTCTATACAGGCCCTAGTACGTTTGAAGACACAGGTCTGCTGCTTCTTACACATTGTTCTGCAAATAGTACAGGTATTTGCTGCTTACAGTCTATCACAAATAATTTACAGAGAAAACATTGTGGGGAGCTGCTAAAGTTTGGCGATGGCATACAATTACAATCTCATGCCTAGAAATTAAACATGTAACTCATACTGGGTCTGTCTATCAAATACACCTTGCTGTTTATAGCAAAACCTTGATAAAAACACAATAGGAGCAACAGGCCTAGAACTTTGTAGGAAGTTCTTAAGAAGTTTGGCTTAAGAAGTTCAGCAGCCATGTCAAGCTTCTGCTGCTGTTCTTGGGGTGTGCCACAATTCATAGAATCATAGAGTTGGAAGAGACCACAAGGGCCATCCAGTCCAACCCCCTGCCAAGCAGGAAACACCATCAAAGCATTCTTGACATATGCCTGTCAAGCCTCTGCTTAAAGACCTCCAAAGAAGGAGACTCCAATTGCTACTGCAGAAGAAGCCAATGGGAAACCTCTAGCTCTCGCAAGGAATGGGGAAGGCCAACCAGGGCCACAGGCTGTGTTTGAGGTCGATCAGATCCACTCCCTTAATTTTTAGCTTTTATTTTAAAAAGGAACCCTTTTGGAAATCAAGGGGAAATAGGCACGCAATATTCTACACAGTTCATTGGTAAAAGGTAAATTTCTTCTTCTTAACTGTTATTGGCCAATGAGTGCAAAGGTATTGGGATTATTGACAGGCAAGTGACTTATCCAACTGAATGAATAAACTACTTTAAATACAGTAAGCCTGCAACTTACGCAGGGGTTATGTTCCGGGGATCATGCCTAGAGCCAAAATGGCGTATAGTCAAAGCATATTGGGATCAGTGGTGGGCGGGGCTGCAAAAGTCATATGCCCCAAACGTTGCCCTGTTTCTGCCCCTATTTATTTATTTATTTTGCCATGTGCATAAAGACGAATGAGCAAAAGTTAAAGGTGCATAAGTTGCAGGCTTATGGTATAACATATTCAACAACTTAAATTTAGGGTTTTTGCTGTTTTGCACTGACATGAGTTCCATCCTGGTGTACGCCTTAAAACACCTGGTTATGAGCCTCCCAACTGTGCATTGATTTTTCCAGTGCACTTTACAGGGGGAAAAGAGAAAGCACCTGAGTAACTTTGCCAAGTGCTAGATATGACTTTGGCAGTGGAAGGGATGAGGCCTTCCTCTGTGTTCTATTTATACTGATGAAATGGAGAACAAAGAGACAATTCTCCAGCTTAGAGAAATTGCCTGGACAACCACTTATAGGTGAAGGGTTTTTTAAATATATATATCAAAGGGCCTTCTCTGAAAACTGACTGTTCTTTTTTATTGAATATGCCACAGCTGCTTCAGTCTTTATGGCATCTCGTTAAAATTATTTTGGTTTACCGGATATACATTTTATATGTTTTGACATTTTCTCATATAATTAAGGAGAATGTTGAGTAGCAACATCCAATGTGATCTCCGAAGCCTGCCCTGTTGCATGTTAGAGAAACACTTGCTGGATATCGGATTCTTATTGATTCTCACAGAAGGAAACTCTGAATGTTCAGCCTGGGGGAAGGAAGACAGGGCAGGATAGGCTGTGACACTATCTTCAAATACCTGAAGGGCTGTCATATAGAATCAGATGAAGCCTTGTTACCAGAGAGGAGGACTAGATCTAATGAGCTAAGTTGCAGGAGGAGAGAGATTTTGGTTCCATAAACAACTTCTTGGTGTGGGCAGTTCAAACATGGAGCCAGTTACGTAGAAGTTCTCCCTCCTTGGTAGTCTTCAGGCAAAGGCTGGACCTGAATATGTGCCACCTCTGGATTTCTTGCACTGAGCAAGGAGCTAGACAGGTGAACACGGTCTCACAATAGCCTTTCCAGCTCTATGATTCTATGAGATAATAAATGCGTTTTCTAAAATATGGACAGTTTGTGAAATATCGTACATGCTGAAGCTTCATACTGCGGTTTTGTATTCTGTCATAAGAGCAAAGCACTATGAATATACCAGTTACTTACTTTTTGGCAGCTTTCAATGAATTCATCTATGGTGACTACGCCATCTTTGTTCTTGTCCATTTTCTGCCAAAGAAGAAATGCTTGCTTAAGTAATGTCGTTCTCCAGTTAAGACTGCCGCCTTTCATTTCTATGAGAAGCCAGGTTTGGGGACAGGTGATAGAATAATGGCTACCAAAGAAACTACTCCTACACTTGCCGACATTTTATATTTATTTTAACAAATCACAGGTGCTGAGCTTCAAATCTTGCAGAGTAGGCAAGACAAAAACGGAAATGAAGAAGGAAGGGGATTTGCTTAATCAAATTAGTATAGGCAACATAGCAAGAAGAGCAGGTTACATAGCCACACTGCAAACCATCAATACGATAGCTATCTATGACCATCATTTCACCTGGCTCCCCTGCCCCGCCCCGGCAAATCGTACCTACCTGGAAAAATGTTTCAACGTGTTGTCTCGGGGCATCTTCTTTGACAACAGGATAAGTGCATTTCCCCATCATATCATATATAGCTTTCATAATATCCAGCATTTCCTTTGGGGGAGGGAACAAGACATTAAAGTGAGCAAGAAAATACTGTGCAGTGGAAAATGCACAATTGGGAAGAGAGTTGCATTTATAAGACAGAAGCCTTGCTAGCACAGAAGTGAAAAACCTTCCCAAAAGTAATGTGTAGGTGTTTCATTTGCTGATACATGAACTGCTAGAAATCATAATTTCTTAAGTTGCTGGGTGTTGCAGCTACCCCCCAGCTGTCTTTTGCAGTGGGAACACATTTTCCTGTAGCAATGCAGTCTCTGGATAAATCAGATGTTTACAGGCCTACAGAAGGATTTTATCTGACCTACAACACAGCATTTCCCCTAATATTTCACCTGCATCTTTCAAAAGCAATGTAAGAAATGGCCATCAGGTGGAAGCAGAAGACTGATATACACCCCATTGTGCCTTTCAGGAATCATCATAGCAAACCCCTCCCATTATTGCAATGCTGAGTGTATTCCATTTAAAGTAAGGAGACTCAGTCTTTATGCTTAACAGATTCAATTTGCATTGAAAAGAAAACACTAAACAAAGTCAAGCAGGTGGTGGGGGCAAATCTGATTTAAATTTCATTTCAAATTGCTATTTGGGCAAATCAGACGCTTGCTCACTCCCTCTTGTAAGTTTGCTGTCCTGCCGCCTTTTGCCATACTGAATTTTCTTCTCCCTTGTTTGGAGAGAGTTTTCTTTCCGAGTGAGTACTCAAACTGCAGCCTTATTGCTGATAAGGGTCCTTTAAGTTGCGCCCAGGCAGGACAGAGATAGCCAATAATGACACCGGGGGGGGGGGTTGAATCAAGAGAAAGAATTTAATTCTTAAATTTAAGAGACTCCTGGTGGTCAAGCTCATGACAGGAGTAAAGAAACAAATTGCAAAGCTCCCTTATACCCTTCTTTTGGGCTCTTTCCCCCTCCCTGTAAATGTGTGCATGCAAAGGGGTCACGTACGCAAGGGGGTCACTAGTACACGTCCTGTGCGTAAACACATGCTGGCTTAGGCAGGGGTAACATAAACAGGGCCATAGGGGACAATGGTGATTTGCGCATCTTCCCCCCCTTTCACATCATCTATGCGTATTGTCAGTTACTGTCGAATTCATATCTCTGGCTGGCTCAACAAAGCCTTGACTATCTTGCTGCTCTTTGCGTCAGACTGCTAGCATCCGACAAGACAGTCATTTGGCCTTGATAGCTTAGCTGGGCATCCTGTTTTGTTTACATTACCCTTTGGCACACAGAGAGAGGCAAAGGAAAAAGCATTTTACGCAAGACATCCCAGGGCTACAGCCTATACAGTCAGAATTCATACAATGCAAGCAATGCAAACTATAGGATCAGATCTAGCTCAATAATACAATTTGCAAATCACTCTCTACAAAACTTGCAAACCTACACACATGCTGACAGAAATGGAATGACGGCAACTTTAGCACTAGATTTGGCTGTTTGCATAACTGCCCCTTGGTGGGGAGGTGAGTGGTGTGCATGGAGGGGATAGCTTGACTGCAGCAGCAACCCAAGCAGATGCTTGAAGCAGCAGCATTTGACTGTGTTATCATGGGACAAGTGCACCACGAGATCTCGCACTGCAGCAGAGGTGAGTGAGTCCCAATGTCCTGTATACAAGGGATCCTGGCATTTGCCTCTTACTCAAGACTACAGCCACTTGGGATAGCAGGAAGTCCCTAGTCCTGGAATTAATCTACTAAAACCTATAAACAACATCCCCGTTACATGCAGTTAATGACAAGCGTTTTCACATTACAGTGAGTGAAATGGTCTCCTCACCTCTTTAGTTATACAGCCGTCCTTATTTATATCATACAGATTAAAAGCCCAGTTGAGTTTTTCTTGCACCGTCCCCCGGAGTAAAATTGAAAGGCCCATAACAAAATCCTGAAAGAAAGCAAGATGGTGGATTAATAAAAGATCTATTTCCATCTATTTGGCTGTGACTCCTGCAAGGCAGGGGTTTGGACTTGGTGACCATTCCAACGCTATACTTCTATTATCTCTGTGCACGTGTGTCTGTGGTTGAGATGCAAAATTTGCCATCATAACAACGCTGCTTTTTTTTTTAAAAAAAAAAATCTGGAGAAACAAAAACCAAACAAGGTTGTCCTCAAAACAGAATGGCAGTTTTGCCTTCCTCCCTTGCGTGGAAGAGCCAAAGCATGAAAGCTGACAGTCCAAAGTTAGGGACCAATGAGGGTCATCTAGTCCAACCCCCTGCCATGCCAACTTGAACTCGTGACCCTGGGATTAAGAGCCTCATGCTCTACTGACTGAGCTATCCCAGTCCCGGCAAAAAAAAAACACCCACAAATAACAAAAGCAGCTAAGGCTGAGCTTGGAGGACTGGGCTATTGAACATACAGTGAATAACTATTTTATTACAGAGAATTCCTGATAACAACATTACAGAAGTGTAAAAACAGCTTTGAGTCACCCTGGATTATTTATACTGGAGGGTGGCCTAAAATAGAACAAACAATAAGTGGTACATCCAATTTTGTATGAGAAAGTAGTCTTCTTCTGCACTTGTGTGCTAGCCTATGGGCAATAAACTCAATTAATTTAGTAATATAGAAGCTTCATCCCAAGAGGAATAAAAGTGTTCTGAAAGTTACTGGGAATTTATATCTCATATCTTAACAGAAGTTAATTAACAGGGCTCAATCAAAGGAGGTGAAATGCTCTTTTGCATAGTCAAAGAAGCAGGCATGTAAGAGCCTTACAGTGTGGGCAAGTGCCATTGAGGTCAATGGCTATAGGGTTGTGGCCAACATTTCCTCTTAGTCTGAATTCTGCAGACAAGTATTGTGCTTTGCTGATGGGACTTTTGTAAGCCTTGCTGTCATTCTAAGTATATCCCTAGCACCTTGGCACTGGAAATCTCCACGCTGCCCAGAAAAGTGTTTAAGGCACGTGGGCACTGATTCCCACTATTTCTGGTTGGCACTGTGAGAGCAGGATGAAATAGTAGGTGAGCCTTTGGCCTGATCCAACAAGGCTCCACTTATCTTTTTATGTAAAGCAAAAGCTACAACAAACAGCAACAAAGGTATAGTTTGCATTTGCTGACCTCGATGTTGATCAATGAGCGAGACTCTTGTGGGCTCTGCATATCGGAAGAAAAGTCAGGAAAATGCAAACTCTTTGCCTGACCTCTAACCCAATCTAGCTAATTCATGGCACATCCTGATTTTATCTGCTTAAAATCCCAAGGGAAGAGGCTCCATGCCTGACTGAGCCACTACAATTACTGGCAGTCCCATTAGCACTCGTTGGAATCAAGGATTAGAACCGTCCATTGGACTTACAGAGAGAACATTTGCTGAAGCTAAGTGCAGGTTGACCTGTGCAGAATGAAAATAATTTTCTTAACATAGCCGGTAACAAAGACCAAGTTTGTCAAGGCCTGATGCGTTCCTACATTTTATAAACATTACAATGCAGCAACATCCTAAAGAAATCCAACAAAAAAATTACGGCCTTCTTGTAGCTGTTCAGTTGTGATGTGATAGGAAACAAGAAACCTGAATCTGGTTCTTCTGGTTGGCACACCAAATAGGGCTGGGCGTCTGTTGGTAAACCTATTTGCTTTCCTCCATGCCTATTCAAACTTATGCTCCTTTCAGAAATCTCCTGCTCTTCATACAACATTGTTCACAAGCACCAAAATACCACTTGAGCTATAAGGGAGGGGGAAAGATGACAAAAAAAAACCCCTACTCCTTCATATTTTGCTCCAAACAATAGAAAGGATCAGCAGACAGGCACACAAAAGATTTAAGGGGATCTGTTTTGAAGCGTTGGTGCCACAAGCCTCCCTCTGGGCTCTGCCACTCTGAGATTAGAAAATAAAAGAGAAGAGGAGATGTTCCCAAGGTGCAAATGAAGGCACCTGCCATTCTGCTGGCCGGCAGCACGAGCTTTTTCAAAGCCATTTTGACATGGGAGTTGACACACAAGCATCCCGGGAAAGGACTGGGAATTGCCTGTGATCAAACAAGCCTCCCGGTATAAACCTAGCAATATGACCCATATATCTTTGCCTGTCTGTTGAAAAGAATGTGTAAGGAACACTTCGACGGAGGAAAACAGAACCGAGGTAAACAAATGGCGTCTCTCTCTTTTTCAACAGGGTTAACATGTATTTCACTTGTGTCATCTGAGGAAACCAGACGATTATTTATCCACCCCCAACATAGCAGATTTATATCTGAGCCTAAGAACATTTCCTTAGAGAAGGACATGCCAAAACAGCTTACATGTAAGGGACTGAGCTTTTGGGTCGCAACCTTAAAAGCTTTATCCAGCATATTGCTAGCAAATTCTTTAGAATTCCAAGCCTGATCACTTCTGCAGACACTACCCTATTTTAAAAGGAAAACACTCATCCTCATGGCAAAAAAAATCACTACTAACCTTATTTTAATCTCACATTTGAATAACACATAAAAACAAGGAATGTATTGGAAGACGAAGGAAGTTGAAGATGAAGAACTGAGCCTGGCAAATTAAAAGATCTCCCTTTTTCACTTCCTTTTCCATCTATCTCTAGTTTGATAGCAGAACTCATTTTAACCCTTTCATAACTGATATCAATTCATCATGGAACAGGGGAATGAAAGTAGGAGGGCTAGATAAATCAGAATTGGTGAAAAGTAATATTTTATTGGCTTTTACTATGCTATTAAAGCATCTGTTAATATTTGCATATTTAGTAAAATATTGACACAATTATGAGCTTTTACGGTAATTTCTGTTTCTTTCTTGGAGTAAGTACTACTAAATCCAGATTGCAAGTATAGATACAACACATTCCATTTAAGACATTTCTGATCATTTGTGCATCTATTTTTTTATATACATTTCAGCTTCTTTGTTGTTAATGAAGCTTTGAAAAGTCATGATACTTCAGAAAACTGAAGTACAGGCTTGTTGAACTCCGTGGGAGAGTTCTGAAAATATGCTTAACCCTCTCATTGGAATAAAAGGCACTTTAAACTTTGGCTGGGTCAGATCCTACCAGAGAAACCAGGTGACAAGAACAGAAATAAACAGCCTTACCTCGAAACTCACACTTCCGTTGTGATCTGTGTCAAATGCATTGAACAGAAAATGTGCGTATGTTGTGGAATCTGCAATTCAAACAAGGTTGTTCCTTATTAATTGCATCAATAAAGAAACTCAATTCAGCTTTCATGTGCATGCATGTATCTGAAGAAGTGTGCATGCACACGAAAGTTCATACCTATGACAAACTTAGTTAGTCTCTAAGGTGCTACTGGAAGGATTTTTTATTTTTATTTTGTCTTTTAATGGTGATCCAGATTTGTAGGATCCTGAATTAGTTAGAATTTTATTCCCTATATAATCAACCAGTTTGAACACTATTTTTCTTTTTTCATTTCTTTCATTTTCCTCCTTATTGGTATGTGGTTATTTAAAAAATAAATAGGAAAACAAGCAATGCGCGCTTTCATTGTGTCATTTGTCAGATCGCAGCCACTGAACAGAATCAAAGGTTTTAAACCACACTCTGCAAAAACCAATAAAGAAGATTACCAGATTTACAAGACTTTACCTTTAATACATTTCAATTAATTCCAGTGGTTTCACAGCCTTCATTCAGTAAAATATCCAAGGCAGTGAAGACAATTGTGATTAAACATAAGCCAAAGGTTGTAGTCCTTAAGCTTTTAATTAGAGCTACTTAACGTGATTCCTCTCCCACTAAGTCTGGAATATAAATCAGGACAGAGAGCGGGAGTTTTTCAGGTTTTTCTGTTTAAAAAATTAAACAAGTTTCTGGTTTTGCACCTAGTAATGGTAACTATTATGATATATTAGCATTCTGACAGGTGGCAGCTAACATTAGAGTGCTAACATCTTAAGAGACTCAGACCATGCATTATCAGGGCTCCAATAAGCTTTGTGCAACATCGGCACATTCACAGCAACTACTCATCAGGTCTAATCAGACATTGGAAGACAAGCTTATCACTTGGGTGGCTGAGAAGGTGGGGCAGGAGTGGTACCTTAAATGTTCACCTTGGTTCAGGTGATAGGGTGGGATGGGTAAAACAAATTAAATTTGGAAAGCAAGAGCGTCACGGTTTTACTCAACTGACCTTAGCAGAATGGATAACCTACACCAGAAACCAACAAGCTGTTTTACTTCTTATTTTTATTTTTGTAATGTCTGGTTTTGAACACACACACACACACACACACACACACACACACACACACACACTGCTGTGGGTGTTTTGAACAATGGGAGGCATCTACTTTTTAACGTCCAGATAAAACAAAAATAATAATCCGGAACTGTTGTTGTTGTTATTGACAATTAAAGCTGACTTCCATTAGCGACACAAAATTCTGCCAGTCTTGCTAGGAATCTTACACTCATCTAGCTGAGTATTGCTGAACTGGGATTATTTATTATTGCTATTATTTATTGCATTTATGTCCCACTTTTTTCGTCTTCTAAGGAGATCGAGGTGGCGCACATTGTCCCCCCCTCCCCATTTAATCCCCACAACAACCCTGTGGGGTGGGTTAGGCTGAGAGGTAGTGGCTGGCCTAAGGTCACCCAGTGGGATTCATGTCAAGTGGGAATTTGAACCCTGATCTCCCAGGGACACTCTAACCACTGCACCACGCTGGCCCTCCGTAGGATTCTTCTCTGGGATTTCAGACAGGGGACATTCCCATAGTCCCTTGGAGATGCTTGGCGTTGGGCAAAAGATTCCTGCGTTGCAGAGGGTTGGACTAGATGTCTCTTGTGGTTCCTTCCAACTCTTAAGATTCTGTGCACACTGGGACACACGAGACACAAATCCGCCTGCATGCAAAGCAGATGCTGGACCATCAAGCTGTGATTCTCCCCTTTGTGCTTTTTTCCCCAACACGAGAAAGAGAATGAATGGCATCTTCAAGTGGAAAGATCCGGTGAGGAACGGCTTGAAACGAAGAGCACGAGATTGTGAGCAACTCCTGTTCAATTCAGCGGAACTTGCCCAAGAGAAATCCCCACTGGATTGCTCTTAAAGAACAACGAGGGAAAGCGTAATTATACCCTGGCCATGTAAGCTGATAAAATATACAAAAGGGGGAAAACGTTGAAGACAGAGAATCCGTAATAAATGCTAGAAGAAAATATTGAGTAACAGGAGGAAAAAGAATACTAAGTGGGTGATTGCATGACCCAAACTACACTAAGGTTATCAGATTTTTTTCAATGAATCCAGGGACACTTTAATTAATTAATTACTACACGTTCGGGACGTTGATGCTGCAGCGATGGCAATGGCAGAGGGGTGGCCGCCACCTTGACCTCAACCACCATGTTTCCACTGCCTCTGAGGTTTCTATCTCCTTTCTCCATGAGCCTGGGCATTCGGTGGTGGTGGGGAATTGGTGCGCGGTGGGTCAGGCATGGAAGGCGGAGAAGGAGGGCCAAGAGCAGCAGTGGCGGCTGCGAGGTTTGGGCAGCGTCATGCCTCCCTTCCCATCGGAGCAGCCCCAATCCCATTCCTACTGGCGTGCAAGCGGCAGGGGGCGGGGATCCCTCAGCTGGGAAGCGAGGCTTCCTGTTGCCTAACTGAGAGATCCCTGCCCCCTCCTCCTTGCATGCAAGCTCTGATAGGCAGCGTGAAGCCTCCCTTCACAGCTTAGTTGGTGCGGTTAGGTAAGGTGGAGGCAGCCCGGAAGCTGCATCTTAGAGCCCCTGCACCACCATCAGATGGGGACTTCCGAGCAGCTCCTGAAGCCAGCCGGAGCCAACTGCTCCAGGCTGCTGAGACTGCCGCTGCTGCGTTTCCCGGGGACATTAGATGAAATCCGGGGACATTCCAGGGATGGAATTTGTCCGGGGACTTATTCGCAAATCCGGCAACTGTCCCTGGAAAACGGGAACGTCTGGTAACCCTACGCTATACTCAAATGTAAAAGATCTGGAAATTACCAGTGACAAATGCCCAGTTTTGTTGAGAGAGAGAGAGAGAGAGAGAGAGAGAAAGCAGCAGGCTTAGCGAAACAAAGGAAAACCCATAGAGATAATTGGGGAATCACAAATCCACACCAGCTTTAGGCTTTGACTCACGGTTAAACTGCCACCTACATTTCTTTCTGCACACACAAATGTAAGAGGGGGATAATTGTGAACATACAGGCACATATAGAGTTTATAAAGAATTATCTATTGTGTTGCCAGTTCTCATGAACTCACAGCAATTTCGCAGGAGGGTAGGCCCTCTTAAATCTCCAACTTTTATTTTCACAATTAAAGACTCTTTATTAGTCAGAACACTTGGAACAGACAAGCTTAAACTCTTCAATGAGAACCTAGGGCTTTATTTTAGATTTTGGAGATTAGGGTGGCAAAGAGATTTCAGTAGAGGGAGCACGGCAAGGTTCTGAGGCCAACTCTTGAATGGATTCAAATTAGATCGCAAGAACAACAAAGGAAAAAAACCCTATGCAGATGATAATTTCCTTTTCTATGCTTCATTATATGTGTAGCATTATATGTTGGGAATATAATTAAGATATTCACACGCAAACGTGACAGATTCCAGAGGGCCCTGATGGCTATCCACCTCAGTCATTTAACAGAGAACCAAAGTCTTCAAGGAGAGTCAGAGGAAAGCTAATGGGCCTTTCTCATATACACCTCAGGCAAGGCTAAATAATATTTTGACTTTTTGGATATTGTTTGAATAAAAAATGGAGCCTCGTTGTCCCATGCTATGGCCTTGTAGAGTGAATACAGTCGTACCTTGGATCCTGAATGCCTTGCAAGTCGAACATTTTGGCTCCCGAACACCGCAACCCAGGAAGTGAGTGTTCCGATTTGCAAACATTCTTTGGAACCCGAATATCTGACGGGGTTCAGTGCCTCCTGATTGGCTGCAGGAGCTTCCCCTGGACAGTTAAGTCCAGTCAAAGGCAACTATGGGGTTATGGCGCTCATCTCACTTTCAGGCCGAGGGAGCAGGTGTTTGTCCACAGACAGCTTTCCAGGTCATGTGGTCAGCAGGACTAAACTGCTTCTGGTGCAACGGAACACTGTGACGAAACCAGAGCGCATGAAAACACCATTTGCCTTCTACTTGCACTGGTGTGCTTTCAAACTGCTAGGTTGGCAGGAGCTGGGACAGAGCAATGGGAGCTCACCCCGTTGCAGGGATTCGAACTGCCAATGTTCTGTTCAGCAAGCCCAAGAGGCTCAGTGGTTTGGACAACACCATAACATCAGGTGGGCTTTTTTGCCCTGTGCTTGCAGAGCCTATTTCAAAGCGCTCCACAAGATAGAAAGGGGCTTAACAAGACCTGACAATGAGCCCCCTTTGAAGTGCTTTGCACAGGGGCTTTCCAAGCACTGCCAATCAGATGATTTAAGCAGGACTCGCTCCTGCTGCAGTTTCCCCAAGCTCAGTACTGAGTTTTGCAAGACCCTACCTACTTGGGCTCCTTTGGGGCCTCAAGGCTTTGTTAGTAAACAGGGCGACAGGGAATATATGAATTTAACTATTGCTTTTGTTACTTGTCCAGGGCCTTTGGGATGGAGCGAGCTGTACATCTCAGGAAACAAACTGCAGACTGTGTGCTTTTATAAATAGATATTGCTAGTAGGTATTTCCACTCTTTAATTAAAACCCTAAAGTACTTCTGTCCACCCATTAAGTAGTATAAAAGACTTAATTAACTAGAACAACAACCTGTTTAGGCCAAATTTCAAAGCAATTATGGCAATTGGTTGTGCATGCAAACAAGACTAATTATGTGCAGAGTACTCACCTCCCTGTGGGAAGAACTGAGAGTAAATCTCTTTGAAGGTCTCTTCATTAACAATCCCACTGGGACATTCCTAAGGAAAGTGGCAAGGAATGCATATGAATAACATGCCCATGTACAAATTGTACAAGAGACTGCAAACAGCGAGGATTTTACCACTACCAGACAGAGATGTCGAAAACTACTTTACGAAAGTTCTCTTCTGCTAACGGGGCCAAAGCCTGTACTAAGTCTATTTCTCCAGAAGCAGGGAAATTCACATATGAGCTCCCCCATCTCCTAGTATGGATATTCACTGCAAGGTGAAATGTGAGCAGCATTGTTATATTCCTGGCACCTTCTACGCTGTTTGCATTCAAAGAAGTTGAGCTGATATCTGCAGTGATCAGCGTGATCTTGATATCCTGGTTCAAAGAGGAACCAGAAAGATAATTTGCTGAGCAAAGGGAGACTATTGGAAGAACTAGCCCAAGTGGCATCCGCCAGGAGCACACCGCCATGTTTCAACCCCGCTGTCAGGGTTTGTTGTGACTACTCTTGAGTAACGACCGTCCACATGCTTGTCTTTCAGACGTTTTTATTGGTGCACATTATTTACAGTGTAACGGATTGCTCATTTCATGTCTACCCGCTCGAGTCAGATTCCTGCACTAATTCCTTCCGCATTCGCGACCAGCATAAAAGCCTCGGAACTGAGAAGTGCCTCCCTTTCCTCCTCTTTCTCAATTCCGGCGTCGGAGGGACGGGTCTTCTGTCTGACCTATTCCTCTCCACTCTTCCCGCCTCCCTCTCTTCCTGCCTATGGAGCAGGGGCTCTTTAGTGTTGCCAGAGCCCTGGCACTCCCTCTCCGTTTCCTGACTCACCCCTTCAGACCCCTCGCTCTCATGACTGCTTGGAGACAGGCTGCTTCTGATGAAGGGGGGGTTCTCTATAATCCCTCCCCCTTACACCCACCTTGATCTCTGTGACCATTTACAAAAGATTTACAGTGCACCATGCTATAACACAGTGGTACCTTGGTTCTTGAACTTAATCTGTTCCGGAAGTCCATTTCAAAACCAAAACATTCCAAAACCAAGGTGCGCTTTCCCATAGAAGGTAATGCAGAATGGATTAATCCATCCCAGGCTGTTGAAAAACTACCCCTAAAATGCTTCACCCCACTGCCCCAACCAGCGTGATATTTCGGGATCTCTCTGTCTCTCTCTCTCACTCGTCAAAGCGGCTGGACTGCAGAATGCTGCCGGGACGCTTCTCCTCAACTCCCCAATCAGCGTGATCTCTCTAATAATGGAAGTGCAACACTAAAAAACGGAAGCTCAGGACATGTTCAACTTCCCCCCAAAAAATTGAGAACTGGAACGCTCACTTCCGGGTTTGCGACGTTCGGGTTCTAAGTTGTTCGTGAACTAGGCTGTTCGAGAACCAAGGTACCACTGCATCCGCTTTGATAACTGAGATTTTAGAACAAAGGTTGTTGAGCATATTTAGGATGCAATTCTACATATCAAGTTTGTAGAGCAGCTTGAGGCTTTTACACACACACACACACACACACACACACACACACACACGTTTTCAAGAAGACCAAAAATATGTAGAACATGCCTTTTTTGTGATCAGGTCAGGTGCCTGAGGGTGTTATGGGACCTGGCTCTGTTTTTGAAGGGCGACTAGGGTTGGTGGCCAAGAACAGAAACAAAAAGTGATATCAAGCTTCTCAGGAAATGGGTTGTGGAAATCATTTTCTTGGGAAACAAAATACTGCTTTGATTGGCTGAAAGATGAAAGGCACAAGTGTTTTCTAGATAAGGTTGCTAAGAGAGAAAGCGAAGAAGCAGAGCTGTTTCTGTTTGTTTAGCTATGGCTTTCGAAAGCAGAAGGGAAGCCCAGACACACATTCAAGATATGACTTCATCAGACATACGGTACATGAAAATAGCACCCAGTGTGCCTTAAATGAGAAAAAACTTCCTAACTGAAGCTACTGAGCAGCAAGCAGTATCTAAACAATTGGGGGAGTCTAGATACACATCCCTACATATCAAAACCCTACATACTCCTTGGTCCTGAATGGGGTAACTGTGCCCCTGAAGGACCAGGTGTGCAGCCTGGGAGTCATTTTGGACTCTCAGCTGTCCATGAAGGCGCAGGTCGATTCTGCGTCCAGGGCAGCTGTCTACCAGCTCCATCTGGTACGCAGGCTGAGTGAGACCCTACCTGTCTGCAGATTGTCTCGCCAGAGTGGCGCATGTTCTGGTTTAGACTACTGCAATGCTACTTTTGAAGGTGACACAGAAACTACAACTCATCCAGAATGCGGCAGCTAGGCAGGTGATCGGGAGCGGCTCCTGGGACCACACAACGCTGGTCCTAAAGGATCTATCCTGGCTTCCAGTGAGTTTCTGAGCGTGATTCAAAGCCTTTAAAGCCCTAAATGGCCTTGGCCCAGTATACCTGAAGGAGCGTCTCCACCCCCGTCATTCAGCCCGGACACTGAGGTCCAGCTCTGAGGGCCTTCTGGCGGTTCCCTCTCTGCGACAAGTGAGGTTACAGGGAACCAGGCAGAGGGCCTCCCATCAGATGCCAAAGAGATATTTGACTTTTAGAAGACATCCGAAGGCATCCCTGTTCAGGGAAATTTTTTATTACTGGTGTTTTATTGTGCTTTTAATATTTTGTTGGGAGCCTCCCAGAGTAGCTGGGGCAACCCAGTCAGATGGGTGGCATATAAATAAAATAATAATACTTATTGTTATTATAAAATGAAATCCTCCATCAGGTGTGTTAAAATTTCAACTCCTCAGACAGCGTTGGAGAAAGTTATGACTTCAGGCATGAGAGTTCAGGTACAAGAGCATTTCACCATGCAGGGCTTTCAAAATATTCTCTTTAGTTACTTATAAAGGACCCATATGTCATTATTACATGTTATTTCACAAGCTAGTAACAGAAGGGGTACAAGGAATGTTCGTCACCAAAGTTTGGACCAAGAAGCTGTCCCTGTTTTCCAGGGACAGTCCCCGATTTACAGAAACCATCCCAGTTTCTGATTTGATCCCGGAATGTCCTGCTTTTCCACAGGACATCCCTATTTTCACTAGAGAAATGTTGGCGGGGATGGAGCTATGCGATGCCCAAGCCAAAGAGATACAACCTTTAGAAGATATCTGAAGCAGCCCTATATAGAGAAGGTTTTTTAAAAAAAATGTTTAATGTTTAATCATGTTTTATATGTGTTGGAAGCTGCCCAGAGTGGCTGGGGCAACCCAGTCAAATAGGCGGGATATAAATAATAAAAGGATTGCAATACCTTAAGGACCTCCTCTTCCCATATAAACCTACCCGGACCCTGAGATCATCTTGCCATCCGGAGGGTGGCAAAACGAGGATGGGCCTTCTCTGCAGTGGCTCCCCGTCTGTGGAATGCTCTCCCCAGGGAAGTTCACCTAGTGTCCTCATTATACGCCTTTAGGCGCCAGGCAAAAGCGTTCCTTTTTAACCAGGCCTTTGGTTGAACCAATTTACATCCTATGCCCTTTTAAAATGTGGGGTTTTTTTGGGGGGGGGGGACTATTGGGTTGTTGTTTTTATTTTTATTAGGTATTTTATGGTTTTATATCTTGATTTTATTCTGTGAATTGCCCTGAGACCCCCGGGTATAGGGCGGTATATTATTATTAATAATAATAATAATAATAATAATAATAGATAGATAGATAGATAGATATTGTCATCAGAGGAATGATGGAGGGTATGTGAATCCCTGTTTCCTGTTCTGCCTGTTGACTGACCAGTAATCTCTCTGGCTTGTCTGGATTAAAGCTTTATGCAGGAGCAGCTTGTGGCGATAGATGGCTGCACTTATCTAGCCTCCTGGCATGGGAGTTACAGCAATTTACTGAGATTGCGAAGGGTGGCGCAGACAAGAAGTCAGTGCATTGTGAATGCAGCAGCAGAAACTGCCAGTGTGATCACCTGTACTGGCTTCCTATTTGCTGCTGAGCCAGGCTCATGGTTCTTCAGTTGATTTACAAAGCTCTGAACTTCGTGGGTCCAGGATACCTCAGAATCACCTGAGCCCTTATAGTCCAACTTGATCCCTGAGAGCACCTACAGAGGTGTATTTGGTCACTCTCCAAGTTGGCGAGGCTCAATTAACAACAAGGAGAAATCGAGTCTTTAGTGTAATCAAGTCTTTAGTGTAATTCAGTGGGCACCTTCTCTGCCAACTTTTAAACGCTTGCTGGAAACTTTTCTTTTTCACAAGCCCTATGCAGACAAATACACAATGACCTATTGATGTTTGTTTCCAATTTCTTTCTTTTTTATTTTTCTTTAAACTTTCTTAGGATGGAGTCTCCACCTCCATCATTCTGCCCGGACACTGAGGTCCAGCACCGAGGGCCTTCTGGCGGTTCCCTCGTTGCGAGAAGCCAAGTTGCAGGGAACTAGGCAGAGGGCCTTCTTGGTGGTGGCGCCTGCCCTGTGGAACGCCCTCCCTTCAGATGTCAAAGAGAAAAACAACTACCAGACTTTTAGAAGACATCTGAAGGCAGCCCTGTTCAGGGAGGCTTTTAATGTTTAATAGATTATTGTGTTTTATTCTTTTGTTGGAAGCCGCCCAGAGTGGCTAGGGAGACCCGGCCAGATGGGCGGGGTATAAATAATAATAATAATAATAATAATAATAATAATAATAATTTATTATGTTTTTTATGGTTTTTTATACTATTGTAAACCACTGTGATATATTTTAATGACAGTTGGTATATGAGTGTTTTAAATAAAATAAAAAATAAAAATAATTAGCTACGGTTTTCTAAGTGCAGAAATGAAAGGAAGATGAAGTTCCAGCCAATGAAGAATGGATAAGGAAGATAACAGACCTTGCAAAACTGGCAAAATTAACAGAAAAATGAAGAGAATCTAATGATGGCTGTTTTATGGAAGAATGGATGCCTTTTTCAGTCTATTTAAAGAACTATTATAGTACGATGAATTCACGAGCAGGATTTGAGCTATGATCAACAACAGAAGTAATTCAATTACTGTAGAGTATTGTGGTTATGAATTGATATCTGGAAGATAGGGTTCAGCAGAAAGGGCGCACCTCTTCCGGAGCTCTTGCATGCTATGCAATATTAGCATGTTATTGCAAGCAGATTTTTTGAACTTTCTTGTGTTTATCTTCTTGATATTTTATATAACCAGATAATTCTGACAATAACTACAATAGTCAGAGGTTCTCGGCTCTGAGGTCACCAAGTAGATTGTGTAGAAATAGGAACTGGGGACACAATAATATAACAAGATAATAATAAAAACCAGTTTGGTGCTTAAATGAAAAGAAAAAGAACAGAATCAGGCTTTTTTCTTTAGGGAAAAACTTTAGCCACTTCATTACAGCTAAGAATATTGCTTCTACTCACAGTCTCTGTTATGGGATCATGAACTTCCAGGACAAGATAGGATTTCATCTTTTAAAAATAGAAACCTAACAGTAAAAGAAGATGAAAGAGAATCTACTTTAAAAAATAGTTTGCCCAGAGCAAACTTCTTATTTTTCTAGGTTCCAGCCAATTTGACTACTCAAACTCTGTATGTCCTCAAATGCTTAATCATCAACTCCCATTGCACTAGAGATGACACAAAGTTTAAAATGAAAGAACCCTCATTTTGCACACTGATGGACATCAAAGATATAGGGAACTTCGAAGAACTGTCAAAAGTAGCATTGTCAACCTATTAAAGATTTAGTTGATAAATCACCAGCCATTTTAACCGACCAATTAGATTTAAATGAATTTGCATGATAAATTCATTTAAAGGGATTTTCCCTTATGCTGAATAGGCTTTCCCTTATTAAAGGGATTTTCCCTTATGCTGAATAGGCTTCCTCGCGAGAAAAGGGAAAACTTGGCAGCTATGGTGAGGACCACTTGCTTTTTGAAATTATCCCATATATACAGAACTCCCAGTGCGCCTTTTGGACTGTATCTGTAGGTTTCTCCCTCTGTGTCAAATAACTGGGGTCAAATAAGTGTTGCTTACTTTTTAGAATACATGGAAGATGGGTCTCCCTTGGGAGGTTCTGGACTCTCCTTCCTCGGAGGTTTCGAAGCAGAGGTTGGATGGCCATCTGTCACAGATGCTTTAGCTGAGTTTTCTACATTGCAGGGGGTTGCACTATAACAGGCATCCCCCAAACTGCGGCCCTCCAGATATTTTGGCCTACAACTCCCATGATCCCTAGCTAACAGGACCAGTGGTCAGGGATGATGGGAATTGTAGTCCAAAACATCTGGAGGACCGAAGTTTTGGGTGCCTGCACTAGAAAGATGACCCTTGGGGCCCCTTCCAGCTCGACGATTCTATGTTTTTCTGCTTCAACAATATTTCATTATGTTCCTATCATTTTATGTAATTGTATTTTGTACAAATTATAAAAATATATAAATAAAACAGGTTCTATTTACAAACAAAACATTTAAATAGCTACCTTTCTACCAGTACAATGGGGAGGGGCATGGGCATAGCCAGGATTTTTGTTAGGAGGGCAAGCTTTTGTTCCGGGAGGGGGGGTGGATCTCATATTTGTATTGATTTTTATTGATTTTTACTTATTTGGCTATGCCCTTGGGGGGCCACAGGAAGAAAACAAGGTCAGAAGGGAGCCACAGTTGGAAAAAGGTTGGGAAACACTGGGCTTGATGACTTTGGGGTCCCAGGGGTGCGGAAGGGGCGCCAATCTGCTTCATGATTCTGCTTCACGGGCTGGTGTCTCCTCCTCTTCTTGCCCATGAAGCAGAATCAGCGAGACTCCTGCCTAGAGTGGCGCCATGCGCCTGCTGCCGCTCCAGGCAAGAGTCTCGCTCATTCTGCTTCATGGGCAAGAAGACGAGGAGAGGAAGCTCAATGGCCGCACGCTACTGCCGCCGTGGGGGGGGGGGCGCCGGAGGATTTTTGCACCACGGCGCTGGATACCCTTAAGACGTTGCTGCTTCCAACTCAACAATTCTATGATTCTTAGAATCAGTTAAAATCTGCACCCCATGTGTTATAGAGCAGCCATCCCAAACTTCGACCCTCCAGATGTTTTGGACTACAATTCCCATCTTCCCTGACCACTGGTCCTGTTAGCTAGGGATCATGGGAGTTGTAGGCCAAAACATCTGGAGGGCCGCAGTTTGGGGATGCCTGTTATAGAGTGTTACACCCCCCACCCACATATATATCCCAATGTTTATATTGTAGCGAGCAATAAAAGCACTCCTTAATTCTTTAACTTGGCTGAGGAATAAGCACAACAGAAATAAGAATGCAAGAAATACGGTAATTCCCCTTAAGCTGTCAGGGTATTAAATGAATAGCTCTCTAACCTCTCCCACCTGATAACAGCAGATAGGTTTTTTTTTAAAAAAAATAATAATTATGGCATGCAGCATAATTGAATCAAGCACAGGTAATTAGAGAAAGTTGGAGAAAACCCATCATGATTGGTCTTACCTCTTCATAACCACATTATTGCACATACTGGGGATATCAATGAAAATGCATTAATTTGGCTCTTTGAGCAGGAGCTCTTAGGAAAATGACTCGACGCTACATCCTAATAACAGAATAATTTGGAGCATTTATAACTTGTGATCTGAGGCTGTCAGGGTGCTTGACACATAATGGATCGGGGCTCACAGCATTCATGCAAAGCAGCAAAAGATTTCACTTCATAAAATAATCAATCTTCATTTTCCTCCACAAGCCTTTTCCAGTTCAGACTTTGAGGAAACGATTGCTGTTGAAATTATAGTATAATTGCTGAGATCAGTGCACATTTTTGCTTTAAGCAAACCAAATACTATAATTAAGGAGATTTGGTAGTTAATCAGAATGACCGCTTGCAATTCACTCTGCAGGCTGAAATTAACAGGTCTGGGGGGGAAACCAAGCCCTTGGGTTTGTACAAGCCATTTTAAATCAATAATTTTTTTTCCTTAAAAAAAAAAAAGCCTCACACCAATAGCGGGCAATTACTGACCCCCGCAAGTCCACGATACCAAAACTGAAATATTTATTTTTATCAGCTGCAAACTTTTATTTTACGTTAATCATACTCTTTAGTTACAAAGGATGGTAGGATGTGGCCATAAACCCTACCCTGTTGGTGTACAACTTGGCAGCTATGGTCCTCACTGACCTGGTACAAAAAGGTATTGTCATCCGGGGGAGCCCTGGCTGCCTAGATAAAGCACTATATAGTCCCACATACCACAAATGAAGAAGATAAATGATGTATAAGCATATATGAACCACACCTAACTTCTATGCTAGTTGTGGGAATACAGCAAAAGAGGTGGGGGTTTTCTGGGCCTTGTTTTTTAAAGTCCCTTTACACCAATGAAATTGCCAGGAGTTGAGTCACAAATCAAATTAGCTCATGGTGCTGATAATGCCATATTCAGCATGGTGCTGATAATGCCAAGGCATAGCTGCCAAGTCTCCCATTTCCCCCGGGAAACCCCCGTTTTTCCAGCTGTTCCTAGCTGAAAAAAACGGATTTTTTTGTTTTCCCCCGGTTTATTCTGGCGTGGCGACTTCTGGCACGGCGGCCATTTTGGAACTGGGCAAAGCAGCATCAAAAGTCACTTCTGAGCATGCTCCGCCCAGTTCCAAAATGGCAGCAGCACTACTTCCGGTCTGCTATTTCCTGCCCGGGCCCTTATTTCTCTGACAGCAACTTGGCAGGTATGTGCCAAGGTTGCAGGAATGAATGAATGAATGAATGAATGAATCTTTATTTGTGTCAGCCATCAGCCATAGCAATTAAAACAACAATACGATATACAAAGAATAGAAATAAAAAGTCAATTAAAATAAAATACTTTTTAGGGTTTTGAATCAATAGTGGATCTTATTCTGATTGCCCCAGCTAAAAACCTTGCTACCTGCTCATCTTGATCTGACAAGAGAAAGGACACTGGGGCAGTGGTTGAGCGAACCAGAATGGACATTAAAAGAGGGGTGATCTAATTCCTCAAGTCTTTATAAAGAGTGCAAGCCAGCAGGACATGCGCCACCGATTCGGTGCTGCCATCTCCACAGGGCCATAAGTATTTTTCGTGTGGAATCTGTTGGAATCATCCCTCAAGTACAGCCAAGGGCAACATATTCAATCTTGCGAGAGTAAAAGCGTGCCTATATTTTATCTGTTATGCAGATAGGGTGCCAGAGAGTCGAAATAGGAAGGTGGGAAATAGTCATACAATGGGCAAAATTTCCTTATTGTGGCCAAGTTGTTCTGACGCTCAATATCATTTAGGTGCTGACAAATTAGACTGTTTGCTTTACTAAAACCCAAGGTTGCAGTTCGATCACTGTATGGGACAGTTGCATATTCCTGCATTTCAGGAAGTCGGGCCAGATAATCTTTGGGATGCCTTCCAACTTTACAGTTCTACGATTCCTGGAGGCATCTGGCTGGCCACTCTGAGAAAATTGCTTGAGAAAATGTGGAAAAGAAACTAAAAGTATTCATTTTGCTTTAGTAATCAAGCCCATAACACTGAACATTCTCAAAGGACCCTCGGGGTGAGAATATCTCCTCATAAGAACAAATATCACATGATGCCGTTCTGGAGCACACAACTTGTTTCATTTCTCATAAACTATGCCAGTCCTCAAGAGATCCCCAGAAGGCCAAATTTGTTCACTTGTCAGCAAATGTCTAATGAGATCAGATCTTTGCAGCTACAATGAAGCTTTAGGCCTTCAGGCTGTTCTTCTGACCCAGACATAATTGCAGTCTTTGAGACGAGAACTACCGAAAGCTGATCGGGATTGTCTAGATCAGTGTTTCTCAACCAGTGTGCCTCCAGATGTTTTGGGACTACAACTCCCATCATCCCTAGCTAGGAAGACCAGTGGTCAGGAATGATAGGAGTTGTAGTCCCAAAACATCTGGAGGCACACTGGTTGAGAAACACTGGTCTAGATCAGTGTTTCTCAACCTTTTTTGGGCCACGGCACACTTATTCTATGAAAAAAAATCCCGCGGCACACCAACTCTGTGCCGCCCTATATTTAGTTTAGTTTGGAGGGGAGATGTAAAGCATGCCACTGAAGAACTGCTGCGCGGTAGCCAGGCGGACCCACCAGGCGCTCTCACCTGGGTTGGGGGGTGGCGAGGGGCCCTCTCCTCCCTATCTTTCCCTTTTTCCCTCACCTGGGGGGGCCTCCCTCCTTTTCCTCTTCTCCTGGGGCAGCTGGGGTGGCGACGGCTGCGGCGACGGCTGCGGTTTGTCAAACCTCCTATTTATGCAGACCCAGGTTAAGGGGCAAAACCAGGCAATTCGCCAGATCTTTCTAGACAGCAGCCTGGCACCCAAGCTGCATTGGTATGTTAGATTACACATTTCCCAGGCCAGATGCATAGAGGCACTGCATCATAGCACATAAATTTGTGCGTCAAGCCCCGAAACCCACCCTCATGTAATGGACACCGAATTTACTTTAAAGGTTAATAGGCAAATTTAGGCCACAACTTTATTGAATACACAAGTATGACATATTGGCTTAGGCCAGGGGTCAGCAAACTTTTTCAGCAGGGGGACGGTCCACTGTCCCTAAGACCTTTTGGGGGGCCGGACTATATTTTGAAAACAAATATGAACAAATTCCTATGCCCCACAAATAACCCAGAGATGCATTTTAAATAAAAGGACACATTCTACTCATGTAAAAACATGCTGATTTCCAGACCGTCTGCGGGCCGGATTTAGAAGGCGATCCGGCCCCCGGGCCTTAGTTTGTTAACCCCTGGCTTAGGCATTGGTATCTAATGACTATAACTATAACCCAGCAGGGAGCCTACAAAGGGTAAACTATCAGCAGAGGGCGCTCCAATAAATGACCAATGACTGGTGCTCACCCCTGGGGTTCGTGGGGTTCCTGGCATGGCCCTAGCCCCTCCCCGGTCTTCGGACGAGAGGCAGACCCCCGGATTCCTTTAAGGGAATACCCTATCAAATGGAGGGGCAGGTGATGGCCGCCCCTCCCCTCCCCACATTCCCCTAAACCAGGCATCCCCAAACTGTGGCCCTCCAGATGTTTTGGCCTACAACTCCCATGATCCCTCGCTAACAGGACCAGTGGTCAGGGATGATGGGAATTGTAGTAGAAAACATCTGGAGGACCGAAGTTTGGGGATGCCTGCCCTAAACCAATACCTAACCGCCAAACCTTACAAAGTTGTGACGATTGCTAAGAGGTAGGCAAAAACCAAATGGCTACTGCCAATCGGCCACATTGGGAAAAATTCCTACTCGGCCCCCATTCCAAAACGGGCGACCAACCGAAGTCCAAAGCAAGGCCAAATGCCAGCCTATCAATGGGTGGGTGGGTGTTCGGCAGCGCGACGCAAGAGGGGTTCCCCACGGCCCGCTGCCGTTTAAATAATAAAGCCCCAATCACCCCACCATGCTAATTGGCTAAGAGCGTGATGGTGGCACCACCGTCGCGGAGTGGGGCAAAGCCGGTTGGGGGGGGGGAGTCCCGGGGCTGCGTGCAACATGGACCCTTGATTAGAAGGATCCAAATTATTCAGCACAAACGTCACCTGAAGAATCACTGCTAGTATTCTAAAGCATAAACCCATTCATCCCTCTCAATGGACTTGGGACATCTACAAGCAGGTAATGTGCCAACCTGTGCAAGCAAGGCTATACCGCTTAGGAATTCTGAATATTAATATTAAGTGGTAGCCTCAATCCCCATGCTACACTGCTGCTTGTGACTTTTTAAACTTTGCTGGGGGCTTTTGCTTGTGTGTGTTTAGCCCCGTATTTTGGATCTAGGGATCCAGCCAATTCTTTTATTAATTACCCCACATGAGTGAGCTATACTACTATATATATACTACTATATTTCCCCCCCCACACACACACAAAGAAGTATCATAAGAATTAAGAAAAGCCTTTCCAGTGTAGAAATTTGGCCAGAGCCAGTCACAGTATGCCACTGTTCGCCCTTTTCATTGAGAATATTTATAAAAAGCATTCCAAGTAACAGTGTTCTTCTGACAGCAATTGTGCGAATGTTCACGGCAAGCAGTGGTATTTATTGCACCTCAGTAA
Source organism: Zootoca vivipara (assembly GCF_963506605.1). Classification (NCBI taxonomy): domain Eukaryota; kingdom Metazoa; phylum Chordata; class Lepidosauria; order Squamata; family Lacertidae; genus Zootoca; species Zootoca vivipara. Next base: position 69,390,262 of record NC_083284.1, on the reverse strand, counting down.
CCGTACGACGAAAAAACAATTTTCTTCACAGAAGTGCGATCAATTATCAGTCTTTGAGTTTGCAAGATGTGCATTGCCAAGTAATCATAGATTTACGCTACATGTATTGGCTATAATCTGCTTATAAAGGGGCCCCCTGACTATCAGGTCCAGTCGTGTCCGACTCTGGGGTTGCGGCACTCATCTCGCTCTATAGGCCGAGGGAGCCGGCGTTTGTCTGCAGACAGCTTCCGGGTCATGTGGCCAGCATGACAAAGCTGCTTCTGGCGAACCAGAGCAGCGCACGGAAACACCCTTTACCTTCCCGCCGGAGCGGTCCCTATTTATCTGCTTGCACTTTGATGTGCTTTCAAACTGCTAGGTGGGCAGGAGCTGGGACCAAGCAACGGGAGCTCACCCCGTCACAGGGATTCGAACCGCCGACCTTCTGATCAGCAAGCCCTAGGCTCAGTGGTTTAGCCCACAGCGCCACCTGGGTCCTAATCTGCTTATATGTCTGCTTAAATCCAGTGAAACCAATAGGCTAAGACATGCTTAACTCTGTTGGTTTGTGGCCATTAGCTACTTCTCTCAATTGGCTGTGTTATCATTTTATATGAAGATGGAATGAAAATATTCAACAAAGACTGGAGGAGCAGTCCAAAAAGAACTGAACAGTCTTTCCCAAAGCACTGCTGGACATTGTCATCATTGTGTATGTCCGTAGTGAAGCATTTCCCCCCTTCTTTTTGCTTCCTGCTTTGGGTTTTTAAAAACATTTCCTTCTTATTGGAATCAATGACTAGCACAATTTGTCCCCTTTCCAGGCATGTGTCAGGGGGATGGAAGGGCTAGGGATTCTGCAGATTCACAGAGTCTCCTGGTACATCCTTGACATGCCCCTAGAATGACTTCATTTTATCTCATCTTACTTCAGAGCCCCTATCCCGGTAGACTAGAGGGAGTTCTGAAGATTCCTACAATTCCTGGGGTGCCCTCTAAGGGACTGAAGTATTGCCACCTTCAGGACATAATCCACCTATCCTATGACAATTTAAGTTAGTATTAAGAAGATTTAACAATACTCAAACCCTTCATTATACCTAGCTCTGGGGAACTCCAAACTTGATTTTGGGACATTTTGCTTGGCCAAATAAAGCTGTCCTAATATGGCTTTCTGATATGTTCTTGAAGGCCTGTGCTCCCCCCCCCCCAGAGAAACATTAGTTATCACCAAACATTAGATATTTTCATTATCAACATTCTGCCCCGGGTAAGGCTAGCTATTATGAAATAGGTCAAAAGGGCAAGTCTACAAACCTATGTGCACCCATCAGCCAACTGCAGAATTTCCTAAATTGAAACAGGGAAACTCGTAACAGATGTTCCAAAGCTGTCATGTCTAACTTTTGAATTTCCTCTGGGTTTGCCACTTAATGTTTTGAAATTGGATGTGTGAGGACATGTGTATGTACCCACTAGCACGAAACTTTTCTGCTGAAAAGTACCTCTAAACACTATTCCAGCTTGGAAACATGCATGTGCATTACGATTTGCAAGTCAGACTCAGGAAGACGCTAAATGAAACCATTCTCTCCTGATGCACTTCAGCTTGCACTTGCTGTATTATTATTATTATTATTATTATTATTATTATTATTATTATTATTATCTGGCTGCGTTGCCCCAGCCACTCTGGGTGGCTCCCAACAAAAATAGTAAAAGGAGAGTACAACATCACACGCTAAAAACGTGTATGAACAAGGTTGCCTGTTTTATATTCCAATTAAAAATGCGGTAACATTTTGAACACACCCAGGACACTTATGGACAAAAACAGGTATGTACAGTGGAACCTCAGTTGTCGAACGTAATCCATTCCGGAAAATGGTTCGACTTCCGAAATGTTCGACAACTGAGGCGCAACGGGCAGTTGGAGAATTCAATTGAAAAAAAATCCAGAAACGCTGTTCAACTTCTGGGGCATGTTCGAAAATGGAAGCAATGACTTCTGGGTTTTCGGCGTTCAGGTTCTGAAATATTCGGCTTCAGAGACGCTCAAAAACCGAGGTTCCACTGTAGTTATCATTCTGCAAACCACAGATATTTACAGTGTTCAAAGGATAGGGCAACGTGCTCTAGAAGTGACTATACTACTAAGAAGAGAAAGGAAAGGTTTAATTTGTTGGAAGGATCCTAACTATTTAACATGTCCTTGGGGAAGGGAAGTGTGTGGAAATATAAAAGCTGCTTCAAAAAAGAAAAAAAAGAAAAAGAAAGGAAAAACTTGCACGAAAATTATCAATGGCCCAAAGAGAAAGAAAGGCTGCATGCCGAGAGAAGCTGCTTGGTAGTCTGGGCAATTTACTGTGAAGTGCCACTTGTAGAAGGCACACCACAGCGCCATTGGCTTGAAAGGTTAATGACTGCAGCAATCACAGTTTCATTTTGTAGCAAATGGAGATGACAGGAAAGCCAGCTACAAAATGGCGCTCCCCTACTGGGATGGCAGCTTGGCAATGATTCATTAGCAATGGTACTGAAGACTGTGAAGCTGAACATCGCTGGAGGCAGCCTCGAAAGCCTGTGGTGTTGAAGACCCTATTAAATCTATTTTTCAATTACAATGTAAAAACTTTTTTTAATTCTCCAAATTACTCAAGCTTTGGCATTACTCAACTCTAGTACAGCTCCTCTCAGTAGCTATTTACTTATCATGCAATTCGGCTCTCTTCAATTCCTTTTCAGTATTTCTCCTTCTTTGTACGTTAGTTCCTGTCGTGTAAAAGGTAAAGGGACCCCTGACCATTAGGTCCAGTCGTGACCGACTCTGGGGTTGCGCGCTCATCTCACATTATTGGCCGAGGGAGCCGGCGTATAGCTTCCAGGTCATGTGGCCAGCATGACAAAGCTGCTTCTGGCAAACCAGAGCAGCACACGGAAATGCCGTTTACCTTCCTGCTGTAGCGGTTCCTATTTATCTACTTGCATTTTGAGGTGCTTTCGAACTGCTAAGTTGGCAGGAGCTGGGACCGAGCAACGGGAGCTCACCCCGTCACAGGGATTCGAACCACCGACCTTCTGATCAGCAAGCCCTAGGCTCAGTGGTTTAACCCACAGCGCCACCTGGGTCCTGTCGTGTAAATTTTAAATTATTACCCTATGCAAATCACTTATCACAACCCATCCATAGCTCATCCACTATGTATACCTCCAACCCAGATTTCAAAATATGCAGTGTTCCCTCAGTTGGTGATAGCCAGAAATGGCTGTGAATAGGCTCAGATGAAAACCAAACTATAGCTTGACGCTATTTGAGACAGTCCTGTGCCTAAACCCTCTCCCCTCCCCACAATATTGTGCTTCCATTTCTTCGCTTGACATCTGTTTTGGGCCTAATTATACATGGCATGGGTAATCTGTGATAGCACGGCTGACCTGTGTACTCAAGTAGCAGCAAGTTCACACCAGGGTATGGGTAACCCCTTCTGCAGGGTCAACAAGGACCACTTACGTTTTTGAACCCTCTGTACAGAATCTGAAGCTCTTTCTTTGTGAATCTGCTCTGTGCTTCCAGCAGTTCGAGGGCTTCGGGTCGATGCCGCACAGTGGCCATTTCCATTTCATCTTCTACGCTGTCTGTGAGACCAAACAATAAAAGAAGTCAACAGAAAACAATCCATTACTTGGGAATATAAAGGATGTGGAAAATGAGGCAGATGGGGGTCTGAGAGTTGACCAAGAATATCTTTATGAGCTTGCTTTTGGTAAAGGTGCCACTCACTTAACAGTAAGTAGAGCTCCTTGTGACTGTTTATCTGGAACAGTTATAAAATTGTTGGAGTAACTGGGCATGAGAAGGGGTTGATTTCCTTCATGAGCCCAAATCATGCCATGGGATGAGCTAATTGCAGGTGCAAGGTTAGCAAAGCCGGTTGCTATGGTAACGGCCCAGTGCCCCAACTATATCTGTAATTAATGCATATCAGCGCAGTAGTATCTGTCTGTTAGTTGGTGTCACATCTTGAATTGCTCAACTTATTTAGACCAATGGAGCTACTTTGTACTTGTGTCTGTATATATCTGTATCTGCAAAAGCCTGCAAGCTGTATAAACATCCAGAACTGCGGAGCCTTATCTTCTGCAACAGTAAACTATCTGAATCTTTCTCTGCTTCTGTGTGGTGCCTGTTACTGGGAGCAACTTCCACTGTGTGGGTATCTCACCTGAGATTCCTACCAAAAATTGCATTCTACTACTGGAAAGAAGGTTGGCGGTTTGAATCCATGCGACGGGGTGAGCTCCCATTGCTCGGTCCCAGCTCCTGCCAACCTAGCAGTTTGAAAGCACGTCAAAGTGCAAGTAGATAAATAGGTACCCCTACAGTGGTAAGTTAACGGCATTTCCATGTGCTGCTCTGGTTCGCCAGAAGCGGCTTTGTCATGCTGACCACATGACCTGGAAGCTGTACGCTGGCTCCCTCGGCTAATAACGTGAGATGAGTGCAACCCCAGAGTCAGTCACGACTGGACCTAATGGTCAGGGGTCCCTTTGCCTTTACCCAATGTTCCCCCCCTTCTGACCGTGTGCTTTTGGACAATTCATGAGCAGGGTTTTTTTTGTTTTTTGTTTTAAAAAGCAAAACACCAAGGTGTATACATAGCTATCTGTGCACATGCCCTGTCAATACTTAATAGGCACAACATAATCAACTAATGAGAATGCAGAGACAAACACAGAAGGGAATAAACAGTAAAGACTCCTCCTATACCAATTCAAGTATGTGTGAGTGTGGACTAAAAGGTAAAGGGACCCCTGACCATTAGGTCCAGTGGTGACCGACTCTGGGGTTGCTAGGTTGGCAGGAGCTGGGACCGAGCAACGGGAGCTCACTCCGTCGAGGGGATTCGGACCACCGACCTTCTGATCAGCAAGCCCTAGGCTCTGTGGTTTAAATGTGGGGGTTGGGGGAGAGAAGCTAAATAATACCCAAATGTAGGCTTGTCCCCCTCAGAAGAGATTAGAAGACAATGTTTTTCAAAATCTCAAAATTGCAGCTTTAAAAAGTTGCAGCTCTGGTTAAAAAGTTGCAGCTCTTCTTTCTTTCTTTCTTTCTTTCTTTCTTTCTTTCTTTCTTTCTTTCTTTCTTTCTTTCTTAGTAATTAACTTCCCCCTCCACCTTTCCCCTCCAAAAAACACAATAAAATAGAAGATTTTACTTCAAGGATGCTACTGAAGTTTCGTTTGAAGTGAAGAGTTCTGCCATTGCAAAAAGTTTGAGATGCACTGATTTAAAGTTTTTTGCTCCCCCCCCCAAAAAAAAGAACACCTGGATTTTAACTCATTTAGTCACATTTGTGTTTTATTGCAAATATATGCTGCAACAGGTTCTTGAGACAGTACTAGTGCAATAGGGGTCGATTTATTCTGCTTTATTAGTTGTTCTGCAAATGCTACCACATTACTCAGAGGTCGGCAACCTTAATCGGAGGATGGACCGGCCGACGCTCCGTCCATTGGAGGACGGGCCGGAGCGTGCACGCATGCGTGCACGTTCTAGGTCGGAGGAGTTTTCAGTGCTCCTCTGACCCAGAGTGCACCGGAAATAGTGTGTGCGCATGCGCACGGGCGCTTCTCTGCCCCACATGCGTGCACACACACTCTTTCTGGCGCACCTCCGGGTCGGAGGAGCGCACACACTCTTTCTGGCGCACCTCCGGGTCGGAGGAGCGCCCGTGCACATGCGCACAGGCTTCATCAACCCGGAAGTTGGTCCCCGCGCCGCACTGTGCTGTGCCGGTAAGAGCAGGCAGCGGGGGTGGGGCTGGGGCGGGCAGGAAGTTACAGGATGTGCTGGTTGGAAACGAAGCAGTAAAACCACCATAAAACTTTTGCAGGTACAATTAATATTGTAAGTGGGACTGTGTATAACTGCCGTTAAAGCATCAGGAGCACAAATAAGGATAAATGTGTAATAATAATAAAAACACCTGGAAGGACCCTTGTTAAGATAAACAGTCCATTGGATCCAATGTGTGTACTCAAAAATAAGTTCGTATTACTAAGTATGGTTACCAGGAAAGGAATCCTAGAGTCTAATGTTTACTAGACTCACTGGGATATATTTGAAACCAAAAATAAATAAAAAATTCCTTCCAGTAGCACCTTAGAGACCAACTAAGTTTGATATGCAGATGACACCTTGATGGCAGAAAGTGAGGAGGAATTAAACCACCTTTTAATGAGGGTGAAAGAGGAGAGCGCAAAATATGGTCTGAAGCTCAACATCAAAAAAACCAAGATCATGGCCACTGGTCCCATCACCTCCTGGCAAATAGAAGGGGAAGAAATGGAGGCAGTGAGAGATTTTACTTTCTTGGGCTCCTTGATCACTGCAGATGGTGACAGCAGTCACGAAATTAAAAGACGTCTGCTTCTTGGGAGAAAAGCAATGACAAACCTAGACAGCATCTTAAAAAGCAGAGACATCACCTTGCCTACAAAGGTCCGTATAGTTAAAGCTATGGTTTTCCCAGTAGTGATGTATGGAAGTGAGAGCTGGACCATAAAGAAGGCTGATCGCCGAAGAATTGATGCTTTTGAATTATGGTGCTGGAGGAGACTCTTGAGAGTCCCATGTACTGCAAGAAGATCAAACCTATCCATTCTTCAGGAAATCAGCCCTGAGTGCTCACTGGAAGGACAGATCGTGAAGCTGAGGCTCCAATACTTTGGCCACCTCATGAGAAGAGAATAATCATTGGAAAAGACCCTGATGTTGGGAAAGATTGAGGGCACTAGGAGAAGGGGACAACAGAGGACAAGATGGTTGGACAGTGTTCTCGAAGCTATGAACATGAGTTTGACCAAACTGCGGGAGGCAGTGCAAGACAGGAGTGCCTGGCGTGCTATGGTCCATGGGGTCACGAAGAGTCGGACACGACTAAACGACTAAACAACAACAACAAGTTTGTCATAGGTATGAGCTTTCGTGTGCATGCACACTTGGTATCTGAAGAAGTGTGCATGCACACGAAAGCTCATACAAATGACAAACTTAGTTGGTCTCTAAGGTGCTACTGGAAGGAATTTTTTTTATTTTTTGTTCGACTATGTCAAGAATGTCAAGAATGCTTATGTCAAGAATGCTTTGATGGTGTTTCCTGCTTGGTTGGACTGGATGGCCCTTGTGGTCTCTTCCAACTCTATGATTCTATGTCAGACCAACACAGCTACCTACCTGTAACTGGGATATATTTGTGAGTAAACCCAAATGGGATTTGGCTATAAATTAGCTAAAATCCTAGGACTTGTTCAACAAGTTTAACACTTGATGACTGCATCGTCAAGTGATGTGCCACCACAAACCAAACATTCATGTCACCTCACATCACTGCAGGTGTGAATCGATCACAGTTATAAACCTCAGAGTTGAATGGAGAGCAAGATAATTTACAGAGCCATTTTGAAATGAGAAAAGTCTCATTGGAAAGCTTAAACCTCCAAGGATGAGAAAGACAAAGCAGGTAGGATGATCATGAAATTTAAAACGCTACTCTGAAGTTGTGGCAGCAGCCGACAGCAACATCTCTCAAAAGGGCACTTATCTGTCTGTACAATTACCCACCTTTTATACTCGTTTCCACTTTTCTCTGAAAGTTTAATTGACCCCAATCTGCAGTGACTACAGAAGCCTGGAACTTCTGTTTCTCCCCCCTACTTAAGCATTGACAAATGAGGCTGTGTTCTGCAAGTGGCTTCCTCTAGGTCTAGCCCACTGGTCTCATGAACATTTATGGAGCTCCTTCGTTTCCACTGTGCAATTAAGCTTCATCAGTCCTAATCAAATAATACCCCAGAGGACAGGATCACACTTCAAAATGACTTTAACAGATTAGACAACTGGGCCAAAGCAAACAAGATGAATTTTAACAGGGAGAAATGTAAAGTACTACACTTGGGCAAAATAAATAAATGAAAGGCACAAATACAGGATGGGAGACACCTGACTTGAGAGCAGTACATGTGAAAAGGATCTAGGAGTCTTGGTAGACCACAAACTTGACATGCGTCAGCAGTGTGATGCAGCAGCTAGAAAAGCCAATTCAATTCTGGGCTGCATCAATAGGAGTATAGCGTCTAGATCAAGAGAAGTAATAGTACCACTCTGCTCTGGTCAGACCTCACCTGGAGTACTGTGTCCAGTTCTGGGCACCACAGTTCAAGAAGGATACTGACAAGCTGGAACGTGTCCAGAGGAGGGCAACCAAAATAGTCAAAGGCCTGGAAACGATGCCTTATGAGGAACGGCTTAGGGAGCTGGGTATGTTTAGCCTGGAGAAGAGAAGGTTAAGGGGTGATATGATAGCCATGTTCAATTATATAAAAGGATGTCATATAGAAGAGGGTGAAAGGTTGTTTTCTGCTGCTCCAGAGAAGCGGACACGGAGCAATGGATTCAAGCTACAAGAAAGAAGATTCCACCTAAACATTAGGAAGAACTTCCTGACAGTAAGAGCTGTTCAACAGTGGAATTTGCTGCCAAGGAGTGTGGCGGAGTCTCCTTCTTTGGAGGTCCTTAAGTGGAGGCTTGACAGCCATCTGTCAGGAATGCTTTAGATGGTGTTTCCTGATTGGCAGGGGGTTGGACTGGATGGCCCTTGTGGTCTCTCCCAAGTCTATGATTCTAAGGAAGTCCCGCCACACAAGGTCAATGGAGCTCTTTTCCAAGGTTGAAGGGACGACAATCAAGTGTTGAGTTCAGTGACTGAGAGCTAATTTGCATATAACGCCCAATAACATAGTAAAAAAATGCTCCCGGGCTGTACCATTTCAGATTGCAATTGGGGGAATCACATGTCTGAATGTTGCCTCCTGTTTAAAAATCCCCACATTGAGAGAGTTGGCATGTCAGATAGAAGGTTCTAGCTTAGCCATCTTCCCCATGTGCTAGCTTCCTGAGTACCAGGAGGTGGTTTCATAGGACAGCACTTAAATACCTGCCACCCCTCATATATAGCACAATGTGGTACACACCAAGAGCAGGTTCACTAAATGATGTATACACTGGCTCTTAATCTCTGAGGTCAAACTACACATTACATTTAATGTGTAGCCTACAGCTAAGTATGGGTCTTGCTCAAAACAAAGTGCAGAGGACATGATCTAGTTTGGTCCAGCAATGTGAGGAAGGTGAGTTGAGACCCCCCCCCCCAAAAAAGAGAAACTTATTTTTCTCTCTGTGATTTTTTTTAAAAAAGACCCTATTTTTTTTTAAATGTTTCAGTGGGGCATTGCTAGGGAATGAGGATTAAACCTCCTTTCCACATGTACTGTCATATCAATTCAGATTCCGCCCCACAACTTTTAAGTAAGAAAAGATCACATGCGAAGCTGCCACCTGGATATTAGATGTAATTCATGCAGAGAATCTAAGGTGTTAGGACTGCAGTGCAAGTCATTTGTGGACTGCAAATTTCAGTAAATACATTAATATGCATCTTTAAATTTAAATAATTATTATGCACAGCACAGTGAATATTAAGATGTTCTAAATTAAAAATTAAAGGCTTTGTATAATATGCACAATTCAAATATTTCTCATTTGCATTTGGAAATTAAATCTCCCCTTTCTGATTACAAAGGAAGGAGGAAGCACCGCTGCTCAGTATTCAAGAGGCTCACAAACTCCAATTTTCAAGTCATGATAAACAGCCTGTGAAAATTTGCTAGAACCTGCCATGCAAGCTCCATGTGACAGGTAATCCATTTTTTAAACAGACAAGTTTATGCTCCACTAATTCGTAACTTAAAAATTTGTTCCGGAAAAAACTGATTAAGTGGGTTTCCAATTTGCACCCAACAAAATGGCAAATGGGTCACTGCAAATTCTTTTCCTCAGAAGAAGAGAGTTCTAAATGCTGCCATGCAAAATCTAAATCGCTGTCATTCTTTCAAGGTCCCGTTCCTAAAGTTTGGAGAAGCAGGATCAGCCTGTTTATAATATATATTCTTCCAATAGCATCATAAAATATGAACATTGTAGACTAGGATCTTTCTCCCAAAACAGTTTAAGAACTAACCCCCTGAGAAAATGGGAGAAGACTAAAAGCATGCATTTAAAACACATCCAACACATATTTAAGCCCTATCACTTCCCCCAGCGAATCCTGAGCATTGTAGTTTGTTAAGGGTGCCAAGAACTGTAGCTCTGTGAGGAGAAGACCACAGTCCCCAGGATTCGTTGGGAAAACCATTTGTTTTATATGTGCTCTGGATGTGCTTTAAATGTTTGGTGCACACCTGCCCATTATCTACTGCTACAAACACTATTCTGACTGTGTTTGTATCTGTTGTGATCAAACAGGAACTGTTTGTTCTACACATATGTTGCTCCTTTGGAGAGTTATGAATGGAGAGCCACCATCTTTGCCCTGGGCTATCTCAAGACAACAGTATATCCTAATGGTGAACTCATTCTCTAAATGTAGCCAAAACAGCACCATCAATGCACATGAAGGAAGATGGGAAAACGCTTGGGAAAACGCTACCATTTGCAAAATAACACCCACACACACCCCCCACAGAAAACAATTTAAGGCAAACATTTAAAGGGGGGCAGCCTGATGAGGACTGTGCATGCTCAGAATCCACAGACCCCTGGCTGTTGAGAGGGGGAAACATGAAAATCAGAAGTAGAGGAAAGCAGAGTGTCTTGGAAGAATTCCTGAATAGGAAACATCCCATGTCACAACTATTTTCTCACAGGTTGTACTTGTTCTAATCAAAATTGTGATGGTGAAGAATTTACTCCACATCCCTAGAACAAACCAAAGACAACTGGACCCTGGAGTGAAGAGCCATATTTACTCTATTACTTCAATCAAACAGCCTGTTTTAGTAAGCTTTCTCCCAGGTCAGGTGGTGTGCCCTGTGTGGGGCTGCCCTTGAAAGCCCACCCCTGAGATTTCAGCTGGTGCAGAATCCCACTACTAGAATTCTGACTGAGGCCAACCAGGGGTGTACGAAGTGGGGTGCGGAGGGGGTGGACCGCCCTGGCTGCCCCTTGGGGGGTGACAAGACGGCCCCTGCCTCCTCCCAGCTGTAGAGCGGCCAAGGGCATGCGCAGTCAGTATGGGCGCCGCTCACACGGGGCTGCCATGCGTGCGCAGTCCATAAGGGATGCTGCACATGCACAGTCCGTATGGGATGCCACATATGTGCACTCCGTATGGGATGCCGCTCATATGGACACCCGTATGGACGGCACATGGAAACGACAGCCCGTACGGACGCCGTATGAGCGGCAGCCCATACGGAGTGTGCATGTGCGGCATCCCGTACGGAGTGTGCATGCGTGGCAGCCCATATGGTCGCCATGCGAGAGGCGGGATGCTGTGCGTGCACACTCCGTATGGGATGCCGCACGTGCACTTTGTATGGGATGCCGCACCTGCGCAGTCCGTACGGACGTCACGAGTGCGTCACCGGGCGGGTCACCCCGCCCCTCAGCGCCCCGCCCCGGGTGCCGGAGAGGGTTCTTCCGCCACTGAGGCCAAGTGCTGGGATCATGTGACCTCGTTACGGCACAGGCTGCTCCTTCATTTCCAAACACAATTTATGGTGCTGGTACTAAGCCTTTTATGGCTCGGGACCAAGGTACTTGTGGGACTTTCTCCTCTGATATGAATCTGCCCATTAAAGGTCCACTGATGCAGCCCTCTTGCCCATGCCATTACTTTCTGAGACACAGCTGGTGACAATGCACAAGAAACAGGGCGGGTCCATGATGCTTTGCTGCCTGAGGCAAAACACAAAATGGTGCCCCCACTTGCTGCTATTCTGCTCCAGAGGTGACCATAGGTGGCCCGGGGAAACCCTGGTGTGCTGAAGGAGGCCAGAGCGGAGTAGGTGGCAGAGGAAGAGGAGACACTCCTCACCAGGTCACAAGTGCAGGAGGTGGCAAGTGGTTACTCGAGGCACACATCTGTCACCCCCCTCAAGCTCTCCCCAGCCTGCCACCTGGGGCAACTGCCTCATGGGCCCTGAAAAGAGGCATTAAAAATGTATGGTGGCTCCTGAATAAGTCTTTACTACCATCTTGAACACTTGAACACTTTTTTCTTGAACACTTGAACACTTTTTATTTACAGCTGCATTTTGTAGGGAAGTTTGGTAGCACTGTGGTCAAGATGACTTTAGCCACTATTATGGTTCTCCTAATCAGAGGAAACCTGGTAAGTTTTCAAGCCTCCCCCAAAACACAATTCATAACCTACTTCTCCAACCACCTGCCAGCTTCGCGGAAGTCATGGAGGCCCCTTACTGCAGAATCCGTCAAGTTAATTCAGTCTTTGAAATGGTACCTTCTCAAACACTCCAAGGTTGTAAAACAGGTATCCAGCAGAAGGTTCAATCAAGAGGTTGTTGTTGATTTAAATAAAGTTAGTAAAAATCGTTTTTGAAATAAACCTGGTGATGCATGCAAATGTAACCACGAAATGGGAAAAGGGAAAAAAACTTGCTTTGAATATCAGGAGATGTTGTTTTGGCAGTTGAACAAGGCAAGAGCTTCATAAGTCGCTCTTTAATGCTGTGTTTGGTACTGCTCTGGGTGTAGAGGAAACCTAGAAGATACATGATCAGGGCTGTTAAAATCTCTTTAAAATAAACTTGCATGCTGCACATCAAACATTTGCGTATTGAGGGAGGAAGCACAGGGAGCAAGCAAGCAAACATTCCCAGTCGAGAAACATGGAGGACAACAAAATATCCACCTCTTTGCATTCATTCCATGCCCCAGAGGCTTTTGTACAAATTATCTCTTTTTATAAGTGGATCATCGCAGCATAATAAATAAGAAAATGCAAATACTGTTATTAACCCATCTCTGCAGAGAGCCAGATGTCTGGGTGTTTTTTTAAAAAAAGATTAAGTGACAAAATATTGACATACACCTCTGTAATTGCTTTAATTGCATTGTGATTCAACATAAAACAAAAAAATCCACTTTGTTGTCCCCCATGATGTTTTAAGCTCTACTGCTGAGTTCACATCAAACTTTAGCACATGTCATTCACACAGGAACGGTGATAACCAGCTGGTACTTTTGCCTTTCCTTGATATGAGCCTACTCTGGTTTTTTCCCCCTGCATCATTGCACCATCCAATTCTTGTTGGAGTTTTTTCATGTGCAAACTAAGTCTTAATTGATCAGTTCAGTTGCTATAAAGATAAAGTGACCATGACTGAAACATGAGAGATGACTACCATGAAGAATGAGAAGGAAGTGGGAACTGTTACTGTAAATTTATGGGGCAAGGCAGGCTGCCAGAGTTTGCCATGGGTTTCCAACCACTATGACATATGCCTACAAGGTGCTTGTGAATGCACATATATGTAAATTGATCTTCCTTGCTGCTGTCAGGGTCCTGGCCCCTCTTACTGCTTCTGAAAAAAACTTTCCAGTGCAGTTAACGGGAAGCTTTTTTTCAAATCCTAATTGTGGCATGCAGGGCTTGTTTTCAGCCAGAACTCGCCAGAACTCAGTTCCGCACACCCTCCAACATTTCTCTGATGAAAATAGGGACACCCTATTCCAGGGGTCAGCAAATTATTTCAGTAGGGGGCCAGTCCACAGTCACACAGACCTTGTGGGGGGCAGGACTGCGGTATATTTTTTTGGGGGGGGGAATGAATGAATTCCTATGCCCCACAAATAACCCAGAGATGCATTTTAAATAAATGGACACATTCTACTCATGTAAAAACACTAGACAGGCCCCACAAATAACCCAGAGATGCATTTTAAATAAAAGGGCACATTCTACTCATGTAAAACACGCTGATTCCTGGACCGTCCGCAGTCCGGATTTAGAAGGCAACTGGGCCGGATCCAGCCCCTGGGCCTTAGTTTGCCTACTCATGCCCTATTCCAGGGGTGGCCAACTCCCAAGAGACTGCAATCTACTCACAGAGTTAAAAAATTGGCAGTGATCTACCCCTCCCCCCTTTTGGAGTTCAGGTCAAAGTTGTTGAGTTTTTTCAGGGAGGAGGTAAAATGTTGAGCTTTTCTTAGGGGAGCCACAGTTGGTCAGCTTCTTTGGGGGGAGCCAATGATCTAGCAGTGATCTACTGCAGACATCCAGTGATCTACTGGTAGATCATGATCTACCTGTTGGACATGCCTGCCCTATTCTATAATGATAATTTTACTATTTATACACCACACATCTTACTGGGTTACCGCAGCCACTCTGGGCAGCTTTCAACATATATAAAAACATATAAAACATTAAACTTTTTTAAAAAAATCTCTATACAGGATTGCCTTCAGACAGCTTGGGGGTCAGATAACTCCATACCCTTCAACATTTTTCCAATGAAAACAGGGACATCCTAAGGAAAAGTGGGACATTCCAGGATCAAACCAGAAACCATGACGGCTCCTCTAAATCATTTGACAATGGCTAATGTTCTTTGAATAATGATGAGAAACCAAAAGAAAGTGATGGCAAGGGTGGGGCAGTAAGTTAGGTTTTTGTTTTATTTAATATTTTAAAAAGTTTGCTTGTCACTTGATCCTCAGTTGTGTTGTTGGCCCTGAATGCAGTGGGGGGCAGGTGACATTGACTAAAGTCACATTGTGTTACTAGTTTGTATATTATTTCATATCTGTAGTTTACTTTAATTCATTGTAGTAATGTGCTCTTGTCTCTATTTTTCCTTACATCCAACTTACACCCCCCCTCTGGTCTGGCCTTTCCCCCCCTCAGGCCAATATATTTAAGCAACATTGTTTGGGCAGGTGAATAATCCTTTAAATTGATAGGATTACCAGCCCCCCCCCCAATGATAGTAGGAAACAGGATTAGAAAAGCAACAATAAATGTTAATGGCTGCTGTTATCACCTCAAGTATACAGAGTTCAAGGGAATACAGTGGTACTTCTGGTTGCGAATGGGATCCGTTCCGGAGGCCCGTTCGCAACCTGAAAAGGCATCATCCTTAAGTGGCGCGTCTGCGCAGGCACGTGACATAATTTGGCGCTTCTTCTTTTTCTTCTGCACACTTTGCCCTCTTCCATTTCATCCTTTCCATTTGTTTGCTCAATAAAAGCATTCAAATCAACATCATGCTCCATAATTTACAGTCCCTTTCTCTTTCTGTGCCACTGCTTTGAATTATGACATCTTAGACCACATCTGCAAAAGAATACCGAACCAAGTAGAAAAAGAATGTTCCTTTGGAATCATTGTGCCTCCTGTGAATTGGATAAGCAGAAGCCGTGAGGGCAAGAGAAGCTATTTTTGATATGAAATTTTTGTGCATGAAAACTGGGCAACAATTCACATATTTCCAATGAGTTTCAAGTCTGAATTTTCTAGTTTGTAAAAGGTTGCCTCTTTCTTCTACAGCCTTATGAAATCTGGGGTGCTTTAAGACCCCAGACCTCTTTTCAGTTGCGATGTAATTGTTGGTGAAAATAGTAATTTCATAAAACAATAAAGTATTTCTATTTCTATTTTGATGATTCCATTTATTTTGAGCCTATGGCCTAGCTAAACTGAAAAGGCCTGTGCCTGCCTACCTTTTTATTGTACAGAGCTAGCTGCTTTTAGGTACTGTACAGAGTGAATGTACAGTCCAGAAAACTGAAAAGGGTAGACTGCTAGACTCTATGGTGGCCGTTGTATGCTTGAAAAGAGAATTGGCTAGGCATGGCAATTGTGATTAATATTGGATATTATTGGGAGTCATTTAATGAAAAGGAAAATTAGTCAAAGTCTTAATAAAGAAAGACACTATAAAATTGTTGTATGTGATCACATAACAACATGATGAGCTAAAAGATTTGGTTCAGGAAGATGATTTTGGGTTGCAACATATGGTACTTTTACAGAAATAATTCCCCTTAATATGATGGGTTCTTGTAGGCGTCTCTAATATATTCACTTTTAGCCACTTAACCCCAAATTTTGTGCACATTACTTGGCTAGAGAACTGGATTGCAAATTTCAGATAAGCACAAATTTCAAAGGATAACTGTGACATTTGTAAGTAATTTTTTATCTTGTGAATGCCCACAGAAAGAATGTAGTTGGTCAAGGGAGCCATGGACTCAAAAGGTTGAAAACCTCTGATGTATAGGATTTTTTTTAAAAAAAATATTAAAGGTTTCTTGAATTACAAAGGTGTGTGCAGTGTGTATCTTTTTTGCAAATCAGTTTCATTTGTTAAGACACTAAGAAGAAAGAGGGAAAACGAGGTAGATAGGGGATGGAAGGGTGGATGGGGGTGAGAATAGGTGACAATGTTTCTGTTTTGCTTAATATATGTAGGGCTTAATGTCAGCTTTGTTTGTGTTGGTACTCCTTTATTCGCTTGTGTTCTTTTGATGGTGAGAGAGACTGGGGTTGGCCAAGGGTGTGGTTGTTCATGGGAAAAAAGACCATCATAGCCAATCACAAATGATGTATAGGATTTAACCATCAGTATAACTCACCCAAACAACAAAGTAGAGTCAGTGCCTCTTAGTTCTTCCTCCTCTGCCCACATCAAAAGTTTACTTGGGGGAAAGAACTCAACTGCCCTAAGCAGATCCTTGGAAACTGAACAGTACTAATTCTCAAAGAAGCCACCTCCTTTGGTTCAAAAAGCCAGTAACTACAGCATGTGCAACTACAGCTTCTGCACACGCTCACGGCGGAATAGAGCATTTCTGTGCATGTGCGAAGCATGCAGAACACTTCTGCGCATGCACGCGCAGCAAAACTCGGAAGTATACACTTCCAGGTTTGCCGCGTTCGCAAGCCGAAAAGACGCAATATGAACCTAACACAGTGTTTCTCAACCTTGAGTCCCCAGCTGTTGTTGGACCTACATCTCCCATCACTCTTGACTACTCATCTTGCTAGCTAGGGATGATGGGAATTGTAGTCCAGGAACAGCTGGGGAACCAAGGTTGAGAAACACTGACCTAACACAACATGAGGTATGACTGTAATGTTTTTGAAACTTAAAATTTATGAAATAAGAAATCTCTTTGTATTCATTTTGAAACATTTTAAAAAACCCTGTATCCTGAAACCTTCATATTATGAGCAAAATAATTGAATGCTTAGCCTGTTGCATCTTGAATAAGCCCAAAATATCCATTTTCTTCTGTCTTGGGATGTCTTTTTATTTTTAAAAAAACTATTTTATTAAAAGTACCTGGTATCATCTCATCACAACAACAGTTAAATGTATTCATGGTGTTATCTTAGCTCTGGAAATTGCTTTTTAATGTCAGCATTGTTCAAAAGCATCCCAAGAAAGCATTTAATCTGTTTTACTTGGGTGCTCATGAATGGTATTGCAGAAGCTTGAAAATATTAATTGACAACAATAACAAAAAGTGTTAAATCGTATACAGTAAGCCACAGGAAAATTTGATATAACCATTGTATTCAAGAACTGGGAAACAGCTTTCATCTTATGACGTTTGTGTTAGCTGGTGTGACTATTTGTATGTGAATGCATGTGTATAATAAGCCAAACACAACAGTAATTCAAAACAGGTTTGCCAAACAGCTGTGGTCTAAACCACTGAGCCTTGGGCTTGCTGATCGGAAGGTTGGCGGTTTGAATCCCCGCGATGGGGTGAGCTCCCATTGTTTGGTCCCAGCTCCTACCAACCTAGCAGTTCGAAAGCATGTAAAAGTGCAAGTAGATAAATAGGTACTGCTCTGGAGGGAAGGTAAACGGCATTTCCATGTGCTGCTCTGGTTTCGCCAGAAGCAGCTTAGTCATGCTGGCCACATGACCCGGAAGCTGTCTGCGGAGAAATGCCAGCTCCCTCGGCCTATAGAGCGAGATGAGCGCCGCAACCCCAGAGTTGTTCGTGACTGGACTTAACTGTCCTTTACCTTTTTTTAAAAAATTAAGGGTGGAAAAACACATCTGGGACGTAGTCCAACTGAAAACAATCAAATTAAGAAACAAAAGTCAGTGTTTTTTTGTTTTGGTAGAGTGCTGTCCATTTTCTAAATTGTAGAACATTAGCATAAAAATATGTAGTTGTTTTTCAGTATTATAAACCCTTATATTAAAATTTGCAATTTAATCATTGGATAATCTATTCTGTAAATGTTTCAATCTGCCTTTTGTGGTGGGGGATCAAATCTGTATTGCCAGATACAGTTGGAAGGGACCCTAGAGGCCATCCAATCCAACCCCTTCTCAAGTAAAACATCCATGAGAGATGGCCACCCAACCTCTGCTTCAAAACCTCCAAGGAAGGAGAGTCCACAACCTCCCGAGGGACACCGTCAAACAGCTTTTACTGTCAGAAAGTTTTTCAATATGTTTAGTCCAAATCTACTTTTAGTCCGAATCTACTTTTTTTGTAACTTAGTACCGATAGGTGTAGCTCTCTGTGTTCAGATGTTCCCAGCAGCTATGAATGAACTTGCTGTTCACTACAAGTTTGGACAAATAAAAACGGTTTTAAACCCTCTTTATTGAGAGCATACTATAAATGGAGAATACCTCTCTGGTCACCAGCACCTGCCTCAAATATCCATCTGAATATTGAAAACAATTGGTATATGAACATTAGTAAAGATTCTGTGAAATCTGTTTTCAGCTCAATATGATTCAAAAATATAATGCAACATTTATAAATTGCTTTCAATGTTTAGAGTGTTCTGAACATTTCATATGCCTACTCTTAGTATTCCTTAAAACCGCCCTAATCATGCAACTTTCATAGAGTTCTACTCCTATAATTCACCCAAGTGAGGAAAAAAATGACGCCAATCATTATTCCCAAATAACAAATAAGCCCAGCAAGATTGTTAGTTGCTTCACTGAGCTGAATTAATAAATTCCGTGGATAAAGAAACCCACGTTCTCTAATTAGAAAACGAGAGCCTGTTTGATTTGGAATGCTGTCCTGAGATACGGCCACCATCCATCACGGTCAGTATGTGATTATTACCAATTATTTTAGAATTCAAAGAATGTCAAAATGGATTTCTGCATTAGAGATCTAATGGGCAGGGTGCAAATACATCCACATGAAAAAATATTGTCATTTATTTATTTTTGAAGCACTTGCCTGCAAAGCCCATACCACCCAACTTTCCTCAGATGAAAACAGGGACATTTCCCACTCCCCACAACTAACCCTCCTCAGCCCCCCATTTTTTGGTCTCACCCCTGCAGAGCATTTCCTATCACAAGAAGGGCAATTGTCACCACAGCTACACCAATGGGACACGACACATGCACCCTCCACCGTCCTGAGGAAAGCCCTTAATACCATTTTATTTTATTCTTTGATAGATTTACAAAAAGAACACCACACACCAATAAATATATTTTAGAAAGGAGCAAGATTAGACATGCAGGGCCGACTCTAGGTATAGTCCCGTTGGCGCGGGGTGCCAGGGTGCCGGGCCGGCAGGCGGGGGCGCCGGAGCGATCTCCGCGCCTTAGCGCCAGGGTGCCCGACCTGCTCGAGACTGCCCTGTAGACATGGATGCCCAAAGTTGTTTATTATTATTATTATTATTATTATTATTATTATTATTATTATTATTATTAAAATCAAGACTCCTTGCACTCTGCTCTGCTCCCCCTTTCTTCCTGGCCAGGGTCTCTCTGCCTCCTCACACGGAGCTGGGCCTCGCTGGCCGCAACCTCTCCTCTTCCTCACCTGCTCTTCAGCAGCGGCTAAGAGCTGCCCAAGGGAGGCAGCTGGCAGAAGTGGCCATTCAGAGGCAACAAGATGCTCCCTCACGGCCACTGCTGTCACTTGAGACAAGCGTCGACTCATCCTCTTCTCCGAGCTCAGTGGTTACAGCACTGGCAGGGGAAATAGGGACATTCTGGGATCAAATGAGAAGCCAGGATTCTGGGATTGATCCTGGAAAATCGGGGCACTTAGGAGGTATGAAAGCTACTTGAAAGAGGCCCCACTGCTTTAAAGGAGAGGAGAGATTGCTTCAAAGGAAACTGCTGAGGGGATTTTGACAAGTGGGCACTGTCAAATTTGGCCCATAAGGTTGATCCCATGGAACAAAAAAAGAGCTCCTACTCCTGTGTCTGGCACCTCAGCTGCAATATTCAGACATTTTAGAGCTTGAAGGAACATGGAAAGTCCTTCACACAACAGGCTAAACCAGGAGGGCTTTCCCCTTAATTGAATCATTGCAATGGTTCTTCTGCGGTATAAATACAGTGGTGCCTCGCTAGACGAATTTAACGGGTCTTTTCTTATAACGAAAAATTCGTCTAGCGAATCCCATAGGAATGAATTGAAATTTTTTTGAATTTTTTTTTGCCCATAGGAACGCATTAATTGAATTTCAGTGCATTCCTATGGGAAACCGTGATTCGCTAGATGAATTTTTCATAAAACGAATTCGTCTAGCGAGGCAACCTCCGCTAGAAAAAACCTTTCGTTAAGCGGAAATTTCGTTAAGCAGGGCATTCGTTAAGCGAGGCACCACTGTAGCAAATTGCCTTAAAAGGCACAGATCGTTTTGACTGATTGCAACTTAATATGGACTACATGCAAGGCCAAACCCTTCAGACTTGCTGAGAAACTTTTCTTCCTTCCAAAATCTTGAAATGGCCCTCTTGCATAACTGCAAAGTAAAAAAGTTTCTTCCTCTTACCATACCAGCAAGTTGAGAAATGAAGTATTTGGTGCAAAAGGTAGCGGAATGCTGACAGAGGGACTACAACAACAGGTCAAAGATCAAGCCTGAAGTCATCCTTTTATCAACACCTTACCACGTATTATTCACACACAGCAGAGGCTTCAAGAGGGCCATGGAATTAATTAGAATTTATCATCCATAACGTAGTGGAAAGTTCCTGACCCAGGGGTTTCGACAGATTTATTTCATATCGCCCTGACTCCTGGCAGACGTTTTCCATGACACATCCTTCGAGGAGGTTACATTTAGATGGCCTTAAATTACAGATGAGATTATGAGTAGTGACAAAACAGACAGATCTATGGTGTTGCATTTTATTGCCGTGTCAGTTTTAATGAAACGAACACTGTTCATTAGCTTTCTGGAAATTAAAAAAAATACTCCAGATTAAAATAGACATAAAAGATGCCTCTCTCTTAAAATAAATACATAACTTAGAATGCTTCACAGGTAGACTAACAAATCCTCACAATTAAAGTAGTGCAGGTAAACGCCAATTGTGAACAGACTTAATTTAAAGAAGAATGGTGGCATCATAGATTTGAAGGGGCATCTAATCCAATCCTTTGCTCGGTACAGGAACTATTGCCATGAGCACATTTTCTGATACCATTTCAGGAGTGCATTGGAATCAAAGGAGCAAAAATAATAATAAAAAACCGCTGCAGCTTTAACTTTGTATATTTGCACTGATTAAAACTGGTCTGCACCAATTGATATGCGAATGATCTAGTTGATGCCCTCAATAAACACATGAAAAGTTACAGCCTTGAAACAGGTATGCCTTTGAACACCAGATGATGGCGATCGTGAGCAGGCGGGTCCTATTGCACCTATGTCCTGCTTGTGAGCTTATCGTAACCACTGTGGGAACAGACTGCTGGACTAGATAGGCCTTTGGTCTGATTCAACAAGGCTACTCTTACATTTTTATGTTTTTAAATAGACCTCTTGGCATGTGGTGTTGGTGGGAGAAGGCCACCTCTTCCCTTACACTCCAATAGCTGGTGTTGGTGAACATTATGTTTGGGCCAGCACAGAATATCTAGGCTCAAAATAAGAGTGTTCACAGGCAGCTCTTGTGTGCAAGGATCTCTGATCTCAGTCTTCAAATACATAACACATAACACTGTCAGGTCACTCTTCTTTTGAGACAAGATGTAACACTGTATCAGCTGGCAAGAAAATACTAAATGGCAAAAAAGACAATCACGGGAATATGTAATCAGCGCAAAAACAAAACTAAACTGTGATGAATCCCTGAAACGAGATATTGATAAAGTGAATAATCCTAAAACTAAACTAATAATTGTTCAAAAAACAAAAAACAAAATTAGATTGAATCTCCCAAAAGAAACCTTGATATAGAAAAAACACAAATTTCTCAAAGAAACCTCTAAATAAAGTAAACCTTGACAAGGTGCTGGCTGAGTGACTCGTTTCACTGGAAAATCTCTATCTGTTTCCTCAGAAGGAAAATATTTAGGGGCTGAGGTTTTCTTATCAAAAACTAACAGGAACTGTAGACTCTGAAAAGAACTGAAAGCTACACTGCAGTCTGGGGTAAAATCCCCCAAAATAAGACCTTGTGCCCACAATGAGGGGCGATTTAATGTTTTATGAAGATTAGACACCCCCAAAGCATCACCCTGCAGTCACACAGACTTTTGATTTATAACCAAAATAATAAAAGAACCCATGATTTCAAAATGTCAAGCTGATGTCTTTTATGCTGAATTGAAAGTCTAATATCAAAAGTTCACATTATATTTTACCCCAATCATAAAAATGTCTCTGCTACATTACTCCCAGTAGATTTGTTACTGAGGTCTTCCTAGCAGTCACTGGTCTTTTCTGCTAGTTGGCAGACACTGTGATAATCTGATGTAAAACACTAGCAATGTATGGTTATCAATCACTAATAAATTTGCAAAGTACCTTACCATTTTTTAAACTTCTTTAGCTGTGGGTGGACTTTTATTTCACTAATTATATTTGGATATTTATAGCCCACTCTTTAACTTGACAAGGAGTAATTATGGATGGCAACTCGCTCAAGATTATTGCCCATGGGTTAGGAGATAGCAGAACAACGTAGATCTACATGGCTGGACCACCTGTAAGCCATACCGAGACTCTTGCCTCAACAGGTGAATTGGGAACAGCAGCGAATGTGCATGCCTACCCACTGTTGTCTAGTTTTCTAGGAATGCTGTGGACAGTTTAGTACTCTTAGAGCACATTGCAGTAGTCCAAGCGAGAGATAACTAGAGCATGCACCACTCTGGCGAGACAATCCGCGGGCAGGTAGGGTCTCAGCCTGCGTACCAGATGGAGCTGATAAACAGCTGCCCTGGACACAGAATTGACCTGCGCCTCCATGGACAGCTGTGAGTCCAGAATGACTCCCAGGCTGCGCACCTGGTCCTTCAGGGGCACAGTTACCCCATTCAGGACCAGGGAGTCCTCCACACCTGCCCGCCTCCTGTCCCCCACAAACAGTACTTCTGTCTTGTCAGGATTCAACCTCAATCTGTTAGCCGCCATCCATCCTCCAACCACCTCCAGGCACTCACACAGGACCTTCACCGCCTTCACTGGCTCTGATTTGAAAGAGAGGTAGAGCTGGGTATCATCCGAATACTGATGAACACCCAGCCCAAACCCCCTGATGATCTCTCCCAGTGGGTATCCCTTGCTGATTCCAGTAAAACACAGACTGCTGGAATGCAGATGTTCTATGCCACTGATTTCATCCTGTTGGCCTAAACTGGAAGTTCCTACACTCATATGAAAAGGGTTTATTGCAGCAGGGGAATATCTCATGCTCCCACCACTGATACTGATGTTCTTGTGCTGACTGCAGGCAGGCAAGGCAAGTAGTATGGCTTTACAGTGGTACCCTGGTTTACAACCATAATCCATTCTGGAGGTCAGTTTGTAAACCAAAACAGGTTGTAACCCAAGGCGCACTTTCGCCAATGGGGCCTCCAAAACTTTTTTTTGTTTGTAATTACAAAAAAAGGGTTGTATGAATGACAGAAGATGATGATGGAATTTATGGAACTGGCAGAGCTAACCGGGAGACTCCGAGACCAGAGGGAAGAAGCGGTGGAAGAAGATTGGAAAAAAATTCAAAGTGTATTTAAGAAATAATCATATTATTGGAAAGAATTAATAGAAGTTTAGGAGATACAGGGAGGTTGTAGGAATAAAAAAATGTTTAGATAAATATTGATATTGAGGTGTAGTTATAAATAATGCAATAAGTGTGAGATTTCGTGATACGATATAAGATAAGATTAGAAAAAGAATAGTTATACAGTATGGTAAATAAGGTATAAGAATAAGATTTAGAAATTACTAAAGATGATATACAATGTAACGCAGCTGGAAGGGACATGACGAAGTCACCAATACTAGATTAGATATAAATTGGAGTTTTTGTCTTTTTGTCTTTTGTCTTTTTGTATGTTTTTGTTTTTTTGTTTCTGTTTGTTATAAAAATAATAAATATATTTAAAAAAATAAAAAAGGGTTGGAATAAGTAAACAAATAAAAGTTGCAAACCGGGACACACACTTCCATGTTTGACTTGTTTGTAATCCAAAACATATGCAAACCAAGGTACCACTGTATATGCCTATACCAAAAAATAGAGGTAGAATCAATTCATGTGTTGTATGGGGTTTCCTGATGGAAAACAGCTGAGTACAGTGTACGGAGGGCCAATTTTTTTATTACAAAAATCACAAAATAGCCTTCAGGGACAGGAGATGCTTTCATAATCGCTTGTTTGTTCAGGAAAGCCACTTCTCCTTGGTAGAGAGGGTTCTGTGGTTGCTGAGTGACTCTAATGCCTTTGTTATTCAAAAAGTGGCCCTTTTTGCACAGGCGGCAAGAAAGATTAGGAGGAAGGAATTGGACAAAATAGCAGTAAATTGCAAACTAGATTTGGAGGTCTAAAGTGAAATAAACTGTACTGTATGCATGTAGTTGTGGAGGCTCCCCATTTATTGTCTCACTTGCAAATATACATGGTTCTGTTTGTTGAAGTGGAGATTTTGTTTTGTATTTTATATTGCCTGTGCTGAATGGTTTTGTCGTGGCCTTTGGGCTAGTACAATAAACTTACTGAACTGAACATGCCTGTTATGGGAGAGGTCATGGAGGGTTGCTCAGGCAGGAATCTTTGATGTGAGCATCAGGGTGCTGTAAGTAAAGGAGTGTCTCTCTGTTTTCATGTGTGAAATGCTGGGATATATGTCATATACTGTGTCATTCTGGGCAGGCAATAGGAAATTTTAATTCTCCTCACCTAAGGAAAGGCTGTAGCTTGGTGGTAGCACACCTGCTTTGTATTCAGGTCTCAGGTTCAATCCTTGTCATCTCCAGGTAGTTTTCAGAGTGCCCCACCTGAAACCCTGGAGAATCACTGGCAGTTAGGCTTGACAGTAGTAAGCTCAAATAACTCAATGGTCTGACTCATTATAAGGTAGCTTCCTATGTTCCTAAACCGTAGCTGGAGGATGGCGCAACCTTTGTATCTTCAGCTATCAGCAATTTTAAGTAACTATTGCATCAAAACCCCTTCATGGATCACTGCCTTGTCGTGGCGAAGGGGCTTAAATAACTTAGAGAAGTTATGTTTTGACCAAACGTGATCCACCTGGAGAAGGAATTGGCAAGCCACTCCAGTATCCCTGCCAAGAAAACTCTATGGACAAAGACAACAGGCATATAAAAGTTATGACGCTGGAAGATGAGCCCCTCAGGTCGGAAGGCGTCCAACATGCTACTGAGGAAGAACGGAGGACAAGTACAAGTAGATTCAGAGCTGATGAAGCGGCTGGGCCAAAGCCGAAAGGTCGCTCAGTTGCGGATATGCCTGGAAGCGAAAGGAAAGTCCGATGCTGTAAAGAAAAATATTGCATAGGAACCTGGAATGTAAGAACCATGAATAATGGTAAGCTGGATGTGGTGAAAAGTGAGATGGCAAGAATAAATATTGACATCCTGGGCATCAGTGAACTAAAATGGAAGGGAATGGGTGAATTCAGTTCGGGTGACTATCATATCTACTACTGTGGGCAAGAATCCCGTAGTAGAAATGGAGTGGCCCTCATAGTCAACAAAAGAGTGGCAAAAGCTGTAATGGGATGCAATCTCAAAAATGACAGAATGATCTCGATACGAATCCAAGGCAGACCTTTTAACATCACAGTAATCCAAGTTTATGCACCAACTACCAGTGCTGAAGAAAGTGAAATTGACCAGTTCTATGAAGACTTACAACACCTTCTAGAAATGACACCAAAGAAGGATGTTCTTCTCATTACAGGGGATTGGAATGCCAAAGTAGGGAATCAAGAGACAAAAGGAACAACTGGCAAGTTTGGCCTTGGAGTTCAAAATGAAGCAGGGCAAAAGCTAATAGAGTTCTGTCAAGAGAACAAGCTGGTCATCACAAACACTCTTTTCCAACAACACAAGAGACGACTCTACACATGGATATCACCAAATGGACAGCATCGAAATCAGATTGATTATATTCTCTGCAGCCAAAGATGGAGAAGCTCTATACGGTCAGCAAAAACAAGACCTGGAGCTGACTGTAACTCAGATCATCAGCTTCTTATAGCAAAATTCCAGCTTAAACTGAAGAAAGTAGGAAAAACCACTGGGCCAGTAAGATACAATCTAAATCAAATCCCTTATGAATACACAGTGGAAGTGAGGAACAGGTTTAAGGAATTAGATTTGGTGGATAGAATGCCTGAAGAACTATGCATGGAGGCTCGTAACATTATACAGGAGGCAGCAACGAAAACCATCCCAAGGAAAAGGAAATGCAAGAAAGCAAAATGGCTGTCCAACGAGGCCTTACAAATAGCGGAGGAGAGGAGGCAAGCAAAATGCAAGGGAGATAGGGAAAGATACAGGAAACTGAATGCAGATTTCCAAAAAATAGCAAGGAGAGACAAGAGGGTCTTCTTAAATGAGCAATGCAAAGAAATAGAGGAAAACAATAGAATGGGGAAAACCAGAGATCTGTTCAAGAAAATTGGAGATATGAAAGGAACATTTCGTATAAAGATTACCATAATAAAGGACAAAAGTGGTAAGGACCTAACAGAGGCAGAAGACATCAAGAAGAGGTGGCAAGAATACACAGAGGAACTATACCAGAAAGATATGGAGGTCTCGTACACCTCAGGTAGTGTGGTTGCTGACCTTGAGCCAGACATCTTGGAGAGTGAAGTCAAATGGGCCTTAGAAAGCATTGCTAATAACAAGGCCAGTGAAAGTGATGATATTCCAGCTGAACTATTTAAAATTTTAAAAGATGATGCTGTTAAGGTGCTACACCCAATATGCCAGCAAGTTTGGAAAACTCAGCAATGACCAGAGGATTGGAGAAGATCAGTCTACATCCCAATTCCAAAGAAGGGTAGTGCCAAAGAATGCTCCAACTACTGCACAATTGCGCTCATTTCACACGCTAGCAAGGTTATGCTTAAAATTCTACAAGGCAGGCTTAGGCAGTATGTGGACCGAGAACTCCCAGAAGTGCAAGCTGGATTTCGAAGGGGCAGAGGAACCAGAGACCAAATAGCAAACATGCGCTGGATTATGGAGAAAGCTAGAGAGTTCCAGAAAAACGTCTACTTCTGCTTCATTGACTATGCCAAAGCCTTTGACTGTGTCAACCACAGCAAACTATGGCAAGTTCTTAAAGAAATGGGAGTGCCTGATCACCTCATCTGTCTCCTGAGAAATCTCTATGTGGGACAAGAAGCTACAGTTAGAACTGGATATGGAACAACTGATTGGTTCAAAATTGGGAAAGGAGTACGACAAGGTTGTATATTGTCTCCCTGCTTATTTAACTTATATGCAGAATTCATCATGCGAAAGGCTGGACTAGATGAATCCCAAGCCGGAATTAAGATTGCCGGAAGAAATATCAACAACCTCAGATATGCAGATGACACAACCTTGATGGCAGAAAGTGAGGAGGAATTAAAGAACCTTTTAATGAGGGTGAAAGAGGAGAGTGCAAAATATGGTCTGAAGCTCAACATCAAAAAACCAAGATCATGGCCACTGGTCCCATCACCTCCTGGCAAATAGAAGGGGAAGAAATGGAGGCAGTGAGAGATTTTACTTTCTTGGGCTCCTTGATCACTGCAGATGGTGACAGCAGTCACGAAATTAAAAGACGCCTGCTTCTTGGGAGAAAAGCAATGACAAACCTAGACAGCATCTTAAAAAGCAGAGACATCACCTTGCCGACAAAGGTCCGTATAATTAAAGCTATGGTTTTCCCAGTAGTGATGTATGGAAGTGAGAGCTGGACCATCAAGAAGGCTGATCGCCGAAGAATTGATGCTTTTGAGTTGTGGTGCTGGAGGAGACTCTTGAGAGTCCCATGGACTGCAAGAAGATCAAACCTATCCATTCTTAAGGAAATCAGCCCTGGGTGCTCACTGGAAGGACAGATCATGAAGCTGAGGCTCCAATACTTTGGCCACCTCATGAGAAGAGAAGAATCCTTGGAAAAGACCTTGATGTTGGGAAAGATTGAGGGCACTAGGAGAAGGGGACGACAGAGGACGAGATGGTTGGACAGTGTTCTCGAAGCTACGAACATGAGTTTGACCAAACTGCGGGAGGCAGTGGAACACAGGAGTGCCTGGCGTGCTATGGTCCATTGGGTCATGAAGAGTCGGACACGACTAAGCGACTAAACAACATTGCATCTAAAAAGTCAAATAAAAGTTCGCAGGCTATGAAGGACTCACTCACAAATTTATTGACAGCTGTACAAATTATTATAGCTAGAAAGTGGAAGGGGCAAGCAGAATATAAAATGGAAGGATGGTATAAAGAGGTATGGGATATAGCTGTTAATGATAAATTAACATGTGCCATTATGAGAAGGTGGGGACTATGCAGCAGAAATGATTTTGAGGAGATATGGAAGGTGTTTATAGAATTTGTACTGTTAAAACGGAAGGGGGTCAAAACCATCGAAGAAGTGTTGAAATTTTGGGAGGTTGGATAGTTACAACAGAATGATCCCGGTGGTGGGGGTGCACATTTTATTCTTATTTATCTATGGTTATTATTTTGACAAAATAAAAAGAGTAAAAAAACAACAACACCTTAGTGAATAATAAATAAATAAAAAGCTGTACAATCACTCTCTCCATACCACGAGAAGCTCTTTGCTTATAGGCATGAGAAGAGTATTGGGAAGACTAGAGCATAGGTAAGCCACAGTCATTTGTCACGCTCTTTATTGCCCATTCTCCATTAAGATTTGATTACTGCAATGTACCCTATATGGGGCTACGCTTGAAAATAGTCTGGAAGCTGCAGCTTGTGCAAAATACGGCTCCTAGGCTGCTAGGCGGAGCAGCTAGATGATATCATGCAGGGCTTCTTTTCAGCCAGAGCTCCGGCACCTCTCAGGTGGGCACCATTGCCATTCTAAGAGAACAAGTGAAGTTCATGATGGGCTCTGGCATCTCTTTTTCTAGAAAAATAGCCCTGGTATCATGTGACATTGCATTGACTGTCTGTAGTAGCAGGCTCAATTCAAGGCATTAGAATTGATAGCCTTAAATGGCTCAGGGCCCAAATACTTAAAGTGCTTCCCTCAGTGCCAGCCCATGTTTTGAGATTGGTAGGGAAGGCTTTGTCTCTAATCTTGCCAATGGCCATAGCCCATGAGGTGGTGGTTCAAGACAGGGCCTTTCTCAGAGGTGGCACCTAACTGTAGAACTCCCTCCCCAGGGAAGTCCCACATACTGCTTATACAGTGGTACCTTGGTTTAAGTACACAATTGGTTCCGGAAGTCTGTACTTAACCTAAAGCGTACTTAACCTGAAGCGAACTTTCCCATTGAAAGTAATGGAAAGTGAATTAATCCATTCCAAATGGGTCTGCGAAGTACTCAACCTGAAGCGTACTTAACCCGAAGTATAAGTGTAATTGGTTCTGGAAGTCCGTACTTAACCTGAAGCGTACTTAACCTGAAGCGAACTTTCCCAATGAAATTAATGGAAAGTGGATTAATCCGTTCCAGACGGGTCCGCGGAGTACTTAAACTGAAAGTACTCAAACCGAAGCGTACTTAAACCGAGGTATGACTGTATACAGGCACCAATTGGAAACCTGTTTGCTTTCCTGAATGTTTTGAGTCATAAACTCTGAGATTCAACCATTATGTTAGTGTTTGTTAGTGGTGTAATTTTTAGGTGTTTTAATTATTGACTGTGCTTTTTATGTTGTCCACCACCCTTGGCACCCTTAGGAGGAAGAATTGTGTGTGTGTGTGTGTGTGTGTGTGTGTGTGTACACACATAAAGGTAAAGGTAAAGGGGCCCCTGACCATTAGGTCCAGTCGTGACTGACTCTGGGGTTGTGCGCTCATCTGGCATTATTGGCCGAGGGAGCCGGCATATAGCTTCCAGGTCATGTGGCCAGCATGACAAAGCCGCTTCTGGGAAACCAGAGCAGCACATGGAAACGCTGTTTACCTTCCCGCTATAGCGGTACCTATTTATCTACTTGAATTTTGATGTGCTTTCGAACTGCTAGGTTGGCAGGAGCTGGGACCCAGCAACGGGAGCTCACCCCATCACAGGGATTCGAACCGCCGACCTTCTGATCAGCAAGCCCTAGGCGCAGTGGTTTAGCCCACAGCACCACCTGGGTCCATACACACATACACACACATATATAGATATAGACATATAGATATATGGAAAATATAATAAAGAAAAACTGAGCAACAAATATACCCATTAAAATATAAATGAGACGTATGAACAGTAGGCAATCTTTCATGTTGCTTCACTCACAATAATAAGAAAGAAAAGATAAATACTTTTAGATCCAAATTGCTTTGCATTTCAGTTAAATAATATCACACATGCTTATGCGAGCCAATATATACATTTTCAGTTATTAAAATTGTATTCCTTTGTGACTTAGAGAAAAATAAATACTTGTTTCCTCTGGCGTAACAGATGGAAAAGCAGCTAGTTGGGCTCACACTTGCACTTCTTCCCTTTTATAATGTTTCTTCTTAGTGCTAAGAAAATCTAATTTCCTCTGAACAGGATGAGCCTTATCATCCATCACGGCCCTTTTGTGCTGGGTGCTCACTAATGCTGTTCATAACAGCTTGTAGTGATAAGATTGCCATGTTGTGATGCCACAATATCTAACAACAGATGGCTGCTGTCCTAATCAAACAGACACAAATAAAACGTCTCTGTGAGGAACAATGTCAGTGGTATATGTTGTGGACTTCCAGTATCCTGAAGCTTTTTAACCTTTTCTAAGCTCGACTCTTTAAATTTCTTCCTTAAACAGCTCCACAACTGCCTGTGGTGGATTCTCAGGTGTGTCAACAGCACTCTGAGTAAAGTGGCTCCAACCTATTTGGGTGGGTTGTGTATTTTTTAACTCCCTTCCTTAGATGAAGTCTCAACAAATAACCCCTCCTTCCCCCTGCAGACCTGCCAAGTTCTGAGTGTCTTTCAGAAGTTCCAAAGCCCCGTTATCTGGCTTTTGACAGTGACGGTTAAAATTCAGAAAGCTGGATTTTGAAATCTGATAGTATTCTATACTTCTGATTAGCTTATCTTCTAATCTCCCCATCTCTCAGTCACCCACCACCCTTCCTTCCCCCCCTCTCTCTCACCTAATCTCTCTCCTCTTATTTTCCCTTTCGCTCTCACACACAGCTGCCACATTCCTCCTCCACTCTCCCTTTTTCGTTCCCTTGCTACATTTGTCCTCCTTCAGCAGTTTAGGGAGGGAGAAGAGTGGGGCAGCACGACTGTCCAAGATATGGCAGAATATTTGGTTGATGGACTCTTCTCATCCTTCCTTTCACTGCTGTTTTAGGTGCCCCTCAAAAGTAGTATCAAATTCCCTCTGCATATATGGATATCTTGGGGCCCTGATACCGGTTTGCTTTCCCAAGCTATTTTGCAGATGCAGAGTGCACAAGCAGTGAGATATTTTAATTCTTTAAGCATTTAGAGTTTCTGTTAAAATGAGAGTCCCAAGAGTTCTGCAGAGGTATGCGAAGGACATATAGCATTATTGTTTGCCTTTTTCAGAACTAGGGCATTTCATGCAAAAATGGTCTGTCTGGGCCTCTGCTGAGTCATACTTCCACAGAAGTCTATGGAGCCATGGAACGGTATTCTCAGCTGATGCCTGTATTTCCGTGCAATTAATTAGTAAAGCTATTAAGTTCATATTACATTCACAGGCACTACGAATTGTCAAAAGAGGCAAGTTCAGATTTGCAAAAGTAGTTATAGTTCAAAGGGAAGGCAAGGTAATTACACCACATCTTTTCCAACAGACAAAATAATGACTTGACAACACCTTCAAGAACCCTCTGAATAATAACTTCCAGGAGATAAATATCCAGGAGGGAAATAAATACAGCCACTGCACATTTATCAATGTAAACCAAATTAAGAGAGACCTGCATTCAAAAAATACTTTCAGCACCACTGCATCTAATTACTTGTTAGCATCTCTTTATTTACCTGTCATATGTTCAAAGGAGGATGGGAGTCTACCAAACAAATACATGCTCTAAACTAGCAAATGTGTTGCCTGCCTTGGATTCCAAGAAAACTGAAGTGTATGGCAGTCAATAAATACAATCTGCCAAGAGCAGTGGATAATCCATGGTGGTGGTCGTGATGCCTGAACAGGTTTTTTGTCATTCAGTGATGGAAATCTCTACCCCCCTCCCCCATAGGAGAGGGATAGGCCCTCGGTGTCTTACACCACAATATTTCCAAATGCTCTACGTTTGCTCAATGCAATATTTATGTACTCGGCACAATACCTGACCCCCTGAAGGTGTTTGCTCTTTGGGTTACAGAAATGCCCCCCCCCGGGCAAAAAAACAACAACACCTGTCTTACAATATGCCATCCACAGTTCAAAATTTACCTCAGCCGCTTCAGTGTGTGAAATGGCAGGCTGACAAGATGCAGCCGTGCCGTATTCAGGACTTTGAATTTAGGAGTCTCCAGGGAGGAAAAAAAAAACTCTGAAGAACGACAATTAGCAAGCTCAGGCCAACAACATTTTAACAAGACACTCCCCAAAGGCAAAAATAAAACAGTGGGTTGCCAGAGACAAATGCCATAAAATAGGGACTGCCACTGCAAATAGGTGCTGTGAGAAGAATGGCATTATTTTTCTGGGCTCAGACCAGTGATGGTGAGTTGACCAGCCTGAGGGGCACAGAAGTATAATTTTTTAATATATATATATACTTTCAACCTTGATTTGTTGGTCCAATAAATTCTTAGCTTACAGTTGTCTGGGGCTCCTATCCAGTTTCTAAAAAGTCTATAGTTCAAGGCTGATGACTCTGGGACTTAATGTTTCATGTTTGCATTCTTTCAACTCCCAATTACAGTGGTACCTTGGGGGAACCCGGCCAGATGGGCGGGGTATAAATAATAAATTATTATTATATTATTATATTACAGATGCTTCAGGTTACAGACTCCGCTAACCCAGAAATATTACCTCGGGTTAAGAACTTTGCTTCAGGATGAGAACAGAAATCGTGCCATGGCGGCAGTGGGAGGCCCCATTAGCTAAAGTAGTACCTCAGGTTAAGAACAGTTTCAGGTTAAGAACGGACCTCTGGAATGAATTAAGTTCTTAACCCAAGGAACCACTGTACTAGGTTTTGCAGTTAGGACACAGATGCAGAACCAACCTACGTTCCCAGTGGTCTCAGGGCAGGAGTACAGCAGCCCATTTGGCAAAATTAGCAGCTGGGCTGCCAAACCCAACAGTTCACTTGCTGCATGTTGAACTGAAATAGTAGACACTGTTATCTACGGTAAATTGTAGGGCATTGCGGAATACCCATAGCTCTGATCCATTGGTTTGTTATCTCCTGCTTGGCAGGCAGCTATTGTAACTGCTGCAAATCAACCAGTTATGGCGTTCAAGGTAGTTCTAAAATTTATACCCAAGGTGACTTTCAATCATCAGAGGTCTCAGAAACCATTGGTGGATGCTGTTGTGGATGAGCACAGTGGCCTCATGTCCTGGCCTTCCTGTTACATGCCTGCTTTGATTCTGAGATCTTGGCTTTCATTAAGACTACGCTTCCCTGTTGAAACGGGGATCTCTGGCTCAGAGCTGCTGGATTCAGGGTTCCCAGTTGGAATGTAGCAAAGAACCCACAAACATTTTGAGGACAACAAAACCACCCACCTCCCTATGCATTGTAGTATCTCACATACATTTGCTTTTGTCCCCAAGAAGCCGCACACTTCTGATTCTAAAATGCATCCAGAGTTGTGGCATAACTAGATATTTGTGTCCTCAGATGACAATCCTTGCTCTGATCACTCTTCTGTCTCAACTGTCAAAAATGCCATTGTCTGTAACACTATTTAAATTATCTAAAATAGAGAATGCAATTGATGGTATTCTGCCAGCTGGAGAGCAAACTGTTATTAACTTCAACTGCTGTAATTGGAACGCATTATAGACTTTGAGAAGATCAACATTCTTACTAACACTTTATTCTCCAGAATAAAGGAAAGAAGCAACAATTATAGCAGTTATCACCAATCTCCTTGCTGTCTTTTACCTGCAACTGTTTCCAAGGCTTGATTGATGGGTAAAGATCCCTGGCTGCTATTTAATCTCATAGTAATTGTTTCAGAACTGCTACAAAGCACAGCTCGGAGGTGTTTGTTTTTCGAGGCAACCTTCCCAAGAGGGTGTCAGTGAACAGCTACTTTCCTTTAGACACGTTATAAATGCATATTCCAGGAACTTAATTTAAAAAGCACAATGTGTTCACAGTTCATGCTGCAGTTATGGGTATTTGCTATTTCTCATGAGCCCGAACAAATACTTACATTTAAAATACGGGGAGCCTTTTTCATAGGATGATCTGTAACTGGACAGCTTTTGTTCCCACCTTTGCCACCAGGTGTACAATTATTAAAG
Organism: Zootoca vivipara; assembly: GCF_963506605.1. Lineage (NCBI taxonomy): Eukaryota > Metazoa > Chordata > Lepidosauria > Squamata > Lacertidae > Zootoca > Zootoca vivipara. The sequence continues at coordinate 69,355,534 of NC_083284.1, read as the reverse complement.
TGATGCATCTAATCCTGGGTTCTGTTTATTGTGCCTGCAGGATGTTCATGTTTCCAAACATGTATGTCTCATCCAGACAATATATATTAGGTGTAACTAAAATTTTAGCTGCACTCCTAAAAGACTCCAATTCATATTGACAAGCTGGAACGTGTCCAGAGGAGGGCAACCAAAATAGTCAAAGGCCTGGAAACGATGCCTTATGAGGAACGGCTTAGGGAGCTGGGTATGTTTAGCCTGGAGAAGAGAAGGTTAAGGGGTGATATGATAGCCATGTTCAAATATATTAAAGGATGCCATATAGAGGAGGGAGAAAGGTTGTTTTCTGCTGCTCCAGAGAAGTGGACACGGAGCAATGGATTCAAACTACAAGAAAGAAGATTCCACCTAAACATTCGGAAGAACTTCCTGACAGTAAGAGCTGTTCGGCAGTGGAATTTGATGCCAAGGAGTGTGGTGGAGTCTCCTTCTTTGGAGGTCTTTAAGCAGAGGCTTGACAGCCATCTGTCAGGAATGCCTTGTGGTCTCTTCCAACTCTATGATTCTATGATTCATAAACCTTTATTGGCATACAGATGTTATAAACGCGGAAGACAGGAATATATGAATTGAAGCATAAAATGGCGTCTGTTCACAGGAGGAGATGTTCTGAGATGAAACTATACAGGCCTAATAAGGTTAAAAAGTACCACTCAAGTCTTGTGATGATGTAGTTTCACAGTATTGCTCAGATATTCTGCTACTCTCTCCATACTATCATGCCCGCAGCTGTTCAATAAAATGGAAACCCTGTAGGAGTCAGAACAATTTAGCCTCTCCTTCAGCATGTGGCTCAAACATTTGTTGCGGATTACTGCATAAAATGGACAGTAGAGCAAGACATGTACAATGGTATTGACCTACACCTCAAGGACAAAAACTATCATAATAGAGAAAACTTCCTAAAAGACGTAATACGTGATAGAGCCCTGAGAACCAGTTCAAACGCCTTGTAACATTAGATGCATTTGAAGAGTTTAAATTAATGTACCTGTTAGTGAGCATGTGAAACAGGAAGGATAGATTTAATGCAACATTAACCTTAGGCACATGGCTGGTATTGCAGCTCTGCCTAAGAACTTTGCCCTCTCTGGTAACATTTGCTTTCAGGTCATGGTGCCATAGCTGCCAAGTCTCCCGTTTTCCCCGGGAAACCCCCATTTTTCCAGCTGTCCCCAGCTGAAAAAATGGATTTTTTTTGTTTTCCCCCGGTTTATTCTGGAGTGGCGGCCATTTTGGAACTGGGCGGAGCATGCTCAGAAGCGACTTTTGATGCTGCTCTGCCCAGTTCCAAAATGGCTGCAGCGCGACTTCTGGTGCGGTGGCCATTTTGGAACTGGGCACAGCAGCATCAAAAGTCACTTCTGAGCATGCTCCGCCCAGTTCCAAAATGGCCGCCACGCTACTTCCGGTCTGCTACTTCCGGTCCAGTCCCTTATTTCTCAGAGAGGAACTTGGCAGGTATGCATGGTGCACACTCCTCTGCCCCAACAAGTGAGGCTTTAGGGATGTTCAGAAGAACCCCCTCCACATATACATCTGTAGTACAGTGAGTCCACATCTGATAGCCTGATGTTTTCATTGGTCTCCTAGTTCTACTTTCAGTGTGCACATGTTCAGTGTGATGTCAGAAAAAGGAAGACTTTGTGTGTTCAACTGCAGATACATAGACTATTCAAGCTATTGGAAAACCTGGGCAACTGAGATTCTGTCCCTGGTTATTTCATATCCTGTTTAAAATATTCTGGTCATGTGTAAAACAGAAAAGTTTCTCTTGGTTTGTGATTCAATACAGTATCTCTTTTATAAATCAGTTGTTACGAATTATACGAATTTATTATATTTATAGCCTGTAGTCATAAATAAAACCATAATTAGTGTTTAGTTCACTGGATTTCAGCTAAAAGCATGGCTTTGTAAATGCTTCAGCAAGTAACAGGAGAAACTGGTAAATTATATTTTAGGTACTAATCATATTGCATGTGCATAATGTTTATGTATCTCTCATGGTTTATACCAAGGATACTAACTATGTGAGCTCAAGCATCAGAATGCTTAAAGCATGAGAATTAGAATTTTAAACAGCAGTTCCAGTGATTGGCAGGTACCACGAAGACCTGCCAATAAATTATGGCCAGACCTGATATAAATTCTAGGAGTCTGGCCTTCTAGCCTTGCCTGGTCATCCAAGCAGTACTATTTGCTGGTGACAATGCCAACTGGTCTTGTTTCTCATTAAGCGTATTTGCGCTTCAGAGGTAAGTGTACTCATTCATTAAACCATGCATAATATATGTAAACACATCTAAGTATTTAGTCTTTATTTGAAAGTCTATTTATTTACTGAGCCAAACTGACTGGGAAAACAGGGCAAGATTATGGAATCTTCACTTAAAAGGCTTGAAAGGTTGAAGGCAAAGAGCCTGCCGCAGCCCGAGACAAAATAATAATAATAATAATAATAATAATAATAATAATAATAGACACTTCTTCTTAGCTTTTGCTAAGAATGCTATCAAAGAGGAAAGAATGAAGGCAACATGAATCAAGGGACAATTTATATATGAAGTAAAACAGATGATGTTATTTTAAGACATAAACATTTAAACCAGCTGCAGACCTAATCAAAGAAGCTTTAGTGAAAAACAGATGGGCCCCCTCATTTTCTTTGATATTAGAAATTGGTGGTGTGCAATACAAAGCAACAAACAACAAAGACACAATCCATATTTTCACCCTGCTGAAATTGCCCATTACATGGGAGCAAGAAAAAAACTGAAAAATACAAGGGAGGAAAACAAAAATGTCATAAATCAAAAATTGGACAAAGCCCTACAGAACCTGGCACACCTGGAGTAACTAGATCAACTACAGCCTGAAAGAAATGAGTGACTAATAAGTGATATATGTCTTAATATTAATGAGATGGGGAGGATGCCTTGCCTAGAAGCCTAATGGTTAGTTGAATACTACAGGTCACTCAAAGAGACACAAGACTTCCAATTGCTCAAATCTGGTGTAAGAAACTTGCTCCCATGAGAGGTAATGTTCATATTCTATGTGGGTTGAAAAGTAAGCTCATTATGCTTGATTTATCAGCCAAACCCGCTGAGGTATCAGCTAAGGCCTCTGGTACTGATATGGCATGAAGCAGTTCTCACTCACAAAGGGGCATGTAATGACTGGAATTGGCAAATCTAGAAAGTCCAATTAATACATAAATAAAATACGAAGAGCTCTGCAACCTTTGGAATGTAAATTGGAAGCTCTCCAAAGTTGTTCACTTCTGGTACTGTGGTATCTGTGGCAGGGGGAGAGCAACAATGGCTGGTCATTTAGTCCGATAACACTCCTCAGTCAAAATCAGAAACTCCTCTCACCCACTCTCTCAGCTAGACTTAGTAAAATAATAACATCAATCATACATAAAGGCCAGATTAATGCCCAATAGGCACAGCGGAGACCTTAGAGGGCTAAAGGCCTTTGATTGTGTAGAGTGGGGGTATTCAGTTGAATTACTGAAGTGTTATAATTTGGGAAGATATACGTATTTTACTCAATGGAAGATATATGTATTTTACTTCAACGGAACGATGCAACTGGATGAATTAATTCACTTGGTTTAAAGCACATACGAATACAACAAGGCACCAAACTGGGATGCTCACGGTCTCCGTTGCTTGTTGCCCTCTCCCTGGAACCCCTGTTGTTTTTTTCTTATTCCATTGCCAAAGGGATGTCAGGTAGAGGGTGAAGAAGCAGGTACCGCATCTATATGTGAGCAGCATAACGATGTTAGGAAAACCAAGGAATTCAGTATCAGTATTGATACTGATTTCTCAAGATATTCTATGAGCTACCATTAGACTGCTGTGCAGACATTCTGGTCTTGTTTACATAGTAATATTATATAGTGAAGTAAGGTAAAGGTAAAGGGACCCCTGACCATTAGGTCCAGTCGTGACCGACTCTGGGATTGCGCGCTCATCTCGCATTATTGGCCGAGGGGGCCGGCGTATAGCTTCCAGGTCATGTGGCCAGCATGACAAAGCCGCTTCTGGCAAACCAGAGCAGCACACGGAAACGCCATTTACCTTCCCACCGGAGCGGTACCTATTTACCTACTTGCATTTTGAAGTGCTTTTGAACTGCTAGGTTGGCAGGAGCTGGGACCAAGCAACGGGAGCTCACCCCGTCACAGGGATTCGAACCGCCGACCTTCTGATCAGCAAGCCCTAGGCTCAGTGGTTTAACCACAGCGCCCCCTGGGTCCCATATAGTGAAGTAGGAAGATACAAATATTCATTAACCTGTACCACTGACATGTTACAAGGGGGTCAGGGTAGGGGCTATACCACATCACAGGTTTGGTTTAAATTATGCATTTGGGTTTTTGGTCTATACATCTCAATAAAAACCGTATTTTAAAAAGAAAAGAAAACTAGGAATAGCTGTGGGTCCTTGTTGACCAGGGGTCAGCAAACATTTTCAGCAGGGGGCCAGTCCACTGTTCCTCAGACCTTGTGGGGGGGGGGGGGGCGAACTATATTTTGGGGAAAAATATGAATGAATTCCTATGCCCCACAAATAACCCAGAGATGCATTCTAAATAAAAGGACACATTGTACTCATATAAAAACACCAGGCAGGCCTCACAAATAACCCAGAGATGCATTTTAAATAAAAGGACACATTCTACTCATGTAAAAACATGCTGATTCCCGGACCGTCCGCGGGCCGGATTTAGAAGGTGATTGGGCTGGATCCGGCCCCCAGGCCTTAGTTTGGGGGCCGGACCCCTGTTGTTGACCATGTACTTTGTGATGAGCAAAGGTTTGCTGCTCTGTAACATGTGAAATGACCTTAAATTGTGCCCACCGTTAAGGCTCTTTCTAAGCTGTATGGACTTGGACAAACGTATTGATGAGAATACCCTGTAAGATTTGCTTTTTAATTCTCTTGAAACGAGACCTCCTCACACAAAACCTATATGCTCTCAGAATCCCCATAGGAACTAAAACTTTTCTAAATGCTCCAAAAGGTGGTATAGCTGCCCGGATCTCTAGCTTAGCTCTGTGAGAAGCATATATAATAGTTTATGATAGAACGAGGGGATTGGAATTTGAGGTATGGGCAATTACTCCTCTTTGACAAGAGGTAACAGCATCTTCCAAGGAAGAATATTTGGTAGTATTAATCCATTGCTTTGTCAAAATAAAATCAAATAAAATTGCAGTGTGAACTGTTGCATAAAAGAACTGCTTTAAACCGAATAAAGCTCCAAGGCGTTTTTTGTTTGTTTTTTTAAGAGTTAGACATCTGGCATACCTAGAAATTTGTTTTGTTGATTAATAACTGCTTAGGGACATAACCATTTTGCACAGGGGTTTTTCTTGCAACAAAGGCTGAAAAATGTTTTAATATAAATTCAAAAGAGCACCCCTTGATCTGCACAGATGATTTACATCATAATATTGTAAGTGAATCTATTGGTTTGAAATTCTGAATTATTGCAGTTCGTTTCAAATGCCAAATAATTTATGCAGGAATAGTTGTGTGATTAATTCAAAATATCATTATTACTTAATAAAAAAAATTCCTTCAGTAGCACCTTAAAGACCAACTAAGTTTTTATTTTGGTATGAGCTTTCGTGTACATGCACACTTCGTCAGATACACTGAAACAGAATCAACCAGACCCTTATGTATATTCAGAGGGTGGGGGGTGGGAATGGGTGATGGGCTGATAGGAGTGGTGAACCTGTTGATGGCTGTTAACGACTGCTGATGACTGCAATTGGTCCTGCGGGGTGGGGGGTGGGGAAGCAAGGCGCAAAAGAAAGCTAGATCATGCATAATGAGGCACAAAAGAAAGCTAGATCATGCATAATGAGATAAGAATCCGATATCTCTGTTATCTGATCAGAAGGTCGGCAGTTCAAATCCCCGGGGTGAGCTCCCGTTGCTCGGTCCCAGCTCCTGCCTACCTAGCAGTTCAAAAGCACGTCAAAATGCAAGTAGAAAAATAGGTACCGCTACAGCGGGAAGGTAAACGTCGTTTCTGTGCGCTGCTCTGGTTTGCCAGAAGCGGCGTAGTTATGCTGGCCACATGACCCGGAAGCTGTCTGCGGACAAATGCCGGCTCCCTCGTAGAGCAAAATGAGCACGCAACCCCAGAGTCGTTTGCAACTGGACCTAACGGTCAGGGGTACCTTTACCTTTACCTTTAACATTCCGGCATTCATTCAAGTTGTTTTTTGCCCTCCTAAAAGGGGCATTTATAAATCACATCTATATTATTTATAATGTAAAAAATGACAATTCCTGTGTAGTAGTACTTTATGCCACAGTACAGTAGCTAGTGGCATATAAATAATATGTTTGTACTATGGGCAGCAATTCCTTGCTCTCCCACCTCAAAAAAAAAAAAAGATGAATAGTTGGTTTTTGTGGTTTAGCTAAATGAAAAAGGTGCTTATAAATGAAAGTGGATTCAGTTCAGCAAACTTTCACAAGTGGATGCCAGATCTTAGTAGATAAAAAATGATTCTTTAGATGTCCCTGAAACACAAATATACCAAATTTGCTCCTAGAGCTGCTGGATTTAGCAATCTGTGTGTGAGAGAAGAAATTATGAAGTGTGACAGCCTCCGTTCATTCACTTTTTCTAATGCATGCAACAATCAGTTCTGGGAATCTGGAGGTGGAAATGTTTCATAAACCTATCCATTACATTTAGGCAGTGTATCCTCCAACAGAGCAAAACAATGCGACCTGAAATTCATGTTCTCTCTCTCCAATCACAACATTGCTATTTTGACACCTGTATTGTGCCTTGACGAAGGCTATTCGGAAGCCCACTTTAACATGTCAACACATACTGACTTCTGCAACCTATCTTGGGGGCCCCTCAGGTGTAGCCCTTTCAATTGTCCTCGAATCTTGGCAAGGTGGAGTATGGCCTCTGACCTTCTTGGGTGCTCCATGCAATATGAGGATGGTGGCATTGGTGGGGAGCAACAGACCATTTGCTGCTGCAAAGGCTCTGGCTAGTGGCCAGCTTTACCACTGCCTGGAGTCAGCACTACAACTGGCATTCACCTTATGGCTACAGAAAGAAAGGGAAGAGCAAACTATTCCTAAGTCAAGAGCCTAAGGACAAAGGGTTGCTAGGAGGTTGTGGTACTTCCTCCCCGCCCCCCCAAGGGTATCAGCCTGGTCCCTGCTGGATTTAAATACTTTTTTAAGCTTTCTGGCATTATCACCATGAGATCCCACACACCCTGTTCCTGTGTGTCTAGTCCAAAGTTGCATCCACATTCAAACACATTTCCCTCAAGAATTCTGGGTTTACCCCTCACAAAGTTACAATTCCCCAAACTCTTCAGAAACTACAGCATCCAGGATGCTTTGGGGGTGGGGAGAGAACACGCTTTGAATGTGCTTTAAAGGTCTAATGTGTATATAGACTAGGCATCCCCAACCTTCGGCCCTCCAGATGTTTTGGACTACAATTCCCATCATCCCTGACCACTGGTCCTGTTAGCTAGGGATCATGGGAGTTGTAGGCCAAAAACATCTGGAGGGCCGCAGGTTGGGGATGCCTGATATAGACTAAGCGTGTGTCCTATGTTTTAATCGTGTTGGTTGTTTTATTCTCCTTTTATGATTGTGTGGCTTTGAATATATTACAGTTTTTGTATTTATGTTTTTTACGCTGGCTTGGTCATGTCTAGAGATGGCATTTGGTTTGTTCTGCAAGGATGTAGCTTCAGCATGCTTCGTATATATGGATCTTAAATGATAAACACAATTTAGCAAAGAAGGATATGATGTCACTCTAATTTTATTCAATACCTAGAGACCAGAGAGTACAAACAAATACAATTCATTTAGTATTGATACCCATTGTTACTGAGGAACTGAAAGTGACAACAACCTTTATTACATGATGCATCTTAATTATAAGTCCCACTACATTCTTTGCAGTGTCTATAGCCCTTCATGGCGGCTTTGCAAATAGCTACTGTATATTTTTCACTGTTTTGTTTTATGAGGCATAACTCATGGCATAAACATGAGTTTAGGTTCCAGCAAGGATAGTGAGAAGAGAAGACTCCCTGGAAAAGACACTGATGTTGGGAAAGATTGAGGGCACAAGGAGAAGGGGACGACAGAGGACGAGATGGTTGGACAGTGTTCTCGAAGCTACAAACATGAGTTTGACCAAGCTGCGGGAGGCAGTGGAAGACAGGAGTGCCTGGCGTGCTCTGGTCCATGGGGTCACGAAGAGTTGGACACGACTAAACAACAACAACAAGGCTAGTGAGGCATGGCAGGTAAAACAAAGTCCAAATGAAGCAGAGGGCAGATTCTGGTAAAGAACTGTCCAAGCAGATCAGATTTTGTACTGTCCATGAATACAAAATAAAACAATTCCTTCCAGTAGCACCTTAGAAACCAACTAAGTTTGTCATTGGTATGAGCTTTCGTGTGCATGCACACTTCTTCAGAAGTCCATGAATACGTTTGCCAATCTCATCACATTTAGTGTGAACTAGACCACACAGCAAACAATTATGTTTTTGTTTATCTATGCTATTATAGAATATAAGCCAACAATTTTATCTCCTCTTCTTGTACTCCAGTTGACAGAAGAATATCTCATGCTGTAGAGAAATGCCTCATGGAAAAGAATAAACACCCCCAACCTAACCTGATCCCTTATGATGAAAAGAGAGCTGATACAAACTAGTATGGCACAGTCCTTGCCGACTTTATGTGATTAGCAAGTATTACGTCTCAAGGAATTATGGGACACTTGTGCTTCTCAAACACACAAAGAATACAAACTTTGAATCAAATTCCACAATCATACATTTTCACCTCATGAATCCAGTTTCCCAACAAAGACACCATCGAACATGCAAAAATGAAAGCTGCTAGCAAAAATTGTCTTAGTTAAGTTCTGGTAGCTTTCTCTCCTACTATGATGTCATAGAATTGTGGAGCTGGAAGGTTCTCCAAGGGTCTTCTAGTCCAACCGCCTGCAATGCAGGGATCTCAACTATATTTACAGTCCTCCTCATCAATTAAGAGGCTTAACATGCCTAAGCTTTTGTTCAATCAGTCATATTGCTAACATGAAGCATGTTTAAACTGTTCCTTACAGCCTTCCAGTATAAATCTAAGCAGGAATGTCCCTTTGAGACACTGATGCCTAATAAAGGTTTGGCGAAGTAAAAGACATTGATAGAACGGTATGATAGTGAACAATTTAACAAAAGGGGCTTTCCATCTTTAATATTGTCCTTTCTATCCTGTTTTACAGCAACACGCCAGGATCAAAGTAGCATTGAAAACCTAAAGCTTTCAAACCACCCTGAGTTCTTGTTATCTTTTGCACAGGTACATCAGATGAGATGTGTTGGAGAGAAACTTTGTAAGGAAAAAAAAGTGTTTGGAAGGAATGGAAAGTGAAACTTGAGTTCCTAAGAAATCATAATTAAATACAGTAAAAGCCACACCTTCCATATGAAAGATCTCTCTATCTCTGTGTTTTAAGGGTATGTGGTTGTTTAAGAGTCTGTCCTTTCCACTACTGGAATGTGTCCCCTGTGGGGAAATGTGTGGTCTTCGGTGCAAAAATCTTCCTCACCTCTGTGCTACAGAGTACTATCAACCTACAAATGTATCATCTGGGAATTACCGGCATGGAAAACGTGAAAGGAAATTCTAGTGTTGTCTCATCAACAATATAGTTGAAGGAAAGAGCAAATTTATACCTTCCACTCTCTCTCACCTTGAAATCCATTCTTTGCCACAGTTAGCAGAGAATTATGCCCTATTTTTATTATTATTAAAAATTAACTTTAATAGGGCAAAAGCTGTGAAATTATCAGTAGGCTCTTTTCCCCCACAGAAACATACAGTGCAATACAGTAATATTTTTCTAAGAATAGTTTTCAGTCAAACACTCTCACCCCCTGGTAACTTTCTATTATAGAAAGGTTTGCTTTTAATGGGCTGTTGCTTTGAGACATCAACATTATTTTTTTTAAAAAAATACTATTAATACTATTGAAGTAGTTTAGGACAAATGCCAGACAACTTGAAAGGTTGTTGGAAGAACCCGAGAATCATCTGAGGTGCCAGGGGCAACTTATCTTTCCAATTAAAAATCCTTCCAATTAAAAATTTCATTTTTCAATCATCCCATCCCCCAATGGAGTTCAGATGATATACACTGTGTTATCCTATTTTACCTCACAACTCTTAGAACTAGCTTGGGCTGAGCCCAAGGATGAGGTCATGGCTAAAATCAGGCCAACCAAGTCCCACACTCCACTGACTTCACCACACTTTGCTCTGGAATACGTAACATTTGGTAGTGGAACCAAATGTTCCACTGTTTACCTCCCAATTGTTCTCCATGGAAACTTCATGAATTTGCTCCTTGGATGTTAGCACTAGAACTTGTGTTTTCCATCATTGGCTGTTTGCTGACTACACAGAATTAATTTGTAGTTGATGTTGAATGTTTTTTTCCACACTGCCTACATCATATTTCTATTTGCATGATATACAGGAAGACGGAATAAAGACATTTCAATGAAGCAACCACTACTGGATAAATTTTGCTGAATAAACTGTATAGAAAATACCAGAAATAACACAGAGCCTTTGCTTCTTAAACAAGAGGTATTTCTGTACTTCTACCACTTGCAGAAACCTCACAATTCCTCCTCTGCAGGATGGCAATATCCTGCATCAAGCTAGTGCGAATCTAGCATATGCCAAATCAGATTGTTTTCCCCACCTCCCCCAAAGTTTGTGAGTGTCCATTAATTCACCATTAGAGTGGTATAGTTGCTTTTCAAGCCAGCTTTTGGTGTATGTGTGTGTGTAAATCTGGAGATTACCTTCTGCATCTTTGGTCAACTGTAGATGTAATTGTGAGAGTGAGTATATTTTTTCATTGTTAACACCAATGGCTGGTTGACAATTTGGTTTGAGAATAATTTCACAGCTGTAGGCATGACCCTAACATACTGTGTGTGTGTGTGTGTGTGTGTGTGTGTGTATTGCTTGGTATTCCAGAAGTCTAACCCTGTGGGAGACTAAGAGAATAGAAGGAGCTATTTGTGCCTGTCTGAGCTGGGGTGAACCTGGTTATTGTGATTAAATTTTATCTGAAACTGCTAATTGCTGTCATGGGCAATACCGTGTTTCTCCGAAAATAAGCCATACCCCGAAAATAAGCCATAGTGATAGGCAGTTTAACCTTATAGGTTAACAGTTTCGACTGTTTGCACATTGGTGAGGAGAGGGGGCAATGGATCATAGCCATTACCCATTTTATTCTATACAATGATATATGCTGCATAGGTCATGGAGTCTGCTATTACTGCTACTGCTATTATTTATTCAATTTCTTACCTGCCCCTTACCACAAAGTCCTAAGGCAGGTTTAAACAATGTTAAAACACAGTATTAAAAACAGTTTAAAATAAATGACAGTCACAAGAGTAAGGCAGGTCTTAGTGTGTGTGTGTGTGTGTGTGTGTGTGTGTGTGTGTGTGTGTGTGTCAGGGCCGGCTCTAGGGGTAGGCTGGGTGGCGTGGGGCTGGCAGGGGGGAGCTGCGTGGAAGCCCACCAACCGTGGCAAGAAATGGGGCAGGGGCACCGGAGCGATCTCCGCACCACGGTGCCTGGCATGCTTGAGACGGCCCTGGTGTGTTGTGAAAGGCCAAGATAAAGAGGTGTATCTTTGACATATGCAGGTTTTTTGAGGCGGTGTGTGGTGGTACGCCATTGTATGCCGTACCACCACCACTTTTCACCTCTTCCTCCACTGTTGCTGTTTCCCTGGAGGTGTTTTGGCGGGCTAAACCACTGAGTCTAGGGCTTGCCGATCAGAAGGTCGGCGGTTTGAATCCCCGTGACAGGGTGAGCTCCCATTGCTTGGCCCCAGCTCCTGCCAACCTAGCAGTTCAAAAGCATGAAGTGCAAGTAGATAAATACCGTAGGTACCACTCCAGCGGGAAGGTAAACGGCGTTTCCATGCGCTGCTCTGGTTTCGCCAGAAGTGGCTTAGTCATGCTGACCACATGACCTGGAAGCTGTACGCTGGCTCCCTCGGCCAATAAAGCGAGATGAGTGCCACAACCCCAGAGTCGTCCACTACTGGACCTAATGGTCAGGGGCCCTTTACCTTTACCTTTACCACAGGGGTCAGCTGGGGGCCGATTTTTCAGCTGGGGGCCGATCCACTGTCCCTCAGACCTTGTGGGGGGCCAGACTAGATTTTGGAAATAAAAATGAACGAATTCCTATGCCCCACAAATAACCCAGAGATGCATTTTAAATGAAAGCACACATTCTACTCATCTCATGTAAAAACACCAGGCAGGCCCCACAAATAACCCAGAGATGCAGTTTAAATAAAAGAACACATTCTACTCATGTAAAAACACGCTGATTCCTGGACCATCTGCAGGCCAGATTTAGAAGGTGATTGGGCTGGATCCGGTCCCCAGGCCTTAGTTTGCCTACCCATGGTCTACCACAAAGTGACGTGGCTAGGTCAGCCAGCTTTCCCCCCTCCCCCTTTCCACAGCTAGCAAGCCACTCTAGCCACACCATTTTGTGGTAGAGACAGTCTGCTTTGCTCTACCACAAAGTGGCGGAATTGATCGGCTTGCATGTCAAGAAAACAGTCGCCCTAGCCACACCACTTTGTGGTAGACCCACTGGGTCACAACAAAAAGCCTCCGGGAGGGGGAAGCGGTGGCGGCGAATGAGGGGGCAGGCAAAGGGGAGAAGTGGAGGGGTGTGTACCGCCACTGGGTATATGACAACTACATAACGATGATGCACTTCTGTGGGGAGGAATTCCACAATCTAGAGGCTGCCAAAAACATTGTCCCTCCCAGACTGCCCCCTGTTTCCTGCCCCACAAATGATATTGATTGACCTTATCTGGCATGAAATATTAATCCTGCTACGTTGCCAGACAATTAAGCGGGATCACGAGCATTTTTTCAAGGTGGCTATAAAGCATAGCCTTTAGTAACAGGATGATGCTCTTGCCACTGCCAGAAATTCACACCACTTTCAGATTAACTACTGAGATATGTAACAAGCTTTAAAATAAATAACGTATTCCGGAGTCACTTTTGCACTGATTATGCACATTACTACTGACAACAAAGCAAAACCCCTACTATAAAAAAGGAAACATCAGAGAGAACACTGATTTTAGACATTTGTCGCATGGTTACAGCCTCTGCAACTTCTAATAAAATGAACCAGGGTTGCTTGGGAAAGAGTTTGAATCACTATGAAATCAAATTGTTTTAGTTTCCCACAACACAGAGAAATTGTTGTTGCTGCTGTTTTTATTTATGAATCACTTCTCTTCACACATCCCAAAGCAATTTGCAGCATATATAAAACTGTTACACATATCTAAACTATGAATAAATTAGAGTCATGTATGATATTCCTTTTAGGACCAAATTTAAACAAAAAATTATGGAGAAAATATTGCAAATTACGAATACAAACAGTAGAGTCTAGTTATTTCCCGGTGGTTAAAAAGCTTCCTGCTTAATCCAATGAGAAGTTCCATTTAAACATATAATGCCCCTATACACTGAAATTCTCCAAACAGAAAATGTAACTCAATACAATTGTATGCAATTGGTTTTTTTCCCCCCCACTGCAAAACTCATATTGCAACCAGGACTTTGTCATAGCTTGAAATATTGATCTACACAGAGTAATTCCTAAACCTATATATCTGCTGTGCTGAAATGATAAAGAAGTGGAACGCATACAAAGTGGTTTTTAGAAGTCGTTTGCTCATGAAACGCATACAAAGTGGTTTTTAGAAGTCGTTTGCTCATGAAAGAAATGAATTTTATCATTAACATGAAATAAGGAAAGTACCTGATTCATTTATTTAAGCCAATGTGGAGAAAGTTAGTTCCAGTTCTGAAGTTTTCAACTGGGTTTAAAAGGTTGCTGCGATTGATGATTGAATGCATATGTTAAAGGCAAGTGGCACAGAGCAAAATGCAATACTTTAACACTGCACTGATTATATAGTGAATAATAATAATAATAATAGTAATAATAATAAAAATAATGTACAAACCACAAGTTCATATATGATACGTTATTTGGCAAATGGCACCCACAGAATGTACACCCAAAACAGCTAATGTACTTACATAGCCTCTTTTAGAACACCAGACACTCTCTACCTACAAACAGCACAAACCACAGTGACCACTTTACCTTCTGTAAAATCAATCAGTCCCAGCAAATGCAGCAGCTTCAGAGACGCAAATATAATCACAACTATACCCACTGTTTGCAGTCCCTCGGACTCCCATTCCAAAGTCAACATTCTCCGAGCAAGCAAATCATTCCAGTCAGCTGCCAAGCCACTGTGCAATCTGAAGGGAAAGGGAGGATTTTGCCAGTACTTTGCTAACCCAGACACACACACACACACACACACACACACACACATATGCACACACAAAAGTTGCCAGTGTGGTGGGGTGAAGTGAGGAAACAAACTGACCACACAGGTGCATGCAAAGGGGTTAACTGAAGCCCCTTTCCCCGTGCATCTCGGTGCTTCTTGATTTCAGTGCTTCCTCCCAGAGAGCTGAGGTGGACTTTCTTCACGTGGCATTATATGCACCGAGTGCTCCCACTTCAGAGCTGTTAGGAGGGCAATTCCGTTTCGGAACTCAAGACTTTGCTGTGTCAGTTCCGTAAAAGCAACCCTCCCAGGGAACTTGCAAGAGACAGCATGCAGCAGCCGGCAGCGCTTGCAGGCTCGTGCCTCACAGTTCAGCACCGGCTGACAAGAACAGCGCTCCAGAGCTTCTCAAATGCCACGTTAAGCACAGCAGCAACTCTCATCATTTTTTTTCATTAGGGGCTTATCAGAATACTTTGATTGCTGGGTTTGAGTGAGATTGCTGGTCCTGTCTCGCTCTCTTCTTATTGCTGCCTCTTCAAGGGCCCTTTCGCACACTCTGCACAATGCACAGAGGGCAAGCTTCTCCTTGCTTAGCCCCAGCATACCCTCAACAGGGAGCAATCGTCCTGTTTATCTCCTGGCACAGATCTTCCACCGGGGTGACCAAGACACTTTCTCCCCCCCCCCCCCCAAAAAAAAACCCTTCTAGAAACCAGAACAGAAAGTATCTAAATAGCTGGGATATTTCAAGGAAATTTGGAACGGCGGTTCACCACGTGCTCAAAAGTGCTAACTGTATTAGCAGAGAAATCCCAGGAAACCCCCAGAGACCTGTTGCCAAGTCCGTGCAGAGCAAGCTGGACCAATGGTCTCACAAAGGCCACTTCCTATGTTTATAAGGCCAAGTCCTTTATAATTGTCCTGTTATAATTCTCTTGATGAAAAGCTACCTGTCAGGGACTGGTCAGAGGAGGAGTGGTGGAGACTGCCGCCCCAGCCTGACCCTTCCAGAGAAGGAGACAGTTCAGAATTGCAACAGGGGTTTGAGGGAGATCACAGCTCAGAGGAAGATACGAGGAAAAGTTGGGAAATAATGGGATAGGAGGAGGAGGCAGAGCCGGAGCAACTGGCTGAAACATTATCACTAGAAAGCATCCCAGACCCACCATCTCCTTGAACCCAATGAGCCTTGAAAATAGGAGAGCAAAGGGGCATCTATGTGATCCTAGTATTCCAGATTTACAACAAGCTTTTGGGACACTTTGGAAAACCTGCCACTTTTCAGTTTCAGTATATGCTGTACAAAGGTCCGTATAGTTAAAGCTATGGTTTTCCCAGTAGTGATGTATGGAAGTGAGAGCTGGACCACAAAGAAGGCTGATCGCCAGAGAATTGATGCTTTTGAATTGTGGTGCTGGAGGAGACTCTTGAGAGTCCCATGGACTGCAGGAAGATCAAACCTATCCATTCTGAAGGAAATCAGCCCTGAGTGCTCACTGGAAGGACAGATCCTGAAGCTGAGGCTCCAATACTTTGGCCACCTCATGAGAAGAGAAGACTCTCTGGAAAAGACTCTGATGTTGGGAAAGATTGAGGGCACAAGGAGAAGGGGACGACAGAGGATGCGATGGTTGGACAGTGAAGCTACCAACATGAGTCTGACCAAACTGCAGGAGGCAGTGGAAGACGGGAGTGCCTGGCGTGCTCTGGTCCATAAAGTCACGAAGAGTCGGACATGACAAAATAGCTAAACAACAAAAGGGCAGCAGCAGATGGCATGACCAGGCTGCGCCACTCACCTGACCTCCATTTGGCGGAGTCACTGCAGCATGCCAGGATGGAGAAGGATGCAGCAACAGTAAGGTTTGCATGGTGCCCAGAACCCAGAAGAGGGAGTGCCTGCTTAACCCCATTCCCTAGCCACCAATTATCTGGTCTAAAACATCCCTCCAGCCAGTTTTCTCCTGCAAAATTCCAAACAAATGTATGCCTACCCATGGGGAGAAAGTAATGAGCAAACTGGAATGAACTGTATGAATGACCTCACAACTTGCTACCATCCTGAAGTGGAAAAAGGCATTCATACATGGGATCAATGAGATCTCATATTCATTTGCAACTTTCTCTGCAAGGAGAAGGATGAGGGATAAGGGGCATGCGTCTGATACTCTTACTGGGTTGTGAGTCGTCCCTGAAAAGTGATGGTGGGACAAGGACGTAGACAGAGGCAGGGGGCAGGCCCAGTGGGGAGCCCCAAAACCACACCAGAAATCTGTCACCAGCTATCTGCATAAGGTTGCGAGTTCAGACAAGAACCAGGAGCTGACAAGTAGGAGAAATGGCAAGGCAGTATGAAGGTAGATCACTGGAGGCTATAGAACAGGCACCCCCAAACTGCGGCCCTCCAGATGTTTTGGCCTACAACTCCCATGATCCCTAGCTAACAGGACCAGTGGTTGGGGAAGATGGGAACTGTAGTCCAAAACATCTGGAGGGCCGAAGTTTGGGGATGCCTGCTATAGAATGTATGATGCATATGTGTTTGGCGATACAGCTCCCTGTCAATGGTGCAAGGGACCCTAGGTACACCTCTGGACACAGAAATCTCCCCTCTCCAATCCAGCAAAAATCCAATTGAAACAAAGTCTCATTGAAACAAGTAAGTGACTTAGTCGTATTGAAGCCAATCACAGCTTATTTCACTGCTTTTGAGACTTGGTTATGATGAACAATTCTAGATGGGCTTGAACCTTTATCTCGCTATCACTTTGTTGCCACTTTGCCAACCTCTGGACTCCTTATTCCTACTGTATCTGTTAATAGGCGCAGAACCAGGAAGGGAACATGTTGCCAAGGTGGAAGATTTGCATAATGGTTATTTGCATAATGGTGCTATAAAAGGCTTCCTAAGTGACAGGATGACATGGACAAGCCTTAATTGACTGGCATAGAAGGGCAGTTTATCAGAAAGTAGTTACTTCACCACAATCCCTCCTCCCAAAAATGTGAATCAGCTGATGAATCACAAAATTTAGAAGCTTTTTACTTAGCTGCCCTGATTTCTCTGCTTTCCTCGGTCAGGTTGGCAAAAATGAACCAAAGTTTTGAAATGAACATGCAAAAAAACCAAAACTGAGGGAAAGGCAAACATATAGTCTTTGGTCTTCAATTACAGATAAATATGGTAAGAGGAAGAATTCTATGCCACTGGAGTCTGTTTGGTTGAATGATAGGTTGCCTGAACACAAATAGGCCAGTTTTACCACTGTGGAGGCGAGTGTGTGGAGACTGAGACTGGTGACCAGAAAAAGCTGGGAGAGAGGAAGACTGGAGCTCTGCAGCCGAAGAAAATAGATCCTAGGAATCCCTGGCATTATACTCTGCTAACCGAGAGCTGAATCACTTGGCTTGAGCTGAAGATTGGAAGAGAAGCATCAACGTGTTACGGAAATGATGGGGGGATGGGGGGACGACAATGACGACAAGCCTAGGGCTTGCTGATCAGAAGGTCAGCGGTTCGAATCCCTGTGGCGGGGTGAGCTCCCGTTGCTCGGTCCCAGCTCCTGCCAACCTAGCAGTTCGAAAGCACATCAAAATGCAAGTAGATAAATAGAGACCGCTACAGCAGGAAGGTAAACGGCATTTCTGTGTGCTGCTCTGGTTCGCCAGAAGTGGCTTTGTCATGCTGACCACATGACCTGGAAACTATACGCCAGCTCCCTCGGCCAATAATGCGAGATGAGCACGCAACCCCAGAGTCGGTCACGACTGGACCTAATAGTCAGGGGTCCCTTTACCTTTTACCTTAAGCACTGTGGTACAGGTTTGGTGAGTCCACTAAGAAAAAAAAGTGTAGGTCTAGGACAGAATATACCAGAACAAATTACTCCAGAAAATACCAGAAAAATGCAGGTTTTATATAGCTGGATGACAAACATACAGCCTGAGGCTCTCCCTAGTTATATTCGGATGCAGTCAGGACAAGACCAAAAAATAATAATTTCCTGATGACTGATCAGAAGCACAAAAGGAGGACTGGTACGAATTTCAGAATGTCCTGGGGAAAACCGGAAGTAATGATTACAATGGGAAGACTAGTAACAGACACAAAAGCTTTAGTATTTCAGCTACTTTGCAAGGCAGTAAGGTAAAAGGTGGACAAATTAGCCTCCTATTGAGTCAATCAGAATGGACATTAGGCTGAACCAGCTGTGAGACCACAGGTACTTCACACCTATTAGTTTGAAATCTACAGAACCTGTATCTGTCCAGAAATCCCAAATATTGAAAAGACTGATTCAGCGACCAATTTGGCATTGCTATTGAAGAAATCTACCAAAATTTCCAGTTTCCCCAAATTTTCTGTTGGCCAAAATATATTTTCTCTTTGTAAACTTGGATAAAACAGGCTTGCTTATTTGAGCTACCTCCAATCCTGGAATGCAAAAGCAGATTGCTATTTCAGTAAGGAGAGGTAGGGATGAAGAGCCCTTTCACACACAAGATTTGTGATCCAGTGAACATGCGTTGGAATCTACAGTCAATGTTGGCTCTCCACTGAGTGTACCTGTATGACAAACAAGCTTCTAAACTTGTTTGTCCTTGTATACATGTTAAATTTTTGAGTACAGACTTTTAAAATATCAGTGGCGTATATCCCAGCCACATGTGTTATTATGGACAGCCCAAGCTGGGTTCTATGAATGCAAAAAAGTGCTTCCAAGCAGTTATATGGGGTCCAGTTGAGCATTGCAATGTGGATAAGGAAGCATATCAGTTCTGCATACAAAAGCTGCTTCCAAATGCATATCTTCCATGTCAGATGAGAAATGTTGGTGACTTGTGGAACTCAGCTGGTAGTTCACTACGTAGTGTGATGTATCAGCTGAGTACAGTATGTGGAACCTCAGCAGAGTCTACAGAGATATCTTGTTTTCATTAAAATAGCTCCTTCCAGAGTCCTCGATTAAGGGGGAAACTCCTCTCCCACACAGTTCAGAGCAACGAAGTGTTCCTTGCCTCCAGACACAAGACAAAGCTAAACACTGCTACCGGTATCTACTATATACACTTCTTCTGGTATCTGAAGTAATGATACAGTACATAAGTACAGAGAGATAGTAACACTATCACCATGCTAGCTAACACTGTAGTGTAAAGCCCATAGCCTCTTCACCTGACACTCACAGATTCAGAGTCAGAGCCTGACAGCAAACAGGGCAGGACATGACCACCATGGACATAATGAAAACAATGCCCTAGAGACCCACCTCTACATTTCTGAACCAATGGGAGGGTGAATAACTCAGGAAGTCATGCACTTGTCCCTGTTAGCGTTGCTATGATCACCCAGTGCACCTGGCACCCTTAGAGTGTGGGATGTGCTAAGTCAAGAAATGAGCCCAAGCACTGTGTTCACATTGCACTAAAATGAAAGCCCTTGTGAAATCCTAAACTTTGATACAGAACTATGCACTCTTATGCACAGAGTTCTTGCATATGCCGTCCTCATAAAGCTGTCAGGCCGAGGCGGGGCAAGGTGGGTGTGGTGAGTGCAGTCTGCCCTGGGTGTCACCTCCGAGGGGGAGTGAGAAAATGCTGTGTGTCTTTTGTGCACGCTGGCTTCCCGCTGCCAAAACGGTCCGTCCGCCGGCTCTCCCTTACCTTAGCTCAACAACTCTGGCCGCACAAAAAAAAGCTCAACAAGTTTGTCTCCACGCACACACAAAATGAAATAAAGTCAAACTATTTTTGCAGGCATATATATATATTTAAATGTGTGTGGGGGGGTGACAAGAAATTTTCCACACCGGGTACCACCTGACCTTGCTACGCCACTTCTGCCAGGGAGTCCTCTTTTCTGCTGCACTGTCTTCTTTTTTTACCCACTTTCTCTTTGTGTGAATGAAGGTGCGTTGCAGTTTCTAAACATGTTCCATAGATCTGATGGACCCTCCAGGGCAGATTTAGAGGTGTGAGGGACTGCAGGAGAAATAGCTTCTCTAGGAGACTCTTGAGAGTCCCATGGACTGCTAGAAGATCAAACCTATCCATTCTTAAGGAAATCAGCCCTGAGTGCTCCCTGGAAGGACAGATCGTGAAGCTGAGGCTCCAATACTTTGGCCACCTCATGAGAAGAGAAGAATCCTTGGAAAAGACCCTGATGTTGGGAAAGATTGAGGGCACTAGGAGAAGGGGACGACAGAGGACGAGATGGTTGGACAGTGTTCTCGAAGCTACGAACATGAGTTTGACCAAACTGCGGGAGGCAGTGGAAGACAGGAGTGCCTGGCGTGCTCTGGTCCATGGGGTCACGAAGAGTCGGACACGACTAAACGACTAAACAACAACTCTCCAGTTCCACCGACAGAAGTTTTACCATCTGCCGAGTGACACCAATGGAAATCAGGTCACGGGCCCAACCAGTTTAAAAGCCCAATCAGTAAGAAATCTCTGATTATTCAAAGCTCCTAATTTCCTTCAGGTTATATTTGGGGTGGAAAACGTCTATGAACTCTAGAGAATATGTGGGCATTTTCAATAAACAACAAGAATCATTTAAGAAAAAGTGGAATGGCGCAAAAATTACCTAAGATGTTTGTTTCCCCCAGTTTTAGGAACAATTTCTCAACTGTGATGGGTCACAGGCTTCAAGTAAAACCAATCTTGAAAACTGCTGCATGAGCTGTTTCATGCTGGCTTTTTAATAAGACACTGGAAGATGCAACACTCACTATGATGCACCATCGGTTTGGTACAAAACTTTTTGGAAACAGTTTATCAGCAGACTTTTTCTTTTAAGTGATATCAGAAAAGTTAAAGGCCACAGCAAAAAGCAATAAAGGTGCTAAACAAAATGCACTTTAAGCCCCCCATCTATTAAACAAAGTTAATGAAACGCTGGAGGATGAACTCAGCATTTTTCTCTCTTTCAGTTTGTCCCAGTTACAGTGATTAATAAACTTTTTTTGTGTCCCCCCCCCCAGTTTTTTCTTAGGAAATGTGTTTTTCCTTCAGCTAGAAGAAAACAGTTTCCCAACTGAATGTGTACCCCAGGTATTCAGAGATATGTTTGAACATTAGGGAGCTTTAGAATTTTTATATAAAATTATCTGAATCCAACAACAACAACAACAACAACAACAACAAATTAAAATTTTCACAACAGAAAAATACAATACAAAATGCATAAAATAGGAACAAAACCAAACCAATAACCTGAAAATAAATACTTCCCCGCTTCCAAAGATGGCAACATAGGCCAACCATGATACGCAACCATGGTTCTTCTAATCTAAATTAAGCTGGAATCCTTTTGGATTTCTTGGCTCCAGCAAAGCTGTAAACCTACAGGGTTGCCTAAGGTGATGGACTACGTTGCTCAATTATGCTTGCCAGATGGTAGGCAATGATTCAGAAAACCAATCTCAGCTCATCCCATCCAGTCTCTCCCCTCTCCAGTCATTGGCTATAGCTGGAAATTTGCCAACTCACTTCTTCTACATATGGCAATTCGTGAACTTCAGATCTACAGATCCATTCGTGCCACCACCAGATTTTCCTGCATATTGTAATGCATGAATAGCTGCAAGTTGGCTCAAAACCCCAAGGCAATCTTATCTGGCAAATTTTAATCCAATTCCAATTAAACTTTTTATTGCACTAGCCATAGGCCATGGCATCATTCAGAAGGAGAACAAAAAGGAAAAAGGAAAACAACAATAACCATAACCATAAAAATCACCAGGCACAGACATACAATAAAACCACGGTCATGGCTCCTAAAATTATTTGTTGCATTAAATAGAATAGAATAGCAAAAGATTATCAGGTAAGATGTGCCAAATAAAATATCCAAATCCCCTTTGCAGTTGACTGCTATTTTGTCTAGTTCCTTCCTCCTGATCTTTTTAGCTGCCAGAGCACTAGTGCTACTTTATAAGCAACAAAGTCATTGGTGTCACTCAGCAGCCATTTCACCCTTTCCACCCTATTCAAATGTGTTCCATTCGTAAACAGGGGTTTTATAAATCGGTCTCTTGGGTCTATATATAACGGGCACTGCAATAAATAATGACAAATTTTAATCAAGATATGCTAACAAATAAAAGTAAAATAAAATATCTTTCCAAGTTAAATGAAGTACAGTCATATCTTGGTTTTCAAATAGCCTAGTTCTCGAACGTTTGGACTCTCAAATGACCGAAACTCGGAAGTGACTTTTCTTGTTTCCGAATGTTCTTTTGGAAGCCGAACGTCTGATGGGGCTTCCATGGCTTTCAGAAGCTACGCTTTGGTTTTCGAATGATTTGGAAGTTGAACGGGCCTCCGGAACAGATTCCGTTCGACTTCCAAGGTACGACTGTAAAGCTATTCCACACTTTACATATCTCTTTTGGATTCTATATGTATGAAGCATGTAATAGGTAGATGTGTATATTTGACAAAATCTTGATGTGCATATATTCAATAGATGAGAGGTCCTTATTGCTTGATATTGCTAGTATGGCACCAGACCATAGGAAAACTACATTTCCCAAGGCTGTTCGCGGGCTTGCACCCTGGTATACTGATTTGCAGCATGCATGGCACAAGATATGTGCATTGGTGTGGGCAGACAGAGGCATCCAAACATTCCCATTTCCTTTAGGATGATCACCTCCTGTTAAGGTTGGGCAGAGGTGATTTAGGGGATCAGCAGGGGGGAAGGAGGCAGAAAGAGACTGGGTAGGTGGGTGGAAACCCATAGGGATGAAGATGAGTAAGCCTTTGGTTTGCTTTGAAAATAAGATTAGCAACCTCCTGCATTTTTGGCTTATTTCTGAAGCAGTCTAGCACAAGACACTCATCACTAGAAGTCAGTGCGTTAATTTAGCCAGGTACAAGCAAATGATATCAGTTCCCAGAAGAGCAAGAGCCACTTTGCAAAACTTAAAGCTGCTATGACATAGCTGCCAAGTTTTCCCTTTTCTTGCGAGGAAGCCTATTCAGCATAAGGGAAAATCCCTTAAAAAAGGGATAACTTGGCAGCTATGTGCTATGAGGAGGCCAGTTTATATAAAAGGTAAAAAGGTAAAGGACCCCTGGGCAATTGAGTCTAGTCAAAGGCAACTCTGGGGTTGCACCGCTAATCTTGCTTTCAGGCCGAGGGAGCTGGCGTTTATCCACAGACAGCTTTCTGGGTCATGTGGCCAGCAGGACTAAACTGCTTCTGGCACAATGGAACTCCGTGAGAGAAACCAGAGTGCACAGAAACGCCATTTACATTCCCTTCTGCAGCGGTACCTATTTATCTACTTGCACTGGCATGCTTTTGAACTGCTAGGTTGGCAGGAGCTGGGACAGAGCAACGAGAGCACACTCTGTCATGGGGGATTCGAACTGCCGATCTTCTGATCAGCGAGACCAAGGGGCTCAGTGGTTTAGACCACAGTGCCACCCGCATTTACATAGTTCTGTGTGACAACTGGTTCCACACACTGCAGCTCACCCAATGGGAAGCTGATTTTCTCCATGACACTCCAAGACGGTGTGTGTGTGTGTCAGTGAGGTGGAAGAAGAAAGTCCCCAATGACAGTTGCCAAACAGAGTGATATAAAGGGCTCGTATATGGTCGCCACTACTCTGCTTTGCAGCCTGAAAAGTGGAAATGATGGAGATGAGAGAAAAAAAGGTGGAATCTACCCACACAAAAAACATTCTGAAAATGCTTTTTAAAGGTTTTTTTTTTAAAGTACATTGAATTTTCCCTAAGGCTCACCATCACCATCTAGTGTCACATTGTATATTGCACTTAAAACACACTTAAAATGTTTTATTTGCAGCTGTATAGCTGTCTCCTAAAGTGTAGGAAGCTAACGAAACCTGTAAAAACAAAAGATGAAACAAGGGAGGGCGGGATTTAGTAGGTGTTAGAAAACAGATAATTTGAACGGGTCCTCCTCATTCAAGGGCAATTCTCTCCCTCTCTCTGACATAATTGTGACCCTTGTACTGTCTTCCATGTTGACTTACTTGAAATACCCATTGCAACGCTTTTTGCTGCTCTCCAACACACACGCACACACACACACACACACACACACACACTAATGCAACTAGGCCAGTCCACTCCTACTTGGAAAGGACTACAGCCCTTCAGAAAATGGCAGGATAGGAAAGTGAATCACCGAAGTCCAGTAACAGATCACCTACTCTGGAGTAAAGGACAAAAAACACACAAGCATTGACATGAAATGAGGCAGCCTTGCTTCTGCATCCTGTTTCATATGACAAATCTATAACTTTCCCTTCACCCTTGACCCCAATAAGAGTGAGTCAGGAAATGAAACTTACAAAGGTTGTATTTATGTTAAGCAGCAAGTCTTGTATTGCTGCACTTCTGTTTAACCACATCTTTCCCAATAGGGTGTTTTCACAGTTCTGAAACACTGCCAGGATATATATCTGCCTCAAGACCAGTTTACTTCTTTCCTGAAAGCTGCTGGCATGAACCTGAGGATAAATGTGTGAAGGCAATTCAGTATTTGGTCAGCGTGCTTCAAAAGTCCCAGTGAATCACCTGCAACGTGATTGCTGAATTAGATGAACGAGCAGGAGATCTGCAGGTGATTTCTCCCATATCCATGGATCCATACACTAAGGCAGCCTTCTTCAACCTCGGCCCTCCAGATGTTTTTGGCCTACAATTCTCAGCATCCCTGACCACTGGTCCTGCTAGCTAGGGATCATGGGAGTTGTAGGCCAAAAACATCTGGAGGGCCGAGGTTGAGGAAGCCTGCCCTAAGGTCACCAAAAGGAGGTCACCCTTTTCCCAGTGCCTCCTCAATTACAAGCTCAGACGTTAGCTATGAGGAAGATGTCTCCTTTCCCAAATTAGAAGGCTCTTCTGAGATGGATCAGCCTCACGCCTACCCTAATGGCTTTTTCGCGCCATGCAAAGTCTTTAACTATCCTCCCAAGCCCTTTAGCGTTCCTTTCCCATGTTGTAGCATGGTTTACATGCTACACTGTATGGTAAGTCTCTCTGATTTTTATTTCTTATTGTGTATTATTCATTTCTATTGCATGTCACTATTCTGTTGTTAGCCACCCTGGGAATATTTGTTGATGGCCAGCTAGGAGAATCTATCTACATTCACTGTGCAACTACTGGATTGCTTAGCACACAGAAACACTGAGTGCAGTCAAGAGCCATGAGATGTTCGCCAGAGAATTCAATGGGATGTGGCCACTGGCTGCAAAAGGAGGTGAGTACCAGTAGTTTTCCTGCAAGGAACGGAGTCCTGCCCCTGGCCTTTTTCGTGAAAGGGGGATTGATTTCCATTTAGGTTTCCATAAGCTTATTTATTAGATCAAATTGGGAATTAATGCCATTCACCCACTGCCACCAGACAATTACACAAGCTTTAATGTGTTGCATCTTTCAAGACTCAGGGCTGAATTGAATTAACAGGAGGATATTCAATTTGTCGCAGCACTCTCGTATCCTTGTTGTTTTGTCATTTCAGAAGTCCTTCTCATGCCTGGTACTAAAATGCAGAGTCTCTCTCTCTCTCTCTCTCTCTCTCTCTCTCTCTCTCTCTCTCTCTCTCTCTCTCTCTCTCTCTCTCTCTCTCTCTCCCTCCCTCCCTCCCTCCCTCCCTCCCTCATGGGATCAAGGCCAGATGAAGTGATCTGGGGTGCTAAATTCTAAAGATAGGTATTTCAGCTGGCTGCACAACTTTGCTTAAGATAAAAGGGGTCACATCTGTTGGTAATAAAGCATACCTTTCATTGGGCAGATGATAGGAATGGGCAATTTTTTACAGAGCTTCCCTCCCCCTTCCCATCTGAAACAGAGATGTACAGTTCTCCTTCGATAGCTCATTCCCTCCCCTTGCCCCCCCCCTATTAAACTGCATTATATGTGTCAACCCTCAGCCTTCGGGTAAATTTAAAGCATGACCTTGAAATGCTGCTGTAGTTCTTCGTTCTGTTTTCCCCTGCCACTATTTTTACAACTCCCTTGGTAAATTTCTTATCTGCTACGCTGTCTTAAATTGGCACCCTTTCAGCAAAGCTTTCGTCAGTTCCATGTTGTCAAGTCCAGACTGGAGCCTCAAATGTCTAGCCAGACCAGAGAGTCACCAAGGAGGGGAGAAAAAACAAAGCAAAAAAACCTCCCTCCCTTCCAAGTCCAACTCTTATGAGAAATTAAGAGCGCTCTATTTGGAAGGCAGGAAGGAGATCAGAAAGCTTCATACAGCAGAAGAGAAAAGTTCAAGCAATACAATTAAGTGCTTGGGGAAGTTGTCAGAGGAGTCATTTCTTCCGCACCTGAAATGCATCTGGTTGCAAAAATCACCAAACCTGTTGCTCTGGAAAAGTAGAAAAAAATGGCTCAGTGCAACCCAGTAAGTTTCTGTTAGACTGCCAACTGGAGCCCTCTAGCACTGGATAATAACGCCATTATCTGTAAATTCCTCTTTATCTGAGCTGTAATGAGCAGGTTTATTCACCAGTGCTGAATATTTCTGACACCAAATTCGAGGCTCAAAGTTTACCCATTTTTGCACCTGTTTACTGGTATTCACAGGCCATCTTGGTGTCTGCTTTCATGCTATTCTACTGCCCTCTCCTTGTTCCTGTTGTTGTGATCCCACAACCAGACAGGCGTGAAGTTGTGAACATTCATGATTCTCTGCTCTGGAAATGCAAAGTGCCTATTCACTGTTGCAGGAAAGTTTCCTGAACAGGCAGCAGATTTGTGAATCTTTCCTTTTTAAAAACAGAGGAAAGACTCCAACCAATGAGCTAAGTACTTTTAAGTCCCATTTTATTTGTATCTGCCTCAGTGGATTGGGACTGAACAGTGCCTTATACTGTTATTTGATTTTGCTTATAAGGATTCAAGCAAAATCGCAATACAGAACTATGTAAATTATATAGACCACTCTTTTGGATCCAATTCTAGCCAAAGGATCTGAAAAGGTCTCAAGAGCTCATCACGCAGACCAGAGTATTACTACCCCTATGTTATGGGTAACATTTGCTGCTAATTATTGTGCAGAATTGAATATTTCCTTTTCAGACCTTTTTTTGGCAGGTACAAAGTATTTAGGTTCATAAGCGCTCAATGATCAAATATTAAATACCTTTGCATGCAATCTGACAAATGCCACCAGCCATTAAATACCATTGCATGTCCAATATTAATACAAATTAAATACAAATATTAAATACAATTAAAGGGAGGTGGGTGGCACTGTGGTCTAAATCACCAAGCCTTTTGAGCTTGCCCCATTGCAAGTTTGGCAGTCAAGTCCGTGTGATAGGGTGAGCTCCCGTTGCTTTGTCCCAGCTCCTGCCAACCTAGCAGTTCAAAAGCACACCAATGTGAGTAGATAGATGGGTACTGCTGTGGCGGGAAAGTAAACGGCATTTCCGTGCCTTCTGGTACTTGTCACGGTTTTGTGTGTGCCAGAAGCAGTTTAGTCATGCTGGCCTCATGACTTAGAAAAGCTGTCTGTGGACAAACGCCAGCTCCCTTGGCGTGAAAGTGGAAATGAGTGCCGCACCCCATAGCAAAATTTGTCTGGACTTAACCACTGAGGGGCCCTTTGCCTTTACCTTATAATGTACAATACAAAATTGAAATAGAAACGTGTTTTGGTGATCAGATGGTGATAGTTTCATATTTGATTCACACATGTTCAACAGGTGTTGAGGGCTGAGGGCTCACTGGGACAAAAACCAAGGACACCAGCCAGGACTACCAGAGCAAAACAGCAGCCAGTAGGCTTGGTCTTTATTGAAGACTGTTGCTACTGGACTCCCACCTGCCACCAGATGAAACAAGATGGAAGCCCCGTACAAAAGAGAACCCAAACTTTTATTAGCTGCTAATCCCCATGTTACAGCCCCCAAACTGCATCACTAATACATCATGGTTACATCATGAAAGGGGAGGTCTGGTGGCAGTAATCTGAGCATCCTGGACCCTGCCCCATGCCTCCCCTTGCCCTCCACCAAACCATACCTGCCAAGTTCCTGCCGGAAAAATAAGGGATCGGCAGACCGGAAGTCGCGCTGCTGCCATTTTGGAACTGGGCAGAGCAGCATCAGAAGTCGCTTCTGAGCATGCTCCGCCCAGTTCCAAAATGGCCGCCACGCCAGAAATCGCTTCTCCGCATGTCCAGAGACTCCAGACATGTGCAGAAGGAGCCTCCCCCGGCCGGTAAGTAAACCGGGGAAAAAGAAAAAAAAATCCATTTTTCCAGCTGGGAACGGCTGGAAAAACGGAGGTTTCCCGGGGAATATGGGAGACTTGGCAGCTATGCACCAAACATCCGTCAAGTGTTAACAAAAGAGATATTTACATGTCCCTGTTTCCCAGCCAAGTTAATCACACCCTTTTGTCTTCATCTGGATTTGCTATTTCTGGAATGGCTACCTTTCTGGCACTCAGGTATCAGGATGCCAGGGATCATCACTCAGGCAGAGGGGCTGCTGCTGAGTAGTTGAGCTCACATGTCTATATGAATTTCTGAAGTTTCCCTAGTGAGCCAGTACATAGATACATTTATCAGTGAATTGTGACATTTGGTATTGTGCAGCAGAGGCCCTTTGAATAGATAGGAAGGAACTGTGATGAAGTGTTTTGTGGGGACAAATCACAAAACTCACAAAAGTGATGGTGCTGATTTTGGTAGTGGGCTGCATGTGCCTGATATCTGCTGGAGGGGCAACCCCCCCAACCTATACAGAAATTCCTGCAACATTATGCAATAAAACCATATAAATATGATGCCATATGTAGGAATTCAGTAATAGTGCAATATTATTCATCACTGTATTATTACTGTATGAATGCCAGGAGAGACCATTACATCCACTCATTGTTAAGATCACAGAAGGACAAGACGTATCTTGCAAAGACCTGTTTTTTGTTGTCTGATGTAGAGAGGTATATATATCCTTTAGAACAGGCACCCCCAAACTCCGGCCCTCCAGATGTTTTGGACTACAATTCCCATGACCCCTGACCACTGGGTCCTCTTAGCTAGGGATCATGGGAGTTGTAGGCGAAAACATCTGGAGGGCCACAGTTTGGGGATGCCTGCTTTAGAACATCCAAATTCTTACCAAGGCTTTACAAATTTGTATAATAAAACTGAAAGAGGGAATTGGAAAGGTCGGGGAGTATAAATGTAACCCACTATTATTAGTAGTATTCTTGTTATTATTTTTTTATGTGTGTAATGGCTGCTCGCTAAACACAATAAATTGTTAATACAATTTCAAGCTGATTGTGGAAAGGCAATGTCACAACAACTGCAGGGTGAACTGTGTGATTTAGTGCCAAAACATGTTCATAGAAAAAAATAACATGCCATGGAGCAGGCTAGGCCAAGCCATTCCACTTGACATATTAGTTTTCTAGATTTTTAAAAAAGATAAAGCAAAAATTCCGCCACCTGCCTGAAGTTCATTATGGGATAGCTCAGTCAGTAGAGCATGAATCTCTTAATCTCAGCGTCATGGGCTTGAGCCCCACATTGGGTGAAAGATTCCTGCATTGCAGGAGGTTGGACTAGATGATCCTCACGGTCCCTTCCAACCTTCCAATTCTGTGATGCCGAAACAGCATCCTACAACTGTTGCCACTTGCCTATGTTACCATCTTAACAAAAGTGGGCAAGTAGTTTCAGTCTACCTTTTGTTCCCCATTCCACCCCAAATTTTGGTCAACATGCTCATCTGGGGATTTTCAGGTAGTTTAGGTTCCAGCCACAATTGCAGATTATTTTATTGCAATTTAGAGCTCTTCAAGTAAATAGATAACCTCGCCTACATTTTAAATGGTTCTGTAATCAACACAATAGATGCAATTGATTACTGCAATAGAGACAAATTACATGTCCTTAACTGGAAGAAAGCCACTTACAAGAGAGCCATATGTTAAATATTAGAGAGATAAATATAGTCTCTGATCGCTATAAATTAGAAAGATGATTAAAAAATCTGTTATGGGAAGGCTGCCATTCTATTAAACCCGCATCAGTCCAATGCCTTGATTTCACAAATAATTCAGGAATTTCCAATAAACAGCCCATATAAAACTTCTACATAAAAGGTCACAGAAGCTATACCACCCATCCCTTTTCAGAACAACCTGTCACAGATAATAAAATTGACAGTATACATTTATTCATGTGAGAGTTCCTGGGCTTACTGATAAATGAGCAGCAGCAACTTCTATCTTTCTGTACGTCACCTTGTAAACAGCACTCCCACTTCTGCCCATAAATTATTTCAGTTTCTGCAAATACAAAAAACCTGTTTCTACGGAAAATGTATGCAAAGCAATAGTCAGAATTTTAGTTCTGGCAACTATCTTTGTCTCTCCTCTCCCTCCCTCATACAAGTTTCAATTTTTACACTGAAACTTGGGACAATGTTGGGCAAACACTATTTAAAGTTCTTAATATGGTATTGGCACTGCTACTTATCTATCTGTAGAATTGAAGTCTAGTTTAGAAAACTTACAGGAAAGGTCATAGTTCACTAGTAGAACATTTATTCTGAGGTACATCCTAGCCATGCAAATGGCTCCAGGTTCAATTTCTGACAACTTTATGTAGGCCTGTGAAATGACTCCTGGCTCAAACCCTGAGACATCTCTTTCAATTAGTATCGACAATAATGTGGCAGAAGGACCAATGGTCTTGCTTGCTACAAAGCAGCTTTCCATTTTCCTATAACTCTTTTGGACTCTTATTGTAGTTCGTTTCTTTTTTGAAAATTAAGATCAATATAGTGCTATTAAGAATAAGAGAGAGTTAGAAAGAAAATTCAGCAGGTCAGTGATAGAGGTGGTGCCATACTCACGTCCTATAAACATTGAGTGAACTAAATGTGGCAATTCCACACCTGGTGTGGAAGCAAAACTCCTGAGCTTCTTAAATAGAAGTGCTTCAAGTGTTCCACCAGGGTGATCAACTACATGAACCCCCCTGTTTGAATGTCAGAGTACAAGCCCAGTTTACAGAGCAAGCCCAAGACATTCCACTGCCTGAGGCAGACCAGAAGATGCCAAGGCTGTTGGAGCTGTCCTATTCACATCGTCAGGTATAATGCCTGCAGAGGACTAATTAATTTCTGTGTCTGTTTAACAGTTTGTTGAGAGTGGAAACACAATGAACAAATCAGGAAACAGCAATCCTGTCCTTCCATTGTTTCACATTAAACTGGTTTGCATTACTTTCTATGTGAAAGTGCACCTTGGTTTTGGAACACTTTGGTATGGACTTCCGGAAAGGCACCACTGCATAAGATTACCTGGTATCATGTCACAATGTAGATACTTCTTTGTAATCTAAAATTAATGAGATCTATTAATGGAATTGTGACATATGTCTGTTAGCCTTTTGGCTTCAACTAACAATGTTTTCATACACATCTTATCGCTATGCACTGCTAAATAAAACTTGCTTAAATTCACCTTTTAAATAGAAAGGTGAGAGCAAATTGTAATTAGCCCGCTTTAACTTTTATTGTTGAATCCATTGGAGCCAAACTGTTTTTCCTCAAAGAAAAATGGGATAGCCATTAAAAATGAGATATTATCTTGAAGCATTGTTTAAAATGTTCTTTCTTTCTTTCTTTCTTTCTTTCTTTCTTTCTTTCTTTCTTTCTTTCTTTTTCCCCCTGCCCTTTCCAAATTTAAACTAGTTTCGCATCTGAATTATATAAATTCAAATCTACACTCAACTGTTCTAATCATTTTCCAGTGGGCTAATAAACCATTCAAAATTGCTTGCAACCTCTTTAAAAAAATGGTCTTTGTGCTCAAAATTAAACATTCAAAACCTGCATGGTCCCAATTCTACAATTCTAAGATTCTATGTCTCAAATGGGGTAACAAAAATCTCTCACAGCTTATGAAAATTTAGGTTAAGGATGTTTGAAAATCAGGGTAATTGTTTTACATTCTTAGCATAAAAATAACCGAATCTTAGCAAGCTATTTAATCACATAATTCCCAATAGCTTTGACGAAGCTTACACTGTCTAAATTATGTAGCCCACTTGAAAACACTTAACCTGGAAATATAAATTTAGCTACTCAGAGTTGAAAATTGTGGGTGGAACAGTTAACAGTATTTTGACTGCACGACAGTAAACAATTTTAAAAATACACTGAGGGTTTTTTGTAAGATCTATTAAGAATGCATTTGAAACACTGAACCCTCTAAAACAATTATGGTGTGTGTGTGTGTGTGTGTGTGTGTGTGTGTGTGTGTGTGTGTGTGTGTCATCCTGTTATTGCAAGGATTTCCACTGGTGCTACAATTCTTCCTTTCCTTTTCAGTCTGCCCTTACAGCCTTTGGGTGTGGTTTCCCATCCTTCGAGGACAAACCCTGTACCCCTTTTAAGACTTCAGGTTTCAAGACCTGTGCCAAGCCACTAACCACAGCTAAATCTGCAACAGCTGTGTTCAAAAACTGTGGAGGACAACCATAGTTCCTGTACCACAAGTGCATTGTTTTGTTTTCTAGTAACTTTAGGGTTGCCACATGTCTGGAATTCCAATGATGGAATTAGCATTAGGGGGAGGATTTCTGAAAATTGGCAAAATGTCCGGATTTTTGAAATTTTCCAACAACTTTGTGTGTCTGGACTTTTACTTCTTGAAATATGGCAAATTAAGTACAGTCGTACCTTGGAAGTCGAACAGAATCCGTTCCGGAAGTCCATTTGACTGGCTGCAGGAAGCTCGTGCAGCCAATCGGAAGCTGCAGAAGCCCCGCCGGATGTTTGGCTTCCAAAAATAGTTTGCAAATGGAACAGTCACTTCTAGGTTTGTGGCGTTCAGGAGCCAAATCATAGAATCACAGAATCACAGAGTTGGAAGAGACCACAAGGGCCATCCAGTCCAACCCCCTGCCAAGCAGGAAACACCATTAAAGCATTCTTGACATATGGCTGTGAAGCCTCTGCTTAAAGACCTCCAAAGAAGGAGACTCCACCACACTCCTTGGTAGCCAATTCCACTGCCGAACAGCTCTTACTGTCAGGAAGCTCTTCCTAATGTTTAGGTGGAATCTTCTTTCTTGAAGTTTGAATCCATTGCTCCGTGTCCGCTTGTCTGGAGCAGCAGAAAACAATCTTTCTCCCTCCTCCATATGGCATCCTTTCATATATTTGAACATGGCTATCATATCACCCCTTAACCTTCTCTTCATTTGGGAACTAAGCTGTTCAGCTTCCAAGTACAGTGGTACCTCGCAAGACGAATTTAATTCATTCCGCAAGTCAATTCGTTTTGCAAAAAATTCATCTTGCGAATCACAGTTTCCCATCGGAATGCATTGAAATTTCTTTTTTGTCCATAGGAACGCATTAATTAAATTTCAATGCATTCCTATGGGAAACTGCGATTCACAAGACGAATTTTTCACAAAATGAATTCGTCTTGCGAGTCACCATCAGATCGCAAGACGCATTCGTCTTGCGAAAAATTCATCTTGCAGGGCATTCGTCTTGCGAGGTACCACTGTACGACTGTAACTTATATGAAAGGAAGTACAAAAATGTACTCAACAACACCCAATGAGGTAAGGGCAAAGCACGTTGGTGACCCCAGTTTTTGTGGAATAGGGGGCCAGCCCTCTCAGCTGCGCACTAGACTGAATATGTAGGACCTACTGTAGAAAGATAAAATATAGAAAACATACACACACTTGCTGTCCCAAACCCACACGCCTTAGAATTGGAATGGTAGTAATTAACATCTAATCAGAGCTATTCAAAATTCCAACTCTGAGCTGACATGAAACGAGCTTTTTAATGGACTGAAATTAATACCATTCCTGGATTAAATATCTTCTCTATCATAATCTCAAATTTCTTTCTATACAGTTGAAATGTACTCGGAGTCGAGAGTGAATTTCATGCTCTTTATTCAGCTCATAGTCATCAAGGAGAAGAGGAGAAGAAGAATGGCTCTTTTCCCAAAACCATCTGCTTATATACATTATTTACACAATGGGCCTTGCGTGATTGGCTACTTCAGGGCTACACCTGTGGGCCAATTATATTGTGGATTGACTTCTGCCTGCAGCCTGATTGGCTGCTCCTACAGGCCAATCAGGTAGCAGATTCACTTCTGCCCGCCGCCTGATTGGCTGCTCCAGCAGGCCAATCAGGTTGCGGATTCACTTCCACCTGGAGTTGGATTGGGTAGCTCCCGCTGTTTCTGAATCCTATTGTTCTAGGATTCAGCTCAGTACATAACACCCCTCCCCTCTAAGTTCCAGTCCTGCCCGGGAAGTTGCATTCGTAGTCCCCAAGGTCTGCTGGCCGCCTCCGTGTGCGTTGTGGCCTGGGGTGTTCCTTGGTCAGGGGTTCTGGTTCTGGCTCGTGTTCCGAGGCTGCTGGCTGTGCCGGGGCTGTCTGGTCTGGCGCCACTGAACCACTAGGTTGTGGCTCTGGTTCCGGTGTCCTTCCAGCCTCGGGGCGCCCCTCTGTGCCTACTGCTTCTGCTTCTGCTTCCCCTGCCCACCCCTCTCGCTCTACAGGCCTCACTGCCCTGCTGTCCCCTTGGGACCCCTCTGTCCCGCTCTCCTCCCGGGTTCCTCCTGGGAATCGTCGCCATAGCTGGTCGCAGTGGCGGCGCCAACATTGCCCCCCTTCCGTTAGTACCTCGTACGACACGGGACCGCGGGTACCCATGCTGGGCCTGCCCCAAAATTCTTTGCGTACACTGCGTCCTGGGCCACAAATGTCCGGGGGTTCCTGCCTTTCCCCACCACTACCTCATCCTGAGCTCTGTCGGGGTGAAGTCGGTCCAGTCTAGTTGCAAGGCGCCGGCCCATTAGTAGTTCAGCTGGGCTCCGGCCCGTCGTTGTGCTTGGGGTGCTGTGCTGTGCTAGAAGAAATGCGGCAAGGCGGTATTCCCAGTCCCCTTGTGTCATGCGGCGGAGGCTGTCCTTGGTGGTCCGCACCATGCGCTCCGCTTGGCCATTGGTGGCAGGGTGGAATGGTGCTGAGCGGATGTGGCGGATGGCGTTCTGCGCTGTGAAGGTCTGGAACTCCTCTGACGTGAATGCGGTTCCATTGTCCGAGACGAGGGTGTCAGGGAGCCCGTGGGTTGCAAAAAGCTTACGTAGTACCCGGATGGCTGCCGCCGTAGAAGTGGACGGTACCAGTGCGACCTCCAGCCATTTGGTGTAGGAATCCACCACTATGAAGAATGTTTTTCCCTGGAAGGGTCCAGCGAAGTCCACGTGCAAGCGTGACCATGGATGTCGGGCGGACTCCCAGGGCTGGACTGGGGCCCTTGGGGGATCCGGGCGGGATTCTTGGCAGGTCTGGCAGTGTTGGACCCAGGCCTCTATCTCTCTGTCAACCCCCGGCCACCACACATAACTCCTGGCAAGGGCCTTCATCCTCACTACCCCTGGGTGTGTCTCGTGTAGGGCTGTGAGGACCCTTTTGCGGAGGGGCTGGGGAACAACAACCCTGCTTCCCCATAACAGGCACCCCTTGTGGGCCGACAGTTCATGTTTGCGGTTTGTGTAGCCAGCGAATTCTGGCCCGGGGCTGCTGCTGGGCCATCCTCGCCACACCCAGTCCAGGACCTGGGAGATGACCCTATCTTTTGTGGAATGGTGCGCAACTTCTTGTGCCTGAATGGGTCGGTCGGGAAGCAGCTCCAGGGTCATAACCTCTTGCGCAGGCGCTGGGTCGGGGCCTGTTTCTGGTAGTGGTAGCCTGCTGAGGGCGTCTGCGTGGCCCATCGCCTTCCCAGGGCGGTGGATTAGTGCATACTGGTAGCCGGCAAGGAAAATTGACCACCTGAGGACACGTGGAGACAACACTTGGGGGGTCTGCTTCTCGGGGGCAAACAGGCCAAGCAACGGCTTGTGGTCAGTCACTATGGTAAAGGGCCGCCCGTACAAGAAATCATGGAATTTTTTTACGCCCTTCACGATTGCCAGACCCTCCTTGTCAATCTGTGAGTAGTTTCGTTCGGCTGCAGCAAGCGTCTGGGAGAAGTATGCCACCGGCACCTCTCTTCCATCCGGGAGTTGGTGTCCCAGGACAGCGCCGATGCCATAGGGAGAGGCGTCGCATGCCAGCACCACTGGCAGCCTCTCGTCGAAGTGTGCCAAGACCGAGTTCGAGACGAGCAAGTCCTTGACTGCCTGGAATGCGGCCCTTTGTCGCTGGCCCCACACCCAAGGGGCCCTTTTATCTAGGAGTCTGTGTAGGGGCTCCGCTACCGCTGCCTTATGCGGAAGAAAGGCATGGTAAAAGTTCAATAGTCCCAAGAATGACTGAAGTTCGGGCTTGCTCTTGGGCGCTGGGGCCTCACAAATGGCCCGTACCTTGTCACCGGTTGGATGGACCCCTTCTGCGTCCACCTTAAATCCCAGAAAGTCCACCTGCGGCACTCCCAGTAAACACTTTTCCCGCTTCACCTTGAGGCCCGCCGTCTGGAAACGGTGCAGGACGGAGCGGAGGCGGTCCTCAAATTCCTCTGGTGTGGGCCCGGCGATCAGTACATCATCGAAGAAGGGGGTGACGCCAGGAATCCCTTTAAGGAGAGAGTCCATTAGATTCTGGAATATGCCTGGTGCCACGCTAACGCCAAATTGCAGCTGCTTTACTCTGAATGCCCCTCTGTGCGTCACAATCGTCTGAGCCTCTGCTGTGGCTTCGTCCACAGGCAACTGTTGATACGCTTGGGCCAAGTCCAGTTTGCCAAAGATTTTTGACCCAGCCAGGGTGGCGAGGACATGGCTGACCACTGGCACTGGGTATGCATGGGCTGTGAGAGCCTTGTTTATGGTGCATTTGTAGTCTGCACAGATGCGGACCGAACCGTTAGGCTTGACGGGTGTGACAATTGGAGTTTCCCAGGGGGCGTTGGGCACCGGCTCCAGCACTCCTTGCTCCACGAGTCGGTCCAATTCCTCGTCTATGCGGGGTTTCAGGGCGAACGGGACCCGGCGGGCCTTGTGCCTGATGGGTCGTACAGCGGGGTCTAGCTGTAGGGCAATGGGGGGTCCTGTATATCGTCCCAATGCCCCATCGAAAACCCCTGGAAACTCTTTGCATATGGCGTCCACGTCCACTTGTAAGCTAGTGCGGTTCACCCCGGTAACGGCTAGCCCCAGAGGTCCAAACCATGCCAGTCCCAGTAAGCTAACGTAGGGGCCCTTAACTACCAGCAAGTCCAATTGTTGCTTTCGCCCTCGATATTGCACCCTGAAGGTCCCCACCCCCATTGTAGGGACCTTACGTTTCTGGAAGTCCCGGAGGGTGAATGGGGCCGGCCTTAGTTTGGGACCCCCATTAGGGCACAGTTCGGGCCGAGATTATGGATAGAGTTGAACCCGTGTCCAGCTCCATGCGGCATGGGGCTCCCTCTATCTGTACCTCTATATAAATTTTCTCTGTGCTGGGATGGGGCAACTGGAATACCTGGTAGTCCGTGATCTCCGTCGAGTTGCCTTGGTGCATGGTGCCGTGTGACCTGGGGCTCCTGGGTCGGTCATCTGATGCTTGTCGACGGGTGAGTCGAGCCCGACACACCCGGGCGATGTGTCCCAATTTTCTGCACTGCCTGCACTCTGCGTTGCGGAAACGACAGGTCCTCCTCTCGTGGTTCTCCCCGCAGCTTGCACAGTTCCCTCCTTCTCGTCGAGGCTGCTGTGGTGTGTGTGCTGCTTGAGTGCGCCGCTGTACTCGGTGTACTTCCTCCCTGTCAGATTCGGATTCGTCGGTGAGGTCTTCGTGGTAGACCCTCGGTTGGGATGGCGGGGCCGGTCGTGCCTCTTGCGTTGACCTCTCGGCGGCTTCGGTTGCCAGGGCTTCCTCCAGAGCAATCTGGAACGTGAGGTCTTTTTTGGCGTAGAGGCGTCGTTGCAACATCTCGTCCCTCAGGCCACCGACGAGGCGGTCACGAAGCATGTTCTCCAACTCTGAGAAGTTGCATAGCCGGGCGGCTTGGCGGAGGGAGGTCACAAACCCAGTTATGGTTTCCCCCGGGGCTTGCCGCTTTGCGTAGAAGGCATTTCGGCAAGCTACCACCGAGGGCTGTGGTGAGAAGTGCTCCTTCAGCCGTTCCATTATTGTTTTGTAAGAGACGGTAGCGACATCTCTAGGTGCAAGGAGAGCCCGGGCGATTTCAAACGTCTCCTCTCCACAGACGCTGAAGAATGTCGCCCTCTTCATGGCATCGTTGGTGACTTCTTTCGCTTGCAGGAGGAAGTTGAAACGGGCAGCGTACCCTTCCCAGTCTCCTGATGCTGGTTTGAATGGCAAGAAGCTGCTGTCGGTTGCCATTCTGGGTTCCTTGGGTCCTGGAGCTGAAGGCTGGATGCACGGTGCGATGCAGCGGTGCAGCAGGTGGCGGTGCTGCGGTGCAGTGCGTGGTGGCGGTCAGCTCAGCATTATCCCACCTTCGTCGCCAGTGAAATGTACTCGGAGTCGAGAGTGAATTTCATGCTCTTTATTCAGCTCATAGTCATCAAGGAGAAGAGGAGAAGAAGAATGGCTCTTTTCCCAAAACCATCTGCTTATATACATTATTTACACAATGGGCCTTGCGTGATTGGCTACTTCAGGGCTACACCTGTGGGCCAATTATATTGTGGATTGACTTCTGCCTGCAGCCTGATTGGCTGCTCCTACAGGCCAATCAGGTAGCAGATTCACTTCTGCCCGCCGCCTGATTGGCTGCTCCAGCAGGCCAATCAGGTTGCGGATTCACTTCCACCTGGAGTTGGATTGGGTAGCTCCCGCTGTTTCTGAATCCTATTGTTCTAGGATTCAGCTCAGTACATAACAACAGTCATTTGTGCATGCTTCAAAGTTGGTATTATACCCATACGACATAAAAGCGAACAAAAGCTCATTAAACTCCATTGTTACAGTCAAATGCTAGGTGCTTTCAAAAATCCTGTCACAGTCATGGGATTCAGCAAAATCATTTCAGAATGAAGGGAACTTTTTGGAAGCTGACTACAGTCTAATTATTTAGAGGGATTTGAAATGCTATTTTCTCAATGCACTTGTTTGACCTCTTCAATTCGCCGGCCTTAAACAAGGACATCATTAAATCCAGCTAACCCAGTATTTCTGCATTTTAGCATAATATTTGCAAGTTAATTAAATGCTAATATAAAAGTATCACTCATATCACCTACAGACGAGAATGTGGGTGTTTCAATTACTTCAGAATTTACAGCTCATCAAGTTGTGAAGGGTGAAGGGAAACTTTTATGAAATTGCTAAACAGTAATTAACACATAATTAATATGAGAGAAAGTTCTGAAAACGGTGCATTTCATTAAAGTCTTACTAAAAAATAGTAACTGCCCCAAGCATGTACACATTCAAAAAACTGTAACAATAAATTCATTGCATTTATCAACAAAAAGAGCGGTACTTTTAGGCATGCAAGAGGTGCAAATTAATTGGACTTTTAAAAATGTTTTCCTTCATTCTACCCTTCTTCTTCTTCTTCTTCTTCTTCTTCTTCTTCTTCTTCTTCTTCTTCTTCTTCTTCTTCTTCTTCTTCTTCTTCTTCTTCTTCTTCTTCTTCTTCTTCTTCTAAATTCTTTCAAACATATAATAACAGCAGACATATACATACTAAAATAACCCGCCCATACCAGAATCCCAATTGCCTTCTAAATCCGGCCCGTAGACGGTCAGGAGATCAGTGCGTTTTTACATGAGTAGAATGTGTGCTTTTATTTAAAATGCATCTCTGGGTTATTTGTGGGGCATAGGAATTCGTTCATTATTATTTTTCAAAATATAGTCTGGCAGGGACTGAGGGACAGTGGACCGACCCCTGCTGAAAAAGTTTGCTGACCCCTGGCTTAAAAGGTCAGCACCAACACTTCGAATTACATTTTTAAACCTCCTGATGTGAATGCACATCAGTGACATGTAGTCAAGTCCTTCATTAAGAGAGCAGCCTAGTTTAATGAGAAAAAGAAACTAAATGAAAAATAAAATAAAATGTGACCATTTCACCAGAAGTTCCAAGTACTTCATTGCTGCTCTCTGCTGGTCAAAAATATAA
This sequence comes from Zootoca vivipara, assembly GCF_963506605.1. Taxonomy (NCBI): domain Eukaryota; kingdom Metazoa; phylum Chordata; class Lepidosauria; order Squamata; family Lacertidae; genus Zootoca; species Zootoca vivipara. The sequence goes on along the minus strand of NC_083284.1, from coordinate 69,314,903 downwards.
AACCAAACTAAACTACAAAAAAAGGACAGAAGTGTTTCCCAGCCTCCTCCTTCCCTTGGGAAAAAATTGGTTCAATATTAAGGAATCACTAGAATGGATGAAGTCTACTAATCACATATCTAACTGCACTGTTGTATCAAACAGTTCTTAATCTGCACTGCACAATGATCAGAAATATAAGATCATAAAGTGTCTCAGGCTACAAACCTTGGAATACATCCCATCTATCCCAATAAGAATAACTTCTTAGCAGAGTAGACATACAATTGTGCTGTCATACTCTGTATCTCATAGGTAGGCAACCTAAGGCCCAGGGGCCGGATCCGGCCCAATTGCCTTCTAAATCCGGCCCGCGGACGGTCAGGGAATCAGCATGTTTTTTTTACATGAGTAGAATGTGTCCTTTTATTTCAAATGCATGTCTGGGTCATTTGTGGGACATAGGAATCAGTTCATTATTTTTCCCAAAATATAGTCCGGCCCCGCCCCCCACAAGGTCTGAGGGACAGTGGACTGGCCCCCTGCTGAAAAAGTTTGCTGACCCCTGCTCTTTAAGTTGCACAGGGCCTGACACTCAAGACAGCTAAGATGTATTTACACATCCTGAGGCAGTGATCTTCCATCCTTTAACTATCCGTTGTGTAAGAATGTGATTCCTTTTGACCATCCTGAATCTCACAACACTCAAGTTCACTGGAGAACTTCTTCTGGTTCAAGTACAGTGGTACCTCGGTTTAAGAACAGTCCTGTTTACGAACGATTCGGTTTACGAACGATTTACGAACTCTGCAAAACGGGAAGTAGTGTTCCAGTTTGCGAACTTTACCTCTGTCTAAGAATGGAATCCGAACAGTGGAAGGGCACCGGCAGCAGGAGGCCTCATTAGGGAAAGCATGCCTTGGTTTAAGAATGGTTTCAGTTTAAGAACGGACTTCTGGAACAGATTAAGTTCATAAACCAAGGTACCACTGTATGATGAGAAATAGAAAAAACTAACCTCTCTAGCCTTTCTCCTTATCATCCCCACTTTCTCCCTAAACTAAAAAGTTATAAAATTGGCATTCTTTCCTTATGGAAGATTTTCCCCAGCCTCCTTATCCTTTCAGTTGTGGTTTTGTACATTTTTCCAGCTCTGCTCAACACAATTTTATACAGAAATTCCCTCTGAGTTTAATAGGGTTTATTATCGGCTAAATACATAGATACAGGGTTGCAGCCACAAAAGCTTTGGGAGGTGTGGCAACCAGAACAGTATCCTAAGTGTCTATATTGAGGTCCAGGCACATCCAACAGGTAGATCGTGATCTACCGGTAGATCACTGGACATCTGTGGTAGATCACTGGTAGATCACTGGCTCCCCCCAAAGACGCTCAACAACTTTGGCTCCCCTAAAGAAAAGCTCAACACTTTTGTACCTGCACCTTCCAAAATGTGGCTTTCCTCCTCCCTAAAAAGCTCAACCACTTTGACCTGAACCCAAAAACAAACAAACAGGGCTTTCCTTCCTAAAAAAAAAAGGCTCAACAACCTTGACCTGAACCCCAAAAGTGGGGGTAGATCACTGCCAGTTTTTAACTCTGTGAGTAGATCGTAGTCTCTTGGGAATTGAGACTAATTTTCTGACCTCCAGGCCACAGTTTTGTGAGTCCCCACACCTTTGGGCAGCGCTTCTCAGTACAGAAGAATTTATCAATTAGATGATTTTCTTACAATCAAGCCATTAATTGCTTTACAGGTGTGTGTTTGGGGGGGGGGGGCTTCACAGGTTGAAAGGTGAAATATCTGTAATGAACAGTGTCAAGATTCATTAGAGTCACTGTTACAGGATTGTCATTAAGGCACCTTCCGGTTTCCCTCATTTAACATAATGAATACGTGCTGCCCCTTATAAACTGGATAAATTTATAGTTTATAAACTGGATAAGTGTGAAACAGGCCATTGCTCATCACTAGGTACGTCCAGGGTCTGTGCAATGTTGTCCTTTTCCAGCAAAGTTCCTACTGCCTCCAGATATCCCCAGGTAAAGTTTTTACCCAAACACATGAAACAGAACCAGTAGTTTATGGACCATTTCTATTTATCTGGCTTTTAATATTTACACAAAGTCTGCATAATTGGTAAACTTTCCAAAATACGATTAGCATCATTATGCATTAGGGTTCTGTATCAGTGCTCTATCCTTTAAAAAAAAAGAGGGGGGGAAAGAAAGCCACAGAAATAGAAAACTAAAAGCAAGATCACTAATACTGCAGTTTTAATTTTAAAAATGGTATATTTTTATTTTTTAAAAAATACTTGGTTCTTTTCTGATAAATCCCATTTTTGTGATTCACTCCGGTGCATTTCATGAGTCACTCGCCAAATTCATAAACTACTGAGCCCAAACAGATCAGACTTCCACTTTCCTTCTCCTTTCCTTTTCTCTCATTATCCCAACAGCCCCTCCCTCCCTCCCTCCCTCCCTCCCTCCCTCCCTCCCTCCCTCCCTTCCTTCTCGCCCTCTCCTCCTCCACACACACACAGGCAAACACAATTTCCCCCTGTTTAGGTAAGTTTTTAATGTTTGAAGTTTTATTCTGTTTTTAATGTTTTGTTGAAAGCCGCCCAGAGTGGCTGGGGAAACCCAGCCAGATGGGCGGGATAGAATATTATTTCATTTCATTTTTTACTATTATTATTACAGGCATGCAACTCATTCTATCATCTCTATACATGCTCCCCAGAGCCAGCTCACCCATTAGGCAGGGTGAAGCAGTCTCCTCAGGAAGCGGAAACAAAAGAGACGTCACCCCACCCCCGCTGGAGAAGCAACTCAGGTAATGGAGGCAATGGCAGCAGAGCAGTGCAGCATTCTACCTCTGGGCAGGAAGGGAGATTCGGCAAGCAACTGTAAAATTGCACATGTCTGATTGTATTGTTCTATTTTAGCTTCTCATTCTTTCTTTCTTTTTTTAAAAAAATGAAATATCAAATTATATCAGACAAGCAAGGAAATAAGCAATTTTATTGCAAAGCATTACATACCGTAGCAGCCATGGCTTTATTCTAACTGTAGCTTAAAGATCAGGCATGGCCAAACTTGGCCCTCCAGCTGTTTTGGGACTACAATTCCCATCATCCCTGACCACTGGTCCTGTTAGCTAGGGACGATGGGAGTTGTAGTCCCAAAACATCTGGAGGGCCAAGTTTGCCTATGCCTGTTAAAGATTCTCCAACAAAACTAAGCATCAGGTCAGCATCCCCTCCAGATAAATATGGAACTGGCTAGTACTTATTCTGTTCAAATGAAATGCTAGGGAAAGAGAGTCACATACTCCCCCCCCCTTTTTAAGAGAGGAGTCTAAAATACATCTTCTCTTTTTGAAAGTTTAACAGGGAAACCATTATAAGCTGTATCCCCCACCCCACCCCTACTCCAATAATTTGTTAAAAAATCTGTGGACTCCCCAGAATGCTGTTGAGGAAGATGTGGAGCCCTGCCATCTACACTATGTGAAATCTCTCCTGAAGTGGAGTGAGGTTTACAAGACTAAGGCAAAGGCTGCAATCCCATGTGCACTTGCTTGTGAGTAAAGCCCCACTGGACTTGCATTGGATACTGTGCTGTCTCGGCAACATCTCTCTAGCTCCCGTGTAATGTTACAGGATTGCTCTGTTAAGATTTCACGCCTTAAAAATACTTGCCTCAACTCTTTCTGCAGGAGGAATTTGGGACTCAGGCTTTGAAAACCATGGGGTATGAATTTAGGAATCTAGGAATTAAGGGTTTAGTGAGGAGTGATTGCTAGCTGTCATTAACTGCACCTCGCTTTCACTTAAAACGAAATGCTCCTGAGAGCAAAAATGGTCTCACGGTTTCCTTAAGCAAATAATGGAACATTTCAGCTAAACCACTTGAGCCATAATCCGTCCGCTTCAAGCATAATGACACTGGTTTCACTTCACCAACAGAGAATGTGAAATTGACGGCAACAAATCCAAGGGAATATTAGCAACTAGTACCTTGAAGCCCGTTAAAAATAACGGGTGCTAGAACATATGTGGTGAAACATATGTTGTGAAACATATGTAGGTAGGTATGACTGAACTGGGGAAGTGGGTAGCCTTGAGGCACCACAAAAAAGCCCTTTTGGCATGATGGCTTCACAGCAAGGAAACACAGGAGCAGTGAAAAGGATGACAACTTTTTTTTTGCAAGGGAGGAGAGTCATGGGGGGGGGGGTTATGCAGCCTGCCAGCTAGCCGTCTTTGAGCTAGAGGCCCTAAACAGGAATGCCTGGGGTTAGGGACCCACAACAATCCCTTGCTCTTCCTCTCAGGGTTTTGGGTTCGATCCCCACGTTGGACAAAAGATTCCTGCACTGCATGGAAGGGTACTACAGGGCTCTCCAAGTCCCTTCCAGCTCTATAATTCTGATTCTCTCTCTCTCTCACACACACACACACAGCAATCTCACACAGTCTAAAACCTGAGCTAGAGTGCAAGAATATGCTGGGGATGAAATGGGGGGAATAGAGAGGTGCTTAAGAGCTGTAGATTTTTATCCCTTGGGGCTGAGTGCAGGAAGGGTCGAGTTCATGCCCCAGAGAGTTATAGGTAAGGGCTGGTGTTAGCGCAGGGGAAATGCCGTGGGTAGCATGGAGACACGATTCAAAGAGCGCTGCAGGCAAGAGCTGGAGAGGGTGCTTGCTGGGAGAGCCACCTCAGGCACCGTATTTGCGCCTCAAGCAAAGCCTACCTATAGTGTGGTGGGGGGGGGCGTTGAGGCAAAGCAGGCAAGGCGAGAGAGGGAGAGGAAAGCACCCCTTTCTGTGCAAGGTGGTAGGGGCTTGTGGAAACGCAGGCTTTCTGGAGGAGCTTGTTTCTGCGAAGGGAAGCCGGCGCGCGCGGGAAAGCTCTCCAGCGAGTGCCTAGAGCTCTCTCTCTCCCCGCCTCTCTCTCATTCTCCAGGGGAGGCTGGGCTGGGGGAGGGGCAGGGGTGGGTAGAAAGCAGAAAAGCCTTTCCATGAGCTGCCTGGTGCAGCCAGACTGCTGCTGCTGCCGCCGCTGCTCCTCCTAACAATTCCTCTAAGTCTGGAGAGCGGAGGGGGGCGAGAGGGAGAGAGACTCGTGTGAGAGGAGCGGCGGGGGCCGGCCTTCCCTCCCTCTCTGCGCTCGGCTGCTGCGTCTGGGAGGAGAAGGGGAGGGCAGCCTTCTGAAGCCCGCTTCCTCCCGAGTAGACCTGCCCAGCGGGGTGCAGAGAGGGCCGAGAGAGAGAGACTCTTTATTGAGTCTTTCCCTGACTGTCAACTGTATTTCTTACATCTGCAGCAGTTGCTTTTTAAATAATATGATTTTAATGTATCTTGCTATGTTGCAAACTGTGCTGTGCTGAGCGCCTCACTCCCCCCCCCCCAGGACTTTGTGCCTCCGCAGGGGAGATTTAGTATCAGAGGCTCTGATGGCAGAAAAACAGCTGCTGAGCTGGGAGGGGGTGACTCTCGAGTCCCCAGCGCCTGCATATTTCTGCCTCCTTAGCGAAATAAGCAACAGTTTCGACCCCCCCCCCCAGGAAGGAGCAGTAGAGAGGAGGTAAAAAAAGGCCTCTTCTCAGAGAGTAGCGCTCAATCCCTCATCTTTCCTGACAACTGAGGCCGGATTGAAATTGAGGCGGGGAGGGCCCCCGGGGGCTTTTAAAGGGGCCGCGCTGCTGAAGGGACTTGAGGGAAAGGCTGTTGCTGGAGCAAGATGGTGAGTGCGGGGGGGGGGATTGCTGGGGCCACGCGGGGAGGCCCGGCCTGGGCTGGCTCTCCTTTGCCGCTTGCACATTCCCGGGAAGATTTGTGCCCTTATAGTTCCGATGTGGGGTGTCTTTAAAAACTGCTTCAGGTTTAGCTGCGACGGTTGGTCGGCTGGGAGAGGAAGAGGCCGGGGACGTGGAGAAGGTAAATGAGCTAGGAGCGGAGGCAAGGTGCCGTCCGCGAGCTCCGTGGTGGCTGCTTATGTCCTCCCTTGTGTTCGTTGGCTGTGTGGGCTAAGGGGCTGCGGCTTCTCTAACGGGAGTGGCTTTTGTGCTGTCAGCAGCACGCCAACCGCTCAAGACCTGAGCCTGGTGGCAATGCGAGAGGCGAGGGTGAGGGCAAGCGGCGGTTGGCGGGGGGGAGAGTGTGTGTGTGCGCGCGTGTGAGCAGTCTCTCCGTCCAATCCCTGTGTCTCTGGGGTACATGCGCAGTACCCCAGGGACACACGGGACAGCTTGGACGCAGGGACAACTTGGACTTTATTATATAGGATTACCTTCTTAGATGGTATACAGATTTAAGCCCTTCTCAAATCGGTAGCTGATTTTAAAAGGTCTCTGTTATGTACTGAGCTGAATCCTAGAACAATAGGATTCAGAATCAGCGGGAGCTACCCAATCCAACCCAGGTGGAAGTGAATCCGCAACCTGATTGGCCTGCGGGAGCAGCCAATCAGGCGGCTGGCAGAAGTGAATCTGCTACCTGATTGGCCTGTAGGAGCAGCCAATCAGGCTGCAGGCAGAAGTCAATCCACAATATAATTGGCCCACAGGTGTAGCCCTGAAGTAGCCAATCACGCAAGGCCCATTGTGTAAATAATGTATATAAGCAGATGGTTTTGGGAAAAGAGCCATTCGTCTTCTCTTCTTCTCCTTGATGAATATGAGCTGAATAAAGAGCATGAAATTCACTCTCGACTCCGAGTACATTTCACTGGCGACGAAGGTGGGATCCTGCTGAGCTGACCGCCACCACGCACTGCACCGCAGCACCGCCACCTGCTGCACCGCTGCATCGCACCGTGCATCCAGGCTTCAGCTCCAGGACCCAAGGAACCCAGAATGGCAACCGACAGCAGCTTCTTGCCATTCAAACCAGCATCAGGAGACTGGGAAGGGTACGCCGCCCGTTTCAACTTCCTCCTGCAAGCGAAAGAAGTCACCAACGATGCCATGAAGAGGGCGACATTCTTCAGCGTCTGTGGAGAGGAGACGTTTGAAATCGCCCGGGCTCTCCTTGCACCTAGAGATGTCGCTACCGTCTCTTACAAAACAATAATGGAACGGCTGAAGGAGCACTTTTCACCACAGCCCTCGGTGGTAGCTTGCCGAAATGCCTTCTACGCAAAGCGGCAAGCCCCGGGGGAAACCATAACTGGGTTTGTGACCTCCCTCCGCCAAGCCGCCCGGTTATGCAACTTCTCAGAGTTGGAGAACATGCTTCGTGACCGCCTCGTCGGTGGCCTGAGGGACGAGATGTTGCAACGACGCCTCTACGCCAAAAAAGACCTCACGTTCCAGATTGCTCTGGAGGAAGCCCTGGCAACCGAAGCCGCCGAGAGGTCAACGCAAGAGGCACGACCGGCCCCGCCATCCCAACCGAGGGTCTACCACGAAGACCTCACCGACGAATCCGAATCTGACAGGGAGGAAGTACACCGAGTACAGCGGCGCACTCAAGCAGCACACACACCACAGCAGCCTCGACGAGAAGGAGGGAACTGTGCAAGCTGCGGGGAGAACCACGAGAGGAGGACCTGTCGTTTCCGCAACGCAGAGTGCAGGCAGTGCAGAAAATTGGGACACATCGCCCGGGTGTGTCGGGCTCGACTCACCCGTCGACAAGCATCAGATGACCGACCCAGGAGCCCCAGGTCACACGGCACCATGCACCAAGGCAACTCGACGGAGATCACGGACTACCAGGTATTCCAGTTGCCCCATCCCAGCACAGAGAAAATTTATATAGAGGTACAGATAGAGGGAGCCCCATGCCGCATGGAGCTGGACACGGGTTCAACTCTATCCATAATCTCGGCCCGAACATTAAGGGAACTGTGCCCTAATGGGGGTCCCAAACTAAGGCCGGCCCCATTCACCCTCCGGGACTTCCAGAAACGTAAGGTCCCTACAATGGGGGTGGGGACCTTCAGGGTGCAATATCGAGGGCGAAAGCAACAATTGGACTTGCTGGTAGTTAAGGGCCCCTACGTTAGCTTACTGGGACTGGCATGGTTTGGACCTCTGGGGCTAGCCGTTACCGGGGTGAACCGCACTAGCTTACAAGTGGACGTGGACGCCATATGCAAAGAGTTTCCAGGGGTTTTCGATGGGGCATTGGGACGATATACAGGACCCCCCATTGCCCTACAGCTAGACCCCGCTGTACGACCCATCAGGCACAAGGCCCGCCGGGTCCCGTTCGCCCTGAAACCCCGCATAGACGAGGAATTGGACCGGCTCGTGGAGCAAGGAGTGCTGGAGCCGGTGCCCAACGCCCCCTGGGAAACTCCAATTGTCACACCCGTCAAGCCTAACGGTTCGGTCCGCATCTGTGCAGACTACAAATGCACCATAAACAAGGCTCTCACGGCCCATGCATACCCAGTGCCAGTGGTCAGCCATGTCCTCGCCACCCTGGCTGGGTCAAAAATCTTTGGCAAACTGGACTTGGCCCAAGCGTATCAACAGTTGCCTGTGGACGAAGCCACAGCAGAGGCTCAGACGATCGTGACGCACAGAGGGGCATTCAGAGTAAAGCGGCTGCAATTTGGCGTTAGCGTGGCACCAGGCATATTCCAGAATCTAATGGACTCTCTCCTTAAAGGGATTCCTGGCGTCACCCCCTTCTTCGATGATGTACTGATCGCCGGGCCCACACCAGATGAATTTGAGGACCGCCTCCGCTCCGTCCTGCACCGTTTCCAGACGGCGGGCCTCAAGGTGAAGCGGGAAAAGTGTTTACTGGGAGTGCCGCAGGTGGACTTTCTGGGATTTAAGGTGGACGCAGAAGGGGTCCATCCAACCGGTGACAAGGTACGGGCCATTTGTGAGGCCCCAGCGCCCAAGAGCAAGCCCGAACTTCAGTCATTCTTGGGACTATTGAACTTTTACCATGCCTTCCTTCCCCATAAGGCAGCGGTAGCGGAGCCCCTACACAGACTCCTAGATAAAAGGGCCCCTTGGGTGTGGGGCCAGCGACAAAGGGCCGCATTCCAGGCAGTCAAGGACTTGCTCGTCTCGAACTCGGTCTTGGCACACTTCGACGAGAGGCTGCCAGTGGTGCTGGCATGCGACGCCTCTCCCTATGGCATCGGCGCTGTCCTGGGACACCAACTCCCGGATGGAAGAGAGGTGCCGGTGGCATACTTCTCCCAGACGCTTGCTGCAGCCGAACGAAACTACTCACAGATTGACAAGGAGGGTCTGGCAATCGTGAAGGGCGTAAAAAAATTCCATGATTTCTTGTACGGGCGGCCCTTTACCATAGTGACTGACCACAAGCCGTTGCTTGGCCTGTTTGCCCCCGAGAAGCAGACCCCCCAAGTGTTGTCTCCACGTGTCCTCAGGTGGTCAATTTTCCTTGCCGGCTACCAGTATGCACTAATCCACCGCCCTGGGAAGGCGATGGGCCACGCAGACGCACTCAGCAGGCTACCACTACCAGAAACAGGCCCCGACCCAGCGCCTGCGCAAGAGGTTATGACCCTGGAGCTGCTTCCCGACCGACCCATTCAGGCACAAGAAGTTGCGCATACCGCCTTGCCGCATTTCTTCTAGCACAGCACAGCACCCCAAGCACAACGACGGGCCGGAGCCCAGCTGAACTACTCATGGGCCGGCGCCTTGCAACTAGACTGGACCGACTTCACCCCGACAGAGCTCAGGATGAGGTAGTGGTGGGGAAAGGCAGGAACCCCCGGACATTTGTGGCCCAGGACCCAGTGTATGCAAAGAATTTTGGGGCAGGCCCAGCATGGGTACCCGCCACAGTCACCAAGGTGACCGGTCCCGTGTCGTACGAGGTACTAACGGAAGGGGGGCAATGTTGGCGCCGCCACTGCGACCAGCTACGGCGACGATTCCCAGGAGGAACCCGGGAGGAGAGCGGGACAGAGGGGTCCCAAGGGGACAGCAGGGCAGTGAGGCCTGTAGAGCGAGAGGGGTGGGCAGGGGAAGCAGAAGCAGTAGGCACAGAGGGGCGCCCCGAGGCTGGAAGGACACCGGAACCAGAGTCACAACCTAGTGGTTCAGTGGCGCCAGACCAGACAGCCCCGGCACAGCCAGCAGCCTCGGAACACGAGCCAGAACCAGAACCCCTGACCAAGGAACACCCCAGGCCACAACGCACACGGAGGCGGCCAGCAGACCTTGGGGACTACGAATGCAACTTCCCAGGCAGGACTGGAACTTAGAGGGGAGGGGTGTTATGTACTGAGCTGAATCCTAGAACAATAGGATTCAGAATCAGCGGGAGCTACCCAATCCAACCCAGGTGGAGTGAATCCGCAACCTGATTGGCCTGCGGGAGCAGCCAATCAGGCGGCTGGCAGAAGTGAATCTGCTACCTGATTGGCCTGTAGGAGCAGCCAATCAGGCTGCAGGCAGAAGTCAATCCACAATATAATTGGCCCACAGGTGTAGCCCTGAAGTAGCCAATCACGCAAGGCCCATTGTGTAAATAATGTATATAAGCAGATGGTTTTGGGAAAAGAGCCATTCGTCTTCTCTTCTTCTCCTTGATGAATATGAGCTGAATAAAGAGCATGAAATTCACTCTCGACTCCGAGTATATTTCAGTCTCTCTGTAAAGAACTGCACAGGTGAATTCACCTGCCTCTGTATCCTGCTAACCAAAGACACACTCTGCAGACAGAGTCTTATGCACTGAAAAAAATAGCAGCACTTTCAGGCAGTCAGAATCCAACAGTTACCATGAGGCGGGGGGGGGGGGGCTCTGGAGATTGAGCACACTTGTTCTTTGCTAGTTCTATCCCCTCCATCACTAGCTCAGTCACCTTCCAGTTTGAAGCAAGGAGCCCTTTCCAAACGTGGAATCCCTCTCTCTGCAGTTTAGGACCCTGATTCTCCAGGGTTGCAAAATGCACAAGGAGCCTCTGAAAGTACAAAAGGCTCCTTGTTTGCCGTCTATGGGTTGGAAGGCAACAAGAAAGGGAATGGATGTGTGTGTGTGAGAGAGAGGGGATGGGGGAGAGAGAGAGACAATATTCAGTGTGTATGGTGTGATCTGGGTCTCATGAAGGAAGGGTGGAATTTTGGAGGTTTTTAAGCAGAGATTGGATGGCCATCTGTTATGAATGCTTTATTTGAGATTGGGGGTCCCTTGCAACTCTAGGATTCTAACACTTAAGGCCCACACTCTAATAACAATGATTTTATTATTTATACTGTGCCCATCTGGCTGGGTTTCCCAATCTACAGCATATCTAAAAACATAATAAAAACATAAAACATCGAGCATTAAAAACCTCCTGATATAGGGCTGCCTTCAGATGTCTTCTAAAAGTTGTGTAATCCTTTATCTCCTTGACCTCTGATGAGAGGGCATTCCACAGGGTGGGTGCCACTACCGAGAAGGCCCTCTGCCTGGTTCCCTGTAACCTCACTTCTCGCAGTGAAGGAACCAGCAGAAGACCCTCGGTATCTAGGCTGAGCGATGGGGTGGAGACACTCCTTCAGGTATGCTGGGCCGAGGCCATTTAGGGCTTTAAAGGTCAGCACCAACACTTTGAATTGTGCTTGGAAACGTACTGAGAACCAGTGAAGATCCGTATGAGAAAGGATTAGGTGCCTTGGGAAAGAGAAGGGCTGGATTTATTACATACCACTTTGATATATGACTTCCATTATTCCACTGTTACATTTTATGTTATTAAAGGGACGGTGAATGGGGAAAAGAAAGAGTGAAAGACTACAGGGAGTACTGTATTGTGACACCGTTAATACTAAACAAATTGATGGGACCAGGGGCAGCCCAGCCCATTTCGCATCCTGAGGTGAAACAGAAAGGCGCTGTCTGTATGGGCAATCTATTTCGAAGGTATTTTGTATTTTAGGGAGTTAGTGATCGAACTCAGTTGCCCTCTTCCTGCCCCCTGTTCCTTACTTTTCCCTATCTTTTGTTAAGCTCTTTGATGGCATGAGAACAGCCTTTAATGTCCTAATCTGTTGGAAGGAAGAGATAGTGATGAGTACCTTCTTTGACTTGGACATTGTTTCAAGAAAGTGAGGCATTGGGAGAAGGTGGCTAATGAATAATCTACACATAGCTTGTGAACTGCAAGTTGTGATCTCTGCAAGCCACACAGCTTAGCTATCTATACCCCTGTTTCTCATATTTTAAGACATACCCATGAAATAAGCCATAGCAGGATTTTTAAGCATTCAAGGAATATAAGCCATACCCCAAAAATAAGACATAGTGATAGGCGCAGCAGCAATGCCAGCCGCGGCAGGAGGAGGAGGAAAAAAATAAGACATCCCTTGAAAATAAGCCATAGTGTGGTTTTTTGAGGAAAAAATAAATATAAGACGTGTCTTATAATATGAGAAACACGGTAAATCTGATGGTGTTGGGCATAGTTTTTTAGAAGCTTGTTCACGGACTGATCTGGCCGTGGGGCTGTGCAACCTAAGGCAACCTGGGGGAGTCACTTCACCATTTCTTGAGGGCTTCCAAGTGGCAGATTGAAGTGCTTGCTTGGTAATGTATATAATGCTTGCTGTACAGAATAAAATATTTAATCTTCTCACTCACTTGTGTTTGTATTGCCTCTGAATCTCATTTTAAAAGAACCACCTTGCATTGGGCAAGACATTGTCCTGCATGCTCTCTGTCTCAGCATCAGCCGCACTAAACAACTGTGTCCATACAAAAGTGAGCCCAAGCGGTGGTGACTTCTAGGTTCTGGCGAGATTTCACAAAAGCCCCGGGAGATCTTGCCAGAGCCTGGAAACCACCCCTATAAACATTTATCACTTGTCTGGTGATGGTGATGGTGGAATGACCAGTTGACTGGTTCTGCTGCTCCTGTGGATCTTGCCACCCAAAACAGACTGCTTTGTATTTCCTCATTAAAATACCGGCTTAAGTCGTGACATAATTTCGCTTTCAGGAACCAGAGTCTACTTCTGTCAGACTATTCCCCCCCTCCCTGCAACAGACTGGGGGTGGGCTGGGGAAAAGCTACCTTTCCTGTACAACAGAATAATTATTTTAGGAGATGCCGACTGCCAGTACTAAGGAGAGGGTTGGGAAGGCTTTCTTCCCTTCTTATTCAACAAGAATTAAGAAGAACGAGCAGTGGAGGGATTTTATGACAGGGCTGCATAAAAAGCTAATATTAATTCAGCACTCGGCTGAGTTTGGGCTCATACGGATTAATTATGTAAAAGCACACTGGGGGAAACCGCACATTTGTGTAAACGTTTTGTGCCAACAAAGAATTTTGTCAGCCCCTCAACAGAGAGTGAGAGCAGAGCTGTTTGCTTTGTTAGTGATTCTATTATCATGAGATGTCATTCAAAAGAATGGCAGCTTATTCATTATGTAGCTGAGGATTTTTGATTTAAAGCATATCAGGAGGTTTGGATCAGAAAGAACATGCTCTGGGCTAAAGAAGTCTATTTAACTGCCATGGATGAATCCTGCTAGAATCAAAATGCACACAGAATTATTTGAAACAAACTATAGTTGTGAGCAACGTACATCTACTGATCTAACATCTTGAATATTCAGCATTACAAGTAAGGACTTTGGTAGTATGGCACCCTGTTGGTTTATTATTATTACAGCTGTAGACCAGCATTTTAAAAATAGCTAAAATACAAAACTATAAAAGCAAGATACAACCACTATAAAAACAAGCCAGAATAAGAGCAGGGAGACAAGACCCACTTGACCAGCAGGTTAAAACAACCAGAATTATAACTATTACTAAAACGATCCAGTTGGAAGACTAGGGAAGAAGAGTCATGTGTCTGAAACACAAGATTTCATCAACAGAATAGTAATAGTGGTATGGCACCCTGAGCAAGGACAAAATTTGGCTCACTCCCACTGCCCCAGGAGGAGAAGTTCAAAGTGGTCTACTTGGAGGCAGCGCTGGAACAGAAGGGAGCAGCGCTGGAGCAGAAGGCTCCAGCAGTGGTGCTGGAGAGCCACCCACCCTGTCCAGCTCCCATGCACCCAGGGAGCCCAAGGAGATGCTGAGGAGCCCCTCCAGCCCTGATGTACCCAGGGCGCATGAGCCAGAGTCAAAGGTGCCCTTCCTGTCTCCTCTCCAGCTGCACCCTAGTGCTTGGCTCCTCAGCCACCTCCTCACCTCTGGAAGAGTCCCCGGGAGCTCCCCAATGACTCCCCTGAGTGTCACATGGTCCCATTCTGGGAAAACAAGTCTGAGAAAGCCTGGAAGCTACAACAGTGACTCTTAGAGCAGGAAGAGGAGGAAGCAGTAAATGGAGCTACACTAGCTCCAACCAAGGGGAGGCGTCATCTGTAGGTGGGTCTTGGGGCGCCCCCTTGGCTTGGCACCATGGTTGGGTGTTTAACCACCCACACTGTCCTAAATACACTGGTCTTCCCTATCCAACTAAGAAAGTGCTCAACATACTTTTTACTCAAAATCCACTCTCTTAAAAACCAGAGGTTCGGTGAATCTGGTGTTCCTTCGATTAAGACTAGCACTACATTAAAATGGGATTGAATGTCATTTCCTTTTGACAAGAATAATTTGGGTCAGAGACAGATCATAATTAAGGAGAAGTGGCCTAAAATTACAAAAGATACAAGTACTTCCCTGTTTGAATTGTAAAATTCAATGATAATTAAATGTTAAACTATGACTCTTGTGTCAATTACAGACCTATTTATACTAGAAATGACAGAAGTGCACTCCAGGGAGGTGTAAATCTTCAGTGTTACCTGGTCTCGTCTTTCAAAAGCTGATACATTCAGCTTAAGCATTAAAAGTCTATTTTATTCATGTCTATAAACCAAAAATAAATGGAATAAATGAAGGCATCTTTGCAATTAATAAGTCAGTTTAAAGATTAAATCCATGGAACTTTCTCTTTTTATACATTGAAATATGTGTGCTGAATTTTAAAATAGACTGTTCAGACTCAATATATTCTTTAAAAAAAACAAAAAACCCCAACCATTTCTCGTCATACCACATTCCTGCATAATAAAATATAACAGTCAGAAATTGGGGTGATTCGCAGTGGAATTCTGGGGTTGGTCTGAATGATCTCTCATTCAGGGATTTGCCCCAACTCAGTCACTCTGATCTTCACTCTGACGATTAGAAATCCTGAAGTTTTGGGGGATCAGTCTGAATGGGGATGAGAGAGGCAGACAAAGGGCTAGTGAAATACCCTGCAAGACTGGTGCTGTATTAACAGCCTAGAGGGGGAGCAGTGTCTGCTGGAACGTTACCGCTGGGAGCCTCTACGTTATGCTCAGCTTGCATGTTTTCATATAAAAAACTGTGAAGCTGCACAGGCCTACTGTGATCTCACTCAGCATGGTGCAGAGCCGAATGTGGCAGCTGTGTGGCTTCAAAAGTTGGTGGCGCCTCCTCCTCCTCCTCCCAACACTATCAACCGGTGTCTGCTACCCACTTCCTCCCCTCCATGGCAGAAGGAGGGAGAGCTGCCAGCTACTGAAGATGTGCCGCGATCGGGCTCCTTCACAACTAAATGTTCTCAACATTGGGGGAGACGGCTCCCAAATATTTTACTGGGGAAGCTGAAGGGACCTGGACCCCTTAGAGTTGGCACCTATGGTCTCAGGAGACAATGGAAGTGTGCCTTCAGGGGTTAAGTCAAACTGTCGGAGAGTTACTGTGCTAGATGTGGCTGTAGTGACGGTTGAGACGTGTTTTATTGTAGCTGGGGCAGATGAAGGCATCCAGTTGTGCTGCTGCAGATGCACCAAAGCATTTCTTCTCTCTGCCCTCATCTCAGTGGTCATAACCTCTGGTCATAACCACCTGACTGATTGTCTCCAGGCACTGAGGTCATCTGCAAGGGATTCCCACACAGCAGGGTTGACGTTGCCAGCCTTCGTGTCTCACTTGCAGACATCTTTGTAACGCAGAGTTGGTCTGCCAGTGGGTCTAGTGCCTGAAGCCAACTCCCCATAGAGCACATTCCTTGGGCATCTTGCCATCTTCTATTCTGTGTACAAGGCCAAGCCCGCATAGAAATCATTGAAACGGAAGTGCGAAAAGGCTGGGAATATGGGCTTGGCAGATCACAATATTTGTTTGAGATTCTGTTCTGCCATGTGATGCCCAGAATCTTCATGACACAACACATATGAAAGGCATGGGGGTGTTGCGCCTGGCAGGTGTAAGTTGTCCATGGACCATGACTCACTTCCATAAAGTCGTATGCTCAACGTGCAAGCCTGGTAGACCTTCCTCTTGGTATTGGTTGTTATAGTCACCGTCTCTCATACCCTTTGGGGAGGTGAGCCATTTCCTTAACTGCTTTACCAATATGCTACCAAGTCTCTTAAGTTTGATTGAACATTGAAATGTCCTTGCAGTGGAGCTGAACTAAATCACTGACACAGAAAATCATCAGAGAAGGACTCAAAATTTATATTAGCATATTTTATGGGTAATTTTAGTGGATTCGGTTTGATTTTTGATACCTATCAGTTCTGGTTCCGCAGTAGGTTTTCAGAACATCAAACATGCATTTTCAAAGCAGTTCTTATTCAGACACTGAACTTCTAAAATGCAGAACATCCATAATTTAAAATGTGCCAAAGTATTGTCCAAGAATTACTTTCTCAGTGGCAAAAGCCTATTCTTGTGCTTTGATTAACTGACATGCCAACACAGTGAATGTCTGTCTACCACTGACTCCCAAGTTTCTGCATTTAAATGAATGAAAATGAGTTTTGTATAATTATCACCCTTTCCTATGCTGCTTTGCGCTGATGTGTCAGAGCAACGATATAGGATGCTGCCACAACCGTCACAAACCCTCACCGACAGAAATAAAAAGAAATTAAGTTCACAAGAAACCAGGACAACTATGAGCAGGTTCATCCGAAGTGAATATTTATATTGTGAATTAACTAAGGGATACTGTGGTTGTGGTGAAGCCTCTGGCACTGACTGGCTGAACTGCTTCCATGTCATGGAGGGGCAAGACACTGGGAAAGAAGTTCTAGTGCTGTGTGTGTATCCTACAGGAGCAGGCAAAGGACCTCAAGGGTGAATAGGAGGAAACAAAACACAGTAAAATTAGAGAGGAGGAGGCAGGGGACCTAAATAACAGCAGGCTAAAGAAAGACGGTCCCATCACCTCCTGGCAAACAGAAGGTGAAGAAATGGAAGCCGTGACAGATTTTACCTTCTTGGGCTCCATGATCACGGCAGATGGTGACAGCAGTCACGAAATTAAAAGACGCCTGCTTCTTGGGAGAAAAGCAATGACAAACCTAGACAGCATCTTAAAAAGCAGAGACATCACCTTGCCGGCAAAGGTCCGTATAGTTAAAGCTATGGTTTTCCCAGTAGTGATGTATGGAAGTGAGAGCTGGACCATAAAGAAGGCTGGCGATCATTGGAGAATTGATGCTTTTGAATTATGGTGCGGGAGGAGACTCTTGAGAGTCCCATGGACTGCAAGAAGATCAAACCAATCAATTCTTAAGGAAATCAGGACTGAGTGCTCACTGGAAGGACAGATCCTGAAGCTGAGGCTCCAAGACTTTGGCCACCTCATGAGAAGAGAAGACTCCCTGGAAAAGACCTTGATGCTGAGAAAGATTGAGGGCACTAGGAGAAGGGGACGACAGAGGACGAGATGGTTGGACAGTGTTCTCGAAGCCACCAACATGAGTTTGACCAAACTGTAGGAGGCAGTGGAAGAAAGGAGTGCCTGGCATGCTCTGGTCCATGGGGTCACGAAGAGTCGGACATGACTAAAAAAAAAAAAAGGAAGAGGGTGGCGATGGAAGAGAAGACTTCCCATGGGAGGAGACTGAAGGGGGGAGTAAACTTAATAGAGTAATAGAGAGAATGGGGAGAGAAAAGATGCATGTATTTATTTAGCTGTTCCCACCTTCCCTCCATATATGGTTCTCCTTTTCCCCATTTTATCCTCACAACAACCCTCAGACATGGGCAGTGAATGCAGAGGCGAGGAAGTCTGAAGTCTCTAGATTATTCTGAAAGAAGTAGCCCAATTTTAATTTGCAGGCAACAAAGAGTAAATCCCTCACAATTGTCTACTGGTGTTTGTTTTTAATTCTTTTGCTTTTAACTTTGCTTTTAACTATGTTTTTATGTTGTTGTAAAATGCTGTAATATACAGTAGTTTTATGATACAGTGGTGTGTATATGGACCCTGCAATTTGAATATTTAATAATAAAAAAGTACAGCTGGAAATATCCTCACCTGCCTTCATTTGGGATAAGCAAAACATTTGAGGAGTGCAGCAGAGAATGTCACATTTCAGACAGAGAGCAAACTTACTTTTTACATACATCTGACAAATGTTTCAGTGTCCCAAAACTATGGTCTCCACTGCTCAAGCATCTATGACAACAGTCTTGTGCTCTCAGATTTTCTTTCTTTGAAAACTGAATGGTTTTAAAATTCATGTTGGACTAGGCCCATTCCAAACCAAAGGGCAACAATTCTGTTTCTGAGGCTTGTGCCTACTGCAGTGTTCAAAGAAAAACATTCTTGGTTCAAAGACTCAGTTTGATATTCTCACCAACCTTACCTAGAGCATCATTAAGCTGAAGCAAAGGAAGAATTCTCATAAAAAGAAGAAATAAAAACAAGAAGAAATGAAATTTTAAAGAGGAGAATGGGCTAGTCAAGATGTTCTCATTTATAATGGAAAAAGGAGGAAAAGAAAGGACATCTGAGAAGTGAACAGCATTAATGATCACAGTTGTGGTTTTTCAATGGGGTTGACTACACACAGATGCTGATATTTACAAACTTTGCAACTCCTCCAAGTTTGGAAATGTAGAGAACAGCTACTAACTACAGTGGTACCTCGGGTTACAAACACTTCTGGTTACAGACTCCACTAACCCGGAAGTAGTACCTCGGGTTAAGAACTTTACTTCAGGATGAGAACAGAAAACATGTGGTGGCAGCAGGCCCCATTAGCTAACCTCGTACCTCAGGTCAGAATAGTTTCAGGTTAAGAACGGACCTCTGGAACGAATTAAGTTTATAACCAGAGGTACCACTGTATATTATTGGCTGGCCATCACTGGTAACTATGAGCTATATTTCATTATGTGGAACACCATCATTCCTCATGCCCACATGCCTCAATCCCATAGCAGTTTGGCAAAGGATACTACAAAACCTCATAACCCGGATATTGATTCAGATGGTACTCGTCAAATATTGCCATGAAATAGAGCCGATGGAGGCATGAAGCAAATATGAGGCCATTCAGATTTCTCTGGTGGGGTGGGGGAGAAAAATGAATGGAAGAACATCAGCCTTGGGTCAATGCTCTCCATTGCCCTACTTAGCTCTTCAGTGGATAACCCCAACACTAGCCCTATTCAGGTATTGCTGTCCACACCAATTCCATTGAGGAAGAGAGATGCTTTTACCTTCTTCTGACTCTGCTCTACTGCTTGTGAGCATCCCCATAGGAATCTGCTTGAACAATATGGCAAACAGGATGTTGAACAAGGGGAAGGGGTAGAACCTCACAGATTTGAGACAGGCATGGAGCTATATAGGGTTGTCATATGTCCTCTATAGGCAGAGCTGTGCTCACCTAGATCCAGCTTTAAGGCACCTCTGTTGGGTCCTGTAGTCCCAACATCTTCACTCAACCTTGAACCTTTTTCTTGGCAAGGCCATAGGCTTCTACCTGAGTAAGCATTCCCCAACATTGGAAAACATTGCTGCAAGTTGAAAACAAGTATGCCTAGTTCAGCTACAACCTTTCTCCTTGATGTATTATAGGACGTTTCCAGACTGTCACTATTTTCAGGTGGGATTCACTCACATATCCACAAACCCAGGTTGCATAATTATACTTGATTGGGAAGTTTTGTGCAAAAGGACCAGGCTTTTGCGATAAGGAAAGTGACAGGAAAACACACTAGAAAGTGTGGGACTGCATGTGCCTTGATGCAACATCACTAGACTTCCCTACAAGCAAAAAGTAAATCAAGAATGTATTATATTCAAGGACTATCTGAAAAATTACTGTGATAGCAAAAACCTCCTGGCAGATCTTGAATGAGTCTTGCAATAATATCGGTAAATTTAATGTTTCTATTTAATTTTTCTTTTCTTTTTCTTTTTTTATTTATCAAAAAGCTTTATGAAAATAATGTAACAATATGACACTGTGTAAAATATAACAAGTGTAATTTAGCTTTTTTGAGAACATTCGGAAGTCTACTTTAGGTCTTTTTTAAATTTCTTGTATTCTTTTTTAATCTTTTTGTTATATAGGATGAGATATGGATTGTGAGATGGTGTGTTGTATAATTTTGTGAAATATGTTTAATATGTTCAATACATATTTTTTAATTTAAATTATTTTAAAGACTAAACAGTTCATCTGGAAGGACACAGCGTTTTCATTAAATTGAAAAAATATTATCAGATGAGTAGTTACAGCTTAAATTGGGGGGGGGGGTAATTTCATCTCCCCCATTTTTCTGTCACTCCCAGTTTTGCAAAGACAGCTCTTCCTAGCAGCCATCATTTTTTCACCCCGCAGAAGCCATCTAGGAATGATATCATGTAGGAGAGTGACCTTCTCAGGGCACTTCTGAAAGGAACATTGTGAATGCCACCAGAAAGAGTTATCTTCGCCGTCATGGGGAAGAACTCTTTCCCCCTCTCCCTTCGCCTGTGGCATACCCCACCCACCACTACCTTAAGTGGTATAGTCCACTCTGGTCCTTTGGATTCTACCTGAACTGGGAGGAAGTTGGTGGTTATTGTAGTCACATATTTGTATTACTGGCATTTCCAATAGTTGTATCCATATTACACAAAACACATTTTATAGCCCATGGACCAGGGTGGTCATGTATTTAACGGAACATCTAATAAATTCTATCATTTTTTCTTCGAAATTTGGGCTCAACCCTGATTTAGCATTCCTGTAGCAACGTGGGTATAAAGGTAAGTAAGTTACACTGTTTGAGAAATGGATTGTTGGTTCCTTTCTAGTGTAGCCTATATGTCCAAGAAGATTATGACCAATTCAAATGCCATCATGTAGAGTGACAAATATCCATAATAAATCCGCCATTCAGCAAAAGCTTCTCCCCAGTATACATCAAGATTGCAACCCAAACTGTTGGGAGAAACAGGGCAAGTGAGACAAACACCGAACATGAAAGGGGGAAAAATCACCAGTCTTTATATAGGTAAGGGTAAACGTAAAGGGACCCCTGACCATTAGGTCCAGTCGTGACCGACTCTGGGGTTGCACGCTCATCTCGCATTATTGGCCGAGGGAGCCGGTGTATAGCTTCCAGGTCATGTGGCCAGCATGACAAAGCCGCTTCTGGCAAACCAGAGCAGCACATGGAAACACCGTTTACCTTCCCGCTGTAGCGGTTCCTATTTATCTACTTGCATTTTGACGTGCTTTCGAACTGCTAGGTTGGCAGTCTTTATATAAATGTCACCAAACAGAAACATTATTCTAAAACCTAGTTCTCTCTTTGCAGAGCCTTCTCTAAGCTGCCAGCTCAGTCTGGCAAATGCTGATCAAGACATCTGTGGTAAAGTGGGATCTAATGTATTCTACTAAACTATGTAGAAAAGGTCAGGCCATCTTGACTACATCGAGCCATTAGAAGAGGCCAGGATAAATCCATGGAGGATAAAGATATTAATAGCTGCTAGTTATGATGGCTCTAACCCTCTAGGGTTAGAGGCAACATGCCATTTGCTGAGTAATGACAGCAGGCTGTTTCCCTCATGTTCTGTCTGTGGGGTTCCCAGAGACATGTGGTTGATGTCTTGGGGTCTTCCTCAATCTGGAATCTATCCCTGGATTGAAAGAGTAGGGTGTGTAGTGGGAAAGGGGAAAGGTAACATCTAAGTACAGATTAGCAAAGTACTTCACTTAGACGTTGATTTCTGCCTAGAAAGTGTGGTATGGCCAAGAGTGTGGGCATCCCTGAGACTTATTCCTCCATTATGATGCATCTGGGTGTCCTTTAAGGTCTACATTATGAGAAAAACACTCTGGGGAGTTGGTGTACTCCCAAGACTCTGGAGCATCTTTCTTGTGGCCCTCTCTGGCTGGGATGTCCCTTCAGTCCAGAGCGCCAGTACAGTAATATGCGACTCATGAAAAGAGCACACACGTCTTCTAGCATCTTGTAGTAAGAAGAAAGACTCATCTGTAGTTCTAAACTACTTTATTTACAGTCTATATACAGAGACTCCATAATCACGTCTGTGTTCTCCGAACAAGAGTACAGAACTCCGACAAGGCAGAAGTGAAACTAACACATACAATAACAACACTTAGGCGGAAGAGATGAGATAGACTTCCGTTCTCACACTCTCTCAGACACTCATGAGATTTACACCAAACCTAATAGTCCTTGATGTAGCAGCTAAAGATAGATAAAATCCTAACACACACTCTCTCTTTCTGACTCTCTTAGCCATGTTCTAAACTGTGCCAGTTTCTGACTTGAGGTCAGAATATCATACCAGATACAAAATGAAGTCAGGCCAGGGACTAAGTGTCGATGGCATCTGTGCACAAAAGCAAAACCTTTGGGCAAATATAAAGAACAATGGAAAGGGAATGGGAACTAATGTTTGGCAGTTTGGGACAGGAAGGGTCGTGTCAGAAGAGCTGGCTTAAATAATTGCTCAAGTCACCCAGTGAAATCTATCCAAGATGAGCTGATTTTTTGGGGGGGGGGATAGAATGAGTAAGTGGGAGGAAAGAAATTCTACAGTTCTCCCATACATCAATTCTTAAAGAGAGAAAGTAGGAATCTTCCATCTCAATAGCTTCCCTATTTTTTTCACCTGGAGCCACTTTGCACAATATTCTTAGTTCAAATGAAGTGAGCCGCAATCATGCAAGTACAGTGGTACCTCGGTTTATGAACACAATTGGTTTCAGAAGTCTGTTCATAAACTGAAGCGTTCATAAACTGAAGCGAACTTTCCCATTGAAAGTAATGGAAAATGGATTAATCCGTTCCAGACGGGTCCGCGGAGTACTCAACCTGAAGCGTACTTAACCCGAAGCATGGGTGTAATCCGGAAGTCTGTTCATAAACTGAAGTGTTCATAAACTGAAGCGAACTTTCCCATTGAAAGTAATGGAAAGTGAATTAATTCGTTCCAGATGGGTCCGCGGCGTTCGTAAACCGAGGTACACACACACACACACACACACACACACACACAAGGTATAGGGTAAAATGGGTGATGCAGAAGTTGTGCACAGAGAGTGGTACATGCAGTCACCTAAAGTGCACAATCCTGTCTCAATAAATAAATAATAGGAAAAATCACACAGCAGGACATACTGATGCATGTTACAGGTAGGTAGCCGTGTTGGTCTGACGCAGTCAAAACAAAATAAAAAAATCCTTCCAGTAGCTACTGATGCATGGTTATAAACTTCATGAAACTCCTGCATTTCCCATATCATCATAGGCACAGTAACACACTTAGGTAGTCCTGCTTAGTAGCTGCCTGTTTCAGTAAGATTCAGTAAGTGTGTGAACTGATCCTAAGATTCTGAATCCTCTGAGGACAGTCATTTACCTTTGTACAACATTGACCATGATCTATGTATCTATGCGGAGAGGAAAGGCTATGCATCTAAATGAGCACATGAGATCAAGTTCTTACTTGTGGATAGCATAGGTAGCTTGTTGCTAAAAAAAAAAAAAAACTATTACCAATTTATTGATGCCTTGGAGGGTGTGCAAAATACTCCAGCATCAGAAGAATAAATCGGGGCGCTTGATTCAAATTCATCATGCAATACTTGTCACAAATGTATGAAGCATATTACATACAGAGATATGCATATAACACACACAGGAAAATACAAAATTTGGTTAATCATACTGACTGTGTGCCACTGCAGCTCAGCTCCCATTCCACCCTACTCCCAGAGAGGAGTCGTCTCATACAGGACTTAAAAGCCAATCTGAGTGCCTCCAAGATCAAGGTAGCCTCAGAAGTGCCTGTCTCTCTGGGGTAGGATGTCAACCCAAAAACTAAATCCAGGATGGGGTTTTGAAAGAAAGGGAGCAGCTTAGAGAGAGAGTTTGGCCCCTGCACAGTGCTTCTGCAATATTCCTATGTGAAATGTGACATGTAAATTCTACTCAGTATTGATCCAGAGTAGATTCCAATGTACAGTGGTACCTTGGGATAAGAACTTAATTTGTTCAGGAGGTCCATTCTTATAACCTGAAACTGTTCATAACCTGAGGTACCACTTTAGCTAATGGGGCCTCCCGCTGCTGCCAGTGCGCAATTTCTGTTCTCATCCTGAAGCAAAGTTCTTAACCCGAGGTACTATTTCTGGGTTAGCGGAGTCTGTAACCTGAAGCGTCTGTAACCTGAAGCGTCTGTAACCCGAGATACCACTGTATAGTTAGCAGAGTAAAAACTTACAACACGTTGCAGGATTTATTTATTTTTTAAAAAAGACCAGAGGCAAGTACCGATAATATTGAGCCATAATGCTCACAAATCCAATACATCCAGGATTGGCACCGTATGTAAGAAATCCAACTGCAGCAGACTTAACTGAAACTTACAATAACTTATAGTAAGCCTAAACCAGCCATCCCCAAACTTCGGCCCTCCAGATGTTTTGGCCTACAACTCCCATGATCCCTAGGTAAGAGGACCAGTGGTCAGGGATGGTGGGAATTGTAGTCCAAAACATCCGGAGGGCAGAAGTTTGGGGATGCCTGGCCTAAACCTTAACACTAAGCATAATATGTGCAGAACACCCTGCCAGAAGGAAAAGAGATAGAAAGTGAAAGTGAAACCCAGGTTCCTTCTGGCCTCCTATTATAGTCAGCATGACCTTGACAAAAAGAGATAACAGAACTACAATAGTTTAAGCCAGCTGTACTCAGCTTCTCTGAAGGGATAACCCAAACATCATGAACCTTCTGCTTGTTTCTTTCACACAGAGAAGCTTCCAGAACTCTCTTGAATTAAGTAGAATAGGAAAGATTTCTACACATCAGATCCATACTTTCTGCACTAAGAAATGCAAACTGATGTTCTGGATTTTAGCAGTGGAAACAAAATGTGCCCTCCACCCCTGCTACAGCTTCCCTCTTCCATCATTTAGCTAGTTAAAACTATTGCTTGCTCCCCCATGTTCTATGATTTAAATATCTTAGATCAGGGGTTCCCAACAAAATTTTCTCGAGGACCCCTCATCGAGCCGCTATTGTGACAAGGACCCCCATTAATTCCTAATCCTAAAATTAAAAAGTGAGAGCCAAATTAAGAGTCTTTTTATATTTATATGTTTTTTACAGTTACAACAGAGTACTCCATCAGTATACAGTTAATTTTAATTTTCAGTTCTTAATGAGATGAACCACTTTTTAACCAACGGTCCATTTTTAACTACGCGAACTGTAGCTTCCGCGAAAAACAACGCTTTGTTTACAAACACTACTGTTTTGCAAAGAGGCAGCGTGCGCCAGGGAGGAGGGAGGGGAATGGAGAAGACAGGGTACCTGCGCAGTAGCGCACAAATGAAGCTGATGCGCGCAAAGCATCTTGGGGAGGTGAGCGTTAGTAGAATGCGCGCGCTGCCTCTTTGCAAAACAGTAGTGTTTGTAAAGCGCCACCTAACGGCATACAGCAGAACTACTGCCTCTATGTAATTCTAGTTTTGCGCTAGACTCTGCTCATGCAGGAAGCGGCCAAAACAAAGAAATCTGTTATCATACGAAATATATTTAATATATTTTTTATTCTAATAGCATCTTGCGGACCCCTCTGGCATAGCTCGTGGACCCCTGGGGGTCCCCGGACCACCTGTTGGGAACCACTGTCTTAGATAATAGGGTCAACTATATTACAAAGCTAATAATCCCAGCCCAACGTAGGGCATTTATGCTAGCCCAACTGAATGTATTTCCTTCGGCATTTGTCAGGGGTAGATACTGTAGATGTTCTCTGAATGTGCCGGATAGTGTAGAGCATATTCTCTTTCATTGTCCACTCCACAGCATGCTGCGTGAACATGTGTTGTCCCCCCTTCTGGGTGCTCTGACACCGCAGCATGGTGGAAATGTTGGATTCTGCCTGTCTGACATTGATCATAAGGTGACTGCGGGAGTAGCTGAGTTTTTGGCAGCAGTGTCTCAAGGAGTAGTTTAATAGGAAGAAATCTCAGATTTTATATATATATATATATATATATATATATATATATACACACACACACACACACACACACACACACACACACACACACACAATTAGTATATGCAGTTTACTGTTGCCTCTTTGTATGCATTTTAAATACTTTTGTATGTGATTCTTTTTCTTGCGATTCTATTTGTAAAATGCCTAATAAAGGTTTGATAGTAATAATAAAACTATTGCTGTGTGAGTTGCTGCATTGTCAAAAAAAATTAGCAAAATGTAAAGATGCACCCACATAGCTTACATGGTTGGGTGGTGGTGGGGTTTCCAATGACAACATATGTTTACATGAGTTTGGGGCACAAAAGTGAGTAGAATATACACTTTCAGTCCCACCCATCAATGATGCTTAAGTAATGCTTCTGCAGCTTGGGAAGCTCTACTTACGAGTTTTAGCACCCATCTCTAAAGATGCTATAGTCATTGTAATTATTGCAGCTTATTTCTCAAATGATGGACTCAGCTCAATTAGCTTTGCTTAATCTCCCTCTGTTGCTTTTTCAACATTTCAACAGCCCAGTTTTAAATACTTTCCATTGGAAGCATATGGTCCTCAGCAGAGCAACTGAAACACGGTGCATTAGGTCAGTAACTTTCAAAGAGGAGATTTAAAGCTTATCCCCCCCAAAGCAAATCTAAACACAGGTTGCGAAAATGCTTTTAGAGACGCAGATGGTGAACATTATGAATTGCACCTCACCAATGTCGTGGCTTGACAGCTGACAGATTGCTTTAGTCTTGCCAGTTTGGTTTGGCAACGTCACCTGGACTGACGCTCAAAATGTTCAAAGCTTTCATGATCATTTTCCGTTCCGTTGATGAGGTGGAAATTAATTGAAACCCTTAATGCACTCAAAATGAAGCAGTACAGGCTTGAGTGGCCAGACAGAATATCCTTCAGGATGGAACCATGACTGGATCATTAGATCTTTAGAAAACTGAAATTTACTTTAAAGTCCTTTGGTTGTTTCCAGTTGGGGCCCACCAGCTACAGAAAGGCTATTTGGTGTAGTGGAGGCTTCTGTAAACAGAAGGGGAAGGGAAATGATTTTTTTTGGCAAATATTCTGCCCCCCCCCCCACTTCCTATGTTGTTCCAACGATTCCCCAGGAAATTTGAGGGATGCACAGGGATCTGCAGGGAGAAGTGAGAATCAGTGAAAGTCATCGCCATCACCCTCTTCCACTATCAGAGTCTGCAGCTATAGACAACCCAAGTGCTCTCCAGGATTCTGATGCACACACCAAGTTCATATTGGCAGGGTCGTCTTAAGCATGCTTGGTGCCCTGGCGCGACGGATCCCTCCGTTTCCCGGTGCGGCGGGTGGGCGGCGCCCTGTCACGACGCCCCTGCGCGCGGCGGAGGCAGCCCCAGGCCTGCGTGCCTCCGGAGAGCGGCCTGAACAGCTGAGAGGCGCGCCTAGGGCTGCATCCGGCGCACCTGGGGCGGCCTCCGCCGCGCCTCTCAGTGGGCACAGCGGTGCCCCGCGCCACCGAGACGGCCCTGCATATTGGAACAGTTTCCTTGAATATACTGAGAATATACCCAACAATACATTTGACACTTCTCAGCAGCTGTGGATTTCGGATTATGTTCAGTAGACAATACCTGACATAAGAGCAAACTCCTAAAGGCCAAGGTCCCTTCAGCCCCCCAATTAAATATCTGAGGGCACCGGGGGGCCCTAAAGTTGATGGGCATTGCCATTCAAATGGTGTGGGTGCACCCGTCATGTGATTGATTGTGTGGGACAGACTCACCTTCCCACCCCGCAATATTTTATTCAAGTTGGCATCCTGATACGTGAAATACATGATCTCATTTCATATATCTGGGTTGTGTTTTGTTGTTATTACAGAGCAGTTACTGGGACTGAATCTCAGGAGCATGGTACAAACCAGACAGGCTGTAAATATCTCTTCCCCCCCCCCAACATTACAATCCTAAAGTTGATATTTCATATCAATTTGGCACAGAGAACAATTGCAAGGTGGTAGGTCATCAGCACGAAAATAAAAGATAACTCCCTTGGTCCCTGATTCTCTTCCTGGCTCAGCTACAATTTATTTCCAAAAGAACCACATATTTCACATATCTAGTACTGTGTTTTTTTTCTAAAACAGAAAGAGCTTTTCCATTGCTGCTAATCTTTTTGTGACAAACACCCAAATAAGGTTCTGAGGGACTGTAGGGTTCATGGAACACAATCGGAAGACCACTGCTCTAGGGGTCTTATTCTTGCCTTGAATATGAGAGTTTCCAGGTCAAAACTACAGAAACTGCTCACAGAACTAGAGAAATCAGAAGTGGTAGTTTAAGCACTTTTAGGGGAGTACCTGAAGCTCAGAGCTGAAGTTCATGTTTTGAACATAGGATCTACCCCTGGAATCTTAAATAAAAAGGATCTCAAGTTTTCTCTCCACACTCCCTCCCTGTGCGGTTGCTCCATTCTTCAGCGGACACTATGCCGGCCCTCAAACCCCTCATCAAACCTAAGCGCCAAGAAGAGGACCAAGAAGTTCATCCGCCATCGATCTGATCACTATGTCAAAATTCAGCGTAACTGGCTGAAGCCCAGAGGTATTGACAACAGAAGGTTCAAGTGCCACATCTCGATGCCCAACATTGGGTATGGTGGCAGTAAGAAGACAAAGCACATGTTGCCTTTAGGATTCAGAAAGTTCCTTGTCCACAACATCAAAGAGCTGGAGGGGCTGATGATGAACAACAAGTCCTATCGTGCAGAGATTGCTCGCAATGTTTCATCCAAGAATCGGAAGATAATTGTGGAAAGAGCAGCTCAGCTTGCTATCAAAGTCACCAATCCAAATGCCAGACTGCGCAGTGAGGAGAATGAATAAATAGTTGCTCTTGTACAACTGTATTTAATAAAAAGTCAAAACGTGTTGGCAAAAAATAAATAACAAAGGATCTCAGGTAGCAGTACCAAAGAAACTATCACTATGTTGGGCAGTCTGACTCAATTCATATGTTCAATAAAGAGGTAGGATTCGTGCCAAAACGAACACAATCAGTTCCACAGCTACTGGGAGTTTGAAAAGCAAATTATACTTCATGATTTTCATTAGGTCACCCACAAGTGATCGTGTTTGGAGTCACCCAGTGTGGTTAGACTGTTGGACTAGCACCTGCATAGCTGCCAAGCCTCCCATTTCCCCCGGGAAATCCCCGTTTTTCCAGCTGTTCCTAGCTGAAAAAACAGAATTTTTTGTTTTCCCCCAGTTTATTCTGGCACGGCGGCCATTTTGGAACTGGGCGGAGCATGCTCAGAAGTGACTTTTGATGCTGCTCTGCCCAGTTCCAAAATGGCTGCAGTGCGACATCTGGCGCGGCGGCCATTTTGGAACTGGGCAAAGCAGCATAAAAAGTCACTTCTGAGCATGCTCCGCCCAGTTCCAAAATGGCAGCAGCGCTACTTCCGGTCTATTTCCGGCCCCTTATTTCTCTGACAGCAACTTGGCAGGTATGGCACCTGGCAGACGAGAGTTCAACTCCCAACTCAGTCTACTGGGTGACCTTGGACCAGTCACTAAGTGTCAGCCTAACCTACCTCACAGGCTTGTTGTGGGATTGAATGGGGAGGGGAGAGAATTAAGAACACTGTCAGGGATGAGCCAGTGGTTTCTGGTTTCCTGGAGGGGGACCAGGGGGAGGGAGATGATGTGGGGAGAGCGGTCGGAGTAAGTCTAGAGGCTAGGGAGCCAGAAAGTTCACAGGAGCAGCAAGGGTTAAATTCGAGCTCAGAATTCGGGGGGAGGGGGAGGTTTGCCCCAGCTATCAGGAGACGTGCAAAAAAGAGGAGGGCTGAAAGGCGAGGTGGAAGACTCCGTCATTTTTTGGGTTGCTGGAAGGACAAGCGCAGGCCTCAGCAGAGATCTGAACTGAGTGACTCCGATGGGTGATCATTACATGATAATTAATGGTTGTAAATACTGTAAATAAAGTCCATAAAAATGCCAGGAGACCCTCGTGGTGATTGCTGTGAGAGAGGAAGCCCATCAGCCCTGTCAAACACCACTTTGGACTCCTTGGAGAAAAAGGTGGGATACAAGTGCAATAAATAAATAAATAAATAAATGTTCCATAAATTCTGGTGATAATTAAGAAACAGAAATGGCATTACAGTCATACCTCAGTTTAAATATGCTTCAGTTTGAGTACTTTCAGTTTAAGTACTCCACGGACCCGTCTGGAACGGATTAATCCACTTTCCATTACTTTCAATGGGGAAGTTCGCTTCAGGTTAAGTATGCTTCAGGTTAAGTACAAACGTCCGGAACCAATTGTGTACGTAAACTGAGGTACCACTGTATTTGCTATTGACTATCAGTTTGGTTTGATTTGCATTACAATGTTGTTGTTGTTGTTGTTTAGTCGTTTAGTCGTGTCCGACTCTTCGTGACCCCATGGACCATAGCACGCCAGGCACTCCTGTCTTCCACTGCCTCCCGCAGTTTGGTCAAACTCATGCATTACAATACTCAGCCCAAACCCCAGCCTCACTGAGTGGAACATAAGCATGCCTCCTGCTTTTGAGCAGCTGAGATGCAGAATTTTAATTCCACCTCACCACTGACTCTGAATCTAAAAATAAACCGTAGATGCATCTCAAGATTCTCAAGTTCTGGTTTGTTTGAGCTGATTAACATACAATCAACCTTTGGCACAAAAGCTTAATTAAAACTCTTCGTCAGAAATAGATAAGGAGAGCTGGATCATATCAAAAGACCGCAACTGTGGATCAGACTCCTCAACTTAGCACCCTGCAGCTGTTTTGGACTAAAATTCCTTTCAGCCCCAGGGTGGCCCATGGTCAGGGAAGACGGGATCCAGAACATCTGGAGGGCACCAGGTTGGGAATACAAATACAAATAAGGAGCTTAAAAATTACTTTACCCCCTTCAGTCTTGTAACTTTCAACAGCAGCATCATATTTGTGTGTTTGTGTGTGTGTGTGTTTAGTGGGAGGGAAAGAAAGATTGCATTCCTGTAATCAAACCTTTTGTTTTGCAACAGTGTTTCCTGCTCCAAATTAAATGGAACATACCAATCTCCTCTTTTTTTGTCTGTGGGAGGGAGAGGAAGGAATTGCATGGGGAGTAACTTTCATTATTATCCTCTGTGAATTCTTCAATAATGGATCCTTGCAGTAATGGCAGCCCATGTTGGTAGTGCCGTTTTTTGCCAATTTCCCATAAAAGTAGCTCAAAAATGGCATCCCCCCCACCCGTGATTTTGCCATAAAAGCTCAACAACTTTCTGGATTTCCACTGTTTGAAATACGGCACCCCTAAAGTGTATTTTGTCTACCTGCCCCTCTTATTGTCATGTGAGAGATGCATTCTACAGCAATGCTAACAGGCTTCACAACCAACTCATTCCACCAGTTTCAATCAAACTTAACCATGTCTAATGTTAGCTGGATAATGTCTTATAACAGGCATGTCCAACAGGTAGATTACTGGATGTCTGTGGTAGATCACCAGTAGATCACTGGCTCACCCCAAAGAAACTCATCAACTTTGGCTCCCCTAAAAAAGCTCAACAACTTTCCCCATCACCCTAAAAAACAGGGCTTTCCTTCCTAAAAAAAAAAGCTCAACTTTGACCTGAACCCCGCAAAAGGGGGTAGATCACTGCCAGTTTTTAACTGTGTGAGTAGATCGTGGTCTCTTGGGAGTTGGCCACCCCTGTCTTATAAGATCCCAGGCTGGTACAGTATTTACTCCCCAGGATAAGTGAATATCTCCCTACCTCACAACACCAAAACAGTTGCCACACTTTAAACATACCCAAAACATCCCTGGGGAAATGAATACTTGTTCGCTTTTGGTTTCCAAAACAAGTAAATGTACGGTAGTTAACTTGCAGAAAGATTTTTATGCTCTCCCTCCCCTGTTTCAATGTGGCATAAAGAAAGTTCTGTTGTTGCTTCTCTGTTAGGAATATTCACCTGAATGAAATAACAAACATTTAAAGAGACACTTAAATTCAGACATAAAATAGTTTTTTTCCTTCTGGGTTTCCAAAATATGCATAATTCACAGTTAAAAGTGAAGGGTGAACATATGCAATTTTTTCCTTGGAGTATTTCAGTAAACATTCTTTATTGTGAAATATTCACTAATAGCACAAAATGTCAAAAAAAAAAAAAACAACCAACAAAAATAACAAATGTACAGTATATGAAAATATTGTAAAGCAATTTCCAGTTTTCCTGCCATTCTGACCTGGTTGTGCTGATCGCTAAGTTAACTGCCATTTCTTGTCTTAAACAAAGTTTGCTCTGGAATGGAACCATTTTATCTATTGGAACCAAAGATCTCATCCATTATCAGTTCAATGGGATATTTTGGATTTGTTATAATTTTCTTTCTCTGCATGATACGGAAAAGAAGTTTGTGTTGCTCTCTTTGATAGTAATAAAGAAGAGAAAAAAAGTTATCCAGTGAACTGACATACGGCCTATAAGTGTTTTAAATATTTGTAGGACTTGTGGTTTAATTCAGCAACGTTGCCCCAAAGCAAAGTTGTGTTCCATCAATTTTTATCTAGAAATGATACAGAACTGAAACAGAAAAAATATATACTTTAAAGCTAATTAATGGAAGCTCATTGTTGCAGCTAATACTCAAACAGCCTGTGAAACTTTGAAAGAAAGGTTGAAGACACTTGGCACGCTCTTTCTTGTGCTCTGATTTCCTGGGGATAACAAACATTGAGCCATGCAACTCATTGGGACATCTTCTTCAGCCTATTGGTCAGGGACATCAGTCTACTTTTCCACCCCTAAGGCCAGCCCTGGAAGCCTGCATGGTAGATGAGCAATATTCTCCCCATGTGGCAGTTAGGGGTTGAGGGTGAGATAATAGTCTTGCCTAAAATGAGTTGCGTGGAATGAGATTTGAACTGGAACTTCCTGGCTTCCAGCAAATTCTCTTCTTAGCCACTACTTCTTCTCCAGCTACTGTAAGCCTGTTCAGTTTCTCCAAATGCCTGCTTACCCACAGATAAGGGATCGTTTAATGGCCGCTTTACTAATCCACTACTTATCTTCAGAGTATCGCATTTAACAGGTTCAGATCAAAATCCTGGACTTGAAAGAGAAGGCAAAGGCAGATGAGGACAAGCCCTTCTTGTTAATCCCATCAGACTTTACAAGAGGAGGTCGGAAACCTTACGAGGGTATTCGATTTCAATAGCTACACTAAATTACGACCGTTTCCTAACGGGGTATGCTAATGAAACGTGGTAGAATTTGGGTCAAAATTATCTACAGCTGCAGAAGACAGCAACAAAACGTTTCTTTTAAAAATGTAGGCAGATGTGCAAAAGGCAGCAGGTGTGTTTTTCTGTTGAACATGAATGGTTAGAGATACAGTCACTCAATCACTGTAGGTGGGTTTAATAATAATAATAATAATAATAATAATAATAATAATAATAATAATAATAATTTATTATTTATACCCCGCCCATCTGGCTGGGTTTCCCCAGCCACTCTGGGCGCATTACACCTTGCAAGAACCTGGCTTTGACCACATTGTTTTGCACTGACTTCATCCAGCCTGCACTGTCCTAATGGTGTGTCATCTGCAAAACGCAGGATACCAATCGCATATACAGTTTACATTAAAAAAAAATTGTCCTTGAACATAAATGTGAAGGGATTCACAGACCTCAGGCAGGGCAAGTGGGTGCTTCCTTCCCTTCCTCTGGGGGAAGGGCTGTGGTGGTGATAATACAGTGTGCGTGCTGAAGCCCAAGTTCAATCCATAGCATTTTAATAGGCCTAAAAAGAAGCAGCAGCAACCAAGGAACACCTATATGCTTGGGGCCTGCTTATGGGCTTAAGAGTATGTGGTTGGCAACTGTGAGAAAAGGATGCTGGACAAGAAGGACCATTTCCGAGTACATTTCCTAGCACAATTCAAAGTGTTGGTGCTGACCTTTAAAGCCCTAAACGGCCCCGGCCCTGTATACCTGAAGGAGTGTCTCCACACCCATCGTTCTGCCCAGACACTGAGGTCCAGCGCGAGGGTCTTCTGGCGGTTCCCTCGCTACGAGAAGCCAAGTTACAGGGACCCAGGCAGAGGGTCTTCTCGGTAGTGGCACCCGTCCTGTGGAATGCCCTCCCACCAGAGAGCAACAATTACCAGACCTTTAGAAGGCATCTTAAGGCAGCCCTGTTTAGGGAAGCTTTTAATGTTTGATGGATTTCTGTATTTTAATATTTTGTTGGAAGCCACCCAGAGTGGCTGGGGGAACCCGGCCAGATGGGCGGGATATAAATAATAAATTATTATTATTAATATTATTATTATTTATTGGCCTGATCCAGCAGACTCATTTTACATTCATGCATTTGATGAAGTTGGCTGTAGAGTATAAAGCCTCATGCAGGAGATTGTTAGCCTCTTTGAGACTCCTTAAGGGGAGTGAAAGGTGGGATATCATGTCTAAACTCCTCCTCCTCCTCCTCCTCCTCCTCCTCCTCTTCTTCTTTGGGGTTTCACAGGACAATGTTGTTTGTGCTTGCTGCAACACAGCCACCTTCCTAGAATTCAACCCATGGAGAAATGGAGAAGCTGCCCCGTATGTTAATTCTCTAAAAGGACTACCTGTTTACTGCGAAGGTCTTTGTTGCAATCCACAGCAACAAACACTGCATGGTGTACATGCCAAAGATGTTGCATATGTGCCAGATACAAATTAGGTTTCAGGCTTCAAGGGAGGCAAGACAATTGAATCATTTACGAAATATATCCTTTGGCTAAGTGAAACTTGACATGTAAAAAGTCTTCTTTTTTTAAAAAAAAAATAGTATTCAAGGAGGATAGTGCAGGTTTTTAAGCAAATGTTAGATGGCCATCTGTCATGGATGCTTTAGTTGAGATTCCTGCATTGCAAGGGGTTGGACTAGAGGAGCCTTGGGATCCCTTCCAACTCTACAGTGCTATGATATGATAAGCAGTAATATAGAAGCAGCAGGCTAATCTTTGCAACCAGGCACTTCTCGGTAGTGGCGCCCACCCTGTGGACAGTGGTGGAGGAACCCTCTCTGGCACCCAGGGTGGGGCAGCCTGTACGGAGTGTGCATGTGCGGCATCCCGTACGGAGTGCGCACGCGTGTCAGCCCGTACGGTCGCCATGCAAGGGGCAGCCCGTATGGACGGCACGCAAGAGCGGCAGCCCATACGGATGCCACACAAGTGGCGCTCATACAGACTGTGAGCACCCTCGGCCACTCTACAGCTGGGGGGAGGCAGGAGCCATATTGTAAAAACAAAAAACAAACCCAGAGTGGCACCCGGGTCGACCCGCCCCCTCTGTACTCCACTTCGTACACCCCTGCCTGTGGAACGCCCTCCCATCAGATTTCAAAGAAAAAAACAACTACCTGACTTTTAGAAGACATCTGAAGGCAACCCTGTTTAGAGAAGTTTTTAATGTTTGATGTTTTATCGTGTTTTTAATATTCTGTTGGGAACTTCCCAGTGGCTGGGGAAACCCAGCCAGATGGGCAGGGTATAAATAATGAATTATTAATCATCATCATTATTATTATTAATATGCAAATCTATTGATCAAAGAAAGATATACAAGATAAAGGGGCTAATTAGCCCTCAAAGTTCCGTGAACATTCCAACAAACTAGACATATAACATTAAATTCCAGGTTTGGGGGTGGGTGGGGATGAACTTTACCCAAAGTGCCGTGATTAAAAAGCATAGCAAACAAACAAAAAACCTCCATTTAAACACAGCAGATTTAAATCCTAGCTGAAGCCGCCAATCCCTCCTATGGGCATCAAGAAAAAGGAATGCAGATTAGTAATCCTTAGAAAAGCAGAATGAGATACCAAACCAGTGCAATTGTTACAATCTGTGCTTTCATCAAGTGTGGATGATACTTGGAGATTACAGTATGAGGCAAGTGTACTGTGAAGCTTCCAGTGGATTCCTGCTTGGATCACACATTGCAGTTTAGTGACTGTGGACCTGGGAAGAGAGTGCCAGTGCCAGGCACATGCTGCTGAAATCTGTAATTTCCACTTATGTACTGTATTTGTTAAGAAGTGGTAATAAAGGTAAAGGTAAAGGGACCCCTGACCATTAGGTCCAGTCGTGACCGACTCTGGGGTTGCGAAGCTCATCTCGCGTTATTGGCTGAAGGAGCCGGCGTACAGCTTCCAGGTCATGCGGCCAGCATGACAAAGCCGTTTCTGGCGAACCAGAGCAGAACACGGAAATGCTGTTTACCTTCCCGCTTGGAGCAGTACTTATTTATCTACTTGCACTTTGACGTGCTTTCAAACTGCTAGGTTGGCAGGAGCTGGGACCGAGCAACGGGAGCTCACCCCATCGCAGGGATTCGAACCGCCAACCTTCTGATCGGCAAGCCCTAGGTTCTGTGGTTTAACCCACAGCGCCACCCGTGTCCCTAAGAAGTGGTAATAGACTGAAGTGGTAATAGGCTGTTTTGCCAGTGGTAACATACAGTATTTGGCATCAAGAAGTGGTAATAGACTGATGCCAAATACTGTATGTTACTACTGGCAGAACAGCTTACACATAAGCTAACCATAAACAATAGCATGCCAAGTATTTGGGGAGTGGGGGGGAGAGAGATGACTATTTATATATTGTAAACTGTCCTATGATCCTTGGGTGGAGGGTGGTCTAGAAATTTAATAAATAATAACAATAATGCATTCATTTAATTTCAATTTCAACCCCACTCTTCACAACAGCTCTCTAAGCTTTAACACAATTATCTTGACATAAATTAATATTCATTCCTGTTAACCATCTTCCTAAATATTTAACTTTCTTTG
Organism: Zootoca vivipara; assembly: GCF_963506605.1. NCBI lineage: Eukaryota > Metazoa > Chordata > Lepidosauria > Squamata > Lacertidae > Zootoca > Zootoca vivipara. The sequence goes on along the minus strand of NC_083284.1, from coordinate 69,277,806 downwards.
CCATTCTCAAGCTAGTAAAAGGTAAAGACAAAGGACCCCTGACCGTTAGGTCCAGTCGCGGACGACTCTGAGGTTGCACGCTCATCTGGCTCTATAGGCCGCTTCTGGGTCATGTTGCCAGCATGACTAAGATACTTCTGGCAAACCAGAGCAGCACACAGAAATGCCGTTTACCTTCTTGCCGGAGGGGTACCTATTTATCTACTTGCAGTTTGACGTGCTTTTGAACTGCTAGGTGGGCAGGAGCAGGGACCGAGGAACGGGAGCTCACCCCGTCGCAGGGATTCAAATTGCCGACCTTTCGATCTGCAAGCCCAAGGCTCAGTGGTTTAGACCACAGCGCCACCTGTGTCCCTGTCAAGCCAGTACTTAACTCTAAATCCTTCTTCACATTATCTTTCATTTTTTCACCAACATTTTAGTTTTACTCTTCTTTAATCTAAAGCTTGGTACTTCTCCATTTTTTTTATCTCTTCCAGGGCCTTTGGAATAGATTCCAATGGTTCTCCAACAGATAACATCCCAGTGTCCATTTGGATTGGGGCCATGATCCAGTCCAGATTCCCCTTCCCCACTTCCTCTCATATTGCACCCAAAAACAAAACCTTAACATATAACTGCTTTTATTCACGACTAACATCAAGAAAACCCCCATAGAAAACCTTCTTAAGTTTCCTAACAAGCATTGTTTGCACTACTTTTGAAATATCTGTAAAAACAGGCTTCCTGTGACGGCCAATTCTACTATTCTAGCCCTGCTACCAAGACAGACTGCTTCACACACCTTTCCAGTTGTACTTTGTGCAAATATAGTGTTACCATCAAGGAACGAGCGAAACATTGGTCAAACAATGGTTAAGTATTTCACATAGTGATTATCAGAACAACAACAGAGATGTGTGTTTATGTTAAATGACAAGCCCGATAGTCTTTTCCAAGACTCTTCCAAAAGTTGCAGGGCACCACTTCCGATGTCAGGGAGACTCATTGCTTTTCCACACAGCAAAGCTCAGTAATTGTCCTGACTTTGGCTCACCTCTGCCAATGGGATGGTGGGTTGGAGACATTTGCTGGAACTTTGGGTTCCAGTCCTGAGACACATGGCCAATATGAGCATGCAGACCACGGAAATGAAGAAGGGTTTGTGTGCCTCCTCCACAAGGGTAGTATCATGAGCACCTTGGCTCCCTTTTACATACTAGGCCAAAGCATTTACAGACTAGGCCAAATGGAGGTATTGACTCACCTGGGTGGGGATTGGGGGGAGGAGGGGACGGGATAGGTCAGGACACGGTGGGCCAGTCACAGGGATGAGCCGGGGGGGGTGGGGGGAGAAGGGGGTGTGATACATCATGGGTCGGGACAGAGGGGGGGGGATCACAGGCATAAGCCAGGGTGGGGGGGAGGGGCGGGATACATCATGGATCGGCACAGGGTGGGGGAAATCACAGGGATGAGCCACAGCAACACGTGGCAGGGCTAGCTAGTAAATAATAAAAATAGGAAGGCAAATGCACCAGGAACAGCTTGCAAAGGAAGTGGGCAACTGCCTCTAAAGGAAAGCATTCTTGATGGTATCGGAGTCCCAACCCCAATGGCATAACGGAGCTTCTTGCTTTTCCATACCGAAAGGTCTAACTAAAGAGAAATATGGCCTTGAGAATTTTTATCTCAACAAACTGAAATATCCTGCTTTATCACTACCCTAAGGAGTCTCAAAGCGGCTAACAATCTCCTTTTCCCTTCCTCCCCCACAACAAACACTCTGTGAGGTGAGTGGGGCTGAGAGACTTCAGAGAAGTGTAACTAGCCCAAGGTCACCCAGTAGCTGCATGTGGAGGAGCAGAGACGCGAACCCGGTTCACCAGAATACGAGTCCACCGCTCTTAACCACTACACCACCCTGGCGTAGATATGATCATCACTAAGTAATTATCATCAATAAATCTCAGAGTAAACTTGAAGAAGTGTTCAGAAGCTTTTCACCAAAAACCCACAGCATACATGGACATATATGCTTTGGTTACATTACACAGGCATGGAAAACTATATTTTAAATTCACACTCTGTCCCCCTCTCCAGAAAAAAACCCAACTGTATTTGTTTTTCACTTTACTAAATTCAAGTAGTGGACTATCCTTCCACTGGAAAAAAAATCAAAAGGAGTAAAAAATAATTGTACATTCTGGTGAAAAAATTAATTATTCTCGACATTATATTAACTTACATAGTTACGTTATTAAATTCATTGCACATTGCACCAACATTATATTCAAACTTTCCACCTCTTTTGAATTTTTCAAGAATGTGCTTGCAAAACACCCCTTCTGAAACTTTACCTTAACTGGAAGTCTTAAAGCGAGAGTACTGTTAAGAGAAGAAGCAAAACATACCCAGAAATACTAAAAACCTATGCTGCCAAGCCAACAAACTTAGGGGTCATACATGCTTCTTCAAAGTAAACTAAGTGTGCTTTCTCGGTCTGTTGCTTAACAACCTTACAATTCACTGTAAAACAGCCAGCATTTGCAGTGGTTTAAACCTAAGCAAATCGTACAGAAACAGAGTAGCCTATCCCATAACGTAAGAACAGTTACAAATTTGAGTGTCTACCAATATGCTTAACTTTTAAACACTGCCTTTTTGAAAGATAGATGAGTTTGTCATAGTAATCATGCCACTGAAATGAAAGTACCAGGTCCTATTAATATATCTGCAAATGTATACAGTTATTTATACCGAAGAGAATGCTTTCTTTCTAATGGATACATAAGCCTCCCCAAATAATCTTCTTTACATAAATGTGCTGGGTACCACAATTGTGGGAGGCACCATAGTCTCTAGAGCTGATTATATGTGGGTTTCCTAAACACACAGCACCAAAAACAGTCTGCCATGAACTTTCTTCTCACGTAAAAAATACTACATTTCTTTAAAGGGTTATATAAACAGGATTGCTTTAAGCTGTGCCAGAGCAGCAAACTTACATCTTGCTAGCTTTGTTTTTTTACCGGTTGGACTGTAAAACCTTAATCTACTCACAGAATAAGTTGCTGGTGTCAAGTGCACAGATAGCCTATAATGCAAGATTACAAAATATGTTGAAAGTACACTAGGACATTTCAGCTTGGTGCCTTGAAAAACTAGAGAAAACAATACCTTTTGTGTTACCTCCCATGTAGAGAAGCAGTTTCTGGACTACACTAAATATGCAGATGATGTGGCTGAACAAAACAAAAAGATCAACTGTTTTACCCACTTTTGTTACAGCAGGGGAAAAAACTATACAGAAACTAAAAATCCACACAATTCATTTTATGTGCTATATCCAGAATATACTGAGTTGGGTGAGACTACAATAAATAAAGCACTTGACAATGAAAATGTGAAGCTGCACAACTCTCCTCGGGCAATGACAAATTAACTTTTCTCAAACAAAGTTTAAACGTTTTGAATGTTTACCGCACAGCATATTTCAAGCAAAGCAATTACGATCATATAGTTGCCACAACCCTCACATTTTGGAGGTGATTATTTGAAAACCTTTCCCCCTTTTTTTTGCCAGCCTGTTCATACAAATTCAACGAAGCATGGCTAATACAGTTATCAGGAACATTAGACAAAGTTTTCTTTCCCCCACACCAATTCTCCTAAAGCGCTTGGAAATGTTTTCAGTGACTGTCACAGTTCAGCTGCAAGAACCCAGTGATGGGGAGGAGGGGGGGGGAGCTTCCAGTTGTAGTATCTACCCCGAAATACTCCTGCTGTCTGTGCTGCCCTGAAAGTAGCATCTTAAAACGTCTCATTAACAGGTGCCCTTCATAACACTGCTCAAGAACCGCCACTTAGAGAAAGAGAAAACAGTTAGAAGCCACTCTCTTACCTTCTATGCCCGAGTCAATCAGCCCAAACTGTTCCAACACCTTAACAAAGAGCACAATCATGACCAAGACAGCTATCATTTCAAGCCCTTCTAGGTTCATGGCGAGCTAGGTCATGGTCTGGCTCAGCCACGAAGGGAAGAACTCGTCTGCCTGGCTTTCTTTGTAAAGCCATTAAAATACATTAAGAAATCTACAGCAAGGGAAAGGGTGGGGAGAGAGAGGGAGACCGGGTGACTGACTGACAGAGTGTGATGTGTTCGATCTACACTAACCGAGGCCAGAAGTGGCAGCCGGATAAAGTCCAGCCTGTCAGGATTATCCGTTTGCTCATTATCACTCTGACACACCAACAACAGCCATGCGTGCAGAAAAGTACCGATTGCCCCGGGGCCGGAGTGGTCATCCAGCAAACGTCCCTGGCAGAATATGACGCGCCTTGAAGTGATAGCAGCACGCCTGGGAATATCCCCTCCCTCCTCTCTTTTATACCAGCATCGCCGATACCGGAGCATTGTTTGGATACTCAGTTGCCTGGGTAACGGGTAACAGACACTAACTAATATGTGGACTTGCATTGGACATCGAGGGACTGGGAAGCTTTGCACCAAAGTTGCGAATGGCCAAGAGATTGATGATTAACTCTTTACATTTTCCTTTTCTGGAAACAAATGCAAGCTGCTCTATAAAATGCAAATATCCTTGAAGAACCAACCTGGGCCATAAGTGGATTTGGGCAACCATTTGCCTGGCGGCAACATTCGACTGTGTGAATGAACCCAAATTGTGGAGAGCATTTGACCACAATCAGATATCTGGAATGCAAGGAAGTGGCGCCCATGGTAAGTAGAGGAGTCTTGTAGTTCCCAACAAAACTGGAACTGGGGACACGACCCCCCCCCATACCACTATCCGATATCTCAAAGCCATACAGACCCTTTCTTGTACTACCACACATCTGCATTACAAAACTCAAAAGATACCATCCCAACGTTGCTTTCTAGAAAGCATGGCTAAAATCTCTAGCCTTTACTTTTGAGTGAATTTAAATAAATAAAAAATAAAACACTACTACTACTACTATTACTACTACTACTACTACTAATAATAATAATAATAATAATAATCAGCAAGTATTTTGCTTGTGAGCTATATTTCCTTGCCGGGAATGTGCTGTCCTACCAGGTTTTTGGAATCTGCAAGTCTTGAATCAGTGACCTTTGCTTGCTATCCCTACCTTGGTAGTAGCTTCCTAGAGGATAGGATGGCTGGCCTGCTTCTAATGCAGGGGTCCCCAAACTAAGGCCCGGGGGCCGGATGCGGCCCAATCTCCTTCTAAACCCGGCCTTTGGACGGTCCAGGAATCAGCATGTTTTTACATGAGTAGAATGTGTCCTTTTATTTAAAATGCATCTCTGGGTTATTTGTGGGGCATAGGAATTCGTTCATTTTTTTTTTTCAAAATACAGTCCGCCCCCCCCCCCAAGGTCTGAGGGACAGTGGGCTGAAAAAGTTTGCTGACCCCTAGTAGAAGAGGCGAGTCAGAAAAAGTTTATTTGTAAGATAATGGCCTCAGCAGGTCAGTTAAGTACCAAAGAGTGACCCCTATTGCCATGGAGATGAATGAGCGGGCCTTTTCCCACCACACGTGGCTGGATGCCACATGGACATAAAATGGAGAATAGGTGTGTGTGTGTGTGTTTAAGCCATGAGTAGGCAAACTAAGGCGGGGAGGGGGGCAGATCTGGCCCAATCGCCTTCTAAATCCGGCCCATGGACGGTCCAGGAATCAGCGTGTTTTTACATGAGTAGAATGTGTCCTTTTATTTAAAATGCATTCTGGGTTATTTGTGGGGCATAGGACTTCATTCTTCCCCCCCCTTCAAAATATAATCCGCCCCCCTACACAGTCTGAGGGACAGTGGACTGGCCCCCTGCTGGAAAAGTCTGCTGATCCCTGTTCTAATATATTTCAGTGCCACCACGATGGACAGCCAGGTGGGCTGTATGTCCAGTTACCATACCAGCAATGCCACTTTACTTGGTCCTGTAAGCTTCTGAGTTTGGATGAGCTTCTCTCAGACTGCCCACCTTTGCCTACTTGTCCAACCACCCACTTGTCTCCAGACTGTCAAGTCGGACAGGATCTCAAGCAGAGAATTCTTAGCAACTACAGAATTATAATTGCCCAGGGTCCTTGAGGGAAAGTCGGGACACTTAAACTAGTTTAAAATCTATTTACTTAAAGGATAATACATTTTCAAGGCGATTTGTCTTATGCAGTGATGTGAATAAGGCCGGTGAGCAAATCGTAAACAGGCTGTCTGACTCACCTTCAGAACAACAGATGCCGAAGTTACACACAAAAGCTTTCAGACCAACGTTCACATTTAGAGCTCAAAGCAATGCTTCTTTCTCTTCACGTACAGCAAAATCACAAAATTGAAATGTTTCCAAGTGTTCATGGGAGGGTGAAGGGACTTAAGCACAACATCCCTTAGAAATTACAGTGATAGTATATCAACACTTTTGAAAGCGTTACCACATATATCAAATGCATATTGTACCTTAATGACCTAGATTAATCATAGCAGATATGCAAGCCTCGTTACAGCTACTAAAATTTCAAGCCTGTCTGACAGATCTAATTCCCGTGGGAGGGTTTCTCTTATGCCAAGAGTGGGGAAACTTTCAAGCCCAGTGGGCCTGGTGGTTGCCTCCCACACCTCTCCCAGGCCAAGTTCGGCAGCTGGGGGGGGGGGGTAACATTTTTTCTCACTACATTGGCCTGAACTTTGTCAAATCTTCAGAGGTTGTGCTCAGTTCGATTGCCAGCTCTTCAGAAGCCCGGTCCAATGTACAGTGGTACCTCAGTTTTTGAATAACTTAGTTCCCAAACAACTTGGAACTCGAACACTGTGAACCCGAAAGTCAGTGTTCCAGTTTGCGAACTTTGCCTTAGAAGCCAAACATGCTCCTGAGCTTCTGTTTTCACTGTTGTGCTGCTAATTTGCATCCCCCCCATTGTAATCAAAGCCTTTTTCCTCCCAATTTTACTGTTGCGCTGCTAATTTGCGCCCCCCCCATTGTAATTGAAGTCTTCCTCCGTTTTTACTGTTGCGCTGCTAATTTGCATCCCCTTATTGTAATCAAAGTCTTCCATTTCCAATTGCAGTGTTCTGAGGTGATATTTGGAGCTTATATTTGGTGCTTTTGTTTTTGCTATTTTTTTTGCGTTTTTGCTTGTGTGGCTTCTCCGTTTTTGTGACTGTGGCTTGTTCTTCGTTTTATGATTGATTGATTGTGTGACTGCAGAAATGGATAAAAGCCCCCCATCCAAACAATGACTATCATCAGTGCAGGTAAGAAAAAAACAATAATTTTCATTTTTATCATCTACAATACTGTCTTATTTATTTTATAGTGCAGTACATTGTTTATTGCTTTCATTTTGTGGATCAATTAGGTCTCGTTCGATAGTAAAATTCATGTTAAATTGCTGTTTTAGGGGTTGTTTTTAAAAGTCTGGAATGGATTAATCCATTTTGCATTACTTTCTATGGGAATGTGCACCTTGGTTTTGGAACGGACTTCCAGAATGGATTAAGTTTGAGAACCAAGGTACCACTGTATTGTGCAAAGCAGCAATCTGAAAGTGACATCTGAAGATGACATCCATAGCTGCCAACCCTCCCTTTTTTGCGGGAAACTCCCTTATTCCAAGCCACAGCTGTCAACTTTCCCTTTTTTTGCTGGAAATTCCCTTATTCCAGCACCGTTTCCCACTGCTATCCTGGATTGTTAGATATACCGCAGACTGTCCCCGGGACAGGTGAAGCTGCTGATCCCTTATTTTCAAATCCGAAAGTTGACAGCTATGATTACATCAGTAGCCCCTCTCAAAACGTCCTGCACTTTGAAAGGGGCTCTGAAATCCACACTGATCAGCAGTGCCTTCAAAACCCATGATATCAGGTACAGACCCTTCAAGTGTCCCTATTCTCTAGGGATAGTCCTGGATTTACAGGAAGCCATCCCAGTTTCTGATCTGATCCTGGAATGTCCCTCTTTTCCTTAGGAGATTCCTATTTTCATCAGAGAAAGATTGGAAGGTAAGGCATTATGCGACCTCTGAGCCAAGGAGATATAACCTTTAGAAGACATCTGAAGGCTGCCCTGTATAGGGAAGTTTTTTAAAAATGTTTACTGTTTTATTATGTTTTTACAGTCGTACCTTGGTTGTTGAACGCCTTGGTACTCGCACATTTCAGCTCCTGAAATGAACATTTTTTTGGAAGCCGAATATCCAATGCGGCTTCCGCTTTTGTTTCCAGCGCACCTGCACAACCGGAAGCCAATCGGAAGCTTCACCTTGGTTTCCGAACGTTTCGGAAGTCGAACGGATTTCTGGAATGCATTCTGTTTGAAAACCAAGGTACGACTATGTATCTGTTGGAAGCTGCCTAGAGTGGCTGGGGAAACCTGGTCAGATGAGTGGCATATAAATAATAGAAGTTATTATTAAATCGGACACCCCTATTTTCACCAGAGAAATGTTGGAAGGTTTGCAGGTGTAGGGCAGGTAGGCATTGTGTGGCTGAAATGGCAGATCAAATGGGGAGACCTAGCAGGCCTATTTAGACCTGCGGGCTGCAGGGTCCGCATCCTAGGGCTGTCTCCCCTATGAAGCAGGATCCATAGGTGTAGCAGTGATCTTAGATTGATGTCGGCAAACCGCATCAAATAGAAAGCTAGCTGTCAAAACCCTCAGCTGTCAAACGCATACAATAGTTTTAACGTACAGCGCTGGCAAACCTTCCTGTACGTCAGTATGCATAAACACGCATTCACAAGTTGGGTCAGAGGGACATTAGAGGGCAGCAGGTCACTACTGGACTGGCCAGAGTTGGGAGGATCCTGATGGAACTGGTTAGAGCGAATTAGAGCAGGGGAGGCTGGTCCAAGCCTGAAGGGTCAGATCCAGGTTAGGAGGAAGACAATGGGAAAATGGTGAAGTTGGGGGAAAACACCAAGAGTCACAAGATGGAGAGGAGGGGGATGTTTAAAGAGTAGGCCTGTGACAGGGAGAGGTCTGAGGAGTATGTGAGGACCAGGCACTTCCTCTATGGTGGAGTTTTGGGGTGTTGGCAGGATGTGACCTATGCAAGGACACCACCTCTTTGGGGCTTGACCAATTGTCATTGGATAAAGGATGCACCTCTAGTTAATCATTGACAGTTCTGAAAATTTACAATAAAAGGGGGCGCCTGATTTTATTCTGGGCGACCTCCCAGATATACATTCTGTCTCCCGCTGTGTTCTTTATTGCGCGCTCCCCACACATAGGGATAGCAGAAGGAATGCATCACTTTCTGCTGCATCCAAGGAATGCATCACTTTCTGCTGCAGCAGTGGTGGCTCTGGTATACTCCTCGGAGGTCGGATCTGCACCCTACCCCTGATTCCACATCTTCTTGGAAATATAAGGTGCTCCTTGTCTCCTCCCACACTTAAGGAAGAAATGAAAGGGGCTGCACTCTAGGGTCTCCTGCATTCTGTACCCACTTGGCATGTTTCAGAGCATGCTACAATCCCCCCCTTCCACAACAGCCTTTGATTCCCACATCAACTGTTGGATAAGGTTGATTTGATTCCCTCCTCCCTTTTTTCAACTCTTCCTTCCTTCCTGGTGGTGCCATTTGGTGGTTCACCTCAGGTCAGGGCCGTCTTAAGCGCCCCTGGCGCTGTGGTGCGCCGGATCCCTCCGGCGCCCTCCCGCCCCCGTTTCCCAGCGCGGTGGGTGGGTGGGCACAGCGCGCAGCGCGGCTGCCACAGGCGCTGCTGGCACAGGCGGGCAGGCACAGTGCGGTTTCCGTGGGCGCAGCTGCGCGGCGGACCGGCCAGCCAGCAGGTGGGCACAGCTCGTGGCGCCCTCCTGGTGGGCCGGCGCCGTGGTGCCCTGCGCCACCCAGCCTGGCCGTAGGGCCGGCCCTGCCTCAGGTACTAAAATGTCTTAGGCTAGGCATCCCCAAACTGTGGCCTCCAGATGTTTTGGACTACAATTCCCATCATCCCTGACCACTGGTCCTGTTACGGTAGCTAGGGATCATGGGAGTTGTGGGCCAAAACATCTGGAGGGCCACAGTTTGGGGATGCCTGTCTTAGGCCCACACCTGCTTTAGGTACACAAAACTCAGAACTCCAGATAGTAATCACCAGCACTTTGCATTGGTCCTAGAAGCTACTAGACAATTGGTACAACTGCAAACAAGACTGACATGTTTTCAGCAACTCACCCTCATCAAGAAATAAGCTACCAGAGTTTACAAAAATACAGCTTCTAAATTGTCTGTAAAAGATAGCTTGACAAAGAGTGCATAAAATCCAAATGCATAAAGCTAATGAGCTGCCACTTTAAGGTCACAAAATTCTGCCTCACAGAGATATGTTGAGTCCCATTGTTTAAATGCTTGACTTCAAAAAAACACAAATCAAAGACCTAATAGAAATAGTTTAAAACTAACTTAATAAATGTTAGCTCAAGCCAGAGCCAGTTTCAGCCCATGTAAAAGTGCTACTTAATAATAAAAATTAAGAAGAATGGCTGAGTAGCAGATTCATCCATCTTGTTATTGTTGGTATCCTTCTCCTAGATGGGCTACCTTACCAGGCTGATGAGCCCCACCTGCCCCCCACGTCCCTCTACAGCACATGCAGAAACCGCCTTCTTGGCTGTTGGACCCACTACTGGTCCCGTCCACTCAATCTGCTGGATCCTGTCTTCACGTATAGGGGAAGTCCCTACCAACTCACAGAGGGTTTGAGACCCATTGGCCACGCTCACCTGGTTTAGCCAGCCAGTTGAAGCCATTCGCAAGGTGTGGCTGCTGTCACAAGTTGACAGGTTCTGGGAGCCACAGGTGAGAGCTGAGTGGAGGGTGAGGACCAAAGGCGGCCAAACAACGTCAGAAGGAGCAGGTACTACCCCACCCCATACACCCCACCCACTAAATAGTAGATAAACAACTACACCCCCCCCCGATTTTAACCTTCTGATCTTGTGTCAGATCAGCTGTAACAAAACAGCAGAGGGGGTGCAGCGTCTTCCTTCAGTGATGGTCGGGCCATCTCTCCTCTCCCTTCAGAGGGGAGCAGTAGCAAGGCAAAACAGGAAGATGGTAGCAAAGGTTTCGCCACCCCCCCCGCCACCCCACCCAGTGACTCTTATATGGATGCTGTCATACGAAACTTCTACCAATCAAGAGTTTGAACCCTCCTGAAACAGGATGTTCCGTGCTCAAATATGCTACTAAGTCCAAAGAATTTACCGATCTGTTTGTCCCACAATGAACTTGCAAACTCTCATGATGACTGAATGCATCACAGTATTTATAGCTTTGCCATCTCTATTCTTATATTATGGTAAATCTTAGAGGATTAAATGGAAAGGATTACAAACAAGAATAAATAGTTAAAGATCTGCGCAGGGTCTTGTTCTAATTTTTCTTTAATCCCAAAATACCAAAGGATTTTGATTTTAAAAGTAAAAATAAAAATAAATTCTGTTTCATGTATACAGCATGCACTTTGTTTGATTTTATTTTTATGAAAATTAGCTATTTCTTTTTTGCTGCTGTTGATTTTAATCACCCTTTAAACATTTTACATGCCTGATTTGGCTGTGATTTTTATCAATAATTTTATTTTAGAAAATCAAGTTACCCAGTATATTCTTGCAAACCACAACCACTTGATGCTACTTTATTTTTATTTTTTGTAAGTAAATCTTTCTGTTGAATCTGCCCGTTGTGCAGCTAAGTGATATTAGAATCTGGACTTAATGGTTTTAATGCTCCCCCCACTCCCCGCCTTGATTGCACTTTTCTTATCCTCCTCCACCCCCACCTCCTGATTCAACAAACATTGGCCAAACCACAAAAAAGTGGGAAAGAGGTACTCTGTCACAGAGTCAAGGGAGTCCAGCCCAGGCACGCCTCTGGAGTCTCCCCTCATTGTTGATCCCAGGCTTCCACATTAGCACTTGCTTGTGTTCTGTTGGTTTATAGTCATCAACAGGTTTACCACTCCTATCAGCCCATCACCCATTCCCATAACCCCCACCCCCACCATCTGAATATACATAAGGGTCTGGCTGCTTCTGTTTCAGTGTATCTGATGAAGTGTGCATGCACACGAAAGCTCATGCCAAAATAAAAATTTAGTTGGTCTTTAAGGTGCTACTGAAGGATTTTTTAAAATTTTATTTACATAATCACTCCCAATCAGATTATTTGTTCTAATCAGGACTTTCAAGCAGAAGCAGCCTTTTTCACAGTTAGAAATCTTTATTTTGTAGCTGGAAGATTAAAGCTGTGTGTGTGTGTGTGTGTGTGTGTGTGTGTGTGTAGTTTGTTTGATCCTCTAACTAACACATAAAGGGGACAAATCTAGGCATCAAAGTCACCTTGAAGTCATGTGCTGGGCAGATAAGGATGTAGTTGCTAAGATTTGCTTGCCCCTCTTGCTCAAATGGCTAGAAAAGCAATTGCACGCTTGAGAGAAATTTTACTTAACCCTTGTATTTAACACACTCCCTCCATCACTGCAAGGGCTTATGAATATGAGAACCTCCCCTTTCTCCTTGACTTCTATTAGGTTTCCACGTGGGCTTCTCAAGTCATAGCAATGAATTCTCCTGGAGAGCAAAACTGTTCCCATCACCAACTAGGAGAGAAGACTGGTTGTTCTTCTTTCCTACTAACCCCCAGTCAGGGGAAGGGCAGAGAACACAGAGCACGGATTTACAAATGGCTCTTTTCTTCCAGAATCACCCATCCATTGAAAAACATCTCATTAACATAGACCACTCTGCCAGGGCCATCAAAGTAATCTCTGGAGGGTCAGCTTGTTCCATTAACCCTCTCCTCACCAAATCTCACACTCACAACCAAGAATCATGGGGCTCTGATAGCTTCCTAAACTTATAAACACATGTTCTTTAAAGGGGGCATTGTTATTTCATTGCCTCAGTAGCCCTCAGTGCGCATTGAACTGAATTTTGCACCTAGAAATCTCCAAGTCTACCAAACACCTCCTACACTACATATTAAGACTGTTACAAACAGCAGACTTTGAGACTGCTTTTTTCATTCCAGGCTGAGGAAACATTCTGGAGCACTCGGGAGCTTGCTCTCAACTTTGCAGCATTGAATCGTGGCTATCTGGATTCAGCTGGAGCAACATGGTAACCTATGATATTCATATAAAAGCTGGCTATCACTAACATTTTCCCCCATGCACTTGTGAACCAACAAATGGTTACAGGTATGCCTTGATGTTTAAGAGGAAGTGGCAGTGTATTAAAAATAAATATGAAGTATAAGAATTGTTTCCATACATGAAGCAGATGTTCACAGAAAGGATTCCCCCATTAGTTGCAATCAGGGTAACATTTCAGTAAGGGAATGTATGCTCTCAGAAGACTTGAAATGTGCTACAAAGCAACTTCATAAAGCACCAGAAGATATATCCAATTTATACCAAATGGGAATACAAGAGGTTAAATTGTATAGATCATAAAATAAGGCACCCCTGGCACAAAACCTGCAAGTCTGAGATCAAAAGAACATGTTGAGTACAAGGCAGAGGAAGTTATGAAAAAGTCATACATTTCTGTAAAGGCTCAGCACTGAAGAGTAAAAATGGAGTCCCAAAAGGGTTTCTTCATAGAAAAAGGAAAGGAAAATTTAAACTCTTCCCTGGTCTCCTTGCTGGCCCTAGCAGGACCAAACTTGGCCAGTTAGCCCTGGCGATTACTTGACGTTTACTAAACTGGGTTTCCCCCCAAAAAATGACCCTGAATTTTTTGAATTTTATTGACATGGATGCTATACTTACATTGTAATCTATGCTGTTTTTAAAGTCTCTTTTAATTAATGTTTCATATTTGCTGTTAGCTGCCCTGAGCCCGGTTTTCAAATTGGGAAGGGTGGGGTATAAATAAAATTTATTATTATTAAAGGGTGCAGCCTCCTCCAGCACACCTTTAACATCATATTAATTTGAGAGTTTCTCCTTCCCAAAGGCTTCTTTCCATTGATCCAAACAATGTTATATGCTCACGGGTCTTAGCACATAATGAAGTCTAAACAGCTTTATCTATTCTGCTGTGTCTAGTGACCTATGAAAATAGTTACTGAGTGTACACATGCAGTGCCACTGAAAATACTATCCTTTGCATCTGGAAAAAATATTCTTCCCCCAGATAAACTTAAATGTCCAACCCTCATCAGGCTGATACTCTCCCCTCCTGTCTCCTACTCCAACTGGAGGAGATGAGAAGCTTTCATTTCTGTTTTTAGTAAACTATAGTTTGTTGTTATGTCTGAACCTGGAACTGTGGATAAGTTTATCTATAGTTTGACAAAACTAGCCAGAACTAGAAACCATGGATTGAAGGTGTCTTTTTTAAACCATAAGACTAGCCACCGTTTGTATATAAAATGGAAGCAAAGACTTCAAATTTCCTCAAAAACCCAAAGCTGATCCACAGAAAGCTAGACTATAGTCTTAATGTTACAAGTACAGTGGTACCTCGGTTTATGAACACAATTGGTTCCGGAAGTCTGTTCATAAACTGAAGCGTTCATAAACTGAAGCGAACTTTCCCATTGAAAGTAATGGAAAGTGCATTAATCCGTTCCAGACGGGTCCGCGGAGTACTCAACCTGAAGCGTACTTAACACGAAGCATGGGTGTAATTGGTTCCAGAAGTCTGTTCATAAACTGAAGCGTTCATAAACTGAAGCGAATTTTCCCATTGAAAGTAATGGAAAGTGAATTAATCCGTTCCAGATGGGTCCGCGGCGTTCGTAAACCGAAAATTCGTAAACCGAGGTGTTCATAAACTGAGGTTCCACTGTATGTATAAAGTTAAACACAGTCATAATGTATCTGTTACTTATTTGCTGCACAGAACACGAATGGGCACAAGTAAAGTGGTACTTTGGTTCTCGAATTTAATCTGTTCTGAGAGTTCATTCGACTCCCAGAACCGTTCGAAAACCAAGGTGTGGCTTCCGATTGGTTGCAGAAGCTTCCTGCACTCAATCAGAAGCCGCAGAAGCCATGTCGGACGTTTGGCTTCCAAAAAACGTTTGCAAACCGGAACCCTTACTTCCCGGTTTGTGGCATCCAGGAGCCGATTTGTCCGGGAGCCAAGCCGTTCGAGTACCAAGGTACCACTGTAACAGAAACTTATAAAATACCACTGCGGCAGGAAGGTAAATGGTATTTTCATGCACTCTGGCTTCCATCACAGTGTTCTGTTGCACCAGAAGCGGTTTAGTCCTGCTGGCCACATGACCTGGAAAGCTGTCTGTGGACAAACACCGGCTCCCTCAGCCTGAAAGCGAGATGAGCGCCGCAACCCCATAGTCACCTTTGACTGGACTTAACCGTTCAGGGATCCTTTACCTTTCTACCTTTACAAACATATGAAGCCTTTAGCAGCTTAGGACTAAAGTACTTGAAGGAAGTACTTGCCTTCCCTGGTAACAGCCAACCTGAGTTTTATTATCTTCAGGTGATGCCCTGCTTTGGTTCTCTCGGGGAACATGTCCTGGGGTGGAGGGGTTGGGGTCTAGAGATGCCATACTCTAAAGAGGGGGAAAAAGAGGACAAATTTGCCGACTTCTACTTTTAACTATGGATCCCTATGATGACTCATTTTACATACCCAGGAAAAAGACGACATGTCCTGGAAAAAGAGGACAAATGGGAACGCTAGGTATCACCAATATGGACAGGGGCTTCTCATTTGGTGACACCCTTGCCACCTGCCCTCCATTTGGAGAAAGTGGGGCAAAAGGTTGGTTTACTTTTGTTTTTTTTGCCACAGGATTCTCAGTCTATGCAGTTTGTCACTCAGGCAGAGACTGAATTCCCCAGTGGCTTGGCCCCCGAACCTACTTCACTCCCTACATTCTTCTTGGCTCCAGAAGACCAGCCCAGGATCGATGTTTCATTGTGGACTAGCTGTTACCCTGAGAGAAATAATAGCCAAAAGTGATGAAGAATTCTCTCTCTCTCTCTCTCTCTCTCTCTCTCTCTCTCTCTCTCTCTCTCTCTCTCTCTCACACACACACACACACACACACACACACCAAATCAGCTTCATTTTTATCTAGCTTCAAAGAAGTTTCATGGAATGCCTCATAGCAATCTTTAAATTTTCATAAATGGCAGAGACATGAAGGGTCCTATCATACGTTTCAGAAAGAAAATCGTCCTGTTATGATTCTCTTTGCCTCTTTTTTTTTTATTATTAAAAACGCTACTTGGTCAGGCTACTGTATTCATATGGAAAAACTTAACAAGTAGTTAATTCCATTTTAACAAAACTACCGGTACCTAGATAGAGAGTGGTAACCAAGGTAAAGATAGAATCAGACTATGTCCACAGAATTCAGTAGGTTTACACTGTGCATGACCAACTGTAGTTTGTTATCATCCATAATTATTATCCAGACAGTAACAACAGTTTTGTACAAAGTGATATATATTGGTACACTTGTTGGAAAAGTATACTGTTTTGCATTTTAAAATGTTCATAGTTCTCTCTCCTGTAGGGAAATGATTACTAATTTATTTTTGAAGCACATAAGTATTATAGTTATGCTATGTGATCAGCATATGACACCAGAGGACAGTCTGTTTGATCCACTTTTATGGATTTTTAAAAATAGAACATTTTATTTACCTTGAACCAAAAACAGGTAAGGCAGTTTAAAAATAGACCAAAGAACATTTATGAATCCTGATGTGTTTTAGGTAAAACACTCATCAAGGTCATGTCAAGAAAGTATGTGATTAAATTTCCACATATATATGAGAGTGGACTCTCTTCTGGTTTCAACTGACACCTATTTCAACTTTAGACTGTCACTACAAAAAGAGTTCCATAGCAACTACGTTTGTACCGAAGAGACTGTAGAAGGCCTATACAGTGGTAACCTCAGGTTACAGACGCTTCAGGTTACAGACTCCGCTAACCCAGAAATAGTACCTCGGGTTAAGAACTTTGCTTCAGGATGAGAACAGAAATTGTGCTCCGGCAGCACGGAGGCAGCGGGAGGCCCCATTAGCTAAAGTGGTACCTCAGGTTAAGAACAGTTTCAGGTTAAGAACGACCTCCAGAATGAATTAAGTTCTTAACCCGAGGTACCACTGTAATGTTACCAGCTGCACTGCCCAAAACAAAATAATATTTGCAAGCTTTTCTCATTGGAAGGGCCATTGGTCAAACTACTCCACCCCCTCCAAAAAAAAGTTTCACTAAGAAACAAATATAGCATGCTCACCTCTGATTAATTTTCTAGGCTTGTGATTGGGCATCATTCAGCCAGGAACAAAAGGCAGAAGCAAAGACACACCATTTCCCTCAAAATTATTTAATTTATTTATTCAATTTGTATACCACCGTTCATCCAAAGATATCAGGGCAGTTCACAGGTTTGGCTAGATGACCTTCAGGGTCCTTTCCAACACCACAATTCTATGATTCTATGAAACTTTGGGTCAAAACAACTTCTAGAGATGAATGCACCTCAAATATATTGGTAAATGTCTGTTGCGAAAAATAGAATTCTTTGTATTTATTTAAGTATATATTGAAGCAAGGGGAAGAGGAATAAAATAAAACAGGTATTTTGCATCTGGGGAGTCCCGAATGGTGTAATGATGGACAGTTCATCACTTCTTCTCTCCCTTTGCCTTTCATTCTTCATTTGCTGCTCTCAGAGCTATGCAAATGTATTCAGATTTATGCAAACAGCTGGGAGTACATTTACACTTACATATCCCCCTTTCTGTTTTCAATTAGGAGGCTGCTGGCAAGCACCTGCCTACTTTTATTGGCTATGCAAAGCTATTTAAAACCCGCCTGCCCCTTCCAATGATGTGGGCTAATAGGTTTCACACCACGAAATACATCTTATCCGTTGCAATTAGAGCACAGTGAGCAAAATTGAGCAAGAGAAAGGTGTTCCAAAGGATGCAGGCTTCCGCGGTAACCCCAGCAACGGCGATGGAACCGATCCCTTAACTCCCTATTCACCTTCCGTTTTGTGCCAGCAAGCCATGAAAACGGCCCGGCATTTCACACTATTTATAGAGTATCCTCAGCTGTTACAGATGACAGAAAGAGTGAGACACATTGAGAGAGAG
Organism: Zootoca vivipara; assembly: GCF_963506605.1. Classification (NCBI taxonomy): domain Eukaryota; kingdom Metazoa; phylum Chordata; class Lepidosauria; order Squamata; family Lacertidae; genus Zootoca; species Zootoca vivipara. The sequence goes on along the minus strand of NC_083284.1, from coordinate 69,259,699 downwards.
AGTGTGTGTGTGTGCTGTTAAGAGTGATTGTACAAATGGCCATTTCCTTCTGAGAGCAAAGCCTTGGTATAAATGCACCAAGGTTTACTAATAGCCTGACCTCCGAGGAGCCTTTCACTCTCTCTTATTAAGAACAAATTGCATAGAATTGACCTTGACCCATAAGCAGACAGTGTATGCTAAGAATAACTCAAAAAAATGCTGCATCATTTGCTATAATGGTACCAACAAAAGGAATGGTGCTTTTGCCAAGACCTGGTCAAGGATTTCATGTACCAGACCCTCCAAGTGTGTCTGTTTTGAGGATAAGATCGTTTGCATCCACCAAGACCTTGATTCTGCTATTATAGGAGATGAATCTTGTGGGATGTCCAGAGAACAGTCTAGTCCTGTTGTGTTGGATGAGTTTCAGTTGATAAGGCTTGATAATGTGGGCAAGGTGCTCAGATCGGTCAGCGCAACCGCTTGTGCTCTAGACCCGTGCCCCTCTTGGCTGATAAAAACCAGCAGGGAGGGAACAGCGGACTGGGCCAGTGAGGTGATCAATGCCTCTATATGAGAGGGGGGTGGTCCCTGCCTGTTTGAAGGAGGCAGTGATAAAACCACTCCTTAAGAAACCTTCCCTGGATTTGGAAAACCTAACTAACTACTGGCCACTTGCTAATCTCCCTTTCCTGAGCAAGGTTGTGGAGCAAGTGGTCGCAGACCAGAGCCAGGCGCTTTTGGAAGAAACTGATTTTCTGGATCCATTTCAATTGGGGGTTAGGCCCAGTTTTGGCGCAGAAACTGCTTCGGGCGCCCTGTATGATGACATCTGTCAAGAGAGACACAAGGGAAACATGCCTCTGTTAATTCTACTCGAACTCTCAGCGACTTTCGATTCCATCAACCATGGTATCCTTCTGGAGTGACTGTCCGAACTAGGAGTGTGTGGCACCACTTTGCAGTGGTTCTAGTCCTGCTTGATGGTCGTTCCCAGAGGGTGTTGCTTGGGGAATGTTTTTCAGCCCTGTGGAAGCTTCAATGTGGGGTTCCGCAGGGCTCAATCCTATCCCCTATGTTGTTTAACATCTACATGAAACTGCTGGGTGGGGTTATACATTGTCAGCAGCTGATGAAACTTGGCTCTATTTCTCCTTTACATCTGCACGTGATCATCAGAGATAGATCATCAGAGATGCACGTGATCATCAGAGATCTACAGCCTCTCCTGGACAATGACAGCTCCCTTTCTCAAGCTCTGGGAGGAAGACCTTTCATTGCCTACAGACAGCCACCCAATCTTAAACAACTCCTCACCCACAATAATACAACCACCAGACTTAACATGGACACTGGTACCAGAGCCTGCAATAAACCCAGATGCCAACTTTGCTGCCACATACACCCGGACAACATCATTACTGGCCCCAACAACATCCAACATACCATCTCAGGACTATTTAATTGCTCATCGTCTAACATTGTGTATGCCATCAAATGCCAACAGTGCCCTTCAGCTCTCTATATTGGACAAACAGGCCAAACCCTACGCCAAAGGATAAATGGACATAAATCTGACATCAGGAACCACAAGACAGAGAAACCAGTAGGAGAACACTTCAATCTCCCAGGACATTCTATACAAGATCTCAAAGCAGCTGTTTTATTACAGAAAAAATTCAGGAACAGACTGGAAAGAGAAGTTGCTGAATTGGAACTCATTACCAAGCTTAAAACCATGGAGCCACCTGGGATGAATAAAGACATTGGATTCTTATCTCATTATGCATGATCAAACTTTCTTTAGCACCTCAGCCCTTGCTTCCCCCCCCCCAGGACCAATTGCAGTCATCATCAGTCATTAACAGCCATCTACAGGTTTACCACTCCCATCAGCCCATCACCCATTCCCATCACCCCCACTCCCACCCTCTGAATATACATAAGGGTTTGGTGGATTCTGTTTCAGTGTATCTGAAGAAGTGTGCATGCACACGAAAGCTCATACCAAAATAAAAACTTAGTTGGTCTTTAAGGTGCTACTGAAGGAATTTTTTTATTTGCATGTGAGGCAGTAGAAGTGCTGGACAGTAGAAGTGTTGCCTCTGTAATGGACTGGATGAGAGCCAACAAACAAACTCAATCCAGATAAGACTGAGGCACTGTTAGTGGGTGGTCCCCTAGACCGGATGGATGAGTGATCGGCTGCTCTTGATAGGGTTACACTTCATCTGAAGGAGCAGGTTCGTAGCTTGGGGGTACTCCTGCATACTTTGCTGTCAATCGAGCCTCAGGTGGCCTCAGTGGCCCAGAGTGCCTTCCATCAACTTCGGCTGGTGGTCCAGCTACGCCCCTGTTTGGACAGGGATAACCTAACTACTGTTGTCTATGCTCTGGTAACCTCAAGGTTAGATTACTGCAATGCGTTATACGTAGGTCTGCCTCTGAAGATGGTTCAGAAACTTCAGCTAGTGCAGAATTCAGTGGCCAGGTTGCTCACTGGAGCAAGACGGTCTGAGCACATTACACAGATCCTGGTGCAACTGCACTGGCTACCAATTAGTTTCCGGGCCCAATTCAAAGTTCTGGTTTTGACCTTTAAGGCCTTAAACAGATCAATACCTCAAGGACCGTCTCATTCCATATGAATCTACCCAGACCCTGAGATCATCTTCTGAGACCCTTCTTCATGTGCCTTCTCCTCGAGAGGTCCAGAGGGTGGCAACACGAGAACAGGCCTTCTCTGCAGTAGCTCCCCATTGGTGGGATGCTCTCCCCAGGGAAGTTTGCCTGGCGCCTTCATTGTACAGCTTTAGGCAAAACCATTCCTTTTTAACCAGGTCTTTGGTTGATTTGATTGACATCCTATGCCCTTTAAAAAATTTTTAAGGGGGGTATTATTGGGTTATTTTGCTTATGTATTTTGTGATTTCCCCCTTTTTTCCCCTGTGAACCGCCCTGAGATTCCTGATATAGGATGGTATATCAATTCAATCAATCAATCAATAATATTTTATTTTCCAGGGGCATTCCTGGATTTACAGAAGCTGTCCCAGTTTCTGATTTGATCCTGGAATGTCCCACTTTTCCATAGGATGTTCCCATTTTCATTGGAGAACTGCTGGAAGGTATGAAGTTATCTGATCCCCAAGCCATTTGAAGGAAGCGCTATATAGGGAAGGGTTTTTTATATTTAAAAAATGTAATGTTTTATTATGTTTTTATATACATTGGAAGCCACCCAGAGTGGCTGGGGCAAACCAGTCAGATGGGCAGAGTATAAATATTATTATTTTTATTTTGGAATAGATCGCCCCTATTTTCATCCAATAAATATTGGAAGGTATGATGTACTATATACTGGTTAGGCACATTTCCTGATGGTTATTATGGGTTAGAGCCCACCCCCCACCCCCAGGATGTAAAGATCCTCAGATCAAGACATTCGGCATTCTTTTCTCAGCCACCTATTGTGGCATTCAGGCACTATAATGAGTGAGCGTAAGATGGTCTAGAAGCCTCAGTGATAATTATCAGTAGAGATAGTTACAGATAGGTAGCTGTGTTGGTCTGCCATAGTCGGGGGGGGGGGGGGAATAAAAAAATTCCTTCCAGTAGCACCTTAGAGACCAACTAAGTTCGTCATTGGTATGAGCATTTGTGTGCATGCACACTTCTTGTGCAAGAAGCGTATCTGAAGAAGTGTGCATGCACACGAATGCTCATACCAATGACAAACTTAGTTAGTCTCTAAGGTGCTACTGGAAGGAATTTTTTAAATCAGTAGAGATATCATGGAAGTGCAGAACTTGATGTGAGGAAGAACACAGAACTTGAAAGCTGCATCCACGCTCCTTTTCTCCATAACATGCAGTTATAGAAAGAGAATACACAACATCAGTTCGCAGAGAAGGGCAGACATGATGCCACCATATTGTGTTCTGGACCAGTGCTGGATGCCAAGGAGGAGGGGGTACAGCTAGTCAGATGTAGTTAGGAAAACAAAACAAAACAAAACAACAACACCACCACAAACTGGCTAGTCAATATAAAACCAAAATTACTGGAATTATAGCTAGAATAGAGATGGGCTAGTAACCATTCAAACAACAAACATATTAAGGTGCCTTGTGCAAGTCAAGATCTGGAAATACTCTGAACATGGAATGGATAAAAGTACACAACTGTATCTAAACAAATGCACAGTAAATGTTATATAGACTGGATTAATGAACAAGTGGCATGAGTTCAAACACAGAACGGCAACCCCGTGCCGCCACAATGGTGAGGGTAGCTCGAAGGAGAATATGAAAAATGTTCAAAGCTGCTTATCAAAGATGAACTGGATGGAATGTTCTTCAATGGATTTCGAGTTGGAAACACAAAGCTGTGTGCATGGATCAATCACGGGAAGGTGAATCACCACCCTGATGGGAATAACACAGGTGGGCGAAAGAAAACCTGTTTTCTGGATATATTACAGCTTTCGCTACATGCTTCATCAGTCCAAAGAGCCAATCATACAAAACAGTTTTGTGAGTGCCCACAGGCCCTGTCCCTACCTCTCTCCACCTGGTCTAGGGCGGGGCCTGGAAGGCCTCATAAAGGACTGCTGCCGCTGCTCTGCTGCTGGTGCTGCCCAGGACTCTTCCTGCTGTGAGTGCCCACAGGCCCTGTCCCTGCCTCCTTCCACCTGGTCTAGGGCGGGGCCTGGAAGGCCTCATAAAGGACTGCTGCCGCCGCTCTGCTGCTGGTGCTGCCCAGGGGAACTTGAAACAGCACAGAGTTCTTTTTAAAATGCTTTTAAAAGAATTTTTTATGTTTTTATCTTCTTTGGGGTGGTAGGTGGGAGGGATTTTTAGTTGGGGGTGGGAATCTGTTAAATTTTAGTGTATTTGTAATTTTTATTGTTTTTGGTTTTATTGTTTTATTGTGTTTGGGGTGGTAGGTGGGAGGGATTTTTAGTTGGGTGTGGGAATCTGTTAAATTTTAGTGTATTTGTAATTTTTATTGTTTTTGGTTTTATTGTTTTATTGTCTTTTTTGTGTTCTTCTTTTGTTGAGTTCTTTGCTGTTTTTTACAGAGGTTTTATTTTGTTTTTAAGGGGAGGGGTCAGGGCTGCCCGGGAGGGGGTCCCAGCAAGCAAAATGGCTGGGGCAGATTCCACAGGGGGGTGTGCACTGGAACAACCGATCTCAGTGGTCACGGGTAGGAGGAGGAGTTACGCTAAGACCAGACCATGTCATTACCGAGGAGGCAGACTTAGTCGTTGTCTGAGGACTATCCCTGCCTCCAGGTCTGGTCCTGACCGGACGGATATTGGAATAGGCAAGGGATACCCACATGACCTGAAGGTGCTGCTGTGCAATGCCAGGTCGATGATGAATAAGACCACCGCCATTCACGACCTGATTGTGGATGGAGGATTTGACCTGGCATGTGTGACAGAGACCTGGTTGGAGGAAGCCGATGGGCCCGTTCTTGGCGCTGCTTGCCCACCAGGTTTCTCTTATGCACAGCAACCCAGGCCATCTGGGCGGGGAGGGGGGGTTGCAGTGATTTTTAGGAAGTCATTAGTTTGCACCAGGCGTCCTATTGGGAAGACCCAGTTCTCTGAGTGCATGTTCTGGAAGTTGGGCAATAGAGGCAGTACAGGATTCCTTTTGGTGTACCGACCTCCCCGCTGCACCAAGGATTCCCTGCCCGAGCTGCTTCAGGTCGTGTCGGATGTGCTCCTGGAGACACCTAGCTTGGTTGTCTTAGGGGATTTTAACATCCATGCCGACACGACCTTACAAGGAGCCGCTCGGGACTTCGTGGAAAGCGTGGCCACCATGGGGCTGTCCCTGAATAAGTCTGGCCCAACTCATAGCCGCGGACATGCCTTGGACTTGGTGTTTACCTCTATGTTGGTGATCTGACATTAAGTAAAAGCGAAACAAAAGAAGTGCCATGGTCAGATCACTTTCTGGTGCAACTGGACTTCTCCGCAACCCTTCCCCTCTGCAGGGAGGTGGGACCGATTCGGATGGTCCGCCCCCGCTACTTAATGGATCCAATTGGCTTCCAAAGAGTGGTAGGGGATGTTTTATCCCATGTCGATGGCCTTTCAGCTGATTCCCTGGTGGCCCGCTGGAATGCGGAGTTAACCAGCGCTATTGACTGTCTGGCTCCGAAGCGCCCTCTCAGATTGCATGGAGCCCGGACAGCCCCGTGGTTTTCCCCGGCGCTGAGGGCAATGAAACAGTCGTTGAGACGGCTAGAGCACCGGTGGCGGAAAACTCATTTTGAATCAGACCGGACACGGGCTAGAGCTCAACTTCGAGCCTACCAAGTGGCAATGGCGACGGCGAAGAGGACCTTCTTCACCGTCTCCATCGCATCTGCAGAAAACAGCAGCAGGAGACTCTTCCAGGTGGTTCGCAATTTAGCGGAACCACCTGCTCCATCCGGGCCCAGTACGGGCCACATGATCTCCTGCAATGATTTTGCAAAGTTTTTTGCAGATAAAGTCGCTCAGATTCGGGAAGAGGTAGACTCCACCGTGGGAGCAGGGCCGGGGCGGGGGAGTGCTAGAGTCCTGTCTAGTCAAGTTTTGTGGGATCAGTTTCAATCTGTTACCTCCGAGGATGTGGACAGGCTGCTTAGACGAATGAAACCAACCACCTGTCTCCTTGATCCTTGCCCATCCTGGCTTATAAAAGCTAGCCAGGAAGGGCTGGGCGATGGGCTTTGCGGGTTGGTAAATGCTTCTCTCCATGAGGGAGCCTTCCCAGACCCGCTGAAAGAGGCGGTTATTAAACCGCTTCTTAAAAAACCATCTTTAGATCCGGCCAATATGGCCAACTATCGCCCAGTCTCAAATCTTCCATTCTTGGGCAAGGTGATTGAGCGAGTGGTTGCGGAACAACTCCAGGCACGCCTGGAAGAAGCGGACCATTTGGATCCCTTCCAGTCAGGATTCAGGCCTCATCATGGGACTGAAACTGCCTTGGTCGCACTGGTCGATGATCTCCGGCGGGCTAGGGACAAAGGTAAGCGCTGTTTCCTTGTTCTGCTGGATCTCTCAGCGGCTTTTGACACCATCGACCATAACATCCTTCTGGACCGTCTAGAGGGCTTGGGAGCTGGGGGCACTGTCATGCAGTGGTTCCGCTCCTTCCTCCTGGGCCGTGTTCAGAAAGTGGTGGTGGGGGATGAGTGTTCAGACCCCTGGGCGCTCACTTGTGGGGTGCCTCAGGGTTCTGTCCTCTCCCCCATGCTTTTTAACATCTATATGCAGCCGCTGGGAGAGATCATCAGGGGGTTTGGGCTGGGTGTCCATCAGTATGCTGATGATACCCAGCTCTACCTCTCTTTTAAATCAGAACCAGTGAAGGCGGTGAAGGTCCTGTGTGAGTGCTTGGAGGCGGTTGGAGGATGGATGGCGGCTAACAGATTGAGATTGAATCCTGACAAGACAGAAGTACTGTTTGTGGGGGACAGGAGGCGGGCGGGTGTGGAGGACTCCCTGGTCCTGAATGGGGTAACTGTGCCCCTGAAAGACCAGGTGTGCAGCCTGGGAGTCATTTTAGACTCACAGCTGTCCATGGAGGCACAGGTCAACTCCGTGTCCAGGGCAGCTGTTTATCAGCTCCATCTGGTACGCAGGCTGAGTCCCTACCTGCCCAGTGACTGTCTCTCCAGAGTGGTGCATGCTCTAGTTATCTCTCGCTTGGACTACTGCAATGCGCTCTACGTGGGGCTACCTTTGAAGGTGACCCGGAAACTACAACTAATCCAGAATGCGGCAGCTAGACTGGTGGCTGGGAGCGGCCGCCGAGATCACATAACACCGGTCCTAAAAGACCTACATTGGCTCCCAGTACGTTTCCGAGCACAATTCAAAGTGTTGGTGTTGACCTTTAAAGCCCTAAACGGCCTCGGTCCGGTATACCTGAAGGAGCGTCTCCACCCCCATCGTTCTGCCCGGACACTGAGGTCCAGCTCCGAGGGCCTTCTGGCGGTTCCCTCATTACGAGAAGCCAAGTTACAGGGAACCAGGCAGAGGGCCTTCTCGGTAGTGGCACCCACCCTGTGGAATGCCCTCCCACTAGAGGTCAAAGAGAACAACAATTACCAGACCTTTAGAAGGCATCTCAAGGCAGCCCTGTTTAGGGAAGCTTTTAATGTTTGATGGATTTCTGTATTTTAGAATTTCTGTTTTTTTGGAAGCCGCCCAGAGTGGCTGGGGGAACCCGGCCAGATGGGCGGGGTATAAATAATAAATTATTATTATTATTATTATTATTATTATTATTATTATTATTATTACTCAGGATAAAGGAGATATTCACAGGAACCAAAGGTTGGGAGCAGACTGAAACCTCATCTCTGTCTCCGGACTACCTCTTCTGGGCTGTACCCCCCTGTGGGGACCTTTCGAGCCTTAAATGGCCAGCTATCTGGTCCAAAGATGGGCGCTGGCTCCTTCTTTTTCCCATAGCTTCCCTTATGTGCTCCTTGCACTGCTGGATTGATGAACTGCCATGGGGGGCATTTGTTGACGCACGTGATGGTGGACTAGAGCAGTGCTGGGCAACCTTTTGAGCTTGGTATGTCAAAATTCGCCAAAAAACCGAGCATAACTCGGGTGGTGTGTCACTTCGAGGAAAAAACCATAATTTCACGATACTGTACTTATAGTTTAAATAACAAAAATGTATACTTGTAATATATAACTGTATTTAATAAACCAAAAACTAATTATTTAACCAAACCAAAAACCCCTTAATTTATCACAAAGTGCCCAGAGTTGTTGAGCTTTTGGGGGAGATGCTGACCAAAGTTTTGGAGGTTTTTTTTGGGGGGGTGCAAAAGTTGCTTTGCTTCTTTGGAGGGGATGCCCCAAAGCTGCTGCACTTTTTTGGGGGGAAAGAGAACAGAAATAAATGACGAATAATACCTTCGCTGGAACTAACACACAGCACCGACATAGTTTGCCAAAGCGCCAAAAAACCCAGCACAGAACGGGTTAAAAAACGAACGCTGTTACACCCAATCGTAGTCTGCCAAAGCGCCAGAAAAAAGAACAGAACAGAAAGGGTTAAAAAACAATCTCTGGCTGCCACCACCAGCAGCAACAACAACAAAAAGGATCCGGGTTTTAACAGCGGAGACAAGCTGTAGGAGGAGCAGGAGAACAAATGGGGGGGAACAACAACAACAACAGCGTAAATGGGCTGATGGGGCGCGTGCCAGCAGTGAGGGCTCTGCGTGTCACGTCTGACACGTGTGTCATAGGTTCGCCATCACTGGACTAGAGCATGGGATTTAGAGAATGGGAAAGGTGTGAAATTTCCCCTTCTTTCAACCAATGCGCATGAATGAAATTTCCACATTAGCTGATTTCAGTAAACCCAAGTAGTGACAGTGAACTCTGAATTCAAGCACAGGTGTTTACATTATGACCTACTGGACAACTGAGACTTCTATAATGAGGTTTCATGGTGTATTCTTAGAGCATGGCATGGGCTCTTTCAACTAACTGTTCATTATTTAATTAATTCAGTTTGACTTTGTCATGCTCATCTACTTCTACAGAACCATCTTGAAACCAGACCCCAATTCATGTTGTCTCTAGAGAGAAACACTATAATAAAACTTTGTATTATCTGAAAAGGAGCTCTGAACCTCAGGCTAGACTAGAACTGGTTCAATCCACATTATGTTCAGCACAGCAAACATCTATGCCAGTGACAGCTAGATTTTGCATTCTGGATAGAAGAAATCCACATTATTTTGGCTGGCTGTTCCATTTCCTCACTCAAGCTGTCTTTTACATGTCTTCTCACAGAGCCCTTTAACAAGATGAGGTGAAGGCTTTCAAATATGTATTGCATGAGGCTGGTACCTGACTGGTCACACATAAAATGTGTGTGTGTGTGTGTGTGTGTGTGTGTGTGTGTGTGTGTGTGTGTGTGTAAACCTTGACAACAGCTTTGTTAACGAAGAGCCTGCTTGACACGCTGGTACCAAAAAGACAGCTAGGAGTAGCAATTTCTCACTTTTCAAAAACAGTGGGGTTGTTTTTTTTTTGGGGGGGGATTCAAGCAGCCATGGTATAGAGAAAGGTAAGCCAGTCAATCAATTAAAGAATTATGATCAACTGCTGTAAATGCCAATTATAATGAAAATACCAATTATCAGGGTTGTGCATCCCTCCTGCCATCTGATTTGTGGCACCGGTTGGTAAATCTAGATCAGACCTGATTTGGTTCAGAGCAATCTGGACCTGATTTGACCTGGCCTGGATCCAAATTTAGAGGGTAATATTTTTGGAGGTTCTTAGGTCCATCTTCTAGGGACCCAGGTGGCGCTGTGGGTTAAACCACTGAGCCTAGGGCTTGCTGATCAGAAGGTCGGCGGTTCGAATCCCTGTGACGGGGTGAGCTCCCGTTGCTTGGTCCCAGCTCCTGCCAACCTAGCAGTTCGAAAGCACATCAAAGTGCAAGTAGATAAATAGGAACCGCTACAGTGGGAAGGTAAACGGCGTTTCCATGTGCTGCTCTGGTTCGCCAGAAGTGGCTTTGTCATGCTGGCTACATGACCTGGAAGCTATATGCCGGCTCCCTCGGCCAATAATGCGAGATGAGCGCGCAACCCCAGAGTCGGTCACGACTGGACCTAATGGTCAGGGGTCCCTTTACCTTTACCTTAGGTCCATCTTATCATTTGACTTGTTTCCACATATCAGACCTGGACCATGTGGTTAGAATCAGAGTTGACGAAGATTCATCTAGTCCAACCCCCTGCAATACAGGAAACTTTTGCCCAATGTGGGACTCGAACCCATGATCTTCACATTAAGAGCTGACTATAGGTCTAGTCTCCATGCATGATATAGGCAGATAGACAACAACAAAGGTGCAGGCAGCAGTGGGAATTCCCCTTTCACTTATGGCCAGTTAGAAAAGTTCCCTTGTTCAGATCAGCCTACAACGTATAGTATCACTGCATAGATTGCTTGATTTAAGAGCTGGGCTGTTCTATTTACACCTTAGATATTCTAGTTTGTTCTTTTCCCAACCCAATAACCTCTTTTTAACAAGCAGCCTGGTAAATTAGAAGGTATAAATACCAAAATGTGGTTCTCTTAACAAACCTCAACTTAAAACAGTATGTGAGCTGCTTAATAAAAATCATAGGGCAACAGTCTTTCCCACTAATTTGCCATCTCTGATTGATCACTATAAGGTTTTACTTCCTCAGTTCTGTCCAGATTAAATACATTTATAGCCCAGCATGACACAATGAGACCAAGGAACAAGCGGCAATTGCATTGTCTATTTTAGTCTTTCCCATTAACCATAATTTAAACACAGAAATGGGCAGCAAGGTGGAGAGGGAAGATTATGAAATGTGAAGAAAAGGACATGAATAAATTGGAGTAAATAATATAGCCCTCTTTAGACAATCCTTTGTCTAAAGATATATTGTTGAAAGTTGTGGGATTCTTTGTCTTAAAATATACCAAATCTCAATCAGTCTATACATCTAACAAATACATATGTTGCTAATTTGACAAGCAGTTGCTAAATTTCATTGATACTGCATTTTCTCAGCACCCAAATTCAAAAGATATTATTGGCGGGGAAATTTGATTATTTTATCTGTTTGCAGAACCTGCGTGAATTCAGAATCCTGTGTAGAATATGGCTTTGCAAGAGTCTTTAGGATAGTGCCCACTGTATCAGTGATAAAGAATCTCTCCTCCTCCTCCACACCCATGCCATGTTGTGACCCAAAAGACTTCATCCTACTTCATCCTATGCCCCAATTTGGTCAATGGTATTTAATTACTGGTATGTGTTGCATTTATTTGTCACCTTTCTTCCAAGGAGCTCAAAGCTTCTTCTCCATTCTAATCTTACAACAACACAATGGCCATAAATTAGGCCGAGAGACAGTGACTAGGCCAGGGTTCCACAGTGAGCTTCATGACCGAGTGGCCGTTTATATTTGGGTCTCCTCAGTATTAGTTTAATGTTGCAACCCCTACAACACATCGGTCCCTCCAGGGAAGGTGTTCACTTCATTATACTATCTATGATGCATCAGGTTGGGCAGCAAAAGAAGCATTCTCAGCGTGTCCCACTTGACTTATGGAACTTCTTCCCACCACAGACTCAATGAAATCCAGTCACGAGCATTTTCTGAAATTTGATAAGGCCCCCTTGTCTGAGTGTGCCTTTGGGGCTTGTGGCTAAGTGAGGATAGAGCAGGAGAAAGTCTGTGAATTTCACTGTGTTCTGCTTTTCTTTAGTCACCCAATGAAGTTGGGATAATATGCTATAAATCAAAAAATCTAAATACATTACAGTAGCAGCATGGTTGACACAGCACAACTACTTTCATGTGGTTGGGCTGGCAAGACACACCAAAGGGTTGAAGAATCCAAAGAGAGACCACATAACACTGGTCCTGAAAGACCTACATTGGCTCCCAGTATGTTTCCGAGCACAATTCAATGTGTTGGTGCTGACCTTTAAAGCCCTAAATGGCCTCAGCCCAGTATACCTGAAGGAGCATCTCCAGCCCCATCGTTCTGCCCGGACACTGAGGTCCAGCTCAAAGGGCCTTCTGGCTGTTCCCTCCTTGTGAGAAGTAAGGTTACAGGGAACCAGGCAGAGGGCCTTCTCGGTAGTGGTGCCCGCCCTGTGGAATGCCCTCCCATCAGATGTCAAGGAAATAAACAACTATTTGACTTTTAGAAGGCAGCCCTGTTTAGGGAGGTTTTTAATGTTTTATGTTTTATTGTGCTTTTAATTCTGTTGGGAGCTGCCCTGAGTTACTGGGGAAACTCAGCCTGATGGACGGGGTATTATTATTATTATTATTATTATTATTATTATTATTATTATTATTATATTTTTTCTGCTATCTACAAGCAGAGAGGCTAGAACACTCAAGGGTGTATTTACATTTTATATTTAAAACAAAAGAGTGTAACCGTATGGGTCACTTGGTTTTATTGGTTAAGCCCCATGAACCATGCTCTGGTTGGAATCTGCTGCTAGCACTCAAAATAATCGCTACTTTAATGGTGTTAAAGTAGTTACACATACATGAGCAGCAGAAGCACCTTCACAAACTTGAAGGAAGTTTGAGGGTGGTGAGCCTGTAAGTCCTTAACTGGAAGGCATACCTCCAAACATTCCCACCCACAGGTAGGGCTGGGTGATTTCTGGTTTTCAACCAGCTAAACATCATGATATTCTGATACCGGTATATCACAATGTCTGAAATAAGGATGGAACTATCTAGAGGCACTGGCTGGCTCCACGGTTTCCCCCACACTGCGATTTTTTTCATAGCATGCACACATCATAGTTTGCAATATATTGCTAGGTCAAAAATTATGAAACCAATATCATGATATGGACTTGAAACTGGTTTTGGATGATACAGTGGTACCTCAGGTTCCAGACGCTTCAGGTTACAAACTCCGCTAGCCCAGAAATACCCGGTAGTACCTCGGGTTAAGAACTTTGCTTCAGGATGAGAACAGAAATCGCGTGGTGGCAGCACGGCAGCAGGGGGAGGCCCCATTAGCTAAAGTGGTACCTCGGGTTAAGAACAGTTTCAGGTTAAGAATGGACCTACAGAATGAAGTAAGTTCTTAACCCGAAGTACCACTGTATATCACCCAGCTTTAACACACATCATGCTTTGTGATATATTACTGGGTCCTATACTATGAAACAGCTATCATGATATGGACTTCAAACTGGTTTTGGATTATATACAGTGGAACCTTGGGTTACGTATTCTTATGAATGCTATGGGTAACGAGCTCCGCTAACCCGGAAGTAGATGCCCCTAGTTGCAAACTTTGCTCCGGGATACGAGAGGAAGTTGTGCGGCGGCGCAGCGGCGCAAGCAGCAGCAGCAGGAGGTCCCATTAGCGCAAGCACGCCTCATGTTAAGAACGGTTTCGGCTTAGTAACGGACCTCCGGAACGAATTAAGTTCATAACCGGAGGTACCACTGTATTGATATATTGCACAGCCCTATCCACAGTGCACACACACACAAGATAGCAGTATGGACAAGACTCTCTTGAGGCAGAGTTAAAGTTTGTTGTGACATCACCAGAAACTTGGCCAAGCCTTTCCCTTTTCACGCACATGTGCACACACACAATTTAAAATGCCAAGCTCAGAATGGCAAACTAGACCATGCTATAAATCTACTTTCCCATTATCTGGCAGGGATCCAACTAGGGCACAAACCCAAGAGCCTTCAGGATACAGTTTGCTGGCTAAGTTCCAGTTTTTGGCAGGGATAGGCGGTGTGGGCATACAGGGCAGTCTCGAGCAGGTCGCGCGCCCTGGTGCTGAGAGGCGGAGATCGCTCTGGTGCCCCCGCCCTCACAGGGCGCAGCATGGTTTCTGCGCGGCTACCTAGAGCAGGCCCTGTGGGCATACACAGTCAAAATGAACGAATCCCTCAGCACTGAAACAGTAATGCTGCAAATCACAATGTTTAATTGATAGCAAATTGGAAGCTTATTAGTTGTGTGGAAGGAAGACTGTTTGTATCACTGAAATAACCATAGTCATTTCGCGTGTCATTCTCTTGAGAAATATTAAATGGTGCATCCAATCATTGCTGTTATTTCTGCTCTGCCTGGTAATATCCCCTTATATTAATAGGCATTCATGGCTTATGCTGATGGGGAAACTTACTTGTCTAGTAGTTGATGAAGCTTTTACTTATTTTCATTCAACCCCTCATTAACATGCCAGCTCTCTAAACAATAACTCATCCCCCCCTTCCCGCCCACTAATAACTTTGCAGGTTTAGAGCTGTCCAGTTAACACTCATACCATTAGCATCACAATAAGCAAACAAGATGGATGATGTGGGAAAGATGGTATATCTCTGAAAGATTTTAATCAAAGTCGCATGTAAACAATACCAGCAGAAGGAGCCTTCAAAGCAACCTAGAAAATTTCAAGCAGCAGACAATTCAAAACAATTTTGAAGCAAAATTGCACAATTTGCGTGAGTGAAATATCTATGGAATTCACTGTCACAACATCTAGTGATGGCCCCCAAATTTATAGAAGATAATGCTATCAATGGCTACCAGCCATGATGTTGTCAGTTTGCATTTCTTAGTGCAGAAAGTATTGATCAGATGTGTAGAGATATTTCCTATTCGAATTAATTCAAGAGGGTTCTGGAAGCTTCTCTGTGTGAAAGAAACAAGCAGAAGGTTCATGATGTTTGGGTTATTCCTTCAGAGAAGCTGAGTACAGCTGGCTTAAACTGGTTCTGTTAAGGTCAGGTTGACTATTAAAGTAGGGCCGGAAGGAACCTGGGGTTTCACGTTCACTTTCTATCTCTCTGGTGTGGTGTTCTGTAAATAGTGTTAAGGTTTAGACTTATTATAAGTTATTGTAGGTTTAAGTTAAGTCTGCTGCAACTGGATTTCTTATGGACAGTACTGCTAATCCTGGATGTATTGGATTTGTGACCATTATTACTCATTTGCCTTCAGTAGCAGTAAAGCTCTGCTGGGTGAAATGGAATTGCCTCTGGTCTATTTCAGAGGTATTTTAAGTTTTTACTCTGCTAACTATACATCTTAATCTGCTCTGGATCAATACGGAGTATACTTTCCATGACAGATACCTATGTAGCATAGCTGCCAAGTCTCCCGTATTCCCTGGGAAACCCCCGTTTTTCCAGCTGTCCCCAGCCGGAAAAATGGATTCCCCCCCCCCCCGGTTTATTCTGGCGTGACGGCCATTTTGGAACTGGGCGGAGCATGCTCAGAAGCGACTTTTGATGCTGCTCTGCCCAGTTCCAAAATGGCTGCAGCGTGACTTCAGGTGCGGTGGCCATTTTGGAACTGGGCACAGCAGCATCAAAAGTCACTTCTGAGCATGCTCCACCCAGTTCCAAAATGGCGGCAGCGCTACTTCCGGTATGCTACTTCCGGTCCGATCCATTATTTTTCAGAGAGGAACTTGGCAGGTATGCTATGTAGTCCCAGAGACAGTACCTCTGAATATAAGTTGCTGGACTCATAGCAGGGAAAGTGATGTTGTGCTCAGGTCCAAATTGTAGGCATGTGGTTAGTCACTGGGAAAACAACAGGATGTTGGTCTGATCCAGCAGGGTGGCTATTGCATTCTTATATCTTCACAAGAAATGGTCATGTACGAAAACAAGGTGCAAGGCTAAGCTAAGTGATGAAAAGTTTGCATGAAAAGTGTGAGTGGTTTGGGGCTAAGATGGCTTGGGGGAAGCAGCGACAACCCCAGCCTCTAACTGATACTGTAGATTTCCCACTTTCCAAAGGAAGGAGAAAGGGAAATACTCCCATAATAGTTCTTTCTTGACAAATAATTTTCTCTGAAAGCAGCGTTTAACGTTGAGTGCAAAGAAGTAGCTTACAGTAGCTTACAGCATGATCGTTTATCTAAAACGAAACATAAAACTGTAAGAAGAGCCTGCAGGATCAGGCCAATGGCCAATCCAGGACGGCATCCTTTTCTCACAGTGGCCGACCAGATGTCTGTGGGAAGCCTCTAAGCAGGACATGAATGCAAACAGTCCACGAACCCCATCACCACGTCTCTCAATTAATATCCAATTAATATCCACCTCTTCTGCAAAACCAATTATCTCTGAAAAATCTAAGTTGTGCTTGTCAGCAGCTGTTCTGCAAGCCCATCAGTTTGATTACAAGCCAGATTTCTGGGTAGATGGCAAGGCGAATTTCATCCCTCCCAATATTCCACAGATGAAAAGAGGGATGCTGCTACAGACATGAAGTACTTCCTAGCAAGAATGCAGGGACATCTTGCAGCCTTACACAGATGTCAAAAGCATGCACACCAATTATGTCATGAGTGTGACAAGTACTTCCATCACTGGCCGACAGAGTGGTAAAAAAGTGACGATGAGCCAGGTAAAACAAAAACAAAAAACCCACTCTGGATCCAGAAGAGGCAACATGAAACTCATGCACAACTTTTGTGAACACTAGCAAGATTTCCTGGGCCTTTCAATTGCCCAGGACTGAATTAATATCCTAAAAGCCCCTGGGTCAGAGGCATAGCTGCCAAGTTATCCCTTTTTTAAAGGGATTTTCCCTTATGCTGAATAGGCTTCCTTGCGAGAAAAGGGAAAACTTGGCAGCTATGGTCAGAGGTAGGAGCCCTAGAACAGAAGCATCTCTAACATGTTCTGTTTCTGACTTAACCTTCAGGGTGCTTTTATTACCTTGTATTTCTACTTTTTACAGATGTGGCGTTGCTTTTTGTAGCTTCTTTGCTGCCCTCTACAGCTCATCAGTAAAAACAGATGAATAAAAAGCTAGCAAAGCAAAGTTTCTTCCACAAAGTAGCTGCAAGAGAGAAAATCCAAGTGGAAATAGTTACTGGCAAGATTTTAAAGCTACTCTTTGTCATGAGGAAATCTGACTACATGTTGTTAGCAAAACAAAAACAAAACAAAAAGTTTAAACACAAATTTTAAGATACAACATGATAAATTTTGTTAATTCGTTTCACCATGTTTTTCCCCTAGTTTCTCCTTTGAACAGCAACTTCCTTATGCTGCATTTGTTTTTGGCATCCGTCTGTCTCAGGAGATAATGGAGGAGTGCTGCATTGGGAGGAAAGCCAAACCATTGGAGAGTTACAGCGCCTGATGTAGCTGTAGAGACCAATCACCGGAGAGACATGTTTTGTTGCAGCTGGGGCAGATGAAGGCATCTGGTTGTGCTGCTGCGGATGCACCAGGGCGTTTTTTTCTCTCTGTGCACCTTCCAGTGGTCATTTCACCTCAGGTCACTGCTGTGGATACACAACCGGGTGGCCTGCCTCTGGGTGCTGCGGTAATCTGCAAGGGATTCCCATACAGTGGGGAATAAACTGTTTTTAAGTCACCTTTTAAAAAACCCTATTTCATCTCAGGGCTTCTTCTGGTTAAGCGGGTTAGGGTTCAAGGCAGACTCAGTGACAAAACATTCCTGATACTCAAATGGCACGCCACCCATTTTTAATATGAAAAATACAGTTGAATTGATAACGTACTAAATTTCTACACTGATAATCTACTAAACTTTTCTATTGATAATCCATGAATAAAATAAATGTTCGGAAACTGGAAGCGATTCTCTTGAAGTTTTGGTATTTTCTCCATCTTCCAAGTTTGGCCCCTACCCCATTTTTCATCTCTTTCCTTTAGTGTATCGAACATGAGTTTGACCAAACTGCGGGAGGCAGTGGAAGACAGGAGTGCCTGGTGTGCTATGGTCCATGGGGTCACGAAGAGTTGGACACGACTAAACGACTAAACAACAACAACAACAACAACAACCCCCCAAAAAATGTTCATTGTCCTTTGTGTACTAAAAACTTCCATTAGGCATCACAACAGATAAACTACAAAAATACCTAAGGTAACTTCTTCGACATCGAGATATGTAAGGTATGCTGAAGGAATTCAATAAAGCACATTAAAGTACATCAAGAACAATGTATTATTTATTTATTTATTTATTTATTTATTTATTATTATTATTATTATTTATACCCCGCCCATCTGGCTGGGTTTCCCCCGCCACTCTGGGCAGCTTCCAACAAAATACATTAAAATATCACAGATTAAAAACTTCCCTAAACAGGGCTGCCTTTAGGTGTTTTCCAAATGTCAGGTAGTTGTTTATCTCCTTGACCTCTGATGGAAGGGCATTCCACAGGGCGGGAGCCACTACCGAGAAGGCCCTCTGCCTGGTTCCCTGTAGCTTTGCTTCTCGCAGTGAGGGAACCGCCTGGATCTCAATGTCCGGGCTGAAAAATGGGGGTGGAGACACTCCTTCAGATATATAGGACCGAGGCTGTTTAGGGCTTTAAAGGTCAGCACCAACACTTTGAATTGTGCTTGGAAACGTACTGGGAGCCAATGTAGGTCTCTTAGGACCGGTGTTATGTGGTCTCGGCGGCCACTCCCAGTCACCAGTCTAGCTGCCGCATTCTGGATTAATTGCAGTTTCCGGGTCACCTTCAAAGGTAGCCCCACGTAGAGCACATTGCAGTAGTCCAAGCGGGAGATAACCAGAGCATGCACCACTCTGGTGAGACAGTCTGCAGGCAGGTAGGGTCTCAGCCTGTGTACCAGATGGAGCTGGTAGACAGCCGCCCTGGACACAGAATTAACCTGTGGCTCCATGGACAGCTGTGAGTCCAAAATGACTCCCAGTCTGCGCACCTGGTCCTTCAAGGGCACACTTATCCCATTCAGCACCAGGGAGTCCCCCACACCCGCCCGCCCCCTGTCCCCCCAAAACAGTACTTCTGTCTTGTCAGGATTCAACCTCAATCTGTTAGCCGCCATCCATCCTCCAACCGCCTCCAGACACTCACACAGGACATTCACTGCCTTCACTGGTTCAGATTTAAAAGAGAGATAGAGTTGGGTGTCATCCGCATACTGATGAACACCCAGCTCAAACTCCCTGATGATCTCTCCCAGCGGCTTCATATAGATGTTAAAAAGCATGGGGGAGCAGACGGAACCCTGAGGCACCCCACACTCACCCCCCACCACTTTCTGAACACAGCCCAGGAGGAAGGAGCAGAACCACTGTATGACAGTCCCCCCTGCTCCCAACTCCTCTAGACCAGTGCTCCCCAACCTTTTTATCGCCGTGGACCAGTCAACGTTTGATAATTTTACCGCGGCCCACTGAGGGGGGACGTTGATTGTTTATATTTTCTTTAGATTGTTTTGATTTAATAATTTTGATTTAATTGTATTTAAATGTTCCTTGGGCGGCCCGGTACCAATTGATCCACGGACCGGTACCGGTCCGTGGCCCGGGGGTTGAGGACCACTGCTCTAGACGGTCCAGAAGGATGTTATGGTTGATTGTATCAAAGGCCACTGAGAAATCCAGCAGAACTAGGAAACAGCTCTCACCTTTGTCCCTAGCCCGCCGGAGATCATCAACCAGAGCGACCAAGGCAGTTTCAGTAACAAGGCAGTTCAGTTTATGTACTAAGTAATAAATAAAGAGTTTGAAACTGAAGAAGCTATTACTAAAATGGATGCCCAGCATGCAGAAATATGGTGTATCTATAGCTGGGGGGGAGAGAGTTGCATAGGAGATCACCTCCTGCCATAATAATAATAAATAAACAACAACAACAATGGTGGAATTCTTTGCTATGGTGAATAACCTGGCTGTAGGAAGCAGAAACTAGTCGTAAGCTAGTCGTAGGCCTGAAAAGGTAGAGGGATTTGGGCTCAGACTGCATTCCAAGTCACAGTTTCCATCACATCCAAACTGGCAAAACTGTGGTTTAATGTCATTTTACAACTAAGAAAATGAAATGTGAGAAATTGAGCAGAGTTTGTTAATATCTGAACTGGCTCCACTCTCTCTCCCCCCCTCCCCCTTCACATTATATTGGAACACGTTGAAAATGTTCGAGGCCATGCTGGGCTATATCTTGTCAAAGTCCCACTCTCTCCCTCCCCTCCCTACATGGGAAAATGAATGTATTTCATCTCTTCCAAGCCACTATACTGCAATCATAGCTGCCAGTTATAGCAGTGGTAGCCACCTACTCAAATTAGACCCCATTGTAATGAATGGACTTAGGTTAGCCATGCCCATTAATTCCAATGGGTCTAACTCTTGGGCAGGACTAGTGATGATTGCCATCTAAAGGCTTTGCCAAGAACATGTCAAGTCCCCCTCATCCCAGTAGAGAATGGCATCCGAAGCAAACTGCCACAACTGTAACTTGCACATCATTTATTAATACTGATAATGTATTCTCCAGCTGCTCAACTGTGAAAGCCAGATGAGTGTATTCTATTAATTCTATTAAGAGAAGGTTAAGGGGTGATATGATAGCCATGTTCAAATATATAAAAGGATGCCATATAGAGGAGGGAGAAAGGTTTTCTGCTGCTCCAGAGAAGCAGACACGGAGCAATGGATTCAAACTACAAGAAAGAAGATTCCACCTAAACATTAGGAAGAACTTCCTGACAGTAAGAGCTGTTCGGCAGTGGAATTTGCTACCAAGGAGTGTGGTGGAGTCTCCTTCTTTGGAGGTCTTTAAGCAGAGGCATGACAGCCACATGCCAAGAATGCTTTGATGGTGTTTCCTGCTCGGCAGGGGGTTGGACTGGATGGCCCTTGTGGTCTCTTCCAACTCTATGATTCTATTATTCTAATAGTTATTCTATACTGTATTCACAGTTATTTTTGATGTACAATATGAGATGCATTGATCTGTATAGGTGCGTTTTTATTTCAGGTGTTATGTATTTGTTGCTATGGAAAACAAACCTTCCTGTTTATTTGCATTGTTAAAAAACAACAACCCTGCCCTGCCCTCCTGAATACCAGGTTGGCTTGTGAGGGGGGAAAAACCTATTATGTTTAAAACAGCACAATAAATGTTAAGTTGCAGCTTTACATGTCTTAATTAAAAAGGAACATCTTTAACACAAATTCCACAATAATAAAGAAAAATAGGTTTATCTACAGTGCCATTCAAAAAGACTTAACTACTGTGTTTTTTAAAAAAAGCTTCACTGAATATGGATATGAAAGCCATGTTCCTTGCCGCCGGGTTTCATATCCCTTATTTGATTGCTTTAATTAAAATGCAAATTTAGTTATAGTGCCGATGTGGAGACAAAAGCTTTGAGGAATACAGCATATTATATCTAAAGAACTATTAGCCCCCACATCATAACTGATGAGATTACTGCCACTGAATTGCAAAATTAACGTTCATTTCTTCGGAGCTCAGCAGAGATTATAAATTAATGCAAGGCCTCGTTACCACCTAGAGTTTTAATTTCCACAAACTACACTTCAGAACACTTAGAACTTACTGTGAATAGAGGAAACTTCAGCATTGTCACATATTAGAGTTTCAGATCAAAGCAGCGTGCCCTTTAATGGCACATCTCCCCAGGGGAGAAAAATCACGCCTCTGATGTGAGCCTGTGGAGCCTGCTATCCCTATTAAATGGAGTTAAAGTAGACCTATTGTGTGATAAATGAATCCCTCCTGATGGAAGCTGGAATGCTTAGCAGGCTGAGGCAAAGGCGCAAGTTGCTTGAAAAGGCAAATGTAGAAAAGAACAAGCTTCATGCACACCCAGAACTGACTCCAGCACTTCCATCTTTGGGGGGCAGCCAAAACTAGAAAAATAGTCAGCCGTTCTGCAACCAGTTTATCTGGCAGCTGTCGAGACCTCACGCCTGAAGTCAGAGGCCTAGTGGCGCGTGGCGCCAGGGAACCAACCTCTCCCATAGGGCCTAGTGGCGCGTGGCGCCAGGGAACCAACCTCTCAGGGGCGCCCCAGCGAGTGGGAGAGCTGCGCGGCTTTGCCGGCAGCCGTCCCTTTTCCTGCACACCGCCAGATGGTTGGCGGGGCTCAACGAGCCACTAAGCCCTGTGGCTCCGCCGCCGCCTCCACCTCCTCCTCTCCCTCAGCCGCTGCCCGCCAAGCCGCTGTCGTCCGAGGGAGCAGTGGTAGTGGTGGTGGTGCAAGCGGCTCCCGAGGGGCCTCTTCCGTGTCACTGGTGCCCACCGCCCCACCACCACCACTCCCTGGGGCACAGGCGGCAGCATTGCAACTGCCTCCTGCTCCTCGGGCCGCTGGGCAGCAGCGAGAGCGCCAGCAGCGGGCTGTCGTTGTCAGGCAGTGGAGGAGGAGGCGGCACCCTGGAGCCTCGCAAGGGAACATGGGGTTCCGGCACTCTGGCCACATTGGCGGCGTCTTCTGTGGGAGATGGCTCCTGGGGTTGTGAGGTGGTCTGCAAGTTGGGCCCCGAATGCTCAATTTTGGGAAAAGGAGGGGGCGCCGGAGGGATCTTTGTGCCACAGCCCTGGATGTGCTTAAGACGGCCCTGCCTGAAGTCAAAGGACACCAAGGGACCACCCAGAGAATGGCAGATGGTGGGGGCAATTCACTATTTGGGACTCAGAAGACAGGCAGAATATTCCTTCCTGAGCAGTGAACCAGCAAATAAACATCATCTCTAAACATACAAATTAAATAATAACTTTACATACCATATTCTTGTATAACGGGGAAACATGGAACAAAATAAATTCAGCAAACAGATGTTTGCAACAGGAGCAGGAAACCTGATTATTTTTAATAAATTGAATTAAAGTAATTTGGTCTGATTTGTAATAATTTGGAAAACCAATAAAAATATAAACCTTCTACTCTAGTGTATCAGTGGCTTCCCAAGGTCTTGAACAGCGGTCTTTCCCTATCACCTACAACCAGATCCTTTTAACTAGAAATGCCAGGGACCAAAGCTAGCACCATCTGAGGGCAAAGGATGTGCAAAGCATATCACTATGCCACAGCCTTCCCCGCCCCTGCCACTCTGCGATTTGGAACAAGAATACAGTGGGACCTTGACTTACGAGCTACTTGACATCTGACGCTTTTGAGTTACGAGCGGAAAAAGTGGCCGCGTGCTTACGATTTTTCCGACATCCGAACGGAAAACCCGTTCACGGCTAGATGCGGTTTCCTCGACTTACGAGTTTTTAGATGCAGTTTCCTCGACTTATGAATTTTTCCGTTTCCAATGCTTTCCCATGGGAAACTCGACTACGAAGTTTTCAACCTACGAGTGTGCATTCAGAACGGATTAAATTCGTAAGTCGAGGTCCCACTGTATTAAACATTCATTATAACATATTCTGCAACGAGGTGATGAGGCATAGCTCCACTACCAGTTAAAAATTCATAGCAAATCAGTAGAGAAGGTGTGTTGAAAAGGCAGATGTGCTGCGTATGAGGCAAAAGGTAAAGGTAAAGGACCCCTGACAGTTAAGTCCAGTAGCAGACGACTCTGGGGTTGCGGCGCTCATCTCGCTTTACAGGCCGAGGGAGCTAGCGTTTGTCCGCAGACAGTTTTTCCGGGTCATGTGGCCTGAATGACTAAGCTTCTGGCAAAATCAGAGCAGCGCACAGAAACGCTGTTTACCTTCCCGCCGGAGCGGTACCTATTTATCTACTTGCACTTTTTCGCATGCTTTTGAACTGCTAGGTTGGCAGGAGCTGGGACCGAGCAACAAGAGCTCACCCCGTCGCAGGGATTCGAACCGCCGACCTTCCAATCGGCAAGCGCTAGGCTCAGTGGTTTAGACCACAGCGCCACCCACATCCCTATATGAGGCAACACAACCTTAAAACAACTGCTCATATTTTCTGTCAAAATGGCTGTTGTTCTCTTAAACATACTCTCTGTGATACTAGATACTACAATTCTCTTTCTTTTGCTCACAAGATAGTCTTAACCTTTTAATCCTTTCATCTCAATGAGAATTATCTATCTGGGGATTCATTTTTCCCTCATAAATAGTATTGTTTTCCATCTTGCTTTTGGAAACTCTTAAGCTGTCAGTGGATGATACATAGTTTTTACCATTTAATTTAGATTCCCATTCATTTTACTTTAAATCCATGCCAGTATTGTGGGTCTTTCAAGATAACAGTGTTTTCTTTGGAAATGCTCAAGCCTAAGTCTGCGACTGGATAGTTTGCAGAACTGTCAGTTTTCTTTATTTAACCTATATTTTCCAGTGACATGTATAAATGTTGGAGCATAAATTTAATCACAAGGTCGAATCTTCTCTTTGTTTCATGGAATTTTATTTTGAAGTTATAAATGCAGGCAACACAAAAGGACAAATATAGGAAGACAACAAGACCCCATAAATAATTCACTGATTGCAATGCTTAGTATATCTGGATATGCTTGAGGGATAATGGTTTATTATTTGTTTATTTACTTGTACAAATTTATATAGTACTTAGTCTTAAGGAAAAATCCTTAAAAAGAAATAGCAGCGTCTATAAAGCTTTCTAGGGACCCAGGTGGCGCTGTGGTTAAACCACTGAGCCTAGGGCTTGCTGATCAGAAGGTCGGCGGTTCGAATCCCTGTGACGGGGTGAGCTCCCGTTGCTCGGTCCCAGCTCCTGCCAACCTAGCAGTTCGAAAGCATGTCAAAATGCAAGTAGATAAATAGGAACCGCTACAGCGGGAAGGTAAACGGCGTTTCCATGTGCTGCTCTGGTTTGCCAGAAGCGGCTTTGTCATGCTGGCCACATGACCTGGAAGCTATACGCCGGCTCCCTCGGCCAATAATGCGAGATGAGCGCGCAACCCCAGAGTCGGTCACGACTGGACCTAATGGTCAGGGGTCCCTTTACCTTTACCTTTTATAAAGCTTTCTAGAAAGTGAGTGGGCACTTGGCTGCCTGTGAGATTGACTTAGAAAGTGATGTAAGGTAGTTTCAGATATTCATAATAAAGTCACTCTTTCCAAGACATCTGCATTGGAAATGTTCCCTTTTTCTGCATAGGAGAGAGAGGATCTTTATTCAATAAATCAAACCATCTACAATCTTTTACAACTATCCAAGCATGAAAACCCTGGGGTTTGTTGTGAGCTACAGGTGCCGGATAACGTTAGCGGAGACAGACCAGGAACCAGTTTCATTTGCCAGCATTCCCAGTTAAGCGCACTCTCCTAATTGCTAGGTGTTCAATGGTGCACTCAGGTCTATCACAGTGCCTGACCCGCATCAAGGCATCTAGAGTTGCGACTGGGGGGGAAGCTGGAGGGGTACATGCCAGTGGCAGGGGACCAAAGAGCAACAGATGTGAGTCTACCTTCCGGCCATGCAAAACCAAGGGTTTCTACACAAACCATGGACTCAGCTACAATGGCAAAGAAAAAACGCTTTTTATGCGTCATATATGCACTATAACACTGACACCAGATAGCACTGTGGAGTCCTGTTTTCACTCCTCCTATTTCTCTAAGTTTACAATGCATTTAACTGAAACTCTTCTTTAATGTGTCTAGATCAGGCAACCCCAAACTTCGGCCCTCCAGATGTTTTGGACTACAATTCCCATCTTCCCCGACCACTGGTCCTGTTAGCTAGGGATCATGGGAGCTGTAGGCCAAAACATCTGGAGGGCCGCAGTTTGGGGGTGCCTGGTCTAGATCCAGCCACAGCCACATCTGTGCAGGCAAGGAGGAGAAATTGTCACAGTTCAAGGGCACTGTGCAGACAGATAAAAGTACTCACAGGTGGTATTGTAGCAGGTTCAGTGGGGTGTGTGGCCTTAGGGCAGGCACCCCCAAATTCAGCCCTCCAGATGTTTTGGGACTTCAATTCCCAGCATCCCTGACCACTCGTCCTGTTAGCTAGGGGTGATGGGAGTCGTAGTCCCAAAACATCTGGAGGGGCGAGTTTGGGGAAGCCTGCCTTAGGACAAGGGGAGTGTCTTGAACACCAGAAAGAGAGGCCTGGAGTGTTGTATTCAGCTCCCTGGGTTTGAGCTTCCCCAATCCTGATCTACAGGGTAGTTGTCCGTTATTCTTTGTGCAATTCTGCATGCTCTGAGGCCAGAATCAATGTGAGATTTATTTATACTCTGTTCTACTTGGAAGTGCCCAGAGCAGAGTACACAATCTGTTATATAAGCAACAAAAGTACAAGAGTTTCTAAAAGCAGGAACAAAATACAACCCACATTTCAAACAATGCAAAATCAGAAAGCTGACAGCAACAGGACTTGTTACATACCAATCAATACTTGTTCCAATAACATGGAAAGCTGCATATTAAACGCCCATCGAAAGGAAAGCACCTTCAGTTTTTAGCAAAGATACACAAAAACAGAGCCTGATGAATTTCAAATGGAAGAGCATTTCAGAGTTCCAGGGCCACTTCAAAGGTCTTTTCTCTCTCATGCTCACTTGCCAAATCTCCCAAGATCACACTGAGAGCAAGGCCTCTGACACTGATCTTAATTTCCAGGCAGAACTATATGGATACAACAGTAGAGTTGTACATTCTGACCTGTGAGCACTGGCAAGAGCCACATTTTGGACCAACTAAAACAGGCATCCCCAAACTCGGCCCTCCAGATGTTTTGGGACTACAACTCCCATCATCCTTAGCTAGCAGGACCAGTGGTCAGGGATGATGGGAATTGTAGTCCCAAAACAGCTAGAGAGCCGAGTTTGGGGATGCCTGAACTAAAACTTCCTTCAAACATAGCCCCATATGGAGTATATTAAAATAATCCAGTCTGGAGGTAATTAATGCATGCTTGATTAATGCAATCCAAGCATCCTCAGAATTTATAAACATACCACTTGCAACTTTCATAAAACAGGCCAGTAGTTAAGGTGTTATTCTGTGCACCTTTACCAAAAGGCAAATTCCACTGAGCACAGTGGAACGTCTATCAAGCAGAACAGTGTATTACAACTGAAGTCTTGTGCATAACTTTTAATTTGAAAACTATATCCTTGTGAAAAGACAACATGCAAAACACTAAATGCCTTTCTCCAGTTTCACGTTGCACGCAATCAAACATGTGCACAGCTACCAAGATGCTTATGGTAAGATTTAAGAAAACTGACTACCTTATATATTTAGGATTATTGTTTTTTATTAAAAAGAAAAGAAAGGAGTCGATTAGCCTAGTTACTTCTTAAAGGCAATTCAAAACTACAGGAAAATTCAGCACACATTAAAACAGTCTTCAAATGTATATTTATTACTATGCTCTAGCCTAGAAAGATCACCATGAAGATAAATATGAGAACAGGAAGAAAAGGAAGCACAGCTATAAACTCACATTGCTATAATCCTTGTTTAGTTTGGCTTTCATTTCAACGTGGATGATTTTGAAGTGAGAGCATTGTGCACCCCAGCAGAATGCATTTTAAAGCTACCGTTTCCAAATGTTTCATTCTTATAATTAAATTATCATCAAAGGATGATAATACCGTCACGAATGCTATTTTGCTCTTTTAATTCATGGTATCCCAGACTGTTGAACATTTACCCCTGTTTTCTTTTCACACATGACCTGAACAACTAATTCAATTATAGAGTCTTTAAAAAACAAAACACCCTTTCTCAAAGTACTTAACCTCTGGGCCACTACTATGCTATTTGAAATTAAAACCTACCAAAAGCATCAGGGCTTCTTACTTATAAAAAAACAAACAAACACACATAGATCTTTATTTGTAAAGCACAATCACTAATTCTTAAAAACCCTGCTCCAATGTTACATTTCCACACCCAAGTCTAGTTACAAACAGCACACCTTCCCAGGACCACAGCCTTGAACAATATTCTGTGGAAGTTTTAAACATAGCAAAAAGTTGCACAAGCAAATGATTTTTTAAAACAAATGGTTTTGCAGACAACATACCCCACACCAGTTACAAATGTGTAAAATCAAACAAAGCACCCTCCTCTTACCTCTGCTGTACTTCCTCTGTTTCGCAAGTATGAAAAAGGTCACCAAGATAGCTCCCATCTTCACAAACTTCAGTCCCAAACTTGCTGATCCTTCACTTTAGAACTTCCTTTATCACACAGCGCAATTAAAACAATAGGCTGTTGCAAACCAAACACAGGAGAATTCTGCAGCCAAGTAACAAGGCTTCAGACTCCTTCACTGCCTGCATCACATCTGTTAGCAATATACATATTTAAGAGCTGTGCTCTCTAGCTTCCTAATTTCGATTCACATGCTTTGGGGAGTTCAGAGACATGCTGCAGAGGGAGAGCTGGAATGGAAGACAGCATCTAGCCCCATGCCATGTAGGTTAATTGAGCTTGCTGCTGCTACTACTACTACTTTAAGAAAGCTCTGAATCAGTGCTTATTACAGTGCATTTTTTTTAATACCGGTACTTTGGCACTTACTATATTATAAGTAGTGGGCTGGCTATATTAGTGGAAAGTTGAGAGCTAGGGCAATATAACAGATAAGTGTGTGAGCCAGGAAGTCTCTGGAGTAAAATCTCACTTCAGTTGTGAGTTCAACAGGTAAGGCGCCTTCTTAGGTAAGGCACAGTCATTCAGTCATTCTGTGCCTCCTCCACTAGAGGTCTGGAGGGCGGCAACAAGAGAGTGAGACTGTTCTGCAATGACTCCTCGCTTGTGGGATGCTCCATCAAAGGAGGCTCACTTGGCATCTTCATTACATATCTTTAGGCGCCAGGTGAAAACATTCCTCTTCTCCCAGGCCTCTGGCTAATTAATCTATGGCCCTTTAAACAGGAGGGGGGTATTGTTTTTGTTTGTTATTATCCTATATAATAAAGTCCCTGTGTCTCTGCGTCCAGTCCCTGTGTCTGCGCTACTGCGCTTGTGCCCCACGGACACAGGGATTGGACGCAGAGACTGGACGCACACACGTGCGCATGCTCCCCCCCCCGAACGGTGTTGAGAGGACATAATGGAAGGCACCATTGGGGATTCCCCCGTCAAGAAAAAGTAAAGAAAGGTGGAGTTATGAGGAAGGGGGGGTAGTGTCCGAAGAGGAAAGGAGACAAAATTGTGAGGGAAATTGGCGACGGTTTGGGGAGGGGGGGGAGAGTCCGACTCTGAGGGGAAGGTGCCCCATGTTGGACCTCCTGCCTGCCTCCTTCCCTCCCTCGCCCTCCCGCCCTTCAAGCTCTGGCCACCACTCCCTGCTCGACTGGAGGGAAGCACAGCCGCAACTTTCCCCTCTCACGGCTGCTTCTTTTTCCCTTAGCTCGCGCAGGCAGCGCGTCCCGGAGAAGCCCCGCTCGCTTCTCTCTCTCTCTCTCTCTCTCTCTCTCTCTCTCTCTCTCTCTCTCTCTCTCTCTCTCACACACACACACACACACACACACACACACACACACCGCCCACCACCCGCCACAGCAAACCACCCAGGGGGAGCCTGGGGCCCTCGACGCACATCCTCGCCGGTGGAGGCAGCGACGGAGGCGATGCCTGCGCGGTCCCAGGGCTTCCCCTCCGTTCCCGCCCGGCTAGCGCCCATTTACTTAATGGGCTGAATGACACTAGTTGTATATATATTTGTATATATATTTGTGCCTGGCGTGCTATGGTCCATGGGGTCACGAAGAGTCGGACACGACTGAACGACTAAACAACAAATATTTGTGTTTATATATTGTAAACTGCCCTGTGATCAATAGATGAAGGGCGGTATAGAAAATAAATAAAATAAGGAGAATATTGCCAAGTAACTGTATACAGTTGTGGTAAGGTATGAAGTGTTTTGAACATGCAGGAGGCATAAGGTGGCCACTTGGGGCTTGCAAAAAATTAGGTAATTTGTCAGCAAAAGTATGGCACAGATTTGCATAAAATTTGCATATGCCTATGAGTGCATGCATGGAAATAATTTCCATAATTTAAAAACTAATACAATAGTGTCTCACTGTAGTGAGGAAGACTGGGACCAGCTGACCTGTGTGCCTGCCCAGTTTGTTGGTGCTAAATACTGATGAGCCAGCATTCAACAAAAGAGGTTTAAAGACTCTCTAAAGGCAATACTAAAAAAAAGTGGTATAAACACTGACAGTTGGTGTTATGGGAATTCTAAAGTATTATAGGTATATAAAATAAACATCCATAAATGTACAAGGCAAACATATACATAACTATATAAACCACGTGTCTGAAATAGTGCAGGAGAACAATCCTGAAGCCATTTTGACTCTTCCAGTAACCTCAAATATTCTCCCCATTGTCTCTTTGCTCACAAATCCTGTCTTAAGTGCGTATTTCTGCATGAATAGGGTGAGCCTGTGACCTGGATTCAGGAACTAAGTATTTAGCTAGCATCTCAAAAGGAATGGCCAGGCTGCCCAGGTAAAGCAATCAAGTGACCAATATCAGTATCCTGCCAGACAGGATTTCTGTTGTAGACCACCCCCTGTGATGTATTTCTGCTGTAGCCCGCCTCCTTCTGTGATGTATGCATGATGTTTTTTTTGGGGGGGTGGTCTTGAGCTACAGGGTGGGCAATTTCAAAAGTCTATATAAGGGCTTACACACCATTGTTCTGGGTCCTCCCTGCCTCCTGCGTGTGGTTAGTGAGCACCCTGTTGCAACAGTTAATAAAGATCAACCAGATCATTCTCTGGTTTGCCTCTGTTATTTTCTCCTACCAACAGAGAACCTACTTAAGGACTCTGTACGGGCTCTTGGATACCCCATAAGGGGAAAAGGAGCAGTTTTTTTCTTACAACAGTTGGGAAGCAATGGCCTACGAACTCTCCAGTTGGAGAACAGCCTTTACCAAATGTGTCATGGGCTTTGAAGAGGCTCAAACTCAAGAAGAAAGGGAGAAACGAGCTCAGAAGAAGATACATTTGGCAAACCCTCACCGTGATCAACTCCTACCCGGAAACCTATGTCCCCCCTGTGGAAGGACGTGTGGATCCAGAATTGGCCTCCACAGTCACTTACGGACTCACTGTTAAGACAGTGTTCATGCAAGACAATCTTACTTGGCTACGAGTGATTGCCAAAGAAGAAGACAATGACAGATGATCAACTTCAAGGTCACACTCACAGTTCTTTATCTGCAAGCCAGATTTGGGACTACAACCTATCCAGGTAGAAAACACACGCCCACCCTAGAAATGTTCAGTATTATTTACGGTAGCAGTGTAAGTGTGTTAGAGAGTACCATAAACAAAAGACTGCTCCCTGCCCCAAATAGTACACTATCTCTTTAAGGCTTACAGTATTAGTTAACTATTATTATAACGGGCAATTTTTATGCCGCTTATATTTAAACAAATCTCTAAGAGGTTTACAACATAAATTAAGACACCATGAATTTAAAAAGCAAAGCCAACCAAATTCCCATCCCCCCCAACTTGTGCTACCATTTCACTTGCAAATCCAGCCTATTTAATTTTATGTATCATAGTTGTTTTCAAATGAAACCTTTGAGAAATACAACTGTAAGCATCTCCCCCAAGGAAAGACAACAGACTTACTGTGCTTGCATGTGTAGAGATTTTGTTCCTCCACAGTGTGGCAGCAAAGCCTTTAGCAAAAGAAAACATTTGCCTTAAAACACAACACCATAGGTTAGATAGAGTGGCAGAAAAGAGGCTGTGACAGGATGCTATGGCTGATGTCAAAAACAGGGAGTTAGTGCGGTGAAGCTGGGAGATGCTACTATCTTGACGGGGCAAAGGCAGATGGCCAAGGATTTCGATACTAGGCTCCAGCCATCAGTGACTGGTTCAAACTCCAGAGTTCTTATACCTATTTGTTGTTGTTGTTTAGTCGTTTAGTCGTGTCCGACTCTTCGTGACCCCATGGACCATAGCACGTCAGGCACTCCGGTCTTCCACTGCCTCCCGCAGTTTGGTCAAACTCATGTTCATAGTTTCGAGAACACTGTCCAACCATCTCATCCTCTGTCGTCCCCTTCTCCTAGTGCCCTCAATCTTTCCCAACATCAGGGTCTTTTCCAAAAACTCCATGGACAAAGACAACAGGCATATACCTATTTAATGCCTTTTAAAGCTTTTATTGCAAAGCAGAATCTAAAGCTAAACATAACAATACATAAAACATTTGAATAAAACATAGGAAATGTGTGTTTTAAAAAGTCACAAAATATTCATAGGTAAAATTATTTTTAAAAAACCACAGGTGGCAGGTGGGTGAGATAAGGCTACAGAATATTTTGGAAAGCCCGCAGTATTGCTCTCTGACAGAACTTGGTTGGCAATGAATGCCACAGAAGTAGGGCTGCTACGGAGAATGACTTCTGCTTCGTATCTGGCATATCTTGGTGACTGTCCTGCTCGGATCAGGTCAGGACTTCAGCACAAGTTGAGGGAAACTCCTCACAACCAGTTAACAAAAGATGCGAGGTCAGAAACGCAACGACAAAGGGAATCTGAAAAGCAGAGACTGTATTTGGCCAGGATCAAAGCATGAAAAAGCAACCCAGAAGCCACCACAGTCCAAGAAGAAGAAGAAGAAGAGTTTGGATTTGATATCCCACTTTATCACTACCCTAAGGAGTCTCAAAGCGGCTAACATTCTCCTTTCCCTTCCTCCCCCACAGCAAACACTCTGTGAGGTGAGTGGGGCTGAGAGACTTCAGAGAAGTGTGACTAGCCCAAGGTCACCCAGCAGCTGCATGTGGAGGAGCAGGGGAAGCGAACCCGGTTCCGAAGATTACGAGTCTACC
Source organism: Zootoca vivipara (assembly GCF_963506605.1). Lineage (NCBI taxonomy): Eukaryota > Metazoa > Chordata > Lepidosauria > Squamata > Lacertidae > Zootoca > Zootoca vivipara. The sequence continues at coordinate 69,226,606 of NC_083284.1, read as the reverse complement.
GCTCTTAACCACTACACCACGCTGGCACAAGAGAGAGTTCTAAGTAGAGATCAGCAGCATGAAAGGTCAGTGGAAGGTAACATAGCCACAGTTATTCACAAGTATTTAGGACATGGTGAAGAACTGTTTGGGGCTAGGAGGCTAGTAGCTCTTTATCTACCCCGACGCCTCTGGGCAACGTATCACCAGTTTGAAATCAAACTGTGGAGGCAAAAGCGTACCACTTTGCTAGTCTCAACAAAGCCTGAAAACCGGTTGTGGCAAGTAGCAGGTCGGCAGAGGCAAGTGTTGCCTTCATGCCCCTCTTTGGGTGTCCAGAACTTTTGACTGAGCCCTGAAAACAAAATGTTGGATGGCAGCTGCATTCACTTTGATCCAACAATGTTCTTCTGAGGTTCCAGAGTGGGAGTGGCCCAACAGATGCCATTGGACTACACCGTCCATCATCTCTGACCAATGGCCATACTGGAGAACCATGGGTTCCCTAACCCTGCTCCTGGAGGCAGTTTCTCTTCTGAACTCTGGGTGTTCACCGTTGAACAAGTGAGTGAACACATTTCCTTCTCTGGGAAATATCAGATCCTTCTTTAAAATGCTTCCTATGTTGGTGGCTGCGGCTGCTGGAGGAACCTGCTGCGTGGCCCCACCTATGGTATAGACTGCCCTGCCCATTCAACCTGATAACAGACCATTAAATCACTCTGGGGCAGCTGAAGTGACTTAATCTGATTCAAAACTTGCTGAGCGAACACAACTCTCCCTGAGATCCATTCAATATTAAGTTAGTACCACAAGGTCGTCCCTAATCAGCACTTAATTTTAGTGTATTGTCATAAAGTGATATGAATCAATTTCATAAATCTTTAACGATTGCTCTTTAAAGAATTGAGTTTGTCTGCTGCCTCAAGCTATTGCATCCCCCTGTGTTAAAGGTTCCTTGTTACTTTCTCATCCATCAATTTACATTACTAAATACTGAGACAGCTACTTCCTGGCTGATTACACTGTTTAGTTTAAGGTGAACAACTGTATTGAATTGTTGAATTCCTAGACTGATCCATTTACAGAAACTTTAACCTTACATTCTTAAGTCCACTATCTTCAATAGTGGGGAAGCCTCCAGCAGGGGGTGATGACTTATAAGCCTCACAGCCCAAAGGGCAACTGCCTAGTTCGCCTTAATGGATGTGCCGGCCCTGGCACCACCTATGGCTGATTAGCCCATACATGTGGCAAGTGAGAGTCTGAGGCAAGCAGGTCTGGGCCCTCGCAGACTCATCAAGTGCCCTCACCACAGTGCAGGTGGAGATGCTAGCTCAAGAGCCAAGGCTAGGTGCTCACCCTCTTAAATACATCATGGCACTTGAGAGCTTCATGCCCACAGTGCTTGGGATGGGAGTTGGGGTGGAATGGGTCTTTGACTGTGCAGGGATCAATATTCTCCAACACACTCCTTGGCTTAGTGGAGTGCCCTTTTGTGCCCTGGTTGCCAGTTACTGTTGGGTCACAGTCTTCTGGTGACAAATTCATTCAGTGCCTATAGAACAGGCTTCCTCAACCTCGGCCCTCCAGATGCTTTTGACCTACAACTCTCATGATCCCTAGCTAGCAGGACCAGTGGTCAGGGATGATGGGAATTGTAGTCTCAAAACATCTGGAGGGCCGAGGTTGAGGAAGCCTGCTGTAGTTGAGCTTGGGATTTTTACCTTGACGCATTTAATATGGATTTGTTGCTAAGTTTGGCAATACTTGTGAATAGAAGTGGAACTGAAATGCTATTTTTGAATGCTTATCTGAAGGTTTAAAGAGAGTGAGGGGGTCAAAAGACAAAAAGACCTACATCTTCAACAAAGAATGGGATAAGTTCTGCTTTCTAGGCTATGAAAGAGAAAGCACAGTGCTATTTTTCTAGAAAAAGAGGTGGCAGAACTCACAGTGAACACCTCCCTTGGCAACGGCACTCACCTGAGAGTGCCAGAGCTGAGTTCTGGTGAGTTCTGTCTTTAAAAAAAAAAGCACCAGGAAAGTGATTTGCTTCATCTGCTCTGTGACTGCTCCCTTCTCCAGAAAGTGCAATGTGAAAATTCACGATGCATAGCACTTCCTCACAAAACGTTCCTCTTGCTTCCGAGGTGTGGGAAAAGGTCAACAAGCGAAAAACAAAACTTAAAGTGCTACGGTCTCTCTTCACAAGATCCGTAGCTCAGAGCAAGTGCTATGCTGACCTTGTTTAAAATCCCCCATGCAATTCCTGGGTGGAGGGGACCCTTCGAGGATGGACAAGCAGTGAAGGAGTACCTTCTGACTGCTAGTGAGAACCTTTTTGGCCATCTGCCTTTGCCCTATCAAAAGGACACAAATGTATTAATGCAGGAGTTCCAACTGCCTAGACGCACAGTTGCAAGAAGAGCGGAGGCCATCTCTGCTGACCTGAAACATCAGCCACTAATGTAAAGAAAAAGAAGGAACCTTTTACCACGTGTGGTGGACGTGCCCCAAAATAAAAGACTTCTGGGAAAAGATTTATAATGAGTTGAAAAAAGTGTTGACACTTTTATTAAGAAACCAGAAGCCTTTTTACTGGGAATAGTAGGGGAGGAAATCCCTAAAAAGGACACTACATTCTTTCTGTATGCCACAACTGCTGCGAGGCTACTACTGTACTTGCGAAGAATTGGAAGAGTCAAGATATACCAACTATAGATAACTGGCAAATGAAGATGATAGACTTTATGGAACTCACCGAGCTGACTGGGAGACTCTGCGACTGGGAAGAAGAGGAGGTGGAGGAAGATTGGAAGAAATTTAAGTTATATCTTGGAAAATATTGTAATATTTAATATCCTTTAGGGAAAGTGTTGTCGGTCTAAAGATAGAGATTTGGTTAAGTTTAAAGTAGGTAGATCTTGTTCAGGTTTTGAATTTTGGAACTTGCAAAGATGATTTTATATGAAATTCAGATGGAGGGGATTGGGGGGGGAGTCACATATTATTGTTTATGGAAAATTATGAATTTATAAGTAACATTTGTGTTGGTTTCTTTTTATGTTTGTTTGTTTTTGCTTGTGAAATTAATAAATATTATTATTTTAAAAATGAAACATCAGCTTTTGCATGATGTAAATAACTGTCTGTGTTTTGGACTTCATCTTGATGAAAGCAGTGACCTATGTGACATTTTGCAAGTAGCAGTTATGGTGCACATGTGGTCCAACATTTTTTGCAGCGAAAGAAAGTTTTTGGAACAAGCAAAGGGAAAAACAGGAAGTGAGAGTGTATTTCTGACCTCCAAGAACTATGCTACAGAAATTCACTTGCTGCTTCAGAATCTGACATCCATCACAATGGATGGGACACCTGCATTGTTGGGCAGCATCAATGGAGTCATTGGTCACTGCAAGAAGTTCGTTTCCAAGTTCGTTTCATAGCACTGCAGCATGCACTGGGAAGTGCTGGGTGTGAAAGTACTCTGGTTAGTGCATGGCATGGGAGTAGTTATCCAGATCATGAATTGTAACCATGCTGCCCCCTTGCAAGCTATATCTGAATTAACTGTTTCTGGCTGCCGGGGGTGTGGCGGGGGTGGGGCTCCTTGGTCCTGAATGGGGTAACCGATTGAAGTGCAGAGTTTTTGAGGACCAGGACACTCTCAGGGAAACCAAAATGCTTGTTTACAAAGCGATTGTACTACCAACCTTACTGTATGCTTTTGAAACATGGACCATTTATAAACGCGATCTCCAATTCTTTGAAATATTCCATCAATGGTGTCTCTGAAATTTTTTTCACATCACTTGGGAAGACTGGCGAACTAATACCAGTGTACTGGAAGAAGCAAAGATCACCAGTGTCGAAGCAATGATTCTTCAACATCAACTTCGTTGGACTGGTCATGTTGTGCGGATGCCTGATGATCGTCTTCCAAAGCAACTACTCTATTCCAAACTTAAAAATGGAAAGCGTAATGCTGGTGGTCAACAAGAGGTTTAAAGACTGTCTCAAGGTAAATTTTTAAAAATGTAGTATAAACACCAACAATTGGGAAACACTTGCCCGTGAGCGCTTCAACTGGAGAACAGCCTTTACCAAAGGTGTCATGGGCTTTGAAGACACTCGAACTCCGGATGCAAGGGAGAAACATGCTAAGAGGAAGGCATGCTTGGCAAATCCACACCATGGTCAACTCCTGCCTGGAAACCAATGTCCCCACTGTGGAAGGACGTGTGGATCCAGAATTGGCCTCCACAGTCACTTACGGACTCATTGTTAAAACCGTGTTTATGGAAGACAATCTTACTCGGCTATGAGTGATTGCCAAAGAAGAACTGTGCCCCTGAGGGACCAGGTGTGCAGCCTGCGGATCATTTTGGACTCACAGCTGTCCATGGAGGTGCAGGTTAGTTCTGCATCGTACACCAGCTGAGACCCTACCTGCCTGCACACTGATTCATAACAGTTCCCTTGGATGAAACTGAAGCAGTCACACATTTTCTAGTCTTGTTTGCAGGTAGGAAATGACAGCGCTGCCACTTCTGCTCTTGCCAGTGGGCAAGCAAAGCTGTGACAAATATTCCATGGTGCTGTGAAGCTGCCTTGCACTCTCATCTGGCATGCGTTAAAGAATACTACAGTGTTTCATTTTTATTGCATCATCAGATACTACTGATCCCAGCAGTGTCAGCAAAGGGCTCTATTTATAACACACTGCCAAGTGTGCCTGAGGCTGACTGAAATTATTTGTCTAAAAATAATTTGGCTCTCCATGAATGTGGCCTATTGAGTTGTATCTCGGGGAGATAAAGACTTCCCTGTTAATGTTTGCAGACCAAGCCACTGTCAAAGACACAAAAATTGGCTGGTGGTGGTGCGGCAAGCAGGCTTGTAAAGTTCACAGTTTCCAATATTCAGGTAGGGCTGTCTTTTGACACGCAGCCAATTTACAGCTCGTGCAAATGTGCGGTTCATGTGAACATTTCAAGATCAATTTGTGGCAGCAAAGCAGCATTAGGTACAACATGCTCATGTAGTTGCAAGTGGCCCATTAGCCACCTTGAGTTTTTCTTGCCTGTCTGGAACTGCCAGAACTACCACCTGGCAGCCCACACTATATGCATGGCTAGTGAGCAGCAATTGGCTTACTGGGTCAAGTAGTTTTGCAGGTCTGAGCTAAAGCATTTTCTTACGTTTTAATTACATTTTAAATAGTTCTTTTGGATATGGTATTAAAAATAACTCAAAATACTGCCAAAGCATTACTCGTCCATATTTTCTGTTCTGAATACATTTTTTTTGGGGGGGGGTTACTAGGATCTAGCAAGGTTTCTGCTGCTTGAGATACAAGGAAACTTCAGTTCAGTCTGAATTATTAAGCACTTGTTAGATCTGCTACAGTTCGTAAAAATCTGACATTCTGACATTCCACATTATGTTGATATGTTATCAAAAGGCTGAACGCATGTGACAACCACATTAAAAAAAAACTGAATTCCTTCAGGTCGGGTCCTCCATCATGGAGGGCATGTGTTGCGGTGAGATTACCAGGAAGTGCCTCCCTGTTGTGGGGTGGGACTGTTTGGATGGCCACTACACCCCATTGTTCGCCCTTCTATTGCTGGGGCAGAAATTTGGTCAGTTGGGTTGGCTATTGGCTGCTGAGGAGCTACATCGCTGGAGAGTTTCACCTTCTTGCGACGTGCAGCGGATCACCCGCTCTCCTCTCCCTATATTTAGGGTTGTTCTTATGGCCTTGCTATGCCTGTCTAGGGGGTCGTCTGTTTTGGAGCAGGGGCCCGGTAGGAATTTTGCCATTTGGCTGATTGGCTGGCGCCACTTGCTTTTTGCCTACCGTGTAGCAAATCGTCACAACTTTGTAAGGTTGACGGTTAGGCATTTGGTTCAATGTTTTGGGGAGGGGACGTGGTTGGCTGTGCCTACCCCTCCATTGCTGCTGCTACGGAATTCCGTTAAAGGAATCCAGGGGCTTGCCTTGCTTTTGTCTGAACCCTGTCAAGGGGCTAGGACCATGCCAGAGCCCCTGGGAGCATCTGGGGTGAGCTGTGAGATCGAAGGAGTTCTCGCTCCCCCCCCCATATGCTTCCCCTTACTGATAAATGGTGGTCCTGTTCCTGCCACCCTACAGGTTCGGGTAGTCTGGAACCGATGCCTAAGCAACCACTCACATGTTGTAATCAATAAAGCTGTGGCCAAAATTTAACGCAAAAAACCATAAACTAAAATCTGTATCTATTGTGTCTTCATTTGGGGGTGGTTTGGGGGGTCTTCACACGCAGTTCAGGAGAGTAAATATACAGCAAAATTGGAAATTCTGAAATGATGGGTGGAAAGCTTTGAAAATGCAGTGAATTATCCTGGAATAATTAGTAATATTTAATATGGGGATGCATTGTGTGTAGAAAGATAAATATGTGATCCTAAAGAGGAGCAGTAATGCTGGATATTTTTGTGAGGACTTTGAAAAATAATTGCAACCGTGGTGAATGGAACACATTGTGGAAATGAGCACATATTGAAGCACACACTGATATCATGCTTACTTTCCTTCAGTTACATGTATGAAGCAGGGGTGGCTAATGTTATGTCTTTCCATCAGCCTCCATGACTTCATAATCAGGTATGAGGGGAGGGCACCAAATTGACTAATCCAGTTGGTATGAAGTGTGACATAAGTCTTGGAATCCTATCCAGATTTGCCAAAGTTTCTTAAAATGAATGAATGCCACATGCATTTTACATGTTTGCTTCAGTAAGCACTGGTAGAATGCTGTGCTGTGCTGTGCTGGTGTGCAACATGTTTGCTGTCTAAACTGTAAAACGGGTCAGCAAGGTTTACCTTGCCTGGGCCAGTTCACTCCAGCGAAGATCCCTCCTTGGGCCGGATCGCACCCGCGCCTGTGATTTCCGGCGTCTGCATCTGCGCAGATGCAGTTTCCAGCGTCGGCGCAGATGTGATTTCCGGCGCTGCAGAAGCAAGTCCCCGTGACGTGCTGCGCCGGTTTAGCGCAGCAGATGGGGACTTGCTGAGTGGGCGGCTCGTTCAGGGGAGGCTCGAGGGGTGGTTAAACAACCCCAGTGGGCCGCTTGTGGCCCATGGGCCTTAGGTTGCCAACCCCTGCTGTAAAACTTCCCTTAGACTCCGATGACCCATAATCTCTACCCCATGACATACAGGCAGATCTTACTGATCTACAGCTCTTCTCTGATGAAATTTATGGAGTGGAAAAGATTACTTTCATACATGTGCCTTAGCTCATTGCTAGAAAGCTGAGCTGTGTAACTAGGAACGTTTTAGAAATTTGACCCTGATGAATTCTGAGTGAGATTTGAGACAGGGAAAATAGCAGTGTCAGTGGGATATGTTCCTGTCACACTAACTTTCATACAGTCAAATGTTATTTCTCTACCAGTCATACTGTGGTCACCTTGAAATCCCCTGACTGAATTTGTATGAATGAATAAAGCATTTCAGGCAACAACAACAACAACAACAACAACAACAACCCAGACATTTACCAGCAGACCTGAACTTTGAAAATTCAGCTCAAACAATAAATTTTCCTGTGTATTTATTTACAGCAGGAGGGGCTTGTTCTGTTCAAGTGCAATTTGCTTCAAGATGTGCATCAATACATTCAATTTATAAGCACACAAAGCGTTTTGCACAAAAGCCATTCATTTCACATCAAAGTCCTCAGCCAAATAATCAAATTCAATCTGCAGAATCCTAATGACTACAAAACTGTGTGCTGGTTAATCTTCATCTGCAGAGAAAGGAAGTTTTCTATAGCAAAAAACAAAAATCTGGAAATTTTGAGAAGGTCATAAGAATGTTTTCAAAACAATAGGTAGTTTGATGTTATGAATGATAAAGGTCAGTTGCCAACAGCATTTAACAAAAGAGGTAAACTGGGTTTTCTGTGTTACGTGCCAGATCACTTTGCGGAACCCTGCAGAATTATGTAATTTATTTTTATTTATATGTAACCCACCTTTCTTCCAGGTTGATCATGGCAGTATCTCTGGTTTTCGCTACACCCATTTTATCATCCTTGCAAAATACCTTGGATTGAGAGCAAGTGTCACCCAGTTAGCTTCATGACTGAGCAGGAAGTGGACCCTGTCTCTCCCCAGTCCCAGTCAGACACTCAGGTCATTACATGATGCTGTAGAATACTCCATAAGAAAAGCAAAATTAAACATGGATTCTGCAAGCAAATACGCTTTCCTGGATGTACTAAGAGATCCAGTATCCCGAAAAAAGAAGAAATTCCAAAAAGTGGAGAATGGCAAGAAAAATTATTAAATGATGTGGAATTAGCTAAATTAACAAATGCACTTAGAGGGGGTAATAATAAAAAAATTGCTCAAAATTGGGAAAAATTCGGGGAGTATCTCAAAACGCAGTGCCCCATGATAAAAACTTGGATTTACTTCTAACATTTTGTACAGATCATAGATTGGAAACAAGCGAAGCAGTGTAAAAAGGTATGAGGCTTTTAGTCCGGGAAGAAAAGTGGAAGTCGGTTTAAAGATGAAGGATGGACAGATTGGTTTATGAAATATAGTTGATTCAGGAGAGACATTGGAGATAATAATTTTGGTTCATGTATAATTTTTGAGTTACGTTTTAGTTTGTTTATCTGGATTATTTGGAATATTCATATCATTTTCATTGTGATATTATTATTATTATTATTATTATTATTATTATTATTATTTCCTTTGTATTTCTTTTCCCCTGTATTTTAAATCTTAATAAAGAATTTATTTTTAAAAAAGATTCATAGCAACACTCAAAGTGTGTTCTTGGATAAACTATACAATAAGAGGAAAAATAAAAATTATTAAAAATTGGAGAGAGAGAGAGAGAGAGAGAGAGAGAGAGAGAGAGAGATCCAGTATCCTGTTCCCCACCATGCCTTGGATTGGTCTGTTGGAAAGCTAGACTCTAATTTAAACTAAACCTAATACCCCAAAAAAACCACACCAAAGGGTTATGATACAGTGGTACCTCGGTTTATGAACACAATTGGTTCCGGAAGTCTGTTCATAAACTGAAGCAAACTTTCCCATTGAAAGTAATGGAAAGTGGATTAATCCGTTCCAGATGGGTCCGCGGCGTTCGTAAACCGAAAATTCGTAAACCGAGGTGTTCATAAACCGAGGTTCCACTGTATATGTTTTTAATTCAGAGAGTTTCAGAGTGAGGAAGTCTGGTTTGGGAAAGGCACCATCAAATCCTGTCAGATTTGATATTTTATGTCAGGAAGCATCTCTACCCCCAAACGGCATCATTTTCTACTGTGCACCTTACAAATTGTGGGACTATCGGAAATGCAATAACTTGATATTTGGGCAAAACCATCACAGCCTCCAGCTCTATGCTTTTCCTTGTTTGACCATGGGCAAGTGGGTAAGAATATATCTCTTTGTCCCCTCCCTTCCCATTTAAATTCTTGCTCAGCCCAACAAAAATTACATTCTTACTTGCAAATGTAGACACACAGTTTCAAATCCTAGTTATGATGGAACACCTGCTTAGTGTAAACCATGGCTGAGGCTGGAGAAGGAGGGCAGGCATCTGAGTCAGGAAGTAGGGGGAAGAAACATGCAAACACGTTACCTGCTTGTGATCTTTAAAACAAGATATTACATAGAAATGAAGCCATGGTGGACACAATTTTAAAAGTGTGCCCAGAAATACTGCAGGGGTTCCATGGCAGACATATGGGGATGTTTGGTCAGTGTTGAAAGGGATCTGCTTAGGTAAGAAACTTGAAAGCAAGTATTAGTGGGTTTTTATAATTTTACATTAATTTCAAGGTTTGACTCCAGTTCAGAATCCAACAATTAATAAAAGATAGTAGATTTCATTATCTGATATGATGACAATCACTTGATTTTGAATCAAGCTCATCCATCAATCCAGTAAGAAATTCTAAAATGTTTTGTCTGGTTAATGAGCAGGATGCAACGAGGACATAAATGCAGTAACTTATAAAAGCTTCATTTACTACTGTTGTTGTGGTTGTTGTTGTTTGCATTCTTATTTAGGGAGAGACCTTGGTGGCCCTTAGTAATAGGCAGATTCATTCCAAAACAAAGTAAGCAAGCGTGTAAATACACAGCACCGTTTGATAGAGGCACCTCATAAAACTCTTTAATGCAAAGTAAGAACTGAGGAGCTTGTGCTGCATTTTAATGGCAACTTTACCATTAATTGAATTGTGTGATTTAAACTGCCACTACTGTAAAGGGCCTGTTGTCTTTGTCCATGGAGTTTTCTTGGCAGGGATATTGGAGTGGCTTGCCAGTTCCTACTCCAGGTGGATCACGTTTAGTCAAAACTCTCCACTATGACCTGTCCATCTTGGGTGGCCCTGCATGGCATAGTTCATAGCTTCTCTGAGTTATTTAAGCCCCTTCGCCATGACAAGGCATTGATCCATCCCAGTAGTGATGTATGGAAGTGAGAGCTGGACCATAAAGAAGGTTGATCACCGAAGAATTGATGCTTTTGAATTATGGTGCTGGAGGAGACTCTTGAGAGTCCCATGGACTGCAAGAAGATCAAACCTATCCATTCTGAAGGAAATCAGCCCCGAGTGCTCACTGGAAGGACAGATCGTGAAGCTGAGGCTCCAATACTTTGGCCACCTCATGAGAAGAGATGACTCCATGGAAAAGACCCTGGTGTTGGGAAAGATGGAGGGCACTAGGAGAAGGGGACGACAGAGGACGAGATGGTTGGACACTGTTCTCAAAGCTCCGAACATGAGTTTGACCAAACTGTGGGAGGCAGTGGAAGACAGGAGTGCCTGGCGTGCTATGGTCCATGGGGTCACGAAGAGTCGGACACGACTAAACGACTAAATAACAACAACACTGTAAAGGGGGACAGGGTGCCATTCAGGCTGGTTAGGATTTGTCTTTCAAATCTTTCTAGGCCAGATTCTTATTTCAAAAGAGATTAACACTGACTCCGTTTTCTATACACCTCTCTCACTCTCTTTCTGTCTCTCAAACAAGCATAATGGTGTTTGATACGAGTACTATACCAGAACTTTTCTAAGCTACGGCAGAATTCAGCCCAATTCTGGGGAATAAATCCTATTTCTTATACAGTGCTTTTTTAAGAGAGAGAGAAAAAGGTACCAGTGCTCACCAAGAAGTGAGTATACCCTTCAGTACTCCCAGAAAAAAGCACTGTTTTTTTTTTACAGTGGTACCTTTCCAAAACCAAGGCATGCTTTCCCATAGAAAGTAATGCAAAATGGATTAATCCATTCCAGACTTTTAAAAACAACCCCTCAAACAGCAATTTAACATGAATTTTACTATCTAACGAGACCACTGAACCATAAAATGAAAGCAATAAACAATGTACTGCAGTCCCACAATCAATCAATCAATCAATCAATCAAGTAGCTGAATTGGGTTCCACACAGTCACAAAAAAAAAGAGCTGTAAAAACAAAAACGCAAAATAAATAGCAAAACCGGACAGACCTCAGCGTAACACTCAAAATGGAAGTGTGGCACTCAAAACGGAGCACGTTCAGCTTCCGAAAAAAGTTCGCAAACCGGAACACTTAATTCTGGATTTGCAGTGTTTGGGTTCCGAGTTGTTTGAGTACCAAGGTACCACGGTATTATGTATAACTCTCTTTTCCTCACAGCAGCTCAAGGCAGTGTTCTCCCCCACCTGCCTCATTGTATTTTTCCAACTGCCCTGTGAAGTCTGATAGGCTGAGGGAGATGCTTGGCTCAAGGTCACCTAAATAACTTGGCCCAGATCTAATCCAACACCTTAGATAAAAACAAACGCTTTAATGACTCTCACACACATGGCCAGAAACACCCATGTGAGAATTTGGGGGCCCAAAGAGAGTTAAGAGACTTCAGTGTATGATCTTTATATCTTCCTTCACAGGACAGGAAAGGCAGAAATCAACCTTAAAACATGCTAGCTTTGCAAATTTACACCACAATGTTCTCAAAGTGTTAACAAGGAAACTGTAGGGCATGTTTCTTTGCTAAAACTGCTTGACAGAAGTAAGGGGCCAGTACACATCCTAATTTTACCAAACAGAAATTTAAGATGTACTTTTATATATAGGAGGGTTGCATTCCACCTTTCCAGAACAAGGTCTGTGTGATGCTTTGCGCATTTATTTGAGCCTTTCAGCTTTGTGAGAATGGATCTGGAGAATATGTTGGTTAATGAGGCGTGAGCTTTGCCTTCTAGGGAACTGAAGGCAATTGTGCTGCAAAAGCTGTGGCTAGGCAACAGCCTCCTCTAGAGTTGTCCCACTGAGAGCAAAGGGTTGACACTGACAAAAGTCTTTTAAGGCTGCAATCCTAAAGCACACTTCTACCGCTGAACACAGAGGGACTTACTTCTGGGAAAACATGCACAGGACTATGTAACTGAAGTAACACAAGCGCACTTAGTCCGTTCAAAAATAGGCAGGTTCACCTGATTCTGCCTGCTATGTTGCAAGACAGCATTCTCAAACTCATGCAGCGACATGCTTGAACAAACTATGAAAATCTAAAAATCGCAAATGTACAACATTAGACAAGTGTACATTTACAATGTATTTATACATGTTTCTAAGTTAAGGCAACAGAGCTGACATTTGTCTAGCATATGGTTCTTGGAAGATTTTTCAACAGCGTCCTTGAAAAAGAACCTTTTGTAAGGTAACAAAAAAAAATCATTTGTAATAGGACACATCTGTATGTGGATAGATACAGCACCTAATTTTCTTAGCAGTTTGAGAGCAATAATAACAACCATATACTTTTTCCCCTACAAAAGGTGGTTTATATATTAGTAAAGATGAACTGACATGGAGAACCCTTCTTCATGAAATATCCTCCTCCTCCTCAACAAAAAGGCCTATTTTAACAATCTTTGGGGGGCACAGGAACACACCTAGTTAAATTTAGCATGTGGGGACCACATAATCCTTCCCTTTGATAAATGCTTTGGCAGATCTGTAGAATCTGTAGAAAAAGGAAATTGTTTTCTTATTCTCCCCTCCTTTTCTTGAAATGTTGCATGGGGTTGTTGTTGTTTATAAACTGACTGTGTGCACCACCTCAAACTCAAAGCCACCCTGCAAGATGCTCACTCTTAAGCCAGGCATCCCCAAACTGCGGCCCTCCAGCCTACAACTGTTTTGGCCTACAACTCCCATGATCCCTAGATAACAGGACCAGTGGTCAGGGAAGATGGGACTTGTAGTCCAAAACATCTGGAGGGCCAAAGTTTGGGGGTGCCTGCTCTAAGCTGCAAAATATGGTCTGAAGCTCAACATCAAAAAAACAAAGATCATGGCCACTGGTCCCATCAACTCCTGGCAAATAGAAGGGGAAGAAATGGAGGGAGTGAGAGATTTTACTTTCTTGGGCTCCTTGATCACTGCAGATGGTGACAGCAGTCACGAAATTAAAAGACGCCTGCTTCTTGGGAGAAAAGCATTGACAAACCTAGACAACATCTTTAAAAGCAGAGACATCACCTTGCCTACAAAGGTCCGTATAGGTAAAGCTATGGTTTTCCCAGTAGTGATGTATGGAAGTGAGAGCTGGACAATAAAGAAGGCTGATCGCTGAAGAATTGATGCTTTTGAATTATGGTGCTGGAGGAGACTCTTGAGAGTCCCATGGACTGCAAGAAGATCAAGCCTATCCATTCTTAAGGAAATCAGCCCTGAGTGCTCACTGGAAGGACAGGTCGTGAAGCTGAGGCTCCAATACTTTGGCCACCTCATGAGAAGAGAAGACTCCCTGGAAAAGACCCTGATGTTGGGAAAGATTGAGGGCACTAGGAGAAGGGGACGACAGAGGATGAGATGGTTGGACAGTGTTCTCGAAGCTACGAACATGAGTTTGACCAAACTGCGGGAGGCAGTGCAAGACAGGAGTGCCTGGCGTGCTATGGTTCATGGGGTCACGAAGAGTCGGACACAACTAAACGACTAAACAACAACAAAAGCTCTAAGCTGTTAGGGCCCTGAGTGGATCAGCTTCTTCCCTCCTTCTGCCAGGCACACCAAGTAATTCAATGAAGGGGCTGGGCCCTCTCAAAGTTCCATAGCAGCCATGCACACACACTCAGGGCTGTGCTCGAATCACATGTGCAAGCCACGGGGCATCCACATGATACATCAGCACACCCTGCAGCATGGGCGAGTGGTGTTGCGTGGGCCCAGCCCCTTCAATTGCGGGGGCAAGGCGGCATGTGTGCCTTCTGCTGTCTATTCTTCTTTCCTCACTGAGACATTCAGTGTCTCAGTATTTCTCTACTATGAACTCACACAATGTGCCAAACCTCTGATTCCTTTGATGATGGCAATTGTCCCCAGTGCAAAAGTGGGAGCTGCCCATAGAAAGCAATAGGATTTCACATAGCTGCAGGAAATAGAGCGTCCTGTCCTACAAAAAGTTAGGAGTTCCTTTCTTTGGCATTCTGTATGGACCTCACGAAATTTCCATCTACAGGCAATGAGAAGAATTGCCCTGGAATGTTCTTACCTCTGTGCCTGAAACATTCTGTAAATACTGGAAGCTCATGAGGTCATTAGACCATTTTGGAGGGCTGTGAAATTGGTTTTGATTTTATGTACAAAAGTCTATACTTGTAAGTCACAAAGACTTCCACAAGAATGTATAAGCAGCTCTTTTATCTTCGTCCAATGTTCTAACCACTACAGCACACTGCCACACAATTCTGTTAATCTTCTTTCTTTTCTAAACTAGAATGCCCCTAAAAACTTTACTCATTCATTACAGAGGTGCTCTAAATGGTTGATTATTTTGCTTGCCCTTTTCTGAACCTTTTCGAGTTCTATAATATCCTTATAGAAAAGGGGTAAAACTGCAATTTCGTAAGGTCTAAAAATAAGATTTTCCCTGAGAGGAATAGTTACTTATCATTTAGAGTTAACAGGGTTATTTATTTTTTTAAAAAAAGGGGGGGTCACATTCTGTTCAATAAATGACAATACCTCATAGATTTGTCTGTCGTGGATTAATGCTTCTTCACTAATTATATTTCATATATAATCTCACTCTGCATAGGGCTGGTATTTATTGAGGTTTCTAATCAGCATGTTGTGTTTCTATAACTGCAGTATCCTCGGTAATATGCGGACCAACGCAAAATGACAAACTTTATTTTTAAATCTGGCCCGGCTTGTTCATTGTCATAGCAACCGAAACTCGGCATATTCCAAATGTAGCCAACTGTGACTGAGCGAGACCGGCAGTGACTAAGAAGTTAACTTCTTAGTGTAAATTTACATGATCCGAATTACAGAAAAATGGCACTACAAGGTAAGAACATCCTTGAAATCAATCAAAGTGGCATGTTTTTATAAATCGCCCCCATCTGGTTCAATGGAAAGTTACAACCCACAGAAAAGATTGTCAGGATTTTTCTTGTTCCATCTCTTGCCACTGAAGAATTGGTCACCCTGTATGATGACCTGTGTCAGGAGAGAGATGGGGAAATGTGTCCGTGTTTAATTCTCCTCGAGAACTGAGCAGTGGCTCAAGGCAAAGAGATGACTTATTCTTATAAAAATGTGTCATATCATACACATCCTTTATTGGTTTCGACCATGAGTATTGGGATTTCATTTTGGGAAAAACAACCACCCAAAAACAAAGTGCCTAGGCAGCTTTTTGGAAAGCTAAAAGCACAGGGTGACATTCAACAAAGTTTTACTCCGACTGGACCTAATGGTCAGGGGTCCCTTTACCTTTTTAAGGGACCCAGGTGGCGCTGTGGTTAAACCACTGAGCCTAGGGCTTGCTGATCAGAAGGTCGGCGGTTCGAATCCCTGTGACAGGGTGAGCTTCCGTTGCTTGGTCCCAGCTCCTGCCAACCTAGCAGCTCGAAAGCACGTCAAAATACAAGTAGATAAATAGGAACCACTACAGCGGGAAGGTAAACGGTGTTTCCATGTGCTGCTCTGGTTTGCCAGAAGCGGCTTTGTCATGCTGGCCACATGACCTGGAAGCTATACGCCGGCTCCCTCGGCCAATAATGCGAGATGAGCGCGCAACCCCAGAGTCGGTCACGACTGGACCTAATGGTCAGGGGTCCCTTTACCTTTTTATACCCACTGAAATTACTGAACATGACTAAGTTACATCTTAGCTGAACAGCTGAACAGAGGAGTGGGGCCAGGTCTTCCCTCCCAAACTGTTTGCCAATTGTATACTGATTTCGGTTTTTTAAAGGGACTCTGCAATTGCCAAACCTAACAGTTGTATCAGGAGAGAAAATGTACAAGCAACTCTTGTTGTACCTCTGGCAGCTCATGGGATATGCATGTGGAAGCAGGCTTCCTAGCTGGATCAGGACCCCTCTGAGAGTCTTTAGGTAGGATATCAACACTGTGTTGTGTGTATATAATCTCTGGAGGAGTGTTTTTTTCAGAAATCCCTCAAATTAATAAATTTATTTTGTCTTCGTCCATTTGATATCCTCTCAGTTTCTATTTTCCATTTCCTTATGTGTGTTATCAGTTTCCATCTTTTTTTCTACCTCTCTTCAGCAATTTTTCAGAGAGGGGACTTGATGGAGTGAGCTCCCGTTTTTCTGTCTCAGCTCCTGCCAACCTAGCAGTTTGAAAGCATGCCAGTGCAAGTAGATAAATAGGTACTACTGTACTACTGTGGCAAGAAGGTAAATGGGATTTCCATGCGCTCTGGCTTCCGTCACAGTGTCCCATTGTGCCAGAAGCGGTTTAGTCATGTCGGCCACATGACCCAGAAAGCTGTCTGTGGACAAATGCTGGCTCCCTCTGCCTGAAAGAGAGGTGAGCGCCGCAACCCCATAGTCGTCTTTGACTGGACTTAACCGTCCAGGGGTTCTTAATCTTTTTACATTTTCAATACTACACAAAAGGAACTGATAAATAGGTTGTCCCAGTTGACCTGTGATGAGAAAGCTTTGGCAGATTTTACACTGGCAAGTCTCATGCCTGCCCTGCCACTAATTCTTCTTGAAATGTCCCCAGGGGGCAGAGAGTTGCTGTTGTTTTTGACCTTCAAGTCAAAGCACTCTTCTGGGATACTTACCCTAAGCTGTTAGGAAAACAATTTCCTCTCTGTTTCTGCAAACCATTTTCCTTTCCATTGTTTTTTAGTCATTTCGTCGTGTCCAACACTTCATGACCCCATGGACCAGAGCACGCCAGGCACCCCTGTCTTCCACTGCCTCCCGCAGTTTGGTCAGACTCATGTTGGTAGCTTCACTGTCCAGCCATCTCGTCCTCTTTCGTCCCCTTCTCCTAGTGCCCTGAATCTTTCCCAACATCAGGGTCTTTTCCAGGGAGTCTTCTCTTCTCATCAGGTGGCCCAAAGTATTGGAGCCTCAGCTTCAGGATCTGTCCTTCCAGTGAGCACTCAGGGCTGATTTCCTTCAGAACGGATAGGTTTGATCTTCTTGCAGTCCATGGGACTCACAAGAGTCTCCTCCAGCACCATAATTCAAAAGCATCAATTCTTCGGCGATCAGCCTTCTTTATGGTCCAGCTCTCACTTCCATACATCACTACTGGGGAAACCATAGCTTTAACTATATGGACCTTTGTCGGCAAGGTGATGTCTCTGCTTTTTAAGATGCTGTCTAGGTTTGTCATTGCTTTTCTCCCAAGCAGCAGGCGTCTTTTAATTTCGTGACTGCTTCACCATCTGCAGTGATCATGGAGCCCAAGAAAGTGAAACCTCTCACTACCTCCATTTCTCCCCCTACTGTTTGCCAGGAGGTGATGGGACCAGTGGCCATGATCTTAGTTTTCCCCCCTCCCCCCCTCTTCTAATGCCCAGGCATTGATGTCTTGACAATGTGCCAAACCTCTGGTTCCTTTGATATTTTTTCTTTGCTCCAGTGCAAACGTGAGCGCTGTCCATAAAAAGCAATAGTGTACTACAAGCTCCCCGCCCCCCCAAATATTAGCAGGAGTTGCTATCTTTGACATTTGAAAGGTGCCCTTCCCCTCAGCTTCTGCCTAAGGACAGGCATGCAAAGACTTCCTATTCCTCATGTTGCCCCTGCTGCACTGAACATGCATTAAGGAGGGATAGACTCTCTTCAGCCCAATGGGAGTCCCTCTGTATAGAGGTGCTGCACCCTCATTCTCAGAAAGATTAAGCATCAGGATATTTCAACAAACAAAACAAGCATTCCGAAGCAACACCCTCTGCATCAGAATTGCTGCTGCTGGCATTCATGCGTTTTGCTTAAATTATTCTTTCATGGTATTTTCTTATGTGCTGTAAGCTGCCCTGGGAAATTGTTTTGATGCCTTGGTAAGAATTTTCATAAGAAATGCATAATAAATAAACCGCAGTACCCACCAGTCTGTTTGCTGAAGGCAGGCAAAGTACTGCTATGGCTTTCGGAGACATTAATAGATTTCCCAAACTCTTCAACAAGATGTATCAAAAATGAAAAAGGAAACAAAATAATAAATACAAATTCAATAATCAGTATAATTATTTGGCCTACTACTGAACACTTCCTGTTCACACTCTGAACCCATCTTATTACTGATGAGCCTAATTTGGAGACTGGCAGTGAATTTTTCATTAAATTTCCCCAATGTCGGCTTCTATTTCCCCATTTTGGAGGGGAGGCTTCAATCAGCTTCCTCTCATCCAGTGCTATTTTTCTAGAAAAGGGGATGCTGGAGCTCACCATGTACTTTCCACTTGTTCTCTTAGAATGGCAATGGTGCCCACCTGAGAGGTGTTGGAGCTGAGTTCAATGAAATAGTACAATGAAGTAGCTTAAACTAAGAGATGGAAAGCTGGCTGGATTCCGCTGGAAATCTGAAGGGGTGCAACAAATTTGGCACATCTCTTGGAGTTCATCTGCTGAGATTCATGGTTGAATGGTCCCCTCTGATCACGTGTGGTGTTGTAACCACTCCACTATAGCCTACTGGTTCTCAGTTGTTGTTGTTGTTGCTGCTGTTTGTTGCTGCAAGCAAATGTATGTCATGTACCAGTATGTTTTTGCAAGCAAATGTATGTCCAAGGAGGTCAGGCTGGTATACACAGTTCCTGCCATTTTATCTCACAACAACTCTGTGAGATATGGTGGGTTGAGAAGTAATAGTAGTAGTAATAGTAGTAGTAGCAATAATAATAGTAATAATCTTATTATTTATACCCTGCTCATCAGGCTGGGTTTCCCCAGCTGCTCTGGGTGGCTCCCAACAGAATATGAAAAACACGATAAAACACCAAACATCAAACATTAAAAACTTCCCTAAACAGGGCTGCCTTCAGATGTCTTCTTAAAGTCTGATAGTTGTTTATTTCCTTGACATCTGATGGGAGGGCATTCCACAGGGTGGACGCCACTAATGAGAAGGCTGACTCAAGTTTGCATTATGGCTAAGTGGGGGCTCTGAACCCATGTCTCCCTGGCCCTAATACTGTACACCACAGGTGCCCTTTAAGGGTAGAAATAGTCCTTTTAAGAACTGCCAAATCAATCAATGGCACACAAATGGTAAAAATAGAACCGGGGGGGGGGGAGAGAGTGGGAAGTGAAATGCACCATAGCATTAACTTGTCTTTACTAATCATAAGACTATTGTTCAGAGCTTTGTCTATCAGTTACTTCCATAATTTCCTCCTTTTCCAAATACATATCCCCCCAAATTGCTTTCACAGGCTTATGTATGTAATAGATGATCTAAGCTGTCTTATTTTACCCGGCACTGACAGAGACTACAAAAAAAATTAAATTAGTTCAAATTCTATTAGCTTACATTACTGGATTCATTAACATGGTGTACTTTTTCGATCCAACTGACGTGGAACTTCTCTTTATCAAAAAGTAGAGTGCATGGAAAGGTCAGAAATAAACCTAATTTACTATTAAAGATTAATTACGAGATAAAAGGAAAGCTTGGATGGGTTAGAAAACATGCACTTTTGTTGCTATATAAAGTAAGTTGGGTGGGTCCTCTTTGAAGGAAATAATTCAGAGGGAAAAATATTTTTATAGCATTGGGGTTGGACTAAATTACTTCTGGGATCTCCTCCAGCCACGTGATTCTATAGTTAGAAAACTGAGGTCTGGAGAAAAGGAGTACTGTACTACTAAAAGGTTTTTTTTTTGTTATATAAATTGCCCTGGCCAGATCTCCTTTGTTATGTAAGCTAGAGGTATTGCATTGCCTCAGAAACTAAATAAACCAGAAACTACGTATATTCCTTCCTGACACCTGGCTGGGGGTCATGTTATTGAGGTAGCTTTGGATGTGAAAGAGTAGAGTCACAGAGAATCAGAGGACGGGTAAGTTTTAGATTCTGGAAGCTAACAGTATTTTGCGGCTGGCTGCGTTCCCCTAGAAATCTGAAGGGGTGCAACAAATTTGGCACATCTCTTGGAGTTCAGCTATACTTTTACCCATGCTCAGCCTGTTTATTTTGTGTAAATAAAACTACCACAAAAAAAGTATCCCATGACCTTGTTTCAAGAAAACAGAACCGCTTGGAGAATAGATACAAGAGTAGCAATATTAGAATACGGCCCTAGAAATCTACAGACAAAGAACTCTCTGGTTAGTTACAATCATGTGAAATTCAGTGTGTGTCTCACATGCACAAACACACACTCCTTTTTGTTGTTGTCCTCAATGCCGCTTTAGGTCTGCCAGTTCACAAAACTGCAGTGACTGCACAATTTCCCTGGCAGGGACCAGCAATACCATGTCCCTTTGGTTTCTTCACCCAAAACACCCAGCCCACCAACTCTCTTTTAGTAGCCCACTTTTTTGGGGGCAATGGTATGAAAACATACTCCTGCTTTTGAGTTCTGCCATGTTTCTACCTTTTCCTTGGCTCCTCCTTTCTTCAACTCTGTGTCTCCCCCCACCCACTGTTTCTCGGGTTTCTTCCTTTTGAGGTCACACTCCCAACTCTTTTAGCCACAGTGACCCATCTCCTCAGTATTCCTCTTTCTTCACAACATCTCACCCTTAAGTTCTGTTCAGAGCCCTCTCTCACACATTAGTTTTTTTAATCCTTTCCCTCAAGCCTCCATGACAAATGTACGTATATTCATGTTCCACGATGAGAGGTTTAAGGTCTCCGTTTGGTTTTAATAGATTTCATAAGGCTAGTTGCCCGGGGAAAACAGGGAATGAGCAAAGAGAGTTTTGGGAAGCCTTGACAACTGCTAGGAAGAAGGAAAGTGAGGATGGGGTCAGGGAGGGACAGGGAGAAGGAATGGTGGAAGAAGAATATGATGTGAGGAGTTTGTGAAGTACTGTACAGCCAGTTAGGAGAGATTTTGATTTCTGCAAGTGACCCTGGCAGATAGAGGTGGAACAAAACTGCAACAGGAGACAGAGCAGCTATGAGATGCAGGGGGATCTGGCAACCTGCAATATTGAAAAGCAGCTTGAGAGCACCATCTCCTCAGAACACCTGAGCAACACTTGAGTGACATCATAAAGGACCAGAGAAAGATGTTGGTCCATTTTACCTGAAAGGATACAGCTTTGTCAGGGAAACATATGCTGGAGAAAAGCCATTCCTTCCCTCATTTATAAGAGAAACCAGTTTAACAAATGTGTTTGTGTAGGTTTCCATGCTTTCTTTCTAGAGTGAAAACACAGAGTGTGGTTTTCTCACCTGTCACACACACCCTTCACTGCACACCCTCAGATTCTTGTTTCTCACATCATTGTCTACCCTGAAGCCCTCCTTCAGCCTTCTTACATTTCAGATCCTGTCACTTAACCACCACTATATCCTGGGGCCTTCCCCAGTTCTCAGCCTGCCCCCTATGTGTGGTGCTAATGCCAGCCAAACTGACAACGCTCTCTGCTCTCACACAGCTTGGACAGCCAACTGTTTAGTTCCCTGAGCAACAGAATGTTCTGAGCCCTCACACCAGGACATGCAGCCCAGCAGTCCAACTGCAATACAATACATATATTTCATTCTTGGGTAATTTACTCCTTCACTACTCCTCCCATCCTCTACTCCTTTTTCTTCTCACCAAGATTCCTCCTTGGGTTTTTTTTTTTGTTTTTTGTTTTGCCTAGCCTTTCAAAGCAAAGAATAAGCAGTAGAAACAGATGAATTCCTACGCAACAAGATATAGGAACTGACAAGTTACTTTGCTGTCAGAAACAATTCAATTCACTTTTTATTCCCTACTGTACAGTAGTATTGTCTAGCGAGGTCAAAGAAAGTCTTTTACAATGTTCCTTAAAAAAGCAAGGAAGCTGACCAGTTGTCTCTATCGTGAAATCACTGCAAAAGATAATCATTTGGAAGAATGTGTGTGTGTGTGTGCAGAAGGTGATTGATTTCATTATAATACTGAATTTTATTATATGTCTGTTGAATTGGCTTTTGTCTAATTTGAATTTATTTATATGTTTCCTAACAAATTCCCCCTCCCCGCCAATGTTTTGCATTTTGAAAATAATCTGATGTGTGTCATTTGTGAGACACTTTGAAAACAGTTCACTACAGCATATAAAATAAGGAAACTCAAACTTGATCTCCTCCCTAATTATTTCCTTAGTTCAGCTTCTACTTTGGTGTCCATTACTCTGCAAAATTTTGCACTCTTAACTGGAAGAACTCTGGAGCACCAGGTATTGTGGTAGTGCACTCACATCTGCCATGGCTCTTAAACATACTGTACAATGGAAGTAGCAGAGGGCAATACAGTAAATCATCTCCCACGACTGTCAGATAAAATAAACTGCCTGAACAATAGAGCAGGCTAATGCAGAGGGAAGTTATCTGGGAAGGTTAAGTAGGCCAGTAGCATAGGCCCTTAAGGAAAAAGTGGCATTTAAAAGAAAACAATAGGGGAGAGTGAGCTAAATGTAAAACAAAAAAAAAAAAAACAAAAAGTGTAAGGCTGTTGACAGCAACCACACTGCAAAAGGTATGCTGTGCTAGGTTGGTAAAGGGTAAAGGGACCCCTGACAGTTAGGTCCAGTCACGGACAACTCTGGGGTTGCGGCACTCATCTCACTTTACTGGCCAAGTGAGCAGGCGTACAGCTTCCGGGTCATGTGGCCAGCATGACTAAGCCACTTCTGGCAAACCAGAGCAACACACGGAAATGCCGTTTACCTTCTCGCCAGAGTGGTACCTATTTATCTACTTGCACTTTGACGTGCTTTCGAACTGCTAGGTTGGCAGGAGCTGGGAACGAACAACGGGAGCTCACTCCATCACGGGGATTCAAACCGCCGACCTTCTGATCGGCAAGCCCTAGGCTCTGAATGGCAATTATTTGGAGTTTACCATGAAGAGAGCTTCGCAGAAATATTGCCCAATTAGCAAGGAACTTCATGGTAGGCTTTGTGCCCTAGATAGGCAAACAACTTTTTTAGTTAGGAGCATTACAAGAATTCTGTATTGCCCCTTTGAATGACATAATTTTGTTTTCCTACACAAGAGGGCCAGTTAGAAGTCCTTTAGAGCAGTGGTCCTCAACCTTGGGCCTCCAGATCTTTTGAGACTACAATTCCCATCATCCCTGACCACTGGTCCTGCTAGCTAGGGATCATGGGAGTTGTAGGCCAAAAACATCTGGAGGCCCAAGGTTGAGGACCACTGCTTTAGAGTACTAGAAAGAGTGAGGAAAGGGGGGATCTGACTGGAAAGAAATAATAGCAATGCAGGAATAACTAGAAATACCTACGGTCTAAACCAGGCAAAGGCAAACTCGGCCCTCCAGATGTTTTGAGCCGACAATTCCTATCATCCCTGACCACTGGTCCTGTTAGCTAGGGATGATGGGAGTTGTAGTCCCAAAACATCTGGAGGGCCGAGTTTGCCTATGCCTCGTCTAAACGTTTATTTTTACATTATCGTCAAATCTCAAGTCTGAGCAAGTTCCAGAAGGCTTGCTAAGCTCTCCACCCCGACAAGCTTTTTATGGAGTTGTATTTAAGTTACTTTGGAGAGAGACACCTTTTCTCCCTATTTTCACTTGTGGGATGTGATTTAATGATTAATTATTCTCCCTGCAATTCTAGCACTAAGTTGCCATTCTTTGCTTAGGTGTCTATTGTCAAGAATGGTGTCCGTAAAGGAGAATCAGTATCGCAGATAGTAGAGAACTGGGCTCAACTCTAGTTCACAAAATCCTCGTGAATGAAACTCAGCTTGTCGGAACCCTGCTGTGCAGACCAATCTCCTCCATTCTTTGATGTTACTCTCAGAGGCAGCCTCTACAAGTAAATTGAGGGTAGTACGGCTGCAAGCTGTCAACTTGCAGTAGTTTCAAAGACTAGTTTGTTTTGCAGAGACTGCTTTCCATATAGACACTCTGGCACAAAAGCTGCCTCTGCTTATCTGGAGCTGGAGATGAATCACCCGTTTTCCACCAGATGAGTAACAGCTGCCAGGAATTCCTGATGCAAAAATCAGTCTATCAAGTCTGAAAGAGATCATATTTATTACTGCTAGTCTGCAGTGGGACCGTGCCTTCCTACTACTCCAGAAGTAAAAAAAAAATCAAGTGAACTGAAGCTGGATCTTTAAAAACCTCTCTGCAGTACTGTCCGTTTCCCATGATTTCCACTACCTCACTACTCTGCAGCTACACACAAGACTCCTGCTCCCTCTTTTTCCCTTGATGCAGACACCTGTCACTCACTCCCAGAGAATTTTCACCTTTCTCCTTCAAATTCTCTTTTCTCTTTTAGTTTTGCCTTAACTCCATAGTTCTCAACTGAAGCCTGTAAGTGCTTGTAGTTGCATTTGCTCATAAATGTTCCATAGTCTTTCTCTCCTTTTTTTGTTTTTTGTTGAGTAGCATAGTTCCTAACCTGCTATTTGTGTATTTCAGGGACGTCCAACTCCCAATAGACTGCGATCTACTCACAGTATAAAAAAACTGGCAGTGATCTACCCATTGTCATAAAAAAAAATCTAGCAGTGATCTGCCCAAAGTTTTTGAGCTTTCTTGGGAAGCAAGAGTTGTTTAGCTTTTGTAGGAAGCCAACGTTGTTGTTGTTGTTGTTGTTGTTGTTGTTGTTGTTGTTTTGCTTTCCCCCCTTCTTCTAAGGAATCATAGAATCATAGAGTTGGAAGAGACCACAAGGGCCATCCAGTCCAACCCCCTGCCAAGCAGGAAACACCATCAAAGCATTCTTGACATATGGCTGACAGCAACACGTGGCCGGGTCAGCTAGTAGAATAATAGAATCATAGAGTTGGAAGAGACCACAAGGACCATCCAGTCCAACCCCCTGCCAAGCAGGAAACACCATCAAAGCATTCTTGACATATGGCTGACAGCAACGCGTGGCCGGGTCAGCTAGTAGAATAATAGAATCATAGAGTTGGAAGAGACCACAAGGACCATCCAGTCCAACCCCCTGCCAAGCAGGAAACACCATCAAAGCATTCTTGACATATGCCTGTCAAGCCTCTGCTTAAAGACCTCCAAAGAAGGAGACTCCACCACACTCCTTGGTAGCAAATTCCACTGCCGAACAGCTCTTACTGTCAGGAAGTTCTTCCTAATGTTGAGGTGGAATCTTCTTTTTTGTAAGATCGCTGGGAGATCGCTGGGGGGGGGGCAGAGATCAACCAGGATCTACCAGGAACACCCCGTGATCTACCAGTAGATCACGATCTACCTGTTGGACATGCCTGACTGTATTTTATTTATTTCGAGAGATTTGTGGACCACTTAATCTGAAAATACATGTGGGTATATACCAGGCACATCCAACTATCTAGAGACTGCGATCTACTCCCAGTAAAATAAAACTGGCAGTGATCTACCCATTGTCATTGCCAAGAGTTGTCAAGCTTTTTTTGGGGGGAGCATTGCCCACAGTTGTTGAGCTTTGTTTGGGGGGAGTGACCAGATTTGTTGAACTTTTTTGGGGGGAGAGAATGGGTACAGTTGCTCAACCAACAGTCTGCCGACCCCCCTCCTTCCAAGCTTTCAGATACCATAGCTATCAATAAAACTTTTAAAAAACAAATATGGATGACTAGTATATGTTCTCGTTCAGGCATGAAATGAGGTAAACTTCCTCTTCCCACTCACCGTCATCTGCAGGGAAGGGAAGAAAGGAATCAGTTTATACTATCAGTTCAAGCTAAGAAGGGTTGGATGTTTGCATGCTTTTAAAGAAAAACTCATTTCACATAAAAAAACAAGCATGTCAGAGATTAAAGTTAGACTGATGCCTTTCCTCAAGGATTCTATGTCTTTGGTTTTTGTGTGTGGGAGGGATAGGGTTTTGTTTCTTTGAGGAAACAATCACTCCCCTTCCTCACCAACGCAATTGTGGCTTGAAGGGGTAGAGTCCAAATAAAGACATCATCCAGACTTACATTTGCCCTGTGCGTTAGAAAATATGGGTCTGAGTGGTTTTGCCTTTCCCCCTCTATTTCCCCCAGAAAACCTGCTCTTTGGAGATACATTGGAGCAAATGTCATTCTGAAGAAAACACAATTGAAGTTGGATCTAATTCAGCGGTAAGCATCGAGTTTCCTAGGGAGGATGCGGTGGGACAAAGGTGAGTCTGGAACAGCTCCAAGTGCTAGTTGCATAAAGTGACCTTTAGTTTTCATCTCACTTGAACTATGACAATACTAAAATGGCCAGTGGTGCAGCCCAGGACTACACTTCGGACTCAATATCCAGTACCTCACAACTATGCTCCTCTACCCTTCCTAAAAAATGACTGCCTAGAGCAGGCATCCCCAAACTGCAGCCCTCCAGATGTTTTGGCCTACAACTCCCATGATCTCTAGCTAACAGGACCAGTGGTCAGGGATGATGGGAATTGTAGTCCAAAACATCTGGAGGGCTGAAGTTTCGGGATGCCTGGCCTAGAGAGCAACAGATGATATGGGCAGTGGGAAATGCACGATATGAAATGGTTAGCCTTGTGATTCCGCTGGTTAAAAAGTTAATGTCAGTGATTCTGCTAGGAGAAATTCAATCCTTGCAACCTTATCTTTTTTTGATAGTTTGTTTATACTATCAAATTAATTTATACTCCGCCCATCTGGCTGGGTTTCCCCAGCCACTCTGGGCGGCTCCCAACAGAATATGGAAAAAACGATAAAACATCAAACATTAAAAACTTCCCCAAACAGGGCTGCCTTCAGATGTCTTCTAAAAGTCAGATAGTTGTTTATTTCCTTGACATCTGATGGGAGGGCATTCCACAGGGCAGGTGTCGCTACCAAGAAGGCCCTCTGTCTGGTTTCCTGCAACCTCACTTCGCACAGGGAGTGAACTGCCAGAAGGCCCTCAGAGCTGGACTTCAGTGTCCAGGCTGAACGACGGGGGTAGAGATACTCCTTCAGGCATACAGAGCCAAAGCCATTTAGGGCTTTAAAGGTCAGAACCAACACTTTGAATTGTGCTCAGAAATATACTGGGAGCCAATGAAGGTCTTTCAGGACCAGTGTTATATGGTCTCGATGGCCACTCCCAGTCACCAGTCTAGCTGCCACATTCTGGATTAGTTGTAGTTTCTGGGTCACCTTCAAAGGTAGCCCCATGTAGAGCATGTTGCAGTAGTCCAAGCAGGAGATAACCAGAGCATGTACCACTGGTGAGACGGTCCACGGGCAGGTAGGGTCTCAGCCTGCGTACCAGACGGAGCTGGTAGACAGCTGCCCTGGATACAGAACTGACCTGTGCCTCCATGGACAGCTGTGAGTCCAAAATGATTCCCAGGCTGCATACCTGGTCCTTCAGGGGCACGGTTACCCCATTCGAGACCCAGGAATCCACCACACCTGTCATTAGTTGAATGATTTTTAGAATAAAAATATCCATATGAGGAACAGAATTTCCACATCTGTTATCATGTGTCTCGAGTGCTCTCCCTCTCAAATCATTTATTAAATCTATCTAGATTTCTTCAGCCTAGCTGAAGAGAAGAAAAGAAGGGTTTAAGTTAACTAGACAAATTGGCAAAAGGTTCTACAGGTTTCAGTCATTCCATTTTCTTTTGTGTGGGCTGTTCCATTCTTGGAACAAAAACACATATATCCTACAGCTCCTGATGTATAACAAATGATCACAAAGTTTAACAGACTATATATATTGTGCTACAATAACAGACACCTACTTTTTGAGTCTATTCTTTATCTCTGAAATATTTCTCTGTCTTGACATACACTATACACGTGATAGCCAAATAAAAAATAAAAAAATAAATCAAATCCATTTATAAGGCCTTTTTTCTACCTGTCTCAATGAAAGGAATAAATTACTAATTAGAATCAAGAGCATCTGTTCCAGAGGAGGAGGAGGAGGAGGAACATCAAAAGAAACTTGGCTCCTGGTCATTAGGGAAAAAAAATTCTTCCAAGAACTGTTGCCCTTAAAATCAGTAGTGGGAAAGAAGATGTTAGAGAGGCGACTTTAAGTGACATCACATGTATTCCATGCAGACCTTTCTCCTTTCTAAGGCAAAACACATTTTCCTTCCCACAATTACAGTCAACATTATGACAGATATTGGGATAAAAACAACAGAACTGAGCATTCTTCAGACACGAATGTGAGAGATAGAAAGAGAGTGTGATGCTTGACCAACAGCACATTTTAGCGCCTAGTCTGTCACTTCAGTTCCTCTCTTTGGAGCGGAAACCCTAGAGGTTGTCATATGTCCATTTTCTCCCCACACACCATGCCTAGAGGAAGTGTCTTGATAAAATTGGATGGCAACTGTTTTTTTAAAATTAAAAATTAAAAAGACATATCACAATTTAAGTCATACTAAATCATTTAAGGGACCCAGGTGGCGCTGTGGTTAAACCACTGAGCCTAGGGCTTGCTGATCAGAAGGTCAGTGGTTCGAATCCCTGTGACCGGGTGAGCTCCCGTTGCTTGGTCCCAGCTCCTGCCCACCTAGCAGTTCGAAAGCACGTCAAAATGCAAGTAGATAAATAGGAACCGCTACAGCGGGAAGGTAAACGGCGTTTCCATGTGCTGCTCTGGTTTGCCAGAAGCGGCTTTGTCATGCTGGCCACATGACCTGGAAGCTATACGCCGGCTCCCTCGGCCAATAATGCGAGATGAGCGCGCAACCCCAGAGTCCAGAGTCGGTCACGACTGGACCTAATGGTCAGGGATCCCTTTACCTTTACCTTTAAATCATTTAAGGGGAATTTCAACCATGGACAAGACATCACTGACATCTTCCCAAAGCCATATAACACACACACACACACACACACACACACACACACACACACACATTTTATACCCCCACCTTTCCTCCAAGGAGCTTGCGGTAGTGTACATGATTCTTTCCCTCCTTGTTTCATCCTCACCACAATCCAGGTTAGTCTGAGAGACAGTGGTTAGTTTGAATACGGAAACAGCACTGCAACGAAGCAGCAGAAACTCCTCAGTGCCTTCCACAGATGACAACTCTATAGGATTGAGGTGTCTTCAGCCCCCACCCAAGTCTGTTGGGACAGGGCTGGGGTCCCCTCCCCCTGCCCTGAGGCCTTGGGCATCATGGTGGCAGGGGGCCTTGGAGGTCCTCGCAGTGGCAGCCTCTTCTCTCTCTTAGACTCCTCCTGATGCATGTCAAGCGACGTGTGTGACGTCATACGTGTGTGATGCCCCCCCCCAAAGTTGGGTGCAACTTGGCGCCTCTGGCACTTTCCTTCCCAGATCGGGGAACAATCTGACTCCACAGGGCAGTGAGGGTACAGTCACCCCCATAGTTTAAGGACCCTCAACCTAGTGAGCTGGTTGCAATGAGAAGAGCAAAGAAGACTCGCATTTTCTCTTCCCTGGGGCCTTGTGCCCTGGAGCAGGGGGGAGGATGAAAGGATATAAATATGTGTAGGGCAAAGGTAGCCAATGTGATAACTTCCAAATATTGCTGAACTAACAACTCCCAGCGTACCTGGCCATTGGCCATATTGGCTGGGGCTGTTGGGGGTTACTGAGGATGCCATACTGGCTGTAGCAAAAGATTGAAAGTCCTGCAATTGGTGTGCTCAGGATTAACTTGAGAGCACACTGTCTAATTTAAGAACAGTGGGAAAGTGGCATATAAATCTCTAAACTAAGAAAAAATGGAGTACACAGTGCAGAGGACTGTACAATACGGCAGGAGGAGTTGTCAAGTGACAGGATATCATATTGGCTTCTCTCCAAAATATCCTTTATTCCTGTTATGTACTGAGCCTGGATTCTAGAACAATAGGCAGGTAGGATCCTAGAATGCAACAACTGATTGGCCTGCAGTAGCAGACCAATCAGGCTCCAGGAGGGAAGCAGAATCAGCCAATCAGATGGAACCCATTGCGCAGTCAGGCGGAGTCCCCCCAGCCCCCCAGGGCAGCCCCGAGTGGAATAATGACACAGGACCACGTATTTATGGGATTAAAAATTGGCCACAACTTTATTAAATTCAGATGTAGGAAGACCTTGGCGCAGGCATTGGGCGTATATCCCTCCCAGCCCCCAGCAGGGGGTGGGGTGATCTTCAGGGTTGTCCAGCATGAGTGGGGGTTGGGCTAACTCTGGAGAACATATGTTCAAGCAGATAGCCCGCCCCCCCGATCGCCGCCGCTGGAAGGGGGGGCAATAACCAGCCAAGTGGCATCGCCAAATGGCCCCCCCTTGATGCCCGATTACGGGAACCCTGTTATCGCCGCCGCCATAGGGCGGGGGGTCACCGCCCCCACGCCCCTCCCCTTTATGTAAATGACTAAAGGATTCCGCCCAAGGCCTGCATCCGCCAAAGTTGTGACGAATTGCTACGGGAAAGGCGAAACCTGCCAATGCAGGGAAAGTCCTTTCCAGCCCTTTAACAGCGACCGGTCGTAGCAGCGCCTGCGTGCGTGTACGCCTGTGGAAGAAAAACCTGAAGCGCAAGAGGCCTGTGGAAGAAAACCTGCAAAGCAAGAAGCCTGTGGAAGGAAATATTTTTATTTATTTATTTATTTAATTTTTTTTATTATTTTTCACTTTATTTTTATTTATTTTTATTTATTTTTATGTTTTTTATTTATTTTCTTTTCTATGGACCTGAAAAGCAAGCAAAAGGTTAGGGAGTGGAGGGTGGGAAAGCTCTGAATCCGTCGGCTGCTTCCCAAGAATGGCTCCTCTTCTTTGTGTGCAGGTAAGCCTACCTGATCCTACCTGGCCAATCCCCCTGGCACTCCCCCTTCGGCCGGATTGGTCGGCTGATGGAGTGGGCGGTGCCTCCAGCCTCCAGCCTCAGGTAGGCAGTGCCAGCCTCCAAACTCATAGGTCTGCCCTAGGGTTCCCAAGGGGGCTGCACGCGACTGCGCAAAATGCGCCTCCCCTTTATGTTGGGGAAGCGGTCATTGTGTAAATAATGTATATAAAGCCTGAGGTGGGGGGGAGGGATTCATTCACTGTTTTACGAGCTGCAATAAAGAGCATGAAATCACTATGCGACTCCAAGTATATTTCAGTTCCCCATCCCCGAAAAAGAGATGAAACATGAATCAAGTCTTACATTTTTGTTCTGCAGCACAATGGCTCCCAATCCGAAACATTGACGTACATGGTGCTTGCCACATGGAAAATACACAGTATGCTTATAATTCTTCTACAATAAAATTACTGAAACACATCTGGCAATTCAGGCTGCCCAATTACCCTGTTCCAAAACATTGATTAAATAAAAAGGTTAATTGCCATACTTCAGGACTCTAGCGCTGTATTTATGAGTGGGCAATTTGTCATACTTTTCCAGATAGTTAGCCACTTGGTACTTTAAAAAGGGAAACCGTGCCAATATCAAGAACAAGAGTGCAATAAACTATATGAGATGATGGTTTATCAGATCAACAGTCTTAGAAGGTTTTATTTACACACATTAAGAGGTTCCCTCAACCAGGGGGAAAAACATTATTGCCTTTGGGTAGTTCCAGTTCTACACAAGTTTAGAGTTGCCAGACTAGGAGCACCCAAGACCCTGAGATTTCAGAGCCCAAACCCAAGACCTAGGCGTGCCTCCAGTGATAGCACTAAACATGACACATTAAGCATTAGCCACAGTATCTGAGATCATGTGATTCAATTAAAAAAAGGGATTGTTCCTGTGCTTTTTGTGAACTGCTCTTGTGAACAACCAACTACAGTGGAACCTCGGTTTATGAACACCTTGGTTTACAAATTTTCGGTTTACGAACGCCGCGGAACCATCTGGAACAGATTAATTCACTTTCCATTACTTTCAATGGGAAAGTTCGCTTCAGTTTATGAACGCTTCAGTTTATGAACAGACTTCCGGAACCAATTGTGTTCATAAACCGAGGTACCACTGTATCTACACCCAATTCACTAGCATTTATGCTATTTTATAATTCGTTGCTCTTCAAGTTGCCACAAGACACTCTCGCTTGTTCAGAAAAAAAGGGAAAAAGAAAATACATTTAAGTGTTCCGAGGAATACATGACATTAACAGCAACATACAAGATCACCTGTGTGGGTCTACGGTACCTGTCTGGCATCCAAGGAAATCTGGAAGGAGTGGGGAGCAATCAGCAACAAGGGGGCAGGTTAACTTTTGCAGCTTTTGCTTTAAGCAGAAATGTGCACACACACACTTTATTCCCCAAGCTTTGCATTTAATACATGGGATGTGATAGGAGTTGTGTTCCACCAAAGGGGGGGGGGAATGAAAGCTTCCTCTTTTCACACCAAGAGCAGACCTTTCCAAACTTCTACAGACACAATTTATTTCCCAAGCTCTGTATTTAAGGTGCGGGGGAGGGGAGCCAAAAACATGACTGGGCTTCTTGTGAATCAATATAGCCGTGTCTTCAACCCAGATTTCAGTTTTGAAAACTCCTCTAGTTTTCTTAAACACCCCCTCCATCGCTTTATTCTTTTCCATAGCCTAAGCGATTTCTTAGGCCCATTCCTAGGGTTTCCAACTGGACTATTTCAGGGGGCAACAAGGAAGAGTGGGTTAAAAATCATATTGTGCCCAAAGCTTGGCTCAGAAAATCCTTTATACACCAATGGGCTATCAAATTTCACCAGGCAGAGAGCCTTCTCGGTAGTGGCACCCGCCCTGTGGAACACCCTCCCACCAGATGTCAAGGAAATAAACAACTACCAGACTTTTAGAAGACATCTGAAGGCAGCCCTGTTTAGGGACGTTTTTAATGTTTGATGTTTATCGTGCTTTTAATTTTCTGTTGGGAGCCCCCCAGAATTGCTTGGGAAACCCAGCCAGATGGATGGGGTATGTATGTATGTATGTATGTATGTATGTATGTATGTATGTATGTATAAATAAATAATCATCACTGGCATTCTGTTTGATGCTAAAATTTGGCGGCTCCCTACCTCTCATGCAGTGCTCAGAGTGGCCGAACTGGTCATGCTAACCTGAAACCAGCTCTAAATTTGGCCCTCCTGGATGCTAAGGCAAGCCATGACCTGCTGAACAAAAATTTTCAGTATGGGACATGTGTTGCACTGTTCACACTAGTCATGTTGCATGCACACAGGACAGAAAAACACAATTGGAATAAAGAAATTCGTTCCCTAGGACAGGACAGGATATACGATACATAAGCATACCCTCCAACATCTCTCCAATGAAAATAGGAGCATCCTATTCCATAATAATAATTTTATCATTTACCCCACCCATCCGACTGGGTTGCCCCAGTCACTCTGGGAGGCTTCCAACATAAATACAAACATAATAAAACTATTTTTTTTAAAAAAAGCTTTCCTATATAAGGCTGCCTTCGGATGTCTTCTAAAGGTTGTATAGTTACTCATCTCCTTGGCTCGGGGGTTGCATAGCCAATGAAAATAGGGAGGTCCTACCATGCCCTCCAGGGGACACAGGTGGCGCTGTGGGTTTAAAAACCACAGAGCCTAGGGCTTGCTGATCAGAAGGTCAGCAGTTCGAATCCCCACAACAGGGTGAGCTCCCGTTGTTCGGTCCCTGCTCCTGCCAATCTAGCAGTTCGAAAGCATGTCAAAGTGCAAGTAGATAAATAGGTACTGCTCTGGCAGGAAGGTAAACAGTGTGTTTCCATGCGCTGCTCTGGTTCACCAGAAGCGGCTTAGTCATGCTGGCCACATGACCCGGAAGCTGTACGCCGGCTCCCTCGGCCAGTAAAGCGAGGTGAGCACCGCAACCCCAGAGTCGTCCACGACTGGACTTAGCGGTCAGGGGTCCCTTTACCTTTACCATACCCTCCAACATTTCTCTGATGAAAATAGGGACGTCCTAAAGAAAAGTGGGACATTCCGGGATCAAATGAGAAACTGGGACGGCTTCTGTAAATCTGGAACTGTCCCTGGAAAATAGGGACACTTGGAGGGTCTGCATAAACCCCTCCACCTCTGAAAAGGAAATCACCTGTTCCCTCCAAAGGTAGGCTTCAACTGTGTTTTTGCCCCCAGCCTTGTCAAAGTCACTGGCGAAATACTGAATCTATTCCTCCTAGCCTTTCCATGCAGATGAAGCCACTTGGCCAAAGCGCTTGCTGGAGACTCTGCAGGCTGCCCTATTGATACCCTGTTAAGTTTTTATTCAATATAAGACAAGGTGACTCCCTTTCACAATGTTTACTTCTACCATTACCCATTATTACAACCCTACAGCCTTTGACCAGGCAAATGAAGCTTCCCTGGTTTGTCCCTGATTGATAATTGGATCCTGGCAATCTCTCTCTCCCCACATCACGTGGCTGTAACAAATACAAAAAAAAAAAAAGAAGAAAAAAGGACATCTCACTGCATTGAGTGTTAAGTGGATATCCTTGTACATCACGTAAGATTCTGCTTCACCTAAAAAGGGCAGAATCATTGGAAGCTGCACAGGGTGACCTAGAAAGACATTTATTCTTCAGGCTCTCAAATGAAATACCATTTAGAGCACGATCCTTCTATACCCCAAGATTTGTATTCCGAATAATAAAAAGAGAACTCGCACAGAGCTGTATGCTGGTTAATGTAGTATTCCTTTTAGAAATATAAAAACTCACTGGATTATAAAGGGGATGAAAAAGCCGCACTTGGCTGATCCC
Source organism: Zootoca vivipara (assembly GCF_963506605.1). Classification (NCBI taxonomy): domain Eukaryota; kingdom Metazoa; phylum Chordata; class Lepidosauria; order Squamata; family Lacertidae; genus Zootoca; species Zootoca vivipara. The sequence goes on along the minus strand of NC_083284.1, from coordinate 69,191,524 downwards.
AACCATGTGAGAGAACGGTTTCAGGTTTGTTCAGCAGCAGTTTCTAAATGTTGCGGAAAATTACATAAATTTGCTGCTGAGGAGAGCCTCAGCCTTATTATTTGATGGAAGAGCTCTACAAATTCCAAAGATTAGCTTTTTAGTGGGGGGCAAAAGACTTAAATTAAAAAAGAAGCCATGGGAAATTTAACGACCCTGTGTCTGAAAGGGGGGGGGGGGCTTTTGCAATGGGAAGTATACCCAGAAATTGAGAGATGCATGCTGAATTATTTAGAATTTTAAATCCCAGTAACCTGAAGACCTCTACAATTAGAAATGTAAACCTTTTACTAGGTTTAATAGCTAAAACACATTCATGATCATAATAAAACAAGCAGAGAAGGTGTGATAATTGCCCTTTACTCTGAAATGTCCTGGACATGATCACAATTGAATAATTGCAATGTTACATCTGCACACACAAAGGCCTGTGTAATTTAATAACTCACTCCTGAATTTCCTGAAAGCAATACATACAATTCAATTAGTTGCTCAGAATAGACTACACCGATATTTTTTTAAATGAGCTCCAAGCATTTTCTCCAATAATCCTTTTGCAGAAACAGCAATGCCCTATATAATAATAATAATAATAATAATAATAATAATAATAAACTTTTATTTATATCCCACCCTCCCCAGCCACAGTCAGCCTCAGGGCGGCTAACATCAGATACATAACATTGGTATAAAATCAAACAATAATTAAGTTACCTCCTGAAACATGTCAAAATCAAATTTGATTATATAATCAGTGTGTGTGTGTGTGTGTGTGTGTGTGTGTGTGGTTTTACAAATATTAGTTTATAACAATCCAAATTACATACTCATATTCCAAGATTTAAAAGTTTTTTTAAAAAATTCTTCTTCCAGTAGCACCTTAGAGACCAACTAAGTTTGTCATTGGTATGAGCTTTCGTGTGCATGCACACTTCATATTTCAAGATTTCACCAAATCTCTGGACTTCCCACCCTCTCAACTGCATATTATTTCATAATCCATGTTTTGTATCTTTCCATACTGTCCGTGATATTAGTCCAATGCAATTTTAAAAGCTAACGGTTCCAGCACCAGCAGAATTATGGCAAACATCTTCCTTCCTTCCCTCCCAGGATGCCCCTGGGAAATATGCTAGCATCTCTCCTAAAGGCAGCTCCAGGAAGGAGGTGTGCTAGTGCAGGGCTTCTCAAGCTCTCTCATGGGGTGGACCAGCATTTCCCTCCACCCCAATGTGCCAGGGACACTACCATACTTGGTCCCTGAAGTTTCCCACCCAACCTGGGCTGTGGTGGAGTCACTGGGGACTGGCAGCCAACGGCTAGTGAAATGACACCCAGCTGCGGACCACCCCTTTGAGTAGCACTAGTGCAGGGGTCAGCAAACTTTTTCAGCAGGGAGCCAGTCCACTGTCCCTCAGACCTTGTGGGGGGCCGGACTATATTTTGAAAAATAATAACAAATTCCTATGCCCCACAAACAACCAAGAGATGCATTTTAAATAAAAGCACACATTCTAGTCATGTAAAAACACGCTGATTCGCAGGCCGTCCGTGGGCCGGATTGAGAAGGTGAGTGGGCCACATCCGGCCCCCGGGGCCTTAGTTTGCCTGCACATGTGCTAGTGTCTCTTAAAAGTGTAAATGGGGGAGGAGGTCATGTGACCACACACATTCTTCTAAGCCCTTTCTCCAGAAATCCTTTTTTGAGCTAAATCACACGCCTGCCCCCCCCCAAAGGGTCATGGAGCAGTCATACATTGCGATATTGCTCACCCTCTACAATGAATGCACTGTCTTGGGTAAATCCTGAGCTGAAGATAGTGGTGACCTTTAAATGCCACTTTTGATTATTCAAACTTTCCTAGATGCATAGTCTTAATTTTTATTCTGTTTTGTACACTGCTCAGTTTTATTTGTGGCATACAACTGTGTTTTGTTTTTATCTAGTTCTTAGGGGTGGGAAAATATCAACAACCTCAGATATGCAGATGACACAACCTTGATGGCAGAAAGCGAGGAGGAATTAAAGAACCTTTTAATGAGGGTGAAAGAGGAGAGCGCAAAATATGGTCTGAAGCTCAACATCAAAAAAATCAAGATCATGGCCACTGGTCCCATCACCTCCTGGCAAATAGAAGGGGAAGAAATGGAGGCAGTGAGAGATTTTACTTTTTTGGGCTCCTTGATCACTGCAGATGGTGACAGCAGTCATGAAATTAAAAGACGCCTGCTTCTTGGGAGAAAAGCAATGACAAACCTAGACAGCATCTTAAAAAGCAGAGACATCACCTTGCCGACAAAGGTCCGTATAGTTAAAGCTATGGTTTTCCCAGTAGTGATGTATGGAAGTGAGAGCTGGACCATAAAGAAGGCTGATCGCCGAAGAATTGATGCTTTTGAATTATGGTGCTGGAGGAGACTCTTGAGAGTCCCATGGACTGCAAGAAGATCAAACCTATCCATCCTGAAGGAAATCAGCCCTGAGTGCTCCCTGGAAGGACAGATCGTGAAGCTGAGGCTCCAATACTTTGGCCACCTCATGAGAAGAGAAGAATCCTTGGAAAAGACCCTGATGTTGGGAAAGATTGAGGGCACTAGGAGAAGGGGACGACAGAGGACGAGATGGTTGGACAGTGTTCTCGAAGCTACGAACATGAGTTTGACCAAACTGCGGGAGGCAGTGCAAGACAGGAGTGCCTGGCGTGCTATGGTCCATGGGGTCATGAAGAGTCGGACACGACTAAACGACTAAACAACAACAACAAAAAGGGGTGGGGAGAAAGGAATATACCGTGTAGAGACATTTTAATATATGGAGAGGTTTCCGTGTGCTGCTCTGGTTTGCCAGAAGCGGCTTTGTCATGCTGGCCACATGACCTGGAAGCTATACACCGGCTCCCTTGGCCAATAATGTGAGATGAGCGCCGCAACCCCAGAGTCGGTCACGACTGGACCTAATGGTCAGGGGTCCCTTTACCTTTATCATTCAAAATCAATGAATACATGAAACAGGGTGGCAAGGGCAGCAGTTTCAGTTCACCTCCTGAAGACCCAGTTGGGGAATGGGAGCCTTTCCGGGGTGAAATTTAGAGTATATACACTCCTCTTGGACATTTGGAGTGAGCACATAGGCAAGTTTACTTACAGGCAAACAGCTGATTTTTGCTCACTTTACTCTGTTGGATCAGAGCCTCTGTTAAAGCAGAATATTGGATCTATGACTCTCATGTTTGACTTTCTAGTATTACCACATGGGGGTCATCAAGCTCTATCTAATACGTTTTCTGGAGGGTTTTGTTTCTCATGATTCAGATTGGTTCTGGTAACACCGAGCTCACAAACAACAATTTGACAAGACAACAGTATAGGCAACATCCAGGGAATTGATTTTACAGAAGCTGCCCACCTCTTTCACACTGTGTAGAGAAATTAAACTATATGACCTGTGCTATCTACAGTAAGCAATACTATATACAGGTGTCATCTGGAAACTTCACTTTCATTTTCTTTTAAAATTGGGTCTAGTTGCTACAGGTAATGATACTAGTTACATTGATCTTTTGCTATCACTCGCATTCACACCTTTAATACCTTGCGGTTTTCGAAAATGATGTTTATATTTTGTAGGGCGCCGAGAAAAGCAAAGCCATATTTGTGTTGAGGTGCATGTTTTGAGTACAGGAGACTTTTTCAGGAGGTAAAGGGAAGAAAAATATGCTCTAGCAAGAGTTCTTAAGCCATTCAAATTCAGATCTATTTTGCTTTGTTGAATAATGATACTTTTGTTAAGATGTATTCAAAATATTACAGATACAGAGTAAATGCTAATATCTAAGGGTTTTTGGACTCCTACCTTCACCCTGAGAAATGTCACTAATTTTATCAGAACCTTTTTTGTGTGTTTGTGTTTCCCAGAAATGAGGAGGAACTGCAGGCAAAATCCTGAGAGGGCAAATATTTACATTATGTGCCATAAATACATTTTGCTGGAAATGGCTGAAAACACCATGGCACATACAAATGACTCAAAGTCTCAGTTAATGGCAACAATTCTAACATGGATAACTTTATTGGAATTAGAATTAGAGTAAAATGCCGTTAGGCAAATTATGGTGCTGCAGTGCAATTTAACACTTTATTAAGAGGGTTGTATGCTCCCCCAAACACACTCTGGGATAGAGGGACATATTCTTTTATTATTATTATTATTAAAAAATCAAGAAAATTGCAGGGGTCTTGCCCTTCTTGGCTTGGTTTTGTGTCTTTGTAAAAGGTTTTAACATGCCAACTTAACGGTGCCCTCCTCTCCCCACGTTGAAGCTATTCTCCTTGCCAGGTTACAATGGCAGAGGACAGGAGGCGTGCCAGCTTTGCCCTACCTGGGGGAAAGGTACCCCCAGCAGTAAGCTCTCAAATGGGGTGCCAATAGGAACAGGAATAGGAATAGGAATAATAATATTAATAATAAGGAGCCCAAAGCTCAGGACTCTCAGCAAAATGAGAAAACAACCTACCCCACCATCTGCTGTGTTAACAAGTGACAAAGGTTGACTCCATTTTGCCTGTGTAAGGGGAAGAGAGTATAGAGTCCCTCCCCCTCTCATCAGAAGCAGCTCCTCCCCAAGCAGCAAGGGCAGCAAGGACGCTGAGGAGAGCAGTCAGGAAGTGAAGAGAGAGGGCCTGGGCTCTCTCAGCACGGGAGAGCCCCTGCGACACAGGAGGGAGGAAGAGAGAGGGGGGGGAAAGGGGGGAGAAGGAAAACATGGAGCGTATACCCTTTCCTCCAGTTCCGGAATTACGCAGGAGAAGGAGGGGAAGGAGGTTTGCTGTCCCAAGACTCTTATGTTGGAGGAAGTCAAGGGGCGGTTCAGTGCCGGATTCTGCATCGGACTGAGCAGACATGTTGTACATACCCAGCTCACTGTAAATAGCATGCACTAATAAAAAGCTGTTCAAAGACAAGCATGAGGAGCGTCGTTACTCTAGAGTAGTCACAAGAACCTCTGACAGCCTGCTTCCTGAACAGGATTAGTATTACTGTGCTCAATGGCTGTGTTTGTTTTTCTCCAATGCAAAAAAGTGGCAAAAAGCAAGAGTCTGTACTAGATTCCATTCCTATCCACTTATGGTATGTGATGAAATGCTTGAGTGGCTTTTCACGCTGTTTCAGAATGTCACTCAAGTTTTCCCACTCACTGGTAACCGGTACTCCCAAGTGAAGAAGTGGCACTAGCCGAGACACACCACCTGGAAATGTTTTGCAGCAGAAGCAAAAAGCCTTAAAAACGTAAGAAGAGCTTGCTAGATCAGGCCAATGGCTCACCTAGCCCAGCATCATCTTCTCATAGTGGCTGACCAGAGGCCTTTTTCCAGCATGCAACGAGCTGCTGGTGTTGGCAATGGCCAAACCAAAAGGCTATGGTGCAGGAGGGACAGTAGGCAAATTGAGGAGACAATGGGCAGGTGTCCCAAGGTGCACTATTTGAAAAACACTGTGCTAAGTGATGTGCATGTCTGTGAAAATGACTGTTAAGGTACTTTGTGCATTTGCATTATTTGTAAGATGCAAAATTCTGTATATTTTTAACAACTTGGTCTTGGGCAAATATAATTTCCAGACTTAGTTCCAGCAACTGATCTAAAGCAATCTTTAAGCAGCAGAATCCATTCTTGTGCATGTTTAGCCAAAAGGAAAACCAGAAGCATAAATACTCAAACTTAGAAGAACTTAGGCAGGTTTGATGTGTTCTGCTTGTAAGTGAACATATAATTTTAATTATTTTAAGTAAAATTGTAATTAATTCATGTAATTTACATTAAATGGAGTCATCCTGTTACAAAAAAACAACAACAACCACCCTTCCATGCATACTTAATCATAAATGTGGTGCTTAATTCAGGCTGATTTCAATGGCACATCCAAGTCATTAAGCCTGTCAGACACTCAATCAAGGCAGCATACAAACTATTTGAAAAGGATAAAATGCAATTTTATAAATACAATTTTTAAAAGGTAAAGGTAAAAGGTAAAGGACCCCTGGACAGTTAAGTCCAATCAAAGGTGACTTTCAGGCCGAGAGAGCCAGCGTTTGTCCACAGACAGTTTTTCGGGTCATGTGGCCAGCAGGACTAAACCGCTACTGGTGCACGGAGGACTGTGACAAGTGCCAGAGCGCATGGAAATGCCGTTTACCTTCCCGCCACAGCAGTACCTCTTTATCTACTTGCACTGACATGCTTTTGAACTGCTAGGTTGGCAGGAGCTGGGACAGAGCAATGGGAGCTCACCCCGTCGCGGATATTCGAACCGCCGACCTTCTGAGCAGCAAGCCCAAGAGGCTCAGTGGTTTAGACCACAGCGCCACCCGCGTCCTACAATTTTAAAAACCCACCAATAAGACAGCAGCATAAAATCAAGTTACACTACATCACTAGCAAATCATTGCAAAGCCCGGCTACCCACCATTTGCCAAATGGCAGAAGTCAACCGGGTTCTCCAGAAGGGAGAATGTCATGGAAATGACTCCCTCTGAACCCTAAACATTTTCCCCTCTCCTTGAGGGCCACCGTACCTTGACTATCGCTTGGGCAGTGGGTGGAGATGAGACTTAGATCCTGAAAATGGTTCTGGGGCAGAGGGACAGGGAGGGTTAACTTGCTTCCTCTGTTTCTATCAAAGTTGGTGCTCCCTGCATCACATCTGCTTGGGAGGACCATGGATCTTCTACATCCCATGGTCTTCTTTCCTAAAGGAGCCCTTTCCAAACACCAGCAGTTCAGGTCTATAGGGAGAGCAAGTAGTGGGGGGGGGGAGTCATAAGGGATCAATTAATCAAAGAAGGCATTTGGAAAATGCTATTGTGGTCAGTATAGGCAGGAAACAAAATTGCTGAATACATAAAGGGGATATGAACGATTCACACAATTCTGTCAATATTCCCCACACTGTCAGTTGTTGACTTCTACAGTTACTGAATCAATCATTTTTACCTGCTGCTAGCCTGGAAAGGAGCTGCCTCTTGATAAACACATATTGAGGCACATATTAAAGATGACTGTGAAAATTCTCGGCTGCTGCACACAGAATAAAACATTGTTTTTCAACATCATGGTGCGGAGAGAAGAGAGATTTTTAGTGACTTACTGCAGATTGTGTTTTCATTCATTCTCTCTGGTCAAGAGATAAGGAAACTATATTCACTTATTTATTGTTTACCAGTGTTCTCAGCTAGAAAAATAAATAAATCAAAACCCCAAAACTATTACATGCAAAAACCATGACGAATTAGTTCCCGAATTCAATTTTATATAACTTGTGTGCAAAGAAAAGGGCTTTTTAGAACAAGAATGTTAACTACTGTTATCACAGAGTGCTTTAAACCCTGATTCAGATTATATGAAAGGTTTCCTGTAATTAATTTCTAATTAATTTGAAATTAATTAGATTCAAGAGTAATACCCCAATAAAGGAGGCTACAGAAGTCTGGATAATGGTTAACAAAAGTCCATTTCGTTTGTTCACTACATGTGTAGGCTAAATCATGGAAGGGCACAGATATCAGGGACTGGGTCAACAGACCATAGTCAGTGGCCATAGTCCCCCTTCATGTGCTTACTGGATGCAAAGATTTTGTTGGCACCTGTCTGCTTGAGAGGCAATGGAGTGCGCCTCCAGGGGTGGAGTCAGAGTGCTGGAGAATCACAGCAACAGCTGTGGCTGCAAAGACTGGTAACTTGTAACTGCAGCTTCTCTCATTGTTTTTGCTGTGTTAGCAGCACTGAAGTGACCTCACCAAGGTGCAAGCCTGGGCCGTGTGTATGGAGGTCCTGGGCTACGCAGACGACAAGACTACGCAGACGACAAGACGACTGGGTAGTCTTGTCCTTGCTTATGTAGTCTAAAGGAAAGCAGAGCAATACATTTGGCACCAGTTTGGCTGCAGGAGTTGCCAGGAGAAGTACAGGGAACCATTCAATCATCTTAGAGACTCCACTCTGAATTTGCATGGGGTTTATTCCCTAGCCCTTTCTTCTCCTGAAGATGTCCCACAAGATATCCCACTTACTCCCTAAGCCTTTCTCACGAATGAGTATAACCGCAAGGCGTGGAAATTTAGGACCAGACTTTTCCTTCTCCTAGAGGGGCTACCTTCCCAGGTTGCCGAGCCCCACCTGCCCCTCACTTCCCACAACAAAATGTGCAGAAACTGCCTTTTTTGGGAGTAGCATGTCTACCAGTGACTGCATGTAGGACTCTTGTATAAATTTGTTCCAGACTCAGAAAGGAGCTTTAGTTTCAGGGGGGAAAATAAATTAAAAAATCCGAGAAGAACTGAGCTCAGGAGTTTTAACACTGATTAAGCACACATTTCACATTATTATTTGGCTTTCCTTGCCATTTCTTTTTGGAAACAAAAACAGCATCTTGATGAATGCTAATTTTAATTTTAGATGAAACAGTGCATAAAATTTGCTTGGCTAATAACCAATGTTATGATCTCTTGGCACAGATTCGGCACAGAGGGCCACCCAGATCTCTTTGCCCACCTCCTTGATGAGGAGCCTCACAATAGAAAACAAAGTACTTTGGTGTGAACAGAGGAGAAGAATATATTTTCCCTTGAAATTGCTTATTTTTAGCAGTCTAGGAACCAGAACATCTGGGCAGCGCATAAGAGTTAGCATGTGTGGTCCTGTTACTAGTTTCCCTCAGCTATAGTCATCAGAGCAAAAGCCAGCAGAGCTCTGGCTGACAAGAAGAAGGTTCCAGAAATTCTGCATTCTTGTCAGCCACATGCGCTCCCAGGTCCTGGCAAAGCTTCATACGGTCAACTCAAGTTGAATGGCCCCAGTTTTTGTTATTAGAAACAGTGGCTCCTTCGATACACTAGAAAACCTTCCTGGAAAGGATTATAAAGAGAAAGGCAAGGGAACAAAAACAGAACTCTCACTGAGCTTCATCTAAGGCCCTAGAGCTGCTATAGATCTGGCTGGTAGGGCCAACCCAATACATTTTGGCACCGGAGGCAAACCACAAAATGGTGCCCCTCCCTCAGGTGCCAGGGAAGAAGAGGTGAGTGAAGATCTATATCAGGAACAAGGGTGAAATATCAAATTAACCTTACCCGACAGTTGAAATGGGAAACAAAAGCTGCCAAAGGGGATAGGGGTAGGGGAGGAGAAGGAATCCACTCCAAATCATGCCAGCCCAGGAGACTCCAGAGAGCTGCCTCCAACATTTCTTCCCTAGGGGTGGGATGAAACCAGTTGCACCTCATATTCATGGTGAGGCTATTGTAGAGGTGGTATGTGGGGGGGGGGGGCATCCTGCCAAGAAGGTGGGTGATATAGTCTCCAAGGAATATGCCACACCTGTCACTGTAACAGCAGCAGGCAGTGCGTTCCCTGGGGGCCAGATCTGCTGCCTCTGTGGATCCTGCCATCTGAGGTGGTCACCTCACTTTGCCTCATGGGTGGGCCAGCCCTGCAGTTGGGAACCATCAGCTTCACCTCGTCAACCTTCAGGCCTCTCTGTGCTCCCAAACACTGGTTGTCCTTGGCTTTCATGGGCTATTGCTCGAGTTGGTTGCCTTCCAGTCTCTTCCTTCTTGAACAGTAAATCCACCCCCCCACACTCCAGTCAGCCCTGTTCTTTTCTTGCTGCTTTGCTCATGGCTGAAGTTCAGCTCGGTGGTTTTGCAATATTGGGTGGTTGTCTCTGGCATTGGCCATGCACTTCTTTTGGGCACCAGAATAGAAAATGTCAGGGAGACTGAGGACAGAGCCGCCAGCACAGAACCAGACATGTCAATTGTGGTTGTGACTTTTTTCATTGACAATGGAAGGTGGGAGTTGACCTTTTTTCTCCCTAAACAATTAAGCGGAATACTGCCTGTTCAATGTATATTGTATATCTCAATCTACGAAGGCCACATATCTGCATTTTTTTAAAAAAAATGAAAGTAAGAATGTGGGTCAGCTAATGACCCAAATCATCTTCTTCTTCTTCTTCTTCTTCTTCTTCGGCGATCACTCGTAGCTGTCTTCCATAAACACGGTTTTAACAATGAGTCCATAAGTGACTGTGGAGGCCAATTCTGGATCCACACGTCCTTCCACAGTGGGGACTTTGGTTTCCGGGCGGGAGTTGATCACGGTGTGGATTTGCCAAGCGTGCCTTCCTCTTAGCACGTTTCTCCTTTGCCTCCTGAGTTCGAGTGTTTTCAAAGCCCATGACACCTTTGGTCAAGGCTGTTCTCCAACAGGAGAGCTCACAGGCCAGCGTTTCCCAACCAAATGGACACCAGGTGGCATGCCCAAATATTGGACATATGAGAATCTTACACGAGTGGCCTAGCATGTCACAGGACAGAGCTGCATGCACAGTATTCAACAAAATATTTGAGTAACTGGCATTTCTGATGCACTGATAATACCAAGGTTGCAGGTTCGACTCTTACATGGAACAGCAGCATATTCCTGCATTGCAGGGAGTTGGACAAGATGATCCTCAAGGTCCTTTCCAACTCTACAATTCTATGATTCTTCTATGATTTGCTAGCAGGATATGATTTTAATGCTGGGACCAGTCACTTTTTAATTCACCCGCCAAAAAGCTCAGGGTAGCACACCTGGTTTCCTGGTCAGCCTGCAATGCAGCTTATTCTAAGAGAGAGTGATTGATCCAAGATCACCCAGGGAGTTTCATGGCTCACTATAGATTTGAACCCAGTAAAAGTCCAGCAGTATTAAACATGGTAGCCTCTAGAAGTTGTTGGACTACAACTCCTATCAGCCCCAGCCACCATGGCCAATGCTCAGGGATGAAGGGAGCTGTAATCTAACACCTGGAAAACAGTTCATTGGCTACCTCTTCCCTAGCTGTTACATCACACCGTCTCTCTTAAAACTGATTGATTAGCAACTTGACATTTGCGTGTTAAGATCACCAAAACTGCCTAGAAATAAATTCACACACGACTCAAATTTTAGTTTGAGGTTTGGCGTAATTTTGGCCACAACTTTATTGATTACAGTCTGTGATTGGTTTGCTTAGGCATTGGTTCAGACTATCTGAACCTGTCCCAGACTATCCAGGACAGGAACAGAACTGACAACTGCCAGTTGCAGAGGTCAGTCAAGGTAAGCACCCCAGGAGATCGATTGGGATGGGTGCAGATCCCTAAGATCACACCCAGAATGCTCCCAGGGGCTCCTGCGCGGCCCTATCCCCCTTTCGGGGTCGGACAAATGCATGGCGAGCCCCTGGATCCCTTTAACGGAATACCTACGCAGCAACCATTGGAGGGACAGGTCACAGCCACGCCTCGTCCCCTCCATATGTATTAACCAATGCCTAACTGCAAACCATACAAAGTTGTGACGATTTGCTAACACGGTAGGCAAAACCCAAAAGGCACCAGCCAATCAGCCAAGTGGGAAAAATTCCTACCAGGCCCCTGCCCCCAAAGCAGATGACCCACGACGGTATAGTAAGGTCAACACAGACCCTAAATCAGGCATCCCCAAACTTCAGCCCTCCAGATGTTTTGGACTACAATCCCCATCATCCCTGACCACTGGTTCTGTTAGCTAGGGATCATGGGAGTTGTAGGCCAAAACATCTGAAGGGCCGCCTGCCCTAAATATAGGGAGGGTGATCCGGTGGACGAAGCGAAATAGAAGAATCTCAATGCAACATGCAGTGGTATATATCTATCCCTCAGAAGCAATTTCTGCAACCCCATTGGCCGGAACAGGTCCCATGCTTCCAAGGGACCAATTGGGTAGCTGTGACAATCCAAACTTACCCACCCCAGCAACAGAGAGTCAGTTGTGGTGACCTCACCGCAACACATGCTCTCTGGGAGGAGAACCTGATTTCTCTAACTCTGGCTGGATTTTGCCCACTGTTTACTGCTTGACTGTAGGGAGTCTTAAGAACTGGAAGAACAAGGAGCAGGAAGCATGAAATCATGGACTTGGAGAGAATGGTGGGGGAATAAGAGTACAGGAGGCAAGCAGCTAGACAACACCAAGCTCACATTTGTCTAGGAAAAGTGCAAGCCAGAAGTTTGCAATGCCATATTAGATCAAGAGAAACCAATGGGCTTCCTACATGGGGAGCCACCCTGGAGTCTGAAAGCCCATTGCTGTCCCATGAACGATTCAGTGTGCATGGGTGAGTCTCACCACAAGGGGAAGAAGAGCACAGATCCCAAAGTTCCTGTTGACAACTATTCCACTGTGTTGCAGCCTAAAGGAATATGATAAAAGGAATATGAATTTGAGAAATTCCTGAAAGAATGTATATAAGTAATATCCTTGTTTGGCTCACTATGCCCTAAAAAAATAAAGGATGCAAATTCTACCAACAGTGATGAGGTGGAGGTTGGGGACACATGTTTGTAGCAGAAGCATTCCATTACACTAAATTCTGCAAAACCATCAAAACTGCCAGAATGATATAAAAACCGCTTACCAGAAATGGCTATTTATTCTACACAGATGTTTCAATATAAAGCATTTTATTCTGACAGTAAAAATGCATCTCTGAATTGGATTTGAACCCTTCAATTTCTGAGAGTTTCCAAGGAGCAAGATTTTCTAACACAGCAAAGTACAAACTCGTTACAACTTGACACATGGTGGTGTCCTTAAAACATGCATATGAATATGTAATTATAATTATTAATAGCACACACACACACACACACACAGCCCTCAAACTGCACACCCACATAGAACACACCTCAAATTGATATTTTTAACACGGAATCAAAACATAAATAAATGTCACCTGGAGCATACAAGGTGGGCTATTTACCATTGTCACCTGGCAAGGGTGTAAAAATACCTTATCACATGCACATCAGAATAGGAAAAGTATTTTCCAAAGACAGACAGCTGGCCTCACTTCTGAAAAAGGGATTCTTTTTAAATAACAGAATGTTCCAACTTGGTCTCATGCTGTTATTTCACCCACCTTAAAGCAGAGATTAATCAACAAACACAAGCAAGCACACACACACACACACACACACACACACACACACACACACCCCTTTCAAGATTTCAGTTTCAAGGGCTTGGCTGTCAAGAGAGATATTGCAGAAATTTCACAGATTTTAAACACCCTGAAAGGCAGTCTTTCCAAAGCTCTTGCTGATAAAATTTTAATGTCATGCTAACATCCAGCAGTTGATTTATATTTCAAGAGCAGCTCTGCTTGCCAACTAAGATAACGTGAACATCGTTCATACACTGAAATCTGCTTTCATATGCCAAACCCCACAGAAGAGCATCGTGCTCCACATTTCTTAATGCACTCTGCTCCGAACAAATATGCAAACACATATGTATGTTTAACAGCACTGTTCTGATTCGGATGCAATTGCAGACTTCGGTGCAATTTAACAAAATGTACTGCTCCCGCATAGTTTACATTAAACAACCAAAAATACATTCGTTACAATCCCTCCCCGCTCCCCGTTCATTTTACTAAATAAAGACCACCACAAAAACAGAGCAAAAAAGCATTGTGGAAGAAGACAGACAGTGTTACCACTCTGCACATTTTCATGATAAAGAAAAGAATGGTTTTTACCTGTATGGAGAGAACCTGTAATTAGCCTGAGAAGATACTGGGCGAATTTCAGTATTTCACGTTTACACCGTTTTCGACATCCACTCATTTTATGCAGTGAGGTATTCCTCTGAGGAGAGCCCGAACACTTTTGCTAATGAAAGTGAATAGTTTTTGACTGAGAACTTCTGTCCCAGCTCGCCTGCTCACAAGCTGCCTCGCTAAAGCCAGACAAACTCCTTTGGATTTGTTTGAAAAGGGAGAATCCTTCAAAGGACTAGGAGAGGGGGGGGGAGAAAAAGCACGCAAGGAAAACACTGAACTGACAGGGGGATGCTGAATAGGGAGGTCACACTCAGGTCCTCCTGTAACCCCGTGTGCAAGCTGTCTGGTGTGATGAGCACTTGTAGTCCAACAAGATATAGGAGAGCAAAGGTACACTTTCCTCCGCTCTCTCCTTAGCAGATACTGCTGCAACCTCACCGACCATTCAGTCAGTCAGAGGCGGGGCCTGCAGCCTCAACTCTACACATAGAAATTTGTCCTCATCAATGAATCAGCATGTAAGCAGGTAGGAAAGAGATAGCAGGGCACCCAGTTTGAATTGTGGTTTTGCAAAGAGTGGCAAGAAGCAATCTTGCCGGTTGGATGGGTGTGTGTGTGTGTGTGTGTGTGTAGCTTTGCAATGATTGCTATGCACAAGAAAAATATATTAAAGTGCGCAGTTCAAGGTTGGGTTATCCACCCAGCCACAGTAAGACAACCTTCCACACCAAAAGCTCACCTGTCGGAAATATAAAAAAAAACAATCAAGGTGAAGGCAATCGTTCTGTTGTGACAGCAGCGGGGCAGATATAAAAAGCCAGGCTTAACTCTGCGGCTTATTGCAAATACTGTGAAAATTTCAAACTCCACAGCCTGCCCCAAAGGAATCTAAAGTTTTAGCAAATTTCCTTTAGCATGCCGGGCCACAGCAACCTGGGTCATCAAATAATTAAATGCACACATTCCAGGAAAGTACTTAAAACTTTCGTTGAAAAGAGGATGGTAAGACTTAACGACGTCATTTCAAAGCATTGTGCTTTAGAGAAAAATAAACCCTCCCCAAATACCCTATTAAGCATTTACATGCCTAATTATCTAAATTTGAGGGTGGAGAAGAGGAAATAGAGGGAAGGGAGGAGACAAGCAGGCAAGTTTTGACAGGGGATAAAAGGGACCCCTGACCATTAGGTCCAGTCGTGACCAACTCTGGGGTTGCGCGCTCATCTCGCATTATTGGCCGAGGGAGCCGGCGTATAGCTTCAAGGTCATGTGGCCAGCATGACAAAGCTGCTTCTGGCAAACCAGAGCAGCACATGGAAATGCCATTTACCTTCCCGCTGTAGCGGTTCCTATTTATCTACTTGCATTTTGACGTGCTTTCGAACTGCTAGGTTGGCAGGAGCTGGGACCAAGCAATGGGAGCTCACCCCGTCACAGGGATTCGAACCACCAACCTTCTGATCAGCAAGCCCTAGGCTCAGTGGTTTAACCACAGCGCCACCTGGGTCCCTTGACAGGGGATAAATATGTGCAATTGCAATCAGAACTACTTAGACTTCACTTCAGTCAGGAATAAGGACTAAAGGCTTGTCAAAGGCTGTCCCAGAAGAGTGACATTCAGTTGAGTCTAGCCTAGAAAACAAATACATGCATCACATGTACGTCCTAGGAGGGATTTCAGGGAACAGATAGTAGTAGAGTCATCTATGGAAGAAGGAGAACTTCAGAAAGTTCAGGTAACATTTAAAGGTGAACCTTCTCACTTTGTGAGGGAAGAGATGAACTGAAACTCTGGTATCCTTCAGAATTCGCAGTAATCTGAATATTGTGGTGAAGTTCTCCAACCAAACATGATTTACAAAACTGCATATATTGGGGAAGAATGTGCATTGAAATGAATATATTAGTGAAAACCACATGCATAAATGTATTTTGTTGGGGGAAAACACCTGGAAAAATGTGTACATTTGTCAGATTGGCATACAGGAATGTGATGAGGAGGAGAAATTTGCACGTAAAGAATGCTGAATTTTCATGGCGTATGTGTGTTCTTTCTTTCTTTCATTTCCTTTTTGTTTATTTAAACAAACAATGTTTTTACATCACCATTCACTTGAAATCAGATGGCCAGTATACAATAAACATTAAATGGGCAGAGAATGACTTTCCAGCTTCATGGCCCCCTGAATAAACACAACACAACACCTTTAAAAGCAGACGTAACCAAATTGCATTTATAACTAGCATTCTATACATGATCTCCCTTTGTAATGTCTTATTTTGAAATTTGTAAGATGATATTTTAGCTTCCTGTTAATAATGTTGCTTTTAATGTATACTTTATATTTGGTTTTCTTCTGTTCTATTTGATGTTTTAATGTAGGTTGTAAACCACTTTGAATCCTCCCCTAAAAATATAAAGCAGTATAGAAATGAAAATAAGAATAAGAATAAGTGTAATACTCTTCATTAAATGCTTGACTATCACATTAAACTTCCATGCCACCTACTCCTTAGACGTTGCAACCAATGAAATCATAACTTTTTTTTTTTGAATGGCATACCAATAGGTTGGCATCTGTCTGTCTGAGGTAACAATGGCTCAGTGCACCTTCAGGGGTGAGGCCAAACTATTGGAAGAATGGCATCCCATTTGTCTTTAAATTTCTAATTTGAAAATATGTCAGGACCTTTCAGGACCTTTCACCCTTTGGGAATTATTCTGTTTTTGCAAAGGCCCCTCAGGACCCAGCAGGGATACTGAGTCGCATTGTTTTCATGGCTCAAACATTTTTACTTCTTCCAACCACCCTTATTGCCTGGTACTTCCTTCCTTTTATTAAAAGGAAAGAAAAGAACCTAAAGCAAAAACCTAAGATTCCTCCTAAGAACATCTTCCTGTTTGGCTACTGCAGTCTGATTCACACAGAACCATCATGTGTGCTAAAAATTGCAAAGATTCCTTCAAACGGGGCGAGTAATTGATAAATGGCAGTTCAGTTGATGGACAAGGGCTAAATTAGCTCTTTTAATATCCTCATTCATTATTTAGAAGAAGGGATATAGGATGCTCAGGAATGCTCGATTGGATAATGTTATAAATACCCTGGAGAACAAGATTTGATATAACAAGTTTTGGCAATTGTTGAACCAGAGACAGCAGATAAAAGTAACTGAACTTTGTTAAATGAAAGGCAATAAATAAAGGGAATAAACAGCGACAAGCCTTCAATAAGGGAGCAGAATATGAAGGCAAGATGAGTCGGTGAAAGTTAGATATAGATGTGCAATGAATTATGACACAAGGCAGAAAAATCAATTTAAGTGCAGACAGAGATATACAAAGAAATGAAGCATGCAGTTAACCTCATGTGAGGCTAGGACGGTGAGGTGCAGGTGGAAATAATCATGACTTGCACATAATCATCCACTAGCCTCCTTTTATTTTATTTTAGAAAATGTACAAAGCGCTCACGAAAGCAATTTATCCAAGCAGTGTAGTCTGTGCCGGCTTAAACCTACATACAGCAACAGTGTTTTGTTGTTGTTTAGGCTCCTGTGATGTAAGTAATGGGCCCCACCTGCTCCCTAAAATAACACTGGTTTGCTCCTTTCTATATATAGGGTGCCTACATTCTGCATGGACTGGTTGCATGGCAACATGTGCAAATGGCTTTAGATACCTATTAGGTCCATAAATTACCGTATAGCATATATTCAGCACAAAAAACAGCGACAATTTGTTGTTGACAAAGGACAGCTGGACATATAAAGGGCCCCATTACCTTCAGTAGCTTAGGGCCTCATCAAACCTAAATCCGGCCCTGAGTGTAATGTTCAGTTTTATGTGTATGAAAAATGACCGGTTATATATGTGATGAATAATTTTTGTTCTCAGATAACATGGGTATGATCCATCCAATTAAGTAAAGGTAAAGGTAAAGGGACCCCTGACCATTAAGTCCAGTCGCAGACGACTCTGGGGTTGCGGCGCTCATCTTGCTTTAGTGGCCGAGGGAGCCGGCATTTGTCTTGGTCCCAGCTCCTGCCAACCTAGCAGTTCGAAAGCACGTCAAAATGCAAGTAGATAAATAGGAACCGCTACAGCGGGAAGGCAAACGGCGTTTCCATGTGCTGCTCTGGTTTGCCAGAAGCGGCTTTGTCATGCTGGCCACATGACCTGGAAGCTATACGCCGGCTCCCTCGGCCAATAATGCGAGATGAGCGCGCAACCCCAGAGTCGGTCACGACTAGACCTAATGGTCAGGGGTCCCTTTACCTTTACCTTTAAAGGTAAAGGGACCCCTGACCATTAAGTCCAGTCGCAGACGACTCTGGGGTTGCGGCGCTCATCTTGCTTTAGTGGCCGAGGGAGCCGGCATTTGTCCGCAGACAGTTTTTCCGGGTCATGTGGTCGGCATGACTAAACCGCTTCTGGCGAACCAGAGCAGTGCACGGAAACGCCATTTACCTTCCCGCCGGAGCGGTACCTATTTATCTACTTACCACTTGACGTGCTTTCAAACTGCTAGGTGAGCAGGAGCTGGGACTGAACAATGGGAGCTCACCCTGTCGCGGGGATTCGAACCGCCGACCTTCTGATCAGAATTTAGAGAACCGAAGCAACTGTGGGTTTCACCTAGAAAGAGGGTCACTATAACCATGGAAATGTTGGATTCAGGCAGGTAGCCGTGTTGGTCTGATGCAGTCAAAATAAATAAATAAAATTGTCCAGTAGCACCTTAGAGGCCAACTAAGTTTGCTCTGTGTATAAGCTTTCGTGTGGCTGCACACACGTCTTACTGCATTTCCAGCAGGCATGGCGATGCTGATTCACACAAACGGTGCTTCCACAAGGACTCTGCCTGCTTCTAGCCAAAGCTCCTAGCATCAGCAGAGTGTGTATTTATACGTAGTAAAAACATGCGCGGTGGAACAGTACCCCTCCTTTACTAATTACCCTTGAAAGTAAGTATTCTATGCCCTGTTCTGTTCATCTGTATTTCAGACTATCACAGCCTATCGTGTTAGAATATGTCGTTTGCAACTACTATTTAAGATACTGCTTCATAATTGTCTTTTGGCCAGCTTGGCTGCCTAGCATAAGCACACAAATTCCATTTCAGCACACAGCATCTGGCAGCAACAGTTGTAGTTTTAAGCAATGTACAAATTCAAATTCAAGCCCCAAGGCCTACACACTATACAAAACACTATACAAAAATGATATGAAATGTTGTGCTGGGAGCATATTATTATACTAAAGGGAAAGGTGGTTGTTGTTTTTTTAAAGGAATAATCCTGAACACCAAATTCTTTGTCGCTAGCTCATACAGTCCCATTAGCTGAAAAAGTGAAATTCTATTTTTTCTATTCCCATGTCCTTGAGTTCAGTCCAAGGATTCATTTTCACCCTGCAGCCTAAGGAAGATTATACTGCAGACAGCTGCTGTATAAAGACCTCAATGCCATCCTAACTGGGCTGATTAAATATTCACAAGAACATAGGGAAGCTATGGCATCAACACAAGTAACTCCAGGGTCTGACCTTCCATAGCAGAAAGCTCGAGAATTATGTTGCGGGAATAAACCAGAGCAGCCTGTAACAGCTGCATGGCAAAAAGAGACATAATGCAGTTTTCATGTCGTACACTTCAGTACTGGGCATGCATTGTTAAATTCTCACTGCAGAAGCCAAAGGGCCCAGAGTCTCTTAACGCATCATGTGAACCAGAGCTCTCAGAGCCAGCTAACAATAAAACCTGACAGCACAGACAATTATACCAATATTCACTGTGCGCAATGCTGAGAGGCTGCAACAGCTGGGCCAATGCCTGGTGAGACTTAGACTGAAGTATTAAAATATAAAAATGTAGACTTTATGCTCACCATTTGCGTGTTCAGACCCAGAGACCTCCCCCTTAAATAAAGACACATTTGACTCATATTTTAGTTTTGGTTTTTGGCAGAATTAAGGCCACAACTTTATTGATTACAGAAAAGTGAGTGGTTTCATAGGCTCTGCTTCGACTAGCTCCCTACACCAGGGGTCAACAAACTTTTTCAGCAGGGGGCTGGTCCACTGTCCCTCAGACCTTGTGGGGGGCCGGACTATATTTTGAAAAAAATATATGAATGAATTCCTATGCCCCACAAATAACCCAGAGGTGCATTTTAAACAAAAGGACACATTCTACTCATGTAAAAACACCAGGCAGGCCCCACAAATAACCCGGAGATGCATTTTAAATAAAAGGACACATTCTACTCATGTAAAAACATGCTGATTCCTGGACCGCCCGCGGGCCGGATTTAGAAGGCGATTGGGCTGCATCTGGCCCCCGGGCCTTAGTTTGGGGATCCCTGCCCTAAACCCTTGCAGGTAGCGCTAACCCAGAGCTCTATCATAGGTCAGCCAGGGGTGAACACCTGAGGCAGGTGAAAAGCCTGGGAACAGACTATGTTCACTCCCCAGATGCTCCCCTGGACTCAGGCATAGGCACAACCCCCTTTCGGGGGTCGACCAAACCAAGTTGAGTCCCTGAATTCCTTTAACGGAATACCCTTCACATAGGGATGGCGAGACCATTCTCTCATCCGTATCACCTGAACCAGTGCCTATCCGCAACCTTACAAGTTGTGACGATTTGCTACACAGCAGGTGAAACCCAAATGGCAACAGCCAATCAGCCAAGTGGGGAAAATTCCTGCCGTGCCCCTATCCCAACGACAGACGACACATGACGGCATAGCAAGGTCAATCACAAAATGCCCTAAAATTAGGGAGAGGTGGGTGGGTGTTCCGATGCATGAGCCGAAAGAGGAAGCTCTGGGACACGTGCAAGGGATTAAATAGGTTCCTCGATCCTTTTACACTGCACCCATTGGCCAGATTACATCCAGCAACAAGGGACCCACCAATCGGGTGCTGTGGCTATCCAATAGACCCACCCACAACCAGGAGGTCAGTCTCCAGGTCTCACCACAACACGTGCCCTCTTTTAGGGAGGACATGATTTACATGTGCCCTCACATATTTATCCTAGTAATCCTTGCGAAAACCCTGAGGGTAGGCCAGTAGTATTAACCCACCCATTTAGAAGGCCCTCTGCCTGGTTCCCTGTTACCTCACTTCTCACAGTGAGGGAACCACCGGAAGGCCCTCAGCGCTAGACCTCAGTGTCCAGGATGAATGATGAGGGTGGAGATGCTCCTTCAACATTCTGTTGGAAGGGTTTATAATGCACCTTGTATCAAGAATGGGCTGTGCCACTCCCCCTCACCATGTTTAACTTGTCTATGTATTAAATACAAGTGGCAACCAGTTTGTGCCAGGGGTCCGTTCCTGGCTCCTGTACGGATTGGCAGAGCACACATAAGCCCGCCACACTCCATTATGCACTGCCCTCATTCTGACCATGTTGGCAGCCACCCATCAATTGGACACTCTCAAAATGGTTGCCGCCTGTAGGCAAAATAGGAAGCATTACAGAAACTTATCTGCCTCTGCATACCAATATATCCTCTATATATCAAGGCACCAGTTTCTAGCCCCTCTCTTTCAGAAGACTGGGGGGGGGAAGGTAAGTGGAAACACTAATTGAGAAGGTGGCAACAGAGAACACAATTGGGCACTAGTTTGAAAACAAGCCCACCTTTGTGTACAGACAATACAGTAGCTGCTGTTTTAGACGGCATTATCGTGTGAAGGCTACGTACAAAACCACTGTGAAAAAATGTCCACTGTGCATTTCAAAGGTTATGTGTGTATGCAGCCTAAATATGTATCATGATTCAAGACTGTAAATAGCTGACTATACTAAAATGATTGCAACATTAATTGTGCAACATGATTCTTCCTCATTCGGCATCTGTGTAAAGAGGAAATATTCACTCTATGCAATTTGAAGATAGATCGGTGCCATCATGGATTAGAATATGAGGAAGATGATAAGATCAGTGGTGTAGACAGTGGACAGTGTGTTTTGGCTACAGCTGGAAATCCTGAATTGTCCCAGGGCGGGTAACAACATAATTATACAAAGAAATAAAACGAACTATGAAATAGCTATAAAATGAAAGTGTTTTTTTCCCCATCTGTGAAATTGGAAAGTGCAATGTACGTTGATGACACTACTGAAATATATACAAACATAACAGTTTGGAATATTATGAGTTTGGAATGGAATTCAGATTGTAACACACCTTACAAGGTGAAAATGCTGCAGAAATTATAAACATCAGTGACTGCACTTAAAAAAACAAAACATGATCAGATTTTTTTTTTAAAAAAGTTGAAATTTTAGCTCGGCCACTTTTTAGGTGTCTGTTGCAACTAGAGGTAGAAACGGTGTGCTTATTTCCAGTATTCTTGCAAGTTAATCCTATGTCCATCACAGTGAAGCAAAAAGAGATTCCCCCCACCTCCTTCATCATTTGCCTAGTCTAGGCAGCCTAGACATTGGGTTTATCAATATTGAGTGTCCTTAAATTATGGATGAGAGACCTTGTATATCAGAGATATACTGTTAGTGCTGTATTATTAAAGAGGAAAAGGGGGGTTCCTGGGAAGATAAGAGAGAAAACCAATACAGGATTTGTACCTCAATAAAACTTTGTGAACAGGAAGTGATGCAACTGGTTTGCATTTCCATCAGTAATCAATGACAGAGTAATTCACTTTTGTGCAAGAATAATGTGACCCAGCCCTTGGATTCTCGAGAACACACATTAGCTATTGCATTCTTTGTTGTACAGCCATAGTGCCCTGGGCCCCCAGCCAAGGAAGACACACACCTGAAAGTTAAGTCTTTTTTTGACAAAGAAGCACTCAGAGCTGTTCCCACAATGCTCCAGATACACACACACACAGAGAGATGCATTTTGCCCAGGCACCCCCAAACTGCGGCCCTCCAGATGTTTTGGCCTACAACTCCCATGATCCCTAGCTAACAGGACCAGTGGTCTGGGAAGGTGGGAATTGTAGTCCAAAACATCTGGAGGGCCGATGTTTGGGGATGCCTGATCTAGCCTCTAGGCAGCTGTCCCCAGATTTCTGCCATGTGGACCAGTTGCAGCAACAGGGGGGCCACGCCCCACAGCCTATGTAGCCTCATCTGACAAGGGGCACACATGCAACCTGAGGTTCCTCCTACACAGAAGCCATTGCTGCTCTTCCCTCTTCCAGCCCCTCCTGGTTCTAGGAGACAGCAGGGTGGTAGGGAGTCTACTGGCCCACCCCCCTCCTCTGCCACACCCTGCATGCTTCCTCCCATCTCAGACTGCCTTGCCCCTTCCTTCTCCTTCACTGGCTCCTGACTTGCAGGTGGCTGCAAACCCCATAGATCGCTGGCCCCCTCTCCTGGGTCACTCTCCAGGCCCCTTGCCTCCAACACACACTCTTCAGAGCCCTGCCCGTCCCTGACATATAGTGTTATGAGTTTGTGGGTGCCAGATCAGTATAAATTCCTGGATTCAGTAAGTGTTGGAATTTAATCAAGGCTTGGGTATTAAGCTAGCTGCATGACACCTAGTCCTTGGACCCAGCAAGTGTTAAAAGCTAATCAAGCCAGGCTAGCTTCCTATGTTCGGGTAATTACCTGGGTGATGGGCCATTGATGAGAACAAAGGAAAGTTGATGAACCATAAAGAAAGCAAAAAGAAGAGGCGGCTTAGTACGAGACAGCAGCTGGGTGATAGTGAGACTCGCACACAGTGAGAAGGACAAAAGTTCAAAGTGTTTAGAGTTGAAAGTGTTCACAATGTGACCTAGAAAGATGCAGGTTGCGAAGCCAGAGAGGGTGACCAAGGCTGATTCAGTCCCATAGACAGGCTTGGATAATCTGTTTCATCCGAGAATAGTTGTGCCACGACCATCTCAACCACCCTAAAAGGGAGTATTTCCAACCAGATCGTAGTTGTCTCCAACCACTGTGTTCATGTTGGCTTTTTCAGGAATGGTCAAATCACCTTCTCTTTCAAGAGAAAACTGTGAATTAAGAAAACTTCAACAAAATGAGATACACGATTCACTAAGAATAGCTTACATCACTTTTAAGAATAGATTTCCTCTGCTGTTCTAACACACAGGGCTGGTGCGTCCATTTAGGCGAACTAGGCACTTGCCTAGAGCACGTAAATGGAGGGGGTGCAAACCCCCCGCGCTGCCGCCCTCCCACGGCATGTGCTTGCGCTCCTCCCGCCTATGGAGGAGCAACGAGCGAGCAGTGGCGGTGGCGGCGGCAGCGCCCGTAGCTGAAGCCTTCAGCTATGGGTGCTGTTGCTGCCTCCGCCGCCGCTCACTCACTGCCGCCGCCGCTGAAGAGCTCACAGCGTCCCCTCCATAGGCGGGAGGTGCGTGAGCCAAAATGAGAGCTCAGCGCCCTCCCGCCTATGGAGGGGACGCAGGGGCGTCAGCGGTGTTGTGCACGTGTCATGACGCATGTGCCGGGGGGTGGCGCCAGAAGGTGATTTTGCCTAGGGTGCAAAAAGCTGCTAACACACAAAGCAAGGGTATCAACATCGCAGGGTTGCCATATTTCAAAAAGTAAAAACCAGGACACCCTGAAAGTTGTTGAGACCCCAAAATTGTTGAGCAGCCCTAGAACATCACTAGCCACTAGAAGGAAAAATTTAAGGACAAAACAGAACTGCATATATTTCTGATGATACAGGCATATGGGAAATAACTGCATTTTATTACATTTTAATGATCACAGATGTGTCCGTACCTGACCACTGAGGCCAGACCTAGGAACTATGGCTATTACTTAACAAGCAGTTTATCTACAGCAGACGGGAATTCACCAACTACAGAACGACTCCAGCTGCTTTTCCAGCTCACTAGTCTAGAACTGATACATTACTTTTGTGATTGGTAGCTGTGCTGCGCTTTTTCATTTCTTTCCCTTTCTTGCTATTCAGATCAGCACATTAAACTGTTTAGGGAAGCTTTTAATGTTTGATGGATCTCTGTATTTTAATGTTTGATGGATTTCTGTATTTTAGAATTTCTGTTTTGTTGGAAGCCGCCCAGAGTGGCTGGGGGAACCCGGCCAGATGGGCGGGGTATAAATAATAAATTATTATTATTATTATTATTTTAAAGTTGTGTGATTTGGCAGCTAGGAAGTTGGAATGATTTCAAATGTCATTTCAAATTTAACTTGAACCATAATCTCACCAACTAGATTTAGGCTATTCTCTCACCTATAGCCTCTCATCCGCAATAACGCGGATATTATATTATATTATATTATATTACTGACCTATCTTATTGTTGTAAGATTATTGCACTAATGGAAAAAGAGCTCTAAGCATTCAGTAAGAAAGTCCCAAAGTAAGTTAAAATTGAAGTGAAAAAGAGTATTTTTACTTTTAATCATGTTTGCAGTTTCTACACATTTTCAGAACGGCCTCCCACTTAGCTGAGGGCAGGATGTGATATGGAGGCAAAGGAGAACAGCAGAGTTCCACCAAAAGTTCAAGCTCCTTGCACCAGAGAACCTGCCTGATTTTGTACCAGCAGAGAAAGGTAAAGGGGCCCCTGACCATCAGGTCCAGTCGTGTCCGACTCTGGGGTTGCGGCGCTCATCTCGCTCTATAGGCCGAGGGAGCCGACGTTTGTCCGCAGACAGCTTCTGGGTCATGTGGCCAGCATGACAAAGCTGCTTCTGCCGAACCAGAGCAGCACATGGAAACGCCGTTTACCTTCCCGCCGGAGCGGTTCCTATTTATCTACTTACACTTGACATGCTTTTGAACTGCTAGGTGGGCAGGAGCTGGGACCGAGCAACGGGAGCTCACCCCGTTGCAGGGATTCGAACCGCCGACCTTCTGATCAGCAAGCCCTAGGCTCTGTGGTTTAACCACAGCGCCACCTGGGTCCCCTTACTAGCAGAGAATCACACTCTAAATCTCTTTAAAGCTTTCATGAATTAAGATGCTTTTGATTTCTTCCACTCTAGTTCAATTATTTCTTCATCGCAATCAGCAATCTGTTGAAGTATTTGCAAGTATAATAGGATTATTATTATTTTTTTAAAAAAATACCCCTCAAAAATATACTAAAATAACCTGCACCACATGACACATAAAGGAAGTACTGACTAGGAACATGTCTGAAATAATTATTCTGTTCTTGAGTTTGAGGTGACATGGGGTCTTGTGTTCTTGTTCCCCAGCCACAGCTATATGTTGTTCACCAATACTATGGCAGAATCTCAAAGGGTCACAATCTAGCACATAGGCCAGCAACGTCCATCCCATGGACCGGATGTGGCTCACAAAGGCCATTTATCCGGCCCATGGGCCGCCCGTGAACCAAGCCGCCCACTCGGCAAGTCCCCGAGCGGCGCCGGAAATAAATAAATAAATAAATAAATAAATAAATAAATAAATAAATAAATAAATAAAATAATGGGTTTCCCCAGCCACTCTGGGCGGCTTCCAACAGAAAAATAAAACACAAATAAAAATAAATAAAATAAAAAACAAATAAATGGCAATGTGCTCACAAATAAATGGTGCCTGCGGCTGCACAGACACTGAAAATTGCGCCTGCACAGCCGCAAAAGTCATTTCTGGCGCTGCGGACATGTGCAGAAGCCATTTCCGGTGCCCCAGACATGGGCAGCGCAGCACCGGAAATGGCTTCTGTGCATGTCCGGCCCATGTTCGGCCCACAGACGATAGTCCGTGGAAATTCTCCGGCCCACGGCCGGAAAATGTTGCCGACACCTGATCTAGCACTTCATATCATCAACCTCTATTATAGCTCTGGTGTAGCAGATGTCTCACTGGTGCATGCATGACAATAAGAATTGTGTGTAATAAGTGCCAGCCAAACACCAGGAGTGGTGTGTGTTTGTGTGTGTGTGTAAGTATGACAGGCTCCAAGTCAGAGGCCTGCTGGAGGATTTTCTTGCTATGTGTGTATCATCATCATCTGGCTTGGGACCCTCGTACCTATGGGACCACCTCTCCTGGTATGCCCTGTGGAGGACCTTAAGGTCCACAAATGACAATATTTTGGAGATCCTGAGCCATAAGGTGGCTAGATTGGCCTCAGCTAGGACCAGGGCCTTTTCAGTATTGGCCCCGACTTGGTGGAACGCTCTCTCACAGGAGACCAGGGCCCTGTGGGATTTGACATATTTCCGCAGGGCCTGCAAGACGGAGCTGTTCCGCCTGACCGTTGGGTTTTGATTTTGGCCATTTTAAAATGAGGCTGCATTTGAAAACAATTTTTAAATCTAAATTGTATTTTAATCTGCATTTTAATCAATTGTTTTTCTTTCCTTTACGTTTTATTGTAATTTTATTGATGTCAGCCGCCCTGAACCTGGCTCTCACTGGGGAGGGCGGGGTATAAATAAATTATTATTATTATTATTATTATTATTATTATTATTATTATTATTATCCAAAGCTTAAAGGTAAAGGGACCCCTGACCGTTAAGTCCAGTCGTGGACGTCTCGGGTTGCGGCGCTCATCTCGCTTTACGGGCCGAGGGAGCCGGCGTTTGTCTGCAGACAGCTTCCGGGTCATGTGGCCAGCATGACTAAGACACTTCTAAGCATGACTAATACAGCATGACTTAGACCCGAGCCCCACCAGCTATTGTCCTTTTTGTCTGTATCATTCATTAATGCAAAGGTCTGCAGTCTATCACTCTCAGTGTTAGTGTTATCAGGGGACAGGTTCTCCTACACTGTTGAAAAAGTGGCCTAGAGCAGCTGATTTAAGAAGAAAGGTTTGTTTATGGGGGTAGCAAGTTACTTCAGGGGAGCAAATTCTTATCTGGCCAAATGTCTCGGCAATCGTTTTAACTGCACATTTTTAGGCTACTGTTCCACACATACACATTGAGCACACTGGGATCTGCTTCTGAATAAGCATGCAAGGATTACGCTGAGTTTGTTTCCTCTGCGCTCTACATTGTGTGTGTCAAAGCAGATGTTAAAGATAATGATTGGGGAAAATAGCTGCAATCTGCAGTGTCAAAAGATCAGGTTTTTTAAAGAGCAAAAATAGATAATATCGCAGGCAAGATTTTTAAAAGGGCTATTTTAAAGCATTACAGCCCACTAAGAAAATCACACTTGTTTCAGAACAGTCCCGTTTATGGATTCCTTTTTAGGGCAAAGCTAATGGCTTCTGAATCAGGTTGTTTGCTTTTCTCTTTAAGCTGAACTGTGACCCCCATAAAAGATGGCAACTCATCCACAAAATGTGGCATCTCAAGACTGCACTCTGTACTAAAATAAGTATAGGCACAGGCATCAAACCCAGAAAAACGTTGCCTTGCAGAAGACAAATCCACCAGGCACTAATGTCACTCGGCTGCTTTGACCTTGGTGGTGGCAACCCGCTCTTCTGCCCCTCCAGTTTGAGAGAGTCTGCCACTGAGTCAACTAATGAAGAAATAGTGAAGAAACTCTTGAGTATGTGACTGAGGGGCTCTTAATATATCGTAAACTGAGTCCTGTGTGGACTCTCGAGGGCAACACCGTAGAACAATGCCCAGTACTTAAATACTTGGGCATTACTTTCCATCATAGGCTATCGTGGTCAGCTCACCTAAACACGATCATTTTGGCCGGCCGCCAAACCATGGAGGCCCTGGTAAAAAATTTCTATGCCAAAGGAGGCCAGCTGGTGGTGCCAATAAGAAAGGTCTACATCAGCAAAATCCCTCCAATGTTGCTATACGGGGTGGAAATATGGGGGTGGAATTTGAAAGCACTCCAATGCCTGGAGACCCTGCAAAACCTCCTGGTAAGAAAGATCTTGGGTCTCCCCAATGGGACCATCCCCGCCCAACTAAGAATGGAACTGGGACTGCCATCTATTGTGGCAAGAGCTCACATCAGGATAATCACTTATTATAAATCTCTTGCAGAAGCCCCCAACTCGCTTCTTGCCAAACAAGCCTTTCTAGCCTTTACTGGCAGCCACATTTGGTCAAAAGGCATGGAGGCCATCTGTGAACGTTATTCCCTCCCAGCTTTCTCCGCTCTGATCGCTTGGGGCAATGATAAAATCCATAAATGAATTCTAGATAGGGACGAAGCGCTGGACCTGGCCCTATCTAATGCGGCCAACCTATCCACGTGGTATCCTCGCGTGAAGGCAGTAAGAACTATGGCTCACTATTTGAGCAACCTGACGAACCCTTCACAGAGAAGGGCCTTCACACTTGCCCGCTTCCATTCCATTCCCACAGCATTTTTACAGGGTGTATTTTCCAACACCCACCCCCCCGATCTCTGACTATGCCCGTGCAACAAGGGAAAGATAGAGGATTTTATCCATTTTTTCTTTCACTGCCCCCTATACGATGCAATAAGACCAAGGCTTCTCATACTAATTCCTTCGCTTATCACCTTGGAAGATGACCGCATGAAATTTCTATTGGTGGACGCTAACCCCAGGGTTACCCGCGGAGTGGCCATTTATATCTTGCAGGCCCTGAAACTCAGAGCTCTCTCAACTGGCTAATTTTCTCTAGATGCGGATTTCACTAAACATTCTCCAATGGACAAAACACACATGATGTATCCTAGGTTTTTTTACCAAATTCTGTTTTATATCGCATGTTTTTATATCCGGTGTTTTGTAAGTGTTTTCGATACATGCTCTGTATAATAGCGGTAGGTTACCGCTAGGGTTTTTTTATGGTTTTTTTAAAAAAATGTTTTATGTGTTATGTGCTATGGCCAACCGGCTAATGCAATAACATTTTTGATTTGATTTGAATATATTGTGATGGAAAATCTGGTGCCCAATGGCGGGAGGCCTGGTAATGTGCTGACTCTTGTGTGTGAGGAACATTTGCCAAAAGATGTTGTCCCACAGCAGTGCACCTTATTCATTTATTTATTTCATAAAACTTACATACCACTTAATCGTTTAAAAACACCCCCCTCAAATCAGTTATTTTTTTTAAAAAAAGAGTAAAACAATGAAACCTCCCAGTAAAAAACACACAGTTAAAGCAACAATTTTAAACATTAGAAACTAATTAAAATCAGTGATAAACTAAAAACCAGATTAAGACGCATGTCAACATTCTACATGTCTGGATGAAATGTTCTTAGCAGGCGCTCAAAAAGAATTATGGTAATGCAGGCCTAGTGCCTATAGGCAGACAGTTGTAAAATGTAGGTCAGGCATCCCCCAACTTCGGCCCTCCATATGTTTTGGACTACAATTCCCATCATCCCTGACCACTGGTCCTGTTAGCTAGGGATCATGGGAGTTGTAGGCCAAAACATCTGGAGGGCCGCAGTTTGGGGATGCCTGGTGTAGGTGCTACCACACTAAAAGATCAATTCCGTACAAATGTGGAAATAGTATTATGTAGCCTCTATTACAGAAGAAGAAGAAGAAGAAGAAGAAGAAGAAGAAGAAGAAGAAGAAGAAGAAGAAGAAGAAGAAGAAGAAGAAGAAGAAGAAGAAGAAGAAGAAGAAGAGTTGTAGTAGTAGTAGTAGTAGTAGTAGTAGTAGTAGTAGTTTGGATTTGATATCCCGCTTTATCACTACCCGATGGAGTCTCAAAGCAGCTAACAATCTCCTTTTCCCTTCCTCCTCCACAACAAACACTCTGTGAGGTGAGTGGGGCTGAGAGACTTCAGAGAAGTGTGACTAGCCCAAGGTCACCAAGCAGCTGCATGTGGAGGAGCGGAGACAGTGCCAGTTCCACAGATTGGAGTGGTAGAGTGGGCTTCTATGAGGGAAGGCAATCTTGCATGAGTTTAAGAAAATGTTTAAAAATACTTTGGTTTAAAAAACCAGAAGCCTTTCTATTGGGTATAGTGGGTGAAGAGATACCAAGGGACGACAAAAGACCGTTTATGTATGCAACAAATGTGGCAAGAATTGTCTTAGCCCAAAAAATGGAAACATGAAGAAGTACCAACAAAAGAAGAGCGGCAGGTGAAGATGATGGACTTTGCAGAATTGGCGAAGCTAACAGGAAAAATCCGAAACCAGCACGATCAAGTATTCCAAAAGGACTGGCGTAAATTTAGACGATAGCTGAAAGATCATTGTAAGCAATTAACATCGCTAGCAGGGGTGTATGAAGACTTGTAATGAGAAATTTTCTATCTTTATTTAAATTTTAGAGTTATTTTGTAATGAGTGTAATTAGAATTGGATAACGTATAAATTGCAATGATATAAAGGGTAATTTTGAAAGCCATGAGGCGGGAGGGAAGGAAGCCGACAGGCTAAGAGCCAAGGCAGTATAGTGGATAAAGATGATGTGAATGTATTAATATTAAATGGTATATATATATATATATATATATATATATATATATATATATATACACACACACACACACACACACACACACACACACACACACACACACAGTGGTACCTCGGTTTACAAACACAATTGGTTCCAGAAGTCTGTACGTAACCTGAAGCGTACTTAACCTGAAGTGAACTTTCCCATTGGAAGTAATGGAAAGTGGCTTAATCTGTTCCAGACGGGTCCATGGAGTACTCAACCTGAAGCGTACTTAACCCAAGGTATGAGTGTAATGGGTTCCGGAAGTCCGTACTTAACCTGAAGCGTACTTAACCTGAAGCTAACTTTCCCATTGAATGTAATGGAAAGTGGATTAATCCGTTCCAGACAGGTCCGCGGAGTACTTAAACTAAAAATACTCAAACCGAGACATACTTAAACCGATGTATGACTGTATATGGTAAGACGATCTTACAAGTAGACTAGTACCAAGTTGTTAAGGATTTTTTATTTGATAAGCAACACACTGAATCTGGGTCATTAGCAAATGGGCAACCAGTGCAGATCTGTGAGCAGAGGTGTTATTCTGCACTAGCAGCAATAGCTGCACTAACAGCTTCCGTCACAAGTCAGCACAAGTCAAACATTGCGAGCAGTGTGTTGCATTAACATATGCAGGTGCCTCACCGGCCTTGAAGATTCTCAGGTGTTGATCACTGAACACTTTTAAGATTCTCTGCTGAACGCATGACTTGTTTCCCCACTGAGGTGACATTGGGAGCGGGAGTGTGAGGGTGGTTGAAAAGAAGGTCTGTGAGAGTAGGTTTAGGTTAGGTATTTGTGAGGTTATCAATTATATGATTAGCAAAGATATTACTACTGAAACTAAGCTTGTTCACAAGAAAGCTTGATGCAACCACTATGAACTTAAGCAATTAAATTCCCATCATTAAAGTGCCAGTCATAAAGTCGTCTGTGTTGTTTTCCAGCAAAGGTACATGAAACTCACTTGTGGTGGACACTCTTTAAAAAGACAAAACTTCCTTCAATAGTGGCATGGTTAGTTTGTGTCTTCGAGGTGCACTAAAGGGGAGAAATAGACAGACCCAGGGTGTCCCAAAGTTACCTCAGGGGAGAGGCAAGCTTTTACAGGATTTCTAGTGGTTGAACCCCTTACACTGAGGACACAAGGGATAGTCTCGTTTATAGCCCAGAGTTTTAAAGGGGTACCTGGTCACGTTTATGCTGGAAGAGGACTCTTTTATTTTAAAAACCCACGAGTGCTAGAGGGTTTAAAGAAAGGCTAGAGGGATAAGTGGGAGGTTTGATTTACCTCAGAAATCCTGTTAGTTCTTTTAATAATTGAGAGGTCGAAGTGATAAAACGAAAGGAAGGGACCTATTCGTCGCATTTTAGACGAATAAAATAACATAAAAATAAAATAACATATGCAGGGGCCTCACCGCTCTTGAAGATTCTCAGGTGTTGATCACTGAACACTTTTAAGATTCTCTGCTGAACGCATGACTTGTTTCCCCACTGAGGTGACATCAAGACATTTCAGAGTTCTGTCTGTGGTTTGGTCTGTGACAGCTCATTCGTGCAGGTGAGTCACCACTTGATGGAGCCATCATCAAATGATCAGCTTTCATGCATGAGCTCCAGGAAAATTGCCAGTGTTGTGAGTTAATACTGCAGCCTAACAAGAAATTAATGGAATCTTGAAGAGGACGGCCAGTTGTTAAAATGCCTTTTCACAAGAGAAGGCTACTTATTAATATTTTATTATTATTATATGCGAGGTTACATCAGAGACTATTAAAGTTGCATCTGTGGAGATAGGTCTGTGATGGCTCAGCCGCACATGCTTCTCAGGTGAATTATCTCACTCATTTTCTTTCTCCCCCCCCCAATTGTTTTGTGCACTAATTGGGGTTGGGAACAGCAGCTTAAACATCAACATTTTCAGGTCTTAACCAAAACCTTAACGACTAGCATTTAAATGTGTGCCTCTTCAAGGCTGTGGAATTTTCTCAACCCCCGGCTCTAGTAATGTGGAATTCTAACCCCTGTCAAGGGCAATGTTGATACTTATTTTCCTCAGCATTTCAGAACTGCTATTTTCTTGTCCATTTCATGAGTAATAAGGGATATAAAGTCTGCTAGAAGTCAGGGATGATCTCCTCCGCTGGTTCTTGCAGTCCACTTTCCAGTTGATTTAATACCATCTCAAGATAACAACCAAAGTCTGGCATGCCTCTCTCCCTTGATGAAAGAATATGCTCTAAAATATTACTTTCCACTTGCAAAGAGCAAATACACCACTAGGCTGGTTCATGTGAAAAGCACTTTGGGGGCCTCACTAGATTACATTTGCAACTTAGTTTTGTACATGTCAAGCTATTTCTGATGGGGAAAGCCAATATTCAGGATCCAAATCTGAAATGTGTTTTTCCCCATTTTGGGGAGTAAAATCTGTTAAAGAAGAAGAAAAAAGCTCATACCAAAATGTAGTTTCAATGGCAATGTAATGCACTGACAACCATTTCAAAAAGACAGCAGTTAAAGTATGAGGCTAGGACAAGAGAGTCCCAGGTTCAAATCCTTATTCAGTCATGAAGCTCTTTAGGTGACCAATGAGCCAATCACTGTCTACCGAACTAACTGCTTCACATGGTTCTTGTGATGATAAAATTTGAGGGGGAAGAACCGCACACCTGATTTCCTTACAAGATAGGCAAGATAAAATTTAATTATAATGTAATCGGTTTAATCTTAAACAGCTACATTTCATAAACATGGTATAGGATAGGGAAGTTTTTAATGTCTGATGTTTTATCGTGTTTGTAATATTTTGTTGGGAGCCACCCAGAGTGGCTAGGGAAACCCAGCCAGATGGACAGGGTATAAATGATAAATTTATAAATGATAAATGCCGCTTTTGATTATTCAAACTCATATTCTTAATTTTTACAGTGGTACCTCTACTTACGAATTTAATGCGTTCCGAACACACATTCGTAAGTCGAAAAAAATTGTAAGTCGAATCCCATAGGAATGCATTGGGAGAAAAAAATTGTCAGTCGAAGCAACCCTATCTAAAAATTCGTAAGTAGAAAAAATCCTATCTAAACCACATCCAAGATGGCGGACGGAGCTCCATTCGTAAGTAGAAACATTCGTAAGTAGAGTTATTCGTAAGTAGAGGTACCACTGTATTATTATTACTACTACTACTACTACTACTACTACTACTATGTTTTCCTTTTATATCTTTAACGTGAACGAACGGTACATGCTTTCCTTCCATCAAACATCCTTCCCTAATTGGCTATCTAGCTATATGTGAATGTGTCTCCATTGCACCTGCGTCTTCTATAATAGGTACAATCAGATCAATTGGCTGGGAGTGTTTCCAAAAAATAAAGAGGAAACTTTTATGGTCAGCTTACTGACACCTGCTACTTCAGAAGGCAGTGTAGGTCTAAGGTTACAAGATTTTTTTTCAATGAATCCAGGGACACTTTTCAACTTCCATGGATTTTGTATGGGGACTGATTTGTGAATCCGGAGACACTTTTCAACTTCCATGGATTTTGTATGGGGCCAGTTATCTAAATCTGGGGGACTGTCCCCGGGAAACAGGGACATCTGGTAACCAATGTGTATGATAGCCTAACTGCAGAGTGAAGTGGACATAGCAAACGGTGGGTGAAGAAGACCCTTCAGCAATGTTCGGTTCTGGAGGGGAGGGGAACACTCAGGCAGTGATTCTTTGTATCAAAACCAGGGGTTTCACATTTGGCCTCTGCTTACTGTGAATTGCAATGGTTTTTGCCTGATGGGTGTCGGCGATTTGACAAAACAGGCTTCATGTCCCTTTAATGGCAGTGGGTATTTATCTAAACGGGCAATTTGCCTGCAGAGGAAGGTGGTGCTGGAGAATATGGAATATGCTCCAACATGGTGTGGTAACAGTTTGTGAGTTATAATAGGAGGCAAAAGACTTGTTAATTTTTGAACTTGTTGGAAAGCACCAATGGCACGGTTTACTTTTGAGGGAACTGATGCGGCTTTACATATTAGCACTATAAAACAGTATTTCAAGGCAACATTGGTCAGTTTTTGGTAATTTGGGAAAAAGAATAAAGGAGAGTTTCCTGGATGCCAAGATCCAGGTTTGGAGCAAGTACTCTATGAGGAAACAGCCCCAGCAGGGATTTAAAATCACAAAATATGCAGCAAAGAAAAGTATGGGAATAGAGGCTTTTATAATAGGCCTTTAGAACATCCCCTTTAAGTTTCTTCCAATGTTTCTCACTTCCCATAGCGTAGAAAGAGACCATGCGTTTAGTAAGTTAAACATGGTTTACTTACAAGCTCCTCAAAGGTCAAATTCATGTGCTTTCCCAAACAGCAGCAAGAAAAGATAGGCAGTTCAAATTAGTTTCCATAAATATTTCTAAATTATTTGCATAGAAATGCAAAGATGGCTTGCTAAAGCCACACGGTCTAAGCTTGGAGTATTCAGCTTAGACATCCTTACTGGTCAGTTCACAGTAGAAAAGGAAAAAGAGCAAAGGTCTTGGTAACACTTCTGCCCAAGGTGAGGGGATGTGACCTAGCTAATCCTAGCAGGACAGCTTCCTTTATGGTCTTAACCTGTTTGGGTATTAATTAGAGTTGAGCACATTGGTTATACGAGGTTGATTTATTCCACAAAATTCAGCCCTGCAGAGCATTTGTAGTTGTGTGGTCCCCGCACAGTTTAAGAAAAGGTGGAGGGAATAGAACACGTTTCACTGGATTCACTCTTAAAAATGCTAAGCCACGTGAATAACCTTAAGATTGAACATTAAGGGAGAGGATGGAGGGTCATGGCATGACATTTACTGGGTTAATAGATGTACAGGCAGCCCAGCCCAGAGTAAGTCAAGCAAAGTCAGGCAGAGACATGAATGGCAAATAATGAATGGTCAGTATCCTTCACTTTCAAATGGCAGCATATTTCCAATATGGGCAGAAAGGAGGGAGGCATCAATACTGTACAGGGAAGACTCTGAAGAAGGCGAAATCTAGGCCAAAGATCAAAGAACCAGGTGAAATGGAAAACCTTCTCACCAAGAACACCTTATTATTTAGACTAGCTCTGCAGAGGAAAGGGTACATCATCATACAAGCCTATAGACAGGGTAGCCTATGTGCAAAATCTTTTCCTCAAACCAATTCAGTGAAAAACCAGGGTGAGAGCAATGCATTTCTCAGCAAGAAGTTAATAGAAAAACAGAAATCATTCCCGAGCAAACCAGATGGAGGTACATCAGCAACCCAGGAAGCATCTTTGCAGGGGAGTGGTTTTGAAGAAGAATGTCTACTGTGCTTCTTAAAATGAGAGAAATATTCATTTTCACCACTGAAGTAGAAGAGGTACAAAAGACAAAAAAGAAAGTGTGTGTGTGTGTGTGTGTGTGTGTGTGTGTGTGCTCTCACTTAAAGAAGAAACACTGTACTTTGTCTGACTGGAAAGCAGACCACATGTATACTTCAGTGGAAAATGTATCTGAAGGTATATTGTGTAACAGAAGGGCATTATATGGAAGGAAGTTAGTGATGTATAGCAAGGGCTCATCTTACACTGAGACCTTCTTTTGGGGGGTCTGGGATCCTTTAATAAGTCAACTGCATTTCCTACCTTGTGTTCAGACATCTGCTAATAAGGTGGCTAATTTCTTATCTCTCACTTAGTTGTGGCAATTCTTGGCAGGACTGCAAGGTCAGCCGCCTGGTAAAGGGTGTCTAGTCACATAGCCTCTATGTTTATGTTTTCAAAATATAAAAGGTGCTTGGAAATTCTCCTCCACAAACTGCAGCATGGACCAGTGGCATAGCATGGGTTGCCAGTGCCTGGGGCCATGCAGAAAGAGGGAAATGGAGAGAGTACACATGCACATTCAACTGCCTTCTGGCATCTGCATCACCCAGGAGATCACAACTGCAGAAATAAGAAGAGTCGTTCTGTTGTCTAGAGAGGTCACCTCCTGCTTCGCACGGAGAAGCCGTTTTCAATGGAGCCCAGGGATGGAAGAGTGCAGATGTATTGAGACAGCACAGGGTGTTGAAATTTTGCACCTCCAAATTTTTTTGCACCCAGGGTAACTGCCCCAGTATCCGCCCCCCCTGCCCCCGAGACTTTGGAAGGTGCTACATACTGGCCATTGCGAGAGTTCATCTGTTGCTATTCTGAGGGCGTTGCCAGGAAGTGAAGGACATTAACATGAAATTTTTACACATCACTTTGGAACTACTCTATTCCGAACTTAAAAATGGAAAGCGTAATGCTGGTGGTCAACAAAAGGGGTTTAAAGACTCTCTCAAGGCAAATGTAGTATAAACATGGGAACAAACAACTGGGAAACACTGGCCTGCAAACAATTGGAGAACAGCCTTCACCAAAGGTGTCATGGACTTTGAAGATGCTCAAACTCAGGATGAAAGGGAGAAACATGCTAAGAGGAAGGCACGCTTGGAAAACCCTCACCATGATCAACTCCCGCCCGGAAACCTATGTCCCCCCCTGTGGAAGGACGTGTGAATCCAGAATTGGCTTCCACAGTCACTTACGGACTCACTGTTAGAACCGTGTTCATGGAAGACAATTTTACTTGGCTACGAGTGATCGCCAAAGAAGAAGGGACATAAGCTGTCTGTGGCTGCATTAACATGAAAGTTTCCTGATGTTTCCCTAACTGTCAATTTCCACGGAGCTTTCAAGTGAATATAAAAGCCACTTCTGGAAAACTAGTGCAAGTTTAGAGCTAATTCCTGTGTTATTTCCATCTTGGCTACAAGTCTTGGAGACCACCAGAAAGGAACAAAATGCAGTATATGTTTGGCATGGGAAGAGACCAGGCAAAACCACCAACAAACTAGGGCTGCCCTTGAAATTAATTGGAAATGGCACCTGGTCCACTATGCTGCTGCATGATTGGCACTGGAGTATGTTTCTGAGCACAATTCAAGTGACTAGATGTGATGTCGAAAGCCCCTCTGTGGGGTTGCTGTATTCAAAACCCCATAACCCACAACCAATATGGTCAATGATTGGGAAAGTATTGGAATCCAATATCTGGAGAGCCACAGGTTTCCCACCCCTATCCTAAATAGTCTAGGTCATGCATCCCCAAACTGCAGCCCTCCAGATGTTTTGGCCTACAACTCCCATGATCCCTAGCTAACAGGACCAGTGGTCAGGGAAGATGGGAATTGTAGTCCAAAACATCTTGAGGGCCGAAGTTTGGGGATGCCTGGTCTAGGTCCTTCGAACTCTATGATTCTATACAATGATAATATCCCATGTGTGTCACCCTGAGTTCCACAAAGATGTGAGGTGGGATTAATATAGATATGAATGCAGAAGGTAGAAAATGCAGGAAGCCATAAATTCCTAGCTCATCATTAGATTCAAATACATTAGGCTGTTTTGTGAATCCTTCTAGAAGCATAGTGATAAGGAACCTAATTGCAAAGTCAATCTATCCATTTGTAGGAATATGTTCAATATGATTCTCCACTGCAAAAAAAATGGCCATTTTCAAGTTGAGGTCTAGAGAATAATTATAATGAAATTTCTTAACAAAACCAGAAAATGCCCCAGTAACGGGGGAGTTTTGATTTGATAAAAGTTCCGTTGGCACTTTAAATTGCAGTAGCCATTAAACATGGCAGCTTAAATTCTCCCCTGTCATTTTTATAATACAGAACTAATCCATTTTTTATTTTATGCTTGAGTTGTTCGATTAGGTCCTGGCTTTACCAGTCTTTCACAATTTACTTGAACTTCTAAATGAATAATCCATGCTTTTAAATATGCGTATAAAAAACCCCAACCATTCTTGAGATAACATTATTTAGCCTTAATAGACTGTATAGACTTTGAAAGGCTCTCTCTCTCTCCCCCCCATTTTATGCAAGGTTTTTTGTATTATTTTGTTATTTTTTACTCATAGGAACAACCCTTATTATGGGTCCAAGCTTGTTCAGGGGTACATTCCATAGAACTTAGCAGAATTTGCTCTGCCATAAATTAGAATATTTCCACTAGTGATGAGTGGTTTCATCCAAATGTATCCCAGAATGAAGGGATACATTTTGTTTCTAAACATAAATCCACACTTTACATTAGTACTTCTGTAAAAAAACAAAACAAAAAAACTGCTATTTGGAAGGAAAAATAATAGTCCAAAAAGATTGAAACTGGGGGTGGGGGGAATTGTTCAAAGTAGTGTAATGTTATGTCTTCACTAACCTACATAAAGCCTGACAATGCAATTCTACATACCCTATTAAGATAAATGGGGTTTACTCTCAGGTAAGTCAGTATAGGATAGTAGACTGGGTTATAGAACTACATCGATTTATTCAGGCAAAATCTGAATGGTGGGAATGACTTTCGCAGTAGAAACTAATATTCATTCATAGATCCCGACAAACCTGTATTTGATTATACAAGTTTCCAGGCTGTCTGGGGCATAATCTGAAATGGATCCAGTTTCAAAGACAGCTTCCCCCTTTGAAATTGTTTCTAAATTCAGCACTCTATAAAGTAAAATAAAGGTCTCAACTTTGCTATTCCTATGAAATAATAAACATACACACGTATTCTGTGTGGCTTCATTCTCATATGCACACGTTCTGCTCACTTTTTTTCTTGCATGCAAAAAAATAGTGCAAGTTGATGCAAATGTGTAAGATGGGCACTGCAAAATAAGATCAGCTAAAAATCTCCCACTCAACCGCAATTGGACTGTTTCCAATGCTTGTCCTTCTCAGACTGCACCCATTAAAATGAATGTGCAGTATTAATTTAGGAATATTAATTTCAGTGGGTCTACTCTGAGGAGGGCTTATACTCTGACTATGAGCTATCATAGTTAATGTGCTCTTTAGGTGTTGGCTAGTTTTCATGGGGGTTTCAGGCTGTAGTTCTGCATCTCTGCAAATTGGTTGTAGTGGCCCACCCTTCCCAATTGGAAGAGGAAAGAAGAGGAAATAGCAACAAGACAGGAGTCCACCAGGATCAGAGGAGGCCTCTGTAGGTACATGTGTGCTCATGGGAACCACATTGGCCACATGTGATTTGTGGACAAAAGATACTTGTAATTCCATTCAGTAGTACAGCAGGAAAATAAAATATGATTGCGATTATTGCACTAATCTCATTTACTAACTTAATCACTTAAAATCCTTCCTAAGATGGCACTCATATACCTCTCCACAATGCTTTCATGGAAAGCAAGATGCATAGCTGCCAAGTTTTCACTTTTCTCGCGAGGAAGCCTATTCAGCATAAGGGAAAATCCCTGTAAAAAAGGGATAACTTGGCAGCTATGGTAAGATGTCCTTCAATCTAATCTCAAGCAGCCAGATCTGTAAATTGGCAGTTGTAGAACAGACCATGCGGACTGCAATTTATTTATTTTATTGGGCAATGTGGGAATGCCTTGTTATTCAGCATGGGGTGTGAAAACTAACTGAGCCAGTGTCATCCTTTCTGTGTGCGATTCAACTGCCATTTTGGGAAAGGAAGCAATGATTGCATGCCCCAGGCCAGTTGCAGGCTTAGACCACTGATCGAGTGATGTATGTAGACTCTAGAGAAAGAGGAATGGGTTTTGTCAAAGTTAGTATTTCTTTGGTAGAAAAATAGACCAGGGAAAGAGATTTCTCCCTGGTACTTTCTGCTTTTCAACAGTAGAAATGTAATATAGCATATGAAACATTTGGGATCTGGAAAGTATATATGTGTGTGTGCGTGCACGTGCGCACATGTGCAAGAAGCATTTCCAATACTGCCTACTCTTTGAAATGAGCACAAAATTCATAAGATCTAGACTAGCCTTATTACCAGATCTCATCGCCATTGTTTATTTGGTCGGGTGGGTAGTTGGGAAAATTCCTGCTAAGAAGAAATGACGAAGAAATGTTGAGGTAAATGTCAAGAAAGCTCACAGAACTTGAGGGGACCTCTTCTGCACATCGCTCTATTATAGCTCTATATTCTGGTCCAGGAATCTTCAACCTTTTAACCCAAACGTGCATTGGGAGACCCATTTCTTAATCTTTCACCAGCTATTTCCCAACACACCAATTGAAGACCAGTGTTGAATATGTACACTATTTGACTGAATACTTTTGGAACATTTCATAGAATCATAGAGTTGGAAGGGACCACGATGGTCATCTAGTCCAACCCCCTGCAATGCAGGAATCTTTTGCTTACGTGGGGCTTGAACCCACAACCCTGAGATTAAGAGTCTCATGCTCTGCCAACTGAGCTATGTTCCTGGCATCCGATTTGGACCCTGATTTGTGTATGTGTTTGTTGTTTCTTGCCACTCATTTGGGATCAAACTATTTATGTGGATGGGAGATCAGGACGATGGGCAACCTTATAGGGATCTGTTGTTCATCTTGAGCTGCTTTGTGCCCTATAAGGGAAAATATGCCTTAACATGTGTTAGCTGCTTCACCCTTTAGGGCAGGCATCCCCAAACTGCGGCCCTCCAGATGTTTTGGCCTTCAACTCCCATGATCCCTAGCTAACAGGACCAGTGGTCAGGGATGATGGGAATTGTAGTCCAAAACATCTGGAGGGCCGAAGTTTGGGGATGCCTGCTTTAGGGCAAACAGTAGCTCTTAAACCCAACCCCACCAGCTTGCTCTTATATTTTTTTTAAGTTCGCATATCTCTCGCTGTTAGATCCAGCTGCCCCCTGGGATATTATCTGTACTTATACTTTTCTTCTAGACAGTGACTAAAAATGCTAAAAATAGTGATGGCATACCCTGTCTCTTCCGCAGAATTCTAGCATAATGATTCTGGTGTCTTCACAAAGTCCATGCACAATCCACTCTCAACTTACAAGGCGGTTACATTCAGAAGCCAAAATCACGTATAGTTTATACACACTCGCGGCGCCTCGAAATGCTCTTCAAAGGTGAGTGCAATGGCAGGTGGGATTGCCAATGTATTCTCCCCCAGATACCCGCCCCCAGGGCCGGATTTAGGTTTCATGAGGCCCTAAGCTACTGAAGGTAGTAATGGGGCCCTTTATATGTCCAGCTGTCCTTTGTCAACAACAATTTGTCACTGTTTTGTGTGTGTGTTGAATATATGCTATATGGAAATTAAAGCCATTTTATTTGTTTTTTATCTTATATTTTGGAAATGTGCATCCAGTTTTTTTTTCCTTTAGTTTTTTTTTGGGGGGGGCTCCCAAGAGAGTGGGGCCCTAAGCTATAGCTTGTTTAGCTTACATGTAAATCCGGCACTGCCCCCCCCCTGTTTTATTTTTATGTTTTTCGGCCAAGTGCATAAAGCTGAATTCACACAAATTAAATGTAGGTGAATTGTGAGTTGACTGCATCACTGTTAGGTGTGGGGCAAAAGCCATGGTCATTTACATAGTTCCAAGCAAGCACTGTAGGTTACTTCAAAAATTATCATACAATAAATTGGGCTAGCTGGGTAGGAAAACTCGAATAAGTGGTTCCCATATGATCAACTCAGCAACAATGCTAGCTAGAACAGAAGGAAGTTTTATTTCTGCTTTAGGCAGTCAATTAAATTTTCTGTCATTGGGAAAGTAAAGGCTTTGCTGGCAAAAGGGGATTTATGAGATACTGGGAGTTGTTAGCTGCTTCTCACGAAGCCATATAACCATAAAGAAATCAATACAGGAGACAGAACCATTTTGCTCTGAAGTGTTTTAATGCTACTTTTTCATTTAGAAATAATTTTTTCCATCATCGCCAAAAAGGAATGGGATGGGTAAACATTCATGGCGTGCTAGGTTAAGGAATTATTGTGTTTCCTTCAGGAAGATTCACATGCATACTTTGCCTGATATAAGCAATTTGGCTCACAGCTGAATGTGTGAATGGTATTGGTGAAAAGAAGCACTTCATCTTAGCTGATGCCAAGCGCCAGAAAGATCTCTCTGTGGTACATGATCTGTGCTGGATTGACAAGTATTGATGTCGCAGTTTTAAAGGAAGAGGGCTTTCCAGGGCACCCAGAAACACCCACAAAATGATGTCATGGACTGGCTGGATGCAGAAGAATGGCAGGAGGCACCAGCTAGGGAACCCCCCCCCCAAGCAGGCCCGGTGCGTCCATTTAGGCGGACTGGGCCATTGCCTAGGGTGCGAAAATGGAGGGGGCGCTGCCGAGCCTGCCTCGCAAAACCCCTGCGCCACTGCCGCCCTCCCAAGGCGCACGCTCGCGCTCCTCCCGCCTATGGAGGGGACACCGAGAGCTCCCCAGCGTCGGCGGCCGCAGCAAGCAAGCAGTGGCGGTACTGGCAGCAAGCGCCTGCAGCCGAAGCCTTCAGCTATGGGCGCTGCTGCCACCGCCGCCCGCCCGCTCGCCGAGGAGCCCCCAGCGTCCCCTCCACAGGCGGGAGGAGCGCGAGCCAAAAGGAGAGCTCAGCGCCCTCCCGCCCACGGAGGGGATGCTGTGAGCTCCCCAGCGGCCGCAGTGAGCAAGCGGCGGCAGTGCCCGCAGCTGAAGCCTTCAGCTATGGGCGCCGCCGCTGCTGCCGCTCGCTCACTGCAGCCGCCGTCGCTGAGGAGCTCAAAGCGTCCCCTCCACAGGCGGGAGGGCACCGAGCTCACCCCTTGGCCCACGCTCCTCCCGCCAATGGAGGGGACGCAGGGGCATCAGCGGTGTGCGTGCGTGCGTCATGACGCATGCATCATGATGCATGCACCCGGGGGCACCAGAAGGTGTTTTGCTTAGGGCGCAAAAAGCCCTAGCACCGCACCTGCCCCCAAGGGAAGAAGGCTCAGAGCTAGGGGGTTGGTGGTGGGACGATGGTGAGTGGTCAGAGACAGAGAGGAGGAGGTGTTGGAAGCTGAAGAGGCAACAGGGCAGGAGAGGAGGGGCAGAAATAAATCAGGATAGTGAAGAAGTCAAGGGGTCTCCCTCTCTAGCTGCAACCAGCCTTCCCCCCAGTCTCCCAGAACCAGAAAAGGTATGAAGAGGGAGGCACAAAGACAGACATGGCAAGATACTTTCAGATTGGTTGGGAAGGACCCAGGAAGGGAGGAGACTTAGGGAACTGTGGGGAGCCGGGGAGCAAATTGGGGCAAGATCTACTAGGACAAGTTGCTGTGCTCACTAGGCCTGGCCTCTTAGAGTTAACTTAGCTGACATGTCCTGACACATGGCTACAGGACTGAGGTTGCCCTCACAAGCCTCTGGGGTAGGAAAAAT
This sequence comes from Zootoca vivipara, assembly GCF_963506605.1. NCBI lineage: Eukaryota > Metazoa > Chordata > Lepidosauria > Squamata > Lacertidae > Zootoca > Zootoca vivipara. The sequence goes on along the minus strand of NC_083284.1, from coordinate 69,147,315 downwards.
GGCTTGCAGATGCCCTGAGGCAAAGGCAACATTGGAGTAGGGTTGCCAGACTCAATAGAGGACAGGACTTCTGTGCCTTTAATTGCCCTGCTCTCTTTTGAGTCTGGAAACCTTAAAGAGAAACCAGCAGACCCTTTCTTTAATTTCCAAGCAAAGGGTCTGCTGGTTTCTCTTTAACGTTTCCAGACTCAAAAGAGAGCAGGGCAATTAAAGGCACAGAAGTCCTGTCCTCTATTGAGTCAGGCAACCCTAATTGGAGGTAATGGTAACTTTGCTTTAAGTCACGGCATCGAGAAAACTTCTAATGAGTTACTCCCATGAGGCTCTCTGAGCCCTCCCCAGTTTTGCTTTCCTCATTCACAATATAAGGATACCCTCATGATTCCCCCAGACACTGGGAAAAACTTTGGAAGGGTGATTTGAAGTTCACAGCATGTTATTCCTTGAAGGAGAACTACCTGAAAATGATTTATAGATTGTATTTAACTCTGAGTAGACTTGCTAAAATGTAATGTAAGTCCGAATCAGATAAGTGCTGGAGATGTAATGAGGTTGAGGGTACGTTTTATCAGATGTGATGGACTTGTAAAGGGCAAAAGAGTATTGGGAAATGATACAGTGCCCCAAAAGGTTATTTATGTATGCCACTCCTGTGTCCCGTGTTCTGCTAGCCCAAAAATGGAAAACAAGTGAAGTCCCAACCAAAGAAGAATGGCAACTTAAACTGATGGAATATGCACAACTTGCAGATAGAATAAGAGAACAAAAAGAACATACATTTAAAGAAGTCTGGAAAATGTTTATTGAATATATGGGTGAAATTGTGTACATTAAAAAACGCTGGTGGCATTAAAATAAATTCAACAGTGTAAATAAGTTTGGATGGATGTAACAATGGAATACTGAATGTTTTAGTTCATGTAAAATATGCAGGGATGTATGATATGCAAAATGAACCATGGAAATAAAAGAAGGGAATATTTTAAATGAATATTTTGAAATGTAAATTAGAAAATAATAAAAATTATGATGGAAAGGAAGGAGGGCATGGGTGGAGTTGCAATGTCTTTCCCTCTAGTCTCAGGGTTTTGCTGCTTCGCTCTGCAATGCACCACTTCCTGCAAGCCTTGAGCAATGAAGATATGTGCAAGTATCTTGCGAAGTACAACCAGTGCATGACAATGTATAATAATTCTTTAAATAAGTGCACCTGGCACTCTGGAGGAAATAGCCAGGGCACGCCTGTGAATCCTTTAAATAAGGGGTGGCTAACCTGTTATAGTCTGAAGGCTGCCTTCACTAGTCTTAGCTAACCCTCTGGGGAACTGCATACTATAGGTTGGTATTGTCACTTTCTTACACACACAGAATTACACAATCACATGCGCTCAGCTCTGCCCACCCCATACAGATAAGCTAAGAAGGGAGGAGATGCTGAAATGCTCAATCCATTGACTGGGTATGAAATGTTTTGCATTCCTATCAAGGTACACTACTACTTTTGTTTTTGTTTTTGCTGCTGCCATCAAAATCAGTAGGTTCTCAGGGGTGAGGAAGAATTTTTTTCTGGGGAACCACTGAACTTAAGAGTTATTCACTTTTGCATTTCCATGTCACCTAAATTCCACTCGAGGCTTCCATTCAATTGATTCTCGCAAGCTCTTCTTTTGAAATTACAACCCACTCGAGGTGTGTCATCGTTCAATTCATTTCCATAATCAAGTATATAATCCAGTGCTAAAGTCAGCTAAAAATGAGTCAGTCACTGTTTCACTTCAGGGCAGCTTCCTGCAAATACTTCACACACACAAAAAGGTGAAAAATCATACAAATTTTCACAGTATGCAAAAAACAAAAGAAAAACAACAACACAAAACCCCTGAGATTGGCCCAGAATGATGATTAACAGATTCAGATTTTTCTTCATTCCACTCACCTGTTTAAACTATCCATTTGCAGAATTACAGAAAATTCAGGCATCACTCCAAGTATTTTCAAATGGCTATAGTTGCCACCTGCCAAATCCCACAGGCTCACACATTCCCCATTCTCCAGCTCATTCCTTTCCCCAGTAATCTGCATTCGGTTAAACCACCACAACTCTCATATATTTTGCCAGCTCTCTTCAAAGTCCAAATGTGTCATAGAGTTACGTGGGGGTGGGGAATTAAGTTGAGGTTTTGGTGTATTTTTAAACCCACTAATAAAGATACAAAATTTAAATCCCCGGAGTTCAAACATCCAAGAATATGTACACGCTTCAGCTGTTTTCACTAAAGCATAAATGAAAAAAAGAACCAAATTTTAGCAGACTGCAGTTCTGGTTGCCCATCTCTAAAAGGATACAGCAGAGCTGTAAAAGCTGCAAAACAGGACAACCAAAATGAACAAAGGGCTGGTTCACCTTTAAAAACATTTTTGGTGCTTTTAAGAATTTTTTTTTGGGGGGGGGCTATTATGAGGGCCCATGACAGAGTTTTTTTTTAATTATTATCAGGAGTGGGGAACCTGTGGCTATCCAAAGTTTGCTGGACTCCATTGGGTCAGGAATGATGGAAAATGTAATCTAACCATCTCTAGTGCCACTGATTTCCTGTTCCTGCCCCATAAATTTTATTTGGCTTTTACAGCCTTCCTTTTCCATGACCCATGGCAGCCATTTTATGACTGGTGGCTACCACACATGTGCTCAGAATTACACATGTGCCCATCTGGAAGGCCACATGTGGTCCATCTCTAGTTTAGATAGTTATGCAATGTGCAGGGAAAACAACAGAAATCTCTAAACAGACAGCATAATTGAAATAAAAAAATTCCTTCAGTAGCACCTTAAAGACCAGCTAAGTTTTTATTTTGGTATGAGCTTTCGTGTGCATGCACACTTCATCAGATACACTGAAACAGAATCAACCAGACCCTTATTTATATTCAGAGGGTGGGAGTGGGGGGTGGGAATGGGTGATGGGCTTATAGGAGTGGTGAACCTGTTGATGGCTGTTAACGACTGCTGCTGACTGCAATTGGTCCTGCCGGGGGGGGGGGGAGCAAGGCACAAAAGAAAGCTAGATCATGCATAATGAGGCGCAAAAGAAAGCTAGATCATGCATAATGAGATAAGAATCCGATATCTCTGTTCATCCCAGGTGGCTCCATGGTTTTAAGCTTGGTAATGAGTCCCAATTCAGCAATTTCTCTTTCCTGTCTGTTTCTGAAATTTTTCTGTAATAAAACAGTAGGAGAACACTTCAATCTCCCAGGACATTCTATACAAGATCTCAAAGCGGCTGTTTTATTACAGAAAAGACAGACAAGAAAGAAATTGCTGAATTGGGACTCATTACCAAGCTTAGGTAAAGGTGAAGGGACCCCTGACTGTTAGGTCCAGTCACGGATGACTCTGGGGTTGCGACGCTCATCTCGCTTTATTGGCCAAGGGAGTCGGTGTACAGCTTCCGGGTCATGTGTCCAGCATGACAAAGCCACTTCTGGCGAACCAGAGCAGCGCACAGAAACGCCGTTTACCTTCCCGCCGGAGCAGTACCTATTTATCTACTTGCACTTTGACGTGCTTTCAAACCGTTAGGTTGGCAGGAGCAGGGATCGAGCAACGGGAGCTCACCTCGTCGCCGGGATTCAAACTGCTGACCTTCTTATCAGCAAGCCCTAGGCTCTGTGGTTTAGACCAGCGTTTCTCAACCGCTGTTCCGAGACGCTGGCTGGTGTGCCGCGACATGTGGCGACGAGAAGGGCGATTTGCATTGTCACGTGCCTGGCGGCCGCCAATAAGAAAAGGAAGCTGGCCGGGTCACGACGCGGAGCGAGTGCAGCTCTCAACAGCCACCACCACGGGAGGGTGGTTTTAGACAAACTTAAAGAAGCTGGCTGGATGAGCTCAACCTGAAACTTGCTGAGCAAAGGATTGTGCTGGCAGAGAAATCAGTGGCTTGTGAAGCCTTATTACAGGAGATTGCAACCAACACAGCAATTGGCAAGTGTTTCTTACAATCATAATTATATAGTCAATATAGGGCGGCACAGAGTTAAATTTTTTAAATTTTTTAATGGTGGTGTGCCTCGTGATTTTTTTCATGGAACAAGTGTGCCTTGGCCCAAAAAAGGTTGAGAAACACTGGTTTAGACCACAGTGTCACCCGCGTCCCTAGCATGCACACAAAAGCTTATATCCAGAACAAACTTAGTTGGTCTCTAAGGTGCTACTGGACAATTTTTTAAGCATAATTAAAGACAGACCCACAATTAAACAGAGGAATTTGCTGCTTCATTATGTGGTGGCGACCACCAGATTAACTTACTTTAAAAGGTGGTTTGATAAACTCAAAGAGGACAAGTGTATTAATGTACCTTAGCAACTAACAGTTAAACAGCCCCTCCAGGTGCTATGCAGTGGTCCTGCCCTTGGTGATGCTCGGAGTCCAAGGACATCCGCAGGGCTACAGTTTCCCCAGCTACGCCACGCACAATTGTGGGTAGGAGGCATCTCTTAGCTGCTTCATACTACCATTTCCCCAGCCAGTATTGCTAATGCATGATCTAGTGTGAATACCTCTCACATTTTGATGACAACATTATATCTCCCGCTCCTTCATAACCCCCAAAGTATGCATTATTCAATTGTCAATGGTGTTTTAGTCTAGTACAGTTTTAGTCTAGTACAGCAGTGTTTTTCAACCACTGTTCCGCGGCACACTAGTGTGCCGCGAGATGTTGCCTGGTGTGCCATGGGAGAATTACTTTATATATAGTCAATATATAGGCACAGAGTTAAAATTTTTAACATTTTCTAATGGTGGTGTGCCTCGTGATTTTTTTCATGAAACAAGTGTGCCTTTGCCCAAAAAAGGTTGAAAAACACTGTAGTATAGTATTCACATTGCTATCCTTCCACAACGTTTGTTGATGCTGCCATCTTGTGGCCACAAGCACAATAGTTAGGCTTTATTAATTCCTCCACTCCACAAAACAATGGCTAAGATTTCGAGGCTTGCAGCCAACCTTTAGTGCCGTTAAATACCTATGCATATACAGCATCCAGCCCAATGAACAGCATATGGTGTGATCTCTTCACACACACGGCTGTCTCTGTTGTGCACCTTTCTCCTTTTCTCTCCTGCATAGAATTGTTGAGTTGGAAGAGACCCATCTAGTTGAATCCCCTGCAATGCAGGAATCTTTAGCCCAACATGGGGCTCCAACCCATGACCCTGAGATTAAGTCTCTGGTTCTGTCAACTGAGCATTCCCCAGATGTGGGTTTGTAGCTCAGTTGTTGGGGAAAGACAGTGGGAATCAAATGGTGCTGTTTATTCTGGATTGTGTCACACATAAAAAGGTAAAGGTAAAGGACCCCTGGACGGTTAATTCCAGTCAAAGGCGACTCTGGGGTTCATCTTGCTTTCAGGCCGAGGGAGCCGGTGTTTGTCCATAGACAGCTTTCCAGGCCATGTGGCCAGCATGACTAAACCGATTCTGGAACACCGTGATGGAAGCCAGAGTGCACGGAAATGTCGTTTACCTTCCCGCCGCAGCGGTACCTATTATCTACAGTTGTACCTTGGTTCTCGAATGCCTGGGAACTCATATGTTTTGGCTCCTGAACGATTGAAAACGTTCTTTTGGAAGCCAAATATCCGACGGGGCTTTTGTGGCTTCTGATTGGCTGCAGGAGCTTCCGGCAGCCAATCTGAAGACACGCTTTGGAAGTCAAACGTTTCAGAAGTCAAACCGCCGACCTTCTGATTGGCAAGCCCACAGCGCCACCCGTTTTGCTTGGCTGTTGCGTGACTGAATGCCCACTCTTTTTAAGAATGCCCTGCCCATGGAAAGGTAGGAGAACAATTCCTCCGTCTTGACCAGGGGTCGGCAACGTGCGGCCCATGGGCCGGAAGTGGCCTGCAGACGCCATTTAACCAGCCCATGAACTGCCCCAGAACCTAGCTACCTTACCTGCTCAGCGAGTCCCGGCGTGCTGCACCAAACCGGTGCAGCGCGGGGACTCTCTTCCACGGTGCCGGAAATCGCTTCTGTGCATGCCCAGGTGCCGAAAATCGCTTCTGCGCAGGCGCGGTTTCCGGCGCCGCTGACATGCGCAGACGCTATTTCCGGCATCGCACTGCGCCGGCCTGGCCCATGAAGGATCTCCGAGGGAGTGACCTGGCCCAGGCAAGGTAAACCTTACCGACTCCTGGTCTTGACCCAGCATGCCATACCTTTTATGTATATGATGGGAGGTTTGTAATGTGGAAGAGCATTCTGTGATCCAATACCCCCACTTGAAGCTTGATGTGGTACAATTTACACATTAAAAAACATTTTTCATTTTTTGCTGCATGTGTAGAGTATCTCTTTTTTGTATGCTTTCACTGTGGGTCATCATTATGATGACATTCCTTAGTTGCATGGCAGGTGTATTTTAGGATGCTAATTATTTTCTCTGAAGAACCCCCCCCCCAATGCCAGCACTCAATATTTGATATCTCCAGATACAGCAATATTTCAATGGGATTTGTGCTGCTTCACTGTTCCACTGCTGATCAAGAGACACACGTTTTCCTTCTGATAGTTTAATCACAAATAGCTCAAAAGGGAGAAATGAGCAGGCAGAGATGCAGTCTAGAAGAAACACACTCCTTCGCTAGCAAATGATTTTGAAAGATCTACATGAGGACTTTGTCTTTCAGACGTACAGCTATTTTCAAAGTCTAGCTATAAGCAAATCTGCATCTCTCCAAAGTTGCCGGAATACTTTTGCCCAACATGAGGCTCAAACCCATGGCCCTGAGATTAACAGTCTCATGCTAGGGTTCAAAGAGTTGATACGATGCCTCCTCCTCCTCCTCCTCCTCCTCCTCCTCCTCCTCCTCCTCCTCCTGCGATCACTCGTAGCTGAGTAAGATTGTCTTTAATAAATATGGTTTTAACAATGAGTCCGTAAGTGACTGTGGAAGCCAATTCTGGATCCACAGGTCCTTCCACAGTGGGGACATAGGTTTCTGGGCGGGAGTTGATCATGGTGAGGGTTTGCCAAGTGTGCCTTCCTCTTAGCACGTTTCTCCCTTGCGTCCTGAGTTTGAGTGTCTTCAAAGCCCATGACACCTTTCGTAAAGGCTGTTCTCCAATCGGAGCGCTCGCAGGCCAGTGTTTCCCAATTGTTGGTGTTTATACTACATGTTTTTGAGACAATCTTTAAACTTCTTTTGTTGACCACCAAGCATTACGCTTTCCATTTTAAAGTTCGGAATAGAGTAGTTGCTTTGGAAGACGATCATCAGGCATCCGCACAACATGACCAGTCCAACGAAGTTGATGTTGCAGAATCATTGCTTCGACACTGGTGGTCTTTGCTTCTTCCAGTACACTGGCATTAGTTCACCTGTCTTCCCAAGTGGTGTGTAAAGTTTTTCAGAGACACCGTTGATGGAATCTAAGACAAGTGTTTATCTCTGTGTGCCTGGGTTTCCTATTGGCTCTCATCCCTTCCTTATGCTGTGACGCAAGCCATTCCCATAGTTCCCCTGACTCTCTTAACTGGCAGCATGGTGGTGACAGAGAGAGGTGCAGCCTGAAGGCAAGGTCCCAGAAGCCCCACTGTGCTACAAAGGCCTCCCCAGTGACTTTTCTCTATTTTGCCCTTTATCTTCAAGCAAGGACAAGCCATTTTTTCTTTGTAAAAATTTCCCCGTGATGACAGGAAGAACGCCACAAGATGAATGATATTAATTAAATCTTATTCATACCACCGTGTTGACAGTGCTGGTTGCATGGCTGACAAGAAAATAAATGAAGGGAAGGCAGAACAAAGGCAGGGGCAGTTTAAAAATAAAACTAGGCTGCATACGCACCATGCATTTAAAGCACATGACTCAACACCCCCCCCCAAAAGAAAAGAACCCTGGGAACTGTAGTTTAAGGGTGCTGGGAACTGTAGCTCTATGAGGGTAACCTTCAGTTCCCAGAATCTTTCGTCCGGGGAGGGAGTTTTGTGTTTTGAAATTTCTGTTCTGCTTTTGAGTGCTCAAAGCTTGTTGAAGCATACCTGGATAGCTCAGTTGGTTAGAGCATGAGGCTTTACCTTTACCTTTAACTATATATTGCATCTAATGTCTCCCTTTCTCCAAGGAGCTCAGTATGGTGGACCTGTTAGCTGTCAAAAGAATTGCTGCTGCCACATCAGCTACCTCTCTTTTTGTTATTTCCCCAACTCTAGCATAGGCAAGTATGTGTTTCATTTCATTATATTGTAACCAAATCATCCAGAGTTCTGTACAGTGTCATTAATATGCCTGAGAACCAAATGGATCCTGCACCAATGAAAGGGCTGGCAGAAGATGGAAACTCCTCATAGGACAGGACTCATAGCCAGTCAGATGGGCAGGGTATAAATAATAAATTATCATTATGATCATCATCATCACACCTGAATCTCCATAGCACTGGCACAATTCCCAATAAGATTCTATCCAACAAAACCCTATACAGAGTTTACCCATTGATTCCAATGGGATTAAGTTACTTAATTTGATTGATTTCAATAGCCACACAATGAGTATGATTAACAATGGGTATCACACATTATAATCATTCTGCAGCCTTGTTCTGCCACCACATGGTTTAGTTATTTAGCGACAGCAAATCTATGTGTTAGTATTAGGCAGAAGGAATAATAATGCTGGTCCTTTAACAAAAGGTGCAGTGGTACCTCGGTTCTCGAACGTGATCTGTTCCAGAAGATCATTCAACTTCCGAAATGTTCGAAAACCGAGGTGCAAAGGGCTGGCTGCAAGTTCAGTTGGAAAAAATGGAAAAGCACGCAACAGAAACTGTTCAACTTCTGAGACGCATTCGAAAACGGAAGCAAACCGAGGTACCACTGTAGTGCCTTTCCCCTTTCCAGATCTCAAGGCAAGCTGGGAAATGAAGGTACAGTAATATTTTAGTTTCTATTGGCTCTTCCCAGAGCAGGAAAAACCTCCCTCTCTCCTTTGCAACCTAGTTTTGTTTATTTCTTGCGAGCCCAGGAAGAGGGGTGAACTGACTCGTTCTTAGAGAACTTCATAAAGAGCTTCCTAACCACATTCATTCGGAGCCAAAGAACAGCCTTCTGGAATGCGAGTAAATGCCTCTACATGACCCTGGTGAACTTCAATAAAATACATGTTTGAGAGCTTTGTGGAGTGTTGTTTATACTGTCCAGACTGAAAGAAGTCTCAGGGCAGGACGAGCCTGGCTCACAAGATGTGGCTTAACAGGACCACACAAATGCATGGCTTCCCAGAGAAAAGCTCTCAGCCACTTTCCTCCTCCCTGGACCTTTTCAGTGTGTGTGCTGCATTGTGTTAAGCCAAGTGCGTTGTCCAAACTGGAACTTGTGGTTAAGCAAAGGTGTTTTCTTTTCTTGACTACAGCTCCTGGTTAGCAAGGAGAGAGCTTAATCACTCTATGAGCTACAGATGATATGCTAAAGCAAACTTTGGCTTAGCTCAGGAGTGAAAAAGTCCAGAGAAGAGAAAGGAGCTCACAAGTTCTGAGTAAGTTTGGCCTACCATGTCACGCGGGGAGGGGGGGTGTCACGCATTTGTGTGTTTACGCGTGTGTACCCACAAATATGCACCCATAAAGGGGGTATCTAGAAAAAGAGAATAGCTACCATGTCCTGAGTTGTGGGGTATTTTAAAATTTCATGCAGCAAGGATGACCAAAGAAATCCAGCAAGTTGAATAAGTGACATGGCCAAAATATCATCAGAGACCCTATGCCATGAACTGACAGGACAACAAGGAGGAAGAGGGTCTCAGCAAGGGGTCAGGGCCGGGTTTAGGTTTGATGAGGCCCTAAGCTACTGAAGGTAATGGGTCCCTTTATATGTCCAGCTGTCCTTTGTCAACAACAAATTGTTGCTTTTTTGTGTTGAATATACCGTATACTATATGGTAATTTATGGACCTAATAGGTCCATACACAACACAAAACACTGTTGCTGTATGGTTTTATTTTACTTGTTTTTTATCTTATATTTTGGAAATGTATATCCAGTTTTTTTTTTCCTTTAGATTTTTTTGGGCCCTAAGCTATATCTTGCTTAGCTTATACGTAAATCCAGCAGTGCAAGGGGTGTAGCCTGGACTAGGGCAAGCTGGAGATGGGGAAGGAGAGATTGGTGTAGGAAGTACTCATGGGTGATGGAGGGTGGCAAAGAGATGGGGGTCAGTGCACAGGAACTAGAGCAGCAGGACCCACCACCAGAGCCAGACGGGTCCCTGTCTCCCGAAATATGGCAGACTCTGAGGTGGAGGGAGCAGCGGGAGGGATGCTCTAGGACAGTGTTTCCCAACCTTGTGCCTCCAGCTGTTTTCGGACTACAATTCCCATCATTCCTGACCACTGGTCTTGCTAGCTAGGGATGATGGGAGTTGTAGTCCCAAAACATCTGGAGGCACAAGGTTGGGAAACACTGCTCTAGGACAGGCATAGGCAACCTCGGCCCGCATGCCAGCACCACTGGCAGCCTCTCGTCGAAGTGTGCCAAGACCGAGTTCGAGACGAGCAAGTCCTTGACTGCCTGGAATGCGGCCCTTTGTCACTGGCCCCACACCCAAGGGGCCCTTTTATCTAGGAGTCTGTGTAGGGGCTCCGCTACCGCTGCCTTATGGGGAAGGAAGGCATGGTAAAAGTTCAATAGTCCCAAGAATGACTGAAGTTCGGGCTTGCTCTTGGGCGCTGGGGCCTCACCAATGGCCCGTACCTTGTCACCGGTTGGATGGACCCCTTCTGCGTCCACCTTAAATCCCAGAAAGTCCACCTGCGGCACTCCCAGTAAACACTTTTCCCGCTTCACCTTGAGGCCCGCCGTCTGGAAACGGTGCAGGACGGAGCGGAGGCGGTCCTCAAATTCCTCTGTTGTGGGCCCGGCGATCAGTACATCATCGAAGAAGGGGGTGACGCCAGGAATCCCTTTAAGGAGAGAGTCCATTAGATTCTGGAATATGCCTGGTGCCACGCTAACGCCAAATTGCAGCCGCTTTACTCTGAATGCCCCTCTGTGCGTCACAATCGTCTGAGCCTCTGCTGTGGCTTCGTCCACAGGCAACTGTTGATACGCTTGGGCCAAGTCCAGTTTGCCAAAGATTTTTGACCCAGCCAGGGTGGCGAGGACATGGCTGACCACTGGCACTGGGTATGCATGAGCCGTGAGAGCCTTGTTTATGGTGCATTTGTAGTCTGCACAGATGCGGACCGAACCGTTAGGCTTGACGGGTGTGACAATTGGAGTTTCCCAGGGGGCGTTGGGCACCGGCTCCAGCACTCCTTGCTCCACGAGCCGGTCCAATTCCTCGTCTATGCGGGGTTTCAGGGCGAACGGGACCCGGCGGGCCTTGTGCCTGATGGGTCGTACAGCGGGGTCTAGCTGTAGGGCAATGGGGGGTCCTGTATATCGTCCCAATGCCCCATCGAAAACCCCTGGAAACTCTTTGCATATGGCGTCCACGTCCACTTGTAAGCTAGTGCGGTTCACCCCGGTAACGGCTAGCCCCAGAGGTCCAAACCATGCCAGTCCCAGTAAGCTAACGTAGGGGCCCTTAACTACCAGCAAGTCCAATTGTTGCTTTCGCCCTCGATATTGCACCCTGAAGGTCCCCACCCCCATTGTAGGGACCTTACGTTTCTGGAAGTCCCGGAGGGTGAATGGGGCCGGCCTTAGTTTGGGACCCCCATTAGGGCACAGTTCCCTTAATGTTCGGGCCGAGATTATGGATAGAGTTGAACCCGTGTCCAGCTCCATGCGGCATGGGGCTCCCTCTATCTGTACCTCTATATAAATTTTCTCTGTGCTGGGATGGGGCAACTGGAATACCTGGTAGTCCGTGATCTCCGTCGAGTTGCCTTGGTGCATGGTGCCGTGTGACCTGGGGCTCCTGGGTCGGTCATCTGATGCTTGTCGACAGGTGAGTCGAGCCCGACACACCCGGGCGATGTGTCCCAATTTTCTGCACTGCCTGCACTCTGCGTTGCGGAAACGACAGGTCCTCCTCTCGTGGTTCTCCCCGCAGCTTGCACAGTTCCCTCCTTCTCGTCGAGGCTGCTGTGGTGTGTGTGCTGCTTGAGTGCGCTGCTGTACTCGGTGTACTTCCTCCCTGTCAGATTCGGATTCGTCGGTGAGGTCTTCGTGGTAGACCCTCGGTTGGGGTGGCGGGGCCGGTCGTGCCTCTTGCGTTGACCTCTCGGCGGCTTCGGTTGCCAGGGCTTCCTCCAGAGCAATCTGGAACGTGAGGTCTTTTTTGGCGTAGAGGTGTCGTTGCAACATCTCGTCCCTCAGGCCACCGACGAGGCGGTCACGAAGCATGTTCTCCAACTCTGAGAAGTTGCATAACCGGGCGGCTTGGCGGAGGGAGGTCACAAACCCAGTTATGGTTTCCCCCGGGGCTTGCCGCTTTGCGTAGAAGGCATTTCGGCAAGCTACCTCCGAGGGCTGTGGTGAAAAGTGCTCCTTCAGCCGTTCCATTATTGTTTTGTAAGAGACGGTAGCGACATCTCTAGGTGCAAGGAGAGCCCGGGCGATTTCAAACGTCTCCTCTCCACAGACGCTGAAGAATGTCGCCCTCTTCATGGCATCGTTGGTGACTTCTTTCGCTTGCAGGAGGAAGTTGAAACGGGCGGCGTACCCTTCCCAGTCTCCTGATGCTGGTTTGAATGGCAAGAAGCTGCTGTCGGTTGCCATTTTGGGTTCCTTGGGTCCTGGAGCTGAAGCCTGGATGCACGGTGCGATGCAGCGGTGCAGCAGGTGGCGGTGCTGCGGTGCAGTGCGTGGTGGCGGTCAGCTCAGCAGGATCCCATCCTCGTCGCCAGTGAAATATACTCGGAGTCGAGAGTGAATTTCATGCTCTTTATTCAGCTCATATTCATCAAGGAGAAGAAGAGAAGACGAATGGCTCTTTTCCCAAAACCATCTGCTTATATACATTATTTACACAATGGGCCTTGCGTGATTGGCTACTTCAGGGCTACACCTGTGGGCCAATTATATTGTGGATTGACTTCTGCCTGCAGCCTGATTGGCTGCTCCTACAGGCCAATCAGGTAGCAGATTCACTTCTGCCAGCCGCCTGATTGGCTGCTCCAGCAGGCCAATCAGGTTGCGGATTCACTTCCACCTGGAGTTGGATTGGGTAGCTCCCGCTGATTCTGAATCCTATTGTTCTAGGATTCCGCTCAGTACATAACAACTCCCATGATCCCTAGCTAACAGGACCAGTGGTCAGGGATGATGGGAAATGTAGTCCCAAAACAACTGGAGGGCCGAGGTTGCCTATGCCCGCTCTAGGAGGCTGAGGCAGACAAGGACACACAGCCCAGCTCCCTAGATGGCCAGGTGGGGCTCACTAGCTCTAGGACAGGCATCCCCAAACTGCAGCCCTCCAGATGTTTTGGCCTACAACTCCCATGATCCCTAGCTAACAGGACCAGTGGTCGGGGAAGATTAGAATTCTAGTCCAAAACATCTGGAGGGCCGAAGTTTGGGGGTGCCTGTTCTAGGAGGTTCAGAACAGGTGAGGGTCACCTGCCTCACGAAGCCCAGATGCTGCAATTAAAAAAAAATCAAGGGAGAAAAAGGAGGCAGAGCTGCGGTGCTGTGTCTGCTCCACTTCCTATGCTAGTTGGACTGCGTTTGGATGCTCTTTGGCTTTTGCAAGGCTGACCTCCATGTGCCCTGACCCCTGGATTGGCTGCAGAGGTGGGAATTGGCCGGACTTTGGGTTTTGGACGATGGACCTGTTGGTCTACCAGACTGCGCACTAGCATCTGTCGTGGGATTGTGGACTCCAGCAGAACTTGCCGTCAGTTCGGGACACCCTGGCTCTTCAGTGTACTTGGTACGAGTTTTGTTCCATCTCTGAAGGCAAGAAGAGCTCTGCTTCAGGGGGGGGGGCTTTGGGAGGGGGAGGGAGGGGTGGAAGGAAACCCAATTACAAACTAGACCTCCCTTGGATGGTCGCACCTCATGGGTGCCTCTTGTGGCAGGAGGGGGCCTGTGGGGAGGCGGCACGAAGAAGGAGGGAAACAATGTTGAGTTTTAAGAATTAGAATTGGAATAAAGAATAAGAAACCCGCCATAATTATATTTAAGAATTATGAAAATCAGGAAGAAGGGACCTGAGGAAGTCACAAATACAACGTTTAATTACGTAAGAATTTGAAATTTTTAATTGTCTGTTTGTTTGTCTATTATGCTGAAAGATATAAATGGTTGGGGGGTTCCTTATCCCAATCTCTCCTTATGTCTCGGGGCCTCCTGGTGGCAGGGGGGGGGGTCAGGAGCTAGGGAGAGGGGGGTGAGGACAAACCCAGCTTTAAAATGGACTACCTTCGACTCTCAACACCCGCAGGATCCACTTGTGGCAGAAGGGGACTTGTGGGGGGAGGGGGGAAGGTGGGCAGAAATGTTTTTCTTTATGTCTTGTCTTTTTGTGTTGTTATATAAAACTAATAAAAATTATTTTTTAAAAAAACAGCTCTGCTTCAGGTCACTTTTCTCCTGTGAGAGAATGGCAACATGGAGCTAAGGCACTAACGGTAGGTACATAGAGTTGTCTCTTGCCAGACAGTCCTTAACTGACATGATACATATCCTAGCATCTTCAAACACAAGTTTATCACATAATTCTAACCTTGTGTGGGTGCTCTTCCCAGAAACCACAAAGGACAACACATGCTTGTAGAGGCAATAACTGTCAGAAGCAGAAACAGTAAGCAATGCAATTACCTCCACAGACAAATTTTCACTGGAGACAGATGAAATTATAATAGCTTCTAACAGAAATATAGAATTTACCAGATGGTACACAGAGCTACTGGCTTGCTGCCAGAAGGACGCTCATTTGTCAGACGCTGCCCTGAATTTCATATCCATTTTCAGAGCCAAGTACAGCAACTCGTCATATCTGCTAGTTTCAAGTTTTAAATCTGTATCTTATGATAAACTATTCTGTAAAGTAATGAATGTATAACTAAAACATCTTGATTCTATTATGGGGAAAGTGTCTTGCCAGGGACCTTTTTAAACAGGTACTTAGAGATTCCATCATAAGGGTATAATTGGCATATGACATAATAAGTATCATCTTGGGACCTGTGAATTCTGCCAGCTCCACCTCACCAGCTGTGGAACAAGAAATTCCATTAATTTTCTCTCAGTAGCATTAAACAACACTCCATTATGAATCATTTTATGCCTTTAAATTCAGGACTATGCACAATCCCACCCAATCGTTGGCCACGTTCCAGTGTGACCCAGGAGACTGCTCTCTGTGTGTGTGTGTGTGTGTGTGTGTGTGTGTGTACACACACACAAACTGGCAGCAGCCCACCCCGTCTCACCACCTGAGGTCCCCCACCTCTGCTTAAGCCTTGTGTGATTGCAGTTTCTGGTGAGATCTTACAAGAGGTCCACAAGATCTCACTGGAACCCAGAAGAAGGCCACAGCCACTTCTTTCTGCTTCTCCGGTGGTGGGCAGCAGTGGCAGGAGGTTGCCTCCCTGCCACGGGAGACGAAGCAGTGGCCAGATCTCACCAGAAGCTGCCGCTGTTTCTTCTCCTCACTTCTAAGACTGCCTCAGTCAGCTTCATGGATGGGCCAGCCCTGACGCGCACACACACACACACACACATACCACTACGGGCTGTGTTCCTGCTTGCCAACCCTCCTACCTCCCTTCCAACTCACCAAACCACCACTTCCAGCTCCCCAAAGTCTCCTGCCCTCTCACCTCCCTCCTTACACAACAGTATAAGCCAGTGAGGAAGTTGGAGGCGAGGCTCCATTGCTCTTCCAACTTCCCAACTCTGCAGGCCACTGCTGCTTGCTGAGAGGGGGAATACGTGAGGAGTAAAGCACTCAACACACACATCCCTCTCAATAAGCAGCAGTGACATGCAGGGCTGGGAGACTGGGAAGGGGCATGGGGCCCTGTCTGTGCAGCCTCACCAGTTGCTACAAGAAAAACTCTTCAGCAACAGAGGAGGAAGAAAGAGGGAAGGGGGTGACACTGAAGCAGGAGTGGGGAGCCTCTCTTGTTTTTCCATGGGTCATCTGGGCTGCCCCTTCTGCCTTCCTTGCCCTCTCCTGCTGAGGAGCTTCATTTTTAGAGCCGTTGTCCCACTTTGAGTTTGCAGTGCCATCTCTCTATAGCAAAGCCAACTGCAGCATGACAACACACTTATATTTTTATTATATGTCAGCACATGCTGTTTGGCCATCTCATTCATTGGGGGGGGGGGAATGGTCATGGATGTTAACCAAAGAACCCTAAGAGTTCTTAAAGACTGAACTCGCTCCCCCGGCTGAGCAAGTTCCCCATCCATCTGGCGTACACGCATGCCAGAGGAACAGGGTTTTATTTGTGCATCTCTGCCTGGGATCACAAAGCCTCCTGCTCCCCAGCTGAAGGAGCCCAAATCCTTCTCCCACTTACATGCTAGCAGGAGAAGATACTCTTCAATGATACTCTTCAATGTATTTTTCACAATATAACCTGATACTAGAACATTGTTACTTTATGCACGAGGGCCAAAATTTTGATATACACAATATGGTATGTACACTTTGGTGCAATTGTTCACATTGTTTGTATTACTTGTTAAAAAGATGTTGAAATACCATATTGTATTCATTTCTATTATTTAGAAGCATGTACCACTGACGAAGCCCAGGAGGGCAAAAAATCCTTGTCGTGGAAATGCAGCAAGCTCCCATTTGGATTCTTTGGACCTATTGAGTACTCAGAGGCATCTGTGGATTAGAAACAGCTCATATTTGGGACTTTATGAATGAACTGGTTTATTGGGACTTTTATTTACTTTGTCAATCTTTACAAACTTTTGATATAGTGAAAAATACATTGAAGAGTATCATTTATGTGCAGCTGGTTACGTTGTGTGTGTTTGTGGGTTTATATTTAAAGCAAACTTGATCAAGTGTTGTCCTCATAACAAGAAAATCAGCCACCTTGTCTTTAGAGGAAATTCCACACCACCCCAAAATTCTACAGTCCCCCCACCACCACCCAAAAAAGGTAAACCCAGCCTTTCCCTGTCAGGGGAGATTTTTGCCACTACCCCTCTCACCCAAATACTGAAAATACTTCACCTCTGTGTTACTTTGAACACTCTACAGTACTGTATAAATAGGTACATCACAAGTAAGGCAGTGTCATGGAGCAGCAACTGAATTACCACCAATATAAACCTCACATTGGTATGGTTGATAAAATAACAGGATGCCTTGTTCTGTCAGGCCCAAGCAACAATATCCTTCAGAGATACAAATCAAAGAAAGGTGCATTTTAGATGGTTTACCACTAGGTGGCAATAATTCAACGCGGACCAATGCCACCTATTCTGAATAAATGCAAAGTGCTGATTGAAAGTTGCATTCAGAAATGTAAGCTTCAGGTACAGTATAGATTTGAGGCTGCGGTCCTAAATGCAGTGGAAATATTCTTTTTCCATGTGGTGTTCAATGATATTTAAATGCACGATCACAAGTTTTAACTCTCCTCCTTCTGGTTCTAAAAGTTTTAGTTCTTGCCTTTGGTTTTGTTTGTTTATTTGTTAATTACTTTTCTGCAAACTGCTTTGGAGAACTTGGCTAGAGTAGTCAAAATGCAGTATAAACATGTAGGTTTTATAAATACAATTTAAAAACAAGCCTCATGAAAATAAATGAGATTTTCTTCCAAATGTATTTGCTCATTATTAGGGAGTTAAATTTTTTCAGACCCTGTGCAGCGAACATGATTCTTATTTTATTACTTATTAAAATTTGCATACGGCCCTTCACCCAAAGACCACAGGGCAGTTCACAACATAAAAATGAGAATGCAAAATACATAATGAAACCCGGGGCTACCTTTGAAGGGGACTTGGAAACTACAATTAATCCACAATGCGGCAGCTAGACTGGTGACTGACAGCAGCCGCTGAGACCATATAACACCAGTCCTAAAGACCATATAACACCAGTCCAGTACATTTCCGAGCACAATTCAATGTGTTGGTGCTTTAAAGTCCTAAATGGCCTCGGCTCAATACCTGAAGGAACGTCTCCACCCTTGTCATTCAGCCCAGACACCGAGGTCCTTCTCTGAGAGTCTTCTGAAAGTTCCCTCACTGTGAGAAGTGAAGTCACAGGGAACCAGGCATGGGGCCTTCTTGGCTGTGGCACTGTCCCTGTGGAACGCCCTCCCATCAGATGCAAAGGAGATGTCAAGAGAAGCGGACACAGAGCAATGGATTCAAACTACAAGAAAGAAGCTTCCACCTAAACATTAGGAAGAACTTCCTGACAGTAAGAGCTGTTTGACAGCTCTTAGGAGTTTGCTGCCAAGGAGTGTGGCGGTGTCTCCTTCTTTGGAGGTCCTTAAGCAGAGGCTTGACAGGCATATGTCAAGAATGCTTTGATGCTGTTTTCCTGCTCGGCAGGGGGTTGGACTGGATGGCCCTTGTGGTCTCTTCCAACTCTATGATTCTATGAGATTTAAAAAAAAACTACACAACTTTTAGAAGACATCTGAATGCAGCTCTGTATCAGGAAGCTTTTTAAGGTTTAATGTTTTATTATGTTTTTGCATATGCTGGAAGTTGCCCAGAGCAGCTGGGACAACCCAGTCTGATGGCTGGGGTACTTTGTTGTTGTTGTTGTTGTTGTTGTTGTTGTTGTTGTAATGCTTTTGCCTGGGGCCTAAAGATATGTAACGAAGGCACCAGGTGAGCCTTTCCAGGGGAGAGCATTCCACAAATGGGAAGCCACGTCAGAAATGGCCCATTCTAGCAAAACAGAAACATCGTCACCTACTCTCACGCCTATCCACCCTCCCATCCCCTATCTACCTCGTTTTCCCTCTTTCTTCTTAGTGTCTTAACAAATGAAACTGGTTTGCAAAAATGATACCTGTTAAAATATGAGTGACACTGCACACACCTTTGTAATTCAAGAAATCTTTGATAAAAAATATTTTTTAAAAGAAAAGAAATGGCCCATTCTCACATTGCCACTCTCCTTCTAAATGTTGTCATGTGGCCTTCCAGATGTTGTGGGATTTCAATGCCCATCAGCTGCAGTCCAGCTGTATTTGAAAGGCCACAGGTTTCCCCTCCTTAGAGCATTGTCTTATAATCTGTTGATTGCCCAACCTTTTATACCCATTCAATGGCTAGGTCAACTTCCCTGCGATCCCATGCTTTCAGTGTTGACGCACAGCATGCAAAGTGCACTGCTGATTATTAATCATTGTTATACTTCTTTCACAATCAACACAGCACAGGCTTGGTCTTGAACCATGCAAATGTTTAGCTCGAGGAATAATTCACCGTTGGGCCAGCCCATGGGGTGGGAGGGGGGGTCATAGGACAACGATGGGTGCAGTCACTGCAAATGCACACACAGTTCCAAAGATCAGAGCCTTATCACTGGAGAATGACTCAAAAGAACTTCATGGAAAGAGGATTTCACTTCCCCTCTTCTCTCATTCACAGTGGGAACCATAAATTGACAGTGAAACAGCAAGTCCCTTCAGGCAGCAATCTTTCATCTATGACTATTAGATTTAGATCAGCAGAGTCTGACCCAATACAACACGGAAAGTTATTATGTTGTGTGTCCTCAGGAAGCACTTCTAGCTAGAGGGATAGAATACATGAATATGTTACCTGAAGTTTCATCATGGGTGGAGGGGTGGGGTGGGGGAGGAAAGGGACAGAGATACCCCAAGGCTAGGAAAGCTTGATGAGGAAAGGAAAATCAGCCAAGGTAAAATGAATATGAATTAACTCCATTGAAACTGATGAGGAACTATGCCAAACTCAAGTGTCATGTGATACAACTTATGTCTACACAGCTTCTCGGACAACTGCCCTCATAACTCAAACCTAATATTTGGCAGAAGTGGTCAAGTTTGGTGAGGATACCAAACTGTTCAGGGTCATCATTAAAACAAAGATGGACTTCTCCAAACTCAGTGAACGGCAGCAAAATGTCAAATGCTATTCATTTTACACAAGTGGAAAACAATGCATGTTCGGGGGGGCACCTTCATTTCACACATATGTCATGGGCTCTGAACTAGCAGTGACTGATCAGGAATGAGACCTTGGGCTCAGAATGGACAGCTCAGTGAAGATGCTGTCCTGGCGTACGGCAGCAATGAAAAGCTAGAGATGTTAGGAAAGGAACTGAAAATAAAACTGCCAATATCATAATGTATAACAAAATGTGTAAAATACAACATTGAGAAGCGGCTCCTGTGGAAAAATCTGTTCTTGAGTGAAGGTTTCGTTAGGAAGTTGAAATGAACAGCCCTCTCCTTGAATTCATAATTCAGCAAATCTTTAAAGGATACAAACAACATATATGCCTTGTGTTGTTGTTTCGTCAGGTCCAACTCCCTTGTCATGGCGAAAGGGCTTGAATAACCCAGAGAAGCTATGAGCTATGCCATGCAGGGCCACCCAAGGTCATAGTGGAGAATTTGTACTAAACGTGATCCACGTGGAGCAGGAACCGGCAAGCCACTCCAGTATCCCTGCCAAGGAAACTCCATGGACAAAGACAACAGTCATATGCCTTGTACAAAACCATAAATAATGTTGCTCTGCAAACAAATGAAGTTTGGGTTTCATTCATCAGATTGCTTTCTAGAGAGTTAGTGTGGCGAGTGTTGGACCAGGATTTGGGAGACGGGGGTTCAAATCCCCACTCAGCCATGAAACTGAGTGACCTTAGGCCAGTCACAGCCTCTCAGCCTAACCTACCAAACAGGACAACCGTGAGGATAAAATTGGATATGAAGAACCGTATATGACACCTTGAGCTCTTTGGATGAAAGGTGGGATATAATCCCTCTTCCCCCTCTCCAGATACAGTCTGACTGCATATCTGGCGACTTTCTCAGCCAGCAATTCTGCAATCTGTATTTCAGAATCAATACAATTAACTGTTCCATGTGGTACACACTCCCAGATCGTAGCCTAAATATGCAATTTAACCAATGGCCATGCGTATTCTTAGGGATCATAGTTCTATAACAAAAGAAACGGCTACTTTACTGTTGTTTTCTTGCCTGGTTACACTCTGTCATTATCCCTGCTACTGCCTGCCCAGCCATACGCCATGCAAATGGATTTCAGTCCATTTTGTTAAAGCCAACTAATTAGATACATTGAAAAGGGAAAAAGCAGCCCACCCAGTCAAACCTCTTTGCGCCAACAAACTAGCCTTCGACCGCTGAAGAGCTTCCCGCAATCTGTACCATCTGTGCTAGCAGCTGGCCCCGAACTCCAAAAATAGCTCTTCAATTACATTATCCAATTAGATTTTAGTGCAAAAATCAATTGTCACTTAGGTGATTTATAAAAGTTGTGGGGTTTTTTTATTTAAAAAAATCAGTTTTCCTATTTGGTTTCTGCAATGTGATATTTGCAGTCGAGGCTTTTTCATATTTGTTTATTCCACAACCCGGGGCTTCTTTCTGCCTGGTTGCCCCCACTGAAAGCCCCAGGGCTATTGAGAGGTACGCAACTGAGCTACCAATTGAGACAGGCGTCTGTTTGCAACCTGCCCCTGCCGCCATTGCCTTCCCCCACCCCCACCTCTGCAATCTGTGATATGGAGATAATAATACTGACCTGCAGCTGCGTTTCTGAAAGGCATCAACAAGTGAAATGCTTTGAACATTTGAAAGGACCGCATAAATGCAAAGCATTATAATCATCATTACAATCAGTTGAGGCCAATGCTAACAAAATATGGTGAAGTTCATGAGCTGTTCATTCAGATTTGATGACTGAACTAAGAAAAGTAATGTGTCAATTTATGGCATCATTCTATTTGCTTGAAGTACTAAATTCTTGCCTTTCCTGACCCAGGTGCCTAACAACCACCTTTAATAAAAGTTAGAAGTGGAAAGCAGAAAAGACGGACCTTCCCCACGCCAGCCACAGTTTCTACCCTTAAAAAAAATAAAGAGCTCAGAGAAAAACCACGCAAATGCTACCTCTTTGCAATCAGGTGCTAGCTCATACTTTACATATCATTTGCAGGATGGGGTCAGTGGCAGACCAGGCAGTGGTCTACTAAGTTGGCGGGGCGGGGTGGGGTGGCGACAACAAGTTGGAATATTCAGGGAGTAATGAACCACAAAGTACACACATTAGAAGTCATATTATCTGAATTTGGAAATGAAATGTGGCTTATAAATTTATAGTAGTCATAACAAACAAACAAACAACAACAAAATGAACAACCTTCATAATCAAAGTACACTAACATATTCATGGTCCCACTGCAGAATATTGTTTTTAAGTGGGGCATTGGCATGGGGAAATGTAGCAGATTTTATAACTTAATCATTGCAAATTCTTTATTTTTTGCTTATTCCGCAGGTGAAACCCTGAATATGTTGAGACTCGGTCAACTCACAAGCACAGCAATACAGCCACTCAACCAACTCTTTTCCTAGACAGAATGGTTCTGACCTGTTTCCTTAAAAAGCAATTTGAGTTGTGTTCTGATTCAACATAGTCAGTGAGATTTCTGAGTAATCTTGGAAAGGATTAGACTATCACCTGGACCTGGACCTAACTGGAGATCTGAACCTGGGACTGTCTGCATGTAAGTCATGCGTTCTGTCACTGTGTACTGTGACCCCCCCCCCCCAATTTGAACCTGTAAAATAGAATTGTGTCCTGAATGAGACTATAAATTTCCTTCCATTATCTCCAGGATCAGCAGAGAAACTGTATTACAAATAATGGGTGAGTAGGCCAACTGCTAGATGCTGCTGCTGTTGTTATTGCTTTATTATCATTTGTTTTATATTAAGAGCAGCACTTAGCAGTTATGACTGAAAGTGAAGCGACAGCAATGTGAAACTAAATTGCAGTAAGCACAGTATGCCAAAAGATTTATCCTTCTTTACACACATACAGTTGTTTTAGGAAGCCAATTTTCAGCACACGGCGAATCAATTTTACAGAGCATCAAAGTTCACCTGATGACTGCGCAAGAGCAATTGTTAGCAATAAAAAAATTACAACATAAACACCGCCAGGTTTGATGTATTAAAGGCTGGCACAGCACTTGTGTCAATGTCTATTTAATTTGTTCTGATGCTCAGAGTTTATGTTTTCAACCTTGGCCTGAAGATGATTGATCGTTTTCGCCTATGTAGAAAAAGTGCTTTGGACAGTATCACAGCAGACGGGCAGCCCCACGTCATACGGTTCCATATTAATAGAGTCCCCTGGTTGGGGGAGCACAGGACAAAAGCAATTAGGACTCTGAAACTGCAGGGATTCATTCCGGAGAAAAAGGAAAACAACACAGTCTGGGTCCGATCAACATCACCCTCTCATTTTCTTGCACAGTTCCAAGGTGCGCCTGTGTTCAACCCAAGGTGAAATGGTAGTCAAGATCAGTGTTTCCCAACCAGTGTGCCTCCAGATGTTTTGGGACTACAACTCCCATCATCCCTAGCTAGCAAGACCAGTGGTCAGGAATGATGGGCGTTGTAGTCCCAAAACATCTGGAGGCACACTGGTTGGGAAACACTGGTCAAGATAACCTCAAACTAATTGGTAGTTGTTGCACGAATGAGCTCATATATGTTTATATTCACTTGATTTGATAGGTGCTAATTGGCTTGCTTACCTGTGGGTCTCGGGATGCTGAGCCCTCTAGAGAGGGCAGAAACTTTGGACATCTGCCACCTATGGCCTCACCAGCCAGGTGTGAGGGGAACTTCTGAGTATACTGAAAAATGTTGCTCTGTGGTAAAGGACGTATACACGTTTGTTTGTTTGTTTGTTTGTTTGTTTGTGTGGACAAGCCATCTCCTCCTGCCTTGTCCACCCCACATCTGTAGAGGCCGGGAGACCAGGCAGGCTAGTTTGCTGTAAGTCAACACCTTCTTTTAAAAAAGCACTAGAACTGGTCGCTCTGGTGTCTTTGACATCCTTTGGTATCCCTGCACTGAATCACTCCCATGAATCCTCTTTTGGGTCGATGAAAGACAGCGCCTTCCCTGAAGGCCCTTAGTGTTTAAATGTAACTAGGTTAGAAGTAGGGACCCAGGTGATGCTGTGGGTTAAACCACAGAGCCTAGGGCTTGCTGATCAGAAGGTCGGCGGTTCGAATCCCTGTGACGGGGTGAGCTCCCGTTGCTTGGTCCCAGCTCCTGCCAACCTAGCAGTTCGAAAGCACATCAAAAATGCAAGTAGATAAATAGGAACCGCTACAGCGGGAAGGTAAACGGCGTTTCCATGTGCTGCTCTGGTTTGCCAGAAGCGGCTTTGTCATGCTGGCCACATGACCTGGAAGCTATACGCCGGCTCCCTGGGCCAATAATGCGAGATGAGCGCGCAACCCCAGAGTCGGTCACGACTGGACCTAATGGTCAGGGGTCCCTTTACCTTTACCTTAGGTTAGAAGTAGAAATATTTGAATTTTTGGGAATAAATTTTAGGCTAAGTGGAGAATAAGAAGATAGATGGTTGGAAAAATAAAGTTAGATTTGGATTCCTTGGTGTATTTTAGGTTTAGGATAGTTGATATTTTTAGAATAAAAATAATTGAGAGATAATGATAAAAATGTGTAAAATGATATAAGATATAATATGAAAATTGCTTAATTTGGATTAAAATATGGACCCAGTGTGGGGGGAATCGAGGAAGTCTGCAATGTTAAGTAAAAAAATGTTAGCATTGATATGTTTTTCTTTTTTTTCTTTTTTGTTGTTTTCTATATATTATTTTTGCTTTTTGTCTTTGCTTTTTGTGATTTTGTGTATTTTGTAGTGTTTGAAAACGAATAAATATTATTTGGAAAAAAAGAAACGAAAGTTTGCTCACGATCAGGCAGAGCACAGTGTGGTCCCTGAAGGCAGGCTTTAGGCTTAAAGTTTCAAACATACACAAACAGGTTTCCCCATAAGGGAGATTTAGCTAGTGACTGCAGGCTAGCAGTTCGCAGGACGAAAGGAAGATGGAAAAGAGAGAGAGCGGCAGCATGCCTCGGCCTTTTGCCAGGTCAGGTAAGGTCACACCCACCCGCTAGTCACATGCAAGGAAGGATGCTCCAGGCCAGGAGGAACAGGAAGTTTCGACTGGCTGAACCAAACGTTCCCTTGCATGTCCACCCTAGCAAAACAAGGAATGTTGTATTTGACTGCTCCCAGTGGATTACATCCCACAATTTCAGTCAAGCTTCCCGACTGGGATACAGTTGTGATACTCTCTGTTGGTGCAGGCAAGGAATCCACCCCTGTGCCTACCTCTGGTGGCAGCTTCTGCATAGCTGCCAAGTCTCCCATTTTCCCTGGGAAATCCCCATTTTTCCGGCTGTCCCCAGCCGAAAAAAACAGATTTTTTTTGTTTTCCCCCGATTTATTCTGGCGCGGCAGCCATTTTGGAACTGGGCGGAGCATGCTCAGAAGCGACTTTTGATGCTGCTCCGCCCAGTTCCAAAATGGATGCAGTGCGACTTCTGGTGTGGCAGCCATTTTGGAACTGGGCACAGCAGCATCAAAAGTCACTTCTGAGCATGCTCCGCCCAGTTCCAAAATGACCGTCGCGCTACTTCCGGTATGCTAATTTCGGTCCGGTCCCTTATTTTTCAGAGAGGAACTTGGCAGGTATGAGCTTCTGCTCCGTGGGTTCCTCTTCCCAGCCCTCACCTTCCTGCTCCCTTTTGATGCTTTTTCTGATGCTCCTCTCGCCTTCCTTTGCACCATCTTGTCCCTTACCTTGGCACCTCTCTGTGCATTGCCCCTTCCTCAGGGATGAGGAATGCTGAACACCCACCAAGACACAGATCCTGCAGGACCAACATTTGAAAGCCTCTGTGTATCTTCCTGTTATTATCACTTCTTGGCTTTTTACACTATTAAGTGAAACATAGCTGCAACCTTAATTGTAAATTTAGTGCAGCAAGTTCAAAATGCCCAGCCCCCCCCCAATGACCATCTATGTGAGAGACCAGTTGCACATCCTTCAGTGACAAGTTGGATTCTGATGGTACATTAATTTCATTCCATAATTTCTTCTAAGCATCAGCTATTTGTCCTCCATCTGTCCACCCCAATTTATACTTTTGAAAATTCAAGTCCCCTTCAAACTTTGTGTGGAGGAAAACTGTTTTCCAATTTGCCTCTTAATGCCCTAAAAGATAACAATGCATTTGTATCAATAAGGTTTTCTGGTTATTTGTGCTGTTTAGCTACTCATTGTTACGCTGGAAGGCGAAAGATAATTTGGGTTGCTCTGAGTCGATTGCACTGGCAGCAGCAACAACATATTCAATCCTGTTTGCTATCTCTCCTGACAAAGCTGGTCTGCTTTGGAAATCACTTCTCTGCTTAACCTATACCGTTTCCCCTATTTTAAGACATAGTCATAAAATAAGCAATAGCAGGATTTTTAAGCATTCAAGGAATATAAGCCACACCCCCAAAATTAGGCATAGTGATAGGCGTAGCAGCAATGCCGGCCGCGGCAGGAGGAGGAAAAAAATAAGACATCCCCTGAAAATAAGCCATATTGTGTTTTTTTGAGGAAAAATAAATATAAGACGGTGTCTTATTTTCGGAGAAACACTGTGGGACACGAGTGTCCTGACCCTGGACTGTGTTTTTAGAATCTTGTTGAATAAATTATACGGAGAGTGTAAGGATATCCTTGTGGAAAAAAAGACCAACTAATCTTGGTGCAAAAATCTAGTGATCATCACAGCCCCTCCATGGCTTGGCACTAGGCTGCTGGTAATCACAGCTCCCTATACAGTGACTGATTGTATTAATATTTCACATCCTGTGCAACTGACTTAATTGGTGACCAGAAGTTGCTTCTCTTTTTCATCATAGCTCCAATAATTGTTCAGAAAGCTATGCTATACAGTATTGGGGATATTTCACCCCCACTTATCAATCATCAATATCTGCTGCATTTCCACTCATTGTTTCCCTAGAGCAGGCATATCTAACAGGTAGATCGTGATCTACCAGTAGATCACTGGATGTCTGCGGTAGATCACTGGTAGATCATTGGCTCCCCCCCAAATAAGTTGAACAACTGTGGCTCCCCTAAAAAAAAGCTCAACATTTTACCTCCTCCCTGAAAAAATTCAACAACTTTGACCCAACCCCCCCAAAAGGGGGTAGATCACTGCCAGTTTTTAACTCTGTGAGTAGATCGCAGTCTCTTGGGAGTTGGCCACCCCTGCCCTAGAGAAATAGTCGACCATAGAAACAGATATTAATGTTCCTTCAGAACCTCCTGAAACAGTTGGAGAGAAGGGACATACTTTTCCCAGCGAAATGAATGACAGCTGGGCAAAAGCACAGAATTTCGTTGAGCCTCATCACTTTTTCACAAGATCCTGAATTCCAACAGCCTCCAGAACTTTTCTTTTTTGCTTTATTTGAACTTCAAAAACTTCAAACATAAATCTGTTACTCTTAAGATGCCAGAATATTCTGCACTGCAAAAGACTTGGCGTGGCTACTCTTTCGGAATCAAGTTAGATGCTTCAGTTCAAAAAGATGCAATCCACAGATTTGCAGGTTGCATGGACATACCCATCTAAATGTTTCAAATGTAATTCTCAGACCTCATTAGAAGAAATC
Organism: Zootoca vivipara; assembly: GCF_963506605.1. Taxonomy (NCBI): domain Eukaryota; kingdom Metazoa; phylum Chordata; class Lepidosauria; order Squamata; family Lacertidae; genus Zootoca; species Zootoca vivipara. The sequence continues at coordinate 69,119,628 of NC_083284.1, read as the reverse complement.
AGCTAGCATTCCCTCCTTAATAATCAAGAAGGCAATCTGCTCAAGGTTTGGCTTGATGACTTTCTATACTCTGCTGCCTCCTTATCTTGATTGAGCCTAACTGAAGAGTGTCCCGTGGGGTGGAGCTCTCTTTCCCCTGACATCACCCTTTTCAATTCTGCAATTCTTCACAGTGACACACAGTTTTACGGGTAAGCTAAACAAGGTATAGTTTGGGCCCCACTCTCTTGGGGACCACCCAAAAAAAAATTAAGGGGAAAAAACCTGGATGTTCTTTGATAAAATACATATTTTGTTCATAGCTGCCAAGTTATCCCTTTTTTTAAGGGAAATTCCCTAATGCTGAATAGGCTTCCTCGTGAGAAAGGGGAAAACTTGGCAGCTATGATTTTGTTATGTGATGGCTTTAGGTACCTATTAGGTCCATAAATTACCATATAGCATATATTCAACACAAAAAACAGCAACAATTTTGTTGACAATGGACAGCTGGACATATAAGGGCCCCATTAACTTCAATAGCTTAGGGCCTCATCAAACTTAAATCTGGCCCTGGTGACACATCACCAAGGCCAGGCAGTCCTCAGCTAGCACAACCGGTATAAGTAAGTGCTGTAGCCCTGAATGGATCTCAACTGGCAGAGTGCCCCAAGTATGAGGCTAAAAACATTCAGTATCACAAGTTTCCTCACCATCACAAATTTAATTACTGTCTCTCTCTCCCCCCCCCCCCAATTGCTTCCAGGCAATAGTGTCTAAGCCCTTCAAATGAAAGGGTTAAGAATTTAATCATGCTTTTCAGTATTCAGCTCTCTGTTCTTTTTAAAATACAAGCGACAGATGCTGGCAATACTTAGTAGAGCAGAGTCAATCCCAGGGGTCAGGTCATTTTAAGAGGACTTTTTTTTTAAAAAAAAACAGTTGTTAATAATTAACTTATTCTGAACGAAAGGTTAAATCATCTAAATTTTGCTGGAAGTCAGGTGCTCACCTTGATTTTACCTATGCTGTGGTCTAAACCACAGAGCCTAGGGCAGTGATGGTGAACCTATGACACACGTGTCAGACGTGACACGCAGAGCCCTCACTGCTGGCACACGCCCCATCGGCCCATTTGTTTTTGGTCCCCCCCCCATTTGTTCTCCCACTCCTCCTACAGCTTGTTGCTGGTAGCCAGAGATTGGTTTTTAACCCTTTCTGTGCTGTTTTTTCTGGCGCTTTGGCAGACTATGGTTGGGTGTAACAGCATTCATTTTTTTAACCCATTCTGTGCTGGTTTTTTGGCGCTTTGGCAGACTATGTCGGTGCTGCGTGTTAGTTCCAGCGAAGGTATTATTCGTCATTTATTTCTGTTCTCTCCCCCCCCCAAAAGTGCAGCAGCTTTGGGGCATACCCCCCAAAAGCAAAGCAACTTTTGCACCCCCCCAAAAGCCTCCAAAACTTTGGTTAGCAGCTCCCCCAAAAAAGCTCAACAACTCTGGGCACTTTGTGATAAATAAGGGGTTTTTTGTTTGGTTTGGTTAAAATAATTAGTTTTTGGTTTATTAAATACAGTTATATATTACAATTATACATTTTTGTTATTTTCACTATAAATATCACAATATTATGGTTTTTTTCCTCAGAAGTGACATACCACCCAAGTTATGCTCAGCTTTTTTGGTGAATTTTGACAGACCAAGCTCAAAAGGTTGCCCATCACTGGCCTAGGGCTTGGCAATCAGAAGGTCGGAAGTTTGAATCCCCGTGACGGGGTGAGCTCCCGTTGCTCGGTCCCAGCTCCTGCCAACCTAACAGTCAAAGCATGTCAAAGTGCAAGTAGATAAATAGGTACTGCCCGGTGGGAAGGCGCCCCCTCACCTTTCCCAGAGTTGTCGACCTTTTTTTTTAGGGCTGGAGGAGGCAGGCAGTGGCTGGAGGGCGGTTCCACCAGCAGGGAAGAGGCAGAGGCTGGATGCAACGCCTCCCGGGTCAGCTAGCTGCTTCGTGTCACAGTAGCCATGGCCGGCAGCACACTGAGCATGCGGGCCTGCGCTGAGCGAGGGCACATGTGCCGCTCCCGCCAAGTGTCGGCTCGGGTTTTTTTCCTATTTGCCTTCTGACACCCCACAGAATTCGGTGCCTGCAAACTGAGCCAAAGCTTGGCGGGAGTGTCGCTCACATCCTTGCTCACAGTGTGCTCGTTTGGTGTTCCCCAGACTCTCGTCTGGCACCCTTCAGAACCTGGCACCCCAGCGCCCAGCGCCACTATCCTCTATGGGTAAGATGGGCCTGAGTTCACTCACAATTATACCTGTGCAAACCTGGTATAAATTGCTGTCAAACTGCAGCATCACATGAGACTGAGGTGGTAAACCTGTGTCTGGGATAAACTACTCAGCTGTTAGCTCACATGACGATCCCTCCACACAAAAATGTCTTCATACACAGGAAATTGGGTAGTCTAGAATCATTCTCCTTGAATCACTACCTTCCCAAATGCAGGGGGTATTTTTAACACACTTTTTAATTGTTTTTTAAAGCAAATGCAAAGACAATAACCATGAAACACTTATCCAGCAGTACAGATAGACGATGTTTGTTTTATCCATTGTCTCTAGACATATGGCAGAATATTCCATTATGTGAGCCAACTATAGTCTGAAGTGGCACAACCCAGACTGTGAGTTTGCACCTCACTGTGTACTACTTCTGGTACCATAAAAAAAATAAACAAAAACATAAAATGGAAATATTTACAAGACTACTTGGAAAGAGAAAACCTAGAAAATAATCTAGTGATGTGCTTAGAATAAAGATATAAGAGGAGAGGATTTATTAATAGACATTGGAAAGGTTTGTAAATATGTGATGTAAGAGGTATATAGCAAGGGAAAGTGAACTTATAAAGGGAAGCGTGTTGCAAATAATAGGAAGTTATTTTTTGTATGTTTTCTTCTTCTTTTACTTATTGGGATTTTTTTTCTTATTTATGTATTATATGGTTTGTATTAAGGGAGTGATTGCTAATATCTATTCTTTTCTGATTCTGTTTTTTGTGATTTTTCAATATTTGTGTTTTTTAAAAAAATGAATAAAGATTTTTCAATTTAAAAATAAATAAAAACACCATCACCATCATCATCATCATTATTAATTTTAAAAACCCTGAGTACAACACTTTCACTGTTTAGTTCAGCATGAATTCAAAACTGAAAGATAGGTGGCAATGCACTGATGATTAGAAGCAAAAACTTGTGCCAAGTTCAAGGTTAACGTCAATAAGATTTCTCATGTAAGTTGAAGAAATACAGCAGACCAAGCAATGGATTCCTGGCTGGGTGGCTAGACTGGTAATCAGTTTTATTCTGGCCCACCTCTAGACTATATAAGGATATGCAACGGCAACCAGGGCAGGACTTCAGGGCTCCCCAGCCCAGCCCCCAAATAGCCACCCAAGAAGTGGCAGGTGATGGGGAGAATGCAAACAGGCACTGTAGTGGCAGAGAACTCAGAATGAATGAATGAATCTCTATTTGCGTCAGCCATCGGCCATACCAATAAAACAACAATACAATATACAAATAATAGGAATAAAAAGTCAATTATATAAAATACATTTCAGGGTTTTGAATCAATAGTCAAATAGTGGGTCTTATTCTGATTGTCCCAGCTAAAAACCTTGCTACCTTTGCTGTCGCCTGCTCATCTTGATCTGACAAGAGAAAGGACACTGGGGCAGTGGCTGGGCGAACCAGAATGGACAATAAAAGAGGGGTGATAATCTCATTCTTCAAGTCTTTATAAAGAGGGCAAGCCAAAAGGGCATGCGCCACCGATTCGGTACTGCCATCTCCACAGGAACATAAGTGTTCTTTGTGTGGAATCTGTTGGAATCGTCCCTCAAGTACAGCCAAGGGCAATACAGTCAATCTTGCGAGAGACTAAAAGCACGCCTATATTTTAGAATTGCTAGGTTATGCAGATAAGGAGCCAGAGAGTTGAAATGTGAAGGTGGAAAATAGTCATACCGTGGGCAAAATTTCCTTATTGTGGCCAAGCTGTTCTGACACTCGATATCATTTAGGCGCTGACAAATTAGACTGTTTGCTTTACTAAAACCCAAAGTGAGTAGCTGTTGTGGTGATAAACCAGAAGAGTGAAGTTTTTTTTGATAGACAATTTTAGTCCAGGTGCTCTTTTGACAATCTTGCAGAAGTCAAAGTGTTCTTACATGGATAGTGGCACCATCGCACTACCCATAATGCAACAGTACGTTTTTGCCAAAGGGGCTTCCCCATTAGTGAAACTAGGTAATGAGGTACCGTATTTTTCTGTCTATAAGATGCCCCCATGTATATTTTTGGAGACTCAGATTTAAGAAAATGGGGGGGGAGAGATGTATCCGTGTATAAGATTATTTTTAAGGGAAAAAATCTAGTCTTATACATGGAAAAATATGGTATTAAGTGAGGTCTCCTGTATTCTATCTCCAAAACCACACATACAGACATTCACATGTGCTCCTATGTTCTTCGTGTAGAATTTAGGCCAGCCATTTCCCTACCTGCTTATGAATGAAAAATGCTGGCAAACTGTGGAGGCAATGGCATCCGACACAAAATGAAACAGACAGGAGCGAATCATAGTATGTATGGAACTGTACCACATTATCTGAAAGCCACTGGCACAACCCAAAATATTCCTTAAGGTATGTCCAAATACTTGTTGTATAAACTGAAGTTTTTCTCTGAACAGCCGCAGGTTAAACATGCCACTTGGCAGACAATTTTCAAAGTCATTTGCCACAGTGGTGGGGGTGGTTCAAAAGATTTATAATAATAATAATAATAATAATAATAATAATAATAATAATAATAATAATACAATTGTCAACACAGTTCTTTTGGTTACAGCAATTCTTTCCCCAGGGAAAGTGACCACTGTTTCTTTAGCTAATACTGTCAATAAAGGAAAATACCTGTGGAATTTGAGCGCTTCAGGACAATCAGTTGTATCATCGAACAACAGTTTCTGCACATTTTCGTAAAAATGCCACGCTTCTTTCGGGGATGGTGGAAGTCATCCGTCCTCCATTTGGTCTCAGAGGCCAAAAACGCCATCCTAAACAATAACTTTAGGTGTTTTAACTTTTTCTGGCTAGAAGGAAACTTCAGGTTTCTCGAAGTGCATTTTCAGTTACAAAGGCTCAATGAATCATTTAAACAGGTCCCTTTTTTATTCACACCCTTTGGACTCAAAGTTCATACTTTACATGATAGTCATTTAGCCCGTCCTTTATCCAATCGCACTGTATATTTATAGAGAACCCAAATCATATTTTCATCCCATTTACATCTCAGGATTATAACCAAATCTTTATTCCTTACCTTGATCGGTTGTTTAGGCAAATGAAAATGTAATTTAGTCTTACTATCCTTTCTATTTTAGAGATTTCCCTTCTCCGAGATTTCTGTTCTAAAAGAGTGTTGCACCCTTCTAGCTGGTTACTGAAAGACAGCTGTTGTGCCTGTGAGGGAATGAATAATACCACTAAGAATGCCTTAATTCCACTGTCACTCAAATGGAGAAAAGCGGTTTAAATTACTTGTAACATAGTGATTTCTCTCTTTCTTATCTTTTACTGCTTTGGGGAAAAGATTATGAGTACCTAAAAGGTCAGGTGTGAAAATCTAGTGTGAACTCTCCTATCTGATGCCTAAATCATATTTTATCTTATGCCAGGGTCAGAGTGGCGATATTCTATTGCATGGCACTCCACACCAATACCAGGCAGAAGCAGAAGATAAAGCTGCTCTCCAGTAGTAATTCATTAACTTTTTCCACTGTGGCCAGATGCAGAATTATTTTAACAGTGTGGGTTTTTTTTTTTTTTTTTAGAAAGAGACGTCAAAGACTGAGCACGTATTTTTTCTGCTTATTTTGATATTCAGTAACTAGCAACTAATTAAGGTTCTGAGTTGGTCCCCTGAGGCTCAGACCCTGGAACTCAGGAGGTGAAGCCTCGGAGCTGAGGGACAGTGACTCATAGGTCAGGCGAGTCTAGCAGAACCTGCTGGCAGAGTTACTGGCAACAGCAGAAAATAGCTGTGCTGGAATCTCAGTCTGTTCCCTCGAGGCCCCAAGAAGGCAGCTAAGAATCAGAAACTTAGTCAAAACTAGGCATCATTGTGCCTAGTTAAGGAGGATAGATGGCACCTGTTTGCCCAGCCCAAAAGTGCATCAGCAAAAGACATCAATGCGGCCTGTGCAGTCCATCTCTTTCCCCTAGGGCTGGGTGTTCATCAGTATGCGGATGGTACCCAGCTCTACCTCTCTTTTAAATCAGAAGCAGTAAAGGCAGTGAATGTCCAGTGTGGAGTCCAGTCTGGAGGCGTTTGGAGGATGGGTGGTGGCTAACAGACTGAGGTTGAATCCTGACAAGACAGAAGTACGTGTCAGGGGGCGGGTGGGTGTGGAGGACTATCTGGTCCTGGATGGGGGAATTGTGCCCCTGAAGGACCAGGTATGCAGCCTGGGGGGCCATGGAGGCGCAGGACAGTTCTGTGTCCAGGGCAGCTGTCTACCAGCTTCATCTGGTTCACCCTACCTTCCTGCAGACTGTCTCGCCAAGAGCGGTGCATTATCTAGTGCAGGAGATATCCTGCTTGGACTACTGCAATGCGCTCTACGTGGGGCTACTTTTGAAGGTGACCTGGAAATTACAACTAATCCAGAATACAGCAGCTAGACTGGTGACTGGGAGTGGCCGCCAAGACCAAATATAACAGGTCCTGAAAGACCTCCATTGGCTCCCAGTATGTTTCCAAGCACAATTCAAAGTGTTGGTGCTGACCTTTAAAGCCCTAAATGGCTTCAGCCCAGTATACCTGAAGAAGCGTCTCCACCCCCATCATTCAGCCCGGACACTCAGGTCCAGCTCCGAGGGCCTTCTGGCGGTTCCCTCACTGTGGGAAGTGAGGTTACAGGGAACCAGGCAGAGGGCCTTCTTGGTAGTGGCACCCACCCTGTGGAATGCCCTCCCATCAGATGATAAGGAAATAAACAACTAGCTGACTTTTAGAAGCCATCTGAAGGCAGCCCTGTTTAGGGAAGTGTTTAATGTTTGATTGTTTATCGTGTTTTTAGTACTCAGTTGGGAGCTGCCCAGAGTGGCTGGGGAAATCCAGCCAGATGTGTGGGGTATAAATAATATAATTGTTGTTGTTGTTGTTGTTGTTGTTGTTGTTGTTGTTGTTGTTACTTTCCTAGTATCACAGACACAATTAGCAAGTGCTGTCCAGTGGCTGTGCATATTATGAAGCTTTGAAATCACACCACCATACATTCATTTTTCTCAAAGTGCAAGATTGTAAGATAGGGTTGCCGTATTTCAAAAAGTGAAAATCTGGGCACAAAAATGGTTGAGATTAGCTTTTTTGTTGTTGTGGAGCTTTTCTTAAGGGGGAGGGTGTTGGGAGTTGTTGAGCTTTTTGCCCGGATTTTTCAGCTATTTCTGCCAGGACACTGTTTCCGACCGCCATATTCCGGCTAAGATCTTGCCAGACCTCCTTTGCAACAGGCTGTCTTACCACCAAATGACCAACCTCTTCCTCTCTTCTCCACCCAAGTCATCAGAGTACCTAAGTCACTGGCATCCCGTGGACCTTTATTATGTCAGCATGCCCAGCTGTAGAAATCAGAGTGCTTGGTGAACTCCAGAAATAAACAGTAAATTGCAAGAACTCGGGCCAGGAGGAAGATGAATTTCAAGTAAGTCTCCAAAGGTTTTATTTATGTAATGATGAATTCAAATAGGAATCAATTCCAGTATGATAAAGGTAAAGGGACCCCTGACCATTAGGTCCAGTCGTGACCGACTCTGGGGTTGCGCGCTCATCTCGCATTATTGGCCGGGGGGGGGGGCGGCGTATAGCTTCCAGGTCATGTGGCCAGCATGACAAAGCCGCTTCTGGAGAACCAGAGCAGCACACGGAAACGCCGTTTACCTTCCTGCTGTAGCGGTTCCTATTTATCTGCTTGCATTTTGACGTGCTTTCGAACTGCTAGGTTGGCAGGAGCTGGGACCAAGCAACGGGAGCTCACCCCGTCACAGGGATTCGAACCGCCGACCCACAGCGCCACCTGCGTCCCTTCCAGTATGATAGTGAGGCAAATAAAAATAAATTCCAGTTAAAAAATCCCAGGACAAGGCCCTGTTTCGACAATTCTTCATCAGCAATGTTTTAATGGTCAGAGTGTACCATACTTGGTACACTCTGACCATTAAAGCATGCCCAGCTGTGACATCAGAGCAGCTCAGCCATTCACGGTCAGGCAACATGTTTGTTGATAAAGCATTGTTCCTAAAGCTTATGATGGCACTGTTTTCAGAAAAAAACAAATCCAGTTTGTTTGGGAAGATAGTGTGATCATAGCCCACATTTCCATGTTCACTATAATGCCTTTCATCTATCTATCTATCTATCTATCTATCTATCTATCTATCTATCTATCTATATCTATCTATCTATCATCTATCTGCTACAGTGGTGCCTCGACTTACTAATTTATTCTGTTCTGAAGGCACCTTCGTAAGTCGAAAAATTCGTAAGTCGAAAAACACCACTGGAAACGCGATTTCCCATAGGAATGCATGGGAAACAGAAAAATTCGTAAGTCAAAGCAACCCTATCTAAAAATTCATAAGTCGAAAAATCCCTATCTAAAACCGCCACAGTTTTCTTTCGGATGTCGAGACATTCGTAGGCGCGCGGCCATTACCCCCATTCGTAAGTCGAAAAATTCGGTTGTCGAGCTTACCTTCCAAGTCCCGGACTGCAGAATCCGGGACCGGCAGCCGTGTTACACCGGAAGTTGCGTTGATGTAACTTCCGGTGTCACTTTGCCCTTCTTTGGGTACAAAAAAATGGCTGGTGCCGGCTTCGAAAGTCGCTTGTACGCATGTCAGGAAGTGCGTCGATGCAACTTCCGGTGTCGCTCCGCCCATCTATGGGCACCAAAAATGGCCGCCACCGACACCGGAAGTCGTGTCTATGCACTTCCAAACATGTGTAGATGCGAATTTTGAAGCCAGCGGCGGCCATTTTTGGTGCCCATAGAAGGGCAAATCGGAAAGAAAAAAATGGCCGCCGGCAGGAAAAAATAACGGAGAAAAATGGGAGGTGAAGTGATACGGGGGACCACCGGGAAAAGGTAAGTAAAAACGGGGGTTTTCCGGGGAAAACGGGGTACTTGGCAGCTATGTTGTCAAGTCGTTCGTAAGTCGAGGTACCACTGTATCTATCTATATCTCACTGACAGCCTTAGGCAGCTCATCTCTCACACATGAAGATTTATTGCCAAATCTATACAAACAGCAGATCATGTGATAAAATCTGCTCCTGGATTATTTCGCTCCGAGTGCAAGCAGAAGAACTGCAATGTTTGTGCCCCCCCCCAAATAATAATAATAATAATAATAATAATAATAATAATAATAATAATAATCTGACACAGAAAAAAAATAGAATATCAAGAATATACGCTAGAATACCTCCTGACATGCTTTATTTATTATTATTTCCAGGGGGTTGAGATACCACCCACACACAATTTCAATCATGTGACCTCCAACCTGCAATCTAAAGTTGGACAACCCTGAAACAATTTCAATGTGTTTTCCAGCCTTTCTATAGACAGGGCTTTAGCAATTGCAAAGGCAATTTTTTGGGGGGGGGGGAGAGGGAATCTTTCTGATTTTGTCTTCACAACTATTAGGACAATAGGTCTTGTGAGGCAGTTATTTTTGCACATGATTTCCAGGAGATTTGTTTTTCAGTAGAAAGTTACTGGATAATCCTGTGTCACGGGATATGAAATCAAGACTCAAAAGCATATGACGCCAAACCTTCCCAAAGGATCATTTGTTCCTGCATTAAAAGATCGGATTATTTAGTTTGCTGAATAATTGAAGCCATATTTAATGGAATAATCAGCAGTAAAAAAAAAAGTTCCAATTCCCTATCATTCTTTTCATTACTTTGGGCAATATACAGTACTGGATCCAATTAGCCAAGGGCTTTTCAAAACACAGCTGGTGTTCCGCAATCCACAGCTTATGTTTTTGAAGTTATTGCTGAGAAAGCAATCACAAATACTACCAAAAAATGATAATAATGGCACTTTGGGTGCTCTAATCTAGTGTCCTGCATACTGATGAGCAGCTAAGAGTGTTCTGCTACAACCCCTTAAAAGCTTCCAGAGTTTTGTTTTAAGTATCAATGATATTAACAGAATGTGGCCTTGAAAGGACACTAAACATTTGTAATAAAGATGCAAATGCCTTTTTCAGAAAGCAGCCTTTTGCAACCATTATTGAAAAAGACAACGGGCAGGACAATTCTATATGAGTTTACTCCGAAGTAAGCCCTGCTATGTTCAATATCGACTTTCTCCCTGGGGAGTTTGCATAGGATTGCAGCCCTAGCAAGAAATATCACTTCAGCATGATTTTTATAAGGTCCATTGCATTTATTTATTTTTAAGTTTCATAAATTTTCTCTCATCACAAAACTGCCAGCCGGCATGTGGCTTCTAATATTTTCCTGCATTCCATTTTTTATCCCCGTGTTCCAATTTTTTGGGGGAATCATTTTGCTTCTAAGATTATGTCCATGAATGTCAGAAAGCAAGCCATCATTCTTTACATTTTTATTTATTTATTCTTAATAAATGATTCAAAAATGAAAATAAACTATACTGATACAAAAAGAAAAGGTTTTCTTGGGGAGAGCTCCACAACCACAACCAACCTCTGACAAGTAGCTTTAAAGCCTGAACCTGTTGCTAGAAATGCAGCACATAGGGAAGTCCAGATGAGCCCTTCTGACTTTCATAAAGGCTGACATTATTTGGTTAGAATTCTGCCTTATTTAAAGGTTCCTGAAAATGATAGTCCTTTGTTCCAACTCTATATACCTGCACTAAAAGAGAACTTTCTGTTTCTTAATATTAATTGCTGACAACTAGTGGGCAAAAATCAAAGGGAACTTTATTGTGGCCATTGATTCCTTTCACTCTCAATCCACTGTTTTACTTTAAAAGTTGTACATTTAACAACACAGATTCAATTCCTGTAACCTTTTTGAACTGGCAAAGCAATTATCTAGCAACTGCAAGCTTTGATCATGCTTCCCCAGCACAAGATAAAGAACCAACAGTCATTTTGAAGCTGCCATCTCTCCCCCCCCCAAACCAGCTATGTCTCTTATTGTGATTTTCGTATTTCGTAATGTGGTGTTGTTGCTTTTAAACAGTTTTCTGACTGGTCTGGAGCCGGTCAGGGCCTGTTTGGTGAGTAAAGTGTTATTCCTCTCCATCATAGGTAGATTTAGAGTTTGCCACTGTTCAGATGAACTGACAAGCTGTGGACAGCTGAAAATGGAAGTGGATTAAACACCCAAGTAGGAGAGGGGAAGCAGGGTTAGTGTTATCATGATTTAGTCTTGGGTCCAAACATGGCCTGCTGATATAGTGAATTTTTGAAACAGTCTTAGCTTCCTGAAGCCAGAATTGTGGGTATCTGACCTTGCAGATCTGAATTGCGCTGCTATATATTTTTCTTCACTTATAAATTACTTTACATGAAGCATCCCAAAGAGATTTCACTATACCATAAAACAATTGCATAAATAAAGTCTATTTTAAATCCAATACAGGTACCAATTGATAGACAGATATAAGATATAACCACTAATCATGTAACTCAGAATAGACCAGTTTCTGGACCACATGCATTTAATAATTCCTGAAACAAACTTCAACTTTGTCCTCCTCATCCAGCATTATGGCAGATCTAGCTAAGGACTGCAAGAATTTAAAGTGTTAGTCTATGGCCCAATGCTTTTTCAATTCTTGGGTCAGCAAGAATGGCTGACCTGATTTTGCTCAACCCACTACAGCTAATCAGGGAGAAGCTAGGCTTGCAAAATGTCCTCTGATGAGTGCAAGCTTCATAAATGCTATAGGGAAAAAATGAGAAAAGATCAAATGATTTCCATTTAAATGTGTCTGTCTCAGCTGGATCAGCCAAGAGATATTTGATTACTGGCAGTTGGAAACAGAAGAGTCATGGCAAGCTTTTAGATTAGAGTAATTACAATGGTTAATTACAAAGGTCAGCGTTTCAATAGACTAAATGGTAGTTTTTATGTCTCCACCATTTCAGAAATGTTCACACTCACCGTCACTAAGACCAAACATTTCTTCTTGTATAATAATACAAATACAACTAATATATAAGGAAATAATTCACACCAGTTTGAAAGAACAACAGTGTAGGACACATGAGGAAGAAAGATTCCTTCTTTTTCATATGAGAATTGTGCCGCAGCCACTTTGGAAATAAAACAAATATATCTCACCTTGATCAGAAACCCACAAATACAGTACCAGTTTTATTCAGATTTTATATGATTTTATTCAGGTACATGTTTAACACGTGTTAAAACTGGTACCAAATTTTAAAAGGGAATGCTGTTATTTGCCAGGGAAACTAAGAATTTTAGGTTTGTTTACAGTTTACATAGTTATTATTTAGGCATGTGTCTGTTTTATGTATATTGAGTTGTGTTACTGTTACATGCAGTTCCTCTGGTTAAAACTCTTGCTTTGCGCCCAATTATTTGATACAAAGATGTGTAACAACTTGTGCCAGGAGATAAAAACACATGGCAAGCAACAAAGAGAACAGGCATCACTGCCTTTCTCCCAATTTACAAAGGACCTCACTTTTGCTGGGGTTCAGAGGCAGTCAGAACCTGTGACAAAATCAGGGGGAAAGTCTGCGCTCATCCACATTCATTTTACAGTGCACTCTTAAGCCCCCCCCCCAATGACAAAAGTGGGTTTCATTCTGAATGAATGAAATGGGTGATTCTGTGGTCACCCCAACAACAAGTGACTACTGTGCTTTTCTCCACAACTAAGTTATAAAGGCAGTATTTAAGTTATAAAGGCAGTATTTAACCCAGAGGTCAAGGAGCAGTCCTGGTTCATGACGGTTTCCAGCAGGAAAACCATTAATTTAAGACATAAGGTTTACAGCTCTTTATGGTCCAGCTGATCGCCGAAGAATTGATGCTTTTGAATTATGGTGCTGGAGGAGACTCTTGAGGGTCCCATGGACTGCAAGAAGATCAAACCTATCCATTCTGAAGGAAATCAGCCCCGAGTGCTCACTGGAAGGACAGATCGTGAAGCTGAGGCTCCAATACTTTGGCCACCTCATGAGAAGAGAAGACTCCCTGGAAAAGACCCTGATGTTGGGAAAGATGGAGGGCACTAGGAGAAGGGGACGACAGAGGATGAGATGGTTGGACAGTGTTCTTGAAGCTACGAACATGAGTTTGACCAAGCTGCGGGAGGCAGTGGAAGACAGGAGTGCCTGGCGTGCTGTGGTCCATGGGGTCACGAAGAGTCGGACACGACTAAACAACAACAAAAGGTTTACAGGGCAGATTGCTTTGTTTTAAATCAAGCTAATCCAATATTTTAATATTGGATTTTAAATCAAGCTAATCCAATCAGTTTAAAAAAAAAGTTTGTTTCCCAATGAGACTGCTTCACATGCTTCACATGCTTCATTGTGCAAATCTGACAATATGTACTCCCAGGGTCCAGCAGCGACTAGTACAGCAAGCTGGAAGACACGCTTTCCCTGGCTAAGGTGCCATACTAGACTCCAAGCCACTGAACCAGAGGGTGACAGGAAAGAGCCCACTGTACCGGATGCCACAGCACAAGGACTCAGAGTCCCAGAGCCAGGGGCCTTATGGGCACTCTCTGAATAACTGAGAATGAATAGAATCTTAGAATTGTAGAGATGGAAGGGGGCAGTTAAGAGCAGTTCAGCAGTGAAACAGGCCAATTCCCTGCAATGCAGGAATCTCAGCTAAAGCGTCCATGACAGATGGACATCCAACCTCTGCTTAAAAACCTCCAACTAAGGAGACTCCGCCACCTTCTGAAGGAGTCTGATTCACTGAAGGGTGGCCCTTTAAGATGCTCCCATTTCTCCAAAAGACAGCGGTGCTTAAGGGAGGTGGGGTGGAGACAGGGGCCCAGTTCACTTCCAACACTGTCAAAGAAAGTTGCTCACTAAGAGCTGTTCTTGGTACTGAAATAACCAACCTGCCTTGCCCTGTGGGCTCCCCTGCAGCTCTGACCACTAAAAAGTGTCAATTTAAAGCTAACCAGAGTAATATAGCCAGTTCTCATATTTCTTTGTCAGCTGGACATTTTGCAAGCTTCCTTTTCACCTATAGAGGAAAGGGTCTGTATTATTCTAACTGATTCCACTAGCCCAAGGATTTCCACTTGGGCAACAGAATTTTTCTCTCCTTTCCTCCCCCTGCATACCCCGTATATGAAAGATATGAAATTAACATCAATGTTTATATTTAATGTGATGCATGTTCTTCACACACAGGCTGCAAACCACCTGATTCAAGCTTGTGGACCACAGTGTGGGAGTCCTTGCATTAGCACATTATTCAAATTCCTCCACTCTCTCCAAGCGTTATACACTGTCAACATTATGCATACAACTGCTCTTCCTTGGATGAGATGCTTAGGAATGTGCATTCATTTCCAGCTAAAGGCTGAGTCAGTTCTTGAACCTGCACATCAGCTGGGATTCAAAATGCATTTGTGACAGACTGCGTCTGTTAGTCAGAATCAATGTCAGCAGGACTCTATCAGAACCATCTCACGTTTAGACAGTGACCTTGCAGATTAACACAGGAATATTTGGTAAGCGCTTAGCTTGCCGTTTTCGAGATCAGCCAAGAATGCACCATTCTTTAAACAAGGACTCTTTCTAAGCAAATGACATTTATTTGAGAGGAATGGTTTCAGGAGATTCCAGGAGTACATGGAAAAGAGCCAACGAAATGTTCTTTAAATAATTTTAAAGTCATTTGAAAGCCTGTCATTTATTAAACAAAAATGACCCTTCTTTCATTATCTAAAAGTGCTATGCAGTCTGGACTTTTCCACATATTTTGATTATTAGGAGAACATCCTCCTTGGACACTCTAGGATCATAGAATTGTAGAGTTGGAAAGGACCATGAGATAGGCATGTCAAAGTCCATGGTGATCCTCCAGGGCAGTGTTTCTCCAACTTGGGTCTCCATCTATTGTTGGACTACAACTCCCACCATCCCTGACCACTGGTCCCGGTAGCCAGGGATGATGGGAGTTGTAGTATATGGTTGGCTAGTTTCTACACACATTCCTCTCTGTTCTCCAACATACCTATTCACACGTTCATCTGTTCTCCAAGATACCAACGACACATTCCAGCCAGACAGAAAAACCTGGGGTGCAAAGCAGGCTCACTGAGAGGTGTGGCCTAGGGAGGCTTCCAAGGGCCAGAGTGAAAGGTTTGAAGGGCCACATTTGACTCCCAGAGCCTGAAGGTTCTCAGCCCTGGTGTAGCACATGCCTCTGCCACAAACTGGCCTGTAACCTAACGTTCTGTTTTTAACTAGTCTGAAAAATCAGGCATCTATTCAAAGGTAACCACTTGTCCAACACATGTGACTGTTTAATAAAATGTTAGGCATTTTTAAAAGTCTCTTCAACAGGGAAAACAATCTTAACCACTTTGGGATGATGTATAATGAATTCAACCACAGTTTGGGGCTTCTGTTTTATTAACAAATCAATTTAATTTAAGCCAAGCTCTTGAAAGAACTTCCTTATCAAGTGATTTATAAAGGCATTAATAGCTTTTGATGGTGCGATAACTCTATAAAGGTATCATGAAAAAGAGAAGGTATTGTTCAAAGACAGACATAGGCATGCAAGGTTTTTAAAACATCTCTTCTGTTGCAAATGCTTGCTGATAGTGGAACAAAGTGGGTGCTGAATAAAAGACACAACAAATAAAGATTCTAGACATCCATACAGCTCTTCCACTCTACAATTACCAGCATAGTTGTATATGAGGGGTCAGCAAACTTTTTCACCACTGTCCCTCAGACCTTGTGGGGGGCTGGACTATATTTTTGGGGGAAAATAATGAACGCATTCCTATGCCCCACAAATAACCCAGAGATGCATTTTAAATAAAAGCACACATTCTACTCATGGAAAAACACCAGGCAGGGCCCACAAATAACCCAGAGATGCATTATGAATAAAAGGGCTCATTCTACTACTACTACTACTACTACTACTACTACTAATAATAATAATAATAATAATAATAATAATATATTATTTATTATTTATACCCTGCCCATCTGGCTGGGTTTCCCCAGTTACTGTGGGCAGCTTTCAACAAAATATTAAAATACAATGGTCTGTTAAACATTAAAAGCTTCCCTAAACATGTAAAAACACGCTGATTCCCGGACTGTCTGTGATTTAGAAGGTGATTGGGCCGGATCCGGCCCCCGGGCCTTAGTTTGCCTACCCCTGTTGTATATGAACAAAGGCAGTCAAGTTTCAGTTGACAAAATTACAAGTGTGTAACAATTATTTAATACACATTTACCAGACATGTTTCTAGCTGCAATGTTACATTGGTAACATTGCTGTAATTGTACTGAAGTGTTTTTGCCCTCTAAAAAGAGAAGCATAACTTAAATGCACACAAAATAAAAAAATTCCTTCAGTAGCACCTTAAAGACCAACTAAGTTTTTATTTTGGTACCAAAATAAAAACTTAGTTGGTCTTTAAGGTGCTACTGAAGGAATTTTTTTATTTTGTTTCGACTCAGACCAACACGGCTACCTACCTGTAATTAAATGCACACAACTGTTTAGCAGATTCATATTATATATATTCAAGAGTGGGTTTTAACTGTCCTAAATACTGTATCCTCCTTCCTATCAATTCCAACATACTTCCACTTTGGAAAGCTTTTTCATTTCCCTTCTTCCCATTATATCAGAACACTTGTCAAACTTTCATGTAAAAACACCAGGCAGGCCCCACAAATAACCCAGAGATGCATTTTAAATAAAAGGACACATTCTACTCATGTAAAAACACCAGGCAGGCCCCACAAATAACCCAGAGATGCATTTTAAATAAAAGGACACATTCTACTCATGTAAAAACATGCTGATTCCCGGACCGTCCGTGGGCCGGATTTAGAAGGCGATTGGGCCGCATCCGACCCCCGGGCCTTAGTTTGGGGACCCCTGATTTAGACTCCTGACACCAAGGAGAAGCATAAAGCTACCAACTTCTCAGACTCATTTCTTGAAAGTCGTTTGTGTGCCAAAGTGGGGGGAGAAGAAGAAGAAGAAGAAGAAGAAGAAGAAGAAGAAGAAGAAGAAGAAGAAGAAGAAGAAGAAGAAGAAGAAGAAGAAGAAGAAGGAGGAGGAGGAGGAGGAGGAGGAGGAGAAGGAGAAGAAGAGGTTTTACTTCCAAATGATAAATTGATGTTTTTTAGAAAAAGTCCATGTTTGCTACTCAACACTGAAAACCAGACAAATCTGTCTCACTCTCTGCTTATCAGCAACCCTGGAACATCAGCTGCTATGAGAGAGAATGCCAGGAGCGGGAGGCAGGCAAAGACGATATCACAAACACACAGCTAGATTTACTTACACACACACACAGGGAGGGAGGGGGGGAGTCTTACGCATACCCTTTTAATACAAAGTTCCCAATGTGGTTTCCGTAAGAACCACAAACTTTTAGAACACTGCAGGAAAGTCAACAACTTCTAAGGTTAAAATTAAAAACAGATAAAAAGAGTTCTTGCTTCCAGCAAACATTGTCAGGTGCTCTCCGACCAAGAGGGGCTACAGCTGGCATTACCTGCATATCCAAAGTAAAGATAGATAACAACCAGGTTTCTATCTTCCCTGTTCTGCTGACCTATCCCCCCCCCAACTCCCACTTTAGAGAGGAAATCATCCATCCCATTGCTTAGAACAGATGTTTTAAAATATTCTCTGTTATTTTAAATATAAGATTGGGGGTTGGGGTAACCTGGCTTGCCAGTAGTACATGTGAAAAGGATCCAGGGGTCTTAGTAGACCACAAGCTTAACATGAGTCGACAGTGTGATGCAGCAGCAAAAAAAAAGCTAACGCTATTCTAGGCTGCATCAACAGAAGCATAGTATCCATATTAAGGGAAGAAATAAAAGGTAAAGGTGCCCCTGACCATCAGATCCAGTCGTGTCCGACTCTGGGGTTGCAGCGCTCATCTCGCTCTATAGGCCGAGGGAGCCGGCGTTTGTCCACAGACAGCTTCGAGGTCATGTGGCCAGCATGACAAAGCTGCTTCTGGCGAACCAGAGCAGCACACGGAAACGCCGTTTACCTTCCCACTGGAGCGGTCCCTATTTATCTACTTGCACTCTGATGTGCTTTCGAACTGCTAGGTTGGCAGGAGCTGGGACCGAGCAACAGGAGCTCACCCCATTGCAGGGATTCGAACCGCTGACCTTCTGATCAGCAAGCCCTAGACTCTGTGGTTTAACCCATAGTACCGCTCTATTCTGCCTTGGTAAGATCACACCTGAAATGCAGTGGTACCTCAGGTTACAGACGCTTCAGGTTACAGATGCTTCAGGTTACATACTCTGCTAACCCAGAAATAGTACCTTGGGTTAAGAACTTTGCTTCAGGATGAGAACAGAAATCATGCTCTGGCGGCACAGCAGCAGTGGGAGGCCCCATTAGCTAAAGTGGTACCTCAGGTTAAGAACAATTTCAGGTTAAGAACGGACCTCCAGAATGAATTAAGTTCTTAACCCGAGGTACCACTGTACTGAGTTCAGTTCTGGGCACCACTATTTAAGGATACTGACGAGCTGGAATGTGTGCAGAGGAGGGTAACCAAGATGCTCAAGGGTCTGGAAACCAAATCTTTTGAAGAATGGTTGAGGGAATTGGGTATATTTAGCCTGGAAAAGAGACTGAGAGGAGATATGATAGCCACCTTCAAATATCTAATAGACTGCACCTTGGAAGATGGAGCAAGCTTGTTTTCTTCTGCTCCCAAGGGTAGGATCCAAACTAATGGATTCAAGTCACAATAAAGGAGATTCCCACTAAACATCAGGAATAATTTTCTGCCAGTAAGAGCTGTTCAGCAGTGGAACGGTCTCCCTCGGGAGGTTGTGGACTCTCGTTTCTTGGAGGTTTTTAAGCTGAGGTTGGATGAACATCTGTCACAGATGCTTAAGAACCCTGCATTGTAGGGTGTTGAACTAGATGGGGGTCCCCTTCCAGCTCGATGATTCTACGATTCCTCCTCCATATAGGTGGTCATTTTGACCATGAACCTATTAAGAGGCATGGACTTACACAAATCAATTATTGTTTGCTACAACCCTGTAAAAAGATGTATAAATCAAAATATGTAAAATAATGATCCATTCCATAACCTTGTCTCTGGGGTGTAATTGATCTGGGAGTTCAGAAAGAAGACAATGAAGAATTTACATCAGATTCCTTAGCAGACACAAGAAGCAGGAAGATAGGTGCTTGCATCTGCTGAAATCCTACAAAAAAAGCAAAATATGAAAATGGGAATTATGGCGAAAGTGTGGATTATCTTCATTTGCATTGTGTTGATGTAATAGAGAACAGCATTTGCTTTGAGTTTGTCCTCATTGTGTGTTACAGACTTTGTGAGCCTTAATTGAAAATAGTGACATGGTTAATTAAAAATAACTGCAAGCAGCACTTCCAAAATGGCAGTCTATAACAATCACTCATAGCAGTTCATTTAAACTAGCCAGCACAAGGGCTAAAAGAAGTTTTTAACCAACTTTTAAATTAACATTTCATTCACCTCAGTTGAACTCTTAAACAAAGGAAGAAAACCCTTTCTGCTTTGGTGTCAAGACCTCCTGCTTAGCCTTTAATTAGTCACGACTATCCTAATTTTGAGCTACACCTTTTAAACTTTGCGAACTGAAGAGAGATCTACAGGAAAAGCGACAGTTGAGGTTCCAGCCTGTTGTTTTTATGCTTACGTTGCAGATGATAGTCTAGAAGGGTTGGACACACATTATGTAAAGCAATAATAGCTTATCAGTCTGGCACATCTGCACCAACTTTATGGGGCTGAAGACAGCTCAGCCCCCTTAAAGTTTGAGGGATGGGACCATAGCTGCCAAGTTTTCCCTTTTCTCGCGAGGAAGCCTATTCAGCATAAGGGAAAATCCCTTTAAAAAATGGATAACTTGGCAGCTATGGATGGGACTGAGCCCCCAATCTTGAGGGGCTGGGCCCTGCCGTGCCTTCTTGCAGGGCCTCCTCGTGGGAGCAGAGGGCCTCCCCAGGTCTCATGGCCTCCTTCCAACATGTGTGCCATCACATAAGTGCGTCACACGATGAGCCTCATCCAATGCTGGGCAGAACTCGGTGCCTCTGGTTTGGGGAAAATCACCACAAATCAGTCCATCACCACTGTTTGCCCAAAATTTTATGGTATCAAAGGATCCCCCCCCCCATTCCCCACAGCTCCCTTTTGGAGACTGTACAGTGACTTATACTGGGCAAAGCTCTGCCCATTCCCTACCAAACACCAGACACAGATCAGGAATGGGGGTAAGAAGCCCACATGCAAAAAAAGATGCTATCTCAAAAGACAACAGCAATTGCCACAAGTTCTGTGCTAGAGACTTGAATGACAGCTTGCTAAGCAGAACTGCAGCTGGTAAAGTTCCTACCTTCCCAACCTAATTGTGAAATTTCAACTGCTAAGAACAATCTTGCCTACTTTATTTCTGCGCCTCAGGCTGCTGTAAAGGCACCTAAGCAGAATCCGTTTTTGTTTTTTTATAAATGAGAAATCCTCATCAAGTCCACAAAGTTGAACATTTCATAGTTATTCAACATGAAACACTTAGTCAGATTTTGCAGCCATAAGCTGCAAATCTATAGATAGTAAGAGGTGACCTACGTGTCCAGAAAAAGTACGTGGTACAGTTAAGGCTGCCAACTGAACAGAAACTTTGCCTGGTCTGTTCCTGTGCCTTGACAGCCAATTACTTGCCAGGTTTCTGCAATGCAAACCTTTCCAGTGTTTCCACCTCACCTGCAAATATCTGTGGATGAAGCCACAGGAGCAGGTGGCAGCAGTACCAGACCCAGTGCCATTTGACAATGCATTGAGAGGCATGACTGAATGTTCCCATGGGGGAAAAGGTGTGCATGCACCGCCCCAATCAGTTCTGAGAGAAGGAGGAGAGGGAGAAGCAAGCTGTTGCCCCACCTCATCATGAATTGCCCTAAATCAATAGATCTGATGAGCTAGGAGAGGATCTGCCTCTCACTTTAATCCAAACCTTCATGATGTTGCCGATCAGCGACATTGCTTGATATTGATTATGGGTGAGCTCACTTCAGATTAATTTACAGATTAACAAAATTATTCATCAGGATAATTCGGGTCACTTCCAAAAGGGTAAAAGGTAAATGTAAAGGACCCCTGACAGTTAAGTCCAGTCGTGAATGACTCTGGGGTTGCGGCACTCATCTCGCTTTACTGGGAGCTGGCGTACAGTTTCCAGGTCATGTGGCCAGCATGACTAAGCCACTTCTGGAAAACCAGAGCAGCACACGGAAACACCGTTTACCTTCCCACCAGAGTGGTATCTATTTATCTACTTGCACTGGCATGTTTTCAAACTGCTAGGTTGGCAGGAGCTGGGACCGAGCAACAGGAGTTCACCCCGCCGCGGGATTTGAACTGCCAACCTTCCGATCAGCAAGCCCAGAGGTTCAGTGGTTTAGACCACAGTGCCACCCATGTCCCTCCGAAAGGGTAGCGAGAGGGTAAAGATGGTGTAAGGCAGTGGACTCCCAATAACAACTTTCAGAGTTCCCCATAGGAACTAACAGAGTTTATCACCCTCCATTAGGTCCAGCAGCATGGCAAAAACATGTTACGGGGTATATGTCAAGGGTATGGAGCTCACCTTCAAGAGTGACATGTTCAGTTGGGGTCTCCACCCTTGGAGTAGACTTCTGTAGCTCCATCTGTCCTCCCCTATAGGACCACATGGAGCCACTCTCCAAGGGGAGGGGAGGAAGAGAGCACAGGAGTAAGTTTAAAGGGAGGCATAAGGAGCATAGACTCCAACATTTTTCCTATGAAAATTGGGACACCCTAATCCATTATGGACGCGGGTGGCGCTGTAGTCTAAACCACAGAGCCTAGGGCTTGCCGATCGGAAGGTCGGCGGTTCGAATCCCCGTGATGGGGTGAGGTCCTGTTGCTCGGTCCCAGCTCCTGCCAACCTAGCAGTTTGAAAGCACATCAAAGTGCAAGTAGATACCGTGTTTCTCATATTATAAGACACGTCTTATATTTATTTTTTCCTCAAAAAAACACACTATGGCTTATTTTCAAGGGATGTCTTATTTTTTTCCTCCTCATCCTGCCACGGCCGGCATTGTAGCTGCGCCTATCACTATGTCTTATTTTCGGGGTATGGCTTATATTCCTTGAATGCTTAAAAATCCTGCTACGGCTTATTTTATGGGGATGTCTTAAAATATGAGAAACAGGGTAAATAGGTACCGCTCTGGCGGGAAGGTAAACGGTATTTCCGTGCGCTGCTCTGGTTCACCAGAAGCGGCTCTGGTTCGCCAGAAGCTGTATGCCAGCTCCCTTGGCCAATTGAGTGAGATGAGCGCTGCAACCCCAGAGTCGTCCGTGACTGGGCCTAATGGTCAGGGGTCCCTTTACCTTTTAATCTATTATGATTATTACTATTTTATACCTTGCCTATCGGACTGGGTTGCCTCATCCACTCTGGGCGGCTTCCAACATACATAAAACATAATAAAACATTAACCATTAAATAAACTTCCCTATACAGGGCTGCCTTCACATGTCTTCTAAAGGTTGTCTAGTTACTTATCTCCTTGGCCCCGGGGGTCACATGACTCCATGTCCTTCAACATTTCTTGGATGAAAAATAGGGACATCCTAAGGAAAAGTGGGACATTCCTGGATCAAATCAGAAACTGGGATGACTTCTGTAAATCTGGGACTGTCCCTGGAAAATAGGGACACTTGGATGGTCTGAAAGAGTTCAGCTGGGGGAAGACCCAGTTTGGGTGCTAAGGGTTTGGAGGCTAGGGCCTGGTGTGGGCAAGGATTATGCAGGAAAAGCTGAGCACTTTCTTCCAGTTTGTAGCAAAACACAGGCTAAATGAATTTTTTTTGATCTTTCAGAGCTCACCTTAGTTTTGAGGTCACATTTAACAAGGCTGTATGTGTGATTAAAGGACTGGAGGAAAGTTGCTAGCTCAAAATATTGTTCTAGACAAAGCAGGACAAACAGCCCCGTGTTTACTGAGTGCGTAGCTTTGCAAATAAAGAGTGATGCACTCGATTCAGAGAGCCAAAAGGCAGCCACTGAAAAATATCCAGTGTCTGGCCAACATTGCAAGCTGCCTGGTGCCAATTTTCTTTTGGCCCGAAATATTATGCAGGAGGTTTTGCTAACTGAGAAATATTAAGAGTGCTGCCTGAAGAAGCTATAGCCCAACCCAATGTGTTGTTTACTCAGAACTTCGTCCCACTGAGTGCCGTTGGGCTTCTTCCCAAGTAAGCGTGCAGAGACTGCAAACCATAATCTTTATTCCAAAGAAAACAGAGGTAAATTGTTCTATTATTTTTAAGAAAACAATGTGGGAAATAGAACCAATTACTCAAGTAGCTTTTCTACATATTAGCAATACATTTCATCCGGGGGGGGGGGGGAATCACTGTAGTTTACAAAATGCAAAAATGAACAGTTAACCATATATTTTGTTGTTGTTTTTGTTGCTGCTGCTACTGCTTCTGTTATTTCCTCAGCCACACTGGGCTGCTTCCAGCACATATAAAAATATAACAAAACATCAAACATTAAAAGCTTCTCAATTCAGGGTTGCCTTCCGCTGTCTTCTAAAAGTTGCATAGTTCTTTACCTCCTTGACATCTGATGGGAGGGCATTCCACAGGGTGGGTGCCACTACCAAGAAGGCCCTCTGCTAGGGCTGCCATATGTCTGAACTTTTGTGTCCAGATTTTAACTTTTTAAAATATGGCAACCCTACCTTCTGCCTGCTTCCCTGTAACTTCACTTCTCACAGTGAGGGAACCGCCAGAAGGCCCTCGGAGGCTGAACGATGGGGGTGGAGACGCTCCTTCAGGTATACTGGGCCAAGGCTTTAAAGGTCAGCACCAACACTTTGAATTGTGCTCAGAAATGTACTGGAAGCCAGTGGAGATCCTTTAGGACTGGTGTTATGTGGTCCCAGTGGCCGTTCCCACTCACCAGACTAGCTGCCACATTCTGGATTAGTTGTCATTTCTGAGTCACCTTCAAAGGAGCGCATTGCAGTAGTTTTAAAGCTCTCTTCAGGCCTTCCACTACATGTGATGACCAGTGAAGGGTAGCAGAGGGAGGGGATCTCAACAGGCTTTCCTCCTCCATCACATCACCTTTGCAACTCCTTCAGCTCTCCACATGTTGGGGGCTAAACCTGCATAGAGGGAGATCCTTTTTATACTGGCACAGACTCCTTTGCCAGGATTATAAATGGCACTGGGTGTCTCCACAAGTTGAGCATGCTCCCTGTGCTTCTCCTCATACAATAATCATCATGGGATCGGAGGAAGAATACTTTAGCAGGACTTAAATGCAGGGGGCCAACCTGAGGTGCAGCCATAATTAGGTTGGGACCTGGAGACTGTTCTCCAGCCCAGAGGTTGACAAGCTAGGCTCCCTGTACAAACACAAAGTTGTATACTAGCAACTGCCATTCAGTTTTCATGCACAAAGACCACTGAGGAAGACCAAGCGCAAAACACATTTGGGTTTTGTGATAGTCAATTACATTCATTTGACCCTTGGTTGCAGCGTGATAGATTACGGGCTACATTTCTTCAGCCTGCTGATATTTTGCTAATCTACAGTATGTTTGTACAGTGGTACCTTGGGTTACAGACACTTCAGGTTACAGACGCTTCAGGTTACAGACTCCGCTAACCCAAAAATAGTACCTCGGGTTAAGAACTTTGCTTCAGGATGAGAACAGAAATTGTGTGGCGGCAGTGCAGTGGCAGTGGGAGGCCTCATTAGCTAAAGTGGTACCTCAGGTTAAGAACAGTGTCAGGTTAAGAACGGACCTCCAGAACGAATTAAGTTGTTAACCCGAGGTACCACTGTATTCTTTTGCTTAGTATACAGAATCACAGAATTGTAGCATTGGAAGGGGCCATGTAGTCCAACCCCTGGAACACAGGAAACTTGGGCCCAATGTGGGGCTCAAACTCACAACTCTGAGATTAAGGGTCTCATGCTCTACCAACTGAGCTATCCCAGTAATCAGATATGTATTGCTTCTACTTGTTATTAAGGTAAAGGGACCCTGGACTACTCTGGGGTTGCGGTGCTCATCTCGCTTTACTGGCCGAGGGAGCCGGCATACAGCTTCCGGATCATGTGGCCAGCATGACTAAGCCGCTTCTGGCGAACCAGAGCACATGGAAACACCGTTTACCTTCCCGCTGTAGCGGTACCTATTTATCTACTTGCACTTTGACATGCTTTCGAACTGCTAGGTTGGCAGGAGCAGGGATCGAACAATGGGAGCTCACCCCATTACGGGGATTCGAACCGCCAACCTTCAGATTGGCAAGCCCTAGGCTCAGTGGTAGAACCATGATTTCCGGACCCCAAATTCAAAAAAATGCTACCAACATCAACATCAAATCCTGTAAGAATTGGAAGAAATGTTTGAGTCAGACTATATTTTTAAAACGTCAACAGGCTAGAGGTTCCTTCATTGTGTCAGTAGTTTAGAGAACAAAAGAGCTATAAAACTAATAAAACTAATTTGCTCTTTGTCATTAAACTTGACCTGTCTTTGGGTAATTTCTGCACTATGGGAGATGAAACTAGTCTGATGGCTGTGCTTTTGTTGACAGCTACATTTCCTCACTTGCATGCGCTTACTAAGAAATATATTGCGCATCTCAAGCCAGAATGGAAACCTTCAGTTCAGTATAAATTGTTTCTGAAACTGCTTTCTTCCAGGGAAAGACAGGATCCCTAATGAATCTAAGTTTTATTATCCTGGGGATTTTATTCAACTATCTGACAGATGAAGGGGGAGGTGCTAAATCATCAGGTTGCAAAACACTTACTTGCTGGCACATTGCAAGTTCTTTGGAAGGGCCATAATGTTTGCTGTGACAGCACATTGCTAACAGCTGAAGAGGTCTAGGTGCATGTTGCGATGCTAAAGCTAAATCACATCACAACCTGGTTAGTGACCTGGAGGGCAGCGGCAAACTTTGAGATTTAAAATTTCAGCAGCACCCATGGAGACACCAAAATCCACCCCCCTACCTCCTGATTGTAATTGTGCAGAGCCCCTACCCCATGGTGCCCTCTTGGCTCCACCTCCAGTGGGGGCAAATTGGTTGTGCTCCCCTAAATCTGTCTCTGTGGAGGGCGGAGCTTCATGCAAAATGCTCACTGGCAGGAGAGTGGACTAGAAGCATAACGCTTAACAGCTAATAATACAAATGCTTTGTCAGCTTTGGAGGGGAGCCAGTGCTTAACTTAACAAAACTTATTTCCATTTGTGTTGGGGAAGGGGACCCTAAATTGCAGAGAAATGTGCCTCTCTTTCTCAAAAAATTTGTTTGCCAAGGAAGAGCAGCTGCAGAAAGCCCACCAGTATCATATACTTCCTGTCCAGAGAGTTGCTGGTTGTTTTAACCAGCCTTTGCCAGGTAGGATGTTGGAATCTCAAAACTCAAAAGTGGAGAGTGGCTAGAAGCCACTTTTCTGCCTAAAGCAGAGTCCACATGGTAGCCTGCCTCTTCCCTCTCCCTCCACTCCCGGCTAGGACTAATACTTCCAGAAATCTAACTGCCCTGTTCTAACACCTGTTTCTGCCTTCATCTCTCCCTTCCTCATGGTACCACCTGAAGCAGGTAACTTCACTCTGCTGCATTGCAAGACCTTCCCTGGTAGGGACCTAAGTAGAAAGATTCCAAGTCTCTGAAACAACCCCCACTGAATAGCTCTAGGGTTGCCATATTTTGAAGAGCAAAAAAGAACACATTCGCCAACTTCTACGTTTAACTATGGGTCGCTATGGTGAGTGACACTCCTTTTTTTTAAAGGAGGACATGTCCTGGAAAAAGAGGATACATGGCAACCCGTTTAGAAACCCTACAACTGTATTATTTTAACTGAATGGGTAGAAACATTATTGTTTACTTGTTCTTTGCAGTCCAACACACATTCTTAATTTACAAATTTAATAAATATGGGCTGGTGGGAAGGGGGCTTGTTTGTCTGTTTGTGTTTCGTTGTGATGTTTTCCGCTCTCATTTTGTGTTGTTATGTTGTGAACCGCCCTGCGATCTTCAGGTGAAGGGCGGTATTCAAATTCTCACTTCATTTATTTATAAAAGCATTTTCATTAAATACCAGCCTGACATACAGCAGGATAAAAACATAAAAAGCCATTACAAGTGGTGCAAATTGGTTGTGAAAAGGACTAGCTGCTCGAAAAAGAATTAAACAACTGCATGGTCCTGTCAACACAAAAGGAATATTCAAGGGATGAATGAAAGTCAAAAGTGAGGAAGCTCTGCTGGAAGAGTCTTTGGGACCAATGACTCCAAACGCCTGGATTCTGTAACACGGTAGGCAACTGACAGCATTCCTCTGGATGATCTCAAAGATCCTGCTGGGATATTCTTGCCTTATTTATGGGCACCAGGAAGGTGCAAGTGTGAAAGTTTCAGAATACCACCAGCCTTCCAATTGCAAGTCAATACAGCTATATGTCCACATGCAGAAATGGAAGCTGCTTTTCAGATTTTCAACATGTTCCTCTGTTTCTGTTTGATGAACACCTTAAACTCCCCTGCCCCAGGACTACTGGATTGCAGTTTAAGAACCCCAACACTTACCCATACATGAGCCAGAAGATAACAAATCAGCTCTGAATATGGGCCACTTTTTAACACATAACAGGAATAGTTCAGGTTTCTATTAAAATACAGCTGAGCCAATACATGAAACTTGCCATGCAACAGTGAGGTGCTGAGTTCCTCAGACCTCAGATGTTCATTGAAAGCAGGTAATAGGTTTTCAGAGACTTAGGTGAAAGACAACAGTTATTGCCTGCAATTCTTATGCTCATATTTATTCATCCCACTATGGTTTTGCTTGTCAAATAGGGCTTCTGGGCTTTTATAACTTACTTATTTTATTTCATTGCATTTCTATCCCACCTTTCCTCCAATATCACTGTTGAGTATCATTTTAAAACTAAAAATATTCAGTCATCAGCTTAGGGAGACTGAAAAATCCGTTCACAATAAAACACTACTACTTGCATTTGTCTCTCTATGCTGGAAAGACCCCAGTGAACATTCCACATTAAAGGTCTATTAATTCATCATTAAATGCCCCAGCAGATCTGATCTGTGATTTCTAGGGGTAGAGGAGAGAATGAAACAGTCAGATACCAAGGAACCAAAAATCTAGCTCTACAAGACCAAGTAGATCTTTAAACTGTTTTCTCTAATGCAGAAGAGCAGCCCTCACCTCTCATGCTGTATGGCAAATGGAGGGGATTTTCAAAAGCAATTTGCAGTGGGGATCAGTTGTAGCAAAGGTGACTCGCAGCGCTGTCCCTGCCATTGGGCAGAGGAATCTGGTGTCATGAAAGGACAGGAAATTGCTGGATGTTTAATTCATTGTTGTATTTTTTCTCCAAGGGAGAGGCATTGGTGGGATGCCTCAAGTGCCAAAAGATATTGTGCACCTTGCCAAGAAGAGGAGGAGGAGGAGGAGGAGGAGGAGGAGGAGGAGGAGGAGGAGGAGGAGGAGGAGGAGGAGGAGGAGGAGGAGGAATTTGGAGTTGATATCCCACTTCATCACTACCCATTTGCTGCTTCCCTTTGGGAAGCAAAATGTCTCTGCTCAGGCATGGTAACTTGGGACCAGCAGAAGACCTTTGGCAAACTAAGAGAAAAACAGGGGTCACTAAACGGCATGCACGAAAGGCATGCACGAAAATGCTTAAAGCAAAAGTTGCCAAAGAAGTAAGAGCGCACACTCAAATAGCTACTGTACTACTTAAAATTCAAACAGGCCCTTCTATTTCAACATACAGTTCAGAAATGTAAAAAAGGTAAAAGGTAAAGGACCCCTGGATGGTTAAGTCCAGTCAAAGGCGACTATGGGGTTGCGGCACTCATCTCGCTTTCAGGCCGAGGGAGCCGGCGTTTGTCCACAGACTAGCTTTCCTGGTCGTGTGGCCAGCATGACTAAACCGCTTCTGGAGCAATGGAACACAGTGGCAGAAACCAGAGTGCATGGAAACGCTGCTTACCTTCTCACCGCAGCAGTACCTATTTCTCTACTTGCACTGGCGTACTTTCAAACTGCTAGGTTGGCAGGAGCTGGGACAGAGCAACGGGAGCTCATCCCGTCACAGGGATTCAAACCGCCGACCTTCTGGTTGGCAAGCCCAAGAGGCTCAGTGGTTTAGACCACAGTGCCACCACATCCCCTACAGAAATTTACATCCATTTTAATAGGGATCCAATTATGGATCTTAAAACATTTCCAAATCATTAATTGAAGTGAAAGAATTAATTAAAGTGAAACTACACAACTCACAGACAGATTCACTTTTATAGTTGCCACCTTTCTTTCATGGCAGGCCTTTATGGCCTTCACAACAGCCTGGCACATATAGCAGGTGATAAACCAATGAGAAAAGCTACATCAACTCAATTCCTGCATTTCAAGCTGCTGTGAAAAATCCTGGAGCCCTGGTAGGAATAGAAGTTGGCAACCTTGCCTACCTATGACTCATTGAGTGAGGTGAGACTCTGTCATGGTACACCTGCAGCAGTCCCACGAATGCGCATCATCCCGGCAACACTAAATGAGTTAAAACTGACCCCTTCAACACATCCGTTGCTGTTTCAAGAGCAAAAGAGCAGGCAGAGTCTACAGCTCCTCTGTTGTTTATGAATCTGCACTCAAGGCCAACACACCTCGCTACACTGGCAGAACCTAACAGTTTTACAGTTCCAAGGACAGAGAAACAAGATGTTTCTGCAAACTATATTTTATATTGGTTGCATCCAAACCCCCGGCTTGTGCGAGTGGGAAGAATTTTTGGATCGCTGATCCACCCTCCATCGGCAGATTCCTTCTAACTGTGTCTCCCTCCTTTATTTAAGACACACACTCAAGATCATGTCATGTAGTTGTCATGCCATCACCCGCTCGTATTTTAATGAACAGCTCACATTTGAGGATTTCCACCAAAACCAATTTGTTACAGCAGCAGTTTTTTAATAATTATTTTTTCAGCAGAACTTCCTCTTTGTCACTAGCAGCATGCAGAGATTTAGCAGGGGGAACTTCTTCTGGCATAGAAATATAGGCTACGTACACAAGACATTTTATTCTCAAAACAAAAAAGACTGGGCACTTGTTTTTTCCTAGATTGACACAATGTGGGGTAATGCAGAATCAAATTGAAAACAAATTAAAACAGGTGTAGGCAGTCCTGGCCAATTGGGGGAAGTATCTGCACCTGCTCAATGGCATTGCGGGTGGGGATATACCAAGATCACAATGGCCACTTCCTTCCTCATTCAGTTGGGGCATGTGCAGAGAGGAAAAGGCATAGATAACCTACTCAAAGAGAGAGTTTTCAAATGTGTTCCCATTTGTGTACTCACCCTTGTGGAAGACAGACCCCTAGCATCAATCTAGCTTGAAAGCAGCATGTTATGGATGAACATGAATGATTCTGGCTTGAGAAAAAAAATACATTTTTTCCCCTGCTACAAATGGGATACACCGCCATAGCTAGATTTCTTGGAGCTTGCTAATGCTAAACCTCCAAAAGCAGAGCCTGGGAGGGCTGACAACCAAGTCTAGACCAGGGTTTCATAAATTGGGTCTCTAACTCTTTTTAGACTACAACTTCCATCATCCTTAGCTAGCAGGACCAGTGGTCAGGGATGATGGGAATTGTAGTCCAAAAAAGCTGGAGACCCAAGTTTGGGAAATCCTTGTCTAGACAATGTTATCTTTAGACTCGGGACCCACTTTTAACCCAAACATGCATTTGGGGCCCCATTTCTTAATCTTTTACTCTATATTTGCATGGCGGTGTGCTCCTGTACCCAGCTTAGACCAGGTCACGCGACCCCCTGGTGGTCTGAACAACTTTCAAGAGTCCTTGTCGTTTCAAAACAAAAAAGTGGTTTGCGGACTATGAGGGCAGCAACTGGTGTGTTTCTCAATCTCTTAATTAGGGCATGATTTTTGGAGAAATAAAATGCATGATGTTCTTCAGTTTGTCGTACCAGTATGAAAACTTAAGTGATTGTGGTGTTTAATAAGGAATTCAATGCCGATGAGGCATGAGCAACCTGTTTTGATTCACATAAATGCACATATATACCTATGGTTATACTGTGACTGCAACAAACTCCTTGACTTAACAAAAATTATATAACACTTGTTTGTAATAAAAACACTAAGTGGGTTTGCAAGATGTCTTAAAATTATCAGCAAGAAACAGTTAAAACATTTTAAAATAATTAAAATTAGTTGTTTTTTTAAAGTAACATATATTTAAACATGTCGACATTGACCTGTCTGGGTGAGCTTGATGTCCTCATTTCATCTCTAAACTCAGCACCCGTCACCGGATACCCTCAACTGCAACACTTTGTTGGTGGCAACAAGGACCCAGGCTCTAATTAGGTTAAAAGGCAACATTTCCGCTGATGTGCTTCTCCTGTTGCGAGACACTGCTATTGAAAACACAACTCTGGAAGAAATCCTGCCTTTTGTGGAACTTCTAATAGCCATCTGAGGTCTGGACCCATGACACCCTAAGAGCCACATTAAGACGTAACCCTCCAAGTGCTTCCTTACCAAGATCCAAAACAAAAATGCTTTTTTTAAGAATGCAGAACTCACAAAAAACAAAGCCCTAGCTTGGTCCCACACCCAGCTCAAAGTTAGTTTAGGATTGCAGACTAGGTGGTTCAATGCAGACAGTGATAAGTTGCCACTAGGTAAAGAACCGTTTTTATTTTATCTTCGTAACTGCCAAGTAAACATGCTTAGGATCAGGTTATAAATGTTACCGGTTTCTAAAGCCCCACTCCCATTTAGGCTCAGGAGCCTATCCTGCAGAAATTTAGCAGGGGAAGCTCTTCCTGAACTTTGTTCCAGAAAAATAACACCTACTGAATTTCTGCATGCCAGCCAACAACTATCATTTTAAATGCAGAATAGAAGAAATTGATCATAGCAGGGGCAAGCCAAGGAGAAGGGAGGTTTGGAAACAAACCTCACTCTAAATGGCATTATTCTGAAAGGGCAGATTGCAGGATTGCAAGTAGGGGAAAGTATCCAAGTAAGTTTTACTCAGAGTAAACCCAATGAAATTAAGGAACCCAAGTCAACTGCATTAACATCAATGGGTCTACTCTGAATACGACCAACGCTAGAGACACCCCAACATATTTCCCTCGCCCTCCTACCATCCCTTGCGTGTTTACTCCGAAGTAAACCCCGCTGCTTTCCATTCAGATGTTATATCCCCTACGTAAACGAGAAACCCAACTAGCTTATCACTCATCCTGAGGGGTGACCGATCAAGTTCTTCAAACGTGAGTTAGCAACAGGGCTATAAAGGGAAACAGATGTAGAGCATGTTGGCATTCAAATATATTAGTTCCTCTTTCCTTTATTTCAAGGAAAAAAAATCAGTACCAGCAAGGTTGGAGAAGGAAACCATACGCTCTCTCTCTCTCTCTCTCTCTCTCTCTCTCTCTCTCTCTCTCTCTCTCTCTCTCTCTCTCTCTCTCTCTCTCTCTCTCTCTCACACACACACACACACACACACACACACACACACACACACACGCCAGCCGGCAGGATTTGTCGCTGCTGCCATGCGACCCTCGAGCACAGCATTTGCTTGCAAACCAAACGCACAAATATTTGCAAAAAGCGCATGCGAAAGGCTGGCAAAAAGCCTGCCATAGTAGCCCCAAACCGAGCTAGGAAAAGCCCCGTGCTGCGCTGGCAGCCCTACCGCCTGTGGAGCCGGCTTCCTCCAGCTGGGCAGAGATGCTGGCCACTCTCCTGGCGTTCATGGCTGGCGGCGGTGATGGAAGCGCCCGGCGCGCAACGGGCAGGCAGAGGTGCAGCGAGCAGGCGGGTCCCGTGTCGGCTGGAGCCTCTGTGTGAGAAGATTCCAGGGCAGCGCCTCTATCTCGACAACCCCCACCTTTTGTGGGGAGGGCAAGCGGCGGGAGAACTCAGAGAGGGAGTTTCTTCCGTTCACCTCGCCGCGCGCAAAGACGCACCGAGCCTCTGCAAGCGCGCGCGGAGGGACCTCTTGTCCACCCCCGGCTGCTGATTCACTTGCGCAAGGGGGTAGATCCGTGGAAGGGGAAAGGAAACACGGGGGAAGTGGCTAGGCAGAGAGGGCAGGAGGGCCCTAACCAGCCGATGAGGAGTGTATGGGTTTTTATTGGGAAGTAAAGCCCCGCAGGACTTACTTCGCTATCCTCCAGAATGGCGTCCCGAGTTGGTGCGCGCAGAGGAGGGGGCCCCAAGGCTGCGAATGATGCTTACTTGGAAGCAGGAGCGCTTGAGGGAACGAGTGGTTGCAAGCCTGAATCCCCTATCCTGAAAGGAAGCCCGGTGATTTTAGCGGGGCCGTGGGATCATCGAGCTAAAACCTCAGCCAGAAAAATCAAGACCCCCATTCCTCCCTTGGCTGTGCGCATCATACCCACCTTCTGCTGGCTACTGTGGTTTTAACAGCTGTGTGACAGGTAGACATCCCACTGGTGCACCTTTCCCGCTGCCTAAATTGCAGTGTGGAAGGTTGCACCTATTGGCTTTCTGTTGGAGGAATCAAGCTGTTATCATGGGCTAAAAGGAGACTGCTACACCCTCTCACTAAGCACCCCAGTTTCTTGTAACAATGGCACAACAGGCAGAAATTCAACTGGTCTCATTTTTACAAACCAGAGATACAGTAATGGAATAGTTGCACCTGCTGGATATCTGCTTTATGCAGATTGAAAAGCCTTCAATCTTATAACACAGAAAAAGTAGGAAATAGACTTTCAGTTCCTGCCATAAATAGCCCATCTACCAACGGACTGACTGCCTTCTTAGGTAAACTGTTCACCCTTATATGATCATTTTCTTTGAGGTTTTCATCTGGCAATGGTATTTCCCATTTATTCATGCTTGCTTAAATCTAGCTTAGAAGCAGAGTGGAAGCCATAACACTGATTCTTTAACTTTTGATAATAATAATAATAATAATTTATTATTTATACCCCGCCCATCTGGCCGGGTTCCCCCAGCCACTCTGGGCGGCTTCCAACAAAACAGAAATTCTAAAATACAGAGATCCATCAAACATTAAAATACAGAAATCCATCAAACATTAAAAGCTTCCCTAAACAGGGCTGCCTTGAGATGCCTTCTAAAGGTCTGGTAATTGTTGTTCTCTT
The DNA here is from genome assembly GCF_963506605.1 of Zootoca vivipara. Taxonomy (NCBI): domain Eukaryota; kingdom Metazoa; phylum Chordata; class Lepidosauria; order Squamata; family Lacertidae; genus Zootoca; species Zootoca vivipara. The sequence continues at coordinate 69,085,044 of NC_083284.1, read as the reverse complement.
TGACCTCTAGTGGGAGGGCATTCCACAGGGTGGGTGCCACTACCGAGAAGGCCCTCTGCCTGGTTCCCTGTAACTTGGCTTCTCGTAGTGAGGGAACCGCCAGAAGGCCCTCGGAGCTGGACCTCAGTGTCCGGGCAGAACGATGGGGGTGGAGACGCTCCTTCAGGTATACCGGACCGAGGCCGTTTAGGGCTTTAAAGGTCAACACCAACACTTTGAATTGTGCTCGGAAACGTACTGGGAGCCAATGTAGGTCTTTCAGGACCGATGTTATGTGGTCTCGGCGGCCGCTCCCAGTCACCAGTCTAGCTGCCGCATTCTGGATTAGTTGTAGTTTCCGGGTCACCTTCAAAGGTAGCCCCACGTAGAGCGCATTGCAGTAGTCCAAGCGAGAGATAACTAGAGCATGCACCACTCTGGAGAGACAGTCAGTGGACAGGTAGGGACTCAGCCTGCGTACCAGATGGAGCTGATAAACAGCTGTCTTGGACACAGAGTTGACCTGTGCCTCCATGGACAGCTGTGAGTCTAAGATGACTCCCAGGCTGCGCACCTGGTCTTTCAGGGGCACAGTTACCCCATTCAGGACCAGGGAGTCCTCCACACCCACCCGCCTCCTGTCCCCCACAAACAGTACTTCTGTCTTGTCAGGATTCAATCTCAATGACTTCCAGCTGTTGGTCGAATGTTACAGGACAGCATCAGACGCACCTGTTAAGCCTATTAAGTACTGAGAGGGCGAGATGTCCACATTTTAGACCAAAAGGACCACACCTGTGGAGGAAGCCAAACCCTCCCCACTTTTTTGCTGGCTGAGCTCACTTCTGCTGTCCAGGCTTAGAGGAGCAGAAAAGACTGAGAAGAAGCTCCATTCCAAAGCAGCAGAATTACTTGCCCTTAAAGGAGGAAAATTCAGTGCAGAGAAAAGCCAGATGGGCTTCTCTGATGTCTGGTAGTTTTCACTCTTATACGTGTTAGAAGGAAACTTTTTTTTTTCTGGGGTGGGCTGTGCCTCAGATTTATATCTGACAAAAAGTATGCATCGGCTGATAGACATTTTGCAGGGAAGCTACTTTAAAGGCTTTGATGCAATCAATTTAAGTTTGAAGTTAGAATCATAGAGTAGGAGTTAGAACAGGCATCTCCAAACTCAGGCCTCCAGATGTTTTGGGACTACAACTCCCATCATCCCTAGCTAACAGGAACAGTTGTCAGGGATGATGGGAGTTGTAGTCCCAAAACATCTGGAGGGCCGAGTTTGGAGATGCCTGAGTTAGAAAAACATACGGGCAGGCATTTGTTGTTGTGTGGGGTTTTTTTTTTTTGCTCAGTCCAGGAAGCAGTGAGAATGCATTGACTCGGGGGCTTAATGCAGCCCCTCCAAGTCTCCCTAACTGAGCCACCCATTCACTGGTCTTGCTCTGCATCTTCTCAAGGATTTTTGCATGGTTGGAACACGTCTGTTATTGACCTGTGATGACAATGCCTGTTACTTGTCTGATGGAGAGAGGTTTGTTAACAGAAACCTGCACTTTGCATAGCTGGAATGTAGCGTATTTCACAAAGGTAGGAATCAAATGTAGGGACCCAGGTGGCGCTGTGGGTTAAACCACTGAGCCTAGGGCTTGCTGATCAGAAGGTCGGCGGTTCGAATCCCTGCGACGGGGTGAGCTCCCGTTGTTCGGTCCCAGCTCCTGTCAACCTAGCAGTTCGAAAGCACGTCAAAGTGCAAGTAGATAAATAGGGACCGCTACAGCAGGAAGGTAAACAGCGTTTCCGTGTGCTGCTTTGGTTTGCCAGAAGCAGCTTTGTCATGCTGGCCACATGACCTGGAAGCTGTATGCCGGCTCCCTCGGCCAGTAAAGCGAGATGAGCGCCGCAACCCCAGAGTCGGTCACGACTGGACCTAATGGTCAGGAGTCCCTTTACCTTTACCTTTAGGAATCAAATGTACTTCTCCACCTACTTTTGCCTCTGGCTGCGCCCTTCATTTCCCCACAAGCAAATATGCCCCCCCCATTGCATGAATGAAACCAGGTGTTATCCCACAATGCCCAGGGCATTTCCTTTGTTGTAAAAGGCTGGTCTGGGAAATAAGTGTATTTGCTGCACAAGACCTTTCCAGAAGCCATAACTGCACAAACTGACGTTTGTGATTAAATTCCATCTAAAAAGTGACTTCTCCATTGAATTCAACTTGCCCACAGCTAAGAGCAGGCATCCCCAAACTGCGGCCCTCCAGATGTTTTGGCCTACAACTCCCATGATCCCTAGCTAACAGGACCAGTGGTTGGGGAAGATGGGAATTGTTGTCCAAAGCATCTGGAGGGCCGAAGTTTGGGGATGTGTGGCTAAGAGTGTATACGATTGCAGCCACCATCTGAATCCAACCGAATACATTTATAGCAACTCTCCCTGCATTTTGGGATGATGTTACACATAACCTGAGAGTGATTGATCCATGCTGCCATAGTCTGAGATACATTATAGAGACAGTTGAGAGCATGAACCATTTCTTAGATGGATTTTATAGGCAGGATGGGATATATTTTACAATTGATCCTCCCTATTACGGGTGTGAGTGGGGCGTTTAAACTTAAACCAATTAGTTATCAGAGTTTAAAACACCATCCCTTGCTGTTTTAAAATGGAAACTTTGGGACTTGGCTGTGTAGCCTCATCTAGGCTGTGGTAACAGACGGGATTTCCCTCTTCTCCCTCTTCATTAAGATGATAATGCAAAAGACTGTAGCTTAAGCATAAAAATAGACTTTACTTACATAAAATATTGCACTTGATTCCAGCAGTAACAGTAATGAAAACAAGATAGGCAAGTTCTACTTCTAGATTACAAAATGCATAAAGGTAAAGGGTAAAGGGACCCCTGACCATCTAACTAAGCAAAATGCATAGTTGAGTTCAAAATGCTTTGAGCAGAGACCAGAGAGATGTCTGTCTGTGACAGAAGTTTGGTGGAAAAGAGCCATGAGTTCTAAGGCGAGGGAAGTAGAAAGGATTAAACGCTTTTGTCTTTCTCCCACCAGAGAACTCAAGGGAAATGATGTCACACAATGCCCTCTCTAGCAATCAGGAACTCTTTGTGTCTTAACCCCTTCATATCCAAAGTTAGCAAAACATGCAAAGTTATTTAGGCTGCAAATTCCCACACTTTTTCCTATAGCAAGCAATTCTTCTGACACCAAGAAGAATGTTGCCAAGAAGCCACAAATAGCTGAATATGCAGTAATACACAATCGTAGTTGGCCCATATTAAATATTGGCAGCCCATTCTGAATGACTTTCATTCTCTACAGGGGTACAGATAATGGTTAGTAATAATGGCATTAGAATTAAGAGGCAGAGACCTAAGTGAGGGAAGACCTTTGGCCTGTCTATCCTGTTCACAACACCAGCGTGCACATTCAAGACACCATTTTGTCCCCAGAATTGCTGTCTTGACCTATTCTTAAAGGGAGGGGTGAGAAGGATGCAACAGCATGAGGCTGAGAGGTCAGATTGAAAGACAATGTGTTCACCTCTCAGACTCATTCATAAGGGTCCCTTGAAAAGCATACAATATAATGTAATATCTTCCTTGAGTGTTGAGAAGTCACACTGAAATTGTTTCAAACATGTATTCCCTAAGTTTCCAGTCTGAACACTTCCTCAATTTCCACACCAATGAGCAGTGAAGATAGTTGGCTTTTTAACAACAACACCCTGCAATTTTATATTTAAAGTGGGGCCTCCTAGAATTCTGCTACCAAAGCACAATGTTTATGGCACTCCAAAAGTACAGCCGCCTTCTCAGGGATTGGATCCTGTTCCTCTTTCTGGAACATGTACTACATACAGCTTCAGGTTATTGCCACCATTAGGCATGACAGTATGGCAATCAGAATAGTTCTGCAACTGCCAATTTGAAACCCTTTTCAAGTGGTACAAGCCAGACACAGGCCTAACGCTTCAGAAGGAGGTCTGCCCCAACAGGAGCAACACAGTACTGTACTGAATATCTGAATCCCCTCAAAAAGCCAAATTCTTTGCTCGTTTTGTGAATTCCAACCAACCTCCATTGCCCTCCCTAATATCCTGAGTGAGCAAAACAGTCCTACACATCAACAACTCTATAATCTTTCTCTTTTAATCTCCCCCATTCTTACAGCTATGCTTTTGCCTCTGGATTTTTTTAATCATACAAAAGAAAGGAGAAATGTACACTGATAGAAACTGTACTTGCTTGATCAAATCCCAGTGCTATCTGTCTTTACAGCCATGGTGTTAGATCTACAAAAATCTATATTCACTGGTTCTCATGACTACTTATTGTTTAAGGTCTTTTAATGCATTGTCTGGAAGCTTTGCACAATTCCTTATTATTTTCTGAACATGAAACAGGTTACTTCTTTTGCAACCATTCTCCAAAATAAAATTAAACTTGATTCACCGAATCAATATCTCAGTACTCAGAAGATTAATTTGAGACATTGAGGGGGGAGGCTACAAATGGGGTTTACAAACCGGTGGTGTTTATGAAGGGCAGAATTCTGAGCACAGCTTCTTTGCCGGAGGTTTGGTCCTCTATCTCAGTGGTCCTCAACCTTGGGCATCCAGATGTTTTGAGACTACAATTCCCATCATCCCTGACCACTGGTCCTGCTAGCTAGGGATCATGGGAGTTGTAGGCCAAAAACATCTGGAGGCCCAAGGTTGAGGACCACTGCTCTATCTGACACTCCTGGTTTAGATACATTGCTTTTAAATATGCTCATTGTTTTGTAACAGAAAATGGCAGAAAACATTGCTAATAAATGTGAAGGAAAGGGATGGATGGCAATGCAACACTTCCTTATTGCTGCTAGAGGCATTCATTACGCTGAAGTATTCAGAAATGGTTTTGGAACTCTGAAATCAAACATTAATTGTTATTAAGCTATTTATTGTCACGATTAGGTTCTTTCTTAAGTTGTTCCATTATTTTTTAAAAAAACACCTTTCATGTTGCATCTGTTTATAAAAAAATGTATGCATTTAATGTTTTCCTATTGTTTTTTTGCATCATGTTGTCTTCTTGAGGAAGCACAGAAAAAAAGCACACATTTTGCAAGTCAGTTTCAGAGAACAGACTATCCAATTACTAAGGAAACAAAGGACTACAGGGAAATCACCCTCTATCTACAGTATGTGCAGATAAAGAGCCCAATTCCTACAGACTGTTCCATACCAGCTTAAAGGCATAGGAGAAGATCACAAGTCTGTAAAGAAATAATACAAAATAAAACGTAACATAATGCATATCAAACAAAATGGGTTCAGTCCAAGCTCCCTTTACCCTGAGGGAGCTACTACATTTGTGAGTTGGGGTGGTATAGTGATTTGAGCAGTAGTTTACAGAAGGTCAGGTTCAAATCCCCACTCAGCCATAAAGCTCAATGGATGGCATTAGACCTTAGACTGGGTGATTTCTCAGTCTATTCCAGGCATCCCTAAACTTCGGCTCTCCAGATGTTTTGGACTACAATTCCCATCTTCCCCGACCACTGGTCCTATTAGCTAGGGATCATGGGAGTTGTAGGCCAAAACATCTGGAGGGCCACAGTTTGAGGATGCCTGGTCTAATCTACCTTGCAGTGTTGTTAGGGGACAAAGTGTTGGGCATGAACCATATATTTCATTTTGATGTTTTGGACTACAATTCCCATCTTCCCTGACCACTGGTCCTGCTAGCTAGGGATCATGGGAGTTGTAGGCCAAAACATCTGGAGGGCCACAGTTTGGGGGTGCCTGGTATATATAGTATTACGCAGTATTTAAGACAAATTACAGGACTGAGCCCAGGCACAAATTAAATTCCATTTGTTTTACAGCACTGAAATTTATCTATTTCTAGCCTGAATTGTTTTTGTCGCATTTATTTCATGCTATTTCTGATGAACTGTAGAGCCTCTAAAGATTCTCTAGATAAAGAATGATGCAGCACTTAGATGAACTTGCTTTGGTAAAAGAAGTACAGTCTTACTGAAAATAGTGTATTACCACTATGAGGGCAAGAGCAGGTGCCATTACTGCCCATTCCAAATCCCCTTTTCGTTCTTCCTGCATCACTGAATGCAGCCTGTTGGTTATTATTATCTTTAGCAATGTTGTTTCTTTCTTAATTCACCCATTATGTGCTCACTCAACCACCTTGATCTAAAGAACTGGCACTCTTACAGGAGCCACACAATACTCGTTCTGCACGTGGAAGAAACGGGCCTTTTAGTGTGGCAGCATCTACACTTTGAAACTCCCTGCCTTTTATATATGTAGAGACCAAAACAATGTAACTCCTTGCCTACTGACATTCAGCGGCACCTTCACCCTACTGTTTTTGGCAATTCTTTAAACATTTTTGTTTAGGCAAGCCTATTCACACACAAAGATGTTGACATGCTTTGTTAATCTCTGTTTAGTATGTTGTTGATTTTATTGTCTTTGAAGTGTTTTGATTATTTGCTTCTGTTTTATTGATAACTTTAATATTTCTGATTTACTGCTAGAGATTTTATCAAAATCAAGTGGTATGTAAAATTGGTTGTCTAACTAAATATGAAACATGGGTGAGAAAATGGGACATCATAAGACAGTGGCCAAGGCATTGAACAGAAGTTGCTTAGCACCATCAAAGAACCAGTACCAACACAAAGCCTTGTCCAGCCCCCCAGTCCCATCCCAGACAAAGACCCCAGAAAGATCCCATGGTTGGTCGTATCTACAACTGCTGTGAGGTCCAGTAGAACCAACAGAGATGTCTGTCCAATGCCCAGCACAGGTCATCCATCCATCACTAGGGCAATCAATGCTGTCTCCATTGAATTAACTGGGCCTGAATAGAGGATTCAGCAGGAAACCTTTTGGGTCCCTGATCTGCATTGAGAGTACAGCCAGGGTCCCACAGCTGCCTTATTTCTCCTTTCAAAAACCCAAATTAAGCATGCTTTTGATTATTGTAATGCAGGGGTCAGCAAACTTTTTCACCAGGGGGGCGGTCCACTATCCCTCAGACCTTGTGGGGGGCCAGACTATATTTTTTTAAAAAGAAAAGAAAAAAGAACGAATTCCTATGCCCCACAAATAACCCAGAGATGCATTTTAAATAAAAACACACATTCTACTCATGTAAAAAACACCAGACAGGCCTCACAAATAACCCTGAGATGCATTTTAAATAAAAAGACACATTCTATTCATGTAAAAACATGCTGATTCCCGGAGCGCCCGCAGGCTGGATTGAGAAGGCAATTGGGCCGGATCCGGCACCCGGGTCTTAGTTTGGCTACCCATGTTATCATGTATTGCTTGACCCCAAACTAATGGGCTTGGGGAGAATGATAGTAACAAGACAAATGTCCTCATTGTGGCCTCAGAGGAGACAATTCCCGTGAAATGATTGAGCAGAGCACACATATACACATACCTTTTTGGCCCTAACAGAAGATACAGCTTCTCTCCACTCATCCCTTACCCAACTTTTTTTAAAAATGATTTTAAAAATTTGGAAGGCATCAGCATATTCCACTTTAATTTCTGGTCTAAATATATCCAGTTTCCTTACCTGATGCTCAAAAGAAGTGCTTCCTGCATACCCCATTTAAGCCTCTCAGCCCTTAGCGGTTTCTCAATCTTCTCAAATTTGGTAGCCCATGAGCAGCTCCCTGGAAACTCACTGGCAGCTGGCAAAAGCTAACCCCTTTAGTTCCATTTTATATCCTTGGCTACCTCAAACAGCCAGGTTATTTTTGAACACCCTGCTCCAAGAGGCGGGAAAGAAAGTTTTTGGGGTCCTTTTGCTCTTAAACTTTCCATGACAGTCCCAAAGGTTCCGTGACCTATACAGTTACTCGCAATGGCCTACTGTCGCAGTTTGATGGAATAAAGCATTTGTTTTTAAGTGTGTGGGTGCGATTATATATATATATATATATATATATATATATATATATATATATATGTATATGCACATGCCTCTGGCATGTACGCAATCCCTCATCCTTGGTGAGCCTGAGGGCACATAGTTAATCACCACATTGGCCTGTCACATCTGTTACCTCAGACCCAATGCTGAAGTAACATCCAGTCTCAAGACAACAGCAATTATTTCACTGAATGGCTGACTCTATGACTTCTGCTGAGTGCAGCTTGACAAAGTTCACCTGCCTTGTATGTGTGTGTGAGAGCAGTAAGTGTGTGATGAAAAAACTGTTGCACATTAGTCCTGAATTAACATAAAACCACTTTAATGTGCTTCACTTGTTTCTTCCAAAAACGTACAATTTAAGGCATTGGTTCAGAGTTAAAACCAGATATATTGTTCTTTTTAAAAACAAAACAAAACACTGCTATGAGTATGGCTCATTTCTCAGTTTTAAAACAGAAAACAAGGGTTGGAGGCTCATTTTTAAAGTTTTTTTTACCATGACAAGACAGGAAGAGAACAAAAGTCAAGGCAAACACATAAACATAAGCTTCATGGCCCTCGTATATGTTGTTTAATAAACTTTGAGAAGGGCATTTATATAATGTTTAGCAAAACCAATGAAAGGAAGCAAATTTCAGTTCCATGTATGAGGGATAAGCTAGAGACCTAAAGCTGTGGATCCAATGTAGCAATTTGCAATTATCTGTTTCAGAAAAAAAATGGTGTCCAGCTTATAATGCTCAGCAATTTTATAAAAACCAAGCGTAATTTCCCTCAAGTGCATCTCCACATTATGCGTAAGTGTGACTTGTAACCATTCTGCAGACCAAGCATCCAAAACCAGCTGTGTAATAATGACCAGGGAATGTATATTTATACTGCAACATTATATATATATATATATATATATATATATATATATATATATACACACACACACACACACACACACACACACACACACACACACACCGTATATAGGTAAAGGGGCCCCTGACCATCAGGTCCAGTCGTGTCCGACTCACCCCGTTGCAGGGATTCGAACCGCCGACCTTCTGATCAGCAAGCCCTAGACTCTGTGGTTTAACCCACAGTGCCACCTAGGTCCCTACACACGCGCACACACACACACACACACACATATATATACATATATACACACACACACACACATACACACACACACACACACACACACACACACGAGAGAGAGAGAGAGAGAGAGAGAGAGAGAGAGAGAGAGAGAGAGAGAGAGAGAGAGAATAACACCTTCTCTGTTTTAAATCAAGGAAGTAAAAGGGCCACAGCTACCTCAGTGACTTTAGCCATTGTATACCAGGATGTGATTGAATGGAGCCTTATTGGAACTGTAGTTGTGAGTGTGCCCAGATTTTAAAAAGCACAATCCAATTTTTCTATGGACTCATTGCAATAAACATTTTATTGCTCTATGCGAGCATTGCAGCATAGAGTCAACTCACAGCTCAGCTTATCTGTTTAAACTGCACTTCTATGCAGATTTACCTGAGAGTAAGCCCCATCAAACATAGGGAGGATCTGCTTCTGTATAGACTTACAGAGGATATCGCTGCACATTGTATATGGGGCAGTCATATGCCTGTCTACTCAGACCTAAGCCTCCTTGAGTTCAGTAGGAGCTTACTCCCAGGCAAATGTGTCTAGAAATGCAGCCGTCATTGTGTCAATGAGTCTGCAAGTAATGACAGATATTTGTGTGGGATGTAATTCACTAGGAGCAGTCAAGTACAACATTCCTTATAATGCTAGGGAAGACATGCAAGGGAATGTTTGGTCCAGCCAGTCGAAACTTCCTATTTTCTCCTGGGCTAGAGTATCCTTCCTTTGCATGTGACTAGAGGTGGGTGTGACCTTACCTGTCCAGGTAACCAAAGGATGAGTCACACAGTACACTCTCTCTCTTTTTCACTTCCTTCTTCATTTGACCAGCTTCTAGCTAGGACTGCCCTGCTAGCTTCTCAGCTAGCAGAGACACTGGGATCATTCCTCCATATGGGGTACATCCACATGTAAATTTTTGTAACTAAGTCTGCCTTCAGGGATCACACTGTGCTCTGCCTGATGTAAGTAAAGTTTTATTGACTTATGAATAAGATTGTGGTGTCTTTATTCTTTTAAGAGGGATTCAAGGGAACTTACCAGAAACGTACAATTCAGCCTGAGACAGACTGAGTTGTATAATAGTGAGAGGCTTACACAAGCCTGCAACCAGCTATCTGCTGTGCATGTAAAAAGGGGAATGTAAACTCTGCTAAGTAAAGGAACTTGCTAGCGCAACTTACGAAGGATATTAATAAACAATATATCCTCTCCTGCCACCCTAAACATCCTCCCACTTTGGGGATCAAATTCTTGACAAATATGGAAAGAAAGAAATTATGGGTAGAAAAAGCAAGTGTAGTAGATTGGCACACACACATACAAATCACCAAATCTTAGCACCTCAACAAGTCAATCAAGTTCCCCAGTTCCCTTGTTGGAAGGGAGACCTAGTTTATGGATTTCACCCTGAAAGTGGGATTAGGACTTAGGTCAATAATCAGCTACCTAAAATTTAAAGGGACCCCTGACCATTAGGTCCAGTCGTGACCGACTCTGGGGTTGCGGCGCTCATCTCGCTTTACTGGCCAAGGGAACCGGCGTATAGCTTCCAGGTCATGTGGCCAGCATGACAAAGCTGCTTCTGGCAAACCAGAGCAGCGCACGGAAACGCCATTTACCTTCCCGCTGTAGCGGTACCTATTTATCTACTTGCACTTTGACGTGCTTTCGAACTGCTAGGTTGGCAGGAGCTGGGACCGAGCAACGGGAGCTCACCCCATTGCACGGATTCGAACCGCCAACCTTCTGATTGGCAAGCCCTAGGCTCTGTGGTTTAACCCGCAGCGCCACCTGCGTCCCAGTTAATCAGCTACCTACCACTCCCCCATCATTTTATGTAAATTGAGCCTGTAGCTGTCCTATGAAAGGGGGTGGGGGGGATAAATCCCCTTAGTTGTTTTTTTACCACCTAAAAGGCTTTTCAGGTGAGTGCATGGCTCAAAAATCTCAAATGAAAATGTTGAGTGCAGTCCCTGTAGGCTCTGCTGCTTGGATGGAAGAGGAATTGGCACTGGGTGAATATGTGTGATAAGTGTGAATATAATAACACAACAGTGCAAGCCCATACATGTTTGCTCAGAAGTAAGCTTACTCAGAAGTAAATTCAGTGTGGCTTACTCCTGGGTAAGTGTGCATAGAATTACAGCCTAATAGTAATATTCTTGTTGCAGCACCTAGACCATTCATGCATCATAGAAACTAGATACAAATCCTGCACTAACAATTCAAAAAGATTATAATAGAAAAGGATTAGATAGACTAAAACACATATATCCCACCAGAGGAGCTAATTCATTTAACATTGCAACAGTGATAGCCTTATCAACCATTACTGCTGTTACATGTCGTCACTTATTCATTGAAATGTCAGACCATTTTTTTGTTTGTTTGTTTTGTTTCATTGCCATTTTACTCCTTCTATTTATGGCCTTTTCTCTCTGTATCCATATAATGTATGTACCTGTCAAGAGGGGATCACGTGTAAGCTTATGGCATATTACATTTGTTAGACTTCAGGGCTCCATAAGACTTTTCATCATTCAAGCTGCAACAAACCTATACCCTAACCCCTCTGAAAATTGTTACCAAGTTATTCACAGAGAGACTGAGAAGGTGCCATAGGGTCACAAGCCCTGACTCTCCAAATCTGGTGTGTAAGCTAAGCAGGAACAAAACCCATTCCCTATCTTTTTTCCTCTCAAAAGAGAGGGGAAGCCAGAGAACAGGATGGCCTTGGCTTAATCTGTCACCTGCCCCCTTCCAATTTAAAATATCATCCGCACTCTAAAAGTGCTACCTTAAGACTGTCAATGAACCACAACCCTCAAAGCATATAAACTGTTGTGTATTGGATATGGCAGTGATGGCGGCTGTACGATCACCCATTACTTGTTTCCCATTTTTCATGTTGCTATTTTTGCAATCTCGAGTCAGGTACAAAATGCTGTGTTACATCTCGAATTTTGCCCAAGTAAGAACTGCACTCTCAGGTTATATAACTGCAACACTTTTATTTGATAACACAGACTTTCCCTCCCGTGCTAGACATAATCAATTAACAGTGGGATTCCATTATCTGCACAGTGTTTAGAAATAATTTACAACCTTCCCTCAGGCTGTGATTCTAATTTTCATAGAAAACTCCCTTGGAATACAAATACTTCTGCGTTTGATTGATAAGACAGAAGAAGACTTTTCCTTCCAGCAACCTAGTTTTTTTTGAAAAGGACACTTTCTAAAGATAGTGATTGTTTTGTCATGGAGTCTTAGAAACTCCTACATATCTAGGCTACTCTAAACTGTACTTAAATGGGAATGAAGTGGTGAACAATGAGCTTCTGATTACACTTTCAACAAATATTGGCACCAGAGTCACCGACTTGTGCCCAACATTGGGTGAGCTGTCATGTGCATGACATGCACATGTGATGACGTGTGTCATGCATGCGACTGTCGCATCAGAAGGAGGCCAGCCACACAGCATGGCATTGCGCTCGGCTCTTGGCTCGCTGCGGCTGGCCCTGTGGAGGAAGTGAGCTCATCAAAAAAATAATACAGTTCAGTATTCTGCTGGATCTCTCAGCAGCCTTTGATACAATTGACCATAACATCCTTCTGGACCGTCTAGAGGGTTTGGGAGCTGGGGGCACTGTCATACAGTGGTTCCGCTCCTTCCTCCTGGGCCATGTTCAGAAAGTGGTGGTGGGGGGATGAGTGTTCAGACCCCTGGGCTCTCACTTGTGGGGTGCCTCAGGGTTCTGTCCTCTCCACCATGCTTTTTAACATCTATATGAAGCCGCTGGATCACCAGGGGGTTTGGGCTGGGTGTTCATCAGTATGCGGATGATACCCCACTCTATCTCTCTCTTAAATCAGAACCAGTGGATGTCCTGTGCGAGTGCCTGGAGGCGGTGGGAGGATAGATGGCGGCTAACAGATTGAGGTTGAATCCTGACAAGACAGAAGTACTGTTTTGGGGGACAGGGGGCAGGTGGGTGTGGGGGACTCCCTGGTCCTGAATGGGGTCACTGTGCCCCTGAAGGACCAGGTGCGCAGCCTGGGAGTCATTTTGGACTCACAGCTGTCCATGGAGCCACAGGTTAATTCTGTGTCCAGGGCAGCTGTCTATCAGCTCCATCTGGTACGCAGGCTGAGACCCTACCTGCCTGCAGACTGTCTCGCCAGAGTGGTGCATGCTCTAGCTATCTCCCGCTTGGACTACTGCAATGTGTTCTACGTGGGGCTACCTTTGAAGGTGACCCGGAAACTGCAATTAATCCAGAATGCGGCAGCTAGACTGGTGACTGGGAGTGGCTGCCGAGACCACATAACACTGGTCCTGAAAGATCTACATTGGCTCCCGGTACGTTTCTGAGCACAATTCAAAGTGTTGGTGCTGACCTTTAAAGCCCTAAACGGCCTCGGTCCTGTATACCTGAAGGAGCGTCTCCACCCCCATCGTTCTGCCCGGACACTGAGATCCAGCACTGAGGGCCTTCTGGCAGTTCCCTCACTGCGAGAAGCAAAGCTACAGGGAACCAGGCAGAGGGCCTTTTCGGTAGTGGCGCCTGCCCTGTGGAACGCCCTCCCATCAGAGGTCAAGGAGATAAACAGCCTGACATGTGGAAAACACCTAAAGGCAGCCCTGTTTAGGGAAGTTTTTAATCTGTGATATTTTAATGTATTTTGGTATTTGTTGGAAGCCGCCCAGAGTGGCGGGGTATAAATAATAAATAATAATAATAAAGTGTGGCTTTTCTGCTTCCATAATTATTCTGAATAATCAGTACAGTGGTACTTTGGGTTACAGGCACTTCAGGTTACAGACGCTTCAGGTTACAGACTCCGCTAACCCAGAAATAGTACCGCTACCTCGGGTTAAGAACTTCAGGATGAGAACAGAAATCTCGCCGCAGCAGCTAAAGTGGTACCTCAGGTTAAGAACAGTTTCAGGTTAATAACGGACCTCCAGAATAAATTAAGTTTGAGGTACAACTGTATTATTTTCAGCCCTCTGCAAGGGATAAGAACATGTATCCCTCGCTCCATTCCCAATGTAACCTTCCAAATCATAGCTCCCCACCCTGTGTCTTACCTAGTATCTGTGTAATTTTCACAACAAGTCTGCATGAGTCCAGAAGCTTCTCACATGACTCTGGAACCTAGAGAAAACCTCTTAACATGCAATCAATGTCCTCAGTGAAAACAGAGAGCCTTTTTAAAAAGGAAATTTCACTGTAACTCAAACCCCACTACAGTTAGCATCTATTTTTGTCTTGCTTTTAGCCATTTGGTAGCGACATCTCAAATGCATGCTTGCACTATTTTTCTAGAAAAAGAGGTGTCGGAACTCGCCACGAATGCCTCCTTCATTCTCTTAGAATGGCCATGGCGCCCACCTGAGAGGTGCCAGAACTCACCAGAGAGGTGCTGGAACTGAGTTCCAGTGAGTTCCTGCTGAAGAAAAGACCTGCTTGCACTTACCAGAGGATAAAAGGCAGGTCTAAGGAATGCTCTAATTAAAAGAAGCCAATTTGTACATGTTTTCCATCAACCACTGCTAATTCAGGGGCAGGGCAGGGCAGGCCTTGCTCCCTTCTCTAGGAATTGGCTTAGGGGTGAATTTAAGAATGGCTGTGGACCATAATGGTTGCTGCTGCTGTTTTCACTTCACTGGTTCTGCTCAAAAGACGCTGTGGGGAAGTCTACTGCTTTGCAGGGACTCAGTCATGGAAGGAAAAGAAATTTAGAAGCCTGCTTCCACATGTCGAATGCCCTTAATGGATGGGTTTTCTCTGTTGGTTCAGGAAAAAATAGATATAAAAGGGAGAATCCTGGATGCCAGGATCCAAGTTTGGGGCAAATACTATTTGGTATAAATTTAGAATATGTATGAACGTATGTATATACACATACCCTTTCAATAACCTAACAGAGGCTGCAATCCTAGTCCCCAGTTACCTGGGAGTAAGTCCCATTGGATTTAATAGGCCTGACTTCTGAGTAGACATAGCTGGAATAATGCTGCAATATATTAAAGAGGAGGAGGTGGTATGGCAGGTTATTATTATTATTATTTTAAAAAAACAATATGTAAAAATGAGTTATTGCCTACTTGCAATTTAAATGCCAAGTGGCTAAAATATGTGCATTTTAATGTTCTCTGAAGAAAAACAGCCTTTAACAATTTTAGAGATGCACTCAGCCAGCACTTGCCCAGGGGTGGGGGTGGGGGGTGGGGTATTTCACAAATACATACTATTTGAATTTGTAAAAGCTACATCACCCCACCCCATTTTGATGTAGTTTGACTATTAAAGCTTTTTAAAAATAAAAAATAACAATTCAATTGTAACTGATCACATAGTATAATCTACTGTTCCGGTAGCATTGGAATCATTTGACAGATCACAGTTATAATCTTCTTGTCAGTCTTTGACTAGCTCACACCTTTCAAATGAAAGGAAGAGAAGGATAAAAGAGACCAGAGCAAGCCTTGAAAGGAATGCTCTGTATTTATCACATTGTTTGAATAATTGGAAGAAGCTCGAAGACATTTTTTCCTGATGTGAGCCAGGATTTTCAGAAATGAAGTGTCTGAGTCCTGGCGTGTGGTAAAGGTTGAATTTATACATCCAGCAATATCAAGTGTTAAAGCCTTTTCAGGCTCCACAAGGGTGGGTGGGTAGAGCATGTACATTTTAAAGGTAAAGGTACAGGTACCCCTGACCGTTAGGTCCAGTCGCGGATGACTCTGGGGTTGCGTGCTCACCTCGCTCTATAGGCCGGCGTTTGTCCGCAGACAGCTTCCAGGTCATGTGGCCAGCATGACTAAGCCACTTCTGGCGAAACCAGAGCAGTGCATGGAAATGCCGTTTACCTTCCCGCCAGAGCGGTACCTATTTATCTACTTGCACTTTGACGTGCTTTCAAACTGCTAGATGGGCAGGAGCTGGGACCAAGCAACGGGAGCTCACCCCGTCACGGGGATTCGAACCGCCGACCTTCTGATCGGCAAGCTTTAGGCTCAGTGGTTTAACCCACAGTGCCACCTGCGTCTAACTAAGCAAAATGCATAGTTGAGTTCAAAATGCTTTGAGCAAAGACCAGAGAGATGTCTGTCTGCGACAGAAGCTTGGTGTAAAAGAGACATGAGTTCTAAGGCGGGGGAAGTAGAAAGGATTAAACGCTTTTCCAGCCCCCTTGCTGAATGGCTGCCCGGCCAGCGTCAGGGTGTGTGTAGTTGCCTGCCAAGGGTTGCAGCAGCTGGCTGGGCTTCTCCCTGCATGGGCAGGCAGGGGCATAGCGTGACAGTTTACAAACTTCCTTCAGAGATGCATAACACACTGCAGTAATCTAACCTAGAGGTAACAAAAGCACAGACAACAGAAGTTTGGCTATTCCTATCCAAATATGAATCATCACCTTGTCGTCTACCAGGTCATCTACGAATGATTTAGCACCGGGTTCCCCACGAACGTACGATGCGCCAAGGGCGAGAGGCGGCCCCCTCCTGGCCGTGCTCCGCTCCCCGGGCGGACGGCTCTCCGCACCGGGCCGCCACGCGCAAGGCGGGCGGCCCGACTATCCAAGGCCAACCGAGGCTCCGCGGCGCTGCGGTAGTGGGCTTGTACGTTCCTATGATTCTTGTGAGCAACGCCATTGGGAATCTCGTACTCCCAGCAGGGTCACCCAAGATGGTAAGCTCAAAGGGAAGGAGCTAGACAGAGAATGATCCAAGAAGTCCTCAATGGCAGAACGGACGGATGATAACAAGCAGTATGTTACAACAGCTGTGAAGGCGGATGAAGGCTGCAGCAGATAGGAATCTACCGGTCGTTGTGACGACTCATGCCATTGGAACAGAGCCTTACTGCGAAGACTGTGTGTTGGCCAGCGTGCACTGATCTACACACATAAAACAAATTCATGCACAGGCATCGTCCAAAAACCCATCCCAAACCCAAACCCTAAAAGTCCCATGGCAATCAGCAACTCATTGTTAAAACCGTGTTTGTGGAAGACATGCTCGAAACAACCAAAAATAATGGAACTATGGAGAGAGTAGAGGGAAGTTACAGGATTGGAAAAATCCCACATTGCGATATTGTATTGATGTTTAATTTATATGTCAGGCTTCCTCAACTTCAGCCCTCCAGATGTTTTGAGACTACAATTCCCATCATCCCTGACCACTGGTCTTGCTAGCTAGGGATCATGGGAGTTGTAGGCCAAAAACATTTGGAGGGCCGTGGTGGAGGAAATCTGGTGTATGTTATGAAAAAACTAATTAAAAATTATTTAAAAATGAAATAAAAAAAGAGAACAGAGGCAATGCCAATTCACTGAGGCAGCAGAGGGCAGCTGATGTCCAAGGGGGTGGGGCTCTCAGTAGCGGCCGCCGAGACCACATAACACCGGTCCTGAAAGACCTACATTGGCTCCCAGTACGTTTCCGAGCACAATTCAAAGTGTTGGTGATGACCTTTAAAGCCCTAAACGGCCTTGGTCCTGTATACCTGAAGGAGCGTCTCCACCCCCATCGTTCTGCCCGGACACTGAAATCCAGCACTGAGGGCCTTCTGGCGGTTCCCTCACTGCGGGAAGCCAAGTTACGGGGAACCAGGCAGAGGGCCTTCTCAGTAGTGGCGCCTGCCCTGTGGAACGCCCTTCCATCGGAGGTCAGGGAGATGAACAACTACCTGACATTTAGAAAACACCTAAAGGCAGCCCTGTTTAGGGAAGCTTTTAATGTTTGATGAATTTCTGTATTTTAATATTTTGTTGTAAGCCGCCCAGAGTGGCTGGGGGAACCCGGCCAGATGGGCGGGGTATAAATAATAAATTATTATTATTATTATTATTATTATTATTATTATTATTATCATCATCATTCCATCTGGACTGGAAAAGCATGTTGCAAGTGGCTGAATGTGGCGCCAATGTACCATGACAAAGACTTGGGTGGAGGAGGTAAAGCAAGGGTCACCAAAATAGATGGCTTTAAAACAGGATTAGACAAACTTGATGTCTACTAGCCATGATGGCCATGCTCCCCCTCCACAGTTGGAGGCAGTAATTTTTCTGTACACCAGTTACTGGAAACCACAAGAGGTAGGGTTGCCATACGTCCAGAATTTCCTGGACATATCCAAAAACACACATATCTGAGCGGAAATCGCTAAAATGTCCAGGAAAATCTGGAGATATGGCAAAACTAAAAGAAGCTCAACAACTTTGGCCCAAAACAGCTCATGAGATATTTCACTGCAATATGGCAACCCTAACAGGAAGTCTTGCTTCCGGCTTTCCCATAAGTATCTGATTGGCCACTGTGATAACTGGATGCTGGACTAGGTAGGCACTGGCCTGATCCAGCAGGCTCTTCCTATGTTCTTGTATTGTTATGATAAGCAACAAACAAAAAAACTACTCATTGAGAGCAGCCCCCTCTCTCTTTAATTGAGACCTATTGGTTAGCACTCAATGCAAAAAGCAATAAATCATGCATCCGCAACATGAGAATTGTGCATGCCATAGTGTTATTTAAATTGCCATAGTCTTACTGTCATAATATTTAGGGATGGTGCCAAAGCCAATTATATTCTGAAGGCTTGGCAAAGAACCACCTTATAAATGCATTTCATGTACCTTAAATTACTTTAAAAGGTGTCATAGTGCAATTCCTATGACAGGGCATAGTTTCCCAGCTAGCCTTAGCGACAAGAAAAAGAATATAAATGGGCACAGTGATCAGCAAGATGTTTGCAAAACTGTTCTGCTGCATTTATTATATATATATTCATAAAGGAAAAAGAAATCTGTCATAGCAGCTGCGTGGCTGGTTTATGAATGCAGCTAAATTCAACACATCACTGCCTCTTTAGCCACACAAACTTTAAAAGTGTTAGAGCAGATTTAAAAACACATTTCTTTTCCTGTTAGTTCCACTCTACATGATTAGTGATTCAGAAACAACCCCAAAATGAAAAAAGCCCTCTTAATATATATACATATATTTAAATTAGTGTCTTAAAGGCAAAATATGCTACAAGGAAAGCGTATTTCACCCCCCCCTTTGCATCACTCCTTTTTTTATCCTAGATGTTTATTATTTAACTGTCCCCTTTAGTAAGTATTCAGGGGGGAAAGCTTGATAAAGTGCTGCAGAAAGATTTATACTCCAATTTAGAAGATATAAGAAAAAAATAATATGACCTCATTTGACTTTTATTTGGCTATTTTTCTACAGGGAAGTCCCAAAGTTAGAATTAAATTTTATTTCTGCAAGGGGAATAAGGAGGGGAGCAGGAGAGAGGTGCAATACCAGCTTTAATAGCAAACTAAGGTGCTTGATTGTTCCCAGGAGTAAAGCCCAAATGGGGTTTTAATTGAGACAGAGTGATATCAGTATGGTCAGGTGAAAATCTGTGGTTTGTGGAGGTACAGTACATTTTTAAAGAATATGCCCAAAGGGGAAAACCACTTCTGCCCACAGAAGCCTGATAAAAATCGAGCATTCTCTAGGAACCATAGAAAGTTGTTTGTCTGGTGGGGTGGGGTGGGGGAATCAGAAAAGAGGTAGAGAGAGTGAAATGTCCTGCCAGGGCCTGCAACTTATTACAGTACCCTGGAAGAAGGCATAGCTCATTGGCTGTCTGGAACCTGGAACCCTGAAGAGGAGCAGGCCTGTGAGAATACCCTGCAACATTTTATTGCAGCCCCCACTTGTTTAAGCACATGTCCTGTTATTCTGGGATAGTATAAGGCCACCTGTGGTGTATTAAAGGCTTCCTCAGACCGTTCCTTAATGATAATAATTCATTGTTTATACCCCATACATCTGGCTGGGCTTCCCCAGCCACTCTGGGCAGCTCCCAACAAAATATTAAAAACACAATAAAAGAGCAAACATCAAAAACTGCCCTAAACAGGGGGTGGAGGCGCACCTTCAGGTATATTGTGCTGAGGTTGTTTAGGGCTTTAAAAATCAGCAACAACACTTCGAATTGTGCTTGGAAACATACTGGGAGCCAATGTAAGTCTTTCAGGACCAGTGTTATGTGGTCTCGATGGCCACTCCCAGTCACCAGTCTAGCTGCCACATTCTGGATTAGTTGTAGTTTCTGGGTCACCTTCAAAGGTAGCCCCCCGTAGAGCACATTGCAGTAGTCCACGCGAGAGACAATTATTATTATTATTATTAATTATTTATACCCCGCCCATCTGGCCAGGTTTTCCCCACCACTCTGGGCGGCTTCCAACAAATAGCAAAATACATTAAAATATCACAGATTAAAAACTTCCCTAAACAGGGCTGCCTTTAGGTGTTTTCTAAATGCCAGGTAGTTGTTTATCTCCTTGACCTCCAATGGGAAGGCGTTCCACAAGGCGGGCGCCACTACTGAAAAGGCCCTCTGCCTGGTTCCCTGTAGCTTTGCTTCTCGCAGTGAGGGAACCGCCAGAAGGCCCTCGGTGCTGGATCTCAGTGTCCGGGCTAAATGATGGGGGTGGAGACGCTCCTTCAGGTATACAGGACCGAGGCCGTTTACAACTAGAGTATCCCCCACTCTGGCAAGACAGTCTGTTGGGCAGGTAGGGTTTCAGCCTGCGTACCAGATGGGGCTGGTATACAGCTGCCCTGGACACAGAATTGACCTGTGCCTGCATGGACAGCTGTGAGTCCAAAATGACGCCCCAGACTGCATACCTGGTCCTTCAGGGGTACAATTACTCCATCCAGGACCAGAGAGTCCTCCATATCTGCTCGCCCCCTGTCCCCCCAAAATGTACTGGGAGCCAATGCAGATTGTTTAGGACCAGTGTTATATGGTCTGAGCAGCCACTCCCGGTCACCAGTCTAGCTGCCGCAGGTAGATAAACTCAGACACTGGGTGCTGTTTGAGAGTCTTGTGCCTAGTGGACAACTAGACAGCAAGTCTTTATTCTCTCTCTTTGGTCAATTCAGTGGTTCTCTTGTGCACGATTGTGAGAGATAACCAAATGGTTCCACAATCTACATGCTAAGGCTAAATGCCAAAGGCACAAATCCATTTGCTTTCAAAATATTGCTTTCAAAATTTTCTGAGTTCATCATTTAACTGAAGTATGAGAAAATGAGTTGTTTGCAGATGATTTCAGAAACATCCACTGGTCAGAATCCAAACAGTGACAGGAGTAATTCTGTGAGCCCTGTGGAACTTGTAGAAAACTGTTCTTCCAGGAAAAAAAACAGTAGCTCTCTACATGGCAACCGCCTTTTGAAAAATAAGGGACTGGCAAGTGCTTTTAAAACACCCTAGGCTGGTGTGCAGGTCAGAGACAATCATTGCATTATATGCGAAGTACCCTCTAATACAGTTCAGTTTTTATAATAAATAATAATAATAATTTTTATTTCTACCCCACCCTCCTCCGTCAAAACCGGGCTCAGGGCAGCTAACACCAGTAAAATTACAATAAGACATAAAAGAAAGAAAAACAATTAAAATACGGGTTAAAATACCATTTTAATTTAAAAATTTTAAATGCAGCCTCATTTTAATGTAGCCCAAATCAAAACCTTAAGGGAGGAAAACATAGGGGTCATATTGAGTCCAGCCCAAAGGCCAGGCGGAACAGCTCCGTCTTGCAGGCCCTGTGGAAAGATGTCAAATCCCGCAGGGCCCTGGTCTCCTGTGAGAGAGCATTCCACCAAGTCAGGGCCAGTACCGAAAAGGCCCTGGCCCTAGTTGAGACCAATCTAGCCACCTTATGGCTCAGGATCTCCAGAATATTGTTGTTTGTGGACCTTAAGGTCCTCTGGGGGGCATACCAGGAGAGGCGGTCCCGTAGGTATGAGGGTCCTAAGCCGCACAGGGCTTTAAAGGTCAAAAACAGCACTTTAAATCTGATCCTGTACTCCACCGGGAGCCAGTGCAGCTGGTAGATCACTGGATGAATGTGGTCCCACAGCAGGGACCCCGTAAGGAGCCTCACCGCGGCATTCTGCACCCGCTGGAGTTTCTGGGTCACCTTCAAGGGCAGCCCCAAGATAATTGTATGGATTGGCATTATCATATAGTCAACCATGCAGCTCCTAGAATCATAGAATTGTGGAGTGGGAAGGGACCACCAGGGTCATCTAGTACAACCTGCTGCAATGCAGGAATCTTTTGCTCAAACCCAAGACCCTGAGATTAAGAGTCTCGTGCTCTACCGACTGAGCTAAGGACTGTATAAAGGAAAAGACAGGCCTTTGGATGACAGTCATACACAGAAGGACATAATCAGTAGTGCAGAGTTTACATCAAAAAGATCCCTTTGCACAGGCTGACACAGTCTGCTATGAGTGGGTGCAGGGATTCAGAAGCTGACGATTCCGCTTGACAACTCCTCAGAGAAGAAATCCTCAGAGAGAAAATGTCAGCGAGGTATCATTTTTACAATTACGAGCTAATGAGCATCCTCTTGGAAATTCAAAGGATGCAGCAGAGTGGAAATGACAACTTCATCTCTTAGGCTTAATAAGCCCAACAATGAGGAAAACAACAATAAATGGTAATTGGGAGGTGAATGGAAAGAGGAGGAGGAGGAGGAGCAGCAAGCTTTAAATAAATATGTAAATACATGCCATAAGATGTATCTTCAGGAGGGCAAGTCTGCAGAACTGTAATAATAATAATAATAATAATAATAATAATAATAATAATAATAATAATAATAATATTTATACCAGCCACTCTGGGCAGCTTCCAACAAAATATTAAAATACAATAGTGCATCAAACATTAAAAGCTTTCCCAAACAGGGCTGGATAAGACAAGATAGTTTTTTCTGTCCTGCTAAGCACCACGTAATGATTTTCATCATGTTAAGCAACTCCTCTTTGCCTTGTTCCAGTCAGGCTATGAGTTTGCAGGATGCCAAACACAGCCTGGAAAAGACTGACCTGTGGCAAGAGACTAGCAATGAGTAGCTGCTATAAGATTTCCTGGGTAGCCTAAGCTGGGCCAGGATGTGCAAGAGCTGAGAGGGCCTCAGTGCAAACTCCCATGATAAAAGGATGATATTTCAGCAGAGGGGTCATACTGAAGCACCTAAAGGAAGGAAGGAAGGAAGGAAGGAAGGAAGGAAGGAAGGAAGGAAGGAAGGAAGGAAGGAAGGAAGGAAGGAAGGAAGGAAGAACAGGAGCCTTCACTGAAAGCTAGGAGGAACCGAAAGGAACCCATGGTCAGGCTTCCTCAAACTCAGCCAGCCAGATGTTTTTGGCCTACAACTCCCATGATCCCTAGCTAGCAGGACCAGTGGCCAGGGATGATGGGAATTGTAGTCTCACAACATCTGGAGGGCCTAGGTTGAGGAAGCCTGCCCATAGTCATGGGAGAAGAGCCTTAGGAAGAGGGTGGGGTAGGGGGGGGAGTGAAGCTGTGGATTCTGGCTCCTCACTGGAGAAACCTATATCCTCAGATTCGAAAGCCCAGCCAGGGGTGAAGTGATTGTTCTTTACACTGCAGGTTTAAAACCAAAATTATTAAATAAATTCATAAATAAAAGTGAATGAAGCCACAATTTTTACAAGTGCCTTATAAGAAATACTGCCATGTCAGAAAGTATTGAAATAATGCTGGGTTTCAGCCTCCCATCAACTGAAGTGTCTCCATTTAGTTTTAATTCTTGCTATTATGCAGATAATCCTCATACTTGTAAATAAAATAAATCTGTCATCCTATACCTGAGAATATTCACTCACAAGTTCACTCTTGGGGAAAATATCAGTAGTGAGTTCAGCTGTCACCTTCTCCCCATTTTAAAGGAGCATTTTGACAAATGTTCTTCCTATATAACATAGCGACTCAAAATTCTGTTTTTTATATACCGTTACGATGCTGACAACTTATCTCATCTTGCTCCAGCTACATCTGTGTATATCCCAAACCAAGTAAGAAATAATCCAATATTCCTTTTGTCAAGAATCCCGAATGATGGGCTGTTGCTGTCCATGGTGCTATATTCTACAAGTTGAATATTATGGCAACATCAATGTTACGGTTCATGACACAAGCAGCTTCCTTTCCTCCCTTGCTGTTTATTGTCCTTCTTTTGGAAAACTTTAAGAAGTGCGTAATAGATCTTTGGCTATGTCACTTCTTCCTAAAGACTCTCTTTGCTTTGGAAAGATAAAGCTGGTGCCGCTTTATCTTACTTATTGCATTTGTTTCCCAATTGTTCCAAGGAGCTGACGACAATGTGCTTGGAGTTAGCCTATTGTTTCCTGGTGGATACATGACAAGGAGGAGTTAGAGAGGCTGGTTTGTGGGTGGACACATCATTTCCCCACAATGATCATAGAATCGTAGAGTTGGAAGGAACCCCGAGGGTCACCTAGTCCAATCTCCAGCAATGCAGGAATCTCAGCTAAAGCATCCATGACAGATGGCCATCCAGCCTCTGCTTGAAAACCTCCAAGGAAGGAGAGTCCACCACCTCCCCAAGGGAGACCGTTGATTGTAACGTGATTGCTTTGCTTCTCTGCAGAGTGACAGCTGTTTTTTCCCCCCTGGGTGAAGTTTAAACTCCTAACCAAGGTCTTTAATTGTTTTTAATTGCTCCTGCGTTCTGTTCCACTTGTTAGCAGAGCAGCCCTGCCCACCTGGGGAGAGAACATCTGCAATGAAAACTTCCATTGCACCCAGAGCCCTGCTGGCTTACAGCAGTCAGGGTGACAATAATAATAATAATAATAATAATAATAATAATAATAATAATAATAATAATAATAATAAATTATTTATACCCCACCCATCTGGCTGGGCTTCCCCTGCCACTCTAGGTGGCTTCCAACAAACATTAAAATACATCAAATATCATTGAAATCACCACTTGACCTCTCAATGTGACAGTCCCATCATAAATCAAAGGTACACTGAGAGATATCCATGACAGTACAGTAGCTATTTTACCCTAACTTTGGGATTGTCTTCTTCATATGTGTTGCTGCAACTCCTCTCAATTTTGATTGGCTTTCAGCTGTCAGGATTAGGCTACTACTGAGGGATCTGAGCAGTCTATGTTTTAAGTAGCAGATCCCTCTGGCTTTTGTTTTCCTGTTTAGATACTCAATGAAGTTTTCCTTTTCTTCTTTTTCTAAAAAAAAAAAGCCCTCAGCCTGTGTGGGCACATTAAAAATGCTAAACCCAGAAGAGTCCGATATGTTCTCTGCTTAATAACAATCCTCTCAGGTTTGTACCAGATTGATTTTGTTAATAAAGTCTACTTTAACATGTCTAAGTCCTCTATAGTCGGTGAATTTATTATTCTGTTTGACTTGATTTGGCTCCTACTCTGCAAAAGGATCATAAATTTGCCATCAATCTTTGACTGTATTCCATCTGCTCCCAAGGTGACTTCCATTGCTTCATCCTTCATTGCAGCTTTCCTTGCCAAAATACCCCCTTCTCTCACGACTATACATTTTCCCCCTTTAACAAGGGAAAGCCAGCATATTCTGATCTAGAAAACTACCAATTAATTGGAATCAATTTAACAAGCATGCCATTTCCGCATAATCTTCTGTTCCATTTGCTTAAGCCTTGTTCTACTTCTCATGATCTGGACACTACACTACTATTAATGCAACCTAGGATTGCATTAGCTTGTGTAGCAGCCACATCACACTGCTGGCTCATGGTCAGCTTGGGTCCAACCAAAACACCTAGATCTCTGTCGTATGCAGAGAGCAGAATGCAGTGACAGAATCCAACAGAAGAGGTTGCTGGTTCTGAGTGAATGGAGTTATCTCCAGCTTGGACTACTGCAATGCACTCTATGTGGGGCTCCCTTTGATGGTGACCTGGAAACTACAATTAATCCAGAATGCAGCAGCTAGACTGGTGACTAGGAGTGGCTGTTGAGACCATATAACATCGGTCCTGACACAGTGGTTCCCAGTACGTTTCCGAGCACAATTCAAAGTGTTGGTGGTGACCTTTGAAGCCCTAAACGGCCTTGGCTCAGTATACTTGAAGGAGCGTCCACCCCCATCGTTCAGTCTGGACACTGAGGTCCAGCTCTCAGGGCCTTCTGGCAGTTCCCTCCCTGCGAGAAGTGAGGTTACAGGGAAGTTTTTAATGTTTGATTGTTTATCGTGTTCTTAATACCCTTTGGAAGCCACCCAGAGTGGCTGGGGAGGCCCAGACAGATGGGCAGGGTATAAGTAATAAATTGTTGTTGTTGTTGTTGTTGTTGGGGCAGGGCAGCAAAGGAGAACAACATGGGGCATTGCTTGTATGGTGTCTTTCTTTTTTACTCCCTAAAAAGAGAGGTGCTATCTGCCCTGGAATCTTTTTTGTTTGACCCCAAGTGTGTAAGAATAAGCTTTAACTAACATACTAGCCTGGTTCACACATAATGCTAAGCCATGATTTGCTGAACAAACCACAAACTAGCCCCAATCTGTCAAAAGGTAATCAATAGAACTGTTGCTTAGGTCTACAAAGTTTATTTTATTTTTCAAGACCTCTGGCCTTTGTAGTTTGGGCAGTGTCTGAGGCAGGATGGTCAAAGAAACCATGGTTAACAAAGGGTGCTGCGTTCACACATGATGCCAAATCATAGTGTGTGTTTCTTTTAATAAAAAAAGAAGATTCACAAACCAAGCATGGCTTACAGTGTACATTGGCTTCAATGTACAAGCAAACCAAAGTTAAGCTGCTGGGCAGGGTGCACATGTAACATTAAGCCATGGTTGTATAAATCATGGTTTAGCACTATGTGTGAACCAGGCTACCGATTCATCTGCCTGGAGATCGGCAGGATATCCTGCTTCCTTTCAGCCTGAAAGAAATCTAATAATGTGATGAGAACTTTTGAAAAGCATTTCATTGTGAGGTGCAACATAATTTATGAAAGAGCAAAGTTTAATTCACTTATGAAAAAAGATGAAGATGGACCTGTCAGTGATTTATTACATCTTTATATCCTTTAGCTGAACATTGTGGATCTGGCACATTTTATGATGAGGTGATAAGAGAAGAAATTGTCGTGGAGGTCAGATTTAAAAAGTTTCTGAAAAATTACAAGGAGTTGAAGAAGAGCTCCCTTGAAAAAACCAGGCACCACTGTGAGGCAGCACAAGAGTGCTATGAAGCAGCAGTTCTAGGCTTCCACAATAGCAGTGGCAGCAACATCCCTTGGGAGGGTAATGCTCCTGCCCAGTTTGGGCAGTGTCTGAGGCAGGATGGTCAAAGAAACCATGGTTAACAAAGGGTGCTGCATTCATACATGATGCCAAATCATAGTTTTTTTTAAAAAAAAAGAACAACAATTTGTTGTTGACAAAGGACAGCTGGACATATAAAGGGCCCCATTACCTTCAGTAGCTTAGGGCCTCATAAAACCTAAATCTGGCCCTGGATCTGTACATGACAAAATGGATTGTGTACATTCAAAGCCTACATGCATTGGGGAACCCAATTCCCACCCTCTCCAGCCTTCAGATGCACCAATCAAACAGACCCCTGCTTTCTGTCTCTCCTCATCATTTGCTTAGTATCGTAGTATTACGGTAGGCTTGCTTGCGTTGCTCAGAACTTCATCTAAAATGGTAATTTAGGGAAGCTTTTAATGTTTAGGGAAGCTTTTAAAGTTTGATGGATTTCTGTATTTTAATGTTTTGTTGGAAGCCGCCCAGAGTGGCTGGGGGAACCCGGCCAGATGGGCGGGGTATAAATTATTATTATTATTATTATTATTATTATTATTATTATTATTTCACCTTTTGACTCCGATTCTGTACATGGAACTTGCATTGCCGAAAAGGCGATGTACAAATCAATACTTTCTTTTATGCCAGCTGTATTTTATTTTAGTAGCTCGTTCACAAGTATTCCTTGCGCTCTCTCTGCAATGTGGCTCTTACACAGCTGTCCTCCTTTCATTGCCCTCTGCAGATGAAAGGACTCTCCCGTGTTAACAGTCATCCAAGCTATCCTTTCTACAGGAACTTCGCCAAACCTATTTTTAGTCCCATTAAAATCTTTGGCTACAGTTTCAATATGAACTATCAATAATATCGATTCCGAGTGTCTTCTGCCCACCTCGCTTTCTCCTCCGAATAGCATACATTCAGGACAGTTTGTATAGGCAGAATTGAAAGATGTGTCAAATATATGAAAGAGATGGAGAAGGTGGTGCTTTAATTTTAAAACATGAAAATAAAAATCATAATTACAGATAATTGCATACTTAGGTATTTTTAAAAAAAAACAAACCAGAGGCATTTTTGCTAGGAATGGTTAAAAAGGAAGATCAGAAATTCTTCCAACAGCAGGAAGACTCCTCCTTGCACAGAGATGGAAACAACAGGATATTCCCACAACTGAAGAATGGCAACAGAAAGTATTGGAGTAAGGCTAACTGGAAGAATCCGGCAGCAGGACGATGAGAAATTCCAAAAAGAATGGTCCAAATTTAGAGAAAACTGTACATAAATAAAGACACTCACAGGACTGAAATAAATACTCATAACGTTTACTGTAATCATTTGGTTAGATCATAAGATGTAATGCTGTAATATAATAAAGAATGTATATTTAAAGTATAATACAAAAATTTATTAAGGAATTATAGACATTTATAGAATGTATATATAGTAAACACGCTTAAGAGTAATGTAGAGAAGCCAGAAGAGGGGTGGAGGGAAGTTAATTCGGATGAGATATAGATTTAAAGGAGAATAACATTGTTAAGCTGTATTGTGTTTAAGATATTTGGAAAAATTAATAAAAATCATTGCCGGGGGGGGGGGGGGACGACAGATTGAATTTAAGATGATACTACTTGAATTGAGGAACTAAATGCTATAAACAGACCTGCACAGTTGTGGATTATTATTATTATTATATTTATACCCCGCCCATCTGGCTGGGTTTCCGCAGCCACTCTGGGCAGCTCCCAACAGAATATAAAAAACATGATAAAACACCAAACATCAAAAACTTCCCTAAACAGGGCTGCCTTCAGCCTTCAGACGTCTTCTAAAAGTCAGATAGCTGTTTATTTCCTTGACATCTGGTGGGAGGGCATTCCACAGGGCGGATGCTACTACCAAGAAGGCCCTCTGCCTGGTTCCCTGTTACCTCACTTCTCATAGTGAGGGAACCAACCACCAGAAGGCCCTTGGAGCTGGACCTCAGTGTCCGGGTTGAACGATGGGGGGTGGAGACACTTTTTCAGGTATACTGGGCCAAGGCCATTTAGGGCTTTAAAGGTCGGCACCAACACTTTGAATTGTGCTTTCTTAACCTGAAAATGTTCTTAACTTGAGGTACCACTTTAGCTAATGGGGCCTCCTGCTGCCGCCGCCACACGATTTCTGTTCTCATCCTGATATAAAGTTCTTAACCCGAGGTACTACTTCCGGGTTAGCAGAGTCTGTAACCCAAAGTGTTTGTAACCCAAGGTATCATTGTAAACAGATCAGTGTTGTTGGAATGTTTGAAAGAGGCCTATGGCTTCTTCCTGGTTAGAATCCCAAAGCTGAAAAGCACATCATGTCTCAGGTCTTCTCCACATTTGAGCATTGTTAAGCTGTTAATCCACTTTCTCCCATTCAGAATTAGACCAGGGAAGTCCGCACCCACATTCATTCATTCAAATTTGCATATGAGGAGCAACTTCAGTTTTTCCTGTGCATACCAGCAGGTGTTCCATTTTGAGTTTCTCCCCACTTCTGATTGGGTGGATCTGTTATGCCAATTAAGTGTAGACAGGTCAAGTGTGCACATGCTGTAGCTGTGCATGCACCTTAAAAAAAATCACAGCGGAAGTGCGCAAAAGACGACACTCAACTATAAATTATCAACACACCCTTTTGCAGTATGTGCTGAAAAATAAATGAAAGCACTGCAGAAGCTGAAAGACTAGCTAAAAATGATTATCTATCCATAACACCAAAACAAATCATTTGAGATCCAGAGTGGAGTGATTTGGAACCTGATTTTTTTTTCAAGGAAAAAGCATTGAGGCTGGTTTTGTTTGAGGGTAACAACATGTGGATCATGCACATTAAACAGGAAAACAAACAGCTGCAAACACACAGCATGGATGAGCCCTCAACAAGCTCAAAGTCAGGTTCAAGAGCCAGTAACAGAAGACATCAACAGGCACAGGACTACAGCAATGGAACTGTCTCCATATTAAATTACAAAAAGAACAATATGAATACCTCTCCCTGCAGCTGTTTTAAAACTCATTGCATCTTCTGCATCTGATTGAGCCAGGAGCCAGGAGCCAGTTTGGAAGTCAAGGCTCCCTGCATATTCCCAGGAATGGGAAGAGTTTGCTTTGCTTGCGAAGATGAGAACTGGCAGAAGAGGGCTGCCAAAAATTGCAGCCTACTTGGAAAATCCAGATTTGGAGACCCAGAATAAGTTGCAATCATTTGGCGGGGATTTCACATTTATACTTCCCCTGCCTGAGTTTGAGTGCTTGCACCTTCCTTGGTTGTTTTTTAAAGTCTAAAATGGTAAGGTGTGATTTTAAGCTACTTTGAACCTGGTGATAGAATAAGATATAAATAACACATATATTATGGGACGCAGGTGGCGCTGTGGGTTAAGCCTCAGAGCCTAGGGCTTGCTGATCAGAAGGTTGGCGGTTGGAATCCCTGCGACGGGGTGAGCTCCCATTGCTTGGTCCCAGCT
Source organism: Zootoca vivipara (assembly GCF_963506605.1). Lineage (NCBI taxonomy): Eukaryota > Metazoa > Chordata > Lepidosauria > Squamata > Lacertidae > Zootoca > Zootoca vivipara. Next base: position 69,054,264 of record NC_083284.1, on the reverse strand, counting down.
CCTGCCAACCTAGCAGTTTGAAAGCACGTCAAAGTGCAAGTAGATAAATAGGAACCGCTACAGCGGGAAGGAAAACAGCGTTTCCGTGTGCTGCTCTGGTTTGCCAGAAGTGGCTTTGTCATGCTGGCCACATGACCTGGAAGCTGTACGCTGGTTCCCTCGGCCAATAATGTGAGATGAGCGCGCAACCCCAGAGTCGGTCACGACTGAACCTAATGGTCAGGGGTCCCTTTACCCTTTACCTTTAACACATATATAATGTCCATATAGGTCTGCCGTGGACATAGCCAGGATTTTTGTTGGGGGGGGGGCAGAACCTTATATTTGCATTGATTTTGATTGATTTAGAGGGCACCTGCCTGCCTTGGCTATGCCCATGAAGTCTGTATAATGTCCATAAAAGATGGGCATTTGGAGCAATGGCCACCCTACTGACTTTTTTCTTTTCTTTTTAGTGAAGGGTTTCAAGATTTATAGGGGGCTCCTTTGAGAAATTAGCCACAACTGCTCTTTCTCTAACCCTGGGTGACATATTCTAAAAGAGAAGAAAATTAAATTTAGTTCCCTTAAAAATGGCTTATAAAGATGTGCAAGTAAAAGGCGAGAAATTGCTTGGAATGGCAAAAGAAGGAAAGGATAGGTGAGCTTTGGTCTTTAGAAAGGAAATTAATAATGAATGTCATCACTAAAGATATTATCAGGTAACAGAGTTATGTTTAATATCTGCATTAGGTTATTCGAACTTATGATTCAAAAAGGAGGGAGGGTGTAGTTTGCAATCTGTGCCTCTGAAGCCTGACATTCGATTTCAGGCTGTGAATGATTTCATGAGCTTTGTTGTGCTGAGTCCAAATACTTCCAGTAATAATTTAATGCAGGTGATATTTCTTTGATATGACAGCTCAAACGAGTTTGTGGTGATGTTCTGGGGCTGGTCCTTAAAAGAACTTGCTGCTCCAAAAGGGTTATATTCTGCAAGTGCCCTGGGCGGTTTTATGGGTGGTATACACAGCTGTAATAAAGAACTAAATATATTCAATACCTTATGCCCAGAAACAATATGATGCCTATGATATATACAGCATATTTTAAAGCAAACTAATTAGAACAAAACTAATTACTGTAATTTCAACTTCAGATGTGAACTGAATCTTCTGGAACATATGAACATGCCTTACAGCCAAATATGACCACTATTGGGTTTTTCTCCATGCCGTAGTTCACAGAGAGCTTTCTTGACTGTTCTGGAATACAGTTGATTTTGTAAGGAAGCAGCTGTCACTATTGCCTCTCCCCTGTAGCTTGGAGACTGCTAACATACCATCTAGGAGTGGCAAACACATTTTAAAAATTATTATTTTCACTGCTCCTTGTGCAAATCTGTTGGATTGAAAAACTTGCATTTCAAAAAGAAAAAGGAAAGGAAATAATTAAAGGATACCTGTGCAAATACCTTCACATATGCCCACAATGGACCTCAGCTTTCTGACATTTATGGTGAGTTGGGTGGTATTAATTGAGGGATGGGGACACACAGCATGAGCACAACCCATCAAACACCACTCACTAGTGTGGATGGGATACATCAGGATAGATTTCGGAGGCATGAAATTGAAAGTTCCCTTGTGTGAACAAAGGCGTGCATAGAATAATATGGAGCAGATGATTCAGCAGGGGAAACACAGCCCAGAATAAGTAAGGAGGTAGTACAAGAATACTTGGCTAGTTTAGATGTAATCAAGTCTCCAGGGCCAGATGAACTACATACAAGAGTATTAAAAGAACTGGCAGAGGTGATTTCAGAGCCACTGGCAATAATCTTTGAAAATTCCTGGAGAACAGGCGAAGTTCCAGCAGACTGGAGGAGGGCAAATGTTGTCCCTATTTTCAAAAGAGGGAAAAGAGAGGACCCAAACAATTACTGCCCATTCAGCCTGACAACAATACCAGGAAAGATTCTAGAGCAGATCATTAAGCAAACGGTCTGTGAGCACCTGGAAAGAAACTCTGTGATCACTAAAAGTCAGCATGGGTTTCTGAAAAATAAGTCATGTCAGACTAATCTGATCTCATTTTTTGACAGAATTACAAGCCTGGTAGATGAAGGGAACGCTGTGGATGTAGCCTATCTTGATTTCAGCAAGCCCTTTGACAAGGTGCCCCATGATATTCTTGTGAAGAAGCTGGTAAAATGCGGGCTAGACAATGCTACCATTCAGTGGATTTGTAACTGGCTTACTGACCGAACCCAAAGGGTGCTCATCAATGGCTCCTCCTCATCCTGGAGAGTAGTGACTAGTGGGGTGCCACAGGGTTCTGGCTTGGGCCCAGTCTTATTCAACATCTTTATCAATGACTTGGATGATGGGCTTGAGGGCATCCTGAGCAAGTTTGCAGACTTGGGTACCACAAGAAGGATACAGACAAGCTGGAACGTGTCCAAAATGGTCAAAGGCCTGGAAACGATGCCTTATGAGGAACAGCTTAGGGAGCTGGGTATGTTTAGCCTGGAGAAGAGATGGTTAAGGGGTGATATGATAGCCATGTTCAAATATATAAAAGGATGTCATATAGAGGAGGGAGAAAGATTGTTTTCTGCTGCTCCAGAGAAGCGGACATGGAGCAATGGATTCAAACTACAAGAAAGAAAATTCCACCTAAACATTAGGAAGAACTTCCTGACAGTAAGAGCTGTTCGGCAGTGGAATTTGCTACCAAGGAGTGTGGTGGAGTCTCCTTCTTTGGAGGTCTTTAAGCGGAGGCTTGGCAGGCATATGTCAAGAATGCTTTGATGGTGTTTCCTGCTTGGCAGGGGGTTGGACTGGATGGCCCTTGTGGTCTCTTCCAACTCTATGATTCTATGATGCTATGAAACAGCAACTTATATATGCAGCAATGGTCTAGAGTAGTAGACACAGCCTCATATCCTCCGACACTTCTCTAATGAAAATAGGGATGTCTTCTTCCTCTTCTTCTTCCTTTTACACCCCGCCCATCTGACTGGGTTGCCCCAGCTACTCTGGGCAGCTTCCAACATACATAAAAACATAATAAAACATTTAAAAGCTTCCCTATACAGGGTTGCCTTCAGATGTCTTCTAAAGGTTGTATAGCTACTCATCTCCTTGGCTCAGGGGTCTCATAACTCCACATCCTCCAACATTTCTCCAATGAAAATAGGGATGTCCTAAGGAAAAGTGGAACATTCTGGGATCAAATCAGAAACTTGGATGGCTTCCTGCTTGGCTTGATGGCCCTTGTGGTCTCTTCCAACTCTATGATTCTGTAAATCCAGGACTGTCCCTAGAAAATAGGGACACTTGGGGGGGGGGTCTGCAGGCTTTGATCTAATCTGACTGTCATGGTCTGCCCCTTGGATGCCCCTGGTAGCTCCCTACAAAACATGTGAAACACTAAAAATAAACATTCTTCATACAGTCCTGCAAAGCTTGTGACACACCAAGTAAATTAAACACAGCACATGGGATATGTAGAGCAACCCACACTGGGGCTGCCTATCTGAGATAGCATGCAAACTCCTTGCAGGGCCAGTTAACACATAGACAAATGGACTTTCTTAACTTTGGAGGGTCTTGAGTTTTGCAGGCTTTCCACAGTACGGATGTTGGGGTGAAAATTGTGTGTACACGAGGCTTCATTTTTGTTTGAAACAAAACAGTGCCACAAAACGAAGCTGATTTGAGGACACAGAAGGTCTTGCTCATACTCTGCACCAAACAGTCTAGTTATGAAGTGAACTTAAGCTAATACTTGCATTGAAAAAAGCATACATAAGAATAAAGGGCTTCATCTTTTATGCAGAGATTAGAAACCTGTGCATTCTGCCAGCTTCAGACAGTTAAAAAGGAGAGAGAGAGAGAGAGAGAGAGAGAGAGAGAGAGAGAGAGAGAGAGAGAGAGCCTGCTTTGACTGACAGATAAATGCAAGACAAAAGAAATAAGCTCTTCTTAGACCCAGAGAGTGGATGAAAACTACACAGGTGAAAAATGATAATGATTGTTTTTTTGCAGGAAATGATACAAGTCTTCCTTGGGGGGGGGGAATGTAGTGATAAAAGGAACTGTCAGATGAAACACACTCTGCTACTCTAAAAACAGCACATCCTGGCAGGCAGGCTAATCGTGCTTCTAGGTTCAGGGTTTCACATATGCTGGAACACAATAGCATCCGTGGCATTATGTTGCTATCAAGTGCTCAGGAGATGCTGTTCTGATGTACCAAAGCACTTAAATGGGCCTGTAATTCTGCCACCCACTGAGAAGATTAAGCAGTTGCCTAAAACAGAAGGTTGATGCAAGCAATAGAGCTTCCCCAGCCAAAACTTTGCTGCAGAACTGCTGGATAGCTTGCTCTATTGTGAACATACATTAATGGGCTAATGCTACTTCTGTTGCTGTCATAGACTAGAAACCCGCTTTTCACTTATCAGCACACATTTGGGGGGGGGGGAGAGAATAATTCACCTTCTTACTATTTGTTGTCCATCCAGATTGAGAATACAACTTCCGTTGCAAAGAAAGGCACGCTGAGAAAACGGTCAGCTACCACTTTGATTAAATGAATGGAGAGATGCAATGACACCATGCAGACCAGGCAGATGGGACCACAACTCACCCTCTCGTTGGCTTTTTTTGGGGGGGGGGGGTAACACACCTTGCATAAGGCAAAAAGTTGAGCTACCAAGGAATTGTGCTTGTGTCTGTCTGGACCTAGCTACACTGCAAACATGCTGATCTAACAGTCTTTCCCTGTGACTTGGAACCTCTGGGAATGGTAGTCCTGTGTGAAAGAACTAGAGATCTCTAGTTAGGGAGAGTGAGACAGTCACAGCAGGCAGAGGGTTCTGGTGTCATGAAAGGACAGGAATTTGTTGGCCTGGCCATTTAATTCATTGCTATATTTTTGCTCCGAGGGAGAGGCATTGGTAGGGTGCCTCAAGTGCCAAAAGGTTCTGTGCACCTTGCCTCGAAGGAGTACCATTTGCCGATCCTTTCTGCGTAGCAAAATGTCTCACCTCAGGCATGGTAACTTGGGACCAGCAGAAGACCTTTGGCAAACTAAGAGAAAAACGGGTCACTAAACAAATGCATGCACGAAAATGCTTAAAGCAGAAGTTGCCAAAGAAGTAGGAGCATTCTGGGGAAATTGATAAAATTCCATACACTCATTTTTGCAACGCAGGTTTACAGCCTGAGAAAGTAGAAGGGGCTCAGCTCTTAATTCTTCCAAAATTGTTGTTTCCCCCCCCCCCTTTTGGTACAGTCGGTTCAAGAATGATTTCACCTGAAGTTAATCCCGTGGTTCCCCTGGTGAAATATTTGAGAGATAACATAGAAACATAGGAAGCTGCCTTATACTATTATTTTCTGTGCTGCCTCTGTGGAGCTTCCAGACCAAAGTCTTTCCCAGCCCTACCTAGAGGTACTGGGGAGTGTATTTGGGGTGTCTGTCGAGAGACAGATCTTCTCCCGGGAAATCAAAGAGTTTCCAAAAGACTAGTGGTATTTTTCGGTGGTGTTTCTTACACCCCCAAGATTTAACCTAAAATGGAATTCAAAATTTGCAGGTTTCCTCCAAGATTAATTTCCAGGAAAATCATAGGAGTTGCAGGAAAACTGGTACAATTACTCAAGGTGGTAATGTGTTATATATCCCTATTGATCACAAACTGGAAATTAAGAAAGGGTGGTTTAACAATCAATCCCTTTTTCCATGGAACTCTGGGAATTGTAGTTCTTTTAAGAGGAATGGGGGAGCTCCTAATTACTTTCAGCACCCATAACACACCCCAATATTCTTGGGGGAAGCCAGGGCTGTTCAATGTGGTACGATACTGCATTGAATACATAGTGCAGATGGGGACTTAGATTGGAACAAACCGTGAAATATGTTGGAAGCCATAGAGCGCACTAGACAAAATAAGCTTCAGACTCCCTACATTTCCCTTTTAAAAATAACACAACTGAATCACTGTGCTATTTTTATTTGTTCAACTGTCAAACCCTTGTGAAGCTTTTGGGAATCTTTATCAGCCTTTTAGTTTGCTTTATTAAGAACATCAGATTCAATATAAAGCCCACCTGAGCCTTCCCAGTTCATGATATTCTATTACCTACCTTTCCAGACCACTTCACTTCATTCTCACACAGATCCCTTTTCCTCTGCTAATTTCAATTTAAGCAGTATTGTCATATGTTCTCATATCACATCATTTAAAGCATTTAATTGCTTTTCTATTAAACCAACACTCCAAGAGATACGAGTATGGAGTTACAAATAGTTACAAAACAGCTGCTTATCTGTCAAACCCTTTCAGATTACCAAATATATCATAGGAATTGGATATCCCTGAACATTAAAAGTGGAACCTGAAATGAAACGTTGTAGTGGAGGGCTTCTGTTCAGGGTTCCAGCCAGCCATGCCCCTTTCCAAGATATTCCATTCCATCAAGGTTTTCCATTTCTCCTCAACATGTAGTGTTCTAAGTTCAAATAAAACTCTATGAGTTCTCCTGCTATTAATATGCACTGAGCCCGGAAGAGTTGCCCCTTTAAAGAAACACTTGTGTCAGCACTCCTGCTAAATTGGAATGGGGTGCGTGGTCTTGATTCCACCACCACAACCCTGCTTTAAAAATCATTTGTAGCCACTTCAGTAGCGCATGATATGTAAACTGAAAATCTACATTGTGTGCCATACCATCCATAGACAGTACAAAATAGCAACAAAAAATTGATGAAAGATCTGGGGGCACAAATGGAACCCCCCCCCCCATAAAAAACTACATGAGTGTTATGTATTCAGTGGTTTGGGTTTGCCTGAACTTGAGCTGGACCAGGCTTCCCCAAACAAAGGCCCGCGGGCTGGATGCGGTCCACGAGGCTCATTTACATGGCCCCCAGCGACCCCCGCTGCCCACTCTCACCGGCATGGCACAGCTGCCCACTTCTGGGTTGCCGGCGCTTCGGAAATAGCTTGTGAGCATGCGCAAGCGTCATTTCCGGCGCACTTCCAGGCCAGAGGAGGCCCGTGCGCATGCACACAAGCTATTCCCAGTGTTCCGGCAACCCAGAAGTACGCGATCGGCACTGGCAGCACCGGCCCTCGGCGAGGTAAGTTTGGGGACCCCTGTCTGGACTAAGGATTCTGAGCCCCTGTGTTCTGATTTGATACATGCTATCCAATCACAGAACATTTCAGGATTTGGGCCTCTGCCATTGGCCCTTAAACTCTGAGTCATGATTCACAGCTTGGAAGATTAGGCAGCCAATCACGTTGGGAGTGGGAGGCCTTCAGAAATGTATATAAGCAATTGCTTTGCCCCTGTTGTCCAGTTCTGTTAGTTCAATAAAGGTTCTTGCTGTTATCACTGTGTCTTGCCTCGTGGGAACCCACCTACACTTCAATAAGATTTTTGACCCAGAGCCAACTCAATGGTAAAGTTTCATTTCAAGCCCTGCACATCAGAGTATGTCAGGGCTGTGCTACAGATGGAAATCCAGCGCAAACCCCAAAGAGCAGGATCAGAGGGCAAGCAAACAAATAGGCAGAACAAGGAGCCAGAACTGAGGAGCAATAACAGAAATACAGCAACTATTAGAGGGGGTTTACTGGCAAGCATTGTACTGAGGACCACCCAGCCCAGTTCTTGAACCCAGCCCTTCCATTCTGGCATTGCATATTTGTATACATATCATATTATCAGGAGTGTAGCACTAAGAACAAAGCAACTATCCCACCCCACCTCACCCCCAAAAATGAAATGGAAAGGAAGGAAAACATGCCATTTCTTTCCCCAATATCCACAGACAGTGAACTATTAGGGAATAAAGCAACTGTTTTTGACTCCTCAAAGTAGTATACTCTCACTCGGACAAAGCGGGGTTTTGTCATGTATAACTTTGATCTTCATAAAATCTATACTCTGACTCTTTGAACTTGCAGAACTCTTTGCATCCAACTTCGTGAAACTGGAATCTTTCCCAGCGTGAAGATTATACACACCAGCCAACCCTTTCCTGGATTGTCCCTTTATAATGGAGTCATGTTAGCTTTTTCGCCAATCCCTGGGTGCTTCTCTGGTTGCTAATGAAGAATCAAAGTGCTCTCATCCACTTAATTTGTCCCTGAGCACTTTTCAAATTTTAACACTGAGAGATTTACAGTCCTGGAACTTTCTCCGTTTCAAGATGCTCAGACTTGCAAAATTATGAACTAAAATTAGCATGACTACTTGACACAGGGTATGTTTCTTTTGGGGGGGGGGGTGTTGAGATTATTGACAGAGCAAGATTAAAAGGAAATACTACTGAAATAATAATACATTTGAAAATTGAATAGAATCATAGAGTTGGAAGAGACCACAAGGGCCATCCAGTCTGTCAATAGTCTGTCTTTGGCCTGAATTTTCTGTTTTAATCTTAAATAATTTTGTTTCCTTCTTTAAAGCTATTTAGGCACACCTGTTTTTCTATGACTATAGAGTTTTTTTATTACCTTTGACTTGCATTGTCAGTGTGAATTCCCTGCACGTGGGTCCAGTTACTATTTGTCAGCGTAATGGTGCAAAGGGTAAAACAGCGATGGCCCCCCCCAGAATATATGCTGCCCACCACTCTGGAGAAGCAAGGGAAATGGGAGAGAGCAGAGGGTGAGAAGGTTTGTGTGCTCAGTAATTGGTCCCCCTAATGGTTGGTTTAGTGATGTATGGAAGTGAGAGCTGGACCATAAAGAAGGCTGATCGCCGAAAAATTGATGCTTTTGAATTATAGTGTTGGAGGAGACTCTTGAGAGTCCCATGGACTGCAAGAAGATCAAACCTATCCATTCTGAGGGAAATCAGCCCTGAGTGCTCCCTGGAAGGACAGATCCTGAAGCTGAGGCTCCAATACTTTGGCCACCTCATGAGAAGAGAAGACTCCCTGGAAACGACCCTGATGTTGGGAAAGATTGAGGGCACAAGGAGAAGGGGACGACAGAGGACGAGATGGTTGGACAGTGTTCTCGAAGCTACGAACATGAGTTTGACCAAACTGCGGGAGGCAGTGGAAGACAGGAGTGCCTGGCGTGCTCTGGTCCATGGGGTCACGAAGAGTCGGACACGACTAAATGACTAAACAACAACAACAACAACAAAATGGTTGGTTATCACTGTGACCCATCATCACTATTTGTTGGAAGCCAGAGGAGTGGCAATAGCTCAGGGCATGCAAAAGCTCCGAGGTTCAACCCCCAGGTAGGACTGGGAATGTTTGCATACCCTCCAAGTGCCCCTCTTTTTCAGGGACAGTCTTGGATTTACAGAAGCCATCCCAGTTTCTGATTCGATCCCAAGGATGTCCCTATTTTCATCTGAGAAATGTTGGAGAGTACTCTAGATGAGCCAATGTTCTGATTCTGTATAAGGCAGTTCCCTGTAGAACAATAAACCATGTTATATCAATCCACATTTATAACAGGAGAAGATGTATTCCCAGAGCCATCCCTTAAGGTGTACCCCTTTATATATTTAAAGACTCCAAGCTCAGATGAGCTCTCATTTATATACCATTCCCCATTCATCTGTAAACCTGTTTGTTTAACAAGGTTAATGTTACTATTTTATCATTCTCTAGCCAAGCTATGAGGTATGATCCACTTTGTCCTAAGCTACAAATCTTCCAGGGCCATTGTGTAATTGGGTTAGTTCTTCAGGTTCATTGATCACAATCTAATAAGTTGGCAGAGTTCCCCGACTTTTAGCTGCCAGCTAGTGGAGATAAATCAGTGAATATAATTACTGTATGAAAGAGAATATGCACTAAAATTAATTTTGAATTCTCTTCCTTTTGAAGAAGACTCTGTTGCGGCCAGAGCTCGTTTTGAAAGTGTGTGATGTGTTAATCAATATCTTTTAGTTCATGACTAGACACTGATATTAGCTGTCCTTTTACTCTTACACAATTGTTAAAATTCAAAATCTGTCTGCAGGATTTCCAAACACCAGACAAAGTTATATCGGGCCTTTGTTAAAGATCTGTGGGTAAACTAAAGCACTGGAGCTTGCTGAAAATATATATCTGAAGACAAGTAACATATATTTGAAGACAGAATATATTTTGGATATGATAATGTTGATGCTGTTACTGGCACAGCTCCCAGTTCTTTTTGACGGTTATTGATTATCACAATTTTCCCGCCCCCACCCCCATTTGAACCACAGTTAGTCAAATGAGAACTCAACCCTCTTCCCCCATAACCAAAGAGAGGGTGAAAGAATTCAAACTTGTGTGGATTTTATCTTATCATTTCCTAGGGATGTTTAGGAGATTTTCCTTGGCCAAATCTCCCCTCAGAATTTGGAAACTGGAGTGACTGGGACTGATTTTTGGGGTGGAACCAATGCATTAGGAATTCTCCATTGATCGTGTATTTGAAAGACAACTGCCAACAATTGACATCGTTAGTATGGTTACAAGAAGTTTTGTAAGGACAATGGTATCATTTATAATTAAGAGTGATTTAAATGGAAAAGGGGGATTGGATTTAATAATAATAAAATACAAGTAAATGCAAGATTAAAGAATAAGTTTAAAAACCATTATTTGGGGGGGGGAGTCTCAGGCTTACTTAGCCAAATGTTGCTTATTATGCAAAAATGTTGTTTATTAAGCTTTACAAAAATGTCGCTATGTTTGAAAAAAAATTGTAAAAAACCAATTAAAATTATTATAAAAAAAGGAATTCTCCATTGATCTGTTAGGATTAGGTGCAGGATTATAATGTGAAATTGTGAATTTTATATTGACAGCTATATTTGCTGAGGGTCATAGCTTTCACTTCCTTCATGTGTCTTCCACCTCAGCAGAACCAATGCGCACGAAAGTGCATTGATAAAACACTTCATTTTTTTTTAAAAAAAGCAACATTTATATGATCATATATATGTTTTAAACAGGCATGGCTTCCTGTGAACAGTGGTTTGTCAGGAAACACCTCTTCTCTCCACAGATCTACAGTTCCCATAGTTCCCTGAGAAGGATTGACTGTTAAACCGCTCAGGGAACTGTAGCACTCATCCTTTACCTTTCTTAAAGCTTTTCAGATGAGTGAGCATTGGAATGAATAATATGGTCTATTTTCACTTTGACTACTCTCCAATAAAATCAGATTTCAGTTTTCCGTTCAGAAGGAATTTCAATTCTTGCAGCATTTAACGTTTAATATCTTTTCTTAGATGAATCCCAAGCCGGAATTAAGATTGCCGGAAGAAATATCAACAACCTCAGATATGCAGATGACACAACCTTGATGGCAGAAAGCGAGGAGGAATTAAAGAACCTTTTAATGAGGGTGAAAGAGGAGAGCGCAAAATATGGTCTGAAGCTCAACATCAAAAAAACCAAGATCATGGCCACTGGTCCCATCACCTCCTGGCAAATAGAAGGGGAAGAAATGGAGGCAGTGAGAGATTTTACTTTCTTGGGCTCCTTGATCACTGCAGATGGTGACAGCAGTCACGAAATTAAAAGACGCCTGCTTCTTGGGAGAAAAGCAATGACAAACCTAGACAGCATCTTAAAAAGCAGAGACATCACTTTGCCGACAAAGGTCCGTATAGTTAAAGCTATGGTTTTCCCAGTAGTGATGTATGGAAGTGAGAGCTGGACCATAAAGAAGGCTGATCGTCGAAGAATTGATGCTTTTGAATTATGGTGCTGGAGGAGACTCTTGAGAGTCCCATGGACTGCTAGAAGATCAAACCTATCCATTCTTAAGGAAATCAGCCCTGAGTGCTCCCTGGAAGGACAGATCGTGAAGCTGAGGCTCCAATACTTTGGCCACCTCATGAGAAGAGAAGAATCCTTGGAAAAGACCCTGATGTTGGGAAAGATTGAGGGCACTAGGAGAAGGGGACGACAGAGGACAAGATGGTTGGACAGTGTTCTCGAAGCTACGAACATGAGTTTGACCAAACTGCGGGAGGCAGTGCAAGACAGGAGTGCCTGGCGTGCTATGGTCCATGGGGTCACGAAGAGTCGGACACGACTAAACGACTAAACAACAACAACAACAACAATCTTTTCTTCATTTTCTTCTCTTACAACATAATTATTGTCGCTCCCAAAAAATTCAGAAGATTATATGGAAAGACTTGCTCTTTATTTTCCTTAATTACAACTGGGGCCCAAAAGAGACATGACTCTTAAAGCTGCCTACACATTGGTATTTGGTCTGGCTCCAGTAGCCTCCCACAGCTAGTGGCTGAAACTAAGAACACATGGCATTAGCCACATTCCATATGCATCCTGCTGAATAAGGCAGACAGTTTTCCAGACCCTCCTACCGGTAGTGTCCCTATTTTCCAGGGACAGTCCTGGATTTACAGAAGCCATCCAGATTTCTGATTTGATCCTGGAATGTCTCTCTTTTTCTTAGGATGTCCCTATTTTAATAAGAGAAATGTTGGAGGGTATGGAGTTATGTGACCCCCGAGCTAGGGAGATAAGTACCTAATAATAATAATAATTTATTATTTATACCCCGCCCATCTGGCTGGGTTTCCCCAGCCACTCTGGGCAGCTTACAACAGAAAAATGAAATAAAATTATCTATTAAACATTAAAAGCCTCCCTAAACAGGGCTGCCTTCAGATGTCTTCTAACAATCTGGTAGCTGTTTTTTTTCTTTCACATCTGATGGGAGGGCGTTCCACGGGGTGGGCACCACCACCGAGAAGGCCCTCTGCCTTGTTCCCTGCAACTTGGCTTCTCGCAACGAGGGAACTGCCAGAAGGCCCTCGGTACTGGACCTCAGTGCCCGGGCAGAACGATGGGGTGGAGACGCTCCTTCAGGTATACTGGACCGAGGCCATTTAGGGCTTTAAAGGTCAGCACCAACACTTTGAACTGTGCTCGGAAACGTACTGGCAGCCAATGTAGGTCTTTCAAGACTGGTGTTATGTGGTCTCGGCGGCCGCTCCCAGTCACCAGTCTAGCTCCCGCATTCTGGATTAGTTGTAGTTTCCGGGTCACCTTCAAAGGTAGCCCCACGTAGAGTGCATTGCAGTAGTCCAAGCGGGAGATAACCAGAGCATGCAGTCTGCAGGCAGGTAGGGTCTCAGCCTGCGTACCAGATGGAGCTGATATACAGCTGCCTTGGACACAGAATTGACCTGTGGCTCCATGGACAGCTGTGAGTCCAGAATTACTCCCAGGCTGCACACCTGGTCCTTCAGGGGCACACAGTTACCCCATTCAGGACCAGGGAGTCCTCCACACCTGCCCGCCTCCTGTCCCCCACAAACAGTACTTCTGTCTTGTCAGGATTCAACCTCAATCTGTTAGCCGCCATCCATCCTCCAACTGCTTCCAGGCACTCACACAGGACCTTCACCGCCTTCACTGGCTCTGATTTGAAAGAGAGGTAGAGCTGGGTATCTAACTTTTAGAAGACATCTGAAGGCAGTCCTGTATAGGAAAGTTTTTAAATGTTTAATGTGTGTGTGTGTGTGTGTGTGTGTGTGTGTGTGTGTGTGTGTAGGAAGCCACCCAGAGTGACTCGGGCAACCCAATCAGATGGGTGGGGTATAAAATTAATAATGATAATAATACAGTCGTACCTCGGGTTACAAACAACTCGGGTTACGAACTGCGCAAACCCGGAAGTATTTTTGCCGCGTGCGCAGAAGCACCGCGCGCATATGCGCAAAGCGCGAAAATAGCGCTTTGCACATGCGCAAAATGGCGTTTTTGGGTTACGAACTTTTTGGGTTACGAACTGCGACCCGGAACGGATCGCGTTCGTAACCCGAGGTACCACTGTAATAATAATCTTAATACAGTAATTATATAGGACATATCTATTTTCATTGGAGAAATGTTGGAGGATATGGTCTCCCCTTTGTCACAGTATGTACAACTTGTTCCAGAAACAGACATTAGAAAATGTATGAATGTACAACATACTGTATTCCCATTTCTGTAGTATCTGAGAAATTACTGCATAGGCTTAACAAGACATGAGATAGGCAATCACATTAGTTTAAATGTGTTCTTTCACTTGGGGGAATTGGGTTTGTTTCAGTGAAACCCTCCATCTGCCTTACCTACCTGCAGTTGGCGGCTTCCATGCCAGCATACTTCTAGCTAAGTGTGCATTCATAGGAATTTGGCCTTTAAAAACTGTCTGAGACAACAGTTCATCCAACTGTAGAATAATAGGATTCACTAGCAGATTAATTAGCTCCCCAGCCAGATATTAGAGACTTTGCAATGAATTATAAACTCATCATAGAACAGAATTTAAATTCCTTGACAACAGACAACATTGAACAGGCATACAGATTTAAAGCAATCAAGGGATCATCAATTTACAGATTGTCAAGGTATCGCTGAAACCTTTGTTCAACATCTTTCTTGGTATAAATGTTAATCAAAAACATTCCAGTTTTGACTGTGGAACTGAGTGGCTTAACTGTAAGCAGCAGATAGGCCTGTACAGTACTGTAATGCTGTTCTTAATCAATATCTACATGTACTGTATTAATAATAATAATTTATTATTTATACCCCGCCCATCTGGCTGGGTTTCCCCAGCCACTCTGGGCGACTTCCAACAGAATATTAAAATACAATAATCTATTAAACATTAAAAGCTTCCCTAAACAGGGCTGCCTTCAGATGTCTCCTAAAAGTCTGGTAGTTGTTTTTCTTTTTGACATCTGGTGGGAGGGCGTTCCACAGGGCGGGTGTCACTACCGAGAAGGCCCTCTGCCTGGTTCCCTTTAACCTTGCTTCTTGCAGTGAGGGAACCGCCGGAAGGCCCTCGCCGCTGGACCTCAGTGTCCGGGCAGAACAATGGGGGTGGAGACGCTCCTTCAGGTATACTGGACGTGTATAAGACTATATTTTTTCCTAAATTTTTGAAGTTTAAAATAAGGGGTTGTCTTATACACTGATAGTGCATAGTGCATTTTCTTAATTTTGGATTTTTTAAAAAAAATAGGGGTCGTCTTATACATGGGAGTGTCTTATACATGGGGGCCTCTTTATTTTTAAGAGCCATTCCCATGCATTTGAAACAGCGCAGGCAGGGGTAGATAGCTTTCTACAGCACCCATGATTGCTTGGAGCAGAGGTGGAATACAAATGTTTAAAAATAATTGATGCATGTTCAAGCTTTCACTGTTGGGATTCAGCAAATTCACCCAAGTGATCCTGCAACACATTAATTAATTAATTAATTTAGTTAGTTAGTTAGCACGCACCAGATTTAGGACAGTGTATGCAGATTTAGGACAATGTAGGTGCAAAATTGAGAAGATCCATAACAGAGAAGATCCACTTGGGAGTGCCAATTTTTGGCCTCACGCAGGGTACCATATTTTGAAAGATTACCAAATTTTATCCCTGGCATGTGTAGTTCGCCCTTCACAGAGCTAAAATTCACAGCAACCCTAAACAATATACAGTGCCCAGAATTCTTTGAAGGGAAATAAGCGCTTTAAAGGTATAGTGTAATATGCAGCCTCAAGACAGAAGTGCCTGGCGTGCTATGGTCCATGGGGTAACGAAGAGTCGGACACGACTAAACGACTAAACAACAACAACAACAATATGCAGCCTCAGATAAATTTGTCATACTTTCAGTTCATCTTGGGTTGATGAAGATAAGAAGGAATTTAACCTGACTCCAGTTTCCGCTGGCAGGTTGCTAAAAAAATTGTTCCTCCTCACGAGAAAATACATAAAAATTATCACAGGGCCCTGGTCAGTTGGTGTTGGTAAGAACGTTAAACTCCTGTGATATTTAGGGCATTCTGCTACTTCTTCCCAGCCTGGTTTTTGAAAACTAATGCAAAAGTTATAAACATTTATGTAAGCTGATCAGAACTAGATATAAATGAAAACAAAGTGCATGTTCTGTTTTCAAACAGACACAGCGATAATTTAAATAGGACACAAGAACAGAGACAATGAAGCTTCGCTCCAGCTTGGGTCAAATGGAAAGGCAAAACACACCAGATTAAAGGTGGCCAAAGAAACCTCTAAAATTACTATGCAAATAAAAATTGAAAGGGCTCCCTGTATAATGAAACCAAAGCCTTAGTTACAGCAGGCAGGATTAAAAATGAGTTCAAAGTTGAGGATAACACAAAAGATTGAAATATTCACTGAATGCTAGCTGGAAAAGGAAATGTTTATTCACAGCTTAATTTATTGGTTCTCTGACTTTGATGTCCTTTCTCTTCTGCTTGCGGGTCCGAGAAACATGGGGGAAAGCAGTGGGGAGGGGATAGAAGTGTGGGCAAGCCCTTAAAAGGGCAGGTTGTGGTTATTGGGAATGTGCAGGCCACTTGATGAGGCCCTAAGCTACTGAAGGTAATGGGGCCCTTTATATGTCCAGCTGTCCTTCGTCAACAACAAATTGTCACTTTTTTGTGTTGAATATATGCTATACGGTAATTTATGGACCTAATAGGTATCTAAAGCCATTTGCACATGTTGCCATGCAGAATGTAGGCACCCTATATATAGAAAGGAGCAAACCAGTGTTATTTTAGGGAGCAGGTGGGGCCCATTACTTACATCACAGAAGCCTAAACAACAACAAAACACTGTTGCTGTATGTAGGTTTAAGCCGGCACAGATTACACTGCTTGGATAAATTTTAGATAGTTTTTTATTTCCTTGACATTTGATGGGAGGGAGTTCCACAACGTGGACGACAGTACCGAGAAGGCCCTCTGCCTGGTTCCCTCACTTCTCACAGTGAGGGAACCGCCAGAAGGTCCTCAGAGCTGGACCTCAGTATCTGGGCAGAACGATGGAGGTGGAGACGCTCCTTCAGGTATACTGGGCCGAGGCCGTTTAGGGCTTTAAAGGTCAGCACCAACACTATTGTTACATACCACTGTGACAAACAAAAACAATAACTTGAAGATATACTGAACAGAACAGCTGTCCGAGCTGAATTTCTTCCTCTAATGTAACCTGCCGAGGGAACACGCAACTTGGCTAGCCTAGTATGTGCAATGCATTCATTTCTAGCTTTCCGTTTTCCGGAATGAGGATGAGCACCAAGAAACACTGATTTAGTGCTCATCCGTGATAAATTGCGAACGAAGCAGGGCAATCCTTTCATCCCTCGTCTAATTCTGCTTTATTATAGCAGCATGCTACTCTGAAACATTTCACCAATTAGTGAAATCTCCAATTAGTATTTAGAAACAGTTTTGTACAGTAAGAGCAGAAATTAACAAATAAACAGATTGCAAAAGAAAAATAAATATTTCAACTGTCTCCCTTGAGGGATTCCACAAAGTTGTTGAACATTCCTTGATGCAGTCTGTTTTCCGGTAGTGGGTGGAGGCTGCCATTAGCAACTTAATAGAAAAACATTAACCTAGTTGCATATACGTTGGAATGTGTTGGTACAGCCTACTCATGTTTTGTTTATTGCCCACAGGATCAGAATTACCGCAATTATTTCCCAGCTACTTTATTTGTTCTGCAGAACCAGGCACTAGAATTACATATTTAGAAATGCAAAACTGGACTTTGTATAATTGCCCTGAATAATTACAACTGCAACGAAAACTCAATAGCCTTGCAAACTATTGACTCCAGCGGCAAGGGTATTTGCATGGACAGGCAGAGTCCCCCCCAACCCCAGGCGACCCCCGAGTGGAATAATGACTCAGGACAGCTTGCTATGGGATTAAAATTGGCCACAACTTTATTAGGTTTCAGGTGTAGGGAGACCTTGGCTCAGGCATTGGGCGTTTATCCTTCCCAGTTACCAGCCGGGGATCTGGGGGACATCAGGGTTATTCAGAATGTGTGGGGATTGGGCTGGCTCTGGAGAACATATGTTCAAGCAGAGAGGTTGCCACCGTCGCAGGGGAGAGCAATGACAACCTCTTGGCATGTGGCCAATGCCTCCCCTCAAGACCCCTTTAATGGGGAACCCTGGGATCACTGCCGCAGGGGGGCCATGGGTCACCACTTCACACACACACCCCCAATTTAGGAAGATAGACTAAAGGATTCCGCCCAAGGCCTGAAACCGCCAAAGTTGTGATGTTTTGCTACGGGGAAGGCAAAACCTGCCAAAGCAGGAAAATTCCTTTCCGGCCCTTCAACAGCGACCATGGCGTAGCAGCGCCCGTGTACCTGTGGAGAAGAGGTTAACCTGCAAAAGAAGACTTAACTGAGGGAGGGCAAGGTGGGAGAAGCTCTGGAGCCAACTGACGCTTCACAGGTAAGATTGGGCAATCGGCTGAGGTAGGCGGAGACCTCCAGGTATCCCGTCTGGGGAGGGTGAAGCCAGTCCGTACAACCAGGAGCCACATTGGGATGGCGGGGGGCTGCGCCTGACAACGCAAAAAGTCATTCCAAATTTTCTTTGGCAAATCCATTCTATATAGCCAAATCAGTAACAAACTGCCTCTCTTGAGAGGGATTGCAGTGAAACCCCTAGAAAGGATTGCTTGGAACCACCTTGTTGAGGTAATTCAATACACAATATACTTTACTACATTAACAAAAAGAGAGAAATATACCCCACACACCTCTTCCGTATGGAAAAAGAGCAGGGGGGGGGGCATTTGGCTGAACCTACTTAGAAGCTACCTCATGATTCAGCCTTCCTCATCCTGGGGAGATTTCTAAGCACATCCAGTGGACCGTGCTAGACAACCTTTCCAAACCTCCCCAATTAATGCAGGAAAGGATGGGGGGGATACCAGGTACACCCAGGGAGGGACATTAGTGGCAGGGGTGGTGTACACCCCCCACCCCACCTGACCCCTGGCTTGAACCATCATACTTTCTTTTTAACCACCCAAAGAGAATGAGAGTTTAATATTAAAGTGGTTCAGGATTCTATGCTCAGTCAAAGACTCCTCCAAAATGGCAGTGTGCTCAGATGGTGAGCATACATTTTTAATAACGCCTTCCCTATTAAAAATAACAGGCAATATTGTTTTATCCCCCTTTGATACATTTACCTTTGATGGCAGCTGGCATTAAGCATCTAAAAACTTTTCCCATCAGTATTTCCGTGGCCTGAAAAGCTCCCCTGGCTAAATTTCTGCACGCAAGTTTAACAGGCAGCCCCACAAAATAACAGAGCAGAAACAACGGCTCAGAAAACCCCAAATCTTTGCCATTGGAATACTTAGGTAACTTTCTCGAGACCGCCATTGTACTAAGTAGGAATGCACGTTAGCCCCCTCACATGTTAAGTGAATGCTGAGGGGGGTTGTGTTGTTGTGACGAGATGCCACCCTCTACTGTCAGCACGTGTTCTGCCTGGGTGTTGAGTGGCTGTGCAAAGGACCACTTATGGCGCCTCTGCATGAGGGGAAATCATGAGCCAAGATGTGTACAACTCCTTCACCCAGCTGCCAAGTGCATGGCTGCTGGCAGGTAGCTATGGCCTGCACACATGCGCCTGTAAGGTTCAGGGTGGCGCAGGGCAGCGGCCTGGCCCCTTCGTGTGTTCCTTTGAGAGAGCTGAGTAACACCCTTCCTGCTGCTCCTAAATTGAGGGCATGCACACATTAGTGAGGTCCCCTCTGCATTTCATGGCATGTTTTAAAGGTAAAAAGGTAAAGAACCCCTAGCTTAACTAGCTTTGCTCTTGTGCGTGGCAGGAGAAGCTTCACCTGCAGGATTTAGGGTTGCCAGACTCAATAGAGGACAGGACTTCTGTGCCTTTCATTGCCCTGCTCTCTTTTGAGTCTGGAAACCTTAAAGAGAAACCAGCAGACCCTTTGCTTGGAAATTAAACAAAGGGTCTGCTGGTTTCTCTTTAAGGTTTCCAGACTCAAAAGAGAGCAGGGCAATTAAAGGCACAGAAGCCCTGTCCACTATTGAGTCTGGCAACCCTAGCGGGATTCCTATACATCAGTAAGTCAGATAAGGCATGGTGGTGGGAAGAGATGGCAAACAAGATTGGGGCAGAAGGCAAGGCCTTCTGATGCACCTGCTGTATTTGCATGTATACTTGAAGAAAAGTGTGCGCACAGAAATGTGTATTCCCTTCCCTCAGGGTTCTCTTCTCCTCTGGTAGAGGAGTTATAGGAGAAGATAGACAACATCTAAACGCAAAAGGCAAAGGACCCCTGGGTGGTTAAGTCCAGTCAAAGATCACTATGAGGTTGCAGCGCTCATCTCGCTTTCAGGCGTTTGTCCACAGAGAGCTTTCTGGGTCATGTGGCCAGCGTGACTAAACCACCTCAGGCACAATGGAACACCGTGACGGAATTTACTGAACGCCCATTGCGCCTCGGTTGTCAAATGTTTCGGAAGTCGAACTGTTTCTCGGAATGGATTACGTTCAACAACCGAGGTACCACTGTACTTTCAAGTTCCAACCAACATGCTGAGGTCAGGTGCCCAGGGAGGGCAAGCTCATAGCAGTTCAATCTTTCCCTCCCATCAAGCAGAAAAAATGCAGAGGGCTCAAGGGTTTGCATTTTAAAACCATCTGCGTTGAAAACAGTAGGGTCACAGGGAGTTGCATTACACCAGGCATAGGCAAATTTGGACCTCCAGATGTTTGGGGACTACAATTCCCATCATCCCTTACCACTGTTAGCTAGGGATCATGGGAGTTGTAGTCCCAAAACATCTGGAGTGCTGAGTTTGCCTATGCCTGTATTACAGAGTCAGATCATTGGCCTAACTGGTTCAGTACTGACTATTCCTACACTGACTGGGAGCAGCGCTTGAGGGTATTGGAAGCTGGGGTGAGAGCTAGCCCTCTCCACTGGCGTAGGCTGGGGCTGAGCCGCCTCA
The DNA here is from genome assembly GCF_963506605.1 of Zootoca vivipara. NCBI lineage: Eukaryota > Metazoa > Chordata > Lepidosauria > Squamata > Lacertidae > Zootoca > Zootoca vivipara. The sequence continues at coordinate 69,033,456 of NC_083284.1, read as the reverse complement.
CCCCTATTTCAGCCTCCTCCAACCTGGCCCTCTCTAGATGTTTTGGCAACAACTCCCAGCAGCCCCAGCCAGCATCACCAATGGTCAGGGGTGATGGGGACTGTATACGGAAAGCAACAGGTTAGGGAAAGCTGCTGTTTGATTATTGGGATAATGGGCTGATAAAATCTGTTGCTTGTCTTATATTGATTCTATGGGTTGTCTCCTTACTACAGAGTAGGTCCACTGAAAGTAATGAACCTAAGTTAGCCATGTCCTTGAGTACCAGTGGGTCTACGACATGCAGGAGGAGGGTTGGATGTAAACCTATGGCCAGTACAATAGTGAGCAACAAAGAACAGTTAAGGAGTGTGCAGGTAGTGTGGCAAGGGACAGACCAAAGGATAGGACCTTTGCATTACTTCTCTGATATTTATATCTAGTAAGGAGGAGTTTGAGAATGCCTGTTTAAGGGAGTTACAGGTAGGTAGCCGTGTTGGTCTGATGTAGTCGAAACAAAATAAGAAAATTCCTTCCATCAGCACCTTAGAGACCAACTAAGTTTGTCATTGGTATGAGCTTCCATATGCATGTGTCTGAAGAAGTGTGCATGCACACGAAAGCTCATACCAATGACAAACTTGGTTGGTCTCTAAGGTGCTGATGGAAGGAATTTTCTTATTTTGTTTAAGGGAGAACAGAGACGGTGCTTCTCTGGTATCACTCAGAGAAACCTTGTTCTGTGTGAATAAGAGTTTGCACCCTGTCCTACCAGCATCTTAACTAGTGGTCCACAGGATGGTACCACCATATTGGCCTGAATAGAAGCCGTATCCACAAATAAGCTATACCTTTAAAATTCAAGTGAAAAAAAGACAATACCCAAATATAAGCTGCCCCCTTAAAATTTTGCAGGCACTCACACCTGTAAATGGCAAATGTTTCAGTAGCGAAGGCCCACTTTTATAAGGTTGCAAATTTAAGCTGCACTTTAACTTTTCACGGTTGGAAATTGGAAAAAGAAAAGAAAAGTGTGGCTTATATTTGTCCAATACAGTCCGTGCACTACTTGTATCAGTTGGGGAGATTCACAGCAGCAGAAAATGTTTTTCCCTTTTTTATCCATATGTGGCACATAAGCCAAAACACAGTGCCATAAGCAATAAATGTCACCATCATTGTATACTGAAAGCTCCTGTCTCTCCCACCCCAAGTGCAGATTTACGTTAGTGAATGGCAGATGGGAGGAACTGCATGATCTGAAAAGGCTGTGAATTTTGAAGAGTCTCATTTGAGATGGATTTTTTGCCCATCTTTCTTCAGGAAAGCACGATGCCCAGGAGACCCTGAGGAAAAAGGAAGGAGGCTGCGGATAGCAAAAGTTATCTGCTAAGGGAGCCAATTAGCTAGCATCTGAGAGAGAAGAGCCCAGCACTTCCTTTGCTTTCGCCCCCCAAAAGGTTACCAAACCTTATGTAACAAGTCTAAGAATATTGTTGTTTTGCAACAGAATTATTGAGCCCGGGGCATGGCAGGGCTTTCCACAGAAAAATGTATAGTAGGAACTGTTTGCATATCAATTCACTATCTATCAGGCCTGATATGAAATTGCTCAGGTAAAAATCACAGAGGGTTGGGTGTGAGGAGTTGATCTTCATTTTCCAAAATATAAAAAGGCTCAAAATGACAGGCACACTTTCATCTCTCTCTCTCCCCCCTCCCTCCCTTTCCTCCCTGCCCTATTTTGGTCTGCTTCCATATACAATATTGGGTAGAAACAACAACAACAACATCATTATACTGCATCTAATTAAACTTCACCCAAATGCCCAACCAATGTATTATTCAATGCCAAATTTTCTTCATTTGATAAGGTGGGGGGAAGATTTCTTGCAGTGAGGAAATTGACAGGTAGATGCTCTGAAAAGTGTGGGGTGATTAACAGGAAGACATAAACGCCACACAGGGAAACCAGGATGAATGCCCATTGCCGTGTGTATAACCTCCCTGGAAACAATTCAAAACTGCTCAGTAGAGAATGGACACAGTCTAACCTCCATGTCAGCTTTCTGCAAACAAATCAGGACGAATGCATAACAGATTGTCTGCAGGAGGGCTAAGGCAGGCAGAGTGGTAAAGGAAGGGCAAGGTTTGGTGTGCACGAGTCTTAAATGTGCTCTTTTCTCATGTGGGGACTCAAATAAAGCGTGACCTGAGTCTTTGAGGCCTTATGACCATGGGAAGCTGCTGACCCAGGGGGAAAGCCCACCAAGGGCGAGAGCAGATGGCAGGCACAGTCAACATCTCCCAGCATGGTGCGTCGATGGGAAACTGGTTTTAGAGTGTGCGTGAGAGAGAAATCCCTGCTTTTTGAGAGGCACAATAAATTCTTCTACTCAGGTGACCTCTTCCCCATCCTCGGCAGAAGGTGAGGTGGTGGCACCCCCACACCAGGACTTAAAAAACACCCCATTTACTTTTAAATTAGGAACACGGGATGCTGCCTTATACAGAGTCAGACCATTGGATCATCATCATCTCTCCAGGGTTTTAGCACCGAGGGCCTTCTGGCGGTTCCCTCGTTGCAAGAAGCCAAGTTGCAGGGAACTAGGCAGAGGGCCTTCTCGGTGGTGGCGCCTGCCCTGTGGAACGCCCTCCCAACAGATGTCAAAGAGGAAAACAACTACCAGACTTTTAGAAGACAACCCTGTTCAGGGAGGCTTTTAATATTTAATGTTTAATGTTTAATAGATTACTGTGTTTTATTTCTCTGTTGGAAGACGCCCAGAGTGGCTGGGGAAACCCAGCCAGATGGGCGGGCAGGGTATAAATAATATATTATTATTATTATTATTATTATTATTATTATTATTATTATTATTATTATTATTATTTCAGGCAGGAGTTTCACCCAGACCTATCTTGGGTTGCCAAGGATTGAAATTCTGCATTCCAAGCAGATGTTCTGCCACTGAGCTATGGCTCTTCCAGTTTGTTGCATATGTTCCTAAGGAAATAAAGCTTCCCCTTGAGAGGACAGTATAGATAGTATAGACAGTACCGTACTGTATAGATACATATAAACAAAAGGCTGCTGCTACTGCTGCTACTGGAAAGATTAAATTCTTCAAATTAGTTTCTTCAAATCCTCCTCTTAACAAGAAAGCTTCGCTTCAAAACAATGCCAACAGTCTTCCCAGTTGTGTGCTGCATTTCCTGTGCTTGCTGCCCAAAGTACCAGACAATCTAAGCAAGCAGCTGTCTGCAATCCTCTATGCGTTTGAAGAAGAGCAATACAGTCAGACAGAAGCATCTCTCAGTGCCGCAGCTTTTAAAAATATTTCTACGGTAATCTGTAGGGAAAACATTCAGCTTTCAAGATATACAACGGTTGATGTTGATGCAGCGCTGAAGTTTTTTTTTTATGTAGTCAAAATGCCACCATGCTCTCCACACAAAAGACGGAAGTCTCAAAATGCTCTAGGAAACCCAGTGGTTTGCAGAAGTAAATTATATAAAGGGGGCAACTTCCCTCCTAACAACAAAAAGAAAAACGTGTGCATTTGTGCTTGTGTAAAGCGTGTAAAGCAGGCATCCCCAAACTGCGGCCCTCCAGATGTTTTGGCCTACAACTCTCATGATCCCTAGCTAACAGGACCAGTGGTCGGGGAAGATGGGAATTGTAGTCCAAAACATCTGGAGGGCCGAAGTTTGGGGTGCCTGGTGTAAAGGAACAGGGAGAAAACAGGTGCAATTGCCCCCCTCCCCCAGCTGGGAGGCTCTCTCGCTGCAGACAACCTTTTTTCCCCATTTCTTGCAGGGTCCTAATTTGTTACCTTCGTAATTCTCAGCCACTTCCCACCCACTTTTGAATGGATGAAGGGAGCAGCACAAACACACACCTCAAATTTTGTTTTTTAAAAATGTACACGCTATTTCAAGGACACTTAAATAAACTCCAGGAAACTATCCCATTGCCTTACTTCCCTGATCTTTACAACCACTGACTGTGTCAATTTGAGAAACTACATCCTCCACGGCTGACTCAACCGTGTTAAAGCAAATGGTTAATGAACCAATTTTGTTGCACCCTCTGAAATAACAGCTGCAGCTGCACACAGTCAAATCAACCCGTGTTTAACTTCCCACCATCTCTCTGCAATTTATATGCTCGTGGATATTTAGGTACAATGGACAAGAGAGGCAGAGAAGGAGTGAGCAAAGAAAGCCTTTTTGCAGATCATAAAATCCATATTGGAAAGCAACCCATTAAGAGATAACTAAGGAGAAAGAAGCTAAGAATGAAAGCAGGCCTGATTTTTCAGTGGCCTTTCCCTCATTGCTGACCTTTTCTGAACTGTGTGTTTTACAGCTCAATATTCATACCAGTAACTCATGTGTATTCAAACCACTTCCACAACTCTCGATACACCTGCCTGCCTCATAGAAAAGGCTATCAACGGCTACTAGCCAGGATGGCTACATTATACCTCCAGTGTTAGAGGCAGTAAGTCTCTGTATGCTAGTTGTTGGGAATCTCAAGTGGGGGGAGAGCTTTTGCCCTCAGCAATTGTGGCTATTTGCTCTGTGCAAGGAGCAAAGAAAGCTGCCTTACACCAACTCAGACCACTGGGTCCATCTAGCTAAGTATAAGGTAAAGGTAAAGGGACCCCTGACCATTAGGTCCAGTCGTGACCGACTCTGGGGTTGCGGCGCTCATCTCGCGTTATTGGCCGAGGGAGCCGGTGTACAGCTTCCAGGTCATGTGGCCAGCATGATAAAGCCGCTTCTGGCGAACCAAAGCAGCACACGGAAACGCCGTTTACCTTCCTGCCGGAGCGGTACCTATTTATCTACTTGCACTTGGATTTGCTTTCAAACCGCTAGGTTGGCAGGAGCAGGGACTGAGCAACGGGAGCTCACCCCGTCGCGGGGATTCGAACCGCCAACCTTCTGATCGGCAAGCCCTAGGCTCTGTGGTTAGACCACAGCGCCTCCCGTATAGCTAAGTATAACTGACACCTATTGGCAGCTATTCTCAATTGATAATTTCAGGCAGAGATACCCAGTTGACCCTGAGATGCTGTGCATTCAAAGCACATGCTCTGCCACTCACCTATGGCCCCTAAGAGGGAAAGGGGCAACTCTGCCGTCTAGACAATGCTGCCCTGGACGAACCCATTGGTCAGATTCAGTGAAAGGCAGTTTTCTGTGGCCCATGATCACTCAAAGCATGTTTAACAACTTCAGTTAATGGGAGAATTCGGCAGATACTTAAAACATTTTCCAATGAAACCAGCGAGACTGCGTAATGCTTAAGTTTGGCGGGATCATGCTCATCTTGTTAGGAAGGAAGTGACCAAAATATCTGTCAAATCTCATGTGCTTCCTGATGGCTCCATCTAGTGGCTCTATTATTATTGTATTATACACATCAAACTGTTTTTCTAGGAATTATGTCTTCAGGCCACAAAACAGGCAAGTACAAAGGGTGGCCTGAGAAGTTTCTTGAATGTGAATTTCAGCAAGAGGTGGAGAACCTCAAACTTTGGAGCCATATTTTTGCCCATGGTGCCATTTTGGCCAAGCGACACCCACTTGCCCTATACCTTATGTCATATATGACTTTAAGCTCTGCATACCTGAATGATTGCTTTGGCTTGGGAAAACTAATACTGTTTAAACATTAAATGACAACTTCAGTGTGCATCTTTAAATGACAATCTTTGGCAACGAAAGTTAGTGGAGCCCATATCTCAAACTCTTTGCATTATTCAATCCCTGAGCATGCTCCCTGTGGCACAGTCTGCCAGCATTTTCACAATCACTGGCCCCAAACCAACAAAGAGTTATTTGTACTTAAGAGGCTCTCAAGGCAGCAAATCACTAAGCCTAAACAAGAACATAGGGCTGCATCCAACATTAGAGTAGACCCACTGAAATTCATGGATGCAATTAATTTAGGCCTGTAAATTTCAATGGCCTGTGTAAAACTTCATTGGCTACATCCTACAGAATTTACTTCAAAGAAAAATATTGGCATGCTGAAAATAAAATACATCCCAGTCACTGAGCAAGATATTCGAAAGAGATCTTTTGAAGAGAGATTCTTAAATCTGCCTTTATGAAACTCGTTATTGCGGTCTGGACTTCCAATCGGTTTTGGATGATGTATCAATACGTTGCCCAGCCCTAGCATCCGACTGCCTTCTCTACTCTGATAGCATACACCCAGCAGATAGACACATGGCAGATGACCTGAACCCTAGTTAGGCAGGAACACACTTCAGACCCCAGCAGCCAAATGTCATAACCTTGTGCTGAACATGTAGAGCTCAGTGGAGTAGGAGCCAGCCTACCAGAAGAGTATCTGAGGTGTACTTGCCTGGAGGCAGTCAGTATCCAAAGCCAGGTCCAGTCCTAGTAGTGCAGGCGAACATGTGCAATCCACATGGTCAGAGAATCCAAAGGTCAGGGGCCAAGGGTCAAGGCAAGCAGGAAGCAGCAAAGTAGGACCAGAAAATACAAGTGTTGTTTGCAGCATCTGACTGCTGCTGGAAGCTCTGCTCAAGAAGGCTGAAGCCAGCTGGTTCTCATCAGCACCTGATCAGCTACAGGTGGGAGTCACTCCCCCTTCAGGCTGCTGTTCAGCAAAGCTGACTCCTAGCCCATGACACCAGATTATATGAAGTTTTATTAAGCGTTTAAAAAGTGAGGCAAAGAGGAGGACAAAGTAAACTGGAAAGTAACAGCTCTTTAGCTCAAATCTACCTAGGCTGGCCTAGCTACTTACAAACAGGCTTATGGTCTCCTTGCAAGTAACACAGCACAGGTCATGGATAGGCAAACTAAGGCCCGGGGGCTGGATCCGGCCCAATCGCCTTCTAAATCCGGTCCGCCGACAGTCTGGGAATCATTATGTTTTTACATGAGTAGAATGTGTCCTTCTATTTAAAATGCATCCCTGGGTTATTTGTGGGGCGTAGGAATTTGTTCATTTTCTTTTTTCAAAATATAATCCTGCCCCCCCCCCAAGGTCTGAGGGACAGTGGACTGGCCGCCGGCTGAAAATGTTTGCTGACCCCTCGCATAGGTGGTCAATTGCAGGGTTTTCCTATGGGCCCTGAGGTGAGGGACCTCATGACAGAATGTGAAAGACAACAGCCCAATTTGGAGGGTTTCCTACCTGCATTGGATCGAGTGGCAGCTGACATGTTTTGACCAATCCAAGCACATGTCACACCTGGGAGGTAACTAGTGTGACACCTTGCCAAGACTTGGGAAAGTTGGCCAGCATCCTCTGGGGGCAAAGATGGTTATCCCTGGTGGAAATTGCCACTGGATTTCTCAATCTTTCCTGCCAGACACAACCTACCGTATTTTGAGTTTGTGGATTCAGGACTGATGGACTTGCCTTGCTCAAGCAAAATGGAACAAGGGAGCAGGGCTTTTTGTCCGCACTCATTATTATGAACCTTACCTCAAAGGGGGTCAAAGACCTCAAAACTCTGGACTCCAAACCGGTGTGTCTGCATTAGGTTTTGGTCATCCCATTTTGTTCTAAATAGTTATGAACTGTAGTTGCTGCACATTTTAAGCACGCTTTGAAAGAGTATGTAGCACTACCCATGTGCCATGGTGTATCAAGAAGCACAGACAAGAGAACAGATCTCTGGGCCGAGAGGCTTATTATCTACTGTATAAATATACAGTAGATCATAGGAGAATCAAGGGAAGAACAGGACAGAGGCAGGGATAAGTAGAGCAAGGAAGAATTCCTTTAGTTACATGTGTTTAGGATGACCCTCCCCCATAAGCAGTTCTTGCCGTCACTCCCTTCCTGCTGCAGCGTCCCATATCATGTGAGCAGATCACCAGGGAAAGATGCAGACAGCTGCAGAGGGAACCCCACATGTCAGGATCAAAAGCACTGATTCTTCAATATTTAAAAATACGTTTACTATTTTATGCTTTCGTTCGTGGCAACTTACAATTTTGGTCAAGCTATATTAGTATGCCAACTAGAAGTTAATTATACACAAATTGTGCTTGGGCTACCAACTGTTCTCCCAATAGTCAGTTAATAACATAATTAACATGGTCAGTACTTGATGCATTTCATTTCCCCCTGGCCTTATAAATTCCCACCTGCTGTACCTCTGACATCATATATTGAAGGACCACTAATCTGGTCCTTCAAACTTTGGCCAGTGACCCTGCCCACTGGTCAAAGTTGTCCTGCAAGGGTGGGGGAAAATAAGGATCTGTTCAGAACTGTTATTCCACTCCTGGCTTAGTATCTCACCCCATCCCCATGTGTAACTCAGGAAAATGCTTCATGCTTCTGATGAAGTGGACTGTAATCTGTGAACCCTTACGCCATAAAATATTGGTAGTCATAGGTACCAGCTATAATTAGAGGCAAAGGAGCACATTTCAACAAGAAATGCAGGTGAGCTAAAACAAAAGCATGCTGTACGACTTCCTAACTAACCAAGATTCCCAATGTGATAGGACCATGAAAACAAGAGGCTCCCCTGAACAGACACAAAAAGGCACTCTGAATTCAGCTGAGATCACATAAAAGGACATAGAGAAGGGATATGAGTTGAGGGAATTCATTAATAACTTGTCCTTGCAAAGGTGGGAGGCAGGTCACTTACAAAATTGATTTAACTGATGCCAAAGAAAGACCCAGTTAACAGAATTTTTACTGCAGAAAGGAGCTGTATGAAAAGTGTTCCATTTTCAAACCAAAAGACATACACCCTTTAGCCAGGTAAAACAGTGTCATTAAAAATGAAGTTTTGATGGACGATTGGGTGGTAGACAAAGAGATAATGCATTATCTTCAATTAAGTGAAGAAGTGACTCCAATAGAAATGGATTGCATCCATTAGGAGAGCATCAGGGTGGCCCAGAATGTTAGCTTTTATGTCTAGGTTCATCAAAGAAAGCCTCAGCCACTGAACATTCTTGTGTTTAACCTCAGTTTTTGCTCTGTAAAATGGAAATATAACCAACGTGCATTACAAAATTACTGACAGAATGAAGACGTTGTACGGCAAACCCTCCTGCTTACTAAAATTGTTTTACTGCTTTCAAAATTGTCAATAGATATCATCCCTCTGGAACTGAACTTTACAGAAAATGAAGCAAAACTGGAATCTAAGTGGCTTTGGAGCTGAAGAATGAGGGAACATTATATATTGTCATTATTGTATTGTATTTCATTTTGTGATTCTACCTTTATTATTAATGCTAGATTTTTATTGTTTAGCTACTCTAGACTCTCATGACAGGAAGGGGTGTACTTAAGAATTAATATAATAAGGTCCAACATTTGGGGCTTACATTTCTTGCACAGCAGTCCCCTTGCACTTTAGTAAACAACTTTTTAAACTGAGGGGTGGTTTTCGAACTTCCATGGAAAGGGAAAATGTCAAAACCTGTCTAGGCATGTCCAAGCTTTTTGGTATGCATAAAACAGCTCTCTGGATCCCAACTTTAGGTACATCATCCTAACATCTCAAGTTTCACACTTCACGTTTCAAAACATCACTCACCAACAACTCCAGGATTAACTCTGAAGTTATTGCTAAAGGGAAATCTGAATGTTAAACATTTGCCAGCCAGTTTTTTATTGATATGTTACTGATGTTTTTACTGACATGTCACTCATGGATTTTTTACTGTTGTTGCACTATTTTTATGTTGTGTAAGGTTGTACACAGCCTTGCTGTATTCCCTATGGAAGTGTGGTGTGAAAATAATTAAATAAAACCCTGCACACGCCTGTAACACAGGAAGCCTGAATGAAAACTCACTTTGTCGAGTAGAAGTGCTGAATGACATGAGTTCTGGCTGTCTTCTGCAATTGAGGGAGAGGCAGTACAAACTTAACAGAACACACACAACTTTCTATAAAGAACCCGACTAGATCAGGATGTGTTAAGTGCTGGGCCCTTAAAATTTTGAATTGGAAACATTTTAATAGTGTTCTTTTTCCTTGTGCAAGGAGGTCCTGGATAGAAGCACCAGCCTTGAACTTACCATTTTGGCAGTTACAGGTAGGTAGCTGTGTTGGTCTGCCGTAGTCAAAACAAAATTAAAAAAATTCCTTCCAGTAGCACCTTAGAGACCAACTAAGTTTGTCATTGGTATGAGCTTTCGTGTGCATTTTGGCAGTGTGTCTCTACTCGGCAATTGAAATGTCAGGTTTTAGGCACAACACCCCACCACCCAACTGTCTGAACCAATATGGTGCATATGGCTTTTAGAGAAAGTTATTTATTTTACACATTTAAATATAAAAGTGAAATGTGATGGACATACCTAAGAGAGAGAATGTTAACATGTAAAAAAAATACTGTCCAATTCTGCATCTCAAAACAGAATCTTATAATGAAAGATTCACAGAGTAACAGATCTTCTGCAAAAATGTCGCAGATATACTTTTAAAAAGTAAAAAATATTTCAAAATGGCAGCTCTCTCCTACTCCCCGCTCAACGTACCCATGTCTGTAAACTGTGGAAAATTATTCATACCATGGAAGAAAAGTTCCATTTAAATCCTTTCAAGGATAATGTCCAGTGTCACTACACAGTAGTTTCATGTTTCCATAACCCAGTCCTGATATTGCCAGTGCTGTCAGCAGTCAGTAATGTCGCGTCCTGGGCACTGCTTTTTAGTGGCCCATTCTGGACAGCCAAATTTAAGCCATAGGACTTCTGCTGCCCTTCCAGCTCGGCCACTATGGGCTTCCTAAGTACATCCTTTTTGAAGTTTGTTGGCACTGTCTTTTCGGTATTCCTGTGTCCTTTCTGAAGAGTGCTGCATGCGTCACCGCTGCTGTCTTGCTGAGACTGGTTATACTGTCGCTCCCTGTAGGCCAAATAAGCTCTTCGGCTCCTTGAATGCCCTTCGCTGATACTTTGACGAGGTCTGGGCATGCCATTTTGGATGCTTCCTTCCACGCTGGTGGGGACATCGTAAGCATACTCCCGCAAGACTGTTAGCCTGCTGGCACGGTGCCCTTTACTCCTGTTTTTGTGATGGCGACCTGGGTGCCCATTTGTCCGTAAAGGTACCTCTAAAGGGGCCACATGCATTTTGATCTCATTGTCTACTGAGTGCTCAGTAAGGCTGTTATCGAGAGGAGGGCCTGTGTTCAGTGCCAAGGGTCCTGCGGGACACTGAGCTGCTGCAGCCTGTATATTGGTCAGCTTACAGCCCGGAGAAGAATTTTTTAAGCTTGGCGCACTTTTATTAGTGCATGACGACTCCGCACTGCTATTGGTGCACTTGGCAGGTTCCCCGTTTGCCCCGCTCGCGCTGGAAGAGGGCTGAATGTTAACTTGTACCGAGTATGTGCTCCTTCCAGGGCAGCAGGTTGTGATCCAAGCATGCCGGACATCTTCCCGATTGATGCAATGATGTGTTATTAGAAAACCACTAAGACTTAAACACACAACTCCAAAAAAGCAGCTAAATACCAAATCCAAGGGGTAGTATAAAGAAACAGCAAAGGCCCCGACAATCCACAGGGCCACGTACAGAAATAAAGTGAGGCTCACGCCCAGAAGCTGAGCATGGAAACTGTGCTCATTCTCCAAAGCTGAAGTGGAAACCAGCGACACAGACATTGAATCCTGGTGGTTGAGGTCGCTATGTTCATTGGTAGCTAAACGCTGCTGCTCCTCAGCTGGCTCTTTAAGTTCAAATTTACGCTCAGGGTGCCTCTTCAGTTGTATAAATATGCTGAGGAAATACATGCAGTTGACAAAAATAATGAAGCTGGAAGGTCCATAAAATGCTCCCAAGCTTGGTTCCCATGCCATCCAACAACTGCAATAATACAAAAGAAGCAAAATGTGAGAAAGGCATCACTTTTCATGTTATTCTTAATAATGATTTCACTTAAATATATCCACCCAAATACTTATCAAGGAGACAATACTCACTATGCTGCATGAGGCCTGCTTCCATAATTCCTTATATTTGCAGCAGCTGTTATCCCACAGACTATCACAGGGATGCCACCACCGATTAGGTAGAACCTAAAAAACAAAGCAGATGCCACTTAGCAGTTACAACAATTAAAGGCACACTCCAACTCCATAGTATGATTGGAAAGCTAGCCCCAGTTCTTAGGCTGGGATAGCACATGGAAAGCAGTAAACCCACCCCTCCAAAAAAGTTTAAATGCTGGTGGTTAAAAGCTGAAAGGCAGGGACATCAAGGTAGCTGTTTCTGAAATGCTACCAAATGCCACGTACGGGGCCAGCTAGATAGATGCATCGGTGTAGTCTCAAGGCATGGATGAGAGAGGATGGGGTTGAGAGAAGCGGTTTGGCTTTCTCAGACCAGGGTTGGGGAACCTCAGACTTGCTGGTCGAAAGTAGGCCACCATTTCTCCATTTCTCTGACTGCTTTGCACCTTCCTTGGGGTTTTTCTGGCTGGCTGGCATGTATCGAACTCTGATAATGCATCTTGCTTGCCTAGACCCAGGATAGAGAGGGATGTGCAAGTGTGTGTAAAGGTAAAGGTAACCTGTTCATTTACTGCTCTGGCCCTGCACGCCAGAGGCTTGAAGCCCCCAGAGGGTTTCCCATTTGGGAATTTTGCCTTCTGGTGCGAGAACGTTCTCCACCCAATTTCAGGTACTGGCCCACTCTGACTAGCAGTGGTTCTGCAGGATGTCAAGTGAGTATCTTTCCCATCACCTGCTTCCTGATCCTGCCCAGAAAGCATACGGTCTGCCACTGAGGTAAGGTGTCTGCCCCCAGCTCCTTCAAAAGCAGAGCTATACAAGGAATATTCCAAATGGATTTCACTTCCTGTGCTCTCTTAGGCGTGCAAGAGAAAAATTATTTTGTATGACAAATTAACACAATGAGGCTATAAAGTTCCATTGAGTTTCGAAAAAAGCTGATCAGTTTCTGCCACCTTGTGGACAAAGTCAGATTAAACTAGTTTAATGGACAATGGCTGAAATATCTGTATGAAATATTAAACACACATTTTGAACCCTTGACAGAAGGGATTTTGAATGAGAAAAGAAAGCAAGGCCATTTGTGGCACCTTCAAAGCCCCTTCAGCTGCAGACTGACTGCAAAGTCTTCTACTGAAGCCAATAGAGTTTGAAGCCAATTGGGTGATCTCCCCAATTAAAGCTGGAAGAAAGTGAATACACTCCCCCCAACCCCCCCCCTAATTTCTGGTGAAGTGCACACCAAGAGTTTATCCAGTTTGCAACCTGTTTTAGCATATAATGGAAGTTGGCTTGAATACAGTTTTACCCATTCTGCTTAATTTCATGGCTTTATTTTAACTGCTCATTTTACTGTCTTATTTCTGTAGTGTTTCGCTTATTTATTGTTATTTATATATTTACTGAACGCTATCCTGGAACTGAAATCTTCTAAAATAAATAAAAATAATCTTCATTAGCTTGTAAATCATAAACATTGAAAGCAGTAAGTCAACCTAAAATATTTACATATGCTTTTTGATCTCATCTTGACCACCACTAGAACAACAAGCTACTCTCCCCCTGTTATACCCAAAACTTGGCCCCCATGGAGATGCTCTGAGCATGCTGGTCATTTTTATGTTCCTCAGTTTTTCACTAATAATCACCTAGAACTTGTAGAGTTCCATTCAAAGTAGAGAAATCCCAAGAACAACACACTAATTTAAGCAGAAGCTGAACAATAATATTTCTTACCTAAGCATTGGCCTAGGAGGTGGGGGCGGTTCATCAGGATCCTGACACCTCTTTGCCTTCCTAGTGACTTGCTTATAGATGTTTCTAGAAGTGACTCCTGTCCACAGTAACGTAGCAAGTGTAGAATAGTGCAGAATTATCCCAACCTGAAAAATATACAATAAGACAATTAATGCATTCGCTTAAGAGAGATACGGTCTATTGTATGCTTAACACACACACAGGCACTCAAGCACTTCTTCCACAACCTACTTACCAACTTAAGCCAATACCTACTTGCTTAATTATGACAAGATAATTTTTAACTCTTGGTTGGACAACTTGTTTTGCAATGGTTGTTTATTGCCCTTATAACCGCTAGTAAGAAAGAGAACCACAACTACACACCCCATTTATTAAGAAAACAGGCTGTTCAAAACATAACATTTAATTCCCAGGAAACATACAAATTGGCTGAAAGGCTGCAGTTTCTGAGAGGCCACCTACTCATTTAACTTTAATGAACCATTTGGGTACTTTATATTGGTATACATGGGAAAGTGCAGTTACAACGTTGTGTTTGTATATCGGCACTAAAGTACAAATTGCTTCATGAAGAGTTCCTGAAACCACTTATCTGCAATACTAATGGGCATGATTCCTGACTGGATTAAATTCTAGATCAGTGCTTTGCAATCAGTGCTTTTTTGTATGGATTATAACTTTATTATCACTGGGATGGTGTCTTGTAAAGGTAAAGGGACCCCTGACCATTAGGTCCAGTCGTGACCGACTCTGGGGTTGCGCGCTCATCTCGCATTATTGGCCGAGGGAGCCGGCGTATAGCTTCCAGGTCATGTGGCCAGCATGACAAAGCCGCTTCTGGCAAACCAGAGCAGCACATGGAAACGCCGTTTACCTTCCCGCTGTAGCGGTTCCTATTTATCTACTTGCATTTTGACGTGCTTTCGAACTGCTAGGTTGGCAGGAGCTGGGACCGAGCAACGGGAGCTGACCCCGTCACAGGGATTCGAACCGCCGACCTTCTGATCAGCAAGCCCTAGGCTCAGTGGTTTAACCCACAGTGCCACCTGGGTCCCTGGGATGGTGTCTTGAGGGGCCCTCAATAATCTCAGAAACCGCAAAGGAAAAACCTTGAAAGCGGCTTTCCCTGCAATGTATATATTCTTGTGTGTGCTTGACTGGGTGTGCATTCTTGAATTATTTGGAGATAAATTTATATGGGAAAAGTTCTCTGAGGGAAGAAAATTTGAAAACCACTGGTCTAAATAACAGCATTCCTCAATAAATTATACTCTGAAACAAAATTCCAGAATTGTACATTTGTTTCTGCTTTAGCAGTTCTCTGTAACATGGCAATAGGCAACTGTCAAATTTTAATATTTCTCCATGGGAAAATACCCAGCAGCTCTTGACAAAATCCTTGCCCCCACCCCACCCCAACCCAGTGCTCTTTATTACTATTTCTTTTATTAGTTTTCTCAACACACAGTTTTACTTACTGCTTGGCAGATGCTAGCATTCTTGCTCTGGGTAATGCCTCCAACAAACATCACACAAGTCAGGAAAATATGAAAGCTGAGGTTAACTAACATGTGCCAACTTTTAAGGCTGATCCTGATGACACTGTTAAACAACAGAAGCAAAGCCATTCTTTATACAAGTGCTCAAATGTTCAATTATACAAGCATATATTTTTTAACCAGAATCATGCAAGTTGCATCAACCTGAATCTATATGGGTCTGTATTATGAAAACTGAATTCAGCAATGCCAAATCACAGAGGAATGCCCTCCCTAGGAAATGCATCTGGATATAGCATTAACAGCTAAATCAGTATTTAAATACTTTGTGCCTTCATGGAATGCTTTCCACAGCCGTCATAGCTATTCAGCCTTATCAACCAATGTGAACAGAGTGCCCTAAATGCAGCTAACAGCTGCACTTTCAGGAAAGCTTGCTTGTCGTTACTACTCTCTTACTGAGATCTCTCTGAATTTTCCAAGAAACCCCAAGGCTTCTTTAAGTACACTGGGATAAATTATTAGAATTGTAGCATAAATCAGAAAATTTACCATTCCGATGTTAATCTACGTTTTATAATTTGCTTGCTATTGGGTAAGCAATTTGGTTTTTGTTGAGCCATATGAAAAAACTGTCCCACTAATTTATACATCATCTAACGGCGGCCCAGAATGCAGTAGCTTCCTGTAAGGAAGTTGTTTAAGTAACAGATTAATCATTTTGTTTTGGTTGAGGAGGGGATTTGAACCCCTTAAAGAAAACAACTCCCTTTAAGTGTAGATTGTAACAGGCAATACATGTAAATGCAGAAAGAGTGCCCCCCCCCGCCCCGAGATTACCAAAGGTATGTTTGAAACAGCCCTGCAAGTTGAAAAATATAACACAGATTGAGAATGAATCTGGAGTAGATTCTACTCTTATTGGTATGAACGTATGAAAAGGTGGTTGATAGGCATGTCGTTCCATTATCCAGCTACCTGATACTTTGAAGCAAACGAACCAACATGACATCACCTACTAATTTAACCTGAGTCTACATTTCTGGTGCTGGACTGCTGTGTACATATAGCAATCCGAGACTAATTACTTGTGCTTTGTCTAGATAGGACAGTACGAATTCAAAAATCTTGATACCTGTGATGGTATATGTAGCTAACTTTGATCATCAGGAGGCACATCAAGAGAATCACAGCTGAGGCATAGATAACTGGATGTAAGAGGTCAACAGCCTGGGCATACCCTGACAAATCCTGAGAGACAAGACAATTCAAATGATTAATCCATACACACACACCTGTATTTGGTGTAAGGATTGTTATAATCAGACTGCCCCTAACAGCCCCGTGAAACCATTAAAAGAACAGCAGAACACCTGGGCACAGTCAGAACAGAGCTCTTCCCATTTGAGCTTTAATAAGGCACACTAGCACCTTTGGTAGTTCTCAGTTCTAGTCCTTGATCAGGAGTCCTTAAAGAGAAGACTGGTTCATAGTGCAGATAAAGGGGGAAATTATTAAGGCTGCATGAGTCGCTCAGCACCATGTAACAGCCAAATTTATGAAGTGATGCTAACAACTGAGGGGTAGCTGACACTCTCCTAAAACTAACCAGGTTAACACTCTTGTCAAATTTTATTCGTATGAATGGATCTTTGTCAGAGAAGGTAACATAATATTTATTTTTGTTCCTCCAGGTGGCACAGTTATATTTTGCTTGAAACTAATTCCCTCTTTAAATATAAACTGAACAGTAGGAAATGTTTCTTTCTTCTTTTTCTTTTTGCAAGTAGGCTGCTCCTTTATATAGAAGGATTAGATGTAATTGCAAGAATCAAAGAGTAAGAATGTTCAGTTGCGGGATTATATTGATTTAAGTTTTTTTAAAAAAATACTTGTCAATACCACCAGTTCAAAAATAGATTTCTTTTATCTTTTCTTATGTAAGGGCTTCAAAGAGGAAACTATTATACACAAACTATGAGACCCACTGATAATGTGTATCCAAAGACAAAACAGAAGATATAATCCATAATCACAATCTTAATACAGTCGTACCTCGGGTTACAACCACCTCGGTTTGCGAACAGTTCGGGTTACGGACTGCGCAAACCCGGAAGTGTTTTTGCCCCGCGCGCGTGCACAGAAGCGGCGCGCGCGCGATCTGCGCATGCGCAAAGCGCAAAAATCGCAAAAAACGCGCTTTGCGCATGCGCAAAATGGCGGCGCCCATTGCGTTCGGTTTACGAACTATTCGGGTTACGAACTGCGTTCCGGAACGGATCGCGTTCGTAACCCGAGGTATTACTGTAAAGAACTTGGATACTTATAAATTACTTGAAACTTATTGCTTCCTTTTCCTTATTTGTTTTGTTTTTTACTTTTTCAGTTTAAAATTTTACAATCAATTTTCCAACAGCCAACATAAAAACAAGATTCCAAAGAAGCTCCTGAACTTCCTTCCTCCCCTTTGGGGGTTCTTTCGTTAACCATTTCCTCCTGCATCTTTTATAGTAATCCAAATCTTTTACATTTTCATTATATCCAAAATTCAACATTAAACTGTGTTATTCCAATCCTACTAATGATTACAATGGTTTTTAAGATAAATTATGTATTTTCCTCATTCCTTAATAAAATTTTGCTCTTCCTGATTTCTGATTCTTCCGGTCATTTTTCATTATCTGTTGTTCCAATAGTCGTGTCAGTGTCCAAACTGCTTTACAATTCTATTCCTAATTATCATGAAGCTTGTTAGGGTACATTAAGACTGAGGGCAGCCGTGCAAATAGTTTGTTGTGAGCTAGTGACCATCAAATACAGTGGTACCTCTGGTTACAAACTTAATTCGTTCCGGAGTTCCGTTCTTAAACTGAAACCGTTCTTATCCTGAGGCACGCTTTTGCTAATGGGGTTTCCCACTGTGCGCAAGCCGCTGATGCACTATTTCTGTTCACATCCTGGGCAAAGTTCACAGGAGCAGCTACTTCCAGGTTAGCGGAGTTTGTAATCTGAAGTGCTCGTAACCAGAGGTACCACTGTATTTTAGGGACTCACTTGTCCACACATACCTAGGTCAGTGAATTGTAGCACAGATTGCCCCACAGAAGAAAAAGATAATCCCTCTTCCAATTTGCAAAGGCTGGCTGTGTTTTGCCCATGATCACCTCAATATTTCTGCCATGTATATGAAACTAATGTTTTCTAAGTTGCCTTAGGAAGGCACGGTCTTCCAAAGGAGGCATAGAACTTCTTTAAATAAATGAAAACTTTTCACCTTTGATAGAAAAATATATTAACCACATAAATTTGGATAAAATGGACAGCTCACATACCATCAGTACTGCATAGTTACTGAGTGAGTAGCACTGTATAGTAGTGACATTTTCATCTGAAGAAAGAATGTGACATCCATCAGATTTCCATCCTCCTTGCCCATTCAGCAAATCAAAGTCCCACTGCACCGCAACAGCATCTGCTCCATGCGCAATGCGCCGCAATGTCACATTGATAGGAGTGTGTTGATGGGGCAAGGTCAAGCCATCTTGTTTGGTTATAAAGAAAGAAAATGGGATTTTATCTTATTACATGCAAACTAAAGCACTGACATTTTACGAGTAAAGACAAAAACAGAGGCAAAAGTTCTTGGAACAGATAATTTGCTAGAAACACACCTAACTTGGTGAGGATAACCGGTGTGACCACAGTAAGGCGTTTTCTATCGACAGCTAAAGTTGTTGAATTTCCTGTCGTTGGGAAAAGTTTCCCATTGCGAAATGCAATAAGTTGAAGCTTGTAGACAGCGTCATCTGCTGGCCTGATCTCTCTTTTGTGCTTGTGTGAAAAAAGGGCAGGTGGAAGTTGTATTGAGGCCTCCACAATTGTGTTCTGCAAAACAGACATGTGGTGTTAATACTGAAACAAAAGACAATGCTTCCTATTTGCCATCTCTTGTTTTGATAGGTTGTTCCCTCCCTCCCTCAAGAGTTTCCTTTCCTTAACGTATGCTCAGGGGTGTGCCTGTCAAAACATCATTTCTTTTGTGAGGAATTACTTCCATGAGGTTAGCTTGCCGTGACCTGACTAAGTAATGTCTGAAGCCTCCTGAGCACATGGAAGGGTTAACCAAATTCAAATAAATTATCCACATATTCTATTGGGGAAGCAACTGCAGATGTGAAAAATAAATTGAGAATAGTAGTTGCCAGTTATAGCTCCCCTCACATCCAGCTCGTGGAAGAGAAGATGGTTCTAAAGGAATGATGAAGGATAAAGGAAGAGAATTCCATAGGCAGTGTAGAAGAAAATCCTTGTGTTGTCTGTTAAAACATTTGAAGAATTCCATT
Organism: Zootoca vivipara; assembly: GCF_963506605.1. NCBI lineage: Eukaryota > Metazoa > Chordata > Lepidosauria > Squamata > Lacertidae > Zootoca > Zootoca vivipara. The sequence goes on along the minus strand of NC_083284.1, from coordinate 69,013,880 downwards.
TGCCAGTTAAGTTGGACTTTTTCTCTGTATCTCAAAATACACTTTTTACGTAATCTCAAAGCAGGGCTGGGAAAAATTCCTACCCGAAACCATGGAGAGTCACTGCCAGTCATTGAAGAGACAATACTGAGCTAAATGGACCAATAGTTTAGGGACACAGGAAGCTGTTTTATACCTTCATCTATACAAAATAATTTCTTTAGGGTTAGCTTAGCAAGCATCAAACACAAAGTCTGTATATTCAACAGAATCAAGTGATCAAGCTATTCCTGAGCTGTACATTTCAATCTGCAAAAGGGATGGGGTGCCTCCCTCAAAGAAAATTAGCCTATCAAGGGGAATGGGTTTGGCCTAGCCTTCTCCCCAAAATAGTTAGTGTATTTTTGTGTGTGCGTATGAAGTAGAATATTTTAAACAAAGCTTTCCTGCTGAATATATAAATTGCCTCAAACACACATTCATTCTCCCCCCCCCCCCTCTCTCTCTCACACACACACTTAATCTAACCTTAAGTGCCAGGCTTGACAATGTATTTGAGACATTGCACTTAAAGCCCAGTTGCTTATCAAGGCTTCCATCCAGATCTCTTCGTCCGTATTCAGGAAGTCCTGTGCGGTCTGCTGCCGCCACTTTCTGGAACACAGTGCAGGTCATTCCAGTGAAGCTAGTTCCTTTTATTACATAAGCTTCCACGGCAATATTTGGAGAATACTGTAGAAAACAAACATACAAATGCTGTGCTACAGAAGCAAGAACTGGCCTCCAGATAGTTATAGATAGACAATAGATAAGATAGATGGACACATACACACAGAGAGGGATATGTTTTAAACCTGTTATATATTGGTAATTTAAACCAGTTTAAGTACATAATTTCCTTTCAAAATTCCAAATATTCTGATCCTACTTAGTTGAATAGCTTCCACTAAAATGGATTTTTTTTTTTAAAAAAAATCTACTATTTAAATAAAGCAGTGCTTATCAACGAATAAAAAGTGTCATTTCCTACCGTTGAGTAAACCTGAGCTCCATTAGCTAGCCGGTATGTAGCAATCTTCTGCAAGCACTGCACAATTCGGGTACAAGCTTTAGCTTCCCTCTGTGCCATCCACAGAATGCGTTCATCAGCTAGCATTATGTTACTTGCAATATCAACCATCACGTCACCAAGCTAACAGAGGAAAGAGATCAGAAAGGTTGACATGTATGTTTGTGTACCATTTTTCATACAGTTTTTAAAAATACAGACCTTATTCTCCCTGTCCTGCAGCACTTTATTACATTTTTATTCCACCATTTCCATGTACTGAGGGAGCTCACTACACGGTTCTACCCTCACCCACTTTTTATTGAACACAAGCACACTAATTTAGTAACTATTTTTAAGTAACATACATTCCTATTTAAATTTATTTTAAAAAAATCATCACTAGCAGAGGACTAAACCCTTTTGAGTTTACAACTTAACTCTGTAATATCCATCATTCTGTTTGAGGCATATTATAGAGCAGGCATCCCCATACTGCGGCCCTCCAGATGTTTTGGCCTACAACTCCCATGATCCCTAGCTAACAGGACCAGTGGTCAGGGAAGATGGGAATTGTAGTCCAAAACAACTGGAGGGCCAAAGTTTGGGGATGCCTGACCTAGACCATTCATGCACCATAGAAACTAGATACAAATCCTGCACTAACAATTCAAAAATATTATAATAGAAAAGGATTAGATAGACGAGAACACATATATCCCACTAGAGGAGCTAATTCATTTAGCATTGCAAAAGTGATAGCCTTATCAACCTTTACTGCTGTTACATGTCGTCACTTATCATGGGCGTAGGCAGGGGGGGCAAGAGGGGGCAGTTGCCCCCCCTAGAAGCAGGACCGTTGGCCAGCCTGCCCCACTGCCCGCCCAGGGCCGAAGTTTGGGGATGCCTGTTATAGAGAGATGGACACACACACACACACACATACACACCTTTTTCCATGCCACATAATTTCCTATTTTTCATGAATGTGTTTTAGAGTTTTTTCTTCTTTGACTGTGGACATTTTCATAGTACTCTTGCTTTCGCTAAGTTCCCATGTGCAGTTATTTCTTCAACTGCAGTTCACTAGCTCAGATTAAAGAAGAGGCTGCTGCCCACATGTATGCCTTTCTACTAACAGTAGTTGGTCTCTCTTTATAATTTGATCTAAGAAAGCAAATTCTACAGTGCTCTTAGTACAACAATGCATAAAACGTGCCTGCCTGGACTCATAATAAAGACACGAAAAATTTATGTTTTTAGAAGTAGAACTAGGAATTTAAGACAGCCTGATGTATATGATTATTTGTTTTATTTTTTTCTATTAAATAAGCAAAAAGTAAGAAAGGAAAATTTAAAAAGCAATTTCCTTCTTATATTGCTGTTGAAATAAACCTAAAAATGCATGGCCAGAGCCTAGTGAAATTTGAAAACATAGGCTGGGGTGAGCAGGATACTAAGGCATCAAGTGCTGGGGTTTCAATGATCCATATAGCTTCTTGATACCCTCGCCATGGGCTAATGGATAAATCATCAAAAATAAAATTTAGCCTAGTTGGTTTCTTTTCTAAAAAGCTGCCTGCCAAGCTGTAATATGTATACAGTCATACTTTGGTTGACAAACGCCTTGCAACTCGAACGTTTTGGCTCCTGAACGCAGCAAACCTGGAAGCGAGTGTTCCAGTTTGTGAACGTTCTTTGTGAACGTTCCAGTTTGTGAACGTCCGACGTGGCTTCTGAACCTTTTGGAAGTCAAACGGACTTCTGGAACAAATTCTGTTTGACTTCCGAGGTACCACTGTATATATATTCCTGCCCCTAAAATCAAGTTTTCCCAGTGTCCAGTGCCTTCATTATTTACAGAAATGCTTTCTAGAGAGATTAAGGGAGGAACAAAATAAACCCAGGACCGTCAAAAGGCATACAATGCAGCTAATTTGCTGAAGCTAGGAAGGCTTGCTCAGGATGGAAAATTGACATGAGAACCCTACCATGCATTCTGAATGCCGTTCACGGAAGGGGGCTTTGTCACCTGCACCCCCACCCCTTTCTGCAGCTACCTGTACCCCCAAAGCCTCTCTAGGGGGTTGGGGACCCCCTCCTGAATAGTATAGAATGAGGCTTGGGAGATTGCTTGGGGAGGTGTGCATTGGCCAAAATTGGCAAAGGGACTTCGTCCAAGCAGAGGCCTCTAGAGAGGATTTATGGAGGGCACAGGTGGTGTAGGGGCAGGGGATGAAAAAGGTCCCTATTTGACTTCCTTCTTCTCATGGTACTCAAGATTCAAGCCCTTATGTATGTCAGCATGAACTTCCGTGGAGGCCAAAAACTAACGAATAAATGAAACATGTGCTTCTTAAGACACTCAGGGACACACATACTGGGATGTGCTGAGGATTTAGCACCTGCCATTTGCCCTTCACAATATTTGTTACAATAAACACCTGCATAGCCAAAACAATTGTGACAAATCCCAATAAATAAGTGGGAAGCAGCTCTGAATAATGGATAATGTTGCCCTATAGCTTTTAGGTTCCAATTTTACCTAGAAATGCTGTGTTACAACAAATGGATGCCACAAGCACAATTCATTAATCCTTATTTTTACTTCCATGTAAACTATGTAATATACTGAACATTTATACTTAAATAGAAAGCTAGCATACTTGATTTTTATAGCTGAGCAAAGCAAGACTAAACTGGGTTTCACTAAGTAATTTTAAGAATGCATTGTCTATCACCACATTTACTATGACAAACACTGCTCATGAATTTCTGTCTGGCATTTTTATAGCTTTTATTGCCTTCAAGCAGTGGCAGAACAGTGTCAGATTGTGTCAATCTGGACCTCATACATCACAGAAGGAAAAACAACATCCTTACAATGCAATAAATCAAACTGTAATCCATGGCCTACACATATTTTAGGTCACATTAAATCAATCACTTAATGAACAACTTGGATTGCTCCACAACCACAGTCCATGACACTAAAACTACAGCTCTTGCCAGAATAATTTTAAACATTTGTTCCCAGGTTCTTTTTGATTTGAGTGCAGATATTTAGTGCACTGTGGTCTCCAACATTCAACAGTGAAATGGAGAGCCTCTAACCACAAGCACATATTTACCCTTAAAGGCTATTTGAGGAATACTCTAATTTAGCTGGTCTCTATAAATAATCCTTATAAATAGGGACGCAGGTGGCGCTGTGGGTTAAACCACTGAGCCTAGGGCTTACCGATCAGAAGGTCAGCAGTTCGAATCCCCGTAATGGGGTGAGCTCCCGTTGCTCAGTCCTTGCTCCTGCCAACCTAGCAGTTCGAAAGCACGTCAAAGTGCAAGTAGATAAATAGGCAGATAAAATAGGTGCCGCCAGTGGGGAGGTAAACGTGTGCTGCTCTGGTTCTGCTGGCCACATGACCTGGAAGCTGTACTCCAAACATCCCCAAACTGTGGCCCTCCAGATGTTTTCGCCTACAACTCCCATGATCCCTAGCTAAGAGGACCAGTGGTCAGGGATGATGGGAATTGTAGTCCAAAACATCTGGAGGGCCAAAGGTTGGGGGTGCCTGCTGTACTCCCTCGGCCAATAACATGAGATGAGTGCCACAACCCCAGAGTCGGTCACGACTGGACCTAATGATCAGGGGTCCCTTTACCTTTATAAATAGTTAAGGCTTTTAAGAGGTTTGGATATTAACCGATAGTGCAGTTTAGCTTTAGCAAGGGCATTTTTAAAAAGAGATTTGGAGGAAAACATAATTACCTCTTTGTACTTCTCAGCAAATCTTCCAAATTTTTCTATCATTTCAGCCACAAAAATAACATCCATTTTGTCAGAAAAGTTTGCAGCTTCAACAGTGTAAGCTAACAGTTGTCGAGCTGTTGCTACAGCATTGGTAAGGTTCAGCGGCATCTGTATGGAGCACAATAATTGTATAAATTATATAACCAAGACAAAACAATAGTGCCAATTCACATTAGCATCTGTCATAAAGGTACGTGTTTATGAAGTTTAAAATGTAACCAGCTTACAAAACAGAGCAATTCTATTGCTTGTGTGCAGCCGTAGTGAGGGAGAATCTGTGGCAAACCAAAATTATCACGTCCAAATAATTGCCAGCTAGTTGCATCCAGGGTGGGAGGCCACTTTGCTTCCGCAACCCCACCTCCTCCATTTCTGGTAAAAGGCATGCAAAAGTTCCCAGGTTCAACCCCTGACATCTCCTAGCTGGGGCTCTGGAAAGATGCAGTCAATGAAAGTAGCTGAATGTGACCGAGACGAAACAATAACCAGACAAAGTTTAAACTGCTTCCTATGACTGCAATGGGAAGAAACTGACAGCACCAGTCAGGACATTGTTTCATGGTCTATTTGGAAACACTTTGTGGAAATAAAGTAGGTCAGGTTCATGCAACTTCATGGCTTTCCCAATAGGCCCCATTTAGGCCCATGGTGGAATGATGCCAGCAGGATGTATATGCCCACAGAAATTTCCAACAGCTTCCTTTGGGCCAATTTAAGGATTGCAGCCTTAGTCTACCTTAGCAAAAATATGAGTAAGCACAGCAAAGTGAAAAAAGAAGCAAATCCTGATTTCCTAAAAACTTGGGAGCAATGTTCAGTAATCGACCTTGTCACAGGGCTATCTAGCACCAATTCCTTTGAGAGAAAGATAATCAGATGTTAGCTGATAATAGCCACCCAAGTAAGAGAATCTTGCTGCACATATTACATATTTATATTGTGAGTCACTACAGGCAAAATGTGAGATAGAAGACCTAATAAATATGAAACTGATCCTGCGGAGTAAGCTGTAACAAACAAACATGCTTACTTTTAAAAACCAACTTCTAATGGTTCACTGCACAAAGATGCAAGCTTATACGTTAAAACTGAGCTTCTCTCCAAGCAGCTACTTCATTCAGTTGTGGGCTAGTAAAATCTTTAACATTCAAAAAGAAAATATAACGAGAGTGCATGTTTTCCACCTGTTTATGATCGAATATTGGGCCTCAGGTATCCTAGGCATACTTATGAACAAGCAAAATTGAAAAAAGCTGCATGGACACATAGACTTTTCAGGTCTTTCATACTGCAGCTATCTACTCCTGAAAAGCTGCACCTGAACATCAAACACCCTTATTGGGCAGAATTTGATAAAGGATGAGGAACTACATCTGGATGAAGAAATGAGCAACCCATCCAAGCACAGACAGAATTTACTTAGGGGCACAAAAAGGGCAATTTGGATCCTGGCATAACACATTACACTTTAAACATGGGTTCTTCACTGAAGAGGAAACCCTCTTCTTGATGGAAGAATAAAGACAGCATGGAAAAATCTTACAAGAATTTATTTGCAAAACATTTTACGTTAAGATTGGGAGAAAGAATGAATAACCTGATTAAACATATACAGGATTTGAGTGGCATCATTTGTATATTGGCAGCGAGAGTAATCCTCTTCGGCCCAAAATCCTCCCCTATCACATCTGCGCCAAGCTCTCTTCTCAGCCTGAGTGTTTCCTGTATATATTCCACTGCCACCTGAGTAACGAGTGCACACCAGGTATGAAGTAATACCTGCCAACGTACGAGGCCACCTAAAGAGTTGAAGGCAAAAGATTAAGACAAATTTTCAGGGCCGCTCTGGAAAAAAGTAAACAGAAGAAATAAGGCCTGGATCACAAAATGAGACACACTTCAAATCTACATATATGCAAACCACATAAAATTTCAACTTGGCTAGCCTTCATCACTGGCATGCTCTTCATATGTTAACATTACGAGCCTTTTAATCTCCATATCCTACTGTTTAGACTTTTGGGGTTACACCAAATCACCAGAGAAGTTACATGCAATTTTCTACCCAAAGTGAAAATGAACTCTTCATTTTCATTTAAAAGTAATTACGGTATCAAAAGTTTATAGTATATTGGCATTGCAACTAAAATAGAAGAGCAACAGGCTACATTTATAAATAAAGTTTGTCCTGTGTCCTGTAATTAAGTAGAAGTTTATGTTTAAGACAAAAATTCTTGGGGAGCAACAGAATTATTTTATCATATTCTTCTCTCATTTTGGCTATAATTTAAAAGAGAAATGAGGCAGCCCCGCAATTCAATTCAGAATAATAATTGCACTTGTCAATTAAAGTATCAAACACTTTGACTTTTGACAGAACTAGAGAACAAGTAATATGATTCAAGGGATTATGTTAAAGAGCTTAAAAACTCTGTGGAAAATATTTTTAATCTCTCAATGCTATAATACAGAAACTTAATTAAATTACTTGGAGATGCAATGAGTACTCCATCTTACCCCTGTTGTCTTTTTTGTTTAAAAAGAGAGTATAGAGTAAAGTGGGCCAATAAAGGTAACCAGAGATAAAGATGAAGGATATTAAACACTACTGTATTTTAAACATAAAGGCTACAATCTTTTGCACACTTTCTTGTTTTGGAGTAACTCCCACTGAAATCTGTACGTTTTACTCTTGAATAAACATGCACAGGATTGTTTTAGAGGACTGATAAACCAATGAAAATGATCAACCAATTAACTACATTATTAATTAGGCGCTTGTGGAAAGTATCTAATTTACATATGTTTATACCAAATTCACGTAATGTTGATATACCAGACGGTTCACATCCAGAATGCGGCAGCTAGACTAGTGACTGGGAGTGGCCACCGGGACCAAATAACACCGGTCCTGAGAGATCTACACTGGCTCCCAGTACGTTTCCGAGCACAATTCAAAGTGTTGGTACCTTTAAAGCCCTAAACGGCCTCGGACCTGTATACCTGAAGGAGCGTCTCCACCCCCACCATTCAGCCCGGACACTGAGATCCAGCACCGAGGGCCTTCTGGCGGTTCCCTCATTGCGAGAAGTGAGGTTACAGGGAACCAGACAGAGGGCCTTCTCGGTAGTGGCACCCGCCCTGTGGAATGCCCTCCCAGCAGATGTCAAGGCAATAAGCAACTATTTTACTTTTAGAAGACAACTGAAGGCAGCCCTGTTTAGGGAAGTTTTTAATGTTTGATGCTATACTGTTTTTAATATTCGGTTGGAAGCCGCCCAGAGGGGCTGGGGAAACCCAGCCAGATAGGCTGGGTATAAATATATTATTATTATTATTATTATTATTATTGTTATTGTTATTGTTATTGTTATTATTATTATAACATAGGTTTGCCTTTTTTTTTGAAACACTGTTCTCGCAACTACTGATACTTAGTTTATTGAGAGTTTGCCTGTGAATGAGTTTAACTATTCCTTAGGTATAAATCTTAACTGTCTTTCGGGAAGATTTTAAGACCTCAAAACAGATACCATTTGTCTTTGATGACGATAAACAGTAACAATGGAAAACACACATGTGTTTATTGGATTTTTAGACGAGCACCAATACAATCCTTTACATACAATATTGACTCATTATTAGAAACCTTTACAAAACTGTAAATTGCACCAGTTTTGACTGCTTTAAAATTAAGAAGAGGGCAATGAAAATTATCAAGGGAACAGTAGAATATTTTCTCTATTCTCTACAAGGAAAAGATAAAAAGCATTTGGAGCTTTTTAGGTGCAGAAAAAGGACCAAGGGAAAGAAACAATAGAGGTTTCCAAAATTATGAACAGGGTGGAGATTATAATATAAATTTTCTTCCTGGCATATAATGAATGATAGAACTTGGGGACAACTCAATGAAATTGATGGCTAGTAAATTCAGAACAGAAAATTCACAAACTTGCGAAATTCACTGCCAGAATGATGCTATTTAAAACATACGTATCCTGAATTGAGGCACGCAATTTGGCTTACACCACACAATCAATATTTTTTGTGGAAATATTAAAGGCAAGCACAGTAAACAGTAAACAAAATTAAATAAACAAACAGCAGTAGAGAACTCAAGCTAAGCTAAAACAAGCAAAGGAACAGTTCTATGCCAAACACCTACAGACCAGAAGTCTGCCAGGACAACAAAGTTTTCAGTTTTGTGCAGAGAAGCCTTAGATAGGCTACAAAAATCTCCCAGGGCAAGAAGGCATCTCATGCGGAAACCCTATCACACATTCCTACCAACTGAATGAGTGCCAAAGGCTAACATGGGTTTTAGAAAAGAAGCAGTTAAATTCATAGAGAATAGATCAGTGGCTATTAGACTTAACAGAAAAATGGAACTTTTATGTTCAGAGCCTGTGAACTGCGAAACTATCAAGGGAAAAACAAAGGGAGACAGCTCTTGCCTTCCTGCCCTTTCTGTAGGCATTCCAGAAATATTCAGCAGGCCATTGCTGAAAACAGAATGCTAGATTAGACGAACCTTTGGTTTGATTCACCAGAACTGCTATGTTCTTAACTATTTTCAGAAAAATCCTGAAAGAAAGATGTGCTAAAATAAACCTGAATGGTTTTTCAAAATTGGTTTGCTAATTTATATTTTGCCATGGTGAGAACTAACTGGATTCTGTTTGTGCATGATGCACAAAATAAATGCAGTTGTAGAAAAGTATATTGCTGCGTAAATACTGAGCTAGTCTTTTTTCAATTTGAAAAGGACAATCAAACTGAAATGAATGAAGTATAGCTAATACATATGTACTTCTTTTTTTGCTTGAATATACTATTTTCTCCCTGGAGAAGAGATGCATTTAAGTTCTTCTACTTCAGTATGAAATAGCTTCTAAGCAGAATCAAAATAGACACTTCCAACTATGCTGTAGCCGTCCAAACCAAGAACAATAAAGGTAAATGTTCCTAGGTGCATTTACAGCCATCTGCTCAGAATAATTTCCTTTACAAGTCAGAGCCTGCTTTCTGTATGGCCTCAAAAGGTGAAATATAGCCCTTTGTTATTGCTTTTTCTATACCACAGATAGAAGGTTTTTTGCAGTAAACCCAACTCTAGCGAACCTCCTGATAAAATTAATGTTTCCAGAAATTGTGTTTCCTTCCAATGAATTCCAGAGAGGCAAAATCCTATTAAACTGAACAATCACTGCTAAGCACAGGTTAATTTAATAGAGAATGCTCAAAAAACAAGCTTTTCCATCTGTTTTTACCTCTAATTGCAAGTCCAAAATGAACAATTCACAATTGTATTTTTAAAGTTATTTAAATTCCTCCGCCTATTTTTTTCATAAACACTGCCAGAAACTTTCTTATATATTTTTTATCTTCTCAACTCAACGCAGCATTTCCTATAAATGGAAAAAGTTGCACCAGGGAAAGGACTAAAGTAACAGGAGAAGGGCAGACATGGCTTGGCTCCAAATAACTACTTGAGGCATTTAAAGGCCTGGAGATGGCTAATGAAATTTTACACCTTTCATCTTTGAACTGTTGAAATACCACACACACAGGCCACTTCCTCCAAATGTTGTATCACAAATTGCTTTTAAAGCACCTCTCAATTTCAGCAGAGATCTGTGATGCAGTAATTGAAGGTTGGAGAACCAAAAGTACCAATCTCCCTTAGGTACACATAATTAGAGTAGTTTTGATCCATGTCTTATTGAAAAGGTGACCAATGCAAACCTAACATATATTTTGAGCATATAAGGGCATAATCTTCCTGTAAACTCACCTGGTCACCTCTGACAAGCAAGAAATGCTTGAAAGTAAAACAGGCAAAAGGGGGGTCTTTCATTCCCTCTTTTGAACAATCAATTCCAGTTTGTATGTCAAATGGACCAGTATATAAGCACCAAAGCCTTGAGAGGACTGAGCTAGGAAGGAAACAAGTCAGAGCCTGGCTTGTCATTACGTGCGAACAACATACAATTGTGGTTTGTTTCCCTCAAACAAACCACGAGTGCTAAGCCAAGAACAAATCTTTGTTTCACTCAAGAAACAAACCACAAGCCCAGGTTCACATACAACAGCCATTTCCTTCACTGTGCAGTATGAGCAGGGAAGAAGATTAAAGCAACAATATTTGAGCAGCATGTTACTCATTCAGCTTAAACCAGGCTTCCCCAAACTGTGGCTCGCTCTTAATGATGCGGCGCGGCTGCCCACTTCTGGGTGGCTGGAGCGTTGGAAACAGCTTGTGCGCATGCGCGTTATTTTCGGCGCAATTGTGAGTTGGAGGAGGCCCGTGCGCATGCACACAAGCTATTTCCAGTGCTCCTCCAACCCGGAAGTGCGCTGTAAATAGCGTGCACGCACGCAAATGGGCGCATGCTCCCCCGCCCTCTGCATGATCGGCGCTGCAGGCACCAGCCTGAAGCCGGGTAAGTTTGGGGACCCCTGGCTTAAACCATAGTTTACTTCACCTATGTTTTAATATGACACGCAAGCCAAGTCAATGTCTCACAAATGATTTTCGTACAGATAGGCAAGCAAACAAGCAAGCTAATAAACGATTTGCGGGCTATACATGCAAGGTATTAAGCCTTAACTTGAAATAAAGGCATTTTATTCATTTACTTGACAAGGTTTATATGCCACTTGACAAAAGCCTTCTAAGTGGTGGAGTCTTGTATCCTGCAGTGCATAGTATATGTATGTTTCCCCCACATGGAAGTGATATCCATGTACCAAATCATTCTATGCAAAGTGATCCTGAATTGGAAGTGGGGAGAGAGAATGACAGGGACAGGCTAACAAAAATCAAAAGACAAATGGCCTCTACGCTGACTTACTTCACTTCACAGTACGCACTACTGCTATACGGTGCAACAGACGTAAGTTAGAAAAGGCATTACCTTACACAGAGAGACTCTAACTGTTATGGCTGGCACCTCCAGAGGCAATGTGCTGTTAGTGTAACCAGCAGCAAAGAGGTCAGAATGGAAAAGGTGAAGAAAGAAACAAGTGCAAAATGAAGATGAGTGTTGCAATGTCCAACAGTAATTAACACTGCCTAGATATAGATAGTGGTTGTTACATCTATTGTACTTACTGCTTGAACAGTTGTTTCACAGTAATATGCAAACTGGTTTTAAATGACTGAACAAATAAACCAAGAGCAGGGAACCTTCTTCAGTCAAGGGGCCACATTCTCATCTGGGCAACCTTCCAGAGGCAAAGCTGGGCAAAGAGGCAAATGTACATTTTACCTTTGTACAGGACATTCCTCTCTATTTTCCATTAAGGCAACCAGGAAGAGTGATCACATTCTAGCCAGGCAAAAACACATAAGGAGGGTATGAACTGAGGCAGATTTAGGGAAGTGTGACTGGTTCAGTCACACTGGGAGCAGAGACTTGGGGGCGCTGCAGGGGATGCAGCAACTATTATTTAGAATGGAGCTCAAGAGGCACCAAATTTTGTCGTCGCACAGGGCGCTGCTGAAATTTGAGATCCGAAGGTATAAAGTAAGGGATGTGCCATAGGAATTATCTGAAGAGCCACACAGAGGCTGGGAGGGCTGGATTTGGCCTCTTCGTGTGAGGTTTCCACCCCTTAAATAATCTAAGCGGTGTTTCTAGACAAAGTTTTATATCTCAGTCCACCTCAGCAACTTTTTATTTAGGCTACTAATTCTACATTACTACTAGCTTTGTACATTTAACTTGTTATTTTTAATCTGAAGGAGTTGTGATGGCTTTCTCCCACCAAGGAGGCCCACTAGCTCTTCATTTCCTTATCTAATGCAACTGAGAGTCAAGATAACTCAACCTTTATCATAAAGGAGAACAGAATCAGGTAACATTTGAACTCAAAAGCAATCTGTAAGAGCAACAGACACATTCTCCTTCAAAGCTGTCATCACCAACCTGAAGTCGCCTTTGTTGTTGACAACTCTTTCCGGCGGGCAGTACTGAGCAGAGCTGTTCAATACCACTATGTCAACAGTCCTTGAATTATTCCCACGTCTGGTATGCACATGACACCCCCAGTTTCCAGTAGATCCAGCTTGAATGTTTGAGATGGTCAGAGCACTAAGGTAAGAGGCAAAACCAGCATTCAAGAGCAAGTAAACAATTTTTTTTAAAAAAAGGTGAATAAATGCCTGCTTTGCCAAAGATATCTACTAGAATAGAGCTTGCAAACATAAGGCCGGCCAGATGTCATTTGACTCCAACTTCGATCAGTCCCAGGAAACACAGCCAATGGTCAGGGATGATGGGAGCTGGAGCCCAATAACATCTGATGGGCCACAAGTTGGCCACCTGTTCTACAAGAAACTACAGCCAAAATCCTCACCTTGCAATGAGTGAGCAGTTATGGATCATGTTTTTTTCAACAAAAATGCCTTGGGATTCATCAGTTTCAACTATCTTCCCATCCTGGTACCACAGAACCTGCATGTCCTGATCAATATACGAAGCCATACATTGGAAAGGCAGGCTGTCTCCTTCAAATACAACCTGACGATGAGAGGGAGTCATGTAGAAAGATGGTAATTCCAGAGGGGGGTCTGTATTCCATTGAAACAAAACACCATGTTTTAGATAAATATAATGTATTCACTGAATGTAAAATAAAATTTTCTTTTAGAGAATTTCCATGTCATATAACCAGCAGCAGCAGCAGCCTAAAAGGGATGATAGTTACAAAATATTAGATAGCACTTACTGCAAGTTAAAGATTCTCAAACTACCAGCAAACCTGGTCTTATGGTATATTGGAAATATTCATTTAAATTCAAGAATAGCACCTAAAGTGGTATGTCACATCACACTGGTTGTCCACAAAGACAGAGGGGGGAAATGGGCTAAACTTATTTTTTCAAGAAAGAACACTTAGGCCCTGGGGCTAGTGCAAATCACCAAATTGAGTGGGAAGAAGGGAAAGGTGCACTTGGTAATAGTTATTTAAAAAATCAGCATTGCTTTGTTATAATGTTCTTACCACAAGTTAGAAGACCTTGCTTAACACTCAAAACTGGTTGAGCCTGCAGTGACTTGGGGTAAGCACATCTGGTCTCACGAACAGTTATATTTCTTTCTTGCAACCACTGCTGCATCCACAACATATTACAGTCGCAAAGCAGATAATCAGTCTGAAATTCACTGGAACAAACAAAAGACATATTTTTGTTTTTTAAGGAGGCAAATCCCATTGAAACTGGTATAAATTTGGTGTATATAACTGAGCTATTTCCAAATATTTGTAATAAATCAACAGCCCAACTCTGCATTACTGAAAATACTCTAGGTATTTTGGCCATATAAATTCAGAAGCTCATTGTCCATGCATACCTTCTTAAGTCACTTGTATCATTACAGTGGCCCAAAGAACAGCCACCAACTCTTCCGTTTGCCAAAACTTTCACACTTGGTTATCCTTTCACACTTGGTTATCTGGAAGGAATTCTTATATGCCACAGGACACCTGGGAGGTGCCGTTAATATTCCTGAAGTTCATACTTGCTCAGTACAACACTTGTAGTTTTAAGCAACAACAACAACATCATCATCATAATGCCTGAGGCAATACTGGCTTTGCAGTAAAATAAAATGAAATCTAATTTGGTTATGTTCTGTACTTAATTTTAAAACCAGTATCTTTTAGCTTTCAAAATTACACCAAAAACCCCCTCACCCGGATTCACACTTACAGAGATTTCAGTGATGTAAGATGATCAAAGGTTCCTTGTGCAAGTGATGCAAATAGGTTTCCTGAAAGATTTCTAGGAAAGTTTAAAACCGTGACATTAGATACGTACAAGTGGGACCGACAACAAACTTGTTGCAGTGTGGGGTGCTGTTATTCAGGATTTAATTCTTTCTCCTCCCCACCCCCGTTTTTCATGCCCAACCTCCCCAACTGCGAGCATTCCATGCCCACAGAGCGAACTCAATCCTTACTAGCTGGCTTTTGGGAGTTTATCTCTCCCTCCCTCCAGTATATTTTACCTAAAGGTATTTTGTATTTCTGCAAACCTTGGCACTCCCAAGCCACCTGATATCTTCCTCTTATGGTGCTTTTTTGGATCAGCACTAGGAAGACTGAGATTGCTATTAGTACATAGCAAGTGTTTGGTCAGCTTCAGAGAAAGACTTGTGCTATTATGGATCAAAAAAGTAGATTATTCTCATTTCCAATTGTAACTCATTACACAAACCATCATTATGGTGGGGGCTGCCCCTTAAGCAAGTACTGGTATGCATGTGTCTCACCCATGTCTAGTTCTCTGTCTAGCCAGGCCACCACAGAGAAAAAGTATTACAGTGGTACCTCGGTTTGCAAACGCAATCCGTTCCACGGAGGCATTCGCTCACCGAAGGCACGCTTCTGCGCATGCACGAAACACCAATAGAGCGCTTTTGTGCATGCATGCGCTGTGCAGATCACTTCTGCGCATGCGTGAACTGCACAGATCGTGTCTGTGCATCCGACGCCACAGAACCCAGATGTAAACACTTCCAGGTCCGCGGTGTTCGTAAACGGAGGTAGGCGTAAACCAGGGTCCCCAAACTAAGGCCCGGGGGCCGGGTGTGGCCCAATTGCCTTCTAAATTCGGCCTTTGGACGGTCCAGGAATCAGCATGTTTTTACATGAGTAGAATGTGTCATTTTATTTAAAATGCATCTCTGGGTTATTTGTGGGGCCTGCCTGGTGTTTCTACATGAGTAGAAGGTGTCATTTTATTTAAAATGCATCTCTGGGTTATTTGTGGGGCATAGGAATTCATTCATATTTTTTTTCAAAATATAGTCCAGCCCCCCACAAGGTCTGAGGGACAGTGGATCGGCCCCCTGCTGAAAAAGTTTGCTGACCCCTGGCGTAAACCGAAGTTCCACTGTACAGTGCAATTGGCCAAACAATCGCAGCAGGGGAAGGTGAACCTTTGGGTGAATAATGTGGAACATAAGTTTATAATGGTGTGTGTGTTTATTTTGAGTTAGGAATACATGGTTTGTAAATCAGAATTCCAGATAAGGATTTTGAAATCCTTATATGAACAGTAGACTACTAATTTAGCTAGCAAAGGAGTTTACTAAAAGCTTAATTTAAATTAATGCTAAAAAAATATTTAACAGAATGATACTTACAACCGAACAAGATTTGCGAGTTCTTTAAATATATCTGCATTCAGGCATCCTATTTGGTTGTTTGTTAAGTCTCTGCCAGAAAGGAAAAAGACCCCCGAAATGCTTCATTTCACCATGTAACACGTAACTCATAATTTAATTCAAGTAATTTTAATTCACCCCAAAAAATCAGTAATCAAAACCAGAATTTAGACTGTGATCAAGCAAGCCCATTGGAATCCAATATGAGTTACTTCTGCATAGACATAGTTGGATTGTTCTGTAAGGCACCAAATTTGGGGGGTGTCCATTTGAATCCTAGCTAAAATGACAGTGCTGGTCATTCAATAAGTCAGATTTGCAGGGAAGACTATTATCTATACATAAGCAAGTCCCTCTGAGTTCACTCAGGCCAATTCCTAGGTAAGTGTGTATGTCTTAAAACACACAATTTCCTGGATATAATAATGGAGGGAGAGAAGAGCACTGCATAATTTTATTCTAAAAAAATAAAATAAAATGCCCAAGCACCTTATGATTTCTATACCTTCTCCAGATCAACTTTTTTAAAAAGATGGGGCAACAAGAACTGCATACAGTACTCTAGAACAGTGAACAGTATACATTTAAACAACAGTAATATGACATTGCAAAGTAAGAGGCCTTGTGCCTATGGCTTAAAGGCTTTTTTAAAAGATCAGAGAAGCTTTAGTTCAGACTACATTTAAATTTCTACCTTCTGACTTTCCATTTAATTCCAGGTTAACAAATGTAAATACTTACAGTCTTTTTAGAGATGAAAGTCCAACAAAAGCTCCTGGATCTATAGTGCTAATGAGATTGTTCTTAAGGTCCCTGTTTAAAAAAAGAAAAAAAGAAAATTTCCAAAGTGTACAGATTATGATAGAAAAGTCGTATTATGACTAAATTTACAAGCTGGATAACCACTTTATAATATAACATAGGTGGGGGGAAATTAAATACCCACTTCTTGATTTAAATATTTTCTTCAGAGAAATGGGTTTGAATGAAATCCTTCCACTGATTTCCAGCCTAAGTTACGAATGTTGATATCAGCCTTAACCATTGTTTTTTGTGGTGATATTTCTTCCATTATCCTGACTCAATGTTAAACAACCTGAATCTGAGCTGAGTTAGAAGCAGAAAACTCTTTAAAAAAAAAAAGCCAAAGGATTTAATCTTTCCCCACGTGAGCAAAATGCCTGCATACAGAGGAGTCTCCAAAAGGCTTAACAAAGCCTTGCCATCTCCTCCCAATAGCACATCTTTGGAACACATGCAGTTCTACAGCAGGCTTCCTCCACTAAAGCTTGGACATGTTCATGGGGGGGGGGGGGGAGAGAGAGAGAGAGAGAGAGAGAGAGAGAGAGAGAGAGAGAGAGAGAGAGAGAGAGAGAGTCAACATCCCATTACCTCCCATAAATCTCTGGTGTGCATCCACACTGGTGCAGGTACAAAGGCAAGAGTGGGAAAGCAAATCTGTTCTTCCCTACTGGGATTCTTATACCCATGTTGAGAAAAATTGTGCCCAAAGAGTTTACATCTAATTTGAAACAAAAGGTCTCTCAATGACACAGTAAACTAAAAAGTAACAATGAAGTAATGATGACAAATAAAATAAATTTCATGTCTGAAAACCAGAATTCTTTTTTTTTTGCTCTTACCTTGAGATCAATAACATACACAGAATAGAAAGTATATTATGTCTGATTACTCCAGAAATCTTATTCAATAGATGAACACTGGGTTTTCATTACCATGTTCATCTAACTCATCACTAAACAACACAAGGTATTCACTTTCTCCCCAAATCTCAGTGCTGCTCACTGGTGCCAAACTGCACAACAATAATGAAGTTATGACTGTCAGATTAATAATTCCATATAAGATATTGGACTGGGGTGAGGGTTCCTTTATGACACCAGCAAACTTTATTCATGCACCTTTGTTCCACATGTTGTTGTTGTTGTTGTTTAGTCGTTTAGTCGTGTCCGACTCTTCGTGACCCCATGGACCATAGCACGCCAGGCACTCCTGTCTTGCACTGCCTCCCGCAGTTTGGTCAAACTCATGTTCGTAGCTTCGAGAACACTGTCCAACCACCTTGTCCTCTGACGTCCCCTTCTCCTAGTGCCCTCAATCTTTCCCAACATCAGGGTCTTTTCCAAGGATTCTTCTCTTCTCATGAGGTGGCCAAAGTATTGGAGCCTCAGCTTCACGATCTGTCCTTCCAGGGAGCACTCAGGGCTGATTTCCTTAAGAATAGATAGGTTTGATCTTCTTGCAGTCCATGGGACTCTCAAGAGTCTCCTCCAGCACCATAATTCAAAAGCATCAATTCTTCGGCGATCAGCCTTCTTTATGGTCCAGCTCTCACTTCCATACATCACTACTGGGAAAACCATAGCTTTAACTATACGGACCTTTGTCGGCAAGGTGATGTCTCTGCTTTTTAAGATGCTGTCTAGGTTTGTCATTGCTTTTCTCCCAAGAAGCAGACGTCTTTTAATTTCGTGACTGCTGTCACCATCTGCAGTGATCAAGGAGCCCAAGAAGGTAAAATCTCTCACTGCCTCCATTTCTTCCCCTTCTATTTGCCAGGTGGTGATGGGTCCAGTGGCCATGATCTTGGTTTTTTTGATGTTGAGCTTCAGACCATATTTTGCGCTCTCCTCTTTCACCCTCATTAAAAGGTTCTTTAATTCCTCCTCGCTTTCTGCCATCAAGGTTGTGTCATCTGCATATCTGAGGTTGTTGATATTTCTTCCGGCAATCTTAATTCCGGCTTGGGATTCATCTAGTCCAGCCTTTCGCATGATGAATTCTGCATATAAGTTAAATAAGCAGGGAGAGAATATACAACCTTGTCGTACTCCTTTCCCAATTTTGAACCACTCAGTTGTTCCATATCCAGTTCTAACTGTAGCTTCTTGTCCCACATAGAGATTTCTCAGGAGACAGATGAGGTGATCAGGCACTCCCATTTCTTTAAGAACTTGCCATAGTTTGCTGTGGTCGACACAGTCAAAGGCTTTTGCATAGTCAATGAAGCAGAAGTAGACGTTTTTCTGGAACTCTCTAGCTTTCTCCATAATCCAGCGCATGTTTGCTATTTGGTCTCTGGTTCCTCTGCCCTTTCGAAATCCAGCTTGCACTTCTGGGAGTTCTCGGTCCACATACTGCCTAAGCCTGCCTTGTAGAATTTTAAGCATAACCTTGCTAGCGTGTGAAATGAGCGCAATTGTGCGGTAGTTGGAGCATTCTTTGGCACTGCCCTTCTTTGGAATTGGGATGTAGACTGATCTTCTCCAATCCTCTGGCCATTGCTGAGTTTTCCAAACTTGCTGGCATATTGGGTGTAGCACCTTAACAGCATCATCTTTTAAAATTTTAAATAGTTCAGCTGGAATATCATCACTTTGTTCCACATAGGTAATCTAATCTATAGGTTAGATTACTGGAACACATTATATATAGGGCTGCCTCGGAAGACAGTTTGGAAACTTCAGCTGGTGCAGAATTTGGTGACCAGCTGCTTGCTCACTGGGGCAAGATGGTTTGAGGATATTACACCAATCCTGGCCCAACTGCACTGGCTGCCAATTAGTTTCCAGGCCCAATGCAAAGTGCTGGTGCTGACCTATAAAGTGTTCAGGTCCACAATACTTTTTTATATTTTTCTGTTGTGAACCACCCTGGGATCTTTGGATGAGGGACAGTATTCAAATTTAATAAAGAATGATGATGATCTTCTGATAGTGATCTTTAACATTATACTGTGGTCAGTTTCACGTCCAAGACAAAATATTGAGTAAAGTTTATCAGAGAAAGCAAAATAGTAAATAGAAGCTTTGGGGAAATGATGGTAAATCATGACAACAGCAAACAGTCTTCAATAAAAACCTCAACACGGGGCTTCAGGAAGAATTAAAGTAGACTGGGATGAATAACTGGCAGGGCTACCCAAATGCAGCCTTTTGGGGGATACTGTTTGACCCCCAAACTTGCCAACTAAGAGTCAAAAGGGCTCTGTGAAGCTGTGCCCTTAGGACACAGCTTCTTGAAAAGTGAATCTAGATGCTGACCTGGGCCACAAAGAATCAAGCCTGGAACAACATACAAATTCCCAAGCACCATAGCAAATAATACATTTTAAGGTACCAGGTACTGTATTCTGCATCAAAAACATCTGTTGACATGCTACAAAGATGCACTTTGCAGGTTTACATTCTCTCTCAGCAACTGCTGCATTTCCTAAAATAGATAGCAGTCACTTCCCACTTGAACAAGCTACTAAGCGAAGCAACATGTATCCAGACAATCAATTAATGAAAGCTCCTGGATATATGGTTATAAGCTCCTAAAGAGATCATTAGAACTGCCAAAGTTTGTAAAATGCCACATTTATACCCATTGGATGCAATTCAACAAAACATTAGGCATGCCTAAGCTCAATGATTAGAAGGGACTTAAGTACATAACTCTGTGCTTGATTATGCTCTTCATGTTTGAGCCACAAAACGACAGCCTATTTATTTATGTTCTACATTACTTTCTGGTTCTAAGGAAAATGTGGTATTTGGGATGAACACAAAATGAAAGAAATGTTAAATCCTTTCCTCAAATATCTTTCAGCTCCTGTTGAACTGCATAAAGAGACTACAGGGCTGTGTTGCATGCAAAATGTATTGGATTCAACCCTTTGCAATCCCAGTTAGGGCTGGGAATGGCTTCTATCTGAAACCATGGAAAGCTGCTGCCTCTCAGTGTGGACAATGCTGAACCAGAAAGACCAGTCATCTGACTTGATATAAAGCAGCTTTCTGTGTTCTAATGAACAGAAAGAAGTAGGGCTATTGTGTGTATAAGAAGATCAAGGAACATGGAGGCGAGATCTTGAAGAGAGCACATGGAGGTGCATACAAACTCTCATTCTGTGTAATAGCTAATTAAGTGCTTAAACGTCCTGTGCGATGATAGACCATTTCTACATCTGTACACCTGACTTAACTTTGGCTTCAGGAAAGCAACAGCAGGTTGCCTTGCCCCTCAATTGCAGCTTGGGAGTAAGCCTCAATGAATCCAGTGGGATTTGCTTCCAAGTACGGTAAATGTGTACTGAATAAAGCTTTAAATAGGAGCATCCTGAATTGAAAATTGTTTTAGGAAGTGATTAAAAATCAATTTCAGCAATGCTGCAGAAGATCAGGAGCCATTTTAAACAACATTAACAAGAAGACATTGCTAACCAAAGGGTATAATTCAGAATAGGACTTACTTTTGAGTAAATGTATTTATGATCTCTTTGCATTGGCAATCCCAGCTCAATAATGGCCACTTACTTTTGCTTTGCTGCGGGGATGATAGTTTACAAACTTGTAGCAAATACAACTTTTAGGTGCAGTGTGAATCCAAAGTAAGAATTCCACTTGCAGCCTCACTGCACAAAAGCAGCATTTCCGTACTGCTAAAGGGCCTTAGGAAGCAGTGAACATTAAAACAATCCTATCTGTCTGCAACCTGTCTTCCCAATGCTCACTCAGTCCTCAATCACTTTAGACAAATTCTTTCTTTATGTTCCGAATACTTTCCCCCATTCCTCCCCCAAAAGAATATCAAAATAATAATTTAGAGTAGTTCTTTACCATTTAGAAATATTACTGGAATATTTACAGTTTTTAAGTTACAACCTTAATTAAACACAGTATAAGAGAATTCTAGATTTGTTTGCACTGCAAGAAAAACTGTTCCCATCTCTCAAAAAGTTAACACACTCAAAATGTGATTATGGGAAAATATATATATTTACATTACTATTGTAGTGAAGAAATCATCATCAACAGCATAGTTTCACTGTGTGACTATTCTAGGTGTCTAAGAAAAGTTTAAACATTTGTTTCTAAATAAAAAAGGCTATCCCTCACCACTGCACTGCACTGCACTGCACACTACTTTTGAATCTCTAGGGAATTTTGTAGGCTGATATTTGCCATATGGCCTTGCCATTCAAAAAAAAAAGATTTAGCTGGATGTACCTAAGCCCTTGGGTGCACCTAACGAAAGTTCTTTAAATCCTTGCTATAAATTTATATTGCACCTAAGAGCTTTGCAGGAATAAAAACTAGTAAACATGACTGGAATTGTAGTTTATTTCCATGAGAGAAAGTAAATTTAATGTGTGATGTTGTACTGTGTTTTAACTATTTTTGTTGGGTGCAGCCCAGAGTGGCGGGGGCAATGCAGTCAGATGGGTGGGATCATCGTCATCATCATGGCAACTTATTTATAAGTAAGCATTGATAGAATAATATGCTAAAGTTATATGGAAATATCTTCCTTATTTCTTATTACATTTGAAGCAATTAGTTTTGTATTTATTATATGTACAGCAGGAAAACTATTCATCCAAGTATATTAACTTCTGGAGTATCTTAATGTTGTTGTTGTAGTCTCGCTTTGGTTGCGAGAGGTCCCGGGTTCAGATCCCGGACAAGCCCCCTAACAAGGCACTATGGCAGAAATAAGGAACATTACAAAAGGCTCAAAATCTTTTCCCTGGGTACGCTTGCCACAGTAGTTTTTAAAAAACCTCTATTAATAGAGTTAGAGAGGTGAATTCTCCCTCCCCTCCATTACATCTCCTTCCACTTTATAATACTTAAAACATTAAGGGGGGGGGGACTTACAATCTTTCAAGAAGGCTTAATCCAGCAAAGGAACCATTCTTCAATTCTGATATCTTATTGTTGCTCAGAATTCTGTAAAACAAAATAATGTAAAAACATTACAATATTTCCCTTTTCAAACAATTGCAGTAGCATTAGAGTAAATGTTTGCGGTTTTCCATCTAATGCTTCTTAAAACAATGCTTTACAGCAGAGCTTTCCAAACTTCATATTGGTGATGCACTTTTTAGACATGCATCATTTCACGACTAGTGGGGTGCCACAGGGTTCTGTCTTGGGCCCAGTCTTATTCAACATCTTTATCAATGACTTGGATGATGGGCTTGAGGGCATCCTGAGCAAGTTTGCAGATGACACCAAATTGGGATGGGTGGCTAATACCCCAGAGGACAGGATCACACTTCAAAATGACCTTAACAGATTAGACAACTGGATCAAAGCAAACAAGATGAATTTTAACAGGGAGAAATGTAAAGTTCGGCTTAGGGAGCTAGGTATGTTTAGCCTGGAGAAGAGAAGGTTAAGGGGTGATATGATAGCCATGTTCAAATATATAAAAGGATGTCATATAGAAGAGCGTGAAAGGTTGTTTTCTGCTGCTCCAGGGAAGCAGACACGGAGCAATGGATTCAAGCTACAAGAAAGAAGATTCCACCTCAACATTAGGAAGAACTTCCTGACAGTAAGAGCTGTTCGACAGTGGAACTTGCTGCCAAGGAGTGTGGTGGAGTCTCCTTCTTTGGAGGTCTTTAAGCAGAGGCTTGACAGCCATCTGTCAGGAATGCTTTGATGGAGTTTCCTGCTTGGCAGGGGGTTGGACTGGATGGCCCTTGTGGTCTCTTCCAACTCTATGATTCTACAACACAGTAATTCAGTTTTACTAGCAAACCAGAGGTTAAACTAACGCCTTTCCAGCCTCAGGAGGAATGCAGGGAGTGTTTGCACGACACACCTATACACTGCAGTGACACTATCTTGTCATGACACACAGTTTGGAAAGCTCTGCTTTACAGAATTGCCCCCTAAGTTATTGGTCCTGAAGCTAAGCTGCAAAAACTCATGCACACCCTAGTCTGTTATATTAGATATGCATACATTAGATATACTGTAGTTCCTTGGATCAAAATGAAAATTCCAATTCAGCCCTTTTCCAAGAGTGCAAGAAATAAGGAGAAAACGAGGTAGAGAAATTGTGAGCATTAGATCTCAATGAGCTCGTTCACATATAGTGCCAAGCCAGACCATGGACATGGGTGGCACTGTGGTCGAGACCACCAAGCTTGCCAATTGTAAGGTCGGCAGTTTGAATCTGCTCAACAGAATGAGCTCCCATTACTTTGTCCCAGCTCCTGCCAACCTAGCAGTTCAAAAGCATACCAGCTTGCGTAGATAACTAGGTACTGCTGCAGCTGGAAGATAAATGGTGTTTCCATGCACTCTGGTACTCGTCAGTGTCTCATGCACCAGAAGCAGTTTAGTTATGCTGGCCAGATGACTCAGTAAAGCTGTCTGCGGACAAATGCCGGCTCCCTTGGCCTGAAAGTGGAAATGAGTGCCACAGCCCATAGCTGAACTCAACTGGACTTAACCGTCCAGGGGTCTTTTACCTTTAGTGCAAGGGCATGAGAGTGACAGTTCTCTGGACTAATTTGGCTTAATCCGAACCTGGACTTGTGGTTCGGTGGTTGGTGACAGCTGAGCCTGGATTCAGGAGACATGCTAAGCCAAACCACAGCTCAGCTCACAGAATCCCTGGAGGAGCAAAGAAGCTGCAATCTTCAGGGGCCCACACATTAATGGTAAACTGTACAGTGGTACCTCTAGTTACGAATAACTCTACTTACAAATGTGTCTACTTACGAACGGAGCTCCGTCCGCCATCTTGGATGCGTAGATAGGATTTTTTCTACTTACGAATTTTTAGATAGGGTTGCTTCGACTTACGATTTTTTTTTTCTCCCAATGCATTCCTATGGGATTTGACTTACAATTTTTTTCAACTTACGTTAATTTGCGTTCGGAACGCATTAAATTCATAAGTAAAGGTACCACTGTACTTTGACTTACCATTAACGTGCTCTCTCCCTCACTTCTTTATTTATACCTCGGTTTAAGTATGCCTCGGTTTAAGTATTTTCAGTTTAAGTACTCCACGGACCTGTCTGGAACGGATTAATCCACTTTCCATTACTTTCAATGGGAAAGTTCGCTTCAGGTTAAGTACGCACATCCGGAACCAATTGTGTTTGTAAACCGAGGTACCACTGTAGTGATTTATTGTAAAAAACAAACAAACCACAAACCTCTAAACAGTTACAAAAATAACAAAACAATAGAAGTATCAGTAAAGAACAAGTATATAAAGGATTCAATATATGAAATAAAAGCTAACAATAGCCAAAAAGAGCTAAAACAGATGTAACTTCTATATGCAAACAGCTGGAGGACCAAGTTTGGCCATGCCTGGACGGAAGTGTTAAGCAAGAGCCCAAAAGAGTGCAGCATTTCTGTTGTCAATAGGAGGGGGGGGGGTTTCAAAGTGTAGATGCTGCCACACTAAAATATCAATTTCTTACAAGTGCAGAATGGGTCATATGTGGTAAGCTGTAACAGTGCCAGTTCTGCAGATAGCAAAGCAATACCACAAGTAAACTTGTCCCAAGCTGTTAAGGGCTCTTTATATCAACTCCTTGAATTTGGCCCAGTAGCAAAGAGGCAACCAGTGAGCAGAGGTGTCAAGAGGCTGACAGGGTCTCACTGTGCTGCAGCATTCTGTACTAACTGCTGCTTTTTATAAACACAATAAAAAAGAAAGCATTTAAACTATCTGGGGAAACATCTTGACTATTTTTGTAGGCAAGATCTACTGTATCCAGTTAACACGCACACAGTTTAATGTTAATTGGAGTTCAAATAATATTAACTAACACAAAACAGTATATAAAGACACTTGCAAATATGATATTGGTCACTCAGGAAGTACCCCCTTATGATACATACAAACACTGCAACATGTTTCATAGTCTGCCTATGTTCACCGTTTGTGATGCAACATAGGGACCAGCTGCTTAAAAGGGGGGAAATAATTCTGTATGACTGATAAGACTCCCGTGTGTGAATCAAACAGGCTTTTTGGATGCCAGCCATTATTAACAACAGTAAATACTTCCTATCATAATATGAAAGGTTATCCTAAGAGGATATGGTACCATCTGTACAATCATGAAATATCTTTCCTACAGAAAACAGTGGCCACACTGAAAGCTTTCTTGAAGTGTAAGTAAATATTTTTCTGGGGAAAGTTCCAGGGAAAATTGTGAAAGAAACATTCGACAAAGGAAAACCCTCAAAGAGTTGCACAGTATTGCTTTAAGCACCATCTGCAGATGTTCTGACAGTATAAACTGTTCTAAGCTCCGTCCTCTTTCAAGGTTACTTCTATATACTGTATAATATATTTTCAACAGATTGTTGCTGAACATTTCACCTTGTACAGCATTGAAGCCTCCAACCTGGGGGAAGGAGGGATTATACATCACACACTAAGAAAATGTATAAAGTAGAAGACTATTTCTTTTTAATGAGACCTTTGAAAACATACAAGATTCACGTTTTATTATCTGCATTTCATGAGCCAACTAAGTAGCAACTTTATGCTGAGGCTTTGCAGCAGTATGATTAATAGCATTAATGCAAGCAAATATTGACAGAGCATAATTAGATATAATTTTAAAATGTGGGGCCTATTTATTCCACTTTAATATTGCCTTTCCACCAAGCAGCTTAAGATGGTGTGTACAATTCCCTTGTTTTGCACTTTTAGCCTCAAAACCACCCTGCCCAACTACAAAGCCTAGTAGAGATGGGCTGAGATACAGTGACTAGCCCAAGTCAGTCAGCTTTCTGCCTGGCTCTGACTCTGCACTTGCCTCTGGCCTTTTGATTCTTATCTGTCTATTGTCTCTTGCCTTTTGTTCCTAGTTTACCTGATCCAATGTGAACTTAACACCAGTTGCATCCTGTCTAGAACCTAGGCCAAGACCTGACAAATCCAGACAGCCTGCTCAATTACAAAGGCAGAAAGTTCATTTAAATTAACTGGTAGTGTGTCAACTCAAAACAATCAAACCACAAACATCAAGTCTAGACAGCAGAATCCTGCCTCCTCATACCCCCCCCCAACCTTCTCCTGTTGGCTTCTTTCTTTTCGTAAGGCAAATAAACTGGCTTTTTTTAAAAACAAGTTTGAACAATTTACTGCCCATATATCAAACTTCTTGTTTGATCTTCTTGCAAACAAGAAGATCAAACCTATCCATTCTTAAGGAAATCAGCCCTGAGTGCTCCCTGGAAGGACAGATCCTGAAGCTGAGGCTCCAATACTTTGGCCACCTCATGAGAAGAGAAGAATCCTTGGAAAAGACCCTGATGTTGGGAAAGATTGAGGGCACTAGGAGAAGGGGACGACAGAGGACAAGATGGTTGGACAGTGTTCTCGAAGCTACGAACATGAGTTTGACCAAACTGCGGGAGGCAGTGCAAGACAGGAGTGCCTGGCGTGCTATGGTCCATGGGGTCACGAAGAGTCGGACACGACTAAACGACTAAACAACAAATATCAAACTTAAAAATAAAAAAATAAATGTACTCAAAGTAATTTTGGAGAACAGAAATGCAAATATGGTTTTATTACTACAATTACTACTGATATAAAGATTCTATAATGGAAAAATACTAACCATAATTGAATTACTGTATATGAATGGCTAGCATACACATAATATAGCTCTGGAAAGAAAAGTCTTGCATTTCTCAGTTTTGATAGTGGACTGTAGTTGGGGAAAGACAGGACTGTTAACACCATGAGATGCTGGAAAAACAAAATGAACTTTTCACTATATAGGCCCTATATAGGCACTATATATATATATATATATATATATATATACTACCCGTGTTTCTCCGAAAATAAGACACCGTCTTATACTTATTCTTCCTCAAAAAACCCCACTATGGCTTATTTTCAGGGGATGTCTTATTTTTTATTAAGTATGGTTCAGTTTAACCTACAAGGTTAAACTGCCTATCAGTATGGCTTATTCTTGGGGTATGGCTTATATTCATTGAATGCTTAAAAATCCTGCTATGGCTTATTTTATGGCTACGTCTTATTTTTGGAGAAACAGGGTATATAGGTAAGGATCTCTGACAGATATTTCCACCCTTAAAAGGTGGAGAGGTTGTCTTACTCTGGAAGGTAAACAGGAAGACTGGCTGGAAGACACAAAGCTGCAAAAAGGTGTATAAACAAGGGTTCTGCAGGTCACCCAGAGTATTTGGTTCCAGGCAAAACAAATGATGTTGCACTTAACAGATGCAGGTTAGAATCCACGTTCATTCACAAAGCTCAGAGCCAAGATAGATCACATAAAGGACTTGATGATTTTATGTTTATTTAGAAGTTGCCCTGTTATCCCCAAAATTAAGTTGAAACAACAGCAAGGTGTGTGTGCATGTGTGTGCGCGCACCCCCCCCTTCTATGATGTCTCCCCAAACTAAATTGCCCTCCATCCCTCCCTCCCGCTATCTGCCATCCTACAGGGAACATACAGGTTTGCGGGACTGAGAGCTTGAGTGCTGGCACAAATAGGCACCTTGTCCTCTTGCTAAAGCCTGAAGAAAAGTTGCATCAAGACTTGAGGAAAGCCCATTTGTGGCAAAGCTTCATGTCACCTCCCAAGGGCCACCAAATTCATCTTGCCTTTCCAATACCAGCAACTGCATTGCTTCACTTTCCTGGAATGCTGCTTTAGCCACTGGAGCAGCTGCAGTGGGATGTGGCATCATGCTGCGAACCTACTTCTATCCATATATTTTGGGTTGTTTTGTGAATGGATTTGTTATGAAGAGGAATTTAACACCATGCTGTTACAAATGTTCTGTCAATGTAAGTATTTATGTAAGTATTTCTGCTTGCCTGGTAGAACAATCTCCCCTCCGCTCCCCTCACACTGTTTAGATTCAATTTGGGGAGAGCAGGGGTACCCCCTCACTGTGCTAGCAGAAGTTTTTGAACAGGCTTTCACTAGTGGGAACAGTTAACTGATTCCAGACGGTGATGTGGAATCTATGTCCGCCTTTGGGCATAGCTCCTACCCCATCCCAAACCCCTGGTAGTTTTTGGGATTCCAAGCAACCCAATATCCCAGCAGGCCACATAATATCTAATAATGATAACACTTGATGGGGAAGTGGATGGCAAGAGTATCAAATGTCTTTACAAAGCATGCTGTTTTGTTTGTAATTATGCTATATATTTTTGTGTTTTTATATTGTAAACCGTCCTGTGATCCTTGGATGAAGGGTGGTATAGAAATTTAATAAATAAAATATAATCAAGTCAGCTAAGTAGAAAATAAGGAACTGAAGGGTGAATATTTTCAATTGTTGTTTCACAGAACAGTTTCCTGGTCATTTTTCAAATTCAAGAAGAAACTAGTAAAGCAGTGGCTGTTCAGTAATAAAACTGTTCATTTGTATATACGTATAAAATTTTAGTTTTCATTATTCTTTTAATGCAGTTTTTTTTGTTCTATGGGCTAGAGTTTGTAAGGTTTAAGAAACTTTCCATTTGTGTGGGGGGGGGGGGTAATGACTGAATTTTAAGTTGGAAAATACTGAAAAATGACAATCAAATTAAAATCTGTAGTTCATGGTATTGTTCCAACTAGATATTTGTCAGTCTTTATGAGAACCACATATCCAAGGTTAGAGAAAGTAGCCAACTATACATTTGAGGCTTTATATTTTTCAATCTTCCCGGTCAGGGAAGTTGCTTAGGGGACCCAGGTGGCGCTGTGGGCTAAACCACTGAGCCTAGGGCTTGCTGATCAGAAGGTCGGCGGTTCGAATCCCTGTGACGGGGTGAGCTTCCGTTGCTTGGTCCCAGCTCCTGCCAACCTAGCAGTTCGAAAGCACGTCAAAGTGCAAGTAGATAAATAGGAACCGCTACAGCGGGAAGGTAAACGGCGTTTCCATGTGCTGCTCTGGTTTGCCAGAAGCAGCTTTGTCATGCTGGCCACATGACCTGGAAGCTATACGCCGGCTCCCTCGGCCAATAATGCGAGATGAGCGCACAACCCCAGAGTCGGTCACGACTGGACCTAATGGTCAGGGGTCCCTTTACCTTTGCCTATTTTTCAATAGTGGTACTAGTGTTTTTGAATATCCTCCCTGCTGGCATAGAGAAGACCTCACCTGTACTGGCAATCTGCAGACTCTTAAAGGTGCATCTGTTTAGGTGAGTGTTCCCTTTCCCTTGATCTTCCTGATCCAACTGTTATACCTGATCTTGTTTTAGTGTTTTGATGCATTTCTTTTAATTGTGTGTTTTAAATACATATGGCTTTTATAATTGATTTTATTCTTGTAAACCGCTCATCGTATTTTTTTCGCTCCATAGGACGCACCTAGTTTTTAGCGGAGGAGGGGTTCCGGTTTCCGCCTGCAGGAATGGCGGACCTGTTTTCCATCTCTCTGACCTTCGTAAGGAATTTGGCGGTTGCTAGGGGAGTAAATGGCAACCCCCTACCCTCTCCGGGGGTTACGGAGAGGGGCCGCTGGCCCGCGATGCCCCCAGACCCACTCCGACTGTTTTTGGAGTGGGGGGAGCTTGGGCTGAGCACTTACGACGGCCAGGACTCCCGGACGCTAATCTGCATGGCGGGGATTTCCATGGTTAAAGAAGATAATTAGGCTTAAATCTATGGACATACTTCAGAAGGAGGGGAAGAAGCGCTGTTTACTGCTGAGAATTTTAAGCTGCTGAGTGAGAGGAGTTAAAGAATGTACGGCATCTGGAAGAAGGATTGATGGGGACGGAGCGATAAGGGAAGCAAGTTTTTATTTTTTCTTCATATTGTTGCCTCGTACCTTCCCGGACGCGATGTCCTGGCTTGTTTGGAGTGAAAGAGAAGCAAAAGACTGTGTGAGTTGAACTTCATAGCTGTTGTTACTGAGCATATTTCTTAAAGATGTGAAGTTGCCGATGAGAAAAGCCCCCCCCTAGTCAGACGGAAGGAGCTCTGGATGCGTTCGGAGGATTTATGAGCTGTGACGCACTTTAAATTGGAGCAGCGACCTGAAGCTAAGTTCAGCTATAGGGCAAGGAGATCCATTAATTTACCAAGAGTTCATGGTTGGATGTTTGGGTCTCCTGCCTGAAAAAGCTGTAAATTCTATAAAGATAAATAAATCGTAAATCTTCATGGCTATGAGAGAAAATGAAAGTGATTTGAGCCTTTCAAGATGACGCTGCTACTTCGTCGCAACAGGGAGCTCCACTAAGAAGATTTATGGGGAGGCTGGACTGATTAACTCACACAGGAGAAAGAACATCTGTGAAACTTCGTTTGATATTTATCTCAGCAGCTGGAACAATCGGATGAAAGTGGAAAACACCTATGTGACTGTAAGGGGAAGATTTGGAATATTATGAGCTTGGAGGACGATTTGAACTTTAGAAATAAGACGGCAGTGGACAGTTGCGAGGAATTCCCAATTTCTTGAAGCATGGGAACCCAAAAATAAATTATTCAGATGATTTGGCATAACATTCGGTTTGATTGATATATATATGTGTATAATTTGAAATATTGAATGTGATATAATTGGTTTTAATTGGAAAATTAATAAAAATATTTTTTTAAAAAAAAAATTAATAAAAAATATTTTTTTTTTTTTTAAAAATAGTTTTTAGCGGAGGAAAACAAGAAAAAAAATATTTTGCTTTCTTGAATTGTCTTAGGCATAGCAGCCAACTCCTACCAGTAGAGGCCTAGGTGCCTCCCCCCCCTTAAATATTTGAGGAAACTTATTTTACAAAGGGGGAAAGCTCCATTTTTTTTAGGATCAGCTCCAAGTTGTGCAGCTTTTTTTGCAAATGGGAACAGCCCCATTTGGGGCGGGGGGGTCAGCTCAGAGTTGTGCATCTTTTTTGCAAAGGGGTTTTTTATGGGGTTCAACTTACAGTTCTGCAGCTTCTCTAGGAAAGGGACCCATTTCTACAGTTTCCAGACAGATAATCTAATCAGCCAGTCACATGTCTCCCTCTGCAGACAACAATTGAGGCCTAGGCAAGGGGCCAGAGGAGTCCGGAAGGGAACTAGCTCCCTTATCTCCCTCCCCATCTCTTGCAATCAGCTGCTGAGCAGGTTCCTTTCTCTTTCCCTCTTGTTAGCCTTTAGCTCTTTCTTTTTTTTCTTTTTTTAAAAAAGCACGATCTGCCTTTAGCCCCTGGGCAATTTGGCTCCAGGGACCACACACTCGCTCCATAAGACGCACAGACATTTCCTCTTACTTTTTAGGAGGAAAAAAGTGTGTCTTATGGAATGAAAAATATGGTAGTAGCCATTCTGTCGTGCAAGTGATGTATAAATTAATTAATTAAAAATAAATGAAAAACTCTCACAGCCCTAATTAGGGCTGGTACTCAACTTGACTACAAAAAAACTGTTTGCCACCTCTGCAACTTGATCTTTTGGAGTGGCTGGAGATGGTTCTTTCACAATAGCTGCTTTGTTAGATCAATCCCAAGAGTCCTTCAATTTCCTGCAGCAGCTAACCAAATACTTTTCAGAAGCTTACACAGTACGATGGTGGGAAGTATCCAGTTGTTTGTCTCCACCATACAGTACTCCGGGAATATGGATTGTAATCTAGCCACTGGCAGATCTATTCTTTCTGAATTTGTCAAATCCCCCGTTTTAGAGCCATTCAAGCTTGCGGCTTTCACTATATCCTGTGACAATGAACTTCCTTAGTTAATTATATGTTATATGAAATACTTCCTTCTGTCTTTCCTGTACCTACTGTCAAACAATTCCATTTGATGTCTCACATTCTATTATTCAGAGAGAAACTCATTCACACTACACCATTCCTTCTTTCCCAGTACAGTATATTACAAGCCTTAACAGTCATGTGATCACCTAAAAGTTGTGTCCTGTAAAGCATTACCAAAGTAGCAGGAACACTTGCCAGAACTGACAAAGAAATCCATCCTCTAGACAATCCTATAAACAAGTGGCAGTCTTTCCCAATTCTGAACAAGTTACACACACCATATATATTCCAAATGTACCTCTCGCTCAGGAGCTGATTTTATTAGTAGCGTGAAGAAACATAGGCATTAACTTAAAGGCCTAGTAGTTCATAGCATTCACTCCAAAACCATTTTTATTACAGTGCCATTTTCCTCCTGCCATAAAGAAGAGTTACACTTAACACAACCAACCTTTCAACATAAATGACCAATACAATGCCTGTATCAATTATTGGGTGCCATATTGCAGTCAGGCAAATAAGGTGAGCTTTGTATTTTTCTGCCACAAGTATCTAGCAACATGCACCAAATGTTGCCATTACTACAGTGTTAAATTTGGCCAAATTTCAAATTGGCATGAAATGTAATTTCAGATGTAATGGACACAGAAATCTCTTTCTGCATGATTTATGGAGATTCTTTGATACAGAACTTACATCGTTCTGCATAGAACATAAAAATTAGCTGCCAAGAGCTACATCACTATTATTTTACTTCATATGCCACCTCCCCATGCCTGCCAAGTCCCCTCAACACACATGTATAAGATGCAAATTCCAAGTTGATATTCTGGTAGTCACTGTAATGAATAGATCTGTAAAGGTTACCAGAGTGCTAAAATGTTGCTTATATATAACTGCTATAACTTCAAACATTTCCAATAGCTCCTGACTTTTCTTTGGTTATGGAATAATATCCCATACTGCCTCTTTGAAATGGATCTTGCACTTAAAAAATAATAATTTGAATAGTTAGTCTAATCAACATGTTTTAAAATAATCCTTACTGTGATGTAACAGGTATATAGCCTAGACAAGGTCTCTTTAGCCTTTACAGACCCAGGACCTACTTTTAACCCAAATGTGCATTTGAGGACCCAATTCTTAATCTTTTACCATATATTTACATACTGGTAGTGTTCCTGTTGTGACCCACCTTGGAACAGGCTGTGACCCACTAGAGGGTCCTGATCCACCAGTTGAAGACCAGTGGCATAAGCAATGTTTATAAAATTGACAAAACCTTAGCATGCATATTTCCCCATTTATCTTTCTTATCCTAAAACTTACCAATAGTTTTTTAAAAATGCATAACAATAGCATTTGTTGTTCTTAATTAAGATAGTTAATATACTCCTAACCAATCAAACATTTTAAACCTCATAAATCTGGGATATATTGGAATTATTCTGATTATTCTAAGTACTGTATTGGGGTTGTCTCCTTTATTTTAGCCTCAGAACAATGCTGCGAGATAGTTAGATATATTATATCCATTATGCTGTGATACTTAAATGTTCAGAGAGTATCCATTTGAGTTCTGGATGTTGGTGGCAAACCAAAGAAGACTGGTGATCACCATCATACCCTTTTGGTAAGCTACCAAACATTCTAGTCCAGGCATCCCCAAACTGCGGCCCTCCAGATGTTTTGGCCTACAACTCCCATGATCCCTAGCTAACAGGACCAGTGGTCAGGGAATATGGGAATTGTAGTCCAAAACATATGGAGGGCCGAAGTTTGGGGATGCCTGTTCTAGTCACACATTTATCTTCAGCTGGTAGATTGGGGCAAACAGGGGGATTGTGCTCTAACATTAAGTGAGTCACACCAGTGGCATCTCTGTTTATTTGCTTTTCTTTTTTAACTGAAAAGATGGTGAAAGAAAGGAGAAAATGGGAAACAGAAACAAGACAAAGGTATATATGGCAATATATTGATACCACACAGGTGTCTTCATTGTATTCTTTTTGGTGCCTGCTGAAGACATTCTTTATTTAGACACGCCTACCCAGATATTAACAGGGACGCGGGTGGCGCTGTGGGTTAAACCACAGAGTCTAGGGCTTGCCAATCAGAAGGTCAGCGGTTCGAATCCCTGCAACAGGGTGAGCTCCCATTACTCGGTCCCAGCTCCTGCCAACCTAGCAGTTTGAAAGCATGTCAAAGTGCAAGTAGATAAATAGGTACCGCTACAGCGGGGAGGTAAACAGTGTTTCCATGTGCTGCCAGAAGTGACTTAGTCATGCTGGCCACATGACCTGGAAGCTGTACGCCGGCTCCCTCGGCCAATAACACGAGATGAATGCCGCAACCCCAGAGTCGTTCATGACTGGAATTAACTGTCAGGGGTCCTTTACCTTTACCTTACCCAGATATTTAGAAAAAACAGTAGTAAAAGTTTAAATTTGTTTTAGTCCATTTCTATTGCATTTTTAACTATTTGCATGTTTCAAATTACGGTTGAAAAAATGTTTTTGGTTGATTTTTTAATTCTTTTCTTTTTGTAAACAGCTTTGAGAGGCTCCCACCACCACCACAATCAAGTGCTATATAAATTATACACACTAACTAAAATAAAATAATATTTTTTTAAAATGAACAAAAGGCTGCTGGATGGTAATTTTGGTCAGATTCAGCAGAGGAAAAGGCTTTCTTAGATGTAGGTACCTGCAGTAAAGCCAGTATTTCCCAAAAAACACTGTGGGTGGGGTGTGAATTGGGAGGGAGGGAGGAAAGAAGTTGTTGTTATTTACTTTATTTTCAAAGTGCATGTGCGAAAGAGTGTTACTGCACCATTTACTACAGGGAGACCAGGCATCTTCCATACATCCCTTTTCCTGTATGCTGCCTTTCCATAATGAGAAACCATGCTCAAGTGGGAAGTGGGAAGGAAGACGTTGTTATCAGTATTTACTTCATTTATAAAGTGCTTGCATGAAAAAGCATTATTACACTGTGTGACAAAAAAACAATTATGAGGGGGAGACCAGGACACATCACTTTATCTGTATGCCACCTTTCCATAGCTAAAATGCCATGCTATGGTGTGAGGCGGAAGGAGGGACGGAAAGATGGTGTTATGGGGTTGTGCAAAATATGGTGTTATGGGGTTGTGAGAAGGAGCACTATTACACAAAGTGACAAAAAAAAACAATTAAGAGAGGGACACAGGACATCTTCCACACATCCTAGGGTTGCCATATTTTGAAGAGACCCACAATTGTTATTTTTATTTTTTGGACCCCTGACCGTTAGGTCCAGTCGCGGACGACTCTGGGGTTGCAGCGCTCATTTCGCTTTACTAGCCGAGGGAGCCGGCGTACAGCTTCCAGGTCATGTGGCCAGCATGACTAAGCTGCTTCCGACGATCCAGAGCAGCGCTCGGAAATGCCATTTACCTTCCTGCCGGAGCGGTACCTATTTATCTACTTGCACTTTGACGTGCTTTTGAACCGCTAAGGTAAGTTGGCAGGAGCAGGGACCGAGCAACGGGAGCTCACCCCGTCGCGGGGATTCAAACCGCTGACCTTCTGATCAGCAAGTCCACATAGGGGAGGATGAAAGTCCAGGAGATTCCTTGGAATAATGTTTTTTATGATAGATGTTTGATGTATCTCTGTTAAAGTTGAAAAATCATGTGTGTGTGTGTGTGTGTGTATGTATGTAAAAGGTAGGACACCGCTGGATGGGTAAGGCCAGTCAAAGGCAACTATGGGGTTGCGGCTTTCATTTTGCTTTCAGGCCAAGGGAGCCAGCATTTGTCCACAGACAGCTTTCCGGGTCATGTGGCCAGCAGGACTGCTTCTGGTGCAGGCCATGCTTCTGGTGCAACGGAACACTGTGACGGAAGCCAGAGCACACAGAAACGCTGTTTACCTTCCCACTGTAGTGCTACCTATTTATCTACTTCCACTGGCATGCTCTCGAACTGCTAGGTTGGTAGGAGCTGGGGCAGAGCTCCCCTCCTTTGCGAGGATTCTGATCTGCAAGCCCAAGAGGCTCAGTGGTTTAGACTACAGCGCCACCCACATCCATACATATATACTGTATATATATATATATATATATATATATATATATGAATGAAGGTGGTGTTATAGGGGGTGGGTAGGCAAACTAAAGCCCGGGGGCAGGATCTGGCCCAGTCGCTTTCTAAATCTGGCCCACAGATGGTTCTGAAATCAGCATGTTTTTACATGAGTAGAATGTGTGCTTTTATTTAAAATGCATCCATGGGTTATTTGTGGGGCACAGGAATTCGTTCATTTATTTTCCCCCAAAATATAGTCCCCCCCCCCCGCCCCCAAGGTCTAAGGGACAGTGGACCGGCCCCCTGCTGAAAAAGTTTGCTGACCCCTGTTATATAGGGGTTGTGCGTTATTAGCTGAGCGAGGGGAGGGGAAAAAACCAATCACGAAAGGGAGACGGGGCATCTTCCACACACACAATCACCCCACCACCTTTTTATCTGCACGCCGCCTTTGGCACAGCCCGAAACCACGCTGAAAAGGCGGCATGAAGGGGAGTGGGAAAGAATCATAAACAATGAGCCAAACACACGGGGGGGGGGGAGCACGGCCGAACTGAGCACTACGGAGAGAAGGAGAAGAAAACAACAACAACAACAACAACAACAACAACACAGTATATAATAATAATAATAATAATAATAATAATAATAGATTTTAAAACTTGCAACAACAACAACAACAACAACAACAACAACAACACAGTATATAATAATAGATTTTAAAAGTTGTCTCCATCGCAAGGACCAAATCCCACTCCAAGCGGACCCCGGCTCTCCCCAAACCCATTTCCTCGGCGTCGCTTACTCACAGGGTGACCGTCCTGTTGGGGAGACCGCCGGGGTCCGGGACACGGGCCAGAGCCAGGCTGCTGCAGACCACCTTCCCTCCGACTCCAACTCCCGCTTCGGCCGGCGGAGAAGCCTTGCTCCTGAGGCGGCCTCCGCCTCCTCCTCCTCCGCCGTCCTGTTTGCAGCCTTCGGGCAGCCCTGAGGAGCCTCCGCCTCGCACCAGCGCCAGCGCCGCCGCCAGCAGCACCAGCGGAGCTCCCCGGCTCGCCATGGCCGCCTCCCTCGAGCGGGGGGGGGGGACGGACCCGCGGCCGCCGCTCCCCCGCCGCCCCGGCGAGGGAGCGAGCGAGGCCTAGCGGCGCGGCAACCCGGCCGGGGCCGCCATGAAGGGATTGAACCAAGGAGTCGGCGCCAACAGCCGCTCAGACGACGCGCCGCGGCCGAACCGAATCGGCACACACACACTCACACACCCCACCTCACGCACGACGCCACGCCCAGCGCGCGGGCAGCAGGGCGCATGCGCGAGCGAGGAGGACGCCGAGCACGCGCGGTGAGGCGCCCTGAAGCCGCCGCGGGTGCCCTGGATCTGAGCAAGGAAGGGCAGGAGAAACCAGAAGTTTTTCCAGGTTGGAATGATGGGGTGTGTTTTTTGGTGTGCTTTCGTTCCAGTTTTGCAATTCCGTTTCTGGGCTGCTCTTAGCGAAGGGTGCGGGTTGGTTTCCGCTGGTGGGTTTTTGTTTTTAAGGGTTTTCAAAACTGTTTGCTTTTATGTATTAACTTTGTATTGTTGCAATTTGGAGTTTATCTAGGCCTTTCTTAGCGGAGGTTGTGCGGGTTGGTTGTCGCCCATGGAAATTTTTAAAGGGTTTTCGAAACTCGTGTTTGTTTGTTAAATTTGTATACCTCCCTTCACCTGAAGATCTCAGAGCAGTGCATTGCATAAAAATACAAAATAAAAACATAAAATAAATAAGAAGGAAAGAAGGAAACAAACCCATAACCCTCGTTTCCCGCAAATAAGTTTTGCAGCTTGTCCATAGGTGGTGTTATATAGCCTTTTAAACTCCCGGTGTGTGTGTGTGTGTGTGTGTGTGCGCGCGCGCGCGCACACACACACACATCATTCTTTTTTGTTCGTTACTATATTGGCGCAGCAACAAAACCACTAGCATATTTGCAAAGGTAGGCAGGGTCAGGTATGTTGAGATTCCTGCATTGCAAGGCTTGGACTAAATGACCCTTGGGGTGCTTCCGGCTCTACAACTCTGTGATTCTGTACATTTTTATGTTTTTCTATTGTAAACCACACCATGACCCTCAGATGAATGGCGGGTATAGAAATTTAATAAATAAAATTATAGTCTTTTGTTATGTTGTCCTTCTCCCCTCTTGATGTGTCATTTCCTCTCTTTCCCTCCCCCTTTTTTATTACCGTATTTCCCTTCTTTCTTTTCCACAAGAATCATAGAATTGTAGAGTTGGAAGGGACTCCAAGGGTCATCTAGTGCAACCCCCAAAATCTCAGCTGGATGATACATGGTATTCAAACTCTGCATGAAAACCCCCAAGGAAGCACAGCCCATCACCTTCCGAGGGAGTCTGTTCCACTGCCAGACACCTCTTAACTGTCAGAAAGTTCTTCCTGATGTTTACCTGGAATCTCCTTTCTTGTAATTTAAATCCATTGGTTCTCATCATACCCTCTAGAGCAGGAGAAAACAAGCTTGCTCCATCCTCCATGGCTATCATATTGCCTCTCAGTCTTCTCCTGTCCAGGCTAAACATACCCAATTCTCTCAACTATTCCTCATAAGGCTTGGTTTCAAGACCCTTTTATCATCTTGGTCGCCCTCCTCTGCAAACATTGCAGCTGTTTAAGGGTGCTTGATGTATTATGGTTTTGCTACACATTGTTGCAACAGAATAGTAGTTACAGTATATTCCTGCGTAAGACTACTTTTTAACCCAGGAAAATCTTCTCAAAAGTCAGGGGTCGTCTTATACGCTGGGTCGTATTTCTTATACAGTGAGTATATCCCAAACTCTATATTTTAACTGGAAAAGTTGGGGGTCGTCTTATACGCCCAGTCGTCTTGTACGCCGGAATATAAAGGTAAAGGTAAAGGGACCCCTGACCATTAGGTCCAGTCGTGACCGACTCTAGGGTTGCACGCTCATCTCGCATTATTGGCCGAGGGGGCCGGCGTATAGCTTCCAGGTCATGTGGCCAGCATGACAAAGCCACTTCTGGCAAACCAGAGCAGCACATGGAAACGCCGTTTACCTTCCCGCTGTAGCAGTTCCTATTTATCTACAGTGGTGCCTCGCTTAACAAATGCCCTGCTTAATGAAATTTCCGCTTAACGAAAGGTTTTTTCTAGTGGAGGTTGCCTCACTAGACGAATTTGTTTTATGAAAAATTCGTCTAGCGAATCGCGGTTTCCCATAGGAATGCATTGAAATTCAATTAATGCGTTCCTATGGGCAAAAAAATAAAAAAAAATCCAATGCATTCCTACGGGATTTGCTAGACGAATTTTTCGTTATAAGAAACGACCCGTGGAACGAATTAAATTCGTCTAGCGAGGCACCACTGTACTTGCATTTTGATGTGCTTTCGAACTTCTAGGTTGGCAGGAGCTGGGACCAAGCAATGGGAGCTCACCCCGTCACAGGGATTCGAACCGCCGACCTTCTGATCAGCAAGCCCTAGGCTCAGTGGTTTAACCCACAGCGCCACGGACGTTTTAATAATAATAATAATAATAATAATAATAATAATAATAATAATACAGTGGTACCTCAGAAGTCGAATGGAATCCGTCCTGGAAGTCTGTTCGACTTCCAAAACGTTCGGAAACCAAGGCACATCTTCCGATTGGCTGCAGGAAGCTCCTGCAGCCAATTGGAAGCCGCAGAAGTCGCGTCGGACGTTTGGGTTCCAAAGAACTTTCGCAAACCGGGACACTCACTTTTCGGGTTTGCGGCGTTCAGGAGCCAAATCAACTCGCAAGGCGTTCAGGATCCAAGGTACGACTGTAATACATGCATACATACTATTGAATTATATATCCTCGATTACAGTTTGTGTTGTTTTTATGTACAACCTGCAAGTTATAAAAATCTAACCAAGACAATTAAAATGAAAGATAAGACGCTATGTATGTAGCAAATATGAAAAAAATATTTTACTATATTATGATTGTTATTTTTCACAATACAGGCATTATGGAGTACTTGGGTGGAGAATCCTATTAATTATCCTTGAGCTCAGGAGGCGTGAATGGTTGCTTTATGCATGATAAATCTGTAAAGAATGTCTATAAGCCCTCAATAAAATTGTAAATAGTTGCGGTTCCTGCCCTGGCTTTGATGTTCCAGTTCCCCCCAACGGAGGCATGTTGTAGCAGGCACTGATGTTGGCCCGTTGGGGAAGGGAAAAAAACGTAATATGAATCCAAGCTGGAATAGTAACACAATAACTTTATTACAGTCAATTAAAAATCACAAAGAATCGAGATAGCATATAAGTTTAACAGAACTCGTCGGGCTCAGCGTGAAATGCTAAAAGTGGAGGAGAGAAAACTACTTTGCTGGTTGAAAATAGTTTAGTGTATGTTGTTAAGTCCACTCCATGGGTGGTGGTGGTGGGGAGAATAGGGTGGGCAAGTGCCCCCATACAAGGAGTTTGGGGGGGCATTGCTGGGCTTACGATATCCTAACCTGTGGACTGCAATTCCCCACCTAGAAATATACTTTGTTCCTTCTGTGGCCACAGGCGTAGCTAAGGAGGGCCGGGAATGGGCCCAGATCCACAAAAATTGTTGAAATGCATTAAAAGTAATCAATGGAGGTTCCGCCCCCCCCCCTCCCAGAAGCCTGCCTTCCCTATAATGTCCTCTTCGGGGGTATTTTTACCTGTGATTTCCCTTAGGAAATTTTCCCTTAGGAAATCTTCTTAAAGGTAAAGGGACCCCTGACAGTTTGGTCCAGTCACGGACGACTCTGGGGTTGCGGCGCGCATCTCGCTTTATTGGCTGAGGGAGCTGGGGTACAGCTTCCGGGCCATGTGGCCAGCATGACTAAGCCGCTTCTGGCGAACCAGAGCAGCGCACGGAAATGCTGTTTACCTTCCCGCTGTAGCGGTACCTATTTATCTACTTGCACTTGACGTGCTTTTGAACTGCTAGGTTGGCAGGAGCAGGGACCGAGCAACGGGAGCCCACCCCGTCGCAGGGATTCGAACTGCCGACCTTGGCTCAGTGGTTTAGACCACAGCGCCACCCGCGTCCTGTGGGACTTAATCCTGAGTAAAAAAAAATACTTCAGGGTTATACTACATGACTGAAATCTTATGCATGCTTACCCGGGCTTTTGGGTACACATTGGCCTGTGCTGGCCTTTTCACACATTTCATTGTTCCCTGTGCACGGTACACTTGGGGTTTTGTCAAGCTTTTTAATGTGTAATGTTTTATTATGTTTTTATATATGTTGGAAGCTGCCCAGAGTGTCTGGGGCAACCCAGTCAAATGGGTGAGGTGCAAATAATAAAATTCTTATTATAAAACTATAAACTATTGGTATGAGAAAGAGCGTCTGGGAAAAATGGGTGTCATGCAGGTACACCCATCAAAGAACTATTAAATTGTATAAGGCTCCATGCTGAACATACAATCCCCATTAGTTGCTGGGCAGTGTTTGGAAGAGCCCCAACACTTCATCAAATGAGAAGTACTGTATAGAGGAAGAGTGCATTTGCCGTTCCTAGCAGATTTCTGTCCACTATTCATACTTATTCATTAACTGTGGATTCTACTTAACATATACTATGAGATTTAACATGCAATAGGACTAGGTTTGTTTGTAGCGCATTTGTGTGAGATCATTTGCCAGGTTTTTATAGCCGTATGGGGACCACAGAAAATTTAATATAATTAGCATGCATAAGAGACCAGCCACCCCATGCCTTGTTAGAAATTGAATAGATTCTGTAGTCATCTGTAATGTCTGGTTATGCATTGAGTGAAGTCAATGTTTCACTCCCTGCAATTATTGCAATATAAAGGCAAGGGACCTTTATAAATGGGAGACAAATCTCAAAGTAATATTTTTGTTTAAATTCTGTTTCAAAGTTTTAACAAGCACATCAAAAGTAGGCCCCTGTTTGGTCTATTGGAGCAAAATTAAATTACAATAAAAGAATCTAAAAGTTAAATGTTTTAATGTTGATCTTTTATCATTTTTTATAGGGAAGGTTTTAATGTTTGATCTTTTATCATTTTTTTAATGTTCTGTTGGGAGCTGCCCAGAGTGGCTGGGGAAACCCAGCCAGATGGGTGTGGTATGAATAATTTCTTCTACTTCTTCTTCTTCTACTTCTTCTTCTTCTTCTTCTTCTTCTTCTTCTTCCTCTTCCTCTTCCTCTTCCTCTTCCTCTTCCTCTTCCTCTTCCTCTTCTTCATAAAGTTCATCAAAACCAATCAATGTCCACAATGCAGTATGTGGGCTTTCAAGTTTCACTGAAGTTTTCCTCAGGCTTAGGGTTTCTGTTTTTTTATTTCCTTTGCTTCTGTCCCTTATTTAAAAAGTATACATATTTACTAATGTCTTATAAAAGCTACAAAGTTAAAAATGAATAACAAACGGAGCGACCTTCTGACAGTAACCTTTCTGGCATACAGAAATTCAGCAGATAAAAACTTCCTTTTGGTATGGAAGAGTGATGGGGAAAGCCTTTTAACCTGTTGGATTTTTGTGCTAGCATTTTTCTTTTAAGGTGCATTGTCTTTCCCGCCCCGGGTAGGTTATATTTTTCTTGCAGACAATCCAATTGCTTGCTGAAATTGAGCATTTGTAGCAGAAAATTATATCAGGCTTCAATCCTAGACACATTTACTAGGGAGTAAGATCTGCTTCTGATTAAATTTACTGCCCATGCATAATATGGTGATTTATTTTGACTGCAGTCTGATACTCACTTTTCTGGAAGCAAGTCCCATTGACATGCAGAATTGCACTGTAAGTTGGCA
Organism: Zootoca vivipara; assembly: GCF_963506605.1. NCBI lineage: Eukaryota > Metazoa > Chordata > Lepidosauria > Squamata > Lacertidae > Zootoca > Zootoca vivipara. The sequence continues at coordinate 68,970,461 of NC_083284.1, read as the reverse complement.
TAATCAGTAACTGGTCTTCCAGTTCCAGATACAGGGGGTTGGACTAGATGACCCTCAGGGAACCTTCCAACTCTAGAATTCTTCGATTCTATGAAAAAAAAGTGTGTGTGCTTGCAGAAAGAGGAGGGGTTTTGTTTTGTTTTTTCTTCAGCCCTACCCTCCACCACCCATCAGTTTAAAGACAAAAAAGATAGATGGTTTTCAGTTGTCTGTTTATATTTTTCGGGGGGGGGGGGGGCCTGGCAGCACTTCAAACCCTCAGACATCTTTAGGGCAGGGAGAGATAAACAGAAGCTCACTTATCTTCTCAGGAAATTTCAACCTGTTTCCCCCTTATTTTAGCTCTTCTAACTTTCTTTCATCAAGTCTGGTTTCCTTGCCTGTGTACATGATATCCAGGCATCACCAATAGCTCACTTCAAAGACTCTTTTTTTGTTATGTTTTCCTCCCTTGAAGGGAATTTGAAGTTGTCATTCCAGCAAGGAAAGGATAAAAGTCCTGTACTTATGAAGGACCGTTCTTCAGTTGTTAGCATTAAACAGTACAGTGGTACCTCAGTTTAAGTACACAATTGGTTCCGGAAGTCTGTACTTAACCTGAAGCGTACTTAACCTGAAGCGAACTTTCCCATTGAAAGTAATGGAAAGTGAATTAATCCGTTCCAGATGGGTCCGCGGAGTACTCAACCTGAAGCGTACTTGACCCAAAGTATGAGTGTAATTGGTTCTGGAAGTCTGTACTTAACCTGAAGCGAACTTTCCCATTGAAAGTAATGGAAAGTGGATTAATCCGTTCCAGACGGGTCCGCAGAGTACTTAAACTGAAAGTACTCAAACCGAGGAGTACTTAAACCGAGGTATGACTGTATATGAGCCAGTGTGGTGCGGTGCCTGCAGTGTTGGACTTGAACGCGCAACAAATGCCATGCCACTGGATGAATCGCTCTCAACCAAATCTACCTTGCAGGGCTGTTGTCAAGATAAAATGGGATAAACCTGAAACATGCCACCTTGTTTGCAGCAAACGCTTTCTGGTTTAACGATTCTGGAATACAGGCTGCCCTGTATCAATTTTTATCACGGCTACCGTGTTTCTCACATTATAAGTCATGTCTTATATTAATTTTTTCCTGAAAAAAACACAGCATGGCTTATTTTCAAGGGATGTCTTAATTAAAAAATAAGTACCGGTACCGGTATCTGTGCAGACGACAGACCTGCTCCCACCGGGTCTTCGCGCGCGGCAGGCAGAGGCTGCAGCCGGGTCCTGGGGCTGCGCGCGCGGCAGGCAGAGGCTGCAGCCGGGTCCTGGGGCTGCGCGCGCGGCAGGCAGAGGCTGCAGCCGGGTCCTGGGGCTGCGCGCGCGGCAGGCAGAGGCTGCAGCCGGGTCCTGGGGCTGCGCGCGCGGCAGGCAGAGGCTGCAGCCGGGTCCTGGGGCTGCGCGCGCGGCAGGCAGAGGCTGCAGCCGGGTCCTGGGGCTGCGCGCGCGGCAGGCAGAGGCTGCAGCCGGGTCCTGGGGCTGCGCGCGCGGCAGGCAGAGGCTGCAGCCGGGTCCTGGGGCTGCGCGCGCGGCAGGCAGAGGCTGCAGCCGGGTCCTGGGGCTGCGCGCGCGGCAGGCAGAGGCTGCAGCCGGGTCCTGGGGCTGCACGCGCGGCAGGCAGAGGCTGCAGCCGGGTACTGGGGCTGCGCGCGCTGCGCGCTGAGGCTGCAGCCGGGTCCCGGGTGTCCGTGCGCAAAGGCTACAGCCGGGTTCTGGGGCTGCACGCGCTGCGCGCTGAGGCTGCAGCCAGGTCTCGGGGGTTAACGCGGCAGCAGCAACCCTTCTTTGCCACAGACCTTCTTCCACCACCCGGTACGGCTTATTTTCGAGGTATGCCTTATATTTTTCCACCTCAGGAAAATCCTGCCATGCCTTATTTTGTAGGGATGCCTTAAAATATGAGAAACACGGTACCTCTGTGGGGCGCTGGCTTCCCCGCAAATCTGCTCTGGTTTACAAAGATGTCTGCAAACATGACATGAAGGTTGGCGACATTTAACCCTTCTGTGTGGGAATCCCTTGCAGACGACCGCAGAGGCGGACAGTCAAGTTGTGCTTCCACATAGCCTCCAAAATTTCTCCGATGAAAATGGGGTGTTAAGATGCTGTCAGCGGCTCCAGGCTGGTTGCCCAGGAAAGTATAGAGACAAGGAACAGTCCTTTTTTATTTCAGTCTTTACAGAGAGAGGCTATAGAACTCAGCCTCTTGGATAATGGCGTTGTCCTGAGTGATTCTCTACCCCCCCCCATCTCTCCCACTTCCTCATTCGTCATTCTCATCACCTCTATGGGTGTCACTAAGTGCCCTCTGTCTTTGAGCTGTTTTTTTGGCTCTTCCATGATTTCCCTGTTTCCCCCCTCATCTGCCTCTGAGCTGCGACCTCCCTCAAACCCCTGTTGTAAATCTATACTGTCTTCCTCCTCCCAGGAAGGGTCAGGATGGGGAGGTCTCCACCATAGGGACATCCTACTCCATAATAATAATAATTTTATTATTTATACCCCACACATCTTACTGGGTTGCCACAGCCATTCTGGGCAGCTTCCAACATACATAAAAAACATTTTAAAAAACCAAACATTAAAAAAACCTTCCCTATATGGGGCTGCCTTCCGGTATCTCCTAAAGTTTTATAGTTACTTAAGTACAGTGGTGCCTCGCTAGACGAATGCCCTGTAAGATGAATTTTTCGCTTAACGAATAGGTTTTTGCCTCGCAAGACGACGAGGTTTTCTATGGCCGCCGCTTTGTCTTGCGAAGCGTGGCCATTAAAACCTCCGATCACAAAACCTATTTGCAAAAGGCATTCATCTAGCAAAAGGGGAACCAGCTGTAGCAAGGAAAGAAGGCAAAGGAAGATCAGCTGAGAGGCGCTGACAGCTGTCAGCGCCTCTCAGCTGATCTTCCTTTGCCTTCTTCCAGTGCTGCAGCTGGTTCCCCTTTGTTTTCCACTGGTCTCTGCCGGTTGCCCCGAGCAGTGAGGGGCAACCAGCAGAGACCAGCGGAACACTAGCGCGGAAAGAAGGCAAAGGTCTTTCCCCGCCTCGTGTCCGATCCAGGCGGGAGGCGGCGGCAAGGAGAAGAGTTTCTCCCCCCGCCGCCTCTCGCCTTGCACAACCGGCATGGAGCGCAGTTTCGGAGGTCTCGGGGGAGGCAGGCAAGATGCGGCGGCATGGGGCTTGGCAGAGGTGGGGGAAAGGCGCAGGATCATTCCTTCGCCTTTCCCCTACCCCGCCCGACAGAGCCGGATCCAACGAAGCTTCTGAAGCTTCGTCTGATCCGGCTCTGTCGTTGGCAGCAGCGGCGCTTGCTCTCTTGGCTCAGGGAAGTGCCTGCCTGCCTTCCCCGAGCCAAGAGAGCAAGCGCCGCCGCCGCCGCCAGTTCCCCCCAGAGCCCATAGGAACGCATTAATTGACTTTTAATGCATTCCTATGGGAAACGGTGCCTCGCTAGACGAAATTTTTGTAGGACGAATTGAGTCCTGGAACAAATTAATTTCGTCTAGCAAGGCACCACTGTATCTATAAATGCTGTGGTCTAAATGACTAAGCCTAGGGCTTGCCGATCAGAAGGTCGGCAGTTCAAATCCCTGCAACGGGGTGAGCTCCCATTGCTCAGTCCCAGCTCCTGCCAACCTAGCAGTTCGAAAGCACATCAAAGTGCAAGTAGATACCGTAAGTAGATAAATAGGTACTGCTCCAGCGGGAATGTAAACGGCATTTCCGTGTGCTGCTCTGGTTCGCCAGAAGCGGCTTAGTCATGCTGGCCACATGATCCGGAAGCTGTAAGCCGGCTCCCTTGGCCAGTAAAGCGAGATGAGCGCCACAACCCCAGTTGTCCGCAACTGGACTTAACGGTCAGGGGTCCCTTTACCTTACCTGGCTTGGGGGTTGGATAACTCCATACCCTCCAACATTTCTCCGATGAAAATAGGGACATCCTAAGGAAATGTGGGACATTCTGGAGTGAGATCAGAAACTGGGACAACTTCTGTAAATCTGGGACTGTCTCTGGAAAATAGGAACACTTGAAGGGTCTGCATCCATAGCAGTGACCAGAGGAGGGATGTCTGCTGGGAAGAGCGCAGAGAGGATAACACCATGTGTTAGCACAACTGGACACCAGTGGCAGACTTTGGGCTCTCAAATTTCAGCTAAAATTCTGGGTCCCTCACCTCCCTCGCTCCGTTCTACAGCATTATTTTGGTTCTACAGCATTGTTTTGGCATCCCCTTCAGTGTGGCCCCCAGTGTTACTGCACTGGTTGAGCTACCCTAAAACTGTTTCTGTGGACACCTTCTCATGCCCCATCTGCAATAAAGCATTCTCTCCTTTATCGGTCTCTACAGCCACAGTAGGCGCTGTAGCGGTAACTCTCCGACGGTTTTACTTTACCCGCAAAGGCGCACTCTTCCATTGTCTCCTGAGAGAGATGGATGCCAACTCAAATGAAAAAGCTCTGTCTAGAATTCCCCACTCTATGCAAGTCCACTCCAAAGTAAGGGTTTGAGAGGGTTATTCACAAATTAGTAGCCAGGAGATTTTCGTTAGTTGCTTTGCGCAACCGAAGAACATGTCATTCCTTTCTGACTAGTGTTCCAGAGAGGCAAAAAGCGGAAAGAACAAATAAGAAGGAAAGGATTCTGGTAGGATGGGGAAATTGGAACCGCTTCCGAGGGCTGCAGGACCACAGGGACTGTATGAAATGAATTCAGAGATGCATGTTGCCCACCTTGAGAGTTCTAGTCCCACTTTCTCCTGAATGATTACATTTTCCTGCTCTAACAGCACTTGCCCATTTATTTATTTCTGCCAATCAAGACCCATAGAAGCCAATCTGGCACATGAAATCTGGGAGCTGTGGGATTCAGTCCCTGCTCAGGTATGACACTCACTGGGTGACCTTACAACCTGCCTAACTTGATCAGGGAAGAGGGCCTTTTCTCTACTGAACAAACTTTGAAGCACCCTCCCAAGGGAATGCAGATTTGCTTCCTCTCTAATGTTCTTTTGCCACACTGGGAAGCCCTCTCATAATTGTTTTAAATACCTTTGAAGCTGTTTCTAAGTCTTTAATTTGGCTGTTTTAATTTCTGCTGCTTTTAGGTTTCTCGTCATTTTAATGGTAGTTCATTTTAGCTGATCGATGTTCTGAAGAAAGGCAGGTTGTTGGTTTGTTTGTTTTTTAAAGTGATGTAATTAAATAAATCACAGAGCTGTTGTGAGATAAAATAGGATACCCTGTATGTGTTGAACTCAATGGACAGATGTCAAAAGTATACTATTAAGGCTGTATAAACCTAAAGGCAGCTGGAGTAAGTTCCACAGAACTTAGACTACAGTGGTACCTCGGGTTACAAACGCTTCAGGTTACAAACACTTTGAGTTACAAACTTCGCTAACCTGGAAGTAGTACCTCAGGTTGAGAACTTTGCCCCAGGATGAGAACGGAAATCATGTGCTAGCGGCGGCAGCAGGAGGCCCCATTAGCAAAAATGCGCCTCAGGTTAAGAACAGACCTCCGGAACGAATGAAGTTCGTAACCTGAGGTATCACTGTACTTCTGAATAGACTGCCATAGGAATATGCTGTAAAATCTCAAGGGCCACCTCAGTAAAATTTATCCATTTAATACAGGCATCCCCAAACTGCGGCCCTCCAGGTGTTTTGGCCTACAACTTCCATGATCCCTAGCTAACAGGACCAGTGGTCAGGGATTATGGGAATTGTAGTCCAAAACATCTGGAGGGCCGAAGTTTGGGGATGCCTTATTTAATACATATTCTAAACCTATGGAAGAACAGTGTTAGTTAGCTTTCTAAATAGGAGCAAAGCGGTGGGCACTCTGTATGATTATTACCCTAAGTAAAAATAATCACAGCAGTCCCATTGAAATCGAACAGTTGCATCTAACAGTTATTCTGTTTGTGCAAGGATTTCCACTTGTGTAACATAATTTCCCCTCCTTCTCCATTCATGCACCCTCAAATCTGTCTGTGTGTGTGTTGGGGGAGGGTGTCTCCTCCGCCGTCTAGGCAAACCTGAGAGCACACAGGGGTGTGAAAGAAGACAAGAGGCTGGGGAAGTTTCATTGCATAAGCAGAACAGGGCTGACTTTGTTGCATAGAAGTCAATGGATTTAAGACCATTAATTTAAATGGGTGTGCTCCGCAGATGACAATGAGTTAGAGATCACCTTTAGGCAATTGCAAACCACCCTTCATAAAAATAAATAAATTGAATAACAAAAAAATCCCAGGGCAGTTTATAATCTAAAACAACACAGCTCTTTAAATTACTAAAGCTAGGTTTCTGAAACCACCCTACCTACAATTTTGCTTGTGGGTTTCCCAGAGGCATCAGGTTGGTTACTGTTGGGAACAGAATGTTCTTATGGCTTTTTAGAAAAGGACCTTCTGAAGAACCCTGTATGGAGGTACTTTTTTTGTTAAGGGGCAACGAGTGGGAAGGTGATTGATTACATGAGCCTCTGAGTATTCTCCTAATAAGAGACAATTCCATTTATTGATTTTTGCTGTCACTAGGTATTCAATCTATATGGCCGAATAGGACAGGGCATGTTAGGATAATACCTACAGTCTACTGCTTTAATAACTTAAATATTTCCAGTGCGTTTCTTTGGTCACCAAACTGTGTCAATTTGGTGTTGTATAGGTTTTGTTGTCGCTTAGTCGTTTAGTTGTTTCGTCGTGTCCGACTCTTCGTGACCCCATGGACCAGAGCACGCCAGGCACTCCTGTCTTGCACTGGCTCCCGCAGTTTGGTCAGACTCATGTTCGTAGCTTCGAGAACACCGTACAGCCATCTCATCCTCTGTCGTCCCCTTCTCCTAGTGCCCTCCATCTTTCCCAACATCAGGGTCTTCTCTTCTCATGAGGTAGCCAAAGTATTGGAGCCTCAGCTTCAGGATCTGTCCTTCCAGTGAGCACTCAGGGCTGATTTCCTTCAGAATGGGTAGGTGTGATCTTCTTGCGGTCCACGGGACTCTCAAGAGTCTCCTCCAGCACCATAAATCAAAAGCATCAATTCTTCGGCGATCAGCCTTCTTTATGGTCCAGCTCTCACTTCCATACATCACTACTAGGAAAACCATAGCTTTAACTGTCGGGACCTTTGTCGGCAAGGTGATGTCTCTGCTTCTAAAAGTTGTATAGCTACTCATCTCCTTGACATCTGATGGGAAGGCATTCCACAGGGCAGGTGCCACTACCGAGAAGGCCCTCTACCTGGTTCCCTGTAGCTTCACTTCTCTCATAAGGGAACTACCAAAAGGCTCTTTAGTGCTGGATCTCAATCAATCAAATCTTTAGTACAGTCATAGACCAGCATAAGTAGGGTGGGATACTATAATTTAAAATCTGTAAAACACTTTGGAAAACTAAAATTATTAAAACAGAAGGTATATGTAAAAGACTATAAGAATCTATAAGAATCTAAAATAATCTAAAAGAAGGGTTAGGAGCACTAAACGGATGTGGAAGAGCATAAAAGGTTAGTATATATAAGGCTATGGCTATCAATTTACAAAGCACTCTGATATGAGTGTTCATTAAATCTAGTTTGTGGCACAGGTCATCATCAGATGAATTTTGAACGCTGCTATGCAGAACCTGGCAACATTGTATGTTGTAGCAGCGTTGGTATCTGAAAGCAGCAGGGAGGTATAGAATTGTCCTGTGTGCTCTGGGTAGAGGCTAATGTGAATGATGCTGGATCTCAGTGTCCAGGCTGAACAATAGGGGTGGAGATGCTGCTTCGGGTATACAGGGCCGAGTCCGTTTAGGGCTGTAAAGGTCAGCACCAACAATTTGAATCATGTACTGGGAGCCAGTGTAGATTCTTTAGTGGTTTCGGCGGCCGCTCCCAGTCACCAGTCTAGCTGCTGCATTGTGGATTAGTTGTAGTTTCTGAGTCACCTTCAAAAGTAGACCCACATACAGCGCATTGCAGTAATCCAGGCATGTCCAACAGGTGGATCGTGATCTACTGGTAGATCACAGGATGTTCTTGGTAGATCCTGGTTGACCTCTGGCCCCTCAGCAATCTCCCTACAAAAAAGCAAAAAACCCACCAACTTTGCCTTACTAAAAAAGCTCCACAACTTTGGCTTCCTAAAAACAATGCTCCACAATTAGATCACTGCCAGTCTTTTTACGACAATGGGTAGATAACTGCCAGTTTTTTATACTGTGAGTAGATCGCAGTCTATTGGGAGTTGGCCACCCGTGCAGTAGTCCAATCGGGAGATAACTAGAGCATGCACCACTCTGGCGAGACAGTCTGTGGGCACGTAGGGTTTCGGCCAGCGCACCAGATGAAGCTAGGAGACAGCTGCCCTGGACACAGAATTGACCTGCGCCTCCATGGACAGCTATGAGTCCAAAAGGACCCCCAGGCTGCATTCCTGGTCCTTCAGAGACACAATTACCCCATTCAGGACGAGGGAGTCTCCCACACTTGCATGTTCCCCAGAAACAGAGCTTCTGTCTTATCGGAATTCAACGTCAATCTGTTAGCCGCCTTCCATCTTCCAGCCATGAAGCTATGAAGATGTAATTGGGCATCTTTCACCTTCTAACTATATATGGCAAGATCCAGATGTGAATCTGCCTCTGGTGTTGTAGTTTTTTTGCATGGTGATGGGTGTGCTGTTACAACATACTGTTTTGTTTTGTTCTGTTTTAATTAAACCACTGAACCTTTTAGAGCAGGCATCCCCAAACTATGGCCCTCCAGATGTTTTGGCCTACAACTCCCACGATCCCTAGCTAACAGGACCAGTGGTCAGGGATGATGGGAATTGTAGTCCAAAACATCTGGAGGGCCGAAGTTTGGGGGTGCCTGTTTTAGAGTTTCTGCTGTGGTGCAAATATAGAGGGGTTGGGGAAGAGGGGTCCCTAGTGTAGAGAATGCACCCCCCCCATTTCCATCTTAACTGTCGCATTAAAAGAGAGGAGGAGTGGACTCATTCTTCATTGTGGATTTTGAGAAATGGGTAGCTTGATCATTCTGAGGCACCCAGCCCTCTGAATTTTTTCAAGCCAGAGGTGGATGGCATGCATGAGGCACATTGCTTTGCTTGGCCACACTTTGATGTGTGTTGGCGAATGCATGCGCACACTCTGACAAAGCACAAAAGCACTGGCTGGGTGGCCTCATGGTTCAGCTGCAGGCCTTGGGATCAGGACTCTGGCCCATCTTAGCGGCATTTCCCCTCAATGTGAGTGGTTTGACCGACTGGGACTGAAACTGGCTATTTCAGGCTGAGATGGGGAGAGAGGTGTTTTCGCAAGATTTTGGGTGGCGAGAGCAAAGGAGAGAAGCACCAGCACCAAAAGCATAAAGCCAAGGAGCAGGGTAATTCCCAGCACTCCTCCCACAATAAGTGGCAGTTCTCCGCTTTGGAATGTTTTGAAGAAATGCTCCGCACCCATGTGCAGGCATTGTGGAAGAGGTTCCTATATGTGAAATTAGCTGTAGCCTGGGAACATTATTGCACAATATTGCAGTGTTTGTCTTTGCTTATTTTACAGCAGGCTAGAAGACACAATTAGGGGATGGCGGCTTAGATTGCACCCTGCTCTTCAAGTTATAAGTGATGTGTGTAATTAAAAGGACTTTACCAAAGCCTGTAGGTGGGATCTCAAGTTAAGTCAGCAACGAACCCCATTTTATTTTACTGTTATCCAGTCTCCTAAGGTGTTGAGGCATTGAATAAATAAGCAATACATTGTTTTGCACTCCCCACTTTGCTGAGCTGCGGGAAGTTTCAGGGAGGATTCTGCAGGATTTGGTTTCCTTCGGAGAACAGAGCAGTAGAGGCTTTGTGATGACAACATTAAAAGGACAACTTCTACTGCACCCTGCCAAAAGATGAATTTCCAATACTGGCTAGAGTATCCGTGGACCGCATGACCCCAATTTAGAGCCCAATGGCAGGGTAAACAGGAAGGTCTTTGTTCGCTCCTAAAGTTGATAATGATGGCGCCAAGCACATCTCTCCCCACCCCGCCTTTCAGATACTCTTATTTAAGCAGGCACTACAGCTGATAGTTTTGCCTTCAGCTCTCCAGAGAGAGGAGCTGTGCCTTGATGATGCTTCAGCTCCAACCAACCAACTTACAGCTCTCTCTGTCACTAAAATTCAAGCTGTTTCAAGCTCTTTCCTTCCTCCTTTTGTTGGAGGGTGTCATCTTTCAGATAATAAGAATAAGAATAATTTGTTATTTATACCCTGCCCATCTGGGCAGCTCCCAACAGAATATGAAAAACACAATAGAACATCAAACATTAAAAACAGGGTTGCCGTCAGACGTCTTCTAAAAGTCAGATAGTTGTTTATTTCCTTGACATCTGATGGGGGGGGGCATTCCACAAGGCGGGCGCCTTTGCCTGGTTCCCTGTAACCTCGCTTCTCGCTTCTCGCAGGGAGGGAACTCCCAGAAGGCCCTCGGAGCTGGAGCTCAGTGTCCAGGCTGAACGATGGGGGTGGAGACGCTCCTTCAGGTATACTGGGCCGAGGCCGTTTAGGGCTTTAAAGGTCAGCACCAACCCTTTGAATTGTGCTTGGAAACATACTGGGAGCCAATGTAAGTCTTTCAGGACTGGTGTTATGTGGTCTCGGCAGCCACTCCCAGTCACCAGTCTAGCTGCCGCATTCTGGATTAGTTGTAGTTTCTGGGTCACCTTCAAAGGTAGCCCCACGTAGAGCGCATTGCAGTAGTCCAAGCGGGAGATAACTAGAGCTTGCACCATTCTGGTGAGACAGTCTCAGCTTGTGTACCAAATTGAACTGGTGGACAGCTGCCCTGAACACTGAATAGACTTGGGCCTCCATGGACATCTGTGAGTCCAAAATGACTCCCATCAATTGTCTTGCACCGTACCCGGATGAACACTACCAGTGCAATGCAAAATCTGGTTTGCTCAAAGGGAAGGACAAGCATTTGAACACAGGACTCATTCCCAGTCCTCTACTTCATGGCTTATGTTGAGTGCACCAGTATTCATATCCTCCTCCCAAACAAAAGCAGTGCTGTAGGGTCTGGTACCAGAGAAGGTAAAGGAGGGATTTCAGCAAGTTTGAGAAACTGTGCTAGTCCCATACTGCAGACATCTTTTGCCTTGGCAAGCTGAAAAGCACAGAGGACTCTCAAGAGCAGTTGATGAGAAAAATGTGAACTAAATATATATAAATTGACTACACAGGAACGATGCCGTCTCTAATCCTAAATCATAATTAGTCTGTAACTATTCTGAAAAATGACAGGGAAATGAGGAGAATTGTGCCTTATCTCTGTTTTCTTTTAAAAGGAAAGTTATTTAGAAAGATTGCACTTTAGGGAACCACAATTTTAAATTTTATTGCAATTGCTTAAATGCCTGCCTATCTGTACAAACTACAGAACAATACATTCAGCATGAAAAGAGATGCCTTTTATAGAATCTCCGAATTTACATTTGCTCAGATAAAATGTGTGGCAATTATAGTAAATGTATATGTTTTATACACTGCAACTGCCATTTTGAGCCTCTCCACCCCCCGAAAAATGCAAATTGGTCCATTTATCAGTGGGGTGAAGTAACATGATGTCTGTGTACTTATCTCCCGGTGTGAGGAAAGTAATAAACATAACTGTTAAATAAAATGGAAACAAAGTGCAATTTCTTTATTAGTCTTAACGCAAACAGTAGCCACAATAAATGCTATTTTCTTACAGTTTTATGAAGGGTGGGGAGAGCCTACCAGCTACTAATACATCAGAGTTTTTGCTTATCACTGAAGAATAAGAAAATTGTATTCACTGTGCTTGTTGATTAGGTTTTGCTAGATAGAGGAACATTTGCATTGTGGAGTGAAAAAGGCATTTGAAAGAGAGCATTCCTAAGGAACCTAATGGCTAATACTCTCTATATCCCCAATATGAAATAGTCTATGAATCGTATCATAATTTGGCTGAAGAGAGGCAGGCATATTGATACATTAGAACTAAATTCACAGGGAAGGTAATAATACCTTTATTAAGGTCGAGGAAGGTATGTCATGTGCTTTGCTAACCTTGCATGTTACATGGGGTCTGTTCTGTGTGAGGACCAGGAAGCTCCCTCAGCTTCCAGGCTTTTCCTCAGGACTATCTCTGTCTCCGGGGACGCGGGTGGCGCTGTGGTCTAAACCACTGAGCTTCTTCGGCTTGCTGATCAGAAGGTCAGCAGTTTGAATCCTCGTGCCAAGGGGTGAGCTCTCGTTGCTCTGCCCCTGCTCCTGCCAACCTAGCAGTTTGAAAGCACGTCAAAGTGCCAAGTAGATAAATAGGTACCCCTCCGGTGGGAAGGTAAACGGAGTTTCCGTGCGCTGCTCTGGTGTCGGTGTTCCGTTGCGCTAGAAGCGGCTTAGTTATGCTGGCCACATGACCCGGAAAAACCTCCAGTTCACCGACTCTTCGGACTTAGTGGATCAGCTCCAACCTCTTCCTGTTCTGATAGACTATCTCTGTGCCTGTTTGCGCCTGTTTGCACTTCCTGCGAGCTTTGTGTTCCAGCCTGCTCTTAGCTATTGCATTCACAGCCTGCTGTTCAAGGTCAGGAAGAGCCAAAGTCTGCAGCTGCCGGCTCTCCCCTGCCTTAGTAAAATCTAAGCAGCCTCTCTGTTCCTGGCTGCTTTCTGCAGTTGGCTGCAAACCTTTGCTTGGAGCTGGCTCATTCCTGACATAGTGTTACAAATGTATGCTGTGGCTGTGGACTAAGCCATACAACCATACACTCAGATTACACCAAGTGACACCAGTGGGATGGCAAAGGCACCTTCCACCACTCCTGGGCTCAGATCCCCACCTAGCCATGAAGCTCACTGGGTGACCCAGGACCAGTCACTGCCTCTCAGCCTAGCCTACCTCACAGAGTTGTTGTGAGGATTAAATGAGGAGGGAGGGGGAGAACCATGTACACCACTTTGCTTCTTGGAGGAAAAGGTGGTATATAAATGCAAAGGCAACACACAAGCAAACGAAACAACAGTGTTCCGGAGGAACACAGGTTCAGCATCTACGATCTGGAACTGAATAAGCAAAATGTGTGGCAGGACATCATCACGTTTGGTTATTCCTCGCTCTACTTCATTGGCCGATGTTCACACGTGCGCCAATTTCAGCAGTTATCACATCACATGCAGCTGCTAGAAATTACAGAGGAGCAAGACATGCAGAGTGGCAGTTTTTAGCAACAGCCAGGCATTGCTTGTTAAATTTAGTTCCACCTTGTAAAGCGGTCTTCATTCTAAATTAGCAGCATGGGGCTGATGCTGAGGGGATTTTGAAGAGTGCTTCATTGTAATGCCTTAATTCTCGTTTGCAATTAACATATTTCCCCATTTCATACTACACAGACTTTGCAACTGTTGTTTTGCCCACCCAGCAGTTTATTTTGAAAGGGAGAGGACATGGGCAATGCTTTTTGTTTACTAACTAAATATTTTATTTTATTTTTGTTTACTAGTTACATGCTGTCTCTGTACGCTTGGTCAGAGAAATCTATATTCTTTTTTCATCAGCTGAAACCTAGAGTTGTTTTCATCTAGCCACCCCCAACCCCCAAAACTAATCCAGATTTTTGATGGAATAGAATTAATTTCCCATTGCATATATATCTTTGATGGAAAAAACACCAGTGTTGTTGTTGTTCTAAAACATGGTGGTGTAGTATTGAGTTGTATTCAGATTTTCATTACAACTTTTCTTCCTCATTTGCAACGTATGCATTTTACATAGGATTATGTCCAACTAAACCATACTCCGAATACAGCTTAGTTGGATACAGCCCTGAGTAGACCTGCTGATTTGAATGGGCCTACTCTGACTCTGACTTAGTTGGATATTATTCACAATGCAAAATTCTATTGCTGTTTTAAACAAGTCTAGATTTTTGCATCCATGAACAATTTCCCCCGCAATATGGTGGTATTGAATCGACGTCTGCCCTGCTTTGCATTTTCTGTAGACTTATCTTTAGGCTTTTGCAAGTACAGTGTTTAATTTAGACTTCATAAAAAGTTATTGCATGTTAATTAAATACCACTACAAACTAAATAAATACCAGCTGCACATTAATACATATTTGCAGAGTATTCAAAGCCACAACATAGGTTCATATCCATTTTCTAGTAACAGCTCTATTATAGTTTTTAATCATTGGAGGATGTTTAATAATCAGCATTCAAATAACATACATTAACAATCCTATTAAATCAAAATTAATTGTGCTTTGGGGAATACTAATTTGAAAGGTTACCTATTTTCCCTGTAGATCTGATCTTTCCATACCACTCTTTTTCATTAAAATTGGTGTTAAAGACTCTGTAAATTTGTTTCATGTGTTATTTCGGATGTGGTTAAGAACACATTCTGAATACCTGAGAAAAAACCCAACCACCCGTATTTTGCCAATGGTGATAGTTTTGCCTATAGTCATCTAATATTATGCAATGTTATCTTTGGTAATAAACATATCACATGGTTCTTTGAAAAGGCTGCTGGAGCGCAGAAATTAAGTTGTTCATTTGGATCTATAAATGAAAAACTGCTTCTGAGCAAGGCTCAGTAGTAGATGGGCACGCAGAAAATTCCCAGTTCTCTGGCATCTCCAGATGGAAAAGATTCCTGACCGAAACCCTGGAGAACTGTGGGTAATCAAAGAACCATAGAATTGTAGAGCTGAAGGGACCAGAGGATCATCTAGTCCAACCCCTTGCAATGCAGGAATCCTGCCCACAGAACAACAGATTCTCTGTTGTAAGATATAGAGAATTGGTCTTTACTTTGTACAGTATAAGCAATAGTGGTTGGTGGAGCAAGGCTGGGCAGGGCAGAGCGGGGTATTTGAAGTACAGTGGTACCTTGGTTCTCAAACTTAATCCATTCTGGAAGTCTGTTCCAAAACTAAGGCGTGCTTTCCCATAGAAAGTAATGCAAAACGGAGGATTAATCCATTCCAGACTTTTAAAAACAACCCCTGAAACAGCAATTTAACATGAATTTTACTATCTAATGAGACCATTGATCCATAAAATGAAAGCAATAATCAATGCACTGTATTACGGTATAGAATAAATAAAACAGTATTGTAGATGATGAAAATTAAAATTATTATTATTTTCTTACCTGCACTGATGATAGTCAGGATTGGGGTGGTGGTGGTGGTGAGGCTTTTATCCATTTCCGCAGTCCCACAAGCAATCAGTCAGTAACTGAAATGAGTTCCAAGAACAAATTAACTGAAAATAAAAAATTAACACAAAAACAAAAACGCAAAATAAATAGCAAAAACAAAAGCACCAAACTTAATCAGTTCAGGATGTCAGTTTGACTTCCGAAATGTTTGAAAACCAAGGCGCAGCTTCTCTGGTGCTCTGGAAACAATAGCTGACAGCTGCATCATACATTTGGCTTCCGAAAAATGTCCGAAAACTGGAACACTTCTGGGTTTTTGGCGTTTGAGAACCAAGGCGTTTGAGAATCAAGGTACCACTGTACTCTTATTTTCTGCCTCCTAAATTTCTCGTGCTTTCTTTCTGAATCTCTGAAGAAGACATCATTTAAGCCTTGCAATATTTTCTTAAAAGAGAGGTGTAGTGTTGGAACACATTAAGGTTACAATTCTGTAAACTAGAGGTGGGCAGAAGATAGATTGGTATCTGCTGGTAGGTCTCTAGGGGATTTGTAGTACGTTGCCAAGCCAATGATCTTTGACTCCTAATTGCTTAATAATAATAATACCAACAAAATCCCCCTCCCATTATATTGCTGAAATGAAGAAAGATGGGGGATTGGGACGATGTGTGCGTGAACTCCTTTTATTTCTGGTACTCGAAACAAGTTCCCCAGCTCACAATTCTTCTAAGTGTATGCCTTTTACCTCAGACTCTGATTGATGCATCTCGAGGGTCCTAGAAAAAACAAAGTAGACCTTGCAACCTTAAAGTCTGTCCCTCCCTGTTTATAGGCACCTACTTCTGAGGACACATGCATAGAATCACACTGTGTAGTACTAACGCAGGGAAATTAAAGCGCAGAAATAATTCCAAAGCATAAAACGGTGGAGAACTTGTCAAGAGAGGAAAGAATTACAAGGCACTAAATTTAATGTCGGTACTCACTAAATTACTCGAACAATTAGCAGAGCAGCAGTAGTCAATTTGCAAACCGGGTGAGGAAAATGTGGCGATAAATAACCAAACACATTTGTAAAACAGGCGTAAGTGGAGAGAGAGGCTCATACCATGTAAGCAAGATGCAGCTGTGTGCCAGGGGTACCGTTTCAGATTCCTCTGGATGGATATTTCGTTCTAAGTAAAGTTTCAAGGCCAGTTCTTGCACAGTTCTTCACTAAGACATACGTGGACCACAAAAAGCTTTTATTTGGACATTACGTTTAAAGAACTGATTCATTTGTACATACGTAGAACACAAAAGCTTCTATTTGGACATTACATATATATAAGAACTGATCTATTTGTATTTCCTGTTCTAAATATTGGTCCTAAATTCCTTCTACTCAATTAGATAATGTGAAAAGAGTTATGTTTATATGATGTATAAAGAATTTACAGTATATAGTTAAACACAGTCAGTTATGTCATGGGCATATTTGTGAGTTGAATTTACGTAACTATCGGTTTGACAGTGTTGTGTCAGTTCCTGGTTCAGGCAAAATATTTGCCTTTCTAGGTGGCAAGCATTTTAGGCATGCCTAATTGATGCATGGGTTGCAATGGGGGTGGAAGGGGGCATGGTGTAAATGGGGTGTAACAGAGTGGGGTGCACTTATATGTGATCTGCCTATAGCTGTCAAGTCTCCCGTTTTTCGCGGGAAACCCCCGTATTTAAACCCGTTTCCCGCTGTTATCCCGAACTGGGAAAAAAAATTCCGTAAATCCCCCAGATTTAGAAAGCAGCTCCTACCGGCCAGGGCACCGGAAATCGGACAGAGCGGCACCGGAAGTCGCTTCTACGCATGTCTGGACATGCGTAGAAGCGACTTCCGGTGCTGCACCGCTGCTGGTCCCTTCTTTTTCAATCCGGGAGTTGACGGCTATGGCTCTGCCAACTCTGCCGACTCATGCGGAACCCCCACTCACATTCAAATTGGCAAATGATGGTTTGTACTTCTTTCCAAACTGGGTTTGGAAACCATAGTTTGTAGCTTTTTGGGGGATTCCATGGGAACTGCCACATTCGGTCTTTAGAGAGCTCTCATCCAACAGAAAGCAAACTCTATATGCATCACTGGGGTGGAATATACACACACATGTAAAAAAATGCTGTGAAAATGCTTTTTTTATAAAATTTTTTGAAAAATACATTGAACTTTGCATAGCTCACTCTTGCCATCTAGTGTCACATTTGTATATTGCACTTTACAACAAATTTAAAATGTTTTCTTTGCAGCTGTGTAGCTGAGTCCTGGGCCTTCTCAGCACTTGCAGAAGTGGCAAACGCAATAAAACCATTTGCTTGGACTGTACCAGTCGAGCACAGATTTGCTGGTATTATTAAAAATACTGCATCCATGGGTAAAATAGATCAGATATTGAAAACAAACTAACTCGTGTATGCTAGTTGGAAGAAAGTCAAAAGGGATCAGATGAATGTGCAATAAACAGAACATGGCCTAGGTTAGAGAACTTTATTTTAGCAGCAGTTAATTGGGGGGACGGGACCTAAATATAGAAGGTCCATGTGTCAGCAAAACAAACCTATTCTCTTGGCGCAAAGCCATGGGCAGAATAGCTTGCAGCACCTGCAGTGTATTGCGGTTCTGCTGAGATTTGTTTATAGCACTTGATATATTAAATATAAAAATAGTATGACCTAGACCTTGTGGAGATGCATGAATGCAATTAGCATTTGCCCTGTACATATTTACTTCGCTGCGAATGCGTAGGCTATGCATTATTATTTTTTTGAAATAGTTTTGGTTAGGGGTAGGGGGCTACCAGGAGTCCAATTACAATGTGCAATCCTATGTATGTCTTCTCAGGTGTAAGCTCAATGAATGGGGCATAGGGTGGTCAGTTGTGCATTGTCCAAAATGACATTGTCAAAAGAGAGGACAAAGGAGGACACAAATCTGCACAAAAGGTGCACATGGCAACTCAGATATATATGTGCAAATTTGGAAATAATTGTTTTAACTTAACTAGAAATACAGTACAATTCATTTCACCATAGCGGGCAAAACACCAGGCAGCATTTGTACTGACTAGATGTTGCTGTTGACGGACAGCTGCAAGGTGGTGGTCTCTGCTTTCCCTTCTTATGGTTCTTGATCTTTAAACTAGTCTTTGACTGGACAGACCACCCTTTGTAAAATAGGATACTTACCTGTAGATTAACTCCCAGGCAAGACTGCAATCTTAGGCAGTTCTGGTTGACAAAGCCATTCCTTTAAAAGCCCTTACTATATTAATGTTTCCACCCAGTTGCTAGACCATTATCCTTCTCTTTCGGACTATCTACGGTAAGAAACACAGTGGCTCTCTTCAGATCACCCTCCAAACCACAGGGAGGAGTATGTGTGTTTCTGTGTGTGTGTGAGAGAGAGAATCTTTGGGGTGGGGTAACCTCTGACCCTCCAGATGCTGTCAGCTTCAATTCCGATCAGCCCCAGCCAGCATGTTGTCAGCGCTGATGTTGGGAGTTGTAAATACAATTATTTTTGGAGGGCCACACGTCCCGCAACCCTGGCTTAGATGCTCCTAAAGAAGCCACAGGCTTGTGCATTCATATACAGTACACACCACAGCTTCATTCTCTAAACCAAGGTTTACTGTGATAGCTAAACTATGGTTAACACTTGTGTTCCACTTCAGGCCTTTAAAATACCGTCGCTAATTGATTTTAAGTCTAGAAACATTTCATTTCCCACATTGCTACCCATGGCAAGTTAGTGATTTGCTTGCTTTTGTGCAAGCAAGTTTCAGTGAATTAAAGCGTGTACTCTCCCTCCACCCCAATAAATAAATGAAGAAGAGGTGTCAAGAGAGCTCCGCTCAATAGGTCAATAGCTATCTATTAATTAAGAAAGACATTGGAAATAACTTAAAACAACATTAATCAAAACTTAGGGTCAGCGGTCAAGAAAGAAGAGCACATTTATTCTTGTTAGGTTGGAGAAAAGGTTTGGGAAGGCATTTCCTAGGGCAGGATGTATTAAATCCCATCCATTTAAATCAGGGTTTCCTAAACTTGGGTTCTCAGCTGTTTGTCGGACTACAACTCCCATCATCCCTAGCTGGTAGAACCGGTATTCAGGGATGATGGGAACTGTAGTCTAATACAGCTAGAGACCCATGTTTTGGAAACCCTGATTTAAATGGAAGAGATCTAAGCATTTGCTTTAATGTCCACATTTTAATGCAATGGGCCTTTTAACAACAACAACAACAACAACACCCCACTTTTAATTGATATTTCCTATATTTGGCTGGGCTGAGCCCATACTACTCAAACTACTTCTTTATGGTTGTAGTTGTCTTTCTCACAACATCTGTTTCTTTTACAGAACACATAGCTCTTCACACGAAGGAGGGGGTCCTTTCTTTATACTTCTGCCAACTTTCAGCAACCTTACATTGAGCTATTCATTGGCCTTGAGGAATGGAAGGGATGGAACTGAGAGCCCATGAGGTAGAAGGAGACAGGATGGAGGGAACTTGGTAGACCCAGATTTTCCAGGGTTCTGAAACATGACAGGAGCCTCCATGGAGACAGAAGACTTCCTGCCGCAGATGGTCATCTTCCAAATTTGAGGGGTCAGAACTTAGCACACACATTCTCTGCCAACCCCCTCCCATGTTTGTATTTCCCACTATATGGAACACCTGAAGCTATACAGCTCACATGATAAAACACTCCACTGCTTTTTAAAAAACATTTCATTGCAAATAGAAAACTAGCAAGCGAGGAAAGGGACTTGGCTGCAATTCTTTCTGATATGCTGGTTTTTGATATAGGTAAAGGTGAAGGGATCCCTGACTGTTAGGTTCAGTCACAGACGACTCTGGGGTTCATCTCACTTTACTGGCCGAGGGAGCCGGTGTACAGCTTCCGGGTCATGTGGCCAGCATGACTAAGCCGCTCACGGAAACCAGAGCAGCGCCGGAGCGGTACCTATTTATCTACTTGCACTTTGACGACGTGCTTTCAAACTGCTAGGTTGGCAGGAGCAGGGACTGAACCATGGGAGCTCACGCCGTCACAGTGATTCGAACCGCCGACCTTCCGATTGGCAAGCCCTAGGCTCTGCGATTTAGACCACAGAGCCACCCACATCCCAGTTTTTGTTATACAGGAAGTGAAAAACAACAACGGAGGACAGTCAGTCATACGATTCCACATCTGCAGTGGTTCAGCCTGGTGCCATGCTTACCATTTCAACAGGAAATACACACACACACACACACACACACACACACATACAACCTGTGTATATTTATGCAAATTACCTTGAAAATATGTGGCTCTCCGGGGGGGGGGGGGGAAGGTCCCTCTTATGCCTTTTCACAATCTAGATTTAAGCATTTGTCACCCTGAATGTTAAATTGGATCTGGAGTCACATTTTTCATTTAGACAATGCTTTGGCTCAAAAAGAAATCTGCCCAGTCCTCCTTTAAGGCAAGAGGTGCAGTCTACAAAGAACAAGATACGGTAAGTTAAAGAGCAGAATAAATGCTATGTTGCCTGTTGCTTGTTAAGATTCCACTTAACAATTTCCCTGGGGAAGTATTCCAAAGAGAATCGTCCACTGTATACAGTATATATAAAACCACTTCGTTCATTTCTGAACGGCAGTCAGAATCTGTATCTTGTTTTAAATCCACTGTACCCCATCTGGATTGGCCTTTAAGGCACTTACCGTGTTCTCAGATAAATGAATGATGTATATTTGTAAGGAATTTTGAGATTCAATTGATGGTGAGGAAGCAGGTAATACCAGGGTGGATTTGATTTAAATGAAATCAATTTAAATCACAATTTAAATCACTAGTCAGTAAGACTTGATTTAAACCTTTTTTTAAAAAAACAGAAAGACTCATTCTTACTGGTATAATCTTAGTATTTACAACCAGATGAAGGTTTCATTTTTGGAATAATAAATTTTCAGAGTAGTTTTTACAGTTAGTGTACCGGTATCAAAAATTACTGATTTGGTTATACTATTAGAAATACATAGACAGAGAATTATGAAATTATTGTGAGGTTTAATAAGTTAACTGTTTATATTTGGACAGCTTTTCTGCTGTACTTTATTGGAAGGAGAAAAATAATAATTTCCTTAATAACAATTTAAACAATTTATTTAACTAAAACAATAACATTATAGCATAGGTATCCATGTTTGTTAACTGATGTGGTTAAACAGTTGTTTTTTTTAAAAAAAGCAACTTAGACTGAGTTTTAGCACACATGGAAAACTTAAGACAAATCTTTATTTCCTGATGAATAGCCTTTGCACTATAATGTAACTTGAATAGTAAACTGGGGCCGCAGGATTTACAGGAGCAGCCGCTCTGATCTCCAAGAAATGCATCGCCTGTCTCTGCTGCCACGGTGGCAGTAGAGGCTGTGGCAGGCTCCCTGGATCTGCCACTGCCCCGTGCTGCTTCCACAGTAGCATCTCACGGCAAATAGGAGACACTACTGGTCTCTCACCCCTGGGGAGGAAATGGCTGCCCCCTGGGGTGTCCTAGGCTCTGCCCCCACCCGGTGTGATCCGGAGTGGGACCCTTTCTCCCTGGCGAAGGCCTTTGATCAGGGGTCAGAAAACTTTCTCCACAGGGGGCCGTACTCTTCCCTACCGCACCCCAGTCTCAGCCGCCTTCTCAGTTTGCCGCTTGCCTCATTCGCTGAAGGGCTGGCGGTGGCGCGAAACGGGCTTCCTCCCCGCCTAGAGATTACCTTCCCAGGGGCTGCCACCACCACCACCGCTTCTTCTTCTCGTGTAGCGGGTAGGCAGAGCGAGCTGGTCCGCTCCGTTCTCTGGCCCACAGGAGCACCAGGGCAGCGGCGGCAGCGAGAGGAAGAGGTCAAGTGGCGGTGGCTCTGCCAATCAAACACCCGCTGAGGTAAACCAGGCGTGTCATTTGATTGGCAGAGCTGCCGCCACTCAGCCTCTTCCTCACGTTGCCATCGCCGGGAGTCTCGGCTTTGTGGCGGGTTCTGGCTTTGCGGCGCAGGCTGGATCTAGGAGCCAGGTGGGCCTGATCTGGCCCAGGAGCCTTAGTTTGCTGACCCCTGCCTTTGATTACCAATTCAACCATCAGATAAGGTTGATTTGATCCCCTTCTTTCTGACGTGAATCTTTGCTCCCCCTTGTTCCCAATGTTGATCTTTATTCCCACCCCCGCGTTGTTCCTGATTGTCATTCCCCACTCCTTCCCTGGTGATGAGGATTCCATTTTGTGGTTTGCCTCAAGTGCCAAAATGTCTGGGGGCTGGCCCTACTCAGCTGCAACATTTCCTACTTCCATTTGCCCTGGAAAATGGAAGTAGGTGGAGAAGGACACTATGAGATTGCATTGGTTTTTTGCTTCCATCAGTGTTTTGAACACCTGTTTGAGGGAATGTTGTGATAAAAAATATAAAGAATCAGCACAAATCAGCACAAATATAAAGACAGGTCAGCAGGAGGTGGGAAACTCAATATAATGTTGCCGTATTTGGTCACAGTTCCAGAGCCGTGTGTAATATGTAGTTCTGCCCCAGCTCTCCAGAGTCTGCTATCACAGCAGGAAACATGGAAACGGCAAGGAATGAACACAACTTTCATTTCCTGTTGGGCTTTCTTGGTTTGAAAGAACTCTAGTTTATAATAACGCTTTGAACATTTGGCTTAATCCGCTTCACACTTGATTTAAAGTCTTAATGTAGAACTAAATCCTCTCCTGTGTGGTAACTCTTCAATTAGACAGAAAACTTGCACCGTAAAATAATTCTGGATACTTGACCTCCCTGTCTTGAGCTGAGAAAAGGGCATTTTTTCTAAGAGGAACGTACCCGTTGTTTAGGACTTTCCTTTCCATCTATCTTTCAAGGTTTTGGATTTTCCCAGTCTTTTCCTGAAAGGTGAAGGGTTATAATTTGTATAATTGGCCCCAGAAGTGAAGTTCTTGGTTGATGCTTTACTTACCTATTGAGTATTCAATAAGGGTATGAGCTAACTGCAAAGAACTGAAATGCTTACTTGACAGTTTTGAAATGGCACCTCTGAAGAATTCCTCCTTTTTCTTCATGCAAATGCTATTCAAATCACTCCTTCAGCAATTAAAAAGCATTAGGTAGGCCCTCAGTTAAGATAGATTTACCTTTTAAAAGTGTATTCTATCATTATTTAAAAGGAAAGCCCCAGAGCGAAATGCATATGCCATTGCCAGCAGCTTTAGTTAAAGCTAAAATTAGCCATGCTGATTAAATGGATTTTGCATAACCTTAACCATTAATCCCTTGTATTGGTTTTTTTGCTTTGAAAATCCTATAGCACCAATAACACAAGGTGGCTTAGCAAGTCACTTTGCAGTGCTATTTTGGTAAAGAATAAAACTGCTGCATGCTGTACAGCCGTTAAATATTGACACCATCCTTCCGACAACAGCAAGGCAAACTGCTTTCTGATAATGCTTTGGGCCAAACAAAACTCTTTGTCATATGCGAAGCAGATACAATTTAGAGCACTTGTTAAAAGGATGCCGTTGTTTTTTCAAGGACTTGCATTTATTTTTTTGCGGTTGCAGTTTCCGAAATGTTTAGGCCCCGATGCCAGTGTCTCGGAAGGCTTTGGGAATGGGTCCATGAGGCCTCCAAGTGGACATGATATCCAATTTAACATGAATACAGCAGGTTATTTCCTGGTGTGTGTGGGAGAGAGGGAGAGAGGGAGAGTTCAGTTTATTTTAATCAAATATAAGGAGAACTTGGTGGTGGAGAGTGATGGAGGCATGGCTAACAGACGGCAAGGTTGTTAGGACCAAAGCAAAGGCAATATAGAGCAAGGACCAAGGGAAATGAAGAAAGAGCCGGGAAGGAAGTTCCTTGTAGATAAATTGACTGGTCTAGAGGTTTTGCCTCTTTGGGTGGTTAAGGCATTGGGTGATATCCTCGTCTTCAAGTGTGGGGTGAAATCCTAGACTTCAAGCGTGGAGTCAAGTGATACATCACCCTGCCCTGAACCCGTGGAATTTTCAGGGTACTCTGTTAAAGGGGTCTTGGTGGATGTCCCTGTTCTGCAGCCAAGTGTCCGGCAGACGGGCCATAGGGCTCCCACCGGTGGCCTTAGGACGGCCAACTCAGCAATCGACGTCTTGGAGAGGCCATAATCCTGGCACAACCCCCCAGCAGGAGGCTGAAATGGATATACACTTGATGCCTGAGCCAAAATTCCACCGAGATCGGTAATCAATAAAGCTGTGGCCATTTTTTAATCCAGATTGTTGTTTGCCTGGCTTATTAGTCATATCTTACATGTAGACACTGACCCGCAGGGCAGGCGGTGACACCGCGACTGGGCTTGCAACTTCAAGACAAAGGGAAATGGAGAAAGGGATAGGTGGGGAGGTGGGAGGAATGCAAAATTAGTGACTGTGGTTTGCCTTGCTTGTTTCAGGTTGCTGAGTCCAGTTGGTTATCTCTACCAGAATTAATCAGAGGTATCTGTTTGTGATATCTGTATATTTTGAACTGCTTAACAGCATCTCCTTTCACTGCTCTTGTGGTTTTCCAGCGGCAGAGGTCTTCTTTTATTTTATTTTATTTTTATTTTGTGATGAATCCTCCACATGCTGGTGTTTCAGGATACATCTCAAAGCTGAGAGTCCAAAACACGCACCAATTGAGAATTTACTTATTGCTGATCTCTCCCACCCTCCAAATCTCTGGAATAATTGCAAATGGATTTGAGGGATTAAGTGGTCTTTTAGCTCCTTCCCTTAGGTTCCTTTTAGAAGAGTGTCAAATGCTAAGCTATTATGGAGAGACAATTATTATAGATCTCTACCACTTCAGTTTTGCCCTCCAGAATACTTGAAGAAATCAATTAGTAGGAAAATTATTAATTAATTGAGCACTTAGTGTTCTGACTTTTTTATATCAATTAGTGCTTTTGCCCCCCATGTTCAAAGCGTTACTTTATTAATTGTTTTAAACATCACTTTATCAGCAATGAACCAAAATGAGCTGACAGTTGTGTTTTGTTCACACACACACTCTCTCTCTCTCACATACACATATATACAGACAGAAAATTGATCAATACAACTCGCTTGAATCCTTCAGCATCATTGATCATGTCATGTTCTGCTGAATAATTGGCTGGTAAAATTGGGTTTTTAGAAGCTAATGATTCAGTAGTTCATGGGTCAATTCAGTAAGAAATTGAACTTGGTTGGAACAGAGGATTTTCTTAATTTTTCCACTGTCGTTTCAAATGGTAGCCTTGAGGATGTCACATTTCCGAATGGCATATTTTTTCATTGCACAACATTGCTATAGCATATAGTACATGGGTGGGCAAACTAAGGCCCGGGGCCCGGATCCGGCCCAATCGCCTTCTAAATCCGGCCCATGGACGGTCCGGGAATCAGCGTGTTTTTACATGAGTAGAATGTGTCCCTATATTTAAAATGCATCTCTGCGTTATTTGTGGGGCCTGCTAGTGTTTTTACATGAGTAGAATGTGTGCTTTTATTTAAAGTGCATCTCTGGGTTATTTGTGGGGCATAGGAATTCATTCATATATTTCCCCCCAAAAAATATAGTCCGGTCCCTCACAAGGTCTGAGGGACAGTGGACCGGCCCCCTGCTGAAAAAGTTTGCTGACCCCTGATCTAGTATTTAAAGCATCGTACTGTACTGCTGAAATGTTAAGACTGTAGTACTGATTCTAGACTGCAGATGGTTTAGTCAGGCAATTTTATATTGTATTGTGTAAAAATGTATTGTCACGACGAAGCTTCTGACAGTGATTGGCTGACCTGCCCTGCTGTGAGAAAAAAAATGCAGGTCAGGCAGAAAAGTCTCGCCTGCCATTGGTCACTCGCTTTAAATTCTCGAGAGGGTCAAACAAGTAAGCAGAAAGGGCCGAGGAGAGAAGCAAGAACCTGAGGAGGTAGCAAGTGGAATGAAATAGGGTAGAGTAGGAAAGGAGGGTTGGAAGAGAAAATATGCCAGAGGCAGTGGCGTAGCAAGGTCAGGTGGTACCCGGTGCGGAAAATTTCTTGTCACCCCCTCCACAATGATTTTTTTTTGGGGGGGGACTGCAAAAATGGTTTTACTTTATTTCATATTTGGGTGGGGGGGAGCCAAAGTTGTTCAGCTTGAGCTAGAGTTGTTGAGCTTTGTTTTGGATGGAGATCGTGTCCCTTGCGACGAGGAGTCTGCCTATCGCCCTACAGCTGAGGGGGAGCCAGCGGGCGGACCATTTTAGAAATGGGAAGGCTGCGCATGCCAAAGCCACAGCATCTCTCACATACGTTGAGTGCTGCAGAGCATTTTGTCACCACCACCCCCTGGAGGTGACATCCAGGGCGGACCGCACCCACCTTGCTTTGCCCCTGGCCAGAGGAAAGGCAGTATATGGGGAAGGCTAGCAAGAGGAGTCTGAAAGTCACTCTTCTCTGTCTCCGCCTCCCCCTTCCATCCCAATAAAGGGACAATAACCCCAGTTCCCTTTGCAGGTACACTGGAACATGAATGTGCAGCACACTGAATGCTTTAAATTTGCTATATAAAATTGCTAAATGTTGTGGTTACTATCAAAAATTTATCAGGAATTGAACTTTGGTATCAAATAGAAGTGATGTATGGAAGTAAGAGCTGGACCATAAAGAAGGCTGATCACCGAAGAATTGATGCTTTTGAATTATGGTGATGGAGGAGACTCTTGAGAGTCCCATGGACTGCAAGAAGATCAAACCTATCCATTCTGAAGGAAATCAGCCCTGAGTGCTCACTGGAAGGACAGATCGTGAAGCTGAGGCTCCAATACTTTGGCTACCTCATGAGAAGAGAAAAATCCTTGGAAAAGACCCTGATGTTGGGAAAGATTGAGGGCACTAGGAGAAGGGGACGACAGAGGACGAGATGGTTGGACAGTGTTCTCGAAGCTACGAACATGAGTTTGACCAAACTGCAGGAGGCAGTGGAAGACTGAGTGCCTGGCGTGCTATGGTCCATGGGGTCACGAAGAGTCGGACACGACTAAACAACAACAAATCAAATAGAAGGTGATGTGGACTGCCAGAAAATATCTCTCTATACCACACTTTTCTGAAACAGCTCTAGCCCAGTTAGTGTTACCCTTTCAGTTGAGAAATTAGATAATCTGCCTGATGATTTGGCATGTATAAAAGGAGAAAGTAATAAAGGGGAAGACAGGAGAGCCTGGTGTGTTCTGGTCCATGGGGTCACGAAGAGTCAGACATGACTAAACGACTAAACAACAACCTATCCAGAAACAATTGGAACTGCTTGCATGGGGCGGGGGGAGTTTCATGTGTCTAGGCTCTTTAAGGAACAATTTTATTCCCCTCCTGCTAACCCCCTGTCCCCCTCCCCCAACCTCACATCTGTCTAAGTAGCTTCTGGGAAGTTTGCTGGATGTGTCACAGACTATTCCCATGTTACAAATATAGACATATTCTTGGCACTTTGCTACGTGCATCTCAGGAAAGGTTGGAAAAGTAATATGAGAAGCAATTCTGAGTGCTAACGGAATGATCTGGCAGTTTAAAGTTGTCAGTATCTGAGTTGCCGAAAGCAAAGATAATAATTTCAAGTTGTGACATTCAGTAGGAAATTGCTGAGGGCCAATTTGGATGTAGGAAATATTTAACAGGCCTGTGGGTATAATAAACATGTACTACCGTGGGAGAGAAGCATTTATTTATTTTTAGAAATGTGGCAGAGCCGCTAGTCAGAGCAGTGTTGAGACTGAGATAAGTCCCTTCGCTTCCAGATGGACTTGCCTCTTTGTAAGTACGCTTAGGACAAAAGCAATGGTGATATGATTTCTCTTCTACAGATAGCTCAGTCAGTAGAGCATGAGATTCTTAATCTCAGGGTTGTGGGTTTGAGCCCCACATTCGGCAAAAAGATTCATGCACAGCAATTCTATGATTCTGCTGCTGTATTTATGGCACCCTGCAACAATGAAGGAATGGAAGTTAACCATAAATTTAAAAACTTTAAAAATAAATTACAACCTTGTAAGAGGCCAGAAACAGCTGCCACAGTAGTAAATGCTGATTTCTAACCAGATTTGGAAAAGAGTATCGAAATAATACTGCCCTTTCTGTCCCTCTAAAAGCAGGCATGATGGGCGGCCATCGGGTGTGAAGGGACCTGAAGTCAGTTGTCTGCACCTGAGTTTTTGGTCAGACTCGTGGAAGAAATTTATACATAAGTTATTGTGGCCTATTATTTAGGACTTCAAATGTGTATATTTTGGAGGGACGGGAGAAGAAAACACTCTGACTTTCAGCATGGCCATGTGCTGAGAAAATTCTGAGCCATGTGCATGATTTTATTGCTTTCTGCATAAAAAAGGCTAGAGAAAGAATCAACTTTAAAAAACAAAACAAAAACTCAGTCTGTTTGTTGTGATCCAAGTCTACAACCAGAAATGCAAGCTCTACTGATAACACAAATGTTGAGTTGAAGCCTGCGGTCTTGTTCCACCTCTCCTTCATCCCCTGCCTAACAGAATGAACCAATTGCCATAGAGTTAGTGGGCTAAGGCAAGGTTGCAGGACTTTCCACCAGGATTCAAGTTGCCACCTTGTCTGCCAGTTCAGGTTTGAAGGCAAACTTGGAGTGCGTCTGAAGACAATGCTCCGAGCTCTCTTCTTATCTTCAATCTGTCTTCATCTCTGACGGGAACAATAGTTGCTTTCTTGCTTTAAAACCCTCTCGTGCCAGTTTCCAGAGGTATGTCAGAAGCTTTTAATCCAGCTTTTTAACAATCGCAGGCTTTATTACAGAACAAACCTGTCTTGGGCCTGTTCTGGGCATTTGGCCAACACTTGATTGCCATAGCTATTGGGGCGGGTGGGGGAGAATGTATAGCTCAGTATTCAGACATCTCCCTTAAGTATTCTCAGATACTTTTTTTTATATAAAGAAAGTCTTGTGGATCATATGAAGGTGACTTAAGACACATTCTTTTCAGTGGCCCTTGCAAAGTGGAGTTTCCCACTGCTTTGTGACCTTGTTCCTCACATCTTCTGCGGAAAGTTTCTTGAACAAACACAGCTTTCTGCAGAAAGCTCCTTGAACAAACATTGACAAGGGGACAGGAATCAAAGCTCACCAGAGGCCTTGCAATGAATGTGCTTCAAGGCTCACTCGTCTGTATGGGCTGCAAAGTATGATGGACTGAAATGGTCACAATGGCTCCTGGTCACTCTTGATGGGCTACCAGATTGTCAGCTAAAGTGGAATTTGACGTGGAATTTGTGGTCGCTTATCAAGGCACGTACCCCCTCAGGGATTTTGATTGAAACCAAAAGCAACTTTGTAAGACTGTTTCTCAGGGTGAGTGATTCAGAGAAGGTGCATACAGTGGAACCTCGGTTTATGAACACCCCGGTTTACGAATTTTCGGCTTACGAACGCCGCGGACCCATCTGGAACAGATTAATTCACTTTCCATTACTTTCAATGGGAAAGTTCGCTTCAGTTTATGAACAGACTTCTGGAACCAATTACACCCATGCTTTGGGTTAAGTACGCTTCAGGTTGAGTACTCCGCGGAACCATCTGGAACGGATTAATCCGCTTTCCATTACTTTCAATGGGAAAGTTCGCTTCAGTTTATGAACGCTTCAGTTTAAGTACTCTGCGGACCGTCTGGAACAGATTAATCCACTTTCCGTTACTTTCAATGGGAAAGTTCGCTTCAGTTTATGAACGCTTCAGTTTATGAACAGACTTCCTGAACCAATTGTGTTCATAAACCGAGGTACCACTGTACACCCTCTGGTAAAATGTGTGAAGCCTTAGCCTATGTCTGAGAGAAGGAAGTAACCGAGGGTTCATTTTGAAGGCCAGCAGGTAAGAAACAGAAAAGCAGTAGGACACGATTACGGACAGGCAGAAGGTCAGAAATTGCTTCAGGTTGGCAGAGGACAAAGGAGGACCTCCGCACCAGGGGGAGCAGGAGAGAAACGCCCATTCACACATTTAAACCATAGTTTGTAACTTGAGAATGCGGCCAAGGAGCATGGTTTTCAATGGAAAAGGATTCTAGCAATAAACTGACGTCGGCATGAAGGAGCTGAAGGCTGTGGCAAAGAGCACATGTTGAATGCTCTGTATGACATTTGCAAATAAAAGTGGAACCATGACAAGTAAAGCAATAAAGAGCACATAGTTACTTCTCTGCATGCATTTGCAAAAGCAAAACCCTGTTTGTGGGGAAACACCCATGGAAAACCATGGCTTTTGTATCAATTTAATATTTTCTAGCCTCGTTTCAATAGTTACTGTGCTATTTTTGTGCTGGCTAGGATACTTCCAAATGCTGGAATAGATCTCTTCATACTTGGACGACCAAAGGAATGGAAAAAATCAGGGTTTGGCCTATGAAAGAACTCGAGTAAATGTCACTGAAGAAGGTTGGTTGTACAAACGCCTCAGTACCACTGTATCTGTTTGCCACTGGTAGATGGTGAAAAAAGCTCTCTTTCTCTCTTTGTATATTAACCACATAGGCATTATTTACTTAGGAAATTTATAAACTGCTTGCTGAATACAAAATATCTCCAAGCAGTTGACAATTATATATAAAACAACTTAAATCCACCAGGCAATTAAAAGCAAGACCATCATTAAAAACTAAGATAAAAGTGAACAAAACATTCAAAACAAATATAACTAAATCATAAGGTGTGATTTGTTTGGCAGGTATCTGGTACAGCATAACGAAGGCAGCTGCCTAATGTCAAGAGGCAGGGAGTTCCACAGCGGCAGGTGCTGCCCCACGAAAAGAATGACTTCAAAAAAGCACAATGGACATTATGCGCATGCTGCGCAGATCAATGTGTGCATATCTATGTTAGGTTTACTGTGAGCAGAATTGAGAAGGTGCACAAATTATGCAGATTCACAGGAAAGTATGAGAAATGTGCTTAGATTGACAACATAATCCTACATTGCTTGGACAATATCCATAGGCAATGTGGAAAACTGGGCATTGCAGCCATCTCTATATCCGGTCCACATACAGTTGATTATTTTAATTTCAATGTGCAAACTGACTCAGAAAAACAATCCGAGAGGGAATAATGGTGAGTATTCCAGCGCTAAGATAATTTCCCTCGCTTCTTGAGTATTTGGCAAGAATGTATTAAGAGGATTTCGCCAACTTTGCCACCTTTTCTGCGAAATACTTTGGCAATTTTTTTGCCTGAAAATGGGAGAAGTGTCCGCTTTTCCAGGAAAGTTTAGGAAAGCCACCTGTTTCACCCTAAACTCCACTTTTTCATGGTGTTTTCAATTATCTTCATCAGGGAGAAAGAGGATATATGTGTGGTTTAATCTTTACTGCGCATCTGTTCCAATTGCTCTGAACTGAAACTAAAAAAGGATGCGATCAAAAAAGCTGAAATTGAATGAGATACTGGATCTATCCCAGTGACTTTTTTTGTTGTTGTTGAGCAGGCGACCTCTAAGATAATCATATTTAAAAGGCAGCACTGCGCCATTCTAAGTACTGTATCCTTTAATCTCTCTTTCATTTACGTGTCCAAATCAAGTAACGGACAGCCATGCCGAAGAGGAGCAGCATTGATCTTTTCTCTCTCTTTCTCATTCCATTAGTTCAGCTTTGGGGCAGGTATGTGTTTTGTGATATTCTCAGAACGAGATAATCATCTCCAAGCATCGCTGCACATCTTTAATAATGCCTGGAACACCAAATAGCATAAAAGCATTAAGTCATTAAAAAAAAGAGAATAACCTGTATTTACTAGATTTCAAATAGGCGTTTAGATTACTTTGTCACATTAAACTACCGCTGTGCTACTTATCTTGCTTCGCAGGTGCTTGGAAAAAAGCGCCCATTAATGTTTTGCAGGCAAAAAAAAAACCACAGCATGCACAATAAACAAGTGTTTCTTAGGAAAGAAGAGGGTGGGTGGGAAAAAATACTTGCCGTATTACGGTATTGCACAAATCTTTTGGAAAGCTGCGTTACCTACTCCCTTGCAGACTGTTGCAGCTGACTCACCGGAGGATCGTATGCCACCTATATAAAAGTAAGAGGCAATTTGTAGTGCAAGCATGGAAACTGTAGGAACAAGTGGCTAAGCTGCTCTAATGTCACAGAGGGACGTGGCAGAAAAGGGAGGAAGGATGGAAGAAGCTTGAGAAAGGTTACGACAATGGCTTGGCCAAGGAGGTTGTTGTTCTCCCCCCCTAAGGAAGAACAGGCCAGTCTGGGTGGATGGTAGCAGTGACACCAAGGACACTTGCCCCACAGAATGTTTTTGTGATAAAAAAAATCCCCCAAACACTGGAATTGCCCCAATTTTTCACCCAATTCCCTGCTCACAGCCTATGCTGCTATTGTTCTCACCCTCACAGCCCCATTGCCCAACATTTCTTTAAAAATCTCAATATGCCAGGAGATTTGCAAGGCTGCCGTATACTACCCTCCTGACATTTGACCGCCCCCCCCAGGACTTGCAACACTGGCCTGCTTTGCAGGGCTGACAACCCAACCATGCTCCACCACTCACAGAAACTGTATTAGGACTATATTTATTTATTTATGGGCAGTGTGACTCTTTTTGAGGGACAAAGGTGGCACTGTGGTCTAAACCACTGAGCCTCTTGGGCTTGCCAATCGGAAGGTTGGCAGTTCAAATCCCCGCGACGGGGTGAGCTTCTGTTGTTCTGTCCCAGCTGCTGCCAACCTAGCAGTTCAAAAGCACATCAAAGTGCAAGTAGATAAATAGGTACCACTCCGGTGGGAAGGCAAGGCATTTCTGTGCGCTGCTCTGGTTTTACCAGAAGCAGCTTAGTCATGCTGGCCACATGACCTGGAAAGACTGTCTGCGGACAAACGTCGGCTCTCACGGCCAGTAAAGCGAGATGAGCGCCACAACCCCAGAGTTGCTCACGACTGGACCTAATGGTCAGGGGTCCCTTTACCTTATACTTAGCTAGATGGACCCAGTTGTCTGAGTTGGTATAAGGCAGCTGTTCAGTCAAGTGTTCAGAAACCTGGCCCTTCCTCAGAACTGAAGCCAGAACTGAAGATGGGAACAAGCTTCTCTCTGCATGTGACCTCAGCAAGAGGTTGTTTCTGAATCCTGGTTAGCCGGGCATGCTGCCACACATTCCTCCCTTCTGGATGCTGAGTTGGCTTTTGTGGAGATTCAGTGACAGCAAATAGAATCATAGAGTTGGAAGGGACCCCAAGGGTCATCTTTTCCATCCCCCTGCAATGCAGGAATCCTGCCCACAGCCATCCCTGTGGGGCTTGAACCACCAAACTTTTGCTTAACCTCCAGGCACACTGACCAGTGTTAGAAACTTTGATATATAAGCTAGGTGTGAAAAACAATCCAGATCCCCAGGCATTCACCTCCAGATGGTGGAGATGTCCAGTGCCATTCTTGGTTTGAGCCAGTGTGGTGTAGTGGTTAAGAGCGGCGGACTCGTAATCTGGTGAACCGGGTTTGCATCCCCACTCCTCCACATGCAGCTGCTGGGTGACCTTGGGCTAGTCACACCTCTCTGAAGTCTCTCGGCCTCACTCGCCTCACAGAGTGTTTGTTGTGGGGGAGGAAGGGAAAGGAGAATGTTAGCCACTTTGAGACTCCTTAGGGTAGTGATAAAGCGGGATATCAGATCCAAACTCTTCTTCTTCTTCTTGGTCGCAAGTGGTCTATAGCCAGGTGCAAAATACGCCTGATGCCTATTGAATTTCAAATGCAGACACATGACATCTACTCTTGATGCATAACCTGCTTCCAACTTGGCCCGGCCTCTGCCTGGCTTTCATTGCCCTTTGCTGTTGGGTATTGTGGGGATCAACCAGAAGTGAGGTTCAGCAACTGATTTCCTATTCCTTCTGTCACTGTAGTCCTTTGATGTCAGAAGCCAACCCTTGAAGCTGGCCCTGTGCCACTCTCTTCCTTGCTGCCTCTCAAACTGTGGGAAGGTGGAGCTTGCCAGCACTTGGACCTGGGTGCCAGAGTCATCGTGGACCACAGAGCCAGTTTATCATCATCTTGAGTCATCCAGTGGCACCATTTTCCATAGGCTGGAATGGCCGACTCCTGTCAGGTTTCTCTCTTGCCATGAAGTCTTTTGTGTCTTCTACCTCCTCCCCTGCCCCCAGATTCCTGCCAGATGCAGTAGTTTGTCACTTTCCAAGGTGAATAGCATTGTTAAATTCTGCCCATGTTTCTAATGTCTCCGCTCCTCCCACTCTTAATATCTGCAAATTTAATTAATCTGCCATTTCCTCCCTCTTCCAGAACATTAATGAAGCAAGCTAAATAGAATCAGAAGCAATACAATTTCTCTGTAATGCATTAATGGCTTCCCCCCCCCCACCCCAAAGTTGTTGTGTATCATCACCCTTCGTTTCAATCAACAGGAGTGTTTATGTCCAGTTTAAGCAGATTTCTGTAAAGTATGCTAGTCAGTGTTCTCCTAAAACCTGGCTGTATCACAGCAATTGCTTAATGCTTTCCATTTGGAATTTGTGTAAGAAAATGTAACAAACCAGTCCCAGTGGTTTGGGTAGTTTGAGACTCACTAAATTTCAAGATATATGTGTATAAATTGGTTATCACTGTACAGTGGTACCTTGACTTACAAATGCCTCGACTTCTGAAGGTTTCGACTTACGCAGTCAGTAAACCCGGAAGTATTTTCGCCGCATGCGTGTTCTGCGCATGCGCAAAATCGCACTTCGCGCATGCACAAAATGGACACTTCAACATACAAAGGCTTCGGCTTATGAAGAGCACCACAGAATGGACCGCCTTCGTAAGTCGAGGTACCACTGTATTATATGTAGTGGTGTATCTATGAATATTCTGCACAGTATGCATAGAATACTTTTATTTCCTTTTTGGTTGAAATGACAAGGATGGTCACAACAACAAATAAGCTTTGACTCACTTTTTATGTCCACATAAATTAGCAGTGAGCGCTGACAATGTCGTGTGCAGTTGTATTACCCAACAACCTACCATTGCTAAAGTAGTCAGGGAAACCGGAAAAATTTACTTCTACCACTGGACTTGAAAGCTATCTGATTTGCAAACTTAAATTAAGTTTTCAAGATGTCTTCTTAGGTAGGCCAATATGTTATAATGTCTCGTGACCTGGATTTCTGCCAGGGAGACCTATGTTCAAATCTGTGCTTGGCTTACAGGGTGACCTTGATCTGCTTGTTCTCTAACTTACTTCACTGGGACGTTGTGAGTGTAAATTGTGGAGAAAGTATTTATGACAACCTGAGTTTGGAAGAAAGGAGGGATAGAAATTCATTCCACAGGGCCTGCAGGGCTGAGCAAGATTTATATGATGCAGATCTAGTTACCGTGCAATATCTACAAGGGTTCGTGAAGTTTTGCCAGTTGCTTGCTTTTTAACCCTTTAAGAAATAGTGTTGCTAAAATAAGACACGCAATCTTGCACCATGGGGTTTGGCCAAATCCAGTGCCATTCCCAGTTATACACATAATACATACCACTGATTTGCAGCCGTAGATCAAAGCTGCTGGGCAAATGTTTCCCCGAGTCAAAGGTTTCCATGTAAAGGAAAGCAACATGACACAAGTCTGGAATTCACTTAACAGAGTCTGACTTTTTTCTTCTCCCACCCCACCCCTCAAAGCGATGTGTTGCCTGCGGCCCAATAAACATGAATAACGACCTTAGCATAAATCAGTAGGGGTGTGTTTTTATTACTGTCAAGAGGGGAAATAGTTTCTTTCCGTGTCTGAACAATAAAGTTGCAATAGTGCCATCTAGTGTGTTGTTTTTTAAAATATATCTGAGCTACTGGAGACCTTTGAGTTTTGTCTTACGCGACAAAAGTCTTTGCATTCTTGGGTTGGAGGGCAGAATGGGGACCAACAATGCTTTAGCGTTTCCTTCCGACTGCTTTAGTACTTGAGAATGGAGGCAAGAAAACTGATCTCCTTTCCTGTACAATACTCCTAGACCTGTGGGCAGTCGAGGTTAGGTTGACTACAATGGCTCACCAGTGTATGTGCTGAGAGAATTGTTGTTGTACTAGCCAATATCCTTCTGGGTGGCTTTGCGATGGCATGGACTGTGAGAAGGAAGGAACAGAAGCAAATCGGCCTCATCAGCTCCTTTTTCTGTTGATGGCACTAATGCCGCCAGGTGTATATCTTCGGTCCAGTATACCTGAAGGAGCGTCTCCACCCCCATCGTTCTGCCCGGACACTGAGGTCCAGCGCCGAGGGCCTTCTGGCGGTTCCCTCACTGCGAGAAGCAAAGCTACAGGGAACCAGGCAGAGGGCCTTCTCGGTAGCGGCACCTGCCCTGTGGAACGCCCTCCCATCAGAGGTCAGAGAGATAAACAGCTACCTGACATTTAGAAAATACCTAAAGGCAGCTCTGTTTAGGGAAGTTTTTAATCTGTGATATTTGATGTATTTTAATGTTTGCTGGAAGCCGCCCAGAGTATTATTATTATTATTATTATTATTATTATTATTATTATTATTCTGTGGCTGCCTGCACTGAGCTGCCTTTTTAGCCACCTGGACTTGGATTGGCCCAACGTACTTCTAACAGAAGGTCAAGGAAGGAACAGGCATGTTAGATGTGGGGTGGGTGTGACTTTCCCCAAAAGGCCTCGTGGGACAAATAGGGAGGGCTGACAGGGCAGGTTCCCCCCCTCTGGGGGTGGCCAAATAAACCATAGTTAAGGCAGGGACTTGGTTCATATGTGAGGCTCCAAACCATAGTATAACCAAACTGCGATCAAGTTCCGTGGTTCCTTAGAGCTGCTGGTGTGGTGGTTCTTTTGTTAAAGTTTGGAGTGTTTTGAATACAGTGGTACCTCAAGTTGCAAACACCTCAGGTTGCAAACGCTTCAGGTTACAAACTCTGCTAACCTGGAAGAGTTACCTCGAGTTGCGAACTTTGCCCCAGGATCATAGCTGCCAAGTCTCCCGTTTTCCCCGGGAAATCCCCGTTTTTCCAGCTGTTCCTAGCTGAAAAAATGGATTTTTTTGTTTTTTCCCGATTTATTCTGGCGCGGCGACCATTTTGGAACTGGGCGGAGCATGCTCAGAAGCGACTTTTGATGCTGCTCTGCCCAGTTCCAAAATGGCTGCAGTGTGACTTCTGGCGCGGTGGCCATTTTGGAACTGGGCAAAGCAGCATCAAAAGTCACTTCTGAGCATGCTCCGCCCAGTTCCAAAATAGCGCCAGCGCTACATCCGGTCTGCTATTTCCTGCCCGGTCCCTTATTTCTCTGACAGCAACTTGGCAGGTATGCCCAGGATGAGAACAGAAATCGTGTGCCTGCGGCGCAGCGGCAGCAAGAGGCCCCAATAGCGAAAACACACCTCTAGTTAAGAACAGTTTCAGGTTAAGAACGGACCTCCGGAACGAATTAAGTTCATAATTAGAGGTACCACTGTACTTAACATCCTCTTGTATTTTTGGAGGAGGTAGAAAACTGTTTTCTTAAAGCATGCTGGTCTCCACTAGGAGCAGGCACCTTTTTCTGCAAGAGAAAATTCTTAAGAAACACACTGTGTGTGAGACAAAGTCCTTGTTTAATCTCTCTCTCTCTCCCCTCTTCAACAGAAGCACTGGAGATAAAATGCTGCTCTCTGAACCCTGGGCATCCAAGCTATTATAAACGAAGCAAGATTTATTCTAGAGAGCTGGAACGGATACGTCACTTCTTCTATCCTCTCTGACTGACAGAAAATCTCCTTGGGGCAAAAGCAGGCAGGAAACAGTAAGCATTCGCTGATTGACAAAGAGATAGACCATCCTAGGATCATGGCCTCCGCTCTCTCTAGTGCATCCAGGACCCTTGACTCCTCTGCAGACTCCAGCTGGAATCCGAAATTCCCCAAACCATTTGCTTGGGGCGCAGCCACAGCAGCATACCAGGTGGAAGGTATCTGATTTTTCTTTATATAAACTTATTTGCAGTATTTTGTGGCAAAGGGATGAAATCGGGTTTCTAAAAATGGATTGACTGTCATAATGATTTATCCTTCGTAAATAAGGAGAAGAAGATCCTTTGAGTTGGGAGTTTCATTATCATAGCCATGAAGTCTCACGATGTTTGGGAAGAGGTTTCCTCCATTGCATTTCTCTCTTCTGGCAGTAGCAGAACTCAACAACCTCCTTCAAAAAAACACTTGATGGGAGGGAAATAATGGGAATGGATTCCTCTAGATCCCAAATGCAGGCAAAGGTAGTACGAAATTTGAACAGTGTGTAATCTTTTGGTAGTTGAAAAATCACATCACAGGTTACACTTTTAGGGCTGAGTTTATAAAGATGCTTTCATTTATTCAGACATTGATACTCTGTCTTTCTATAATAATGATGATAAGAAAATTTGGGTAGAAGATTCCAGATAAAAGTATAAATTGCCACAAAAAAGGATGGTGTACCTTGGCTTTCCTCTGAGGGAGAAGTGAAATGAACAAAAGGGTATGTTCATGAGTGCTCTCTTGCCCCATGTGCTGCGTTTATTTAATTTATTTTTTATCTGGAACATTTGTAGATTGCTAAATATTTAACAATAGCAGCTTATAGAGCAAATGGGAATTGTTTGCCAGAAGATCCTTCCCTGAAGATAAGAATATATTCTGGGTTTGGAAGAGACAAAGTCTTGTTTGTTTCTTCAGATTATGGGTAAACACATCCCATAACTGAGGGGTTCAGGACTGCAATGAAAGAAGGCCTGTGTCTAGTCACGTTTTTGCCTTGTAGCTCTGAAAGTCCCACATTGGATGACATTTTTGCTAGTTTAGCAGAGTTTATTAACTTTTAAAAGGGTTGAAGTATCATTCTGATTGTGCCAGGTGAGCTCAAAGGGCAGCTCGAAGTGCCTTACGACCCAGGAATAACAAGGTGAATTTTCAACAGAGCACTCAGAGGTGTTTCTTCCTACAAAAGGCCATCCCTCTGATAAATTTCAGTTTCCTGTGTTAAAACTATTTTTAACCTGATACGTACTAGATTGTTTTGGTTGCTTTACACTAATTTTTGTCCTGTGCTGGGAGAAGCAGAAGACCAATTCACACATGAATAAATAGCAGTAGTTGTGGTGCGTTCTTATAGGTAATAATAATAATAATAATAATAATAATAATAATAATAATAATAATAATATATTTATACCCCGCCCATCTGGCTGGGTTTCCCCAGCCACTCTGGGCAGCTTCCAACAGAAAAATAAAACACAATAATCTATTAAACATTAAAAGCCTCCATGAACAGGGCTGCCTTCAGATTTCTTCTAAAAGTCTGGTACTTGTTTTCCTCTTTGACATCTGTTGGGAGGGCGTTCCACAGGGCAGGCGCCACCACCGAGAAGGCCCTCTGCCTAGTTCCCTGCAACTTGGCTTCTCGCAACGAGGGAACCGCCAGAAGGCCCTCGGTGCTGGACCTCAGTGTCCGGGCAGAAAGATGGAGGTGGAGACGCTCCTTCAGGTATACTGGACCGGTGCCATTTAGGGCTTTAAAGGTCAGCACCAACACTTTGAATTGTGCTCGGAAACGTACTGGGAGCCAATGTAGATCTTTCAAGACCGGTGTTATGTGGTCTTGGCAGCCGCTCCCAGTCACCAGTCTAGCTGCCGCATTCTGGTTTGTGCATGAGGTTGGTTTGTGCATGAGGAAAGACAGTTAACTTGCAAACAACTGGGCCCATGCATGGCTTGGATAACCTGGAACTTCCATGTAATACAGAAATGTGGGGATTAATGTCTATCTGTTTGCTTGTAAGTAGCTTTCGGTTGCCCTAGGTGAGATAAAGTGACTGACAAATATAAGAGATAAATAATAACAGTAATACAAAAATTGAGGTCAGTTCTAGCGAGCTAATAATAATTGATGATCATTACATTTATTTCACTGTTACATTTTTATCATGCCTTATTTTCCAAGGACAGGACCCAGGTGGTGCTGTGGGTTAAACCGCAGAGTCTAGGGCTTGCTGATCAGAAGGTCGGCAGTTCGAATCCCTGCAACGGCGTGAGCTCCCGTTGCTCGGTCCCAGCTCCTGCCCACCCAGCAGCTCGAAAGCACGTCAAAGTGCAAGTAGATAAATAGGGACCGCTCCAGCGGGAAGGTAAACAGCGTTTCCATGCGCTGCTCTGGTTCGCCAGAAGCGGCTTTGTCATCCTGGCCACATGACCCGGAAGCTGTCTGCAGACAAACACTGGCTCCCTCAGCCTATAGAGCGAGATGAGCGCCGCAACCCCAGAATCGGACACAACTGGACCTAATGGTCAGGGGCCCCTTTACCTATTTTCCAAGGAGCTCAACGTGGCATTCTCCCCCTCCCCATTCTTGTTGGCATCTATCTGCTTCAAGAGACAGTGGAGTGCACCTCCGGGGTGAAGTCAAATCCCTGCATTAGCAGCACTGAAATGACGTCCCCAAAGTGCTAGCCTGGGCAGTGGTGCGTATGGAGGTCCTGGGCTGCCCAGATGACAGTACGCCCCCTTTTGGCCTTGCTTATGTGGTCCACAGGAAAGCAGAGCAATATGTTTGGCACCAGCTTGGCTGCAGGAGTTGCCAGGAGGCTGACAAGACACTGTCCAACCATCTTAGGGACTCCACCATGTATTTGTGTAGGGCAGGGCAGGGCTGTCTTAACTATTGGTGCTAGGGGTGCTAGGGGTGCACGGCACCTGGGCACTGGGCTCTCAGGGGAACCAGCCCAAGAGTCCAGGGCTGAGTGTTGGAGTCCAGGGAAGAGCCACCAATAGCTGAGCTGAGCGGAGCGCCACGGGCTCTTCTGCTACGGGCGGCTCTTTCCTCTGGCGGGCTCTGTTCCGCTCAGCTGTCAGCCCTTGCCCCAGCTGCATGGTGGCTAACTGTTTCAGCACCGCGCCAGGAGCACCGTGTAACGTTGTGGATGCTGCGCGGCGCATCCTGTTGCATGCGCCGAACTGCAGGTTCCTTTGCTGGCTTTTCCGCTGTTGGTCCATGTTCCCAGCGCTGCCCAATGTGGGGTGCCAGTGCAGAATGACGGAGAATGCAAGCGGCAGTGGAGGAAACATCTCCGGACAGGATCGGCCGTGCACCGACAGTGCCGATGGCAGCAACATATCCTGACGAATAGGAGTGCGCAGATCCTGTCCGGAGATTTCCCCTCCACTGCCGCTTGCATTCCCCATCATTGGGCAGTGCTCGGAGCGTGCGCCGACAGCGGGAAAGCCAGCAAAGGTACCCGCATCCTGGCGCACACAACAGGATGTGTTGCGCAGTGCCCACAATATTATACAGCGCTCCGGGTGCTGTGCGCACAGCCGAAACAGTTAGCCGTCATGCACCGGGGGGGGGGGCAGTGGACGGACAGTGTGGCAACTGTGCCGCTCGACATTTTGTTTCTCCCCCCCCCCCAGCATGGAACACGCACCCACCTTTGTACACCCCTGTGTGTGGGGCGCTGCGCTGGCACCCCAATTGGTTGGTGCTGTGAGTCCCTGTGTCCTGCAATCGTTCTAAAGGTAAACAACTATCTCCTTAAAGAAAAGGTCAACAACCTTGGGGGTTCTCTCCTTTGAAAAAGGTCAACATATGCTTAAGACGTGATTCATCGCACCTTCGGAATCTGGGCCTAGTGTTTTTAAAGTAATTCATGCTTGCCTAATATATTGGGCGGCTTGGGGGGGGGGAGGAGGAGATTTAGTTCCACAGAACAGAGAAAGTTTGAAGAGTTAAATCTTTCAATGGAAAGAAATTGAATCTTTAATTGATGTCAAAGTTGATGTGTTAGAAAACTTTCAGCGCTCTGAGGAACTGACTAAAATACGATTGCCTTGAGTCACCGAACCACGGGAAACCGTGATCCGTGAGAGACACTCAAAGCACTTTGATCTAATAATTGACCTACTTTGAAGGTTGTCCCACATTAAAGTTCAATTTGCCGAATAACTCTGCGTAGATATATTGGTGCACTCGAGCTATGATAAAATTCTGTAAAGAACGTGAGACGTGACCAAAAGTCTATGAGGAGCCTCATTGCGGAAGGGATATTACATATTCTAGGAATGCTTTAAGTGTCTGCAATATGCTTAACCTTGCATTAAACTTAGATTTAATAAGACAGATGTGTATTAAAGTACTGAATATACTCCAGGGAGCAATTTGGTACCGGCAAGGGATGGACTGGATGACCTCCTAATAGGTCTTTTCCATCTTTAATTTCTATTATACTAATTGATTATTAAAACTCTTTTTATTGAGGGCTGGTGTATCACTATTACATAGATATTAATCTTGCAGACCAGCTGATATTTAATTTATAGGCTTCCAAGCCATAACGTCCCTTTAATTTTGGGGACAGGAAAGTCTGAAAAATGTTCCTCGTTATAAGGGTGAGGATTTTTCACCCGTTTTCATTTCTGCGATCAAAGCATACCAGCAGAGTTTAAATACACCTGCGCTCAAGTTAAAAAACAACCTGCCAACTTGAACAGCCAAACTGAAGGCTGTAACTTCCTTTCTTCCACTTGCTTAGCCTGAAGCATTTCCGTTGGGGTTATTTACATTACCTGTGAAGTTTGTTTCAAGACTGCATGATTACCATTATTTAGTAATAAAATGTTGTCACTTTTGTCATCTCACCGGCAGTCAAAATCAAACTTGTAAGCTCCTTGAGGCAAAGACCTGTCTTCTTGGCTATTCTCTGCCCCGGGGAGGTTGTGTTCTATTTCCCTGGCCCCCCCCAATTGTCTATAATTATGTTCTTTTAAAAAGTAAATATATACCTGTCAGGGACCATGCTGAGGAGGGCTGCACTGAGGAGGAATGGTAGGAGCCTCCCCCTCTCCCTGCTCCAGATCCTGAATCTTCCCAGGAGCAGGAGGACAGTATAGATTTGGAACAGTGGCTTGCAGAGGGACATAGTTCAGAAGGCGGAAGCTGGGAAATACTGGATGGGGAACAGCTTGGAGAAGAAGCACTGGAAGAGAAAGAGTTAACAGACTCAATTTCTCTGGAAAGCGTTCATCTGCTCAGTCCAAGGTCAAGAAGAGCAGATAAGGCAGCAGCACAGAAAGCACAGTGGTTATGAGCTCAGGTTACAAGACACAGTAGTGACATGGGTGACTAGGGAGGATGTGGGTGGAACCCTTAATTGGGAGCACCGCCATTCCTAGGAAATGGATTCTTTGATCTCTCGCTGTGATCATTAAATTTTCTAACTGGTAAGAAGACTCCTTTTCCTTTGTTCTGCTTATCTGCTGCCAAGGGGGGAAGGAAGCCGATTCCCTGAAGCCTGACAATACCATCCACACATTATATTTAACTACAATTAGCCATACAATAAGAA
Organism: Zootoca vivipara; assembly: GCF_963506605.1. Taxonomy (NCBI): domain Eukaryota; kingdom Metazoa; phylum Chordata; class Lepidosauria; order Squamata; family Lacertidae; genus Zootoca; species Zootoca vivipara. The sequence continues at coordinate 68,926,815 of NC_083284.1, read as the reverse complement.
TACACCCATGAGGCACAGTAGAGGAAGGAAAAGAGAGGTTGGGATGTCTGGCTATCCATCCACTTTCATACTTCCTGCATTTGGGGGGTTTACTGTTAGCATTTTGTGCACGCAGTTTTGCATAGGATGACCACACACTTGTGTTTGGCTTCTGTGGCTTGCCAAAGGCTGCCCATTCAAGTATAGTCAAGTGTGCATAAAAATGGAGGTATTAGAGAAAGTAGAATATTGAAATGCATTGTGTTGGGGTGAAATGTGCACGATAGTCAAAACTACATATAAAAAGGAGAAATTTGCTGATGTGTTTTCATGATGTTTGTTTGTTTTTTAAAGACCTTCAGATTCACGCAAAATGTGGAGAACAGAACTTACGGATGGAAAAATGAGAAACGGAGAGAACCAAAACTGACATATTTCCATCCCCGGTGCAATTTTACTTTGTACTGTAAATGTAAAGCTGGCAATGTTCATTTGCATTACAAATGCCTCCCTTCTGCTTTCTCTTCTGCATTTATAACAATCAAATATTCACACAACTAGTGAGAAAGAGGCTCGGAGGTAATTTAAACCTCACTGAAGGCAGTTCTCTAAGGGCATATCTATGCATCAGACTTAATCAGTTTAATTTCCTCTCCCTGGGGACCCTGGGAGCTGTAGTTTTGTGAGAGGGACGAGGGATTTCTATACTGCTTCTGGAATTGCTCGGCAGGAACTGATAGTTAAACTGGTATTTCAAAAATGATACCTCTTGTGGGTCAGACTGAGGAGCAGCTTCTGGGGGTGGGGGTGACATCGCTTCTGGGCACAGCTCCACTGCTGCCACAGAGAAGGAGTGGGTCAGACTGAGGAACAGTTGCAACGCATCCAGGTAGCAGACAAGTTAAGGCAGCAGACGGGCATGTTTGGCAGCAGGGTAAGGTAGTCAGGGCAAACAACTTTGCCCTTCACCTTAGTGACCCAACAAACCCCAAGTTCTCAAGTAAGCTAACACAAACCAAGAACAATAGGCGTGCAGGTAGAAAGCTATTAAGAGGGGCTATCTAGTACCCACCTCTCTGGGGAATGGGTGAGCCCTGGTTATTGATAGAGCCCTGGTGGTGGCAAGTCTGTAAGGTCAGCCTCCATACCTGAGGACCTTTAAAGGCCCCAACAGCTTGGAAATGTGCTATAGGGATGTCATTCTTAAAAGCTGAAAGGAGAACCACCATGTTGCTCAATGGATAAGGGGCCATATTGTGGCATGGATTCCATAAAAAGGAAGTGCATCCTGGGAGCTGCCATAGATAATACAGTGGTAACTTGGTTCTCAAACTTAATCCGTTCCGGAAGTCAGTTCCAAAACCAAAGCATTCCAAAACCAAGGAAAACATTACTTTTCCCATAGAAAGTAATGTAAAATGAATTACCCCAGAGTGGCTAGGGAAACCCAGCCAGATGGGCGGGGTATAAATAATAAATTATTATTATTATTATTATTATTATTATTATTATTATTATCCACTCCAGACTTTTAAAAACCACCCCTAAAACAGCAATTTAGCATGGATTTTACTATCCAACAAGACCATTGATCCATAAAATGAAAGCAATAATCAATGTACTGTACAATAAAATAAATAAGACAGTACTGTAGATGATAAAAATTAAAATTAATCTTTTCCCTAGCCTGCACTGTTGATAGTCAGTGCTTTTATCCATTTCCGCAGTCACACAATCAATCAATCAGCAGCTGAACTGAGTTCCACACAGTCACAAAAACAAATTAATCGAAAAAGCACAAACACAAAATAAATAGCAAAAACAAAAGTACCAAACTTAATCAGTTCCGGAAGTCCATTTGGCTTCTGAAATGTTCGAAAACCAAGGCACAGCTTCTAATTGGTGCAAGTGCCCCGGAAACAATAGCTGACAGCCGTATTGGATGTTCGGCCTCGGAAAAACATTTGAAAACCGAAATACTTACTTCCGGGTTTATGGAGTTTGAGAACCAATGCGTTTGAGAACCAAGGTACCACTATAAAGTATAACCCCGGTGTGTGTGTGTGTGTGTCAGCCAGAGCTTGGCTCTGGCACCTTTCAGGTGGGCACCATAGCCACTCTAAAACAAGAGAACAAGGGGGAAGTTCATGGTGAGCTCCCATCATCTGTTCATAGTCCTATCTCACCACCACTCTTATATCTGGCTGTATCCCTGCCGGTAACTTTTGCCACAGCTGCCCAAATACCTCCTGCACTCTCCACTCTCACTCCCTTGCGATTTTTATGCCTGAAATCTCCTTCTGAACACCTGGGCGATGCCACCTCTCCTACCGTCTTTGGATCCCTCCTCACATGCCCCCTTTTCCAGGAAGCCTTTGGCACAACCCCCTATCCTGAGATTTTGGGGACTTTTCATTCTGTAGGGTTTCGAAATGTACAGAAACGTACATGAGTATAAGAAGCTTAGCTTCTGCAGGCAGTCCCTTGGGAACACGTGAAAAGCAGACCCTCCAAGTGTCCCTATTTCCCTGCATTTACAGAAGCTGTCCCAGTTTTTTATTTGATCCCCAAATGTCCCACTTTACCTTAAAGGTAAAGGTAAAGGGACCCCTGACCATTAGGTCCAGTCGTGACCGACTCTGGGGTTGCGGCACTCATCTCGCATTATTGGCCGAGGGAGCTGGCGTACAGCTTCCAGGTCATGTGGCCAGCATGACAAAGCCGCTTCTGGTGAACCAGAGTAGCACACGGAAACACTGTTTACCTTCCTGCCGGAGCGGTACCTATTTATCTACTTGCACTTTGATGTGCTTTCGAACTGCTAGGTTGGCAGGAGCTGGAACCAAGCAACGGGAGCTCACCCCGTCGCAGGGATTCAAACCGCCGAGCTTCTGATCGGCAAGCTCTAGGCTCTATTTTCAGTGGAGAAATGTTGGAGGGTCTGGGAAGCTGGTGGTGATGATGGTAGTTGGAGCTGGTGCAGTCACACCTTCCTACATACTGTCTCAGGACTTAAAACAGCATAGTGAGTCCATAACTGAAATGAGCACGTCTCCTTGCCTCCATTTCTACCTCCTACCTCCATTGTCGCTTCTGCGGTGCATCAGAGAATGTAAGCACCTCAAAGCAGAGACTCTGCAAAGTGTCAGGCACAAGGAGAGTGATATAGAAATAAATAAGGCCTTCGGCATTTTCAGTTCACCTACATTATGTCAAGTAATTTGCACAAAAGCCCTTAAAGGTCAGGCGGTATTCTTCTTATTTTTATTCCCATGTTTCAGGAAGAGCTGAGACGGAGAAAGCAGTGGCTTCCCTAAGGTCCACCTTGCGAGTTCATGGCCGAGATGGAATTTGAACTAAGGACTTCCTGGTTCACAGCTCAGTTTCTTATGCTACACTAGCTGTTCGCTTGGAGAATCAGAGGTTTTTTTAAAAATAAAAATAAAAAAGTAATATTATTTTTAGGTATGCATGATTGCAGCCCGTGATGACATTTTAAATAGTGACCTCTATCAAAGACTTTGAAATCTCTATGAAATATCTTTTAAACTATCAGGACACGAAAAATTATGCAAAGGTTGCAAAAACCTAGTGTAAAATTTAATTTGGTGAAAACCTTTGCAGCTCTCTCTCTCCCCCCCCCCCCCCCCCGCAGACGCTTGTCTAAGCGAAAGGCAGACATTTCGCAGAGGCGCTGTTACATTAATTCATCTTCTGCATGCCTAGGGCCATGGCTTATAATGGCATTTCCTTTCTTTCTAACTGACTGTCAGGACTTTCAAAGGACATCCCAGACAGCCATAAGTGCCTGTTTGCTGGATAGATCTGTCTTGTCCTAAAGGCTCTCTTTGATACAGACTGATCTCTTACATTTCACCCTCCTGCACTTACTAATCTGATAGCGGGCTCACATAGGCACCCCCCCCCAAATTAAGCCACAGGTTTTCATGAATTAGAATAGGGATATGGGGTATCTGGCAAATATTTCAGTTTAAGGAAATTGTATTATTGTTCCTAATGGAGGGGTGCAGCTACACAAGATCATATCTAGGATTTGGAATGATACCTGATGTCTATTCCCATGAGGTCTCTTAGGTCTCTGATACTTTGTACACTTTTTTCCTCCAACTAAAAACAACTTTTTTCAGGGTTGTTGGGTGTTTTTTTTTTTTTAAAAAAACATATTTAATGATGATTGCTTCCTTATCTTAGGGTAGAACTCTGCAAGAATTGTGGAACTGCCATCATACATTTCAACCCAGTGTCAAATTCTTTTGTCTTTGCTCTTCTGTAAATTGTAGTACAACTTACTCCGTTGCCTGAGGTCGTTCTGTTGCATGGCCTCGCTAAGGCTGGGCGGTATAGGTGGTTTTCAGCATCGCGATATATCACCAGCTAAACATCATGATATACTGATATATCTGAAATAAGGATGGAGCTATGTAGAGGCAGTGGCTGGCTTTGCGGTTTTTCCTGCATTATGTTTTTTGCATAGCACACAAACATCATGATTCACGATATATTGCCAGGTCAAAAATTATGAAACCAATATCACAATATGGACTCCTCTTTTCCTCTCTTTTCCTCCTGGTGTGGTGTTCTGTACATAGCATGCTTAGTGTTAAGGTTTAGTCCTGTTATAAGTTATTGTATGCTTACAATAACATGGGTGGCGCTGTGGTCTAAACCACTGAGCCTTGGGCTTGCCGATCAGAAGGTTGGCGGTTCGAATCCCCACAATGGGGTGAGCTCCCATTGCTCAGTCCCAGCTCCTGCCAACCTAGCAGTTTGAAAGCACGTCAAAGTGCAAGTAGATAAATAGGTACCGCTCCGGTGGGAAGGTAAATGGTGTTTCCGTGTGCTGCTCTGGTTTTGTCAAAAGCAGCTTAGTCATGCTGGGCACATGACCTGGAAAAACTGTCTGCGGACAAATGTTGGCTCCCTTGGCCAGTAAAGCGAGAAGAGCGCCGCAACCCCAGAGTCGTTCATGACGGGACTTAACTGTCAGGGGCCCTTTACCTTTTTAAGTTTAAGTTAAGTCTGCTGCAACTGGATTTTTTTATGGACAGTGCCAATCCTGAATGTATTGGATTTGTGGCCTTTGTGCTCATTTGCCTTCAGTAGCAGTAAATCTCTGCTGGATGAAATACAATTGCCTCTCGTCTATTTTTGGGGGGAATCCTGCAACGTGTTTAAGTTTTTACTCTGCTAACTATACATTGGAATCTACTCTGTCAATATTGAGTAGAATTCCATGAAAATGAGTGAGTTGTGGTGGCAAAGAAAGGTGTGCAGAGCCCCTTTTCAAGTCACACCTGACCTTCGTGGTTAGTGCTCAGCTTGGAAATTCTCTGCTGGGAAAGTTCACACACACCCTTTCTGAACTTCGTCCCCAAGATTAGTTGAAACCTCAAAAAACAATCAACCTCTTTGCTGTAGAAGGGCAATGATTTACATATTTATTATACTCCGTTCTTGTTGATTATGACCCCCAATACATAGGAGAGTTAAGGGTGGCAACTGCAGAAATGGAAGAAAGGGTTGTTGAAAGATCATGGAATCTTCACAAACATTTGGGTGCAGGTAGAATTGTACGCCCGGCATGTAATCACTTTTATGTGAAAGCTTTTTTTTCCTTTTCCTTTTAAAGTGAAATAGATCTCCAAGCAGCGAACAGCACTATGAATAAATACATAGCACAATACCAATAATTCCATAGTTCAAGGAGCTACAGTTGAAATTGAAGCTGTGCACAGAGTATCATATGATTTGCTCACAAGGCACTTGTCCAATGTATGTGATTGCATTATTTTTACATTCAACTTGTGTCTTTTCCATGTCAAAAGTGTAACGATTGTTTTGTTTTTAATCAGGAGGCTGGGATGCAGATGGAAAAGGCCCCAGCGTTTGGGACACGTTCACCCATCAGGGAGGAGATCGGGTTTTCAAGAACCAGACTGGTGATGTAGCTTGTGGCAGCTATACTCTGTGGGAGGAAGATTTGAAATGTATCAAACAGCTTGGATTGACTCATTATCGCTTCTCTCTTTCCTGGTCACGTCTGTTACCTGATGGGAAGACAGGTTTCATCAACCAGAAAGGCAATTGTTCCTTTAAAATAGAAAGTTGTGCCGCTTTAATTCAAGGTTATTGCTGCAGTCTGGCATAATTAATCCAGTGTGCTATTCTGCAGTGCAGGTTTGAAATTGCAACTTTGTTCAGAGTAATTATGGGATGAACTTGATTTAAAATATAAAATAAAAAGGTTTGAAAACCTTGTCCTAATTAATATTCTGGAATACTCCTGAAATTGCGATCTTTTGAGATAAGTATTAGGCTATGTTACTTTGTATGTGTGCTGCTATTTTTAAGATTGCATATCAATTATTCTTAATTGTTTTGAATGGATGTGGCACTTTGCAAAGGTTCTTTGGCAGAAAGGGGGAGAGGGGGAGAAAAAGGCAGGCTTCTGCCTCAAGGAGAATACAGTCGATTTGTGACAGGGCAGGGAGAAGATAAGCATGGAAAGGGAGATGCAAAGGTCACAAAATACCTGCCTGGGTTACATCCAAAGAGTCATGGGAGGAATGAGAATAGCTACCGGTACACTCCTGCAGCTAGAAGTGGGAAAGTTTGCAGGTAAATCCTGTAGCAATTCCTGTATGCCTACTTTTAATGGTTGATGTTTTATTGATATTATTATTATTATTATTATTATTATTATTATTATTATTATTAATACACAAGATGAAGAACTTCGTGGTCTTTAGCTCTCATGCAAGTGAAAAGCAGCCCTTCTCACTATGTAGAAGGACACATTTGGATCCAACCCATTGAGGGGAGAAATAGGTACAGAAAGGGGAGCAAAAGCAGAAGTGAGTTTTGAGAAGGGCTTTTAAGGGAAAGAAAGGCTGGCTTACCTGTATGTGAGGTACAGTAGTTGAAGGCATAGGAAGCAGCAATGGAGAATGGATGGAACTACATATTAAGAATAGGGTCTTAGGGCAATTGAAGTTACTAGGGTTGGAAGCATGAACAAACACTGGCTATGTTCAGATGGTGGCATCTTGGCTTTATAAGTTGTTATATAGACAAGTACAGCTCTTTGCTTCTTTCATTTTGTGAGCTGGTAGACAAAGCATGAAGCCTTCCATTAGCTATAGTTTCCTGTTTCATCCAAACCATGAAACTATGGTTTAGGACCAAGCCAGGATATTAAGCCAACTGGAAGCCATGGCTTGACATTGTGCCTTGTTCCACAGCCATGCACTGTAGTTACCCCATTCAAACAAAATGGAAAACGATAGCTAATGGAATACCATCCTAGCTGGTTTGCTATGTTGAGCAAAGTGGCATTATGGGCTGCCCAAAGGCTCATTTACATACACGACTGTCTGAACACAGCCACTCAAGCTCATTCTGAACTAGTTTGCTTCCAGGAATTGCTGTGGTTTTAGCGTCTGCCAGGTAGAAAGCAACCCTTGTCTGTCAGGACCAGGCATGCGTCTCAGTTACCCAACAGTTACATGATGGCATGGGCACCAAATGGTGCAATCCTGCTTCCGTGCCATGTGTCAATTATGCCTGCTTTGCTTGACATCTCAATAAAAGCTTGGGCCAAAGCAAAGTTGGAAGCTGACCATTGCCCTTTGCTTACTGAGAAGTGTGCATGAAAATGTGAACATCCCTTCTCTGCCTCTGCTGGGCAATGCTTGAGAGGTCCAGCGGTGCCATTGCAGCGGGAGCTCTTGAGATAGAGACCCTTCCCTCAGCCCCTCCTTTCTAACCTGACCTTGCTTGAGATAAAGAAAGCTCTTGCCTCTGCAGGACTCTGCAGGACCAACTGTTGTGTATTTTGCTGGTGTTGGAAGCATTTTGCCCACTGTTGAGAGTGGAATCCCTTTTATCCGAGTGTGTCTTTTACCCATAGAATCTGAAAACGGAAAGCATTTACCCTCTGGGGAGAGCACTTTACAGATTGCTAAGTTCCCCATTGTTTCCTGAATATTTCTCCCTGCCCCCCCCTCATTAAATGGCAGCTGTTTTTGAATAGGAATCCTTTGCTGGTTAACAGCTCTGAGGTCTAGAATAGGTTATGTAATTTGAATGTTGGAGCGGAAGGATAAGTTTTACAGACACTTGAGAGATGGCCGTTAAGAGAAATCCTCACGCTTACAAATTCAGCTGTAATTTTTAAGAAAAATTCCTCCCTACTTGGTTCTTATTATAAACGCTTTTCTGATTAATATTATGAACTTTAAATTTATCAAAAGGGCACTAGTCGGTTGGTTTTCATTAGGCAGGATCTCGCTTCTCCTGAGCAGTGATCTGTTGAAGCAATTGTAACTGCATAGCATGGAAAAGGCCATCATCCTCTCTATAAACATTTTTTCCCAAAGAGCATGGAGAGAATTAGAAACCTCAGAGCAGTGTCCTTTAAAAAAATAAAATGAAAAAAATTCGCGTGGACTGATACAGTGCCAATTTCACACCTAAAACATGGCACATCTGGGAAAGCCATTTGTTTTCCAGCTTTGGGAGATTTTTAAAATACGTTATTTTATTTAAAAGTAAAAATAGGATAGGCAAGGTTGTCAAATCATTTGGACAGGATGAAGGTATCTGCCTCACAGAGAAAATTTTAAGATACCTTTAAATGGTGACAAAAGGCTAGAACATTTGGGAATTTTAGTTTTTTTTAAAAAAGGGCAGGACACACGCTTAGATTGACGTAAAATGGAGCATGATGTGAAGAAGTGGATAGGGAGTTTGCCTTCCTGTCTCATAACGCTAGGACCAGCAGACATTCGGTGAAGCTAAATGATGGGCTATTCAGTACAGACAAATGGAAGTAGATCTTGACTTGGCGCAAAGTTGGACTTTGATACCGCAAGATGTAGTGATGACCACCAATGTAGATGGCTGGATTAGATAAACTCGCAGAGGATAAAGCTAGTCATGATGGCTGCATGATACCTCTGAACACCAGTTCCTGTGGAACAACAGCAGGGGAGGTGCTATTGCTCATGTCTTGCTTACTGGTTTTCCATAGGCTGGTTGGCCATTGTGGGAAAGAGGATACCTTGATCCACCAGGGCTCTACTCAGGTTGTTTTCTTCCCTCAACCATGAGCTCATTGGGACCATTAGGCAAGTTGTTGCCTCTCAGTTTCAGCCTGCCGCAACTCTAATATGAGGATAATAATGTTGGCCTACCCTGCAAGTTCATTGTGTTTACTGAATTATTAAATATTTAATATGTCTCTACCTCTCTCATCTCTCTGTTTACATAAGCTAAATCTTTAAGGAAAAGCTTTCAAAATGAACTTTGTTGAGTACAAATGCAAACCTTGTTGCCTTGCTTCCATCTTCTATAGGAGTTGAATATTATGACAAAATGATCGATAGTCTACTAGCAAACGACGTGACTCCTGTGGTCACCCTGTATCATTTCGACCTTCCGCAGCGTTTAGAAGATCAAGGGGGCTGGAGATCAGGGGCCACGGTGGAAGCCTTTGATAGTTATGCCCAGTTTTGCTTCAGAACCTTTGGGGACAGAGTAAAGTTGTGGATCACCATTAATGAGCCGTATGTTATGGCTGAGCTCGGCTACGAAGAAGGTATAATGGCCCCAGGTATTACGGAGCTTGGCACCGGAGCATACCTGGCCGCTCACAACATGATCAAAGCTCACGCTGCAGCCTGGCACACTTACGATAGGCTATTTCGGAAAACACAGGGCGGACTTGTGTCTATAGCGCTCAACTCGGATTGGGCAGAACCCTTTGATCCGAATTCCGTTGCTGACCAGGAAGCTGCTAAGAGGCACGTGGCGTTTTGCCTGGATTGGTTCGCTACCCCGATCTTCCTCAGTGGCGACTATCCAGCCATCATGAAATCCCAGGTTTCTGCTGCGTGTAAGAGGCAAGGTTCTCCATCGTCGAGGCTTCCGGAATTTACCGAGGAAGAAAAGATGATGATCAAGGGCACTGCTGACTTTTTCTCTCTAAATTACTACACTTCCCGTAAAATTAAGCACCGAGATAATACGCGTAGCCCACCGAGTATGTCTGCGGACAAGGAAGCGGAGCAAGTAACAGATCCATCCTGGCCTGTAGCAACCGGCAGTTCTTGGCTGGCTGTTGTTCCATGGGGTTTACGCCGCCTGTTGAAATACATTAAGGTATGCTATTCCTCCTGTTTATCCTTTTCCTTGATGAACCAACTGTGGCGGCTGTCTCGTGCTCAAAGGGGTTTTAGTGTAGAGGTTGAAACAAAAGCACACTTTTTGTTTCACTGCAAATCCAGGTAACAACTCTGTGTTGCTGTCAGTGCATTGTGTAGCAGCCCCACGTTATGAGGACTGCTTTCCACCTGGCGTCAGGGAAGGGCTAGCATTGCATCTGTCAGGGTACAGGGTTATATCCAACATTAGTCCTCTTTGGAGCTGATCCATTGAAATTGATGGGCATAACTATGGCCCATTAATTCAGTAGGCCTACTCCAAGTATAACTTAGTTGGATACCACTCACTCTGTGATAAAGATTCATGGGTTTTCATCCTGTTCATGCCCTCCCACGAAGTAACTGAGTCAGGGCCAGTTCCCCCAATGGCCAGGGATGATGTAGGTCAGGCATAGGCAACCTTCGGCCCTCCAGATGTTTTGGACTACAATTCCCATCATCCCTGACCACTGGTCCTGTTAGCTAGGGATCATGGGAGTTGTAGGCAAAAACATCTGGAGGGCCGAAGGTTGCCTATGCCTGATGTAGGTTTTATTCCATGGTGTCTGAAGAACGTCACATTGGCTATCACTGATCTTGCATTTATAAGCATCCTATACGGTGATACTCACTTCCAAACACAACTCTATATGAATGTGGGAAGACTTCTGAGTTTAAGCAGTCATAAGTTCTGAGGTCCACCAACCAGAGTGAGATGCAACAGCGACTCAGCATGGTGGAATAGGGTGCTTCTGAGCATATGCTTTCCCCAAGAATTTGTGATCAATACCAGAACCAAACTCATAAGCCCTTTTCCATGCAAAAGCCCACTCTTCCTTGTCCTCCAAGCAAGCTAATTTAGGGCAAAGAAAGAGAACTGGCAGTCAGAAACACTTAGCAACCTGGCTCAAATTGCTGTCAGGGTTTTTGCGAGTACTCTTGAGTAACGACCATCCACATGCTTGTCTTTCAGGAACTTTTATTGGTGCACATTATTTACAGTGAATTGAGCTGCTGGTTTCATGTCTCATCAGTCCGATTCAGAATCCAGCACTGCCCCTTTTCGCGACTTTGACCAACATAAGAGTCGCGGGACAGCTAACCTCCTCCCCTTTCTCCTCCTCCTTAATTCCGGTGTGGGGGGGAAAGGTCTCCGGCCCTTCTGAGTCTCCTCCTCTCTTTCGCCCTCCCTCTCTTCCTGCCTGAGGATCAGTAGCTCTTGGATGTTGCCAGAGCTCTGGCACTCCCTCTCCGTCTCCTGACTTTCCCCTTCTGACCCTTCGCTTTCATTACTGCTGGGAGATGGGCTGCTCCTGATGAGGGGGGGCTGTTCCCTATAAGCCCTCCCCCTTACAATTGCCAAACCCCAGCTTTAAAAGATCAACCTTTAAGGATCATGTGGACATTATCTGCATTATTATATGGCCCCCAAATCAACCTTTTAATCACGCCTCACAGATATTAATCTTGACAATATTCAGGTTCCGTCTGGCTGTTGCCTGCCTTCTCGCTTTAAGTTTTAATGGTGTGCAAAGCAGTTCATAATAAACTATTAAGATGATCAAAATAACATTTGGAAACAATCCATTACATACCACATCAATAAATTCAATTAAGTTGAAATCCGCAAGTCAATAGGATAAGTTCTATATCATAATGAAATAATTGGGACATAATGCAAAACAAGTACCGAGCTAAATCAAAACCAGGAGCTGAAACAGGAATGTTTAATAAAGGCAACCCCACTAAAAATTCTAGTCGCAGCAGCCTGCCTTAAATACAGTTCAGAGAAGATGGGATCAGACTTGCCCCCCCCCCCCCAATTCTAAACTGACTTCATATTCTGGAACCCTTTCTGTGTGCAGAATTTCATTTTGTCAGCAGAAGGCAATATTGGGCAGCGTTCTAGGACACCTCTTTCAATGACTATTTCCACAAGACAGTGTTCATCTCCTAAGACAGTGGAAGCAAAGTCACTTTATTCGAAATCCCTTATTCCCACACAGAGGCATCTAAATCTATGAGGTAGTTTTTTTGGTTTGCTTTCCACTTAGAGATAGCAGAAATCTATACCTTGACATCCTTGGGTTGCATACAAACGTTAAAAACTGCCTTTGGCGTGCCGTTTCCGCTGCCTCCCCCTCAAGAGAGGAGCGTATTTACCCCTGCTTTTGCAATGCATTTGACAACACACTCACCAGAACTTGCAACACTGATTCACTTACCTTGCCTTGCACTCATCCTTCAGGAATTCTGAGCTGATGCAGCAAAGGGGTTAAAAGAATGAGTTACAAATCCGGAGAAGTCTTCAGCTCAGCACTCATCTCTGGCATGAACTCACAGCACTTTATCTCAGTCTGAAAACAAGGGTACCTTTTTGTTGTTGTTGTTGTTTAGTTGTTTAGTCGTGTCCGACTCTTCGTGACCCCATGGACCAGAGCACGCCAGGCACTCCTGTCTTGCACTGCCTCCCGCAGTTTGGTCAAACTCATGTTAGTAGCTTCGAGAACACTGTCCCACCATCTCGTCCTCTGTCGTCCCCTTCTCCTAGTGCCCTCCATCTTTCCCAACATCAGGGTCTTTTCCAGGGAGTCTTCTCTTCTCATGAGGTGGCCAAAGTCTTGGAGCCTCAGCTTCAGGATCTGCCCTTCCAATGAGCACTCAGGGCTGATTTCCTTCAGAATGGATAGGTTTGATCTTCTTGCAGTCCATGGGACTCTCAAGAGTCTCCTCCAGCACCATAATTCAAAAGCATCAATTCTTCGTCGATCAGCCTTCTTTATGGTCCAGCTCTCACTTCCATACATCACTACTGGGAAAACCATAGCTTTAACTATACGGACCTTTGTCGGCAAGGTGATGTCTCTGCTTTTTAAGATGCTGTCTAGGTTTGTCATCGCTTTTCTCCCAAGAAGCAGGCATCTTTTAATTTTGTGGCTGCTGTCGCTGCTGTCACTGCCTCGTTGCAAGGATTCAAGCCAGAGAATGAGCACACTGTGAACACCTGAAAGCACTATACAATTTTGAAATGTATTTATTTATTATTAAGCACATTTTTTTTTACCTTTTTCCATTTAAATGTATATTCGCCATAAAACAACAGCAGCAGCAACAACAACAAACCCATGGTCAAGTTAAAAAATATTGGAAAAACCACTGTAGCAGCTGGGCTTGTGGTGCAGAGGGTTCCAGCTAGTTAGTGTTATAGCACAGGTAGCTTCTGCTGTGAAAGAATACAAACTTCTTTTTACGCTTGGTTTTGGATCTGAGATTGTACACTTGGGCAAACCACAGTGAACACTTCTACAGCACCCACACTTCTTCTGCTGCTGCTGCACACTCTCAGAAAGCATTTGATACTGTTGAGGTGCTCAGAATGCTTGTGGATCAGAGGTAGGCAATGCAAAGTGCACAACAAAAACTTTTAATATCTCATTCCTTAGAACAACTGGTCCATGATTACCGGTAATATGTTCTATTATTCCTGGTAAAGACCCCTTTGATCCCCCCTAAAAGAATAAAGACACAACAGTCTTATTAATAAGTAACAAAAAGTAAAATAAAAAAATTCCTTCAGTAGCACCTTAAAGACCACCTAAGTTTTTATTTTGGTATGAGCTTTCGTGTGCATGCACACTTCTTCAGATACAGTGAAATAGGAGTCCCCAGGCACTTATGTAGAGAAGGGTGGGGATGGGGTGGGGATGGGGAGGGGAGGGGGGATCACTCAGAAGGGTGGTGGAAATGGGTGATTGACTGACTGATAGCTGTTGATGACCGAAAAACCCCTTCTCTACATAAGTGCCTGGGGACTCCTATTTCACTGTATCTGAAGAAGTGTGCATGCACACGAAAGCTCATACCAAAATAAAAACTTAGTTGGTCTTTAAGGTGCTACTGAAGGATTTTTTTTATTTTACTTCGACCCAGACCAACACGGCTACCTACCTGTAACAAAAAGTAGTTTTACTCACAATCAGACAGAGCACAGTGTGATCCCTGAAGGCAGGCTTTAGGCTTAAAGTTGAAAACATATACTGTACAAACATGGGAGATAAGCTGGGGGACTGCTGGCTGGCAGGTGAATCAGGAAGTTCGCAGGACAAAAACAAGATCGAAGAGAGAGGGAGGTGGCTGCGTGATTTGGCCTTTTACCAGGTCTGGAAAGGTCATGCCCAGCTACTAGTCACATGCAAAAAGGAAGGTTGCCCTAGCCAGGTGTAACAGGAAGTTCAACCGGCTGGACCAACATCCCCTGCATGACCACTCTAGCAAAACAAGGAATGTTGTATTTGACTGCTCCCAGTGGATTACATCCCACATACAATTTATTCAAGTTCTGTTTATGTGCATCTGTACAATGCAACATGCAAGGAGGTGGACCGTCCTAGCTTTGAATTGCTGCATCACAGGAACAGCCATTTTTATTCAGTATGTGGATGGGTGTGCGGTGCCTTGTGATAATTTCTGCCAGTGGGATTTGCTATCGCTTGCCAGGACTGAGGGGTTAAAAAGCAGTGACAATAAAGCAGATGCTAATGCAGAAAAAGATATTTTAGTATTCTCATTAAAATAAGTAATTTCTCTGTCTTCATGGGTATTTGCACAGTTTTGCTTTTCCATTGTTAGTCATAAAAGGTCAGCTTGTGGAAAATTAAGTTAATAGGGTCAGTGCAATTTGATGAAAACTAGTTTGGGGTTGTAGCTTAAAGCAGATAGAGGGTAATGCACCTGATTTTATGGGCTTTTCTTAACATCTGTTCTGAATAAAACTTCTGCTCCCTTGTTCTAGGATACATATAATCACCCTATAATTTACATCACTGAGAACGGGTTTTCCCAAAGTGACCCTGCTGCTCTCGATGACACTCAGCGCTGGGAGTATTTTAGGCTGACTTTACTGGAGATTTTAAAAGGTACAATTTAAGGATGATGAAAGATCAATTGTGCAAACTTAATATAATTTTCCTGTGTGCCTATTTGCATTTAGCAATGACTAGTGATTCTGGAGGCTAATGTACGTCAGACAAAAGCATTGTGATTAGAGGAGAAAATGTTTAGCAGATAGGAAAGAAAGTAGCTTTAGTCCTTCTGTGCCATCTTAGAGTGGAATGAACTGAGAAAATTTAACGGAAATTACTTTTTCCCCCCAATCTGGTGTTCATAATGCTAAAATTGTAGGCTATGCTAATTGATATATGACCTGACAGAAGAAAATAGAGCTGAGAACGATTAATTTCAGAAATATTGCCATTTTAGGAAGATCGAGGAGTGAAAGCCAGGACAGGAAAAAGCCCTATTGGGTTGGGGCAGAATCTGAAAGAATTTGCAAGCTCGGGAGTAAAGCCAGAACAAAATTTGGAGTTCATTGGCTCTTTTAGATCCCAGCAATGCTTACCTAACACAATATAGTTTTACCGGTCAGACAAGTAAAATACAGGTTGGTTGATAATCGTGTTGCAAAATAATTGTGCTGCTTTTTCAAAAAGTCTGGACAGTGCTCGGTTTTGTCTATTTTGTTTTGTTCACCTGAAAATGGCTTGTTCTTTAAATGTAAACAAGATAGTTCAGGATGCATGTGTGCAAATATATATATATATATATCCCATTGACTGTACAGTGTCCAAATATCCACACCATGTCCAATCTACCCACTTTGGGGGGAAACTATGGATGATTTCATTTCAACTCCAGTTCTTGCAACACAATTTTATAAAGTGATCTGTGCTGGCCTGTCATGGATGAGCAGGAAAATGCACCCAATGTCTGTTATTCAAAGAACTGAAGTTTCTGCTGATTCTGCCCTACCTGAGTGCTGTGTCTCTTCCATTCCCAAAGAGGTCCAAAGAAGAAACACAAGAATTGGTGTGACATGGTGTTTGAACAAGGACTGGGGAATCCCCACTTCAACCATGAAATTAACTGGGTGGCCTTGGGCTAGTTACTATCTCTTCCCCCGTAACTGACCTCAAAGGCTTGGTGTGGGGATAAAATGGGGGTACCACATACAGTGCCCTGAGCTGGATAAAAAATGTAATTAATAAGAATGTCACCATGGATGGGTCAAAACCATACGCTAGTCTTGAGATTATCAAAGAAACAAATAATACTTGGTCATAGAATCATAGAATTGTAGAGTTAGAAGGGACCCCAAGGGTCATCCAGTCTAACCCCCTGCAAAGCAGGAATCTCAACTCAAGCATCTGAAGGCAGCCCTGTGGGAAATTTTTTATGACTGATGTTTTAATGTATTTTTAATCTTTGTTGGAAGCCGCCCAGAGTGGCTGGGGAAACCCAGCCAGATGGGCGGGGTATAAATAATAAATTCTTCTTCTTCTTCTTCTTCTTCTTCTTCTTCTTCTTCTTCTTCTTCTTCTTCTTCTTCTTCTTCTTCTTCTTCTTCTTCTTCTTCTTCTTCTTCTTCTTCTTCTTCTTCTTAACATCCAATAGCAGGCCCTTTAGACTTGGCTGGTCTCCCAGCTCATTGAAATATGAAATACTGTCCCTGGAACAAAAGCCTCTTATTTGGCTTTCGATGTGTAAAAGTTTCAACTGTAGGATTTTCTGTTACTGTCTAGAAGTTAAGATGCTCAGCAGTGGTTTCTGTGGGGATAATATCAAAATCAAGCTGCATAAAGACAGAGCCATTGATTTTCCTCCCCTCCAATGGTGAAGAATCAATTTAAGAGGGAAACAAATGACATTCCTCCTCCTTCATGACTCAAGTCCATAAGAGGTACATTCCAAGGTTTCAATATCTGTTTTTGTCAGTTTCCCCCCTAACAAAACTTTCCTTCCAGCCCAGGAATATGCCTCAGCTGGCACAGCAGTCCACGACTGCCGAGAAGCTTTCTAATGGGCAGCTCTAGGCTCTGAATGACAACTCACCCCTGGCAAGGTGCCATCATAGTTATTTGAAGACTTCAATGAAAATAGTAGAGGCAAATTCAGAGGAGCAGTCTGATCTGTGCTAGCAGATCTTGTAATCTATAGGAGCCCATCAGTTGATAGATTTAGTACTTTCAGGGCTAACATTGAAAAACTGCATTCCACACGTCTCAGTGAACTATTTCCCTTTAAAGGGGGAGGGATTATTTGACGGTGATTATGCACAACAATTATTTGACGGTGATTATGGTGCTGGAGGAGACTCTTGAGAGTCCCATGGACTGCAAGAAGATCAAACCTATCCATTCTTAAGGAAATCAGCCCTGAGTGCTCCCTGGAAGGACAGATCGTGAAGCTGAGGCTCCAATACTTTGGCCACCTCATGAGAAGAGAAGAATCATTGGAAAAGACCCTGATGTTGGGAAAGATTGAGGGCACTAGGAGAAGGGGACGACAGAGGACAAGATGGTTGGACAGTGTTCTCGAAGCTACGAACATGAGTTTGACCAAACTACGGGAGGCAGTGCAAGACAGGAGTGCCTGGCGTGCTATGGTCCATGGGGTCACGAAGAGTCGGACACGACTAAACGACTAAACAACAACAATGCACAACAATTAAGTTTATCCTCCATGTTCAGAGGCAGTGTATACCAAGGGCTTTTTTCCCCCCTGCCGGAACGTGCCAGAACTCAGATGGGCACTTGTTGCCATTATAAGAGAAGAAGGGAGGCGTTCGTGGCGAGTTCCGACACCTCTTTTTCTAGAAAAATAGCACCGTGTATACCTGGATGCTACAGTCATACCTCAGTTTAAGTACGCCTCGGTTTGAGTACTTTCAGTTTAAGTACTCCGCGGACCCGTCTGGAATGGATTAATCCACTTTCCATTACTTTCAATGGGAAAGTTCACTTCAGGTTAAGTACACTTCAGGTTAAGTACGGACTTCCAGAACCAATTACACTCATACTTCGGGTTAAGTACGCTTCAGGCTAAGTACTCCGCGGACCCATCTGGAACGGATTAATCCACTTTCCATTACTTTCAATGAGAAAGTTCGCTTCAGGTTAAGTACGCTTCAGGTTAAGTACGGACTTCCGGAACCAATTACACTCATACTTCGGGTTAAGTACGCTTCAGGTTGAGTACTCCACGGACCCGTCTGGAATGGATTAATCCACTTTCCACTACTTTCAATGGGAAAGTTCGCTTCAGGTTAAGTACAGACTTCCGGAACCAATTGTGTTTGTAAACCGAGGTACCACTGTACTTGCTATAGAAACAGGAGGGGAGGAAGAGATTTTTTTTTTCCCATATCCTACTTCTGGATTTTCCCAAAGCATCCAGCAGATACTGCCCCCCTCCCCAGAAGCAAGACTAGATGAGCCCTTGATCTGATCAAGGCAGGCTATTTTTCTTATGTACTTACCA
This sequence comes from Zootoca vivipara, assembly GCF_963506605.1. Lineage (NCBI taxonomy): Eukaryota > Metazoa > Chordata > Lepidosauria > Squamata > Lacertidae > Zootoca > Zootoca vivipara. Next base: position 68,908,297 of record NC_083284.1, on the reverse strand, counting down.
CTGAGCTATGGCACCTCTCTATGGCAAAGCCAGCCGTTCTCCCTGAGCAGGGCTTGTCTGGGCTATGAGTGAAATTTTAATTACTTTCTTCTGCGAGGATGGGGAGAATGGAAGTGCAAGTGAATAGCATACTTTTTGGGGGGAGAAATCTGTGTTCTGAATTGGTTGTTTGGGCTGATAAATTGCTAGCCTTCTCCTGCCATCATTCCTTTTCATTACAGCTTTGAGTTAAGGCAGTTTTGTCAGTTCCTGTAAGGGGACGCCTTGTCATTCCAATGGTCTCCAGATAATGAAAATGCAAGTGTACGGAAAGAATATTACAATGTCAAAATGAAGCACTGGCACTGCACTTCTGTGTGTTTGCCTTTACAATGTCAGGGTAAAATGGAAACAAAAATATTGATCAATAGAGCAGAGCATTAGAAGTGACTGGATAAAATGCACACAATGCATTATGTGTTATGAAGTCCTATTAATATTAAATGCAAATAACTTTGCAGGGTTACGGTGGAGGATTTGAGCTCGCAGACATGATACAGTTGTGAAGCCACAGCTATTGCACATATATATATTGTGTTGGCCAGGTATACAGGGCACAGGTAGCCAAGTGGTAGCCCGTGGGCCAAATTAATTTGATCTGATTCCTAGTGTTCTTTTTTTAAAATAAAAAAACCCCACTATTTTGAATTATGCTGGGTTTTTTTAAAAAAATATAAGCTCCCTTATAATAAAACCCTCCAATATATATTACAAGTTTTAAAAGATCCAGAACAAAAATGGCACTGTGGTTTAAACCAAAGAAGAAGAGGAAGAGGAAGAGGAAGAGGAAGAAGAAGAAGAGGAGGAGGAGGAAGAAGAGTTTGGATTTGATATCCTGCTTTATCACCACCCGAAGGAGTCTTAAAGCGGCTAACATTCTCCATTCCCTTCCTCCCCCACAACAAACACTCTGTGAGGTGAGTGAGGCTGAGAGACTTCAGAGAAGTGTGACTAGCCCAAGGTCACCCAGCAGCTGCATGTGGAGGAGCGGAGACGCGAACCCAGTTCACCAGATTACAAGTCTACCACTCTTAACCACTACACCACGCTGGCTCTCTGTGAAGCCACTGCTCGGCCTTGATGACCTAGATGTGTTTTCTCCATCAGTTACCAATATGCTGTAAAGATTGGTATTTTCTTCTTCTGCTGAGCGGTTAAAAAAAGAAAAAGAAAAACATTTTCACTATTGCATGCCCCCTCTCACTTTCTCTCCATTGCCACCATGTAACAAAACCTCCATCCTTTGCTGTATCAACTAACTTTTCAGTAGGTATGGATGCTGTGGAACAAAACAGACTAGAGTACTAGGTTTAAAGTTAAAAGCAAGACACCTATCAATTTATTGAAGCTTATTCTTAATATGCTGTAATGTTCATTTAAAGGATTTTACCTTTACTCAGTTACGGTGCAGGGTTCCCCAAACTTGGGCCTCCAGCTGTTTTTGAACTACAGTTCCCATCATCGCTGACCACTGGTCCTGCTAGCTAGGGATGTTGGGAGGTGTCGTCCGAAAACAGCTAGATACCCAAGTTTGGGAAACACTGCTTTAAACAGTACTGCATAAGCAATCGGCTTACAATCCCCTTTTAGACGGTGGCTGTATGAGGCTACAGTTTCAGTCCCCAACCATGTCCTAGCCCAGGCATCCGCAAACTGCGGCCCTCCAGATGTTTGGGTCTACAACTCCCATGATCCCTAGCTACGGTAACAGGACCAGCGGCGGTCAGGGAAAATGGGAATTGTAGTCCAAAACATCTGGAGGGCCGCAGTTTGGGGATGCCTGTCCTAGCCAGTTCCCCAATGACTTTCCTTCTCCAGTTAACACTCCTTATGTGCCAAGAACTGGCTTCTCAGGATCACACTCGCAGTCTTCAGCCTGGTCCAACAACAACTGTTGCCTCACATCCACAGTGATCGGCCACAGTTGGCAACAGCCCTTTCTTGAAGGCTGCCTCAGAGCCTTGCTCTCTTCTTAGCCAACCTCCTTCAGCATATTGCCCTAGGGATAGTGAGTTTATGGGGGTAGATCTTCAGCTTCCCTTTGGATGATAATCTCTGTTGCTGCTCGTGGCTCCTTTCAGGTTTCCCCAAATCTCTCTAGAGATTATTTCCAAGTCCTTAGCCATTCTGTTACACTACTCTCTCCGACCAGTAGTGACCCTGGGCTTTTATTCACACCAGGCAGGCCCCTCCACACAACCAACAACCATTTGGGTGAGATTCTGTGCTCTTACTGACCTATAATGCAGAGCCAATAAGATGAGGTACTAACTGACCAGTTAAAACTTTGTTATTCTTTTGATTCTGAATATAAAACCAGAAACCTTCCTGAACACAGCCTTCTCCTTGTTGACATGATTATTTATTTTGTTTACTGAATTCATACCCTGCCCTTCCAAGGAGCTCAAGGTGGCAAACAGATACACAATTTAAAAGGAAAAAAACAAAGCTAAAACATTCTCAAACAGATAAAACATTATAAAAGGAATTAGTTAAAAACATCCACCAGGGATGGGGTTGCCAGGAACAATAGTCTTCATCCACCAAACAGAAATGTTTCCAAATTCCTACTGACGTTTGGTAAAAGATGGAGATGAGTGCACCTCACTATGAGGTCATTTGACAACTGGGGAGCCACTACTGAAAAGGCCCTGTAACAAGTAAGCGCCAACTGGGCAGCCCCTTGTGGTAGCACCACCAAAAAGACCTCACCTGACAATCATAGAGTCCAAGGTGGTTGGTACTGGGGAAGATGCTCTTTTCGGTACTTGGGCTTTAAATGCTAGTACAGTGGTACCTCGGTTTAAGTACTTAATTGTTTCCGGGGAGCCATTCGCTCCCCACAAACTACTTAAACTGAGCGCCAATAGCGCGTGTGCATGAAGCGCCGATAGAGCGCTTCTGTGCATGCGCGCACCGCGCAGATTGCAGATTGCTTTGTTTTTGTGACTGTGTGGAACCCAGTTCAGCTACTGATTGATTGTGTGACTGCAGTACATTGTTTATTGCTTTCAGTTTATGGATCAATGCTTTCGTTGGATAGTAAAAATCGTTGGATAGTAAAAATCTCCAGCCATCTCACCCCTTGCTTTTTCATGCAAGACCATTTGCAGTCGTTTACAGTCGTCAACAGCTATCAGTCAGTCAATCACCCAGTTCCACCACCCTTCTGAGAGATACCCCCTCCCCACCCTTTCTCTACATATAAGCGTCTGGGGACTTCTATTTCAGTGTATCTGAAGAAGTGTGCATGCACATGAAAGCTCATACCAAAATAAAAAAAACTTAGTTGGTCTTTAAGGTACTGCTGGAAGTAAAAATTATGTTAAATTGCTGTTTTAGGGGTTGTTTTTAAAAGTCTGGAATGGATTAATCCATTTCGCATTACTTTGCATTGCTGGGAAAGTGTGCCTTGGTTTTGGAACACTTTGGTTTTGGAACGGACTTCTGGAATGGATTAAGTTTGAGAACCAAGGTACCACTGTACTAACATGCTAGACTACAGTTACAGGCTAAAAGACACTTATTTGCCTGCCAGTCAATTCAATTTCTGCAGGAGCACCAGTCAGTTTAGTTCACAATCAACACTTCCCCACACCCTGGCTTTACAGTTAGTAAGCCATGTGGGCAGAAGAGTGTAGACAGAAGACAGAAGTGTTTATGTGTGCTGGTGTTCGTTTATATGCCTTGCTTTCCAGTGTTGGTAGTCTTGGTTTATCACTAACACCATTAATACAATGCAATATTCTGGCTAGGTAAAGGGACCCCTGACCATTAGGTCCAGTCGTGTCCGACTCTGGGGTTGCGCGCTCATCTCGCATTATTGGCCGAGGGAGCCGGCGTATAGCTTCCAGGTCATGTGGCCAGCATGACCAAGCCGCTTCTGGCAAACCAGAGCAGCACATGGAAACACCGTTTACCTTCCTGCTGTAGCGGTTCCTATTTATCTACTTGCATTTTGACGTGCTTTCAAACTGCTAGGTTGGCAGGAGCTGGGACCAAGCAACGGGAGCTCACCCCATCACGGGGATTCGAACCGCCGACCTTCTGATCGGCAAGCCCTAGGCTCTGTGGTTTAACCACAGCGCCACCTGGGTCCCTACTAAACCATAAAGTGATTAATAATAATAATGTGGCCTTTGATTGAATTTTTAGTAGAACAGAGCAGTACAAAGAAAATGAACAACTCCTTGCTCATTTTCAAAGTCTTCACCTACTGACCTATTTGAAGCCTTAAAAAATAAAAGTCTTTAGAGAGCGGGAGAGCTGGCAGGGCAGACATTTGTCCCCCTACAACAAAATGTGAAGAAACTTTTGTGATGTGTCCCTGGGCCTAAAATAGTACAGAGTTTTGGTTGGTGAAGGTTCTGGGAGAGAACTATGTATTCTGAACAGCAGGCATGTTTGTCTTCTGATTAGAGTCGGTACTTGTAACCAAAGAAATCCCAGAGTTTCCAGTGAGTTCTCCAAAGGACTTCTCTTTTAGAGAGAAATTAAAAAGGCCTGTGGAGTTTCAACCCAAAGGGTAATTTAATTTTTCGTATCTGTACATGAAAAGAGACTTTAATGCTTCATATAATTTCTCAGCAACAATGTTACAATTAAATATGGTTCCTTCTGATTATCCCCTGCTGGGAGAAACTTTTTTTGTCATTGCACTATTTTATATTGTAAAAGTGAGGAGTTTAAAGATCATTTTTATGGTGATTTTATGGTCGACTCCCAATTTATGCATCCCTGGTTGTTAGCTTGTATATGCAAAATATAAAATTAGCTGTGAGCATCAAAGGGCTAATGACAGCCTTCACATTTTTGCTTTGTTTTTTTATTTTGAGTGGGAAATACATTATGAGTGAGAAATTTAAAACTGGAGCTGAAATATTGGAGAAGTCGTGTTGAAGGCAAGCTTCTGAGACCGTCATAAACAATATATCCTTTCACCCCTAACAGTAGTGTTCAGAGTTTGAGATAACTTTTTTCTTCTCCAGCTGACACTCAATGTTCCATGGCTGTTAGAGGTCACTAAGCATGCTGAGTCCTCGGGCTCTTTGGGATTTATTTTTCCTCCTTTTCCTTTTCTGTTGTCCACTAGTATTTTACTTTCCATTCTTGAGTTGGGAATAGAGTACAGTAGTACCTCTACTTACGAATTTAATGCGTTCCAAACGCACATTCGTAAGTCGGAAAAAAAAGTAGGTCGAATCCCATAGGAATGCATTGGGAGAAAAAATTCGTAAGTCGAAGCAACCCTATCTAAAAATTCGTAAGTAGAGAAAATCCTATCTAAACCGCATCCAAGATGGCGGACAGAGCTCCATTCGTAAGTAGAAACATTCGTAAGTAGAGTTATTCGTAAGTAGAGGTACCACTGTAGTAGCTTTGGAAGACGATAATTAGGCATCCGAACAACATGATCAGTAGAATAAAGTTGATGTTGAAGAATCATCGCTTTGTTACTGGTGATCTTTGCTTCTTCCAGTACACTGCCATTAGTTTGCCTGTCTTCCCAAGCGATGTGTAAAATTTTTGAGAGACACCGTTGATGGAATCTTTCGAAGAGTTGGAAATGGCGTTTATAAGTAGTCCATTGTTTCACAAGCGTACAATATGGTTGGTAGTATAATGGCTTTGTAAACAAGGATTTTGGTTTCCCTGCAAATGGCCCAATCCTCAAATACCCTGCGCTTCAATTGAGAACAAGCTGCACTGGCAGCGCTCAGGCGATGCTGGATTTCAGCATCAATGTCGACTCTTGTGGAAAGATAACTCCCCAGGTAGGAAAAATGATCAACATTTTCCAACGTTACACCATTGAGTTGGATTTGTGGCACTGCAGAGGGATTGTTTTGTGCTTGTTGGTTCAACCCTTTTTGGATATTGACCGATAGGCCAAGTTTTCTGTAAGCTTCTGCGAAGATATTTAGGATCCTCTGAGTGTGCACACACCACGTTGTCATCAGCTTACTGAAGCTCTATGACAGAAGTTACAGTAACCTTACTCTTTGCTTTCAGCCTACTCAGATTAAAGAGCTTCCCATCTTTTTTATATATGAGTGCTACCCTGGTGAGAAGTTTCCTTTTGACAATGTGTAGGATCAGGGTGATGAAGATAATAAATAGAATTGGGGAGATAACACATCCCTCTTTAATGTCTAATCCCGCTGTGAATGGTTCACTTTGAGAGGCATTGTTGTCCGTGATTGTTGCCGTCATGTTATCGTGGAGGAGCTGAAGGATGGTCACATATTTATCTGGGCAGCTGATTTACATAAGGGCATTATGATTGACAGTGTCGAAGGCCTTAAAGGTAAAGGTAAAGGGACCCTTCACCATTAGGTCCATTCATGACCGAGTCTGGGGTTGTGATGCTCATCTCGCATTATTGGCCAAGGGAGCCGGCGTACAGCTTCCAGGTCATGTGGCCAGCATGACCAAGCCACTTCTGGCGAACCAGAGCAGCACACGGAAACACCATTTACCTTCCCGCTGTAGCAGTACCTATTTATTTACTTGCACTTTGACCTGCTTTTGAACTGCTAGGTTGGCAAGAGCTGGGACCGAGCAACGGGAGCTCAGCCCGTCGCAGGGATTCAAACCGCCGACCTTCTGATCGGCAAGCCCTAGGCTCTGTGGTTTAACCCACAGCGCCACCCGTGTCCCTGTCGAAGGCCTTAGTTAGGTCAATAAACACCATATAAAGGGGTTGATTTTGCTCTCTGCATTTTTCTTGAAGCTGTTGAGCAGTGAAAATCATATCCATTGTCCCCCCTAGAAGGTCGAAAACCATTTTGGGATTCAGGAAGGGTGTCCTCAGATATAGTTAGGAGACGGTTTGCTAAGATTCATGCAAGAATTTTGCCGACCACACCAAATAAAGAGAGATCTCGACAATTTCCGCAATACAGTCTATCACCTTTTTAAAATAGATTGATGATTTTGGCATCCCTGAGGTCTGCTAGGATCTCTTCTCTCTCTCAGGTTTTCCCAGGCCCACTCTAAGCAGCATTTTTATCTGGGAGACACCCAGTAGTGACACGAGTAGCTTAACTGAGTGCCATAGATCAGGGGTGGCCAACTCCCAAGAGTCTGCGATCTACTCACAGAGTTAAAAACTGGCAATGATCTACTCCCTTTTTTGGGGTTCAGGTCAAAGTTGTTGGTAGATCACGAGCTACCTGATCCATAGCTGCCAAGTTTTCCCTTTTCTCGTGAGGAAGCATAAGGGAAAATCCCTTTAAAAAAGGGAGAACTTGGCAGCTATGACCTGATCTATCTACTGGTAGATCACGAGCTACCTGTTGGACATGCCTGCCATAGATCAAACTGATTCACTGACAATTGTTTTAAAATAGCTAATTTTATTTTGAGGTTCATTCTAGGAGTTAGCATATAGAAGAGGTTGCCAAGTTGGGGGGGGGTATTGAGAGTATATTTGCAAACGCCAGTTCCTTCAGCCTGAAAAGCGAGATGAGCGCTGAGATGAGTGAGATGAGCGCTGCAACCCCATAGTCACCTTTGACTGGACGATCCAGGGGTCCTTTACCTTTAGCTTACCTGGGAAGCCTTGCAAAATTCAGCAAGGCTGTGTGGGATCCCGGCCGCGGGATCACATTCATCCAGTGCTTTACCAGCTGCACTGGCTCCCGGTGGAGTACAGGATCAGGTTTAAGGTGCTGGTTTTGACCTTTAAAGCCCTATGCGACTTGGGACCCTCGTACCTACAGGACCGCCTCTCCTGGTATGCCCCGCGGAGGACCTTAAGGTCCACAAACAACAATATTCTGGAGATCCCGAGCCATAAGGTGGCTAGATTGGCCTCAACTAGGGCCCAGGGCCTTTTCAGTACTGGCCCCAACTTGGTGGAACGCTCTTTCCCAGGAGACCAGGGCCCTGCGGGATTTGTCATCTTTCCGCAGGGCCTGCAAGGCAGAACTGTTCCGCCTGGCTTTTGGGTTAGACTCAGCTTGACCCCTGTGTTTTCCTCCCTCATGGCTTGGATTTATGGACTACTTGAAATGAGGCTGCATTTTAAATTTTAATACTGTATTTTAATCTGTATTTTAATTAATTGTTTTTATGTTTTATTGTAATTCTGTTGGTGTCAGCCGCCCTGAGCCCAGTTTTTGACTGGGGAGGGTGGGGTATAAATAAAAATTTATTATTATTATTATTATTATTATTATTATTATTATTATTATCCATTTGCCACATTTGTATCCCACTTTTCTCTAAAGATCTCAGATCTATAAGGACTTTCCCATTTTATCCTCCCCACAACCCTCTAAAGTTGGTCAGGGTTGGGAGCAAAAGTGATCTGCCCAAGGCCATTCAGTGATATTCAGGACTGAGCAGGGATTTTGAACCCTCTTCTCCCTGGCTTCAGTCCAACAGCATGAGCCGCACTACTGTATATTCCAAGGGATCTCTTTACATTCTCAACCTTAAGTTAGAATTAACCGCAATTTTTGGGTTGTGAGAATTACATGAAGCAGAGAAAATAATCAACCGTGTGATCAAAGACGTTCCCTGGGACCTCGCTGCCATTCAATTACCCTTGGACACCTTGCCTGCCTCCAGAGTTCACTGTGCTGCACATGTATTCTTCATCTTTCAATAGTGTGCAGTGTACAGTATCTGTGTTGTACAGGCTTTTTAGACGGTGCATTCTCTGTAACTGGAGGTGGCAGTGTTTTGCTGTATCCATTTCATATTCTCTCTTAGTCGGAGAAAAGTCTACTTTAATTCTTTCATCTCTAATCTATTGATCTTAAATAAGCTCTGGATGTGCACCTGTTGCTAGCTTGTAATACAAAAGGAAGATTAACATGATATGAAAAATGTCTTTTATTGAAACAAAAAGCTTTTTCCGGAACTTCAGTTTTATTAATGTGTCCTGTATTTATAAATGTATTGTTGTTTATTAATACCACCCCCCTAAAAAAAACCCACACACACACACATCCCACAAACAACCTAGCGTGACATCACAATTGTGCATGCAGCAAAGTCTGGCTTTGATCTAATTCAAAAGAAATTCTTTATCAGAAGATAGCAGAGATATAGGAAAAGAATAAAACACAGTTGTTGGCTGTTTGTTTTTGCCACTGCATTTTTGGAGCATCTGCAAATCTAAGTGCTTTTCAGAAAGGCAGCACTGTGATGTGGCTGCTGCTGCTGCTGCTATATCACTAATAACCTTAGTCCCAGGCCCCAAATGCCCTACCTTTCCCTCCTGGGGTGTGGAAGTCATTTACCACACTGGGTAGTGAACAGAGACTGCTAGTCTTGCAGAATTCGGTTAATCGTCAGATTTTTTTTTTTTTTGCAGCGGCAGAAGATCAGTGCTAGCTGAGTTCAAAGAATAAATCTGTCTCGTAGTTCCATTGTACTTCGTTAGATTACCGGGGATGAAAATGTTTCCTATGAGCCAAATATTGTCCCAGTTGGGAATTCAAATCCGATGCGATGAAATATATACATCTGTTCTAAAAATTGGTTGCTCGTTGATGTTCTGAAGAGAGGAGGACAGCACTTTTAAGAATGTGGAAAGAGACCTGTTGAATCAAACATTAAGGCCAAGGATAACTGCGCTCCTCCGCCTTGTCATTCCCAGCGACTAGTATATCAGCTGGAAGAGCACTCCTGTCCGATTGGTTTTGGAGTTGCTTTGAAAATTCAGCAGGAAGGAAAAAGGCTTCTCCTCTAAACTCTTCAGGACGAACGGCAGAGAATTCTGTTTTATGCCTTCATCTTTCCAGCTTTGCAAATAAGATAATCCTACTTAACATTTCTCATGTGTTTGTCTTCAGCTATATGCACTGGGAATGCCTGTAATGAGAAATTTAGAGGTTATGAAACCTTTCTTTTGTGTTTAGTTCAGAGGTCTTAGGAAAGTAACACTGAAATATTGATGATTTGATGATCTTTTACCATCCCATGCACAGCAAGTCTTGCAGTGTTGCAGTCCTGATAGGTGCCTCCCCACCTTAATTAGAGCCCTTTCTATTAGAAAGTTGCAAGGTAAGTAGTGGGGAGAAGCAGGGCCTTTTTATGAAGAGTACCCCAATTCTATTCAGGGTCCTATTTGGTTGCTGTTGTTATCCTGCCCATCTGACTGGGCTGCCCCAGACACTCTGGGCAGCTTCCAACATATATAAAAAATATTAGAAGACATTGAACCAGGCCCGTCTTACCCATTGAGGCTAGTGGTGCAGGGCACCAGGGCGCCAAGTTCTAGAGGGTGCCAGGCGAGAGTCCGGGGAACACCGAACGAGCGCGCTTAGTGAGCGAGGGTGTGTGTGCTGCTCCCGCCGAGCGCCGGCTCGGTTCCCCCCCCCTTTTAGCCTGCAGGCGCCAAATTCTGTGGGGTGCCAGAAGGCTAAAAGGGAAAAAAAACCAAACCAACGCTTGGCGGGAGTGCCCTTGCTTGCTCGCTGCAGGCCCGCTTGCTCGGTGTGCTGCCATGGCCACCGCGGCACGAAGCAGCCAGCTGAGCCAGGAGGCACCACGTCTAGCCTCTGCCTCTTCCCCGCCGGAGGAGCCCCCCTTCAGCTGCAGCCCACCTCCTCCAGCCCTAAAAAAGGGTCAACTCTGGGAAGGGGGGGCGCCGGAGGGATCTTTGCACCATGGCGCCGGATATGCTTAAGACGGCCCTGCATTGAACATTAAAAAAAATTCCCTATACCAAGGCTGCCTTCATATGTCTTCCAAAAGTTGTATAGTTGCTTATCTCCTTGGCTCTGGGGTCGCATAACTCCATATCCTCCAACGTTTCTCCAATGAAAATAGGGATGTCCTAAAGAAAAGTGGGACATTCCGGGAACAAATCAGAAACCAGGACGGCTATATAAATCTGGGATTGTCTCTGGAAAATAAGGACATTGGAGGGTCTGCCATTCAGGACAGGCAGACAGCCAATCTCCCAGACACTGGAGTCACTCACCTACCATCTTCCCAGGGTTCGATTTGTTAGCCCTCATCCATTCCACATCTAAATACAGATGGTCTTCCAGACCATGGTATGCCTCTCCTGACAGAGATGTTAAAGAGAAATAGAAATAGGGAATAGGGTCGGATACAGAGTCCCCTACTGCTGCTCTCTGGAAATGTTCCTGCAGTTAGGGATGAAGCTGATGCCCAACAGTGCCAACAGTACTCATCCCATAGAGCCAGTCAAGAAGACTGCTGTGCCCATGGCATCAAAAGCTGCCAGCAGATCAAGAAGCAGAACTGGAGGTGCACTCCCCCCGCCAGGGGCGTAGCCAGGATGAAAATCAGGGAGGCAAGGGGCAGGGCAAGGGGTGGGGCCAAGGGGCAGGGGAGGGGCCACAGCGGGGCAAGGAAAGCTCCCTTCTCCCTTGCCAGCTTTCCCTCCTCCCGCCACGGCGATCGTGGAGGGGGAGGAGGGGATCGGAGCAGCCCGATTTCAGGCTGCTCCGACTCCCTCCTCCCCCTCCGCGATCGGCAGGGGCGAGGGGGCGCCAGGATCAGCCCGAAATTGGGCTGCTCCGACTCCCTCCTCCCCCTCCACGATCGGCAGGGGCGAGGGGGAGCCAGGATCAGCCCGAAATTGGGCTGCTCCGACTCCCTCCTCCCCCTCCGCGATCGGCAGGGGCGAGGGGGAGCCAGGATGAGCCCGAAATCGGGCTGCTCCGACTCCCTCCTCCCCTCCGCGATCGGCAGGGGCGAGGGGGAGCCAGGATGAGCCCGAAATCGGGCTGCTCCGACTCCCTTCTCCCCCTCCACGATCGGCAGGGGCGAGGGGGAGCCAGGATCAGCTCGAAATCCGGCTGCTCCGATCCCCTCCTCCCCCTCTGCAATCGCCGGGGCAGGTGGAGGGAAAGCCCCAGAGCCGCGCAAAGCGGTTGCCTGGCTTTCCCTCCGCCCGCTCCACAGCCAGCCAGGGAGAAGGGAGACGGCACCGGGCGGGCAGCAGGGCAGGCTGGCCAGCGGTCCTGCTTCTAGGGGGGCAATTGCCCCCTCCTGCCCCCCTACCTACGCCCATGCCCCCCGCCCCACTCTTAATACAGGGAGACCGAGGCTGATTCAGTCCCAAATGCCCCTGCCCCCAGAAGCCAGGCAGATACAGATATTCCATTTCATCCAGGAACTCCTGCAACTGATCTGCCGCCACTCTCTGTTCTGAAACAGTGTAAGGAAGTTTCCTGCATTCCTATGGAATCCTTTGTGAATTGGCTAATATAGCTTATTATGCTTCATTATAGTGAAAAACATTACAGGAGAATGTGTTTCATTCTCTTGATTAACAAGCATCTATTTAAATCAATAGATATCATTTACCTGTATTCTCGATCTTTTTCGTCTTATGCAGTTTGACTATTTTCCCCTCTTGGCAGCAAGAGAGATTCTGTATACAATAACGCTTTAGTCCCAAAAGTTCTGAAAGAGAAGACATATTTCATAATTTTCAATTCACAGCATACGAGGAGTCTTGGTTTTCTGAATAAGTATTGATCTGCAGTTTGCAGAATATGCCAAGCCTGAGAGCATTTCTTTTAATTAAAAGGCATAGGCTTGGATGTTGTTGGTAGACAGCAAGCGTGGCTTTGGTGCCTTCAGTTTGACAGCTCTTTCTATTTGCTCTAGACTGGAATTAGACAAATGACAAATTTTCATGTGAGATATATGCATGACAAACTGCCTCACACAGTGGTATCCACAGAGGGGAAGCTAACCAGGGAATATGTTTTCTCCATGTGGTCTGGAGTGAGATCTTTGTAGTCAGGAGGGCTAGGCAATATCTGCTTTTGAACATCATGATATATCACCAGCTAAATATCATGATATGCCGATATATCACAATGTCTGAAATAAGGATGAAAGTATGTAGAGGTGAATAGTAGGGCTAGGTGATACCTGGTTTTAAACTTCAGTGCAAGTAGATAAACTTCAAGTGCAAGTAGATAAATAGGTACCGCTACAGCGGGAAGGTAAACGGCATTTCCGTGTGCTGCTCTGGTTCGCCAGAAGCGGCTGGCCACATGACCCGGAAGCTGTACGCAGGCTCCCTTGGCCAATAACGTGAGATGAGCGCCACAACCCCAGAGTCGGTCACAACTGGACCTAATGGTCAGGGGTCCCTTTACCTTTATACCTCTCAATATACCAATATCTGCACAATGACTGAAATAAGGATGCAGTTATGTAGAGGCACTGGCTGCCTTCACAGTTTTCCCCGCATTGTGATTTTTCATAGCGCGCACACATCATCATAGCTGTGCATAGCTGCCAAGTACCCCATTTTCCCCAGGAAACCCCCGTATTTTCTTACCGGTAAGCAGTACATGCCTGCTCCTCCACCACTGAAAGAAGACAATCAACCATGGAAACATGTGAACCCAAAATGTCCACAACTGCAGCAGCAAAGCAAGGATGTCTGCAGCACTTTAATTTATTGCTAGTTAAACCCCTGAGCAGATGAAAGCTAGAGAAGTCTAATAAACATGTGTGTTGAATTGCAACTGATGTTCCCCCCCTCCCCCGGTTTCCTTATTAAATATGCTGACTTCTTCATTGGAAATTGCTGTTTCCATGCTCACAAATCTCCTGTTTGTTTCCTCCTCGACAGTGGGCACTATAAAGGTGTCAGTTCGTGAACAATGCTTGCAGAATGCCACTCATAAGAAATCCCTAGTATTTACCCTTAATCCTCTTTATTGATACTCGTATGTTTCAGTTTCTGTCTGTCTTCAGCTGTAGCTAAGATTACCAGCCACAGGAAAACTCAAAATGTAAATCAGCCTTGACATTTTGAACCTACAGCAGTTTCAGACAGCTCACAATTTGTTCCCGTGTGCAGCCTCCAAATGGCAGAGCAAACCCTGCTGCAAACAACATGTTAATGGGTCCAGTTCAGATGGTATGCAAGCAATACTCATATTGTTGCCTATGGATGGCTTACAAATGGTAGGAATAGCAGGGAGGTGCAGATTGCCTGACTCATTGCCTGGAGAAGAGAAGGTTAAGGGGTGATATGGTAGCCATGTTCAAATATATAAAAGGATGTCATATAGAGGAGGGAGAAAGGTTGTTTTCTGCTGCTCCAGAGAAGCAGACACGGAGCAATAGATTCAAGCTACAAGAGAGAAGATTCCACCTAAACATTAGGAAGAACTTCCTGACAGTAAGAGCTGTGTCGACAGTGGGATTTGCTGCCAAGGAGTGTGGTGGAGTCTCCTTCTTTGGAGGTCTTTAAGCGGAGGCTTGACAGCCATTTGTCAGGAATGCTTTGATGGTGTTTCCTGCTCGGCAGGGGGTTGGACTGGATGGCCCTTGTGGTCTTTTCCATCTCTACAATTCTAAGTGTCTTCCCATGGGGCCTGTACGTGGGGCTGTTGCGATTTGCATGATTGCTTCAGGATTCTCCCCCCCCCACCGCTATTATCACAAAACGGAAGCAGCCACACGTCAAGGGAGCATCTGAGTGGTTCCAAGTGTGTAAACTAGGCCACTGGCCACCAGGATTCCACATTGATTCTCCACGTTGTTACTGTAAAAGTGCTCTTTTCAATCTAGCCTCTGAAGTACAAAAGAAAAGAAGGAAACAAGATTTCATTTCCTTGTATGAGTTTTTAATTACAGCGCTACCTTGGTTCTCAAACTTAATCCGTTCTGGGAGTCCGTTCGACTTCTGAAACTGTCCGAAAAACAAGGTGCGGCTTCCGATTGGCTGCAGGAGCTTCCTGCACTCAAGCGGAAGCTGCTTCTGATGTTAGGTTTCTGAAAAAACGTTCACAAACTGGACCACTTCCTTCAGGGTTTGCGGTGTTCGGGAGCTGTTTTGTTCCGGAGCCAAGCCGTTCAAGTCCCAAGGTACCACTGTATTAGGAAAAAGTCTGTCAATGATAGAAAGAGAATGAAAAAAAAGCACAGCATTGTTTTATTGTAAAAGATATTAGATATATGTTGAATATTGCAGAGTACTACGTTGTTAGTTTGTTTTAATAGTATTTTAAGTGGTATCCCGCTTTTTGCATTTTAGTATTGTATGAGGAATTAAAGAACCTTTTAATGAGGGTGAAAGAGGAGAGCGCAAAATATGGCCTGAAGCTCAACATAAAAAAACCAAGATCATGGCCACTGGTCCCATCACCTCCTGGCAAATAGAAGGGGAAGAAATGGAGGCAGTGAGAGATTTTATTTTCTTGGGTTCAATGATCACTGCAGATGGTGACAGCAGCCACGAAATTAAAAGACGCCTGCTTCTTGGGAGAAAAGCAATGACAAACCTAGACAGCATCTTAAAAAGCAGAGACATCACCTTGCCAACAAAGGTCCGTATAGTTAAAGCTATGGTTTCCCCAGTAGTGATGAGAGCTGGACCATAAAGAAGACTGATCGCCGAAGAATTGATGCTTTTGAATTATGGTGCTGGAGGAGATTCTTGAGAGTCCCATGGACTGCAAGAAGATCAAACCTATCCATTCTGAAGGAAATCAGCCCTGAGTGCTCACTGGAAGGACAGATCCTGAAGCTGAGGCTCCAATACTTTGGCTACCTCATGAGAAGAGAAGACTCCCTGGAAAAGACCCTGATGTTGGGAAAGATGGAGGGCACAAGGAGAAGGGGACGACAGAGGATGAGATGGTTGGACAGTGTTCTCGAAGCTACCAACATGAGTCTGACCAAACTTCAGGAGGCAGTGGAAGACAGGAGTACCTGGCGTGCTCTGGTCCATGGGGTCACGAAGAGTCGGACACGACTAAACGACAAAACAACAACAAATTGTATGAGTGGCAGTAATCTTCAAATGAGCATAGAAAGGTTTGGATTTGGGTCAGACTAAAGATCCTCTTAGTCCCTCATTTGGTTTCCAACCGTGAACAGAGAGAAGCTCTGGAAAGCTCACCAGAGGGGATGAAGGCCACAGTCCTTTCCTCTCATCTGTCCCCGACAACTGCTATTCAGAGGTACGCTGCCTCTAAAAACGGAGGCTGCATTTAGTTATCTTGTCTGTCCCTTAAGATCAGCTAAGGAGGATCTGCACCAAGTCTGTGGATCTCTGAGGTGCAGTTATCATTATGTGGAACATGGCATTCTCAGTGATGGTGGCCAAACCCTGAAACATCTTGAGAGGCTAATTTATCTTCCTCTCTCCCAGTCTTCCGAGAGAAGATTGGTGAAGGGCATTTTGTTTAGATGAGCCTTCAGCTTAGATTAATTTGTATGCCTTCGAATATTCATATTTTTAAGGGTTCTGCTGCTTTATGATGATGCCAGTGTTCCTCTTGTTCTTGCTTTTGATTATTTTGTGATATTGTTCGATGCTATTTCAGTGTTTTTGATTTTGAGGGTATTCTACTTTAGTAGAAGTAATCTACTTGCCCTACCCTGCTGCAACTAAGTTGAAGGCACTGTAATTGCAATGATTGCAATCGTATTCCTCTCCTTTTTAGTCCTCCCCCCATTTCTCTTCCATTGTCTCCTCTGTAGACTTCTTATTTATTTTATTTATTATTTATACCCCGCCCATCTGGCCGGGTTTCTCCCACCACTCTGGGCGGCTTCCTACAAATAGCAAAATACATTAAAATATCACAGATTAAAAACTTCCCTAAACAGGGCTGCCTTTAGGTGTTTTCTAAATGTCAGGTAGTTGTTTATCTCCTTGACCTCCGATGGGAGGGCGTTCCACAGGGCGGGCGCCACTACCGAAAAGGCCCTCTGCCTGGTTCCCTGTAGCTTTGCTTCTCGCAGTGAGGGAACCGCCAGAAGGCCCTCGGCGCTGGATCTCAGTGTCCGGGCTAAACGATGGGGGGTGGAGACGCTCCTTCTAGAGTGTAAACTTCTTGAAGCAGCAATCTCTCTTCTCCTTCTTTTGTAAAGCACCATGTACATGGAAGGTTGTATGTACAGTAAATGAATAAAGCATTTTCTTCCATGACCAATAGCCATTGGTAGATCTAACCTCCATTATTTTAATTATTAAAAAGTTTTCTAAGATGGTGGGCATGCCTAGCAGCCATAGCCAAGCCAAATTTATAAGTTCTTCCTCCTCTGTTAACAACAAGTACTGCTAGTTATATATCCTGTTCTTCTTCAGAACAGACTCCTGCCCCATCAGCTAATACAGGAAGTATAAAATACAATTGGTCTCTGCTGGCCAATGGCAAGGTCTTTGCTCTCCCCCACCTGCTTCCATCTGTAGGTTGGTGACCCACTGATGGAATCGTCTATCAAGATTCCAGTTCAACAGAAGAGGGACAAGAGGTAATGGGTGCCAGAACTGGGAAGTAAAACATATGCAGAAATGGAAAGTATATGGTCTAATGAGGCTAGTGTGGAGACTACTGTTTGTGGCATTATAAGGAGAAAGCAAGGGATTAATGGCAAACCTTAGAAAATGCCACTGGTCAGTGGGAGAGAAGA
This sequence comes from Zootoca vivipara, assembly GCF_963506605.1. Taxonomy (NCBI): domain Eukaryota; kingdom Metazoa; phylum Chordata; class Lepidosauria; order Squamata; family Lacertidae; genus Zootoca; species Zootoca vivipara. Next base: position 68,890,870 of record NC_083284.1, on the reverse strand, counting down.
AGATATTTCAATAAAAGAACTGAGCGAGCTGTCAGTGTGATGTGAAGCCCCAGTAAATTGATGTCATAACATTCCCAGAATGAAAAGACCTTGTGGGGAGTGAGTGTCCCGTGGTATCAAAGCTAACACAGAGATCAAGGAAAGAAAAGTATGCAGAGGAGACCCGGCAAGAAAGGGATGGGTGCCGTAGAAGACAAGACAAATGATGTACTCTGCCATATACCTGAAATGGTTCTTTCAGCTGTTGTGACCACCCATGGCGGTTAATTAATTAGACGACCTTCCTGATACAGTGATTAATGCCATAATGGGTGTAAATAGATCTATGCTAATTAATAATGTGGCTGTCACCAAAGTACTCGGGCACCGTAGGAACTGTGAATAAGGTTTGTTTCATATGCGACAGTTCTCCTTTGTAGATACACTATCTTCTACATGTTGAAGGTAGCCAGTTGTTGCTGGTAAAGTGCCTTTGGGTTATTGCCCTCTAATTCAGATACAGTATATGATATTTCTAGGGCTGGGCTTGCGCCAGCAGTTTCCATACAACCTGCTTTTCATACATACATGAAGAGACTATGGCTAAATCACTGTATATTGAGCTGTCCTCAAAGACAACATGGAAAACAGAGTTAGTACAGAATGCAGCTGCCAGAATTTTAGATAGGACTAGTCGTTGGGAACCCATCACACGTATGTTGAAAGAGTTACGCTGGCTTTCTTTCTACTTCTGAGCTCATTTCAAGGTACTGGTGCAAGTATCTGAATGAACATCTGCTCCCACCCTGACCTGCTCATATTCTGAGGTCACCTGTTGATGCTCTTCTCTGAGCAGAGGTGAGGCAGGGGCTGACCAGAGGGAGGACATTTTTAGCCGTTGCTCCTTGTTTCTGGAACACTTTCCCTAAGGAAGTTCACGCGATGCCTTCACTGCTACCTTTTTTTGCTGCCAGGCAAATCACTTTGTATTCACCCAGGCCTTTCAAATATTTTTAGTTTAGCTATTTTAGGCTGGAATCCAGCATGCACTTGAATTGAACCTAACAGGACTTCTGTACTGCACATCTGTTGATTTGTGAGATTTGCTGCTTTTAGTAACAGTATTACTTTGTACGGAGCTATGATGTTGTTGTTTGTGTTTCTTTTTGTGTGTGTGTGTCGCTCTGGAATCTTATGAAAGGCAATCTAGAAATTAACAAAAATAAATAGTGTGCACCACATCCTGTGACCTTTCCCTGTCGGCACTCAGCTTCTTAGTTTTCATGAACTTTATCAAAGAGGTACAAGTTTGTTGTACAGATTGAATTTTATGTAGTACCCCATTGCCCTGTCCTTCTTAGTCACTCCTTCTTTCCTCCTCCTCCTCCTCCTCCTCCTCCTCCTCCTCCTCCTCCTCCTCCTCCTCCTCTTCTTCTTCTTCTTCTTCGATCACTCGTAGCCGAGTAAGATTGTCTTCCATAAACACGGTTTTAACAATGGGTCCATAAGTGACTGTGGAGGCCAATTCTGGATCCACACATCCATCCACAGTGGGGACATTGGTTTCCAGGTGGGAGTTGATGATGGTGTGGATTTGCCAAGCGTGCCTTCCTCTTAGCACGTTTCTCCCTTGCGTCCTGAGATCAAGTTTCTTCAAAGCCCATGACACCTTTGGTAAAGGCTGTTCTCCAACTGGAGCGCTTGCAGGCCAGTGTTTCCCAGTTGCCCGTGTTTATCAATTGTCTTTTACGACCGCTAGACCTTTTACGACCTACTCGCTGGATCATCACCCTGTCGTGGTGAGTGGGCTTGCGTGTTCCTATGACCCTTGTGTGTTCTTAGTCACACACTAACTATGGCCTGTATGCATTTCCTCACCATTACCGTATATGACTAATTTTCCTCACAAAAATTGAACTTGGATTCGAGAATGATCCTAGAAACTTGTTATCAGGCCACTGTGAAATTCTTTCCTCCTCCTCCTCCTCCTCCTCCTCCTCCTCCTCCTCCTCCTCCTCCTCCATCATCAACAACAACATACTGCATATATTCTTTGAGGTGCTGTGTGGATATGGAAGTGCTATTGCAATAATTCAGCATTTGGCATAAAAAAAGAAAGAAAACCCGAAGCATGAAATACTGAGAGGAAAAAAAATATGTGTTTGGGCCAATGAGGGAGAGAAAAAATGAAATGAAATGTGACAAGGTTATTTGAGCAGCTTCAGCCTAGGAATCCATCCTCAGAGACCTTGCCTGCACATCCAATTTAACAGGAGTTTAACACCCTTTAGTGTCAGTGGTGTTCACACTAAATTAAAGGAAGGAGTGTGTATTCTATCCCCTAAAGCACTGTGGACTCTTTCCCCTATAGAGCCAAGGGCACTTCTCCTACATAACCCCTATACAAGTACTACAAGCTGTTTGTGTGAATGTACCTCCTTCTGCTTGAAGATCACCTGGGCAGCATAACACTACTCTGGCTTTGTGCTCTACAAGCAGAGGGAATTTTGAACTAGCCCCATTCTCCAGAGATAAGAGACCTTTGTATTTTTAAATTAGATAGTCTGTGTTTCCAGGGCAAAACTTAGCTAAGAGTCTTCCTCTTTACCCCCATCCCCCCCCAAAAAAAAGAATGGGAGAAAATGAGTTGAATAGTTGGTGCAGCATGGCAGCAGTGCGCAATTTAACCGAGGATGTTGGGAAATCTTGCCCGCGGCTTGGAAATAATGAGCTCCTGACGTGTTTTCTAATCAAAATATCGGCATGGAGTCACCATGTTGAGCAAACGTCCTATCATCAAGGAAGCAGTACATCAAAAGTTCGCCGTGGATATTATTTTTTTGTGCCTCACCTTTACATTATAGGTGTCTTCCTTAGCACCTCTTCCCTCTTATAATAGTTTAAAGGCCCCCCCCCAAAGAAACCAGTAGATGTGTGTGAAGAGCGCCCGTTATCACATTTGTTCCAGCTTCAGTGAACCAAGAACCACGCCTGTCGTCCTCAGTTATCTTTGTATGCAGCACTGTTTTGAGCAGAGGTTTAATACACAAAAGATTGTTTCCCCCAAGATTTAGGTACCTCATAAATCAAGCTGACAAGTCACGTGGCCAGGTTTCCTCTTCTGTTTTGTCTATGGTATGCAGACAGATTATACAGTAGCGTCCTCAATGGCTTATTGTCTAATAATGTCAGAGGGCTGTGTTCTTCACATGCTATATTAGACGCTACCTAGGCAATACTCCGCTTGAATATTTCGTGTGTGCATGTGTGACAAATAGTAAAGACACATTTCTGCTGCTTATTTCTGCACATTTGAGTTTGCTGTGAAAGCAGAGGAGGCTTAAAACCATCATATTTGGGGGGGGAGGGGCTTTCCTTTGTAGGAGTATCAGGACACACAGTGATTCCCACCCATTGACTTGCTCGCTCCATCTTAACATGTTGCAACGATGCTTTCTTAGTGCGGAATTAGCAAGATGCACAATTATGTTTCCAAGAATACAGTCATACCTCATGTTACGGACGCTTCAGGTTACGTATATTCAGGTTGTGGACCGCGGGAAACCCGGAAGTCCCGGAACGGGTTACTTCCGGGTTTTGCTGCTCGCGCATGTGGTGAAGCACTAAATGGCACTTTGTGCATGCGCAGAAGCGCCAAATCATGCCAGCACAGACGTGGCACCTCAGGATGCGAATGCTGCGGGTTGCGGATGTGCCTCCGTCACGGATTACGTCCACAACTCGAGGTTCCACTGTATAGAAAATAAGGTCATTAAAAAAACACCATACAGGGTCAATTTGGACAAACAGTTTCAAACCAGTGGTAGGAAGAAACAGGATAATGCTCTACCAGATAACACTTGCATAGTTGCTGTGTGCATAAAACTGCAGTGCATGGGGGCCTGACTCATACCGTTGACAGGATACATAAAGTTTTGGAAACTAGCATATGGTTCAAGCCTACATATATGTTATGCAAATTTCCATTGTGAGCTTTTATAACGTTTCTTTTCATAGTGTTTCATAGCATTTTTTTAAATAGCTGTATAGATCCAGCTCTAAGCTTCAGAGGTGCCTGGTCAATACCTGGATTTGTGGATGTATGCATGGCCCCTTGAGTTCTGTGGATTTGAATGAAATCTATAAACATGGTTTCTCCCCCCCCCTTTTTCATATCAGCAATCTACGTTGATGGCGTCCAACTGAAAGGCTACTTCGTGTGGTCCCTTTTGGACAACTTTGAGTGGACTTGCGGATACAGATCTCGCTTTGGACTCTTCCATGTGGACTTCGAAAATCCGGCTCTCCCTCGAGTTCCTTACAAATCGGCCATTGAATACGCCAAAGTTGTTGCCAACAATGGACTGATGAAAGCACGTGGTTGACGACTGTCCGTTAATACCATAAGTTGGCCACTTAAGAGAGAAGCACATGCTGTGAAATTGTCAAAATTAAACCAAGCTGAATTTTGATTTCCAATAACTATTTCTCAAAAGTGCAAACAACAGAAGCAGAAATCAGAGCAATGACTACACAGAAAGGGGAAGTGAACCTATAACATTTTAAAGTTTGAATTTAAAATAAATAAATACGAAATAAATACAAATAAAACAAATAAATACAAGATATTAATATTTTCTGAATTGTTTAAAATAATTTTGACTTAAGTGATTCAGAGAGTGATGTCATATATTATACAGCACCAAATGTTGGGTTGCTATCATGTGGGCACATGTCTGGAAGTCTGGGAGTCGCAGCCAAAGTAGCTGCCTTAGAAACACACACAAATGAGCTACTCTTTCTTCTTTCCTATCGCAGTGAATGGGATAGTTTGATGCTTATTCATTTTCTTGGCCATCTGTTTGTCTGACATAGAGGAAGCACATTTGGTGGACTGTTCAGTATCTGTCTACTTATACACAGCCAGATTCCTGAAGAGCACACTTTTTCAGAACTACAGAATTACTGTATGTATTTGTCAGTTTTAGGTTCTGGTCCTAAGAGAAGCTAAATAATGCTTTACCAATGAAACATCCTATTAAGTGATCTGCATTTTCCTGAATGGAGAGCACCTTCTGGCCTCCTGCACTGGGCAGAAATTCAATAGCCAAAAGCAAGCAACTTGTCCATGTAAATTAAACAGGTGCTATATGAAGAGAACTCTTTAAAAAGCAAATCTTTGCTCAAGCTAGGGGTTGGGAAGAAATTGGATTTAGTTTAAATTTATAGGCAAACCTACTTAATTAATATTTTCTGAAACTGTACATGAACTGAAACAACCAACCTTTGAAATTCGCGCAGCTTTGAATTTTGCGGTGCAGTTCTCTAGTCTAATAATAATAATAATAATTTATTCATATGCCACCTTCCCCCCTGACAAGACTAAAGGCAGCTTGAACATTAAAATTCAACTAAATATTGATCCCACATCTCTACACAGTCTGAGCTTTCATACATTTGCCTGAAGTGACGCTCCCACTCTACAGGTGAAATTGGTTGTTCAGGCATTGTAGGACTGCTCTTGCTGCTGGACACCATTTTCCAAAATAGTGACCAATTTTTCCCTATTGTTGCTTGAATGAGCCGGGCCCACATAGCCATCATTGCCTCTTTCTTTTTCTGTTTTAATATCACTAGCTAAAGAGGATCCAGTGATATTAACTGCTGTAGTCTACCTCCCTAAGTAGTAATACTCATTTTAATTAGTTTTCTTTTAACCAATTGTTAAAACTTATACTTATTGTCTATTTTTAGATATTCTTGTCTTCTTTTATTGTTTTTATGTATTGTATATTTATGTGTGCTGGTCAAGAACCGTAACAATAAATCAAATCAAATCAGTTTAAACAAATTATGTACACAAAAATGCATATATTGGTGAAAATAACTTAGAAAAATGTGTATATTAGGAGAAATTTGCACTAAAATACTGGTGAGTTTTCATGAGGATTCTTTAAAAAAGAAATCACAAACTGCGATGGAATTGTGGAGAATTGAACAGAACTGAACTGGAAAAGCGAGACACTGAGAAAACCTGAAATGGACAGATTAACTTGTTCCTAACCCCAAATGATCCAGTTTTAATGCCTGCCTCCCCAAAAAATGAATTCCGTGAGCTATATACTGCAATTTTGCAGAATTTCTTGAATTTACACGATCTGATTTGCAGATTAAAAAAAACAAAACATTTTGCATCTTACTGTGATTTCATTGACCATGCCTAGGGGCAAGGAGGCATGTGGAACACTGAAACCTCAGCCCAACCCCCGGAAACCTTTCCCAGCTAGCCAAAATTCAGATTTCTGAGATTTCAGCACTTCGGTTACAAGCCTATTTTTTGCCAGACACAAGGGCTGAAAACATGCTGGAGTTAAAAATAAAAAAGCAAGCAAGAAGAAGTTCTCAGGAAGCTGACTTCTGCACTTTCCCTGTGCTCCCGCAGGAAGACAGAATACATACCTCCCTGACAATGCCACATTAAATAGTTAAGAGTCGGAAGGTGCGAGAAGCATATGTTTGCCTCTAAGGAATAAGGTAGAGAAAAGAAACAAACCGGGCCTCAGAGGTGTACCTCCTGAGGCCTTGCTAGTACAAATTGCTAGCAAATGAGTTCTGTTCAGAGCTAATGCTTTTGTTAAGTGCCTCATTGCGAGGGAGCAACAAGAAGAGCGTGAATATACTGCCTGGGAGCTATTTAAGTTGCTCTCAAGCAAATGTCATTTTGATCAGAACTTGGTTCACAGCAACTGCAGAATAACTGCAGGGCCATGTACTCATGTCAGTGGTTAGCCTGGAAAAAGAAGGCATTGGATCTGCGAGCAGAGTGGTGAGATTGGTGCAGAAAAGGCCACGGACTTGCTTCTTGGGATAGGGCGGGTACGGTGCTGAGGGCTGGGCCGAAAGCTAGCCCCCCGCCAGAGGAAAGCATTGTACACTGAGAAACGACCTTCCTTCACCCCAACCCTCCCAGCTGCTCACAGAGGCAAAGTCAAACAGAAAAGTCCTGCGGCAACAAAAGATCTCTCGCACCATCCCACCTCCCCATGCCAACAATGGGAGAAAAAGAGTTTGAAAGACTCTGTATACAAAGGAAGCTTTCACAATAGGAAAAGTAATCTTAAAAAGTGTTAAATCTTTCCGAGATGAAAAAAAATACACTGCTGATTGCTTAGATTTCCCCCCCCCTCAAAAAATGCTTTTAAAAAAATGTTCGCTGCTTACATTCTGCAGCTGTTCACAAAAGGCTAGGAGTCTAAAGTGTATAAGATTGCTTGGCTTTGTTCCTCTGTTTTGTGTAAACTCCGCGTCTCCTTTACCTGTGCAAATGGTACATCAAGGTGCTCTGCTGGGATTAAGATTTTCTTTCACTCCCTTTGACATGTTGTATTGGCGGAAGAATTAAGAGAGAACGTGGCAGCTCTTGGTTTGTACTAAGAGAGTTAATGCGCACACTTGTGTATAATTTCCATTATTTTTCAAAGAACAATACTCTTATTTTACAGAAGAGGGTATTGTTTAATGAACAAGGGTCTTATGTTCATCGGGTATGTACTATCCCAACATGAAACACGCCAGTTGCAACTTTCCATCAGAATCTTCCAGTACAAACACTTCGGAGTCACCAAGAAAGAGAAGCCAGGATGGCTTTGCCGAGAGGAGAAGGAGACTCCACCACACTCCTTGGCAGCAAATTCCACTGTCGAACAGCTCTTACTGTCAGGAAGTTCTTCCTAATGTTTAGGTGGAATCTTCTTTCTTGTAGTTCAAATCCTTATATTTTGGCCAGGTTTTTCTGGCGCTGACAAATTAGACTGTTTGCTTTACTAAACCCCAAAGTGAGTAGCTTTTGTGGTGATAAACCACAGGAGTGAAGTTTTTGGTAGACAATTTTTGTCCAGCACTCTTGTGACAATCTTGCAGCACTAGGGATATTAGACCGGGGGAATTTGAGTTTGTGGCAGAAACTGTGGACATGCCTTGTGTAGAAGGCCTTGTGTCATCTGGACACGTCAGGTGTCGGTCTGGGTTTACAGAGACTTCATCCAGCAGCGTTCATGCATGCATGCCTTCATGCAGCAGCAAAAAATGTGAATGCTATTCTAGGCTACATCAGCAAAAGTGTGATGTCCGGATTAAGGGAAGTAATAGTACCATTCTATTCTGTGACCAGTTCTGGGCACCACAATTTAAGAAGGATAATCCCGATTTCTTATCTGTGTAGACCAGTGGTCCAAACTTTTTTCAAAGAGGGCCAGATTTGATGAAGTGAAGGGCCATGGGGGCCAACCGAAGGGCCAACCAAAGTTTTTGGCCTTTTTTAGGATTGAAGTTGTTGAGCTTTTTAAAATAATTTTACCCCAAAGTTGTTGAGCTTTCTTTATGATTTTACCCCAAAAGTTGTTGTTACCTCAGGAAATAAACTGCCACAGGGGCTGGATTAAACCGACCGGCAGGCCAGATTAGGCCCCTGAAACAGACTTTGGATATGCCTGGTGTAGACCATAATATAATAATTATGCACTCTTATCTTCTTCTTATATCAAAAGCAACTTGATTTCCACATGCCTTTCGTGTTTGTTTGCAGGTAATTTTTGGCAATGAAAATACTATCGGCTACTCTGGAGTGAAGCAAAAAACAGCCAAGTTGCATCCAACTGATAATAAAGAAAAAGTAAATATGTAGGATTTTAAAATCTATTTGGGGTTCTATGGGGGTTGGACTGGATGGCCCTTGTGGTCTCTTCCAACTCTATGATTCTATGATTCTTTTGTATACTAATTGTTAGTAACTAATTGCACTGTAAAGAGTCTTAAATTGCACAACTTTAAAATTAATTTATGTTTGCGGTTTTATTTCATTTGTATTTTTTAGCAGTCCTCCTGCCCGAGACATTAGAGTGTGTATTTATAATTCACTTTATCCTCTTAAATTGTCATCCAAGATCGAAAGGTTTTCTGTCCTTTAATTAGGACACTGGGTAGAATATTATTTATCCTAGTGGGCATATTTATATGTTCTACCATGGTACAAATGGGCTATACATTTTCCTCTGCAAAGCAGTATTAATTCTCACTGTAAATAATATACTCCAGTACATTTGGTCTATCAGGTGAAATAAATATTCCAAATCTGGCATACAAACCCACTGAAAGTGCAGTGACCATCTGTACTTCTCTGTTGGGCTTTAAAGGACAACTCTCTCTTCCAAAGTTTTATAATACAAAGGGCAATTCACTAATTAGCACTGTAAATTAGTGTTGCCATGAGGTTAAATTGGGGGGGAAAACCACCCAGCCCCTGCAGTATTTCAATTAATGTTATTTTTAATTGCTTGTATTAGCATTTGAGAACAAGATTGATTAGCTTTTGACCATCAAAGAAACAGAACTTGATGCTGTTAAATACTGAATTGGAAGTGGTTAATTATACTTAAAATCCATAGATACTGTACATATCAATCTAGAAGGTCATCAGAGTACAACAGAGTAGGTGTGCATTTGAACTCTTGTTTTTGTTTTAAAAAAACCTCAGGAACAGATACATCTGTTCTCCTATCTCAGTTGATAATAGGAATTAGCACCTCTGAAATTCACATCCAAAACTGTTCTTGTTTACTAAATTGCTTTTTAGTAAAAGTTTAAAGGATCTGTTCATGCTCAATTTGCCTTGAACACCGCAAGTAATCAAAACTGTAGCCAGAGACTAGTTCACAAAGCAGGCCTGCGTAGAGCCTCTCTATGGTCAGAAGCCTCCATGTGACAGTAGCAGGTAGCGGTTCCGATAGATGCCAATAAAAAAAGATTAACTCCTGGCAGCACTTAGATCATTTTTGCAGCAGAGAAAGGGGAACAAGAACATTTCCGCAACCAGGGGGAATTCTTTGCAGCTGGGAGAAGATTCCAGGAGCTTCCAGAGGGCAAACAAGTAGGCAGATGGCAGCACACTGAGAAAGGGATTGCTTTGGACGCTCTAGCTGATATATGTTAAATCCAATAGATGGAGACATCTGACCATGCATGGGGTCTGTTTAGGCCTGCTGAGTGAGTAGGGCCTAAGGCTGTCAGCGTTTGGACTTTTGAAGGACATCCAAATATTTCCTCAGGTAAGCATAATGCACAAGTTTAATTGCATCCTCGATTACTGACTTGGGTCCACTGTGGTGCGACTTTCGAACAACGGAGGCACCTTAGGCGCTCCACCAGTGCCTTTGAGATCAGTTGAAGAGCGGTATCAAATGACACGCACACATTTAATTTATCTTGGAGAGGTGGCATATGTAAAGCAGAGCTTCAGAAGCATCTCTAGTCCAGAGGCTAGGAGTTTTATCTCCACATTAAGCTCCCGTGTTTGGGAAGACAAAGCAGTGCTTCCCCAACAGAGGAGCTTAATGTGAATTTCACTACCAGGACATATTTATGTAGCCACAGAAACACACTCGGGAAAAGTAAATGTCATGGAGATTTCCCCCCCATAAAAATATCATGCATACATCAGCAGGTGCTTAGGAGTTTAACCCAATGATGGCCAAACCTGGCCCTCCAGCTGTTTTGGGACTACAATTCCCATAATCCCTGACCACTGGTCCCGTTAGCTAGGGATGATGGGAGTTGTAGTACTGAAACAGCTGGAGGGCCAAGTTTGGCCATCACTGGTTTAACCCATAGCTGATGAAGCCCCTTCAGGCGAAACAGGGGAACATCCAGGAATCCTTGTCACCAGTGCCAGGTTCTTTTGAAATTAGAAAAGAATGTACCACGCCACTGACAATATAGGACTTGTGTTTTGTACATACTGGACTTGGTGGTCAACTGGAAAGCTACATTTTAATATATTGTGTCACGATGTTGATTTTGGCATTATAAGAAGCTGTATCTAATTTTTGAAAAGCAGTTTTGAGTAAATAGCTTTGGAATTGTTACTCTACGGCCTATTACGTTTATGTGTTTTTACAAGGTAAGAAAATGCAAGGGGAACTCCTCCTGTGCTCCTTCTGTGTGGCATATCTAGATTCCAACTCTATTATTCTATATGGTTGGCAGTTGGTTACTTGCCATGTGGAATGACATACCCATTTGCATATAATCCATATCTGTATTCTAGTAAACAGACAGAGCTGAGGTTTAGGTCCACCACGGACAGCCACCCAGTTCCAAAGTAGTGATGAAGCTATAACAAACCCCAGGATATGCCATACAGTATCTATATCTCTGAAAGAATGTAGGGCACATCCCTTCTACAGCTGTAATTTCATAGCATCTAGAGCTTGAATGAGCACATGTTAAGCCAAAAAGTTTATTATTATTATTAATTGAATTTGATTATGTTTTGAGGAGGCTGTGCCTACAACTCTCCTCAGGCAAATTGAAATTGGAAATGAGAAATTCAGTGGAAAAATATAGGAAGAAATATCCTCATTAATAAGAAATCACACACCATTTAGAAGGGCAAGAATTCACATGGAACTTACCTTATGCCTACTAAGTGACGAATTTATTAAGTGAAATAAGGTTTGAAATAAAGATTGCCAACATCCCCCTCCCCACCCAAACCATGCTTTTTAATAGGGTTGCCAAATTTTACTGACTGCTTCTGCTTCTTTGCCTATAATAACCAGTTCATCGGTTGCCATGTTGGTTCCGTGGCCTATTTCGCCCTTTCCGTGCCTCTCAAATTATTTTTACTGATTTCTGTGATTTCTTTTCCCTGTTTCCTTTTGCGCCTAACTGTAAGCTCTTCAGGGCTGAGGCCTGGTTTGTGAATGTCTTGTCCTGCAGCAACAGACCTCTAATACTTTCAGAAACTGAGATTATCTGGAAACAAGTTTCCTAGCAACTGAGAATAAGTAAGCCAATTAACTAACGTTGGCCACAAAAATGCATTTTTAATAAAAACTACAAACATGTTGTACTACTCTTAGATAAAAGCACATACAGTAGTACCTTGGTTTAAGTACACAATTGGTTCCAGAAGTCTGTACTTAACCTGAAGCGAACTTTCTCATTGAAAGTAATGGAAAGTGGATTAATCCATTCTAGACTGTCCACAGAGTACTTAACCTAAAGCATACTTAACCCGAAATATGAGTGTAATTGGTTCTGGAAGTCCGTACTTAACCTGAAGCATACTTAACTTGAAGCGAACTTTCCCATTGAAAGTAATGGAAAGTGGATTAATCTGTTCCAGACGGGTCCGCGGAGTACTTAAACTGAAAGTACTCAAACCGAAGCGTACTTAAACCGAGGTATGACTGTACTAGACATTCCTGTTGACCTAACACAACAAATTGTTTCTCAAAAGACACAGTACATGTGGGCAAGTATTTCAGGAAAAACTACCCCAACAAAGTCAGTGCAGACCACTTTCCAACACGTTGGTGTCTTTCATCAACACCCAAACAAGCAGTTTCAAATCACTCTACTAAACAATTTTATAATTATAAACCGTATAATACTCCACCTTTTTTTGAAAATGTCTAATCAGCTGGCATACTCAAAAGAAAGACCTATTGAGCTAAGTGGAACTTATTCTCTGGTAAGTGAATATAGCATTACGATGTTAGAAACCCGACAATTCTGAATTTGCCCTTACAGTTAAACTGGATGGCAATTATGACAGAATAGAATAGTTGCATGGCAGTGAAGTGTGCAGCAATCTAATTTAGCTTATTCACAGGCCTAAGCCTAGACAGAAAGTCCAGTCAGCTGTTGTGAGCTTCACAAATGAACTAGTCAAATGAACCTGAAGAGATATGCAGCAACGAAGGAAAATGAATTGTAATCTGCATTTGCTCAGGAGCCAAAGTGCTGGTTACTTTCTGATGTGGTAAATGTTCAGGTAAACATTTGGATCGGGCCAGCAACATGTATTTTCTCAGTCAGGACTAACTCTGGTGTTTACTGGTTTGGCTTCATAAACAGAACATAAGTATAACCAAATAAAATAGCCATGGCATACAGACTGACCACCTTAAAAAGTAAAGTGTGAATTGGTTCTATTATAAATTGAACAAGCTTATATTTAACTCAGTTTCACTGCAATATTTCACTCAAATGGAAATTTGAGATGAATGTGGACGTTCCGGCTTTGGTAAAGCATTTGAGGAATTTTGAGAAAAGATAAAAGGGTACATTCAACAACAAAAAATCACATAAACACACAAAATGCAGTATCATCACCATTGTCATAAATTCACCTTGTCTAAATAAATAAATTCACCATGTCACAAACAAACAAAGTTTCACTTCTACACTTAGGAGCAGCAAAAACATTTGTGAGAAGCCTAAATATTTATTATAAAAAGTTTCCACATTAATGTATTGCCACAAGAGAAAAAATTCCAAACTCAATGGAAAAGGGACTTTGAATTTCAATTGCAAAAGGGACTGGTGCTGTTCAGTTAAGTTACTCTCCCTAAGCCTAGGAGAGATACAATATGAAGCAATGCTTCCGTGTTCAACTGCTTGACAAATCAATCACAATTTTTAAGTGGTGGCAAAGGATGATCTCCAGGACAGATGTTTTTCACATCTGGTGGAATGGTCAATTTACAAATATCCAATAGATACAAATATTGGGAACTCATTCACAAACTGCGAACTGTATTGTTCGCCCCACCCTGAACAGAAGCAAAATTCCAGGGGTCTCGGGACCTAGCCAGGATTTGTGTTCCTTTGGTATGAAGCACAGCAGAAATATGGCTTATTTACACATATTTACAACTGAGTTTTATGGAAGGAGTGCAGAACATTAGACCCCAAGAGTGTCGCTTGTTGTTCCATGCTCCTCAGTCTGTCTGTGCAGCCTCTTGCAGTCAGCGAGGAGTTCTTCGCCTCCTTTCTTCTTACCCAAAACCCTTGCTCCAAACTCAACTCAATCCTTGTGTAAAAAGGTCATCACATCCACTATAACCCTGTCAACTGCCCCCTTCCAGCTTTGCTATTGTCTTTTGCTAACTAACACACAGCCAGGGAAGGAACACCACCCACTTTCTTGTCTGACACCAAATGTGCCACCTTTTGTTGGGGTAATGATCCTGCTATCACCTGTCTTTGTTTTTTGATGGTACCTTTGTTAGCCAATCTCCTGAACAGGACAACTGGCTCAGCCTATATTTTTATACAGTACTGCATCCGGCAACAGGTGGCGCTGTGGGTTAAATCACGGTGTCTAGGGCTTGCTGATCAGAAGGTCGGCAGTTCGAATCCCTGCAACGGGGTGAGCTCCCGTTGCTCGGTCCCAGCTCCTGCCCACCTAGCAGTTCGAAAGCACATCAAAGTGCAAGTATATAAATAGGGACTGCTCCGGCGGGAAGGTAAACGGCATTTCTGTGTGCTGCTCTGGTTTGCTAGAAGCAGCTTTGTCATGCTGGCCACCTACCCGGAAGCTGTCTGTAGACAAACGCCGGCTCCCTCGGCCTATAGAGCGAGATGAGCACCGCAACCCCAGAGTCTGACACGACTGGACCTGATAGTCAGGGGCCCCTTTACCTTTACCATTTACTAAATTCAGAATTTAGGGTGCCAAATATTGGTGTAGCACACAGTGCTGCTGAAATTTGAGACACCAAGGTCTGCCACTGCCCTCCCCAATTTATTTACTATGGTTGTAGCAACATTTTTTTTCGGTTAGGTCTTGGAAGGAACCTAAACCTCTTACTCTCCATAAATGGTTGATAAAATACCTTGACCTGTCAGAAATGGACAAGATTACAGAAGATATATATGAGAATAGGCCTATGGCAGATGTCAAATTCAGCAGATAAATGGTAAAACATTATCATCTTTTGGAATAGGCTTTGCGGTCACATAGGGCCTGAAGTCTGTTTGTATGAATTGTATAGGAGAGAGAGAGAGAGAGAGTTTAAAGTATTCATAACTAAGTGGAAACATATGGACTGAGCCAAAGCTTTTCAATAAATGAATTGTAAGGTTTACAAGCTGCCCTAAGAGGAGCCTGTATAATTTTCAGAGGTTATAAATGTGAAAAATGTTGGCAATCCAAAAATGCTATTTTTTTCTAAAGTAGGTTAGCAGTTTTCCCCATTACCTTTTTTCTAACTCTAAAGGAGTAACAACTTTGTGTATGCATAATTAACCCATTCTTCAAACTAATTTTTGACATATTGGTCAGTAAATATAATGAAAATCTGTTTCCGAAAAGCTGTTGCTTAAAGTCGTGTGTTAAAAGCACAAGGCAAACAGAAATCTGTGCTTCATTACCAGAGGCACAGATGATAAATCTAACAAAACAGAATTAATAGTCTCTAATTATCAGGTATATACTTCACCTGGAGTACCAGATTCAGTTACAATTGCCAATACGTTAGCATGTAATTGCCCTTAGAGTGCTATAATTCATATCATGAACTGTGAAAAACTTCCTAGGAAAAGAGAGTGTGAGGAAATAATAAACTTGGTGAAATTTAATTATTTCAAAAGCTTAATGTGTGTGATAATCTTGGAGGAGTTCAAATGAAGCTTCTGAGTGAAATTTGAGTAAATAAGTGTTAGTACTTTATGCTGGTTATTAACATGCTACAAGAAAATGAAACAAGTTCTTTCGAAAGAGATGAAGGGAAATAATCTGGGAAATATTTTGAATTTCCCACATGAGATGTGGTATTTCCACAAAATTAGCTTAGGGAGTACTGTACCTTGGAAAATGGAGCTGTTGCTATCTTCTGCTGCACAAGACTTTTTTTTCCCAGCATGCAATTATGTTTTGTCAGACCGAGGGCAAAATATATGTGAATTTTACCCACAAAAAAAGGTTAGAAAAGAAGCCCTTTCTCATATACAGCGGTGTGATGGCTTTGCACATTCCACCTGCTCCAAACTCCTTTGACAAACAGTGTTACAGCAGTTACCGAAGCAGAAATATGGAGATTATCGTAGTCAAGAAAAAAACGGAAAACTTAGAAAAGCAACGACTCAAACCAGCCAATATACAAAAAGTGGAGAGATTGGTCTAAAATGAGAGTGCAACAACACTGAAACACTGTAAATGCACGCGCACACCCCGCCCACTCACTGCATGTAATCCCAAAGAAATCTTTCCTGGCCTGGTAGCCCTACTAATGTAGAATCAAGTTGTGGGGGACAAAGAAAATGTGGTTCCTTCACTTTTTTGCTCACTCACTGCTGACTTCATATGCCGACCGTCGGCATCTGGCCCCTGACAGGTTTACCCTTGAGGGAAGAAAAAGTCGACCCAAAAATGGGTCCTCAAAAGATAAAAAAGGAATGGAGGATTTTTGATGATTATATAATGAATAACAAGATATCCAAACTCCAACTGGCAGAACATAATTGAACCCAATGCAAATTAAGGAATAGATAATGATGTAAATAGGCTAAGAATTGTGCGATACAGCAAGGTTAAAGTTCACAAATTGCAGAGAGGTAAATTGGAAGTCAAAATAGAAGATATGTAAATGATGTTTACTTAATGATTATCCTTTTAGTATTTGTCTAATACTTAGTGTGTTGCTTTTTATCTTTTTTCTTCATTTTTCTTGTTTTTGTGTGTTTTTGTCTCTGGTTTTTTTTTGTAAAGGAAACGTGGATGAAAATTGTTTATTATTATTATTTTTTCTCATTATGTTGTCTGTTAATGTTCTTAACAAGAAAACTAATAAAAACCTTTTTAAAAAAATTGGGTCCTCAACCTCTGTCCTGGAGGGGTGCTGGCCTTTTGTCAAGCAAACAAGTCACATCCAGATTATCATACCATACTTTTCTGTGTCTAAGTTTAGGTATTTTTCATTTAAAATTATGCTAAAAAATGGGAGGTTGTCTTATACATGAATAATGCACAGGGTGGATGTTTGATTGGCTGCTGCCATGGCTGTCAGTGGCTATTGGGCGTGTTATTGGTTGCTGAGTCAAGTGCTGGTGTTGATTGGCTGACACTGCGACAATGGGGGGGATTGGCAGCTTCTGCTGGTGAGTGGACAGACGAGAGGCGGAATTTGCGCCGCTTGTGGGTGAGCAATTTTCGGCAATCTCCACTAAAAATAGCTCAACGACCCTGTGCAATCCCTCCAAAAAAGCTGAACAACTCTGGGCAATCCTCTCCCCAAAAAACCTCAACAACTCTGAGCCATCTCCCCCCATTTTCTTAAATTTTAGTTCCCCAAATTATACATATAGTTCCCCATCTTATACATGGGGGTGTCTTATACAGGGGAAAATATGGTATAAGCATTGTCACATTTCAGTGCATACATGGCCTTTGCGTTCTACCTCTCTAACATTCTGCTTATTGCCACAACTACTGCCTTTTTTTTTGAGGTGGTGCATGCCACTTCACCATACCACCACCTCTTTCCCCCTGCCTCTATCCTGCCACTGCCACTTGCCCACCCAACAGCTCCTTCCATCTTCCGTCCTGCTTTGTCTTCCTTTGCCACTGCTGCTTCGCCGCGGCAGCAAGCACAACCTCCCGGAGCGCTTTGGTGTGTCCTTTTCACACCTTCCTGGCAGAAAGCGGCGGTGGAGGCAGAAGTGGCGGCAGGCTGGTGCGGGTAGGAGAGCGAGAGTGGGAAGGTGAGTGGGCAGGCGGCGGCTTGGTGGCTGGAGGGGTTGCAAGCAGGCAAACGGTGGTGGAATGGTGGGGCGTGGGGCGTACGGGCAGCTTTTTTGTAGAAATAAAGCACTGGCCACAGCTACACTGAAGCAGTGCAGCACCAAGAACAAGAAAGCAATCTCTTTGACATCAATTTCCAGTAATTTCAGTGAAACTGTTATAACAGTAGCACATGAGGGACTAGGCCCCAGTTTGTGGCATGCATAGGCTCTAATCCTTTGCATATTTACATGGCGGTAAATCCCAGGGACCCAGGTGGTGCTGTGGTTAAATCACTGAGCCTAGAGCTTGCTGATCAGAAGGTCGGCGGTTCGAATCCCTGTGACGGGATAAGCTCCCGTTGCTTGGTCCCAGCTCCTGCCAACCTAGCAGTTCAAAAGCACGTCAAAATGCAAGTAGATAAATAGGAACCGCTACAGCGGGAAGGTAAACGGCGTTTCCATGTGCTGCTCTGGTTTGCCAGAAGCGGCTTTGTCATGCTGGCCACATGACCTGGAAGCTATACGCCGGCTCCCTCGGCCAATAATGTGAGATGAGCGCGCAACCCCTAATGGTCAGGGGTCCCTTTACCTTTTAAATCCCATTAGTTCAGTAGAATGCACCTCAAATAAACCCCAGAGTCGTTCGCGACTGGACTGGACTGCCAGGGGTCCTTTGCCTTTTAAAAATCTAGACGTAGGTTACACTGTGGTCTAAACCACTGAGCCTCTTAGGCTTGCCGATTGGAAGGTTGGCGGTTCGAATCCCCGCAACGGGGTGAGCTCCCGTTGCTCAGTCCCTGCTCCTGCCAACCTAGCAGTTCGAAAGCACGTCAAAGTGCAAGTAGATAAATAGGTACCGCTCTGGCGGGAAGGTAAACAGTGTTTCCATGTGCTGTTTCGCCAGAAGCAGCTTAGTCATGCTGGCCACAGAACCCGGAAAAACTGTCTGCGGACAAATGTCGGCTCCCTCAGCCAGTAAAATGAGATGAGTGCCGCAACCCCAGAGTCGTTCACGACTGGACTGAACTGCCAGGGGTCCTTTACGTTTTAAATCCCATTAGTTCAGTGGAATGGACCTCAAATAAACAAGCAAAGGATCAGACTACATTCTTTCTCAATGTTTTTCTGGAAGTTTATTAGCAGAGCATGATATTATAGACTACACTTGCTGCAGTTGCCATCGAATACACAATTATGGTCTCGTTTCCATGAATTTGTCTAATCCTAATCCGATTTATTTAAGAGAATACATTACCAAACAGGAAACAAAACATCAGTCCAATTGCCTATTATGGTGTCCAGTTTATACTATAGTATTTAATATGTACACATTTCTACAAAAATTCATTCCCATGCCTATTTCATAGATGTAAATCCAGTTTATTTTTCAATTTGCACAATAAAAGAAAGATTTACTGAGCCAGTCTATAGTATGGAATTGGTCATTGGATTTCCAATTCTTAGTTTCTACGATCTTCACTGCCACAAACAGATTTACCGTATGTTTACTGTATATACATCAGATTTCTCTCTCTCAAAGATTCAGTAATATGACAAGATTACATTTCAGTATTGCCAGTCATATCAGCAATAATTTGTAGCAGTTCCTCCTCTCCCGTTTTTTGACCATTGGTCAATGCAGCTGCATATGCACGAAGCTGGCATCGCTTGTATGGTATTCCCGGCATCTAAGCTGATATGTGTTATAAATCCCATTCTCTGTGGAATTAAATACCAGATATGCATAATTATATACTGCATCTGCCTTAAATCCAGTGTCAGAGAAAAGAACCTAAAAGAACCTTTTCCAATTATTGCCTGCCTTTTGAGAACCAAGCGCTAATGCCCATTTTTACATGCATAGCTCTTTAATATAAAAATGTATATGGTCTTAGATATAATTTTAAACTTTCACTGATGATAGCCCACTCAATAATTTGTTCCATTTTTTTGTTAATTCTTCACACTGAGAATGCCCATTTAGTTTTTTTCACACTAAAAGCTTCATTTTAAATATCAATAAAAAGGATGCTGCTCCTCGAATTTTTCCTTTAGAAGAATATATGAAATAATGCTCTAACCAACAATTAATATTTAATAACAACAATTTTTGATTTATACCCCGCCCATCTGGCTGGGTTTACCCAGTCCCTATAGTTTCCCACAGACTAGAGTTGCCCACAATTTTCATGAATAATCAGTGTTATGGGAGAAAAACTAGAAACAAAAGAATTCTGTATCAATTTGTAGAAATTCTGATTCATAAATATTTTTCTCTTTCCCATTCAGTATCTTCCCCCTCCCTCTCCCCTTTTGACAGAATTAGATGAAATTTGCAGGCTTAGTAACCCCCACTGAACTGTTAAAACCTGCCAAACTGAATAGGTTTAATCCACCCACTTGAAAAACAAACAATCTATAACATTTTAAATTTTTGGTAGAATTGGATGAAATTGACATGCACAGTAATTCCTTCCAAAGGGATGTGAATTTTGTCACAGTTCAGAAGGACAGCTATAATGGGGTGGTTTGTTTGTTTGTTGTTTCTTGCTGTTTTGAGGTGATTAAATAACTGTTTTATAAGCAATTTATATGGAAATAGGATGGGCCATAGAATGACTCCAAATTACACTTACCAAATTACAAACAAAAAAGTGCAGGAGTTTTTACGCTAAGTACTCTACCTTTAAGATATTTGTGTGTGAATTTGCTCCTTTCCCGGTGGCTTTGTGGGAAACTATTGTATTATAGATGAACATGGCACCCATAGTAGAGGTGCGTCTAGAAAGTAACCACCCCAATTTCAGGCTGGTGTTCTGCTCAACTGGCACCAAACTTTGTTTCTAAGTGTGAAGCTGATTTGACAGGAGTGGAAAAATGGGCACTAAGTACTACTAGCTGAACTAGAGAAGAGCACAGATCAGTCAAGAAAAAAAAGCGATGCATTACTTAAACACCCTTTCCACAAAGCACTGTGATTGGCAATCCCTTGTAAAATCAGAAGTAAAATAAATCTCTCTCGCCCCACCCTGGCATTTTCCTTATATGGTAAGCCTGGGAAGAAATGTTTCAATCAGCTGTTGCCAACTAAATTTTACACAGAGTAGGCCCACTTAAATTAATGGACCTAGGTTAGCCGTGTCTATTAATTTCCGTGGGTCTGCTCTGATTACGAATAACAGTGGATACAACCCAGTCTTTGCAGATGCATGTCAGGATGCTGTCAGCGACACCTGACTGGTTGCCCAAGACCGTAAACGGATATTGGAATGTTTCTTACCGTCCTCTTTTTATTCAGTATTTACAGAGAGAGGCTATAGAACCCAGCCTCGTGGATAATGGCATTGTCCTGAGTGAATCTCCACTCCCCGTCTCTCCCTCTTCCTCATTTGTCATTCTCATAGTCTCTCCTACGAGTGCTGAAAAGCGCCCTCTGTCTTTTGGGCCCTTTGCTTTCCTACTTTCAAGGCTCGCTGGGTTCTGGGAGATGGAGGGTCTGGAATGCTTTCTAAAGACACTGTGTCCGTCAGCTGTCGCCAGCCTGCTGCTTCTTCCTCCTCCCCCTCCTCTCCCATTATTTCCCAACTTTTCTCTTCATCTACCTCTGAGCTGTAACCTCCTGCAGACCCCTGTTGTAAATCCATACTGTCTTCCTCTTCCTCCTCCCTGGAAGGGTCAGGCTGGGGGAGGCGGTCTCCACCATTCCTTCTCTGCCCAGTCCCGGACAATGCGTTGTCTTCACAGTTTTTTCAGTGTCTGAACCACCCCAATCGCTTTGGAAAAACCACTTTAATTCAGAGTGCTTTGGAGATACCCTGCATCAACTGGGACAAACCCCAAATTTGTCCCTCATGTTTAGGGTTTTGGTTTTTTTTGCAAATTCAGTGCATGCCCCTAGGACTACCCACGGCCAGTTCAGCACTCCCATGCCACCTTCCAATTCCAAATGCTGACATTGTACAGAGCAGAACTCTGTTTCTCATTAGGATCCTCAGGCCATGGAGTTCCTACTTGAGGCACTCGAAACCCTCGCAGACACAGTCTCTTAAAAGTGCAGCTATAATCATACCAGCACCAATACGTCTATCATAGCTGCAGGGGGAGCCCCGTTTTTCTCGTTGCAGCATTTTTCTAATGTCTATATATCCAACACTGTCCAAGCAGCCTGTAATTTCTCTCTTCAGAATACTACTTGATTGTTTTCCTGGCCGATGGGAAAGGAGCTTTTTTTAAAATTTATATAAATGGTGACCTTTTCCAGGATGGGCTCCTTGCACATACGGAGACAGCCCTGTAAAGCCCCTGTGCTAGATGTTATCGTTAGCAAGAACTTTGATTTAGGAGCTGCCTTTCTGGGCACCAAACCTCAAGCTCCCCCCCCCAGATGATTTTGCATATTTTTGTGTATTAAAGCCAGAGAGCCTGGCAGAACTGAGTGTATTTTATCCCGCTCTCTAGCAGCAATAAGACTTCTGATGGCAACTCTACCTCACAGTCTTTGATTTCCGTGCAAATGTATATTTACTCATAAAATATAATATTGGGCTCTTATTACTTTAATGGGCCGTGAACTGATTTGCTTGTGCTGTCAGAAATACAGAGAGGGTGGCTCTGACAGAATATTTTTTCTTGCGATTTCTTTTTTCTTTTCAACACTAGAATGGGCCTCTGAAAGCCTTCCAAATCCTATATGTTCTGATAAACCATTCTCTTATAATAAAGCCTGCCATTAGCTTCTCCCTTATTGACTCTCTATTGCATTTAATCCTGTTAGGATCACCTTTATTGAAAGACAAAAGACACCTTAGATCACGTTAGAAGGAATCAGGCGCAGAAGATAGCTGGCAGGTAGGGAAATGAGCTCTTTCCCTGAATTGTGGTGGCAATACCTTTGCTATGTTACCAGGGCCTTTAGTGTAGAGATATGGGAATATATTTGAGTGGGTCTGCTCTCAGTATAGCTGTGTTGAATACCACCCAGTGGCTAGGAGTACCTTTTGCCAACCTCAGCTGTTAAGGCAGCCATGGCCAGTTCTGGACTGGGACAGCCTGACCACTGTCATCCATGCACTGGTAATCTCCAAGTTTACTGAAATGTGCTCTAGGTGGGACGCAGGTGGCGCTGTGGTCTAAACCACTGAGCTTCTTGGGCTTGCCAATCAGAAGGTTGACGGTTCGAATCCCTGCAATAAGGTGAGATCCTGTTGCTCTGTCCCAGCCAGGGCCATCTTAAGCATATCCGGCACCGTGGTGCAAAACTCCCTCTGGCACACATACCCACACCGTTTCCCAGAGTTTTTTTAGGGAGGATGGCGCTGCTGGTGGGGCTGGAGGAGGTGGGCAGCGGCTGGAGGGCAGCTCCTCCGGTGGGGAAGAGGCAGAGGCTGGACGCGGTGCCTCCTGGCTCAGCTGGCCGCTTCTTGCCGTGGTGGCCACAGCAGATGAAGGCTCAGTGCACTGCTTCACCGCTGCATGGCAGAGTCGGGTGAGGGCGGTGAGCTGATGCCGGGAGGCACTGTGTCCAGCCCCCGCCTCTTCCCTGGCGCCCTCCAAAACTTACATTTTTTTTTAACTTACAAATGTGCGTTCAGAATGCATTAAATTCGTAAGTAGAGGTACCACTGTATCTGTCTCCCCAGGCCAAAGGATTCCTCCTCGATGGCCCATCATCACCTTTTCTCATGTTAACAGATTTGTTCTTTGCTAGGCCAGCCAGGGCTGGTTTGCGTAAGTCAGCCCTGGGATTCCTTGTCTGGCACAATTCTGTAGCTTGTACTTTCATCCATATCCCAATTAATCAAAATCCTTCCATTTATTAATTTCTAGAGTTTGGGTGGGTGCCCCCCTCCCCAAAAATCTATAACATCATGTACAGGATTCAAAATTATTTCTATATGTTCAATAATTTGTAATGGTTTTTACTCATGTTTTTATTGTGAGAGGTTTTACAGGGATTCATACATGAAATCAAATGAATACTGCAATTCACCAGGATTATATGTTTTAAATAGGAAAAAGCTCACAACAACTCACAATAAGGAAAAATTCCAGCCGCACTAAGTTTCCCCCTTATAATTGCCACGGCTTCCAAAATATGAATAATGCAGAAATATTGATGGGAAACTCAAAAGGCATGCACACAAACCTCTAGCTTTGGAAGAGTGTCTTGCTAAAACCGGGAGAACTGCTTAAATGGCAAAAGTGATCAAACGTATAAGATGGCATAAAGTGATCAGAGTCCATGGCAACCCTCTAACTTTATGATTACAAGGCATAATCTGGATTTCACAAGGCATTTACTCTGAGGTATGCTTACTGATTATATGTATTGCAAATCTTTAAGAATTTGTAATAAAAATGAGTAATGCATGGAAAGTACAGTGGAACCTTGAATTATGTACAGCTCGACTCATGTACAATTCCAGTTATGACTTTCAGTAGGTGCTCCGACTTATGAACTTTCCTCTAGATACGAACAGAGGCCTTGCAAGCAGCCCGGAGCTCGCCCAGCTGGCTGCAAGAGGCACAGCAGGGCGAATTACAGCCCCAAACCCCGCTGAGGAACTAGCCTGAGGAAGTCCAGAGAAGAACCTGGCCTGCCAAGAAAAAAAAGTGACCCTGGCCAAAGTGAACCAGCTCTTTACTGACCCTTTCCCCACCCCCAGCTTGTAGCCAGGTAAGCCCACCCACCCTCTGTGCATGTAATAAATAAATAAATAAATGTTATTTTTTATCTACAGTACTGTCTTATTTATTTTATAGTACAGTGGTGCCTCGACTTACGAATTTAATCCATTCCAAAGGCACCTTCGTAGGTCGAAAAATTCGTACGTCGAAAAGCGCCATTGGAAACGCGATTTCCCATAGAAATGCATTGGAAACGGAAAAATTTGTAAGTCGAAGCAACCCCATCTAAAAATTTGTAAGTCGAGAAAACCCTATCTAAAACTGCCGCGGTTTCCGTTTGGATGTTGAGAAATTTCTAAGCGTGCGGCCACTTGCCCCATTCGTAAGTCGAAAAATTCAGTTGTCGAGTCGTTCGTAAGTCGAGGTACCACTATACAGTACATTGACTATTGCCTTCATTTTATGGACCTATGGTCTCGTTAGACAGTAAAATCCATGTTAAATTGTTGTTTAAGGGGGTGTTTTTCATCGTCTAGAACAGATCAATTCACTTTTCCATTACTTTATATGGAAAAGTGTGCCTCTATTTATGTACGTTTCTAGTTATGACCGGACCTCCGGAAAGGATTATGGTTGTAAGTAGAGGTTCCACTGCATGAATGAGTGACAATGCATTTCGATAATGACGTTCTAAATGTTCGTGAGCATGTAAGCACCTGAGAGGGTCTTTCCACGTCCTCCCACTTAATTGGTTTAGGAGTTATATAGAAAGTGAGCTAGACCATGCTACAGGGTCAAATACCCCACCAATTTGTTATTATCAGGTAATGTGTGACACGCCTAGCAAGCTACAGGCCACCTTTCTTCTCAGAAGCTGGTTCTATTTTATTAATGGAGACATCTTGCAGGAGGGAGAATTTCATTGCTCTAGCCAGCCCGCAAATTAAACAATATGGCTGAAGGAAAAATAGCCGTGAACAGCAGAATGCATAATCATCGTCTTGTCATATTGGGCATCTAGGGACTCGGAGATATAGGTGCCTTTTATGACAGTTTACAGTCCATGCTTTCCTAAGCTATTGCATTCGCAATAAATTCTGGTTTGGATACTAATTTGATGCATATGAAAGCCATGCCAAGGCACACGTTTTGTTCCTGTCACAGAAATATGGAGAAGAAAGTCTACATATCATTCCTGTGGCATGTAGACATCTCCCAAGATTTATGCTCTTTGAAAACCCCTATTCTTGCTAAATGTACTGCATATGTAAGTTCCCTGTAATTTACTCAGAACTCTGCTGTCACAAATAATGTTAATATGACTGTTTTGATACGGCACATAAAATTTATTTAATCGGCTACCTCATTTTGAAATATATTCATTAGAAGCGTTGAATCAAACCGGGTCAGTGGGCGGGGGGGTGGGGAGAGACTCATGTCACAGCACAAAGCTGTGTTCATTTTGAGGGTGATGGCATTTGTAAGTCGCAAGGAACGAACCAGTTGAATAGATTTTGGTCAAATATCATGGCATTATTCGGATGGTAGGGTCTTCTTATTGATTGGACACTGGTTGAAAATTTAAAGCTTACGCTACATTTCACTAACACCATGACAATGAAAAGCATGAGCAATGGTCTGTCAAATGTGAGAAAATTGCACTCTCCGAGTAAATAAAGGCACTGCTCATAACTCTATAAAAGTGTGACGGCAACATTTGTTCTGGAATTAAGCAGTAATGAAACAGAGAGCATGTTATGTGCTCTGATAGACTGCGTTAGGGTTACAGTGCGAAAGCAACATGTTCATTAGCAGTGTAATACCAGATAACATGGTTAGAATCCGCACATGAAAGGACTGTTTGTCAAGGGAGTTCAGATATCTTGTACCTTCCCCACTTTCGCTCTCTTTTTACTCTCCCTCTGCCTATTGCATGCAGAATGTATGATGTATTGAGTGAGGTATGGCCATTTATTTGTGTCAGGAGACCCATAGAAGCATGCTTGGTATCTCCTTGTGGGTAAAGGGGTTAAGAAGCAAGAACGATTAATGCTGTTATGACAAAAACAAAACAAAACCCAACAACCTGATAATAGCAAGCAACTCACAGAATCCATGTTGTTTAATCGTGTCTGACTCTTCGTGACCCCATGGACCAGAGCATGCCAGGCACTCCTGTCTTCCACTGCCTCCCACAGGTTGGTCAAACTCATGTTCGTAGCTTCGAGAACACTGTCCAACCATCTCGTCCTCTGTCGTCCCCTTCTCCTAGAGCCCTCAATCTTTCCCAACATCAGGGTCCGTTCCAGGGATACTTCTCTTCTCATGAGGTGGCCAGAGTATTGGAGCCTCAGCTTCACGATCTGTCCTTACAGTGAGCACTCAGGGCTAATTTCCTGAAGAATGGATAGGTTTGATCTTCTTGCAGTCCATGGGACTCTCAAGAGTCTCCTCCAGCACCATAATTCAAAAGCATCAATTCTTTGGCGATCAGCCTTCTTTATGGTCCAGCTTTCACTTCTATACATCACTACTGGGAAAAGAGCTGGACCATAAAGAAGGCTGATCGCCGAAGAATTGATGCTTTTGAATTATGGTGCTGGAGGAGACTCTTGAGAGTCCCATGGACTGCAAGAACATGAGTTTGACCAAACTGCGGGAGGCAGTGCAAGACAGGAGTGCCTGGCGTGCTATGGTTCATGGGGTCACGAAGAGTTGGACACGACTAAACGACTAAACAACAACAACAACACTGGGAAAACCATAGCTTTAACTATACGGACCTTTGTCGGCAAGGTGATGTCTCTGTTTTTTAAGATGCTGTCTAGGTTTGTCATTGCTTTTCTGCCAAGAAGCAGGCGTCTTTTAGTTTCGTGGCTGCTGTCACCATCTGCAGTGATCAAGGAGCCCAAGAAAGTAAAATCTCTCACTGCCCCCATTTCTTCCCCTTCTATTTGCCAGGAGGTGATGGGACCAGTGGCCATGATCTTCAGACCATATTTTGCGCTCTCCTCTTTCACCCTCATTAAAAGGTTCTTTAATTCCTCCTCACTTTCTGCCATCAAGGTTGTGTCTTCTGCATATCTGAGGTTGTTGAGGTTTCTTCCGGCAATCTTAATTCCGGCTTGGGATTCATCTAGTCCAGCCTTTCGCATGATGAATTCTGCATATATTAAGTACTGCACAGGTTGAAGCGACCAGAAGCAGAAAAAACTGACTTCTTTGGAAATGAGACATTGTCCAGGCCCATAGAAATATTATTCAAACTTTTATTGGCAGAACTTTATTAAATTAAAACATCAGAAATATCCACACAATTATCTTGTGTTGTTCAGCACAGGCTCAGCATCTTACAAAATAAGAAATAATCCAAACAGATTTATAAACAAAGGTATTCCTCTCTCTCTTGCCTGCTTTCCAGCCTTCAGGTTGGAGAGCAATTTACTTGCATTTTTGTCCCTGTAGTGTTCAAAGAGACGATTCTATTTGCATCTTCACTCCATTGAGACAACTCCTTTCGAAATGGAGATTGCAACCCTCCCAGGTTACAACCCTCACATGTTAGCTACCAGAGAACAACAACCAGTTAGTTGATCAAAGGAGCTCAGAGTCCTTTGGAAAAATAATTGTGGAAAAACATATACATTTTTTCATTGCTGTGTGAATTAAATCATTATACTTAACATAGTTTTCCTAGTCTTGCCTGAACTTATTTTGTCAACACACACACACACACACCAGTCCAGCTATACCTTCCACACCCCAATTTGCTCAACAGATGTACATGCGATAGACTAAATAATTTCACCCTGCTTTCCTTTCTGGCCCAGTCAGCATTCAAAAACTACAGAAGACAGGCCTGTGAAGAAACATCTCAAAGAAATTGCACGTGCCAGATTCTAGGCTTCTCTTTCTAGACTGGAGCCATATACGTTCTTATCAGTCTGGCACATAAAAGGAAGAAACACATATGGAAGAATGAATGTATATATACTCCCTTCCCTTCCTTACACAAAGGGATGTACTAATTTGGGGAGGGAGGCAGGGAATTGCCACAAAGCTCTAGAAATCCCTCCACCTTTTGTACATAATTTATGGTGCTATGCCTCCTTCCCAGGTGATAAAATGTTGAATAAAGTAAACAGCTGTGGCTAGACAAGTTATACGGCCTACATTTGCAGCTTACAGAAAACCCAAATAAGCAATTTAAGCCAATTAGGTGTGCCCTACAAGTCATTCCACTGGGCGCTCTGTGATATTTTCACTTTCCCGACACGACCTATATATTTCTTCGGCTATGTTTCCGTAGACTTTTCTTCCCAGATAAAAACTGCTACACTTTTCTTCTTAAAACAAGCAAAACAAGAACATCTCTGTCCCTGGCAAGCGTAAAGCTTTTACCTCTGCCAATTACACACACAGCTCCATCTTTTTTTCTTTGCCTGCGGTACATCACCCATGGTGTGCAATAGCTCCATCAGAAATAGAGGGTTCTTAGCCTAAGCCCAAAATGTTTAGGTTGCATGCGCCCTAGAGTCACATCTGTGGAATGTGCTGGGAAAAACAGCAGAACATGATATCTCCTCAGTGGGGTATCAGAGAATCCTTTATTCTGCTGTTAGTGCTCGTGGGCCTTGTCACTTTTAGGTGGCGACAGAAAATCATTAAAAACGCAAGTCTCTGCTGTCCAGTAATGACAAAGAAAACATCACAGCATATCAATTATTGCCTGGGAATTGACATGGAACCCCAGCAGCAGGCAAACCGGCTCTCTTGCAGTTATGGGATGTCAGTGCTTTTCGTTAGGAAAGGCGGTTAGTTGCTCAGGAGGGCTCAGAACTGGTTAAAGGCGTTTTAAGGGCGGCTAAAATAAAAATAGCAACAGCCGGAAACACTGGGCGATTCCAGTTGGAATAGGACAGAACTAACAAAAAGGAAGCATTTGTCGAGAATCAGAAATGGAGAGCAGTGCTGTCAACAATGGGTTAAATTACACAGTTCCCTGATACATCTATGGTGAGGCTGCGGAAAAGTTAAAATTGGGGGGGGGTACAATTCATGAGGAAATAAAAAAGAGTTACTTTAGAGGGGGGGAGGTATATCTACTGAGTATAATAGGTAAAAAAATTACCACAATACAGGAAAACATTATTTTTATACGCTACCGCTGAAGCAAGGCTACTTCTCGCGAAAAATTGGAAAGGAAAATATCTACCCACAAAGGAGGAATGGATACACAAATTAGCTGAGTTTATAGAACTGGCAAAACTAACTGCAGTAATAAGCTACCAATCAAATCAGAAATTAAGACTACAATGGAAATGGTTTGAAGATTATATGTCCAAACACTGCTCAAAAAATAATAATACGTTGATATGTTTGGATTAATGTTTGTAAAGTCAAGTAAGAATAAATAATAGTAAGTTAAGAGAGTTGAGAAATATAGATATAAATTGCAATGTGAATGTACAATAATTCTGTACAAAAGAAGGTGAATGTTGGTGGAGGGAAGTCGTAAGGGTGTTTTAATGTTTGTAATTGGTGTTAGTAGTGTATATGAAATACTTGTGTTTATTTGTTTGTTTGGATATAAAATAAAATAAAAATTACACAGTGCTCGGTCTCAAGTCTTGAGGAGCACATCCCCACATTTGGATGTTCTGAGATAAGGGTGCACTGGGTTGCCATAGCAACACCAGCAAAGTTGATTATGTATGACTTTCGCTCCCACTGGTTCAGCAGATATGCGCAGGGGCAGGTATATTAGTCTCTAGGGCATTGCTTTCATTATGTCTTGCCCTGAAGTTCTGGCCAGTTGCATGTCCTGATGCTGTCCTGTTTGTTGTCAGAGTCTGACTCTAAATCTGTGAGAGGGGAAGAGGTTGTGGGTTTAACACAGCACCGTTAGCTAGCCTGCTGGTGGTGTTAGTGGATCTTTTTGTATATACCTGAATGTTACTTTACTTCAAATACCAGAATAATTGTATATACAGTGGTACCTCAGTTTATGAACACAATTGGTTCCGGAAGTCAGTTCATAAACTGAAGCGTTCATAAACTGAAGCGAACTTTCCCATTGAAAGTAATGGAAAGTGGATTAATCTGTTCCAGATGGTCCGTGGAGTAATTAAACTGAAGCATTCATAAACTGAAGCGAACTTTCCCATTGAAAGTAATGGAAAGTGAATTAATCCGTTACAGACGGGTCCACGGAGTACTCAACCTGAAGCGTACTTAACCCGAAGCATGGGTGTAATTGGTTCCGGAAGTCTGTTCATAAACTGAAGCGTTCATAAACTGAAGCGAACTTTCCCATTGAAAGTAATGGAAAGTGAATTAATCCGTTCCAGATGGGTCCGTGGCGTTCGTAAACCGAAAATTCGTAAACCGAGGTGTTCATAAACTGAGGTGTTCCACTGTAGTAGATAGCTGTCAGGGACTGTGCAGAGGAGGAATGGTGGAGACCGCCTCCCCAGCCTGACCTTTCCAGAGAAGAAGGAGACATTTCAGAATTACAATGGGGGGTTGAGGGAGGTCACAGCATAGAGGCAGATGAGGGGGAAAGCTGGGAAATAATGGGAGAGGAGGAGGAGGAGGAGCAACAGCTGACAGACTCAGTGTCCTGTCCTTAGAAAACATTTCAGCCCCCCCCCAAAGAACATGGCAGGCCTTGAAAGTAGGAGAGCAAAGAGCTCAAAGGCAAAGGACACTTTCCAGCACCCGTAGTGATGACCTATGAGGAAATGGGAGGGGGTGGAGATTCCCTCAGAGCAGGCATCCCCAAACTGCGGCCCTCCAGATGTTTTGGCCTACAACTCCCATCAGCCCTAGCTAACAGGACCAGTGGTCAGGGATGATGGGAATTGTAGTCCAAAACATCTGGAGGGCCAAAGTTTGGGGATGCCTGCCTCAGAGCAACGCCATTATTCTGAGTGGCCACCATAGCTGCCAAGTTATCCCTTTTTTAAAGGGATTTTCCCTCATGCTGAATAGGCTTCCTCGCGAGAAAAGGGAAAACTTGGCAGCTATGGTGGCCACTTTCCCAAGCCTCTCTCTGTGAATATTGACTAAATGCAGACGGTAAGGACTTTTCCTTGCCTTGTCTGTTCCTGGCAACCTGCCTTGGGGATTGGTTTCTCTGGCGCCTGACAATAAATAAATCCGTTTGCACATAACAAAATATGTATTTTATCAAAGTAATTGTTGAACTGTGATATGTTAGGGAGCAGGCTAGCAGGCAGGGCCCATTACTTACATCATAGGAGCCTACACAACACAAAACACTGTTGCTGTATGTAGGTTTCATTTTATTTGTTTTTTATCTTATGTTTTGGAAATGTACATCCAGGTTTTTTCCTCTTTACATTTTTTTGGGGGGCCCCCCAAGAGAGTGGGACCCTAAGCTATCACTTGCTTAGCTTATATGTAAATCCGGCACTGGATCCGTTGCTTGCCCTACTCTGCCCCGTAATGTTTTGGGGCCTTATTCTGGCTTATTCTGGAAGTGCTTGGGGCAGTAGCTCATGTTTTCCATGGGTTTAATGGCGACCACCACATTCTGCCCCCCCCCAGCTCACTAGCAGAGCTGAACAGCAGGGCCACCCACCTAATAATAATAATAATAATAATAATAATAATAATAATTTATTTATACCCCGCCCATCTGGCCGGGTTCCCCCAGCCACTCTGGGCGGCTTCCAACAAAATATTAAAATACAGAAATTCATCAAACATTAAAAGCTTCCCTGAACAGGGCTGCCTTGAGATGCCTTCTAAAGGTCTGGTAGTTGTTGTTCTCTTTGAGAACGACTCCAAGCATTCAGCTTAAGGGTTATGATTCCTCCCTTAATTATTATTATTTTAAAAATAATAATATTGCTTTTATCTGTTAAATTTTTATTGCAACTGGCCTTGGTTATTTTTTCAATGGAAAAGCAAGATGTTATGCAAGCTAAAATTAAACTAAAAGCAGGGGCCATGGACTGAATAACTGGATTTGTTGGCTGGCTCAGCACTCTGCTGCTGAGGAATGGATTAAAAGGAATAGATAAAAAGCAGGATATGATAACCTGATCTCTGTTGATGGGGGAGGGAAAACTCATTTCACATTAGAAAAGTTTTCACAGACTGTTTTAAAATGACAGAGAAAGAAAAGTGAATGTGCTGGGGCTTTTTTTCTCTCTCCAAAAAAAAAAATCAATATTATCAAAGCTTAGCATTTGGTTTTGATTCAGTTCTCTTCCCCTCCCTTTCTCCAGTGAAATGTTTCATGTTGTAATGTAATAGAATTAATAAGATCTGATATGCTGACTTTTAATGGAATTTCATTTTTTAAAAATAGGCACATAAAATGCCTTCCTAATAAAGTTAATTAGAGAAAATAGAAGATTGTATTATTTCATCATTAATATAAAGAAATGGATAATTAGGGTTGTGCGATAGGCACAGTGAGTGAAATTTACCCCTCCCTGTACAAAGTGAATTTGAGGTGACAAGCCCTTGATGGGAATTCTGGGAAAAGATCAGACCAGTGCAGTATCACCCTAAAATGGAGAAGTATTTGCTCTGCTATGCGGTTTGTCTACACCAGTGGTTCCCAACAGGTGGTCCCAGAGGTCCGCGAGCTATGCCAGAGGGGTCCGCAAGATGCTATTGGAATAAAAAATATATTAAATATATTTTGTATGATAACAGATTTTTTTGTTTTGGCCGCTTCCTGCATGAGCAGAGTCTAGCGCAAAACTAGAATTAGATAGAGGCAGTAGTTCTGCTGTATGCTGTTAGGTGGCGCTTTACAAACACTACTGTCTTGCAAAGAGGCAGCGCGCGCATTCTACTAATGCTCACCTCCCCAAGATGCTTTGCACGTGTCGGCTTCATTTGTGCGCTACTGCGCATGTACCCTGTCTTCTCCATTCCCCTCCCTCCTCCCTGGCGCGCTGCCTCTTTGCAAAACAGTAGTGTTGTTTTGCAAAGCGTTGTTTTTCGCAGAAGCTACAGTTCCATGTGTTTCATGAAAAATAAATATAGGAATCGGCTCGACATGCGGTCGGATTTCAGAGTGAAAGTTTCAAGTTTGGAACCTAATATTTCAGAAATAATGGACTCAAAGGACAGATTTAACTCATCTCATTAAGAACTGAAAATTAAAACTAACTGTATACTGATGGAGTACTCTGTTGTAACTGTAAAAAACTTATAAATATAAAATATAAAAAGACTCTTAATTTGGCTCTCACTTTTTAATTTTAGGATTAGGAATTAATGGGGGTCCTTGTCACAATAGCGGCTCGATGAGGGGTCCTCGAGAAAATTTTGTTGAGAACCCCTGGTCTACACAAACAGCAGCCAACTTAGTAAAATTCATCCTAGACAGACCACAATGATTCCCCACAGATCAGGGAACCATATGAATTAATGCCCACGTACATAGGGACGCGGGTGGCGCTGTGGTCTAAACCACTGAGCCTGGGCTTGCCGATCGGAAGGTCGGCGGTTCAAATCCCTGCGATGGGAATTTGCTCTGTCCCAGCTCCTGCTGCAGTTCGAAAGCACGTCAAAGTGCAAGTAGATAAATAGGTACCACTCCGGCGGGAAGGTAAACAGCATTTCCGTGCGCTGCTCTGGTTTCGCCAGAAGCGGCTTAGTCATGCTGGCCACATGACCCAGAAAAATTGTCTGCGGACAAACTTCGGCTCCCTCGGCCAGTAAAGCGAGATGAACGCCACAACCCCAGAGACAATCGTGACTGGACTTAACTGTCAGGGGTCCTTTACCTTTTATATGCACATATAACCCCTCCCAGCTTTTAATGTAAAAATCTAAATGTCTGAGAAAATTAGATCTCTCAGAAAAGAAGCAATCCCACCCTCTGCTTTACATGGGAATGCAGCAAACACATGAACAATAAATGTAGCTGCTAATGCTCTATCCAGCTTGGCCCTGATCTCTTGGCTTCAGCCACAGCCTGTGAACAACTGTTTGGGGCCAGTCTCAGTTTTTGCAGAGACACTGGCCCAGATCCTGCAATTACTCAAACCCTACTCTGCCTTGGCCTAGTACTGCAACCGGTGTCTCTGCCTCTGTTCTTCAGCATCTGCCTATACATTTTTTTGTTTTCAATAAGCATTTTGGGAATTTTGTTTTTATCTCCAATAATTTTGTGACATTAATCTTTTTGGCTTTTTCTGTACTGAAGTGCTTTTGAAATATTTTTCATTGGATGTTTATTGTCAAAGCCTTTTCTTTCTGTTTTATCATTCCGGGCTCTGGCAGCTGAAATATGGTTCACGTCAAAGTCTTGACTGTCTAACCATTTTTACTGATTAAATTAAAAAAAAGGAACTTGCTTGTCAATCTGAAGCTAGTTTGTTCATGAATAATGTTGTATATACTGCAGTATTAAGTTGCACCTTTATGAATGAGCCAGTATCTGAAGTACAGAACATATTAATTTTCTGATACAATCACAATGAAAGGTAGGATTCCCCCCCCCTCTCTCTGAGAGTCAGTAATGAATGAGGTGGGTGTAATCGGTAAGCTACTGGCATCAATGCTAGACTGACAACAACCAAGGTCATATGAATTGAGATTTGAGTTCTGACTCCCATCATGAGAGAGATCAGTGTTTGGTGGACCATATATAGTAGCCCGCTGCAAATCATAGACTCATAGAATGGTAGAGTTGGAAGGGGGCACAAGCATCGTCTAATAGGGCTGTGTCTTCTGGTCACTGCACCCTCTTCGCCTTCCTGATGGCCGGGGCATCCTTTTGTCCGTCCCCCCCTTTCAGTGTGGCAGGATTTTTTTGCCCACAAGGACTTGGCTGTGAGCACAGACTCCTTGCAGGTGGCTCACGTCACAGAACGAGCAGGCAGAAAATCACACTGTTCAAAGTTGGAGCTAAGTATTTGTTAGGAAAAACACGATCTTCACAGACTTGACTGAATGTCAGCCCTAATGAGCTCATCCCCAGCTGGTCTTAACTCATGAATCAACTGCTGAGACTAAAAGTCCCTGCGTCCCCACAGTAGCTCCTCCTCTTCAGGGCTTTCCCCAAGCCATTGGAGACTGCACTTGCATGCAGCCTGATGCTGGTTCATCTGTTTCAGCCCTCTTCTGGTTCTGGGAGACAGTGGGAAGGGGAGCTTGTTGCAGCAGAAGCATGACTCTTCATCAGCCTAACCCATCCCTGCCTCTTGGCCTCCCTCTTCCCACTCACCTGCTTTGGCTTCTGCCTCCAATTCTGAACTTCTCTCTGCCACAGGGTCTCCCAGCTCACTAGGCCCTGTCACTTCTTCAGCTTCCGACACCTCCTCTTCCCAGTCTGTTCCATCTTCTCCCTCTGACCACTCATCGTCATTCCACCAGCACTCCCAGGGCTCTGGACCTTCTTCCCTTGGTGGTTGGTTCCTGCCACCATTCCTCTGCATTCAATCAGTCCATGGTGGTTCATGGAACCTCTAGCAGGAGGGGTCATAGTCAAAAATATTAGACACATAGATGATAGATAGATAGATAGATAGAGGGTGAGTCCTTCAAAAGAGGCCCTGTAGATACAGAGTATGGTACACATGTTCCACCGGGCCTCTTTTAAAAGACTCACCCTGTAGATGATAGCTTCAAACTATACCATATTCACAAAGTGTTTTTGCAGTGAAGCACAGTGAAGGTAGCAGATCAGGAAGCATGCATTGGATTGAATTAGACCACAACTTCATTGATTACATTCAGATAGGTTTGGAATGGGCATTGGGTGTGTGTCCATTGACCAACCAGCCTATCTGCTGGTTGATTGACGGCTGGGGCTGCCCATTATTAGATGTCCACCATGGCAATGGCTGAGAGCACTTACTAATTGTTAAGAAACCTATCCATTCTGAAGGAAATCAGCTCTGAGCGCTCACTGGAAGGACAGATCCTGAAGCTGAGGCTTCAATACTTTGGCCACCTCATGAGAAGAGAAGACTCCCTGGAAAAGATCCTAATGTTGGGAAAGATGGAGGGCACAAGGAGAAGGGGACGACAGAGGATGAGATGGTTGGACAGTGTTCTTGAAGCTACGAACATGAGTTTGACCAAACTGCGGGAGGCAGTGGAAGACAGGAGTGCCTGGCGTGCTCTGGTCCATGGGGTCACGAAGAGTCGGACATGACTAAACGATTAAACAACAACAACACACCAGAAAACAAAAAGAAACAACTCCTAGCAGTGTTTGATAGAACACAATTATGAGCACGGGACATCCAGAAAGTATAAAACAATGCAGCTACATAAGAACATGAATCATTCCTCAAATATAATTACAAGCAACAGCTAAGGTTGTCCTTACTATCACTTGATGCTCTTGTTCTCATTTTGTAAAGATATCTACAAGTATTCTGCAAATAAACAAAATTATTTCAATACTAATACTATACTATACTATACTATACTATACTATACTATACTATACCATGCTGAAATGTTTAAATGTTTCTTGGATTGTCCTTGAATCTTCCTGCCACACTTGCCATCCTCTCCTGCCACACCAGTTTGGTGCGACACACCCCTTGAGATCACACTGATCCAGCCCAATATCTCTTCCACTCTAAATTTGTGATGACTGCTATGAGGTAGGTGACACCCACAGACCTAGGTCCAAGAAGCATTCTGATCCATGGGGTGGGTAGGTGGGTGCAAAAGGCAAGTGAGGACTATGGTGCTGAATGCCACACTTGTTCTCCTTATATCCCCCTGGAGAAGACCTGGATGGGTAAAGTCTTCATCCAGGTCCTCTCTGGAGCCTCAGCTCTCCAGAAAACAGCTGGATGCTGAATAGCTCCAGAAGTCTCACAGCTGCAAGGGCAGGAGGAAAACCCCACCCTCAGGCCTGAAGATGCCCCCTGCTGCTGAGCCAGAAATCTACTTCCAGTGAGGTGGGCAGTGGGGATTAATATGTGCCATGTTAAATTGCATATGTATTATGTTAAGTAAAAAAAATAAGTTTTGGAGGTACTGGTTTTGGCATTATAAAGTGCTGGGATATGAAGCCAAAGGAGTGTTTGTGTGAGTTTTGTACAATAAATAGATGATACAGTGATTAGCACCATTGTTTTAAAATGTTATGCCCAGAAGACATCATTGTAATCTTAAACAGATGGGTCCTTTTTGCTCCATTCACTAACGTTTTACTAGTAACTAATTAACAGGTTTACAGCCAAAATTAGCAATAAAAAGTGTTCGGAAGCTTCGACCAAAGCTGTCTTTTTACTATTACAACCAGATAAAACAATCTGCATGATGGTTTGAGGCTAAATATTGTTCGGATCAAAGCTTCTCCTGCTGTTTTCAAATAAAAGTTGACAAATAGGAGACCGAACCCTGCCGATTGCTTCAGTTGCTTCATACCTTGAAACTTCAGCCTTAATTAATATTAATTACTGGTAAAAAAATCAATTCTATGTTTGTGAGCCTTGGATGTTTTCACTTACCTGTTTGAATCTGTATTTAATTTCTGCAGTTTAAAATGGTTATCACCCATTAAGGAACCAATGCATCGTGCAGAGGTAAAAATAATGATATAGTAAATAATATAGGTTTGTACTTTTCTAGATGATAAAAACTGATCCATGAACTAGCCTGGAATTAAGCAGTCTCGTCCACCCATCCCAATGTACATACAGGTTTTTCCCCCTGTTCTTTACACTCATCAAAAGTTCCCAGAGTGGCTTACAAATATCTATTAAAAGATAGTCGCTGCTTACAACACAAAGGGCAAAATGGAGTGGGATGGGGAGGAAATAAGCAAACCCAGGCTCCTCTAATGACCAGATGGGGTGGAAAAGCTCAAGGAGAGGAGTACTGGTCTCAGGTGCATTGGTGGGGTAGCTCAACATCTCTTGTCTTCCCTCCTCTTGCTTCATTGTCTTGTCTCTCATAGCTCTGCCCTTGTCAGGGACCATGCTGAGGAGGGCTGCACTGAGGAGGATGGTGGAAGCCTCCCCCTCCCCCTGCTCCTGCTCCAGATCCTGAATCTTCCCAGGAGCAGGAGGGCAGTATAGATTTGGAACAGTGGTTTGCAGAGGGGCATAGTTCAGAAGGCAGAAGCTGGGAAGTACTGGATGGGGAACAGCTTGGAGAAGAAGCACTGGGGGGGGAGTTAACAAACTCACTGCCTCTGGAACGTGTCCCTCCGCCCAGTCCAAGGTAAAGGAGAGCAGATAAGGTGGCAACACAGAAAGCACAGTTGTTACCAGATCAGGTTGCAAGATGCGGTAGTGACATGGATGACTAGGGAGGGAGTGGGTGGAACCCTTAATTGGGAGCACCTCCATTCCGAGGAATGGATTCTTTGTTCTCTTGCTGTGATCATTAAAGGTTATAACTGGTAAGGAGACTCCCTTCTCTTTGTTCTGCTTATCTACTGCCAAAGGGGAGAGGAAGCCGGTTCCCTGAAGCCTGACAGCCCTCTTCATTGCTATGTGTGTTCTCAGAGACCAGTGGGAAGGGGAGCTGGTCTCAGTACGAGGGGGAGACTCCCTGGATTCTTCAGCAGCCTGCCTCATTTCTGTCACCTGTTCCACCTCCAGCCACTAAGTCTGCATTGCCCTCTGACTCAGCCTCTTCCTGCTCACTAAGCCCTGTTGCGGCATTGCCTCTTCAGCTTCTGACAACTCCTCTTCCCAGCCTGCTCCCTCCTCTCCCTCTGACCATTCATTCTCATCCCAGTACCACTCCCCTGGCTCTGAACCTTTTTACTTTTGGGGTTCGCTTGGGGGTTCCCTAGCTGGTGCCTTCCCAGCACTCCTCTGCATCAAACCAGCCCATGGCACAGCGTAGTCCATTGTTAATATTCTAAATCCTACATGGAGCCTTCTCCCCAATCCAATTTAGGATTGCTCCGCTAGATCATTTTTAAAGCAACAAAAATGGGGCTACTGCTGGCCAGGCAAAAGCCAAGGTGGTTTTATCCCATAGCCACCATCTTGGAATTAGGATTTTGTAATGCCAGGAATATATGACGAGGCACTTAAATACTGCACAGCTAGTGGGCATCACTTTAAGACAATTTATTCTATTTCATACTTGTTAACAAGGTCAGTGA
Source organism: Zootoca vivipara (assembly GCF_963506605.1). Lineage (NCBI taxonomy): Eukaryota > Metazoa > Chordata > Lepidosauria > Squamata > Lacertidae > Zootoca > Zootoca vivipara. The sequence goes on along the minus strand of NC_083284.1, from coordinate 68,851,611 downwards.
TCCATGAAGATGATTCTTCTTTGGGTTTTGGCGTCTCAGAGTTTAAATTAATGGTTTGGGAGTAGGAGTGTATTACTGTGTGCCGAATAGCTAGCAATCGTTTAAATTCAACAAAAACTACACAGGGCTTTCAAGGTGCCCAGTTACAGCCATGATTGGCAACCAATCATTCCACCCCCTCATTTGTGTTGCAATGTGTCAATGGAAACAGAAGTTTGTAGGATGCTGCTGCTGTTTTCCATATGCTTGAGATTCACAACTCCAGCCAACACTCACCCCCGCCCCAGCCAATATAATGCCTTGATATACTATCTGTTCACATACGAAATAAGCACATACATTAGGTTCCAGTCTAGCTGACCTTTAAAGACTAGTAAAGGAGAAAAAGACATCAGTTTGTCGCATCCGAACCTTTAGGGACCGTTGATGCTATCCGAGGACTGCACAGTAATATAGTGTTTCTCCAGAATAATACAGATATTATGTCAGTGAAACAGGAATCACAGATTGATGATCTCGGGATCAGCAAGAAAGTAAAGCTTTGACCTTGATGGGAGTTTAAGAATTCCTTACCAACAGCCGTCTGGAACATAATTAAAAGCATTTTACCACCATAAGCCTGGTAGAATGCAAACCATCCTTTCCGAACATTGAAAAGACAGAGATATTGCTTTTATAGCTGCGGAGCTTATGGTCAGGGAGTGATATGAAATATTAGAAATGTGACAGTTTTATAATAATTTTACACTTATTGGAATAATTTCCATTGGTGGTTTTGTGTGTGTGTGTGTGTGTGTGTGTGTGTGTGTGTGTGTGTGTGTGTGCCTCTAACTATCTAGAATAGCTTTAAGGATTTCTCGCTGTTCTGCAGTGTTAGGAGCTTGCTGTGTTTTTCGATTTTAGGGTAATAGTTAGTAGACCACTTGCGAGAAAGAAGTTAATGATGTTAATAATGTAGAATATTCACCCTCGCTAAAAATGGAAAACAAGAACTCGTACAGATTTTTTCCTGCTATAATTTAACGCTAGGTTCCTGCATTATGAATTCCATATCATAATTTAAAACTTGCAAATTAATACATTCAGCTGGATTGTTAACTAGCCAGCTTTTGTAGATGCTTGAACCTTCCCTGTTTAAGCATGCAGATGGGAAACTACTACTTTTGGAAAATGTTTAAAAGCACCCTCCCCCCCGCACCCCATCTTCAGTGATTCTTTCCCAGCATATTTGCATCATATCAGAGCTGTTCATCTTGTTGCCATTTCCTTCCTCCTTTGCCCCTGCTGCCATGTAATGCTGTTGGCTGTGATGGAGCACGTGATTTTGCCAATGAGCTCATGATGACTTAAATCATGTGGGTTGCCCCACGCAGTTGGATTAAATGACAATGTGGGCAGATGAAACCAAGGAGATTGAGAGCAGAAAATAAGAATATAACTGACAGAAGATGCAGAAAACAAGGAGCAAAAAGGCACAGAGCAAGCATCGAAACAACATGAATGTTCAAGTGGCAAGTATGTTGTGGATAATTTGTTTGGCAGTATACCAAGCGTTCTACATTTGAAGCAGATATGGAAACTAGAGAATATTTAGCATTACCCTACTTAGCTGAAAATTTCTCCTCTTTGTTTTGTACAGAATATGGAAACCACCCATGTCTTCTGTGCATATCTCTGTTGGTTTCAGCACTTGCATATGGATGTCTATCAAACGTACATAACATACATAATTTTGTTTGTTTCCATAGTTCAGACCATGCTCAAGGCAGCTTACAGAATGAAAAAGTACATAATCACAACACAACAGAAGTAGTCATAAACCATAAATAAAACATCAGAAGATACACAACCTAACTGGACAATTTCCACAAAAGTCACAATAAGATCTAAAATAAAGATACGAAAAAATTAATATCAATAGCAGCTACCCACCCACCCCAACAATTCCCCAGCTCAGGACTCTGTTCAGCAGTCTCTGTTTTTGCAGCTGGAGTCAGTCAGGACCTTCTCAGGCCAGGTGGAAAAGGCAGACAGCAGATCTTCCAGAACCCACAGCCAAGCACATTACAAGCAAAAGAGCCAGCGAGGCACATTGGGGTTTGGTTCTGGAGGACCTAGTTCAAAAATTAGAGTACAGCCACTGCGGGATACTGGTCAAGTCAGCACATCATTATGCTGCTAAGTAGGCTAGTGGCTTTCAGAAAGGTACAGCCCTCGCGTACTCACATGTAGGATACAGTCAGTTCTGCTTAGGAGAAATTCAGCAGCATGCCATTTTTGCTACCATTTCTAATTATCTTTTGTCCAAAATCTACACCTAGTCAAGTTGATCGTTCAACATTACATAACTTGCAGCTGGTTGCGTGAACCAACTCTGTTGAGAAGCATTGTGTTTTAAAGTAAGGGCAGGTGACAGGAAATCCAGCCAGTGGGAAAAAGATTATCTTGCCCTCAAAAAGTCTGGAGCTTGGTCTATATCAGGCTTCCTCAACCTCGGCCCTCCAGATGCTTTTGGCCTACAACTCCCATGATCCCTAGCTAGCAGGACCAGTAGTCAGGGATGATGGGAATTGTATTCTCAAAACATCTGGCAGGCCGAGGTCAAGGAAATCTAGTCTATATGGACATACTTACTCCATATCTATCTCTATCTATCTATCTATCTATCTATCTATCTATCTATCTATCATCTATCTATCTATCTGGAAGGCAACTATATGATCCTTTCATACAGAAATGGAGTCCATTCATTCATTATTTGAATGATAATGTACAAGATGCAGTCAAGTTGACTGCTGACCTGGGAGCAATTTGAGTACAGGAGGTCGGGGCTGGAACCTACCAACCTCTTTCTTTCTTAATGCTTCTTTTTTTGGGGGGGGGGAATTCAGTGGCTCATTTCTATTACTTATTTGGTGAATTTTGGAGAACAGACCCAAGTGCCCTTGTGCTTTTAATATTCTTTTCTTACACATATTATCCTGGTGAAACTTGATGCTGGACTCCTTTGATTAAGAAATCTTCTAAGCTGTACCATATACCATACATTTATGCTGACTGTACAGTTCCATATAATTAATAAAATCCAGCCTGTGGTATTGATTGGGGGTGCATGGGAGGGGGGTTATTCATACACGAGAGTTGCTGCTCGTTGCTGGAGACATCAGCTAAAGAACTGTGAACTGCTGCGAGTCCAAGGAGAAGCTAGGCATTGCCCGCCAACAAAAATTAGAATGGGGTTAGGGGACCATGACAATTAAACTGTGTGGGAAAAAATGTGACATCTGTACTGCAGATAGAGCCTTAGTTTTGCGTTTCTATATTTTGAATCAAATCAATGTGATAATTCAGATTCAGCTGCTAGCTAATTTTATGAAATATCCCAATATTTCTTTTTTTGGGGGGGGGGGAACAATAGGGTCAGATTTTCCCCTGACACTTGGTAATACAATCAGGTGATTATCAACTGAGGTCTGTTTGAAAGTTGCACGAACGGTTCCGCAGCATTTGACACAGCTGGAGAAATACCGCTCTTGTCTGCATACTACTGCTTACATAAGCAGAACACTATTTTTCAAGTCAATATCTGGGAGGTATGGTTTCTCTTTTAAATGTTCCAGACAAAGATCAATCAATGAGTTCAACTGCTTTTACCCCATTTGTCTTTGAAGTCCCCATTATCCGGAAGAAAGAAGATGGCATGTATAGGGCGAACCGAATCTTTGTATTGCTGCTCTTCTTCTTCTTCTTCTTCTTCTTCTTCTTCTTCTTCTTCTTCTTCTTCTTCTTCTTCTTCTTCTTCTTCTTCTTCTTCTTCTTCTTCTTCTTCTTCCTCTTCCTCTTCCTCTTCTTCTTCTTCTTCTTCTTCTTCTTCTTCTTCTTCTTCTTCTTCTTCTTCTTCTTTTTAAAAAATGCAATAAATTGCTTTGATGTTCTTGGTCCTGAAGCTGTCAAGTCTTGTTAAAGCAGGGAGGTGAAGGCAAGTCCATATGCTATCATGCACTTTAGGTTGTTTTAAATAAGCAGACACCCTGTACCTTGGTAGTGTTCTGGCAAGGTGCGCATAGACAAGCCTAGCAGCAGAGAAGCACACTCTGGACTCTGCCAACAGCCAGAGGAACAATGGCAGCTAGTTCAGTCACACCCCCATTTCCTCTTTAAAAAGTAAAGGGACCCCTGACCATTAGGTCCAGTCGTGACCAACTCTGGGGTTGCGGCACTCATCTCGCATTATTGGCCGAGGGAGCCGGCGTACAGCTTCCAGGTCGTGTGGCCAGCATGACGAAGCTGCTTCTGGTGAACCAAAGCAGCACACAGAAACGCTGTTTACCTTCCCGCTGTAGCGGTTCCTATTTATCTACTTGCACTTTGACGTGCTTTCGAACTGCTAGGTTGGCAGGAGCTGGGACCGAGCAATGGGAGCTCACCCTGTTGCGGGGATTCGAACCGCCAAACTTCTGATCAGCAAGCCCTAGGCTCTGTGGTTTAGACCAAAGCGCTACCCGCGCCCCCATTTCCTCTATAGAAAATGGCAATAATTACTTCAACACAGAGATGCTGCCTTTGCCCAAAATTGAGGGGGCCTGGCATCAGGGGCAGAAGAAGGGGTGTGTGGTTGGGGTGGACCGCCCGGGTGTCTTCGCTGAGGGGGGTGCATTTGGTGTGCTGCCCACCTGTGACTCCCAAGCCTACCCCGCCCATCTGGCCGGGTTCCCCCAGCCACTCTGGGCGGCTTCCAACAAAATATTAAAATACAGAAATCCACCAAACATTAAAAGCTTCCCTAAACAGGGCTGCCTTGAGATGCCTTCTAAAGGTCTGGTAATTGTTGTTCTCTTTGACCTCTGGTGGGAGGGCGTTCCACAGGGCGGGTGCCACTACCGAGAAGGCCCTCTGCCTGGTTCCCTGTAACTTGGCTTCTCGTAGCGAGGGAACCGGCAGGAGGCCCTCAGTGCTGGACCTAAACATTTTTTAAAAGAAAAAAAGCACTGCTAATGCTAATGATAATGATAATAATGGAACCACACACATGCAATGTTGCATCATCAGGAGGAGGCTGAGCATGGAGCCCAGCATGGCACAGCTTCAGTGACTGGCTCCTCCTGCTCTCTTGTGCTCAGGAGGAGCTGGCCACTGAAACTGCACCATGCTCAGCTCCGCTGTCAGCCTTTTGCATCCCCTCAACATTGAGAGGTGCTGCCCCCCTTCCAAAGGATATTGTTGGGGGGCGGACTGAAGACACCTCGGCCCCCTAGAGTGGGCGTTCTTGCTTCCGCTGCAACTTGATAGCCTTCCTTGAGCCTTAGGAGTCTGTGCGAGTGTCAGCAGCAGGGAAATGGACTGAGTCTGAGGATGGGCAAAAACAAGGGCGTGGAGAGAATGACAAATGAGCTTGTGACTTTCTCCGTTCAGTTGAACAGTACCTTGTCTACTCGTCTTCTACAAATGAAAATATATGATTGACTGGGAGCAGATTACCTGACCAAATTATAACAACAGTTATTTGATAACCGGCTGTAGACTCACTTCAATTGATGCTTTCAAACAGTTTCATTTTGCCTGTCTGGCTTCCCCCAAAAGTGATTTAGCTGGCATCTGTCTTGAACTCCATAGATCATTGTAACCATTTTCTTCCCAGACTTACTGCTGCTTCAAGAGAGCTGTGCTCTCTCTCTTTCTCTCTTTAATAGCTGATAATATAGTCCCTGCATGTATCTGTGACATGGCTGAAGGGAACCCGATTATTGCCAGAGAATTAGGGACATCCTTCCCATTGTGCTTTATTTCCAAGATGCGAAAACAATCAAGTTTATTTTGGATGCAAAAATTAATTACCTTTAAAAAAATATCAGCTGCAATCCAGCTGAGTTATGCTGCTCTTAAACATCCCATTTAAGGTCGGTGAGCGATGCTATTTGTTATCTGCAGGCATTAGGGACTCTGCAAAAGTTAGTTGATCGATTTCATCTTAATTGTTCCCTTATTATGGAATGAAGAGGATGCAAAACGACCGCCTTCACCAGGATCCATTAATGACATAGCTGTGCCATGCTCCAACAGTACTTCTCACGAGGAAGGCAGAATATTCGTGCTCAGGATCCGCTAAATGATGGGGTTGTGCGTGGAACTGTGGCCATAGTGGGAGGCTGTAGTTGTGAGCCACCCTAGGTGTTAGAAAAAACTATAATAAACAAGTGACACCAACAAATATGGCAACCACGTCTTTGTAATATTTAGAGAACCTACGTATGCCATTCATCCTGCGGACACTCCTTCACCTTCAGTGGTGAAAGGATCTATTGAATTTGTAATGTCAGGGCACAGGTGCATTCTAGTAGACATTACAGAAGGGAGAACTACACAGGTGTCCACCATTTGTGGTAGCAGCTGCACATTTAGCTTGATGCTGAGTTTGGTGCTGAATAGGTTAGGTATGTATCAGGCCAACATGGTCTCAGTTTGCATACATTTCTTTGTTTATACATACAGTGGTAGCTCTACTTACGAATAACTCTACTTATGAATGTTTCTACTTACGAATGGAGCTCCGTCCGCCATCTTGGATGCAGTTTAGATAGGATTTTTTCTACTTACGAATTTTTAGATAGGGTTGCTTCTACTTACGAATTTTTTCTCCCAATGCATTCCTATGGGATTTGACTTACAATTTTTTCAACTTACAAATGTGTGTTCAGAACGCATTAAATTCGTAAGTAGAAATGCCACTGTATACTAAAAGTTCTATGCTCTCTGTGCACAAATCAACTCTCAGGAAATATGCACACGCAGTTTTTAAAAACCCGGTTAAAACTCAACCATAATAATAATAATAATAATAATAATAATAATAATAATAATAAGCCACATCAGAAAGAAAACAAGCAACTCTGGGAGAGGTAGAATCAGCACACATATTGTCAAGGCTTCGGGAAAGCTATTCCTCCCCCAGTTGCAGCAAGAGCAGAGAAAACAAGATACAGTCTTTTCTAATGAGTTTATTCATTTATAATAGTGAGAGACAACAGAACGCAGCAAGCCCTGACAATGGTGTTGCTCCAGCTAGGCTCCTACTCCCTGCTTCTTAGCAACAGCGCCTCCCCTTATGGTGGCCATTCATAGCGAGGGTTGCTAGACTCAATAGAGGACAGGACTTCTGTGCCTTTAATTGCCCTGCTCTCTTTTGAGTCTGGAAACCTTAAAGAGAAACCAGCAGACCCTTTGCTTGGAAATTAAACAAAGGGTCTGCTGGTTTCTCTTTAAGGTTTCCAGACTCAAAAGAGAGCAGGGCAATTAAAGGCACAGACGTCCTGTCCTCTATTGAGTCTGGCAACCCTATTCATGGCCAATTGTCTCTGAGTCCTTTGTTCCTGTACTCTTAACAAATGCCAAGTTCTGGGAGAAGGGGAGGGGGTCAGAAATACTCCCCAGTGACGACATGTCAGCGGGCTGCCCTGCCTCTGTTTCCCCTCCCCCTTCTTCTAACACTTACCAACTGTTTGTCTATCTCTGAGCTGTGACCTTCCTCAAACTCCTCAAATCCTGGCTGTAAATGAATACTGCATTCCTCTTCTCCTGCAGTGTCAGCAGAACGGTGTGTGTGTGTGTGTGTGTGTGTGTGTGTGTGTGTGTGTGTGTGATCTCCACCATTCTGAGTCCAATTCCTGACACATATGATTCTGAGTGAAGGGCCCAAATTTTGGTCTCATTAGAGCAGAAGACACCATGATGAAGCTCTCGCTTGCCAACCCCATCAGCAGTTCCTCACAAGCACAGGCTATTCATACTATTCACACTTCTTGAGCATGCCTATGTCACTGGATGTGGGAAGGTGCTGTGGTCTAGACCACCATCACTGAGCCTCTGGGGCTTGCCAATTGGAAGGTTGGCAGTTTGAATCCCTGCGACGGGGTGAGCTCCCATTGCTCTGTCCCAGCCAACCTAGCAGCTTGAAAGCACTCCACTGTGAGCAGATACAGTAAATAGATACTGCGGTAGCAGGAAGGCAAATGGCATTTCCGTGCACCAGAAGTGGTTTAGTCATGCTGGCCACATGACCTGGAGAGGAAAAGCTGTCTGTGGACAAATGCCAGCTCCCTTGGCCTGAAAAGCGGAGATGAGTACTGCACCCCATAGTCAAAACCAACTGGACTTAACTGTCCAGGGGTCCTTTACCTTTACCTTTTTACCTTTATGTGGGAAAGAAGCAGAACTCTTCAGCACTGTATTGAGGGGATGTTTCCTCAAGATTATACTACTACAGGCTACTTGGGGTATTGTCAGAATGCTGCCCCACAAGAAACTATACTCACATAGGAAACTTTTGTGTCAGGGAGGCTAGGTAAAACCTTTCCTGCAGTAAAATGTTTTTTTTAAAAAATGTTGAGGGTGTTTTATCGGTGGGAGAATGTTCGGCTAACACTGGAAGGAGGTGTTGAATTGTCTGCATGCATGCGAGAAATGGCCTTTGTTCTCTTCCATGTTTTGGGGCGTAGGTACAGATTTCAGGAATGGGAGCAAAACTCGCCAGTGCTCCTCAACACACCTCTTGTGCTTGCAGCTTCCATTTTTGTTTTCCAAGAATGCCCAGAGTGATGCTACTTCATGCCCTGCGGAGGACCTTAAGGTCCACAAATAACACTACTGTGGAGATCCCGAGCCATAAGGTGGCTAGATTGGTCTCAACTAGGGCCAGGGCCTTTTCAGTATTGGCCCCGATTTGGTGGAATGCTCTCTCACAGGAGACCAGGGCCCTGCAGGATTTGACATCTTTCCACAGGGCCTGCAAGATGGAGCTGTTCCGCCTGGCCTTTGGGCTGGACTCAGCCTGACCACTGTGTTTTTCCTCCCTTATGGTTTTGATTTGGGCCATTTTAAAATGAGGCTGCATTTTTTTAAAAAAAAAATTAAAATCTGGATTGTATTTTAATCCACATTTTAATCTATTCTTTTTCTTTCTTTTACATTTTGTCGTGATCTTGTCAGTTGCCCTGAGCCTGGTTCTCGCTGGGGAGGGCAGGGGATTATTATTATTATTATTATTATTATTATTATTATTATTATTCAGATTTATTTGAAGTATTTGGATGCTAAGATATCCTACAGGTCTATACAGGGGCTGGTGGTCTTTCAGGCAACCTGGCCTCAAGTTGTTCAGGAGCTCTTCTGTTAGGTGGTGGGTGTAAATCTGCAACAATTTATTAGTGGCCCCACTTGTAATGCACTTTAATAGCAGAACTTGCTGTTTGTTTGTAGTTGGGGAATGTGTCACATTTAATGAAGAATTCACAGAATTCGGATAAGTCACGCTCTGTGTTGGTTTGCACAGTGCTGAATATCATAGTAAACTAGACCATGGTTATTCCAACTGAGGGAACTGTGGTGACAGTATCAAATAATTTTATACACAAAAGGAAATGCTTTATAGAGACATGGTCTGACAGCTTCTCTGTGTTGCGTGTTCTCCAGCTGTCAGCATCTACTTGTAGTGTAATTTTGTATAATCTGCTTAGATATTCATGGGAAAATTCAACATTCACATTCTATGCTCTTGTCACATTTATTTATATTGCATGAGTTGGGTCATCTGAGCATTTAAACACTAAATGAGTGCATTTCTTTCTTTCTTTCTTTTTACTCATCCACAGACAGGTACTGCCATTTGGAAAGCAGGGGAAAGATCATGTGCTTGGCCTTAAAATGAATATATAATAATGTTTCTAAACAAACTGGAAGGATGTTTTCTGAGATCTGGAGACATAGTGGGTGGACCTGTCAAAATGTGAGACTGAATTCTTGTATTATGTCTCTGATTACAGGATGCCTTCTGGTACATTTGAGAATTCATGAAAAGTAGAAGCATGCTGCTGTATACCCTTGCCTGAGAGTAAGTCTCATTGAACTCAACAGGACATTTCTTAGTAGAGGTTTCTGCATAGCTGCCAAGTACCCCGTTTTCCCCGGGAAACCCGCGTTTTTACTTACCTTTTCCCGGTGGTCCCCCGTATCACTTCGTCTCCCGTTTTTCTCCGTTATTTTCTCCTGCCGGCGGCCATTTTTTTTCTTTCTGATTTGCCCTTCTATGGGCACAAAAAATGGCCGCCACCGGCTTCATAAGTCGCATCTACGCATGACCAGAAGTGCATAGACACGACTTCCGGTGTCGATGGCGGCCATTTTTGGTGCCCATAGATGGGCGGGGCAACACCGAAAGTTGCGTCAACGCACTTCCGGTCATGCGTAGAAGCTACTTTTGAAGCTGGCGGCGGCCATTTTTGGTGCCCATAGAAGGGAAAAGCGACACCGGAAGTTACGTCGACGCAACTTCCGGTGTCACACGGCTGCCGGTCCCGGATTCTGCAGTCCGGGACTTGGAAGGTAAGGGTTTCTGCAATATAGGATTACACTGCAAGGATCAGTACACACACACACACACACACACACACACACACACACTGTCTATGGTGTGCTTTCCCTAGCAGAAGTGATGGTGTATACACCCCCCCCCGTCAGGAACATAAAATAATGTGCAATAAAACACATGTACTATTTATGTGCATTGGCCTGATTCTCAAGATCCCCTCACCACCCTTTTTATTTGAGGTAGAAAAACCCACACAAAATAATCCCCTGCACTTCAGTTCAACATAGCATGCATTTCAGGGACTAGATGATCCTTGGGGTCAGAATCTACAATTCTGTGATTCTATGATCTATTAATGGACTGGGTTGCTGGAACACCTGTAGTGTTTTTCAATTCTATTGCTGTGGGGCAAACATGGTATCTTTTCATCCTTATTTACAAGGACCATCATCCCTCAGACCATGTGGTGGGACAGACTATATTTTGGAGGGGGGGGGATGAACGAATTCCTATGCCCCACAAATAACCCAGAGATGCATTTTAAATAATTCTACTCATGTAAAAACACGCTAATTCCCGGACCGTCCACGGGCCGGATTTAGAAGGTGATTGGGCGCATCCAGCCCCTGGGCCTTAGGTTGCCTACCCCTGATGTAGACGTTACCCATATAGAGGCATTGTTTTACACCCATGCCATCTTAATGTAAGCTCAGCAGACCTGTCCTCTGGAGACAGCTCCCATGTGAACTGGCCCAGTGTCACTTCAGAGAACTTATTACTTCGTTAATGTTGTTGTTGTTGTTGTTGTTGTTGTTGTTTACTTGCCCTTAAGCCTAAAGTACCAGGGCAGGTTGCAACATTATAAGCAACTTAAAATCACAAAAGGCAGGCCGAAAAATTTGCAACTGAATGTGTGTGCTGCTGAAAAGCATTACTGGAGTCACCAAGAGATGGATACACATGGGTCACCCTAAGAGAAATGCCCTGATCCAGCACGGGTGATATATGTGTGGCAGCAGGCTTCCTGCACTTGAGGCCAAAGCAGATGCACCTATGCGTCCCCACCACAATACTCAACTGAGCCCCACTAGGCTGGTTGGATGAGTCTTTTGATGTACAGTGTGGTACCTCGGGTTACAAACGCTTCGGGTTACAAATACTTCAGGTTACAAACAGGGCCGTCTTAAGCATATCAGGCGCCCTGGCGCCGTGGTGCGGCGATCCCTCCGGCACCCCCCACCCCGTTTCTCAGCGCGTAGCACGGCTGACACGGGCACAGCAGCATGGTGCCCCCCTGGCGGCCCAGCGCCCAGGCGCATTGCGCCACCCAGCCTTGCCTTAGGGTCGGCCCTGGTTACAAACTCCGCTAACCCAGAAGTAGTACCTCGGCTTGAGAACTTTGCCCAATGATGAGAACGAAAATTGTGCGCAGGTGGCACAGCGGCAGCGGAAGGCCCCATTAGCGAAAGCGCACCTCAGGTTAAGAACGGTTTCGGGTTAAGAACGGACCTCCGGAACGAATTAAGTTCGTAACCTGAGGTACCACTGTATCTTCATCCAAAGGCTGGTTCAAGTGCAGCTTGATGCTTGGAACTTGATTTTGATTGCAGACCAAATATGAGAACTCCAGTTCCAAGGAGATGAATAGCACAGGCATGTTTGTCTTGCTAAAAAAAGAAAAGCTTTTCAGTCAATTACTAGGCACCCTTGTGTTATATCTCCGTTTTAAGCCAGCATTTTTCTCTTTGATCCTTTGCGCCTGTAACATATATTCTTTATAAGAATCATGCCTCTTCTTTAATGCCATCATTTTTGCTTGTAAGAAATATTTTGTAATTACCGTCTCTCGAAACACACCAGCAATACAGCGGAGAGAGAAAACATCCCCAATTCTATCAGCGCTGGTGTTAATTATTTTAGGCAGCCTGTCATTTATGTTTTCTAAAGTGGATTTTGTTCGTGCAGTCAGGAACATTGCTTAGCACAGAATTAATTAATCATTATAAATACAAAACCTGCAGTATCAGCTCCTGCATTCAGGAAGGTTTCAAGAGGCAAGGTTGAAGGAGTCAATAGGCTGCTGTGGGGAATCATTTTTTTCTCCATCAGATACAAGGACAATTAAATTATGCACTTAATCTTTACAGGGACACTTATTTCAAGTATCATTGGCAAAAAAGAAGAATATATTGGAAAAGGATGCCTTGCTTGGAACGAATGTTTCTAACAACACATTGCCATAAAGAAAAATGTGACATTAAACATGAGTGGTAGTGGAAATATCAGGAAAATTAGACTAGTATTCTAGCTAAAGCAAGTTAAGATCCACTCAAACGCCCCACAGTAGTGCTGAGCAGAAATCACTAACCATTTCAGACCCAGGCCCTGCCTTTTGATCCAAGTCTGTAAGCTGAGATCCAAGTTGCTTCCAAATGTAGCCCGTTGGGCTCGAATTACCATCCTTTGTTCACACTCCCCCACCCCCTTCTTTTACTAGTCATTCAGATGACATTGTTGTCTTCTGAGTGATCATTAGGTTTTTGCTGGTAAAATGCATTTGTAGCACCAACCTGTCTAGAGCAGACATATAAAGAGCCATTGACCTTTACTTAAGGACACCTGTGCCTTTAAACAAACACTTTCCATTGGCAAATTGGGCCAGTTGCTATTGCTTCCCGATGAGCATGGTTTGGGAAGCAAGCATAGTGAACCTATTAACAGCCAGAATAGTCTATCCTACATGCCCCACTGTTTGTTTCTGACTCCTTTGACGGAGGACCAGGGCCGGATTTAGGTTTGATGGGGCCCTAAGCTACATTGTCAAAAACAAATTCCCGCTGTTTTTGTGTTGAATATATGTTATATGTTAATTTATGGCCTTAATAGGTATCTAAAGCCATTTGCACATAACAAAATATGTATTTTATCAAAGTAATTGTTGAACTGAAATACAATTAAGAAGTATATTTTCAAATCAAATCAATAACCTTTATTAGGCATGACAAATTCAGAAGCTTCAGAACAAAATTATGAGTAAAACATTCACATTATAAACTTCATGAAATAAAATACATATTAATTGATTTAGTATTTTAGAGCAATATATCAATTTTCAATTAGCATCCCCTGGTCCTCTCCACAGTGGCCCAATCTCTCTGCGAGAACCGAGCACAAAAACTCAGCCACCACTAAAGTAACTCCATCATTATTATCTGACAATAACCCCTGAATAGTTGGCATTGCTGCGATCGATGCATCCACCTGCAAAGCATCCAGCAATCGTCTTCTCGCATTAATACTGTAATTACAGGAAAAGAAAATGTGGTCCAATGTATCTGGTTCATTCTTCCCGCATTTACATAAATGTTCGGCTTTTGGGAGAGCTAGATATCTTCCTTCTGTCTCCATAGAGGGGAACACGTTGAATCTAGCCAACATGAAGAGCCTGCACCCTTCCTGACTCTTCAAGTTTGCCATATATCCCCCTTTAAAGTCTCTACACATTGGGAGGTTCAGGTGTAATGGGGAGCAGGTGCTGCACCCCGCCATCTCAAGTAAGTAGAGGGTGCTTTAAGAAGTATATTAATAGGGTTTTTTTTATCTTATATTTTGGAAATGTACATCCAGGTTTTTTTCCTTTAATTTTTTTTTGGGGGGTCCCCAAGAGAGTGGGGCCCTAAGCTATAGCTTGTTTAGCTTATATGTATATCCGGCACTGCGGAGGACTCTTATTACAGATTTCCTCTTTTTTATTTTAAGAGTGAACTAGCACTATTTTGCTATATATAAAAAAACACAAAGGAGAGAAAACCAGTAATTTAGGTAATCCACCTGCAGAAAAAGACATCGGGACAATTAGTGAAGAGCTCTGCACTCTAGCTATTCACCACAGTCTCAGCTGTGCTCATCAGGAAGCAATAAAATGGGCTCAACCTAAAAGGGTAGGGTTGCCAGACTCAATAGTGGACAGGACTTCTGTGCCTTTAACTGCCCTGCTCTCTTTTGAGTCTGGAAACCTTAAAGAGAAACCAGCAGACCCTTTGCTTGGAAATTAAACAAAGGGTCTGCTGGTTTCTCTTTAAGGTTTCCAGACTCAAAAGAGAGCAGGGCAATTAAAGGCACAGAAGCCCTGTCCACTATTGAGTCTGGCAACCCTATAAAAGGGGGGAACTTTCAAATAACATTGCTCGACATCTTTGCTGATCACAAGTGAGTAAACTTTCCAGAGTGGTTTGGGCCATGGTAAAGGGCACTGTTAGGGGATGTAGGTGGCACTGTGGTTTAAACCAAAGAAGAAGAAGAAGAAGAAGAAGAAGAAGAAGAAGAAGAAGAAGAAGAAGAAGAAGAAGAAGAAGAAGAAGAGTAGTTTGGATTTGATACCCCACTTTATCAATACCCTAAGGAGTCTCAAAGCAGCTAACATTCTCCTTTCCCTTCCTCCCCCACAACAAACACTCTGTGAGGTGAGTGGGCCTGAGAGACTTCAGAGAAGTGTGACTAGCCCAAGGTCACCCAGCAGCTGCATGTGGAGGAGCGGAGACGCGAACCCAGTTCACCAGATTACGAGATTACAACTCTTTTTTTTATAATAATTTTTTATTAATTTTCAAACAAAACTAAACAAACTACACAACTACACAAACATACAATACAACACTGTCCCTTCGTTTTCCCTCCACCCACTGGTCCACCTCTGCCACCAGTGAAACCCGTGCGCTTTGAGAATCAAAGGGGGTCCATTGTGAGCTGGGTTTGACCTCCCCCCTCCCTCCTCCCCCCTCTTCCCCCCCCTGCCACTGAAGGGACAGGAATGGAGGAGCTCTGAGGATTGGTTTCCCCCAGCTCTTTCATAAACATACTTAAACAAATATACACATAACAATAGTAGGGGAGAATTTTAACTCCCCAATTCTTATTATCTTAACCTTATAATTGTGACTTCCTCGATAGTCTTCCTCCTGGTTTTCCCTAAACAAAATCTAAAAGCTTATGGCGGGTTTTCTATTTCAGTTTAAAATCCTTTTCTTATAATATTAACTCAATCCTCCTCCTTTTCCGTGCTGCCCTCCCACAGGCCCCCTCCTGCCACAAGAGGAACCTGTAGGGCACAGCATTTCCAAGGTTCCATTATATCCCCTCCTCACCCCTCCGAGCACTCCCTGCCACTGAGTAGCTCAGAGTAAGGAGAGGAGAGTAGGCAGCTTTCTGCCTAAAAACCTAACTTAACTTACAAAAATTTACATTAGCTTAAATACTTTCCTAAGCCGTTCTTATGTCTCCCTCCAGAGAACCCAGCTTATTTTCTTTCATTTTTACACTCCATCTCCTCTCCCTAAGTCTTTTCCCCCAATTGGATCAGCATTTCCGTTAACAGGCCAAAATTTTGAAAACCGTCTTTCAAAAACTAAAAGTAAAACTTTTAACTAAAATTTTCATCCCACACCCATTCTTTCCCATGTCCGTCTCCAGGCCCTTGTCCCCCTCTGCCCCTGTCTTTCCCATTCCTCACTGACATCACCCCACATTCCAACCCCTCCAGGATCTTCAAGTCCATTAAACCTCAAGTTCCTTTGCTTCACATTTTCTTGCTCTGCTTGTTTTTCTTCCTTTTGAAGTCCATGCTTTGCTTCATCCCAAGCATATTTTTTATAGCCCAAGTCCTCTTTAAAGTTTTCATCAAATTGTTTCTCCTGGCAACCAGTCTCAATCTCCACAGTCTCCAAATTCAAATTTTCCTCTAAGTCCTGGACTTGGACTTCAACCTCAGCTGCTGGTAAATTGGGATGTTGCCGTTCCTTGTAAATGTCTTCCCATGTTTGTAGATAGTTTAGCACAGCCTCCTGGAAGGCTCGAGAGTACTTTGTTTTCATACTTTTCCTAACCGCAGACAAACAGGAGGTGGAGAACAAAGGGTGCTGGAAAATTCCTTCCTTAGACGATCGACTCCATTTTGGCTGCTCTTTTCCTTTGTCTTTTGATTCAATCACAAATCCATTCTTGGTTCCAATGTTAAATAGTTCTAACACATTTTCAGTCAATTTTTACTGATCACAACAGTGCAATAAATCCACCCGGTCTTTTGACAGTTTGACAGCTTTTGACAGCTGTCAAAACACTCTCCCCCTTTTTAATGCTGTACCTCAAGGGGTGCCGGACTCGGGAGTTGAGAGGGTTCGAAAAAGTCTTTCTTTCTCTCGGGTCCACAATTCCAAATGCTTTTCGTCGTTCGGCTTAAGATTTTTTAAAGCGCCTCCCAGTTTTCCATTAGGAAGAGACCGACTTCCGTTACTTTAAAGTCTCTCCTATTTTTCCAATTGTTAAATTTAGAGTCCGTAATCAAAGTTCCACTTACTTTATGGAAACCTTTAACTTTGTTCGGAAGAATCCGCCGCTTGCCGGGTCAGGACTCGGAGCTTCACTTCTCGGAGGTAAGATTAAGCCCAAAATGGCTCCTGCGGTTCCACCCCACCGGCTCTCGATCGCTCTACTGAGCTCTCGGGCAGCGGGGGATCCGCAAAACGGAGCAGCCGCTGGGCGCGTGAGTCACCGGGACTCTCTACCCGGTGCTTTTACGGGGAGTCCGCTCGCTCTGCGGACTTCCCCCCCCCCTCCGCGAAGCCAGGGACTTCGGCGCGCGAAGTCCCTGCGTCCTTCTCTCCGCCGCGACAGACCGGAAGTCCCCACGAGATTACAACTCTTAACCACTACACCACACTGGCTCACACAGAACCTAGGGTTTGCCGATCAGAAGGTCAGTGGTTCAAATCCCCACAACGTGGTGAGCTCCCATTGCTCGGTCCCAGCTGCTGCCCACCTAGCAGTTCAAAAGCATGTCAAAGTGCAAGTAGGTGGAAAGGTAAACAGCGTTTCTGTGCGCTGCTCTGGTTTGGCAGAAGCGGCTTAGTCATGCTGGCCACATGACCTGGAAGCTGTCTGCGGACAAACACCGGCTCCCTCAGCCTACAGAGTGAGATGAGCATGCAACCTCAGAGTCGTCCGCAACTGGACCTAACGGTCAGGGGTATCTTTACCTTTTAAAGGGCACTGTTAATTAGTTTACTGTTATAGTTGCACTCAGGCTGAATCACTATTTTAATTCCACTTCTAGCTAATTATAGAGATGCAGTGCCCCAGGAGCTCTAAAGGACTAGTGTGGATTGTTACATAGCAATAGCACCTCTGTTTTTCTTCCTCCTCTGTCTTCTTGGGGTATGTCTCTAAATGGCAGACTTACTGGTTCAAATAAATCACAAGGCAACCTTGGCAGTTGTTGTTCTATGGAGTTCTATGGCAGAGGCCATTAAAAGAGATTTCTTAGCATCAGACCAAAACAAATTCTGATAATATTTTTGCAGGATGGGCTGGGGGAGATACACCCTTTTGCAAATTAATTGAAACAAAGCATGTTTTCTATCTTACTCATAATCCTGTACTCAAAACAAGCACCCACAAAAGAAGGTATTTGGGGGGATGCTTCAGTTATTATGGTGTTGGAAGCCTGCAGGCAATAGAAGGAATGATGCGCTCACCATTGAGGTTCTACGAAAGAGAGTTATTCCAGAGGTGGAAAAGAGGTATCCTGACGGTACTGGGATATTGCAGCAGGACCTAGCCCACTGTCACACATTGAAAGTGGTGAAGAAATTCATGACAGAGCAGCAAATACAGGTATTTGATTGGCCAGAGAATTCACCGGACATAAATCCCATTGAGAATTTGTGGGCTATATGCAAAAGTCACCTTCGTGCTGTAGACTGTACGACTATGGAGAAGCTCATTCAGATGCTGATTCAAGTGGGGTACAGGGATCTGAACATCAACAGTGACTGTTCGAAACTAGTAGACTCCATGCCAAACCGTGTTCAAATGCTGCCTAAAAATAGCGGGGGCCATACCCGTTACTAATGTGAGTTTTGTCCAGGAAACTACTAAATTCATTGTTTGTTTCAATTAATTTGCACAATGGTGTATTTGAAAATCAAAGATAGATAAAACCAACATAAACTTGCTTTTCACTCTCTTCCTCCTTCCACTATTTCTGCAAATTTGTTCTGCAAATAGTTTTACCATGTTCAGAATATATTCTGGCTCAGAAGTCATTGGATTTTTGAAGAAGGTCCCTGCTGGGTGATGCTCATATGGGAATATGCAACATCATTCATTTTCCCAACCTGATTCCTTTATAAAGGTAAAGGTAAAGGTAAAGGGACCCCTGACCATTAGGTCCAGTCATGACTGACTCTGGGGTTGCACGCTCATCTCGCATTATTGGCCGAGGGAGCCGGCATACAGCTTCCAGGTCATGTGGCCAGCACGACAAAGCCACTTCTGGCAAACCAGAGCAGCACACGGAAACGCCGTTTACCTTCCCACCGGAGCGGTACCTATTTATCTACTTGCACTTTGACATGCTTTTGAACTGCTAGGTTGGCAGGAGCTGGGACAGAACAACAGGAGCTCACCCCATTGCAGGGATTCGAACCACCGACCTTCTGATTGGCAAGCCCTAGGCTCTGTGGTTTAACCCACAGCATAGCTGCCAAGTTATCCCTTTTTTACAGGGATTTTCCCTTATGCTGAATAGGCTTCCTCGCGAGAAAAGCGAAAACTTGGCAGCTATGACCCACAGTGCCACCCCTGTCCCAATTCCTTTATACACACATCCATAAAGTACTGGGGGGGTGTTACATCATGGGGAAAGTGTTCTTATGCTACTGTGGGTAAACATGAATTGGCCTTAAATGACACTTGCCAATTTCATGAATTTCATGAATACACCGAAATTTAAGATTTCAACTGAGGAGCACAAAGCATTTATTGGGGAAATGTATCATTTATATTTGAAAAAGGGTTATGAAGATGTGAAATTGCTTATGGGTGATTGCATGCAACTATTTACCATGCATGCACTTTTACAAACTTTTAAATATTTGTTTGCATTGTCCTGGCCAAGTGGTGAGAATTTTACTATTGCCTTGTTTCCCCGATTTTTATAAATTAAATGCTGTTGCGTGGTAAAGCTCTTGTCACCACTACAGAGGTGTGAACTGTCTCCGCTGAAAAGCATTTCTCGTTTATGAAGGAACCAACCTATACATTTCACCTTAAGAAAAACGGGTGGCTATCATAGCTGCCAAGTTTTCCCTTTTCTCGCGAGGAAGCCTATTCAGCATAAGGGAAAATCCCTTAAAAAAAGGGATAACTTGGCAGCTATGGTGGCTATATTTGTGCCACAAACTCTCTCTTACTTTACCGGGTGGATGAGTCACCCAGTAAATTGTTGTATGATTTGAAAACTTTTTGTTTCCTTATGAGCAATACCTATGTAGTGTTAGAGAAGAGCAAAGAATTCTGTAACAGTTCCACAAGATATCTTGCAGAAGCTGCACAGGGATACATGGAAGCACTTTGGGAAATTTCACTTTTTGGTTCCCTCAAAACTACTCAGATGTTCCAGCGGAGCAGGACTTACTCTCAACAACCTGAACTAATATTTTCTTGAATCCCCAAGCCTCATTGTGGAGAACCCTCTGGCCTTCCACCCTTTTGGCCTCCACTGAAATTAATGTTGTGTTTTTCTCATGCAGGAACCTCCCAAATTGCTTAGAAATGTAATGTCTGCATATGGCCCTATCCAATTTGATGATTGTCTTGGAACACACTGAAGAGGGGAAGGTGTGGTTCCTCGCTACATCTCGAGAGTTGAAAGGTACCGTTCTGCCCATGTAATACATAGTATTAATTATGCAAGCTTCCTCGGTTTTATGGTTTATTGTAAAAGAGATTATTTTATGATTTGTATTACTACAATTATGTTTCTAATGGGGTTTTAATTGATTTTGAATCCAATTAAAAAATCCCTATTTTAAAGCACACCTCAGCTGCTGCCACTTGAAACTGTGCCAGATTGACAGACTGTTAACTCATCATGTCACTGTTTCAATGCTCCGGCTGTGGGGATTTGGAAGTGGCCTGTGTTTAATGTATACCCTCAATTATTCTAATGGGTTTTCTTTAATGCACTGGTGCTAAAATCTTAAATATGCATGCTATGGACCTGATTGGCAAATATGCTTCTGCAATTTCACTGCTGTACTTTTGCCTGTCTTTAGGTCTACCAAAAAACGACACCTAATTGTGCGATGTGAAACACAAGAGCAGTCAAGTACGACATCCCTAGAGTGGACATAAAAGGGGGTGTCTGGACCAGCCAGTTGGAACTTCCAGTTTCTCCTAGGCTGGGACAGACTTCCTCTGCATGTGACTAGAGGTGGGCGTGTCCTCACCTGCCCAGGTAACAAAAGAGCAGGACTGGTCAGCCATTTCTCTCTCTCTCTCTGACCACATTCGTCAAAGAAGCAACATCTGCTTAGCCTAAGAGGCTCTCTTGGCTTCCAGCTTTCTCATCCCAGCTCTAACCCAGCTCTAACCTGAAAACTTCTTGTAGGTTTGGAGGACGTCTGGACACTGGAATTTCAGAGACGCAGTCTTCATCGATGTTAACAGTTTAGTAACCACACGCCCACTCCGTGGACCATTTCATATGCTTACCCAGCTGGTGATCCTCTGCCATATCTCCCCCACCAGGTAAACAATGTGTGATACAGACAGACACGGTCACGATCAGCAAAGTATTTCTTCCCAGTTTTGGAAAAGGCAAGAAAAGCTCTCTTGCTTCTGTGCAGAGTACCTGCACCGATCCTTAGAATAAGTAACATCAGGGGATGAGGACTATTGGCCAGGTAAGCAAGGGAGCAGCCCTGAGAGGGTGAGGCAGGGTGAAGCAGCAGCCTTGATTAGTGGGGTTTAAATTGGGGTTTAAATTGATTAATTGATTAATTGAATTGATTAATTGAATTGATTAATTGATTAGTGGAAGTGAAAGAGGCAGAGCCCCCATGTTGTCCCCAAGAAGGTCAGCCACTAGCAGAACCACTTTCCAGCAAGATCGTGACAAAACATGTGGGATCTTGTTTCCGGAAAAAAATTCTGTCCAGTCAGAACCTGTCTTGCCCTGCTCCCCTGATTGATTAGTATGGCTAAAGGGTTAACTAAATAGAGTCTTGCTTCCTTCAATTACACCGGCAAGTGGGGCAGCTATTATAGATTTATTGCACGCTAACAATGTGTTGGGTACTGCATAGAAGGATAAGTCAAGCATTACTAAAACCATTGACCAATGTTCTTGGACTAATCCCAATATGGAGCTGAGAAGAAGGGCTGGGGAAGCAACAAAGGCTTAAAGGGGGCTCTCTCTCTTTTACTTTATTCATCAAGGGAGTGAGAGAATCTAAAGGTAAAGATGTGACACAGAGGGAAAAACTGAAAACAACTCATTACGACCCACAGAGACCAGAGTATCGGATGCATCTTATCTCTGTGTGTACGTGTGCTGATCTGTGCCCATCGCAAGGCACTATGCAATGTGAAGGTGATCATCTCGCATGCCAGAGTAGGATTGCTTGCTTGGAGCTGCATATTGTAAGGCTACCGTGGCTTTCTGAACTATATTTTTAATTTTATTTCATTCCATTTATCTGTCAGAGATAAAGGTGCTGTACATGATTGTACATGCTCTGGTTATCTCCCGCTTGGACTACTGCAATGTGCTCTACGTGGGGCTACCTTTGAAGGTGACCCAGAAACTACAACTAATCCAGAATGCGGCAGCTAGACTGGTGACTGGGAGTGGCCGCCGAGACCACATAACACCGGTCTTGAAAGGTCTACATTGGCTCCCAGTACGTTTCCGAGCACAGTTCAAAGTGTTGGTGCTGACCTTTAAAGCCCCAAACGGCCTCGATCCTGTATACCTGAAGGGGCGTCTCTACCCCCATCGTTCAGCCCAGGCACTGAGATCCAGCGCTGAGGTTCCCTCTGGCGGTTCCCTCACTGCGAGAAGCAAAGCTACAGGGAACCAGGCAGAGGGCCTTCTCGGTAGTGGCACCCGCCCTGTGGAACGCCCTCCCATCAGAGGTCAGAGAGAGATAAACAACTACCTGATGTTTAGAAAATACCTAAAGGCAGCCCTGTTTAGGGAAGTTTTTAATCTGTGATATTTTAATGTATTTTAATGTGTGTTGGAAGCTGCCCAGAGTGGGGGGACCCGGCCAGACGGGTGGGGTAGAAATAATATATTATTATTATTATTATTATTATTATTATTATTATTATTATTATTATTACATGAGGTAGGTTAGCCTGAGATGTTGTAATTGGCTCAAAGTGACCATGTGAGCTTTGCAGGGAAACTGGGATAAGAGCATGATATCCGAGTGTGATACCACTGGCAGGTGGGGGCAATGCAGAGGTCACACAACGATCCTTAGTATTGGAATTGGAATGCTAAAAGCAGGCAACATCTTGAGAGTTCTGGTGGGCACAAGACACCACATCTAGATTTTTCCTGTGCTTCATTTTGTGGGGGTTACAAAGGGGTGTGTTTTGGAACTTTGGTTATAAGTCAGGCTTGGTGTGTGTTTGTTTTTTCAGATGAAACAGACCTTCTCCCACACCATCACCTACATCTCACTAAACGTAGCTTGGGAGAAGCAGGGCTGTAGCTCAGGGGTGGTGAGGTGGGCCCCCACCAGGGGTTCAGGCGTTTGGGGGGGGCACAAAATTGGCTTAAGAACATGTCCATAAATATAAACATTGATTATTGTCTCATAATAAATGGTTTTAAATAGAGGGTGAATTGAATGGGTTGGAGGAGAGGCAGAAAGAAGAGCAAATTTGTCTGTGGCTAAGGGACGCAATCGGGACGGTTCTGCCAGGGGCACAAGATCACCTAGCTACGGCTCTGGGGAGAAGGGCGCCATTTGGTGGTTTGCCTCGGGTGCCAAAATGTCTTTGCTGGCCCTCCCTACAAGCCTTGATTTCTAACCCTTTACAGTTAAGAAGCCAGCAGAACTATCCTTCAATGAATAAAATTGGTTATTAAAAGGGGGAAAGGGCAGCAAAGGGAAATAAAACTGGGCTTTGAGGAGCAGGTGAGCACCACAGGTAGGTGCAGGGGTGGTTACTTCAGGTGAAATGAGAAGCGCTGCATTGCTGTACCACCCTCACTGAAGCATCTCTTAGGCAGGCTGCGAGGTGGCAGGTTCTGGCAAGATTTTGGGGAGATCTCGCTAGAATTCACTGCTTCTTCACCAGCAGTGGAGGTGTCTGCTTCAGGGGCTTCTGCTGCCCAAGGTGGCTGCTTCACTCTGCCTCATTGGTGGACCAGCCCTGGGTTGGTTCAAAAAGCTAGACCAGTGCGAGACAATATTCTCATGTATATCGTATGTGGGTTAGGGGACAAAACCATGGAGCAATTTAAAAATGTACGTGTTGCCGTACTGTAGAGATGAGCAACCTCTGTTGTATGTATCAACTTAGATCAAGAGTGGGAAACGTTTTCTGTCCAGTGGGCCAGATCCTTAATCTCCCTAACCCTGGAGGATCAAATTTGATAGGTGATTGTGAAAGGCACTCACAAGGGTCCTGGCTTTGATTCTATAGGCCCTGGTGGTCTTCTGGGGGGCTGTTGTCAGCGGAGACGTCTTTAGCATATGTGCTGCCGGGGTGCAAAGATCTGCCCAGCACCCCCACATTTAGTTTAACTCCCAAATTAACTTTTATTATGCTTATGCCACTATTATCATTTGATAAATAGCGCTCACGCCTGCGCGGCTCCAAAATGAGCATTTGTGTGTGTGTGTGTGTGTGTGTGTGTGTGTGTTTTTGTTTAAAACCAGCTTTTCTAAAGAAGACCAAGAACACACTGGGAGTCGGTGTAAAGACTCCACGCATGTGCTGACGAGGTGTCTGAAAGATGAGATGGGTGGGCATTGTGCGCATGTGCGGGAGAGCCATCTCGGGCAGCCTTTCATTGTGGGAGCAACCTTATTTCTGGAGCAGCTGGGAGGGTTCTTGCGACTGTGCGTATATGAGTTCTTCCGGAGCCTGTGCGTGCTCCTGTCACTAGATAGGCACATTCTCTTCCCGTCTGTCTCTCCCTCTTTCCTGTCACTCCCCCTCCTCCCGGCTTTGGTCAGCGAGACTTTCCAGAGAGCTCTCTCCCTGCAGCAGCATTAGCAGGCAGGCGGCGCAAGATCAGTCGTGTCAAAGGTGCTGCTGACCCCGCTGCCGCATAGCAGTTCAATACAGTACGCCGGGTGCCCTGCAGAATTTGGCGCCCGGGTGCCTCGCACCACTTGCACCCCCGGGTAAAGACGGCCCTGGTTTCCAGTCTCAGGCTTAGTGGTCTCCTGGTGTCCTGCAGGAGACGCAGAGCCCAGAACCTCAGTCTGGCTCTCTAGATGCAGCCTCAAACTCTGAGTCTTGACTGCTGCTGAATCACTGATGCCATGACAGCAGTTTTTTGTGGCTGCTCAGCATAGCCCCTTTGGTGTGTAGCTTTTATTGCAAGTATGACTCCTGAATAGCCCAGCAAATAAGTGTTTGCTGTATTCACAACCTTTTGCTGTATTCACATTTCCCATGTGCTTGTGTTTCCGAATTTCAAGGGATGTCATTATTTTCTCTATTTTATTGTTAAAGGTAATGGAAAATTTCAATAAGCATCCAACCGATTTTTAAAAAGTATGTAGGATGTATAAGCCAGCGTCTAGTGGATAAGATATTAAAGCAGTGATGGTGAACCTATGACACGCATGTCAGACGTGACACGCAGAGCCCTCACTGCTGGCACGCGCCCTATTGGCCCATTTGTGCTGTTGTTGTGTCCCCCCCCCCAATTTGTTCTCCTGCTCCTCCTACAGCTTTTTCTTATACCAGATCGTATAAGAGCTTGTCTCTGCTACAGCTTGTCTCTGCTGTTAAAACCTTGTTGTTGTTGGTAGCCAGAGATTGGTTTTTTAACCCTTTCTGTGCTGTTTTTTTCTGGCGCTTTGGCAGACTATGATTGGGTGTAACAGCGTTCGTTTTTTAACCCATTCTGTGCTGGGTTTTTTTGGTGCTTTGGCAGACTATTTCGGTGCTGCATTTTAGTTCCAACAAAGGTATTATTTGTCATTTATTTCTGTTCTCTCCCCCCCCCAAGCGCAGCAGCTTTGGGGCACCCCCCCAAAAGCAAAGCAACTTTTGCACCCCCCCAAAAAAAACCTCCAAAACTTTGGTCAGCAGCTCCCCTCCAAAAGCTCAACAACTCTG
Source organism: Zootoca vivipara (assembly GCF_963506605.1). Taxonomy (NCBI): domain Eukaryota; kingdom Metazoa; phylum Chordata; class Lepidosauria; order Squamata; family Lacertidae; genus Zootoca; species Zootoca vivipara. Next base: position 68,826,095 of record NC_083284.1, on the reverse strand, counting down.
GGCACTTTGTAATAAATAAGGAGTTTTTGGTTTGGTTTGGTTAAATAATTAGTTTTTGGTTTATTAAATACAGTTATATATTACAATTAAACATTTTTGTTATTTAAACTATAAATATCACGAAATTATGGTTTTTTTCTTGAAGTGACACACCACCCGAGTTATGCTCGGTTTTTTGGCGAATTTTGACACACCAAGCTCAAAAGGTTGCCCATCACTGTATTAAAGCAACCCCAGAGCTGAGTGGGGGGGGGGAGACCCAGAGTTAAAGCAGGTTGGAGGAGATAGTAGGAAAACACACAGGAGGCAGAAGGCTCCTGATTGTTGTTTATCTCTGTTTAACCTCTCCTTTAGTGCTTTAGTTAGGGGTTCAGGATGGAGGTGGAGGGACAATTAACTGGAGACAAAATCCTGGTTATAGAATTCTTTCCCCAGGGAGACTTGCCTGGCGCTGACTGACATATCTTTACGTGTCAGGTGAAGACCTTTTAAATATTTCCCTGCACCTGTTAGTTTTTAAGTCTGTTTCATGCTGGCAGTCTCTCTCTTGTGCTCTTGTTTTTAACTTAATTGGTTTTCCATATGAATTTTTCATCTCTCTTTCTCCCCCCCTTTTTTGGGGAGGGGTGAGCCGTTTTGAGAATCCGTTTGGGACTCGACGGTGGGATGCCAGAAATGAGAGTGAAGAGAAAGAGATAAACAAGAGGAGAAAGGGGCGCTTTGAAATTCTCAACCCACAGGATTCCTGCGTGGTCATTCTGATCACATGTCAATCTTACACAGGAGTGGAAGTGTGTGTTAAGCTCCACACGTTGCAATCTCCATCGCCCTCCAATTCTTGTAGGGCGAGTGTGTGAAGTGGAGAGCACCTGGTATTTTTTAAATAAAAAAAATAGGTTCCATGTGCAATTTTAAACCCAGCATAAGCAGGTTTTCATATGTGCAGACCACCCAAATATGACGAGTGTCTGGTTTACTTGCGTCTTCTTTTGATGTGGGGAGCATAATGTGTAGCTTAGCTTGGATTAATCTTTTTCAACCATTCGAGAACATCTCAAAATAATCCATGTTCCCCAAGTGTTAACTTCTAGAGCAGGTGACGGTTGTCCACTTGAGAAAATTGTCATTTTCTGTGGGATGCTACTGGTCTTTAAATGCAGTAGCTTGATTGCCTCCAAGCTGAACACTGTTTATTGGCTGCTTGCTCTCCCCTCGCTGTTGTTGAGCAATTTCTCTATGTAAATTTCAAAGCAATGTCATTTCGACATTTGTGGACTGTTTTTGACAGTAAATTGTGTTGCTCGAGCCCCTTAAAAGCTTCTCTCGAGTGCATTTCAAGCAAAATTTCATAATCTGATGAATGTCTTGGATTTATTTATCTGTCCATACATACATTTAATTATGTGAAAGGTTACGGGGGCACTATCTATCTAATTATCCATAGTTTGCTATTTATAGCTCTATAGACATATAAATAGGTATCCTATTCAGCCAATATGATGTGCATATGACTCAACTAGAAACTGAATTAACTGTTGCAACCTCCAATCATTTCCAACACCAGTCCCTTCTATTCTGCTTTGCCTCCCATTCATATTTGATCTAAAATTAGACTGTGAGTTATTTTGAGCAGCAGCTATTTATTTTTACATGTGCTGTGAAAAGAACAGCACACCGCCGGCTTCAAATTTCCACCCACGCCTGAGTATTGCTCACCCAGCAAATCCAGCACTCTGTGTTAACAGGTGCAGAGAGGCATTTGGGGATTGCATTATGTGCAAGTACAGGCACAAAACTGTAGGCATAATTACAAGTGTGTGAGGTTTAGATTTCCTCTCCATTAATAATATGCTTCTGAGGATTAGTTTCAACCCTCCGTCACATTATTTTTGCAGCTAGGATGATGTGTAAAAATGCATTTGCTCACATTCATCCCCCTTTGCCATTGTTTCCCCCCCTCCCCCACCCCACTTTTCTCCACAGTCTCTCGGAGACGGTAGTTCGCAAACTTTTTTCTCTGGGCTACACTTCCAGAATAAAAATTTGCTTGCACCACACCGATGTTTTTAAAATCCATTTTTATTAAGAGTTTTCAACATAAAATGCAATAAAAGCCAAAACTAATCTAAAGAAGATAAATAGGAAAGAAGCAAGAATAAGCAACGGAATAAAATAAAGAAGAAGAAAGAGAGAACGAAGAGGAAATAAACACAAAGCCCTACACTGGATTTTTAATTGAGAAGAAATACATTGGAAAACAAAAAGAAACAACAACTAGCAGAGCTTGATTTATAACACAGAACACAACTACTTTAATATAATCAGGGGACATCCATAAAGAATAAAATAATGCAGCTACATAAGGACAGGAATCATTCCTAAAATATAATACTGATTGACCTTGAATCTTCCCACCGCGCTTGCCATCCCCTCCTGCCACACCAGTGAGAACCGCTGGTGAATTTTGCTTCTGGGGCCTGATGTACTCCCCACCCCCATTTGCCAGTTTTCCAATCCAGCCCACACACATCTTCAGTCACTACCAGTAGCAGCCAGTGAGGTGTAGAAGGTGGGGCACCATTGCTCCAGCATTTCCCAACAGAACAGGTGGCTATTGCTGACTGAGAAGGGTAGGCCCAGATCCAAGGAGCTCACCTGGTGCATCACGTGGCAACAAAGCCACTCTGGGACATGTGTTGGGATGTGATACATAAGTAGCCATCAAGTACAAAATTCCTTGTTTTCCTAGAGTGGACTGTTGGATTTTTTGAATAGTCAAGTTACTTTAGAGCCGGTCTAATGTAAATACTGTCTGTTTAAGAGAAACAGGTGCCGGTGTTTCTGTTAATTGCCCACAGGCGTGGACTCTGCTTCTTGTATATAAGGCTCTGCCAGAAAGCCTTCTGTATCTCTTAGTTAGATCTTTCAGTTTGATTCATCTCTAAGTAGATCACTCTCTCAGTTGTTCTCAGTTTAAGAGATTCCCAGTTGAATCTTAGTATGAGAGTTGTTTAGTTATAATGCTAGTTTGCTGTTAATTCTCGGGTAGTTTAATGGGAGTTTTGTGGGAGGTTTGGAAAGTGGGTAGATAACATTGCTAAGAGAGAAAGCATTTATCTTTAGTTTAAAGTCAGTTTGTTTTTCAGTTAAAGAAACCCAACAGTTTGTATTTTCATCTGCATACTTTTACAAGTGTGCAGCTAGTAAGGGGTTTCATATAAGGGAGATTAATTCCCTATGCTCTTTGTGGTGTTTTCTTAGCCAGGTCAACTTCTGACTGCGTATACTCTGCGTGAAGCGTACTTTAAAGGGCCGCTGGAAACTGGGATATATGATTTACATTAAGCAGGTTTCAATACCCAGTTTTTTCCAATATTATTCTTATCATATATATATATATATATATATATATATATATATATATATATATATATATTATTTTTCAATATGGACATGACAGGGAATGTTTGGTCCAGCCAGTCGAAAACTTCCTCTTTCCTTCTGGCTGGGACATACTTCCTTTGCATGTGACTAGAGATGGGTGTGACCTTACGTGTCCAGGTAACAAAAAGGACAAGGCACGCAACACCATCTCTCTCTTTGACTTCCTCCGTTGTTGGAGCAGCAGCCAACAGAGGACACTGGGACAATCTCCATATGGGATAGCTCCACATGCATATACTATGTAACTAAGTCTGCCTTCAGGGATCCAACTGTGAACTGATGATGTGAGTAAACATCGTTTATATACTTTACACAAGACTGTGGCGTGTTTATTCTTTTAAGAGGGATATAAGGGAACTTACCAGGAATCTAATATTGAGAGGCCCAAGCAAGCCTGCAACCAGCGCAAGTAAGGAAAGAGGATATAAACAATATATCCTCTCCTGCCTCCCTGAACATCCCCACAACACGCTCCCTCTGCCTCTGCCTCTCCTTCTCGGTAAGCACCAGTGACCCGCTTTGTTTGGAAGCTGGGAGAGCAATGGGGCCTCACTGCCCTCTATGGGTCGCTGTCCCCCACTCGGCAGGCCGGGGCAGCCAATACACAATCCTGGTTAAGGTGGGGATGTGCAGGATTTGAAGAGGGAAAGTGTCTGCAAGGGAAGAGTTAAGAAGCTCTCCTCATCACCTGCTTTCTAGAAATCACATCTTTCCTTTTCCCCTTTGGGTCAGAGATGCTAAGCAACCCACCATGTTCTTGCTTTGCCAGACTTTGACATCACACCAAGGGTTATGCTGAGGGGGACTTGTTCAGTTCTCAACAGTTCAAAACCTGTCCCAATGCTAACTAGCCTAGTGATCACTGACCTTATAGGCAGCCATGTTTCGCTGTGCACAACACGCCCTGTGTGGTTTACTTCCACACATAACCCAGTGTGGTGGACATGACGCATGACACACTGTATTTCTGCACTGTTATATTAAAAGAATTCATATTTCACTTGTTTTCTGGGGTGGAACTGCCCCATATTTAATTCTCTCCCCTCTCCCCACAACACTTGATGCACCTCTGCATTTCTTCCCCTCTGCCAGTGGTGAACTAATGATGTGGGGCTGATAAATACATGATGGCATGGAGGTCCAGCCACTTTTGATTGATGGAATTTGTGTGGAGAGGGTAACAACGTTTAGATTTCTAGGCATTGAGTTACAGGAGGATCTGTCCTGGAGTGTTAATACAAGGGGGCTTGTGAAGAAGGCGCAGCAGAGACTGTATTTTTTGAGAATTTTAAGGAAAAACCATCTTCCACAAAAGCTGCTGCTTGCCTTTTATCACTGTGCCATACAAAGCGTGCTCACGTACGGTTTATGTGTGTGGTACGGAAGCTGTACTTCTCAGGACAGAGCAGGGCTGTGTAGAATTATTAAAACAGCAGAGAGCATTATTAGCTGCTCACTCTCCACCTTAGAACAAATCTATACCACCAGGTGCCATAGAAAAGCACTAGACATATCAAGAGATCCAACGCACCCTGGTCACCATTTCTTTCAGCTCCTGCCATCGGGACGGAGATATAGAACTATGCAGGCAAGAACGAGCCGTCTCAGGAACAGTTTCTTCTCTAGAGCGATTTTGGCCTTAAATGGAAAGCCTGGACTTTGAAGTCATCTTATTTTACTTGTTATTTGTATTATATTTACTGTTTTTAATTAGGTTTTGTAATTTTGGATTATGCGGGATGCTTTATCTGAGTGGATGTAGCAACCGAGTAATTTCGTTGTTCCCGCAAGGGGACAATGACAATAAAGATATCTTATCTTATGCCTAGGTCAGGGGCAAAACTAGGCTTTATTTCACCCGGGTCAAAGGCCCAGTTTGGCTCTGCCCCATTACATTTGCATATACACGCACACACAAACTGGGAGCCTCAACGGCATCACTCTGGAGGCTTCACCTGGGGCAACCCCCCCAGCTAGCCCTGTCCCCATAACTATAACACTGCCTAAGTATACCTGAAATCTGTGGAAGAGAGGGTGGGGACAGCATCTATTTCTGGTTTTAGCCTTGGCTTCACCATTTCCAAACCAAGCCTGCATGGGCAAGTAATATGAGCTGAAAGAGAGAAAGAAAAAAGTTGAATTTTTCTGGCAATAAAAATGCAATTAGTCATTTTTGCTGCCTGGTTAGAGTCAGAGACAGATGTTGCATTGAAGGAGGAAGGTGAAAAGAGGTCTTTGTGCTAAATGATGCAACATAACTGAATACCATGCATGGTATCTTCTAGAACTTTAAAGGGAAAAATCCACTGTTCACAATACTTACAGGGTTGACTTATCACCTAGGAGAGCCCCCAGAGCTGCTACAGTAATCTGTCAATTGAATTTATTTTAGCAAACTGACTTCTCCTTCAAATGGGGGCACTCTATTGTGTAATGAATTCTGCAGAGCTTTCACACTTGTTAGTGACACATTAGAAGTTCACTGATAAAGGTATTTTCCAAGTTCTAAATTATAGCTATTTCTGTGTCGGCGGTCTGAAAAATCTTTCTTACCAAGCACAACTCCATTCTCCCACCTCTATATGGCTGCCAGGCTATAGCTTTTTCTAACCGAAGAATAAAAACGTGGAAAAACAGCAGAACCATATTAACAGAGACGGTTCTAGATGATGAAGGGATGCAGGTAGTCACCTAGGACGTGACTGTTGAAAGAGTTCCAGGGCCGCTATAGGGCAACTAATAAAGTGTTGCAACCTTTACATTATGGCTGTGAGGTGGATTTTTCATTAACATTTTCAGCAGTGCCGAAAAGCAACCTCTCTGCCAGTGTTCCCCCCCCCCCCACAAAGTATTGCTTTGAAAAGGGATCAAATATTTTGATCCTAGAGAGTAAGGGAATTCATCACTTGTCCTCATAAATAACACCATATAGGCACATCTGATTGGTTGCATAGTCTTGTTTGCATGAAGACATCTATGACAGGTTGCAGTGGTGTAGCGTGGGTTGCCGGTGCCCCGGGGCCATGCAAAGAGGTGGGTGAGTGGGAGGGAAATGGACAGAGTACGCATGCACATTCAACTGTCTAAGGGTGTGTCACCCAGGAGCTTGCAGCTGCAGAGATAAGAAGAGTCATTCCATTGTTTGGATCTCCAGAGCAGGGGTTCCCAACAAAATTTTCTTGAGGACTCCTCATGAAGCCGCTATTGTGACAAGGACCCCCATTAATTGACTTACTTGCTTGAACATCAAATGCATTATCTTCCTCTTCATCTGTAGGCCTTTGTCGTTTTAACGAACCACTTTTTAACCAACGGTCCATTTTTAACTACAAGAACTGTAGCTTTTCCGCGAAAAACAACGCTTTGTTTACAAACACTACTGTTTTGCAAAGAGGCAGCGCGCGCCAGGGAGGAGGGAGAGGAATGGAGAAGACAGGGTACCTGCGCAGTAGCGCACAAATGAAGCCAACGCGCGCAAAGCATCTTGGGGAGGTGAGCGTTTAGAATGCGCGCGCTGCCTCTTTGCAAAACAATAGTGTTTGTAAAGCGCCACCTAACGGCATGCAGCAGAACTACTGCCTCTATCTAGTTTTGTGCTAGACTCTGCTCATGCAGGAAGCGGCCAAAACAAAAAATCTGTTATCATACGAAATAAATTTAATATATTTTGTATTCTAATAGCATCTTGCGGACCCCTCTGGCATAGGTCGCGGACCCCTGGGGGTCCCCGGACCACCTGTTGGGAACCACTGCTCCAGAGTGACACAGATATCGTTAGACAGTTGAATGCACATGCATACTCTCTCTGTTTCCCTTCCTCCTACACCCCACTCTGCACGGCCCTGGGCACTGACAACCCACGCTTGCAGGTAGCTTGTTGTTATTGCCGTTTAGTCGTGTCCGACTCATCGTGACCCCATGGATCAGAGCATGCCAAGCACTCCTGTCTTCCACTGCCTCCTGCAGTTTGGTCAAACTCAGGTTGGTAGCTTCAATAACACTGTCCAACCATCTCGTCCTCTGTCGTCCCCTTCTTCTCATGCCCTCAATCTTTCCCAGCATCAGGGTCTTTTCCAGGGAGTCTTCTCTTCTCATGAGGTGGCCAAAGTATTGGAGCCTCAGCTTCAGGATCTGTCCTTCCAGTGAGCACTCAGGGCTGATTTCCTTCAGAATGGATAGGTTTGATCTTCTTGCAGTCCATGGGACTCTCAAGAGTCTCCTCCAGCACCAAAATTCAAAAGCCTCAATTCTTTGGCAATCAGCCTTCTTTATGGTCCAGCTCTCACTTCCATACATCACTACTGGGAAACCCATAGCTTTAACTATACGGACCTTTGTTGGCAAGGTGCTGTCTCTGCTTTTTAAGATGCTGTCTAGGTTTGTCATTGCTTTTCTCCCAAGAAGCAGGCGTCTTTTAATTTCGTGGCTGCTGTCACCATCTGCAGTGATCATGGAGCCCAAGAAAGTAAAATCTTTCACTGCCTCCATTTCCTCCCCTTCTATTTGCCAGGAGGTGATGGGACCAGTGGCCATGATCTTAGCAGGCATTAATGCTCATTTAAACAAGCATTTCTCACCTATTGATGCTCACAAGAAACATCTCCAGCTGTTTGCCATACAGGAACCTGCAAACAACCCTCTCTCCACTTGGCACAACACAGTATCATTCCCATAGCTCTATAATGAGAACACATAAATAACTCTAATAATAGTTTAATGCTCCTGACTAAATATTTGACCTTTCTTCTATAAAAAAAATTGAAGAAAAATAAAACTTGAAGAATTAGATTCATGATTAATATTTCCTTTTGATGCTTGAAAGGGTCATTAGCGCAGTGGATATGCTGACATGAGGATTGTTGATCTGAAAGCAAGAAGGGAAGGAATATCAGAAACAAATAAAAAAAATGTTAAGTAGCATTATTGAATTGCAAATATCAATTATTATGCTTATATGGATGAATAAATATTATATTAAAATCATTTTGGCAGGCAGGCTGAATGGGTAAAAGTAATGGAATCCATATGAGCATCTTTTTTTAAAAAAATGTGCCTCTTTAAAAAGAAAACAAAAACATTCATTTTGAGTTTTGTGTGTATGTTGAAACCCAAAACAAGGGCTGATGAAACCTGAGCAGATTTTCTCGAGTTTTTGGCTTTGGCCACTTAGAGACTAACTCATTTTTAACCCCTTCCCCAAGAATTTGGTACTGGTGAAAGGGTGAGAAATGCTCTGTGCAAACACATGAAGGGAAACATGTGCACAAATGCAGCCCCCCCCCCCAAAAGCTTTGAAAACAGCCCCACAGTTCTTAAAATGTTATGCAGGGCTTAGTCCTTGTTTTACCCTGGATCTAATTTAATGCACCAAACACTGTCGCTGCCATTGAATAACTAATTTCAGTGGAACACACCTTCACACAGGTGTGCTTTGAATGGAAACCTTGCTCATTTTGCGCAGTTGGTTTATTTGTGTTGTGCCAAAGAAAAGGGGGGGGTGTCACATAAGTTTTCATTGATCTATAGCACTGGTATGTTGCCCCATAAAGTTATATTGGTGGCTAATAATAATAATAATAATAATAATATTTGTATCTCGCCTTCCCCAGCCAAAGCCGGGCTCAGAGTGGCTAACAACAAGTAAAGATAGTACAGTGTACATAAAATCACACAGTCAATTAATTAAAATACATTCTAAAATCATTTCAGAATCAAATTAATGGCAACCATTGGGTTAGAGTTCTATGAGGATTACAGAAGGAGAGGGGGGGTCAGACTGTGCCTTGGCCAAAGGCCTGGCGGAACAGCTCCGTCTTGCAGGCCCTGCGGAAAGATGTCAATATGAAAACAAATGCAAAATAAGACCAAAAAACCCATAGAATCAAATGCAACACATATGCAACAGAAACAGAACTCACCATACTCCCCAAACCAAAACACAGATTTAAAAACTAAGAAACCACACTATGCATATAAAGCACTATGATGCAACTTTAAACAGTCATAGCATCTCCTGAAGAATCCTAGTTTGTTAAGGGAGCCAAGTGTTAGGATTCCCCTCCAAGAGTTTGTGGGGGGTCCCTGAGAAGAGAGGTTGATTGTAATATGTGGATTAAATCTGCACTGAAAAGTTAACAAAGTACATTTTAAATTAAACAAACACACACCATTTATGTAGCTGAGCAGGCGTGCAAACCACACAGGTTTCGCTGTGATAAGATCAGAGCATAGGTCACACCCAAGGGCTGACATTATCTCTCTGCAACATACACTCCCGGAGTGTCTTAATTACATTGCAATTAATGGTGTTTTTCAGCAGGTACTGAGCTAATTTCACAGAAGGAAGACAAAGCATTGGTTACTTTCGTTTTTTTGAGCCCTGTGCTCTACACCAGTCAAATGCAGCCATTTCTTTCTGCTCACAATTATTCTAGACACTAGCTTCCCATCACTACCACCAAACACCTTTTATTGGCTATTTGTGTATTTGCTGTTATGGTAGGCAAACCACAGAAAGTGTGCCACCTGCAAAATATTGTTGGCTACAGATATTTCCCAGAGCAGCCACCACAACAGGGATGGGCAACCTGAGGCCCTCTAGGTCTTATTGGAGCCAACCATTTTTAGGATTGAAGTTAAGTTGTTGAGCTTTTTTTAGGGTTGTTGAGCTCTTTTTTTAGGATTGAAGTTGAGTTTTGTTTTGTTTTTAGGATTTTACCCCAGAAAATAAACTGCCACAGGGGCCAGATTAAACCGACCAGCGGGCCAAATTAGGCCCCCGAAATAGATTTTGGACATGCCTGCTATATAGCCTCCTTCTTCATGGGGAGAGAAAAATGGAGGTTGCCCTATTTTGACAGACTTTCTGAGCATCTGATAGGCATTCACCTGCATCATTTTAGTGGGAAAACATTGCCAATATCTATTCACTAAGGAAGTTTGTTAAGCCAGAGCACTTTTTAAAAAAATACTGCAAGGGAGAATTTGTGACTATTAACTATAGTTCTGGCAGAGTGGTATTTGTGTTGTCTTAAACTGATGAAAGCATAACTATATCACCATGCCATAGTCACTTTGCTTCACTGAGTAACTACGTGGCCCCACTATTAGGCAATTATGAACTTGAGGATATTAGGATTACACTGTTAGGCACCAAATAGTAAATTTGATCAAGATCGGAAACACATCACCCCTCCCATTTTAAGCATACAGTGGAACCTCGGGTTACGAACACCTCGGTTTACGAATTTTCGGTTTACGAACGCAACGGTCCCATCTGGAACGGATTAATTCACTTTCCATTACTTTCAATGGGAAAGTTCGCTTCAGTTTATGAACGCTTCAGTTTATGAACAGACTTCTGGAACCAATTACACCCATGCTTTGGGTTAAGTACGCTTCAGGTTGAGTACTCTGCGGACCCGTCTGGAACGGATTAATCCACTTTTCATTACTTTCAATGGGAAAGTTCGCTTCAGTTTATGAACAGACTTCCGGAACCAATTACACCCATGCTTCGGGTTAAGTACGCTTCAGGTTGAGTACTCCGCGGACCCATCTGGAACAGATTAATCCGTTTTCCATTACTTTCAATGGGAAAGTTTGCTTCAGTTTATGAATGCTTCAGTTTATGAACAGACTTCCGGAACCAATTGTGTTCATAAACCGAGGTACCACTGTACAGAATAACACATGATGGTTCAGACTGGGTAGGGTCAAGGGTACTTTCTAGCCAAAGGAATGCACACGGCAGAGAGTTAACTTTTTATTGTCAAAGATAACACTTGCAGCTGCTTCTACAGCTCTGGAGTCCTATGCACACCAACCTAACGTCTAGCTAGCTGTCCCCAGGTCCATACACTGTGGAGCAGTTGCAGTAACAGGGGATCACTCTCCCCCCCTCCCATTTTAAATACCTTCCCCCGACCTTCTGCACACATGCAACTGGAGACTGTGCCAGCATGGTAACTTCCTGTGCTCATCCCTTTTCAATTTCCTGCTTTTGGAAATGCACCACAGCTTTCTCAAATTGCCACAATCCTGTGTTTAGTTGCATGCCACTTTGCCACAAAGCTGTGCCCAAGCTGGTGCACAGCATATCACATGGACAATTCACCAATATTAAGTTTGTTGGTTAACGAAAAGGTGGGTGCAAAGCTAGATCTTATATTGTAGCAGTAGCATCCCAGGGATTTATTGAAAGAAATCATAGATTTATGATCATGTGTGTGGTTGAAGAGGATGACTTGAATTTTATAATTCATTATGTCAGACTTTTTCCACCTGGGTTATAGAATGTATGATTTGCGATATAAAGTCCACAGGATGCTTAAGTCTCCATTTCTCTATACTTGGAGAATCACGTTTCAACCTGAGATAGTTTCAGGCAAGCACAACCATTTTGGTTTGAGCAGGCACAACCCATTTTGTTTAAAACATTTGTCTAAGCATTTGGTGCAAATCAGGCAAAGAAGCATTTTGCATTTCTCCCCTTTGTAAACATCCTTTGAAGTAGATCCTAGAGATGGTAAACCTGTTTCCTGATGTTCCCCCTGCCTAATCCTTTCAGGAACTTTTACTGCTCCTACTTCCTCTTACCAAGTATGCATGATCCTTCTGTAGTACTGATAGATATGTAGATAGAAGATCGCACCTCACCCAGCCTCATGAGATTTCTTGGTATCTCACCTTCCTGCCATATGGGAACCTTTGGGAGCATAGCTGCCAAGTTTTCCCTTTTCTCACGAGGAAGCCTATTCAGCATAAGGGAATTTCCCTTAAAAAAAGGGATAACTTGGCAGCTATGTTTGGTAGGAGCTGGGGAAAGCTGAATGAATTGTCATTGGAGCGTTTGAAATCTGTGATGTTTTCTGATTGTAATAAAAATGACCTGAGGGGTAAAGGCGGGATCGCACTTACTCCAACGGGCTATGCTGGTCAAGCCCTGTCTCTGTCTTTGTTTTATTCTTCCACCCCACGTGAGACTCCCACATTATATGAGGGAAGTCATGAGTAAATCTTGACCATTTAATATGGATGGCAATTTACACTTTATTGCTAACAGGTGTTTTTTTGTGTTGGGGAAGGGGGAGGGGAGTTGGCAAAAGCTTCTGTTTCGCCCTGTTGTATATTATATATATATATATAATAATAATTGTTCATAAACATGTACATGAATGTACAGGCACATATCTGAAACAGCACAGGAAGACAGGCCTGATTGACACCATTTTGACTCTCTCTGACCAGAATCACACACACATTTCCACATGACTATCAACTTGGGAGCCATAATCCTGTAAGCCAGAGGCTCTGCCAACTGGACATTTCCCCATAAATGGTGCCAGACTACTAGCCATCTCATTCACAATGGAAGACTCCTCCAAACAAAAGATAGTGATCAACTTTTAAGAAACTGTTAATTTCTCTTTGTGTTTAGGAATTCACACCTGGGAGGGGTAAGAGGAGGACTAGGAGAGGTGTCAAAGTTGCTCAGATTTCTACCTTGAACCCTCTCTTTTTGTGAGGTATTGTTTACGAAGCTGTGATGTAGGAATGATGTATTTTGGGGGTGTTTCTTGGTGATGGGAAAACTGATAAAAGTGGAGGTTCTCTTTTGTTCTGGGTTCCTTCCTTGTTCTCCTGCGTGAGGGGAAGGACCCTGTTGCAACAGCAAAAAAAAAAAGGCTTTGCTTCTCAAAATTCTCTGGTTGGCCTCTGTTATATTCTCCGACCGATGGAGAACCCAATAAGGGCTCTTGTGTACCCCATAAGGGAATAAGAGCAGATTTTTGCTTATTAGAGCCCAAACAATCCTTGCCAATCTAACTGAGCAGCCACTTTTGATAGTACTGTAACACTGTTTAAATTGGCATGTAAGAGCCTGGCAGTCAGTAGACCGAGTGAAACAAAAACTCAAGACAGGTATGGTCACAAAGGAGCATCTTAGTTCAGTGTTCTGTCTAGGAGCCACTGAAACCCCCCTCCAAAACAAACTAAATAACAAATCTTGTTCCCTGCTCTCTTGACTGAAGCTTAAGGCCTTCATTTCTCCACCCCCATCGCCCTTTCGCAGGCAGGATCTCAAGGACTAAATCCAATCCACTACCTCACCTCTCATCCAGCTGATTGGCAGTATCAAAGGCCTTTCAGAAGATCAAGGAGAGTGCTAATTAGTTGAAAGTGGAACTAAGGGATTAGATTTAATTCCTTCAATTCCAACTTCCTTCCTGAACAGCTGATAACATTATCACTGATCTTCTGAAAGGGCAGTTTGCCTGCAGTTCCATTAGCTAGATCTGGACTCCCTCGTCCAGCTGATGGCACACAAGCAGAAGCTATGTGTGCCCCTTCTTCCTCCTCTCCCCATGGTTCTAAACAGTGGAGTGCAGGACAGGTGAAGGGGGTGCAAAAATCGGGGGATGGAGATGAAGGAAGGTGGGATGCTTCTCACTCAGCTTGACTGAATGTCTCATGGCAGAGAATTCTCAGTGGTGCACTTGAAATCAGTGTGGGCAACTGGCACCAAGGTCTTCTTCCCTGGACCGTAATCTCAACCAATTATGGAAATAAAAGCTGCTGTTTGAGTCCAATGTATGCATGGTTTCTGGAAAGGGTGAGAGATGAGGACGCTGAGGTATTCCTCTTTTAATGCCAGCATTGGATGAGGACCTTGATATAGAGATACCTTTCGCATCAAGCTGCATGCACAGTGCTCTCTACATGTTCACACTGTGTTCACCAACCTGTTGTCTTTCCAGATGTTTTGGACTACAATCAGCATGGCTTTGCTGGCTCAGATTGATAGGAGTTGTGTTCCAGGACAACTGGAGGACAGCAGTTTGGTGAAGGCTGTCCCAACCTGTGGAACAGATGGTTATACTGGGTTAATGATTAAAGCAGAGGAGGGGGAGGAATTGAATTTTATAAATTTTTTATTTTGAAATCCTGCTCCAGCTAGATCAGACTGCAAACATTCAGCATTCAGAAATAAATTTATGAGTATCAGTGAAAGTATTCAAAGAGAATGTGAGGATCGATGGGCAAAAAGTGCAAGTGTGAATTTGTAGTTTTGAAATGATGGGCTGGCCTCTTACACTGTATTGTGTGTTTTATTATTTTGTTCTTTGTATTTTAATACATTTGGTTGTTTAGCGAGTTTAAATTGTTGAAAGCCACCCGTGGGGGCACCAGGGCGGTCAGGTTTAAATGTATATATAAAAATAAAATAAATGCTATATTAGTCTAGTCCAGGCATCCCCAAACTGTGGCCCTCCAGATGTTTTGGCCTACAATTCCCATGATCCCTAGCTAACAGGATCAGTGGTTGGGGAAGATGGGAATTGTAGTCCAAAACATCTGGAGGGCTGAGGTTTGGGGATGCCTGGTCTAGTCAGCGCCACACTTCGGGTGGCGCGGGCAAAGGGTGCCGAGTCAATGAAGGCACAAAATTGGGATCTATAATTGGGAAGATCCATTTGGGCATGCCAAAGTTTGGCCTCGCACAGGGCACTCTGTTACGAAAGATTGCTAAAGTCTGCCCCTGGTCTAGTTCTATCAAATCTGTCTGGTGAACCAGGCCTGAGAAGGACATTTTGCATGACCTGAAAGGTGTGGCAATGTTGCAGCGGGTGCTGGGGCCCATCTCCTAGGCGTTATTATGGTTTCCTATAAACCATGGCCAGCCAAAGGACATGTGTGGGTTGGCCCTGCTGGCAAAGCCATGCTCCAGGTAATTGAGTGGTTAGGTATGTAAACACCTGGAGCAGAACCTTCTGTGTTATGGTGCCAAAACTCCAGAATTCCATCCCCATTTGGACCTTCTTGATATAGGGATTAGAGATAAGAAGGAGAAGGGAGTGGGACTGTACATGATGGATGCCCTGACCTTACTGTATTGAGCCTGCTACATGAAATATCTACCTATCTATGAAGCCCTTTATAGAACTTTGGCTCTGTGCAGGAATGTTTGGAGCAGGATGAGCAGGGTACCCAACTACAGGGGTGGGACCAGGATGCACAGCTCCCCCCCTCCTGTATGCCCAGAGAAGGTCTGGAGGGAGGGAGGGTCCTTCCATGTCCCTGTATAGATTCTGACTTCTGAATGCATTTATATATTCTACAGACAGGGGTGTGGGTTTCCTTTAAGATGAAATAATTTTGAAATAAGCAAGTACCGTTTCATGAGTCTAATTTCTGTTGCTAATGAAGAATGGAGCAAATATTTACAGGAAGAAATCAATAAGGACCTAAAAGGCAAAGAGATTAGGAAGCAAGTGGGCAGCAAGACTGGAAAAGATTTGCAGCTGATAATAATAATACCAGGAAGAAGAAGAAGGAGGAGGAGGAGGAGGAGGAGGAGGAGGAGGAGGAGGAGGAGGAGGAGGAGGAGGAGGTTTTATCCACCCTGTTCTTTGGTAAAGGGGATTCTGCTACATTTTCAAAATAGTCTGGGCTGCATATAAAGGCAGGTCTTTAACAAGTACTGTAAAGAGAAAGGCCTGGTGTACATGGAGTGGAGAGACTGAGTGAGGGAACTGGCTTGAATAGCTTCAGAAATACCGTGTTTCCCCCTTTTTAAGACACCGTCTTATAACTTTTTTTTGTCAAAAAAAACCACGGTGTCTTATTTTCAGGGGATGTCTTAAGGCTTGGCGCCTAGCGAAGTCAGCCCTGAGAAGGGAAAATGGCATTTTAAAATGCTGTTTGAAGTGATTTCAGCCTGCCTCCCCGCCGCCCGGAACCAGCTGCTACAGCGTGGAGTGCTCAGCAGCGCCGGGCGGAGCGCCCAGCAACACGGACGGAGCGCTCAGCAGCACCAGGAGGAGTGCCCCACCGTGCCGGGCGGCGGGGTGGCAGGCTTCCTTGGCAGGGCCAGGAAGAGACGAGGCCGCTGGCTCGGGCGCTCCTGAGTCTTGACCCCAGCCGCTTCCACACGGCAGCAGCAAAAGAGCCGTGCGGCCACATGGAGAGGCGAGCGCCCGAGTGGGAAACGCGCTCTCTGCAAAGCTCTGCACTCATTTCATCCGCCCGATGGGAAAGCGAAGTGGGGAAGAGAAAAAGAGAAAAAACCGAAGCGGCTCTTTTTCTCTTCCCCACTTCGCTTTCCCGTCGGGCGGATGAAGCGAGTGCAGAGCTTGGAGAGGCGAGCGCCCGAGTGGGAGACGCGCGCTCTGCAAAGCTCTGCACTCACTTCATCCGCCCGACGGGAAAGCGAAGTGGGGAAGAGAAAAAGAGCCGCTTCGGTTTTTTCTCTTTTTCTCTTCCCCACTTCGCTTTCCCTTCCGGCGGATGAAGTGAGTGCAGAGCTTTGCAGAGAGCGCGTTTCCTGCTCAGGCGCTCGCCTCTCCATGTGGCCGCACGGCTCTTATGCTGCTGCCGTGTGGAAGCGGCTGGGGTCAGGACTCAGGAGCGCCCGAGCCAGCGGCCTCATCTTTTCCTGGCCCTGCCAAGGAAGCCTGCCACCCCGCCGCCCGGCACGGTGGGGCACTCCTCCTGGTGCTGCTGAGTGCTCCGTCCGTGTTGCTGGGCGCTCCACCTGGGCGCTGCTGGGTGCTCCGCCCGGCGCTGCTGAGCGCTCCGCGCTGCAGCAGCCGGTTCCGGGTGGCAGGGAGGCAAGCTGAAATCACTTCGAAAGGCGTTTTTAAACGCCATTTTCCCTCAGGGCTGACTTCGCTAGGCGCGTGCTACAACTGAACCAGGAACAGCTGATTTCCCCGCTACAACTTATCTGTATCTCCGCGCTCTGCTTCCTTGCTTTGCCCGCCGCTGCTGAGCGTTCCACGCTGCAGCAGCTGGTTCCAGGCCCCCAGCTGGCAGGCATGGAGGTATGTCTTATTTTCGGGGTATGTCTTATATTTCTCAAATGCTTAAAATGGCTGCCCTGGCTTACTTTTTGACTACGTATTAAAAAGGGGGAAACACGGTATATATCAGGGAAGAATAAACATGTGGACATTAAAAGGTACATTGAAAGAAAGATCTCCTCCACCTTTTAGGAATTTTAGGACATGATCAAGCTGTCATGTTGTTGTTGTTGTTGTTGTTGTTGTTGTTGTTGTTGTTGTTGTTGTTGTTGTTGTTGGCATCCATCTGTCTCGAGACACACCCCTGGGAGTGGAGTCCAGCGACTGCTTTAGTAGTACTGAAGTGACCTCTCTGGGATGCAAGTCTGGGCAATGTGTATGGAGGTCCTGGGCTGCCCAGATGACAAGACCTTGCTCTTGGCCCCACTGATGTGGTCCAAAGGAAAGCAGAACAATACATCTGGCACCAGCTTGGCTGCAGGAGTTGCCGGAAGAAGGCATACAAAACATCACCCAACCATCTTAGGGACTCCACTCTGGAACTGTGTAGAGTTTACTCCTTAACCTTTCATTCTCCTGAAGATATCCTGCAAGGCACCAGAGCTTTCCCTGAAATGGGGCACTCACAGTGATTGAGAAATAAGTGAGAAAATGTCCTTTCCCTCACCTTCTTCCCTGAATGCTCAGCAGTGGTGGCCATCCGCAGAGCCCCTTGAACCATGGCTCGCTATGCTCCCCTCCACCTATGAAAGATATAATGGCCTCTGTGTGGATCAGCTCTCACTATGACAGCATCAGGGCAGTCCCAAGACATTTTGGCAAATGGTTGAAGTTCTACACCAGGAAAGATCTACATCAAGAACAAGAGTAAGAGAGGACCAGCAGCACCTCCTATTTGCCAAAAGGTGGCATGTGGGGGGTCTGCCGAAGAGGTGGCAGATTTGGCCCCCAAAGAGCATGCCACAGCCATCGCTGCCACCATTGCAGCAGTAGCGGGCGGCACATTATTGGAGGCCACATCTGCTGCCCCCTGTGGATCTTCACCTTGCCTCATGAGTAGTATGGCCCTGAGTTACTAGAGCCATGCTTACCAGATTTTACCAGTTGTTTGTTGTGTGTGTGTAGGGGGGAGAGATTGGGTCTTGGGTTTTGATACCATGACCCAGTGCATGTGCCACAGTGACTGTGGCACAGAGACAACAGGGCACATGTAGGCTGGGGGAGGGGAAACTGTGACCACCCCGGATTCTTGGACTCAACCTCACATTATCCTCAATCATTGGCCTTGCTGGCTGGGGCAACAACATCTGGAGGACCACAGGCCCCCCCATCCTTGGTATAGGTGGCGTCACTGGCAGAGGAAGGGGGTGCTGTGGGGGTGGCCTGCCCTGGGTGTCATCCCTGAAGGGGCGTGACATCACCCCCGCCCCCCTGGGGCGCTCATCATGGGCAGCTAGCCCCGCCCCCAGGTGCACAACATGTGCGCCGCTCCGGGTGCCGAAGTAGCTAGCTCTGCCTCTGGGTGGTGTGGTAAACCTTTGCACTTTCCTTGCTATGAGTTTGTTCAGAAGAAAGGATCGTGTGTTTGCCTCTGCCAGCAACCTTGCTGTCCACTCACCAACATACCTGCCAAATTCCTGCCGGAAAAATAAAGGATCGGCAGACCGGAAGTAGTGCCGCCGCCATTTTGGAACTGGGTAGAGCAGCACCGGAAGTCGCTTCTGAGCATGCTCTGCCCATTTCCAAAATGGCCGCCGCGCCAGAAATCGCTTCTGCGCATGTCCAGAGACTCCAGACATGCACAGAAGGAACCTCCCCCGGCCGGTAAGTAAAACCGGGAAAAAACAAAAAAAACCCCCTGTTTTTCCAGCTGGGAACGGCTGGAAAAACGGGGGTTTCCTGGGAAATACGGGAGACTTGGCAGCTATGCTCACCAAGTTACTTCACGGTCTACCATTGCTGAAAAGGATGGTTTAAAAAATGCAACAATCAATCACACTGTTGCTTCAGTTTTGGCACATTTTCTTAATCGGAGATTAATGGTTCTAAATTTGGCTATCAGTGGTACAGCACAGTTCCACCTGATGAGAGCTAGGGTTGCCATCGTGCCCTGACACGATTCCTCTTCTACATGGACATTCACCGTAGAATGTTAGGGGGCTCTGGTAGGTTCCCTGCCTGCTTTCCCCCTGATCCTTTTCACACACATAACCTTCCTTGCCTGCTGGAAGGAATGAGGAAAGGACAGGGGAAAGTTGTCACTGCCTCACCTTCCATTTAAAAGTACAAAGGGAGATTCTGGGTGGTAATCTGGTACCTCTAATCTGAGGTGTAATTGAAAAAAGGATGAATCTGTATTATCAACTGAGTCCTGCCAAGTTAAACACAGCCCATCAACCATTTATGGTGATCCATAAAGGACTCATTGAACTCCTCCTCGTATTAAATACCTTGAAGGTGACAAGATATAAGTGGTAGGCTTGCTGGTCACAAGCCTGAAGTAAAAAAAAAACCCAACCCCAAACAGCCAGATACATAATCCCCACCCAGTCTATGACCCAGTTAAGCTAACATATTTGGACTAAAGTTGATTTATTCTTATTGAGGACAACGAGACTAAATTGATTTAAAACTGAGTACTTCAATTTAGCTGGATTGTGGATCAGGCTGTTAGTGTGTGTTAAATTATTATTGAGAATGTATTTACTGAGATTTAATTGTGTGATATTTGTCTTCATACAAACTGTCATTACCCTTCAACAGATATTCATAGCAATCAGTGAGTATTTAATTAACATATAATAACTCTCTCATACACTCTAAATTAAATCCTTTATTTAGACATGTCATTTAAAACGCAACTGGAAATCTCTCTCTTTGGAAAACAGCATTATTTATTATGGTTTTGTTGTATCACAAATAAACGATTGTGCTCGGTAGCCGTACTGCACTGCCACAAAAGGCATATAGAGGGTCATGTGAGTTGTGGTTTTTAAGGCTTGGTGACAATGAAGTGTGCTCTATACCCAATAAAATCTGAAAAGGAAGGCTTGTGTAAGACATAGAAGCACTACTGTCATTATTTTATTTACATCAAACTCTTATCATGCAGGTGACAAAATGTGACACCATCTTAAAAAGAAATCAATTAATCCATGTTGTTTTCCTTTGTAAATAATGTTTGGGTAAAAGCAGATGCGGCGCTTTAAGCATGGCAAAGCTAGTTTGAAGGTGCATTTGCTGCTATGAAAAGACCCATTGATTTGCAATGCCGTCCTATGCAGTCTACTCAGAAGTATGTCCCATTGAGTTCAGTGGAATTTATTACCAGGTAAACATGTATAGGACTGCCGTCATAATATCCTGGAGTGACCCCTTGGAGAAAAGAAAGCACTTCTTCAAATTTCTAACTCACAGTGTGGGTATTTGATGGGCTATCATCTGTACAATTGTACATAAACTTCTCTTCCTCTGTCAAACCCCAAGAGCAAATGGCACTTTTTTAAAAAAAAAATGTTCTTTTTCTCTCTCTTTTGGAAGCTCATAAATGAACAAATATCTCCAAGCTGTGGGAGGATTTGCAGCCAAATCACAGATAATGGCTAAATAGTTACAGACAGAGGACTCTATGATGTCATATCCTCTAATTTTGGGGGGCAGAAAGGGGAACAATAGAAGCTTAATCTCTATTTCTTCCTGTCACTACATACTCTGTTTCCTACCTGAGACGGGGGAAGACAGACTATGGATATTTGTAACATTTAAGGATTATTCCTGCCTGATTTTCTCCACTGGAATTGTTGAAACCTGGTAAGACTTTGTTGTGAGTAAACCTTGTATTTTTTTGTTTCTCTAGCACAGCTCCTGTTCAAACATGAAAGCATATTATTAAATTTAACCTCATAGGGTGCAGCAATAAACTGCTAGCACATTTTCAAAGCCGCATGGGGGGCTGCATGTTGAGATTCCTGCACTGCAGAGGGTTTGACCAGATGGGGTCCCTTACAATTCTATGATTCCATGTTGAATATTTTTACTTTCCCTTTACCCCAGTGATGGCCAAACTTGGCCCTCCAGCTGTTTTGGGGACTAAAATTCCCATCATCCCTGACCACTGGTCCTGTTAGCTAGGGATGCTGGGAGTGGTAGTCACAAAGCAGCTGGAGGGCCATGTTTGGCCATCACTGCTTTACCCCAAGGACCCAGATTGAGTTGCAACAATTAAAACAATTTAAAACAACCTCTGTCTCCTGAGAAATCCCTCTGTGGGACAAGAAGCTACAGTTAGAACTGGATATGGAATAACTGATTGGTTCGAAATTAGGAAAGGAGTACAAGAAGGCTGTATATTGTCTCCCTGCTTATTTAAGTTATATGCAGAATTCATCATGCGAAACTGGAATTAAGATTGTCAGAAGAAATATCAACAACCTCAGATATGCTGATGACACAACCTTGATGGCAGAAAGTGAGGAGGAATTAAAGAACCTTTTAATGAGGGTGAAAGAGGAGAGCGCAAAATATGGTCTGAAGCTCAACATCAAAAAAACAAAGATCATGGCCACTGGTCCCATCACCTCCTGGCAAATAGAAGGGGAAGAAATGGAGGCAGTGAGAGATTTTACTTTCTTGGGTTCCATGATCATTGCAGATGGTGACAGCAGTCACGAAATTAAAAGACGCCTGCTTCTTGGGAGAAAAGCAATGACAAACCTAGACAGCATCTTAAAAAGCAGAGACATCACCTTGCCTACAAAGGTCCGTATAGTTAAAGCTATGGTTTTCCCAGTAGTGATGTATGGAAGTGAGAGCTGGACCATGAAGAAGGCTGATCGCCGAAGAATTGATGCTTTTGAATTATGGTGCTGGAGGAGACTCTTGAGAGCCCCAAGGACTGCAAGAAGATCAAACCTATCCATTCTGAAGGAAATCAGCCCTGGGTGCTCACTGGAAGGACAGATCCTGAAGTTGAGGCTCTAATACTTTGGCCACCTCATGAGAAGAGAAGACTCCCTGGAAAGGACCCTGATGTTGGGAAAGGTTGAGGGCACAAGGAAAAGGGGACGGCAGAGGACGAGATGGTTGCACAGTGTTCTCAAAGCTGCGAACATGAGTTTGAGCAAACTGCGGGAGGCAGTGGAAGACGGGAGTGCCTGGCGTGCTCTGGTCCATGGGGTCCGAAGGTCAGAAACGACTAAATGACTAAACAAGAACAACAACAACAACAACACATTCACAGAAACATGGTGGGTACTAAAGATATAAGTCTCATGTGCCACATGTAAAGAGGAGAATTTTCAGCATGCTATGAAAAAGCTGTATAATGAAGATGCCAGAAGCTTCTCTGTGGGGAGATAGTTCCACAACTTAGAGGCTGTATAGAAGATTCCCTCTCTCCTGCCACCACTTCCTAACTTCTGAGGGTAGTGGAATAACCAAAAGGGCCCCCTCTGCTGATCTTAACATCTGTGAGGGGCTGTAGGGAAGGAGGTGTTCTTTCAGGTATTTCGGTCTTGAGTCATTGAGGGGGTTTAAGCACTAACATGGGCAACTTGAATTGGCACCAGAAATGAATTGGCAACCAGAGCAGCTCGTTTCCGAGTAATCTTCAAGGGGAGCCCCACGTACAGCACACTGCAGCAATCCAATCTGGTGAAAGGGGTGGGCAGAATTCAGCTGCCCTTTTACATACAAACAGCATATCTGAATAGGACAAATGTTTCTACTGATGTTTTACTGGCTTTATAGTTTAACTGGCTTGCTTCATTGTAGCTGAGTAATTTCCCATGGATTATTACTGTTTGCCATGAGCTGCCTTGAGACTTTGTGGCTGAAAGGCAGGATATAAAACAATAATATTTGCATGTTTTTTGTTAGTATATAAGCTTAATACTTCACTAAAGGCTCCATCTCTTCTGAGCTGCCTGATCTTTCCATATCCCGATTTTTTTTTTATGATTGTTAATCTACTTTTGGGAACCTTCCACAGGCAAGAAAACTACACATCTATGTGCCTGTTAACATTTTTATGTGTTTGTATTAAACAATGTACATGAATACAGTATACAAATATCCAGACAGAATCTGTACACTGTTAACCCAGTTTTTTAAAATCTTTACTCAGCTGATGCATTCATCACTTAGCAGCACAGTCTGGGTGTGTTTTCTTGGAAGTAAATCTGACAGAGCTGAACGAGACTTTCTTCGCTCTCAAATGTGTATTTTAGATTGTAGCCTGAATTAACAACTGTAAAAACATCTTACTGTTCCTTTCCATAGATTCCTGGTAGCTAAATGTTATTAATGCATTTGCTGGAAAAGGCAAAATCTTCCAACATCTTTCAGCTTGCAAAGAAGAATATACTATCTTGATAGTTTATAATCTTTTTCTTCTCTTCTCTTCTCTTTTTTTAATCTATATTTTCTTCATGGAGGTTTATCTCACGATAGAACAACAGTTATAATTTCATAACAACTATTTGTCAAAACTGATATTTCAGAGACACAGATCACCAGTTTCTTGGGCTACAAAGTCAGAACGATGCACCCCTCCCCAACCCCCCCCTCCAGTAAAACACTCTCTTTAAAAAATGGCTGCCAGCAAGTTATAGGTTTATCTCCTATATGTGAGAGTACTCCAATAAATCACTTTTGCCTGCAGCAACCATAGATTATGAGCCTTTCATTATCATGAAATAAGCCCAATAGCCCACTGCTGTTTTCAGAAGATTGAACATTCCTTGATATTTTGCTCTTTGTATGAGTACACAGAGCTCTCATTTTTCAGAAGCTATTGTTACATTTAGCCTTGCTGTCACCAGGCACCTTCTTACAACAGTAATGATTTCTGCAAGTCACGAAACATCAGGGTGTTTTGTCAACTCGTGGCACCTGCAGTACGAAAGAATGAAGTTAATTTTAGTGGTTTAATGCCTTCCGATCAGTCTTGCTTGCATTTTCTTTTGAACTTGCAATGCTCGGGAGTCGTCCTGAAGCACTGAAAAGTCAATCCACGTGAAATTCGTTAAGGATACTTCCATATTTGCTAATCACATTTAGATATTGTCCCTTCTCCTTGGAACTGAAGGCAGCACAAACTGGATCATCTCATTTCACCCCCGCAACAACTGTGTCAGGTTGAGAGGTAGGAGGAGGACACACACACAGCCATGATTTAAAATAAAAAAATTTAAAAATTAAAAAAAAACCATTTATATTAATTCTTACAGGGCAGTCTAATGTAAGGTTACCAGACATCCCCGTTTCCCAGGGACAGTCCCCGGATTTTAAAAACCAGTCCCCATATATACAGCAGATGACTGACCATCCTTCCGATCGGCAATCGCAAGGCTCAGTGGTTTACACCGCAGCGCCACCCGCCTCCCTCAGTGCAAGTTAGGAATATATTAATAAACAATATATCCTCTCCCTGAACATTCCCACATTTCTCTTCGGGGAAAATGCAAGGCAGCCTACGTGGTTCCTCTTCCCCCTAACTTACCCTCAGCACAAACCTGTGAGGTACATTAGGCTGAGATATAGGCCCACGCAGTGAGGTTTATGAATGAATGTTGAACCCTCCTCTCTCCAGTTCTAGCCCAGTTCTCTAACTGCTATATGTACCACACTGGCTCTCAATGGAATTCATTTTCTCTCAGTTCAAAATCAACACTCTAGTCACTATGTCACATTGCTAAATGAAAATACCTACCCCAATTTACTTTTATCAAGGTCAGGGCCGGCTCTAGGTAGACCCCCGGTGGCGCAGGGCACCACGGCGCCGGCCCACCAGGAGGGCGCCACGAGCTGCGCCCGCTCGCTGGCTGGCCGGTCCGCCGGTTCAACGCGCAGCTGCGCCCATGGCAACCGCGCTGTGCCTGCCCGCCCGCCGCACAGTAGCGCCTGTGGCAGCCGGAGGGATCCGTCGCTCCACGGCGCCAGGGGCGCTTAAGACAGCCCTGATCAAGGTCAAGACGTGTGTGTGAGAGAGGATCTTTGTAGGGTTGCCAACTCTGAAAGTCTAGTATTCGAATACAGACATTTCCTCCTCTGCGTGCATATTTCTGCACACCTAGGGCTGAGGCAATCCTGAAATACAGAAGGGTGGGTGGATTATGCAATTAGATTTGAAATCATGGTTTTGATAATTTTCTCAACCCAGAAGGTTTGGAGAGTCATGGGGAAGAGTTCATTGGGACAGGTGTCCAGGTAAATATTAGCAGCTTTCTGAATCTGTACTATAGGTTGATTAATATTAACCTGGATTTTCTTGGCAAGTTATTCCTGCAAAATGGTTTCCGACCCTCCAAGTGTCCCTGTTTTCCAGGGACAGTCCCGGATTGACAGAAGCTGTCCCAGTTTCTGATTTGATCCCAGAATGTCCCACTTTTCCTTAGTGTGTCCCTATTTCCATCAGAGAAATGTTAGAGGATATGAAGTTATATGACCCCTAAGGCAAGAAGATAAGTAACTAGAGAACATTTAGAAGGCATCTGAAGGCAGCTCTGTATAGGGAAGTTTTTTTTAAATGTTTAATGTTTTATTATGTTTTTATATATTATGTTAAGCTGCCCAGGGTGGCTGGGGCAACCCAGTCAGATGGGCGGGGTAATAATAATAATAATAATAATAATAATAATAATAATAATAATAATAATAATAATTAATAATATTGGAATAGGTAAAGGTAAAGGAACCCCATACCGACTCTGGGGTTGCAGCGCTCATCTCGCATTATTGGCCGAGGGAGCCGGCGTATAGCTTCCAGGTCATGTGGCCAGCATGACAAAGCCACTTCTGGCGAACCAGAGCAGCACATGGAAACACCGTTTACCTTCCTGCTGTAGCGGTACCTATTTATCTACTTGCACTTTGACATGCTTTCGAACTGCTAGGTTGGCGGGAGCTGGGACCAAGCAATGGGAGCTCACCCTGTCAAGGGGATTTGAACCGCCGACCTTCCGATCAGCAAGCCCTAGGCTCTGTGGTTGAACCCACAGTGCCACCCACGTCCCCAATAATGGAATAGGACACCCCTATTTTCATCAGAGAAATATTGGAAGGTATGTGGTTTTTAAGAACAAAAACAGGCATGCATCTTAAGCCTACAATATCTTTCATATAACCCACAATGGAAATCATTTGAATTCTCCCTTCTACAAAAATATTCTATTCTTCTTCATCACACACACCCTGCCCGAAATGTGGGGTGCAGGCATTAAACAAAAGTTGACTTAAAAGCTATTGAGCGTTCATTGAAAAATGCGATTGCAAAAGTAGCAAGAGTAGCAGAGTGGCAGACGTGAGCAAGGATTTTAAAAAGGAACAGTTGTGTCAAGCTTGTATTTACATTTTTGATACTCCTGAAATTATTAGATAGCTATTTTCTTTAATCTTTCCATATCAGCTATGGGCGGCTTGTACAAGTCCTGTCATAATCGCCATGATAGGAATGCTATTCAAGTGGCGCTCAATTCCAAATATAAATACATGTACTGTATATGTATATATATATATGCATGGCTTGTAGGGTGATAACTATGTTTGAGGGTGATACAAGACTCTATATAAACAGCACTTTAAACTCCCCATAATGTCTTGGCTGGAATGAGTGGAGGTAGTGATTCAAAGGCACATTTCAGTGGATAAATATTTCAAAGTCAAAATGTGCTGTTGAGGTCTTGTGAGCTGTAAGCAAATGGGAATGAGATAATAAAACACAAAGTTAGAATATTTTCCGTCGTTAGTTTCTTTGTTCTGTTCAATATTAGGATATAGTCTCCCCTTAACTGATTTTGCCTATCAACTCTGTGTGTTTGAAATCACGCTTGAAAGCTTCCTGCTAAATGCATCTAGCAGAGGTCAAAAATAAACAGAGGTACCTAATGGCTAATAATTATTTTTTTAATTAATTTGTCACATTCATATACTACCCTTCCTTAAAAGTGGCAATATGTGGTTATTCCAACATTGTAATGTTCATTTCATTTATGACTTAAATCATGCTTTCCTTTCCTGGAGGCCCAGTGTAGTTAGCAGCAAAACAGACACAACACAAGATATTACAAAGAAAGTTACTACAACACAACATATTGCACATCACCTAACACCATATCAAAATACAACAAATCCATTATAGATTCAAAGAACCTCAGGTGTCATTTAGCCCTGTGCTCTTCAATCTTGGGTCCCCAGATGTCAATGGTATACAAATCCTGCCCTCCCGGACCATAGTCTAAACTGAACTAGGGATGATGGGAGCAGGGGCGTCTTACCCATAGAGGCTAGTGGTGCGGGGCGCCAGGGCACCAAGTTCTGGAGGGCACCAGAGAAGAGGTGGAGGCTGGATGCGGCGCCTCCCGGCATCAGCTTGCCGCCCTCACCCACCTCCACCGTGTCGTGCCAAAGCAGCGCCGTGCCCAGAGCCTCTGTCTGCCGTGGCCACCACGGCACGAAGAGGCCAGCTGAGCTGGGAGGCGCTGTGTCCAGCCTCCGCCTCTTCCCCACCGGAGGAGCCACCCTCCACCTGCTACCCACCTCCTCCAGCCCCGCCAGCAGCGCTGTCCTCCCTAAAAAAAGGTTGACGACAACTCTGGGAAACGGGGTGCTGCTGCCGGAGGGAGCTTTACACCATGGCGCCGGATATGCTTAAGACGGCCCTGGATGAGAGTTCTAGCCAGTCAACATTTAGGGACCAAAATGTCCAACCGCCAGCTGATGCAGGCAATCCACTGCTATGGCCCACCACCTTGCAGGGCCGGCCCTACGGCCAGGTTGGGTGGCGCAGGGTACCACGGCGCCGGCCCGCAGGAGGGCGCTGCGAGCTGCGCTGGCCGGCCGGTCTGCCGCGCAACTGCGCCTGTGGCAGCCGCGCTGCGCCCACCCGCCCACTGCGCTGGGAAACGGGGCGGGAGGGCGCCAGGGGCGCTTAAGACGGCCCTGCCAACTTGAACAGTTTTTTAAAAAAGTTTAGACAAATTCATGGAGGATAATGGATACTATGCTCTCTCTGGAGGCAGTACAGTGGTACCTCAGTTTTCGAACAGCTTAGTTCATGAACTACTTGGAACCTGAATGCTTCAAACCCGGAAATGAGTGTTTCGGTCTTTGAGCTTTTTTGGGGGGAATCTGAACGTACTCCGTTTGGGGGGGGGCACTGCTTGTGCCAGCCCTGAAGAAGGTGAGAAAGGGGTGCTGGGTGTGGGGGGGATCCAGAAAGGCTGGCCGGGGGGGGGGGGAGGGAGGGAGAGAAGCTGACTGGCTCCTCAGAGAGAGAACTTTTGCCTCCCTTCCCCCCCCCCCTTGAGCTCCCCCTTCACGTACCCTGTGTGCTCGTTCCTCCAATGGCAATGGGTAAATCACTGTCAGTTTTTTATACTGGGTAGTAGATTGCAGCCAGGTCTGTTGCTTTCATTTTATGGATTTTTATGGATCAATGGTCTCGTTAGACAGTAAAATTCATGGTAAATTGCTGTTTTAGGGGTAGTTTTGCAACAGCCTGGAAAGGATTAATCTGTTTTGCATTACTTTCTATGGGAAGGCATGGCTTGGTTTTGGAACACTTTTGTTTGGAACAGACTTCCGGAACGGATTAAGTTTGAGAACCAAGGTACTCTAGCCAGAGTGGTGCATGCTCTAGTTATCTCCTGCTTGGACTACTGCTATGCGCTCTACGTGGGGCTACCTTTGAAGGTGACTCGGAAACTACAACTAATCCAGAACGCGGCAGCTAGACTGGTGACTGGGAGCAGCCGCCGAGACCACATAACACCGGTCTTGAAAGATCTAAATTGGCTCCCAGTACATTTCCGAGCACAATTCAAGGTGTTGGTGCTGACCTTTAAAGCCCTAAATGGCCTCGGTCCAGTATACCTGAAGGAGCGTCTCCACCTCCATCGTTCTACCCGGACACTGAGGTCCAGCTCCGAGGGCCTTCTGGCGGTTCCCTCGTTGCGAGAAGCCAAGTTGCAGGGAACTAGGCAGAGGGCCTTCTCGGTGGTGGTGCCTACCCTTTGGAACGCCCTCCCAACAGATGTCAAAAAGGAAAACAACTACCAGACTTTTAGAAGACATCTGAAGGCAGCCCTGTTCAGGGAGGCTTTTAATGTTTAATAGATTATTGTGTTTTATTCTTTTGTTGGAAGCCGCCCAGAGTGGCTGGGGAGACCCGGCCAGATGGGCGGGGTATAAATAATAAATTATTATTATTATTATTATTATTATTATTATTATTATTATTATTATTATTATTATTACCACTGTATCTTTCTCCATACCTGTTGCTGGAAACCACAGGAGGGAAGAGTATTCTTGTGCTTGGATCCTGCTTGTAGGTTTCTCACAGGCATCTGTTGGTTACTATGAGAACAGGATGCTAGACTAGATGGGCCCAATCCAGCAGGGTCTCCATATAATGTGCTACAGCATCCCTGATAGGCAGCCACCCAGCCTCTGCTTGAATACCTCTACTGAAGAAGACCACCTTTCACAGCAGAACTGATCCATTGCCAAATAGCTTGCAACACCAGGAAGTTCTTCCTGAATCTACAGGAATGAATTGAGCAATGACGCTTGCTCCTTACAAGTCTGACTTTAAGGGAGAACTTTGATCACATCTTCATTCAAATGGGGGCAGGGCTCCAAAAGGCTAAAATATGATTGCTGAGTGTGTTTATCAGTTGGCCAGCTCCGTTTAAGGTCATCAGAAACAGATAGCATAATCCTCAAAGGGTCTCAGTAATACAATCTCTGCTCCAGTGAAGTGAGTGCTGTCAGCAGTTTGCTTTGAGGATACGGTGGTCCTGATTTTATAGTAGCATCAGCTGTAATATTTGGGGCTGTAAAAAAAAAAATCGATCAATTACACATGTTTGGCACTCCGAATTGGGAGACACTTGGAAATCGTGAAAAATAAAGTTGTTATTCATCTTGCAAGCAGCCCGCTGTATGCCGAGGCATACAAAATAGCCCACGATGAAGATGATTTCATTAAGTTATTAGATTCTGTGAGATTAATATTTACAACTGGCGTTCCCCTGCATAACAATGGAAGCTTTTCATTGGTACAGCTATTTAAAATACGCCGTTGTTGTCGTTCTTATCGTTTACTGCCAGAACAGTGTAATAAGAAAAGAGCCTTCTCCAATCCAACAGCTGGGAAACCCAGCTTCAGAGATAAGAGAGGTTGTGAGAGTCATAGCAAAAAGTAAAATGTCCTGATTCCCCCCCCCCCCCTTCGACGAATAATGGGATCCACATGGAAATGCAAAAAGCCAATTTAACAAATTTATACAGGCATTAATCTTATGTTTGAAGCTCATCTTAGTGAACATAGAACTAATTCATGCTCATTGTAAATTACCTTTACTTTGGTGGCTTGGAATAATATCATCGGACTGTTCCTTGACTATAAAGGTAAAGGACCCCTGACAGTTAAGTCCAGTTGCTGACGACTCTGGGGTCACGGCGCTCATCTCGCTTTACAGGCCAAGGGAACCGGCGTTTGTCCACAGACAGTTTTTCCAGGTCATGTGGCCAGCACGACTAAGCTGCTTCTGGCGCAACGGAACACTGAAACCAGAGCAGCGCACGGAAACGCCGTTTACCTTCCTGCCGGAGCGGTACCTATTTATCTACTTGCACTTTGATGTGCTTTCGAACTGCTAGGTTGGCAGGAGCAGAGACCAAGCAACAAGAGCTCACCCCATCGCAGGGATTCGAACCACCGACCTTCTGATTGGCAAGCCCAAGAGGCTCAGTGGTTTAGACCACAGTGCCACCCGTGTCCCACAGCGCCACCTGCACTTTGACCATAGCTTTCCACATTTCCAGGAACTCATCTTCAGCCCAAACCCCAAAACACAGTGAGACATTCAGTTTTATGCCACATAGGTGTGTTATGCTCCACCCTGCTTTCCTTCCTTTTTCCTACTCCCTTGTTTCTCCCCTCATTTTCCACCTATCATTTCACCCCTTCTCTTAAAAAGGGAAAGGAAAGAGACCCTAACAACCACAGAGAAAATGGTGGTAGTGCTATGGTGAGCCACCTTAAATCTGGATTTGTGAACCTCCAGCTGAGGACAAATGGCTGCTGTAGGAGAGTGATGAGTGCATCAGTAGCGGTGATTATATTCTGACTATTTTGAGAGATTTATGCCTTGGGCTTACACCTGTCTTTTGTTTTAGTTTTAGGCTGCAATCCTAAACATAGCTACTCACATGCATAATGTCCACCTGTGTTGGCTTCACTGTGTTTCATATTCCCCACCCAAAAGAACAGAGCACTTTCTGTCATCTGTACGGTGCAGGTTTTGTTGTTAGCATTATCAACTCGCTTAATCGTGCATCGACTTGTGCATTATATTGCATGATCTACCAAGTTAAGTGTACATCAGCCTTTGCGCCCAGTTGCTGCTCCCTCCTTCCTCTCCCTGTGCAACTTTCTGGAGGAAATGGGTGGTGGATTGTAGCCGACATAATCCGGATGACCGTGGACTTTATTCTTCTCTTGTGCTGCCTAATCTTTTAGCAATGTTTGAGTAATAAAATCCTTCCTCAGTGCAGACCGCTTCCAGCTGCACAGTTGTATGATTCTATTACACTGTTTGATTTACTGATAGCAAAGGATGCCGGAAGGGCAACGATGCCGACTTTGCTAAAAACTGCCAACTGCACCTTATGTACTAGCGGTCGTGAGGTTGTGATACCTTTTTTTCCATTGTGCCTCAACAGAGCAGTCATTTCTTCTGAAACAGCCAATTTAAACTTAGTTTCACTTGTAAACACTAACTTGAGAGTGTTAAATAGCTCCCAGCTGAGACCTTGCAAAGCAAAGTTGAAGCTGAATACTGCTGAAGGGGAAATGAAATGCTTTTTTGAAAGGGCAAAATGTTTCTTTAAGAATTATTTATTGAGCATCTTATATTTTTCTGTAACAAAAATGACTGACAAAACCAAACTGAAGGAGTATGATAGCATTAATGACATCCAAGCTTGGTCTGAAAGGATGGTAGAGCGCTATGAAAAGTGGAGGACATTTCAGTCATAATTTTATGTTAGATTTCTGCAAAGAGAAAGATGCCCTTCAGCAGTGCCTTCAGAGCAGAACCACAATGGAGGTTTCCTACCATGCCCCCAAACACTCTATTCTCTCCCCCCCCTTTGCTATTCTGTTTAACAACACAGCCTAAAGTAATAAGTGTTGTGAGTTGGGGTGGCGGTAGGCTGTATGCCAGGGTCCCTTCTAATTCCTGGATCCAACAAGGGTCCAATTGCTGGACTAGCCAGACAAGTTTCTAGGTAATGTCTCCTGTGTATGGATTGTTAAGGAAGGAAGCGGCTCTGTGCCAGAGGACAAATGGTTGCCCCCCCCCTCAACTGTCTGGTAGTTAGAAGGACAAAAGGCCAGAGTTGTGTGCGATAGTGAGAATCTGAGAAACAAAGCCATCCTTGATTCCTACTGGAATCCAAAGCTGTGTCTATGGAAGAAGCAAAATCCCCTTGGGGGGTTAATGCAGTGAGTCATCGTAGGCTCAGGTTGTAAAAGGTAAAGGTAATGGGACCCCTGACCATTAAGTCCAGTCATGACCGACTCGGGGGTTGCGGTGCTCATCTCGCTTTATTGGCCGAGGGAGCCGGCGTACAGCTTCCAGGTCATGTGGCCAGCATGACTAAGCCACTTCTGGTGAACCAGAGCAGCACCCGGAAACACAGTTTACCTTCCCGCTGGAGCGGTACCTATTTATCTACTTGCACTTTGACATGCTTTTGAACTGCTAGGTTGGCAGGAGCAGGGACCGAACAACAGGAGCTCACCCCGTCACGGGGATTCGAAATGCCGACCTTCTGATTGGCAAAACCTTAGGCTCTGTGGTTTAACCCACAGCGCCACCTGCGCCCCTTAGGCTCAGGTTGTATATATGTGTAAATAAACCACATATCATAAAGAAACCATGGTCTCCAATATGCCTCATTCCCAAAAGGAAACACAAACCCTAGGTATGCTTCTGGAAGCCCTGGAATCTCTCACCGCTCAGAGATTGGGGTGGTGTGCAATGAAGCCAATAATGGGGATTAGACAAAAGAGGAAGATTTCCCCCACTCTTCCACTCATTGTGTGAGACTTGAACACCTTGAATAGAACTTTTGTCTATGCCCAAAGCCACTCGTGCCTCAGTTTACAGATCCTGCTGTTCGTTTTGGATGTTTCCCATCTCTGCTTCTTGGCTTCCCTCATCTAGTCAGTCCTGCTGCCTGTTTCTTCCTTACATACCCATTTCATCTGCCTCTCTTTGCTGGTCCTCAATTTTCACCTTATTTCCCCTCACTCGGACTGCCAGCAGGAGCCACTGGAGAACCACAAAGAAACAGACCAGAATAGTGGTCCTCAATTGATAACTGTGTTTCAGAATCACTGATCTAGAACAGTAGTATTCCCAAGGGTCATTTTTATCTTGCCACACTGTCTTTAAGGATCTTTATTCTTACTGCTGGAAATTAGAACTCCTTTTTTCAGAATTTTTCCACCACTTAATTATAGGGATTTCTTTGGGAGTGGGGACCTCTTAAGTCCTCTTTTTATGTAACTGCTGTAGCCTCCCTATAAATCAGACTCCTTTAATCCACCGTTCTTAGTGTTTTTCCGTTGAAGTGTCCCAGCACAGTTTAATACTGTATAGCAATAAAATTTAACAAGCACCTTGGGGGTCTGCTATGGAATTATTAAATGTCTCCTTCCATATGTTTTGATACTTGCATCCCAACCCTAAACATTTACCGGTACTCAGATTTTTGGAGGAACATAATTCTATGCAAGTGTATTTACTCAGATTTACTCATTTTCTCAGATTTTCAGAGGAACATAATTCTATGCAAGTGTACCTTATATTTATTGCTACTAGCCCTTGATCCTTTAACAGCAGCTTAATCTGCAAACATTAGTAGGTGATCATGCTTCTGTTAAGGCTATGGAAATTTTCACAAGATATAGGGTGATTTTACTCAGAGTGCACCCATTGAGATTAATGAACATGATTTACTTAGGCCCTTTAAGCTCAGTATGTCTACTTTGAATAAAATTGAGTTGAATGCCACCCAATGTCTGCAGAATATGTTGCTGTTAAAAGTACAGAATTTTCAGGACATTCCCCCCAACTCCTCAGAGTGCTGGCAGTCCTAAATTTGCACCCCTGGTCAGAGCCTACTTTTTGACTGGGACCGTATATTGAAATGGAGAAGTCCTGAAGAGCAAATGGGCTTTGCCCATTGATTTGCTCAGAACACCACAACACACACGTAACTGGCTGTAAGTAACATAACATTATCTGTAATAAAACTGTAATTTAATTGTCATATCAAAAAATTACAAAGCACAGTTCCTGATGGCAATAACATATCACATTACTATTAACCTATGTATTATTGTCTTAAAGCCCAAGGATTGTAAAGTCCAAAGATTGTCAAGTCCAACGATTACAACGTACAGTTCCTGTTGGCAATGCCATTTCATACTGATATCTTCCTTCTGCATCGTCCTATGTCTTAAAGGTGTAACAAACGAAACTTCCTTCTGCATCATCCTATGTCTTGAGAGTGTAACAAACAGAACTACTTACTAACAACAAGGCAGCTGATGATAGACCATAGCTGCCAAGTCTCCCGTTTTCCCCGGGAAATCCCCATTTTTCCAGCTGTTCCTAGCTGGAAAAATGGTTTTTTTGTTCCCCCCCGTTTATTCTAGTGCAGCGGCCATTTTGGAACTGGGCGGAGCATGCTCAGAAGCGACTTTTGATGCTGCTCTGCCCAGTTCCAAAATGGCTGCAGTGTGACTTCTGGCGCAGCGGCCGTTTTGGAACTGGGCAAAGCAGCATCAAAAGTCACTTCTGAGCATGTTCCACCCAGTTCCAAAATGGCGGCAGCGGTCCCTTATTTCTCTGACAGCAACTTGGCAGGTATGTGATAGACCAGCTCTCAGGATACACCCTTGTTCCGCCCATTGGGCTTCTTCAGTGACAAGGTTTTCAGGAGATTTTTCAGTAGGTTTTTTTCAGCCGAAAGGAGCCCACAGGAATGCAGAAGTTGCCAGTCAGAAACGCTTTGTATCAATGACCCTGCACGATGCAGAAGGAAGTTTTGTTTGTTACACTTTTAAGACACGGGACGACGCAGAAGGAAGATATCAGTATGAAATGGCATTGGCAACAGGAACTGTACGTTGTAATCATTGGACTTGACAGTCCTTGCACTTTATGACAATAATACATAGAAGGTGAATAGTAATATGATACACTGTATGTTATTGCCATCAGGAACTCTGCAATTTTTTGATATGACGATTAGAGTTGTATTACATATAATGTTATGTTACTTACAGCCAGTTACGTGTGTGTTGTGGTGTTCTAAACATGATTTACGTGATTAGGCAATTGTGGTGTGCATTGATTTGCTCAGGCAAGTGCTGAGGAGCAGCAAGTGCTTTCCCTTACACATTACTCTGAGTGGCAACAAATGCTCTGGCAAATTCAATACGAATCAGTGACAGTTGTCTGTTTAAGAGATGCTTTGGGGGAAGAAATGAATTTGGACAGGCACAGCTTCGTTCACCCGTGCGGCACTTGTGGAAATCTCCCCTAGCACATACACAACTAGTGAAATATGCACGAGTTCTATTGAAAGGATGTGTTTAAAGTCTGGAAGCAGGAATCTATGGCTGCGTTGTTATGCAACCTTTCCAGAAAGCAAATCCCACTGAACTCAGTGGAACTTACTTTTGAGTAGACATGTAAGACCCCTCCCCCTAGGGTTGTCATATGTCCAGAATTTCCCAGACATACCCGGTATTCAGCCCTCGTAAACAGCGTCTGGGCAGAAATCTCTTAAATGTCCGGGAAAATCTGGACATACGGCGGCCCATGTCGATAGTGTAGATTTTGGCGAATTTCATTAAAAATAGCTCAGAAACACTTTTTAAAAAATAGAAACAAAAACAACAACAACTGAACAGAACATCCTTGTTTTCATCAGATAAATGTTGGATGTAGTGATGTATTGTAGTGGATTGTACTGGATGTAGTGGAAAGAGTATTGGATTGCACTGTTTCTCTGTTTAATTAACTTTACCTTATGGGGTTGTTATGTAGAAAATAAAATAGGAGGATATAAAAATGAAATAGGAGGATATTCCATGACACTAACCTAAGCTAAGGTTACCAGATTTTTTTCAATGAATCCGGGGACACTTTTCAACTTCAATGGATTTTGTATGGGAACTGATTTGTAAATCCGGGGACTGTCCCCGGGAAACGGGGACGTCTGGAAACCTTAACCTAAGCTTTTTGGAAGATGGACAGAACATAAATGCATAAATGAGAGGCTTGCTACTTTCTTCATAAAAAAAGGCGGCAGCCGGGGGTGGGGGCGGGGAGGGAATAGGTCACCAGCCAAACTAAGCCACTTTAAGCCTAATTGGAAAGTTAAACACATGCTCAAGCCTCTCACATCAAAATCAATGGGAATTTTACTTCTTAAAATCTGGTTGGATTGTGGACCTGCTCCATAAAGCGGGTAAGGAATATGATTTGTGTTAGTGACTCCGCTAGTTGTTGTTCTTTTAAATAATTGCCGCCGACATCAATACTTTTAAAAAACAACAATGCATTGGTTTGATTTCTGTGTACACATTCTCCCTCTCTCTCTATGCACACACACACACACACACACACCCTGACTGCCACATCCTCTTTCTTTCTTTCTTTCTTTCTTTCTTTCTTTCTTTCTTTCTTTCTTTCTTTCTTTCTTTCTTTCTTTCTTTCCCAAATAATGATTTATGCAAAGTCACCAAGACAGCTATTGCTTCCATTGTGAAGTTTATTATCTTCAAGATGAACAGACAAGTCATTAAGCTCTCGTAGAAGGATTAGTGGAGAGAAAGATCAGTGCATTGTGATTTTCTGGTTACATGGCTCAATACAATGATGCTTTAAGGAAGTAAAAGCCAATTTTAGCACTGTCATTATGGGACACTGTATGTCATCAATAGGCAGTTATAAATATTAGAACTGATAAGAGTCGCCTTTCCATAAAGGGTCCTTTCTGTCATGCACCAACTGAGTGAATAACATAGGGAAATAATTTATGAAGAGTATTCTGTTCCCGATTATATCTTTCATCCACCTAAGAATATGATTTCTTCCCCTTGAGTTACATCTTTGAATCTCAAAGGGATGGGATGAAACACTTTTTCTAGCAGGTTCTTTTTGTCATCCTGCATTTCCTTATAACAGATTAGTCTTCAAAAATAACCAAGCTGTTTAACCTGTTCCAAACAAGAGACTGCGTGCTTGGCTTCCGATCCAATCTTGCTTTATAAAAGGGGTTTGGGATTCACCCTACTGCGTTTTATACCTCATGTGCTACTTTATATTAGACATTTCATTGTCTACATCCTTAATGCTGCTGCATGGAGAAGGAAGCAGGGATGAGCATGCATGCTCCACCCTCCTTTCATTTTAGAAACCTAATTTTCCAGAACTATGAAATGCATGGAGAGCATAGCTGCCAAGTTTTCCCTTTTCTCGCGAGGAAGCCTATTCAGCATAAGGAAATTTCCCTAAAAAAGGGAGAACTTGGCAGCTATGATGGGGAGCCTATGATGGGGACCCATAGGGACTCATGAGAGAAGAGCCTGCCCCCTACTCCAGACAATTTTGAGCCATGGAGATGTAAGGGATGGGGAGAAATCGCCTATCTCTGCTTCCCCTCGAATCATGACACCCAGCTCTACCTCTCTTTTAAATCAGAACCAGTGAAGGCGGTGAAGGTCCTGTGTGAGTGCCTGGAGGCGGTTGGAGGATGGATGGTGGCTAACAGATTGAGGTTGAATCCTGACAAGACAGAAGTACTATTTTGGGGGGACAGGGGGTGGGCGGGTGTTGGGGACTCCCTAGTCCTGAATGGGGTAACTGTGCCCCTGAAGGACCAGGTGCGCAGCCTGGGAGTCATTCTGGACTCACAGCTGTCCATGGAGGCGCAGGTCAATTCTGTATCCAGGGCAGCTGTCTATCAGCTCCATCTGGTACGCAGGCTGAGACCCTACTTGCCTGCAGACTGTCTTGCCAGAGTGGTGCATGCTCTAGTTATCTCCCGCATGGACTACTGCAATGCGATCTATGTGGGGCTACCTTTGAAGGTGACCCAGAAACTGCAATTAATCCAGAATGCGGCAGCTAGACTGGTGACTGGGGGCGGCCACCGAGACCACATAACACCGGTCCTGAGAGATTTGCATTGGCTCCCTCAGTATGTTTCCAAGCACAATTCAAAGTGTTGCTGCTGACCTTTAAAGCCCTAAACGGCCTCGGTCCTGTATACCTGAAGGACTGTCTCCACCCCCATTGTTCTACCTGGACACTGAGAACCAGCACCAAGGGCCTTCTGGCAGTTTCCTCATTGCGAGGTTACAGGGAACCAGACAGAGGGCCTTCTCGGTAGTGGCGCCCACCCTGTGGAACGCCCTCCCATCAGATGTCAAGGAAATAAACAACTATCCTATTTTTAAAAAGACATCTGAAGGCAGCCCTGTTTAGGGAAGTTTTTAATATTTAATGCTGTATTGTTTTTAACACTCGATTGGGAGCCGCCCGGAGTGGCTGGGGAAACTCAGCCAGATGGGTGGGGTATAAACAAACAAACAATCGTCGTCATCATCATGTGAATCATGTCAATAAAGGAACACTTTTAGAAGGCTTAGATCTTGCATCCATTTGCTCTGAAGAATTCTCCTCAATATTGTGGCCTGGGAATTCTTGTGTCAAATATCCCCCAGGTATTCTCAGAGTATTGAACATTTGCTGGATATCCAATATTTATATATATGGCATCGAATGAAGTCAATGCTTGATACTGGGCAGATGATATTTGATGGCGTTTAAAAGTCAGCATGCAGTGCTGTGAAGTATTTGGCCATTTTGATGGCTGTGATAACAAATGGTTCTCTGGCTTTCTAATTCCTAATTCCACACCCACTGGTCTTCCACAGAATCTCTGCCCTTTGTGGAGGTTCCTGGATAATTTTATGGGATGCACAATCGGTCCATGAAGGGCACTGCTTTGCTTAAACAGCACCCATTGTGGATTGAGAGTGTGCCCTCTGACATAGTCCTTATTGTTGTTCCCATTTAATGGCTGTGAAATGCAAAGGGATATCCTTGGTGGGGGGAATCCTGCATTTTCAGAAAGCTTGTCTGCCATTACTGACCTTATTGACAATCACTTGACAGGGTTTGATCTACTGCAGTAGAGTCTGACAATATTTCACAATCGACACATAATAGTACTTTTTAAAATAATCTGACAGCATTTGATGAATAACATGCAACGATAAGTAGTATTTGACAGTTGACAGCTCACAATATTTTGTATATTTATGAAATCTATCAAAATCAAACATAAACCACGCAAATTCAAACAGCTTAGCATTTTTCCCTAATTCAAGGCAACAAATAACAAAAAAATCTTAAAACATCAGCAATATATTAAAATTAAAAGAAAAAAATCAGCAATCAATACAGAGGACAACAACAGACAAAAATCAAACTGAAAAAACTTATCTGAAAAGCTTGTCGAAAAAGATGCAGACAGTATCATCAAGGTTGGTATGATTACGCAGAATATAAGTTTTAGAATCTCAGTAATTTCAGTAGCACATGCAGTTTTCAATATTAGTTTAGAAGTGTGCCAAACTTTGCTATAAACTGCCTTTATTTAATATATTTTCCCTGTTCTCCCATCAAGCAAGGGGAACTTTTTAGAACAGCACATGAACTTTTTATCAAATGACATTTTAATAATTCAAAAACTTCTTGCAATGAACATTTTATTTTTTTTACATATACATGCTTATATTATGAATCTGAAGATCTGTATCCCACTTCTGTAAGCATCTGCTTTTCTCTCAAATTTTTGTGGAAACCTAAACAAATTGGGAATATGACAGGAAAACCAATATCTTTATTAGGACAAACAAACTTTCACAAAACAAAGTACGAGGTCTCACACTATGCAGAACTCTAGGGAGAGAGAAAATTCAAAGGGAGTGGGCAGGAACAATGCTTTTGGGAAAGGATGTAAGGCTGGTGGAAGATATCAGCATTCACCATCTCTTTCACACGGGGTGCAGAGCTCAGACCTTCCAGATTTACTAATGCCACCCCAGTTTCTGATTTGATCCCAGAATGTCCCGATTTTCCTTAGGACGTCCCTGTTTTCATCGGAGAAATGTTGAAGGGTATGAGATTGTGTCCTGGATTTTTGTTTTCTAGGAGGTGTTGGAGGGTATAGAGTAGGGAGTTGCCCAACTCTGTTATTATTACAAAGTTGAATCTACGGGTCTCTTCAAAGGCCCAGACTGGAAGTGAAGGAAAATGTGGCAAGGCTAGGACTCAGCCATAAGGAAGGTACAGCTGCATAGCAGAGTCTGTGGAGCAGCCAGTGGGGAAGAGTTGCTTGTACCGGTAGATTTTGGGGGAGCATCTGACCAGCCACCGTGAAGGGAAAATATGCTGCGTTTCATGGTACATACAGAGAGCCACGTAGCCTTAGACCAGGGGTCAGCAAACTTTTTCAGCAGAGGGCCAGTCCACTGTCCCTCAGACCTTGTGGGGGGCCAAACTATATTTTTTTTGGGGGGGGGAATGACAAATTCCTATGCCCCACAAATAACCCAGAGATGCATTTTAAATAAAAGCACACATTCTACTCATGTGAAAACACCAGGCAGGCCCCACAAATAACCCAGAGATGCATTTTAAATAAAAGCACACATTCTACTCATGTGAAAACACCAGGCAGGCCCCACAAATAACCCAGAGATGCATTTTAAATAAAAAGGACACATTCTACCCATGTAAAAACACCAGGCAGGCCCCACAAATAACACAGAAATGCATTTTAGTATGCCTACCGATGCCTTAGTTTGCCTACCCATGCCTCAGACGGACACAGTGAGCTGTTATGGCTGCTGAAGCACACAGCATTTGCATAGTATTGTTTGAAAGTGTTTGCTCTCCTTTTGTTGTAAATTCTATTTTGAGGTGGTGAACTTTATGGATTTGAATGGATTATTATTGCATGTGTTTTGTTTTTATTTTGTTTTGTTTATCCTCTCAAGAATAATGTGAGACTTTGCATTTGTTTTTCGTTCTTGATGGATCATCCTTTTCTTTCTCTTTTACTCCATTACATTATTATCTTTCTCTCTCTCTCTCTCAGCGCTAAAAACATTTCCAGTAAAAATCCTGTTTAGGAACCCACATGAAACTGCCATCAAGCATATGCATTTCTAGATTTATTTATCTTATTGCAATGTGAACCTCTACTACCACGTGTACCCTTTTAAAAGCTTCTGGAATATAAAAGCTTTTACCATTTTGGTGGTTAGCTATTTTATGTCTCTGCTTTATGGAGTCATATCATACTTTGTCAAATTCCCTCTTATAATTATTAGCGAATCTGAAATGACAAGAGTTCATTTATTGACACCTTGTATGACAGCAAACAATATAGGGAA
This sequence comes from Zootoca vivipara, assembly GCF_963506605.1. Taxonomy (NCBI): domain Eukaryota; kingdom Metazoa; phylum Chordata; class Lepidosauria; order Squamata; family Lacertidae; genus Zootoca; species Zootoca vivipara. Next base: position 68,784,284 of record NC_083284.1, on the reverse strand, counting down.
TTTCTTTTATCTCCATGTGAATTGCTCGCAGTATAGACTAATTGGCATACTAATTGACTTCTACAATAATTTAGCTTTATGGTTTATTGTTTTTAAGGTTGTTAGGTAGCATGCATTTATCTACTAGCAGGCAGCAGGTAATATGTATTTGCAAGACTGAAACTGCTTTAATTGTATTATTGGAGTAATATGCAGGGGGCATCGTTTATGTTTTCAATATGAACAGGGAGGCAATGTGATTTCAGACTGTAAGGGAGGGGGAATTCAAAGGAAGCAGAACTTAAGAACATTTCTCATGCTTGGATCCTTTCTTTTATACCTCACTAGTCAAACTTACGATGTCCGTGTGTGGAAGGAGAGCCTGAAAATGTAGGGATTTCTAGGGGCACATGAGGGCCACATCCAAACGATATACTTAAAGCACATTTATCGCAAGTGGTCATTTGACCAGCTTTGAGAATCATGCAGAATGTTATCATCGTTACAACAAACTTTTAAGGTAGGGGTTATTGTTTCCACATGGCTCTTGGGAAGATGATGTAGAGAGAGAATGGCTTGCCCAGGGAGTTTGTGAGTAAGACGAATTTGAAGTGGGGACTTTAAAACTCATGGTTTACGCTCTTATGCTTCACCAGCTCTCACCATAGCTGCCAAGTCTCCCGTTTTCCCCGGGAAACCTCCATTTTCCCAGCTGTCCCCAGTGGAAAAAACAGATTTTTTGTTTTCCCCCGGTTTATTCTGGCGCGGCAGCCATTTTGGAACTGGGCAGAGCATGCTCAGAAGCGACTTTTGATGCTGCTCTGCCCAGTTCCAAAATGGCTGCAGCGCAACTTCTGGTGCGGCAGCCATTTTGGAACTGGGCACAGCAGCATCAAAAGTCACTTCTGAGCATGCTCCGCCCAGTTCCAAAATGGCCGCTGCACTACTTCCGGCATGCTACTTTCGGTCCGGTCCCTTATTTTTCAGAGAGGAACTTGGCAGGTATGGCTCTCACCCATAAGTGCAGAACAAGCAGCAGGACTTCCCCATGGGTGTTTATTGTGGGGTGGGTGCTCCTTGTGCACCCAGATTTTTGGAAACACCCACACTGTGGTCATTGGCATCAAAATGCCAGCCCATATTTTCACCCCATTTAATCCAGATCTATCCTTTCAGGGAGAAATCTGGTGACTAAAAAACAAAGCAAAACATTTGCAGTATTAAAAACCAGTCTGGAATTCTTCTAAAGACATCGATGTCCCTAATCTAGAGAGCCTTCACTTAAGACTTAAAACAGGGGTCAGCAAACTTTTTCAGCTGGGGGCCAGTCCACTGTCCCTCAGACTTTGTGGGGGCCCGGACTATATTGTGAGGGGGGGGGGAAATGAACAAATTCCTATGCTCCACAAATAACCCAGAGATGCATGTAAAAACACAAGGATTCTCGGACCGCCCACAGGCCGGATTTAGAAGGCGATTGGCCCAGATCCGGCCCCCAGGCCTTAGTTTGCCTACCTATGACTTAAAACATGGGTGCAATGCTGCTCTCCAGTCTCCTCTCCTTATTGGCACCACTGGTAGTATAATGCGTCAGATCATGCATTATATCACAATTTTTTTCTGTATGAATAGCGTTTGGCTTTTTGTTATTTTTTTAATAAAAAAACCTTTTATGTGGATCTTTAGACCCAGAGCGAACCCTTCCACAAAAAGAGTCACTGCAGCTAAATTCCTATGTACCGTATATATTTTACACTCAAAAGTTCAAGCTAATGCTGAGCTCATTACTCAAGTGCCAGTAGTCAGAACCTTTTGCTTCCATTCACCTCAGGCCAACCAATTACATAGTCCTATAAGCTTTATTGACTTCCAGATCTGACTCATCCGGCTGCTTAAATCCATGAGTTTCCAGGAGTGATGCTTAAATAACATTGGGGCTGTGCCACATACTGATAAAAGACAGGAAGTTCCAGATTACCACCAATATTGTCCTTTCCACCCATGCTAGAGGAAAAAGAACAAAAAGATGCCATCATCTGAATTAGAAATGCCATCTCAGCTTTGTTTCGACTTTTTGAGAGATTTGGGGATACTACCTGAATTCGTCTTTGTGGAGACCAATACAAAAATTGCCTACTGCATTTTATTAGCCAATCTCTATCTTTTCCTGAGTGCTCACTGGAAGGACAGATCCTGAAGCTGAGGCTCCAATACTTTGGCCACTTCATGAGAAGAGAAGACTCCCTGGAAAAGACCCTGATGTTGGGAAAGATGGAGGGCACTAGGAGAAGGGGACGACAGAGGACAATATGGTTGGACAGTGTTCTCGAAGCTACGAACATGAGTTTGACCAAACTGCAAGAGGCAGTGGAAGACAGGAGTGCCTGGCGTGCTCTGGTCCATGGGGTCATGAAGAGTCGGACACAACTAAACGACTAAACAACAACAAATCTTTCCAAAATAGATAGTGTATTCAAAATGTATGATTCAGATTTTGGAGTATTTTTATTTTTATTTTCTGTTTGGGTAATTAGGTAAAGGGGCCCCTGACCATTAGGTCCAGTCGTGACCGACTCTGGGGTTGCGCGCTCATCTCGCATTATTGGCCGAGGGAGCCGGCGTATAGCTTCCAGGTCATGTGGCCAGCATGACAAAGCCACTTCTGGCAAACCAGAGCAGCACACGGAAACGCCGTTTACCTTCCCGCTGTAGCGGTTCCTATTTATCTACTTGCATTTTGATGTGCTTTCGAACTGCTAGGTCACCCCGTCACAGGGATTCGAACCGCTGACCTTCTGATCAGCAAGCCCTAGGCTCAGTGGTTTAACCCACAGCGCCACCTGGGTTTGGGTAATTACTCACCTTAAATGCAGTAGAGGGTCTTTTTGGTACTTTAAGGGAAGACAAAGACCATTACAGCCAGTGCCCCAAGACTCTGGAAGAATAAAAATGAAGCTTAGACAAAATTTACTAATTCACATGGTGTCATATTTTTGTTCTGTTTCCTCAGGTATAGGAGCAAAAGAAGCAAAGTCACCATCTGTTGGACAGAGAGCCACGTGTTGAGAGTCCTGCATTGCAGGGGGTTGAACTAGATGACCCATGGGTCTTTCCCAACTCTACAATCCTATGATCTATTCGTTTTACAAAATAGCAGCATTTGGGGCAAGAGAAAGCACAGAACTGTGGCACATTGCTGTGGGGAATGAATGGAAACCTGGCAATCAGGAGCTGAAACCTAGCCAGGTTCAGTACCAAAGGATCTGATTTGCACAGAAAGGTCCCATGCTAAACACTTGGCATTTCCCATTAAAAGGATCAGGTGGCAAGTAATGTGAAGACCAATTGCCTGAAACCCCGGAGAGCTGCTGTCACTCAGAGTAAGGCAATGTTAAGTATACAGTCATACCTCGTGTTGTGTCCGCTTCATCTTGCGTCTTTTCGCGTTAAATGTCCCGTGGCAACCCGGAAGTACCGGAATGGGTTACTTCGGGTTTCGCCGCTCGCGCCTGCGCAGAAATACTAAATCGCGCTTCACATGTGCGCAGAAACACCAAATGGCGCTTTGCGCCTGCGCAGACACAACGCTTCGAGTTGGGGCATTTCACGTTATGGACAGGCCTCCAGAACGGATCCGTCCGTAACACGAGGTTCCACTGTAATGGTTTAATTCACAAAGAAATGAAAAATGTACACACACACACACACACGCACATACTGTATGTGTTTAAAATTAATGTTTAAAATGTAAAATGGCTAAATGTGTATTGCTGACACTGGGGTTTTCCCACAAAGAAGTTCCGCCACCCTCAAAGGACTCTGAGCTCCTTACAGAATTAATGATTAACTAACTGATTGTTGTTCTCTGGTAGCTAACATGTGAGGGTTGTAACCTGGGATCATGTGAGAGATATGGGGTTGCAATCTCCATTTCCAAAGGAGTTGTCTTTGTTCTTTTCCTCCCAAACTTAATGGAGGGAAGATGCAAATAGAGGTGTCTCTCTGAATGCTAGGGGGTGTAAATGGCTCCCCTGAAGTAAGAGCAAACAGCCTGGAGGCTGGAATGCAGGCTGGAGAGAGAGAGCAACAGGCCTTGCTCTTAAGGTCTGTTTGGATTATTTCATATTTTGTAAGATGCTGAGCCTGTGCTGGACAGCACAAGATATTGCATGGATATTTTTGATGTTTTCTGTTTTGAATAAAGTTCTGCTGGTAAAAGTTTGAATAATATTTCCTTTTTTTAAAAAAATTGTATATTCTTTATTAATGTATATAAAATGTTACAGAAGACAAGATTTACAAATCAAAATCACACCCAATCTTACAAAGCAAAACAACATCAATTTAACCAAAATAGAACAAGACAAAAAGCAGAAAAAAGAAAAAAATAAGAAGAAAGAAAAAGAAAAAAGATGCCAGAAAAAGAAAATTCCCCCTTTCCCCCATCCCACCTTCTTCTTTCCCTCCATTTCCACCTACTTTCCCATATTTTGTAAGATGCTGAGCCTGTGCTGGACAGCACAAGATATTGCATGGGTATTTTTTAATGTTTTCTGTTTTGAATAAAGTTCTGCTGGTAAAAGTTTGAATAATATTTCCTTGGGCCCGGACGATGCTTCATTCCCAATGGAGTCAGTTCTTATGCTTCCAGTCACTTCAAATTGTGCAATGCTTAATATCTGCAACAGGCAAAGCTGGACTCCTTCCATATAGACAGCCTCAGGTGTTAACGTACACATCTGCTAACAGATCTCATACTTGCAAGCTGGAAAAGAATATCAAGTTAGACCTCTGGTATTCAACTGGCCTAGGGGCCCAGGTGGCGCTGTGGGTTAAAGCACAGAGTCTTGGGCTTGCTGGTCAGAAGGTCGGCGGTTCGTATCCCTGCAATGGGGTGAGCTCCTGTTGCTCAGTCCCAGCTCCTGTCCACCTAGCAGTTCGAAAGCACATCAAAGTGCAAGTAGATAAATAGGGACCGCTCCGGCGGGAAGGTAAACGGCGTTTCCGTGCGCTGCTCTGGTTTGCCAGAAGCAGCTTTGTCATGCTGGCCACATGACCCAGAAGCTGTCTGCGGACAAACGCCGGCTCCCTCGGCCTATAGAGCGAAATGAGCGTCGCAACCCCAGAGTCGGACACGACTGGACCTGATGGTCAGGGGCCCCTTTACCTTTACCTTTATTCAACTGGCCTGGCCCGAGGTGGGTCACCAGGGCTGGACTAACCATGAAGCAAAATAAGCATGTGCTTAGGGCATCAAGGGCAGGTGGGCACCACAGAAATTTCCCACTGCTGAACTTTTAACATTAATTGTGTTGTAAGAATTTTAAGGTTTTATATATATAATAATTGTTCATAAACATGCACATGAATGTTCAGACACATGTCTGAAGCAGCACAGGAAGACAGTCCTGACTGACACCATTTTGACTCTCTCTGACCAGGTGTTCCTCTGCAAGGAAGAAGGGGGGTGGGGAAAACCTTCTCATTGTCTCGGGAATTGAAGTGATAATCCCTGGCATCCTGATACCCGAGTGCCAGACAAAAGGGTGTGATTAACTTGGCTGGGAAACAGGGAAATGTAAATATCTCTCTTTTTTACTTGATTTGGTTTTGGGGGCAGGGGGCAGGGTCCAGGATGCTCGGATTACTGCCACCAGACCTCCCCTTTCATGATGTATCTATGATGATTTAGGGAGGGCTTGGGCTACACCCCTTCTGTGATGTATGGGTGATGCTTCTGGGGGGTGGGCTGAAACCAATTTCAAATTTCTATTTAAGGGCAGGGCACCTTTGTTTGGGGTTCCTTCCTTGTTCTTCTGCGTGAGGGGAAGGACCCTGTTGCAACAGCAAAAATAAAGGCTTTGCTTCTCAAAATTCTCTGGTTGGCCTCTGTTATATTCTCCGACCGATGGAGAACCCAATAAGGGCTCTTGTGTACCCCATAAGGGAATAAGGGCAGATTTTTTGCTTATAACAATTGTCACAAAATGCTTAATTGAGTGTTCATTTTCTCAGTCAAAGTATGTTTAAAAAATCCCAACAGAGCAACTATGCAACAAGGCATGCTGGGTGCCTGATCTCTGCTAAATATAGAAGCAGATGTGTAGCGTAAGATTAGTTTCGAGGATCTGATCAAAGCCTTTGCAATTAGAAAAAGTAGAAGAAAATGTGGAAGTCTACAAAAAATAAACATTATTTTCCATCTTACTGCAGGTTTTGTTTCATTTCAAAAAATAAAATTTTTATTTTATGGTGTATAGTCTGATCCTGGTGGTCCCAGATTTCCCCCGTCAGTTTTGCCAATTAGGCATAGTCCAATAGTTTCATCTGCCACTCTTCTTTCGTTGGTAAATCATATTGTTTCCATCTTTGAGCTAGTAACATTCTGCACAGCCTCAAGTGTTTTTGGACCAGTCCATAAAGCTGACGTAAGTTTAGTTATAATTTCAATATAAATCCATTAGGAAAACATTGTGATCCCTGTATTCACCAGTACCATGCAGGTTGGCCGGTCAACTTGCCATTTATTTACCAAACTTGGTTTCATGCTGTTCACATGCTGTATTTAGATCTTGCCTTCATAGCACTCAAGGTAGCTACTCAAAACCAAAACACGGTAAGCAAAAAATAAAATAAGGGATGTCTTCTCTCCCATCCTAGTGCTAAACACCACAGCGCTAAGATTAAAGATAAGCTTATATCTGATCTTAGTGCAGTAGTGCTCAACACTAACACCAGAGATAAGCCTCAACAGATGCCTTTTACTATCAAATAGCAAGAAGAAGCTTGTCTCCAATCTTAGCGCTGCCTCTGGGACTATGGTGCTGAGATCAGAGATAAGCCTTAGCTTGCTCTTTGGCACTAAAAGGCAGAGGCTTATCTCAACCCCCCCTCCCCCTCACAGCTTCTGTTTCTCTTAAAGGTGCTGTTTAGCACACTTCCAAAAATAGGTGGTTAATGTAACATGTAGTTTCCCCCTTGGTCATCTGAATTTATTTATCTATCTATCTATCATCTATCTATCTATCATCTATCTATCTATCTATCTATCTATCTATCTATCTATCTATCTATTCCATTGAGCTCCCAATTTTCTTCCCAAGAGCTCAAGGTGAGAGATGACCAGTCTACAAAGCAAATTGCTCTCCTTGCATGAGAAAATGAGCCATTCTGACTCCTTGTAGAGGTTAACCAAACCTTGCCTCAAGTTAGCTGGAAAGGAAACTGTGAATAGGTTTCTTCATCATCACACCTGCCCTAGAAAAGGGCTGGGTTAGAACTGCAAATGTTTAATGGTTTTTTGTATGATGCAAACCAGAAATAGACACAATATAATAATAATAATAATAATAATAATAATAATAATAATAATAATAATAATAATAATTTTTATTTATACCCTGCCCTTCCCAGTCAAGACCGGGCTCAGGGCGGCTAACAACAAATAATATCAACACAAATATAAAAGAAACAATTCAGTTAAAACAACATAATAATACAATGTTAAAATTCAATTTTAAAATTAAAAATCTACGAATAAGATAAAACCATTATAAATAAAACCTTAGGGGAGGGTAACCGTGGGGTCAGACTGCGTCAGTCCGAAGGCCAAACAAAACAGCTCTGTCTTGCAGGCCCTACGAAAAGATGACAAATACTCAGACCGAGCTATGAAAGTTCTTAGTTTGCTAGTTCTGGGCCCCTTTCCCCAATATTCATGGTGCTATTATATTTATGCCATGACCTCTTTCTATATATTTACTTATCCTGAACACTCCATTCTCATTACTGGTCTCTATTTGCAGCTCCATTTGTGCCCACTCTTCCACAAGGACATCATGTTCTTATTCTCTTCCCACTTCATTTGTGCTCACTTTTGAGGCATAAGATATCCTGTAATGTACCATAAGAGTCTCCTTCCTTTATTTTGCTTTGTTTCACATATAAACCATGAAATGGCTTATTCCTCATGTAAAGTCCTCCCCTTCTCCTAATTACAAGTGCTTTGAACTGTGGCATATCCTCATTCTTTTGTGGCTTGAAATATAAAATCTCAAGTGATCAGCTGTCAGATAATATCACATATCACAGCGCACGATAGCTATAAAACACAGCAAAACCATAAATACTATAGTTTGTCACCAAATACTGACATACAGTGGTACCTCTACTTACGAATTTAATGCATTCCGAACGCACATTCGTAAGTCGAAAAAATTTGTAAGTCGAATCCCATAGGAATGCATTGGGAGAAAAAAATTGTAAGTCGAAGCAACCCTATCTAAAAATTCGTAAGTAGAAAAAATCCTATCTAAACCGCATTGAAGATGGCGGATGGAGCTCCATTCGTAAGTAGAAACATTCGTAAGTAGAGTTATTCGTAAGTAGAGGTACCACTGTATTTGGGGTCTAGCATATTTGCACGTCTAGCATCAAATACTGTAGAATGTTCTAGTTACAGGTAGGTAGCCGTGTTGGTCTGAGTCGAAACAAAATAAAAAAATTCCTTCAGTAGCACCTTTTTATTTTGGTATGAGCTTTCATATGCATGCACACTTCTTCAGATACACTGAAACAGTAGGAGAACACTTCAATCTCCCAGGACATTCTATACAAGATCTCAAAGCAGCTGTTTTATTACAGAAAAATTTCAGAAACAGACTGGAAAGAGAAGTCGCTGAATTGCAACTCATTACCAAGCTTAAAACAATGGAGACACTTGGCATGAACAGAGACATAGGATTCTTATCTCATTATACATGACCAAGCTTTCCTTAGCACCTCAGCCCTTGCTTTTTCCCACAAGACCAATTGCAGTCGTTGACAGTCATTAACAGTCATCAACAGGTTTACCACTCCTATCAGCCCATCACCCATTCCCATCACCCCCCCTCCCTCTGAATATACATAAGGGTCTGGTTACTTCTGTTTCAGTGTATCTGAAGAAGTGTGCATGCACACGAAAGCTCATACCAAAATAAAAACTTAGTTGGTCTTTAAGGTGCTACTGAAGGAATTTTTTTATTTTGTAGAATGTTCAATACAGAAATCAAAATCCTTTAATCATGTTCCAGCCAAAAGAAAGGACTTGGAAGTCCCATTCATTTGGATGGGAGACCTAAGTTCACACTAAAATATTCCAATCAAGTCAAGCAAAGGTTAAGGTTTATTTCAAATATTTCAATCCATTGCAATTGAAGGTGAAATATGGGTAGCAACTTTTGTCAATACTCAGAAAATATGTAAGAGCTCGGAAAAGTTCCCACGAATGTTGGACATCAAAATTAGCAGGGATGTAAATGTGACAAACTTTTGGAGCAAATTACTTTCAGCTCTGTTACACATCAAAGGTTTGTTTGATGATTACCGTCTCCATTAAGCCAATAACAGGGTCCAGAAGGCAGTTCTCAAAGTCATTATACAGCAGCTTAAAAATGAAACAATTTTTTTAAAAAAACCCAAACCAACAACCATAAAGAGACATAAAGCAGAACAAAATACTAGAGGGTGAGCAGTAAAATTCTCAAAACTACCGGTAATAAAGCTGTGGGTGATAAAGACCTCTGATATTTGTTTTAAGTCAGGGTTGCTGACAGTGTGAACAGAATGGGTTTGAAGGGCACAAACCCTTCTCTGGTTAGAGAAAGCCAGGGAGCGATGAGTCCTACAGAGCTGATGGCTTGTCGCAATCTATTGTCCTGGAGAACAGATTACTAGATTCATGGCTTCTTACTAGACAAAACTGTTCGCGGCAGATAGAATTTATCCTGAAAAGTTGCTGCATTCTGCTTGCTGGCACAAAATGCTCTCCCAAGCTCCATCTTTCAGTTGCTGGCAGGTACTTAAAAAAAAGGAACAGAGAGAGAACCAGCTCACGCTTATGGGTCCCAAACCTCACTCGCTATTGCAAGCGCTTATATATGTTTTAAAAGATATTTTTGTCGAAAATAGAATATTACATAGGCCCCCGGGGAACAATTAATCATTTCCGAGTCTCCAGATATGTCATCAGCATGATACAACACTCAGGAAATCTAATGCTCTTTACTTTGAGAAGGGGGGGGAAGGGAATTTTCTCCCTTGCTTCCCCTCCCCCTTTGGTACATTATGGGTGTAACTATTTGTCAACATGGCCTACATCATTATAAAGTTGTCCAGGGTGACACATCTCAGAAAACAACTTGCAAAGGAAAACAGCGAGACCCAAATAGGGCCGGCAGAAATACAACTTATTTCTCTGTGTTTAAGAGCCTTTTTACAAATCTTTGCAGGGGAAGCCTGGGTTGCTGCTGCGAGTACATTAAGAAAGGGAACCACGGCCATTTCAGCCTCTCGTGAGAGGTGGTGGACTCTCCTTCCTTGGAGGATATTAGGCAGAGGTTGGATGGCCATCTGTCCTGGATGCTTTAGTCGAGATTCCTTGGATTCCCTTCCAACTCTACAGCTCTATGATTCTTCTGTGCTCACAGGTCCTATTTGGAGTGTCCATTCAACCTATCTCTGTGTTTGTGACCAGGGGAAGAGTGGGGGGGGCAGGTCTTTGCTTCAGCACCTTTCAAATGGGCACCACTGCCATTCTAGGAGAACGAAGGAGGCATTCATGGTGAGTTCTGGCACCTCTTTTTCTAGAAAAAGAGCACTGGTAGGGTGCTTGGAGGCAGGTGGACCCCCCCCCCCCCCCGCCCACCTGCCCTGTGTTGAATGAAGCACATTCAGATGAATGGGCTTAGACATTGCAGTGTGATCAGGGTTCACAGTCAAACACGGGCTTCTAACTGCATTCAGGTTCAATCAACACAGTTAGATGCCCCTTTCAGACTTCATGCTCAACACACAAAGGTCTCCTGCGGGGATGTGCAGAGCAGCACTTGCACACACAAGCCATGCTACCGCTCAGGCACGGCAACTACAGGGGGCTGAGGTGTCTTTGCCTCCCATGGAGTATTTGGGCAAGAGGCTGGGCCCCCTTAATGTTGAGGGGGTGGGGGAGGCTCCCAGTGGTTGGCCTTCTCAACCGTTGACCTCCTCCACACATTCTGGGCTTGTCAGTGCCAAAGGTCCAACGCTCTGGTTCATCCCCTTGAGGAGCCAAGCGCACCGGCGCCATGCGTGTGTGATGTCATACGTGTGTGACACACACACACAAAATGTTGGTTGCAACTTGGCACCTCTGATTATGCAGATCTCCCTTCTCCCTTTTCATTTCTGTTATTAAACAAAATAAAATGCCGTGCAATGAAAACCAACCCATCCAAGCATAGCTGCATATCAGTAATGTGAGAAAATGATTTGGAGCACTATGCAATGGACTTGGATCGATTTGGAGCACTATGCGCTGATCACTTTCAACATGTGAAGAGGGCTATATTTGAGTCCACTTCTTCACATTTTACAGTTTGATGTGCATGCTCAAGGCTGCAAATCCTATACACACTTGCTAGGAGGTAACTCCCACTGAAAACAGTGGGGCCAACATCCAAATAAATATGCATAGGATGCAGCATAACATCATCAGGTATTCATTCACCTAAATGTTAATTGACCCTAGAGTAGGTATATTCCCTCTAGCAGTTTTCAACGAGGCTGTGATTTGGAGTGCTTCCAAATTTCTGCCTGTTGTGCAGCTGTGGGAAAGTATGGGAGCCATTCCAGAAAATAATAATGTGGCAACCCTAATGGACACCAGGAGATGGTTTGGAAGACATATTTAATTGTCTACATTTCTGTCATGAATTTCCACCTTTTTCTGCATCCCTAAGATGACTAACAACCCATAGAAAATCAGATTCAAATAATAATAAAACTGACTTTGGAGTGCCAAAACACATAACATGGGGGCTAAAAACAAACAAGCAACAATAATCCCCCCTTCCACACACACACACACACACACACAAACCATATAAAAGGCTGTAGAATATTAATCAGCCAGAGGCCTGGTTGAAGTGGAACATTTTTGCCTGGCATCTAAAGATGTATAATGAAAGTTGCCAGACGAACCTCCCTGGGGAGAGCATTCCACAAATGGGAAGCCACCAAAAGAAAAGGCCTGTTCTTGTGTCTCTACCATCCAGACTTCACGTGGAGGAGGCACATGAACAAGGGTCTCAGAGAACGATTGCAGATTCCAGGTCGGTTTATATAGGGAGAGGCGGTCCTTGATGTATTGTGGCCCAGAGCCGTTTAAAGCTTTGAATTGGGCCCGGAAACTAATTGGTAGCCAGTGCAGTTGGACTCAAACCATCTTGACCCGTGAGCAACCTGGCGGCCAAGTTCTGCATCAGCTGAACTTTCTGAACCATTTTCAGAGGGAGAACCATGTATAATGCATTGCAGCAATCCAGCCTAGAGGTTACCAGAGCAAACAAAACAATGATCCAATATTGTGCCAGAATTAGATGCAAATAGCAGGCATGGCTGTCCTTTCTGGTGGGGTCAGGCATGCCAAATTTTTGAACGATAGGCACAGTGGGCTTCCCATAAGAGCATGATCTACTGTTTCAGGAAAGAAATTTAAAGACCATGTTCCCTCCCCTAATTTTGGAGGGGCAGTCAGTTTCTCTGTTATGCTGGTTTCCCACGGACAACAATGTTGATGTGAGGAAAGAAACAGAAACCTTTCCCCCTACCCATAGTCTCAAAACGGCATAGTCCTGGGAACTCTGCACATAATTTATATAAATATGTACCTTGCTAGCATCCCAAATTCTTCAAGAGACTCTTTTCTTATTACTCAATCTCACTTATTCCTGGAATACAGCATTCTGATATGTGCGCTATCTTTTCTACTGAACTGTATATCACCTAAATGTGATAGTAGGAAATGTATATTGTTAGGTATGCAACAAATTTATGTTAACAACAATAATTCTTACATGCAAAATTGAAAATTATTTCTGCTCACATCCCTTCCTGATTATACTCAACTCTCTCTTTCCTCGGCTCACTCTTGTCTCACTGCTGCAGATATTTAGATTGTAATTTCCTAAGGTCAGAGACCTGTGTCATCTGTTTGTGTTGGTCAGTAAAGTGGCAGGTGCATTAATGAGGATGAATAATAAGAAGAGGATTTTTTTTTGCTATTATCAACTTGTAGCTGTTTACACTTTGTCCAGAAGCAGCTGGGAAAGCCCAGCCTTTGTCAGGATTATGTGGCAGCGAATGGGGCTGTCACAAAGGATTCGTCGCACTTCAGAAACTGATGATTCTGTAGATCTTCTTGAATATGGGCATTTGTCTTACATTCTCCTAAGGCTACTGGCAAGAAGTTCTGGTTGAGCAGATGAAGGGCAACATGAAAAATTGTACCTGCGGAGGTAGGACCTACTCCTTTTGTACTTCATCTCCCCTGAACAATTCCATTTTGATACTGAAAGTGAAAGATGACGTGGCGTTTTTAAAATGGACTTCCTACGGTTTGATCCAAACAAGAACACTTGTCAATGACGTGCCCTGCAGTCCTATCCATTTATGCTAGAAAGCTGAAACGTTCACCCCCACCCCCACCCCTTGATGTGAAGTCTGAAGGGCAATGCTTTAGTAGCAAACAGGCTGGACTCTAAAACTGCAGGGCAGATGCTTGTGGTCAAGTCTCTGAAGAGGATGCAAAGTGTTTTGCATACCCAAAGCCAGTGTTTCTCAAACTTTTCATCTCATAAGAAGATTCCTGTGATTTTTGATAGGGCATCCTTTATAAATGATGCAGCAAGAGACTGGAGTGTGCGACCAAATTAATTTTATTTGAACAGTGCAATTCTGACGAGGCTAAAGAATTGTGGTGGAGGATGTTCGATACCATTGTCCCTTGCTTGGTGTCCCCCAGAACTTGTGGAACGTTTTAGTTCCTACTATCACTGTTGTTGCAACAACCTCCATCATTTGACAAAGGAAAAACAAGAATTCTTTTATCTTGAGTGTAATATAGTTTCTGAACATTTTTCAGTCTGCGTTGCCCCATGGGCCAGCTTCCAGGGAGCCACATCCTGGTATGGGTGCTATATGGGTGCCCAGATGCTA